>NW_027041908.1:10000-2652932 GCF_035048745.1 Mucor velutinosus
CCAAAAAAAAAAGTGCAAAAACTACAGCAACCAGTATTCCCATGTGGTCCCCCACCATAGTACTGACTGGTCCAGATGTTGCTTAACTGCGGAGATCGGACGGGATCCGGTGCTTTCAACATTGTATGGCCGTAGCTTATAATTTAAAGCATTACAATGGTTAAGTGCTATACTCAAAACACCATATGATAGTGGATTTACCTGCAGTATGCCGCGTATAATATAGAAAAGATTCTTAGAAGGTGTGTCGTTCCTGCAAATAATGCCTGGAAGGTGTGTCCACCCTGCAGATGATGTCTGAGAGATTAACTTTGTTCACGTAATTCAGCAGCATTGGACCAGCAGCTTTTGCAATCATTCTTAATAAATACTGCTGTAATAGCAATGTAAGTAACGCTATATTCAAGTAATATCTAATATTAAGCATCTTCACATAGTAAATTAAATAAATATCTATCCCATAAGATTGTGTAATGGATAACAAATCAAATAAATGCATCTTATGCTACTATTTAATACAAAATAGTTTGTTTGGATACTCTTTTATTACAAAAACGAAACAGTTTTAAATGACAAATCAATAGGAAATCAACTAGTTGCAGACCTTTGTTGTTTCAATCTCTTAGCCAATCAGATTGCTTGAAAACTCCGCTGACCTAAAAAAAAAATTGCGAGGGTTTCCCCCTGTTTTGATGTGAGGCAAAATTTTAAGCGCCGCTAGGTATACCAAATCTAGCAGTGTGCGCTGTCATCAAACTTCCCCCAGGTGCTAGAGCATGCCTTACTTACATCACCTAGCTTAAAATTCTGGCGTTGAGACCCTCAATCATCACCAAAGTAAGTAGCGATAACCAAGTGGAGGCAGCCTATCCACCTTCTGGCCTCGGATAGAGTCTTGTTGAGCTTCAGGGATAGGCACATCCACACAACGTAAAAAAAGGTATGCTTCAAAGAAACATAATAATAAAAGAAAGAAAAGAACATACTACCATAGGGGTATAGTAATATGTAGGCAACAAGTAATTGTTGAACTGATCATATCACAGCCAACAAAAGAGAAAGAAAACGCAACAAAACAAACATCATGATAAAATGCATTATCATGAGAAAGGAAGCAATAATAATAACACAAACGTTCAAAGACGTTTTATATCATTGCAGCCGGAGGAAAAAAAGCTACTTACCACGTACCATAGCCAGAGATAGACTAGAAAACCAGCATGCACCAAAGATAACAGACCAAGGGATACGCAAGCACCAGGATAAGACCATCGAAGCAACCACCACAAAGCGCGTAGCAGTAGGCCAGATATAGAACCCAAACCAGAACCTTCACAAGTACAATCACTATATAATACGCGTTAGCATTGTGTTCTACGTCTATCGTGCTGTTGTCAATTATACATACTCTAGTTTTATCAATAAAGGTAGCGTTGTTTTATGAGTGGAAAGCTTGCAAAGTGCAATAAAAGAAAGGGAGGAATGCTAATAAAAAACTCCAGTCGAAAGCCGTCACCACTAATATCACTGTACAGTGTAGTGAGTATCAGAGGTGTTACCACTTTTAAGTGTACAAGCCTTGGCTATTAGACTAATTCTTGATAGGATGTTTTTTGCGGTTTTTTGGTTGTTTTTGACAAATTACCAAGTTTCTGTCGTCAAAACTGTATTTGTAGTACTTATCAAAGTATAGAGCAAAAAAAAATCCTGCCGAATGAGCTCTGATTCAAAGCTCTAGCATAATTTTATCATGAAATACCAACAATTTTGTATCTCAAAAAATTGTCATCCAGATTTTCTCCTTGCTACTGTAGGCAAATTCTGTCCAAAAATCGGTGATTTTGCACGAAGGAATTTTTGATCATATCTTGTGAAAGACGCATCATATTTAGATAAACAAAAACCATTCAATAACTCTACTCTGGATCTATTATGATATGTGTGCTTTAAATTCCAAATGCACGCCCTCTTCATGATTTTGCTCAAAATCCTGTATTTTGCGACTTTTAGGCAGAAAAATTGTCAAAAATTTCTAATGCAGCTATATTAGCCACGTAGCTTGGCAGAGAATTTTAATGCGCATCAAATAATACCACACATGTAAGTGATGCTGTATAGCTTGTGCGCAAATAAGCTTGTTTTTCATATATTTTGAAAAATCTCAAGGAAAGTATGTACTAAATTTGCGCTACTTCATCTATAGTGTTGTTTATTGCGTGAACCAAAGAGCTACCTTTCGTTTGAGGTTTTACTTGAAGGTGTAGCACCAGTTTTCGTGGATCTACAGCGCCTAATAGGCTATTCTCTGCCAATTTGTTGTCGAAAAGCAATTGCTCGAGGTCTCATTTTGTAGAGCAGAAAAAGTAGAGAAAATTTTAATTAATGGCGAAGTCAGGTTGAGTTGACAGTTATACGGGTAATAGCATCGAAACACTGTTAAAATGCACCACAAAACTTTAGCTCTCTGCCAAATGACAGTGAAGCAAGGTATGGTCAAGCGGTTTTGATTACAAGGTGCTCCAAGACCTTGTGCATTGGTTTACTATTCGCTATTACTCGTCATTAATTGTAATTGTCAAGTTGTAAACGTTTAATTTATTACCTTTCAAATTTGGCTGAACCGAGATTTGCTTCTGCTGCTAGCCACTATAATCGATGACAAAATCGCGATTTTCATATGGAATGTAACTTTTGACTTTATTTTTTTTTTTTAAAGTTGACTAAAAAATATGGAGTGTAACCCATACCTTGGATAAAAAAATATAAAAAATATGGAGTGTAACCCATACCTTGATAGATAAAAAAAAATATAAAAAATATTAATTTTTGATTAGAAAGTGTTCCTTAGAGGAACAAATTCAATGACAAAGGCTTAATCTCAGTACATCGTAGCAACAAAGGCTACTCTAGTACTTACAATACCCCGTCCATTTCATGTCGTCTGCATGCGATTTATCATTTTGATGTATTAGCATTATCATTAGCAAGTAGATCTAGCAGCATTTCCGCTACCAAACCTAGCTCACAAGTAAGGTTTTCAAGCCGAAGCTTTATTAGTACTCATCTGGTACAATCAAAACACAGTAGTATCGTTTTCTGGGGCAATTATCGATGGCATCTAAAAATGGTTGTTGCAGCCGTCTAGTTACACTCCAGGCTGTCCGCGGCGATAATATGTTTCTCAGATATTAGCATTATACTGGCATTTTTTTTAATTCTTAACAGTACTAGTTATAATCAATGAAATTATTTTATTAACCGCCTTCAAGTACTGAAATGATTAGAATGACAACTCTCAACTTTATACAGCAAGGTTACACTCTAGATGACATTTTCTCATTCGGAATAATGATGACCAAGAAGGCGTCAACTGCTGAAAGATGCTTAGTTTTTGGTAGATATAGGATCTATTTTCCAAAACAAGAAAGTTCCACTAAAAATGAAACGTTGAAACCCCTGATATTGAAGATATAGGCTTACTATTGTATATGTACATGATAAAAGTCATATTTTTAAACCTCGAGGCTTCTATCATCATAGAAACGCTTTTCAACGCAATGCAGCGGAAACCAAGTACTACTAAGAGTGATCAATGTTGCTATTTGCTTTTTATCGCAATTATTTGCTGCTGACGTACAACATAAACTGATTGGCAATCATGCGACCTTCAAAAGAGATACCATATTTGGTCTCCTAATTACCAATTATAAAAATGAGGAAAGTGCGATACACAAAGCAGTAGCCATGCGATTCCCATACAAGTCTCAAAATGTCATATGTATATTATTATCACATGCTGCTTAGTATCCTTCATGTCAGAGAATATATAATATGTCATAAGATTTCCGTTTTTTCCTATGCATGAGAACAAACATTTACTTTACAATACATCATCGATTCCTGGGGGACCAATAGAAGTAATAGCTCATTACCCTTTGAAGTATCATTGTGAAACGTACCAGATAAACAGCAACAGCAATGAGATACAAACTAATCATATTATGTTTACTTTAAAAAATCTTCTAATTAGTATGATACAAATTCACATGCTCATGATGTGGTGTGTTTCATCGATCGAGATCGTCTGCTTCCGTGTTTGGAAGTGTTTAAAGCATGTATACTCATCTAGCATCCTAAGATACAAGTACATCTTCTATTAAATTAATCAAATTCATTTTTGAAATAAAATTCAAGCCTTAATCGTGATCTGTTTGATTGTCAGTAGCATAGATCAGAGTATTCTGAGTGAAATGTATGCTTTATCACACCACGCCAAGAAATTGACACAAACGGATAAAATAGTAGTAAATTCAGTAGCAAAAATAATATGCAGAGATACGACTGATATGATGAGAGAATATCATAGATTAAAGGCCTTTTGAGTCTTTTTTTTTCAATCAGATACGTTATTGTAGATTTAAGCGACAAGATTGCGTGTAAAATATGTGAAAATTGATGAGGAGAGAATGCTGATATGGTATAAAGAAGATAGCATGGGAATGTTGCTGGGCTATCGATTATGATGGGCAAGCCGAGATATTGAAGACGCTGAACATTGGCCAGCATCCCCGAAGGGCACTAAATGTGGGCCATAGCAGTATGATAATGAAGTATACAGCAAGCCCAGATAGAAATTTCGCCGAGAAAAAAAAATTGGGCATAATCTCGCCGCAAACCGTAAACCACAGGAAAACAAAGGAAAAATAAGGAAAAAACAAATCAAGCATAATAAAAAAGGGTGAAAAAAATAGTACTTCTTAAATAATTAATTTTTCAAATTTCCTCTCGGTACTCCAAAGAAAACAGTCTTACAATATATGAGACTTTTGGCCTGCTATGCAATGTTGTAGTGTACTGCCTGTACCTCCCAGTAACTGAACTCGAAAAATACCTGTTGTAATTAAGGGGGGTTCTCAGCATCGAACCAAACTTTTCGTTTGCATTGCCTTATATTGCTGCTTCATCAGACATAAACTAAGACGCGATGTTTCATTTATAACACCACGGCGCCGCTGCTTTTACTACTCTGGTGATAAAATAGTGTAGTGAGCTCCTACAATTCTTTGAAGAAATTTTTTTTAGCTGTGACATTGACACCACAAAATGGCTGCTGTCGTATTGCAACCCACTGCATTGTCACTGTATCACTGAGGTCCGTGCTCTCAAAAGTTTAAAGAATTTTTTCGTCGTCAATCTTGTAGGGAACTAATAACCATTATCGAGAAAGATGCTTGAATCTAGATGCTCTATCAATCGCTGTCTTTATTCTTTATGATTTCGGAAATCACTTTCAATAATCCTCCTGTAGCGGTAATGTTCACTGGCTATCCAGGCGCTCGGATGCATGCATGCTCATCCACTAAAATTTGGCTCTAAGAGATGGCTCAACTCACTGGCTCAAACGACGTCTACAGCAAGATGTTATGACAAGCGGTAGAGGTTGTTACCATCAACCCTTTATTGTATTTTTATTTTCAAATGTTCTATAGAAGTTACACTCCATACCTGAGTTCGCCTAATGATAAGTAGTCAACAAAATCCGTAGTATTATTAGGCTATTTTAAACTTCGACATGCGGAATCTCCTGGTCTGGCATCTGAATTAATGAGAAGCACTACCATTTTAAAAATACATTTATGAAAAAAAATTCTACTACTAGTGACATATACATATCCACGATTTACTTTGTCTGAATAGAAGAGAAATGTCCATTTCAATGGCAGGCTGTCATGTTACCTGCTGTGGCTATGCTTATACTGTATATGCCAGTTACACTCTATAAAATAATTTATACCTGCAGTTAGTTACACTCCAGACGAAATTTTGATTTTTTCTGTAACTTCCAACCAATTAGCCTGTTTGAAAACACCCCAACCATACTTCTCTTTTCATCTAGTTGTGATTTTCAAAGAGCAACCATTAAGATTGGTGCTTTAAAAAAGGGCTACATAACCTTTCCCTACGAGGATGTCTTGAAGGTCAAGTTTCTAGTTCGTGTACATATTCTAAATATATTGCTTACGTAAGTGATACAAACAAGCATGCGTTCTAGGCTACGCTCGCTTTCTCCATGCTCAGCTTCTGTTTTGTAGCAGCATAAATGTTGATTGTTTTATCACATTATATCTATACTTGCATGACGTATGTGCACGAATGTCTGAGGGGTATCAACATCCTCAAGGTCAAGAGGTTGAGACTTATCCTGCTATATGAAACAAGCCGACCTGAGTGGTTCCTAAAGGTTATTCGACAATTGATATTGCTCACGCCTGAGCATACTGATCAGGCCGTACGCCCTTTATATATCGTCTCAATGGAGTAATCATTTGCTAGGGATTTATCGCAGGTGAGCTAGCCTGGTAGTCTGTACTTGAGAGGCCCTTTTGTTTTTTTGCTTAGGGTGCAGTTGACAGCTAATTAATTCTCATTGCCTTCCATAACTATACCAAAAAATAGATTCATCAACAAGTGGCACATGGCAAAGCAGACACATGCAACCAAAAAAAAAAAGATAAAGAATACGATGCGTGTCTGGAAATCAATCAAGCATGAATGTTGATTATACTCGGCGTAAGACAAAAGTGGTTTAAAATGTTTATATATACTGTATAAATACCACAAATCTTGCCCACATCTTCAATAAGTCGCTTTCTTTCTTCTTACTTTTCTATCATGGCAGAACACAATATCAAAAGAATTACTGAACATGTAAAGACAATTGAACAAATTATTAAGGATGGCTCCATCATTGTTCGAAATCAGCAAGACTTTCTGCAAATGCAGATTTCTGTCTTGCAAAATATTCACGACATTCTTGGAGAGATGAAACTACAACAGCAACGACAATTTCAACAATTAGCTACTACCATCAACACTACAACTATTCCTCCTCCTCCTGCTCCTGCTCCTGCTTCCAAGAAATCAAAATACGCAAAGAGATAGTTTGTGGCATTAAAAGGAATATATCAATCAATTGGGTCTTTTTTTGCCTGATTTTATTCACTCTTTACAAACAGTAAATAAATGTATCGTTTTTCGATGATTTTATCTTTTAACATTTGTTGTAATACCATGACTGAATTGTAAGAGGAACGACTACTTTACGTGCAACTCAAATGTGTGTCACCGAAACAAGCAGTACGATTATTGACACTGTGAGAGTATACACTAAAAACCGGTTTTTCGGTTTGGCTGCATCCAAATCTCTCATGAAAATGAATCATTGTTTCGCACTACATTCCAAGGTCACCAGAAAGCGCTAATAGTATTCAAATGAAACTGTTATATTATTACACTGCTGCTCATCCTGTTTAGGCTAATAAAAACTTAAAAGAAATACTGATTTCCGAATTCCAGTTCAAGGAGACTCATTTTCATGCGAAATGTTTTCATGTTACAAGTTTCAGAATTCATTACCTGTTAATTACTGCCAATTTTGTCTTGGTCGACATTTGTTTTTTTTTTGTAGGGCAATTGTATTGCTTTATTTAAAGTCCTTTTACGTACATTGGTCGACATTTGGCGCAAGTAAAACAATAAACAGTTCATTAATAGCCTGTTTAGGTGACTCGCACTTTCTCACAGTGTCAAATATGTCAAACTCCTCCCCTCCCGCCCTTTTTTTCCTTTTTCGCTTCTTCTTCACAGATAGTAGTTCTTCTTTTTGGAGCCCCTATTTTCGTTGAAAGTGCAAGTCAGCAATCCAGTCTTATGGTCAGCCCAGATTCTTTGTGTCGGTGGCTCGGGACTTTGAATTATGGTAGATAGGTCTGCTTGCCTAGGCGCTAGAGCACTGGAACATTGTAAAGTAGCTAAAAGACCCTACAGTCATTGGCGAGGAAATCAAGCTATGGATTTTCTTTCAGTGATATCTGCCCCTTTTCTGGTGAATGGTTAGTTGACCGGCCTCCCGTAGGTGATTTTGGAGGATGATACAGCGCCGTAGTAATCAGAGAAGGTACAAACTGGATAGTCTCTAAACTTGGCCTATGGACCGAATGCGACTACATGCGGTAGTGCGTTTGGGATATCCTGTATACATCTTGTATATGTACTAGAAACTTCCTAGTATATTTGGCATTGATCTATTCTTCAAGGATCTGATTAAGGATAACGTATCGGATGAACAATGACTCTTGCTGAGGCTTTGTTGGGCAAGATCGTTACTCTTCAAGGAATTGGTCAAGGGATATGTCGGATGAACGATGGCTCTAGTTGAGGCTTGTTTCTTTTGAATCGTTTGTAAGTCAAGGATCTGAATAAGGAATGATGTATCGGATGACCAATGACTCTTATTGAGACTTTGTTGGACAAGATCGTCTATTCTTCAAGGAATTGATGAACGAATCTTTTCGATATGAAATCAAAAGCTTTCGCCCCCCCCCACTTCTTACCTTGGAACGTCTATTCTTCGAGCAATTGATAGAGGGACATCCAAAATTAGAAGTTTTCTCTCAGAATCCAGAGACTTCCTAGTATATCTGACAAGTCTATTCTTCAAGCAATTGATCAAGGGAACGTCAGATGAACGATGGCTCTAGTTGAGGCTTGTTTCTTTTGAATCGTTTGTAAGTCAAGGATCTGAATAAGGAATGATGTATCGGATGACCAATGACTCTTATTGAGACTTTGTTGGACAAGATCGTCTATTCTTCAAGGAATTGATGAACGAATCTTTTCGATATGAAATCAAAAGCTTTCGCCCCCCCCCCCACTTCTTACCTTGGAACGTCTATTCTTCGAGCAATTGATAGAGGGACATCCAAAATTAGAAGTTTTCTCTCAGAATCCAGAGACTTCCTAGTATATCTGACAAGTCTATTCTTCAAGCAATTGATCAAGGGAACGTCAGATGAACGATGGCTCTAGTTGAGGCTTGCTTCTTTTGGATCATCTATTTCTCAAGGAGTTGATCAAAGGGATGTATCGAACGAACATTGACTCTTTGAGGCTTCGTTCTATTGGATCGCCTTTTTTCGATAAATTGATCAAGAAATTTGTTTCGAAATGAAACTAAAAGCTTTCATCCCAACTTCTTACCTTGGAATCGTCTATCTTTCAATCGATTGATCGAAGGACATCTAAAACTAGAAGCTTTTTCTCTCTACAAAATTTCCATCAAGAGGCGCCTTTTTCCTGAAATCTCTCTTGAGAGTTCATCAAAAAATAGCTTTGCCACATATATCAAGATTTTTCTTGACGAACTTTTGGTTAACATACCTAGTTGCTTGCATTACGTTGCTCTTTGCATACGGCGAGTTGTCATCCTGGGTCACTGTGACCTGGTTGCTCTCCATTCAATGGACTTGCGACCTCTCCGCTCAATGTGCTTGTTTAATTCTTCTTTCACGGTAACCGGCTAGAGATTAAATAGTCATGTAGGGTTAGGAGTTGTGCTATATACTCCAAGCTTCAGGGCTTGCCGATGTAGTGCCACTTTATAGCTATTGTGGTAAGCAGGCTATAGGGTCAAATTTCGAGTACAGTTGGTAGCATGTAGATGAACCTCCTCGTGGTGCTACTGGAAACGATTCCTTACTGGAACGGCTAACCATCTACACATTTATATGTATACTGTAATAGCTTTGCTATGTTTTTATCAAGCATGAAGTATTCCATAATAGATATTTTTCTTACAAATAAAATTAGGTTACGCAAACATTGTCATTTTGTCAGGTAGATCGCAACATTCGATGTTGGATTAATGAGTATTGATGAGTTATACTGGGCATTTGTACTTTTGAACATTCACATGGAGCATATGTGGCTCCTTTATATCATTATATGATTGGCGACTGTAGGTGTAGTTCCTGTCATCTGCTTGACTCGGAATTGGGGCACCATATGAAATCAGCTTCTTAATGCTGGTATATCTGATACGTGTAAACGCGCAATACGTTAATTCCTAAAGTTCACGTGAAGTGGATGTACTAGAGCTGACAATGCAAATTCAACCGTCTTGTAGTATATATCATGGCATTCATAATTGCTGTAAACACTTGTTGCCAGAATATTTCATATGATTATTTTCTGTTTGTACAACACTAATTTACCCCACTCATTTTGTCAAGTATTTGATGATAGAGCCTACAAAGTTGTATTCAATGCATTTTTCTTTTTTGATTAAACCTTGAGGAAATGAAACACTTGAATACTCTTCGCGAAAAAGGCCATGTTGAGGTTGGTCATAGTCGACAATTTGCACCCATCAAACTATATTATGAAATGCATGGAAGTGGCCCTGAGCACGTCCTTCTTGTCATGGGTAATGTTATCACTGATTGATTTGCACCTTTATACTCATACATAGTGTCAACAGGTTTGAGTACACCTTGCAGTGCTTGGGATCACCAGGTATGGTAGATGCGATACAAAGTATATGTAGCTCATCAAGTGTATTGATCTAACAAGATGTCTACATAGACAAAATATTTAGCAGAAAGTGGAGATTATACAGTCATTGTGTTTGATAACAGAGGCATGGGATTTTCAGGTACGTCATATTGTCATGTAAAGAAATCTATCATTCTCATCCATTGGCACACAGATGCACCTATTGGTCTATACTCGTATGTCATATCATATGGATAAAAAAAAGATAAACTAATCATCCCAGCATGTCCTTGCAGGACCTCTCAAATGGCAGTCGACGCACTCGAGCTACTAGACCACTTCCAATGGAGAAGTAATGTTCATCTAGTTGGCATCTCAATGGGGGGTATGATTTCATTGGAGATGGCAGATGCTGAGCCAACTCGGTTTCAATCATTGACATTAACGAGCACAACAGCCAGAAGAAACTTGCCCACAGTAAGTCCGTTGTTGGCCTTTGCCAAAGTATACGTACCATTGAATGTGTTCATTTACATAGTGGACAGCTATATCAACACTGTCTAAAATTGCACTGTTTTATCGAGACCCCAAAGATCAATTGAATGCAGCCATTGAGCTAGTGTATCCCAAAGAGTGGCTCGATCAAAAACCATTGGTACAAAAAGAATACGACACAAACAGAGAATTGGCCATCCACGGCTTCATAGGTCACATCAGACGATCTCGTCGCCAGCCACTGCATGGCAATTTAGGCCAAACAGCAGCTTGTTTGCGCCACTATGTGTCTGATGAGCGCCTCATCAATATTAAATCCAGTGGCCTTCCCATCATGATTGTCACAGGCACCTTTGATAACTTGGTTCGTCCTGAATACTCGTATCACATGAAGAAAATACTGCAAGATGCAGCACGATTTGAGCTGTTTGAAGGAAGCGGTCATGCCATTCCTGAAGAACAGCCTGACAGATACAACAGTTTATTAGTGGACCACTTCACTACGTCCAGTAGCAATAAAAGGGCTAAACTTTAGCTAATATCAATCCCTCTAATTCTGCCAACACCGCCTTGTTCTCCTCCAATGTTGTTAATCTATTTTTTTCCTCTATGCGTTGTAGTACTGCTTCAATGGAGTACACCATTTGAGGCTCAAATGCTGTATCAGGCACGCCCAATTTACCCAGCTTGTAATAAAATGCCACAGCCTTGAGTTCCTGTTCTTGCGCCAAATAAGATGCGACGATTTGCTGCATGGCATCCTTTGCCTTGTCCCATGAAATCTTGGGTGGTGCGTTCTTGATGAGATGAAATAATAGGTGCTCTGCTTGCGGGGTATTGGTGGTAGTAGCTATTGCTTTGACAGCCTTCATCCATGTGACGTATTGATGTGGATTCAACGGTTGTTGGCTGTGCAGCAGCAGCAAGAAATCATGCGCTAGTTGTGTGATGGTATTCAAATCCTTCTTGACATGTAGATACTCCAAATACTGCGTGAATAACCCAGGGCCCGGTTTAATGACATCTGCGTGCAACATCATATCACGCCATAAATATTCAATCGCATGTGTGTCTCCAGCAGCCTGATAGTATTTCAACATGATGCTGCAGTCAAAGTTGTTTCGCAGCTTCAGTAGAGAAAGATGTTGCATTTGTTCCACCAGCTGTTTCGCTGCTTGTAGATCATTCTGTTTGAGGTAAGCTTGGATAAGATAAGTGAATGTTCTTGTTGTCGGCACCATGCCACCATGTTCAAACGAATCCAAAACATGTTGAGCAGATTCCAACGAATCGCTCCATATATACGCACGAATCAGTCGATTGTACATGGTCACTGTCTTTAGATCTGCACTATTCATTTCCATCTCCAATTCATTCAGTCGCTTTATGTCTCTTTGTTTTCCTGCTGCGTCCAGATCCAATTTGAGTTGCTCAATGCGTGCAAATGAAAGCATGCCTGTCTTTGTTAATTTGGACGGCACTGGTTTTGCACTCAAGATGGCGTGTTCAATGATATTGCTGTAGGTCTGTGCGCTCTTGTTGGATTGTTCAACGAGTTTTTCACGAAATGAACTGGTGATGCCAAAGTAAAGCTTCTTTTCTTCAGCAGGGCTCAAGAATCGTCTAAACCAACCCGTTGTTTTGCTGCTAAAGGATCGTGCATCAAGCCAATGTTTGGTGCTGTTAGTGGTAGAAGCTAAGCAGACTCTTTTGGTGGTGGATGTGCGTAGGATATTTTGTGCCATCGTATGGAATAAATAAAGTATGAGAGAGAGAGTGTGTGTGTGTGTGAATGAAAAGAGTAAACACAGAGATGTGGAAAATGGGGTTTTAAAGAGGAGACATCGCCATACGGTGTGTGTGTGTGTGTGGTAGCCCAGCAGTGACGTGATGCAATGATAATGGCATTGTAGCTGTCATTTTTTGAAGGGGCTTGAACGGTTTTCTGAACTGTAGGATGATCCCAACCTTTAAGAACTCGCATTGGAGCATCTCAAGACAATCTAACTATTACTTGTATTTATGCTAGCAGTAAAGTTAGAAATATTTTCCTCACTAATGTATAAAAGCCATTTTTACTGATACCTACTTCAGCCGAGCATGAGTGGCTGTGATTGCAAAGGGGTTGAAAAAAATAGTAAATTTCGTATGGAGTGTCACTCTTTGAACTTGAATTGCCCACTCGACATGAAGCTTCTCTGTCAAATATAGTTGATGATACGATATAATTTATTTAATATTGAATAGGGTGTAATGATAGGAAAAATATGGTATAAGAAAAAAATCTAGGAGTATGATTAAACATGGCTTCCCCAGTTGGCAAGCAGACGAGGATGAGCTTGGACAAAATTGACAATGTATGGCTTTGAAAATGTCAATGGGTTGTCAAATTGGAATCCCCAAGACATGAATCCATTGGCAATCCAGTAGAAGGTAAAGTAGCCAAATGTGGCTGTCCATACGTGGCCCAAGATTTCATAGAGCACGGATTCCTTGAAGCTTTTTGGCAGTTTGGGAATGATCAACATGTGCACCAAATGCTCAAAAAAGACGCCAATGCCGTGTCCAATAAAAAAGATACACTGCTCACCTGCAAATACACGCTTGTAGATAGGCAAACCTATATTGGCAGCAATGACATATTCATGCATCAGTGCAGAGGCAACAAATACCGAGATGGAGGCCAATAGAAAGGCGACTGACTTGGCATGCTTGACACGCTTGGTGAGAGCACGTTCTACCAAGATGCGGACAGGTCTGAATGGGAATGCGAGCCATGTTGATTTGAACAATTGATGCCAGCGATGAGACCAAAGTTCATCCAGAGAGCTTGACAAGATGGGATTATTTATGAGCGAACGCCATTGCTCTGATGAGTAAGATCCGCCTTCCACAAAGATACAATAGAATAAATGAAGAATATAGCCCACACAGTTAAAAACAGCATTCAAGATAATGGTGGCAAATGCGAAAAAGACAAAGAACACAGCTGGTTTCTCTATACTCATACGATGCACTTCCTCGCCAGTAAATGAAGCAGCCCAACTTGCCACTACATCAGTGACAATTATATGACCCGTCAAATACAAGATGATGTGGTAGAATTTCTAGGTTGGGTAATGATGATACTGTTGAGTTTATCACGTATAGACCAATCTCCCTTCCTCTCTCTCTCTCTCGCTTTCCCCCCCTTTGAACTAATTCTTACCTTGTCCTTTTTATATACTTTCACTTGTCCCTTTTTCAATTCTGGCGTATCCTTTTTAGCTGGTTTAGGAAAAGTGCGTAAACAGCACCAAAAATCAATCCACAAGCTCTCCATGGTAGCATAGACTGGTCTGTCTTGCACTAATGGCCCAACCCAATACAACTCCAGAAAACGAAGAAAGAGGTTGTAAGATGATACTCCAGCAATGAGGTCGGCAACTAAATGAAGGGGTAAAATGGCTTGTTTAGCACACATGTACACACAAGGAATGTAGAACCCAACAACTTACTTTTGTTTCCGTTTGTGAATCCAAAAGGAATCATGAAAACGGCTAGTAATAGTGGGATTGATAAAATTTGCTTGAAAATACTTGGCAACCTGTCAGTTGGCACAATGACGCCTAATGCCAGTGCCAGTGTAGGGGCAGCTACTAGTGCAGGGTAGGCAAAGAATGGTAAAACGACTCGGTTTTCACCACCAAGAAATATCGAAAAATCAGACATGGTCTTCTTTGTATGTGTAAGACAGAAAGAAAAGAAGGAGATATAAATGATGAGGGGGGCAAAAAAGAAAAGAAAAGCTTATTATATACCAAACATCCGTGCGTTTTGTTATCAGTCTAGTATCGAAAAAATGGAATAAACTTTAGGTCATCTTTTTCCAGTAGTTTGAATTGGAGACGAATTGTGCGACAGTGGGTCTAATACAACATTCGATTTGGCTTTCGATAAAGCCTTTAGAATAAAATCATTGCATTTTTTTCCAAGCTTTTTAGTCATAAAGATCCCACTACAAATGGTGTATTAACACATTCCTCAAAGATTTGCTCAAAATCACATGAAAGAGCCAGAAGCGTTACACTCTAGTTTGGAGGCATCCAGAATAGCCTGTGACGCTGTCATCATCCTGATTTCAAGAGTGTGTGCAAGTCGCGTGATAATGAGGCGGTGTGCTTGAGCAATCTTGGCTGGTCTTTCTCTCCTTTGACTTTGCTATACATTGTCATGCACTTTTCAAATCATCATTACACATGCTATCCACAGTGTGTTTTCTACACTAAAACGACATCCAGCACATGAAGAACGAGCAATCCTGATCTCGCTCAAATCTTGTTGGGAAATCCCAATACAACAGATGCTCAGTTTGATGTTGTGCAAGTGCAACATGAATGTAATTTCCTTTATTAACAATAATCTTATTTCTTTCAAGAGCACCTCTTTCTCTCTTCTTTACTCTTGCTGCCATGGCAGACGTTCTATCGCCAACGCCCAGCCCACCAACAAGTCCTTCGCCAATGCCACCTCGCAGACCAAACAAGAGCAGATTGCGAACGTTATCCGCAATGGATCAAATATCAACGCATAGCTCAAACCAGTCTACCCACTCCTTGTCGCCCAGTGAAACATCGTCTATTCCTCCCAACAGCAGCAACAGTGATGCCTCTTTATTTCTCTCTGCCCCACCGCCTCCCCTCAAATCCAATTACCGTAGTCGATTCACTGAACATTTTGACAAGCAGCCAAAGAGACCGGATACTCTGAAAGCCTCTAAAAGTCTAACCACCATTGCATCGCTTCCGAAATCATCCAAATTGACTCGATCATCCTCTTCATCTTCGGGCAGCGACTTTATGTTTGATGCTCAATCTGATAAACAACGCATTCAATTGACATCCTCCACATCAACGCCGCTACAGTTACCTCATCCGCCACGAAAATACGGGAGCAATGGTTCTGTGCTCACCACCAACACGAAATCTACCAGCCAAACAACCACTACAAGCCACCATCCTGCACCCAACAACGCCAGCCTGAATCGAGCTGACTTCATCATCAGTAGACTAGAGACATGGCATCAGTGTCTAAAATCTGTCACCAGCTGGGTGGAAGAAGTAGCAAAGATCAGTCTGGTGAGTAGCCGTGGATTTTCCCAGAAAGCCTATCCACATGTGGATCAAAGTCTGCCAGACAATGTCAATGCATCGATACGCACAATACAAGCTGGATTCAGAGCACTGACGATGCAGATGGCAGCAGAACAGCAAGCGTTCAGTAAATGTCTAGAGCGAGATCACTTACCCACTCTGTTTAAACTGCGTAGACAGGTCAAGGACAGAGTGCAGCAACTGAAGAATGACCCTACATTGGTACTGGATGAATTGCTACGTCGAGCAGAAGTGACAAGAAGTAAAATGACACACCTGAACCGCTGCTGCAAGCAAGCAGACAAACTCAGTGGACAGCAAGTCGAGATGGATCCCTGGGTGGCAAATTTATGTAAGTGTTACCAAGCGTATTTATATATATTTGTACCACGCATATCTCATGTCAAAGTATCTGTTTATAGTGGTGTTGAGACAGTTGAAGCGCGAAGTAGA
This sequence comes from Mucor velutinosus, assembly GCF_035048745.1. Taxonomy (NCBI): domain Eukaryota; kingdom Fungi; phylum Mucoromycota; class Mucoromycetes; order Mucorales; family Mucoraceae; genus Mucor; species Mucor velutinosus. The sequence continues at coordinate 26,413 of NW_027041908.1, forward strand.
CGAGGAAAATCGATTGAGGCTGCTTATGATACCTATCCAGAAAGAGACAGCAGATTTGGAGCAGCAAGTCATTCAGCAGATCAAGCCCACAATTAGATATTGTTACGAGGTACTATCTCCTAGTGCTTGGGATGGATCTGAGGATAAGGAAACTGCGCCTTTTGAGTTGATGATGGATCAGATCATGCCACAGCAGAGCTGGGATCAGTTTGTACAAGAGAACAAGTCGAATTTTGTCAATGAAAAGAACCCTACCAAAGACTATCTCAAGATCAACTATCCAAACAAGTTTCATCCTCTGGTTATGACATTGTTGAAGGGGAAAATGGAGAGGAAATTTGGCGTGCGAAAGCAGTTTATTGAGAGGAACTATGTGCTCAGTCAAGGTATATGATGATGTATGCAAAAGCAACATTGTAGAATAACGCCTTTGCTGTGTGTGTAGGTGGCTACCTTCATCAGTTTAGCCTGGACGATAAAGTGACCCCTGAAAAGACCATCTACATACCAAACACCACCATTGTGCCCTCCATCGATCTCAGTAAACTGCACACTGTCTTGACAGAATACGCGGGCGATACAAGCAACACATTTGAAATATGCAAGCCCTCCACCAACGTGCTTCAAAGAGACAAGATATCTGTGTTCCGTACATCAACCAGGGAGGAGCTTGTTACGTGGTGTCGTCTGTTGGTACATATCGCAAGTGGTGTCAGTCTGTCTTCCCTGGACGAGGATCTTGTGCTGAGAAACTCGTCCAGCTCATTCGATGAGTTGGAGCAGCATCCTGTTCACATGATGCGACTCAGTCATAGCCAGAACATGGACACACGAAAGATCAGCATTGGAGGCACGTCTGTCGGCGCACTGTCCTCACCAGCAAGGAGTCTACGATCTGTCAGAACAGAGGAGTCGTTCAATGAGCCGGCCGCTTACAGCAAGTCTTCCACGCCACTGCCCACTACAACCACATTCAATGTATCCACACCTATTTCTGGTGTCATTGTGGAAGAAGAGATGTATAGCACAGATGCTGAATCTTTTGTCACTGCTACGCCTCAAATGGAAGACGACGATGATAATCTCTACTATCATTCTGATGAGGAGGAAGGCGACGCAGAACAAGACGCTAGTGCCTTGATGGATTACTTTAGTCCTCAACATGGTCACCAACCATCAGAAGATGATGACGATGCTGCGAGTATTGCCTCCAATTCCACAGCAAAAGGTCATAGTGCTACAGCACACTCTCCCAACGAAGCTAATGAACGATCTCCGTCACTCCACAGCACAAGTGATGCGCAATCATCGCTGTATTTCTCTTCGGCATCAGCCCCTCCATCTCCATCTGGCTTATCGGATACTTCCTCTATTGTGTCTATTCCAGAATTTGAACTAGTGCCACAAGCTATCAACGTGCATCATCATCAACAGGGAGAAACAGAGAGCGTTTAGCATGATATACTTATTTTACATGTGATAAAAATATTTTAATACAGTGGTTGTTGGTACAGAAAAGAGGAATGAATAAATAAATTAATAGCGTTTATATGACTCTCTACTAGTAACTAAAGCTCTCACAGTGGAGATGTACATTGGATCTATGCAAGGCTACTTGATTTTTGAATGAGGCGTTAAAGCTTGTAGGACCACACACTAAACTCTGGATTAGTAAACATACGCAAACAGAAACCAGCTGCATTACTGCACTTACCAAAAGCACCCACATCACCATTCGCTGAGGCCAACACAGACTGGGCATCGAAACGACATCCATAGACGACATCAATGTCTTTTCTAGGACCTAATTGATAATGATTGGCAGTAGTGGCATCTTCCGAGTCGATCGTTTCCTTGTTGTTGGCGCTGCTCTCAGTCAAGGCCGATTCTTGGATCATGCCGTGTGTTTCACCAGCAGTGATATGGAACTTGATATGCAAGTTGGGGAACTGGTCATGCGCATGGTAGAGATAGTTGATTTGCTCCAACTCCTGGCGAAACCATCCTATCTCCAAAGGACGTCGCACACACCAGAAAAAGTAAATGTCCTTGGTTTTGTTATGGTTCAGCAGAGAGGCATGGCTGTTGTCATCCTGTTGCTCCTGTTGCATGACGAGTGTGTCAGTTAGTTCACGCAACAAGCGCATACCAAATGTGACACCCGAGCCGCCAGATGCAATGACAACAGAGGAGTAGGTGTCCAGCACACGAGCGGCTTGGATATCCTTGCTGCCAAATGGGCCACTTACAAACACGCGCATGTCTTGATCTGGCAGCGCACACTTGTACAAGGAGCGAGTAAAGTTGCCACGAGAGCAGACACACACTTCAATCGAGTTTTGATAAGCTGCATTTGACTGCTGTACACTTGTAATGGTGAATGGATGCCATTGGAATGGAGAGATGGAAGGGATGCATAGGTTAATGTACTGTCCAATGTGATGTGTCTTGATGGGACTCGCCAGTCGGATAGAGACTTTGGTGCATCCCTCAGGCAGAATCTCAAATCGAGCATGAGCCACATAGGTCTTGACAAACCAAACAGCCAGCAGATTCAGCAAGTAGCACACCAGACCAGAAAAGAAGTAGCGCATGGCATAAGGAGTGTGCACAGCGATGCAGCCAATGAAAGCAATGCCCAGTATGTGAGTTGCTACAAATGCTTCATAACAAAAGAGACGTACAGGCCATATGCTGCCCAGAATGACTACACAGAGACATCCATAACCAGCCAGGCCGTACTGCACTTTGGTCAATGCTAATTCAGCTTTGAGGAATGCGGGAAATTTAGACCACGCATAAATCATAGTAGACATGTGAACAGTAGCACATATAAACAAGGCCATGCCAAGGATGCGATGCAAAAAGTTGAGCTTGATACTAGAGATGCCTGTCAGCAACGAGATGGCTGAATTCTTGCCAGTCGACGATAGCAAAAATGGCACCATGACGAGACACAAAAAGCCTGCACGATTTGAATTGACAGCCAAGTCGACATTTAATAAAAGCAGTGGTAATACAGCAGATATCAGGGCCAAAACGACCAATAAAGCACCCAACGGAGGCGATGCACCATTTAATGCAGTGTAAGAGAATGTGTTGATTATTTTGTTTTCGAGTTTCGAGTACATGGTGGTCTTGTTGAAAATGTAAATAAACACATGTCGTACAGTAAGAAATGCAATGACAGATGCAATGATGGTAATCAAGTTTTTGGCATAGGGTTCATTGATGTTCGCAGGTGTTTCCTGCGAACTCATATCATGGCCCATCATATCCATCTTGTATATGTGTAATAGAGAATAAGGGGGGGGGGTTAAATCGCAGGAAAGAGAGTTGCTGTTGGGCTCGTATATAAAAGGGGAGAGAGACTGCTGCTATAGACACAAGCGCATTGGCCCAATCAATTCAAGCATACGAGCTAAAACCTCTCATTGTTGACTACTAGTGTTTGTTACACTATGAATTATGGCGGGGAAGCTGGGGGTCAGGGGCGGGACGAAAAGAAGAAGGGCCCCCATCTTCCATCTTGTTATAAAGCAGACAGCCTCTTTTTTTTTCATTTCCTCATTTGTTTCTTCTTTTTCTATATTACACTAATCAAGAAAAATGTCTCAACGTCTTTGCATTGCAGTTCTTGTAGTTGCGCTTGTCTCTCTTCAATCCGTGCTTGCTCATTACACTATCACCTATCCCAATTCTCGTGGGTTTGACGAAACCAAAGAACCCACTGCACCTTGTGGTGGCTTCGATACTGTTGGCACACGTACTCCATTCCCTTTGAAGGGCGGTTTTGTTGAAATCAGTTCTGGCCATACTTCCTATTCCTACGTCGTCAACTTATTGGTAGAGAACGCACCTACCACGGCTGATTTCTCCAACTCGACTGCCAATGTTCAAGTCGCCACTGGCTCTCGTTCTTACCCTCAAGCTGCTTGTTTATCTCTGGATAATTTAAGCAAGAACGCGGCAGCCAAGGCAGGTGCTAATGCTACGATTCAAGTGGTGTATAATGGTGGTGATGGCGAATTGTATCAATGTATCGATGTTACTCTTGCTGACAATGTGGGTAATTGGAACAACAGCATGTGTGTCAATGCCGATGGTTCCTCTACTGCTTCTTCTGGCTCTGGCTCTGGCTCTGCTTCTGCTTCTGGCTCTGCTGCTGCTTCTACTCAATCTCCCAGTAACGCTAATTCCCTTACCTATACTGGTGGTTTGATGTTTGCTATTGCTGCTTGTCTCGCTCTTGTCATTAATTAATTTGTTTTTCTAAAATAAACATGTAATTCTATCTATTTTCAATTTATCATCTATTTTCGTGTTTATACCCATGAACAACCGGCATTTTGAGAAGACGGCACTTTTAGAGTTTTTAGTAATATAATACGACTTCAGCGCGCGCATGAACTCTTTGTTACAAACATAGTGTTGCCCTGCAAGGTACACGATATCCTGGCACACAAAAGTAAACTTGTATTTCACGCTATTATTGCCATTTGACTGGCATTGCTCTCCTGGCTTTGAGATCTCTTCAAACGAACAATCCAAATACAAACTGTGTTTCCTAGCTTAGTAATAAAATGCGAATGCTTTTCCAGCTGCAGAATAAGATACGCGCATTAGATGTCAGATCTGAGAGGCATTTTAGCTTTGCCTATCGACGGATCTATTACACTTCACTAAATAGACTTGTGCTACATGAGATGCCATCTGGAGAAATGCACATACGCACACAACAAACAATTCGCTCAAAATGTTACAGAATATGCAATAGAAATCCAAATCGTCAGTGCTCTCTCATTCCCGCAAACTGCTTATCATAACATGTAAAGCGTGTTTATTGGGAGGGGGGGGGGAGGGTTTTTTTTTAAATGTAAACTAGGTAAAAAAAAAAAAAAGTAGTATATAGAGAAATTATTAAAAAAAGAGTGAAAGAAAAAATAAGTGAATCCTTTCATCGTGTGTTTAGGAAGCACCAGCTACAGCCAATCTGTAAGAAAATAACAGTGTCAGTCAATACATGCTCTACATACGCAAACACACAAGATACTTACTTTTTCAAGTGCTCCATAAAGACTTGCAAGCTGACATCATCGGTCAGGACAACAGCACCTCCAGTTGCACTGTAGGGACTACCAGATGTATGCGTGGTAGAAGGATTCAGCTTGGAGAGCAAGAAACGAGCTTGAGATCCGCCTTGATCACAGTCAATGTAACGTGGAACAGGGAATCTCTCCATCAGCAAATCTTGAGCGTCCAAGACAGGTGCCTCCAGCAATTGTTTAAAGTTCTCATAACCCTCTTGATCTTGATAGCCAGCCTTACGCCATTGTGCAATAGTCTCACCGTGGAAAATCAAAATATGGAAGAAGGTGTCTAGTAGTAAGATAGCATCTGGCTTGATGGAGATGGAATCCAACAAGACGGGTTGAGGATCTGTGTCAAAGCTATAAGAGGTGAGCGTAGGTTGAATCATGATGAGTGAGGAGTCGACGTTTTCACGGTTCAGTGTGTGGCGATAGAATGCTGTCTCATCGGGTGAGTTATTGAACACTTGCAGGAACTGAGAGCGTCTCAAATGGAACATAAATTGGGGGTAAATAGAAAAGTTTTCAGACAGTCTGAAGGAATGAGGATCGTCCTTGCGGTAATCAGCAAATCGTTGACAGAGACGGATCAACATGCGATCCAACCAACGCAATACATCAGGTCCATCGTCAATTTCTCCCTTGAACACAGCGATACGAGACATCAAGACTGCCGAGGTTTCCTGATCGAATGAATTGGCGATTTCAGGGCTTTGTCCCTCTGCAAAGTTACGAGCAACCGTAGTCACACGAAGGCGGAACTGGCCACTAGAGTGCTGATAATGCGTGACAAACTGAATCAAACCACGGGAGCCAGGCTGGAAGGGAGTAGAGGGTTGATTGACCACCTCGAAATAAACAGCGTTGGTGGTTTCGTGGTTGAGGGAGCACATTTTCCAAGCAGATGTGTTGCCAATACCAATCTCAGTTTCACCCACATAGGATGATTTCTTGTTGGCAGAGACGGCATGGCCAATCATACCACACACTTTCAATTCGCGAGTGGTTTGCACATCCATCGTAGCATTGAATCCCATCTGTAAGTGGCCCTGACTGTCCTTTTGGAAAATACGTTGGAAGGATTGCTTGAAAATGGCAGTGTTGAAGGAATCGGCCAAGATCATGAAACCGCCAGTGCTGTTGACCATGGATCTCATTTCCAGCAAACCAATTTGATCGAGACAGCCAGCAAATATATCAATGGTATGGCCATTGACGGCAGCTCTCTTGGCGAGTGCTTCATAAAACTACAAGGTCAGTTTTGAATGAGTGATCTTTACGGCCTATATGCTTATTGCTTGAGTATTTTACCTTGGTAGCCTTCTTGTAGTGTTTGGCAGACTCCTTTTCAATGTCATGATGAGAACGGATAGGCTCTCTCAATTCATTACTGACAACCATGCCAGGTCCTTCGGAGGCAGCACCACCACTGAACAACATCATGCGGGCACCTGTGTTGGGGAAAGTAGTCTCTAAAAGACCCACAGCGACACTCATAGCCACACCAGTGCATCTCTCGGGACGCTTATCATCAGCAACGGGCCAAGGATCACGTTGGAGGTTTTCTAAAATGGATGTCAAGACAAACTCACAATCCTTGACAGGAAGCAAGAATCTGTTTTATAAGAAAAGCAATCAGTACTCATGTGCACACATATACACACAACTCTCACTATGGGGGTTTTTTTTTACCTGTTGGCAGCCATGGTCATTTGAGGAGGTTGGCCAGGACGATTAGGCTGTTGACCTGCAGCAGGACGAGCAGGATTATTGGTCAATCCCAACATTTCTTGAATTTGCTTTGCAGCATATTCCTTGGTACCACGGAAAACAAAGGATTTGGGACAATCAGCAAAACCCAATTCATGGACTTGAGTCTAGGTTTAAGAGTGGGTCGATAAGCATCTCTTCATGCACACACACGCACACGCACACGCACACAACACTTACCATAGTACCAAATGTAATCAAACCAACCCAAGCATATTCAGGCAATAAACTCAGGCTGACAATCAAGGACTCTTTGAGAGCTTTGAGATCTTCATCTTCGAGACAAGTATCAACAACGAATAAAAAGATGGGTGGTATTTGAGCGACACGGTTCAAGTTGTATTCAATGGTGGTGTATTTGGGTAAAAGTTCAGCAGGAAGGTTGGTATTTGAAATATCCTTGTAGTGAGGTGGAAGCGCGTTTCTTTGAAGACAGAATGGACAAATCCAAAGTTTACCACGAACATCAATTTGGCTTTTTGATTGTATATGTATGTTAGTGTATGAGGTAATATACGTTTCTAGAAGCAACAAGTTCTATACTTTACCAGTATGGATTCAAAATGGCTCGGCAAGGTGCTTTACAAGTAACTGGTTCATACCAGATTGGGCTCTCTACGAAATCTTCGCGTTCCTTCAAGGGGGTATACAAACAAGCAATAGGTACAACTGCTTTGGTTGCTTCGGTACGTGAAGATGGCCAAGCATTCCAGGAGAAACGAATACCATCCTAAATGAACAGACAAGGCAAAGGGTGAGTAGGCTGCTGTGTGTATCTGCATCTCAAGTAAGAACTCACTTGTTCTTCAATTTCGTCAAAGTTCATTCTGTTGATATGATTTTTGTTGTAAAACAGAAAGAAAAAGAAAGAGGGAAATTGGAGCAGCACTCAATATAATCATATTTGGCCAGTTTTCGTTGGCCGGCTACCATTTGAGTTTGTAAAATCAGATTTTGGGCAAGGCTGTAAACACACACACACACACACACACACACACACACACAAACATACACATTCATTATGCTTGGAAAGCAACATGTCATATAATAACGGCCCATTCTCTGTGCTGACTTATACAGAGTGATCCTGGAAAATGCTACAACATTCGACCAAATCATGTAGTGGCTAGGATGATTGTTGTATAGTAAGCATAGGTCACACTTTTTTTTTTCGTTTCTTTTATTCGTTTAAAATGAAGAATGATAACAATGAATTAAAACGTCTGGACAATCAACAGTAAGACTACTGGTGTAAGCCAGCAAAATTTGGACTATATACAGGCGGTATACATGACATGGCGTATGGTATATAGACACATTTGCCATTCATGTGGATCTTGTATGCAGTTACCCGCGTCAAGATTTGATTGGTTTTGATGGTCTTGGTTGAGCTTATGAAGGATGCGATTCATGACTATTATATGACACCATAAGACGGGCATAATTAACTGTATTTTGTTGGTAGCAGCAATCGATTGACTCGCTGTTGAGCTGGTAACATTTGTTTATGGCACTCGACATGGCTTTCAGGTTGTAGTCGATATCAATGTTGTTGTTGTTGTTGTTGATGGCAATGGGACGTTATGTGAGCTGTACCATGTATTTTCTCGATTCTTGTCTGAACAATGGAGGAACCAAGGTGATAATAGATGAATGGCTGCATTGTAGGTGCCAAATGATTTGAATAAAGAAGCCGTTTTGATTGTCGAGGTCTCTGCCAGTTCATGCGTGGAATATGGTGAAACGTGGAGACGATAATACAAATAAGGGGGTCACTACTGCTGAACAAAAGGGTACTAAAAACCTGCTGGTAATGTGAGTCGTGTCATGAAACCGAGTTTTCATATAGTGTTACTTCTGTAGAGTGTCACTTTTTCATATCCTGTTGCATGTGTCTCAACTATGAAGAGCAATAACAAAAAAAAAAAATTCAAGTGAAAGATCTTATTTTCAACCCAATTTAAGGTAGATCCAGCATAAAAACTATGGTTCTGTTGCGACTATTCATCGAATTAAAATTCTTTAAACATGTCGAGCTATTGTTTGCAACAAAGTAGGTACGGGGTCAACGCGGCCAATCATATTTCTGTCCTGGTATGGTGCCTGTCATAGTCTACATGAGCACAACTAATAGTTTCAAACAGACATAATGACTTGAAGGCCGGTCTACATGGACGATGGCCAAAGCGATGAACGTTAAAACTCATTTCTCCGCAAAAGACACTGGCTTCGTGAAACTGACACAATTAGCCTTTACCACAACAATGCAATCATTCACTGGCAATGCTGAATCTAGTAGATTACTCATCCATAACAGCTCTAAAAATACAAAGAGTATCGCATCGCTTCAAGTTCACCTAGCACTACCAAGTTCATTGAGCATATCCATTACTACGTTGGAGTCTAAAACAATGCCAACTAACTAGATCAACATACATATCATCTAGTCCACCATTTATAGAATTAGTCTCTTTTCCAAACACCTCCTCCCCCTCCCCCCCCCTTTTGCATATAAATAAAATCTCAAATAACTGCTCATCATATTAACGCAGTTATTTCATTGCATAAATTTAATGTCTCACAACTTCACTTTTCACAAGAGCTCTATAAAGGGCTTGTTACAGTGTATCCTATGATGATCCGTATTTATATAAAAAAAAAGAAAAGTTTACATACAGGCAGACAGCATACTAGCTACATGGCACACATGAGCAGCAGTTTCTCGCGTTAGGAGCAGCTCGCATTTTCAAGGATTGCCTGGCAAGTTTGTTCAGAACACCTCTCATAACTAGCATTATTGATTGCGCCTTGAAAAGTACTCTAAGAGTGCATTAGGATATATAACGTCATCACGACATATAGAGTTGAATCCTTTAAATTAGAGAAATCAAGTCGATTTTAATTAAGATCTGGCCAATCTTGAGCAGAACCGGGACGAAGTTTCAGTGTGATTTGGAGTCGGCGGCTGCTGACAAAGTCGATGCCGTGTATTATACCCTGAGGGCAATCAATGATGCCTCTAAAAAGGAGTTGTTCTGTACATCTTCTTATTCAGAATATATTGATGAAATCGATGATGTGCTATAGAGATTACGATATTTATTAAGTTGCTAATGTTCCATTGCGGTAAGTCACATGCACGAAGCCAACTTTAAAAGTGATTGGTGCATGAGAAAAGCTCTGATCCACCTCCAACCTTCCATGTGGATAATTATAGAATGTAACTTTTTCACGCTGTTTTTTTAACTGAAGTGCGTGAACCTGACCCACATAAAAAAAAAAAAAAAAAAAAAAAAAAAGTTTGGAAAAACACATCACCTGATACTTTGAGTTATTTCGAGTATATAATCGCTAAGAACCATGGCTGTTAGAGCAATACCCATAGAGTATAAGCTCTTTAAAGACACAATTTCTCAAGCAGGTTGATTCAGGTACCGTAGTAGTCCTCGAGCGGACTTGGTGGGCAATTTTTAGAGAAAAAAAAAATGTCAAGCTCAGCTTTTTGGCCTGACAGCAATATCATCTTCTTTATTTACTTTACATGTTGAGACTCTCTAGACATACTAGCAGCGCATTAAAAAGAGCCGCTATTGTACATCAATCACCCTTGAGAGTGGTGTCTGTCGCAGCTCCCTTCAAAACTCGGCACTTTACCACCACAAAGCAAGATGAAGAGAAGCCAGTTACTATTTATACAGGACCCCTGGCCAATGTAGCCAAAAAATTGAAATTGTTCTCCATCACTTCGTTGGGCCTCGGTTGTGGTATATCTCCATTTGTGTTTGCTATTGATGTGCCTGTGCCTTTTGTAGCTAAAGCAGCACTTGTTGGCGTAGGTAAGGTGCATACAACTGGTATAGATCACACTCAATTGACAAAAATTTTTTAGCGGTGGCTACCAGTGCAGCTTCTACTGGTTTGATTCAATGGGTCATGTCACCTTATGTCACAAAGATCACTATCCCTAAAAAAGTAGCTCAAGGACAACTTCCCCAAGAATTAACCATCCATACACTCTCTTTCACTGCCAAAGATCACACAACAACCGTGCCTGTAGATGCGATCGAGCCAGCCAGCCGTATTTTCACTAGTTGGATGATCAACGACCCTTCATTAGCCAAAGGATGCGTGTCCAACAAGGAAGCTAAACCCAAGACTTTATTGTATGTTCATCCTGAACTGTGCGAAGAGGAACAAAGTGTTATGAAGGATATTGTGGAAAAGACTGGTATTGGAAGAGGATTTTAATCTAGTATTATTTATACATATATATATTTTATTTTTTTTTACATTAACCAAGGATGTGCCAGCACTTGTTGAATATCGATTCTTTTCTCTACATCACGTTCCAGCATTTTGCTGATAAGATCAACTGAACCTATTATACTCTATATAAATAAATCTGTTGCTATTGTTGTCGTTGTACAAAGTAAAACAAACCTTCTGATAGTACAAATGGTATTCTCAATTCTCTTCCCATAATCTCATCAATGTCGTAAAAGGGATTTTCGCGATACACAAGTGTAAACAATAGAATACCCAGTGCCCACACATCCTGCGGTTTTCCTGAATAGGTGTGTCCTCGTAGGATCTCTGGTGCTGCATAATCCAAGGTGCCCACAAACGTTTCGTATTTTCTGCCTGGCTTCAAGTAGGCAGCACTGCCAAAGTCAATCAATCGTAGACCACCGTTATCGCCCAGCACCACATTTTCGTCCTTGATGTCTCGATGCACAATGTTGTGTTGATGTAAATGGAGCACTCCCAATGCAATCTGCCTGAATATGCGGCGAATCTCCTGCTCTGGAATGCCATGATCGTTGAGCTCAATGTAGTCAAAGAGATCCATACCGCCACCGTGCAATCCCATGACGATATAGTAGTGGTCCTCGTCTTCAAAGTAGTCGAGCATATCACCTAGGTTCGGATGAGGGTATTTTCTAAGCGTATGGAGTATATGAATTTCGACGGGCACGGATCCGAGTTTCCGGTCTCTTGTCCAACAGTCCACCAATATGCGAGACTTGATAACATACTTGATCACGACGTTTGTCTATATAAATTATTTTAGTTTACTCCAGCATCCAGAGATAAACCATATAGGGTAATTTACCTGACTTGGGTCATTTCTCTTTACAGCCAGTTTGACCAGGCCGTAAGCACCTTGGCCGAGGCTATCTAGTATCACATAATCATCAATGCTCGTTGATTTGGTCTGTGCGGAATAGATAATGTCTTGCGTTGATGTTGGCGACTTGAGTCCGCCTCCCTCGTCAGCATCCTGCTCAGGCTGTGTGTCCTCATGTGATGTGCTTATGACCGATGGCGATCTCTTGGTCTTGTTTTCAGCTTGAGGTGGTATGACTACAACGGTACGAGTTGGGGAGTAGGCAATCTTTTCATGCTCCTTTTCTGGTGGTGCCTGAGAAATAAGGTGATGATGCCCAAACCGTTTAAATGCAATTTCTCTATCGAATGAGATCCAAAGAGCGTATTCGTCTTCTTCCTCGCCTTCCTTGTGCTGCTTGGATGATTCCACTAGTTTGAGCTGCAATTGGACCTCAAATGGAGTGCCGTCTCTGTGAAGAGCCACTAGGATCGGCAGTGGTTGATTGTTGGGTGTGTGTGTTAAGAGTCGTTTGTTCACCATCTTGCACTGTTCAGGCAGAGGCAACAGTTTTCTACAAATGGTATTGTTGATAATCAGTCCTTGTTGTAGTAAATCGTCTCTTTTGAGGTTCTTCAACAGTGTCGGGAATTGAGGCAAAAGCTGTGAAATGTTCTTTTTCAAAACAAGGTCTTGTTGGGAAAAACCAAACAAATATTTCACAAATATATCGTTGCAACCTTCAATTATACCATCAGATTGTATGGTCATCAGACCAGCGATCACTGGCATCGAAGTGATCTGGACTGTGAAATTATCCAGTAAGCGTACAATTATGGGGAATTGTGCGCCTCGTTTGGTTTGACTCGCAAAGAACCGAAGCTTGTTGATGCTGTCTTGCCACGCTGGTTGCATCTCTAGGCTGGGCACAAGGAAATTCAGCTTCTTGCCAATGATATCGAGTGCGCTGTAGTCGTATAGATCCAGCACGCCCTGTTCGCATAATGTTGATTCAATGGTGCCTTGCTGATCCACAGTCAGTGTGATTGAACTCTCGTACACCTCCTCAAAGATCCATATAAACACCGAGTTGCCTGATTCATTGATCTTTTCCTTGAGCCAGAGAGAAGCGGATGACTTTGTGCCGTCTAATTTAATGATGGGTATCTACAGGCGGCATTAGGCGAGTCTCTTTCTCTCTCTCTGTAAGCAGCGTATACATTACCACATTGCCGCACACCAACACCATACCAGCTTCATTCTGCTCGGCATCACGACGTTTTAATTCATGTCTTCGTTTCACAATGATGGATTTTAACCGGTTTTGGTAAGAGGGTTCGATTAAATCCATGACTGATTTACCAACAAGTATCAGTTTTTGCTCTTCGTTCATTTTGTGGTGTAAATGGCTCACAAGCACATCTTGTGCAATGCTGTTTGTCAAGATGATGCGCCAATCGTCATAGGTAGTAAGAATGCCTTGATTTTGCTGTTTGAGGCGATTGTGCAAGTGAGGGACATAGGTGTCTTCTTCTTCTTCCTCGTAATCGTCTTCGTCTTCAGTGGTAGGAGGCGTGCTAGTGGACTGGGTGGTATGTGACGACTGACTGGAGCCATTGGATATAGATCGCTTGGGCGATTCTGCCAGTTGAGTGGACTTGCGAAAATGATGCTTGGATGATATGATGGGGCTGCCCACTGTTTTGGTCTTGTTTCTGGTATTTGCCCTGTTGACGAGCAGCTCAGACGTTGCATAATGACCTGGTAATGTCCCATGTAGCCTTTTCTTCTTTTGTAACAATTCTTCTCTGATGCTAAATGTGTTGGAGGATGAAAATCTGAAACTATGTAATGATTCTTCATTGTGATCAATGTGATGGTGATCATCTTCTCTCAATCTTAAAAGACCCTCTGCTGCTGGTTCTTCTTCCTCCGTCTCTTCTTGGTGTTGCTGGTGGTGGTAGTTACCATCTTTGGCAGTGTGCCTAATAAGAGGAGCGTGTTGGATAGTCAACTAGCAGAGCCGATCGCATACATACCTCGTTTCTTTTGTTGTGATTGCATTACCAGCTGCTGATAATGATGATGTAGTAGGAGCAGCAGTAGGTTGCCCTACTAACCAACATGAGTCTTCTTTTTAGTGTTTGCACTGTCCATTATCAAACAAAAAAGAAAAGAAAACAAACCATCGTATTGCTGTTGTTTGGCGCTGTTCACAGAGTCCATTAGAAACGTTTACAGATAGTGGAAAAAAAAGAGAGAAAAGAAAGGAAGAAAGAGAAATGATCCTAAGGGGGTGCCTAACATTGGTATTTTTTCGACGTTTGATTTTTTGTAACCTACTGCTATAGACCCCCTTCCTCCCCATTCTTTAGCTATTCTTCTTTTGTGAAACTTGAAGTCTAATCTTCTATGCTCTCTTTGTCTGATTGGTGTTTCGTGTAAATCTCAAAGAGATACAACTTTCTAATTTTCAAATCAAAGATTTTACACCAATCAGAGTGTGTAAAATGCATGAAATGAGGGGTCAAATTATGACATGATTCTTGAGATGATTTCCTCGTTCCTCTGATGACAGGGCCAATGTTTTGGGTATATAATAAAAAAGGGTGGTATAGAGCAACAGTGGAGCTAATTCAGCAGAAGCTTCCAGATGCCAGGAACAAAGGACATGTCCACCTATTTGTTGTAAAGATATGCAGGCACTAATGATTGGTTGCGGAAGCTATTGACCCTCATTGCAGAGTGACATAATGAAGCAGAATAGAGAGCTGTTGCTTAGATATATTAGAAGCCACATTAGCACATGTCTTTCTCTAGAGACGTAATTCCAAGTCTTTGTGTTGATGCGAATCAAACTGATGCTCAAGTGGCTATGATTTACAAAAAACTGCATTTGTACTCTTTGATATACATTTGTTCAATCTTTTCGTTTCTCGCCATATGTGACATAATTCAAGCAAATTGAGCACGTAGAGAGAATTCCTAAAAAAAAAACCAGAAAACAAGGATGCTACTTGCGTCTGAATCTATTCTGGCAGCCTTATTAAGCTCATTGCATGTTCTGGTGTTCATATCAATAGTAGTTCGCGTTGGAAGAGAAAAACAGAGAGACAGTGAGATACTATGGTAACTCGATGACAGCTGTCAAATTTTATTTATTTGGCATGTGCTTTTTCAAAGTCTTTCATGTATTCAATCAAGGTATCAACATCCTTCTCAGGCAGAGCATTGTAAATAGAGGCACGAACACCACCCACTGAGCGATGTCCCTTGAGCTGATGCATGTTTCTCTCTTCAGCACCCTTTAAAAATTCCTTCTCCAACTCTTCGCTAGTCAAACGGAATACAACGTTCATATGACTTCTGCAGTGAGGTTCAACAGGGCTCTTGTATAACTGAGATGCGTCGATGAAAGCATACAACGTTTCAGCCTTACGAGAGTTTACTTGATCAATTGCCTCCAGGCCACCTTGTTCAATCAACCACTCCAAAGTCAAGCCTACCATGTAAATAGCAAAAGTAGGAGGTGTGTTGTACATGGAATCATTGTCAGCAGCAGTCTTGAAATCAAGCATCAGAGGACGAATAGGTCCCACTCCGAGATCCACCAAGAGATCGTTGCGGATCACAATAATAGTGACACCAGCTGGTCCCAAATTCTTTTGTGCGCCACCGTATACAATGCCAAATTTAGATACATCGATAGGGCGAGATAAAAAGTTGCTGGATACATCAGTCACCAGAGGCACAGTGGCATCCACCTTGGGAACAAATTGAAATTCAACACCATGCACTGTCTCGTTATCACAGTAGTAAACATAGGCAACATTGCTAGTTTTGGGATCTGTCAGTTGCCATTCAGTTTGTGGAGGGATGGCGCCGTATGTTCCATTCAGCTTCTTGACATCCAGTGCACGATTCACTCGCACAGGGTTTCCAATGACAGTGGGGATCAAACGTTCAGCCTCTTGAGCTGCCTTGTTGGACCAAGCACCGGTAACGAGATAATCCACTACAATTTCCTCACCTTCTTTGCCAGCGTCTTTGAGTTCTTGTTGCTTCTTTGCAACCAAGTTGTAAAACACAGATGCAAATTCAGTAGTGGCGCCACCTTGCATGAATAAGATGGAATAGTCGTTTGCTGGAATGTTCATGAGTTTTGTGAGATCTTGCTTGGTCTTTTCCAAAATGGCGCCAAAGGGCTTTGAACGATGAGAGAGTTCCATGACAGACATGCCTGTACCATTGACATTGAGAAATTCTTTTTGGGCTTTCTCGAGGACAGGTTGAGGACTAGATCAAATTATCAGGTTGTTTAGACTATCCCCGCCTTGTTTTTTTTTTTTCTTCTTCTTCTTTTTCTTTCAGAGTAGACTTACATCTTGGCAGGACCTGCACCAAAGTTGAGGACATAAGGAGAAGACATTGTTTTGAGATGTATGTATGAAAGAAAGAAAGTAAACCCCAATGTGAAATTGAACATTAATATTTCATTTTTTCTTATCAAATGTAGCTGTGTGACTCATCACCCTTGATGACACATTTTCTAAATGTAGTTGGGTAGAGATTAGATTTGATTCGAGTTTGGTTGGCTGGGATCTCCTCCGCATGTCAATGAGCGACCATTAAGCTTTTCACGCTTGATGATACTATGACTTCAAAAAAAAAAAAAAAAAAAAAAAAAAAAAAAAAGATGCTGGTTTTATGGAGCAAATCCATTTCAATATATGGGTATTAGGTGCCCCCCCAAAAACAACGGCTTTATTTGGTTCAGATGACTGACTTGACTTATACTGAAATGTATGGCTAAGACAAGTTTCATCTTTGATATACATGGTCATGTACTTGGCAATAGAAGCTATTCTACAATTTTCTCCAAGATGATTGCAGCTACATGGGAGCTCACTTGCAATAATAGTTGGAATAAGAATCTAGGGGCAAAGATCTTCCAGGTCATCAAATGTCTCTTTAGGACAAAGATAAAGATGGCGCTCAAGAAGGTTGGTATGGACTGCAGCAATATCAGCAAGTGCAATGTTTGACGTTGATGAGGGTTTTCAGACAGCAGGACCAACCAGCCAAACCAAGTGATAATGTAGCCTGCTACGGTAGCCAGTGTCACCAAGATCATACCACCATAGTAGTTCATGTCCTCGAACCCTACAAATGCAGCCTTCCAAGGCAGAGAAGTAAAAGTAGTTTGATGTCCAGTGGCAAAGAACAAGTGATGGCCCAAGAAGTGGAGCATGGTCAGTCGAATCAGCAGACTGTTGGATTTGCCAGTGGCCAACAACTTGATAATCCAAGGTGAGGCAAGTATGAGAGCAGCACCTAAAGGACGCTGAACGACGGCCAACAAGGGAGTCCACAGGAAGAACAAGGCCCAACTCATGATACGACGAGGGCGACTATTAAAATACCAGTCTGCCAAAATCATGTTGTTGCCAATAAAGGTCAAGGCATACACGACGCGAGGCATGTATACATCAAGCACATGATGCACCATCAGCGGCATTTCGCGTTGTCCTTGCTCAATTTTGAGAGACTTGGCACCAATTTCATAAAAGATTCTAAAGAGGACCATGATGGAGGGTATAAGATAGCAGGCGCCAATGGTCAGTCCAGCGATTTGGTTCAAGGTGGTTGTTGAAAAGATCACCATGCCATAGAGTACAATGACAAATGCAATAGTACCATAGCCCGTGTAGTTTTCCAGATTGAATTCGAGCATACCGCTGTGGAAGTAACTGCAATAAGGGAACTGTTCTTCGCGACACTGACCAATAGCACTGGTCAGCCGCAATACGATCAGAAACAAAATAGGGTACAAGAGAGCCAGAGCACGATCTGTCTTTGTAATGGCCACCTGCAGATTGCGAACGATCCAAGCCAAGGTCAGAGTGGCCAGCACATGGCGAGTAACGCGGTCTTCCCAAATGACAAAGCTGTTTGATCCCAGTGTACATGCTTGCACAATATGAGCAATGATGATAACATACCAGTCGGATGAGGCTGCTCCTTGAGGCCGCAAAGTGAATGCCATACAGCACACAGCGACCGCCATGCAAGCGCCAACCCAGTCCACTTGCTCCATCTTTTCAAACCATCCTCTAGCGACCAACGCCTCGGGAAATTGATACCGCAAACAGGAAGCGGCCAAGCAAGCAACAAACACAGAGGCGCCTACCAGGGACATACGACTGTAAGACGCTCTCGGTTCACGATGCATCAGCCACAAAGAGGCCAGCGTACTGAATCCCAGCAACACGATACCGACAAACATACAGCCAGTGTCAAATTGAGCCCAAATAGCCTTGCAATACTTGATGGTGCTGATCAAGAAGGCATCGTATTCCAAGATGGCTTCTTCCAATTGCTCCAAGTAAGTCGAGTGATCTTTCTGGATGCTGTCTGAGAAATCAGGTGTCTGCATGAGCTGTGCCATGATGTCCTCCGCAGCGTACAAATGGTGTGTGATGAATTGGAGCTTCTCAGGCGAGAAATCCAGTTGATGCGTTTGTTGAGCGTACTGATCAAGATAATGCTTTACTTGCAAGGCGTTGGTACGGAACTCTTGTACCATATGGAGAACGTTGCGCATCCTGGAGTGGATATCTGGATACTTGGGCATCAGTGTATCAGGAAGAAGAGCGCCTAGATTGCCAAAGGGAATAGGCACGTTGAGCAAATAAGCCAATGAAGGGACTATGTGGATCTGAGCAACAACGGGATAAGATGTTGCATCGTAACCAAGTCTTTGCGAGATGCTAGCGATATCGTACCCAAGTCTGAGTGCTCTTGTTTCATGGATGCGATAGTAGAGCGCTTGATAGTAGTCATCCGTGAACGTCAAGGGTCTGCCCGAGTGCATAAATAGCGTGCTGATCAGCTCCTCTACACTTTCTCCGCCATGATCACCCTCCACTGACATGCCATGGTCGCCCATCACCACCAAGAGCGTGTCCTCATCCACATAATCAGACACCAAACGCTCTACAATGTCGTTCATTTGGTTTAGCTTTCGCTTCATGTTGGGATCGGATGGCCCATACGTGTGTCCGCAATGATCCACACCGAGAAAATGCGCAATGGTTACTTGCCAGTCGTCCTTGTCTAATACTTCCCATAGTCGAGCCAAAATGGCATTATCCACCGAATCCAAATCGAGCATCTTGAAACTGTCGCTGTCAAATGTCCGCTCTTTGACAAAACTCTCTGGAAACAGATTGACCCATGTATCATCGCCTAGAAAGTACATGGTTTTGTTGGCAAGATGGCGTAATAAATGGTCTTCATTGACAGCTGAAGACGCAAAGTTCGAGCCCGCATCAATAAATGTAGGCAGAGAGCCTGTCATCAAGCCCTTGATACGCTGCATGGTGGTTGTAGGTGGGTCAGCGCGAAACTGGTATAACAATGACGAAGCGGGTTGCTCTTGTGTGAGTTTCTGCATGATGGGAAATTGGTTGCGATAGTACTCCTCTGCCTTGGTAGTGGCAGTTGGCGCGTGGATGGCAAAATCAAAACGCAGTGCGTCAATCAAGACAATCACGGTGCGCTTGAATCCTTTTTGTGATGGAATTGTAGTGGGTTTCTTTACAGGAGTGTGCTGCTGCGTGAGAGGAAAGTCTTGCCATGGTTCAAATCGTTGGCCTTGTAGATCAAATGTTTGATGTGTTAATAAGAAGCCTTTGAGGAATATGTAAAGACCAAATATCTGTAGTATGGTCAATACAGTAAACGTTAGGCCCTTGGATGGCCTGAAACCGAACTGCATGATCTCAAGTTAGAATGTGGGAAGAAAAGTGTGAATTAGGCATGTTGGCACGGCATGAATTTCATAGGGGCACTCTCTATGGTAGTTGCCCCAAGGAAGACACTCATCCAACGGAGAGGAAAAGCAGTCGTCCACACATTGATGTTATGGTCTATTGTGATCATGGCAGCCCAAACAGCCCAGTGGCTCATGTTGTCCAACAGTCACTACACACTCACCTTGAGCTCGACTCATTTTTGTCAGAGAAAAAAAAATTCGAACTCTCCCACTCTACTCTCTTTTCATCACCAACGTCAAATCGCAACACAAACAACAGCACATCATGGATCCCAACAACAACGAAGCCACTAGATTATGGAGAGTCTTCCGCACTGCACATCAAATGGTTCATGACAGAGTAAAGATTCCCTTGCTGAAAACTCTTCTAGTTGGCAAAAGGCGATTAATCATTGGAACATGTAGGGTTATCTCGTTTCTCAATCAGAACTCGATATGGATTTGGATTCATTCAAACGTTCATTCGCCCCATCTGGTGATGTCGAGTACGTGGTTTGTCTAGTGACAGAGTAGAGAGCAAAGCACAGTGGAGTGTCTAACCTCGTATCTTTTCACATAGTCGCGACCAATTGACATTTGTTGTACAAAAGAAGGATGACCCCATTGATCAATTGCTCGTCTTTTTTCCCAAAGACACATCTGTTGGTGTCAAGCCTTTGAGAGTGTAAATAGAGCTGAGCATGGACGTGTGTGGAATTGACATGAACTAACAATGACTCTTTAGTTACGTCGAGCGTATGGCACAACAACAAATCCCCAAGGGCATCTGTATTTACCAAAAGAGCATGACTTCCTCAGCCAACAAGGTCATCCAATCCTTGCCTTCAAAGCACACCTTAGAATCATTCCAAGAAAATGAGTTATTAGTCAACATTACACATCACGTTTTGGTACCCAAGCATGAAGTTTTAAGTACAGAGGAGAAGGCAACCTTGTTGCAAAGATAGTAAGTACTTGGAGAACCAAAGGCAGAGTGGGAATGCTAATTTGTCTCTCAATCGCTTGTTAGCCGCTTAAAAGAAACTCAATTACCTCGTATTCAACATACTGATCCCGTTGCAAGATATTATGGTTTGAAGCGTGGACAGGTAATTTGACTGTAAAGGAGTAGTAATGAGTTATTCGTATATTGACCTTTTTTCTTGCGGGAAATGACAGGTTGTCAAGATTTTAAGAGAGAGTGAAACTGCTGGTCGTTATGTCAGCTATAGATTATGTATTTAAAGAAAGAGAAAACCGCCAGAAGCAAGAAACGAGAGAGAGAAAGAGAGAGAGAAAGGAAAGAAAACGCACCACAATTCGATTCATTCAAAAAAAAAAAACATTCAAGTCTTTATATATTTTTCCCCCCCCTAATCTACCTATCATCATTAAAAAATAACATGTCAGCACAATATGGTTTTTTTTAGAGGAAATAAACATATTGTCATGGTAGAGAGTTTATCTAGGAGAGCGATTGGCATGTCAGATCTGGAGTGGCACAATGGCATTTTTGCTTGTGTGTGTGTGTCCGTGTGTCTTGAGCAAAAAGTGCTCCCTTCTTGATTTGGAGATTGCAACAATCAGGGCTGCTGATTAGTTTACACAACTGCTTTCTACCATTCTGATTACACATTATCACTGTTTACACGCACGGTCAATGACTAGAACTTTTGTCGCATTATTTATTGTATGATTTAGTGCTCATATTATGTAAGTATTCATATTTTTAAACCAGTGTTGAATTTCGCTTTGTTGGTAGTCTACTCACATGCTGCTGGACTGTAGACGCCTTGGAGATTTCTGTGTTGGCTGTGAGGGACATACCAAAGGAGGCCTTGGGGATTTTGCTCTGCAGTAGTTGCTGTTGAGTTGCACTTGACTTGGCAATGAGAGATGTTCTCTTCTCCTGGTACTGACTACCGCAACTGCTTGCACTACCACTGGATACTGAGTTTCTCTCTGACGAGGAAGATGGACTCCAGGTAACCGGCACAGTCGTCAATCCATCTTTAGTTGATATTGAACAAATAGTGGGGTTTTGATGTTGATGTCGAGTAGCAAGCACAGGGATGAAACTACTACTTGACGCTCGTCTGCCATCCTTCTTGACAGTTGCATCTGGTAAATGGGCTGTTTGTTGTTTACGAGGAATCAATGAAACGGCTGATTTTCGCTTGGCAATTCTACAAGTTTCCCTTTGCAACTCTTGTGGAGAGCTCTCTGTTGAAGCTGCTTGTGTTGATAGCCCTATTGCTGCCAGTGGAATCATTTTGAGTGGTGATGAGGAGGTCGTGCGAGATGGGGACTCTGCTATCACTAAATCATCAAGATTCTCATTGTGGACATTACACATTTCCACAGGCGATGCAACTTGTGATACGTGTGTCTCTGTTGATATACTTGAATTTGATGGTTTCATTTCCTCTGTATTGTCCCCTCGCTCAATCACTATTGCCTTGTCTTTATCCTGCTCGATCAATGATGGAGCTGAACCTGAAGTTGATGCTGTTGATGTTGATGCAGCCAAAAAGTCATCATATCCCACCGCTGCTTCCTCTACCTGTTCCTCTTCTACGCTATTTTTTACCTCTGACAAGTCATCTCTTTCTTCCAGCTTAATATGCTGCATATCATCAGTTGGAATTAGTGTTGCATTGGCCAATACAATCGCATCACGAGAAGTGTCATTTAAAAGTGTGTCTCCTTGTTTCTCAGCTGGCTGCAAGGGACTTATACTGTATAACAAAATTAACAAGCTTATTATTATTATTATTATTATTATTATTATCATTTTTGTAATGCTGAAAGGTAGGACATTACCTCTCGTCTTGCTTGTTGCCGTTATCTACGGCACTACATGTCGAGTTGCTTGGTAGTTCCAGTGCTGCAGCCGCCTTATTCATGCTTTCAGGTTTGTTTGGTTCATTATGAGTGGTTGTGTCGATATGATTGTCAGGATAGGAGAGCAAAGAGGTCTCCGTAATATTTTCTGATCCTTGTTTGGCTGATTTGCTAGCGTTGGCTTCAAGTTTACTACTTGATGTTGCTTCGCTTTGGTGGTGTTGGAGCTGTGGTAAATCAAATGAGCTGGAAAAGTCGTTTGGAAGGTTCAGTTCAAGCCAACTATCGCTATTGGTTGCTTCCAAGTCTTTTGCTGCCATGGCAGCAGTGGGTGCTTGTTGTGGCATTGATATCAGAGAAGGAGATGGTGCAAGTGGTTTATTGTTATGGTGCTGATGGACAGTTGGCGCTATCAGTGCTGTCTCTGTGAGTGATTTAGTTAGCTTTCTTTTGTTTACTTTGTTCTTGAAAAACTTCATGTCTTGTTGATCCTGATCTTGCGCTAGTAAAATTGAAAGTGGGTAAATGCGAAAGAGAAAGAGGAGGGGGCTGATAGAAGAGCATGAAGAAAATATCAAACAAGAAAAAGAGAAGGTTGAAAATTTTACCATCTGCCTGCATTACATGGCTGATTTGTATGTAATATAAACTTTTTATATATGTATGTGGTCAAAGGAGTAATTGTACTATGAGTAATAGCCAGACAAGTCCTGGTCATCAATTATAGAGGCATTATAGACGTATCCAATAACAACTGAATTCGAGTTGGTGTTGGATATTAAGCAAATACGAGAACCTGGGTTGATGGGGTCATCGCCATCCATGCCGATAGATTCAAGATGCTGGTCCACTGAATCTGGAGAAGACCCAAAAGCAGATGCCAGCACACGGGCACTGACTGAGCGTAGTAGCAGGAATGATAGGCCAGAGCAGGGAACAGGTGGCGGGGGTAAATCAGTATTGTTGCTGTCAAGAGGGACTAAAACAGGGACCTTGTGCTCTTTGAATGCCATGTTGATGCTATCGAATGCCTTGGCTGTCTTTGCACTGCCACTGCTTAATTGCTCCAAATATTTAGATGTAGCTTGTCCATATGTAAGGCCATTCAAGTACTGCACCGTGTTGGAGTATGCATAGCCCGCATCCCAAATCATCACACCACCAAAGCTTTTGCTGCGTCTGATATCATCCAAAATTACAGTAAGCTTCTCATAAGTAACATAGCCAGTATCCATATGATTGTCCTTGCCCAAGACACCCAGGAAGACTTTTGTTTTCCCCTTGGTACGTTGTTGAGCCCATACATCCCACACATCAAAGTTGAATTTGGTTGTCCCTTTAGCTTGATATGCTGAAGCAGAGCAATAGTTGTTGTAAAATTGAACAAATACCATGTCTGGATAGGCATCATATTTGGGTGCTGGATGAAGTATGTTGTATACTGCATTTTTAGAATAATAGTCTAAATCTGGACATTGCGGTGCAGCTGTAATCAAGTATTCGCGAGGTGGGTATTGGGTCTTGTATAGCTGGCGAAGTGTATCAATGTGGCGATCGTAGCCAACGCCGTCGACAGCTATACACATACCATGTCAGTATGTATTTCGGTATCAATGTTTTCGGTCAGGGCTTACACTCTGGATCATAGTCTACACCATCTAGAATAGCATCTCCAAAGGGTCTGGCAACAGTTGTATCAGAACCGCCCAAAAATTTGTTCCACATCCACCAAGCAAAAAGGTCCGGATCCCAATTTTGTTTGTGGTAAGGGCCTACTGCACCCCCAACAGATATGAGTATTTTGACGCCTTTCTTTTGACAGTACTTGATATCCTGTGCTGCTTCAACGCAGTTCTCCACATTGTTGCAGTTATCTGATAGATTTAAAATGGGCGACTTTTTGGGTCCTCCGATGAAATCAACGACAAATCCAATTGCTATAATAGAGACGCCCTCTTGATCGCAGTAGTATGAAAGCCGTTTTTCTCCAAAATCACCTTGGCCCCAATACAAGACCATGCTGTTTATATTATTTCGTTGCTACATTGTATTTTTGAGCTATTGTATGTTACAAGTTGCAATCATACTTACTACGTCATCGGATGCACGAAGCATGGGTGCATTTAACACTGTATTGTCTAATTCCTCTCCAATGGCTACATTCAATGAACTGAGGTTATTACTGTAGATCTGAGCAGATGCAATTTGTTGCAAAACAGCTGTGGATATGCAAATCAATGACCATGGCAGAATCTTCATCTTTGTAAAATTTGAGAGAGAAAGGAAATATAATTAATGAATAAGCACTTGAATAAAAATATATCAAGATTTTCTAACTGAATCAAGAGGAATGACTCACGGAATGCAAATCTATTACTACTCTCTATCAACTGTTTGAGTAATGAGTAGGCTTTGCGTTTCTCGGTATATTATATACAGCGAGCATTTCAATTGTCAAACCAACGGCCATTTCTGTTTTTGGTAATTGGTTCCTGAACATGCTCGTCAAAGGAGAAAATAAAAGTGGCAGCTGAAATTGATTATTCTTAGACAAAAGGGCAAGGTTTATACTTGCCATTTTTATTGGATGATGAACCAAGAATCAAGTATGTGTCCAAATACCTACACACACTGGACGTAATTGTTAAAAACACGATTAAAAGATAGTTCCATCGCTCTGTTTGCATGACAAGGTGAGAAGATACGCTAGATTTATGCGAGTGTATAATAACCTACCTTGATCACGATAGGTGGCCCACCATCTTTGGGTCTCAATTTGGCGGCAATCTCTCTTCCTGCTGTCCAGGTACCTCCCTCCAACACTTGAGCCAATTGCAGTTTGCAGCCCAGTTTGTCCTCAACGCCTTGCTTGATCTTGTCTAAATACACTACGGTCAAGGCACGCCACTCCACAATGACTGGGTCAGAACCTTCAAATGTAGGTAAGCTTCCAGGAGTGACAGTGCCACGCTCTACTTGTGCAGGTTTCAGCTTCAAAAGTCCATAATCTACCAGTAATCCGCCGTTACGATATTCAGGTAAGCCTGTCATTTGCTCCATGCCTTCAATGGCAATGCCCAGCGAGAGCTCCATAGCTTCGACGAGTGAGTAAGTAAGCCATTGAGACAACTTGTGGAAAGGAACCAAGTTCTCATGATTTCCCAAATCAGTCAACGAAGCGCAAGGCCAAACATCGCCTAGTTGGATACCATTGATCTTTACACGCGCAGGCCACATCTCTCCAAGGCTCATGACGGCCTCCCATAGCTTTTCAATGCGTACATTTTTGGTTTGAGAATTGTGTTCGACAGAGGACAACACAAAGTCTAAAATGCGTCAAGTCAACATTCGAGGCTCCATTTGGGTATGCATGCGTACGTCTTACCAATCAGGTTGCCAGGCCTTTGTGGCTCACCATTGACGGAGGGAAAGTAGGTAGGTTGATCCTCTATAGCCTTTGCTAATCTCTTTAGCAGATTGGATCGACCCTCCAAACCTACCATAGGATTCTCATCCGTGACTTGAAAGCCATCCGTCATGCGTTGCAGAGTAATGGCATCCAATCCCTTCACTGTTTAATGAAAATAAAAGGTAATAAGCAGTCTGTATTTGTTGTTGCAAAAGAAACAAGATTTTGTCGACAAAGAGTAAATTTTCTCACGAAGGTGTATATACGTACCATCCACACGATCAGGCACTTGTTTCGAGCTAGAGAAATAGCCTTCCAAGAACATATCGAAAGAAGCTAAAGCAAGACCTTCTGACCTTCCGACAAGCTCTCCGTTTACTGCCTTGTACTTCCAGGCTTGACCTGCTCCAGCATCCACAAGTACAGACACAATAACCAAATCGATCAATCGACGTGCTTGTTCAACTGCATCCACGCCTTGTTCTTGCCAACGATCACGCAATGCTTGGAATTGCTTAGCATCAAAATGCCTCAGTCTTGAATGAGGGGGTATCTTGTCAAGATCTGGGTACCGGCGTTGCGTGGTTTCAGTGACATGGTCTACAATAGCAGGCAATGCGTCTTGGTGTAGTTCAAAGCAAGTTAATTCACCGCGTTGTCCCTTTTCATACACTTGCAAGCATCTTTCACGAATGGATTTTAGTGTGCGTAAGTAATCTTGAGGTAGAAGCGTCATTTTCTCTCGTTCGTGTTGTTGTTATGGATAAAGAAGAACAAGAAAAAAGAAGCGTGTGTGGTGTGTGGTATCAACTGATAAGAATAAATAGGCAAATTAAAGTTTTGCATGATAAACAAACCGATTTGGTGGTGGTACACATCATGTTGATATCTTGTACAAAATTGTCTGCAGAGAAGGCTTGAGACCGGTGGCGTGGCTCATAGTAATGCTATCTTAATCCCTAGGTAGCGTAGCAGTAGATTTGTAGCGCGTGTCAATGGTATCGGCCTGTCGGGTTTTGGTAAATCTCTTGCGAGCAGTTTGCTAGGAGCAGAGAAAGTTGATGAAATTCTGTCCTCTTCTAGTTGTTGATTTGCATGGAGAGCACAGATAAAAATGGAGTTAGGTATATCCAATTGCAGCAATGACTATATTCAACGGAAGTGGAGAGCATCATGTTGTAGTTTGATATCCAGTATAACTAATCCACTTTGATGACGAGGTAAGGTTCAGGTAGTCTGGGTTTACGACTTTGGTGTTGGTATTCTCTGATAAATAATTTCGTTCTTTAAAAAAAGGGGGGAAGAAACACAATGCAATCATTGGGTTCAGGCAATTTTTTTAGTGGAAGACACCAACCAATGAGAGAGTACCGGCATGCCGCCGCTTACACCTCAGGCATTGAATGTCAAATATGAGCCAAACGGTAGTCGTTTTGTCGCATTTTCTCAACAATCTTTAAGGTCACATAGCAGCCGTTCTAGCCAAATATATAGTAAAATTGTTGTATTATTTGGATGTGCAAGTAAAAACAGGATTAAATTTGCTCATCTTGAGTGTTTCTAAAAAACATGCCATTTTGGCATGAGGGTTGGGGTCCAAAAACAGGGTTGTAACTTGATTCTGACATTACTCTGCCAAAAGTAGGTATTTACTTGTAATTCAAACTTTAAAATGTGTGTGTAAATACAGTCTATATGATACAGTGAAACTTGGCACAAAATCATGCAAAAGCTGCTAGTGTTGTATGTGATTTAGTCACATTTTCGACGTTTTATTAACTTTTCATCTTCCTAATAGGTTATTCTATCTTTAATGAGTAGTTAATTATACTGCTACCATGTGTTTAAACAGGTTTACTTACAAGTTAGAATACAGTTTGCTTAGTAAAATTTGCAGTAAATCGCAATTTTGCAAATTTGATGCAGACTTTAAATCGCTGATTTCTTGACGATGGGAGGAGCCAGAGCTCTCAAATTAACACGGATAAAGTCTCCAAAGTAGTTTCTATAGTATGAGTAAAAAAATTGCGAAATAAAAATGCCATCCTGAAAAAAAGTTGTAGATCCAAGTTTTTCAAAAAATTTCATTTTGAAGATTTTCGTATGGAGTGTCACCCAAATTGAAAGTCAGAAATAGCTGGCTTTAATTTTCACAGCGATTTATGCAAAGAACAGACGACATTGGCATGGCAATTATTCAGCTCAAATGAATACAAATTTAATCAAACGTGTCTTTATTAGCCCACTAATGCTTGTCAGGAACAGCAACCGTCTTTTTGCCCAGTAATTTCGCACGAATTCTTTCAGGCATTTCCATTAATGCGCCAGATGTTTTGTCGCCTCCTCCGTTATTATTACCCCCTTTACCATTACCTACGGATTTCTTTAACTCACGGATGGTGTTGGTCATGTAAGGCCACATATGATTAGGACCAAATTGCATATAAGCGATGCCTAGAGACGCACCTCCGAGATGAGCCTATTCAAAATAAATGTCAACATGAGAATTGTAATTAACTCTTGTCAAGTACATACAAAATGATCAAACATGCGCCAGCGCATTAAAATTCCCGCTGCATCCAGTGTCAAGAAAGCTGGCACTGCATACCTAGATACATATATAAGTCCATCATTAGATATCATAGTGGCGTCATTCAACATACGTGATTTTGAATGGTATCCAAGGTAATAATGCAACAAATGCAACTGCATCAGGGTACAAATACGCTGTGCCTGTCAGCAGGCCATACAAAGCGCCACTTGCGCCCATACTAGGTAGGATGGGTCTTGCTGCTATATGTCTCGCCATCAATTGTAATTGATGAGAAATGACGTTAGCACCGATGCCTAATGACAGATACAGCGCCACGAATTGCTCTCTTCCTAGCAGATCATGCAAGACAGGACCAAGAGACCATAAGCCAACCATGTTGACTGTCAGATGGACCGCATTACGGTGTGAAAAGCAGCTGGTGAATAAAGTCCATTGCCGATTGCTGGCAGGATTATGACAAAAGTAGCGAGTCATGTATTTCTGTAGGGCAGGGACTTTCCAGCAAGCGAATACAGCAATGTTGATGGATATGAGTGCAGCGATTGTTTTTTCAGATTCGGGCATGTAGAAAGCAGTTTCAGCTGTTGATAACAATGGCCGTTTAAGTTGCACAGGGAGCGCATTGTATTGCTCTAATCTTTGCTGCAAATCTTGTAAAACTTGATTTTGATATTCTCGTATCAACTTTTTCTTCTCCTTGTATACATCTGACCAAACCAAATTGTCGTCTGTAATGATGTCGCGTAATGTGTTGCCAGCTTGTTTCCTCAGCTTTTGCCATATGGTTTCCTTTTCCTTTTCATGTATGCAAGCAGCTGTGAAGAAGATAGTGGTGCAAGAGACTGCGCCAAACAGCAACGGCTTGATGTAGCTGGGTGATTGCTGTGGATGATTAATTGTATGTATAAAAGACCGTTTTATTTGCAAATGATGACCATGCTGAATGAGTACTCTACGAAGCATGGTGATGATATATGTATATAAGACTATGTAGACAAAAAAAAAGGGAAGAAAAAGAAAAAGAGCATGAATATAAAGGGCGCGGTATTTTTAATTCTTGGTAAAGATGTTTCCAATAATGCTCTTTACAGATGGATCCACCTTGTCAAGTGATTTCTTGCCCAACTTTGAAGGATCCACTTCGCGATCCACTTTGGCTCTTTGTGCAAATGTTCTTTGAATCTTTTGTGGCTTCTGTTCGTTTGCTGTGTTGGTATCAGATGCTGCTTCACGTTTGCGTTTCTTTTGCTCCATATTCTCCAACATCTTGGCGCGCTCCACATTCTGAATATAGGTCTTGTTTTCACGGTTAGCTTGAGCAATTTCGTTGCGAAGACGCTGTTTGCGAGCTTGCTTCTCATGAGCCATGTGTTCTGTCAAGTTGTGCCATTTGAATTTGTTCAAGTATTTGATGCTCCACAATTCGTCGTGATAAGGGCTTGTTCGTTTTCCACCCATTGGTCTCGTATTCAAATATTCAGCTAATGCCTTTGCACGCTTCTTGTCCTTGAACTCAACCCATCCTTCAACAAAATTGGCTCGCTTGTTCTTTGTGTACTTTTTACGGCGTGCTGCAATCTTGGCGTCTTCAGGAACGAGGTAGATGCGTCCGATTTCTGCGTGCTTTTCCAGCAATGATCGAACTTTTTTGGGTCGCATGAAGGGTGGAATGCGAGACAAGTAGCAAACACCAGTTCTCTTTCTGGCCTTCTCAAATTTTTCCAGCTCTTCAGGTGTCAGCTTTTTGAGCTTTTTGGATAAGTTTTTCTTTCTCTTCTTGTCTTCAGGCGCATCAAATCCTTCCTCATTCTCCATATCATCGTCACTGTCTGATAAAGAATCAGTGCCGTCTTGCTTGGCCTTTGTTTCTATCTCTGCTTCGTCTTCGGCCTTGTTTTGTGTATCGTTGTCGTCATCCTCATCTTCTTCATCGTCGTCGCTGGCATCGCTGGCATCGCTAGCATCGCTGTCAAGAGATTGCTTTTGAAGACGAGCTGCCGAGAAACGACTATCTTCTTGCTCCTCTTCGTCCAAAGATACGTCCTCTTCCTCAGTGTCGTTTTCGAGACCGAATAAATCCTCCTTCTTGTTCTTGGCAGTAGACATGATGTGTGTATTCAAGTAAAAAAAAAAAAAAAAAAAAGGTGCTTGAGTATTACTGTTTGAAAAAATTCATTTAATATGAGTGTGGCGTCCCAATCCATCAAAACAATCGAGTCCGCGAGTAAAAAGTGTCACATTAAACCAACCCAAAATTAAAGCATATTTGATTTTTCTTCTTGATCAACAACTTTATTATACAACAATGGGAAAATCAAGACCTCGTTTCAATGAGAAAGCTCGAGCATCCTCTCGAAAACCCAATCAGCGACCTCATCCAAAGGCAAGAGATGGTGGATTAGGACCGCAAGCATTCGATCCATCGACAGCAACAACATCAACAGCACAAAAGCAGAGTAATGAGGGGTAATTAACCATCATGCCACCCAATAAACAACCCACATACTGACTTGTCTAGTAGTGATTCTAATGAACTTATGATTATTCCCGGCGAATCAAAGAAAAGCGAAGCCAACGAGCGCACCAACGCCAAATTGACAGAGTCCTTTAAAGAGGTAAGATTGCATGATATCTAGCATGTGCAGCAGCAGTAGAACTCATTGAAATGGTTAGCCTGAAAAGTACATGTCGAAAAAGAAGAGAAAGAAGATGGAGAAATACATTGTGAGTTTTGTACCTGGATTTAGGTTGGAATGTGCCCTTCTAATGCGTTGGTTGGACAGGAACAAAAATTGAAGAAGGATGCCAGAGCCGGCTTGATTGAAAAACTATCGTAAGTAAGATGCCATCCTATTACTGAACCTGCACACTCATATGACTTGTATAGAACTGCCTCTTGGTCTTCAGACTTGCTCAAATCCTCTAAACTGATCGGTAGATCAGGACAAACATTGCGTGAACAATTGCGACAAGCCATGCTGGAACAGAAAGCTGGTGTTGCCATCAGTGATGAGAGTGTACCTTTAGTGGTCGAAAAAGAGATTGAGGAATTACCGCCCATGCCAGAGATTGTGTATGCAGCTGAAGCGCCCAAAGAGCAGCCTGTGGTAGGCAGTGCATTAGCAGGTGGGCTGCCTCTTGTCATGCGTAAACGAAAAAAGAAGCAATCCACGATTCCCAAGATTGCGAAAAAGAGATACAAGAAGAGAAAGGGCATGGAATCTGATTCTTCATTTGACAGCTCTGATTCAGGAAATGATGACAGTGAAGACGAGCAACAAACCCAACAACACACAAAGGTGGCTGATTTGTTGGATGAGGTGGTGACGGATGGAACAACACAAATTGAAGCTGTGACAGAAGCAGCCAAGCACATTGTCGTGGATGTACCTCAACGACAGGAGGAAGAGTTTGATGACATCAAGGTGCAACTGCTCAAGAGTAATCGTGAAGGCGATTTGGCAGAGGATGTAGCCAAGCCATTCTATGTGTCTGTCAACCGCACACCTGAGATTCAAGCTGCCCGTCTCAAACTGCCCGTGTGTGGTGAGGAGCAGACCATCATGGAAGCGATTCGCAACAATACAGTTGTTATTATCTGTGGTGAGACAGGTTCTGGTAAGACTACCCAGGTGCCTCAATTTCTATACGAAGCAGGTTGGTCTCATCCAGACAGCGATAATCCTGGTTTGATCGGTGTGACACAGCCTCGTCGTGTTGCCACTGTGAGCATGGCTAAGCGTGTGGCACAAGAATTGAACCTGACAGATAAAGAAGTATCGCATCAAATTCGTTATGACGCCACTGTGTCTGACAAGACGAGAATCAAGTTTATGACAGATGGTGTGCTGTTGCGTGAAATGTCTCAAGATCTCCTGTTGACAAAGTATTCCACCATCATTATCGATGAAGCCCATGAACGCAACCTGAACACGGACATCCTGATTGGTGTTGTGAGTCGCGTGCTCAAGCTGAGAGCTGAACTGAGTCGTGAAGACAGAGACAAAATCAAGCCTTTGCGTGTAGTCATCATGTCTGCTACTTTGCGTGTGTCTGATTTCACTGAAAACAAGACTCTGTTTCCCGTAGTGCCTCCTGTTATCAACGTCAATGCCAGACAATACCCTGTAGCCATTCATTTCAACAAAAAGACTCCCTTGGACCATGTAGGCGAGGCGTACAAGAAGATTACGAAAATCCACGAGCGTCTGCCTAATGGTGGCATTTTGGTATTCTTGACAGGTCAAAATGAAATCAATCAGTTGTGCAAACAGTTGAGAAAAAGATACCCAGCGCTGCCTCCCAAGGCGACAAAGAAACAAGTTAAGAAGGAAGAGCAAGCCATTGAATTGGAGTCCAAGCAGGTGAATGAGCCCGCTGGAAAAGGTAGTGTAGTCGATGCTTGGTGCGAGATGCCTGATACTGACATGTCGTCTACATAGCTGATATTGAAGACGAAGCGTTGGAGTTGGGTGATAATCAGGTAGAGGAAGATTTTGATTTGGATTCTGATGATGACGACGACGATGACATTGCTGAAGGCTTTGAGGATGAAGAGCTGGAAGATGTCAAGGATGGTAAGCATGGCACAGCGAGATGACATGTCAGTGGCATTGTTGGTATTGACTCGATTGTCTGAATAGCGCCATTGCATGTGCTTCCCTTATACTCTATGCTGCCCACTGAAGCGCAACTGCGTGTCTTTGAGCCGCCTCCAGAGGGCACTCGTCTCTGCGTCATTGCCACCAATGTGGCTGAAACGTCTGTTACGATTCCCGGTGTTCGCTATGTGGTTGATTGTGGTAAATCCAAGGAACGCAAATACGACGTCGAGACCGGTGTGCAATCGTTTGAGATTGACTGGACATCACAAGCGTCTGCTGGACAACGTGCGGGTCGTGCTGGTAGAACAGGGCCTGGCCACTGCTATCGCTTGTTCTCTTCTGCCGTGTTTGACAATGAATTTGAAAAGTTCTCTACGCCTGAAATCCACCGTATGCCCATTGAAGGTGTCGTGCTGAGCATGAAGTCCATGAACATTGACAATGTCGTCAATTTCCCCTTCCCTACGCCTCCACCCAGAGAGAGCTTGTTCAAGGCAGAGAAATTGCTGGGTTACCTTGGTGCTATCAATACCAGCACAAAGCGCATTACAGAGTTTGGCCAAACCATGTCGTTGTTCCCCATCACACCCCGTTTTGCAAAGATGCTGATCATTGGACAACAGCACGGCTGCTTGCCGTTTGTCATTGCCATTGTGTCTGCGCTGTCTGTTGGAGACCCATTCATTCAAGACTACCATTTAGATGAGAATCAGCCTGAAGATAGTGATGATGAAGATGTTGGCCGTCGCGAATTGCACAACATTACCAGTGAATCCGTTGCTGAAAAGGAGAGAAGAAAGCTCGTCCGCAAAAAGTACTATTCATCTCAAATGAAGCATGCTGGTTTGGATCCCTCTAGCGACATTTTGAAGCTACTCAACGTCGTAGGTGCTTATGAGTATGCTGGTGCCACTGCCTCTTTCTGCGAAGACAACTTTTTGAGACCCAAAGCCATGGAGGAGATTCGCAAATTGAGACGTCAGTTGACCAATCTGGTGTCTAGCAACTTTCCTGATGTAGATGTCTGTTTGGATCCCAAAATGAAGCCTCCCAATGCCGTTCAGCTCAAGGTGTTGAGACAAGTGCTGACCGCAGGCTTCATTGATTCAGTGGCTGTTAGACAAGATGTGTTGGAAACAGGTGGCGGTAAAGGTGTGCGTTACAAGAACTCGAGAAATGTCGTCTATAAGCTACTGTGGAGCGATGAGGAAGCCTTCATTCATCCAAGTTCCGTGTTGTATAGTCAAGAGCCTCCTGCCATGTTGGTGTACAGTGAACTCTATAAGGGCGGCAAAACGTGGCTCAAAGGTGTCACTGCTGTGGAATCCAAGTGGATTGCAAAGATTGGCAAGGATCTCTGCTCGTTTGGAAGACCTTTGGATTTCCCATTACCCAAATACACGACTGATAAAAAGGACCGCAAGTTGGTTTATGTAGTGCCTAGTTTTGGACCCAAGAGTTGGCCATTGCCTCCAATTCAAGTAGAACAACGCAGAGAAGGTACTCGTTGGGTGACGAGTTTGTAGATTAATTAAAATAAAAGAGGCCCTTTAGAATAGATAATAGAAGAGAGAGCGTTTTATTGATATAAAAAGTGGGTACGCTAGTAAAGCTTATCTGCATGTACATTTTCTATAGACTCCATCATGGGTCATCATGCTTTAAGGAAAGCTTTAATTTTCTAGCCTTTTCCCTTAAATATTTAGAGAAGGCTGTATAAAGAGAGACGTGAGTGTTGCAGCCTGCGAGATGTGTACATGATGGCTCTACTTACATCGACGGTAAAAGTTGGGTCTGGTCGCAGCCATGTAAAGTGAGTACGACCTTGTTTGTCCATCGTCTATAGCAATATGTCTCAGGATGGGGTAAGCGATGGCTGGATTGACTGTTGCATAATTCAGATAGAGAACGCCTGCCCAAGGACTACTGATAGTGGGTGCTACATTGGCTAATTTCTGATCCCATTCTTGAGACACAAATTCAGATGTACGCATGTATTCAGCCAAGATGGGAGTCATGGGAAGCTGTTGAATGCCATGAATGTACTCTAGGTATCTTCCAAAGTAAGTCGTCTAAAAGTAATGAGAGTAAGTCTATGTTTTACATGTGTAAAAGAAAGGGAGAGAGAGAGAGATACTTGCATAATCCGCCTTTTGTTCAAAGTAAATACCAACCACCTTGTTTTCTACCATCTGCTTGGGTCTGTTCTTGTTGCCATCCAACATCCAAAAATACTCGTACGTGGTTCTCTTGGTAATAGCTAGTTGCAAATTAGCTAAATTGTGCATGGCCACGTTTTTGGTAGCGAGGCCCCACAGCTTTGTGCCCCAGTAAAAGTTGACAGACTGTATGCGCCATGAAGGTTAAGTATCTCGTGCATAAATACATTGTATGTTCCAAATTACCTCTGGTACAGACTCTTGGTCTCTACCGTCTAATGCGCCGTCTACCTTGATACCGCCAGCCCAACTATGACCAGCAAACCAATCCCAATTTCTGAATGGTGCAAAGTAAGTGTCGTTTTCAACAGGATTGTTGACATCGCGGATGAGTGTCTCTGTCCAAGCTTTCAGTTCTTGGGCTCTCCAGGAAGGATCTAAATGGTGAATGATGGCAGCTTCATCAAACAAGTGTCAGTGCACTCTAGTAGTACTCAAGTATGCGTGGTATGACTTACCTGTTACGACGAAATACCCTTGGTGATAATGATGGTCGTTGTAGTAAGAGTGGCCAAACGCTGCATCCTTGTTTCCAGTGCCACCCATTTCGACAGGGAGGCCAGCGAGAGAAACAATGCCCTTGTACACAGGATCATAGCGGAAGGGGTCCTCTTGACGGTTCTCTAGGTAAGGCACAAAAGCCTGTTTCAATTTGTCAAGGGCAACTTGAGCCAACTCTGGATTGCGGAGACCAGTGATATCAGGCTCATTCAAGACAAGAGCTGTCAGTGCTACCTTTTGAAGGCCCTTGCCAGAAAAGTAATTATCGCCGCGCTGTGTATGTTGCGTATAGTTGCTCTCGACATCAGACACCAACTGCTGCAGAATCTCGTTGTGAGTAGATTGTTCAGGCGAGGGTCTTTCTGGAAACCATTCGGTGCGGCTCAAATCAGATTCCTGGAGAGCCCATTGATCACCGATAACAGCTTGCATAGGACCTTTGGAACTAGATTGCAAGATGAGGTTGGTTTTCGTGACGGAATGCAATGAGAAGCTCTTCATGTGGTGAGGATAGGCATAAGTAAGTAAAGGTTTGGATACATCTCCTGCCTTGTGCCAATCAATGGTATACTTGGACCTACAGCGCGTAGTTAATTAGTAGTGTACAATCAAGGCTTTGTGAATGCACTTGCCCATCTTTACTGGTATCCACGGTTCCTGCAGTAGGCCAAACTCCGTGATGCGCATCCAAGAGAGCCTCATCCTCCGCAGAGGGCAGTTTTGCTACTTGAATGACGCCATTGTATTTATTCAAAGCAACCAGATTATTCATATCTCGCTTTGTCAATGTAAGAGGGCCATCCAATGCGTAGATGAGATATGTACTGGTAGGATTATCGTTGAAAGAGATCTTGAACTTTTTGCCTGTATACATGTCGCCTTGTACCTGATCTGCAGTAACACTGATGATGGCATGTTGTGTGAAGAATTGAGGGGTTAAACCTGTGTAAGCGGCGGTAATAAACGATTGGCCTCTGACGAGAGGAAATTCCACTTTGCCATTGCTTCCAGATAAGCGTAAATGCGCATTGAAATGGCCCCAACTGGTAACAAGCGGTTTAGGTGCCTGTGTCCATTCTTGCGCAGTGAGACGAATATCTACTACTACTCCATTGATAATATAGCCGGCGGGAGAAGGAGGAATGTTGTTCATAGCAGGATACGATCCAATGACCTAAATCACAATAGTGAGATGTGTTGATATGTATTGAAAACATCAAGCTAAACGTAAACGCATCGCACCTACCTTGTCATGAGGTTGCGAAATGGATAAGCCGGGATTTCCACCAAACCCGTCCAATAGCCTCAAGATGTAAGGGTCAGATGTTGTGGGTGCCAAGTTGTTGACACTGGGATAAAATAGATTGCTGATCCAAGACGAGGTAGGTACGACAGCCTTAAATTCTGGATCTGCATAGACGGGAGGAAATGGATGCTGGATCGATGGGAAGACAGAAGGAGGTGCCGGTGTTGAGGCATCCACGGGTTCAAGTAGATGATTTGATGTTTTCATGGAAGACGACGCTGTAGCTTGTACCTGGAGATGCCGAGAAGACAGGAAGAGACTTACAGTAAGCACAATGCTTACTGAGAGTTTCATTTTTTTTAAAATAACAATTGCGAGAGAGAGAGAGAGAGAGAGAAAAGAGCCTTTCTATCACTATCTAAATCTATCCTCCCATCTGTATCTCGCCCATCATTTTATACACATTCTCGCAATTTTAAGTTTATCTGTTCCTGCTCAGTGCAGAAAACAGATCGAGACAACATACACACACATATTTGATGATTTCAATTGAAACTTCATTTCTCTCTTTCTGTTAGTTTATTTACAAAATCTATTTTTCCTCCAACACGTCCTTTAATGATGCGTTGGCTGAACCACGTTTTTTCGGTAATGGTGTATTTTCAGAAGGCTTCCATCCAATCTAGAATGGCAGTGGTGGTTAGAATGGCATGATATAGGGCCCATACAAACAATGACTTACAAGATAAATGATGGAAAATGTAGCTGGAATAGTTCCATCAGGATTACCATGTAGCTCTGCAGTAAATTTTTTTTTTTAAGTATAATGCTTACAAGCTGTTAGCAATAAGTCATACCCTGATAGATCGATGCTGCTGCCATAAGCGTATCTCGTTTTAAAAATGGTCGTCTAGACAAACAATCATAAACATTAGAAATTAAATAAACATAAACAGGCTCTTTTTTACCTTGACAACACAGAATTGCTCTCCCCCATAGCTCTAAGATCCTGCATCAGTTCGAAAGCACTTGGGTAATTCACTTGAATCTCGTCCACATCGACAGTCGTCAACGTGAACCCTGCGCGAGTCAACATACGAGACATGTCACTTGAATCTAAACGAAAGAGGGGCATCAATGCAACTAGCGCCTACATCCTCTTTACTAAACATACCAGCCATAGGCGATATACGTGGTGAGATGCCACTTTCTCTCTCTACTTCAGCCAGCTGTAGCGATGTTCTCAACTCGAACAAAGTATCTCCACCAAACATAGCTCCAATAAACACACCATCAGGCTTCAATGAGTTTTTGATCTGAATCAATGCACCGGGTAGATCGTTGACCCAGTTCAGCGAAAGACTGCTGACAACGGCGTCTAGTGAGTTCTCTGCAAATGGTAAATGCTCTTCGTCAACCACTTGTCTTTCAACCTCGACTAAAAGTGAAAATTAGTCCATAGCTTTTTTTTTTTTTTTTTTTTTTTTTTTTTTTTGCTTAGTGTGTTAGAACAAATTTTTACCCTCATAAGATACATCTTTATCTCGGTTCAGTGATTTCTCTGAAATTTATATGAGTATGATTAGACAATGCATGGATTCGTATTCTGTATCTTTACCTGACATGTCGCACATGATTAGTTTTTTCATCATGTCTTTGGTGGCATGCTTTACAATATGTCCACATCCAGAACCCAAATCTACCACTGTATCAAAATCTCGGTTGATGTCCTAAAAGAGTGCGTTAGTCAAGCTAAAGGCCCTCTTGAGAGAGAGAGAGAGAAAAAAAGGCTATGTGTATTTACCAACAGTCTGTCTGCTACACGAGCTGCTATTTCATCTTTGAGGTAGTCCACCGTACGACTCTCTTCCACGTTGAAGGCAGCACGATCTTTCTGAAGCTTCTTTGCTTCACGATTAAATACGTGAAATGCTTGCGGTGTAGTAGCATAATGGCGCTGTGCTGTTGTTGTGATGGATCGTCGAATGGCTGTGGTAAACATAATTTGCTTATTGTAAGGAAAGAGGGAGACTTTCTCAACACATCCGGGGTGTGTGTGCTGCTCTTTTTCAAAATCTGTCTGCTTTCCAAATTTGAATTTATCTGTAAAATGTCAAAAGATCACAAAGGGAGATGTGGCATAATCATCTGGACCAGACATGAATGAATGGTTTCCCAAGCCTCATCTTGTATATAGTTTTGAAACTATAAACCACAAACTGAGGCTCAGAAAACGTTATTTGTCATCAAATCACAGTACTTTAAGGGAAAGAAGCCAAAAAGAAACTGCACCTAATGAGCTGGGCTCATTTTCAGATTTAAGCATCTATTTCTGACACATCAAATGAGCTATTTTACTTATTGATAATAGCTCTCATTATAAGTTACTTTGCTGTACTGATCGCACATGTAGATTGACTGCATTTGTATACTTGCAAACGCCAAGTAACTGTCTATGAAGAGGGTTACCCAATATCTGATACGGCATCATGTGTTGCTAGCCATGTCCTACAAACAAAAAGGTCTTTCATCAAGCAGAAAAAAACGATTCTTTTTTAAACTTTTGGCAGAGGTGTTACACGGCTTTGTAAAGCGAGATTTATATATAAACCTTTAGAAAACCAAAGCAATTCCGTTTTAGCCTTTTTTCTTTCTTTCTTCCTCTTTCTCAACATCATGTCTCAACCCTATTACAATCAGCAACCCGGAGGCGATCCCGGTCAATACTACAGTGCTCCTCCACCAGGTCAGCAAGGCTACTATCAACCAGCGTAAGTGTATTTTTTTTTTTTTTGCCAAGATTGTTGTTGTTTACACATAGGCTAAATGGCAAAATTAAAATTTCATACATGTATAGACCACCACCACAAACCATCATCGTTCAACAAGAGAGGCCTCAGGAGAACGATCATTCCTGCTGTTGGGGATGGTAAGTGCTAACAAAAGATGAAATGTGTGATGTGTCAGAACAGAGATGACTAAATGTTGCATCTCTCCATTCAGTTTGGTAGCCATGTGTATTTGCTGTGCCCTGGATGAAATATGTTAAATTAGACCTTGTCCATGCCCATTTCTCTACAGCTAAATACACTATATATAAAGAACCTCTTTACACTATATCTTCTTGTGCCATGACACTGTGCTTCGACCGGCACTCAGTAGTTGCCCCTGAAAAAAAAAAGAACTTCAGTGATTCCGTTGAGGAACATGGCGCCATACAGCCACACCATGATAACCAGATCCTCACAATACGATGTACCTATCCAACGGCTAGAAGTACACGCGAGCGATCAAAACCAAAACAAACAAAACGGGTGACCGTGCTGAGCATGCATAAATCAGGTTTCTACCTTATGAGAATGCCAAGCAAGTATCTCTTCTCGCACTCAAGTGAGCACCTCACTGTATAATGGTCCAATGCATCATCTGATGGCAATGTGTTTCAGGTGTCCCGTTGACTCAAAGAATGCAATTTTGTATTCTGTTGTATGACAATCACCGTAGTACATTTTACTGTATACAATATGTGTTGTTGATAAATCTTTAAACCCCTCCTTGTTTTCATCTCTTTCTCTTTTTTTTTCTTCTCCTTAATTTTGTGTATACACACGCACTTAAATCCACTTGCTCTTCATGTCTTCTTTTCAAAGGAGATTTGCATCTCTTTTGAGTACTGATAATTCGTCACCTTCCACTACTACAACAACAACAGCAGCAGCAGCAGCAGCCACATCCACCAAGATACAATCACCCACATCAGCTTCACCTGCAACAGCAAACAACTTGACACCAGACATGGCTTTGTTCAACTCACCCAACATGGGTAGCAATATTCGTCTTTCGCCTGCAGATCGACAACATCATCAAAGGCCTGTATCCGAGGTCTTAAAGCCTGAGAGTTTCATTTCTCCTGAAGGTAAAGTTTTTTTTTTTTTTTTTTTTTTTTTTTTTTGCTCTGCGTAGATTGATCCGCACTGTTTTATCTCACACATCATTTTAGCCCAAGTGCTTGATAAATGGTTTGAAGACTTGCAGCAATATGAAAGCAGCCTGGAATCCATGGCGACAGCTAGTCTAGACCCCAAGTATAAAGAAGAAGTGCAACATGTTGATCAGTGGTTTCGGTACCTGAATGAAGCGGAGCGTACCGCAACAATTTACACTCTTTTGCAGCATTCAACTCAGGTCCAGATTAGGTTCTTTATCACTGTGTTGCAACAGATGGATAGAAAGGACCCAGTAGGTGCATTGTTATCACCAACACATCCAGAGAAAGGTTTGTTTTTTCAGGGCACTTATGCTGGTTTCTCCTGGGTATCTAATAGCCTACGACTGTGATGATGTAGTGGACATGCAAGCACAGCTCACAGGAGCTATGAAGAAGGCTGAATTGGAAGCCAGTCAGAAACTACTTTCTGTATTACCCTATCAAACAGGCCAAGTTATTGCGAGACCTAATGCCAATGCGATTAGACGGCAACACATTGATAGGCACTCATTTGCTCTAGGCGATACAGAGGAATACGATCATCTATTTTCTAGAGTCCCTGGCGATTATTCTTTGAGAAACAGCTATGCTAGTCAGCAACAGCAGCAGCAGCAGCAGCAGCAGCAGCATAGAGGCATGTTTGATCATCCCATCAACACGCGACCTAAATCTGTTATCGAAGGCAATGCGTCCATTTTCTCCAATGACTGGTCTTATGGAGGCTTCGGCCAGCACCATCAGCAGCAGCCTCAGCAGCAGCAAAGACCCAATGCTACTGTAGGCGCTAATCGACCCAAATCAGCTGATATTTCCAACTGGTCGTATGGATTGACATCCTCAGTTAGTTCGAAAAGTGTGCGTGATGGTAGTAAAGACTCGTTGGTGTCTCCTTGGTCAGGTCTCTCTCCTACTGTAAATACGTTTCGAGAGCAGCAACAGCAACAACAATCACAACAGCAAAATGAAGTGGATCAGCAGTTGTCCATGATGGCCAACAAGTGGAATTTAGGCGGAGGAGGAGGAGGAGGAGGAAATGGCAGTAATAACAGATCCTCGATCATTTTGAATGATGATACCAACGGATTCAAAAGACGTGCAACTGCCATGAGCATACCTGAAACAGCAGACGAGCAGTATCATGTGCAATCACCACCTGCCACGCCTGCACCTGTTGTGAATAATCCCACTACCGCCAATATTGTCCTGTCCTTGTACGATGAATCTGTCAGCACACCGTCTACTTCGACTCAACTATTCGGCCATAATGAAAAGAGAGACTCATTTTATAAGACAGGCGAATCATCGCCTGTGCCTTCGCAATCTACATCGATGAATTTGTTTAGCATGTCCACCAATACACGTTCTAGTACTCATCCCGTGCCAAAGCAGCAACAACAACAACAACATACATTTGGCCAATTTTTGAACCCCAATGATCGTATCAATACCAACGAGTCAGTGGAAACTGGATATTACAGTGACCATAGTGATACATCGAATCGAAGCAATGGATCTAAATCTTACTATAACAACAACAGCAACAAGAAAAAGGTACATTATGCAGGAAATAATGTCGCTCATAATGGAGGGTATTACAACAGCAACGCATTGCGAAATGGTGGTGGTGGTGGTGGCAATCATACTCCTGCTGCAACAACAAAGGAGAGCAAAAAGAATGTCGATGCTATTGACATGGACTTGCTAGAAGGTATACACGTACAAGAACAGATAGCATCAAGTAGAAAAAGCTAACAATTTGATACAGATATTCCTGCTTGGCTTAGGAGTCTTCGTTTACATAAATACAATCCTATTTTTGAGAGCATGAAATGGCAAGACATGCTGAA
This sequence comes from Mucor velutinosus, assembly GCF_035048745.1. Classification (NCBI taxonomy): domain Eukaryota; kingdom Fungi; phylum Mucoromycota; class Mucoromycetes; order Mucorales; family Mucoraceae; genus Mucor; species Mucor velutinosus. Next base: position 69,408 of record NW_027041908.1, read on the forward strand.
AATGGATGATGAAGCTCTTTTGAATAAGGGGGTGGCAGCTTTAGGCGCTAGACGCAAGTTGTTGAAGGTCTTTGATCAGGTGAAAGCTCATTGTGCAGCACAAGTAAGTTTTATATATATGTACAGTCTAAAGAGTATAGATGATGCTAACATGTAGGCTTCCCTTAGAACATCACATATTAATAAAGGGCATTCGTTGTCTTGGCTTTTTTTTTTTACAAGCATCATCAGCAAACATTTAGCTTTATTTATTTCTACATTAATTGAATACCATAAAAAAAATCGGATATCTGTAAAAACAGCTTTAAATATATCCTGCTCATTATTAGGCTATTTAGAAGAGACACCAAAATCAAGCATTTGGAATGAGGTCTTGTCTTGGCTATAATTGAAAAAAAAAAAGCTCAATGGATATCACGTCTATTCACATTTCATAGCAACTTACTTGTGTATAGCTACGACGCATTTACTCTTGTTGAAAGTAACCCACCAAACACCTTTGACGTCGCTTACCAAATCATAGAGAAATCTTCCTGTCTTTATATCCCACATCTTCAATCCACCCTCAGAACCTGATATCACTTTTTCATCATCATGTTTGAAGCAAGTGATGGCGCCTTCGTGTCCGTGTCTACCAGCCAACACATGCTCGCACACACCGGTATCAGGGCTCCATACACGCAATGTTCTGTCAGCAGCGGCACTGACCAGATGCTGTCGAGTCAAACCGAGTAAGCCTACGAGAATGGAATGGCCGTCCAATTTGTGTAAGCATTCGCCAGTGATCAAATCCCAGATGTAAATGGTGCTGTCCATGCTGCCACTCATGCATTGCTGTCTTGGAGGATCAATGACAACGGAATATACATTACTGGTGTGTCCTTCCATACGATGTATCATGCGCCCGGTTTCCAGATTCCAAACAACCACGGTATTATCATAGCTCCCACTCACAAGTGTATTACCATGAGCAGCAATGGAACGCACTGAATTGGTGTGTCCTACCAGCAGAAACTTGAACCATGGATTAGCTCCTTCGCCTATAAATTGCTCAGCTTCTGTTTCAACATCAGGTAAGTTCCAGACACGAATAGAGAAATCTCGGGATCCAGTAACAATCAAGGGTTGGCTTGGTTCTAATCTACCATTCACCATAACAGGCATAACGATAAGCAAGCATCGAACAGTGGAGGTATGCCCTTTGAAGATATGGGTACATTTACGCTCACGCATGTTCCAGACACGCACTGTACGGTCAATGGAACCACTGACCAGCGTGTTATCTACATACTGCAAAGCCCAGACACCACCACCATGACCTTCCAACTGATACATCTGAGACGGGTCATTTGTGTCGTAGATGTTGATCATGGCATCGGTAGCACCACTGACAATCTTGTCCTCGTCAAACTGCAAGCAGGTAACAATGTTGTCAGTATGGCCTTGGAATTCGGTGCGTTTAAAGCGGCCCTTTTTCCAGTTGAGTTGCAATGTGTATTGGTATTTGTAATGGTCTTTGAAAGCTTTTGTTGTATGTGTTGCTGGTAAATTAAAGCCGCCTTTCTCTAATAATCGCTGCCATGTGTTCTTGTCGCCATCGATAATATGCTGCCATGTTTTGCTGACACGTGAGGCAGTGCATAACGATTGTACGTCTAAATAGCTAATGACTTGGAGTTTGAGTTCATAAGGCAGAGAAGCGAGGAAATCTCGCTTGAGAATGGGTATGATCAAAGAGTTCAACAGCTGGAGTGTGTTTTTGTTGGAACGCTTCAGCAGGTGGAATAGCGTGGTAGATTGTGTATGAGGCGACAACGACTCAAACTCCTTTGTCAACTGTGGGAGGCTCTGAATAGCTTCCAACACTTTTGGCATAGGCGAAGGAGACGGAAATGAGGCTGGGTGAATCGTAGACGTCTGTTGTTGTTGTTGCAGTGTATTATATTGATGTAGATTTTCATATATATTCTGTCTGTATGTGTGAGTGGATTGCTATAGTAGCCCACACACTGTATGACACTCACCTGAGAGAGACACTGAGGGGGTATGGTTGCGTTTGTTAATGGGTATTGCTGGTTTTTAGGTGATGAATAAGCGGGGATATTTTCATTTGAATCGATGGTAATTTGTACAATGGAAGTGGTGGGCTTTTGTTGTAGATTTTCAGGCATTTATTTACAATTTATTTTCTGTTAAAACCAACAAAGAGAGAGAAAGGGAAAAAAAAAGAGCAAAAGAGCAAAAGAGAAACGAACCAACCCTTTTGTTTATTTAGTGCTACAGTTCAGATTTTATGTCTCAGCCCACGAAAATTAAATGTTTTGATAGCCTTTCTTTTCCTTGACAAGGTCTGTGTGCATGTGTTTGTATCAGTCAATGCCATGGAATGCTTTCAAAATGCTTACCAAAGTAAGGATGCGCCATGGCTTCTTGCGCTGTTAGCCTCTCTTGATGGTCATATCTAAGTAACTTATCCAGGAAGTCAAACAATTCGCTCGACATGTACCGTTTGTTGTGGGGCCCAATGAATTTCGACCATGGTAAAGGCTTACATCTATTGCCCTCGCTGTTAAACACAAAAGGGTGCTTTTCGAGCACTAGAACTGTTTACTTACGGTTTGATGAGTCCATCGTATTGCCGACTTAACGTAAGCTTGTATTTTTTCAAATAAGCGTACAGTGCATTTGTGCCGAGCACTTTTGTTATGACAACCAGTTGATCGTAGTTATCTTGTCCATTGAAAAAGGGGTCTTTTCGAAACACCATACCAGCCAACATGGCCCCAAAACTCCATAAATCCAGGCTATAATCGTACAATTTTAGATCCACTAGCAATTCGGGTCCTTTGTAACAACGAGATGCAACACGCACATTGTATTCAGTTTTAGGCAGATAGAAATCAGCCAATCCCCAATCAATCAGGCGCAACTATATAGAGAGCGATAAGCAACATGTGCGTAATGTCAAAAGAAAGCTCTCTTACCTTGCGATGCTCGTGGTCTATCATGACATTATGAGGCTTCACATCGCGATGCATAATACCATGTGAATGGCTATACTCCAATGCCTTTAGTAATTCCAGCATATAAAATCGAACATCGTAGTCTGTGAATCGAGGATAGAGCATCTTGAATTCCATGTTGTTTACATGCTCAAATATCAATGAGGGCGTTTTAGACTGACTAATAGTATAAGCCGAATAGAATATGCCTTGCCCCACACAGTTTATATACCTGAGGATCTCGCACAATGTCCAACAACTCTACAATATTGGTGCCGCCCGCCAAATTTTGAAGAATTTTGATTTCTCGCTTGATCTTTTTTTTCTTTACAGGCTTCAATACTTTGATAACGACTCGAATGTGAGTAGGTGTATGTCTACCCTCAAACACTTCAGAATATTTTCCTCGGCCGACTTTTCTACATATTTCATAATCGTCTTGATTACTACAAGCGAAAAAAAAAAAGAAAAAAAAAAAAAAAAAAAAAAAAAAAAAGGTTATGCATGTCGATTTTACAAAATGAAAATGTAGTTTTTACCCCCAATTGACTTGTAATTTGTCATAGTCATAATATTCTGGAGATCTATCTAAACTTGCATTGGCGTAGACTCGCGCTACAGTCGGATCTGTGGTAACAGAGTCCTCGCTCAAGGTAATATCCATAATGCGAAAGAAAAGGGGAAAGGGAGAGCAGGGACGAGGAAATAAAATGCATTATCTTGCTTTGTTCAGCTGTTGCGCCGTGACGTATGTAAATTGGATAGCATCAGCTAGGAAGAAATATGCGACAACCCCCAATTTGTTGATAGAGTGTAACCGTTTTGTGTGCTGATCTTTTTTGAATTTGATCATGGGAAGTTTAATACAGCTCAGGCTACATGAGTCGTAGTGGTTTTTCATGCTTCCTGATAGGAGTTTGGAGCACTTTGATTGAATTTACTTTGCAATCTTTGAAACTATGAAATGTGAGTCTTGTAGAGTTTTTACAACGACATCATCTTTTTACAGGATATACAGTTCATTGATGTAGAAAGAAAGAATATAAATAAAGTCGACCACCAAATTCCAGTGTAGGGTTTGATTTCAAGATCGAATGTAAAGCTATGTATACATGGGTGTGTACTCTATTTATTGGCTTAAACATCAAGCATTGTTCAACCTCAAATTCCAACCTAACATCAAAGTCATGCAAACATTGCCAAGGCGCTGGTTTTGCCAGCAAGAAGCCGCCGCCAGATCAGGTTAAATCTCTGGCTGTATTTTATACGCCCCTTTATTTGTTGGCTTTGGGTCAATTTTCGACTTGTTTGAACTATTTTGCCTCTTGTAAGCATCCAAGGATATAGTTAGTTTTAATTAGTTTAGTATAGTATAGTTTAGTACTTATTCATTATTCTTGTATCCATTTCTTCTGTCTCAATTGCAACTGTCTCTTCATTTTGACGTTTTACTCTTAGTGTACGCGGCTCAATCAGTAAACTTTTTTTTTTAAAAAAAAAAGCAAGATTCAACTATATAAATTGTGATGATCATCCTAGGAATCCTAATCCATTCTGATAGCACTTTTCAAGACGCTTCTAATGGTATCATTTATCAGAGTTGTTTTGAGTAGCTTATTAAGCAATGGTTGAACGTAAGAAATGAGGTTTATGGCCAAAATGTCAAGATTTCTCATACCAAGGTCTCATAAAAGTAGTTTCAGGAGCTGCTTTGGGTTGATAGAAACATTTCGATTCAATATGTGCCATAGTAAAAGTCTTTAGTTTAATTTTCGATGAAAATTATGAGGTACCCTTATGGTTTTGGTTCGCCTGCAAAAGTTGAGCAATGGTGCCGGTAAGCAAGTGCTAGATGAGAGCACTTGTTTGGTGCTTTTCTAGCAGTTTAAAACTGCTTCTGCAAAGAGAAAAAAACTGGTCAAGTGTACTCAAATTTTCGTTGTGTTTTGCATACTTTGAGTAGTAGGAGGCAAAGCAAGTATCCCATCTATCTGTATCGTAAAAGAGTCAAATCTCCAGTTATGGAGGGTGCTCACAGGGCAGTGAAAAGTGGAAAAGTCAATATCAGTAGTGCATTGGATGAAGCTTACAGTATTTAGATGAGCAAAGACTATCAGCAGCGCAAACCGCCGCCGTGTGGACTGATTCTCATCAAAGAGAAGCACCCAAATTATAGAGGTACCACAAGCCATAACGTATTTATGCTTACGCTGACATCGCATTCTGGGGAAATACTTGAGACATATAGATCGTGGCATTCACACACTGATAGCAAATATTCATTTAGAAAGGCTGCTAAATATGATTACCTGGTTCTGTATAAACCATAACAAGGTATTATTTCGAGTGTCTTCATTCTTTCAGTTTCCATGGGAGCACAAATTCCAGGAACATGTATCCATATCCAATTTACGGCAGTTGACTCCGAGCAGCAAGTGAAGAGAGCAACATAACTTGAGCACTTCAGGTTACACCAGGAACGGTTGTCTAGATGAGTGGAGTTACATTGTTGATGGAGCTGAATTTTGTCATTGATAGCTATGAATTTCGACTAGATCATGTTTGGTTAACAAGTAATACAAGTAAGTAATTTTAGTCAAGAAATGCCAAAAAAAAGGGCAGAACTACGAAAAAGACAGAACAATAAGGATATTGTGCTAGCGTCCCTGGACTAGTTACAGAATGCAGAAGATAGAAATTAGGGTCCCTCATACAAGCTTGTGAACATCCAAAAAAAAATGTCTTTTTCACTCGGTGTTGATCCCTTGATGTCTTGCAAATTCAACAAAACACTGTGATTTAGCACTGTACAGAGTACTTTCATCCCTCATAATAGCAATCAAACATTGTATAATTTTCCTTCTCTATTTGATTGAGACAAAAGCAGCCTTGCTTGTCGTTATTCATTCATTTTTTTTTTTTTTTTTTTTTTTTGGTCATTGAGATACATGTATTACATGGCTACAAAGAATTTCAATATATAATATTTTTTATGGTTCCGCTCACTGTGTAAACATGTGCAGCAGATTTGAACTTTGAGATCGCGATCAAGGTTGCTGCATTTATTACAAAAATCATGAGCTATCACTGGATGAAAGCTTACCGAGTTACACAACATTAGTCAAACTGACTATTTATATGTCTATATATCTGCTTGCTTTCCCTTTTGAAGGAAAAAAGCTATGCGTGAATATACTTAAATGCGCGCTTTACTCCATCGTACATAGTCAGTCGAATATGAGAGTTAAAGAGCGATATACTGTGAGCGCTTTCAAGACAAGCGGCACTTGGCTGTAGCGAATGTCTCGTGTGTCATACCACAAGCATATGAATACTGCAGCAAAGTTTGTAGCAAAATCAAACTAGATAGTTTTATAAATGGTAAAGTCTTTCCCAGGGTCTTGTCTCGAAAACTGCATGATGATCTATTGTTGTCTCAACGCTTTGACTATGGTACATTTGATGCAGCTGCTTTGTGTTTTCTCTAGACTTTATGTCTCTCCATACCTGTATAACTTGAATTGGAAATCAAAATCCAGAATCTTTTGGAACAAATTTGCAACGATGTACAAAACAACAAAAAATGCAGCTTTTGTAATTTTCTCTATTTTTGTTTTTTTTTGGATTCTATCTTTTGTGTGCATATCAAATCAATTGGTTAATAGCCACTATACCTCTAATTTGATAAAGCCAACACAGGACCAGACAGGTTTGCTCTTTGAACCCTTTCAATGAGATCCAGAGACCCAAATCTCGCTCAAGCTCCGGTTTTGGGAGCACAAAATTTAAGGTTTTAGTTACAAAATGGCAAAAAAAGCAAAAATTAAAACCAAAAGATTTTTTTTAGTATAAAAACGCAATGTTAAACAGACAGCACACATACACACAATAAATTAGCTTGACCTCTTTCTTCTTCTTTTTCTGCAACATGTCAAACAACCAAGCACAAGAAGAACATATCGTTTACGAGGAGAAACACATAACTACACAGTCAGTGGAGGAGAAGCATCTTGATGATGCTCACACTGTGTATAGTGATGAGGAAAAGTCTAATGAAATGACACCGGAACTGGTTGCTGCTGAAAAGAGACTCGTTTGGAAGTTGGATTATCTTTATGTCATGCCTTGTGTTGCTATCCTTAATTTCTTGCAGTTTTTCGATAAATCCGCACTGAATTATTCCAGCGTCTTGGGTATCAAAGAAGATACTGGTATCAGTAATGCTCAATTCGCTTGGCTAGGCTCCATATTTTATCTTGGCTACTTGCTGTATCAGGTAAAAAAAAAAAAAAAAAAAAAAAAAAAAAAAAAAAAAAAAAAGGCAGGCACCATACCTATTCTTTTTACTAATTCTCAACGTGCTTAGGTACCAAATACTTACTTGATTCAAAGATTGCCTATTGGCAGATACATTGGTGCCCTCATTATTATCTGGGGCGTCGTTCTTACAGTAACATGTAAGGCCAAGGACTTTTCTCAGTTAGCTGCTCTCCGTTTCCTGCTTGGCTTCTTTGAGGCTGGTATCTATCCATGCTGCATCATGATCGTCAGTTCCTTGTATCGCCGTTCCGAGCAAGCTGGTCGCATTGGCTGTGTCTACATTTGTAACGGTATTGCTATGGCTATCGGTGGTCTTGTTGGTTACGGTATCGGCCACATGATGGGTGTCCATGGTATGAATGCCTGGCAGTGGATTATGATCATTTTGGGTGCTGTCACCATCGTCTTTGGCCTCTTTTGTTTCTTTTTGCTGGTGGACAATCCCAAATCAAAGTTCCTTAAATTGACGCCTGCTCAAAAGAAGGTCGTTGAACTTCGCACCATTGACAATGCTACTATCATCACCAAGGAAATCAAATGGCACCATATGGTTGAATCTCTCAAGGAGCCTCGCTACTACTGTTTCATCTTTGCCTCCCTTCTCTTCAATCTTCAAAATGGTGCACTAAACACATTTAGTGCTATTATCACCGCTGGGTTCGGATTCTCGGTAAAATTAACATTCTTGATTTACTCACACTTAAAAAGCTAATGACATTGTAAATCATATAGAGTTTGAATGCCATCCTGCTCACTATCCCTTCAGGTGTAGTTGATTGTATCTACATTGCCTTTGCCATTTGGTACAATCGCAAGTATGGCAACACTCTTCATCTTGCCTGTATCATGCTTGGTATCTGTATTCTTGGTCTCATCTTACTCATTGTCATTCCTGTTCCTCAGGTTAAGCTCGTTGGTCTCTACATGTGCTGGTCTTTCTGTGCTGGCTATGTTCTCTTCTTAACTGCTTTGGCTAACAACGTATCTGGTTATACCAAGAAGATCTTCTACAGCAGTTCCGTTATGGTATTTTACACCATTGGCAACTTTGCTGGACCTCAAATGATTGTCGATAGCCAGAAACCACTGTACCTGGGTGGCATGATCGGCTATATTGCCGCTGATGCGATCTGTATTGTCTTGTTACAAATTGCCCGTTATACCATGGCTAAATCCAACAAACAACGTCTCGAAAATCCTGCTAAGGAGAAGATCGATCCTACTCAAGATTTAACTGACAAAGAAAACCCCCATTTCCTTTATAGACTTTAATTCTATCAACTACTACTGCTACAAATATCAATACCCATCTTTATATTTTTTTCAAAAATAAACGAATGATTTCAAGCTGAGTTGCTCCTCTACCAATAGATCCTTGTGCCATGATGTTAGAGTTTTGTGCCTTTGATTACCTGTGTATCACCATGAAAACCTGTTGTGCAATACGGACACAAATATATTCGTACATGCAATTTGATTTTAGGCGCAACTCGTCCACGCGCTTAATTCATGATCCGCTTCTACTTTACACAACTTGTACAATGGGAATGTTTGTAACGAAATAAATCTGTTACGAGTAGCTCCATTTAATACATTCAGTAACACGATAGAACCTTTTTGAATAGAGAACCAAATCCCATAACTAAGCAACTAATAAAGTTTTTCGAGCATCAAGAATTTACGTTGATTTAGTTGAATTGAGGAACCCTCTCCTTTTTTTGGTTGTCTCCGAAATCTTATTATTAAAAAAAAAAAAAAAAAATTCTTCTTGACAGAATTTGTAAATCAAAAGAACACAGAATATTACCTAGATAAAAAGTTGGAATATAGATATTATGTAGTATAAGATGCATATCAAAAGTAACCTAAGCATCCATACTTTATATAGATAGCCAGTGCACAATAACAGTGTATGTATTAAAAGCTCTGTCAATCCGAATAAAGTTACACTCGTAAACATCCTCCGCCCAAATAACAAAGGAAAATATCATTAGCGATTTTTGTTAGTTAGACTCGATCAATTTCCCTCTTTCCTTCCCTCTCACTTTTCTCGTTTTATATATATACCTCTTGCTCTACTATCTCTACATTTTTACTTTTAGAGCAGCATATCCATAGACCAACATTTTCGATTCAAAATCAATTCAATCAACGACGTATCCTGCGTCAGAAATAAACATGGAGTCCTTGGAAAAGAGATCCAACAATTCATTATATGGATACAATCACCATAGTCAGTACGAAACCGAAACAATTGACCAGTATGGCATGTATCGTGAGGACCAAGATGTGCCAATGTCGATGGAGGAAAAATCGCTTGTCAAAAAAATTGACTGTTTCTTGATGCCACTTATCTGTACTATTGATTTTCTGCAGGTTCGTTTTAATAAAGTCGATTAAAGAGATGCCGTGTTTTGACAGAATGTCCAGTTCTTAGATAAATCGACCATTAACTACGCTGCTGCATTAGACTTTAAGCAAGATTTGAACATCAATGGTAGCCAATACAGCCTTATTGGGTCCATCTTCTACCTTGGCTATTTGTTGTACCAGGTAGGTAACTTGAAATCCCAAAATTAGTCCCCATGACATTTAATACTCTTGTGTTCTAGTTACCTAATAATTATTTGTTGCAACGTATCCCTGTGGGAAGATACATTGGTATCATTGTATTCTTATGGGGTTCTGTACTAGCTTGCACTGCAGCAGGAACAAACTTTTCCCAGATTGCCGCAATGCGTTTTCTGCTGGGATTCTTTGAAGCCGGTGTTTATCCTTCTTTGACATTGCTTGTCAGTACATTCTACCGCCGCTCCGAGCAAGCTGCTCGTTTGGGTGCATTTTGGCTCTGTAATGGCGTAGCGCTTGTAATTGGTGGTTTGATTACATATGGCATTGATCAAATGGGCAACGCTCGAGGTTTACCTAAATGGAAGTGGATCATGATTATTCTTGGGTCCATTACTGCCTTTATAGGAATCTTTAGTTTCTTCTTCTTGATTGATAATCCGAAATCGCCTGCTCTTCATCTCAATGCTGAACAAGAAATCCTTGTTGAAGAAAGAACAAGAGATAATGCTGTTGTACGCACAACGAACATCAAGAAGAATCAAATCATGGAAGCTCTCAAGGAGGTTCGATTTTGGTGCTTTTGTTTCTCTTGTTTATTTATCAACTTACAAAATGGTGCCATGACAACTTATAATACGCAATTTGCCATGAGTTTTGGATTCACTGTAAGACCCTGATATTTTAATTGGTATGCACGTATATTCATAGAATCTATCTTTAGGGTCTTGAGTCTGTATTATTAAGTGTCGGGGCAGGTGGTGCTGATATCATCTTTATTGTTGGTGCAATTTACTGTGTACACAAGACAAAGCAAACCATCTACACTGCTGTTGGCCTTATGGTGATTGATATCATTGGCCTTATTCTGATGTTGGTTATCCCTATTACCCACGTCAAACTTTTGGGATTTTACCTCGCATGGTCCTACTGTGCAGCCTATGTCTTGCTGGTAACTTCTATCTCTAACAATGTGTCAGGATACACCAAGAAAATCTTCTACAATGGTGTGTTGATGATCTTTTACACCGTTGGTAATTTCTGTGGCCCATTGATGATTGTTGAAGAGCAAGCCCCAAATTACATTGGAGCGATGTTGGGCTACATCTGTGCCAACACCATTGTCGTTGTTCTTTTACTGGTTGCAAGATGGAAGATGGCCACTATCAACAAGCAGCGATTGTCATCCACCACTGTAGTCATGACGCATGTCGAAGATGATTTAAGCGATATACAGGACACTAACTTTTTGTATCGTTTATAAAACGAAAATAATTGTAATATTTTTTTTTTTATTTAGCATTATATTCTCTTTTTTTTTTATAAGCATCATTTACATATCTTATTCTCAGATTCCTCTTCTACACCGTAATATATCCATTATAAATTAATTTCATGTACATATTACCCAGATGCGTGATGACAGTATAAACAATTGCAGCCGTTAAAACTCGGCATGGTGTGATGGATTATCTTTCGGTTGAGAATCAGATGATGCCCAGCAAGCTGTTATAATTGCATATACACATCGTGATATAAGAATAGGCTGTTTGAATGCTTTTTTTTTTCCTCTCAATTATTACCAACACACATAATTCTGGCAGAAGTAGAGAGAAAACGATGCAGCAAGACCAGACTATGGTGCCTTCATGCTTTGAAAAAGGAATGGAAAGCAGTGACGAGTATGTGCTTCCACAGAGAAGAGACAAGAACATCCAGGAAATAGAAAAATCAATTGTAAAGAAACTAGATTACATTTATGTCATGCCTTGGATCTGTGCCCTATGTATGATTCAGGTTAGTGTTGAATATATGAATATCAGCCATAGCACTCATATGTATCAGTTTTTTGACAAATCAGCCTTGAACTATTCTTCAATGTTGGGCATTAAAGAAGAAACCTCGTTGACTGACACTCAGTTTGGTTGGCTAGGCTCTATATTCTTTATAGGGTACCTGATATTCCAGGTACAAATTAAATCAGGGACAGAGTATGAACTGTGTTTGACTAATCTATTAAAAGGAGTATAGGTGCCAACAGCATATCTTATTCAAAAGTTTTCGGTTGGAAAATACCTAGGTGTAATAATGGCGTCCTGGGGCATCGTCCTAGGTCTGACCGCTATTTCAAGAAACTTTACTCATTTGATGGTGTTCAGATTTCTTCTGGGTATATTTGAAGCCGGCGTATTTCCTGCAGCAAATATTTTGATCAGTCGTTTATATCGCCGCAACGAGCAATTCACTCGCATAGCTGCGTTCTATATTGTCAGTGGCCTCTCTATGTCTACTGGAGGAATACTCTCTTACGTTATTGGCCACATGGACAGTATTTGGAGTCTCAGTGCGTGGAAATGGTAAGGGAACAGCTGCTATATATATATATATGAAGTTTTTGAAAATTAACAACGTTTGGCAGGATGATGATCATTCTCGGTAGCGTAACGGTCTTGGTCGGTATTCTCTGCTTTTTCATCTTGAAAGATGATGCGAAATCAATTGTGAACTCACCTAGCGAAGAGGCTATCATCGATCTTCGAATAAAAGATAATTCAGTCATTGTTACAAGAAAATTCAAGATATCTCAAATAACTGAGGCTTTGACAGAGTACAGATACTATTGTTATATGGGCTTTTCTTTCTTAGTGTCTCTGCAGAATGGCGCTTTATTAGTATTCAGCTCCATCATTACTAAAGGATTTGGCTTTTCTGTAAGTTTGAAGGAATTGGCACAAGTCTATGAATACAAACAAACCAAACTTGACTAGAATTTGAATGCAATTCTTTTGAGCATACCCTCTGGTATAACTGACGTTCTGTTTGTTATCTCAGCTCTTGTGTGGCAGCACTGGCTTGTGAATTCCGCATACCATTATCTTGCTTGTGTATTTCTATTGGGCTCTTCTATTGGACATTTACTATTAATCATTATTCCTTTTTCGCAAGCGAAACTAGCAGGCTTGTACTTTTGCTTTGCTTATGTGGCAGCTGTAGCTCTAATCTCGACATCGATCTCTAACAATGTTTCAGGATACACCAAAAAAATATTTTACAATAGCTCAACTGTTGTTTTTGCAACATTAGGGAGTTTTGCAGGCCCACAGATGATGCTGGAGAGCCAAAAGCCAACATACATTGGCGGTTTGATAGGCTATATTATTGCCAATCTTATTTCTGTATTTTTACTTTTAATCGCAAGACATAGCATGGCAAAAAGAAATAATGTAAGATTGTCACAACAACAAGATGATGAATTTTTGGGTCATCAGACTGACATTACGGATATTGAAGATCCACATTTTATTTACAAGCTTTAATCAAATAAATCTTCACTCTGGCCGTAACATGTACTTTTTCGATGCAGTGCTTGCAATGTGTTGATTATGTGAGAACATACATTTGCTCAAAGGGCTATATCTCTTAAAGAATGCCAAATGTTTGCACCAAAAAGCCTTAGTTTAATATACTTTTTCTATTTTACCCTTTATAATAAAGATAAAAAGCACTCGACTTGAGAAGTTTAATACGACTGTAAAATAGCTTCTGGGCTTGAGCGCAAAGTGGCATTTTTAAGCTTAGAGAAATCAAGGTTTTCCTTGTTAATTTGAAAAACAACAGATTAAAAGTTCTGATCGGTCAAAGAGATATGGTAATTCTCAATCACACGCATTGCATGGCATAATCTGTTAAATGTTTTGCTGCTTTTGTGTCTAGTAAAGAGTAAAAAAAAAATCCTTCTGAGGGTTGAGGCCAAAAATCAGGGTCAAACAAGGAATTTGCATATCTCTCAATTTCAAAGCATCTTTATACCTTCCTTTTTATAATAAGGATAGAAAAAAAATGGATATGTTGCGTCAAAATACAATGGAAAATTGAATCTGCCAAAGAATCGCCTTTTTATTGAAAATGCATCCTCTGGATGCATTTATATACTTTTCATTATGCTAGGGTTTACATCAGGATGTTGAGCTATATATAATACAAATAGGTTTACTATCTACCGAATAAACGATTTGTAAATCATGATTAGCAGGATTTACCCAAAGGGCCTATGAATAATTCAAAATCTTTAGTGTGAGGTCCTGTTAGGACATTTGATATAACAGAGCAATCAATATTTTTTTGTAGAGAATTGTCATATTGAAGGAAGAAGAAGACAGGAAATATGCAAAGGGGAGGGGAAGGCAAAGAAAATTTGAAGTCTTAAAATTAAAGTACATACAGAACAAACTGTAATTTCGAGCCCAAGCAAACCAGAGAATGAGCAATAGATGTGTTAACATGGACAATGGCAAAAGGGACGTGATCAGAGATGGAGCGCCAATGATCCTTATTATATACAGAGTAAGCTGGTAGCGAAAACTCGATAAACGGTAAGCTCTGGAATGGGTAGTGACGCAGAGCGAGTGGTTTCCGCTGTTGAGAGCGTTTGGGTAGCTTGTAAGGATTGCAATAGGGCTTTGTCAGACAGAGGAATGTGTGAGAGGTAGGTAGTGGCAGTAAACTGCCATACTGCTAGTTTCAGAGGGCAAGTAAAGAAGAAGTGTTGAAGATTCTCCTCGCATTGGGTAGAGCATAGTGGACATGCAGGGGAGGGGTGAATGGTAGGAATGATATGATGGAGGGTAGCTCTGGATGAGATTTTGCGATGTATGAGGCAATATCATACAGTATAAGATTGAAGGGGGATGGTTGATTTCCAAAAGGTGCACTATTGAGATGATGAGAGTAGCCAAACGTTGATGCTGGAGATGTTGGTGATAACCAGGTGTTTATGGTATTGTATACTATGAGCGGCACTCGTGGAGGTGGAGGAATAGCCGGTTTGAGTAGACGTCGAATGAAGGGACAAATAATGGGAGAAGTCGCAACGCGACGAGAGGCTCGAAGGTAGCAGGCAAGCTCGAAGACAGACCACTTTCCAACACGGATCACCTGTAAGTCAACAGCGTCGTATGTGAGCACATCTATTATTGCAAGCAGTTCCTGGACACCGGGATGTCGGTTAAACAGGTGATCTGGAGCTGTGAAAGAAGAGAAATGGGGATGAGTAGAAGGGAGGGTATACAAGATAATTTCAAGGAAAGGTAAGGATAGACGTGTATGGGAATCTAAGTGACAGGTTGTGAAAGAGCAAGGTATTCGATCCATGGCGGTAATGACGTTGGTGAGTGTGTTAAGGAAAGCTTGGGTTGGGCTGGGTCGATGTTGGAGCCAGATGGCTTGCCCAGCGGCGGGAAAGAGTAAGTAGTAAAAGTAATCAGAGAAAGTGGTAGAGTTGAAATACTGTTGCAAGGTGTATTGAAGGGCTGAAGTACTTGGAGTGGTGTATGTCGGTAATAGTGGTGAATGACAGGCGACCAAAATGAGGGGGCAAATCCAGCGCCATTGGAGAGCTTCTTGTCGGACAATGGGATCTAAAACTTGGTGGCCGCCATGATGGCGAGGCTGTTGAAGGGTTCTAAAGGATAGTTTGGGGAATATACGAATGTTAATGAAGGAGGGCCCAAGACTGCGTAAGGAGAGTAATTGAGCTTTGGTAAAAATAAAGTTGCGCATGACATGTCAGAGCTTCGAGAAAATGAGAGTGTGCTGAGAACGGTAGCTCTTCCACGAATGGAGAGGTTCTGTTGGGAATGAATATGGATGCACTGTTGGATATTTTTGTAGAGTCGCTGGAAAGCGAGATCGCGTTGCGATAAACTAGAGCATATGGGATAGCTAAAGTATGTTACTCGATCAGGAGAGATGTGGTCATGTATTTGGTGGATTTGGTGTGTAGCAAGAAGCTCGTGCCAATCTGGTTGTAGGCGTCCATAAAAGAAACCTCCAAGGTGAGGTGGTTGTTCAATGGGATCTGGACTGTTGCAGAGATGGTGTTGCAGAGCTCAGATATGCTGGTAGAATCTACAACGGGATCAGTGGTATATAGCTTACGATAGAAACAGACTGCAGCATCCTGCATGGTCTCCGCTATATCGCAAATGGATTGGGTGTCTGAATGCTATAGAGCCAACATAGTTCGTTGGATTTGTCGGGTGGTGATGGTACGTTTGAGGTACCCAGCAGATATTTCGCCCTGCTCGCGCCAAAGTTTCCCAGCACGAATTGTTTGTTGGATGGATATTTCATGTTGTAGGCCGCTAATTATTTTCTCGATGACGGACAAGCGGTCGCGTAGGATGGTGGGGTGATCCTTGTATAGTTTGAATAACTGATTTCGTTTCCTCCGTTGGAGTCTTTTGAGCTGTCGGTTGCGCCAAAAGCTGTGCGGCGGCGGCCAATGCAACGTGCAATGGTTTTCACTACTGCTTTGAGGTCATCCCATCGTGATTGAGGAAAGTTAATGGGTGCCTGGAAGAACTGATCTAATACCGTGACCCACAAAACTGTCCCAATGTTTAGCGATTTTAACTTTCAGACCTTACCGCCGGACGAGAAGTTATTCGGTAATAATAAATTTAGCATTTTCTAAGAGCTAAAACTGTTTTCTTTATACCGCTTAATTTGTATAAGCATATAGCTGTAGGAGTAAAAGCTGTGATTGGCCAAAGCCATGAGGTATATTGGGACAGTATTGTGGGATGTTTGGAAAAATCAAGTTCTGTTATTTTATAGGACCTTAATACTTTGTCCGTTTCCCTTTAGTTTTGACAACGAACTCAATATGTCGAGGCATGCTTTCCATAACCTTTTGGCACTCCCCCGGCTTCATTTGGTCATACCAAATCTCGGTTACTCGCTCATAAAGTTCACTCATAGACTTAGTTGCGGCTTCCTACTCATTAAGACGCCTTTTCAACAAAGCCGACATGTTTTCGATGGGATTGAAGTTTGGAGGTTGTGGGGGCCACTCCATGACCTGGTATGATTGTTCCTGAAGGTAATCCTTGACCAAATTTGAGGTGTGTTTAGGATCATTGTCTTGCTGGAATATCACTTGTTGTTCACGGCGGAAGCCCAATTTCTCGATGGAAAAAGTGATAGTCTGCTCCGATTCGTCTTGAAGGATTTTCTTGTAGAGTGCTTTATCCATATTACCATTTATCATGCACTTCCAGCCAACACCAGCATACGTAATGACACTCCAAAGTGTGATACTACCACCACCGTGTTTTACCGTGAGCTTGACATGGTGGTTTTGAAGCTGTTCACCAGATCGGATCCAGGCCCACTGTCGCCCATCTGAGTTGAAACGGTTAATGTTGGTCTTGTCTGTCCAAATAGCACGCTTCTAGTCGTTAACAGTTCAGTCCTTGTGCTGTTTACACCAAGCAAGTCTCTTTTTGACATTAGCGTGACTAAGCAAAAACTTCTTTTCCTTCTCGACAGCCCCTAAACCCGCAGTGTGGAGTGCTTTACGAACGGTTTCCGGATGAACCTTCATCTGAATAATTCTCTCCGACATTTTTGTGACCTTGACGGCGCTTGAAACCCGCTCCTTAGTTATCTTTCGAACATTATAGCGCTTGTCGGCTTCAGATAACACCCTTGGACGACCACCTTTCGAGGTTTCCAGACCCAGACAATGCTCCATTCTAATTCGACTTACCGAAAGACAGTTTTTCAGCAATTTTCCGAATCGAAACATCGCTTCGAAGCATTGTGATTGCAGAATTAACCTTGGAGACAGAAACGGTTTTTATGGCCTGATAATCGACCTACCTGATATTTAGAACTCCGATTTGGATAATGGAGACTTCTTGCGCTACATGAGGCTTTCCTATATGACACTCTCGAGGTTATTCCAAATTGTGGGTTTCAGTTACCATCAAATTTGTGATTTTTCAAAAGATCTCACAATACTGTTCCAATGTACCTAATGACTTTGGCCTATCACAACTTGTGCTCCTACAGCTATATGCTTGTACAAATTATACGATATAAAGAAAACAGTTTTAGCTTTCAGAAAATGCTAAATTTATTATTACCGAATAACTTCTCGTCCGGCGGTAAGGTCTGAAAATTAAAATCGCTAAACATTGGGACTGTGGAATACATCCACTATGATCTGCATTCCGACAGTTCATCCAGTTACCAGATTTAGATATAAACTGTATGTACACTGGATTAGATGTACGATATCGATTTATACTATAAGAAGATATGGACTTCAGATACGCTAGTACTATAAGATTCATACTATATAAGATATAGGCTATAGATGGCACCACGGACATGGATGGCACTATAGACTTATACTTGTATTCCGACATTGACTACGGATGTTTACCATATCTGGATAGGCACCAAGATTAATGCAATATGAGCTTGTTGCTTCAGATGTGCACTTCATGATCCACGCTATAAGACACATGCTTATATCCGTGATACTAGTTACAGATACTTTATGTACTACAGACTTGTACTATATATGAGACATGCTATAGACATGCATACGATATGCTATAGACATGCCATATATCCAGATACATGCTAAAGATGTATGCTTAGCGATATACACTCAGATATGTACTATTAATATAGACTAAGAAGACTGTACCTATCGGATACATGCTACTACTGTAGGGGGAAAAACTGTCCCGTTCGTTTAAATAATCTTGACTTTTACCCAGTATATTGCCAAAACTCGGAAAACAAAGCCACCACATACTGCGTTCGATAGAACAGCCTATAGGAATTACAGCAACATAAAAACCTTATGGCTGGACTATATTTTAATCCCAGTATAACCAGCTAAAGTGAGACGTGGCAAAAATGTTAGGTGGGTAATTCTAGATGATATAAAATGGTTGATATCTTTACTTCCAACAGGCGTATTGAAGAAATCTAAAAAACTACCCGCGGTATGCTCAGGATATTTAATATCCCAGGAGCACTCTAAAAGTGTAAAAGAAGCTAGTTTCTTCATGTATTTTCTTTATTTCTTTGCTTTCTTATTTTTTTTCAAAACTTTCATTTTGCCTGCTCGTTTAACACAAGATTTGCGCAACATTCTCCAATCTTTGCTCTAACGTGGTCTTTCGCTCTCAAAGATAAAGAATTTGTATCCAGAAGTGGGTAATTCTACCCTTACAAGGCTCAGAAAACTATATTGTCCTGACCCAGCTAGACCTCTTGGCGGAAGACCGAAAAAACTTGATGCTAAAACTATGTCCCTAGTGTCAAGAGGACTTCGATCAGGTGCTTTAGATAATCCCCGAGCAGCACAAGAAATTTTAAGATTGATGGGCCATGATATGTCAATTAATGGCATCCGCAAGTCATTGAGACGAAATGGACTTAAATCTCGTAGAAAAGTAAAGACCAATTTTGTTAGCAAGACAAACAAGCGGCTTCGATTGGCGTGGGCTAAAAAGCATAGGCATCTTACTATTGCTGATTGGCGTTGTTGAGTGTTTTCGGATGAAACAAAAGTAAACCTTTGGGGCTCAGATGGTAGTTCTTTTTATCGGACGAATGGTGGCCGAACCATGCAGCCGTATCAAGTCAAGTCTCAAGTGCAGGGAAATGACGGTGGAGTCATGTTCTGAAGTTGCATAACAGCGGAGGAGCCTGGTTATGGTACTACCATTATCGAAGGCTCAATAAACTCGGACTTGTATGTCGATATTTTCAAGACATCATTGGACGACACTCTTGCGCACTTTGGGAAGACACCATCTGATGTGCGATTTCAACAAAACAGAGCAACACCGCATACATCGGGCATTACTAAACAATGGTTCACCGAAAATGGGTTTAACCTAGACGAAATCATGGATTGGCCACCCCAAAGTCCCGATCTTAATCCCATTGAACATGTCTGGCATCTCCTAAAGCTTCGTCTTAATAAGTATCCTACTAGGCCCTCTACAAAAGAAGAATTAGAGCGGCGTATTAACATTCAGTGGTACAAAATAACAAAAAAAGAGTGCCAGAAATATATTGATAGTATGCCTGCCCGAATCAAGGCTGTCACCAAGAGCAAAGGTGGTTCAACTCACTATTAATGATTTTATAATAAAATGTACATTTTTCTATATTTATTTTTTAACCAATAAAATCATTGGATTTTAGTTTTTGAAAAAGTTATAATTATGTATAGATAGCACTACTTTCTCTCATTCAAACGATATATATTTCGACTTTGTATACAAAGAAATGACCAAAAACTTGTGCAAAAAGACAAAATTTTAAACGAACGGGACAGTTTTTCCCCCTACAGTAGATCGATATTAATTATCCTTATGGAAAGGATAGATCAGGGTACTTCGGATGAGAGTCTAATTATTCATCCAGACAGAGCTAAATCATGATTAGCTTGCTGGAGTTGTCTTTTAGCATGATTAGACATTAGTTGATCTGAGTTGACTTATTTGTCAATCTAATTAATAGAACTTTTATCCATTGTTATAGTATATAAGAAGGATCATCTACCTGGCCAGTAGAGAGACTTCAGTTTACTTTACACCTGTCAGTTTGATAATAAAATATACCTTTATCAAGTTGACATTACTGTTTTTTTATTCTTTTTTTTTCCGTGAATTTTAGTCTATCAATCCTCAAATTCCACAGGGACAGTTTTGTGGGTCACGGTACTTGGTGGATCTCGGTGATGAAACACTCATTGTTTGCCACCTGGAGATGACCGAAAATTGGAGAGCAGCAGAATCTAAGCGGATCCAGCTAGGCCCCATTTATTCGGGCATTTAAACATGTCTGAGTTTAATTTTCAAACCTCATTTCGAGACACCCAAAGTTTGCTTTTTTTTAGTATCGCAAGAAATAATAAGTAAACAATATTAGCTCATTACATAAATATTATAGCCCTCAATTCGACGCATTAAATGGTATAATTTTTAGGATAGTTTACTGCTGTTATGTCTAGTAAAACATTAAAAACTAGAGTCTTCTCCTGAGGGTTACGTTCAGAAAATCAGGGTCAAACAAGAAATTTGCATAGCTCTCTCGAAAATGTTTTTTTTCTGAAAAGTCAAAACCTGAAGAATATTTTTCGCTGCCAAAAGCTCCAAACATCTTTTAGCTTGCATTCTAACAATAAGGTTATTGTTAAGCGCAAAGAATAAATAGATTATAATTTGCAGCTTGTAAAAAAATGTTTGAGGTCACAAAAACATTAAGAGACTTACTGAATAGGATCAGACACCAGAACTGCAGATTTCTTGATAAAATCAACAGTTGTTGTACTGTATAAGGCCGCACACAAACCAGCATTGACACCTAAACACAAGCTGCTGGAAATACTCTCCTGGTGCTTGGACAAGGTCGGATGGGGACTAGATATTGAAGATGTTGTAAAAAAGTCTGTTCTGGGAAAAGAAATTGCGTATGTTTACTCCATTGAATTTCAGAAACGGCGGCTACCTCATTGTCATATGCTGTTCATATTGCAAGACCAGGACAAGCCAACGACCATTGAGAAGATCGAAAGGATTGTATCCGCAGAAATCCCTGATCCTGCTTCAAACCCACTTGCTCAAGAAACAGTGGTTAACAGCATGATTTACTGGCCATGCGGTCTGTTAGATCCGAATGCTTTCTGCACGGTAAACGGTAACTGTTCAAAAAACTATTCGTACCCATTCATGGACGAAACGACTACCAACCCAAAAGAATCAAGCAACATCATCGTATACAGAAGACGATTGATGACTGATTGTGCAATTTCCAGGCATAGTGAAAGAATCACTATTGATAATCCTTTAGTTGTGCCTCATAACCTTTATTTGGTCGCTAAATATAACGCACACACCAACGTGGAGATTTGCAGTCAAGTCAACTAGGTCAAATACAGTGCGCGAAAAAAACGTTCCAGTGTTTTGCCAAATTGTACTTATTACCAATTTTCTCTGTAAACATCAAGGCTATTGGTGTACGCTCAGCGTTGATAAATAGCCTAAGTAGTTGGCTGTCCGATGATATATTATGCGCTTTATTCACTAGATTAGAAAAAGAATGGTAGCCTCATGAAAGTGAAAAGTGGAATTTATTTGATTTTATAAAAAAGCATAATATTTAGTTGGTCCACCTTTACTCTTGATATCGCTTTAATTTGACATGGCATGCTGTCTATGTATTTAAGACAGACTTCTTTCGTGAATGTATACCATTGCTGTTTAATTGTCTCCTCTAGCTCAGAAGGGCTGGTGGCTTTAGTAGGGTACTTGTTCAAACGAAGTTTTAGCTCATGCCAGACATGTTCAATGGGGTTAAAATCAGGGCTTTGGGCGGGCTAATCAAGAACAGTTTGCACAGAGAGTCCGTGATGTCTGAACTATTTCTTAATGGGACCAGAAGTATGTTGTCTTGCGTTATCTTGCTGGAATCTAAACTTTTCTTGTCAATCCCATAATACTCCATAGTGTCTAGCAAAGATGACTCCAGAATTTCAGCATAAACTTCTAAGTTAACAGTTCCATCGGTAAAGGTAGAACCATAATTGGGTCCCTCCGCTGTTGTCATGCCGTAGAAAACAACACCACCACCATCTACCTGGACTTGAGCCTCAGTTTGATGAGGCATCAACTCAATGAGGCTGTTAGTCCAGTAAAAAGATTTGCCGTCAGATCCCCGCATGTTGACCCTGGTTTCATTGGAAAATCCCCATCTACGCCAGTCGTCTGTAGTCAAATGGCGATGTCTCTTGGTTTACACAAGTCGCTTTTTCCGGTTCTCCGCACGCACGAAATTGGTCTTTACTTTCCTTTTAGACTTGAACCCTTTGCGCTTGAGTATATACTCTATGTTTCTCAAAGTCATCTAAACTCCCGTATAAGCAAGGTAGCACCGCACACCCCTGGGGCCGCCTAAACTAACATTGCGCAAATTCCTCTGGATGTAGTTCATATTCTGCGTAGTGATTTTGCTTCGTTTTCCCGGTTTGGCATGTCTCGATGAGCGAGAAACTTCTTCCTATAGCTAGTGTTAAGCACAAAGAATAAAAGGATTATTATTTGTAGCTTATAAAAAATGTTCGATATTATAAAAACAAGAAAAGACTTATTTGAATAAGATCAGACACAAAAACTAAAGATTTATTGATGAAGACAAGAGTTATTCTATTTATACTAAGTTCTGAATGCCAAAGTAGCAATTTATCTTGTACAACGCTTATCACATCTGGTGAACCTCAGTATTTAGATAGCTGAGATGCACTTCACTTATCATAGCTTGTCCATGTTGTTGCACAACACAGACATATCTACCCATCAAGAATACCTTAATCTTTATAGACAGTTGTAGCCCTTCTGGCACAACAGCTAGAAAGTACACTGAGGGACAAATCCGGGAAGACTCTTTGAATGCCATGGAGGGAGCAACTCTGGTTGAAAAGAAACTTGGCAGATTCTTGAGCCTCCTGAGGAATGGAACGCGTCATGTGAAGGAAAGTGCTCACGTCAAGATGGTAAAATATTATGAGGTGGACGATCAAAATCTTAGGCTCGTTTATACTTTTTTAAGCATTCCTCAAATAACTAACATACTAAACATGACTGATGTAAAAAATTACGATTCTCGGATTATCTTTGTGGAATGTATACGAACAATAAGGTCATCCAACGATATTTCAAATTTTACAAAATCGAACTTTTTTACTTTACGTCAGTCGCAATCGCTCACTAATTATTATATCAATTATTTTAGTAGCTCATTTTGTGGCTGTCAACCCAAGGTCTAATAGCCTTATTTTAGTTTTAAAATTGGAGCAAAATTGGCAGAGCTGTAAGTGTAAAACTACGAGTTGACAAAACACTGGAACGTTTTTTTCGCGCACTGTACCATCAGCAGATAAGCATGCATAGTAATAGTATTAGCATGATGATAGCAAGGGTTAAATGCTCTAAAATAAGAGATGACAGATACTAAAGTAAATGTCAAGGGTATTGTAATGTGTTGTAACATAAATATACCTAAAAAGGATGCAGGCTCAACAATAAAGAGCTATTTTTTACGCATGATTCAAAAACCATATATTGAGATACCATTCTTGATTCATCAGATCAACAACTAAATGACCCAACAAAAATATATAAAGTAATGGAATCACTGGCAACTATTAAACTGCTGCCAGATAAGAGATATAAACCAAATAATATAAATAGAAGAGACGTAGAATATACATTTTATTGCACATTATTCTAATTTCGAATAAAGAAGAACTTTAACAGTATTCTACCTGCTTTTTTAACCCCTTTTTTACTGCACAAGTAATACATAAATAAAATACAGTTGATTTCTATTGTGTTTTACCGTTGCTTTATTTTCTTTGTAAAACTGATTAAACCCAGTTTTACTGCAGTATCTTTTAAATACCGGAAGCAAAGCAAAGAAGCCACAAACCGCTATGTCTTTCTCTGCTGATAGCCTGACAGCAGACGCTTTTACCAGAAGCTTATGCCAAAATCTTCTCATTACCTAAGCCAGGGAGTAACTTCTAGAAGTTTTGATTCCGTCTGACATTAGTTTCTGATATGATACTAAGTAGTCAAATCTGTCATATTATTGTCTGGGAAAAGACGCCACACAGGGGAAAGCACCTGTTGAGGATATAGATCATCTCTGAGAGGCAAATGTATTAGGCGTTGTATATTACATAAGAGGATCTGAGAATGAGTTTAGATGCATAGTAGAAGTGAGAGGTCTTTATTCAAGCAGCACGAAGGAACATGAGTGGTGCCATCAAATGGCTAATCTATATCCTGGTTCCTAGAGAGTGGTAGCCTATGGCCTTTCGTCCCTGGAAGTGGGTTTCAATTCCGACAAATGTTCTTCCGTCAAAGCCATTAGGAAGAATATTCTATCCTGGATCATCTTTGTTGTTTATCCTTGACTGGTGGTTCATGAGTTCTGATGCAGCACATCCTCGCTACTGGTTCAAGGCTTATACAATTATCCCGCATTCAAGATCAAGGTCCTATTGCTGCGGCACTGTCAAATAACTATAAATACCTTTGATATCTACACTAGCACTACGGCCCAACTGATGTTCTCATGAGAACATTGATGCGCTCATATGAGAATCTATTTGATGTTCTCAAATGAGCACATCGATGTTCCCGAAATGTGAAAAATGCTCTCATATGAGAACATCGGCGTTCCTAAAGATCTATTATAAGTCGGCCGATGTTCTTATGAGAACATCCGAAATGTTCCCATGTGAGCACATCCATATTCTTATATGAGCACATCGATTTTCAGAAATTTGAAAAAAAAGAATGCTCCTAACGGGGTCGAACCCACAACCTATCGGTTGTGGATCTGACGTTCTTCCCACTAAACTACTCGAATATCTTAATGAAATATATTCTTTTACTTTAATAAGTAGTTATTAGGTAATTTTAAATTGCCATTTTCTCGTGCAATATATAATACGTTTAGTAATTTTATGAATCTTACAGATAATAAAAGTCTCTCTGTTGCCTACAATATTATAGTTTAGCTATTAAAACCATTTTATTCATGTGGAAAACTACACCTTCTCAAATGAGAACATCAATGTGCTCATGAGAACATCGATGTTCCCAAAAGAGCGCATCGATGTTCTGTGAGAACATCAGTTGGGCCGTAGTGTAGGTTTGATCCCTATTCAATCTTGGAATAACATAATAAATATATTCAGTTCTAATTGTATTTACTCTGTCTATATTTCGTTATTCTAAACAGCACCGAATGAGCTTAATGAAGGATCCATAAGAGAGACGATATTACGCCTCGCGAACTGCCAAGGCAGCTTGTAATATTACGGTAGTAATAGTTGCGTATGAAGAGTGGGAGAAACATCATTGTTTATTGGGAATGTTTCAGTTTTTATTTGTATTAAAGTGTATCTTTATTAGCTTTGAAATTTATAGTCTATACAGTAATTACAGGCAAGGCCAAGGTGCCAGCTTGAACACTTGCCAAAGAAAGAGAAGAAAAGAGTGTACCATGGTCTTGACGGACCATGTTGATAGCAGCAGAAGCTATCCAAGGCTCCTCGTCTATGACGCATTGCCAATGATACTTCCAAAGTGTACTGTAAGCAGCACCAAGAGCAATCAGAACATCCTCATCGATCACCAACAAATCTGAACCACTACAAAAGGTAGTCAGCACCAAGCAAATAGAAGAAGCAGAGGGGAGTAGCTCTTGAAGTGACAACAAAGAGACTACATCCTGCCAGAAAAATGACTTGACATGGCAACCTACCACGAAATGGTAAAGGTCCTCTGAAGAGAAACCACAAAGAGCACAAGCAGGAGACAGAACTTTAGTAGGCATAATCTTATGACACCACGAGCGGTGCGGGACACGGTCATGTAGCAATCGCCACCAAGGTGTGAAAGCCTTTGCAGGCATTTCCAGGAACCAGAAAAGACGCCACAAAGCAGGAGACAGCAACAAATGAGCAGGCAACTTCAAGGGAGGACCCATACGAGAGGTAATGGTACCCTTTGCAGGGTGCCAATACCTTCGCAAAGCACCAAGAGAGAGACGAGCAACCGGAGCAGTAGAACGAGACGAGTTGGAGACAGTCCAATGTGAACAACCTGGCATCCAAGAGGTAGCACCATCAGAACGGGGCATAGTAAAATAGTCTGCTTGAGACAAGACTATCTTACTATCCATGACAGGCGGGAATACCAGAGAGACAGGACCACGATCACGGTTCAAAGCAAGAAAAACAGGGCGCAAAACACGAGATGACCAAGCAAGATGGGAAGTGACACCATCGACTATACCTAGATCAGGTTGCCAGAAAGAGACATCCGACACCAAGAAACGAGGATCAAGAGATGATGGATCACGAGGAGGACGAACAGAAGGCACAGTACTGAGTACAGAACACAAGGGAAGATCAAGAAACCAGCTAGCAGACCAACCAGAGGAAGGAACTAACTTTGGCAATCTCAACAAAAGCTTTCCAAGATGTGTTAGAGCAGGCACAGAAGACACACGAGACTGGTAAAGACCAGGAAAACAAAACCACGGCAAGATGGACTTATGACCAGTGTAAACTTGAAAAGCATACACCAACCAAGAGGAGACAAAATCACTAGGAGAGGGTGGACGCAACAAACGTTGCAAATAGACAAGATGCAAAGCTAAGCTTTGATCTGCTATATCCACGAGACCAACACCACCAAATTTGCGAGGAAGACACAAAGTAGACCAGGCAATACCAGGGCGAAAAGACACCAGATACTCACGGACCACCGTAGTGAGAGACTTCAACCACGACGCAGTTACACCACCACCAGGAACAACACGCAACAAATGATATACCTTTGACAACAGTAACGAGTTAGCCACTAGTCCTGCTCCCCTAATGGAGAGATTCCTTTGTTTCAACAAGTTACTGTGTCGCTGGACCTTCACCAAGACACCATCAAGATAGTCTTGAAGTTGACTTTCAGTATGATACAAGGGATAACCCAAGTAACGTACTGCACCACGAGAGTGAGCGTCATGCCACTGGAGACCAGTAGAATCAGCAAAAGCAACCCAAGCAGAGTGAGACATACCAGACAACGACACCAACACTGTCTTGCTGATATTGACTTTCGCATTAGATGCTCGGCCATACAGATCAAGAACAGACAACAACACAGACCACTCTTCTGGCGAAGACAAAAACACCTCAAGATCATCCGCATAGCTCAGAATCTTGACAGGAGGAGGAGAAACAGAGCCACTGACAAAGTCCAAAGTCCAGTTCCGGGCACCAGTACCATGATCCACACAAACTTCAACCGGTGAAGGCTTCCATTTACGTGGGATATCAACAGGAGACAGAGTAACACCAGAGAGACCAGGACAAGCAAGAAGAGAACGAAGCAAAGGCTCAAATGCCAGATTGAATAGCAATGGAGAGAGAGGATCACCTTGACGAAGACCTCGCAACTGAGGTACAGGAGCACCAAGCCAACCATTGATAGACACTGAAATCTTGGTTCCAAAGAACAAAGAAGACAGACAAGACACCAACTCACCAGGAAAACCAAACCGGAGCAACACACGACAAAGATATTCAGGATGAACCCGATCATACGCCTTCTCTTGATCCAACAAAACAGCAACTTGAGGTAAATCAGGAGCAACAACACGCAAGTGAGACATCAACAAATGATTTAACCAGCCATTGTCAGAGATCAGACGATGAGGGAGAAAACCAGTTTGATAAGGGTTGATTAACTTTGGCAACACTTTGTTCATACGATTAGCAATGAGCTTTGTAAATAACTTGGCATCACTGTTAATTAAGGACAAAGGTCTCCAGTTAACCAACAACTGAGGGTCACCCTTCTTGAACAATAAGACCATACGAGTTTGCTGCCACGAAGGAGGAAACACACCAGAAAAAGCTGCACCCAACACATCCACAAGCAAGTCAAGAAAATCAGTAGAAACACCAGCAAGATATTGATACAATTCAAAAGGCAAACCGTCAAGACCAGGACTTTTAGACTTGGGAGCATGAGTGAGCAAAGACAACAAAACATCGCGAGTTGGAAGTTCCATTAGCATATCACCATCCAAAGATGATAGACGTACATCAGTTGGAACATTCCCCAGGAGAGTATCGACAGCTTCAGCATCGACAGCATCAGGGGTATATAGCCTTTGGTAAAAACCTTGTGCCTCCCTGTTGATAGCTGCTGCTTCCACCAAGATATCCCCAGTAGTAGAGCACTTCAAGGATTGAATTGTCTGTTGAGACTCTCGCACCTTGATCGAACGATAGAAATACTTGTTGCTACGTTCTCCCTGTTCTAACCAACGAGTGGCAGAGCGAAGCATATTCTGACTAGTCTCTTTCTGTATCTGATTCTCAATCAAAACTTCTAGTTGCCTGACCTGCTGCTCAGCATCACCTGAAGCAGTAGACACTTTGTCAGTTTGACCAATAGCATTCCTAGTCTCAACACCCGATACAGACGTCGACAGAGCCCTAATACGTTCCAGTTGAAGCGTAAAAACTTTGTTCTTGAATCGTGCTTTCATGCTTCTAGTGTACTTTTGTGCACAGCACTTTAGTAACAACTTGAAGGATTCCCATCTAGCCACCGTGCTTTCAGAGTCACCACTACTACCTTGACTAGTATTGACACCCTTAGACCCACCACCAACAGCACCAGAGAAGAACAATGACACCGTGGCATTCAACAACGCAACAAATTCCTTGTCATCAAGCAGAGTTGGATTGAACCGCCAACTACCAGGACCAATACTAGCTGTCGCAGGCAACATTTCAACAGTCAAAAGAGAGTGATCCGTCCACCTACTAGGCATATATAGGAACTGACTATTAGTCAAACGAGGAGCAAGAGAAGAGTGACCAAAGATGTAATCAATACAAGTATTGCTCTTTGGAAACGTGGCTAAACCATCCGGATGACAATTGACAAAGTGAGTACGCAACCAGTGAACAAAAGGAGCGACATCGGCTTGACGAGAAGTAGACAGAGAGTGCAAGTGAATGTTGAAATCACCCATAACCATCCAAGGTGTGTTGAACACATCAGACCAAACAGAAAGGGAGAGAAAATCAGAGATAAATGAAGGACGGTCAGAAGACTGCGCTGGACCATAGATGTTGGCCACTTTGCACAAAACATTGCTTGAGGCATCTACGACAGATGCAACAAGACAACGTTCGTCCAAGCGGTCTTAATATGTGCTAAAATTCATTATCCGATGTGTTCCGTAGGCTCTCAGACCTATACAATATATGGTAACTTTTTTGAATTTTTAGAGCTCATAGTATATAATTTATTTAAAAAAAATAATTATTTTTTTTTTTGCATAAAATATAAAAAAAATAATTATTTTATGTAAGTTTTATAATTTATATTGTGTAGTTTATTTATTATAGTTTTATTTTTGTATTTTAATTAATAATTTTTTTATTTAAATATAAAATTTTAGCATTATATATATTATTTGTAATTTTTAATAAAAAGTATTAATTGTATTTTAGTTTTTTGTAATGCATACGTTAAAATTTATACTTTAGTTTGTAAGTTGTTTAGTAATTATGCATAAATTTGTGTTTTATTTTTTATTATAATTTATAAACAAATCGGCATAGGTTGTATGTACCCTAAGTATTTTTATAACGTATAGGTCTCTTACTGTATGACCTTTACGTATTGTGTAGGCCTCTAGGGAGCAAATCGCGTGCGCGTTCTAGTTGGGGAAATATTCGTCAAGAAAAATTCAATGGCCGATTTTATAGTCTACTAATGGTATGACGCGCTTTGGCTGAAACTACTGGTCTCCAGTGGCATGATGCTCACTCTCGTGGTGCAGTACGTTACTTGGGTTATCCCTTGTATCATACTGAAAGTCAACTTCAAGACTATCTTGACGGTGTCTTGGTGAAGGTCCAGCGACACAGTAACTTGTTGAAACAAAGGAATCTCTCCATTAGGGGAGCAGGACTAGTGGCTAACTCGTTACTGTTGTCAAAGGTATATCATTTGTTGCGTGTTGTTCATGGTGGTGGTACTGCTTCGTGGCTGAAGTCTCAGTCCCGTGTGTCTTCTCTGTCTGTTCAACAACGTGGTAACCAATCTTTAAAGAACCTAGAGATGTCAACACCCTTTTCGGACACATCATTGATGACGGTCTTGACCAACAAGTCTTGAAATCTCTCGTCCAGCTTGCAGAAAGTGACGTTTGGGAACTGTCTATCAGCTTTTTTTGCCTGGTTGTATGATGCATCTTTGACAAGTTCGCAGACCTTCTTGCCATCAAGTTTTTTCCCACCTAAGCGATGCTCCTCAAGGACGTTGACGCATAGCTCAACGGAAAGCTCCTCCAGATGTTTATTATCAGCTTTGCTTGGACAGCATATCATTTCATCTAGTCTCGCAACGTTGACCGTGCTAGAAGAGGTGGATTGTTGAACAATCTGCTGTAGTATAACTTTTATTTCGATCTGGTTGTCATTACATTCTTTGACCTGTTTGCTGAGATTAGACAACTCGTGTTCAATATTTCCAATATTTCTGGAAATAATTGCCTTCCTGATTCATATTTGTATAATTGCCTAGTGTAAAATGTAAAATAAAGCAATGCTAGGTTGAGATGGTTGTAACAATTGTGATAAATGCGTAATAATATATGAAAAACAGAGAGAAACAGCTCTTTTAATGTTTCCAATAATAAGAACATCCGCTAACACAGGCATTAATGTTTCAATCATGCTGTTTAAAACGCATGCAATGTGGACTATTAGATTTTACTACAGATATTCACATGGCTATTCAATACCAATCAAAGTTATTTGGAAAATCTCATGCTGGTCATTGCATATAACTGTTATGAAAAAAGGAGTATAACTGGATTGGACAACGACTCTACAGAAACTGCTATCACCTTCTTAAATCATTGAATATCAGCGACATGGAGTTGTCATCGTTCATTGCTTCCATGTTATGCAAATATTACAACACATCTCACTTCAATCGGCAGATCAAGTACTCTACATCATTATCGACTCCACTAAAACATCGCCAAGTAGAGAGAAGAAACTGTCAAATCATGCCCTGGCCAATTGTGCTCGCTGCAGCTCACTGCCGTTTTTGATAAAGGCGCTGGTTATCTTTCAGCACAACTTCTCTGATGCAGCTGAATCTCCATTCATAATAATAATATCTAGTTAATTTTGTTTCCTTTCTCTTGCTCTGTAATATATCTTCTTCCCTTCTTCTTCCTATCCTATTGCGACAATCAGAAAACTCTAAATAAAAAATGGAACACGGCTCCCTTAAAACAAAGAACCTCCAGCAGTTGACAAATAAGAAGTAAAAATGGCGTGGCAATGACTACTACTCGTTTTTCTGATGAAGATCGTTTCGTACTAAATCGCTGGATATCTAAAAGAAATTAAATCACTCCAAACTTCTCCAAACTTTATGTACCATTTTTCATTTGCATGAATATACCTGAACAGTTACAAGGGAAATGGGACAAATTCAGGGTTTTTAAGACATTTTTGGGGTATTTCAGAAAAATTAGTCAAATTCAAATGTATTCAGGAAAATTTGACTCTTTTTTAGTCACAGTGATGGGAATATTGTTGTGCTCATGAGAACATCGACCGGGTTATAAAATATCTTTAGGAATGCGGATGCTCTCCTATGAGAACATTTTTCGTCTTAGGGAAGCTCAACTTGCTCATATGGGAACATCAATGTTCTCAAAAAATGTTCTCATAGGAGCACATCCATGTTCTCATGAGAACATCAGTTAGGCCGTAGTGCGATTTACATCTCTTTGTCTAAGTGTCCACTTTACCGGAACCACTTCATAAATCAGTACGTTGTTGTGGTAACAAAAAGGGAGGAGCAGGTGATGGCCAGATCAATATTTCTAGGAGGCGGTAACCAATTAATCTCTGTGCAATTGTAGCCCCTTGGCCGATTGAAAACCCCAACTTACAATAACAGGTACCAAAAATTAAGATGTCAAATGTTGATTTAGAGAAAAGACTTTGAAGGTGTTCGAAGTAAAGTAATTCTTGGTAAGGATAAGATTTTGTTCATTATTTTAGCATTTAATTTCTCTGTATAATTTGTAGACTTCATTGGTTGTGCAATTCCAAATGCTGCGCATGAAGTTTTTTAGCATGTTGTTTATTCCAGTGTCAATGTTGGAGTGATTGAAATAATGATGTATTCTTGATATGCTTTACCGAATATCTTTAGTGTGAGGAACTTGATACATGTGTTGCTCATGTTGTTTTCCATCTAATGCTTGAGTTTTTGGGCGTGAGTATTGATTTTTAAAGCGGTTGCCTCGAATTGTAACATAAATCTTGATGTTTGATAGATAGAGCCAAATGCTAAAAAAACGAGAGTCTTGTAACTTTGTTGTTAACTACCGTGACCCACAAAACTGTCCCAATGTTTAGCGATTTTAATTTTCAGACCTTACCGCCGGACGAGAAGTTTTTCGGTAATAATAAATTTAGTATTTTCTGAAAGCTAAAACTGTTTTCTTTATATCGCATAGTTTGTACAAGCATATAGTTGTAGGAGCACAAGTTGTGATTGGCCAAAGTCTTTAGGTACATTGGGACAGTATTGTGAGATCTTTTGAAAAATCACAAATTTGGTGGTAACTGAAACCCACAATTTGGAATAACCTCGAGAGTGTCATATAGGAAAGCCTCATGTAGCGCAAGAAGTCTCCATTATCCAAATCGGAGTTCTAAATATCAGGTAGGTCGATTATCAGGCCATAAAAACCATTTCTGTCTCCAAGGTTAATTCTGCGATCACAATGCTTCGAAGCGGTGTTTCAATTTGGAAAATTGCTGAGAAACTGTCTTTCGGTAAGTTGAATTAGAATGGAGCATTGTCCGGGTCTGGAAACTTCGAAAGGTGGTCGTCCAAGGGTGTTATCTGAAGCCGACAAGCGCTATAATGTTCGAAAGGTAACTAAGGAGCGGGTTTCAAGCGCCGTCAAGGTCACAAAAATGTCGGAGAGAATTATTCAGATGAAGGTTCATCCGGAAACCGTTCGTAAAGCACTCCACACTGCGGGTTTAGGGGCTGTCGAGAAGGAAAAGAAGTTTTTGCTTAGTCACGCTAATGTCAAAAAGAGACTTGCTTGGTGTAAACAGCACAAGGACTGAACTGTTAACGACTAGAAGCGTGCTATTTGGACAGACAAGACCAACATTAACCGTTTCAACTCAGATGGGCGACAGTGGGCCTGGATCCGATCTGATGAACAGCTTCAAAACCACCATGTCAAGCTCACGGTAAAACACGGTGGTGGTAGTATCACACTTTGGAGTGCCATTACGTATGCTGGTGTTGGCTGGAAGTGCATGATAAATGGTAATATGGATAAAGCACTCTACAAGAAAATCCTTCAAGACGAATTGGAGCAGACTATCACTTTTTCCATCGAGAAATTGGGCTTCCGCCGTGAACAAGCGATATTCCAGCAAGACAATGATCCTAAACACACCTCAAATTTGGTCAAGGATTACCTTCAGGAACAATCATACCAGGTCATGGAGTGGCCCCCACAACCTCCAAACTTCAATCCCATCGAAAACATGTCGGCTTTGTTGAAAAGGCGTCTTAATGAGTATGAAGCCGCAACTAAGTGTATGAGTGAACTTTATGAGCGAGTAACCGAGATTTGGTATGACCAAATGAAGCAGGGGGAGTGCCAAAAGGTTATGGAAAGCATGCCTCGACATATTGAGTTCGTTGTCAAAACTAAAGGGAAATGGACAAAGTATTAAGGTCCTATAAAATAATAAAACTTGATTTTTCCAAACATCCCACAATACTGTCCCAGTATACCTCATGACTTTGTCCAATCACAGCTTGTACTCCTACAGCTATATGATTGTACAAACTAGAGGATATAAAGAAAACAGTTTAAGCTCTCAGAAAGTAATATATTTATTATTATTGGATAACTTCTTGTCCGGCGGTAAGG
The DNA here is from genome assembly GCF_035048745.1 of Mucor velutinosus. NCBI lineage: Eukaryota > Fungi > Mucoromycota > Mucoromycetes > Mucorales > Mucoraceae > Mucor > Mucor velutinosus. The sequence continues at coordinate 103,712 of NW_027041908.1, forward strand.
TCTGAAAGTTAAAATCGCTAAACATTGGGACAGTTTTGTGGGTCACGGTAGGTGTTCTTGGTGTTACTGAATTGTCAAGTGCTGAGTGGATCGCCTGGATCATTTCGATGCCAGCACGGTTAATGAAATTTTTGGGAGATTCCAGAACCTCGAAATAGTAACCATTAGTAGCATTGATCCGTTGATTGATAGTAGCCTCCTTCCGATGCTTAGCTGCTGTGTCACCAGAGAGCACAAACAAATTGGGGTGTTGCTGTTGTTGAAAAGCCATAAAGTGCTTGACCTCTTGTTGCAGTTTGAAAATGTTGGAAAAGAAATTTTTGCGATATAATTCAAATACGTCTTTTTCTTCCAAACGTTGCAAGTTCCAAAGACGACGGTTGCCAGCCAAAGTCGACGTTGGGAGGAGTTGAGGTTGTTGGTGTAGCTTAAACGAGAATTGCACAAGGTGATGATCCGAGTTGAGATTGATATCACTTTCAATAGATAACAAGGGATTAGCCGAGAATATATTGGGGCGTGAAATCACGAAATCAATGATGCTTGTGCCTCGATTAGACTCAAATGTAGGTTGTCCAAATGTAGAAATACGATTCCAGAGATTAGCCTGATGGACTGTAAGCCAATTGAGGAGGTAGTTGCTACGAGGATTCGTACTACGAGTATCACCAGTGAATGAGCCAAGACGAGTGTTGAAATCACCAAGACAAATAACTGACGATGAAGAGTTGAAGTCAACACTACTTAATACATTTTGATAGTCTGCAAAAGATAGCGCTGGTGGTAAATAGAAGCCATGGACAGTAAGCGAGTTACCAATCACGATACTGAGCTTGTTGTGTTGTGTGGTTGTTGGATCAGTGCTACGGTGAACGTAGTGAGGAAAATGAGGTCGAATTAGAAATGTCAAACCACCATTGCCTTTGGACGCATCACCTGAGATGGTAGCATATTGATGATGTTGAGCCCATTGAGTGAATAGATCACCTTTGAGCAAGAAGGTTTCCGTGAGTCGTAAAATGTCGATGTGATGTGTTTCTATATAGTGTATCACTAAATCCAAGGACGTAGAGATACCAGAAACGTTGAGCATTGCAAGGTTGAAAGTAGGCTGTGAGTCTACAATCATTGATTCGTATCCATGGGGCTGGAGCCAGCGTTACTAGCAGCAGTCAGAGGTGGAGGATTTGAACCAGGTTGAGAAATGCTGGCATCGGCATTGTTGGTGGAGGTAGTAAGAGAGGCAAACAAGTTGGAGGCATCAAAGCCTTTGAGAACAGAGCGAGCAGTGTTGGCAGCACCGATTTTGCGAACGCAATCAGGCTTCAGCTTGATGAACTCATCAATAATGACAGGCGGGATAAAGTGATTATCAGCACTGTCAAGAGCATTGAAGAACTTGAGGATGGCCAGACCCATACGGGATTCACGAAGTTGAGTAGCAGCTTGGAGCATGCGGTTGTAGTAGATGGCCTTAGCTTTATCATCCAGTTGTTGAGCATTAAGAGTCTTCAAAAGATGGGGATCACCCAGATTTTTACCAGAGATAGGATTGAAATCAGTGATGGGATGAAGTTCGTCCTTTTCACAGATCTTAAGGATTTCAGCAGCATAGTGGGAGTGTACCAGAAGAGAGACAACATGCTTGGCAGGACGTTGGATGGCATATACACGTTTGAGGTTGATTTTGAGCAACTCTAAACGAGTGCGAAGATCGGCGTGCTTGGTTTTGTGGCTACAAGGAAGGTAGACACAAGTATAACCAGGAGGAGGCAGAGTTGAAGTGGCAGTATTAGAGGAGGAAGACATTTGCATATCATCACCATCAGTTGTGTCAGCAGTAGTAGGAGTAGAAAATAGACGTAAAGCCCATTTCTTGGCTTCAGCAGCATCAGAAGGGACTTTGGCTTTAGAAGAAGACTTCTTGGAAGTTTTCTTTTTAGAACCAGAGCTCTTCTTGGAGTTGGCAGTAGTGGTGGCAGTGTTGGCAGTAGATTTGGCATTGGCAGATCCCTTTTTGGTACCTGAATTCAAGGTTGGGAAATCCTTTTCCGATGCATAACGAGATGCAGCAGATCCAGATTTGGTACGTGTGAAGTTGACATTTGGAGTAAAATTCAAACGATTGGTTGAGGCAGCAGAAGTATTGGTAGCAGTAGTAAGGGTGGATCGTTCCAGTAAACGGGTGAGAATCAGATTCTGTTCTTGGAGCTTGACTACCAGATCAATCAACTCTGATTGCTTCAAGTTATTGTAATAATCACGGCCGGCAATGTCTTGCTGCATTGAATCGCGGCGGCGCTTATTGGAGGTGGAGGTGGATGCATTGACAGGAGCTGAGGCAGATCCAGAGGCGGTCATAGTGGAAGTCCAATCGGAGGATGGTGCCTCGATGGATTGTGCTGCACCGGTAGAACTCGGTGGAGCAGGATTTAGATTCGGCGGGATCGGCGAACCTGGCATTCGGAAAAGCGAAAGATTGATATGGTTGGGGTGATTAAGCGGCTAAAAATGCGGCTGAATGGCAAGAGGTTTTTCCGAAAAAGTATAAATACTGCTGATATCTACACGCGTAGAGTCGATAGTATCTCCTCCTCAATGGTCCAACGGCTAGGATTTATCGCTTTCACCGATACGGCCGGGGTTCGACTCCCCGTTGGGGAATTTTTACAATAATTTTATTTTGAGGTGTTTGTAGCCTTGTTTTTTTTCCTCATCGGAACGATTGTTAAATCATGTATGTTACCTGACAGTTCTCAAAAAAAGAAAGGCAGAGGCGCTTTTGCGTTTCTTTGTAATGCTAGAGCAAACAGCTTTTTTTTTGCTCAAGCCGCATGTTTTCTTGAAGATGAATTAGTTTATTTAAAGTGATATCAGATCTACATTACCAGTAGAATATTGGTTTTTGAAAAAAGAAAGAGAAAATACTGCAACTTCGATCTACTGCTATTTGCGACGTGAAAGTAAGGAATGATCGACCTCGCTTTTTATAAATTATAATGTTAGGGCTTGCAAGGTTGAATATTTATTGACGGATCTTATACCTATAAAGTGGATTGGACTTTTTTTTGAGATTCATCCATCTTGATTGGAAATACGTTTTGCTACTTTATCATCAGAGTTCAAGCAAAGTATATGTAACTTATCATTTATACCAACGCATTTGTCTTTCGCTGCACTGCTATGTTTACGTATTGTATACAAGTCAATATGCCCCTTCTTCACGAATATTGCTCAATTGGATCTGCGTCAAATTTTACAGTGCTTCTGTATTCAGCGCCGTATAGCTCACTGCTAATAAATAGATACAAATTGGAGAAGATTTCGGCAAAATTGAGAATGTCACTAACGATGAGGTGCTATTCTGTGTCTAACTCTTCCATAGTGACGTCTGTACCAATCGCATATATTGAGATTCTTTGAAGTGTAGCTTAATGTATCAAATGCTTGGTTAAGTGAGCCATCTATTATATATGTTTTGTATAAAAGTGTAACTTTATTAAACATATTCAAGTGATAGCTATTAGTGCTGTAAATCGCCCATATTACACAATTAGACCCTATTACGAGCGGGATTGCTGGCACTCGCAGGTTCCTTGCAATGGCTGTTGCTATCCTTAGTACCTTTGGTATGTTATCTTCATTAACATGATAGTCTGTAACTAGCTTTTCTGGGTTGACACTGTCTTGATGAGGCAGGGATAGTTTGTGTGCTAGTTCATGAGTGGCTTCGCCAGGCTTGATACATTTGCATGAAAGGTATTCGTAGCGTTCATTGTAGGTTGTGTGTAGCTTGTAGTTCTCTTGATCCTGATCTCTCCTTTTTTGTTGGTTTCCCTGTCCGTATAATCCTTGTTAGTGTCAGACTTTAGGGGAACCTACTCATTGCATTCTGCATATTCTCTTAAAAAGAGTGCCACTGCTCAAATGAAGAAACGCCTTGTTTGACTTATCAGGCTTGTCTTTGATTCTATAAAAACAGCAGCTCTTTTGGTGTGTTTCCAAGCGTTCTTTGCAAACATCTCCTTGCATTCACATATAATGAATTTGTCAATCCACGAGTATGGTTTTAAGTCTTGAATTCCTCTACTTTGTCCGGTGTAGAAAGGTATACCTTCCTGATGCCTTTTGAACATTGGAAGTAGAGGACGTCCTGAGCTTATGTTCGCGCCTCTCGTTCAATATTTTTTGAGCATCCCCTTGATTCATCACTACCAGGTTTTCAGCATGGTTGTTTCTTGTATTGTGATCGTTGTGTAATACACATTTTCCAGCGTGCATGCCATGGAGGAATGTCTTGGCTACCAAGATCTACCCTTCTATCGATTTTTGAACGTCTCGGTTGCCATTTATGCCTCTAAATGGCACATGCTGTATATCAAATTTATCATAGTAACCTTGCAACTTGTGAATTTTTTCACATCTAACTGCAAAACCGTACAATTTGAAATCTTGCAATAACTTTGACAGGATATTCTTACCGAAGTCTATTTTGGATGATGGTAAAAAAGGTTAGTGTGGCCATTTCAAATGGTATTAACTAGGCCATACTTTGCTTAGGGCTTCATTCGTCACATATTTTCTGCTGAGTTAGCGTACATTGATAGATTAAATGATGATACAGCTTGAGTTAGCTGAATGGAGAAAGAGAAAAAATGCGTTTAATTACTAAAGTTTAAAACTGATTGTGATAGATCCACATTCTTACATGTCATCATTTTTTTCAAATGGCTTATCACCGCAAACAAGCGTTGGTAGCTTCATGTACATTTATTTCTCTTTTCATTAGCTTATTAATTTCAACAAACCCATTCTAAGCTTTCAGTTGTATGATTCAGTTATACCATGGATACAAAACTCTTTCGGCTCGCTAAACCTATAATGATTTAATCTGTGATGAATTTCATTACAAAGGTTCATTATAAGCACAGATGCAGCCAATGTCTTGATGAATCGCAAACAATAACGTCAACGGCACCCCCAGAATATCAAATTTACCGCCATTATTACAGACAGAAACCATATATTCAAGCAACCAATACATCATTGGTCAAATAACCGTGAGCTCAAGTTGAAAATCATCAATATGGTGAGTACTTTTGTTGCGTATGAACGTTGAGCTATACTGAAGAAGACAAGTTCAATTAATATTTTGGTAGTATACATGTGCCAAAAAATTTCACAGAGAAAATTGGCCCCCCCAAAAGAGGTTAAAGACTAGCTACAGAAAGTGCCCAGGAAGAAAGGTTGTCTATAGCAGAGTCTAAAGAAAAAATCGGTCTCTAAAAGAATATGAGCAAGTAAGGTAGTCTACAAGGCTGTAGGTGGACATACTGTGTGTATCTTTAACGACGAAAATAGTTCATTCAGGCCCGACATAGGCTTTAACAACAAGTTTCGCGATGCTAGCAAGAAGTGCAATGGCAAACACATACCAACTTATCTATATTGAGAGTTTTGAAACTAATTGAAATGGAATAAATCTGTTCAAAATTGACTCAATACATCTATTTTATCCAATTCGATTATGTAACTTGCACTAAGTTTCCTTTACTTCCTAATTCTTCCCTGGTGTACTATTTAAGGCGCCTTTGATGGTGTTAATTCTGATAAACGTTTTGAATAAACTTAATGAGCAATTCTAAAGAATATGAAATCAGGTTTTCAGCGAATAATGTTGAAATTTTGCATGTAAAGGCCCCACAAAAGTGGTTTCAGGCGTTGCCTTTTATCGACAGAAGTTTCTTCACTATGACAGCCTTCACTATGGAGGTCAAAAGCGCGATTGTTTGATTTCTTAATGTTATCCATGAGGGGTACCTCACGGTTTGAGGTCGATTTTTGACCTTTTTTTGATCCCAAAAACGTTGAGCAATGGTATCAGTAAGCAAGTGCAATCGTTTGGTACTGTTTTGGCGGCCTGTTTCAACTACTAACACGGGAAACCACGACTTGAAAACATCCAGATTTCGCTATGTTTTGTACATATCCAAGTGTTGGAAGGCAACGCTAGCATCAATTTTTCAAAATCCACTTTTCTCAATGTTATACCAGAGCCAAAAGAAGTATGTGGTTATTATCCAACAATTGGTTTTATTGCAATAATTCACCGACTAAGCGGGTGTCCTCACATTGCCAGTCTGGCGTGCAAAGACATGTGAATAAGTGGGGGATAAGACGTACCTATAAAAAATGCAAGAGGTCAAAAAATCTGCTGATAGATCCCAGTGAAAAGGCCAACTTACTTATCAGGATTTTGAACTCGACTGAAAGGAGGCAACACCTTGTTGTTAAGTGAGACCAGTGCCGACAAACCAATGAGGGCAATGTTACTCGCTCCTTGCTCATCACGATTCATAGTAGTTTGTTTAGCCAGCCTTTTTGGACACTCAGGGTTAAAGTATGTGACGGCACCGAGGTTCCTCTTCATTCTATTATCCTCATCACCCACCAGTTGTTTCTGTGTCTCCTTGAAACAAGAGCAGCAAATTTTTGTAAAATTGTATTCGTCCACCAATCTGACTGTACTTCTTGTGGACAGCGTTGACATGTACGGCTTCATACTTCGAGTGCTGTGGCCATGGAGGTACTGAGTATTGCGATGCCAGTTTCCTATGAAGGAAACCATCTTTGGCTTGTTGAAGGTGGACATGGTTGCAGCAGATCTGGCTTCACTGGCTACCAAATGTTGGTGAAGTTTCTTCAAGCGGATTCGTCCAGTTGCCCTTCCTTTTAGTAGCTTCTTGACTGACGACTTCTTCCTCTTCTTTCGCCTGTTGGAGAGGACAGCATTATCGACTTTGTTGGCTGTCATTTCATAATTGACGAATGTTTCTTCGTTTCCAAGAGAGGTTGCAGTGTCAGAATAATCTTGCAGCATTTGAAACCGATTGATCGACTCAAAAACAGTGAGAGAAGAGCACCATACACTACTGGCGGTGGTCACCACACCAGGGTCAGTGCCTTGAACGATAGTGTTACTGTCAACAGCCAATGGCTTTGGTATGGCATCAGCAGCCGCTTGATGTACTTGTTGACCGTGGATCCTTTTGTTCAACATGTACATCTCACTGGACATTCGCTTTATCGATGATTTCAAGCTTGACACTTTCATGTACAATTCATCGTAATCACTTCTAGCATCCTTCAACTTTTTGCATAACTCAAAGTTCATGTTGTTGTGCTTCTTCTCCCAAGAGTGCGATTCATTGCCGCAGTCCATGCGATGTCGTTGCAATTTTGAAAGCTGCCTTGACAGTGATGACAACTGCTTCTTTGTTTCTTTGATATCACTGGAGAGTTTTTTCACCTTGTCCACATCAGACTTGGAGGCACTCGACCTGTTTACACTAGACTCGGAGGCATTCGACCTATCCTCACCCGATTTGGAGCCATTGGAGCCATTATTGTGTTTTTTCACTCTTGAACCCACCAGATGAACATTGTATTGGTCTTTGAATTTGATATAATGCTTGAAGTCGAGCTTTTGTTCTTTCAGAATTTTCTTGATCTTGGGCACGTCAAAAAAATTTGAAAAGATATCCTCCTTTGTTTCAATTGATTTGATCATTGAGTTAGAGGTGAATGCAGATTTGTCCTTTTGGTAAATGTGGTACTGTTTGCTGAATAATAAGTACAAGGTTACGGGATTGAGCGCAATTGCCATTTTTTGACTCGGCGTGTCCTCTATAGTTGGAAAGAAACTTTTCGCGTTCTTCCTTGTAATGCCAGGGTGGAAAGTAACAAGAATATTGCACAACTGAAACAAACCAAACCACTTGTATGGAGGGGGAAAATCTTCCTTAGGAACAAGAGATTTAATGGCATTGATGATCGTGCAGCAGCAATCGATAGCACTAGCTGGAATAGAGTCTCTCTTATCGGGGTACAACTGCTTCTTGATGTATTCAGAGGAAATATCACCTTTGATGGAGGGGGGATTGGCAAAGCATCACGGATATAGACGTCAAAGCATTGATCTCCTTGGCTGCCAAATCACGATTTTCCTCTTCCTCTTGTAGTTCATCATCCATGACACTTTCCAAATCACCGCCGTCACTATCAAGCAACTCAATAGCTTGCTCAGCATCCGTAGTAGACAATGGTTGCGGTGAAGATGTTGCTGACAAGCGCAATTTGCCTTTACGGGAAACTGGAGATGGTGCACCAGTAGTTGTGGCAGCAGCAGGTTCCTTTGATTCTGGCTTCTTCTAGTTGTTTGAAAAGATGATGCGTAATTGCTTGTCAATGCATTGATCCACACGATGATCACAGTCCAAAAGCCAAAAAAAGCTTTTCCATTGCTTGCTTCTTCTTTGCTTGTTCTGACTGCGGCTTTGGTCGTTTTCTCTGCTTGCGTTTATATGTTTTCTTTTTCTTCTTCTTTCCAAAAATGCGCTGTCGACACAAGTTGACCTTGATCACCAAGTTGATCACTGTCTTCAGCACCGTTTGGCAGTTCCTTTTGGAGTAAATGTTTGAGAAGTTTGTGTGATATATTATACATGCCTCTTGCAGGGCAGATCGTGTTGTAAAGTCGACGTAATCAGTGCGTTCCAAGTCTTCTTGAATTCTTGTGAGAAGGCTACATGGATTGAAGAGTTAGCGCCTCATGCATTACCGTCAAATGCCCTTGTATATACATACGGGATCTTTGTTTTGTCCTCGTTTTTTCGTCCAATACAAAATGATAAGATTTTCCAGAAGCCACTAGAAACGAATAATTCCTGAACACTGGCACTGATGTCGTCAATAATTGCAATGGGCTTGACACTCTTGCTCAAACCGCAATCAAATAAATCAACAGCTTTGATGTCAAAGAAAGACATCTTTTTCTGTGTCGCATGTTGACCAGCCAAGACCAAATCGACCAGCATGCCAACAGCCTTCGACAAGCCGCGAATGCATGAGTGGCAATTAGCTTGGAAATCCGTAATCACTCCAAGAAAGACTCCGTAATCAAAACGAGGATGAATTATGGCCTTCAGAGAATGAGATACACTTCGAAGCTCTATGGTTGGATCAATCATCGCTCCACCAGTTGCCTCACCAGCTCCAGCACCATCAGCTCCAGCACCACCTGCTTCTGATCCAGTGGGTTTGTCATCATCATCTTCAGGTTCATCGTTCTTAGATTTACCAGCACTTGATTCACCACCACTTGATTCACCTGTACTTGATTTACCAGCACTTGATCCACCAGCCTTCGGCTCAGCAGCACTTGGTCCACCAGCACTTGATTCGCCAGCATTTGATGAGATAACAATGCTGCGAATTTTCTAGTGGCACCATCCCTTTCCACAGGCTTGATGATTGTTGGCTTCTTTCTTGTCGAGAACAGAAACACAGTACAATTGAAGTACTCGGCAAAGCAATACAGCAGCAATAATCCTTTTGGAGATACCTGGTGCGAGTGTTGTTTGGTTCCAATGCGCACATCATGTTCAAGGACATCGTTCATGATACTACACAAGTCTGGGCCGTCCTAATTTACGCAAATACCACTTTTCCGTAAAAACTTGATGGTATATTGCAGACTTTCTTTAAATCCACAAACACTCCAGTTGGTATTAGCCGAAATCATAGTATCATAGAAGGCTAGATCGGTGCTTGCTTCCAACATAGTAGGTGATGTGCATGCAATGTCAAATATTGCCTTTGTATCTTTCAATTGACATGTAAGTTATCCGTAGTTTTGCATCTCATATGATTCAAACTTACTACGGACTGTAGAGAGTTTCTTTGACTCTAACTCTGCGTCTGATATGTTATGAAAGAGGTGCATGTTAGTTTCTTTGATATTGTTCAAGCACTATTCAAGAGATTACCATCAGAATGTACTCTCTTTGCCATATTGATAAAGACAATGTTTGGGTGTAAAAGAAAAAAAGGAAGATGAATTGGCAACATGCAATGTTATATTTAGAGCTGATGTATTGTTGATTTGGTCAGGACATCTATGCTGTCGTTCAAAAAGTTTTTGTATCTGCGTATACTGGTACTTAATTTGGTGATTTTGATACCTTCTCATATTGAAATTACCAAAATTCAATATTGTCTATATTGAAATCGTGTAGCTACTACACTTTTATGTATTGTAAGAATTATTGCTCTTCGAGCTGTTTGGCTATTATGCTACCAGTATACTAGGGAGCTCGTTGATCAATGCTATGCCCTATTATGCTGTGTTCTGTTGTGCAATGCACTTTGATCTCCAAATCAATCTTGAGATGTGTATGCAAAGTACTAAAGATCAAGCTGGCATTGATGAAGATAACATTACCATCTCTGAGATTGGACATATAGCGGAATACCGTATAGGCAATGTATTATTGTGTATATCATTCTACCACAGCTCAGATTTCATATGATACCTTGTTACAGAGTATGGTACTTGATTCCATAAGCACAGTACTTGGTGATGGCTATTAAATATTGACAAGGCTCATGTATTTTGCTTGCCTGAACATTTACACGAGGCACATTTCATGATTATTGAATAGTGCATGCCTCTTTTTTTTAACTTCAAGAGATCTCGCAGCTTTCTTCAGGCACCAAATCAACATTATTGAACATAGTAGGGTAGGTCTTGACAAAAATCACCTTTTATGCTAATGTTTGGATGAAAGCTTGTTCTGTTCTTAAATTGGTCACACATACCAGTTTACAATAGAATGCAATTGTGTCCTGCAACATTTTATTGCCACCAAAAAGCGACAAGTTGAGTTAGGTTGTGCCTTAATAACCTGAGGACATAAATTGTGTCCTAGCAGTGCCCTTCGCCCCGTCCAATTGTGTCATATAGAGGTTATTCTTACATATTCATCCATGGCATGTCCTCGATCAGCTAAATATACATACCATCAGTGAATTTCAATCCCTGTCAAAAAAAAAGTATAAAAGGATATCTGCTTTCAATAGAAGCTCGTTATTGTCTTTCTTTCTTTCACTCTCTGTATTCAATCTACAATGGTTTTCAATTTCATCAAGAAAAAGGTTGTCTCTTTTGCTGGTGCCACTATCAATCAAGTCTGCTCTGCCGTTTTTCTTTCTGCTGCCTCTGTCGCTGCTGCTGCCTCTTCTCCTGCAATCAAGGCTAATCAAGATGTGTTGCCTGCTGCTCCTGTTTTGAGAACCTATGTCTTTTTGAAAGATGTTTACCGCGCTAGTTTCCAGCTGGCTAAGAATGCTGGGTATTGTATCGTCGAGGAGCTCTCTAAAATCATTGTGCGCACTGCCTATTTTTACCAGCTTCGACTTTTCGTCTATTGCTGAATCCAAGGCTGCTATGGCATATGATTTACATAATGCTTGTTGCACTCCTATGCCTGGTAGATTTGACAACCCAAAGATATTCCCCACATATCTCCTTGTCGAGCCCAAATTGCTGATAGACATGGTGACGAACAGCATTACGAATTCGTTGACTGCCCTGACAATGCCGACTATGTCGCCTCTACTCTTGCTAGTCGACCCGTTCGAGAAACAAGAATTAGTATCAAGAAGAAAAAGACTATCAAGGCATTGGAATCAAAGCTTTTTTGCTTCTCCCAAAAGTATTCTGCTGCAAGTACATTTAATATCCAAAATCAATAAAATCTCAATGATGCGCACATAGCAACAAGGTATAACGTTTCCCTCATTAAATCGAGGCAATTGATAATAGAAATCACTCATTGTGAGATAAAACGACTATAGATATGTACGGTAAAACAGCAAAATAGATTAAAGTTATGATTCCACAGAGTTTGATCCATTAAATGTGAGAAGGAGGGGTTGAGATAAGTCGATCGTCGAAATTGATTATATAGCTGAAGATCAAAAGTAAAACTATGTAAGTATGTAAGTATGGATGGATGGATGGATGTGTACTCTATTCATTGACTCAAATATCGAGCACTGTTCAAACTTATAAGCCAATGTAGCAGCACAACCATGCAGGCATTTCTGTTTGAGAGTGTAAAAAACGAGTCAATTTGCCAATGTTTGAAAGCAGCACCTGCTCTAAGCACCTTACAGAATAGCAGCTGCTTTGGCAGATATGCTTTTTTGTAATCATGCTGTTGTGAAATTGGCTTCATCGGCGGCAGGCCTTTGTTCCAAGTGAGTCTCATCCATCAAGCAATCTTATCTTACATGGCAATACCAAATTATAAAGCAGTTGGTCATTCCATTCAGTACAATGATCTGATATCGTTATCTTTATGCTAAGAAGAAGAAGAATATATATCTCCAAATCATGCTCTACAATCTTTAAATGTAACATTTGTGCAAAATATATCATCAGATAGATATAACTAGACAAAAAGGAATAATATTTAAAATCTAATCAAGTACATGGCAATAAGCAATGTCAGATGGCACCAATGATGACTAAGCACCAGCTTTTCGCCTTTAGAGGAAACGTTGTCAATAAGGACATGATCTGTTGGTGACAAGTTGCTTTTCTTAATTGCCAGTGTGTTGTTACCATCCACCAGTGGAAGTGGCTGTTTACGGATCAAGGGAGTAGGTGGTACGCCATTTAAATCAGAGACCACGGAAAGGGCATCACCTATGGTATAAAAATCAACCTCTACAAAACTTGGCTTTTTTTGAAAGACAGAGGTACAGTTCGAGGCATGTTTGCCGATGGATTCTTTTGCATTTGTTGATGCAGCCTTTTCCTTGAATGGTATTTCAATCTTGAGAGCTCCCATTTCAATGACACTGTAGATGAAATGATTCATGACATACATCATGTTATGGGGTTCAACGTCCTTTGTAATTCTATCGACGTTGCAATTAAACGAATCCGCATCGACATTGTCGTAAGGCGTCTCAAAGACATGTGAGAATTGATCCATCAACCTGTTTAACAAAGGCATTTAGCTACATTGCATCTTGAATGAGAAGAGATTTGTATTTACCAGGGCACTTGAGCAGTATCCGCTTCAGCATCCACAAAATTGACTAATCGTTTGTCGGTGTCAATCATCTCTTGCAGCGTGGGCCACGCAGTGTTGTTGTGCAAGTAGATGAAGGGCATAATGTCACTCGCTTCATAGGCGGCTGCTAACTGGGTTGCCCTGAAATTGTAAAGATTATTCCACATGATTGTTACAACTTCTTTTGGGTTTTCCTTGAGCCATTGAGAAATGCTATTTAATGTATCGGATACCAGCCCTGCGTCCAACACAGTGCAGAATGTATGGCAAAGGTGAATTGCCTCTGGGTTGCCAATCGAGGGTACAGCAGAGAGCTTAATTCCCCGAACACCATCATTCAGTTGATTGATGATGTTGTAATCTTGTGTTGCAGCAATATTAGGTGTCAGTGCGTAGGAATCATGTGTAATCAGGTGTGTGATATTGCTGTAGGATCGATTGCACAGGTCAATTCCACCATTGCATTCCGCTTTCACTGTAGAAATCCATGGACAGCCACACAAAAGGAGGATCAGGATGAAATGCATGACAAACAGGGATCAAGCAAGGAAGAAAGGGTATCGCTACAAAAGGCCCTAGATGATTGATAAACTTATAGACGTTTTATTCAAACTAAAACCAGGTCGAATGGTATTAAAAATTTCTTTTTTTTTTTTTGACCTGGTTTCATGTTGTATATATGTTCCGATAGTATCGCCACTACCACCACCATTATCCATTATCCACGAGAACTGAAAAAACTTGCTATGCTAGATGTTACAACTCTACCCACAAAACCAGTAGCACCACTCCCAAGAGATCCCAAAGCTGATTGAGCTACTAGATTGGTGGTCCATCTACGCTTTGCGTCCTTGTCACACTGCGAAAATCCATACACATTGGCAACATTCATGGCAATTGCAATGGCAACGATGAAGAGCCAAGATATCTTCATTGTTAAAACACATGAGAATGCAAATACACCCCAAATAAGAGGCGTGCCATAAAGAACCACCCAAAACAATTGCGAATCTGCATTGTTTGGTTTTCGATCTGGCTGTCCACAAATTCATTAAAAAACACATACCATCCAGCATCGCTTTGCTTACTTACACTGGCACTCTCAAACACCCACTTGTTGGATCCATCCGACTGTATTTCATTCCACCATCGCAGTCCCACCAACAAACGGCCTGATATGTTCTTTGTCGTCCAGAAATCAAACGCCAACAGTAAAATCACCAATACGAATATCAGAGTGAAATTGTTTGAAAAGAGCGAGCCTAGCAGATAGGTTAACAGTGCGCCTGAGCGAAATGCCAAGAAAAAGAAGGACGCAACAGGATGGCTGAATATCAGGTCAAGTATATATGGTTGAGTCAAATCATGTGTCAAGTTTACTATAGTTTGGTTTACCTTACCTCGATTGCTCAAAGTAGTCGCGAATCGCACCATTGCTTCTACCTGCTTCTAAATCATCTTGCACCACTAGCACGTTTTCTGGGCTGATGGCAGCTCCTGGTGTTCTCGATGGATGCGTCTAACATAAAATGGCCCGTGTCGGCATGAGGCAAACTTGACATGTGTAAACTGCATATTTTACCATTAAACAGTGTGCTGTTGCAACAAGTGAAAAAGGCGTTCCATTTATGCTGGAGCGCACATTCTCAATTCATTCTTCCCAGTGCGAGAGTCACGAACTGTGTAACTGTTGATATGGTCAATCAGGCATGCATTGCTTCAACAAACAAAAGTGTTTCCAACAATGTCGAATTTGACATGTATATGTTTGTATGACCATTAGAGTTTATATATTTGAGCTCATCATCCTTGCTGGACAACCTTAATTCAAAATGGTTCAATCAGATGGAGCCAAACGCTGGTTCCTGAACACCAGGGCGCACTGGCTCACTCAATTTAGGATGGAAACTCCAAATATAGATCTACCATGGTTTCACACACTATATAAAGTGTATAACAAACGTGCATGTAAGAACATTTCGAAGCTGCAACAAGCAGAGTGCTTTTCAAGATGATTAGTATAGTATTATAATTTAGTGGATTAAGGAAAGAAATAGTCAAGTAAAAACTGATAAACTACAAAGTTACTGCTGCACTGGGAATACAATTCCCAGAGAAAATCTGCCATGCATTTGGGGAGTCTGTCTATCTATTGTGAGGTACATTTCCAACATTGGTGTTGTTGATTGGAGATCCAACGTCATCCGGCTTATAAATATCGTGCTGTGTTGGTGTAGGAGGAACGTTGCCCATCGCATAGCCTTGTTGTCCACCAGGAATAACATTGTTGTGCATAGCAGGACTGTGCTGTTGCATGGGAGGTACTGAAGAATAAGCAGTAGCTGATGTGTTATTATCGTAGTAATAGTTGCCGTCGTCATAATATTCTTGCTGTTGCTGTTGTGGATAGTAGTAGCCGCCATGTTGCTGTTGCATACCATAGTCCATGTTGTTGTCTGCGTATCCGCCACCGTAATGTCCCCCATAGCCGTCGTCAGCGTAGTAATTACCCTGATCATTCAATCTTGGGATAGTAGGTGACACAGGTTTGGTGTTGTTGGCAATCACAGGAGCAGCCATAGCTGCAGTTCTGTGGTGAGGGAAGTCTCCCAACCCGTAATCTTCAAAGTCTGATTTCTTGTTGTCTCTTCTCTTGGTGCATCCACCACGACGATTCACACAAGCCAAGATACCACCTATCAATGCAATACCGACTAGCAATGGACAGTGTTCAGTGAGTACACGCATTCATTGACATGAATACAGGTTTAGTACTTACCCACACCACCAACAACGCAGCCAACAATAAGTGGTGTATTGTTGGTCGGAGGTTCTTTATTACTAGGCGTAGGTGATGCTGATGCGCTGGGAGTAGGAGAAGAGCTTGTAGCAGCTGTACTACTAGAAGTAATGGATGAGCTCGTGGTGGTAGAAGGTGGTTGTGAGCTTGAGCTTGGTGGCGCTACTGAACTTGAGGATGAGGGAACAATAGAAGAAGAGGAAGGCACAATGATTGAGGAGCTGGATGGAGGAGCTAATGTTGAGATGGTGGTGGACGAAGCTGGAAGAGGATCTGATGATGAACTAGGGCGAATAGTAGTTGAACCAGGTGGTTTTACTGTTGTTGAAGCGGGAGGTACAGTGGTTGTGGTCGTTGGGTCAGGAAGAACAACTTGAGCTCCAACATTCAATGTTAGCTGTAAAATCACAGCCAAGATGAATAGCCATGTGATGATCTTTTGCATGATGGTTCTCTTTCAACTACTTGAATATAGAGAATACTATCTTATACAACGAAGGAGTGTGAGGAAGAATCAAGAAGAAGAAAAAAAAGAGGATCCAGTGAGAAAAGAGGTTTATTGTAATAAAAATTAAGCTAAAATTGATGAACCAAGTTTTTTTTTGAGGTATTACCATAATATTAGTTGTGTTACATCCCAGTAGGTCTCATCATTGATTCCATAGTTGTATTAAAACAAAAGTACAAACAGATCATATTTGGTTAGATATCACGACCTGCATTCTTTTTGGTGTCTTTGGAGTTTCATACGCACCAGTCATCATGTAAAATCTTGGGTTTCGATTCTTGTGTTATGTCGATATTCTGTTGCCAAGTGATTGGCATCATTTACAACAAACAATCAACAGGTTTAGGAAAGGAGGCCCTGTCGGTAGCTTATTGATCCCAGTGTAGACATGGATCATCTCATCCCAAAGAAGCTTATTTTTATATTCCAGATACTTAGCAAATATATTTTATTGTTTGTGAAAAGGATATTTCGCACCCTGTCTTTAAAATTGACATTTTGCTTGGATCTAAATCTTTATAACAAAGCATCATCTGATATTGCCTGAACCTATACTTGGTCATGTCTGTGGCTACTATTTGCAGATGCGCTATACTTGTGTGGCTAGAGCATTGCCAAGAGAATGGCCATCAGATCAATTGTTATTTAATCTGCTAACCTTGCAAATGGTTCATTTTCACATGATGAATTTATGCGGCTTAGTAGATGATTACACAAAGGTTACAATCAAGCAAAATTGTACAGAATAAATTTTCGATGAGATCTGAAAAACATCGAAATAAAGAACAAACGGGAGCTCTTTACTGTAGGTCTTTATGGCTTTTTTTTTTTTTTTTTTATACAAAACGGATGCAATTTAAAAAATACCAGCGCAATGAAGTAGTGACACAAAACTAGGCACCGAAACAATCCATCACTGTATCTTAAACACTACTATACATGATGCACGAGACAACAAACACGCTAAATGCAACAAATATTTTTCTAATCTTGACATTAGAAGACCATATATTGGAAGAACTGAGATCAACTGTAATCAACATGGCTTCTGTTACCTTGAATAGATGGTATCCATAGCAAAGCAGATTCAAATCTAAAAATGACGCAGTCTGTTTTACAAACCTTTTATCGACATTGCATTACCTCCTTCAGTTTTGGTGTTACTGGATTCAAATGTCTTTATCTATTTTATTAAAATGAGTTGAGATCCATGCGATATCTAACTAATGTGGGCTTCTTTATTATCCACGCTCATGAAAGATTCATACATAGTTGTCAATCTGATAATCCACGAGTGGCCAACGTCTGGAGCGATGAAAAAAAAATCCAGTAGAGGCAGTCAGTATACTTACATTGACTCTTATTATTCAAAATTGTGCAAATCGTAGCGAAAGTTGGATGCATTGAAACATTGATTTATCTTAGTATCAGCCGTTTTAGAGTGCCAGGTTAGCACCAAACAGTCTCTATCATCTAACGCTTACTTATTGATACAGGTGTTCGACTTTCTTGGGACCGAGAAAAAACATTGACCAAAATCAACTCCAAACTATGAGGGATACCTAATGGAAAATATCAAGAAGTCAAGCGATCACGTTTTTCACCTTGAAGATGAACACTTTGGCCGTTATGGTACATATTAAATCTATTTTTTGTTAAAAAAAAAATCTAAAGAAGCTCCTGGAACTTTGTTTGCAGGACCTTCAAATGTAAAATCTGAACATTTTCGCCAAAAACTTCATTTCATAAGTTTCAAAAATTGCTCAATATATCTATTCAAAACACCTCTTGTACATGGCACTATTGGATGCGCCTTTAAAAGTATTTTAAGAAAGCATAAGGAGGCATTGAATGGTCATCATATTATATAGTCCAATCCTGCAAAATAGACGAATCAAGTCGATTTTGGACAAGCTCTGTCCAATATGAAGCGGAATTCAAGCGAAAAATTCAAATAATTTTGGCTAGTGGCTAGTAACAAATTGAATGTCTTTACCCTGAAGGCAATCGATGATTTGAAACTATAATAGTAAGAAAGAATTTCTAGCTAAAAGGCATTATAACTTAGTACGGCTGTTTTTGCTTTTGATTTTGTTGTGCAGTTGTATATATGATGATTTATGATGGGTAAAGAAGAGCTTAACTTTCAATATGTCTATAAAAACATCTTCGTGTGCGCAAGTTACCGATGATGACAATACTTTCGAATTTACAAACAGGGCTGCACTATAGCATTTGACTAATACTGAGATAAGAGGGTAAGGCCAGATGCAATTTATTCATCGATTAAACGCGATTGCTCGTTTTGCTTATAAAATGAGAAATCAATCTGTATGAATTGGCTCAAACCTGATTCACGTTGGTATATTTATGAGCATACAAGATAAATTTTGGTGGAACAAACTGCACATCTGTTGCATGTGATTGAAAAACTGTATTCAACAAGTGCCACCTCTTAAATTAATCATTCGATTTTCAAACAAAAATTTCTATTCCTATCATTCATTGTGCCATTTTGGGATTTATTAGCTTGCTTTCTGTTAGTGAAAGAATTAAGCTCTTCATAAAAATGCATACCATCTATCCTCTAGTAGATGCTCCCCCCCCCAGAAAATAGACATCACATACAACAACACGGTAGATGACCCCTGAGCGCCAATTGAATCATGCTTGATTTGACAGTAATCAGGTGCTCCTCTCATTGCCATATTTGTCTACTCTGGCATTAGTGATAGAGTAGATTATTCATTTATTATTGCGGGAACGCACCTTGGCTCAGTGAAAAAAATTATAAGCAAAATGTTCTTGACACACAAACGAGTTGCGAAGCAATGACACATAAACAAGAGCTAACCCCCTTCTAATATTTCTAATTGTTTTCTTTCTAGCAAAAAAATTAATTAAATGTATACCATATAATATATAATATATATTTAAATACCTTCAGTGCATGAATGACTGACCTATATTCTCTGTTTGCTTCTACATCGTTCACTGAGGACCACAAACACTTTTTGGAGGCAATTCGCAACGTACTCTGAGCAGCCTCGTTCATTGGCTTGATTCTCTCCATAACTATATTTCTTAAAACTCCTAGAGATGACACTATTCAAGTGATTTTTATTATGTACATAAACAAATATGCAAGCAATAGCATGTTCGAAATGGCGATCTACTCGACTCTTTACGGTAAATGTAGTTAGCAAAAAATGCCAATACACTGAATACCCAGCGATAGAACTTCTTCCTAAAGCCTTGTATGCCAAAAGAATCAACATCCAATTTCATTAATCTGCTTCTTTTCCCTCAATGCAACATGACAGGTATGATAAAAACCCCCCCCCCCAAAATGTAGTATACGAGCTTATTGTATTTATCATCTATTTCATAACCAACTACCGTTGTATCAGTAAGTTTGGTTCGAATGCTTGCAATCACTTGGCCTATATTGAGATTGAGCCCTGTTACCATGTTGAAGGCTCAACGATTGATAATCTAGTGCTTGAGGGTATTCCCATCAGTAGAAAACGACGCACTCGTGCTTTGATTCAGTTATGCGCAACAACAAAGCGTATGTAGATGTATTTGTTGATCGTTATATTACGACATTAGCAGGTATTTAAACCAGGAATCTCTTCATCAGCCTTACCACTATACGACATTATATTCTAAGAGTGTATGGATGCTTACAGAAATTGCGAAAAGCTTAGTGATGCCCTGCTTTTGGTATTTCTAATTCACAAGAGACACATGGCAGAATATACACGTCTGAAACACCTTGAATATAGCAAGAGGCTTAATAGAAGCGATATATTAACAGCTGACAGTACTTCCAATGACACATCTATGAGTAGCACCAATCGTGAAGATGATGCCGAGGAAGCTACTCGAGCAAGTAAACCAACTACAACAAACAACTCAACCAGTTTTAATAAAACTACTACTAAATTTAACAAACTTGGCAATGAACTTGACGCAAACAGAAGCGATGCAATCAATAGAGATAACTAGGAGGATGTTGACAGCGGAGCGAGCCAGTTCTCTTCCAGCGACAATGGTGTAGAGGGATATTTTAAAGCAAAGCAAGTAGTGGTATTGACCATGACAACAACGGCGACACCGAAAATGCCACTGTTATTTCACCACCAAGTAACAGACCCAAAAGCTTTAAAGCCTTTCTGAGCAAGCGTCCAGACTCTTTTGCTGATACTCACAAATCGCCAAGAATTCACTTGCCTCCGATTCATAGAAAACACAAGAAAACTTCATCTCAAGAGTAAGCTTCTTTGAAAAGACTTTCCTTTTCACCATGAGTACCGTACAAGGTGAATAAACCACTAGCAAAGCCAGCATTTGGGGGAGGGGGGAGTTGGAGGAGGCGCTAAGCCCATCCACCAAGAACATAACACATTTAATTCAACGTTTGATAACATTGACCTAAGAGGCGGTTTTACCACAGCGGAATGAAGGTGCAAAAACATAGTATTCAACAAGCAGAAAATTCGGCTTTTCATTTCCATTATTAATAAGCTTATTAGTAACATAACGCATCAAAATTTACATGAATCGATCAGCTTTACCAAAGCTAATATGCTTTTAATTCGAATTAAAAATTGCACAGGCTACAGAACTACCCTTCTAGTAATTTACAGCTACCAAAGGTGTGATTCATGCCGTGTAAATAAAAGCTATAAAGCAAAACATAACAAAACTTGACAGCTTTCAAGCCTTCATATCTTGACATGTAGACGTTTCTGAGCCATCAGAATGACGCTAAACAATTGTGTTTGAGTAGTAGTAGCTTCCTGACACATTTACTCAAATTTTTAGAAACACCTTTCTTTCACTTTTCGAATCTTTAGTACCATTGAATCCCTACAATTTTCTAAAGCATTTGAATACAGAGCACATGCCTTCTACTGAAGAAACTCTCGCCAATGTTGGTTCTAGTTGCGCCAGAAGGGCTACAACTGTCTATAAAGATTAAGGTATTCTTGATGGGTAGATATGTTGTGTTGTGCAACAACATGGACAAGCTATGATAATTGAAGTGCATCTCAGCTATCTAAATACTGAGGTTCATCAGATGTGATAAGCGTTGTACAAGATAAATTACTACTTTGGCATTCAGAACTTAGTATAAATAGAATAACTCTTGTCTTCATCAATAAATCTTTAGTTTTTGTGTCTGATCTTATTCAAATAAGTCTTTTCTTGTTTTTATGATATCGAACATTTTTTATAAGCTACAAATAATAATCCTTTTATTCTTTGTGCTTGACAGTTCTGCCCTTGCATGCATTCATGCTTTCATTGGCAAACAGGACACCATTAATCAAGCCACCGAGCAACGTTTTGATTCCGTTAACCAGCGTTTTACCAGCATCAAAGCTACCTTGAAGGAACTCCTCAACATCTTCAAGTCTCAACCTGCCCAGGACTCTTCTGGTCAGCCCTCCAACCACTCTTTCGTTAGCCCTGACACTCAATCTCCTCGTCAAGCCTCCACATCTGACGAAACCAAACCCAAACCCCCCTGGGCTGCCATCGCAAGCAAACCTACTGCCCCCCTCACAAATCGTAAGCGCCAAGCCTTGCATCGTGCCTTCAATCCACCCGCCAACGACTCCACTCAAACCGGTTCCTACACCTTTGTCTACATCTCTCACCCCCGTCGTATGAACCGTGCCCAAATTAGATCGAAGTTTCGCGAAGTTTCGATTGACAATCTCCACGTTCTAGACGTCAACTTCCCGGCTCGTAACACCATTGGTGTTCTTTTGCATGAAGCCTACCTCACTAAGTTCAAATCGAAGCTTCTGGACTCCCACTTGCTCCAGGATTTCCATCCCTTGGATCACCATCACATTGCTGGTCGTAAGTACCAAGATCACTCTGAAGAGCCTTGCATCCAGCTGGCCAAATCTCTCCATCAAGACCGCTGCATCCGCTCTCTCTATCTCATCCGTGCCCGCCTAGTCCCCGCCGGTGTTGCTAAATACTTCGTTCGTAAAGGATGGGTATCTAGCCACGTTGCTCAAGATATCATCAACCAAAGACTCCCTTGTCCCGCTAAGAGACGTCCTGCTCCTCAACCTGCTGTTACTCACACACTTCAAGCCTCCCAATCTTCTGGTTTCCTTGCTCAAACCTCCCTCACTCCCGGTTCTGATTCTCGGGTCCCTCCTAGCCCCACACTTCAAGATTGATTTGGCAATCCTGTCTCAACTGAAGACATGGATACCACTCCTGGCTTTGCTTCAAATGCCTCTGGCTCAGAGAGCTCTTGTCCCAGCTCTCCTCTTTGACGCCGTTGATCTCTCTCAATGAGTGAGAACACCGGCACCACCATCAACAATCCTCACGCCTCCTCTTCTTCTATAAATCCACATCCAAACCCGGTATCACACTCTTCCATTACACAGAACATAATCTTTAACCTTAATATTTGTAGTCCCATTTGTCGTAGTCTTTCCAAACCATCCTCTCTTGACCTCTCTCGCCTTCTGTCCTCCTCTGACATGGATATTCTCTATCTTCAAAAACCCACTCTGCTGATCCCGAAGTACAAGACTGCCTGAATATGCAACTGCAAGCCAAGACCTCCATTTGGACTCACTACTGTGGGGTTGTCAGCCTGAATCCAGCTAAACAGCTTGATGATGTTTATGTTTCCATTGATGGCCGGTTGATCATTTGCACGGTTTCTCATGTCAATCACCTCTTCCACTCCTTCCGTCTTATGAATATCTATGCCCACTACGACTTCTATGGTAATCTTCTTCAACTACCTTACTGTCAAATCTCTCATCCCATTCCTTCACACTTCCTTCTGAGGCTCCTCATATGATTGTGGGAGATTTCAACTATAACTTTCGCCACTACCCTTCCGCCATCATCCATAATAAACTCCAAGATTTTGAATTCATCACAAATCTACATCTCGATCATCCACATCCAATTGAGCCCACCCCCGTTACCTCAACTGACTCACCTATCACTCCTATTATCCTTGACTGTAACGATCCTTCCAATATGCCGCCCTCTACCCAAGCGCAATGGCTCTGGCACGCCATGCTACAACAATACTACCAGGAGTGCTCCCACCGTTTGCAACCCGACCCTTCTCTACCAGGCTCGACAGGTGGTAGACATCGATCTACCATAGACTATATGTATGAGGCTCCTCCTCGTCTCACCAATTTTCTACACACTTCCAACGTCGAGTTCATAGGCCCTCAATGGACTAACCATGCGATGCTTAGCCTACACTTCAGAATGCGCAACACCAACCAAGGACGAGGCTTATGGTGAGCTAACCTTCGGTTTGCCACTAATCGCTTCTTTGTGAATCAGTTGTATGCTCACCTGGATGACTTCCATCAACATTTGGCCTCAATCTCTTTCCCCCAGTCACCTCAATTGATCTGGGACGATATCAACTCATTGACACGAACCTTGGCTCAACGCATTGGTCGGAAACAAAAAACTGAATGGCGTCAACAACAACTGAAACACCTCGAGAAGAAACGCAGCCGAATTCTACGTACCTACAGGTCCGCAATTATTCTGAATGACCGTCTCTCTGGTATAGAATTATCTATCAGTTCTCTGCAACAAGAAATTGCGGAGCACCAAGCTCTTCGATCGGGTCCACGTTGGAGAGAGAAAGGTGAGACCTCGGCTGGCTTCCTGAAACGCTTGACTACCCAACGGCTCACGCAGCGTACATTTCGTACCCTTATGGATCCCTCCTCTGGTTCCGCATATGTGGACCGGGCTGAGAAGGAACAGGCTGTCCATTCCTTTTACTCTCATCTCTATACACCTGAAACAGTAAATGATAATGAGATTCAATTCTTTGCTAACATGATCCCTCTGCGCTCCTTTTACTCTGGATGGTCTCTCTCGGTCTCCAAACCAGAGTAGCCCTGGTACTGATAGCCTCTCTTGTCAGATTGTGCGTCTCTTGTTTACTCACTCTGCCACTGCTGCCACTGGTTTCCGTGTCTTCAATGATGATCTTCTTCCTGGACTCAAACTAGTTTGGTGCTGCTCCCCAAAAAAGGTGACCTCTCCCATTTGAAGAATTGGCGCCCAATATCCATGATCAATATAGATGCTGAAACCTTCACTCGCCTGTTGACCCATTTGTCTGACAAGATTTCTATCCAGCAGATGGGCTTCATGCCCAAACAATTCATCGCTGAACAAGGTCTGCAGTTCCAATGTATGCAAACCATTGCCACTAGGTCCAAGCTGCCATCCATTGCACTTCTTCTTGACCAAGAAAAAGCATACGACCGCATCCACTTCTCCTACCTGGAAGCCTTGATGAAAGCCTTCAACATTCCCAGTCCTCCCATTAGCGTCGTTCTAAACTTCTTCTCATTAACTATGATCCAACCCAATGTCAATGGTTTCCTCTCCACTCCTTTACCACAAATACGAGGCCTGCGACAAGGTGATCCACTAAGCCATCTCTCGTTCAACATCGCTTTTGATCCCTTTTTGCGAGCGGTTAATTCGGATACCCGTATCCAAGGTTTCTCGTTACCCCCTGACCCTCTCACCGGGTCCACTCCATCTCCTGTCAAGATCCTTGCCTATGCCGATGATGCCTTAGCCATCCTGAACGACGCATCTGAATTCTCTGCTCTCGAAGAGCTCCTGCAAAGATATATGGCTGCCTCCAAAGATTTGTTCAACTACAACAAAACACAAGCGCTGTCTCTTTCGGGTCTCAATCAACCGCATTGGACTCAATTCTTGGCTTCTAAAGGCATCTCCGCATGACATGACAACTCATCTTTTTCGACGCCTTTAATATAATACCTTGGTTATAATCTCTCCACTAATCGTCAACGATGCTCCTCTATGGTTACCAATGTTGTTTCTACAATCCGCAACTCCTTTCAACTACCTTATTTATTAAAAGAAACCAAGTGATGAAGGATATGTATAACGATTTAGTCACCCAACTAAACGTGCTCCTACCATTGACATTAATCAATTTAAATCTATCATTATAAACTACAGTCCATTGCATTTCTATGTCTACTACTACTCACCAACAGTAGCTAGACACACCTCAAGATTACATTTCGTACTTCTGTCATGACAAATATTGATACTCTGCGGTGTTGGTTTTATGAAATATGTAGCGAAATGGGTGGAAGACCTTGCAGTAATAGTTAATTCTAAGACAAAAACAAGTAATTAAAGCTGATTAAGTCCCTGATGTGTTGGGATAACCTTGTGTAGACAGTATCTCAGCGATGAAAAGTATATAAAGTTATATACCCAAAAGATTTAAGCGTAAAAAAGTTCAGTTTATTTCCAATGCGTTGTACAACAGATCAAAATATATAAGTCAAAAATAAGAGTGTAAGTGTAACCGGTTTCAACACCAGAGCTCAGATACCGCTGCTTCCGATCGATCCTCGATCCGATCCCACTGCAACTTTTTGTAGGGTAATAGTAGGGTAAAACTAGGCGTAAAGTGTACATATCACCCAGTTGGGTAATATATATGAGGAAGTTATTTTACTATTTGCTGCTTCAATTTGATTGAAAATGTATTCAACAGTATCTATATATCATTTAAAACCTAATTCACCATTAAAATTTTCGAAATCATCTGTTTCTCAATCTACAGAGCTCTTCAAAAACTTATCATCTACCTGCAAAAAGAATATTCGTATCCCTAGGGAGATATAGGTTATCATTCAAAAAGTTGCAGTGAGTAGTCGCTTTTTTCAAATTTGGCTTAAAGCTAAAATTAGGCATGACAAAAACATATCAGCTTCCGTGGCGCAATTGGCTAGCGCGTCTGACTGTTAATCAGGAGGTTGGTGGTTCAAGCCCACCCGGGAGCGTTTATTTTTTATCACCTCAAATTAAGGTGAGACGTTACGCGTCTATTTTATGTCGTTGCCGTATCTATATACATCTTTTGTTACACAAGTCGATTAGTATAAATATTTGAGCTAACTGTCAAACTCAATAAACGATGTCTTTTAACTTATAACTGATTCATTATATACCTTATTTTATTATCATGACAACTGGTAGCAGCAGCTAAGATATTAGCTGTTAACATATATATTTTCTTTAATTTAAAAACAGTTGATGAGCATTGCCTCCTCAATTGAATCCGAAGAACATCAAACTTGGCTTCGAGCTATTGCGTATTATCAAATTTTGAGCAGCAAAAGTTCATTCACTTCTACAATCGTTTTCACCGAAAACCAATCTTTTACTCTCGTGCAGCACAAGCAACATTTGACATCACCAACAGCTGAAAATCATCCAATTCAAACAAAATAATCAATCTAGTTAACCAACTAGCAGCCAAACTTATAATGTCTAATAGCGACCCTGAAACCTTTACAAAAGCTGACATCCTCAGCATCGGCATCCCCAATGATGGTTCCAACAGAACCAACGGAACTCATCAAGATTGCTGAACCTGGCAGATTTTCTGGCCAACGCGATATTGCTTTTATCGACGCTTGGTTGTTACCTATGAGATGCTGCCTAGGCCATTACCACGTAAACCCTGTCAATTGGGTTCCAACTGCTCTTCATTTTTTCGATGAAGAAACATGTCAGTTCCCTCCTGGGACGATGCCATCATCGATCACCATGTTCACTACTCCGAATACCTCTTCCATTGTGGATGACCCAATGAACCTCCCTGTGGCATTTACTACATTTTACTATAAATGGTGTAAACACAAGGGCCATGATATTGTGGAGTGTCGCATAAAAGCCAGTGTAACTAACAAGTTTGTCTGATCATCTACAAAGAAAGCAGCAAAACACGCACCGATTCAACTAATGGCATAACAATAATAATTGGAAAAGACGAAACAACAGTCATCATTAACGCATACACAAATAAACCGAAGATAAAGTTGAAAAGAGATAATTAATATGGTAGTCACAATCAGCATATTAGCATCCGCCGCGATTCTTACTATGGAAGAGAAAACATATATTAAAAAGAACGTTCGTCATTTCATTAAATATGAAATAGTTTATATCGCCTACAACTAAATGATCTACATTTTTAAAAAAAAGTTCTTGAACGAAGTAAAAGCAAAAGAAGTTTTCATCCAATATTATTGTCATCCCCTCCGAGGTCATTTTGCGTTTGCCATTCTGCAGAGCGTCTGGGCCTCTAAGAGTCTATAAGCTTTCGAGTTCTTGGACTAACACTGATTTCAAAGCAAACACTGTCGTTTAGGCAATAATTTTGGACACAGTCATAATTTATCGTCATAAGTACTATCTAAAGCCCTTTGAATGCGCAACAGAATTCAGCACATATAATGTCATTCAGTAGACGAACGTTGGTCTATTGCGATGCATAATTTAGAGTCTTCAGAAAGTCAGACTTGTAGAGAATAGTTGTTGTTGCAGTACCCATTCTCAACAATAGAGCACCCATAGTAAAGGCAGCGTGCGAAGCTGTTGGGAGAGCGAATTCAGCGGACAGGCCAAAAAGAGCGAGACGCCACGAGTTTGGAGGCAGAAGAGGTACGATGGCCACCAAAGGCCAGACGAAAACACTGATTTTGAGCTTTTTCCAAAAGCTTTAAATGACGTTTCAAGAACCAGGAAATAGACAGACCAAACTCAAGTTTGGGCCAAATAAAGGCCGCATACAGTTTAGCAGATAAGAGCTTGGAGAAACCAGCAGAATGAAGGCCAAGAGATTGCAAACCACGCATAGCACCTAACGCTGACTGACTATTTCTAGTCAATAAGAGATCGGTGTCCAAGCTACCCTTCACATTGAACGGCAAACCAAGGTAGGTAAAAGAGTGAGCAGTAGGTATAACTTAACCATAGAGAAACAGAGAAACACCAGCACAAAGACCAGGAGAGACACCAGTAGCACCACCACCAACACCAACATTGAGGACGACAGATTTCAGAGGGTTCCACCGATAACCCAGAGACACAGAATGAGCTTCCACACGAGCAAGTAACAAAGGCATAGACTCGGCAGTTCCAATTAGCACCACATCATCAGCATACATCAAACTATTGATCCAAAGACCGTTATACAAACGAGGAGGACGCTCCACCACCCGAGGGCTAAATGGAGCACGCAACACCGCAGGCAGAGAGTTGATGTACACGGAGTAAAGAAAAGGACTCAAAATGGAGCCCTGCAACACACCAGTACCAGGCCAAAAACCATCAGAAACAGCACCAGACACCAAGACCTGAACAGACACCTCATCAAACAAATGCTGAAGGAGACCAAGCATCGCATCTGATACATACGTTTCGAGAGCACGCCAAATGACAGCTCTGTCAACCGTATCGTATGCAGATTAGATATCCAGAAAAGCCAAAACAGGAGGAGAACCATAATCAAGAGTATGGTGAAGACAGAGTTCATGTAGACAGAGCGCCTGATCAGGAGCACCACGACGCTCACGAAAACCACCTTGCACCACATCCAACGCAGGAGCAGAAGACACCAAAGGATCATAGAGGCATCGTTCCAACAACTTTCGAAACACAGAAGTCAAAGAGATGGGTCTATGATTACCAGGATCAAGAGGATCACCCTTCTTGTAAATTGGCACCACCTGTGCTAATCGCCAAGAAGCAGGAGTACGAGACCAACGCCAGCACAGCTGAAACAACAGGTAAAGTACAGGCACCAGAGATTCACGGATGGGAAGGAGCATTTCCGCACGGATATGGTCCCCACCAGGAGCACGCTGCCTGGCCAAACGCTTTCTTAAGTAGTAGTCAACATCATCGGCATCAAACGGACATTCATCCACAAAATGAGGCACAGGAGGAGTAGGAGGAGCATTAGGCCGGTTTGGAAGCAGGGAATCACCAGCATAGATACCACGAAGGTGTTGGGCCATAGTAGAAGCAGCAGCAACAGGACCTTCAGGGTGGGAGAAAGGAGCACTGAGACTACGACCACGGATAATCCGCTTGAGCGTACCAGTAGTATCACCTAAAGGCTGTGTAGCCATCTTGGTACAAAACTGTTTCCAGCTTTGACGACGCCGACGACGAATAGCCTTTTGAAATGCCTTCTTAGCAGCAAGATATTCACCCCAGCGTTTACATTGTTCGAAGGGGTTAGGAGAACGAAGCCAGCGGGTATGGAGATGCTCACGAAGGTCAAAGGCAGCTTGCAAATCAGAGGTCCAAAACCAAGCATTACCAGGAGGCTTTGGTAAGCGACGACCCACAGACTCTGTCAAGGACGAATGAATACAATCAGTAAGAGTATCACCTAATGCATCAAAGTCAGGACAGGCAGTAGAGAGCAACAGAGACACCAGGTCATCGTGAAAGGGAGCAATACAATTTGCAAACAGAGGAGCATAGGAGCAACTTGGGTCCTCCAACTTTGATAGATTCCACATCCACCGCGGGTGATCCACACGAACAGGAGGGGGAGAATCAAAGGCAAAGGACAGCGACACAGGATGATGATTAGAGTTGATACTCATATTAGAGTGTACGATCAAGGAAGGATGCAAGAGGTCATGGGTACCAATGAACAAGTCAATGATACTACCAGCAGCGTAGGAGATGTATGACATTGGATCATTCACAGGTTCACCATCATCCGTACAGTCACTATCATCACTAGAATCAGAGAGCAGATCAGAATTATCAGCCGTAACACCAGACACAGCACCACCATCGAGGGAGACACCAATACCAGGACCACGACCAGAGACACCAGAAGCACCAAGAACACCACTACCACCAGAGTCATCAAAAGAGCCACCACCAGAGACAACACCAGAGACGACACCAGAACCAGCAGCAGCACCATCAGGGACACCAACAGGAGCACCAACAACACCAGAAGCACTAGCACTTGACGACACATTCGCATCATCGTGGTGGACAATACGACGACGACGTTGTTTGACAAGTGTAGGCTCACCAAAAGCAAAAGAAGCATTCCAACAATAGAGACCAGTATCAAGCAGCCACTCATATAGAAGAGTACCTCTAGTAGTAGTCTTAGTATCACCCAATAAACGAGCATGGCGAGCATTGAGATCACCACATATGATTGTGTTTGTTTGGGAGGGACTAGGATGGAGAGGCAGATCACGGAGTACAGCTAGTGCATCAGAGTCAGAAAAAGAAGCAGTAGGAGGCAAATAGACACAGTGAATCAAAGTGGATGCAACCTGACAGGATAATACATAAGGAGAGACAGAAGGAATATGCGTAACAGGGTAAGGAAAATCAGGATTGACCAGCAACGAGATTCCCATTTGACCACGACGCATGTTGGGGACAGGCAAACCATAGGTAT
This sequence comes from Mucor velutinosus, assembly GCF_035048745.1. NCBI lineage: Eukaryota > Fungi > Mucoromycota > Mucoromycetes > Mucorales > Mucoraceae > Mucor > Mucor velutinosus. The sequence goes on from NW_027041908.1 coordinate 134,275, forward strand.
GGAATTGCTGCCACGAAGTAGGGAGATGGAGAGGAGGAAGAAGCCATGTTTCGGTTATAAAGATGAGAGAGGACAAAGGAAGGGATTGGGTAACAGTATTAATTGTCATGCGATCAAGACAATTAGCATTCCAGATGGTTATAGTGATATCGCGAGAGTCACTCATTACTGAGGTGCCTCTGGTTTATCACCACCAGGAAGGGAAGCAGAAACAGTTGAACCAGTATCATTAGCAGCATTAGTCATGGTAACATTCTCATTATCCGTCTCAAAGACACCACCAGCACCAGAGTCACCACCAGAACCAGAGCCAGAATCACCAGAAACAGAATCACCAGAAACAGAATCACCAGACACCACACCATTAATCGTAAAAGAACCATTAGACTTGAACTCACGCAATTGATCATTAGAGATCCATTTCTTGTGGAAAAAGTCAGTAGCAACAGCAATCGAAATAGGACGACGACCAGCATGCTGGTACAAGTATTGAAGACCACGCAGAAGACGACCCTGATGAACCTGGATAGCCCTCTCCACACGCTCAGCTTCAGTAAGGGAAACAAGACGAGGATCCTCCAGAATTGTTGGATCACGAGGATCAAAAGCATCAATGGGGAGAACCTTAGCCTTGGCAAGAGTATCAAGTAGCTCCTTGGCATATTCATGATGGACCAAAAGGGCAACAGCCTTGGGAGCAGGGTAGTGGATATCCAAAACACGCCAGTTTTGGACTTTCAACGTATGCAATTGTTCACGAACAGCCTTGTAAGACTTACGATGACGACTACGAAAGTAGATGTATCGATAGCCTTGCTCATATTGCTCAGGATAGTCAGAAAAGAAGCGGGCGGCAGCCTCAACCTTTTGAGGGGAAGGCTTTGACTTGGATTTTTGCTTGCTATTCTTACCTTTTTTAGCAGCTGCCAAAAAGTTATAGGTAGGAGTAGGAGTAGTGGAGGCAACACGAGTGGAAGAAGCAGCTGCTGTAGCAGGAAGAGAAGCATACTTGGAAACAGAAGAGTTACCAGCAAAGAATGAACCAGAAGAGACACCAAATGCAGCACCAGAGACACCAGAGACACCAGAGACACCAGAGACACCAGAGACACCAGGGACACCAGGGACACCAGAGACACCAGGGACACCAGAGACACCAGAGACACCAGAAGCACCAGAGTTACCAGAGGCAGCAGCACCAGCAGCACCATCAGATACACCAGAGTCATTAGAGTCACCAGAATCACCAGAAATACCAGAGGCAGAGACACCAGACACATCAGACATAACGGCATCTACAGAGACGTTGTTAAGTCGCTTCACCTCCTCCTGAAGTGTTGCGATCAACTGATGTGCGTCAGACAGAGCAAATTTCAGCTGAGCATTCTCAGCTGTAAGACGTTCAACTTCATTCAACCGATTTTCATAAGCAGCAAATCGAGTATTCATAGCTCGCAATTGAACCTGAAAATCGATTGCCCAGTCAGCAAGAGAAGTAGTTGAAGAAGCAACGGTAGAGGTATCAGAAGGAAGATCAATAATAGTAGTAGTAGCAGTGTTAGAAGAGACAGCAGTAGTATTGATCAAAGGATCAGTAGTGGTATTAGTAGCAGGAATAGCAGCATTTGGTTGTGGCAAAGCTTTTTCGGCATTAATGGGAACCTTAGAACCCTTGGGAATCGGAATTCGAGTGATACGAGAAGCAGGGATCACCTCAGGGGGAGCATTGACATTGGCATTGACAACCGTGGGAGAAGAGATCACGCCCTTTTTGGTCAAAATCCGTTTTTGGGGCATTTCACCGAAAGAGGAAGTTGGGGAAGGCACAAATGGACGTTTCGATTGCGAAACCGTGGGGGTAGGACCAGGAGTAACAGAAGTGAGGTTAGAACTGGTAACGTTAGGCAAAGCAGTGGCACTTGGACACGAAGTAGTGGAACCAGAGGACAAAGTAGTGTTACTGTGCACAGAATTAATGAAAATTAATTGCTTAGCAGGTGTAACTGTAGTACGAGAAGCAATAGAAGGTTCAGAAGCCTTGGCACTGACACGAGATTTCTGTTTTGGGGGAATCTTGATGAGTAATTAAAGAGTTGATGGGAAAAACTGATTTTGCGAAAAAGTATAAAAAGGAACGATAAATATCGCGCGCTGTTCGACTAACGTCTCTCTTCGGTAGTATAGTTGAAATGTTTATTGAAGAGATATAATATTGGAGCTGCGTCCCTGTAGGGCAAAGTGCTCATTATAGTGCGGATCAAAATGATGACAGCTGGAAATAAATTCGGAAAGAGAATATAAAAAAATAACAAAAAATTTAAAGATTAAATCCTTGGTTCAAAAAAAAGGCAAACGAAAACAGTTGGAAAAGGACAGCAGAGAAACAGCATCTTAGTGAGACAAAAGATGTGGAATAGCAGCAGTAATGCCAGCACTATCTGAGGAAGAGATATCTTCGGTAGTATAGTGGTGAGTATCCCCGCCTGTCACGCGGGAGACCGGGGTTCAATTCCCCGCCGGAGAGTACTTTTTTGCAAAAATCAGTTTTGTAGTGTGTTTAGTCGTTTTTTTTTTTAAAAAAAAACTTTTCTAATTGAGTATATCGCAAGCTTGTTTACTTGATATAAGTTTGTTTCAAATGTACCAGTTAGGTCTAAAACTATAATTATCTGCTTATTACTGAAATTTTCTTAGTACATCGTGTTAGTCATGATCAGCAGGTTACTTGTTAGGTAGATAATAGTAAATGCTTATTGTACCTAAGCTCATCATTGTGCTGCAAACCTTAGCATACATACACAAGAAAATGGTGATATTTCTATAGATTCAATTTTATCTTGTATTTTGTTGACAACAATGACTAGATCACTTCACCAGTTTGTTCTGCAAATTTTGCATTCAAGCGATTTTTGACATACAACTACAATGTTTAAGCCCGTGTATTGGATACCCTACTATCGAGCAATTTCTTCAGGCCATGATAGAAATTTTCAAAGAGACTCCCAGGCCTGAAAACTGTAAATACAAACTTCAGCTTTATTGCTTAATATATGTTTCTCGCTTCTTCTTTGGAAATATCAGCTTCGCTACTCGTATAGTTTTCCTGATGAATGTGGCAAGAACCAGAAGGGCTATCTTGAGAAATTCCATCATGACGACTACTTGCAGACCTTGCGGTAGTATCATGAGCTTTAGAAGATGTTTCCTTAATACGAATGAAACTGGAGAAATAGTTTTGACGTATACTCCAGCTGTGATGAGGTAGTACTGTAGGTGTTGGTAAAGCTGATGAAGTTAACACAAGGCTGAATAGAGCATTAAAGGTACGTTCTGGAGGGTTGACTGTTGCATCCACATGTAAGGGCCAATTTCGTTGTATGCCAGACGGACTTGATTGTTGGGAACCTGAAGTGTTGTAGTGTTGTGAGTATTATTGCTGCATACATTTTTCTTTTACATGGTTATTTTGCTCAGTCTTCTTTGGTTATTTGTCATCTTCTTGCTGCCCATTGCTTTGTATATTAGCTGTTTGCTCATTACCTTTTATTTCAGACTCGCTTTCCTCATGGACTTGCTCAGGTTCTTCCCATGTTTCAGGAATGGCTTCAAGTTGCAGGTTCTCAATATAGCTTTGTAAATATGGATATCCTCTCAAAGAGCCATAGCGTTGAGACGAAACTTTCTTGTCTTTACCATAGAATGAAGGCAAGGGAATCCTAGATGGTTTGTTGATGTCAGCAACAGAGTCTAGACGCTTGCTAAGGAAAGCCTCACAGCCTTCTGGATTATTACTTGGTGGTGGGATAATAGTTGCATTTTTAGTTTTGCAATTGTTGCCGTTGCCATTGTCATGACCATTACTTGAGTGACTTTTGGAAGATTCTTCTTCGTTATAGTTAATTATAGAATACTGGCTTGTTCCGTCATCAACATCTCTATCAGCGCCCGCCATGTTGTTATTATCGCTCGTCTCGCTTTCGTTTTTACCAAGTTCATTGTTAAGTCTATCAGATCCAGCAATATTTTTGTTTAAGCTGGTTGAGGTGTTTGTTGTAATCGATTCCCTTGCTTGAATAGCTTCTTTGACATCATTTTCATTGTAGTGCCACTCATAGATGTGTTGTTAAAAGTGCTGGCCGTTGGTAATATATCATTTCTGTTAAATCTCTTACTGTATTTGAGGTATCTCAGATGTGTATGCTGTGCAATGTGTCTCTTGTAGACTGGAAATATCCGGAAAACGGCATCCTCCAACTTCTCACAATTTCTGTAAGTATACAGGCATTCTTGGAATATAATATCGTATGATGGTAAAGCTGATCAAGAGAATGCTGATCTGAACAATTGGTGGTATTCCAATACGACAAATAGAAAATACATCCACATATGTTTTGTTGTTGTGAATAGCTGAACTAGGGTACGGGTATAATGCTTACTAGTAATAACAACGCTTTCAGATAACAGACTCTTGATAAATGAGCTTTTAGCATGGTAATTGGGCTCAGTATCAACATAGGTGGTTTGGTTGTAAGAAGTTGAACCGAATTCGCTGATACGACAGTTGCTGGCTATAAAGTAAACGATGAATATGACAAATCCGTATACTACATCTAGTTTTTTTTTGTCATACCTGTGATGTTGTATTGAGGGAAAAGAAGCAGCCTGATGAGATTGGATGTCTGTTCTTCAGTATGCAAAGCTTCAGGAAGAAGTTCCATCGTTGGGTACAGAATGTATTTGCATTTCTTGTTGACTACATTCTATCTTTATGAGCCAAGTAGATTATCAGTTGAGACATACCATTACTTACATATTTGTCCAGATAAATGGAAATTACCAAGAAGGGTGCTGTCTCTAGGCGATTTGAGGAAGTGAATTATCGAGAGAATCAAGCCAAGGAACGAGGTTACTCGGAGTACGTTACGAATTGCTGCTAACTGGTGTCTGTGGGTCATGTTAAGAGAGCCTTAGAAATAATACAGATTAGTTATTCATCTACTGGAACTCTTTAAATACCAATTGTCCAAGGGATTCATTTTTTTTTTGGAAAGGAAACAATCAGCACTATGAAAAGGGGTTATCTCTTGTTTATGTGCAATTGTTTAAAAGACCCGTTCATTCGTTGGCAAAATCTTGCTTGTTATACTCTGGTTATAAACCACGGTGCGTCTCCACAGCAATAAATAAACTTCTGATACATTTTTTCAGCACCAAAATTTCCAGCTGTATACGTTTACCATCTTAGATCGACTCTAAACCCCACTAAACAAATATGGTAATTAAAGGGGGTAATTCGATCCTGTCAAATCAAACAAGATTCAAATGGCGCTCAGGGGTAACATTATCCATGTTGTCACCATCAGAATGAACCAACTAGTGTGATTTTATTCATCAAAATTACAAAGAGAAAAGAAAAAACAAATAGACAAGTATGTAAGAGTTTATGTAATCTACAATCAATCAAATTTCAAATTAAAAAAGGGGGTCTAGAAAAAAGCATTGCATTTTCGCAGCATAATAGAGTTAATTACAAGCAAAGATATGAATCATATAGCAATATATATATATATATATATATATATATATTTATAAAATAGAAAAGAGTTAAATTATTATTGTTGAGTTAAATAATATGAAAAAAAGAGCATGAAGAAAAAAAAATGAAGCAAGAAGTGTAGTGATATATGTAAAAATGTGAGTGTTTGTATGTGGATATATTTTTTTAGGTAGCTTAATTTAGTTTTGTTGTTGTTGAGAAAGGGTAAAGTAAACTGATTACTCTTTAGAATTAGCAAGCAATAAAGTGAGAGAAAGCCAAATGTTCTGAATAGAGTTTGTGGTTTTTTTTGTTAGATTTTTTTTGTAACGTTTGTTGTTAAACTCGATCTACACTGTTTCCTCTACAGGTTTGGACGTGCTGCTAAGAAGAGCGAAAAAAAACCCCCCGTTTACATTTCAGGCCATAAAATGTATACATATATATATATATATGTATGTATGTATGTATGTATGTATGTATATTTGTCGTGTGTTCTGTGTGATGAGTGTGGGCGTGAGATTTAGAAAAGGCAATTTTTGTTTGATTTTATATGCTGACGCATTGTGTGGGAGCCTTAAAATAATGATTGATGATGGGAGAGTAGGCTCAAAGTATTTTGTGGTGTACTAGTGGTTGTTACTGTTGTTGTATTAGTAGCACTGTTGCTTGATGCTTGTTGACGTTGAATGTATTTACTGTCACTTGCTGTCTCATGATAAGCAGGATGAACAGGTGACGAAGTAGCCGAAGTAGATGAAGAAGATGGCGACAGTGAGGGCAAGCCAACACAATGGTTACCACCTACAATAGGTGCTGTTACCTGTGTATTTGAGACATGGGTAGCAGGAGAATAGAGTATAGCATTGCTTAGATTACGAGATGCTGTGGCAGGCGAGGAGTTTGTTGAAGAAGAGGGAGGAACAAATGTCATAGTGTTGGTTGAATCAATTAAGGAATAGGCTGGGTTTTGTTTTAATCCATACTCCTGTGCATAGTATACAGATAAAGCAGGTTGCATTGTCATGGGTTGTTGATGTTGCTGTTGTTGAGATCCCTGAGCACCCATTGAATGTTGGCCATGAGAGCTGGATGTTGGAGGATAGGACAACATGTAAGGTGCTTGTCTTGAATGACTATTCGAGTAGTAGCCATTTTGTGAATGAGGATGGTGGCTGTCAAAGATGGAGCTTGTATTTGATGCTGAAGTCGCTACAGCTGCCGCAGCTGCTGCCTCTGATACATAAAAGCTCTGCTGTTGCTGCTGCGATGAAGTATTAGACGTTTGCCATGACATGTCCAGTGCAGCGCTGGTTCCAAAAGGCGACATGGGTTGTTGTTGCTGGTATTGCTGATGCTGGTGGTGAGCTGTTGCTGCTGCCATCATCATGATTTCCTCAGGGTAAGACGCATTTGACGAAGCAGACGAGCTTGAAGTAATCATAGAAGGAGCTCTTTGGCGACTGTCCTCTGCTGACATGGAGACACTAGAGACCATAGAGTACGTAGGAGGAGTCGCAGGCAAAAAGATACCAAGAGATAAAGGGCTCTGCTGACTACCATTTCTGCGAGAGATACAAAATGGACAGTGACGCACAAATCGAGCAATCAGCTCTTTTGGAATCCAAGAGTATTTTCTACGAACCTATTTGCACCATTAGTAAATGGCATTGAATTAAATCGATTGAACGCGCTTACTAATGCGGATGTCTTGTCTCGGCCTCCATGATGAGCTTCACGATGAGCGCGCACCAAGATGCCATAAATCTGCTCCCGCATTGCAACAGGTTTGCCATCATGGCAAACGATTTGTCTTGAAGTCAATTGAAACATCTTCTTTACCCAAAATCTGAATTGCGCAGTTGAAACTGCAGTGTTTCGAGGATCTTTCAGTACTTGCAAGATCATGGCATAGCGAGCCTGGTCAATCAATGCCTTGTCTCGCTTCTTTGATGATAGATTTTGCAAGTAATCTTGAACAATGACGTCAAATTCTTCATAAGAGGGATATTGGTCTTGATCATTGTAATGGTGTGTCGTTTCAGCGGATTGTCTCTTGCTTGAAGCAGAAGGCGAATAAGGCAACATAGAGCTAGGCTCCATAGGATAACTGTAATCATCGCTTGAAATTGATGAATGGTGTTGATGGTGATCGTAGCTGGTATGCATTAATGGAGGCATTAATCCACACAAGTCATCTTGCTGCTGTTGTTGTATCAAATTGATGGACATTGAGTATGTATTTATATATGTACGGTGGGCTGGTTTAGTGATGGGTTGAGGTAACAAAGTTCTTCTTCCTAAAGCTGTAAATGTATAAAACAAAAAGGATAGGCTTATATACTAAAGTAAAAAAAAAAAAAGAAAGAAAAAAGATAATAAAATAGATAAGTAAAGAGAGATTATTTATACAAGATCAGTTAGTAGCGTATTCAAACAGGGAGTGCTAGCGAATTGGAGTGAAAAAAGAGAGGGGACAAACCAAGATCCCTTATACTCGATTTTTCTTGTTGATTATTTCTAAAAACAAACAGATTTTATATATAAATGTAAATTACATGCTATCAGGACACAGACAGATCTTGCTTTATTCATATAGGTTGCTCTAGTGGCAGTAGATTAATAGCACCGCTTGCTCGATGTTATTGACACGGCATGACGAAAGGAGTGAGTCTATCAAAAAAGCAAAGCAACGGCAGGTTTGAAGGCATGATTCAATATTTTATTGCCTAAAACAAACCCTTCCTCTCCCCTTGATTGTCGAGGTTAGGAAAATCTCCCTTGCACTGATGCGTATATGACAATGCGTTTGAAAGGTTGCTGTAAAGAGGGCTCCTGTGAAATGTACTTCTTCATATTCTATTTCATGCTGCTATTAGGAGTGTGTTACAAGCGTCTTGCACCTTCAGAAGAATCATTGCCTTGACTCAGCAGGAAGGCATCATGCATCAAGATGATAGTAATGATTAATAAGATTACATGTGTGATTTAAACCGATATGTAATACCGAAGATTTATAGTGCTTTTAATACACACATGATTTCGACTTTACTACAGAGTGAAATCAGTCGGATACTTGGTCCAAATGTCAATTCGAGTCTTTTGTGGACTCCCTAGCAATTAAAATCAATTGTTTGTAGATTCAGGTAAAAGTCAAGGGAGATCTAGACTTTTATGGATGGCTTCATGTCTGTGCATCTGTGTGTGTGTGTGTGTGTGTGTGTGTCTGGAAAGAACAAGTACACAAACACGATGCAGGGTTAGGGTTGGTTTGGGAGGGGCGGGAGGCCTGCCGTGTCTGTGTAAGATATGTCTAGCGAATTCAATGCTGTACGACAAACACTCGTAAATTCATTTGCTGTTTGACAGTATACAAAAATCCGTTGTGATGAGCTTAGCATAGAGACACATTGTATGAGCTAAACACACACATGTATTCAGTATGTATGTTAATTGATCTCGCTTCCTACTTTCCCCTATAAATTTCCTTTATAGTTGATTTATGCGAGTTTGATTGATACCACTGAAAGCAAAAAAATGACACGCGCTGTAAGTATATCAAGAAAAACAGGCCCTTAATTTTCTATACATCTCAAGTGTATGTGCATGAGGACCAGCTATATTAATCTCCTTGGCATACTTTATCGACGATTCAACATGACCTTTCTCTTCAAAGTGCAACAGTAGTCTAGTTGTCTATTCATGTGTAGATAGAGAAGCCCCTCCCTCCTCATTTATTTGTATCTTGCTTTTGTTGCTTGCCCACATCCACATCAACATCTGATGCAGCCAATTTTTCCGCTGCAGGTGAAGTGGGTGGTGTAGGCATCTCAGCATCCATCGTCTTTGTATAATTAATGTCTTGTGCATTACTATGTGATTCTGCATGAACTTATGCTTATTGGAGTATAGTAATTTTCTTCTTCACATGCTCGATAGCTTGCTTTCGATCTGTTGCTACTGAATCCATGAAATCTGGAATATGATATAAAATAGACTGAAAACAGAGATCGATTGCAGCTGAACGCCTCTCTCCAACGAGACTTGATGTGCTTTATCTCTCATACGTCGAATGAGCTCATTGACTGTTCTTGAGAGTATTGGATACTTTTCAGTAGGCATATTCTCTAGAGAGGTTTCTTTCTCTTGCATACAAAAAAAAAAAAAATCTCCAAAAAATGAGCTTGGCATGATAGTCGTCAAGGTAGTCCATGTAAAGCTTCACATCAATTCTTCCAGGGCGAATGGGTATGAATGGAATACGATTCATATCATTCCAGGTCATGAAAATGACTGATATGATACGGTAAGTTACTTGTGCCTGCATCCTACACTCTTTACATCAACGCTTACCTGATTCCTTTAAACTAGCAATGCCACCAATCGCATTTAGAATGCCAGATACAGAAATTGAGTTGTTCTTATTGTAAGTCTTGATTTCGTCCTTTTTATCCGGCAATCCTTCATCAAACTAGTAATGATCTATATCCACAATCACCAAAATACAGCTATTTGGGACACGGGTTAATGCAGAAGACAGACTATCGTCATCTGCTGTTCCAGACAGATTCAATATTGCCACGTTCACCTTGATTTTGCTCGCCAATGATTGGATAAATGATGTTTTTCCAGTATCAGGTGGTCCATGTAATAGGTAGCCTCTGCGATAAGGTATTCCACGATTATTATACCATCCTTTTGACTCTTTGAATGTGAGAATGTCTGTGGATAGTTATTAAAGTATTGCATAAGACACTGTATAAAAGCCATCAGCATACCATATAAAACCCTGTCTTGCTCCCCTTCCCTCAGTGCCACCGAATTGAATGATCGACTCTTCCTATATCCATATTCCTTCCTTGCATTGCCTATTGTCATCCCATCCATGACCTCTGAAGCTGCATTTGTAGATAATAAGCTACAAAACACATGTTGATATACAAGCCCTGTGATATACAGTAAAAGTGTCTTGCCTTGCTCTTTCTAGAATTATAGTACTCATTCACCCAATCCTGTATAAAAGATTTCAGTTTGGGCAAATCTCAATAATTTCGATTGCCTTTATAATGGGGGCAGGCACTGAATGTAACCCCCCTCCCTTAGAGCTAATTAAATCGCCACTATAGATCTGCTCTAGATTGGCCAGAGTTTGCTCTTTCTCAACTCAATTGGTCTATTCTGCTATATCCGACTATAAGAATTGTGATGGTCATTCAGGACTCCTTTATGCTTTCTTGCAGTACTTTTCAAGGCGCATCCAACGGTGCTAATATTAATAGATGTTTTGGTTAAACTTAGAGAGCAATTCAAGAAAATATGAAATCATGGTTTTGGCGAAAATGTTGAGGTTCTGCATAGTAAGGTGTTACAAACATGGTTTCAGAAGTTGCCCTGGATTAATGGAATCATTTTGACTTAATACATATCATAATGAAAGTCTCCATTTTGGACGACAAAAATGCGATTGTTTGATTTCTTGATGTTTTTCCATGAGGGGTACCTCATGGTTTGAGGTCGATTTTTGGCCATTTTTTTTTTTTTGGTCCCAAAAAAAGTTGAGCAATGGTGTCAGTAAGCAAGTGCTAGGCAAGAACAGTCGTTTGGTACTATTCTGGTAGTCTCAAACAGCTTCTAAAACAGGAAAAAACGACTCAAAAGCATCCGTATTTCGCTGTGTTTTGCATATATTTGAGTGTAGAAGGGTAATGCTCACATCAATTCTTTGATATCCACTTTTTTCAATGTTATGCCAGAGCCAAACAAAGTATGTGGTTACTATCCAACACGTTTTTTTTTGCTGCTTGTCCAAGGCTAATCAAGATATATTGCCTGCTGCCCCCTGCTTTGAGAACCTATGGTTTTTTGAAACATGTTTACCGCCCTAGTTTCCACCTAGCTAAGAATCCTGGCTATTGTGTCGTCGAGGAGCTCTGTAAAATCACTGTGCGCACAGCCCACTTTGTCAACTTTGACCTTTCCTCCATTGCTAAACCCAAGGCTGCTATGGTATATGCCTTGCACAATGCTTGCCGCACTCCTATGCCTGGTGGATTTGACAAATCATAAATCTTTTGCCACATGTTTTCCCCATCGAGTTCAGCTTGCTGATAGACATGGCGATGATTGACATTACGAATTCGCTGAACACCTCAATTTCACACACACTGCAACAAGAAGATATAACGTTTCTCTCATTTAATCAAGACAGTTAGCCACGGAAATCACTCACTATGAGATAAAACGGCTATAAGTATAAATGACAAAGTAGCAAAGTAGACTGCAAACATGGTATCACAGAGGTTGATCCGTTGAATGTGAGAAGGAGGAGTAAAGATGAAGTCGACCGCCAAATTTTGTTGCATAATTGTAATTTTAAAGATTGAATGTAATACCATGTAGTTATAGGTACAACATCAAGCATTGTAGCATTTGCACAAGTAGTAAGAGGTAAGGCAAATACATTATCTACCCGTTCAAAGATTACTACTATGGATACAGACGTGGGGCGTCATGGAAGCGCCAAAACCAAACTTGCAGGTCGTTTAGGGAGGAACTCTCACATAAAGCAGATAGTTGAAATACCTACAGAGAACCAGCCAAAGTGTATCAGATACTCTAATAAATCTATACTTTATCATGCTCATCTTGTACTACAGTTGTATGCATCTTGTTTGTTTAGGTCTAGCTTGTTTGATCTCACTATTGACTCTCTCTTTCTTTCTTTCTGATTTCCCCATACATTTTTTTAATATGCGAGCCGCTGTATTAACAACTGTCTGGCTAATTCTATGTCGCTTGGTTTTAGCTTATATGGAGCATCTCACATCAACTGAGTGTAATCTATCCTTGATGAACTGACATCAAGAAACCGTACTACCATTTTCGTAACAAAGGCATGGGGCTATACTACGGCTGTACTCGTTTCCCGCAACTGCTACTAATACCTCTTATTAGGCTCAGCCAAAACTCGGCAGCAACTTTCCATCGATTGAAACGATGTTCATAGCGAAACCTTACGAGATTGCTAAACAGACGCATTTGATTGATCATATTAGAAATATCTCTACTATTGATTTCTTTACAGAGTTTGCCATTGGAATGGCCGTCGATTTTAAAGATGGTAAGTTTTATCAATGCAACCGCAAAGATCAGAGAAAAGAAACTGATGTGCCTGTATGAGGCTATCTTAAGCAGGTCGAATTGTTTAGATCAAAGTAGATTGATTTGGTCCTGTGAGGCCCATTGTGCCTGAAGAAACTGACGCCTGCATTGGAGAGATTTTTGGGCACACACACAAAAAAAAACAGCCTACATCGCCTTTGGACAATTGGTGAAAGCCAATGCATCCGACATTGACTGGCTTGCTAGAGGTGTATGAAACAAAGCATTTGGACGGTATTATTTGGGCTACACGAGGGATAGATCAGCATTTATTTCCATAAATTGTTGTCACTCAATGTGACCTACCAGGTACACAAATTCTTTATCAAGGGAGCTTCCGCCGACAATGATATTCAGTTTATCGACTGGGAACCTCAATTTACCATCTTGAGCCATCCTTCTACGCAGGTCTTTATTACGCATGGAGGCACAAGATCCATTCAAGAAGCCTATTTTGGTGGCGTGCGTTTGATTGTATATCCGTTCTTTGTGGATCAGATGCCCAATGCGATTACAGTGGAGAAATTTGGCGTAGGCATGCGATTGGATTATAGATCCACACAACAAGAAGTGAGTGCACTCATTGCCACAGTGGTCGAGGATGCATTGGGCCAGTTTCAAAGAAACACAGACAAGTTCAAGGCACTGACACAGATCAAGAGCAAACATGGTGCTCTTCGTGGAGCAGATGTAGTGGAAGAGGAGGCCTTGTTTACGCATGAAAACGGTACGCTAAATTATCGATTAGACGCAAAAGCCAGAGTGAGCTGGATCAAGGTACATCACTTGAACATGCACGCTGTAGTATTGTCAATCACGGTGCTGCTCGCGTATACCGTCTACCGTTTAGCCAAACTGTCAAGCCAATGGATCAGTACCAGCAGCAGCAAGGCCAAGTTGAACGTTGCGTGGTATCTGTACTTGTGGAATAAAATTATGCACAGAAACGTGTGGAAACTATCCTATACAGCGTATCAATGCATCATTGGCTGCAAAATGTTTTTTGGGTGATTAGTGCTACTTGTGTGGTTTGATGTCGAAAACAGACATACATCGTCTATGATTTCCCGTGTTGGTGATAGCAGTTCCAGAACTGTATAGAAAAAAAAAACAAGACCAACACACATGTTCAATCAAGATACTACGTGTGTATTTTTAAGCTACATTGCATCGCTGTGTTGCAAGTGTGTGTAAAAGAAGGTTACTGGCACGTGTAATGCATTTCATAGCATGTATCCATTTGTGTTGAATCTCAAGTAAAAAAAAAAAAAAAAAAAAAAAAAAGAAAAGAAAAAGACATCCTGGTCCTATGGATTGACTTGATGCAAGCACTGTGGATTTGTATACAATGCTTGTATGTATCATAGTATAAATCAACAATATCTCTATTTTATTGCCTTGCTGTTGCGTCAGTGTTTGATCCAAATTTAGGAGTCAGTCCCCCCCCTCTCTCTCTCTCTCTCTCTCTCTGTGTGTATATCTTCTTTCTGGAGTACAAGAAGAAGGTGTTTATTCCTTTTTTTTCTCTCGTTTTCTTCTCTTTTTATTCCTATCTCTCACACTCAGCACTCTCTACAGCCTAGTGGATTTGAGCAACAAGTAAAAATGATGAAAGGTTTAAAGGGAGTCGTAAGTGTGCCTGTTCCCATTGTTCTTGTTGCGAGCATATACTGACAATACCTCACTTGTAGCTTACACGGAGAACATCACACAAGGATACCAAATCTTCTTCATCATCATCAGCATCAGCAACCACAAAACAACATGCAACCAGCAAATCTCGTTCTTCAACTGGTTCATCGACGACTCGATCACCATCTGCCAACAACAATAAAATACCATCTACTGATACTAATACTAATACACCTCATATTCAAGCCATTACACCACCACCACCACCACCACCACCAGCAACCACTTTATCATCACCCTCATCGTCACCATCACTCGTACAGAATAGCACTAATGTAAGTATAGACACTTGTATATTGTATGGTGCTACAATCAATTAATGCCATACATCATCATCAGCAGCAGCATAATATTCTAGTCAGTCCTACCACACCGGGTCGTTCAGCAGAAGTTACCAAGCAGATTTTAAAAGACACTCCTAAAGATACCATACCTGCTGTACGTACTCCTCGTCGTCAACGTTCTTCTAGAATATACGCCACCAGAGAGAAAGCAGATCTTGAAAAAAGTCCTTACTTTAATGGTAAGTGTGTATGTGTGTATGTCTGTTGATGGGTAGGCTGATGCCCTTGGTATATCTATAGATGTCCCTCCTTCAAAACGTCAAGAATTATTTATATTAAAGCTTCAACAATGCCAAGTACTATTCGACTTTAATGATCCATCGTCCGAGCTTAGAAACAAAGAGATCAAAAGGCAAGAATTACAAGAAATGTTGGAATATGTCGCTACATCAAGAGGAGCCATCTCGGATCTCATTTATCCTGATGTCATTCGCATGTTTACAGTCAACACATTCAGAACCATCTCACCTCAAACATCCACAGTGAATGAAGGCTATGATCCAGAAGAAGATGAACCTGCTTTAGAGACGGCTTGGCCTCATCTTCAATTGGTATACGAGTTCTTTTTGAGGTTTGTGGAATCGCAAGATTTCAATCCTCAAATTGCAAGAAAGTACATTGATCAAAAGTTTATTCTACAGGTAAGAAAAAGGGAGGATAGAGTAAGAACGGAATCATACTAATCAAGCCCATGCGAATAGTTGCTGGAATTATTCGATAGTGAAGATCCTAGAGAAAGAGACTTTCTAAAAACAACATTACACAGAATCTACGGCAAATTTCTCAATTTACGAGCATTTATTAGAAGATCTATCAACAATATATTCTTTCAATTCATATATGAAACGGAGCACTTTAATGGTGTGGCAGAACTATTAGAGATTCTCGGCAGGTAAGTCCTCTAGAGACAAGTGGACCATGCTACACATGCAACTCATACAGCACGCCCCTCCTCCATAGCATCATCAATGGGTTTGCACTGCCCTTGAAAAAGGAACACAAAACTTTTCTGCACAAAGTCCTTATACCACTTCACAAACCCGCTCATTTGGCCACCTACAGCCCTCAGCTCACTTATTGCGTGGTCCAATTCTTAGAAAAAGATCCTGATCTTGTGCCTGGCGTCATTCAGGGATTAATGCGATACTGGCCCAAAGTCAACAGCGCCAAAGAAGTGATATTCTTGACCGAATTTGAAGAGATCTTGGACGTCACCGAGAACGGATTCGATCAAGACATGATGGTGCCTTTCTTTCAACGGTTAGCAGCATGTGTAGCAAGCCCTCATTTTCAGGTGGCAGAGCGGGCTCTGTACTTTTATACTTATGAGGATGTGATTCGCATCATGGACGACCATATCGATATCATCATGCCAATCATCTTTCCTTCCATTTACAAGCATTCAAACGAACATTGGAATAGAACAATACATCAATTGGTGTATAACACGTTGCAATTGTTGATGAAGATGGATCAGGATCTGTTTGAGAAATTGGTAGATCAATACAAACGGGATGCGTTAGAGTAAGTCTGTTGTTGTGCCCTGCCATTTGTAGAGAGAGAGAAAGAGAGAGAGAGAGAGAGTAGACTTGGCTAACTCGAGCTTGTTAGAAATGCTGAATCAAGACTAAAAGAGGAGAGAAGATTGGCTTGGAAAAAGGTTGAAGCAAGGGCTGCTGAACTACAGCAAAAATCCTCAGCTTCACTGTCATCGTCATCTACATCTGAGGAAACGGAATCCATTGACTCTGCTCTATTGTTGCAAAGCAGCCATGCCACTGTCACCAATATGACAACAGCCGAGCAGCAAGACAAACAACCGGCTGTCGTGGTGATGGATGGTCAGGACAAGCCTATCGAGGCAGCTACTACTGCTCTTACAACAGAGAAAGTCATCACAACAGAAGATTCAGATAATGAATCTTGGCATAGCGTTTAATGAGAAAACTCATTTTAATAAAGAGACATTATATAAAAAGCATGGACGATATGGAGATCCATCGATTGTATCAAATCAAGAGCCTTTCATTTACACAAGTGCATGTGTTATGAGTGTCCGCCCATTTGAGTTTGGATCAAATATGCTTACATGTCAACATGGTCGTTTTCTCTGCTGTGAATGACAAACACAACCGCAAGTTGTTCACAGAGGAGCTTTGCTTGATGAGAAACTTGTTTTGGAGTTACATGCAACAAACGTTTGCATGATACTTCTTTTTTTTTTTTTTTTAGGTACAAACAGAAAATGCCTTGAAATCTAGAATATATACTGTATATATGCCCAAGGTCTAGAATCAATTTCAAAACAAGGAAGAAAACGAAATGTTATGATCATGATGAGCCAAGAAAGCAAAAAAAAAAAAAAAAATAGATCTATGCTAATGCATGTTCATGACATAAAAAAGAAAATCATTTGGTCTACAAGGAATTGTGTCATTAATTAGGGATAAATAGACAAAAGTGCCACAAAATATTTCTTGTAGGGCAAACACTTAGTTTACTTAGTACTTTTAATGAAAAAGTGCCACAGCATAGCCCACAGTTTCTTTGATACATGGCTATTTTAGGTTAATTACCGAGTGTTGATGTTGTTTTTTTCAGCTTGGTGAATAGTGTGGGCTAAGCACATCTAACAAAATATATTTACTGCGGAACACTTGGGTCTTATACATGCATCATGATTTTAAGAACTTATTTTAGTACGTATCTCTCACTAAATACTGAAATAAAGAAGAAAAAACAAACAATCCAGAATGATCATGTTACAACCTGAGAAAGATGTGGCACTGTGAAATCTACCTTTTAAGTAACATCCGAGAAAAGAGAAAGACAAAGACAAAGAGAAAAAAAAAAGTATAAAAAGGAGATGCCTCTCTCATGTCTGATCGTTTTTTCTCTTATTCCTGCCTTTCTCTTTACTGTTGCCATGTTTGCATCTTATTTCCTAAATCGTCTACTTGACGTTTTCGAAGTGATTATCAATGAAAGCTTCTGGGCCAACTTGTTGGGCGAAAGAACCCTGCTTATTCTCAAACGTTATGCAGGCAACGATACTGTTCTGGTGTGCGTCTTTCTGTCACTTATCCCCGCCATCTCTCAAGCAACCAAGGCATTTTACGACTACTGCAAACAAATCAAGGAAGAGATGTTCTATGTGTCTGTTGTGATTGGAGACGACGAGCTCATCTTTACTCCTGTGGATGAATATGTCACCAAGCATTTCGAGGGTATTGACACACTGCGACATGTGCGAGGAAAGACGGGCTATGCAAATCCAGCAGATCAGATGCAAAAGAACACCCATTACTCGTACTACAGAAGGTCCCTGCAAACTGATCAAGATAGCAAGCCCATCATTGACCTGATTCCGAAAAAGTATCGTGAATTTGCCATCAAACATAAAGGGCATCTCATCTATGTGAATCGCAAGGATGAAGCGCCATCCAGTGATAGTGTCAGAAGCCCTTTTTTGAGTATGGGTAATATGAGAACGGATACTATTGAGATCAAGTAAGTTGTGGTTGATTTTGAAGAGAGAGAGAGCGAGAGAATGTGAGTGCATTGTGCTTATTCATTCATGTACCTTTCGATAGGATGCGATCACGAGATTTGCCTAAATTGAGATCATTCATACAAGACTGGGTTGATGAATATTACAATGCTAGAAAGAACAAGGTAAAAGCCCTTTGATTGGGATGGAGCTTATGTAGTAACATGTTTATTGCAGCTCATTATCTACAAGTGCAACTTTAATCATCATGGATGGGATGATGATAATCAATGGAGGGAACATGGATATAGAAAAATTCGATCTTTCAATTCAGTTGTATTAAAGAAGGGAGAGAAAGAGAGGATTTTGAATGGTAAGCAAAGGAGGGAGAGGGGGGGGGGTTTAATGGCAAACATGATAGTAATACATGTGTTAGACATCCTCACATTTAAAGATTCCAAGGAATGGTACAATGATCGTGGTATTCCCTATCGAAGAGGTTACTTGCTGTATGGACCACCAGGCACAGGCAAGACATCCTTCATTCAATCATTAGCAAGTAAAGTCAAGATGAATGTGGCTATATTGAATCTCTCTGCCGCTTCAGATGATGAAAGTTTATCATCTGCAATGGCCCAATTGCCCAAGAGTTGTATCTTGGTGATTGAGGATGTGGACCATTACCAGTTTGATGAGGGACTACAAGGGAAGAAGGATGACAACAAGATGAACAAAAAGAAAAATTCCGTGTCAGTATCAGGCATTCTCAACGCGCTGGATGGTATAGCTAGTCTAGAAGAGTCGAGTAGGTATTTTACAAGTGTTTTCAATGGATCTCAAGTACTCTGACCTTTTTCTTTTGCTTAGTTATTTTCATGACTTGCAACGACATGAACACAATTCCACCTGCACTTATTCGACCTGGACGAATTGACTTGAAGCTTCATATGGGTTATGTTGACGACTATCAGGCCAAGCTCATCTTTTGGAGATTCTTTTGCATGGAGGAGAAAGAAACAGCACTGGAAGATTTGCCGACCGAAAAATACCCAATGCTTTCTGTCACTGTGAATGAGCTTCTTCAGCGTATGAGAGATACGGCACATCAAGTCTCAAAGGAGAGAAACATCCCACTTGACATCAGCCCTGCAGAGTTGATTAGTTATCTGTTGTTTCATGCGCTCAAATTTAGGCTTTCTAAACAGCCTCAACACCTGGATCTTTGTTGCCAATCCATCTTGGACCACATTCCTGAATTCATTGATTCTGTAGCAACAGATAGAAAGCAAGCTATAGAGCATGCAAAGAAGAAGGCACAGCTCCATGAACAAGAACAACAGCAAAAGGCAGCCACTGCCAATACCACGACGAGTGAAGGAAAGATACCTACACCTCCCACCTCGCCTTCAGTGGAAAAGAAGACGTTTGCTAATACCAATGATGAGGGTGGTAGTGACGATAAGCAGCAATCACAAGTTACAAGCAACTAAAATAGCTTGACAACATGCATATCATTTTATGAGCAAACCAATTTTTTTTCTAGAATAAAAAGAAGAGTGTTGTGATTAGTCGAATATAGCAGAATAGACTAATTGAGTTTCGGCCAGCAGTGTTGGCTGGTGACAAGATCAATGTCCTCATGAAGGCAAATTGAAACTAACAATTAAGAAAAAGAATTGCGTATCAAAGAGTGCCGCTACAACTTGGCCTGGCAACTCTTTTTTTTTTTTTTTTTTTTTTTTTTTTGTGCAGTTTTATATATAATATGGCCAGTGAGCCTACTTTATCATTGCAACATCTATAATAGTAAGATCAATTTTCTCAAAGTTTATTATGTAATGATTACTTGTTACGATATAAATAAAGTTGGAACCATAGAAATTTAGCAGTTCAGACAGCATTGATCCATGTAATCTGCATCTGCGCGGTTACCCCACCAGATGGGAAATTCATAGGTAATACCGTTCACGCCACCTTGCAATGCCATGGAAACAAAGAAAACCATCAAAGAGGTACCTGAATCCAAAGCAGCTGAGATAAGGTACGTGTGTCTAGCAAACCAAGTACTGTATCTCTTCTTGATGTATCCTTGAAACACCAAAACCAGCACAAAGGACACAGTGACCCAAGAGGTATTGGTACCTGGCATGAAACAGATGCCAGTTAAGATCATGGGGATATTAAACTTGTCAAAACCAGCATTGGGGAAACGTCTATGCAAAAGATAACCGGGCACAGGTAAGAAGAACCCAATGATGAAAGCCCACAAAAAGATGTAGTACTGAGTATCTGGGCCAAACATAGCTAAAGGTCCAATTGCGCCTATTGAAAGCAACATGTTATACATCTGTAGTCAATATTGTATGATAGCATAATTACCCCAAGTGATGGCAGCAGAGTTGATGGTTTGAGGTGTTGCACCATTCCAGAACTGGTTTCCAACAGGATCTAGCAAAATATCACGCTTTGAAGAGGTAATGCTGGCATTGACAATATAATTGAAAATGCAGCCAATGATGGTGCCGCCAATTTGATGCATAAATGTCATTCTAGGTGGCACTTTAAGATAATGACCAATCTTTAAGTCTTGAGCCATAACGCCAGCTTGCGACATTGTGTTGTAGCCCAAAGTCTTAAAGTACATGTTAGCAACTGGGAGACCTGGAAGAATAAAGCCACAGATCATTTCAGTGAGCACATTGAGACCAAAGCCATAACCAGTGACAGCAGTGATGAGATTCAATGGTAATGAAAGAATAGTGGAGAGGAAGATGGCAAAGATGACACCCCACCAAGGCAGCTGACTCTTGTTGGCATACGCGATACCAATGTTGAGAGCAATACCACAAACATAGATCACATAGTACCACCAGCTTGGAACCTAGAATACAATGAGTCTATGCTGAAGGCATTGGAGCATGGTGTCTCTTCTTACCTCTTTATAAGCAGACATCAATTTCATGTGAATATCGGTTTCCTCAGTTTCCTTGAAAGCCTTGCTTTTTTTAAAATTAGCCCAAATAGCTTTACCGTAGAACAGAGCAACATGAGTGATAGTAGCAGTGACACCAAAATTAATAAAAATGTAGTTGGTAGCGTAAACAGTAGCAAATTGAGGTCTTCCCACTTCTTCCAGACGAGTGTAATTCAGCGAGTTGTCAGCATTCAACACCTCGTGCTGAGGATAGATGCGAGAAGTACCATTGTCGAATCTTTGAAAGATAGAGTTGGAGAGGTAGGGAAAACTTTGAGCATTCCAAACATCAAAGTAATACAACAAAGGAGCCAATACCCAAAGCAAAGCAATGCCGCCATAGACGTTCAATTGGATCCAAAGTGGGATATACAGTGGTTTGTAAGAGGTCAAGAGATTCCAATCAAACGAGAGCTGGAACATGCCCATGCCTTCGTTGGTGCCTAGGCCACCAAACAGACGCTGCACCCATTTGCTATCATTCTTGGCAAGGCAGATGATAGAGATACCACCGAGCATGGGGAACATGTACTGAGGAATGAATTCATAGACAAAGATAGCTCCGAATACCATGAAAAAGAATCGGGTTCTCCATTTGGCTTCTTGCTTGTCTGTATTCAGCGTCTTGATCAAGGAAACCACAGGCAAACTGGTAGGCCATGTCATGTTGGCAGGGTAAACGAGGTAGGGACGTAATTGACCAGCAATACCGTAACCTACTAATTGAGTAGCAATCAGCAAAAAGATGGAGCCTGCAGCACCAGGTGTATCTTGATAAAAGAGCTCTTGAGCAGATAAAATCCAGGTACCATAAGCACTAGTGTTGGCAGCAGAAATCATGACATAGATACAGGTATGTTCCTTAATGTTGAAAGGTCCAGGGTTGAGCCAGCCGCCCTTGGGGACAACACGAGCCCAAAATGTACAAAACACATAGGCTAAAATCATCATGAAAGTGTCAGTAAGTGGAATACCCACAGGCTTGAACACCATGAGTTGTGATATCGATGAACTGAGACATGCCAACATCTGTAGAATGATCAGTATTCCTGGGATCAAACAGAAGAAAGCCACTTACCACGCCAATGAATATAGATCGCACGGTCACTGGTCTCAGTGAGGTATCATCTTCAGTCAATGCAACATCATTGACAATGGCAATCTCCAGGTCTTCTTCATTATGCAGCTTCTTGGTATCCTGCTCTGAAAAGTCATCCAACTTGTCAACATCATCAAAAGGGAGTGTATCAATATAGTCTTTTTCATTGAAATCAGGATTGACTTTCTCTAGTTTCTCACTAGGTGCATCTTCTTTAAGTGAAGACATGGTGTTGTAGGAACAATGCAGGTATAGTGAAGGGAAAGGATGGAGAGGGCAAAACCTGCTTGATATTTATATCAAAAAAGAAATCACAAGAGAGATACGAAATATCACACACTGCTTGTATCATATCTCTTTTTTTTTTTGTGTTCTTTATTACCATGTTGCAAGTATTGGCAAGATGAAATATAACGATATGGCGTTATTAAGGGTGAATGTTGGACATTTTGTGCGCTACAGTGAGATGTTGTGCTGGATACATTTATACTTATTCTGCCTATTCATGCCTACCATCATCCTCCTCCTGCTATCTCTTATACCCATGCCAGGTACCTCTAGCTCTAGCACTCTCTCTGTGTATTATATTTGAAATTATATCAACTTATCAAATGCAATATTGCGTTTGTCTATCTCATCTATTATACTAACATGATTTATAATTTCCTAAATTAGTGTAATAATCTCAATTAGGCAACTATTTGCTTTTTTGGTCATTGGATAATGATCTGTCAATCATGCTAATGGAGAGAGAGGCTTGCATTAAGAAACTTTGATCCACGGATGTTGAAAACTTGATCTGGCAGCAGACCATAGTGTAACTCTGCAGGCTCAATTACACCATACAAAGAGGTACTGACGATAAATTCTAATTTTATTTATTCTCAAATCCCACTGGTTCCTTATTGTGGCCAGCATTGTTGGCAAATGCTAACACTTTATAGATTCTGCCCATCGCCTCAGGATCCATCAATCTTTCAGCGCCATCCAGCAATGATTTTCTGGCAGCCGAGTTCTTTGCGTTCCTGAATAGTGTTTCGATGCGTGCTTGTATGCCAAGAGCTTGTAAAAAGTCTTTTTGGGTAATCGGCCCATATGCAGTGATGTCTAATAAACGTATAAGCTTCATTTTTGGAATATCTCTATTTATGGACACTTTTACCTGATCCGCTCTGAATAGCTTTCTTCAAGAAGCTGAAATCGACATCTGCACTCAAATCAGCACTTCCAGGGTCGCACATGGGATGGATGATTTTGTGATCTTTGATAGCCTATTTGTTCCTCGATATTGAGCTACCCTTGAATGGTTCTAAGAGCAAATTCAGACACTTACCCGAAGTGTGTCCCCTTGAACATAATCTTGGCCATAATCAATAGCTAATCCTGTACCACCGTTTTTGCTCAAATATCTTGCTACTTTATCCATCACATTCCAGCAATCAGGCGACACGTCCACTCGATCTCCATCTTTGAATGCTTCGAATTTTTTGTCTGATAAGAGTGTTGTAGACATGGCGGCTTGGTTGGGTGATTTCACAATTCTGAAATTATGCTCACTATATTTTGTATGTATGTGTGTCAATAAGATGGCTTCCATTGATAAATGATTCCCTGATTGTACCTTTCTTCTGTGTCATCCATATCAACCATTAACTCCCTCCATTCATCGCCAGTTTTCTATCATTTCTATTTAGTTATACATCATCAATACCCAAAAGACACTTTACCTCAAAGCTGTGGATAGGCAATGCATCAAAGAATTCATGCGCCATGATAAAAGACCATTGATCTACATACCCGTCAGCGTACTGTTCTGTTCGATCCTACTATCATCATCCTACCTGGTACCACTTCAATACCATCATGCCATGATACTCTGACACCATCGTCTCTTGTGATTGTTTCAATAGGTGCCTCATCCTTGTTTCCTTCCACTCGAACAACATCCTTTTCCTCTGATCCTGCTACCAGAGCAGCTCTTTGCATTTTACGAAGTCCAGGGCTTGCTTCTATGAAATGGACATCCGTCAAAGTTTTATAAAAGTAAGGGAACTGTGATAAAGTCTATTGATTGATGAGATAAATCTTGCTCTTCCATGTCTATAGATAGGCTCAACTTACTCTCAACATGTCGCTCATCAATGTGCCTCTGCCAGGTCCAAATTCGATAATCTGTGTTTTTGAGGGTTGACCCAACCTCATCCATTCAGTGAGGTACCATACGCCACACAACTAAGCCATAACTATAAGAGCCTGCTTGTCTTGATGAATACAAAGGAGACTTACCTCACCAAATACTTGACTAATCTCGGGAGATGTGACAAAATCACCCTGTTTACCAAACACATCGCCCAACATGTAATATCCACTCAGTGGATTCACAAGTACTTGTCTCATGAAATGAGATACAGTGAGTGGGCCTGTCACCTATGGTTTATCTCGTCAATCTCTGATACACCCTGGTTACAAGAGCTTCTTTATTACTTTAATCGAATCATGCAAATGCTTTCCCAAGGGCGATAATGGCTCTTTTTTTATGGTGCTGCTGCTAGCTCCATTAGCTGTGCTGTAAAATCGAATGCAATGTGTTCTTGTCGAGATAATGGTGGGTCTAATAATTCGCAGCATTGTGTCTATAATGTGGGGTAAACTAAATGCCAACAAAGAAAAAAAAAAAAAGTCTGTGGTGGATGGTACTTGAATTAGTTTCGTTCTGGGTGGCTTGATGTTCGAGTTCAGGCGGCATTACATTCGACTTGGACATTCATATTGTGCCTGAGACGCACAAGGCCAGAATGTGCAAGTTGGTAATAAATATGACGATACTTTTTTTATCATCGATGCTGGATGCAATGGTAGGTATGGGGACGTTTTATTAACTGATAGCTAGCTAATTGTATATTTGCAGTTACATACTGATTGGTAAATGTACGCATTTCTTTCTAATAAATTGCAAACTTCTTGTAGCTTCCAAGTATTGGTCTCTTGTCAATGGCTGAAATAGGCTACCTTCCTCTATTAGGTTATGATTTTGAGTTCTGCAATAGACCGTCTTTGTATTAGTGCGAGCTTTGACCATAAGATCGGGGACATATGGCACACCAAGTGCGAAACTGCCAGAACTTGCCTTGAACGCATTCATCACCTTTTCTTCAAAGACTTCCGTGCCAATTTGCAACTTGATGTTCAATCATAATACATCGTATATTACTACAAACTTTTCAATGTGTTTGATATGCTAAACCATGCCAGAAAGAGCTTTCCCGTTGATTCTATTACCTTCCGTAATATATCAGCACTCGAATTTTTGTCGATTGGCTGGACCTTCGAGGCCTGATATGAGAAGGCTGTCCTTGTCACAGGTATTTTGCTCAATATGGTTCTCTACGTAGCAGCTATTGTTTCGTTCGTCAAGTGTAGCTGATGATAGCATCTCTCCTTTCGGATATACAGATTTTCAATATCTCGACCGAACAAAGTTAAAATGCACTCGTCTGTGATCCCTGCTGTGATGTATGTTTAAATTTAATCTTTTTTCTGAAGTGCTAAACAAGAATCTGACACAGTTGGTGTCTATTGTGTCGTTGTGACAGATTGCTAAAAAGATCACGTTTGCACATTTCTTTGTATGGGGCAATGAGGCCAGCACAGCTTTTTTTGACAACGTCAAGTAATCTAGTGATACTGATTGGATATCCTGTAAATACTTTGTGAATAGAGGTAACGCTGTTAGATATTGAGATGAGGAAATCCTGACATGCTCCGCAGGATATGATATGCTTGAGTAAAGGCTCAGCTGTCGTAACATGATGAATTTTATGATATACTCCATATCCTCTCCTCTCAACAAATCCTTGTCACCTATGTTCAATCTTTTAGCATGAGGCCTTGAAGCAATTGATTGGAAATCGAAATGATTCAATGAATATGACGGATTGCCGTTCTGAACTTCAATCCTAATGTTGCTAACAGAGGGCCCTATGTTTTGGAAAATGGCATCTAGTCCATACAAATATGTCATACTTACAACTCGAATATCCAATAATTCAATGCAAGAAAAGGTTCCAGAACGCTCGACCAGCCTGTTAAATTGGTTTAATGACGTCCTTTAACCAAAGTATTTTCCAACGCTATCACAGATCACCAAATGAGTTAATGAATTCTTGAACTGATGCATACATTTGTTGTAATCTTGTGGTAACGTAGAATAAAAATAATGAAAATAAGAACAAGCATCCATCAGTTGTTGTAATTTTGATAAAGAGCCATCTTTTGTTAGGCCGTAAACGGTTTTGCACCAATGTTTATGAAAACTGCCATGTAATGACACCATTTTCAAATTTGGACAAATCTTATATAACCTGTTTGCCATCAAACGTGAAGCAACTAAGCCAAATTGACTGTATCAACCTTCCATTATTGTTAGATTTGGTTAAGCATCCTTCAAATAGTATAAATCACCTGTAAGTAACAATCGAGACATGCTGATACAAGATCCTCGTTTGCTGCTTGATTCCAACATATACATACTGTTTGGAGCAGGACTTATCGAGTTGTTTAGTAAACGAGAAAATGGCTGGTAACGACTCTAGAGGTAAATTATTTTAGGCTGGCATTTTGAATATGATAAAAAAGAAAGAGCCGAGAAAGGACATGAAAGGGCATCTTTCTACGTGATGTATCTGGTGTTAAAAGTCAGTGAGAAATGCTCTTTTGCATGAATAACATATCAGGCACAAACAGTTGTCAAATAAAATTTCAATATGATATACTATATACTAGAAGAGTAGCCCACGAATAGTTGTCCTGCAAAATCTGCATCTCCATACAAAAAAAAATAATTCGCATTATGGATCCAAGACTAACGCTATCAAAACAAAAAGCAAAAGAGAGCTACATGCACTACAAAATGGAGGAGAGGTAAAATGTTCCCCAACGGGGAGTCGAACCCCGGCCGTATCGGTGAAAGCGATAAATCCTAGCCGTTGGACCATTGAGGAGGAGATACTATCTGTCAGATGCAAATACGTAGAGATAGTATATGCAATCTGAGATCTGATCGAGATAGATATAGATATAGATGTAGGGATTATGCAGGAATGTATATAGCCTTTTAGTTGAATGGATAAAAAGGTGCTTTATTAATATTAGATTTGAACATTGATTTTATCCAATATAGTTTGTGTAATGTTGTGCGCTATCCAGGTTAATCGCTGTTTAATGTTCCTGGTAGCTGGCGCTCTAGGTTTAAACCTGCGCTTCTTATTCTTGTTTGTGTTTAGTCTGTCAATGATATCCTGCAGATCTAAATCACTGTCAGAATACCCTTCAACCCTGACATCACCCCCCTTCGAGACAAATGTTCGACCTTGAACATCACTTGAACTTGATGAACCAGTGGCTGTTGAGGATATAGATCATCTCTGAGAGGCAAATGTATTAAGCGTCGTTTATTACATAAGAGGATCTGAGAATGAGCTGAGATGCATAGTAGAAGCGAGAGGTCTTTATTCAAGCAGCACGAAGGAACATGAGTGGTGCCATCAAATGGCTAATCTATATCCTGGTTCCTAGAGAGTGGTAGCCTATGGTCTTTCGTCCCTGGAAGTGGGTTTCAATTCCGACAAATGTTCTTCCGTCAAAGCTATTAGGAAGAACATTCTATCCTGGATCATCTTTGTTGTTTATCCTTGACTGGTGGTTCATGAGTTCTGATGCAGCACATCCTCGTTACTGGTTCAAGGCTTATACAATTATCCCGCATTCAAGATCAAGGTCCTATTGCTGCGGCACTGTCAAATAACTATAAATACCTTTGATATCTACACTAGTTTTGATCCCTATTCAATCTTGGAATAACATAATAAATATATTCAGTTCTAATTGTATTTACTCTGTCTATATTTTGTTATTCTAAACATTTTTTACAATTAATTACTGTACCTCTATATATTGCATTATATTATCCCAATCCTAAATCAAGAATGTCTGCTGGTTCTGTGTCCTCTAATTCTACTGCTGGTTCAGCAAATGGTTCGATTCAAGTCCCTGGGGCTACTGCGGCTGGTCTTCCTGTTACGCTGGAAGATTTCGATCTCAATCCTTCTATGGATGGTCTTACCGAGGTTCTGTCTCAAGACGGTCAAGTGCTTGATGAAGACGAATTGATGGCTGAACTTGGTGGTGGTTCTTCGGCTTTGTCTGCGTTTGAGCCTCTGGAGAGTGTGAGTGGAGAGGTTGGATCTGGGGGGAAGTCCGCAGCTGAGCCATTGAGTGAGGCGATGGAAGCAAGTGAAGAAGCTTCATTAGAGCATGCGTTGAAGGCATTACGTGAAGAAAATGCGAAATTGTTGAAGGTGGTAGCAACGGCACCTACTGCGAGAGAGCGTCATGAGGCTTTGCGAGTGATTAGCAGCAATAAGGATGCGATTGTGGAATTGCGTAGCTATCGGGATGTGGTCAAGCCCAAGACAAGTGCGATGAGTCGTGGAATGATGCGTAGTGAAAATTTGGCTCTGAATCGTCGCGATTTACCCAAATTCCAGTTGGTTTCTGCAGCGGTGAAGGCTTTTCCCAACGAAGAAGTGTTTGAGAGCGTAGATCATTACTTGCGTACTTTTGAGAGCATCTTGAATTCATCATCGTTGGACTTGGAAGCGCAGTGGGCCAAGTTACTTCCGTTGTGTATGCCCAATGGGGATCGTGCGTGGGTCGACAAGACTTTGTTGAAGTGCAGCTTGTGGTGGGAAGCGAAGCAAGTGTTCTCTAGACGCTTTGGGTCTGCAGTGATTACTCGTCGCAATACGGATTTAGTGTTTACGATGGTGATGAGTGCGTCTGAATCCATTATGGATTACTCGTGTCGATTCCAGCAAGCAGTGTACAATGCGGGCCTCCAGTTGGATGATCCAAGAGTGGCTGATCGCTTCATGGCGTCGTTAATCTTGCCGGTACAAACGGCTGTGCGCATTACCTTGGTGAGAGAACAAGGCACTGAGTCGTGGACAGTGGATCGAATTACCCAAGTGGCGCGCGATGTGTTGGGAGATGACAACCGTTTCTATGCGCATGCAACAGCTTTGCTGCCAGGTGCTGCGGTGAATGAGGTGGGTTCTGCGAGTGAGGATCGTCAAGAGCGTCGTGGGTACCAAAGATCGTCAAGAGGGATGTCATCAAGTGGAAGACGTAACTATGGAGGGTTCAAGCGAGTGGAGAGTAGTGGTGGAACCAAGAAGTATCATTGTAAGCAGCATGGTCCGAATGATTCCCATGGATCTAAGGAGTGTCAGTTTTTGAAGTTCGAGAAGGCCAGGAGTGAAGGCAAATGCGTGAAGTGTTGGAAGCCTTTTGAAAGAGGACATGATTGCGGCACTCGTCGTCCTCCTGGGGTTGGTCCGTCCAACACGGCTCTGAATCATGAGGTCTTCGCGGCAAGTGTGGTTACCAAGGACAATGAGTCGTCGTCCTCGCCAGGGGCATCAGCTTCGAGGGATGCCAATGCAGACGATGCCAATAGTGTCGCTGATCAAGATCAGCTGATGAGTGAGTTGGCTTTCCAATGTAAGTTGCCTAGTGTGAATGTGAACAAAGCAGAAACTAATTACTTTGCGTTGTTGACCCCGTTGTTGATATGTGTAGAATCTAAGAATATCAAGGTCATTGGCAAGGTGGACACCGGGTCCCAAATTAGTTGTATTAGTTTGAAGTTTCTAATAAATGTGCTTAAGATCAAAAAAGTGAGAAAAGTTGATGGGTACCTGAAATTTTTATCCAAGTCTGTGAAGCGAGTGGCAATGACATTTCCATTGAAATTTAAATATGCTAATGGCATTGTATTTGAACATGCATTAGAAGTGGTTCCGTTTGAGCAAGGGTTGGACTTTGATGTCCTGTTGGGAGTGGATGTGTTGCCAAAGATGAATATTGGGCTTACTGGTGTGGCGTTTCGCATCGACAGTGAGCATCAGCATTCAGATGCTACAGAACATAATGAAAGAATGTTTGAGAATATCAATTTGGACTTTGAGGGCAAACATTTAGAGGCGGATAACTCACCTGCGGGTACTGAGGAAGAGCGTCAGGAGTTTAAGACATATATGAGCGAAGCCTTAAAGAGAAATGAAGAGATACCTATCGAGTCGTGTTGTCCATTGCCAGAAGCTATAGTGAAATTACCTACAAAAGAAGGAGCGACGGCGCATCGTCGTCCCTATCCGATTGCTGAGTCGTTGAAGCCTGTAGTAGAGAGACAAATTCAAAAGTGGTTGGATACCAAGACGATCGGACGTTCGAGAATCAATTCGTCCTTTAATAGCCCTTTGCTGGTGGTACCAAAGCGTGACAAGTTGGGAAATGTAGTGGATCATCGTGTGTGTCTGGATGTGCGTTTGTTGAATAGTATTTTGCCACCTCCCTACAATTTCCCAATTCCTTTAGTAAAAGACATCTTTGAGAACTTGAGTGGTATGAAGTATTTTGGGACCACGGATTTGAAGGATGCTTACCACAGATTTCTTATTGAAAAAGAGAGCCAATTTAAATGTAGCTTTAGTTTTAACGGCCAAGGATATTATTTCTTGAAGGCTTGTTTTGGATTATGCCAGCTGCCAAGCCAGTATCAATTTACACTATCTACGTTGCTAGCAGGATTGCAACAAGTGCGTGACGAGTCAGGACGAGTGGTATCTACTACGCAGAATTTTCTAGACGATATCATTATCGCTGGCGTGGATTTTGAGCATTACAAGGTAGCCGTAAAAACGGTGATTGATCGGCTTACAGAGGCAAAATTGATTTTACAGCCGAGCAAGTGCCATTTTATGCAGAGAAAGGTGCGGTTGTTAGGCTTTGTGGTCGATGAAAAGGGCATCCGAGTAGACAAATCCAAATGTACAAATGTGGCGAATTGGCCTGTACCCTCAACCAAGAAACAAGTGCAGCAGTTCATGGGATTAGTGAATTATTTGCGTTCACATATTCCAATGATCTATAGAGTGGCGGCTCCGATCACGGACCTCATTAAAGACAACAAGAATGTGATGAAGCACTGGACGAATCAACATATAGAGTGTTTTGAGGCAATTAAGAAGATATTGCAAGCGGATTTGTTGATCAATTACCCAGATTTCGACAAGGAATTTATTATTGCGTGTGATGCCAGTTTGTATGGAGTAGCGGCTGTGATTTACCAAGAAGATGACAAGGGGCGTCATAAGTATGTGGGTTTTATTTCAAGCACACTGAGTCCAGCGCAGCGTCGTTGGTCCACAACGAAGCGAGAATTGTATGCGATTGTGTTGGCGTTGCGGAAGTTTCAAACGTACATTTATGGGCGTGCGTTCCGGGTACTGACAGATCATCGAGCATTAGTGTATTTGCATTCTCAGAAAGTGGTAAACCCTATGATGGCTGGATGGATTGAGACTATCCTAGATTTTACATTTGAAGTCGTGCATTTACCAGGAGCAATGAACATTTTTCCGGATTTATTGAGCAGACTATATCCACCTGTGGAGAATGAGAGTACGCAGTTAATAGTGGAGGAAAGTGAAGAGCGTAGTCGGGAGAGACATGAGCAAAATCGCAAGAATCGTGGTGCAAAAAATATGATTAAGAAGAAGCGGTATAGCAAAGATCAAGCAGTAAATATCTTTGCTACACAAGTGATTGAAAATGCGAAGGAAGATCTTGATTACATGACACCTCCTGAGGAAGAGCGAGATGAGATTTTACAAGAGATTCACATGTTTGGGCATTATGGCGCACAGGCGATTGTGAGAGAATTGCACTCGCAAGGGTTGCATTGGGCTAATGTGTATGAAGATGCTAAGAGGTTGGTCAGTAGCTGTCCAGAATGTCAGAAGCACAATATTGCAAAGAGAGGGTGGCATCCGCTCAAGAATGTAGTTTCGCTTCAGCCGATGTCGCATGTGTCAGTGGATTTGGGTGGCCCAATGACGATGACCTTTGATGGATATGTGTATATAATGGTTGTCACAGATCTGTGTACCAAGTATGTGATTGTGCGCCCATTAAAGTCGAAGGAAGCAACGAGCATTGCTAGAGAATTGATTAAGGTGTTTGGGGATTACTCATTTCCTATTATTATGCAGAGCGATCATGGTGGGGAATTCGAGAATCACTTGCTTCAGGCAATCAGTGAGAACCTAGGTTTGCAGCGCAACTATTCTACCCCATACGCAGCCAGAGGTAATGGGAGTGCGGAGGCGAGTGTGAAAATTGTGATGAATACGCTGAGAAAAATGTGTAACTCTAATGCGCGAGAATGGAGCGATTACCTTCCAATTGTGCAGCTTTGTTGTAATCGTTACATCAAGAATAAGTCGATGACTTCGCCGTTCTCGCTGATGTTTGCCAGGCGAGTTACACTGCCAGAGGATTATGCCAACAAAGACAAATACCCGATCCCTAAGGATATCACGTCAGTAAAAGAGCTTGAAGAGCGTATTGACTACATGCACAAGGTGGTATTTCCAGCGATCAATGAACGAGAGGCCAAGATGAATGCGATTATGCAGAAGAGGTTTAATGACAAGCATATGCTCGTGGACATTCCAGTGGGTGCTCATGTGATGGTAAAGATACGTCAACGACCAAGCAAGTTGAGTCCCATTTATGATGGTCCATATACGGTCATTCGTAGAAATCAAGGCGGGTCATACGAGTTGAAGGATGAAATGAATGAGATTCTTCATCGCAACTATGTACCATCCGAGCTAAAGGTGGTGAACATAGATGAAAAGGCCATTGATGATGAGTATTTCGAAATTGAGGCGATTCGAGATCATAGGGGCAAAGCAGCGAATCGTGAGTATCTCATCAAATGGAAGGGCTATGGTGAACGCATGTGTTCGTGGATAACTGCAGAAGATGTATCGGATCCCCATATTTTGCAAAGATATTGGCAAAAGCATGTGCAGCTGCAGAAGCAAGAAGAAGGGCGCATCCGAGAGCGAGTGGCTCAAATGCCGAGTAAGCAACAGAGGAAACGCGCTGCCACTGGGGAAGCAGATCAGGCGGGGGCTCCTCAATCCCCAGCGAAGCGGCGTCGGGCCACTTATGTTAGGAAGAAGACAGGATAAGTGGGAAGGTGAGCGACAGTGGGGACGAGGTAAGAGTGGTGATCGAGAGGGTGTTGTCATGTGTTGTGGTAGCAGTGTACCTTTTTACCTGATCATTGTTTTTTTTCCCATTGGGTTTTACATTGATTGGGATGTTTTAATGGCCATTGTTCCGAATTCATGATAACACATAGGAAGTATTTCAACGAGCCAAGCTTGTGTGATCTATCTCCTGTGATGTAGTGTTTATCGAATCGACAATTCTTGCAGTATTATCGATTCTGGTGGGGACGAATGTTGAGGATATAGATCATCTCTGAGAGGCAAATGTATTAAGCGTCGTTTATTACATAAGAGGATCTGAGAATGAGCTGAGATGCATAGTAGAAGCGAGAGGTCTTTATTCAAGCAGCACGAAGGAACATGAGTGGTGCCATCAAATGGCTAATCTATATCCTGGTTCCTAGAGAGTGGTAGCCTATGGTCTTTCGTCCCTGGAAGTGGGTTTCAATTCCGACAAATGTTCTTCCGTCAAAGCTATTAGGAAGAACATTCTATCCTGGATCATCTTTGTTGTTTATCCTTGACTGGTGGTTCATGAGTTCTGATGCAGCACATCCTCGTTACTGGTTCAAGGCTTATACAATTATCCCGCATTCAAGATCAAGGTCCTATTGCTGCGGCACTGTCAAATAACTATAAATACCTTTGATATCTACACTAGTTTTGATCCCTATTCAATCTTGGAATAACATAATAAATATATTCAGTTCTAATTGTATTTACTCTGTCTATATTTTGTTATTCTAAACAGTGGCAGTGTTTGGCATGTGAGAAGAGAGATCGACGCTTTTTGCAGGTTGGGTGGTCTCATTTTGCGTGTGAATCTTTGGAATGGCAGGAGTTTTGAAGACAAAAGTACTTTTTGGTGGCCCAGGACGAGAAGTAAGTACAATGGGGGTTTGGTTTGTATCAGTAGGAGGGAAAAAATTCACAATAGTAGTGGAATCAGGTTCTGGCGTAGCTTGACTAACAGAAGGCGGGCTAGCAGGAGGAACAACATGAGGTTCATTTCGAAGATCTGGCACCATATCTGTATTTTCTGGCTCTGACACACGTTCATCCAGTTCGAGATCTGTATCCACACTAACTGTTTCGTTGATTGCGGCGTCATCACTTGTATTTGACACTGTAGATTGTGATGACATATAAGACGATGTTGTAGAGAATGACGATGATGGAACCATGACAGGTGGTGGAGATGGTGCTGATGGTTGATCTGGAATTTCAATATCGCTATCAGCCAACGACGAAAAATCGTATCCATCCGTAATCTGATCCAATCCATGCTCGTTGTCCTCGATTTCATCCATCACACTGCTGCCATGTAGAGAACTATCCTCGTCTGATATCTGTTGCTGTGCGACTATATGATGATACTGAGTGTTGTTTGGTGATTCCGTTGTAGTGGTGGTAATGGCGGTAGTAGGTGGTGTAGTTGAACTGTGTGTTGGTGTGCTGTGAATTGGGACAGGCATATCGATAAAATCATCTTGAGGCTGATTCAGACCTAGATTTGAGGGAAAACCCGGTGTTGATGATGAGGCAGTAGTGGTAGTAGTGCCATTGGGATCAATGGAATTGGTGTTTGAATCAATACGAAGACGATCAGCTTCACGAACCGCACGACGACTAGAAGTAGGATCATACCATGGCTCTGTTGGTTTGTCACCTTTTGCTGCTTTCAATCTGTCCACATGCACCAATGATTGCAATGGTTCACCAGTAACAGTCTCTAGTTGATAAGTACCAAAGTCAGGGAACACCTTTGTCACTATGTAGGGTCCTTTATAGCGAGGTTCCAAACCAAATTTGCCTTCATGAGTTAGCATAACCATGTCACCAATTTCGAAATTTGTAGGCTTGATCTTGGCATCCCAACGTTTCTTGTCAGCTTCCCCCATGGCTTTCAAACGGAATTCTGCAGCAGCACGATGTTGACCAAGTAATTCTAGTTCACGCGAGGTCAGGTCAGCTACAGTGCGTTTATTCAACAGCATTTCTTTGGTAATATATGGCCTCAAAATATCACCAGGCAGTCTAGGTTCGCGTCCGTACACCAGATAATAGGGTGAAAAACCAGTTGTTGAGTGCACTCGAATTCGACTTGCCCACAAAGCCGCATGTACAAAATCATCCCAGCGATGAATAGCACCATTGACGTACTTACGAAGCATTTGCTTGATCACGCCATTGTATCGTTCAACTTTGGAGTTGGTGCGAGGGTGGAATGCCGAGGTCAGCTTGTGGTTTGTTCCAACACGCTTGGTATAAGCTGCTACAAGGCCACTAGTAAAGTTGGCACCTCGATCCGTCACAATTTCAGAGGGACAGCCAAATCGCATGACAATCTCCTCATAGATGAAATCCGCTACCGCTTCCGTAGATGCTACAGGTACTGATCTTGCGATAGGCCAGTTTGTGAGGTAATCCACAGCCGTCAACAACCATTTGTTTCCATTTCCAGTTGTAGGCAATTCACCCACAAAATCCAAATGCCAACGATCAAAAGCTTGAGGTATTTGTAGAGGGTGCATGACATCTTGATGAACATGATCACGACGACTATTCAGCTGACAAGCAGTACAAGTTTTCAACCAGTCTAGAATATCCTTTCGCAAACCTGGCCACCAGTACCTTTCCGTGAGCATTTTCAGCATAGTCTTGATACCAGCATGCCCAAAAGCTTCATGATACTTGAACACTAAATCAGCACGATCCGAAAATGGGATGAATTTGACTTGCTTCACTGATCCCTCCTCGGTCTTTATCAATCTATATACTGTCCTTTGACGTACTACAAACTGATCCTCTTCCTTTTCCATGCGCTTCCTCAACACATCTGATTTCATCTTCTCATAGTTCTTGTTGACGTACAATATTGGCCAGTCCGATTTGATGGTGTCAGATAGCTGACCCCAAGCAGCATACAAGTATTCAGGTGCCAAAGAAGGAATATCCTCACCATTGTCCACAAGCAAATCTGGCTTTCTTGAGAGAGCATCGGCCACCTGGTTGTCCTTTCCGGCTTTGTATTCAATGTTCGGTGAGAATGCTTCATAGTCTGCAATCCAGCGAACAAGACGGGGTGTGGGGTTCAGTTGAGATTTGAAGTAGATCAGAGGCTTGTGATCACTATACACAGTATAACCACCTTGACAGCCATCAACAAAACAACGCCAAGTTCTCAAAGCATGAATAATAGCAATCAGTTCACGTTCTTGGGCAGGCAATTTCTGTTCAGCCGGAGACAATTTCTTTGATTCATACGCAATTGGCAACCAAGCAGAAGAATCAGAATCCTCTTGTAAGAGCACTGCGCCTACTCCAAAATCACTCGAGTCAGTTTCAATACGGTATGGCTTGCGCATGTCAGGTAGTTTCAATAAAGGAGATGATGTTAGCATTTGCTTGATGGCTTTGAAACTAACTTCACATTGATCATTCCAGACAATAGCGCGCTTCTTAGCACCATTACCATGGGTTAATTCAGTAAGAGGGGCAGCCACAGAAGAGAAATTCGGGCAGAAACGGCGATAATGCTGTGCTAATCCAACAAATTGACGCACCTCTTGAACATTGGTAGGTCGTGGCCAGTCTTGAATAGCTTTCACTTTTGACGAAGATGGCAAGATGCCGTTTGCCGAGACCTTGTAACCCAAGAATTCCAGTTCACGCTTACCAAACTCACACTTTTTCAGGTTGACAATGAGCCCTTCCTTTTCAAAGATGGATAATACTTGACGAACATGCTTGATATGGTCTTCTTTCGTTTTGCTAAAGATACAGCAGTCGTCCAAGTAAACCAGGGCGAACTTGTCAATGCAATCCTTTAAAACTCCGTTCATCCAAGTTTGGTAACTGGGTGGGGCATTTGAAAGCCCGAAAGGCAGCACAAGCCATTCCCATTTACCATATCGGGTATTAAATCCAGTAAGTGGGATATCAGAGTCTTTTAGCCTAATTTGGTGGTAGCCTGAACGAAGATCCAGGCAAGTGAACCAAGAAGCACCTTGCAAACGATCCAGACATTCGTCTATACGAGGTAGAGGAGTAGAATTACGGATAGTAACCTTGTTCAGCGCACGGTAGTCAATACACATTCTCATTTCACCATTTTTCTTCTTGACGAACAATACAGGAGCACCCCATGGTGACGACGATGGTCGAATGAGGCCCAGAGATTGCAATTCGGTCAGTTGACGCTGTAATTCATCAAGTTCAGCTGGACTCATACGAAAAGGAGGTCTATTGATGGGATTGACACCTTCAGGGACGTTGATCACATGCGAGAAATTTTGTCTGTTGGGTGGTAGGCCAGGTAATTTGTCTTGAAAAACCGTTGGAAAATCCTTCATCAGTTGATCTGTCCATACCACGTTCTCTTGAATAATTCCAGTGCTTGCGCCATCCTTCTCTCCTTTATCCATCATGTACAAGAAACATGCATTTGTGCCTTCCTCCTTCAACATTTTTTCTGCTTGAAGATGAGATACCAGATAGTTTAGTTCAGGCGGTTGTTGAGTTGGTGTGCTTGCCACACAGGAAGACGACGTAGGTGAGATAGTGGTTTTACCAGAACCACAACAAGACAAGGTCCATGTATCATCAAACCAATCTGCAACAGGTTTGTGTTCCTTGAGCCAGGATCTACCAAGAATGACATCAAACTTTGTATCAAAGACGAATGCTGACATTGGACTTGTATGACCTTGCAAATTCAAATCGTAGACAATCTTTTCATTGATAGGAGATACATTCCCACCTGCAGTTTCAACCTCTCTACCGTGGATCACGCTACGATGGCCCTCAATCATCCTTGCAATTCTGCTTGAGATATAGTTTTCACTCGCACCATTGTCAATTAGGCACTTGACATTGACTACACCCGGAGATCGGTTGAGTCTGATAGTTGCTCCATACAAAGGTAGAGTTGAGGTATTTGCTGCATTCAGTAGGTTTGTCAGGTACACCGAATCAGTGGTGAGATCAACGGTAGTTGACATATCCAAGTCATGAATTATAGGGGTCAATTCCACAGGACGACGGGCATTTGAGTTGACAACCACGGGGTTTGAGTCTACCTTCTCTTCCACGGTATTCGATACTAAGCCCTGATCCAACGAGGGTGGCGAAACGACATTTACCACTTTATTGTTGTCTGGCACAGGTACAGAGACATTATCAGGGGGAATAACAGGCACAGAAACCAAAACAGGAGAAGAAACAGCAGAGGCATCCATCATGGCAATGACTTGATTCAAATCATCCATCTGTGCATTTCTTTTCTCATCTGCAATTTTATCACATAAAGACAGCAAGTAAGAGGAGCCACTAGCTTTATTACTACTTTGACATTGGCTGCAATCACAACCATGGTTTTCCTCTTCCATGTATTCAACATCCAGAATACAGTTCAAAACACCAACATTCTTGAATAGCTTGCGTCTAGTGTCCAGATCCAATTTGTCGAAAGCATGCATGATTTCAATGGCACGAATGTAGCAGTTCTTGGTGGTGTGTCCAGTTTTCTTGCAGTGGAAACAAGTGAGACTGGGGTCATGTTGTCTACCACGGCCACGGTTGTTTCTGTTGTTGTTTCTGTTGTTATATCTGTTGTTGCTGCTATTGTGGTTGTTGTTGTTGTTGCGATGCATGATGGCATCTAAATCCATAGGCTGTACGTCGCTGTTGATGTTGTATCTGGTGTTTGTCTGAACACCAGCACTGATCTCCGGATGATGCGCAAATTCATACGCCAAAGCATCAGAGAACAGTCTCTCCAAAGTACGTGATTCGATAGGCATGGCACGAATCGAAGCAATCAAATCCTTGTCCTTCAAACCTCTCATAAAACGATCACACTGTTCACGTTCACCGATATCCTTGATGGGAATGACAGCATCCATGAAGCGATCCACATAATCACGAATTGAACTTGTTTGGCGAATGGTAACCAGAACATCACGAGCCAAATCTTGGTCATTGGAGGGACGGAAGTTGTTGATCAAGATTTCCTTGAGTGCGGTCCAAGTGGTAGGTGTTGTGAAATGACTGTTGGGGTCTTCATGATGAGCCACAATGGTGGCAGCACGCCCAGATAACAAGGAAGAAGCAAAATTGTAGGTGCGTTCGTCAGTCCATTCATTGTGCAGCTTTTGTTTATCAATCAAACGAATCCAGGCATCAATCTCGCTTGCATTGCGATTTCCACTGTAAGTAGGTGGTGTTGGCAACTTGACAGTAGGTGCATGATTTTGTGCCTGAATGAAAGCTTTCATCATGTTGGTGAGCATGACCTGGTTTTGTTCCATAAATTGAGAGTAATCTGGTGAGATTTGAGGTTGTTCTCCTTGAGGATTGGGTGCTTGCTGATCAGCCATGTTGGGTAATGTGTTGGATGTTTGATCGAGAATGAGGGAGAGTATTGATTTGAGGTGTGAAATCTTGGTTGGTTGTATTGGTTGTATAGTAGTGTAGTTTGCTGAATGTTTGTGTCAATGTATATAAACAATTCAGTATCAGGTTTGGGTTCTCCGAGCTGGTGGAATAGAAATCAACACGAGCGAGATGTATAGCAATGTATAGTGTTCAAAGATAGAAACTAGGAACGACTATGAATATAGGAGGGTTGACTATTATGATTCAGTAAATGCAAAGATCTAATATATCTGTTTCGATCTTTCCCTTTAATGAATACTTAGCCGGCGTGTCTTGCTGTTCAACTTTTGTTTACTATTCTGCTGTAGGCGACAGGATAGAAAAAAAGGAAATAAAAAAGTACGAAAGTTGCTACCAATTGTCAGATGCGAATACGTAGAGATAGTATATGCAATCTGAGATCTGATCGAGATAGATATAGATATAGATGTAGGGATTATGCAGGAATGTATATAGCCTTTTAGTTGAATGGATAAAAAGGTGCTTTATTAATATTAGATTTGAACATTGATTTTATCCAATATAGTTTGTGTAATGTTGTGCGCTATCCAGGTTAATCGCTGTTTAATGTTCCTGGTAGCTGGCGCTCTAGGTTTAAACCTGCGCTTCTTATTCTTGTTTGTGTTTAGTCTGTCAATGATATCCTGCAGATCTAAATCACTGTCAGAATACCCTTCAACCCTGACATATCGACTCTACGCGTGTAGATATCAGGAGTATTTATACTTTTTCGGAAAAACCTCTTGCCATTCAGCCGCATTTTTAGCCGCTTAATCACCCCAACCATCTCAATCTTTCGCTTTTCCGAATGCCAGGTTCGCCGATCCCGCCGAATCTAAATCCTGCTCCACCGAGTTCTACCGGTGCAGCAAAATCCATCGAGGCACCATCCTCCGATTGGACCTCCACTATGATCACCACCTCTGGATCTGCCTCAGCTTCTACCAATGCATCCACCTCCACCTCCAATAAGCGCCGCCGCGATTCAATGCAGCAAGACATTGCCGGCCGTGATTATTACAATAACTTGAAGCAATCAGAGTTGATTGATCTGGTAGTCAAGCTCCAAGAACAGAATCTGATTCTCACCCGTTTACTGGAACGATCCACCCTCACTGCTGCTACCAATAATACCTCTGCTGCCTCAGCCACTCGTCTGAATCTTACTCCAAATGTCAGTTTCACACGTACCAAATCTGGATCTGCTGCATCTCGTTATGCATCGGAAAAGGATTTCCCAACCTTGAATTCAGGTACCAAAAAGGGATCTGCCAATGCCAAACCTACTGCCAACTCTGCCACCACTACTGCCAACTCCAAGAAGAGCTCTGGTTCTAACAAGAAAACTTCCAAGAAGTCTTCTTCTAAAGCCAAAGTCCCCTCTGATGCTGCTGAAGCCAAGAAATGGGCTTTACGTCTATTTTCTACTCCTACTGCTACTGACTCAACTGATGGTGATGATATGCAAATGTCTTCCTCCTCTAATACTGCCACTTCAACTCTGCCTCCTCCTGGTTATACTTGTGTCTACCTTCCTTGTAGCCACAAAACCAAGCACGCCGATCTTCGCACTCGTTTAGAGTTGCTCAAAATCAATCTCAAACGTGTATATGCCATCCAACGTCCTGCCAAGCATATTGTCTCTCTTCTGGTACACTCCCACTATGCTGCTGAAATCCTTAAGATCTGTGAAAAGGACGAACTTCATCCCATCACTGATTTCAATCCTATCTCTGGTAAAAATCTGGGTGATCCCCATCTTTTGAAGACTCTTAATGCTCAACAACTGGATGATAAAGCTAAGGCCATCTACTACAACCGCATGCTCCAAGCTGCTACTCAACTTCGTGAATCCCGTATGGGTCTGGCCATCCTCAAGTTCTTCAATGGTCTTGACAGTGCTGATAATCACTTTATCCCGCCTGTCATTATTGATGAGTTCTTCAAGCTGAAGCCTGATTGCGTTCGCAAAATCGGTGCTGCCAACACTGCTCGCTCTTCTGTTCTCAAAGGCTTTGATGCCTCCAACTTGTTTGCCTCTCTTACAACCTCCACCAACAATGCCGATGCCAGCATTTCTCAACCTGGTTCAAATCCTCCACCTCTGACTGCTGCTAGTAACGCTGGCTCCAGCCCCATGGATACGAATCAATGATTGTAGACTCACAGCCTACTTTCAACCTTGCAATGCTCAACGTTTCTGGTATCTCTACGTCCTTGGATTTAGTGATACACTATATAGAAACACATCACATCGACATTTTACTACTCA
This sequence comes from Mucor velutinosus, assembly GCF_035048745.1. Lineage (NCBI taxonomy): Eukaryota > Fungi > Mucoromycota > Mucoromycetes > Mucorales > Mucoraceae > Mucor > Mucor velutinosus. The sequence continues at coordinate 176,425 of NW_027041908.1, forward strand.
CGGAAACCTTCTTGCTCAAAGGTGATCTATTCACTCAATGGGCTCAACATCATCAATATGCTACCATCTCAGGTGATGCATCCAAAGGCAATGGTGGTTTGACATTTCTAGTTCGACCTCATTTTCCTCACTAAGTTCACCGTAGCACTGATCCAACAACCACACAACACAACAAGCTCAGTATCGTGATTGGTAACTCGCTTACTGTCCATGGCTTCTATTTACCACCAGCGCTATCTTTTGCAGACTATCAAACTGTATTGGGTAGTGTTGACTTCAACTCTTCATCGTCAGTTATTTGTCTTGGTGATTTCAACACTCGTCTTGGCTCATTCACTGGTGATACCCGTTGTACGAACCCTCGTAGCAATTACCTCCTCAATTGGCTTACAGTCCATCAGGCTAATCTCTGGAATCGTATTTCTACATTTGGACAACCTACATTTGAGTCTAATCGAGGCACAAGCATCATTGATTTCGTGATTTCACGCCCCAATATATTCTCGGCTAGTCCCTTGTTATCTATTGAAAGTGATATCAATCTCAACTCGGATCATCACCTTGTGCAATTCTCGTTTAAGCTACACCAACAACCTCAACTCCTCCCAACATCGACTTTGGCTGGCAGCCGTCGTCTTTGGAACTTGCAACGTTTGGAAGAAAAAGACGTATTTGAATTATATCGCAAAAATTTCTTTTCCAACATTTTCAAACTGCAACAAGAGGTCAAGCACTTTATGGCTTTTCAACAACAGCAACACCCCAATTTGTTTGTGCTCTCTGGTGACACAGCAACTAAGCATCGGAAGGAGGCTACTATCAATCAACGGATCAATGCTACTAATGGTTTCTATTTCGAGGTTGTGGAATCTCCCAAGGATTTCATTAACCGTGTTGGCATCGAAATAATCCAAGCGATCCACTCAGCACTTGATAATTCAGTAACACCAAGAACACCTAGGCCTAAAACCTGGAAATTCTTTTGGGATGCAGAATTACAACATTTGGCTGACATTAGACAACAATGCTACACTGATTGGAAACAACACAAGCACCACAGAAGATCATTGATTGGCTCAACACACCTCTGGTCTCTCTATCAACAAGCTTGCAACAACCTCAAGAAGGCTATCAAGGCTGCTAAACGAAGACATTGGAAGAAATTTTGTAATGACATGAGTGATTCCTCTTCAAATCAGGTGTATTCCGTTCTAAAACGCTTAAGAAAGAAACACACTACTAATCATTGTTTTTCGCATAGTGAAGGACCTGAAGTAGCTGCAAATGTAATGGCAGATTATCAAAGACACATTTTTGGGGGAGATCAATTGGATTTTTCAACATGGAGAGCCAGCAGATCACCACTCCACCAGCACACCACTAAACCAACATTCTTTTCTGCTTCAGCAATCAAGCAACAACTATCAGCAATGGGTAATCGTAAGGCACCTGGAGATGATCATATTGTAAAGGAGATGCTCATGCCTATATGGTATCCTCTTTGTAATTTCCTCTCTGAGTTCTTTACTTTGTGCTATACATTTGCCTGGACACCTGCCTCTTTTCGATCTGGTCTTATTGTCCCTATCTTCAAGAAGGGTGATCCCAACTCAGCTGCAAACTATAGGCCCATCAGCCTCACCAACACTTTCAGAAAGCTCTATGAACGATGTCTCAAATTTTGTCTTTTGACCCACATGCCGTCTCTTGATGTTGCTCAAGGTGGCTTTCGAGCCGCTCGCAGTGGAATCAGTCAAGCATGGAATCTCTTGGCTTTACAAAAGCAATTTGAGCAGCAATACGGTGTCTCACCAGCACTCATCTTTATGGATATCAGCAAAGCATATGACAGTGTCACTCGATCCAAGATCTGGCAACTACTTCATCCTCATCTACCAAAGGCTCTGTTTTACACCCTGCGGCATCTTTTTGATCATGTCACTCTCAATGTAGTCATTAACAATGCTACATCACTGCCAATCCATCCAAAGCGTGGTTTGCTCCAAGGCTCCATCTTGTCTCCATTTTTGTATGCCATCTTTATCAATCAACTGCCTGCTCTGTTGCGTACTGCGCCTGTACGTTTTCCACTCTATGTGGATATCGCTACTCGTGCTCGTACTGATGGTGATGGTCCTTCAGCTGACATTACTGAACCTAGTTTTGCTCTTGTGAAATACGGTGCAGGTCCACGTTTGTCTGAAACTGCCAGCAGCTGCTCTCCTCGTCTTGGTGTTGTTCGTCAAAAAACAGCTATCCACTCTCTCTTGTATGCTGATGATGTCTGTCTTATTGCCCATCGTCGTGACATGCCGTTACTGGTTCAGCTGTGTGAGGAGTACTCGTTGCGATTTGATTTCAAGTGGAGTCCAACCAAGTGTGCTCTTGTCAACTATCACTCTAGGCGTAGGCCTATTCAATTGTATGGTATCAATGTCCCTATTGTTCCTAGCTATGAGTATCTCGGCGTGCCCTTCAATGCCTCTGGTATTGATAACATTGCGTTCCTCAATGCTAGCACAAAGAAGGCCAAGTCTACCATGGCTCTCTTTCGTCGTCTTGGTGTCCATCAGTATGGCTTTGGTCTCATGTTGGCACTTCAAGTGTATCGGGTGTTTGTACGCCCCATCATGGAATATGCTCTTGCTCTTCTTGGTCTGAATGCTACTTCTGCTATGGCTATTGATCGCACTCAAGCTAGCTGTCTGAAAATGACTCTCAATCAATCTGAACGGCACAACGCCCCGTCCATGGTTCTCAATATGATGGGCAATCTGCCTACCATGTATACTCGTGCCCAGATCTTGACTTTCAAGTTTTGGTATTCGCTTCAGTTGAAAGCTCGTCCTTTTACTTTGGTGGAATGCATCCTGTATACGCATCAGCGTCTTAAAATTGCTCCTGCTCTGTGGCGTCGTCTTAGCTCCAACAAGATCTGGAAGTTGTACAAATCGTCCCCCACTCACACCACTCCCCGTCTCATCTGTGAAGAGTTTCAAGATGCTCAAATGTTGAGATGGACTAGTCAAAAATCATCGTGTTTGCGTGCTCTGCGTGAAGACACAACTGGATATGACCCTCTCTTGTTTTATCCGTGTACTCGGTTGGAGCGATTGCGTCTGATTCGATGGCGTTTTCATCATCTCCCAAGTTTCCCTCTCTCAGCTTGTCGTTGTGGCGCACCTAGTGCAAATAGATTTCATTATCTAGCCGCCTGTCCTCTGGTTCAAGACATTGTCAACCGCATCCATCTCAATCTGCCTGATGACTCCATTCCTTTGGATGAATCCTATGATGACCAAGGTATCGCTACCACTCATATTCTGGATCGTATTCTGAATTCGCTACCTTCTAATCTGTCTTTCTGTCTGGGCACACACTGGGAGAGAATTTGGCCTCTTGTTCTTGAGCTGATTACTCAAATTGACATTGCAAACCATCCTGCTGGATCTTTTGCTGAGGAACCTCCTTCTGGAGAGCTTTTTGAACATTATTTGACTCAACAACATCACTTTCAACAACAGCAGCAACAGCAACAACAGCAACAGCAGCAACAACTCATTCAACATCTATAACATTGATCTTCTCCTTAAATTTACGCTTTGTATATGATGTCTAACACATTCTGTAGTCTATTTTTTGGAAATTCGCTCCCTGTGATTCTCATTGAGAGGTTGGGTGTTTTGATCCTACTTGTTTATGATATGTTTCGCTCGAGATGTTGAAGTTTCATGAATGGAAGCTACTCTTTTTCAACCCTTGTTCTTTTATTAGGTGGTCGTGCTCTACCTTGTTTGTAGTACAAACCCTATTTTGGCTATTTCTTTGTTTCAGATCAAAGATATATCTTTCAATTTCTTTTTTTGGGTGTGCTCTACCCCACATTTTACACAACTTTATTTTGACATTTCTTTACTTTTTGGATGCAATTTTTCACTTCTCTACTAGTGTTTTTTTTTCATTGCTCCACCTTTTCAACTCAATTATCTTTAATTACTGGGATGGCCATTGTATTGCCCTACAGGGACGAAGCCTAAAATCCTCTCTTTTATAATAAATTAACATTTAAACTGGACCATTGAGGAGGAGATACTATCGACTCTACGCGTGCAGGTATCAGCAGTATTTATACTTTTTCGGAAAAACCTCTTGCCGTTCAGCCGCCTGTTTAGCCGCTTAATCACCCCAACCATCTCAATCTTTCGCTTTTCCGAATGCCAGGTTCGCCGATCCCGCCGAATCTAAACCCTGCTCCACCGAGTTCTACCGGTGCAGCACAATCCATCGAGGCACCATCCTCCGATTGGACCTCCACTATGATCACCACCTCTGGATCTGCCTCAGCTTCTACCAATGCATCCACCTCCACCTCCAATAAGCGCCGCCGCGATTCAATGCAGCAAGACATTGCCGGCCGTGATTATTACAATAACTTGAAGCAATCAGAGTTGATTGATCTGGTAGTCAAGCTCCAAGAACAGAATCTGATTCTCACCCGTTTACTGGAACGATCCACCCTCACTGCTGCTACCAATAATACCTCTGCTGCCTCAGCCACTCGTCTGAATCTTACTCCAAATGTCAGTTTCACACGTACCAAATCTGGATCTGCTGCATCTCGTTATGCATCGGAAAAGGATTTCCCAACCTTGAATTCAGGTACCAAAAAGGGATCTGCCAATGCCAAACCTACTGCCAACTCTGCCACCACTACTGCCAACTCCAAGAAGAGCTCTGGTTCTAACAAGAAAACTTCCAAGAAGTCTTCTTCTAAAGCCAAAGTCCCCTCTGATGCTGCTGAAGCCAAGAAATGGGCTTTACGTCTATTTTCTACACTACGGCCCAACTGATGTTCTCATGAGAACATCGACGTGCTCATATGAGAATCTATTTGATGTTCTCAAATGAGCACATCGATGTTCCCGAAAGGTGAAAAATGCTCTCATATGGGAACATCGGCGTTCCTAAAGATCTATTATAAGTCGGCCGATGTTCTTATGAGAACATCCGAAATGTTCCCATGTGAGCACATCCATATTCTTTTATAAGCACATCGATTTTCAGAAATTTGAAAAAAAGAATGCTCCTACCGCGGTCGAACCCACAACCTATCGGTTGTGGATCTGACGTTCTTCCTACTAAATTACTCGAATATCTTATTGAAATATATTCTTTTACTTTAATAAGTAGTTATTAGGTAATTTTAAATAGCCATTTTCTCGTGCAATTTATAATACGTTTAGTAATTTTATGAATCTTACAGATAATAAAAGTCTCTCTGTTGCCTACAATATTATAGTTTAGTTATTAAAACCATTTTATTCTAGTGGAAAACTACATCTTCTCAAATGAGAACATCAATGTGCTCATGAGAACATCGATGTTCCCAAAAGAGCGCATCGATGTTCTGTGAGAATATCAGTTGGGCCGTAGTGCTACTCCTACTGCTGCTGACACAACTGATGGTGATGATATGCAAATGTCTTCCTCCACTAATACTGTCACTTCAACTCTGCCTCCTCCTGGTTATACTTGTGTCTACCTTCCTTGTAGCCACAAAACCAAGCATGTTGTCTCTCTTCTGGTACACTCCCACTATGCTGCTAAAATCCTTAAGATCTGTGAAAAGGACGAGCTTCATCCCATCACTGATTTCAATCCTATCTCTGGTAAAAATCTGGGCGATCCCCATCTTTTGAAGACTCTTAATGCTCAGCAACTGGATAATAAAGCTATGGCCATCAGCAGTGAAATTTGGCTTAATGAACTTCACAAAAAAAAAGCAATAGTAAAATACAACAGAAACCAACTGCATTTTATTTGTGTGTAGAATGAACGACTGAAGATCCTAGTGCAGTGAAATCAGGTTTAATGGATTTCACAAAAAAAATAAAGCAAAGGTAAAATACAATAGAAATCAACTGTATTTTATTTTGTGTATAAAATGAACTGAAGATCCTGGAATTGAGTAAAAAAAAGAAGAGTATTTATACATTTGCATCTGGCTTGTAGGATTAGTGATGATAGAGAGCAATAGGTGCTGCTATTGCGATATCTGGCAAATGTTGTTGATGTTTGATTTAAAGTGGTAATCAATGCAGGAGCACTGGCCATAAGGGTCGATTTGAGTAACCTTGATGGGCTTGGGTGAGCTATCGTCATAGCATGATTTAATATAACTTTGATGGTTAAAAGTGCGATGTTTGTTATTGAAGTATGGAACAACCCTTTATCTGGGATATTGTGCAACTATGGCAGCAGGGCATAGTTGTCATATTTGAATATGCTTGTTATTGATTTAATTCTATTTGGATAAAGATACCATCACCTATTACGACCATCATGGGTGTGATTGAATACACTGTGATCAGGAGTGATTCATTCACACGATGTGCGATATAAGCGTGTATCTTTACTTTAGTGTGTTGAGGATATAGATCATCTCTGAGAGGCAAATGTATTAGGCGTCGTATATTACATAAGAGGATCTGAGAATGAGCTGAGATGCATAGTAGAAGTGAGAGGTCTTTATTCAAGCAGCACGAAGGAACATGAGTGGTGCCATCAAATGGCTAATCTATATCCTGGTTCCTAGAGAGTGGTAGCCTATGGCCTTTCGTCCCTGGAAGTGGGTTTCAATTCCGACAAATGTTCTTCCGTCAAAGCTATTAGGAAGAACATTCTATCCTGGATCATCTTTGTTGTTTATCCTTGACTGGCGGTTCATGAGTTCTGATGCAGCACATCCTCGTTACTGGTTCAAGGCTTATACAATTATCCCGCATTCAAGATCAAGGTCCTATTGCTGCGGCACTGTCAAATAACTATAAATACCTTTGATATCTACACTAGTTTTGATCCCTATTCAATCTTGGAATAACATAATAAATATATTCAGTTCTAATTGTATTTACTCTGTCTATATTTCGTTATTCTAAACATTTTTTACAATTAATTACTGTACCTCTATATATTGCATTATATTATCCCAATCCTAAATCAAGAATGTCTGCTGGTTCTGTGTCCTCTAATTCTACTGCTGGTTCAGCAAATGGTTCGATTCAAGTCCCTGGGGCTACTGCGGCTGGTCTTCCTGTTACGCTGGAAGATTTCGATCTCAATCCTTCTATGGATGGTCTTACCGAGGTTCTGTCTCAAGACGGTCAAGTGCTTGATGAAGACGAATTGATGGCTGAACTTGGTGGTGGTTCTTCGGCTTTGTCTGCGTTTGAGCCTCTGGAGAGCGTGAGTGGAGAGGTTGGATCTGGGGGGAAGTCCGCAGCTGAGCCATTGAGTGAGGCGATGGAAGCAAGTGAAGAAGCTTCATTAGAGCATGCGTTGAAGGCATTACGTGAAGAAAATGCGAAATTGTTGAAGGTGGTAGTAACGGCACCTACTGCGAGAGAGCGTCATGAGGCTCTGCGAGTGATTAGCAGCAATAAGGATGCGATTGTGGAATTGCGTAGCTATCGGGATGTGGTCAAGCCCAAGACAAGTGCGATGAGTCGTGGAATGATGCGTAGTGAAAATTTGGCTCTGAATCGTCGCGATTTACCCAAATTCCAGTTGGTTTCTGCAGCGGTGAAGGCTTTTCCCAACGAAGAAGTGTTTGAGAGCGTAGATCATTACTTGCGTACTTTTGAGAGCATCTTGAATTCATCATCGTTGGACTTGGAAGCGCAGTGGGCCAAGTTACTTCCGTTGTGTATGCCCAATGGGGATCGTGCGTGGGTCGACAAGACTTTGTTGAAGTGCAGCTCGTGGTGGGAAGCGAAGCAAGTGTTCTCTAGACGCTTTGGGTCTGCAGTGATTACTCGTCGCAATACGGATTTAGTATTTACGATGGTGATGAGTGCGTCTGAATCCATTATGGATTACTCGTGTCGATTCCAGCAAGCAGTGTACAATGCGGGCCTCCAGTTGGATGATCCAAGAGTGGCTGATCGCTTCATGGCGTCGTTAATCTTGCCGGTGCAAACGGCTGTGCGCATTACCTTGGTGAGAGAACAAGGCACTGAGTCGTGGACAGTGGATCGAATTACCCAAGTGGCGCGCGATGTGTTGGGAGATGACAACCGTTTCTATGCGCATGCAACAGCTTTGCTGCCAGGTGCTGCGTTTGAGGATCGTCAAGAGCGTCGTGGGTACCAAGGATCGTCAAGAGGGATGTCGTCAAGTGGAAGACGTAACCATGGAGGGTTCAAGCGAGTGGAGAGCAGTGGTGGAACCAAGAGGTATCATTGTAAGCAGCATGGTCCGAATGATTCCCATGGGTCTAAGGAGTGTCAGTTTTTGAAGTTCGAGAAGGCCAGGAGTGAAGGCAAATGCGTGAAGTGTTGGAAGCCATTTGAAAGGGGACATGATTGCAGCACTCGTCGTCCTCCTGGGGTTGGTCCGTCCAACACGGCTCTGAATCATGAGGTCTTCGCGGCAAGTGTGGTCACCAAGGACAATGAGTCTTCGTCCTCGTTAGGGGCATCATCTTCGAGGGATGCCAATGCAGACGATGCCAATAGTGTCGCTGATCAAGATCAGCTGATGAGTGAGTTGGCTTTCCAATGTAAGTTGCCTAGTGTGAATGTGAACAAAGCAGAAACTAATTACTTTGCGTTGTTGACCCCGTTGTTGATATGTGTAGAATCTAAGAATATCAAGGTCATTGGCAAGGTGGACACCGGGTCCCAAATTAGTTGTATTAGTTTGAAGTTTCTAATAAATGTGCTTAAGATCAAAAAAGTGAGAAAAGTTGATGGGTACCTGAAATTTTTATCCAAGTCTGTGAAGCGAGTGGCAATGACATTTCCATTGAAATTTAAATATGCTAATGGCATTGTATTTGAACATGCATTAGAAGTGGTTCCGTTTGAGCAAGGGTTGGACTTTGATGTCCTGTTGGGAGTGGATGTGTTGCCAAAGATGAATATTGGGCTTACTGGTGTGGCGTTTCGCATCGACAGTGAGCATCAGCATTCAGATGCTACAGAACATAATGAAAGAATGTTTGAGAATATCAATTTGGACTTTGAGGGCAAACATTTAGAGGCGGATAACGCACCTGCGGGTACTGAGGAAGAGCGTCAGGAGTTTAAGACATATATTAGCGAATCCTTAAAGAGAAATGAAGAGATACTTATCGAGTCGTGTTGTCCATTGCCAGAAGCTATAGTGAAATTACCTACAAAAGAAGGAGCGACGGCGCATCGTCGTCCCTATCCGATTGCTGAGTCGTTGAAGCCTGTAGTAGAGAGACAAATTCAAAAGTGGTTGGATACCAAGACGATCGGACGTTCGAGAATCAATTCGTCCTTTAATAGCCCTTTGCTGGTAGTACCAAAGCGTGACAAGTTGGGAAATGTAGTGGATCATCGTGTGTGTCTGGATGTGCGTTTGTTGAATAGTATTTTGCCACCTCCCTACAATTTCCCAATTCCTTTAGTAAAAGACATCTTTGAGAACTTGAGTGGTATGAAGTATTTTGGGACCACGGATTTGAAGGATGCTTACCACAGATTTCCCATTGAAAAAGAGAGCCAATTTAAATGTAGCTTTAGTTTTAACGGCCAAGGATATTATTTCTTGAAGGCTTGTTTTGGATTATGCCAGCTGCCAAGCCAGTATCAATTTACACTATCTACGTTGCTAGCAGGATTGCAACAAGTGCGTGACGAGTCAGGACGAGTGGTATCTACTACGCAGAATTTTCTAGACGATATCATTATCGCTGGCGTGGATTTTGAGCATTACAAGGTAGCCGTAAAAACGGTGATTGATCGGCTTACAGAGGCAAAATTGATTTTACAGCCGAGCAAGTGCCATTTTATGCAGAGAAAGGTGCGGTTGTTAGGCTTTGTGGTCGATGAAAAGGGTATCCGAGTAGACAAATCCAAATGTACAAATGTGGCGAATTGGCCTGTACCCTCAACCAAGAAACAAGTGCAGCAGTTCATGGGATTAGTGAATTATTTGCGTTCACATATTCCAATGATCTATAGAGTGGCGGCTCCGATCACGGACCTCATTAAAGACAACAAGAATGTGATGAAGCACTGGACGAATCAACATACAGAGTGTTTTGAGGCAATTAAGAAGATATTGCAAGCGGATTTGTTGATCAATTACCCAGATTTCGACAAGGAATTTATTATTGCGTGTGATGCCAGTTTGTATGGAGTAGCGGCTGTGATTTACCAAGAAGATGACAAGGGGCGTCATAAGTATGTGGGTTTTATTTCAAGCACACTGAGTCCAGCGCAGCGTCGTTGGTCCACAACGAAGCGAGAATTGTATGCGATTGTGTTGGCGTTGCGGAAGTTTCAAACGTACATTTATGGGCGTGCGTTCCGGGTACTGACAGATCATCGAGCATTAGTGTATTTGCATTCTCAGAAAGTGGTAAACCCTATGATGGCTGGATGGATTGAGACTATCCTAGATTTTACATTTGAAGTCGTGCATTTACCAGGAGCAATGAACATTTTTCCGGATTTATTGAGCAGACTATATCCACCTGTGGAGAATGAGAGTACGCAGTTAATAGTGGAGGAAAGTGAAGAGCGTAGTCGGGAGAGACATGAGCAAAATCGCAAGAATCGTGGTGCAAAAAATATGATTAAGAAGAAGCGGTATAGCAAAGATCAAGCAGTAAATATCTTTGCTACACAAGTGATTGAAAATGCGAAGGAAGATCTTGATTACATGACACCTCCTGAGGAAGAGCGAGATGAGATTTTACAAGAGATTCACATGTTTGGGCATTATGGCGCACAGGCGATTGTGAGAGAATTGCACTCGCAAGGGTTGCATTGGGCTAATGTGTATGAAGATGCTAAGAGGTTGGTCAGTAGCTGTCCAGAATGTCAGAAGCACAATATTGCAAAGAGAGGGTGGCATCCGCTCAAGAATGTAGTTTCGCTTCAGCCGATGTCGCATGTGTCAGTGGATTTGGGTGGCCCAATGACGATGACCTTTGATGGATATGTGTATATAATGGTTGTCACAGATCTGTGTACCAAGTATGTGATTTTGCGCCCATTAAAGTCGAAGGAAGCAACGAGCATTGCTAGAGAATTGATTAAGGTGTTTGGGGATTACTCATTTCCTATTATTATGCAGAGCGATCATGGTGGGGAATTCGAGAATCACTTGCTTCAGGCAATCAGTGAGAACCTAGGTTTGCAGCGCAACTATTCTACCCCATACGCAGCCAGAGGTAATGGGAGTGCGGAGGCGAGTGTGAAAATTGTGATGAATACGCTGAGGAAAATGTGTAACTCTAATGCGCGAGAATGGAGCGATTACCTTCCAATTGTGCAGCTTTGTTGTAATCGTTACATCAAGAGTAAATCGATGACTTCGCCGTTCTCGCTGATGTTTGCCAGGCGAGTTACACTGCCAGAGGATTATGCCAACAAAGACAAATACCCGATCCCTAAGGATATCATGTCAGTAAAAGAGCTTGAAGAGCGTATTGACTACATGCACAAGGTGGTATTTCCAGCGATCAATGAACGAGAGGCCAAGATGAATGCGATTATGCAGAAGAGGTTTAATGACAAGCATATGCTCGTGGACATTCCAGTGGGTGCTCATGTGATGGTAAAGATACGTCAACGACCAAGCAAGTTGAGTCCCATTTATGATGGTCCATATACGGTCATTCGTAGAAATCAAGGCGGGTCATACGAGTTGAAGGATGAAATGAATGAGATTCTTCATCGCAACTATGTACCATCCGAGCTAAAGGTGGTGAACATAGATGAAAAGGCCATTGATGATGAGTATTTCGAAATTGAGGCGATTCGAGATCATAGGGGCAAAGCAGCGAATCGTGAGTATCTCATCAAATGGAAGGGCTATGGTGAACGCATGTGTTCGTGGATAACTGCAGAAGATGTATCGGATCCCCATATTTTGCAAAGATATTGGCAAAAGCATGTGCAGCTGCAGAAGCAAGAAGAAGGGCGCATCCGAGAGCGAGTGGCTCAAATGCCGAGTAAGCAACAGAGGAAACGTGCTGCCACTGGGGAAGCAGATCAGGCGGGGGCTCCTCAATCCCCAGCGAAGCGGCGTCGGGCCACTTATGTTAGGAAGAAGACAGGATAAGTGGGAAGGTGAGCGACAGTGGGGACGAGGTAAGAGTGGTGATCGAGAGGGTGTTGTCATGTGTTGTGGTAGCAGTGTACCTTTTTACCTGATCATTGTTTTTTTTTTTCCCATTGGGTTTTACATTGATTGGGATGTTTTAATGGCCATTGTTCCGAATTCATGATAACACATAGGAAGTATTTCAACGAGCCAAGCTTGTGTGATCTATCTCCTGTGGTGTAGTGTTTATCGAATCGACAATTCTTGCAGTATTATCGATTCTGGTGGGGACGAATGTTGAGGATATAGATCATCTCTGAGAGGCAAATGTATTAGGCGTCGTATATTACATAAGAGGATCTGAGAATGAGCTGAGATGCATAGTAGAAGTGAGAGGTCTTTATTCAAGCAGCACGAAGGAACATGAGTGGTGCCATCAAATGGCTAATCTATATCCTGGTTCCTAGAGAGTGGTAGCCTATGGCCTTTCGTCCCTGGAAGTGGGTTTCAATTCCGACAAATGTTCTTCCGTCAAAGCTATTAGGAAGAACATTCTATCCTGGATCATCTTTGTTGTTTATCCTTGACTGGCGGTTCATGAGTTCTGATGCAGCACATCCTCGTTACTGGTTCAAGGCTTATACAATTATCCCGCATTCAAGATCAAGGTCCTATTGCTGCGGCACTGTCAAATAACTATAAATACCTTTGATATCTACACTAGTTTTGATCCCTATTCAATCTTGGAATAACATAATAAATATATTCAGTTCTAATTGTATTTACTCTGTCTATATTTCGTTATTCTAAACATAGTGTTTTTAAATGGGTTTTTTGATGTACATTTGAGCGCTTTCATTAATAGATCCAAATAGCATGAATTTGAATGAGTGCTATTTGATGAGCTTTGGTTTTCAATTAAGTTGCGTTTGGGTGGCTATTTCATTACACCTAGAATTGAGTAAAAAAGAAGAGTATTTATACATTTGCAAGCAGCTTGTAGGATTATTAGTGATGATAGAGAGCTATAGGTGCTACTATTGCGTTATTTGGCAAATGTTGTTGATGCTTGATTTAAAGTGGCAATTAATGCAAGAGCACTGGCCATAAGGGTCAATTTGTGTAATCTTGATGGACTTGTTGGATGAGCTATCGTCATGGTATGATTTAATGCAGCCTTGACAGTTCAAGGTATAATGTTTGTTATTGAAGCATAGAACCCGTTATCTGGAGTACTGTGCAACTATGGCATTAGGGCATAGTAGTTGACATATTTGAATATGCCTGTTGTTGATTTGATTTTGTTTCGATAATTATAACATCACATATTACGACCATCATGGGTGTGATTGAATATGCTCTAATCAGAAGCGATTCATTCACACAATGTGCACGGAGATAAGAGTGCATCTTTGGTTTAGCATGTTTAAATGGTTGTTGATGTACACTTGAGCGCTTTATTAATAAATTCAAATAGCGTTAATTTGAATGAGTGCTATTTGGTGAATTTTGGTTTTCAATCAAGTTGCGTTTGGGTGGCTATTTCATTATAAATATATCAGATTGTAGCTATTTCTCCAATTTATCTTATTACTAGACTTTAAAGACAGGAAGTGAGAAATGCTTCTTAATCGAGAGGCCAAAAAACACACAACATTAATCCTTAGGCTTTGCTTATTGATTCTTTTTTTTTAAAGAATGTGTCAAATCGTTGTAATACCCTCGTCCTGGGACCCTAACCCTCAGGGGAATTTTTTAGTTTTTGTGAATTTTCTTGGTATAGACACAAGAAACCATTCAACAAGCTATATCATTAGATGCTTACAATTAATAGCTATAATATTCATTCAATTGGTCACGATTACTCACTTGCGAGTTTTCGAGAAAACACTGAAATACTCAAATTCGTTTAGCCTAAAAATGCTATTTAAGGCTCAAAGCTAGGGACCATTTGAGAGTCCGACTAAAATGGTCTAATTCGGTGCTTCTATCTTTGATCCGTTGTTTCTCCTTGACTTCACTATATAAAACTAAAACAAAAAACATATTTCAAATTAAGGTACTAAAAGACACCTTTTGGTTTAAAAGGTGTGTGTGAAAAAATTGCTTTTTTCCAGTAAATAGAGCTCTTCATTTTTTAACACGAGAACAAACGGAGTGCAGTAAAAAAGGTGTTAAAAAAGCAGGTAGAATACTGTTAAAATCATTCTTTATTCGAAATTAGGATAATGTGCAATAAAATGTATATTCTACGTCTCTATTTATATTATCTGGTCTATATCTCTTATCTGGCAGTAGTTTAGTAGTTGCCAGTGATTCCATTACTTTATATAGTATTTTTGTTGGGTCATTTAGTTGTTGATCTGATGGATCAAGAACGGTATTTCAATATATGGTTTTTGAATCATGCGTAAAGAATAGCTCTTTATTGTTGAGCCTGTATCCTTTTTAGGTATATTTATGTTACAACACATTACAATACCCTTGACATTTACTTTAGTATCCGTCATCTCTTATTTTAGAGCATTTAACCCTTGCTATCATCATGCTAATACTATTATTATGCATGCTTATCTGCTGATGGTAGCATGGTTTGATTGAGATAACATTTATTTTGGGCTTTGTTTATGATGGGAATCTAGTCTAGTTCACTTCACGGAGTTTTAATATCACGGATATAGTTTCACAATGAGGGTTTATTTGGAATGATCTAAGGCTGCTCTTTTTTTCATCAGCGAATGTACAGTACAATGTAAAATTGAATCTGCCAGAAAAATACACTTTTTTTGAGAATGCATTCAAAGGACACATTTATATATTTTTTTCATTATGATGCTACTAGGATTTACAGTATGATGATAAGTCGTAATATAAATAGGTCTATTATTACTATCTATTATCCAACAACAGATGATTTGTTAAATACTTAATTAGCATGATGATTTGCCCAAACGACCTAAAAATAATAGCCCAAGACCTTTAGTGTGAGGCATTGCTAGATATAACAATACTTATATTGGTTTCATTAAACTTTTCTCGCGTAATTATTTGACAACCAACTTAACGAGTGAGCATTTGTTTATATGCTTAGCGACCCCTTGAAGTGAACATATAATGTTCCTAATATGAAGTCTCTAGCGTCAACACACGGCTTCGAAAAGCTATTCTCTCTTTTTCGTAGTAAATATGAAGCGCGCTTCTGATCCTTTCCCACACTACAGCGAAGCAAGATATCACCAAGCGGTTTTCAGTAAGAAATTTCTCGCATCTAGTCATCGATCTAATTTATCGTAACTGCTTGTAATTAACAACAGGTTCTAACAACAGATTTCATATGAAGAAGGTCGTTGCTGAAAATTGGCATATTTCTTAAATCATCAGTTTCTCGGTGACAACTTTCCAACTTCTATAATACAAAAAGAACTGCTAAAGAGAAAAGCTGCTTAATTATACTGTAATTTTATATTACTATAAAAGCCTCTAGAACCTGCTGATTTACATAATAAAGCAATATGAACATGCTATACTGTCAGTCCTATTTTACACAATGATTTCAAATTTACATTTTGGAACACTACAATGACCCTACTACATAAAGTACTACTTTCTTATAGTAATTGAAAAATTGACATATCGTCTCCTATATTACAACAGATTCGCACCTACTACTTTCTATTACCCACTAAGCACCATAAAGAAACTTTTTATAGAGTTACTCTTCGATTGATTTGGACATTAGGCTTTCAATAATGTTAATACCTGGCTCAGCTTGATGATCATTTTATAATCTTCTTGGCCCGCCAGAATGCCATGAAAAGCTATAAATCTCAAGAGCCAACAAAGCCATTATCGTCCAACTTTGAAAGACATGTATCTCTATAATACCAGAGCATATCTATTAATAGTATATAATAATGAATAGTAAGCTATACCTTTATTTAAGACGTTTTTAAGTCTTTATAACTTTTAGTAGTTTTTCTCTGTATCTAATGCCTCTGACTTGTGGAACGAATTTCCAAAACCAAGGCGCACAAGTCCGATGAAAGTTTATAATTGAAAATGCAATTCTTGAGAATTTCAACCTTTTCTTTTATTTTCCACAATAAACATGTCTTCTGGAGGAAAAATCATATTGTGAGTAGACTATATCCACGCTCTCTAACGTTTATCAATAACAAGTGTATCAGAAATGATGGCAATACCATGCCTGCCTTTGGTTTAGGAACTTGGTAAATGGAACCAACAGATTTGAAACATGCAAATGTCAATTAATGCAAGACGTTTAGGCAATCAAAGCCCAAGGAGGTCTATACTGCTGTTTTAACAGCTCTTCAAGCTGGATATCGACATATTGATACAGCCTTTGTTTGTAAGCTAGCCAAATGTCATTCATTCAAATGACGTACTCAGACATGCTATCACAGATCGCAATGAAAAAGAAGTAGGCCAAGCTATCAAAGATAGTGGTATCGCACGTCAAGAGTTGTTCATTACCACTAAATTGTAAGCTGCCCTATCCTACAAAACCTGTGATATACTTTTTACTGATTGTCTCGTCATATCAGATGGAACAACAGCCATAGACCTGACCTCGTCGAAAAGGCACTTGAAGTTTCTCTTGCCAATCTTCAATTGGATTACCTTGATTTGTATTTAATGCACTGGTAAGCAGCACATCATCATTATACAAATGCCGAGTAAACTTATCAACTCCCCATTCAATACAAGGCCTGTTGCTTTTCAACCATCCAAATCAAACTTTCCCAAGACAGAGGATGGAAAGATTGCATTGGATTCAACTAGTTTTGTGGACACATATGCTGTAAGTATTTATATTAAATTCTCACTGATGACAAAGCTTGAATAGCATTTTTCAGGCAACACAAAACATGATGCTTGGCCCTAACAACCCCGATATCAAACGTTATAGGCTATGGAGAAGCTGGTTGTGTCTGGTAAAACTAGATCGATTGGTGTCAGTAACTTCAACATTTACAATTTGGATAAGCTTTTGAAGAATTGCAAGATCCCTCCAGCTGTCAATCAGGTTAGAATTCATGCCAGAAAAAAAAAAGTAAATGGATCATTGGCAATTTTAATCACATTTACTTATATAAAGGTTGAAATGCACCCTTACTTATCACAGCCTGATCTGATTGCATTCTGCCAAAAGAATAATGTGCATAGTAGGTCTCATCTTTGCATTCATAAATCATGACACGCATTCACCTGAACCTTCATAGTTACTGCTTATTCGCCTTTGGGAAGCACTGATTCCCCTGTAATGCAAGAACCTGTCGTGGTAAAGTATCTCTGTCTTTTTATTCATGGCCATTATTTCGTGCCTAACCATTTTTCTCTACAACAGCTCAATATTGCTAAAAAGCACAATGCATCTCCTGCTCAGGTGTTGTTGGCTTGGGGTTTACAAAGAGGATGTTCTGTGATTCCCAAATCAGTTACTCCTTCTCGCATCATCTCCAACTTTCAAGTGATTCAACTTGATCAAGCAGAATTTGCTTCTCTAGAAGAATTAACCAAAAGCAAGCAAGGAAAGCGCTTGTTGGATCCTTCGCCCTTCTGGGGTGTTGATATTTACAAATCCAAATTATAATCTGGAGCATTTATCATGTTCTCAAGCGAAATAAAATAGCAAAATGCACACGTGCGCAATGGTTGTCGATGAAGCTGCTAGTTCAAGTGCATCTCTAGTATATACATGTTTTTTTTTTATTGATTGATCAATCTAGTCATACAAATCGCGGTAAAATGGTAAACGGTTGAATAGGTGTTGTGCTTTCTAATTCTAATGCATAAAATAAGCAATCTTTTGTTCTATCTAAACGGTCTGTTTTCTTGTAAATTTCACCTAGATAATACCATGCAGACGCATGGTCCCACCCGTTCTCCTGTGTGATGGCCAGCAAGAGCCCTTCCGCTACTTCTAAATGTCCTTGTTCTATATAGGTTCTTGCTAACCAAATTCTACAATCCACATCGTTTGGTTTTGTCACTAGTCCCTTTTGGAATGCTGAAATGGCCCTGTCAGGCTTGTTTTGTGCCAATCGAATACGTCCTAAAAGACACCAGACACCAGCATGGGTTGTCCAATCGACATTCTCTGCTTCGGAAACTGCTTTTAAAGCTTCCTCTAGTTTTCCGGTTCTTAAGAAACCTTCTGCCGAGAGTAGCCATAAATCACACAGCATCTTGCATGAACGTTGATGCTGTAGTCTGGCGTGTGTGGTTGGTCTGGAGAGTGCGGTGGTGGTTTGAAGGAGTGTGTGTGTGCTGATGATGGAAGAGGCGATACTATGAATGGAAGATGCTGATCCTCCGTCAAGTGCAGTGGGTGATCCGCGTGTTGTATTGCCTGTAAACAAAAAGCATGAGCTGTGTGCATTCTTTGTGTATTGCAAACTTAACCAACCTGTCATCTCTTCTTTTTTTTGTTTGCGGATCAAACTTTTGGGATCCAATAGACTCAACTTACTTGCATGTCTATGCAATGATTGCTCTCCTGCGCCTTTTGTTGTTGTTACAGGAGCAGGCACTGAACGAACACTGCTCACATCTGATTTCTCCAAATGACCATGACTAAACATGTCAGCCAAATGAAATTTCCTCCCTGTAAATGATGATACTGAGGCGCTACGACCACCTAAACTTCTTGATGGCATGGAAGCATTACTGGCACTGCGGTTGCGAGTGACTGATGCGGCGTTGGCTGAGCCATTAACGCTTTCTTGCATGCTCATGTTGCCAAGGGAGCCGGATAACACCATGCCATATCTTGCATTTCCGTTTGAGATGGCTTCATGCAACATGTTGGAGCTGGTAGCATCGGGGATCAATTCAGGAACCACAATCTTGCCAAATACCTGGAATAAAGCCTCTTGAGACGCCATGGCAGCTTCTGCGCCTTGCACACGTTCAATGAGTAAGGTTTGTGTCATTTGCAACAAGACATGTTGTAATATGTCATCGCTGTAGTCCACCCAGCTGTCTTTGCTGGTAATTTTGCTGGCTTCCATGAGCGCAATCTCGCATGTCTTGAGCGCTTGTGCTTGACTGTCTTTGATGGGACATGTACACAAGAGAGCCAATAAATGCCATGAGGGAAGGTGTTGTGAATTGAGTTGCAAAGATTGCGTGATCATTTGTAAGGCCTGCACAATATCTCGCATGTCTGCTAGCTGTAAAGCAAGTTGGTAGTATGTCTCCCAGCTTTGATTGTTGATAGCCATTGATTTTCGTAATGAAACCAAGGCATTTTCGTGATATTTTGGTCGACGATCTTGATCAAAGGCTAATCAACAGATTGAGTTATGATTTGCGTGCAACTATAGCGCCTCATCCCCCCCCTTACTTTGACTCGCCAAGAATCCAAAGGCTACACCTAATGTTCTATAGACGACAGCACCCATCTCAATGAAATGGTCGTCATGCTGATCACTATTTGCCATTTCTTTAGCGTAAATTCGCTCAGCCATCTCAGCCATATTGACTGCATCCGATCCCTTGCATAGTTCTTGGCAGTACATTTTGACAGCAGCCATGAGCAATTTGATCTTGTTGTCAAGTGTCTCAACCTCCTCGCTGCGCTGTGGTCCATCTGATTTCTTGGTCTTTTCAGCAATGGCCAACTCTTCCACTTGATCTGCACTCGGCACGGGTGTGCTGTATCCAAAAGAATCTGATGCCAATGCTGCTGTCATGGATCGAGATTCAACCATGGCTTTTGATTCCAAATCCACAAGATACAAATAGGCGCCAAGTGCGTGCTCGGCTTCCTCGTAATCGCCCAATTGAACCAGTGCATGAAACAAGTGTCGAGTGATGCAAGGCGAGTTGAATGTTTTGAGAGAAGCACGGTTCAATGCCTCCACATAGCCTCTCTTTTCTGTCTCTGTGCCTCCCACCAGTTCAAAATCCTCTGCTAGTCTGTTTACAAAGTCCAATACAAGTGCGTTGGGTTGTCCAGATCGAGGAAAGTGCGCTAATGAATACACCAGTTTTTCATAGATTGTGTGTAGTTGCATAATCTCAATACTGAATAATTGATGATCGTATTCTCGTTTTGCTTCCATAAATTGATCTCTAAAATCGGTATATCTTTTCAATGCCATGCGTCTGATTTAATCGACATATACGTACTCGCTACACTGTTTTCCTTCCTCTGTTTCGCTAAAATCCACAGGTGGGGCATACTGATGTGCTCTATACAGACTGGAAAAGTAGCTCAAAGAATATCTTGTGACAACAACACGTTTGTAGACCCTCCATGTATTCAATTGAGATGCGCAGGCTTTCTGATAAGCTCTAATGAGGTTCATTGTCTGAGGTATCCTATCACTTGATTGACAGCTTAAGGGAAAAAAAGAGATGGTTTTAGCTTCGTGTCATGTTACACGCAGACCCACATCTACCTATCGCTCAAAGCCAGAAGCGTGCCTCTATAGAGACCTTCTTCAGCCCAATCTACGACAACATGATCAATTAAGCTCGGCGCTTGATTCACAGCAGAGGATAATTCATCATAGGCCATCATGGCGTTCTGTTGTAGCAAATCCAGTGACATGGCTAACAAAATACATAGTCAATGAGCACTACATTCTATCCCTCCCTTTTTTTTTCCATACCTCTGATAGCCAGTGTTTGCATGTACAATGTGTAGCTGTATCCAGATGTTGTCTTCAGCTTTGCGTATCCCGTCTCGCTGATGGCTTCCAAAGCCTTTTGATATTCACCGCATTCAAACCAACTTCTTGCCAAAATCATCCTTGTCATCTAAAACATGATAGTACCTGCATGAACGACCCTGACACGACATGAACCACAACATCTAAAGATGCCATACCTCTTTGACTAATTGTGTCTCTGCGCTGGGATCCTTATCGCCCAGTGCTGTTGATAGTTGCTGTTGAATTGGTTTTATCAAGCTCTGTGACACACGTGTGGACAAGGTGATGTTGTTGGGCGAGTCCTTTGCAAACAGCTTTTTTGAATCTTTGCGGTTGCTTTCTAGTACATGGACTAGGTTTGCCTCTGCCAAGATGGACTGTTCTAGTGCTACAAGAAAAAAGTGGTTAGAGCAACGGCGTTCAGCAGCAGCAGCAGCAGCAGCAGCAGCAATAAACTGTATTACCAAGCCCATTAGGATTGTGCTTTCTGTATCTTCTTGCAAGTTCAGGTATCGCTTGCCAATGACCCTTGCAACGAGCGACATCAATTTCCTTTGAGATGGTGATTGCTTTGTTTGTCACCATGGCCGGCCAAGAAAATAAGAAAGAGAAAAGGAGAAAAGGCTAAATGTTTACATTGAACGGACCATTTATTTACACGACTAGACACGGATGAATCGGCTAGTAAAATGTCAATTGCACCGGCCCGATGTTACACACTACACACATCTCGAGATCAGATATTTTTTTAATTGATGTGATTAGCAAAGGGTGAATTTTCATGTGATACGTGAGGGGAGGAGGGAGGGGGGGGGGAATATAGTTAGTCAATGTCCATGCGATCTTCTTGACGCTGGAGATGGTGGTTTACAAGTCGTGCTTGAATGTTCTTCATGTTGGGAACGCCAACCTCTGTCTTGTCTTCATTGTTTGTAGCAGTATTTGTAGTGGTAGCTGCCACAGAAGTATCTGTAAGCAGAGACACTTGATTTGTCACATTGGAGCATCGATAGAAACCACAGCCCTATCAAGCGAATCAGTTCGAGGTGATCTCCCCAATGCATAGCCATACATCAAAACCTACATCTGCCCAAGATGATCTACATGCCCAACAAAAGCAGAATCCACAATAAGAACAATCGACCTTGTTGCATCCTTCATCTCGGTTGATCATGATGGAACAGTTGGGACATCGACGACTGTTGGCTAATTTCCATTCTACTGTCTCCTTGATGTCTTGGGCTGTTGCCTTGTCTGTAGCCATTCTTTTCATGTGTTGCTCGCAGTCTAAGCCTGGGTGTGCATCGTAGCCACAATGCAAGCAGACCATAGTATGGCAGCTAGTGCTATAATAAAGTATCAATACACCCATTGCCTTGATAAACAACATTCGTACCAGTTCATGCGTGGAAAGTTACTAATGTGTGCGAATTGCAATGACTTCCAGACATCTGGTTCGACGCAGAAATTGTTGATGAATTCTTGTGAAATGTTGTGGGCAAATCGCTTTGCGGTGTGGCTGATATGGTGCTTTTCAAATGTCAAGACGTCCTGCATGATGTTTTTGTAGAGAATCAGGAGCTTGGAGTCTGACCAGTCTTGACGTTTGTAGATGGTGATCCAGCGCTTGACGGCAATGTGATCTGTGTGATTCTTGTGGGAATCACCGTGGTAGCAAGAAAATAACATGGACTCCATGATATCACAGAACAATCTACTATTAACAAGATGCATTGTGAGCACACACACACACACACATCAATGGCGTCTCTGTCTCTCTCTCTGTCTCTACTCCCCCTCCATAGACTTACTTTGACTGCATCAATTGGTTTCTGTTGGCATTGTACACACAGGGCGTTATTTCATCTTGGCAGTGAGGACATGCTCGAGTGTAGCTTCTGTAAGGCTTGTTGAATCTGTCGTACGTGTCGGTAACCTTTCGAGGCACATACTGTGTCCATTCATGCTTTGGTATCTGTTCATTGCAAACAGGACACCTGATAGGAGTCACACTCAAGCCCCATGATGATTTAACTACTTCGACAATGTATCTAAAAAGGATGATGGTTATATAAACATATATGTGGAATAGATGCTTATCACAAGTACTTTTGGAAGCAATCTAAACAATATTGATCTCGACAGAACTCTAAACAGAAATCAAGATGTGCATCAAAACAAATAGAACATCTGTTCATAAAGTGCTCCATCTCATCTTGTTCGCCAAACGAGCTACTAGCTACACTGGAGTCTTCGGATTCGTACATGGATTGTGTTTAGAGAGAGATATAAGCGTTGAAATCAGAGAGTGAAAAAGGGATGAAGTTTGTAAAAAGAGAGATTGGTTTGAAAGAAGAAGAAAAAAAAAAGGGAAAGGGAAAGGGAAAAAAAGAATTGCAATGCTCGTATCAAATATACAATACCATTACATGACCTTGTGACGTTATGTGTTGATAAATACAACAACTGATAACTGGAAAAAGATCATCACTTGCATGGCGTATTATACATGCTATTTGCGATTATTGACAGCTTGAATAGTTTGTTTCGATCCTTCTTTTATAGTAAGACAGACGCAAAGATAGAGTATGGCAAAATAATGTAAACCGAGAAATAGTCATCATTGACACTCATTCCATAACTGATAGCTGCGCAGATCAATGCTGTCGTTTCCACTGCATGAAAAGTTGTATTACACACACGAGAGGAGGCTTGCCATCTGAAAGTCCGGTTCGGGATTTAATTTAATTTTTTTTCGTATAGAGTGTATGGGGGGGGGGGGAGAGGGGGAGCGTGCCTGAATGTTTGAAATGATCATTGATCCAACAAGGCCATATAATGATACATTTTCCTTAGGTACTATAGGCACATGATGCTTGAGCGGCTATATGTCAACATTAAAAGTCGATCATGAACCTTGTTGCACTTGTGTATGTCGATATGGTGAGGTTACTATGTCAATGCAAATATTGGAATTGCTCCATTCATTGATATACCCTGAAAGCAATTTACATGATTGCTGGCCAAGGATGCAACAATGACCGTCTGTTTGATTAGATCCAATTTTTTGGTTGTGTATTATATATATATATATATATATTCATAGTTTTTTTTTTATAAAAAAAAAATTGAATGATTGACGCTTACCCTGAATAATAGGTAGGTTTGAGTGGCTACTACTGCTCATGCTGCTGAATGGCCAAGTACACCAATACTTGGTATGGATCTGCTCTGTATTAGCAAGTGAGATGCAATTGAAAAATAAGCAAAAAGCCAAGTAAACCCATTCGAGGTCTGTGAATTTACATTTGATGCACTTTTGATGTGGCAAGTTTAAATGGTCAGATCTAAATAAACCACTACTTTAAATCGTGTAATCATTGTGGGTAGATAGTATAGTTTGATATAGCACCAAGTTTCATATTTTTACTAATGTGGTTCTTCCAAATTGCCTATATATACAATCAGGGCATTAGCGTCTTATGTAGTAATGGTTGAATAAAGTGAACAAACTTTACATGCCGCATAACAATTCGCCTTTCTAGTAGCATTTTTCAGTGATTAAATATACTAGATATGGATATAAACAGCATAAACACCAACATCCAATTATACTAAGCTGCATTACTTTTTTAATTTGTAATCCTATTTCTGATGAGCTCCAAAACCACGATTGAAACCTTCATATTTTAGAAAGCCCATGATGTTGCCAGCCAGAGTATTTAAAACTCAGACATACATCCATGATTCCAGAGTGGACGAATTTGATAAGATTTCGACTTGATTAAGCTATTCTGTAAGATTCGACCATAAAAATGCGACAATCACCTAGTACTTTCTAATGCATTCTTGGGCTGCTTTTCGAGGCGGATCTAAAGATACCCATAATCAGACATGTTTTGAATAAGCTGATTGAGCAATTTTGGAAAATATAAAATGAGGTTTTTGGTGGAAATACCAAGATTTTGCATATCAGGATCTCGCAAACAAGGTTTCAGGGGTTGCCCTGGATCGATAGCAACATTTTGATCTAATATATACCATAGTGAATGTCTTTTTTTTGGGGGGTCAAAAAGGAGATTGTTTGATTTTTGATGAAAATCATGAGTGGTACCTCTGGTATTTAGTCGATTTTTGACGATCCCAAAAAAAGTTGAGCAAAGATATAAGCAAGTAAGTGCTAGTTGAGAGCAATTGTTTGGCGCTATTCTGGATGTCTGAAACGACTTCTAACTCGAGAAGTTACGGATCAAGTGCACCCAAATTGCGCTGCGGCTGTCATTCTCTCCAGTAGTAGCTGCTGTTGCAAGTATGCTATATACCCGTATATGCAGTATTGTTATTGATACAGATGTGGTACACGGTAAAAGAGTCAGATTCACAACAGTTACAGAATGCCTATAACGGGCTTTCACATCGTAAATCAAACATTGAAAAAAAAAAGTGAATCAAAGTGTACAGTGATAGGATTGCTTGCTGTGGCGTGTCAATGACCCTGATGAATCGACAAGGAGACCATCTTCATGTTATAGCATGTTTCTTCAAAAACAAAAGGTATTCTTCTAGAAAATCTCTAAATAACGTACACATTACGTATAGCGTCTTCTCAGAAACACGTACATTTCTGCAGCATGCAACAACAACAAAAGAGTCTAGATTTTGTTTGCAATGTATAAATAACTTTATTATATGATTAGTTTGAGCGTAATATTGTGTAAAATGCGTATAAATATGATTTCTAATAAGTTTGAGTGTGTGTATAAACATTTTTTTTTTTTTTTTAGAATAAATAGATAGATTGAGTCATCGGTAGTGTCGATACTGGATCACACACACAATCCACTCCATCAGCTGTAACCGCGTAAGTTTCTGGATCTACAGTAATCTTTGGCATGGCACTATTATGCTTCATGTCCTTCTTGGTTACATTTCGACAGTTCTTGACGGGTTCAATCCGCTTTCTTAGTTTATATGAATCGATTTTGCCGTTATCAATAGACACTTGTGAGACAAATAGCATACAGCTCTTGGACAGACTGGATGGGAATGAGCCATACATGGGCCTGGAAATAATAGGCTCTGTGGTTGAGATGGAGCCATTGGCATCACCTAATAATAAAAGTCAATCAGTATCTTGGTGTGTACATTGCATTGTAAAAAAAAAAAAAAAAAAAAAAAAAAGCCTGCCGTATATTTACCCATTTGGCCCCAAACGATAATGCCTCCCTTTAAAATGAGCTCTGGCTTACTACCAAAGAATGCAGGCGAAAATGCAACAAGATCTGCTACTTTGCCAACTTCAATGGAACCAACCAAATGACTGATACCATGAGCCAGTGCTCTACCATGATTGCGTTAGTGGCTATAGTCCCAATACCTTTTTTTTTTTTTTTTTAAAAAAAAAAGAGATGCTTACACGTTGATTGTATATTTTGCAATGTAGCGCTTGATTCTAAAGTTATCGTCAAGCTGGCCTTCGTCTTCCGGTAGTTTGCCTCGCTGTTGCTTCATTTTATGTGCAGTCTTCCATGTTCTCAATACAACTTCGCCTACGCGACCCATAGCCTGGCAGTCAGAACTGATCATACTAATAGCGCCGATATCGTGCAACACATCTTCAGCAGCAATCGTCTCTGCTCGAATACGACTCTCTGCAAACGCGACATCCTCTGGAATTGTCTTTGATAAATGATGGCATACCATCAACATGTCAATGTGTTCATCCAGTGTGTTGGCAGTGAAAGGTCGAGTAGGGTTGGTGGAAGAGGGCAATACATTGGGTTCAGAGCACACGCTGATGACTTGTAGAAAAAAAAAGAGAAGCATGGTCAATCAAAATGAAAAACTCACGCTACCGCACCCAGCCTGTATATACTTACTATCAGGGGCATGTCCGCCTCCAGCACCCTCACTGTGGTATGTGTGAATAGTTCTCCCCTTGAAAGCGCCAATAGTCGATTCAACAAAGCCAGCTTCGTTCAATGTATCCGTGTGAATAGTAGTCTATGTTCAATGTTTAATTATACATACACATCATGCAGTATATGCTGCAATGCGTCTAATTTTACCTGCACATCAAATTTATCACATACTTCCATGCATGCATCAATTGCTGCAGGAGTAGCGCCCCAGTCTTCGTGAATCTTCAGGCCTAGACAACCAGCTTCGATCTGCTCTTCCAATGGCTCCTTGGAAGCACAGCAGCCTTTGCCGGTAAAACCGAAATTAAGGGGAATATCATCTGTTGCCTGCATCATCATCTCAATATGATGATTTCCGGGTGTACACGTTGTTGCGTTTGTGCCTGTGTTGGGTCCAGTACCACCTCCAATCAAGGTCGTGATGCCACTAGCCAATGCCTAGTAATGTGACAAAAAGTATTATTGTTCGCCTTTTTTGTACATTATGAATTTGTGCATAGTTACACCAGATAGGGACGACAACATACCTCATAACACATTTGAGGGCAAATATAGTGAACATGAGAATCAATAGCGCCCGCAGTGAAGATCAAGCCCTCGCCTGCCAATGCCTCAGTACCAGCGCCCACAATCATGCCAGGAGTAACATTGTCCATCATATCAGGATTGCCTGATTTACCAATACCGACAATAATGCCCTTTTTAATACCAATATCAGCCTTGTAAATACCAGTGTAGTCGAAAATCATGGCGTTTGTAATGACCAGATCCAAAATCTCGTTGTCGCAAGCATCTGTTGCTTGACCCATGCCTTCTCTCAGTACTTTTCCGCCGCCAAACTTGCATTCATCGCCATACAATGTGAAATCATGCTCGATGCGAGCCCATAGATTTGTATCTCCTAATCGGACTAAATCCCCTGTGGTAGGGCCGTAGTGGCAAATATAATAGTCGCGCTCCAGTTGATATGGAGGTGCATTGGGTAAGAGTGGCGTGTTGGCATCATGCATGAATCCCAGGGATACCAGGTTGTTGATAATTTCAGGAAGCTTAATCATATCCACAGGTCCAGAGGCGAGGTTGTTGCCACCCGAGATGATTTTGTTGCCTCCAATCTCGACTAATGTTACCGTTTTGAAATCTCCAGGCTCAAAACGAATGGCAGAACCAGCAGGAATATCCAAGCGCATACCATAAGCAAGTGCACGGTTAAAGTTTAGGAATTTGTTTGCTTCAATAAAGTGGAAATGAGAGCCAACCTATGAGTCCCATGTTTGTGAGGAGAGAAAGAGAGAGAGAGAGAGAGAGAGAGAGAGAGAGAGCGCGTGAGTAATAAGTCGAGTTTTGCCATGTGTGTATAACACGCTGTACCTGAATTGCCCGATCTCCAAAATTAGTTACGGTGAGGGATAGTCTCTTTCTGTCGACATTGAGCTGAATTGGACCACCCACACCGATAACTGCACCAGGAGCATCTTCACGAGATCTAGGAGAAGGTAACTCAAACTTGGATTCGTCTGGAATTGGATAGAATGAGCCATACAAGGCCAATTCAATATTGCCATTATCAGTACAGATGGGATCATGGACAGTGACGAGATAGGTGCCATCAGGAAATGTGCCTTCGATTTGCACTTCCTTGACCATATCCATGACATCTGGCAATACATGTCTTCTGCCCAACATTTGCTTTCCTAGATCCATCAATTGAGACACAGAATAGCAGCCATCTCGCATTAATTCCAGTAACTGAGATGATAAAAGTGCGATTGTTTCCACATAATTCAGCTTTACACCTCGAGCTAATCGTTTCTGAGCCAGTGCTCCAACTATTATAATTTTCCCAAAATAATGATTTAATAAACTTTTGCTAAACCAATTTTAGAATTAAGCAAAGCACACACAGAGCAAATGCGTTTGTTTGTGAGTGAGTGGTGGTGGCTGATTTGATTTACCTTGAGATAGCAATAGTTTGTCTAATTCACGAGGAATTAACTTCATTTCTTTTTGGTACTGAAATAAGAGTGCGAGTGAGAAAAGAAAAGAAAAAAAAGTGGAAAAGAGAGAAGAAAAACAAAAAGAGAGAACAAGGTGAAAAACTCCTCCTTTGTTGGTGCTCCTCCTCCATCCTCCCCATGGATTGCAACATGCTATTATGAGATTTGGGAATTAAGGATTCCCGATGACGGCGAGCTTTTATCGGAGCGTATGTTTACGACTGGAAGGTATATTTTAATTGTTTATAGTCGCACATTGCAATCATGACCCTACATTTAGATCTGTTTCCCGTTTATGGAAGATTTCTTAGAAGTTCCTGTCAAAATTGGCAGTTGGTTGGTTTAGAGGAGTTATTTCATCTCCGGTTTGTATGACCCTAAACGAACAAACACCGTGAGTTGATAAGAAAAACTCGCATAAGAGTCTTGTATGTTTTTAGAAAAACAGTGTCGCACAATTCAAGAAAAGAGTGTCGTATATATATATATAATTGTTTATTAAATAGGATGGCCTGCAAGGCAGCCATCAAAACGTCTAGTGCAATAGCGCGCAAACCCTTCAAAAGATGGCTGGGCAACTTGGTTGCTAGCGTCTGCAATTATTTGGGGAATAGTATCTTTTTTTTGAGTATATACTCTCTTTTTTTTTTTTTTTTTTTTTTACGCTACTCTTAACAACAGACCAAAATTGTTCTATTGGGTTGAGTTCTGGAGAGTAAGGTGGCAAGTAAATGCACTTGTAGCCACGCTCTTTGATCATCTCACCAATTATTTTACCTGTATGTATGGGGAAATTTGTCCATCTCAGCAAGAACGTCTTTAATAAAATTGACATAGTGGTTGGTTACTACCGTGTCCTTTGTTTGCTGCTTTCTACCACCGGCTAGCTTTGTTTTCTTTGAAGGTGGCATGGACTTTCTCAAGCTGATTTTAATCAAGCCTTTAGCAGAAATGGCATCCAAGATGGAAATTGAATTGGCCCTAGCCGTAAGCACTTTGACTTTGACAGCCTCCAGTGATGCCATGGCCTGTTTTCAATAAGGTTAGATAATGGCAATTGCTATTAATTGGAAAGAGACGGAAGACTTCTTGGTGGTATTTATCGTTTTCTTAGAAAAATATCCAAGGCGGCACAAGTCTCAGGCAAGCATGAACTTGCTATCGGTGGGCTCTGCAGTCTTTGCTTCTCCATAGTGGTTCAGGTTTGTTGGTGATCGATGAGGGTGTTCTGTTTGCTCTCGGTGCTGCTTATAGTACACTTTGGAAGAATTATCGCTTACATTAACTATTTTTTTTTTTTTTTTTTTTGGATGGAAATTGTTTCTTTATCGTGAAAGCTTGGGCAGCCGTCAACAAAGCTAAAGATACGTAGATATCATTCTACAAAAGAAGAAAATCTAATTCGATCCACTTGAGAAGTTTATTTATGTTGATTAAATATTTATCATTATTGATCCAACTTGCCCGTATATTGTAGTATCGCCCGTCTTGCAAGATTCAACGCCACAGTCGCACCTCAACCTAGAGATGCATTCGGTAAAGTTCACTCTTTCAAAGGTATGCTGATCCCTACGAGATTATCCTTAGTCGGGTCCTTGTCCTATCTCATGTATAAACATATCCATTTCTTGATCTGCTGGAATATTCAATTCTTGCATATGCAGACATTTTGCCAGCAAAAAGGTGAAAGCATGCCTTCCAGCTTTTGAATGTCTGTATCGAACCCATGATCATACATTTTTCAAATGTATGAGTCATGGTTCAGGCATGCCACTAGCCGTATTCTGACTTCAAGAAGGTTTGTGCTGTTTATAGAATTGAGAATGATCGTGGTAAAAAGCACAAAACAAAGAGGCGTGTAGGTTGTTGACGGCAGACATTGCTAATGTTTGGATGGGACCTCTCTCACTCTCTCACACACACACACACTCTCTCTCTCTCTTCATTCTCGTGTCCTAAAGGAGTAAATGGTTCAAACGTGTAACCCCAGCTTGAATCGCAGACCCGGGCGTATTACGGAACTGAGAATTATATTTAAAGTGTATTTTAATATGTCTGTGAGAAAATACCATATCATCTAGATCGCGTTTCAGTTGGCATATTTTCCCTTTTTCTCTTGTCTATTAAACAAACTTGATTATCAACAACATGGCTCAAACTTGTCGCTTCGAAGAACATCCTTCATCTAATACCGCTGCTGCTCACGATCATGGTGATGGACATGTCCATAGTCATGCTGGTCATGATGCTCACGACCATGGACACACTCACGAGCAAATGGATTCCCCTGGTTTGTATCAAGAACGTCCCAAGGCCATCTACAAGAACCGTGATTGGAACGAAAGAGCTTTCACTGTTGGCATTGGAGGGTAAGTTTGACTTGTTGTCACAGATGCAACACGCAGTGTCTCATCTCGTTGTGTTGGTGTCAATTAGTCCTGTTGGTTCTGGAAAGACTGCATTGATGCTGGCTTTGTGTCAACGCCTTCGTGACAAATACTCGCTCGCTGCCGTCACCAACGATATCTTTACCAAGGAAGATACTGAATTCTTGATTCGCAATGCTGCTTTGCCTGATGATCGTATCGCTGCTATTGAAACTGGTGGTTGTCCTCATGCTGTAAGTGGCTGATGTTGTATTTGATTGCATTGGTATTCATCATTCTGCCCTTTTTCTTTGTAGGCTATTCGGTAAATGCTCGCTCATCTTGGCTTTATACAAAAAAAAAAATTACTAACAATTTACACAGTGAAGATGTCTCAGCCAACTTGAACGCCTTGGAAACCCTTCATAGCAAATTCAATACACAATTGTTGTTGATTGAATCTGGTGGCGATAATTTGGCTGCCAATTATAGGTAAGCCTTTGATCCACAGAATTATAGACTGTATAAAACCTAATCTTTATTTTCTATTTGTGTAGCCGAGAATTAGGTATTTTCTTCCGTTATCTTATCTATATGAAAACAAATGTTCCTAACCCATGATACAATTAGCGGACTATATCATTTACGTGATTGATGTTGCTGGTGGCGATAAGGTCCCTAGAAAGGGAGGTAAGGATAGAATGCACTCATATTAAGCTTTTTTGACGTTTTACTTATATGTTTCATACCACAAAAAAGGCCCTGGTATCACTCAGAGTGATTTGCTGATTATCAACAAGACAGATTTGGCTCCCATCATTGGTGCTGATCTTGATGTTATGGCCCGTGATGCAAAGAAAATGAGGTACGAGTATATATATATATGTAGCTTCGAGGGGTGGGGGGGATCATTGATACTCACTTTTTTTTTGTCACAAAACAGAGGCGATGGACCTACAGTTTTCGCTCAAGTCAAGAATGGCGTTGCTATGGATGAGATCATTTCTCTTATTTTGGGTGAATGGCGCGCTAGTGGTGCCGCTAAGGAATCTTCTTAATTTTCTAGGACATAGAAATTGATTATAAATAAAAAAAAAACACAACATTGTACAAATATACATTCGAAAATGTGCTTTCGTTTGATGATGGAATAGGGTACGCATTGATGCAATGATTGAGGTATGACAATTTTTTTGCCGGTTGTGTGCAGCAATTGATGAATTTTATCGTTATAACACTGACTTTGATCCACAGAAACTGTGAATTACTCTCAATACAAGATTTGATTCGACGCAGTCTTTTGAATCCTTGCTTCTTCAGATTTCAAACTTGAGTCTGGTATTCTGCCAGAAATTTGATAGTGGTTTTCATGGTTTTGTTTGAAATTTCAGATACGCATAATGAGTTGCCAATTTCAAGTGATTAATAGATGCTTGAAAAAAAAAAAAAAAAAAAAAAAGAGTGTGTCTTTTATCCTCTGTTATACGCGACAATACTTCATCTAGGCTTATATAGGTATTGAATTTGATAGGATTTTGGTTGATTATCGTCAGGCACAGAAACAATAGACTCTGTGGTGTCGCCAGCCAAGTAGACTTGGATTTTATTCATCTCATGGACAACTTTCGACTACTCGGCTTTGTACAGTTCATTATATGGCTCGCAGAAGAACATACACATGGTATCCAATGTCGATCTAGCTTCATGAGCATTTCAACAAGGATCGATGAATACTAGCCGGAATTCACCTACATCTAGTCGAGTTGATACGATTCAGCTATAATCCGGACAAGACCATATATATACGGTGGATTGACCCTTAAAAGTTTACATAAGCTTCTCATTTTATATTCATTGTAGACTCACGACTATCCGTTCTTCGTTTGATAAATATCAGAAAACAACGTTCGCGCCTTTTTCGTTGACATTGCAATCAAAATGTCAAAGCTTAATCATTGCCGCGACTTCTTGTTCCTATCTCGACGCGCCAATATGCAATACTCTACATCTGCGAGCACCCATAGGATGATGGCATAATTCAATTGTGACACAGAAAGAAAAAAAAAATGCATAGAGCGATCGTCTCTTTTTTTATCTGATGGCTTCGTGACAACACCAAAAGACATAGCCCAAACGACGCTATTTATTGAAACAAAGGTTATTACAGATTTTGCTATCGCATTAGGTAACAAGGATGGCCGACCGAGCAGAAATTAGCTGATGATGATCTTTGATTAAAATGTACATTTATGGCATTTTAAACATGGCTATGGCGTCATGGCATTGAGCGTTTTGTCCGTTATAAAGCGAAGCGGGAAAAGGTTGGATTTTCTATCTTTTTTCAATTTCTCGTCAACACATTTATAGCATGACCTCTCAAGCATTACCAGTTTACGTCTCTGGCTATACCAACGACAAGAGCGTGGGCATCTACCAGTACAGCTTCAACCCCTCCACTGGCATCTTGACTCCCAAAGGATTAGCCGCTGAATCAGTCAACCCTTCTTATTTCACGTTGCATACCAGTAATCAACATTTATATGCTACGAATGAAGTGGGAGAATACAAGGGCCAAAAGACAGGTTATGTATCCGCCTATACGCGCAACAAAGAGACAGGCGAGTTGACGCTTGTCAATGAACAACCTTCTGGTGGCCAAGATCCTTGTCACGCTACTGTGGATGCTACTGGAAGCTATCTGTTGGTGGCCAACTACTCTGGTGGCTCTGCAAGCGTCATTCCTATCAAGAGTCCCGGCGCACCTGAATCTACCTTGGGCGACATCATCTCTAATCCTGTTCACGGTGAGAAGTATCAAGCTACATTGGGTGTTCCCGATCGTCAAGAGAAGCCTCACGTCCATTCCATTGATTTGGACCCCATTGCTCAACATTACGCCTTCTGTAATGATCTCGGCTGTGATGTTCTTGTTACTTACAAGTTTGACCGTAACAACACGGGTGCACTCTCCAACCACTCCACCTTTGAGTTCCCCAAGGGAGCGGGTCCTCGCCATCTCAAGTTTGCTCCTAATCACAATAACTTTTGTTATGTCGTGTCTGAACTCTCCAACGATGTGTATATGCTTGAATTCAATTTCCATCAAGGTAAATTCTACAAGGTGCAGCAAATCCATGCTTTACCAGAGGATTGGCGAGGCGAGAATTTAGGGTCTGAAATCGATATTTCACCCAATGGTAAATTCTTGTACGTGTCTATGCGAGGTTACGATGCCATTACTATCTTTGAAGTGGATGAAAGAACGGGTAAGCTTCGCTTGGTAGGTTATCAGCATACCGGCGGCAAGCATCCTCGCCATTTCACTTTTGATCCCACTGGATCGTTCATTTTGGTTGGAAATAAGGTTGGTATAGACAACACATGAAATTAGATGTATGGACGTCTGACTGATTGTTTGCAGGACTCGGATAATATCGTTGTATTTAAAGTCGACCCCAAGACTGGCTCATTGTCCCAAGTATCCAGCGTCGATCATGTCCAACCCACCTGCATTAAATTCTGGGCTTAATGTCATTAGGAAAAGAAAAAAAAAAAGTGTTTATTTAACGAGTAATAAATTTATGATTGGAATCCAAGGAGTTCCTGCATGCGTTGTTGTGTCTATTGAAAGAACCCGCGTTAATAGCAAGCCAAATGCATCACGTAAAATGTACCAATACTTGCCTTTGTTGTTAAATAATGGAACACAGCCTCCTTCATCCAAGGTTGCTTATAAAAGTCGGTCTGTCTCATCTCCTCTAAGTTGACTTTACTTTCGCCCAAAATGACCTCTAAATCTCTAGCTTGACTTGCGATCCACTTGTTGATGAATTCAACTGGTTCCTTGGAGAATTGCATCAAGAAATCGCGCTTAATCTTACTGTTGTTGATACTTTGCACGCACTGAACAATTTTATCATCCAATGCCACGATTTCCTTTTGTGTCAGAGACGAGGAGACAATGTGCATCATCTTTTGTCGAACAACGCTGTCTAATTCTACATCGATATCGAAGGCTTTTGATGATTGATGTAATGGCTTATCGACGCGGATGGTGTATTCAATCACGACTGGATCAGGTCGACTCAAATGCTGTGTGATGAGTTCGGGAAGTTGGGAAAAATGGAGTTGAGGATATCCAAAAATTTGGCCCAAACGGTTGTCGCAATGAATAACACGCTTGTCCTCTTGATCTTGAAGTTTGTGATTCTGCAACAAAATCAAAAAATCAATGAATGCGCTCCTGAGAAAGAATGTATTATCACTTACTTTGCAATAGTTCCAGATGCCCATCACAATTTGTGGTTTCGTCTCCATCTTGACATCTAATAAATCAGCCAATGCAGGGCTCAACTTGAATTTCTGTGGGTTGGATTCAAGATGGATGATGATCTTGGCCTTGACATTGACATCGCCCTTTCGCTTGATCTCAATTGCATCAAAATCAGATGTATTGGGTTGTTTTTGCCACTAGTAAATGGTTGAATAAAAACAAGATTTGTGCCAGCAGCCATTCTTTTTACCTCAATCAGATTTCCTTCTGGATATAATTGGGGGTCTCTTTCTAATTCCACAACCACAGAGCGAAAGAACGAGGTGAGTTTTTGAGCAGGCTGTGCTGATTTTGCAGGAGCAGCAGGCTAAAATCGACATTGTCAGTGTATACATGCGTTGGGTCCATGCTATTCATCTTACATTCAACAATCTTCCTTCAATCTTGAGTGTCCAACTGGGCACACTTCCGTTATTCAGGTCAAAGGCGTTTTCATCATCCATGGTGAATGACTGATCTGAGGTGGTGTTGGAAATGAAAAGACGTAGAGTGCGATGTACCTGGTGAAAAAAAAAAAAAAAAAAAATCGTTGAGTGGGGTTCATTTCATCAGTGGATTATGGACGCTACCTTTGTTGGCTTTCCTAGGGCTTCTTGAATATCTAAACGCTTTCTCATAATGGTTGCATCCAACTTCTTTTCAAATTCTACGAGATCTGTGTATAATTTGGACTCTGGCACAAAGGATTCAATCTATATACAACACATAGTTTAGTGGGCCATCCAGGCTTCTTCAGTGAGATTATTACCTTGGGAGGCATGTTTTTATCGGTAGGTCTCTTCTTTCTAGGGGGGGGGGGGGTTGTTTAACTTGATAAATCCAACATCAAAAACACGTATTACTCACTTGATGTGTTTTGTGAGTGTATCAGCTTCGCTGGGTCTTTTTCTAAACTGCATTGAATTTGATGGAATGCCTTGAGGAGGAAGCATGCCTCCTGGTTGTGGCATGTTGCCTGGATGTTGTTGATACACGTGAGGTTGAGATTGCATCTCGTTTGAATTTAGAGAGAAAAAATGTAGAGAGAGAGAGAGAGAGAGAAAAAGACGGGTTGGATTGACGTTCAAATGTTGCAGCCTTTTACTTTACGCCCATCGACGTCACAGTGTAAACTGCATGTTTGGCGATACGATGAATAAAGAAAGCCAAGTAGAGGACATTAGAGTTATTCTAAGCATATAGCCAATGTGTAAGCGAGACACCATATTATATTTAAAACTTCAGACAATGACTCAATTGACCTATTGTGAGCACACTGCATGGCACCAGCATCTGACACCCCAGATGAAATGGCCACAGTTATCCAGCTAAGCTGAATGTTCCACCATGATTCAGGACATCAGCTGTTTCTTTGGAATCCTAGCCATCAGTATCGAAATACAATTAGCTAGTGAAGCGCACGGATCTTGACCAGAAAGGCTTCTCTTGTAGATAAACACAAGTTGAATTGAGCCATTTGAGTCGCTCAGCTAGTCCTCAACAGACGAGCAAACTTATAATTTACGTGGTAAAGAAAATCTTTTAAGCGTTGACATGTTGTCTGCAACATTACGTCTATAATTTATTGTTCTGTAATAAGTATATGTTGTCTAATTTTTCTTTACTTTTGCAGACGTGCTGTTCAAATGCAACGTAATATACTTGACTATGGTAGTGATGACCCACAGACTAAGGCCAACGACAATCAACAGACCACCGTAGAGGTCTAAATCATGGGATTTGAGGTAGCTCATACGTTGGTCAGCGCTCTGACGATGCTTCAAAAGACCATTTTCGTGCGTATAAGCAACCTCTTCAATCAAATCTGCACCTTTGGCAACACCACGTCTTGAATGGATCTGGACCAAAGCCTGATACTTGTTTACGTTCTTTGTGATTTCACCATCTTCATCATCCAAGATTTGACGGAACAATTCAACAGCTTGAGGCACAGTGAAATCGTTCTTCAAAATACCACCCAATTTACCACGTTCAATCAACAAGGCATTTCCTGGTTGATCACCAAAAAAGGGGAACATGACCATACGCGTACCTGAATACATGGATTCATACCAAGAACCGAGACCGCCGTGAGAGACAAACAATTGAGTGGAAGGGTGCTGAAGCACGGCAGTTTGAGGCGCCCATTTGATCACACGAGCATGAGGGCTCTTTTGACTAAACATGTCTTGTACATTGTAGGTTGTGTTTGAAGAAGTTGTGATGGTATCTGGAAAGAAGCCTGCGGCATGAACAGATGCCCAAAGAAGCCCATCCAATCTTCCTTGCTCAATGCTCTCTAGCAAGCCGCTCAAGATGAGGTGGATGTCCTTTTCAACAGGCGTTGCCATTTGACCAAATGCAACGTAAGCCACACGCTCATGGGCATCCAGGTATTCTTTGAGATCTTCAGTTAAAGGTTGATACGTTTTAGGGATGATGGGGCCAACGTACTCAACGAGAGGTCCCAGAGGTCTTGGAGCAGAGAAGCCATTCAGTGAGTTGATCAGCTTTAATGAGTTCTTCCACGTTTCACTTGGCTCTTGTATTTTGGCAGGGATACCCAATGCACGTTTTCTCTCTGCCAATTGATTGAGATGAGGTAAAATGTAATACAACTCCATCATGGGAACAAAGAATTTGTTGGTAAAACGAGTTGCAAAAGACTGGAATTCAGTAGTGAAATCGACCATAGTTGTCAGCTTGTTGTTGATATAAGTAGCTCCACCATCTAATCCGAAGGGTCAGCAAAGCACTGCTTCATGCCAATTGACAAAGTGCGTATACCTTTTGTTATCGGAAGCGTCGATGTAACAATATATGGAATGCGCAACATATCAGCCGCACTGTAGCAAGCATCAGAAAAGTGGTCGCAAATAGCCAGATCAATATCGTTGCTCTCAAAAAACTTCTTTGCAGCCTCGAAGTCTATATTGGTGGGATACATGAGCCAAATGGATTCTGGGGTTCATTAAAGTACATTACCATACCTCTTTCAAAATTGGCGTACATGTATTCGAATCCCTTGCCCATAAATTTGACGGTATCTTTTGTTGTCCCCTTCAGTTCTCTAGTATATTGAGCCGTGTCACTCACATCCACCCCTTCACCAACACTAATTGTATTCACATAAGGACTTGATCTACCCAATCTAGTGAATTCATCCTGAATAGGACAAAAAGAAAAGGGGCAATCAATGTAAAGAAAAGGATCAAAGAGATTGTGCATTTTACTTACCACCGTGAGGAAAGTAAAGTTATGGCCTCTCATACCGAGCTCATTGCCAATGTTCAGCATCCAGGTCATATGGGATGCACCACCAAATGGAGCAAAAAAGGCAATATTCTTTGAAGCATGCTTTTGTTGAAAGGTTGGCTCCAATTCGACTGCACCAACACAAGCTTGTTGAACAATCACACTTGCTGCAAACAGCAAAATGGCAGTATATTTCATTGTAACAAGAACGTCAGAGACGGGATCAAACCTGTCTTCTGTACCAACCTCTCTTTTATATACTCCAGGAATAGCACTAGCAGTCGGAAACAGGGCCGGTAAACGGATAAATTGCGGGCGATCATCCGAAATTAAAAATGAAATTGTATAGATGAATCTAAACCTTTAAGGAAAGCCCACTCTTGATAATGGAAAGATATCGAGCTTACCGCCCTGTTTTTAAACAACAAGTATACCGTCATTGTCGCTTTTGGTTGTTTGGCAAATGTCACATCCCAGAGGATTAAAAAAAAAAGTAAGTATTTGCAGTGCTCATCGGGATAAACGCTCACCGAGATACATGTTTGTTTGGCATTGAAGCGCAGCACAAGAAGACACAAAACGAGCGGAATGTTTTTGTTTGAAATCAAAACATTTGCATCAACAATATCCAGCAAAGCATAGGTAATCCTTGAGGGTATCATGATGCAATAGCAAAGCATGCCTTGTTTTAAAATCTTGCTCTTGTATCATCGATCAATCTAATGTTTGTAACCTATATCAAACCTTACTCAGGGTAGGTTTATGAGCAGATGGGAGCCATAGATCTTAGTCTATCGGAGAAGTTGCATTGACAAATTAGATTCAAAGGGGAAATGTTTCCAGAATAGGCCAGCCGTCAATGATAACCCTATCATGCATAGAGTTCTTTTGAGCAAGATAGGGACCCATATACTACGCACTTTTAAAGCAATGTGAAAGAGGCTTTATCCTCAGTCTAGCACAGAAAGTGACAAATACTACAGTTTAAATATCTGGAGTGCATCATTTTGCGAGATCCAATTCCTTTTTATATTTCGTTTGTCCATGTAAAGAGCACTTCATGGTAGATAAGTCTTCTTAGACAATTGGTGCATCCAACATACAAATTAAATGTATCCGCTTATTTCCCCTAACTTCGATTCTAAGTATATTATGACAAGAAAGATATAATTTACCCAACAGCTATAGTACGTTTCATTTCGAAACACCTTCTCATGAGCGTCGAATAATCAAATACCTTTATGAATTAGAGAAACATTGATTTTGCCACCAACCACCACAGCTATAGCATGTTTAAACTTCGACATTTTTTTTTTTTTTTTTACTTCTCAAGACTGGATAGATTCTGTTCAAAAACGACTTGATTGATCTACTTTGTCGAATTCGACTATGCAAAATGTGATAATCATTACATCCTTCCTTAAGCTTTCTGAAAGTACTTTTCAATGCGCATCTAATGGTACCAAGTAAAATATATGTTTTAAATAAACTTATTGAATAATCTACGAAAATATGAAAAGAGATTTCTGGCCAAAATGTCAAAATTTTGCATACCAAGGTGCCACAAAAGTGGTTGTAGGGGTTGCCCTAGATCGATAGCCACATTTTGATCTAATATATACCATAGTGAAAGTCTTTTTTTTTGGGGGGTCAAAAAGGCGATTGTTTCATTTTTGGTGAAAATCATGAGTGGGTACCTCATGGTATCTGGCCGATTTTTGACGATCTCAAAAAAGGTGAACAAACGTGTTGGGAAGTTAGTGCTAGTTGAACGTAACTGCAGGCTGTTAATATGGCGGTTTAAAAAAGACTTTAAACACGAGAAATCACGGTCCAAATGCAACCAGATTTCGTCGTGTTTCGTGTGTTTTGGAGTAGGAAGGGGCAATGTAAATATGTTTGCCGATATATGAATTGGCTTTACATTGTACAGATGTAAAGCATCGTAAAAGGGTCAGATCCACAGCAGCTGCAAAGTTTTTTTTTTTTTTTATAAAGGGCTTCTCACGTAGTAATAAAAGAGGTTTAAATGTGATAATTTAGTATACATTGGGTGGGGCTGCCAATACACATTGAATTGATAATAAAGTATATAGTTACATTGATTTCCTAACATCCGAACTCTTCCAAGCAATTGAACTTCCAGCAAAATCATCAGTCTGTGCGACAAGGGAAATTCAGTCTGCAATCACCGGGTTTCAGTTTTCAGTGCACATAAAAAAAAAAAAGGTGCGTGCATATATTTAAACACCTAAAGTATTCCGGTTTTTGATTTCTTCTCTTCCCTTTCTTTTTTCTTCTTCCAACGTATACACAAACCATATAGCGAAAAAAAAACAGAACATCTTATGATTACAATTCTACCATCCAAAGTGAAATTGCTTCACTTTCCAAGATCGCATTTACCACATGTCACACATGCCATTGTTAAGTCTTGCTTTTTCCAAGACACATCAGAGTGAGTGGAGCGATAAATCAAATCAGATTCTAATCCATCTCTAACCAATTTTTTTTTTAAAAAAATTCACATGTATAGCTCCCATTATTTCTTTTCGTTTACAGAAAACGCTTATGAAATCTCAATTGTAGCTAGCAAAGAGATCATCGACAACGACTTTATACCCTCATTGATGATGGCTCAATGCCATGATATGCGTTCCTCTAGTGATTGTTATCGTGTATTGCAAGTAGATGATGAAGGTGGACAAGGTACACAATTTAGGAATTTAAACGCTAAAAAAAAAGTTACTCAACCTTACTCATCGGGGTTTATTGGGTTATTCCATGGTCTGTATAGATTCCAGTGGTAAGCGTATCAGTGATCTCTCAGGTCCATTGGCTCAGGGGAAATTCTCTATCTTTTACATGTCGACCTATCAGACTGATTTTGTATTGGTATGTATTTCAAGAGGGAACCAAGGTGTCGTATGCTAAATGGTATTGAGAAACAGATCAAGGAAAGAAGATTAAGACAAGCCGTACAGCTGTTACAGCAACATGATTTCGAGTTTGATCTGGACTCTGTGGATCACTATTTGGGAGGTTCACCGCCTCCCATGCCTACCTCTGACAATAGACTATCCATGGAAAGTGATGCTTCTCTGATACTGGAGGAAGACTTTGAGAAATCCGTCTTGTCAGATGAACTTCAATGTGTAGGATTGAATCCGCATTATCGTTCGGAATGGGCCATGACAGTACTCAAAATTTTATCATATCCTGAATTGATTTCAGCAGACGGAAGGTAAAAAAAAAAAGGTAAAACACAAGGCACGATAGGCAATGACTAACATGCAATTCCTCACAGCCAAGAAGATACCCGATTCTTTTCATATACAGCATCAAGTGATGGGATCTCACTTATCGCAAATCAAAAAATATTGGATTTATTCGAACAGGACGCAATTTTCCAAGACGAGGAATCTCAAACCTATCGTGTCATACAGGTCAATTTAGCTGGATCTAATTTGGATCGTTGCGGTATCGTCTGGTCGATCTCTCACCCATTAGCTGCTGAGGCTCACATCAATTTGCTGTATCTCAGTACATTCAAAAGCGCTAATGTCTTGGTGTCTTCCGACGATCTTGGAAAAGCAGAAGCCATTCTTGCAGATGACTTGAAGGTTATCAGAAGCATGCTTGCTGAAGTTGTTTTGGAGCCGACCTTATAACACCAAATGTTACACACACACACACACACAGGCAGACATCACACCCCTTCATATAAATGACCTCTAGTTTTTAAAAAAAAAAAACCATCTATTTACCCACTAATAAAACTTCTTGTTGAGCAATGAGCGTAATCATCATGGTGAGTCAGCCTCAGTTATGGACATAACAAATAGTACTGAATAAGGACGAGCATTGTTTCTAATGTAAAGAATAAAAGATTTAAGCGTGCAAGGCAAAACGCTCAGAATCAAATGTCTGTAGCATCTACAAACATACACTTTGCAATAGATGAAATAATCATAGCAGTTACCTTCAGCAGATAAACATGTCCACAGATCTTTGTTGCTTAGATGGTAACAGGTAGCACCATCTCCACGAAATAGGATACCCCAGTTTCCACTACTGATGAGATAAGCTAATATAAAAAGTATCGGCCAGAGATAAGATAACTCTCACTTTCAGTCAGGTTGACTCTCAGCTGGCAAGGGTAATAGGTATCATGGCTCTGACAGCGCGTGTTTACGACAGTAATGCATGGCCGCAAGCTGAACGCTTTTCTTTGAGATACCATGATGAACGCCAGCTTGCAGCAGATCAAATATTGAAGCGTCCATATGTATAGAGATCAATGTTAAATATGTAAAATAATCTAAAGCAATGTAATGGATGTTGGCAAATTAAGCGTGCACACTGTGAGATACATTGAGCAATTTCTGAGAGAAAAACAGCTTAATTGATTCCATTGCTATGTATGCGTTGAGCCAAATGATAATTGTCTACAGTCACCACAAAGAATTATGGAGTGTCACTTTATAATACATGCATTTCAACCAGTCACTTTGCATCCTCTTTCTTTCCAGTTAAAATACGCTTTGACAAACATCAAAATACAAGCTTGTCCAAAAACATATAAACAGCATCATGTCCACTATACCTCATCTTGTGGAGCGTCTTGAGCAACTAGACAAATCTGCAACATCGCCAGACACACAATTAGATAACGTCCTTGAATGCCTCTCATTGCCTATAGAATGGTTAAACGAAGCACCTACACTTGTCAATCAGTCAGCATGGAAGCAGCACGTATGGCATGTTTTCAAAGAAATAGTCCCTCAGTGGACATTTGCATTGAACAGCTCAACACACAGGCATTTGATACAGGGTACATTGTACCTAACATCACTCAGTGACAGTATCCAGGTCGCCATGGCACGCATTAGTTTGCCTATACTGCTCGAGTGCCTGGCAATCACACATCAACAAGATGCCACTCTAGATACATTGGAGATGTATTCCAACTCACTTAGATTTCTGATGAAATTGACGCAACTGTATGGACAGTACATCTCTCGCAACGATGTGCGGTTCTTTTGTTCTTTGATCTGCTCCATACCAGGACATCTGGTCAATGCATTCGGCATACAAAGCATACACTACAACAGGGATGTGGAGTGGTATACAGACAGGTATAGATGTTATAGCAAACACTAGCGAAGCAAGGCTCATGTATTTGATTGTAGAAAGTTTTATGCAAACTTGAGTCGACAATGCGCAGACCATATGACAGAGACATCATTGGTTTTTACTCAAGAATTGTTGGGTAAGATTGTCAGACAAGGCTATGAAGGTATACATGACAGCATGTAGAGTACAAACCAGTTGATTAACACCCTTACAAGGCATCGTCATTGAATCCATCTACTCGTCATCTACGAGAAGCAGCCCCCGCTGGGCAGATGTATTTGAACAAATAGAGATCATCGCTTCTCCTGATCAAGTCATTCGGCCCGTGTTAGCGTATGCCAAGCAGACCCTTCTACCCAAATTCAACAACGCCATCTCGTCCGTCGCTAAAAACGTTTCGCATCTGCTTTTTGGAAATCCATGCAACAATGATAGACAACTCCAACGAAAGGAACGTATTCAGGGGTTTTTAAACATGGCTATATTCAGACTCGTTCAATCCAGCTGGGCGGACGACAAGCTAGCTAGATTAGTGGTGACAGTTGCCATCTTGGCAGAGGGAGGTTATGGTGAGGATACA
Source organism: Mucor velutinosus (assembly GCF_035048745.1). Classification (NCBI taxonomy): domain Eukaryota; kingdom Fungi; phylum Mucoromycota; class Mucoromycetes; order Mucorales; family Mucoraceae; genus Mucor; species Mucor velutinosus. Next base: position 220,760 of record NW_027041908.1, read on the forward strand.
GTGACAGATTCCGCTCGATTGATGATAGTGAATTATGCGAAACGTGCCATTCAAACTTGGTCAGATCCTGTGTTTCTCAAACATGGAAGCAGTCGGGAAAAATACTGTAAGGCTTTGTATCAAAGATGATGTATAATGATGTGCTCATCATACTCGCTAGATATGACGGCTGTTATTTTGTCGTTGATTTCCTACTTGGATGTCCCAACTGTACAAGTTACAATCATGACGGAGACCCACTTGTTGAACAGTGTATCTCAGTATTTTGCCAGTGGAGACGCTGCAACAGCACGAATTGGAGCAGTAATGGCTGAAGCAGTATCGTACAAAATTGACAAGGAAAAACCTTTACACACAACATTACTAGACGGACAAGATAGACTTGTTGAATTAAAGGGCCTTGTATTGTTAAGAGATGCACTCGATAAGGATGCAGTGGCGGATCTATCAACGGAGGCAGAAAAGGATGCACCCGAAAAAGAGGATCTTGATAGAGACGATTTTGCAGATGGAGATGAGGATGAGGATGAATTAGATCCGGACGCAGCATTTGATATAGGCAAGCTTGCAATGATCAGGTTCAGATTGATTTGCTCATGTTTTGATGTAGATTCTCAACAGAGTGACTCGGACAAGGACGATGATGATGAGGAAGAATTTCAAGCGTACCTCATGGAAGACGAATCAGAAGATGAAGGGCTCAAGAAGGAGGGATCTTCAAAGAAGCAGCACAAGAAACCAGTGTACAGTAGCAGTTGAGTATTCGCATCTGTGCCTTAAATTGATTATGTAAGCTAGGTTTATTCGAGATCTCATTCGATGCTTGCAAGACAAGAATGATCCTTTGAAACTAGAGATTGGTTTAAATGCAGCGGAAGATGTTATCCGCCGAAAAACTGGGGCTGGAACAGAGCTAAGTAAAGGAAAATCTCCACTCTTCTTGTGTGATTCACGCTGAAACATGATGTTGGAACAATAGGCGAATCATCGATAGTATTGGCAAAGTATATCATCTCGTTCCCAGAAACATATGAAATTGAAAATTACCAGACGCTGCAAAGAAACGCACTAGTGGCACTAATGACAGCTGTACCAGAAACTGTCTGTGGGTAAATTATTAACTGAATGGATAATCATTAGAGTGCATGAGTAACTGAATTTATCAGGTTTATCATTGATGAAATGTATAACCGAGATACATCGGATGGACAAAAGCAGTTGATATTGGGGTCGATTTCGTTAGCAGTGAGAGAATTGGCTGGCTGGTCAACCGCGACGGCAGCAGATCCAATAGTAGCAACAGCAGATCCAGCAATAGCAAATCGCACCAATGTAAGATCAGGGCTTTTCTCAGTGTTGGGATGGGAAATTAAACTTTATTCCATTGACACAGACATCCAAGCAACTTGGAACACCCATCTTTGTATCCAAGAAAATGACATTGCAGGAACCCAAGCGATACAAGAATCGATTGTCAGGATTAGCAGGTTCAGTTTTCTTTTTCCCATTGTTAGTTGGCTGGTGGGAAGGCACACAAGGCCTCATAAAGTAAGAAAGACCGTCATTCGAGCCATGTTCGTGCCATATATTAACATGTAACGAACAGGTATTGGATTGGAAACAATGCGCTTTTGACGGAAAGATTCATCATGACACTGAACATCATTCTCCATAGTGCCAGTAAGTTTTTGAAAATGTTCTATAAATCCAAATTGTAAAATGAACGCATCACTATAGCAAATACGCCTGACAAGAGAAAGATCGTCAAAGAGTATTTCCAATTCGTATCTTCCATGAAATATGCATCCATTTCCACGCACACTGTCAGCATCAAGAGGGCCATGTTGTTGGGCATTGATACCATCATCAGCGTATGCTATTCAGGGCAGGAAGTGTTGCTGTATCAAGACTATCAAAATGAACTCTACGACACCAAGCAGTGGCTGGAGGATGTGCTGGAGCAGGCAGATGAACCTGAATTGCATGATTTGACCGTTGGCATTGTAGTTAAATTGTCTCAAATTGCATTGACAGCAACAAATGCACTGGTGACACAGAATTAGATGATGGCTAATCTTTACTAATTAGAGTTCTCATGTCCCGGGACAATTTTGTAAATTAAGGTTCATTTTTCCAAACAATAAATGTCTTGTGTAATGATACGTAACATTCACATGAGTTCGATGTAGGGCCACTGATCATTTTCTTTACACGTGTGTCTGCTGAATGGTTCGCTATGAGTCAAACATGGATATCGCTGCTTGGGAGCAAACAAACAATGACTCAAACACATTTGTGGCAGATCCTGAAAAAAAAAAATAGGAAAGAGGGGAATGGAACCCCATGGCACACTATTTTGTTTTAACCAGTTGGGTGTAATGAATCATCATTACTATCGGCTATTAACGGAATGATCGGAATACACTCAGTTCCAAATAGTGGTTTTATTGCACAGACAATAGAAAATGAATACAATTGTGCTTACAAGCAGCCATTATCCGTACTCGAGTGCTGATGCTGATCAATTACAGACTAATCAAGGCCATGTTTGTTGCTTTACTTTTTGCCATGTTGCAAATTACAAATATAAATTACATTCAGGGTAGCACAAATAGAACTTCCAATTGATTCTCCCATCAACTTTAGAAAGAAACCTAAAAAAAAATCTTTTTGCCTGGTGTATATAAACCCAATGAAATCATGACCCTTTTGCTTCAGCTTTGCCATCTTTTCTTCTTGTTTTCTTCTTTTTCTTTTTTTTTTTTTTTTTCTTACGTGTTTGATGAATGCATGATCAAATCCTTTATTTTTATGATTGATCAATCTTAAAAATACACTACAAATCACCACAAACCAACCCCACTCTATTAACCATTATTTAACAACAAAAACCTTTAACTATTTAATCTAACCCCAAATCTAAACAGCCACCCCTATCTTGAAATACTACTTAAAATGGACTTTTGCACCACTGATACAGATAACACCATGTTACACTCACCCACCTCGTTGCGTCTTCAAGACCTCATCACTGCTCCTGCTAAAGCTGAATTCTTGTTGGAACTATTGACCCCTGATCAGATTTCTGCCATTGAACAGACATTGGGTAACGTAAAGAAGAGAAGACTCAACAAGGCGCCCGCTACCACCCAAACGGCCGTCGCATCTCCATCCTTTTCACCTGCCAACCCCACTTCTCCCATCTCCACGACTGCAACTACAACCCCAGCTTTGAAACAATCCAACAATAGCACCACCAACAACAACAATAGCACATCAGCTCCGAATGAACCTGTTACTGAAATGAAGGATGGCGTCGAATGGGTTTCGTTTGTCTACTCTCATAATCGCACTCTTAAAAGATATTCCATTCGCACGGATCTTCCTCAAATCGATCTCTCGGTGATTGACGACAAGTTCAAGAGTGAGAACTGTGTAAGTAATCCATGCCCCTCGTTGGATTTTGAGGGTGAACCAAAGATTAACCCTGGTATAGGTTTATCCTCGAGCTAATTTACCCAAAGAAGAGTATCACGGTAACAGATGGGCTTATGAGACTGAATGTAATGTGCTCGGTTGGAAATTAGCATGGCTTAATAAAGATGAGATTGCTGGTAAGCGTGGATTGATTCAACGTGCTGTTGATTCTTATCGTAATCGTTACCCTAGTATGCGATCTCGTCGTGTAGCTCGCCAAGAAAAGCTAATGAACGGCACACTTCGTAAACGTAAGCATCGTGAGGGCGATGCTGAAAACGATCAGGACATGAGCTCATCGTTGTCCGGTGTTACCATTCAGTCTGCCCATCATCCCAAAACTATTGCTATTGAAGACGCCAACAACCAACGCTTTCGTATCAAGATCAATGTCGAGTCTGTTGATCTCGAGGAAATTAATATCGAGTTTCGCAAGGCAAACTGTCCCTACCCTCGTGTTATGAATATCGCTCAACCCAATCCTCCCTCGTCGCGCTGGCTGGAAGAAACCATGTGTAATGAATTGGCCTGGAAATTGGCTTGGCTGAACCCTAGACATCTGGCTGGTAAAAAGAACATGCTTCAACGTGCTTTGGATATCTATCGCTCCAAGTTTATGCCCTCGCTTCAGCCTCGCAAGAACTCCAATCGTGTGGCACCTATTCCTCCTCCCTCCTTGACCAACACTGTCAGCCAGCAAGCCTCTCTCATGGATCTCTTACCTGTGAATACCGTTCCTTTAACTGCTGATGCCTTGTCTGCTCAAAATGCCTTGTATGAACAGAATAGCGCTGTAACTGCTGCTGCTGCTGCTTCGCCTGCCATGTCCAATATGAGTGGTACAACCGAATCCCTTGACTTTGCTGATTGCTTCTCGCTGGCCGATGAAGAAAACAAGGACGATGCTGCTGCTAATGCTGCTGCTGCTGCTGTATTCTGTGATTTGTTGTTACAAGATTCCTCTGTGCTCTTTGACAGTGCCAGCAACACAAGCACTCGTATGAACTCAACCAGCTCTTATTCCTCTGATAGCACTGCCTGTACTCCTAGCCCTACTATGCCCAACGATCCTTTCTCTGCTGATTTCTTTGATAACTTTATCATGTCTTCCTCTACCGCTACAGACGATCCATTCTACAACATGGTGATTGACAGTTCAGCCACGACGACAACTGCAGCCGATCTCTCGAAATTGTACAATACAACCATTGAAGACACTTTTACCGCCAGTAATTTGTTGGATCCCCTCTTTTAATAACATCATTTTGTATATAGTTTTTTCCATTCCCATGCATCTCTTCTTTCTTCATCTTTATATACTTATTCAATCAACATCAACAACATACAAACACACACACACAAAAAAAAAAAAAAAAAAAAAAAAAAAAAAAACTTATTTTAATTTCTATTCACAGTTACTTTTCTTATAGAGCAATACATGGGTTTCCAATTTTATATCTAACTCTTTCAAAAATAAAAATATTTATTCTGTCTACAACACACTTTTTGATTTTTAAGGTTACTGGGAATCGAATGTCAAGAAAATGTGAAAGATGACACAACTGGGCTTGTTTCTCTGGATGAAGCTTATTTCCCCACACTTGATAAACGTTTAGGCCTCAATTTTTTCTGATTCCGGATCTACTCCAAATCTTTTTTTCAATAGATATTTAACCTCTTTGGTTATTGGCAACGATGATGAGTTTGAAGTAGGATGCTGTAGGATTTGACTCAATCAGCACATTTGTCTCATACACAAGCAAATGTATGAAGCACAACGAAATTTGACGGTCTTCTAGCCTTCATATCTTGACATGTAGACCTTTCTGAGCCACCGGAATAACGCCAAACAATTGTACTTGAGTAGTAGTGCCTTCCTGGCACATTTGCTCAACTTTTTGGGGACCTAAAAAAACATGGCCAAAAACTGACCGAAAACCATGAGGTACCCCTCATGGTTTTCATCGAAAATCAAACAATCGCATTTTTCACCTTGAAAATGAAGACTTTTACTAGGGCATATATTAATTCAAAATGTGTCTCTCGATCCAAACCAACCTCTGAAACCACTTTTATGAGGCTTTCATATGCAAAATATGACTATTTTCGCTAAAAAAAGCCTCATTTCAAATTTTATTAAATTGCTCAATAAGTTCAGTCAAAACACTTATTATAGTTAGCACCATTGGAAGCGCCTTGAAAAGCACTTCAATAATGTATTAGGAAGCGTAGGGTGATCATCACAGTTTATATAGTCGGATATCATAAAATAAATTAAAAAAGTCGAAAAAAGACGAAATCTGTCCAATCTTAAATAGAAAAAAAAAAAAACTGAGTTTGAAAGTGTTTTGGCGGCGGCGGCTTGCTGCTGGCTGACCAAAATGCCTTTCTGATGATGACAATGGATTGGGATGCTGATTAAATGAGGGTCAAGGATTTGAAAGGACTAGCGCTTAGCCTGAATACTCTCTTTTGCTTTTATTGGGCTTGTTCGTATCTGACAATGCCGACCAGCTTGACTCATCTTCAAAATATATATGTAATTGCAGCTTCCTCATCTTGATCTGCAGCATTTCAACATGGCATGCAGGCAGTATGCGCTTCATTTATTCGCTTAAAAAAGACTATTGCCACTGGCTAAAAAAGCTATTTCGATATGTAATGAGAATATCTTTGAAACATGTAGCCGATTTTTTTTTTTTTTTTTGAGAATGATGGCTGTAATCTCGTTGACAGTTGACAGATGCTGAGTGCGCCTATAACCACCAACAGTTAGCTCCAATCTTATTTGAGAGTCGATTCGAATGTGAGCATGCTCGTTGATATGATTTCAGGCTTGCCGTTCTTCTTCTTCTTCTTCTTCTTTACTCAGGATCCCAATAGTTATTGTCATCTTACATGAATTACAACGAGAATCATGTTTTCAGGAACAACATCTGGCAGCGCTTTCTGTCGCCTTTAGCGATGTCTACTATAACAACTCACATCCTGTCATTGTATCAAGATATATTCATAACGTTTTGCCATTGAATCTGCACATCACTCCTAGCAATTAAAATGCCACAATAAGGAAATTGTACATTAAAACATTTATCAGATGTCAGACACGATTGTCTATACAAGAATCTTTTTTATATATATTTGCATATCTCAGGATGTTCTGCGAGTTTTACTCTTTTAATCCATGTCTATTGCATTTGATGCTATGTACATGAGCTTTATTGTACAACCAATGCTTCAATCAGAAGACCAAACGGATCATTCAAGCTGTGTATATTGAGAGACACAAAATAACCTTTATTGAAAGCCAGACCTGCCCATAAAACGGCACAAGTGGCAGCTTTTTTTTTCTTTTTTTGCATTTTAAACTTTCTTTCACACATCAAAATATGGCTATTGATATGACATTATCACAGTGGGCCACTGTTGGTTTAGGCGCCTTGGTCAGTTGGCTTCTTCTAAACTGGTTTGCTACTCCTTCTCCCAAGAAGTTTACAGTGAAAGCACCTGAAGGTAATACCAATGTTGTAAAGTAGCAAAAAAAAAAAAAATCCCCCCTCGTATTGTCAACATGTATCTCTCAAGTGGATCTTGCTTGCTTGAATACATGGACAAAACCCAATAAAGAGCACATGTACTTAAAATAATTTGCTCTCATATAGCTGCCGACCCCAAGTGGACTGGACAAGTGCTTGAGAATCCTACTCTTCGTGTAAGTATCAAATGTGTATCCTCGACGCGTTTTTCTCTCTCTCTCTTGCTTTACTGACACTATATGATTAGAATGCTAGTGATCCTTCAAATATTGTGTGCTTTGATCCTTCTACTGGTTGCCTTATTGACACTATTCCCAATCCTACTCCTAAGGACATCAAAGAATTATATGAGCGCACTGCAGCAGCCCAAGTAAAGTGGGCTAAATCCTCCTTTGAACAACGTAAAGCTGTGCTTCGTTCCTTGTTGGCTTTTGTTTTGGAGAATCAAGAGGCTATTTGTCAAGCTGATTGTAGAGATACCGGAAAAACGAGTAAGTAAACTATAGGTGTTTGTATTTACTGAGATTATCTTATTGACTTGACATGGCGACGCACATCAGTGATTGATGCTTCGTTGGGCGAAGTCATCACCACCTGTGCCAAGTTGCGTTGGACTATTGATAATGGTGAATCTGTCTTGGCTGATGATTACCGTAGCCCTGGATTGATGATGATGTACAAGAATTCCAAGGTCGTGTATCAACCTTTGGGTGTTGTTGCTGCTTTGGTCAGTTGGAACTACCCCTTCCACAACGCCATGGGTCCTGTCATTTCTGCCCTCATGTCTGGTAATGGCATCATTGTGAAATGCTCGGAATATGTGGCCTGGTCTTCTCGATACTATGAAAAGATCATTAAGACATGTCTCTCTGCTAACGGCGTGGATCCCGATTTGGTTCAGTTTGTCAGTGGTTTTGCTGATGTTGGCGAGGAGGTCATTCGTTGTGGTGTCAATCATGTTACTTTTATTGGTTCCCCTGCTGTTGGTAAGCTCGTTCAACGCAACGCCGCTGATTACCTTGTCCCCTGTGTCCTTGAATTGGGTGGTAAAGATTGTGCCATCTTGTTGAAGGATGCTGATTTGGTGCAAGCTGTTCCTGTCTTGATGCGTGGTGTTTTCCAAAACTGCGGTCAAAATTGTATTGGTATTGAGCGTATCATTGTTGCCTCTGAAATTTATGACAAGGTGGTTGAAGAGATGAACACGCGTATTGGTAAGCTTCGCCAAGGATCCATTCTTGCTGATGGTGAAGGCGTCGACTGTGGTGCCATGACCATGGGTAACCAATTTGAGAGATTGGAAGGCCTTGTTCAAGAAGCTGTTTCTCGTGGTGCTCGTCTTCTTCGCGGTGGTAAGCGTTTCCATCATCCCAAGCACAAGCATGGCCAATACTTTGAACCTACTTTGCTTGTGGATGTCACCCCTGACATGGACATTGCCAACAATGAGGTCTTTGGCCCCATCATGGTGATTATGAAGCACAATGGTCCTGAAGATGCTGTGCGTGTTGCTAATCTTTGTCCCTTTGGTCTTGGCTCATCTGTCTTCTCTGCTGATAAAGCGCTTGCTGAAAAGATGTGCTTGCAACTCAAGACGGGTATGGCTAACGTGAATGATTTTGCTGTCAACTATCTCTGTCAAGGTCTTCCTTTTGGTGGTGTCGGTATCAGTGGTTATGGCCGTTTCTCTGGTATTGAAGGCCTTCGTGGTTTATGTAACCCCAAGGCTGTCACCACGGATAGAATTCCTGGCGTCAAGACCCCTATTCCTCCCATCTTGGATTACCCTGTCAAGAGTGGTGCTAATGGCTGGACCTTTGTCAAGTCTCTTAACCATTTGGTTTATAACCCTGAAGTACCCGCTAAACTTAAGGCTGGCCTTGATCTTGCCAAAGCAAGCATGTAAAGAAGAAACTTCTGCTTGTCAGGAACTCAAAATTAATACAGTAATCATAAAGCATTTTAATTCATGAAATCAGAATAGACTCGACGACACACATGTAATTTTATTCTCAAAAAGTGTGTGTGTGTAGGTGTAGGTGTATGTGTGTATATATATAAGTTAGTAAGAGAGAGACAGAGAGTGAGAGAGAGAGAGAGAGAGAGAGAGAGAGAGGAAGAGAGGGAAACGGAAGAGAATCAACAAAAGAAAAAGTATGCTGGAATAATCAAAAAGGTGGGGCACGATGAGTTGACGATGACGGTAGTAAAGAGGAACAAGGTGAAAACGAGGATAGGGGTAGTGGTTGTGATTGTGCTTCTTGATAGAAAGAGCTGGTGTTATCAGCGATACCCAAGGAGCTTGGTGAGAAGCGTTCCTGTGTGTCGTTGAGGTAGGAAGATCGAGGCAAATCTTTTACAAACGGATGATTGCGTTGGCAAAGAACATAATAGACGTCCAGTAGACAGTATGCGTCGCAAGCACCGTAAATGATCTGCTCTTCAGTAAGAGGACGCTTTTCCCAGTTGCTCAGCTGCTGGCGTTTGTTCAAGGACACATTGAGAAATGAATTAACCACACCTGCCAGACCACCGGCAACGGCTTTACCACCCAATGTTTTGATATTTTTAAAGTCAACCAACTCTTCGATCTTCCATTGCTGGGATGAAGGCATAGACTGGTGCAGTAGGTCTAAATCACCAGAAAAGTCGAATGCTAAAAAAAAAAAAGAAATCAATCGCCCAATGTTAGGTTGACAAGGATCCGGTGCGAGCCACACATTCTCCATTCTTACCTAATTTAACCGTGTTTTCATCTTCAAATAAACGACGCAAGATTTCTTCAGTCAAATGATACAAGCGAGCATGTTGCGGCTCAAAAATGGTCTTGAGATCCACCAAAAACACATAGCCATCAATATCGGAAGCAATTTGCATAAGCGCCGTCTTTACAAATCCAGTTTTGGCAAATGTAGGTACCCATTCCGTATCCAGACCACAGACCGTTGTACTTGCAAGGATGCCTTTCATTTGCAGCAGTGTTGCCTCAGAATCCACCAGGACACGCTTGACATGGGGCGATAATCGGTAAAAGTTTTCAGGCTGTGTCTTGACCGGCTTCTTGCGAGAAAATTGGGTGCGATGACGGGAAAGTTGTTCTCCTTTGACAACACCCAGAAGCCGTTGATTCAGTGGTAGAGCATTGTAGCGGCAGTAGAATTCTTGCTGTTTGTACAATGAAGCAAAATAAGGCGGGGCCACCACATCACCCGTGTCAATCAGTTCCTTGATAGCCAGACGAGCCAAGACAGGATCATCTTGGCAGACGAGGTCAATCAAGCCATTAAAGTTGGAACTAGCATCAATGGAGGTGTCGTCATCTTCAAGCTGCTGAATTGCCCTTTGAGCAAGAATGTAACGCAAACAAGCGTAGCGTTGTGAGAGCAGTATAAAGTAGTAGTCATCGCCTGATTGGATATCCAGCTCCTTCATGATCTTTGCGCCGCAATTAACCAAGTCTTTCTGGAATTTACGTTCCTTCAATCTGGATAATTGATGTGTCTTATCCGTGCCATCAAACAGATCCTTCAAGTAGATTTGGGGTACAACATCGAGATTACCAGCATAATTGAACCGAAGTTGTTTATTGATAAAAGACAGCAATTGCTTTTGAAGATCAGGGTGATCCGCATAGAGTGAAGGGAGACACATGCCATGACCTGCAGTGAAGAAATGATCTGCAGTGGTATCGGGTGGGAATCGAGAGAACAATGCGAGTTTACGAATGGTGGCAACTGCTTCATCGTAGTAGGCATGCTTCATCAGAGAACGGCATAGTTTCAATCCATCGTCCTCTAATTCACAGCCAGAAGCAATCAATGCGGGGAGGTCAAAGACATCCATGGCATAATAGACAACAACTGGCGATGGTATCGTTTCAATCGTTTGAACGAGTTTCAATTGGTGATCACGAGTTAGGGTATATCGATCAAACACATCAGCTGGCATACCGAGCATGTCTGCCAGAGTGATGACATGTTCTTCTTCCTCTTCTTTATCCTCATCCTCATCCTCATCCTCATCCTCATCCTCATATTGATCGTTGACGGTATGTTGCTGCTGGTCGTGTTGATCCACATCGTCAAATGATATCAAATCAACATCCTCGCTCTGCTTTTCGTCATGATCATCAGCAAATGAAATCAAATCCACTTCTTCTGTCTGCTGTGGTTGCTGCTCTGGCGCAAGTCTTGCCTTGCACTGTTCAATCTTTTGTTCAAGAGGTGTATTCAAGAACTTGGCGAGTGCACTGCAGAGGTTGGTTGCCAGCAATCGTCTGAATTTACTGGTCAAATCCTTGTTCTTGGGGTTGTCGGCAAAGTAATTGGACAATGTCACCAAGGTATTCTATAGCAATGTATAAAAACACATGTTAATTTACAAAACATAGAAGCACGGGATCGAGTCATTTACAAGAATAAAATCACAGGGATCATTGCAATAGTGGAGGTAGTCTTTGAGCCTTGATTCAATCACGGATCCAGTTTCAATCTCGCGGATACGAATGTAGATTTCAACGTTCTTGTACACATTGACAAGTCGGTTGACCAAGCATGCGTCGTCCATGTTTTTGCAAATGTCCACCAGTTCTTCGTTGGAGATGTGAGTTGACGAGGGTACGAATGCCAGCACAGGTGCGACGGGCGTGTTGTTTGTTTCGCTTTGGGCTGGGAATGCTGTTGTTGCTGTTGTTGTTAATAATGTGGGTTTTGTCGAGGAGGCAGCAGCAGCAGCCGCAGGTTGAAAAGGTTTTGCAGAAGCCGGTAAATAGGCTTTTGCTATACGAAATGAAGCAGCGGATAGAGTAGGCCTGCTTCTGCCATGAGCGTTATGCTTTTGGTGTGGCACATGTTGTGTTGACTTTAGTTTTTGCTTTGAGTCGCTAATAGCACCAATAACCCACTCTTCCTCGGAGGAATCAGACTCCAAGTCTTCAGTGAGACTAGCCATATTCTTTGGAATAAAAGGGGAGGAGGGGGGGAAGGGGCAATGTTCAAAAAAGTAAGAAGGGAAAAAGGAAATGAAGGGAAAAATTTTCGAACAGGATATATAAATTTCAGTGTCCTTTTTGGTCAACATGTGTGCAAAATGTAACATAACCATGATGTGAGCCAATCAATGGGATGAATGATTTCTTTATTATCAAAATGACTTTTTAAGGTATGATAATAGAAAACAGGGAGTAGAAGAGGGGAGAGAATATAGCATACCGAGTACGACGAATGCAGTGCTCACAGAAAGGACGTAATGTTGTAATCTCGTCTGAAATGAGCATTTCTTTCTCTAGGGGGGAGCAACAATTTCATTGATGCAACTAGCTTCGTTATGGAGCTTAAGCAACATATGAAAGTGTAAGCATCAAATGTGAGCTACTGCAAGTCGAGCTCGTAAAAATAGCATCATTTTTTAACAGAATCGAGTGGCCAGATCATCATTCAGTCAGGGCAACGGCCTCTTCTTTCGGGACATCAAACCATGTCAATGCCAAACTTGAACCATATGTACATTTCTGTTGTGCAACAACAAAAAAAAAAAGAAGGGTAATATAGACTTGCTTTATTTGCTTATTGAAGAAGGAACCTTCTTGTCATAATCATCTAATCTCGAAGCCAATCTCTGAAAGAATCGCGTGGATATACTAGGTCCATCACCACGCGAGGCAGACAATGCGTTTGTTGCTGCAGAAGCGCCACCCGATGTAGCAGCAAAAGCACCTCTTGGCGGAATACCTCTGGTGATGAAGTTGCCTCCAATGCCTAGCCCTGTTTCAGATCCAAATCCACCAAATCCAGTCAAGAAGCTCGCTGGCCTCAATACGGGGGCCTTGGGTTCTTCTTCTACTACGCCTGCATTTGACGGCGATGGTGATGATGCTTGCGATGTGTGTGCGTGGTGGCTATGCTGATGATTTATATTATTTATAGTATTAGATGTATTAGATATATTAGATGTATGATTGTTGGTGGTAGTGGTATGAATAGTGTGGGATGCATGTGGATTTAAATTATGTGCTGTATTTGCTACTGCTGCAACTGCTGCAGCTGCAGTGGTGTGTATCATTTCCTTCTTCATGACAGTGGACAGGATGGAAGAGTTGGTGGATGAACTGGTGCTGGTAGATAAACTGGCTAATCCAGCGTTCTCTCGTTCCGATACAAGGTACTTTAGTCCTTCTTGCAACTTCTTCTTGTCTGTATTGTTTGAATCTGCTGTAATGATGCGATGGCGGATTTCGTTCCTTAGGTTCAGATTGCGTTCGATTTCTTTTTGCATTTCTTGTCTGAATTCTGCAGAAAATACAGGCCCCTGTGTGCCGGCCATCACATACAAAGTCAATATATATATATGTGTGTGTGTGTGTGATGCGTAATGACATTTGTAGGCTACTACGTACCTTTGTAATTTCAGTTTCCTTGGTGCCATCCTGTGATGAGACAGAAAATGAATTAAAGCCGCTGTGTTGGCTCATGCTGGGGAAATCGTCTTCATCCAACAGTTTAGGCTCACTCAGACTATGAATTGTGTCTTGCGCTTGCTCCAATCGAGCTGCATATTCTTGTGCCTGAATCACCATGGCAGCCAGCTTTTCCTCGCATTCAATCTGTTGATTTTCGAGTTCAGCAATACGTGCTCGCAATTGCTCGTTTTCAGAAACAACCTGTATCTTACTGTGAGTATTATAGTCTTATACGCCATATCTGCATTAGATGCTTTACCCTGGACAGATCCATTTGAATATTTTTGACCAAATGCGAGGTATTCGAGCTCGATTGCTTCTGTGAAGTAAGCGCTTTATCCAACAGAGCTTGCAAATTTGTATTCACATCCCTGGTTGCCGCTAGTTTCTGCTCCACTTCTGCCAGCCTCTTTGCATAAACACTCACTTTTGAACGAGAATCCACCATCTCTGATGCCATATCGTTCAGTTGAGCAGATAGACCATCCATTTCTCTTCTAAATTTCGTCAACTCTCTTCGCGCTTGATCTAATTCTTGCGTGAGGTAGATTTTTTCTTCTTCTTCTGAAAGCAATAAACCATCATTCGTTGCATTTACAGCATTGATGTCTTTCTTTGCGTCGTTGGCTCGTAATCTAAGTTCGTCTTGAAGCATCTTGTTCTCTCTTTCTAGATGTTCGAGCTATAAAAAAGTGTGAATCACAGTTGCCGTGGTAACCATCATCGTGGTACCTTGAGTTGTATGGCTTCATTTGTTTCAGAAATAACGAGACCAATTCTAGCTGCTACTTCTAAATCATTGGCAATGCTCTGTCTTTCTCTCTCTTTTCTTATGATAATCTGTCTCAGTGTCTCTATATCGTCTACTGCATACACTTCCTTGATGAAAGCAGGTTTGTCTAGACATAATAACCTTGTTACTATAGTGAAACACTGACGAGGCAAAGTATTTACCTTCTGGCGTAGTCCCAAGACGAGCTAAACAGGGTTCAAGTTCGTGCGGAAAATTACAAGACATTTAATCTAACAAAGATACAGGTTTTTTTCTCTTGTTTTTTTCGTATGATTTGTTTTATAATATATATATATTAGCAGTTGTAAATCTGTATATAAATAAAAAGGAAAAGAAAGGGAGGGGCAACAGAAGGCGGAGGATGATTTATCGCTGCAGTGTCTGTACACATCCAGCAACGCTTTGAATGCGGGACCTGTTTCCGCAACAGATGTTGTCCTTTCTTTTCCAGTAGTATATTTACCATACAAAATGAAGTGGCGTGTCTTAGTATTATTGATAGCAGGACTTGCCATGATCTACTTAATAAGCCTGTTACAAGATACTCCATATCCTCATCCTGTCATTATGCAAGCATTCGTACCAAAACGCACAAGATCCAACGAGCCATCTCAAGTGATACTTTCAGAACACGACGGCTATATCTACAGAACGCATATTCACTACGAAGCTGTATTAGATACTAACCGAGGATTTGTGCATGGTGTGGATTCTGTCAAGGTGAATGTGAATGGTATATATGTTGCATAGTATAAATTGAGCCAGAGCATCATCATTGATCAATGACGCTGTATAGGGCTGGTGATTCAAGCAAGAAAGAAGAAAGGCGACCTTTTGAAAGAAGAGCCTGAAGAAGGTTGGTATAGCATTGGGTTCATTGCATGTATCTCTCATATACTGATTGCGTTGTTCGATTGTTAGAGTGGGAAGATTGCTTTAGGCATTTGTTGTCTGGGCCAATCACTAAAGTATCAAAGAGCCCCGAAAACAGTGATTCTGTTCAATTTACAGTGCTATTCCATATACTCGAGAACGATACAGTGAAACACTTTGTGCGAGTCTATTACTTAGCAAATGACAATAGCGATGGAGCAGTCAGCTACGAATACAAGGAGATCTTGATGCCTGGCAACACAATGATCAATGCAATTTCGCTGGAGCAGGATTCGATATTATTTTCTCGGTAAGATAAATGCATGAATGTGATTTTAAACCATCTTTCTCATCTATTTTTCCAGTGATCCCGATGCATATAGATTTAGAATTGTTGCATTTCCTGATCATTTCACCAAGTCGCCTCATTCAGAAAAATCTTCGGTGATCACAACAACCGTCGGTCAAACAGGCGATCTTGTCAGAGCCTACCATCAACCTGGAGGAACGGAATCGCATGCCAATTTACTATGCAAATTGTATTCGCCAAAGTAAGTAAGATGCTACTTTTTTTTTTTTTTTTACAGGCAATGCATTAGCTGATCACCATGATTCAAGCATTGAAACGTACCGTGTATTCACGCTCGATATTCACAAAACCAAGAGTCTATTTCACACAAATGTCACAATTTCAGATGGTACAGCGCTCACATCTTCCGATAAAGGCACAAAGAAGGGCAAATGGATACTCAGGGACCATCTTAATACAAATGTGAGTGCGGATGACTTGGGAACATGGGCGTGAAAAGAGGAAACTGAGGTTATTGTGAGTAGGACAGTACTTTTGTCGATGAGAACCTAGAGTACATGGCATTTGTAGATGGAGCACATTTTCATCACGAGCGCACGTTGGTCAACATGCCCGTGCCTTCTATTTCTCGGTCAAAAGATTCAAAAACAATGGTGGTATCTCTCATTCGAAACGATTTTCAAACATTGGATTTTACAGACAACCTCAGTGCTCTGATGAATAACGAATATGAGCGAAAATATCTGTACAAAACTAGCGATGGCGACTATTTGCACGAATTTTATCACACCATGCAGGTACCTGATTCAGTGGAACCCAGTGACACGGCGTTTGATGCCACTGATATCCGCGGTGTGCAATTGAATGCCAACGGTACATTGCTCGCTGTATGGACAAAAGCCAACTCTGTCTATATCTATAAGCGAGGTTCAGGAGACCAAATTCAAAAGGCATGGGGCGATGTGGGTAGTATCTTTGAATCGAAACCGCTGACCGGCAGCCCACATCATTTAGAGAAGCCTCTAGAATGGATTTTGAGGATGGTGATTTCACCCACGGAAGGCCAAATTGGATCTATTGCGGTACGTTGTGTTTAGGGAAAACAGGCTGCGTGTGTATTTACCCCATGTTATTTGTATATAGCCTATTGGCGCCGCCATGTTCTGGAGTAGTGAAGGATCCAACTATCTCTGTATGTGTACCATTTTAAAGAAACCCAATGCAATGCTTGCAAGTTCACTTACATTGATATCTGTTGTAGCTGTGGGAATGAGGAATAGCATTGTAAATACTTATTTGATTGATGAGATGGAGGAACAAAAAGTCGTCAATTTCAGAAGCTTCATGAGAGACAAATGGGATCTATGGATGGGTGAGTGTACAGCATAGCATGCGTTTAGAGCGGTGAAACTAATATCGAGTTGACGGTAGTCATGTCGATGATTGTAACAATCTTTGTTGTCAATGAGTACAAGACATACCCTGTATGATAGCTAGAGAAAAGCAATATATTTGTACATACCCAATATCTTTTAATTTACACGTTGTATTGTATTCTGGATGCATAAATAAAAAAACACAGTGATCTACTCGTTGAAGCGAGTCCATGATCATATTGGTTTTGATATGAGCCCAGAACTGCCTGCTGCTGATCGAGAAGACACTCAAAAACATTGGTGACCTTGAAAGAAACGAAATCCCTCAAGAGAACTATGTGGTGATTGATCCTGGTAGGCGAGACATCCTCTTCTTTATGCGTGAAGACAGCACTACTGACGACCCGCAAATTTTTCGGTTCACAAAGCCTCTCCAAGTTAAGATGCGCAAGACTAGACGCTACCGCCACATGAATAAAGAGACCAAGCCTCAAGAGAGCACTGTTTCAAAAGCACAGATGATAAACTCAAACTCCTTGTAGTTGCCTCTTTATCAAGATTATTTGTGCAGACTCTAATAAACTATATACTATCTCTTTCTATTTTAGATACGTAATAAGCCGCCCTGACGAAAGGCATTGTATTCCAGGCATGGAATACAGATACTGGAACCGGGATGTCCCTGCCTGCATGAACATGATCTGTATTCTGCAAGCTCTGCGAGCCACTGGGAATCGCCCTCCTGAACTCCAACCACCTCGCCAACTAATCCAAATGGTACAGTAAGTTTACAATACTTATTCGTGTAGCTAATTGCTAACAAACACGTTTGCCTTAGGAACATCAAGACTGCTGTTATGTGCTACGCTAGTTTAACGGCCAGTATAGCTTCAGTAGAAGTTTGCAGTCTACTTAACATCATATACGTGTAATCTGGTATTAGTGGAACTAAAATAGTTAGTTAGCAATGCTGCCTTCATCGTATATCGCATCATGGCATCGTATAACCTTTTGTCTCAGCAACCGTAAAGGCACCTGATTTTTCACATTCATATAATGGCACCATGCCTAGTAGCTACTAGCACCATCTTAGTAGACAAAAGCTCGGATCAAGCCGTTGATAGTGACATGATAATAAAGTTCTTTTTTTTTACATCATACCAATCAAATATACAGATATTCACGTAAGCACTAGCCTCAACCTAATCTGAAAGAATTGAAACCCTTCGAAATTTCGTCATTTTACTACCAGTGTTGACAGATATAGGCATAAGTGTCAAAATGAAACCTTCTTCTTTTGTTAAAATGAACATTTTGTCAAGGAAGATTCTGCATGGACCAAAATGACTTCATGGGTGGATTTCATAAAAGTATGAATCAAGAAACGAAAATGCCAATTTTGTATAGTAATAGTAAAAATTAGCCGAGGTAATCGTTTTGTTTATTACAACAAGAAATGGAATGAAAGTAAACAAGTGCA
Source organism: Mucor velutinosus (assembly GCF_035048745.1). Classification (NCBI taxonomy): domain Eukaryota; kingdom Fungi; phylum Mucoromycota; class Mucoromycetes; order Mucorales; family Mucoraceae; genus Mucor; species Mucor velutinosus. Next base: position 239,062 of record NW_027041908.1, read on the forward strand.
GATAATAGAGAAAAGTAACAGTGAAATGAAGTTAATATACATACAAAGAAGATAATACAGAAAAAAGAGATAGTGAAAGACTAAAAGGACGGATTGCTAGTTATTTACATATGCATGATTGTTGTTGACTGGTGGTAATATAATGGATAAAGCTTAGATCTGACTAAGGAAAGTTTGGAGTGTTTGGTCGTCCCATATATCAGATGAGCAGGCATTATCAGTCATGGCAGCACCCTCATCAATCTTTGGTACAGATGGGTAATAGTTATTAGAAGGAGGAGAGAGGCTCAGAGATTGCATCCATTCTGTTAAAAAGACATGTGGTATGAGTACATTGACACTATAGTGGCTGTTTATTACATGGATACATTACCTCTTTCTTGATCTTCTTCGCCAATGCTCTTGCGCAATGTTGAGGGCTTTCTCATCATGAATTGATCATTCAAATACGATTGAGTCAGGTTCTCTGGAACAGAAGAAGCGAGACGATGGATACCCAATTGACCAACAGAGATGGAAGAATGTCGCACAGGTGGCGAGTAGGGAGCATATAAGCGGCTCTGTTGCTGTCTCTTTGGAGAATCAACAATGTTCATGTTTGCTAAGCGACGCTGAATGAGTGGGGATGTTGACAAAGCAGGAGAGGTAGTTGCAGGAATACCAGAGGCAGCAACTGCGGCGGCACCACCTCTACTCATGAGCAATTCATATTCTTCTTTGAGTCGATTCATCAACTCGGCCTTGCGACCAGTGGCAGAGAGGCCGCGCTCTCTCAACATTTCCTTCAGTTCAGCTACAGTAATATCATCAAAGTTGACCTTTTCCAACTTTTCATCCAGTTGACGACGATGGGTTTCAGCGTCCAATGGCTTGGCTGTGGTTGTATTTTGTGCACTGACTCTTTGGATCTGAATAGGAAGTGGCTTGGGAGCCGTTGACATTTGCTGTTGATGTTGTTGTTGTTGCATCTGTGTGACTTGAAACTGATTGTACATGCCATCTTGAACATGGGGTTTGAATTTTTGGAAATGAGGTGGTACAGAAGCAGATCTCTTCAAGCTAGAATGATGATGATTGTGATGGTAGTCGTGTTGCAATTGCTGCTGAGCTGCGGTAGTCGCCGTAGCATTTCCAGTAGTAGCTCTAGGCCATGCAAAATCGGAGTAGCTTGATGAGGAGTAATATTGATGTGGAGGTGAAACCAGATTGGAATCGGCTGAAGAAGAAGATTCGGGAGAGCGAGAAATAAACTCGTTCGCAAAATTGTGAAGCTGAATCAAAGCATTAGCATTTATATAGAAATGATTTTTTTTTGGAAAACCCACACGTACCATATCATATTGAGGTGATGAAGAAGATGATGCTGTTGCATCAAACTTTGTATTGGGCATGGCAATTGGAGAAGCACCATACAGATCGGTATTGCTGCTGTGATTTGAAATGACCATAGGCTGTGTTGTGTTGTAGTTATCAGGGTATCCCAACTGAGCATGATCTGGCTCAAATGGACTGATCAACAGATTCATATTGCCATCATCATCTCCCATCAAGGAAGAAAAGTGATGCATGTTATCTGCTGGAGGTGAGATGGAGGGATTATCGTAAAACATTTGGATTATTTGCTAGTTATTGAAATTTATGTAAAAAAAAGAAGAAAAAAAAAAAGGAATGACAAAGAATAAAAAAAAGGCCTTTTTATTTAAACAATTTCATCAAGAACATTCGAATGATACGGAGCTGTCATTGTATAATTCAAAGGCAGTGCTTTTTTCCAATTCGAATTCCGATCGTTTTTCTTCCTTTTTTTGGCTTAAATCCAATATTGTTTCTATGTCCGAAACCATATATGGAAGCATTTCCCGGCTCTAATTTGTATCCTTGACTACGGATGAAAGAATCTTGGCAAACTACAATAAGACTTCTTAGTAGTGTGTTAAACAATAACCCTTCTATTCAAAATGGAGTATACATCAAACAAAGAAAGGGTTGAGAAAGCTTTCTCCTTGAAGTCCCGTCCCTGACGTAATTGTAGAAACACTCGACGAAATAGGTTTTTCTTGTGTTTGAGAAACATAAAACTTAGCGATACTAGAATCCAGTTTTCTCAGAGATCAAGCGAAAAAAAAATAGAAAATAGGATGATACAATCAAAGCTTAGCTATTTAGATATAGAAGTTTTCTTTTGCTTTATCATGCTGTCTTAATTACTCCTAGCAGCTTCGTTTCTTACCCTTATTAATGCGAACAAGTTTATATGGTTACACTTGGCAAAGAAACTGGCCGGACATGATTTCCGCATTTGTTACTCTGTGCAATGTCCAAGAATACAAGGATCTCCGAATTAAAGGTGTAAAAAGGAAATAAAAAACTTGGAGAGATCGAGGCCTCAACTCCAGAAATGTTGACTCTCTATTTTAAGATTCGTATATGGATACTTATATGTGGAGTGAAGAATGGGTCTCGGTCAAGAAGTTACAATTCTTCGAAAAATAGTTTTAGATCCAATGTTTCTACATAGCATTTTCCATTCTCATTTCCTATGTCTGTATGATAGCCAATCAAGATCTCAATAATGAATCCGGGGCAATATTTTGGCAATAACTCGTATTTCCATTTAAAGAAGATGTCAAAAAGATCGCCCCCCTTTATCACGGCGGCTTTAGGGCACCAATGACCTAGCCTTTATTTGAAAAGCATTAGCTTATCAAAGTATCATCATACGTTTTTATTTAATACAAAGCTCTCTTTCGGCTGTCAATGCATTTTGGTATTGCGGGAAACATAGCTATTACCGAATTAATTTAAAAAAGGAGGGGTCAGATCAAGCGCAATTACCGTATTCCCACCATCAGAATAAAGTTCTTAATAATCATAATAATAGTGTGTACAAAATATTATAGATGTAAATACTAATGGAATCATGTGGTTGTTGTAACATCTTGAGGACCATCATAGATTCCTAATTTTACTACTTTTTTTTTTTTGTAAATGTTCATTGCTATTCAAAAGGAATGTTCTCTCCATCGCGATAACTCTCGGCCCTAATGCGTAAAAATCCCGCGCTCTTGTATACCAAAGTGATGTTCTTTTTTTACTGGTGTGCACACTTCTTACAGGAAACTGAGGTTCAATTATCAAGGAATGGCTGGACACTTCACAGAACGCTATTCTCAGATCCGGGCTGTTCAAGTATTGTTTGCGAATATATGAAAAAGAATATTAGGCACATACCCAACGCTTAGAATCACTAATTGCCTGTTAAATCATGGGTTGACAAGTTGGGAAACAAAGCGTGTCTTGTACCACACAGCTCAATATTGATGCGCAGTGCGTTGGTCATACTAATTGGAAAGTTTGTGGATTAAGCTATAGGCCAGAAGGTATCGCTGATGGATCGCTTGTGTGTGAATGTGCTAGAGTGTGTGTGTGTGTGTGTGAGTCTGATTTAAGACCTTTGGAAAGCTTAATTTTAATTCACTATTGACTGGTTCCCAAATCCATCTCTGTGCGCCCATCATACAATTCGGTAAAAGCAATGGACATTTATTTCACAGACCCTCGTATAAAAAAATTGATGTAACGTTAACCATGGCAGCATAACAACATGTCAAGACGAAAAAGAGCTTGACGCGTTTTGAGTACAACATGGATCCATTGTTTCATGGTCGAAAACAGCAGAACGGAAAGAAACTCTTTGGCTTAAATCTTTCTCCCACCATCAGGAATCTTGCCTTAAATTCATTACCGGTGTCTTGTTATACACTCTGATCCCTTCGGTTTCAGCTACTCTGCCTCAATTTTCTTTTAAAGAGAAGCACCAACAGCATTGAAGTCTTTGGGTGTATAATCATGGTTTAAGATTAATATTCATATCTTTGCTTATATAGAAAACATGTATCATGATGACCAACCTTTTATTTTTCAACCACAACGATAGTTACTCGGGACAAAACTATTGTTGAAAAAGAAAACTTCCCAGATAGCCTCGGATTTCACTGCGAACATCCATCAAAATAAGTAAAACCAAAATTATATAGGAGTAGTATATTTAGCAGCAAGCTACCGAGTAAAAAAAAATGGATTGCTGTTTCATGCAGTTGAAATGAATACGGGTCGTTTGAAATCCCATTTATAGTCCTATTAACCCGGCCTATGTTCTTCATATGGTGATCAACTGCGCATTGGCAGTGACACAAAATCAAGGCAGCTTTCATGTACTTGAGATTAATATTTGAAACATGTATTGATAACAAGTTATGGAGTACTATAACTCCCCTCCCCCTCCATTTTGAATTTTTATCATGAATATTTTTTTTTCAAGAACATCTAGTTTAGCTCCCCTGAAGTATCGGTAAGATATTAAGTGTCTTACCCAGCAGCGCACGTGTACATTATAATGTCTCAAATGTCTTGGAAATGAATTTGAGGAGATGAATAATAAGATTTCTCATATTTAAATAGACTTATATGATGATGATCATCGTCACCTTGCTGTAGCCTCTTCCGAAACTCAACTTTATCGTAAATGAGATGATCGGCTTGGCCCTTATTTTGCAGTTCATGAATAATCATCAAGTTTCATTGGTGATGGGAATTCCCATAGTTTTGGTTTGGCTAATATCGCAAAATTAAATATAGCTAAAAGGTTAAAAGAACCCAGATTGTTGATTGATGTAAAATCACTGATCACATGAGCGTTTATGCTTCAGATGGTTTTTTACCTTCGCCTCGCTTCGGTGAGAACCAACCTGCGCAGCGGCAGCTCGCACTACCGATTGCCCTTGCGTATCTTATCAAAATACTACTACTTTCATGTTGACCCCTCTACTTACACATGAAAACCCTTCATATTATCTATGGATCTGATTCTTATGTGATGCTCTCCATCCATATACACGTAGCTATTTCATATACGGGCAAGTGTCATACAGATAGTATCCCTTTTTAGTCAAGAGTGTGCCTAGTACAGCAAAATATGAGTGCACTTGAGCTGCGTTTTCTCGTGTTCAAGGCCGTTTTAGACTGTCAGAATAGCACCAAACAATTGTACTCGAGTAGTACTAACGTCCTGACACCTTTGCTCAACTTTTTGGGCCAAAAGAAAACATGGCAAAAAAATCGACCAAAAAGCATGAGGTACCCTTCATGGTTTTCATCGAAAATCAAACGATTGCGTTTTTCACCTTGATAACGAAGACTTTTACTATGGTATATCTTGAATCAAAATGTTTCTATCGATCTAACGTAACCCCTAAAATCATCTTTGTGGGACTTTGATATGTAAAATTTCGACATTTTGGCCAGACACCTCTTTTCATATTTTCGTAACTTACTCAATAAGTTTATCCAAAACATTTATATTACTTGGTACCATTGGACGCGCCTTGAAAAGCGCTCCAAGAACGCTTAATGAAGTGTAAGATGATCATCACATTTCCCATAGTCGAATTTGCAAAGTAAGTCGATTAAATTGTTTTCGGACAAAATCTGTCCAATCTGAAGCAAAAAGTAGGAAGCGGAGATTCAATTAATATTGGCTGGTAATGGATGCTGCTGGAAGCTCATAAGAAGAACTTTGCGAGATGAAAAAAATAGTAGGAATCAGACCGACTACTCTTTTTTTTTTCTTTAAAGCAGACCTTTATATGTGGCAATGCATATCAGCTTGGCTTACCATCGAAATCACTGTAATCCCAATCTTCCTTACTCTGAGCTTTATAGGTGCGTATTATAGCTTGTATTTTATGATGGTCATATTTTGAACTGGTAGTGAAGTGAGAGCAGGATTCAGTGTTGCATCTATTCATCTTAAGAAAAATCGCGAATTCCAACTTAATAGTGACATATCAGAAACGTATGTAAAACGATTCCCAATCTTAGCATGCCGCGCAAATGCTATCCAGGAGCAGTATTGTGCGTTGCTCATTACTGCTTTGCAAACATAAACTGTCCCAAGTTATTTTGGTCACTTTGACTTTGGCCAAACATGGAGGCATTCACTATATCTTTTTTAATAGACTCTGTAATTCGATCCTGTACTGTGGCGCATTGAGCATAAAACTATCAAAATTCCGCGTATTTGTAAGCTTTTAGCTCTGTTGCCTGTGATACCTTCTTGAACAACCTGGGTGACTACTTCGCATCCGCATTCAAAATGTAGTAATTGTCATTTTTTTTTGTTGTTGTTTTCAGAAACCTTTTTCACATATTGCCATGAGCCATTTATCAGACGAAGATGATGAGTTTTTATACGGAAATTCTGACGCATTGGACACCAAGAAGACGAAGAATCCATTGGATACCAAGACAAGTAGGTGATGCTATAGGGGAACTACGCGACTTCTATGCTTATTATTTGATGTATTTTTTTTTTTTTTGCAGATGATGATGTTGACGATCTGTATGATATATATGACGATGAAAACGATGCTAAGGAGTAAGCTCTATTGTTGCTACTAGATGTGAATCACTTGGCTAAACTGTCTTTTTTTTTTTATTGAACAGGGCTGAACAGTATGAGTGATTATGCGACATAGCCATGTGCACAATAGATCTAATTCAATTTTTGTGTAGAAAAGAGAAGGCCGAGACAAATGCAGCCGAACATACAAACAAGGCAGATGCTGATAGCGAAATGGTAGATACGACAGATGCAGGATCAGCAGCAGCGTCTGCGCAAGTAGATAAGGATGGCGATGAAAACAACGATCAAGAGGAAGAGGAAGACAGTGACGATGTAAGGGCACCAGAGCATGTTGCACTTTAGAGCTTCATTAATAAAGGTATAGGATCTAGAGATTATCCTGGAACCTGAGGAAGAACCTCAACAAGAGACCGAAACAGAGCAAGCACAAGGAGAGCAAGCTACCACAACAAACGAAACCAAAGATACACCTGTAAATATCAAACCCGGTCAACAAGGCAAACCTTCATCAGCGCCCACTACATCTACATCCACCGTCAACGCCACAGGAGCCAAAACATCACAGGGTGGAATCAACTTGGAAGCAGTAGGAGAATACAATGGTCAACCTATCACTGATGTCGATCTTGACAATGTAGAGGATAAACCCTGGCGTAAACCAGGTGCTGATATCACTGATTATTTCAACTATGGCTTCAATGAAATTACATGGCGATCTTACTGTGCAAAGCAAAAGATGTTGAGAGAGAACAAAAAGGTGTGTTAGTGTTGTGTTGCTATATTGATTTTTTTTTTTTTTTTGGTCTGACATGGATGCGGCACACTGTGTATAGATGATGGGAGATATGGATATAGGCGATTTCATGTCCATGAGTATGATGATGCCTCCTGGCATGATGGACGGTACAATGCCTGGTATGCCTGGCATGCCTCCAGGAATGCCCAACCCAATGATGGGCTTGCCAATGGGTATGCCTCCTCCACCTCAAGGCGGAAACCCCTCTATGAGAAACAACCGTGGCGGAGGAAATTTCAATGCAAGAGGTACAGGTAGAAATATGCCCATGAGCAATCGACCCAAGAACCCAGATGGCGGCAAAGATCGTGAAGGTGGCAGTGGTAGTGGCAATAACAATGACATGTAAGCAGTGGGATCATGCTTTCTTTTTGGTCAGTGTTGACATTGAAAATGATAGGATGGAAGGCAACATGACTATGGAAGATGGCAACATGTTTCCTATGGAGTTTCCTACAGGACCTGGTGGCATGCCCATGAACATGTTCCCTCCTGATATGCCTGGAGGGCCCATGGGTATGCCCTTTTTCAACCCAAATATGCCTGGTGTGCCTCCCATGGGATTCGATGGTGGTGATTTTAGAGGAAATGGTGGAAATAATCCAGGACGCCCCAACATGAGAGGTGGTGGACACATGAACAACAGATCTTCTATGCCTCGTAACGGAGGCCATGGTGGAAGTAATCAGTCGTCATCCTCTGCATCCAACTGGCGAAACTCGTCCTCTTCTGGAAGAGATCGAGACAGAGACAGCGGCCGTGATGGTGGTCGAGATGGCGGTCGTGATAGAGACGAAAGTCGAGATCGTGGCAGAGACAGTGGTCGTGATAGAGGAAGAGGAAGAGATCGTGATGAATCTGGTGATCATCGCTCAGACTCGTAAGTAACTGGCAGCTGACATGGATAACAAGACGATTAATATTTGTAGTAGACGGAAGAGACATCAAAGTGATAGAGACACATCCTTGCATGGTGATGATCGATACGAAAAAAGATCTCGTCGTTAAAAACCACTATTTTTTGCATCATAATAAATTTGTATTCATCATTTATTTCTTTATAAACCTCGCAATAACTCCAATTCTGCGTTCAGTTCGTCTTGGGCCTTTTGCTTGCCCTCGCTTTCATCATTGACTTCTCTAATGTCAATGAGGAAATCTCGAATATCATTTTGGAACCTTTGCAGATCTCCGCTGTATTCAAACATGCCCATGACGAGGACCTCGATCTGGTCTCTGTGTAGTAGTGGGAAAGCATTGCATAGCAAATCCAGCACATACTGTTGCAGGAATTCTACATTAGACATCAAAGGATTGGATACTTGATCTGGGTTGAACAGTCTAGTGTAAATCTCTCCCTCTTGCACCAATTCAAGCATTCGAGCAAGGATTTGGCTTTGATAATTAAATCCTAAGCAGCTTTCATTAGAAAAAGTCATCTACTAAGTCTAATGATGGCTTACCATTTCTACAGTCAGGATCTACCAGAACTTCCAATATGTCAGTAAGAATACGCACATAATAGGTCTCAAAGAACTGGCTGGAGACGTCTTCGTCCTCCATCTGTGACACTTCGCTGACCATATGAAGACAAGTTTGAAGTGCTATCTGTGAGATATCTCGAATGGTGTGCTTGGTGCCCCACATGATACTGTCCATGTTGACTTGGAATAGCTGCGATGATTGGAACAAGTCGATGAAGCATCTCTTGTTCAAGACTTTGAGGAGTCGATAGAATTCATGTCGACACTCTGGATAATCCACAAAGTTGGCAGTGATCATGGGTAACGTCGCTACAAATACAATATCAATGGTTTCCTTTAACAAATCAGGCCATATAGGGTCCTATATAGAAACATGAGCGTACGGATTTGTATACAGGAGCCTATTTCGTACCTGCATCTTCTCAAATAGACATGTCAGTAACCCCAATACATTGGGCTCCCTCGCTTCAGGCTTGGTTGAATTTTTATAGTCCATCAGAATCACTGTCAGTAAACTGGTCAGCATGGTTTGGTCTTGAATATCCAATCTGTCGTTGGATAGAATGAACGTCTCGAGTAGTTCTACGATGAGCTGTCTTGCTCGCAGATAAAGTTGCTCTTGTGGTCCTCGTGCTTGTATTTGTTGGCCGATGACTGTATAGCACTCCACGAGAATGGGTGTCAAATGCTGCAACTGCTCCCGAAAGATAGGTCCAACAGGTCTGCAAGCCACGATGTTGGCTTTGATCGTGTTGATAATCGTTTTCATTGAGCTTGTTGCATTGATGTTTGCCATTGACTGCTTGATCTACATGGCATATTTGGTAACAAGGTCAGAACACTCCCATGCTATTGCCTCGACTAACTACCATTTCATTGGGTATCTCCATGAGAGAGTGTATGTATCGACCCTGCAATTGCACGTCTGATGTTGCTGATATCATGGTGCCCACAGCTTCGTAAAGAATACATATCTGATCCGTGATTGAATGAGCTGCTGTATTTACAAACAAATGGCTATACAGTCTTACCTGATGTGAGTTTAATTGACTAGTCAACCGTTTCAGGTCAGTGAGCACTGTCTCCAGAACACAACCAGAGTATTCTCCACTCGCTAGCTGATGAGAAACCACCATTTCATCTTTACAGCCTTGACATATCTTTAAGAACGAATCACAAGCCATTTCTTTCAGGCCGTCTTGCTGACATTGCATGTATGAAAACACCCTTTGCAGTAACCAAGACGTGAATGTCCAAGTTGACTTGAGAAAGTGAGGATACTGGGTAGCAATATAAAGCATGCATGATGCTACAACCCACTGCTGGTCAAGATTGCCGGCCGTCTCTTCTTTTTGTAAAAGCTGATACAGATCTCCTGTCAACACAGTTTGAAGAAACTGGCTCTCTTGTTGTTCTGAGATGGCGCCAGACATCATACCAATAGCCCAACAGATACGAAATAGCTGATCCCATGACCAAATTGCACTTGCACCATCTAGTTGCAGTTGCTTGAGCTGTTCTCGAATCAAAGACTGAACATAGGTTGGATCTAAGGTTGTAAGCAAGCCAAACACATGACGCATGGATTTTGATAATGCAGTTGTATCGCTCTGTTTAATGAATTCTCGGCTGATTTCTCCTTCGTCGTTCTCAATGACAAATACGTCGTCTGGTTTTACCATGTTTTGAACCATGATGGAACACAGTTGCTTCAATATATCCTGATAAGGTGTTGTTTGTCCATGATTTGTATCTTGAAGTACATCATATGCCTGCAACAGTGTTTAGATCCCCAAGTTTGTCCATGCGTCGTCTAGGCAACTTACCAATTTTCCCCAATATTCAAGGCAAATCTTCCACACTTCTCGCTCGGGCACTTGGGAGATCTTTAGCAAGACAAACAGCATTTCATGTACACTCGTTTCTCCGCCGTTCAATCCCTCAATGAGTAATCTGTACTTTGAGAGCATAGTTGTCAAGAAAGTCGCCAGCACTTGTATGAAATCCTGATCGTAGCTGTCTGATTCAATATATTGCTGAGCTATGTCTGATTCTTTCGAGATAGTATTGGCAATTTCTGAGCAAACGGTCGTATAGATACTGAATATAATGTCACTGTATTGCTGGCTGTCAACATGATCCAAACTAATGATTTCTGCAAAGCATTGAAGGGCCAGATTTCTTTGGTCTCCTTTGATCTATACAATTTAAAGATTCAGTCGTCAAATCCATAGCTGTGCAGTTCTTAATTTGTAGTACATTTGCTTGCAGTAGCTGGACTAGATCCTGTTGGTATACAAATTGTACGGGAATCCAGCATATAAACTTCTGCAGTGTTTCCAAAGTCGCCTTGGTCAAGTGTGCGTTTGTATCCTTTTGAGCCAGTATCGTCTTGCATAAATCGAATATAGATCCAAATTCATTTACCATCTGATCTTTCAGCTTGTGCATTTTAGCCACTGTCATATGGTCTACAGAAAAGTCAAACACCTCTTCGCTAATTGCATTGTCAATCATATATACGTTACTGCAATTTGAGGCGCTCTAACATACCTTAAATATCTCAAGATCTTCATATTATTTTCGCATAGATGCACATTAGATACACTGGAGTCTACTATCTCTTGAATGAAGGATGGCCAGTACTGTGGCCAATCTTTCTTGACAATCTGAACCAACACAAGATCAAATTTGTTCAAAACGGCAGATCTAAGCGTCGTTTCATTTGATGACAGCTGGATGATTGCTTTGACAATGTAGTCTCGCATCACTGAAATAATAGCATGTAAGCCTGTGCGTTTGTTCGTACGATATAAATCATACCAACTCTCTGCTCTATAGGGATCGTGTTCCAGCGCACTTTAATAAAGTCTTCCAACACACCAAGTGCAATAAACTGAAATTTTGCATTAGATCACCCACGCTATCAGTACCACGCGTGGTACGTGGTTCCGTTATGCGTACCTTGGACTGTAGACAGTTGGATTGCTCAAGAATCTTATCCACCAACTGCCATGATGATGCATCGCTTTGAAACTCTGTCAGTACCGTTTGTGCTTTTTGTCTCTGTTGTGAATAAAGCTATTTAAGCAACTGACATCACCATGTTGTTCGTTTGTTCTACCTCGGTGCTGTTCTTTCCCTCATAAAATGCTTGCACTATGGTATCGAACTCTTTGACATTGAAAGGTATCTATTTGTCGTCTTTAGTCAATTCTATTGCAATGCTGTATTACACCAGTAAAACTTTACACTCATCATTGGATATGTAGTCAGAAAAAGGCAAGGCAGAAAAGAAGGGAGTTTAGAAAGTTCCTTTGCTTCAACTCAACACTTCATATCAGCTTGGCCGGGGGTGGGCTATGAAATAGGCTTTTTTTCCTTTTTGTATTCCTTAAATTCAATCAAGATAAAATGTCAAACGAAAATCAAGACGACAAATTTGTTTTTAACAAGCACAGTAACTCACCTGATACTCAACCTCATCAGCATCGCTGTAATGGTCATCTTGAAGACGTTTTAGAAGGCCTGTCCCAATGGCCCATGGATGTATCAAAGCCTTTTGGCTTATTCTTGTCTTGTTTGAAATCTCAACCTGGTAAAATTTAGACACTCTCCATCAAGTGATATATATATATATATATATATATAGACATACTAACCCTCTGTGATTCAGGTCAAGAACCTGTTCGATACAAGTTTACAAAGCAAGACGAGGACAAAAAACAATAGACGATCAGCATTACTACTCCATCCAAATCACATTGTAAATAACAACCCTAGAAGATCTTATTTATCTAATGCTACACGGAAAACTTGTATCTATACCAACCAATTACGACAATTAATAAAGATTAAACAACTTTGACTTGCGTTACAATCACTGTTTATGATACTGGTTAAGGCGTATTGGCATTGATCCAAAAAGACTTGATGTGTATTTCAATAAGACATTGCGCTGCGCTATGGATTGTTCATAATCACACATGAGTGTGCAGTGAGCTTTCAGCTGATTATCCACTGTAATTGACTTGTATATAGCGAAGGTGATCCTTAGGATAAATGTGTGAGGGTTTGGACAATGCATAATGCTGATGTCAAGTAGCAAGTGTTATTCCTCGACCTTGTATCGTTTCTGGTATTATCATATATCCAGATAGACAGGAGTACTATATCTAGAGTGTAGAAATTTGGTGGTAGAGTAGATTAAAACGAGGGCAGTATTGGCCGTGCTTGTGGATAATAGCGGTATGATTGTCAATCTAATGAGCACTTCCTGTAGCCGCAGACAATTATTGAAGATAATAGGCAATCCTGTCTATATTCGACTGCCACACTCTGGAGTATTATGATGTACCTGACAGCCTATCTCTGTCTTTAAATATACATTTGGGATCTTGCTTCGGTGACTAAGGAAGTAGCAATAATCAAGTTAAAGAAACCTTTTAAACAGATGCCTTTTTTCTTCCAAGAATCATTGCGCTGCTACGAGAAAAGATGGTTGCTAAGGTTTTATAAAATACCTCATTATTAAGCAGCCTACCAATATAGAACATTGTAACTCTAGATATCAAATAGAATTATAACTACTGATAAGGATCTATCATTCATATCAATTATGTAAAGCTTGTTTTACTACCTTAGAAATGAAAAATACAAGCCCTTATTTTCTGACTTCGATATCGGAGTTTTTGGTTTGAAACCCAGATTCTGCCCTTTAAACGATGGAGCAATTGAAATTTGCGTAGGTAGTAGTAGTCTGTTTGTTGAGAAAGTGTAATTTTAGAAAATAGTATAATTTTGAATAGAAGCTGCTAGTAAAAGTTTTTAAATTATTATATGAATGTGGGATGTATGTGTAGTAAAAGTTGTAGAGGGTATTTAGTTTGACTAGGGAATGATTGACATTGAGTTATTAAGAACGATGTCGATGAGTAATGAGGGAAAATGTTCAAAATGATCGATTTTCAAAGGGCCATACCGCTAGATTTTACTAAGTGAACGAGAGCTTCAAGCTTAATAATATAGCTTCTGTTTGTTTTTCAATTTTCTATACGATGGTATGGTTTTTATACAGAAACAATAAAAGTTTTGAAAATCCTCTGCTTATAGCTCATAAAATATATGATTTTGAGCAAATTTATGAAGGAAACGTACATCTGGTACTTAAAACCCTTATATTATAACGGATATAATGTAGAGCTATCGAATGGTCTTTGCTTTGTGCGAATCCAGTGAGTACTTGTCGAGATATGGTCAAAAAAGGGTATCATGCAAAATCATGGATTTTTCTTCAAAATCTGCCTGTGATAGCAAGTGAAAAAAATTGGGTGGCCTCCTTTTGGTTAGGACAATATTGTCAATATTTCATGATAGAGTCATGCCAGAACTTCTAGCAATAGCTCATTCGATAGGAAATTTTTCGGTCTACAATGTTTAGTAATGCTCAACAAATTGTTTTGATGGCAGATAGTGATTAATCTTTAGAAAACAGTCAGAAAATTGCAAAAACAATCGTACCAGATATTAGGTGGACAATGTGCACCAGAGACTTGACATGAGTACCATTGTATTCTCCTTTGAATTCTCTATAAGTTTCATATAAGTTTGAAGGGGTGATTACTATCAAGAAACGCGTACTTTTAAGGTCGATAGATTTCGGAATCCCATGGATCATCATTCAGAATATTCGAAATTGAATCTCCGTTAGCCTTCGCATGTGTACACCACATAAGTATGAATTTGACCGAGCATTCTAAAAATCAGAGCGTATGAAAATGGCCATATTAACTTGCTGGTTTCAAGTTATCAATAGATACTTGACATGTTGAAGAATCTTGCTGTTAAGACTAGACAACTGTAGCTTGCTTTGTTCGATAATAATAACTTTTCCAATTTAAAGCATGTATATTCCTCTGCTTAAAAATAGCATCCCTAATGTCAATTATATCATGAAGCAGGCATTTCCAGTATAATGTTCCCACTTAGAAGTTGCTCCAGCATCATCACTCTAAATCATATTTCAGCTTTACATGATTCTATTTTTTTTTTTTTTACCTCTGAGGACCTGGATGTACAAAATGTTTTTTTGATTTTGAGGCTTTCAACTTTTGGACGATTGAAAATCAATTTTCCAAATATTGATGCTAGAGCCTTGAGACTAGCATGTTCCTATACCAGTTTTTTGTCCTTTAAACGATGAAGCAATTGAAATTTGCGTAGGTAGTCTGGTTGTTAAGAAAAGTGTAATTTTAGAAAATAGTTAGCTTCAGCATAATAAATGCCGAGAGAAAGTGTACAGACGTATTTATATATAGAGAAGTGTTGTGACATCAAAGGAGATAAGTTTATCAAAAGACACAGTCTACAAGTGCAATGAGGCCAACTATAGCCTTATTAGTGCCCCCCTTTGATCTAATTGCTACTGAATGTTGCAGTATATTATGTTGAGCTGGATTATCATTATAGAGGGATTAATGACCAACCAAATATCTCCAGCTTGGATACTAATATAAGTAGCTTGAATTTGCTTTCCTGAAAATTGAATAAAAAACTTTTAAAATAACCGCTGACTACTATCATAAATGATTTCAGACATGTATGATAAAATCATACCAAGCTCTTTCCATTGTTGTAAATCTGAAGAGTACGTGAGAATGGATGTAGGTTTATGATGTATCATTTCTAAACCGGATCTCCAAATGCGTAGAAACAAGCAGTTCAAGTACCGATCATATTAGATCATAAACCTTGACCTGAAACAGGATTTAGTTACGATCCATATCATGGCATGTTCAGGATAATAGATTGGATCTATTATTCTATCACCCAAATCAACCCATCTAATACCTTATCCTCACACCAAATCCCTCAATTCGAATAGTATATAAACCCTCTTATTTTCAATGTAATAAACGATACTCTTTACCTGATTAATTTCCTGCTCCCTTTTATAGATAATTAATTTCTGATAAATCAGTTTATTTTCAATAAAAGTTAGAAGAGGAAAGGGAAGAGTGAATGTCTACTGCTATTTATATGTATGATTTATGGATTGCTTACGCACCCGTCTAGAATGGTGTTCTCATGCTAAGTTTTAGTGTCAATCCTCACTTATGCTAAATGGTAATTATTTCAGATAATATAGATGATCAGCCTAAATATCTTTAGTTGCTCTTGGCAACGTTAATTACTTACATTCCTTATCTGCTATCTTTTGACGTATAGAGAATAGCTTACTGAAACTTAGCTTATGTGAATATCATGGTTATCGTTTACATGTTGATACAGTTTATTTACATATGCTCCATATATGCATAGTTTATTACTGAATTCAATCTACGATATTATGATTCAGGAACACTTATATGTGTGAATACAACATCCATGTTTAAGCAAAACTTCAATTTGTGATATACAGTTAACATCTGATAAGAGACGCTATACTTCAAACTTATTTTATAGATCTTATATATATATATATATATGAACTCTGTTTTCGCTCGTATCTCCCAAAGAAAAGGCAGAAGAAAGGTAAATTGCTTAAATTTTTTTTAGTGCAATACTGATATAAAAATACAAAATATACAATAGACATCAAATGCCTCTGTAGCTCAGTGGTAGAGCGTTGGTCTTGTAAACCAAAGGTCTGTTGTTCAATCCAGCAC
Organism: Mucor velutinosus; assembly: GCF_035048745.1. Taxonomy (NCBI): domain Eukaryota; kingdom Fungi; phylum Mucoromycota; class Mucoromycetes; order Mucorales; family Mucoraceae; genus Mucor; species Mucor velutinosus. The sequence continues at coordinate 255,433 of NW_027041908.1, forward strand.
CGAGGCATCATTTTTACATTTTTTGAAGAATGTAGTGTTTGTAGACATCTTTGCCATTTCTTTGGCAAGTATGGAGTTAAGCAATATTCAAGTATATTTAGTGATTTCTCTCTGAAAATATATTAGATTTATCTGATTATTCAGGCATATGATAAGTGCCTATCAAGTAGCAAGAGTCCTACCAGTTCTTAATCTACACGTGGGTTGTTTGAAGAAAGTACGTTATAGTACCAGGTAATACAGCACTCGTCGCTTGCTCATTACAGTTGTGATGAACAGGTGCAGAGCATTCCGTAGTATATCAATTACTAGAGTGTAATAAACGCAACTAAACTTTATGTTAATCCAACCTATATGCTGATGTGTCTCTATCGTAACCAAACTGTCGTCGTATCTGGAGTATATTCATTACTATCAACTCCTACTATCCTCGTTCAAGCTAAAGGCGACATCAAAATTTAGATGATTAAATGCGTGCTAATAGTAGATTAATCATCTTCTATGCAGTCATGGCACTGTAAAAAATAGTCCATTGATACGTTTATTGAAGCCAAGTAGAAGTAGACATACAGTAAGATTGCTGATATTATCTCCTTGTCTGCTACGACCAATATCCCTCCACTGAGCTATGACGCCTACTAATGTCTATTCTATTCTTTTCAGAAGCATAAAGATACAGCAACAAGAAAAAAAAATCACACTGATCGCGTAGAACCAAGGCGTGAGCTTCACTCACATCTCGATTCAAAAAGAAAAGATGTGCAAATATATCTCTGTGGCATCCTAAAGTAAAAGTTCTTTTTAATGCAAGCAAGTCTTAAGCTATTAGCTAGCAGCAGGGCACGTATTGAACGCAACAAAAGCCGTATATATTATTGGTAAATTTGAAAGCAAAAATAGTAGTAGAGAATGTTCCTTGAAAACAATTAAGAGTCGTCTAAAGATAACTGTTCAGGAGTTTACGATAAACGCATCATGAGGTCAAATATGACACATGAACCTGTCTCATTCAAGCTGCAGTTTCTGTTGAATCTACGAGTAATAGCCAATGTCATTTTTTACACATAAACACCACTCCATGCTGTGCTGTACAATGTTGGCAAATCTTTTAGACTAGCGTTGTTGTGCTGGTCTAAAACAGCATCGCAAGAGATACAATTGATATTTAAAGGGGACGCCTCAAGAAATCAATCAAGCTGTATCATTACAAATAGCAGTTTATAATTATCAAACGTCTATGCTTGTTTCTTTTAATTTATTATTTACAATTTTTGCACACGTCTATCAATTTCATCTGACAGCTGAGAGGCAGACAAGCTCCAACTACTGATCATGGCTTTTACATGATTTTGCATTAGGTTTTGCATATCACGGGACTTGAGACAGGCCAACGTATCCTCTGAATCAGAAATTTCTTTGCAAATCTTCTTTTGCAGTTGGCCACGGAACAATTCTTTGCCATTTCTAGCAATGGTTTGGATATTTTGCAATGATTTCTTGATGGATGCTTGAAGATCCACAAAGCTGGCCATCTAATATTTCTAGAATTGAATACAAGGTTTGATCGTATGAAAGCATGCACTTACGAGGGGATCCGTCTTGGCCTTTTCAGCGGCCTTTCTTTTGGCATCCTTACTGTTCAATCCCAAAGAACGGTTCATCATTTCAGTCAAAATGGTTCCATAGTTGAATGTCTATGATAGCAAGGGTTAGTAACGCTTTTTTATTTTCTGTACATCCAATGAAACAGTTACCTCCAAGCAGTTGGATAGCTGATGGAATGTATTCCAAGAAAGAGTTTCTTCAGAAAAGGCATCTACCTTGCTGACTATAATATCAATAACACGTTAATAAACGCCCTAAACATATCCAACTAGGCATTTACCTTGATTGTCCAAGATATCAATAGCATTTCTTAGGGATGAAGAAGCATCCTTTGAAGCTTTCATGAGCACCAACGCGTTCGACAAATCAGCAATGTAGCGAGCCAACCAATATTCAGGTTCAGTGATTTGCTCCTTGATATTCTCGCGTTCCAGCAATGTCTCGAATCCAGTGACAACAGCAGCTAAATCTCTTCCACTTTCTTTAGTCTCACTGACAATACTCAAGATGTTGAGGATATAAGAGACAACCTGCACCCATACAGCGTTGGTACTAGTACAAGGCTTGCATTTTTCCTCAGCAGCTGGCTTGTTCTGAGCATTGCAATTCAAAAAAACATTAAAGTCGCGGTTATCAGAACGAGCAGCAATGAAGGTGTCATTGTAAGCGATTTCAGACACATCCTGTTCCTGGAAAAATTGCACTGCATACTTGGTCTGGAAGGAAGAATGGATATAATCGAGACGCATGATTTCAGCTCTGGAAATAGCATGTTGCAAAGACGTATCTAAGCGACGACGGAATTCAATAAACTCCTGAATCTTGGAAAAGGTGCCATATTGATAGGCTTTGACCAGCATTTCAGGTGTCTATACAAATGTATTAGCATATCTGTGATTTCACCTGGTTACTTCTTTGATAAGCACCTCAACTTCATTGCTCTTGTAAATAGACAAGCCATCATGTAACAAGGACTCGAGTTGATCCACGCAACCAAGAGCAGCAAATCTATCTGTGAAATAATGGCTAGGGTAATTTTTTTTTTTTTTAGCATTTTTCCCCTCATCAACGATTACAAACACTTACAGCATGGTATCGAATTGAATTTGCTTGATCTCCATTGTTCTGTAAATCTCAAAGGGACGCTTAAAGACACCAATCATGGTATACATACGGACCAAGACCAATTTGATTTGAAAGTTGTGGATACTCTTGACAAGGGCAGTTTCCAAAAGACAGATGGCTTGCATCAAGAAGGAAACCTTTTGCTCTTGATGATACAAATCCAATAGTATATGACTTGCTAGAATGACAAATTCATCACCGTATTGCATTTCAGTCTTTTCTAATCCTTCGCCCAACGGCAATGCTTCTTGATATTCGTTCCACAATTCATTGACAATAGCGAGTGCCTTCTTTTTATCAGAGACATCATGAAGACCGAAGAAATGCTCCAATTTTCTGATATTGACGTTTTTGTGTACATTCTTAATCTTGCCTGCCTTTTCAGAGGCAGGTTGAATGGTTTGCTTGAGGCTTTCAATCAATACATGAGCCTTTTCAGCATCCAAAATCGATACATAAGACTGGAGATCTTCAAAAGCACAATTCTTGGATCCAAAGCGACCAAAGTAAGACAAAATGTGTTCCAAAATAACCTTTTCATCTATGCACAAGTCAAAAACCGCCCTGTAAAAAAGCAACAGTGCACCAACTCACCTCTCTTTCCCATCTTGTAAAGTCGAGAATCCAAGTCCAGTTCAGCCAGGAATGGGCCACGTTTCAACAACTTACTCTCCAATACAGTCTTTTGTGAATCAGCAACCAGCTTTTCAGCACGAGCAATAACGCCCTCTTGATCCATCAAAGCATCCATGGCTTCAAAATAAGCCAACCAATGGAACCAGTCATCTGCATTCTCCTTTTCCAATGCTTCTTGGCTCATTGCCAACGCCAAATCCCAGCGCTTATTTTCACGCAACAGTTCAGACTTGATTTGACGCACTTCGGGATCACGCAATGACTTTTGTCCAAGCGGTGTATCCAATAGCAAGTTAAGTGCTTGCTCATTCTTTTTCTGATCCATCAAGATGAGTAAATACAGGCGCATATGCTCCACTTCTTCTAGACGATTCTCTTCCATGGCTTTGGCCATCATTCGCTCGGCCAAAACATAACTCAATTGGTTACCACTGGATCCTTGCAAGGCTAAAGACATGATGGCCCAAAACAGATATTTGTTTTGCTTGAATACTCGATGCAATTTGACAGCAGCGGCTTGCTGTCCTTTGAAGTCGTTGTTGCGCACCATGGCCATGAACCAGTGGTTTCCAAACTCTTCATTTTTGGGTTGTTGATTAGCAGCATTTTCGTACAACTCGACAATGACCGAATCTACACGATGTCAATGAGTGAAAAACTATCTTGCATTTGCCACATCAGGCAACTCACGTTTTCCAAGTTCTTTCAACGCCATGGTTACTGCTTGCAATGTAGCTTCATCTGTGGGAATCACCTTTTTGACTTGCTCACATAGTTCAAAAGCTTCATCATCTTTGCCTGTACGAACAAACACAAGCGCCTTCAGAGCCTATTATTGTATATGCTGTGAGCCCATTTTCGTGTGTAGGTATTCTGAATGCAAGTAATTACATACCTTGGCCAAGGGCCAGTCGGGACTCTTTTTCAACAACTTGGTACAATGTTGAAGAGCCAGTTTGTTTTGCCCTTCATCCAGTGCCTCTGCGCAATGTTGTCAGTATTCTCCATCTGTCTAACCCAAACCATTCAATATTTACCATAAAGAGGCCTCAGCTTCTTCTCTGTAGCATAATCCATGGATGACATTTTGTAATATGCAATGATAAACGCGACGATGAGTGAAATGTAGAACATTTCGATGAAAAATACTTTTGATGTTGAGTTTTAATCAAATGTGTTTGGTCTCAAAAGCCACTGTTGGTGGATGAGCAGCGTTGATCGAGCTTAACATTGACTGCAATCAGTAAATTCTGAATCTCATTTAAATGAAAAAAAGATATTTGTAGCTAAATTCGCCTGGAAAAAGCTGGACATTGACACAAAGTTTTCATCATTGTGCATAATTTTCAATCAACATTTACATCTTAACTATACAGTGACTCTTGGAAATGTTTGATCTCCCGATGTTCATGTCAATCACATGTATGCATTGTTTGATAGACACTGCAAGTTGATGCTAAATGCTTCTTGGGCGAACAATCTATGTATACCTTCTAGTTGCACGCTAGTTTATATAAAGGCAGTTTCAGCCAAGTCAGGGCGCCCTCTAGGTAAAGCAAAATACCAACAGAACCGTCATTGCTGCCCATCATGAACTCAAATTTACATGCTGATGCCGCAGACACTTGAATCGCATCTTTCTGATATAATTGCACTCAAACATCAAACCGCTCGCGTTGAGGGGTTCTTTACAGAGAAGGTGAAGCCTGATTCCAAATCAGGCACAGTAATTTGACGTCTCTACTCCGCTCAGGGGAAGAAAACTATTTTATGATGGACAGTTAATCTACAAAATGTCAATGACTTTATTGATATATAAGGGGTATGTGTGGGTAACTGGAGGTACTATCAATGGTAGCAAAGGAACCAGTAATATGAAATACAATAAGGGAGGGATACCGCTTATGAGGGAGGTGGAAAGTCAGAGGGTTTCTTGCCAGATTTACGCAAGATGCGTCGAGTAATTCTGGCAGTGCGATAGTCTTCTGCTTTGCTAATTGCAATATCCAACATGTTCATCAAGTTATGTTCCTCACAATATGCACGACATTTCATAGGAATATCGTCATCCTAATTTATACTCCTGTTAACATCACATTTAACCAGGCATCTTCAAAGAATGAGTACTTACTTGCGTAATAACCAAGTTTGGCTTGCCTAGGAACTGGAGAGTAATAGGCTTATGGCCAACTAACTGTCTGCTGTTGAGGATATCGGCTGGAGATTTGATGGTAGATGGCGGTGATGTTGTACGAGAGCGATCAGTAGCATCTTTAGTTGCAACACTTTCAGTCGGCTGTTGTTGTTGTTGTTGTTGTTGCTGTTCAGATTGAACCTCGGGCTGTTGAGTCTGTAAGGGCACTAGGGGTGATTGCACTTGTGGTGACTGAGCTTGCTGAGGTTGAGATTGAGCTGGTGATAATGCTTGTTGGAATTGATTCACATTGTTATTGTTGAGGAAGGACGACAGAACAGGCGTCTTAGCTGGAAGAGGCGCTAAGATGGACGCAGTACCATGGACATCGAAAGAAGTAAAGCTGTCTTCAAGAACATTTACTGGATTGGCTTTATCTTGCTTTGATTCGAGCTGATCTTCATCAGGTATCGAATCACTATCAAACGAAACGAGATTGTCCTTTTCCATAGTAGTTCTTTCGCGCTCCAGTTCAGTGTCTGTGATAGTTCCAGGACTACGTTCACTAAATCTGAATTCCTTGATATTATCATCAGCATTCGTATCAGCCATGTCGAAAAAGTCATCTACAGAAGGAGAAGCAGCGACATTAGAGGGTTTCAAGAGTGTTGCCTTGCTAGATTGAGTGTAACTTTCAACAAGACCATTCAAATTGCTCCAAATCTCACCAGTATGAGCAGGCTTCTTTGACAGGTCCTCATTGTTTGTGTCAATCAATAATGGACTTTTAGCAGGAGCAACAGGAGGTGTTGAAACCACAGCGGGAGCTGAGGCCACATCAGCAGCGGGGGAAGCCATCGTGATAGCAGAAGGTAAAGGCTTAGGAGGAGAAGGAGGAGGAGGCGCGACCTTACGCAAAGGTGCAGGCGGTGGTGAATCAGCGCTCTTGGTAGCATAGTCCCACCATGAATTATCACTGGTATTGTTATTGTTATTGTTATTGTTGACAACATTGCTACTGGTATTGCTACTGCTGTTGTTGTTGCGAGGTGTAGTGGCTCTTCTGCTGAAGCGAGGAGTGGGCGTGGTAGCAGTAGGTGTAGTAGGAGCATGATGAGAAGTAGTAGCAGCAATATTTCGAGCTGATTTGACTATTCAAAGATGCATTAGAGCCATTGTCAATACAAAGAGGCTTAAAGATCATAAGTTACCTTGCCATTCTGTGGCATTGCTCCAATGCGTAGTGTCTTGATCACGGTTCTTGGCAGAGGCAGCTCTCTGTAGTGGTGGGAAGTCGGCATGTACCTTGATTTGAACTTGGTTATCATCTTCGTCCCAATCAATGCTATCATCACGGCTTACTACAGAGTTGGATCGATGACGAGCTTTGTTGGGGACCACACCGTGAAAAGAGGTATGAGGAGTGGCAGCAGTCGATGTATAATTGTATTGATCCTCGTCCTCGGACGAAGAATCAAGTTTGCGGCTTTTGCTGGGTGCTTGGTTGCTCTTGGGCGATCTACGACGATGAGAGGCGTTGGTGGTAGGTGTAGTGGCAGTGTTGTCCTTGGAAGCAGAGGGACCAGAAGCGACAACCCATTTACCAGGTACTGTCTGGATCCAGAAATCAGTGTTTTGTTGCTTTGCAATGATGTCCTTTACATAGCCTTGCTGATCGTAATCATCCCATCCAATATTATTTGTTGTATGTCCCCAGCCATCGCTGTCCATCACCTTTGGTGCGTTTCGATAGTGGCCAAATGTGAGGTTCTTTTTTTGATGAGTGGTATTATGCTCCAAGGGGCTTTGTCTCCACTCATTCTGATATGCATCCTCTGTGTATGATGTCCAATAGTTTTGATTGGTGAATGATTGCTGTGGCTTTTGCTCTTCTTGCACATCTTTTAATGACATTTTGTTAGACAACAATGAAGTGGAGGTGGAAGGTGTAGCCCAATTGTCGTTGACTGGAGCACCCCAGCCGCCCAGGTTTCCTTCGGGGTGGAATTCACTGTTGACCATGTTGTTGTTGTTGTTGTTGTTGTTGTTGTTACTCCAACTGGACTGAGATTTGTCACTTTGGCTGGATAATTCTTCGTCGTCTTCATTCTGATCATCACCACAGCTTGTCTCGTTGTCATGAACATGTTCAAAACTGTCTCCATCATCGTCTTCCTCGTCTTCCTCGTCTTCTTCATCGTCTTTTTCATCTTGATAAGTTGGTTCATCTTGATAAGTGAGCTGATTTGTAAGATGTGCTGAATTTGCAAGTCTATTTTTTGGGGGAGCACCAACGATTATGCCATTTTTTGCTTCATCGTGGGACCACACGGCCGGTGTGGAGGGGCGGTTGTCAATGCGACTGGGAGCTCTTAAGGCCATTAAGCGATTACGGGAAGTTTGAGGCGTATTGGCATCTATCAAAATGGGATGAGTATGTCTAATCAACACCTGGCCAATGAGAGGTGCTTACCGGTATAATCAAGCAGTATTGCCTGTTCATCCTACAAGAGTCAAGTTGCGTGAGCCATATATCCAAGCAAGTAAATAATTAGCGAGTCTACCTGTTTAATAACTTGAGCGATTAATTCGTCTAACGCTCTCACTGTCATTTTCAGGTGATCCGCAAGGCGAATGAGCTGTTTTCCGGTTAATGTTACATTCTCAGGAAGAGATTTTGTCAGCACATGGTCTGTGGAATGTGCCAGTGCGTCAATGGATCTGCGTGTGAGTAACAGCGCTCTTCTGCTTTCGATTTCGCTAAAGGATCCGAGCACCGTGTCGGCCAAGTGTTCATAGTGGACCAGTTTGACCTCTCGCAGGTTGTCTTGATAACAATTGACACAGAGCTGATAAATGTCATGCAAATCAATCTCGCCACAAGATTCGAAATAGACGTGCATCAGGGACTGACAGATTTCTCGAGACTTGATCATGAGGCCAAACAGGTTGGAGTCAATCAAAGGGCAATCTCGGATAGACAACGATCGCAAGAAGCGAAAGTCTTCAGCAATCACGAATTCCTGAAAGCAAGAGTTTGTCAATTCACGGCAGCCAGAGATACCCAGATACTTGAGCTGCATAAAAAATTTTGACAGGTGGTGCAACTCTTCATCCGTGATGTACATGTTCTGCAGCACCAAACGTGTGGGGTTTGCAAATACAGCACCATCATATGCATTGTCCAAGACATCACGCAAGTTGTGGTAGTTGTTGTTGGGACCAGAGACGGTATGAGCACGAATCTCCAAATCGAGCAAATCGGGGCAGAGCAGAACAGCGTGAGCAATGGAGACACTGGTCAGCTTGACGCAGGATTCGACACGGAACCGTCTTAAACGCGGGAAACTCTTGAAAGCCTGGTGGACGTAGGCATCGTTCAAGTGGAAGGCTTCTGTCAGCGTGAGTTCCGTCAAGTTTAGACCAGATGCACAGATAGCGTCCAAAGTAGCAGCCTGAATGCCCTCCAAAGAGAATTGCAAACAAGACAAATTGCTGGCTTTCTGAGCAATGGAGGTAGCCCAAGCTGGCGTCAATTTGAAGGGGCCATCCAAACGCAAGGTTGTCAAACGAGGCAACAGGGTGTTGAGGTTGACAGGCACCCTTTCAGGAGCGCCAATGATGGCCAAACTCTTTAGATTTCTAGCATAAGCAGATAACTGTTCAATGTCCTGCAATCCAAGTTTGAAGCCGTAGATGGTGATATGGGTGATGTTCTCGCAGACAGAGGCAATGCTGGTGATGATGGCCAAGTTGCTAAGCGTGCTGGGTCTGTGTCTTTCAAGCTTTGATTTAGCAATGGGTGGAAAAGGAGTCTCTTCATCGTGATCAACAAACACCAGCTGAACGCTCTTGACAAGCAATGCTGCCATGTTGTTGCTGTGAATGGCGCTGAGGAAGATTCTGAGGTTTTCAGGCTTTACAAACTGAACATTTTCCCATAGGATTCTCTGCGCTGCAATTCTCCATTGCGGGTGAATGAGACAGGCTTGATACAGATCCTTTCTCTCTGGTAGGAATCGACAAATGCGCTCTTTGATGTTGTTGCGCAACGAGAGGAAGCTGTTTGCCTGTATATCTTCAAACTTGAAATCTCCCCAGTTATCTTGAGACACCATACTGAGTATTTGATGCTTGAGGAGGAGAGAGTGAGTGCGTGATATGCAGAAGAAGAAAAAAAAAAAAAAAAAAAGAGAAGCGAAACTGTGTTTGGTTGAAAAAAGGCTAGCAAACTGGAAACATTTGGTTCAGTATCCGACAACAAATTTTTTCGCCTGTTCTTTAACGAGGCATTATAGATCACTTGTATTATCGTACTTACACCAAAAGGCACACCTCTTTCCGCTATTTTGATATATACACAACAATGAAATCAAACATGTACGCGCATTGGATCACAAGTTGAATATAGGGAATTAATGATAAAACAGCAATTGTTTTGTTTTTTGATTTTATTGTTTAATGTAATACTAATTCTAAAGAGGGATGTTCGTAACTTTTTTTAAAAGGGGTCGGTTGTTTTAAGAGGAAGCAGCAGGGGCAGCAGCAGAAGCAGCGTTGGTGGCAGCAGCGCGATGTTGCTCGGCAGTTGATAATACAGTCATAATTTGGTTTTGTTGATCAGCATTTAAATCCTTGGTTAATAGGGTATAAGAAGCACTGTTGTTGGTTTGCATGTTTCTAAACACTTGTTCAAAACGAATGTATGGATCAACTTCGTCTAATGGCGACTCAAACAAGATTTCCTCCTCCATTTCTTCTTCTTCATCGTCGTCCAAATCACTGTATCCATCAGCGCCAGAGTGCGATGCGGCTTGACTTGCAAGGTATTCAAGGTATTCATTATCCTCATCAGGCACATCTTCATCTTCAACACCTTCCTCGTATTCCTCCTCATCGCCGCTGGGTCCTTCAAATCCGCTAAAGTCATCTTCACCAAAGTCTTCGTCGTCAAATGAACCGTATAGTTTCTCCATGCTTTCACGGTTCTCCATGGCCTTAGGTAAGGTCTGGAACACAGTGATCATACAAGCCAGGATCTGCGACCAGCCTGATTGGAGCGAGGCAGGAATCATTTCTGTGGGCAGTTCCAATAAGGAGCAGAGTGCAACGATAACGAGCTTCTTGTCGTGCACACGAGAGAATTTGGACAGGGTATTGAACCACAATGTAAAGAATCCCTGGGTCCAGTTGTTTTCCTCCAGGAGACGCAATGTCAATGCGGGGTTATAGTAGATACAGTTGACAACAACCTCGATACAGTGCACCTTGAATTCAGTCGTCTTCATGGAGCCAGTGAAGATGTACTGGAAGGCCAAGTTGAGGAAGGGAGCAATGCACATATCGACATGACCACGGCAGTTGAGCAGCACAGACTCCATCAATTTACAGGCACAGATACGGTCCGTCTCACCCACGCGATCGCTCTTCATGACGGTATCGATGATATCAAACATCATGCGCTGAACATGCTCGTTGGAGATGAACACATCCTTACCATAAGAAATATAGTTGTCCAAAGGAGGCAGCATCTCTTCCATGTAGTCAATGCCGGAATCCTTAAAGGCACCGTAGATCAACTCGAACACGCTCCACATGGTAGGTGTCACACGCTTGGCTGAGAATGTGCAGGAATCAATAATCTCAAAAATCTCGTCATACAAGTCCAGAATCTTGTTTTCCAAGGTATAGGTAATGACAGGCAAGAGTGCGTTTTCTAACTGTTGCAGGATCTCTGGGGTACTCTCGAGACTGAGAATCAAGGTACCAATGGTCTTCAAGACACCCATAGCAGCCATGGTTTTGTCACTCAACTCATCAATATCACCAGTGAATTCATCATCATCCGCGCTGGCCAAGGTGTTGCTTTGGTTCAGTTCCTCCATAATACGCAAAAAAGTATCACGCAGTTGAGTACAGAGTTGGACGGCAAAAGGAGTCAACTGCTCAGCAAACACTTCCACAAACTCCTCCATGACGTTGGCCAAAGTGTCGATATCAATCTCGTTGGTCAAGTTGAGCAACTCTTGCATGATGAAGGGCAAGTTGGGAGCCATGGCATTGCGGACACTTTCATGGCGAATCATGGGTTGAAGCGCAAGAGCAGCTTGTACCTTGACAGCCAATTCAGTATCGCGAATACAGTCAGTAACGCATTGATATAAAGTAGCCAAGTTTTGTTCGTTAGCAAAGTCCAAATCACTGAAATGTCTTGTCAGATCACAGGCACGGGCTCTCAAGAAGGGGTATTTGCTCTTGAACTCGGGAAAGACGTGAGTGACAAAGAAGGGTTCCATCATGTTGGCCACGGGAGACTTCTTCTGCAACACTTGGTAAGCCAAACCGCCAATCATACACAAAGCACCGTCCTTTTCCTTGGGGTTCTTTTGGTCCTCGGGAGCCTCCAAATACTTGTTGAGCATACCATTGACAAAGTTCAAGATGCCCATGAAAGTGTACTTTTTGCGATCACGAGCCAAATCAATCAAAAAGTTCATGGCGTTGGTCTGAGGTGAATGGAAGTCTTCCAAGGGATCCACCTTTTTGTGCACAAATTCGACGGGATCTTCGTCCCAAAGCTCTTGATCTTCTTCAGAGAAGCAGAGCTGAGGAAAAATAAAGTGAGCCACCAATGTCTCGACATGAGGCTTCAACAGTTGCCAGGTCGTCTTGTTCTTGACACAGTCAGCAAAGAAGGAAGACGTTAAAGCCAAACACTTGCTGGGAATCCAAATCTCCTTTTTGATCCATAATTCCACTTGACCTAGATACGCTTGCAAGATATTGGGTGCAAAGTTGGCAGAGAATGATTTGGCGAAGGCATTGTATTCAGGTGTGCTGCGAGGCATGGTGGCGAGGTTACCGTACTTTGAAAAGAGACGGTTCAGACAGTGGTAGGCCCACTTCTTGGTCTTCCACCAAGGGAATCGATCACGCTCATCGGCGTCGGCGGGTAATGCTTCGTTGGGAATCTTCTTTTCAATCAGTTGCAGGAACAAGGTACCCCAAGGGACGAGCGAGCTGGGGTCTTGCAGACTTTTGGGGAGTTCAGCTTGGATGCCTGCGTGATAAATCTTGAGTGCCAATTTCAGCATCTCGGCTGCTTCCACGCTGTCTGAGGAAATGAGACCAGAACAGATATTTTGGATGGCGGGGAATGTCAACTTGATCAATTGTCTGAAAGGTTCACGTTTGGTGCCTGTTCTCCATCTATAGCAAAAAAAAAAAAAACCACATTAACCGCGTAAGTTCCCTCTCTCCTGCCAACAACTAGAGACAACTTACTGATACACTCGAACCACTTCGCGCAAAGCCAATAAACCGACATACACCAAACGAACATCCGTTGAAGTCAAAAGTCGCTCGAGCTCGCTGACAAAGTTGGGCCAGTTGTCAGGAAAATCGTTGGTCAAGATGGTGTTGAGGGTGGATGTGAGTTGGACTCTACGGGGGGAAAAAAAAAAGAGAATGCTCACTCAGTCCTTTGACTCGTCTTTGTGGTGGATCAAAAGAACAACTTACTGGACTTGATTAGGTGCTGTAACGAGTGCTTGTAAAATAGTTTGCTTGACCATGTTGCGATCCTCGTTATTGATAGGCACTGCAGATTCACGTTCACCATCCCACGCCTTGTTCAAACGGTTCTTGAAATAGATGGCAGCTAACAATCTCTGACATTAGTCGTGTGTTTCTCCCCTTTCCATTGATCCTATCTCTTTCTCTCTGTCTCCTATATTTACCAGCTTGACGTGCACCCAACTCGAGTTCTTCAGAAGCAAGGATTTGCAAGACGATAGGCAAGAAGCCGTTATTTGCTTCAATCTAATAGAAACCAGGTCAGTTGTTCCTATGTCTCACCAATGTCCACACACACACACACACACAGATGTCTGTATATATATATCCAACTTACATTTCTAATGTTTAGTTCTGCTTGCTTATGGACATTTGGATCAGGATGGTAGGTGGCAACGAATAACTGATAGGCTGTATTCTGGTCCATGTTGGTCGCTTTATTTTTTCTGTTGATTCCAGGAAAAAAAAAAAGGAGAGAGAATAGAAAAGAGAAGAAAGGCACACTCTTTTAATCTAAACAGTGGCTAGAAAAACTTTTTTGACAGTGACTGTTGATACCATCAACTGTTGGGCTTTGATGTGGATGAACATGGCTGTATCAAGGCACCATCACCATGCAATATACGCATGAAACAGCCTCAAACGGTAGTTGTCTATGTGGATCAAGCCGTTGCCAAAATGTCGCAAAATTTTGGGTAGTTTTCGTCAAACCGGTATATACTGATCAACTCCACCCCTTTTTTTTTCATACTTGCTGATGTTGGATGTCAGATGCGATTCTTTTTGATCTAGTTCATGTATCGTACCTCTTTGACAGATCTACTGGATGAGAGCCTCCTACTCTCCACTAAACATGTGAGGGGAACAGTAATTTGTCATACCGTATCTAAAGCGCTTTCAGGTCGGCTCTTTCAATGAATCGAATGGCGAAGAGGACAGCATTTACTTGAAAACCAATAATGTCTGTGCTGCGATTTCTGTAGAGTGACGGATTGAGAATGATGGCAGCTGTTAGAACATTTGCTACAAGAAAAATAACGAAGCAGTGTGTATGATAAACATGCGAAAGAGATACCTAGCTTATCAGATTCGAGCAGTAATGGATCAAGCCCGGCAGTGGGTCGTTCTGCATTTGGCACGCAATGTAGAGATCCTGTATCAGAAGCTTATAGCAGTGGTATTCTAGCATCCACATGATCCAAACAGATAGCTGTAGAAGCAGCTTATAGTTTTTTTTGGAGAGCATTGCGCACATTATATAGACTCATCTCATCTCTTCAGTATCTTGTCCTGTGTGATTTGATGCATGCTATGAACACCAAGGTACTGATAAATCTTTTTTTTTTATATATTTTATTATTTTTCTATACATTTAAAAGTTTATACATGACAAGAGACGACACATGCCATCCACATTTAATATTTGGTAGAGTGTTGCTTTCTAAGCAATTTCTTTTCCTTCTCCTTTTGATCGAGCAATTGCTTTCTTCTATGTAATCCGTCCCTTGCAGCAGTTGACAAGACCTTGGCGACCAATTCGACACCTCTAATCGAATCATCGTTGGCAGGAATAGGATATGACACAAGACGAGGATCGTAGTCTGTATCTGTAATGGCAATGATGGGAATGTTGTTCAATTGAGCTTCTGAAATTGCAATTTTGTGTTCCAATGGGTTCAACAAGACAATCAAATCAGGCTTGTAGGTCTTTGGTGGACGTCCAGGATCCTCTGGGTCTGGTGGTGCATGACGACCCAACACTTGATGTCTGTTGGTCAATGTACCGGGAATCCACTTGGAAGACACATGAAACCCATCACAGTAACGTGCTGCCTCAATGGTCAAATCTTGGAAGCCGGGGCGAGTACCGACAAACAAGATGGAACCACCACGAAGTGCCACTTCACGAGCAACGTTGCAAGCTCTTCTCAAATAGACCAGGGTGTGCTCCAAGTTAATGATACTAATACCTTCACGAGTACCAAAAATAAAAGGAAGGGTGGCAGGCTCCCATAAGCTGGTGGAGTGTCCAAGATGAAGGCCGGCTGCCATTAACTTGGAGATGGTCATGTTGTATGGTGTGATGGGTTCGACGGCTGATGCAACTGCTTGGCGAATAGGCTTTTTGAGAGGTGTAGATGTGGGGGGAACTAGAGCTCTCGTTAATAAGCATGTCATAATACAAAGATCTTCTTCCAATGTTTTCTTTACCAAGTGATTCAGGAGTAATCTTTTCATTTGAGGTAGAAGGTTGTGCTTGTTTCAAAGAGTTGACAGTTGACAGAGGTCTAAGAAAGCAGTCTATGTGATAGCTCACATGTTAAGTATCATGGATCTATTACATGCCAACATGTAAACTTACTTTGACGAGATGCAATGCCTCTAGCAGAGGAAACTGTCTTGTATAAAGCACGGGAAGCCATGATTTATAAAGTTCAAGTATGAAGGAAGAGAAAAAAAAAAAAGTGCAGTGTGGTCTTGGAATTACAATTTGCCTAGGGGTCCCCACCTTTCGGCCTTGACAAAACTTCACCTATGGAATGAAAAAATTGACATCCTTTACAATCTCCGTGAAGAGCTGTTGTCCCTCTCTTTCGTGACGTGGAGTTAGTGAATGTTTGGTTCCTGATTTCCACAGCATGTGTGATTTGCTTGATACTGTATTCTTCTACCTTTTTAAAACCGAACAGAAATGACCCGCTACTGTGGATTTGGCTCTGTTATAATTGTCTAGGTCTGTACCATTGGTAAAGGCTCATGTATGGGCAAGCAGCATATCTGCATCAACCCTCACTAAACAGAATGCAAATTACAGCAAAGTTTGAGCGGATTATTGTAAATTGTGCCAGAATGGGCAATGCCCAAAATTCTCCGGGTGAATACAGTTGCTGTAACAGGACAAAGCAAAATTTATATATCCAATCTTGAATGCTCTCAGTTTGTCGCTCGATGTTAAGCTTCAATTCCTCCACAAGTGCACCAAGATCCAGTTTGCGAACTTTCAAAGATTTGCATTCAATGACTTATACTTGGTCATTCAGTGGTATATCTCAACTAACCTTGATCTGGCATTACCTTAATAGCAGTGGACATGCCTGGCATCCAGGCAACATGCTGTGCTTGCTCGCTCGACAAACTGGATACCAGCAAGGAGACAATCTGCTTCTTTTCAGTGCTCACGCTTTTCTGTAAAAGCCAAAGAGCCTTATACCTGTCATCAGTGATCCCGAGTTCCACTTGGTTGTAATAAGTAATGCAAATTTCGTTCAAATCGTACTTTAATAAACCAAGAGGTAGAAGACTATCTTGGGGCATTGCAACAACCTTTCCATCAAATACCAAGGTTTAACTTTCTGACCTGATACTATCATATAAACCTCCTTTAAATTTCTTCTGTAACTGTAGATCAGAGTTTCCTTTGATACCTCATATTCGTGTCATTGGTGTCAGCTCATATATGGACAGAAAGCATGCCTGTATTGTCTCTTATTACTGGTAACTATGCAAAACACAGCAAAACCAGAAAGCATTCGAGTCGTGTTTTCTCGTGTTAGGAGCTGTTGTAGACTGCCAGAGTAGCACCAAATAGTTGCTTTTATCCAGCACTAACTTCCTGACACCTTTGCTCAACTTTTTGGGGACCAAAAAAAACCATGGCAAAAAATCGACCAAAAAGCATGAGGTACCCCTCATGATTTTCATCGAAAATCAAACGACCCCGTTTTTCACCTTGATAATGAAGACTTTTACTATGATGTGTATTGAATCAAAATGTTTCTATCGATCTAGCGTAGCTCCTGAAATCATCTTTGTGGGACTTTGATATGTGAAATTTCGACTTTTCGGCCAGAAATCTCTTTTCGCATTTTTATGAATTGCTTCATAAGTTTATTCAAAGCATCTATATTACTTGGTACCATTGGATGCGCCTTGAAAAGCACTCCAAGAAAGCTTAATGAAGTGTACGATAATTATCATATTCTACTTAGTCGAATCTGCAAAACTAGTTCAATCGTGTCCGAATCATCAAGTTTTGGCCAATCTGGAACAGAACTTAAGTCTAGGTTTGAATTAATTTTTGCTTGTGGGTAGGCTGGCAAACGTAATGCCCTTTTCATCATGAACGCAATACATTAATAGGTACTTTTAAAGCGTATGGAAATTAAGCGGCAAATTATATATTGCTATCTTTAGTCATGCTATTCTTCTTGCGTTCTATATTTAATAGAGCCTGTCTACCAAAATACTTGACAGATCAACTTATTTCCTTTTTGAGGCTCTGAAAGTGTCTAGAGACTGAATATGATATTCCTTCATCCAATACATCTCTTGCCTAGTCACGAAAAACTGTTACGTCACATTTTACTTTATTTTAATAAAAAATGCTGACTGTCTCTCACCAAATCAGTAATTGTTGACCAAAAAATTAATGACAATGAATAGGATTATAGGTAAGTATATTTTTTTTTTCGCAATCACTTGAATAATCACTCATTCTTTTATTTGAAACAACATCTTTTTTTTGCTGGAAATGCAAATATTTATGGTATGCATTGGAATCCATCTTAATGTGAGGCTCGCCCGTTATGATGGTACGTGTGAGCGTAATGCCTACGGTCCTTTGCTGAAGTAGTTGTATCGGTAATTCATATATTTTGTCCGAATCTGGCATTCTAACTTCAAAATAGTATAACTATACAGTTTCTCAAATAAAATAAAAATCATTTAATTCTGTACACTTTTACCAACGTATTGGTAGCTTATAGACGCACTCATGAAAATTTACTATTTTTTTATCGCTGGGAAATTCCATGAAGGCTTCTGATCTAATTATTATTATACAATTTTCTCCATGAATAGCAATGAAGTTTATTAAAGGTGCTTTCCTTCAATATATAAGGGCTGGCCAGTCGTGGTTAAATCAGAAAAGTGCAAGTTTTCTTGAGAAATGTTAGGCATATCTATTTAAATATTATATTTGAAGAAATATGCTTTGTTATAACTGTAGACTTCTAAGCTAATTTTGGCATAAATGCAATTTGAACTTTTCATCTTTTTCAAAGTTCAAACCAGAGGAAAATTTAAACAGAGAAAAAAAAAAAAAAAAAAAAAAAAACTCGAGCTAGAACTCGAAAAGGAGAGATTATCAACCAGTTCAATCAACTCATCTTTGGGTTGTTTCTTTTCAAGAGCTCTTCATCTCTTCAGTATTCTTCATCAAGCTTTATTTTGAGTTCCTCTGGGAGGTCAAAGTAGTTTGGAAATATAAAAAAAAGGGTTATATCAGAGTTAGGAGAGCGAGTTATCCATTCGTTGGTGTTGCTCTTGAAATGGCGACATAAAGCTGGTCATAATTAAATACAGGACTTGCGTAAGGTCTACAGCGACTTTTTTGAGATATTGTCATTGCAAAAGGCACCTTTAGTATAGGGAAAAACTCCCAAGAAAGAGAAAAGTATTTGAACTAAGCAATTGTCCTTTAAAATCCATGATCCCCATTTGATCAGCATCGCAACCATCATTGTCATCATCATTGCCATCATCAGAAAGACATTTGGGTCAGCCAGCAGCAGCGACGCCTGCCAAAATTACTTTAAACTCAGCTTATTTTTTCTCTTCAAGATTGGCCAAATCTCGTCCTTTGTCGACGTTTTTAATCTATTTTATGGTATTCGACTATATAAGTTGTAATGATCACCCTATGCTCCTTAATACATTCTTGAAGTACTTTTCAAGACGCTTCCAATGGTGCTATCTGTAATAAGTGTTTTGACTGAAACTGTTGGAAAATTTGGTAAAATATGAAATGAGGTTTTTACCGAAAATAGCCATATTTTGCATATGAAAGCCTGATAAAAGTGGTTTCAGAGGTTGCTTTGAATAGAGAGAAACATTTTGATCTGATATATACCATAGCAAAAGTCTTTATTTTCAAGGTGAAAAACGCGGTCGTTTGATTTTCGATGAAAACCATGAGGTACCCCCTCATGCTTTTTGGTCGTTTTTTGACCATGTTTTCTGGGTCTTCAAAAAGTTAAGCAAAAGTGTCAGGATGTCACTACTACTCGAGTACAATTGTTTGGTATCATTCTGGTGGCTCAGAAAGGTCTATATGCCAAGATATGAAGGCTTGAAAGCTGTCAAATGTGGTTATGTATTGCTTTATAGAGCTTATTTACACGACATAAATCACATCTTTGGTAGCTGCAATTTACTGGAAAGGCAGTTCTGTAGCTTGAGCAATTTTTAATTCGAATAGGAGGCATATTGATTTTGGTAAAGCTGATTCATGCAAATTTTGATGCGCTAAGTTGCCGGTAAGCTGATTAACAATGGAAATGAAAAACCGAATATGCTGCTTGAATACTATGGTTTTGCACCTTCGCCTTGCTATGGTAAAACCCTCTTATTATAGGTCAATGTTACCAAGTGTTGAATTAGATGCAATTTCGCTACGCTCGATGACGGTGTCGCCTTGCGGGCTGTCGCTATAGACATTTCAAAGTAGTAATAATAAAAATCTGCTATTATATCAGTAGATTTTAAACAATCCACTATTAATAAAGGAAATGAGAAATCGAATTTGTTGCTTATACTATGATTTTGCATATTCGCTTTGCAACGATCAAACCCTCGTATAGAACAATAATATCAAATGCTTAGTTGTCATAGGTTTGCACCTTTGCTTCGCTGCGATCAAGCCCTCATATAGATCAATGTTACCAAGCGTTGGATTAGACGCGTTATGTTCTTTCCTCCAAACCCCTTCCCCATTGCCGGCTTTGCCTTTGATTTTAATACTTTGTACGGCACACAATCCTTTAAAATTTTGAAAGGAATTGATTTGTTTGTCTACTTTTTTTTTGAATGTTTTACAATACATATATAGTGAAGAAGAGGATGTTGCTTTACAGTAGGTGCCAAGCGATAATCATCTTTGCAATCTCCATAGGGTCTCTTTCAGGGCATCAGTGTAATGATACCTGGTCTCCAGATCATTGCGATTCAACATGTATCTGAAGCGGTGCTTGTATGATGTGCGAGCGTAACTACTACGAATAGACTTCTTGGTCATCGCAAATATTCAAAAATATAGAACATTAAAATAATACAACTGAGATTGTATTTAGATACTCTCTGGAGAGGGTCCAAATCTAGAACAGGATGTACAAGATGTGATACATAGCATGTGTTTAATGCTATATGAACTTTAAACAAGTTGCAGGTATATCAGAGAGATGTGGTAATAAGACAAACGTATATTGGTATCTAAGCAAAGATAAGCATTCCCAGAAAGAGAAAGACTGGGAGACAGCCGAGTTAAATTCTCCACACACATACACACAAAGACACACACACACACACACACACACACACACACACAACCTCACCAGTTATCATGGAACAAAAACAGCGTTCCACAGAGAAGGGTTATAAAAAATCATATATAAAAAAAAAAACTCAAGTTGCGATCCTCCCGTGTCTAGATGCAGCGCACAAAACAACAAAAATGTATGGTTAAGTTTTGTAGTACAATTCCAAAAAAATAAATAAAACGTCTCAAATCAGTGGATGCTATGGTGTAACTTCATTTAAGTGGATAATATGAGTCCCTTCTTTTGAGCATCAACTTGTATGTTTGAGAAGCTTTCTGATTGAGGTTAAACTGTAAATGAAGAAGATGCAACACTGACCACCTTTTTTTTTTTTTTTTTTTTATATATACCAAGAGCAAGAGCGCCATGGGCGTTTGCCATTGTCTTGTGATTTGGGGCATTATCTCTCTCCCTTTCTCTCAACGATTGATAAACTATATTTTATATACATGATATATTCGATAGGAATGACACACTATGAGACTCGTTTCTTTTCCCAATTTGAGATGATGTCTAGAGGCAAGTAAATGGCAAGACATGTGAGGATAAGCTTTTTTGTGTGTCGAAGAGATAACCGATTTTCGGTATGATATGTATGTGCCTGATATGATAAACCATATTTTCTCATTGCTCTTCAGCATTTAGTGTCACTTTACTAGCCAACATTTAGCCTATACACAATGTCCCTTTTGTTCTATTGTCTGCTTCATATGTCCTAGATTCAAACAGCTGAAAAAAAAAAGCACAAAGGCACTCGTTTCAACAGCACAGATGGGATGTTACACACCCCTCGACCAAGAGGAAAAAAAAAAAAAAAAATTTAAATGTTACTCACCATCTCTAATCTACACTTTTTGTCTCTCTGAGCAGTCGGAGTTAAAGCAGAACCAATCTCCAGTTGTATATTTATCCTAAACCTAATCAAATCAAATCTGTAACCATGGATCAAAAAAAATACTATAAATACGAGAGAGGGATTCCTTGTTCAACAGCCAAGTATCTCTCTTCCTCTCTCTTGTTTTAACAAGCACTACTACCTTTCTCTCTTTCCCGTTTCACACTATACACAACAAAAATGACTTGGGTTGATAGAGTGAATGACTTTGTTGCTCATTCAAGAGTCGGCAAATTCTTTCAATTGGATGGATCTGGTGCTAGACGTGAAAGAAAGGGCACTCGATTCATGACTGAAATCCGTGCTGGTTTAACTACCTTCTTTGCTATGGCCTACATTATTTCAGTCAATGCCTCCATCATCAGTGACAGTGGAGGAACCTGTGAATGTGTTCCCACCGAAACTGATCCCACTTGCGATTTGAACGACGATTACATGGCTTGTGTCTATCAAGTCAAATTAGACATGATTATGGGTACCACCATCATTGCCTTGATCTCTAGTTTTTTGATTGGTGTCTGCGCCAATTTGCCCATTGGTATGGCTCCTGGTATGGGTCTCAATGCTTATTTCACTTACACTGTTGTCGGTTATCACGGTTCTGGCAAGGTTAGCTACGAAACTGCCTTGGCTGCTGTCTTTATCGAAGGCATCATTTTCTTGGTGCTCTCCATCTTTGGTATCCGTCAATGGCTTGCTCGTATCATCCCCATGAGTATCAAGATTGCTATGGGTTGTGGTATTGGTCTTTATCTCTGTTTCATTGGTCTTCAATCATCTGCTGGTATCGGACTGGTTAGACTTGATTTATCTACGCTCGTTACTCTGGGTGCTTGCCCTACAGAGGCTCTCAGTGCTGATGGTGTCTGCCAATGGGGTCGTATGACTAATGGTACTACTTATATGGGTATGCTTGGCCTTGTCATTATGGCCATCTTGTTGCTCTACCGTGTCCGTGGTGCCATCTTGATCTCTATTGTCTTTATTGCCATCACCTCATGGCCCCGTAACAATGCTGTTACCTATTTCCCTTATACCGCTCACGGTGATCTCATGTTCAACTTTTTCAAGAACGTCGTCTCTCTTCACAAAATGGACCATGTTCTCGGTAAATTCGATTTCAACTTGAGCGGCAAGGACATCTGGATTGCTTTGATTACTTTCCTTTACGTTGATATCATGGACACCACTGGTACCATGTACTCTATGGCCAACTATGGTGGTTTCACTGACAAGGCTGGTGACTTCGAGCACTCTACTTATGCTTTCATGACGGATGCCGCCTCCATCTCCATTGGTGCCTGTTTCGGTAGCTCCCCCTGTACTGCCTTTGTTGAATCTGGTGCTGGTATCGCTGAAGGTGGTCGCACTGGTATTACTGCCATTGCTACTGCATTCGGCTTCTTTGTCAGTATCTTCTTCTCTCCCATCTTTGCTAGTTTCCCTCCATGGTCTACTGGCCCCGCATTGATCGTGGTTGGCTCCATGATGCTTTCAGGTGTGCGTAATATTAACTGGGATTATCCTGGAGATGCCATCCCTGCTTTCATTACCTTGACTGTCATGCCTTTCACTTACTCTATTGCTTATGGTGTCATTGGTGGTATCATCTCTTACATTATCATCAATGGTTTCGTCTACCTCGTCGACAAGCTCTCTCGCGGTTACATTCGTCCTGACTACTCTCAGCGTGAAGACTGGTGGACCGCTGCTTTGAGCCGTCCCTTCTTGCCTACCTGGGTCCGTTTCCTGGTTGCCAAATCCAGAGGTCAGCCTTTCGACTGGCATGAAGATGAATACGAGTTTGAAGATGAAGAGCCTCAAGATGTCATTCACGAAGACAATCATCACGAGAAGAGAACTGCCTCTCAAGACCGTATTGTTGACAATATTAGTGCTCACAGCTTGAACGAAACCACTTCGGTCTCTTACAACGAGAAGGTGATGCATTAAACTTTACTATTATAATCATATCCCTAATATACAACCATGTACTATTTATCATCTACTCTTACTTTCATCATTACTATATCTTATAGTCGATAAAATTTTAATAAAAACAATAAGCACAAAAGCATTTGACATGTTTATTCTCACAATCCAAAAATATAACCTTTCCCTCCGTTCATCCCAATGGCATGACATGGCATGGGCGCATGGTACACAGCATGGTACTGTATCAGTTACCCTGTCTACACTACTAGAGCAAACCTTAATCATGGAAGCTTCTTTATTGTAGTTCCCACAATAGTAAAGGAATATTATAAGACTTACATTTGTACAACTCGATGTGCATACCTCTTAGTTGCAATGACTATTATGTATGTACAGCATGCTTCTTAGTCGCAAATATCTATACTTGGTATTGACGTTGCGTTAGAGCTACTGTATACACTGTTCAGAACAGCCAGGTGAGACCATCATTTTACTAGAGCACTGTGTCTGAGATTGTCCTCTTCTTCATGTTGACATGCGAGCTCAAAGCCTTGAGTCAAGAACAGTAACACGCTCATCATTATGCCGCCTAGGCAGGTTGCAAGATCGATATCCCTAAATAGCATCTTTGAGATACTCTACTAACGTAGCCAAACACACTACAGTGGTGTTTTAAAAACTGCAAATGAGAGATGGCATGGCATCCATCGGGGATTAGCCTTCAACAAGACTGAAAATAACTGTGTGCCCATGTCAAATGAAAATATTTCTTTTGCTTTTTTGTTTTTACACCCTATCGTCGAGTCAACATGGCTGTGATTAGATCGATAACAGGCGCTTGCAATGCTGTCTTTTACAGTGTGTCATTGTTTGGGTAACACATCACCATCATCATGTAAACATGCAAGCTATTGACAGCGATCAGTGTGGCAGGGACGATGAATTTCATCCAAATCACATCGTTTGTACTGCGACCCTTTTCTGAGCGATTGATGGTCAGGATCAATTCAAGGCTAGTAGGCACTGTATGGAAAGTGATGCAGTATGTGTTTGAGGTATGATTGTAGCTACACGCTAGATGCTTGCGAAGCTCGGCTGACACAACACATCTCTGTACAGCGTCGCAAGAAAGCGCATATTACCTTCTCAGGAGACAAGATTCCTTACAAGGAAAACGCATTGATCTTGGCTAATCACCAAGCTTGGACAGATATCTATCTCATTCATTCAGTAGCAAACCGACGAGACATGCTGTATAACTGCAAAGTAAGTGCACCATTCATGCAAATCTAACTTACTGGATTGATTAACCGTTTGTCATGACAGTATTTTGTCAAGGACTCCATCAAATATGTACGTAGTTGTTGGTAGGTACCACACAATAACGCTAACATTCTCGATTTGCAGCTACCATTTTTTGGCTGGGGCATGTGGGTAAGCAATGACGAATAGGCACATGTGGAACATACACACTCATGATTCAGACAACAGCTTGCAGGGTTTATCTACGTTCGCCGTAACTGGACGCAAGATCAAAAAAAGATTCAAGCAACATTTAGCACCATGAAGCGACTAGAAACACCAGCTTGGATCATCAACTATGTAGAGGGATCGAGAATCACGCCAAAGAAGCTATTGGAGGCACAAAACTTTTCAAGAGAGCGTGGATATCCTGTCATGGACAATGTTTTACTACCAAGAACCAAGGGATTTGTGAGTTGTGTCAATGAATTCAGAGGCTCTCATATCAAGTACGTCTATGATTTTACAATTGCGTATCGACAAACCACCAACCTCAAGGGGATCAATCAAGCACCTAGCATGGTGCGAGCCCACGTGCATTCACTATGGCCAGAATACGAATTCCACGTCAATGTCAGAAGATACGCTATTGCTGATCTACCTGAAGATGAAAATGAGTTGGGAAATTGGTTGAGAGCTCGTTGGGCAGAGAAGAATAGTATTTTGGCTACGTTGAAAAAGTGCTGGATTGATGGATTAGATGAAAACATCATATGGAAGGAGACCTCCTGGTAGAGGGATTGAATAAATATATATATATATATATATATAACTTTTTTTTACATTGTGTTGGGAAGAGTAGCATGTAGTTATGCAAATCGTTGTCTAGCATCATCTCAGCGTTAAACAAGTGCTAGTGACATTGAACGTGATAGACTGTCAATTCCCATTTCTCGGATTAGCTACTGTTGTTGATTTATCATGGCTCACACGCAAGCAAGCAGTCTTTTAAGCTGGCCTGCTGACAGGCAGATAGAGTTTCATTAAAACTACGCGTGTTTCTCCTCTCACTCTTTTATTCGTAATCATGTCTCCAGCACCTAGTAATCCACTTGAGCAAGTATCCAAAGTGCTTCAACCCACTGCCACCGTCTCTATCACCGAAAAAGTGGCAGTGCTTCAAGCATTCTCTGCAACATTGACTGGTACATAGATACCGCATATTCACTGACTACCAACGATGCTGACAACAATCTATACAGAGAACCTTAGTTTGGAGAAGTCAGCAGAGATTTTACAAGCTGTACCTCTTGGCTTGTTTTACTATGGATTCTCTGTCGAGGACGATCAATTAACAGCCGTATTATGTGAGCTTATCAGCAAGCTATTGCAGCCTTTTACCTACGAACAGATTGTATCTGCAGAGAACAAGGTAAAAGAAATGCAGCATGAGCGACATGTCGAGCAACATCTCATTACTGAGCATAGGAATACTTATTGCAAGGATTGACGCATTTCACGCCTGACATTCGTTATTTATCATTGCAGCAAGTGTTCAAGTGTTTAGCATCAGATGCATTTGTAGCCAATATGGTTGATTCTGATATCTTTCCTTTGGTGCTTGCCACAATTGCATTTCAAGATGCTCGCACTGCGAATAAGGCCAGTGAACTCCTGTACAAGATTTCAGCAACGCCATCAGGACAAGCTGCGTTTTTTGGTCCTACTTGTACTGCCATGTTGAAACAATTGTTGCAAATGTAGGTCCTTGCGCTCGAATCAGTATCAAAATTAGGCTCACGCTCTGTCTCTATAGCAATGGTGTCATCAGTTTCCGAGTCTACGATTTGATCATTAAAGTAGCCACGTATTCAGACAGCACATTTGACGCTTGCGAATCATCTGGCCTTTTATCTGTATTCACAAAAGAGCTTCAATCAGACGATCTCCTTGTAAAGATAAATGCAATTGAACTCTTGAACGAGGTAAGGGTTTCTATAAAAGAAGCTCCATCTGCCATCACTCCTTTTTCTCTCACTCTCTCTACTGACACAACGATTGGGAATATCTAGATTGCAACTACTTCTGCCGGGTTATCCTTTTTAGAAAAGGCCAATTTACTGGATAGCATTGCAACAATTCTAGACAATCCTGATGACTCTGATGTGGTTGTACAATTAGTAAAATGCGCTGTCATCAAGTTTTTAGGTAATCTCGGTGAAAAAGAGGTAAGAAGGGCGTGCACAGTAGAATTTGCAAATCACTGAGCACTGTTTGGTAGCACATTGATTTTGAGCCCATGTCTACCAAATACCATATCATGGAGAAAATTCAAAACTGCCTCGAAACACAAAATATTGAAATTCTGGTAAGCTTCTGGTTTTCGCTGAATTCATGCCGAAATACCCTAAAAAAAAAAAACGTTGTTTATTCCTGAAATGGTAGATTGTCGCAATTTCCACAATTGGGCTTGTTGGATCACATCCCTCTGGATTGAAACTCTTGTCAGATTCGCTATTGACAACATTCTTTTCGAGATACGAAACTGCTGTCGGTCAAGTCAAGGCTGTGTATCTTCAAAGCATGTCCAAAATACTGTCTGTGAGGTATGTTGTTTCTCTGATGAAAAAAGCGTCCGTCCCCCCCCCCCTGTCTCCCTTATTGAAATTTTGTTGTCATGTTAGGGATGGCACAGAACAAGTTGAAAGAACAACAATGGAAATTTACAATAGAATTCAAGGTAACAATTGGTACATGTTATGATTGCAATAGACGGATTCATTGTCATGACCATGTAGGAAGACCCTCCACTTTATTAAGTTTAATTAAGGAGGCCAAACAGCCTGAAGATGGCATTCGTGTTGCATCCTTTGCTGTTATGCAAGCCGTTGCATATCATGCCTGGGGTGTTCAGGTAATAATACCGCTACAATCCAACCAGTACTATAATACTCAACATTTTTAACAGTTGATGGCGCAATCAAACGAATTCATGAATTATATTTTGAATAGATCAACAGAGTACACCGAGCAAGGACAGGTAAAGTAGAAAAGCAGAGCCAATCTAGATGCCCATGCTCACATTGAATTTAAAGAATTGGAAATATGCCATTATCCAAACATTGGCCTCTGCACCTGACGCAGCGCGTGTTTTGAATGAATATTATGCTCAACTTCAGATTTATGTTCGTCAAGGTGCTCATTTCAAAATATTGGAACCTGCTGCAGCAGTGAAGAGCAACTAGGCGGTCTTCGGAGGAATTGTGTGCACATCAATATGATACTACTGTGCCTTGTTGGGAAGAGCGAGTGAGGGGATGATTGAGAATCACAAGCTCATTTTTAAACATATATATATATATATACAAGAAATTCTCTCTTGATCTTTCTCTCTTTTCTTTCCTTCTTGCAATCTCCCCTTCTCTCTTTCTCTCTATCACTACTACTAATAAAAATCCCCTTAATCCACATTCCTCTTGTATATATTATGAAAGACTCGACCATGCTACTAGATTTCCCTTCATTGTCTTCTCTGACAATCACATCTAAAAACGAACCATCATTTGTCAAAGAGCAATACATACCTTCTGCCATAGACAATATCAAGCCGAAAAAGAAAAAGAGATCCTCCCTGCCAACATGGCCACTTGTACAACAACTCAAACTCATTCTATTGACCATGAAATCATCCCAAAAGCAAGAGCAACCACAGAAACACCATCATGTTCGCTTACTGAGCCATTATGGACAATTGCAGCGACGACAAATCGGAACAGGTGCATCTGCCACGGTGCTCTTGACACATCAATTGCAAGAAGATGGAAAGGTGATGCGGGTTTATGCAGTCAAAGCATTCCGAAAGAGAAAGGTGCGAGAGACGGACGCAAGTTTTATGAAGAAATTGATCAGCGAGTTTTGTATATCATCGACGTTGGATCACCCAAATATCGTCAAGACTGTAGATCTAGTGTTGGATGAGAAGAATCGATATTGTACAGTGATGGAATATGTAAGTCATAGCAAAGAGCCTGCGCTGCTGCTGCTGCTGCTGCTGCTGCTGCTGCTGCTGCATGAGCAAGCAGTAGTAAATCATAGAATTCCATGACTTATCCCAAGCAACCCCTTTTCATGTAGTGCTCAGGAGGAGATCTGTATTCATTTATTAAAGAGGGTCGCTTATCTTCGCAGGATGAAGCCAATGGATATTTCAAGCAACTCCTCGACGGCCTCTCCTATCTTCATCGTTTAGGCGTGGCACATCGTGATATCAAGCCAGAGAACCTATTGTTAGTCAAGCAGAATACATCAACCATTCTCAAAATTTCGGATTTTGGTGAAGCAGATGTCTTTCGTGAGGCATGGCAAGAGTCATGTCGATTGTCAGATGGATTATGTGGATCAACGCCCTATATTGCTCCCGAGATTTTCGTTTGTTCCAAACAAGGATATCGTGCAAGTCAAGCGGATGTCTGGTCTGCTGGAATAGTTTACTTTTGTATGCGCTTGAATGGCGTACCATTCTACTCGGCACAACAATCGGACACAAACTACCGTCTCTATAGAAAGCATTACGCCGAACAAGCTTACCCTGCTTTTGAATCATTTGATGAAGAAAGCAGACAGATGATGTATGCGATGCTGAACCCTGATCCAGAGAAGAGATATACTATACAAGACGTGCTCAAGTTGACCTGGTTAGCCGAGGTGAAACCGCCAATATACACCTGAATTAATAAAGGTTCATCATCTCAAAGGACAAGCTTCTTTTCATGATTTTGGTCGTTGACTCTGTACGTGAGAGTGTGCATAATTTTATGTGGGTAACCATAGATTGCATCATTGTTTTCATGTACCTTACATTTATCATATGCGCCTGGTATAAACAAACGACGACCTTGCCTATAAGCTAATACTACTTTACAAGTTGCTTTTATTTGTATATATTGATTTTTTTTTTGTCAAAAGTGTGATAGTCAACAAAAAAAAAAGCTACCATTCTTCTTCTTGAGTTCAGCACTGCGCTTTTCCAGAATTTCCACTTTCATGCAGTGCAGACTCTGCCATTATTGATATTTAATTAGAATTTACTGTGTTTGTTGTGCATAGGTACATTGTCATGGTACCTCTTTTTCCTTTCTGAATAGATGTAGCTCATATTATTGTATACACTTTGTGTGTTTTTTCATCCCATTTAAGTTTTGTTGTCAACTCAGGGCACTATACATGTACATTGTATATACTGTATTTATTGAATTGATTAAGCATTTATCACTCTAGAATAACGTTTTTTTTTTGAATGTGAAGCTTCTGCTTGTGCATGATACCTGAACGCTACCAAATCAAGCCTTAGCGTTGCATTATAAATCATGAGCATATATAGTGATATGAACGTATAGTTGCAGTGGTGTAAAGGGCGTTTCTTATTCTTATAGTCTCGCATTACAGCTGGTAGCGTTCGCTCTGCCCTTTTGAAGTTGTCATCAGACCAAGCAATTCCAAAGACTTCATATCCAAGGGATCGGTCTGATACTTGAAGAAACTGATACCCGGAGCATAGCTAATTTAGCCTCAAATAAAGCGGCAAAATACAAACATGTATTCCATTTGACATCATAAAACGATATCCCATCAATATTGATATTCTGTTTTAAAATCGTGGGCGTAAATATTGCCCTGACAAATGAAGACCCCCCTCCCCGTCTGTCATAATGATCTTGAACCCTAATAAAACCTCCTGCAGTATTTTGATAAAATACGCAAGAGCAGTCAGTAGCACGAGCTGCCGCTGCGCAGGCTGGTCCTCACTGAAGCGAAGTGAAGCGAAGTGAAGCGAAGGTAGAGAACCATCCGAAGCATAAACGCTCATGTGATTAGTGATTTTATATCAATCAACAATCAAGGCTCTTCCAACATTTCAGCTGTATAAATTTTGCGATATTAGCCAAAGGTGTTTGAACGTAGGCTGGTTTCCAGCGAAGCGAAGCGTAGGTCAGGAAACCACCCAAAGTCTTGAAAGGCTCGTATACTTTAGTAAAAGTCTTTATTTTTGATTTCAAAAACGCGATCGTTTGATTATCGATAAAAACCATGAAGGATACCTCATGGTTTTTGACGATGATTTTTTAGATCCCAAAAAAGTTACGCTGTGTTTTACATGTTCTTCAGTAGTATGAGACAACACAAGTATGCTGTCTGTTCATATATGAGCTGGTCTTACTGATACAGACGTAAAACATCGTAGAAGAGTTAGACCCGCAGCTACAAATGAGATAGTAGGGTTCTCACACCACATTTTAAAGCAAAAAAAAAAAAAAAAAAAAAAAAAAAAAAAAAAAAAAAAAAAAGTTTTCAGATCAAGTAGTGGTAGTAGCAATTCAGACATCCAAATCAACTTTGGTTCGCGTAGCCTATTGATAGCAGCAATAATTTAGTTGGAAAAGCCTTTAATAAGCATCACCCTACTCGCTATACGCAGGACAAGTCAACTATAGATTCATTCGAAATATGAATAGAAGCTGATATAGTTTAAAATGTACCTCAGCGGTAGCTCATATCAATTTCAAAATTACATTTTTCGTGCAGATGGTCATGACCATTACTCTCCCCCCCCCTCCCTCCTCCTGAGCAACATAGACAATGCCAGGTGCTGTTCAACTGTTGCGTTTTAGACAGCAGCAAAGAGTTCATTTGATTGAATTGTATTACTATAGACTAAGAATACTACTACATATAACGCCAGGCATGCTCGTACAAGAAATTGGATCGACAACAAAAGAAGGATGAACGATAAGAAAAAAAAAAGAAAAAGTGTAGTGCTTTGTATTAAAAGTTGAAGAAAGGTGGAGGATGAGAAGAAGCAGAGGGAGATGGAATAGTTTTATGCCTTTTGCTTGGGTCTTCCCTTGGCTGAATTGTAGCCATACTTTGCTCTTTTTTCAGCAGGTTTCAGGATCTAAATCAAGGGGGGAGGAAAAGAATGAGACATTTATCACTAGCGTCTAACCCATCTTTCATATACCTGGAATGAACACATTAAAGATTCATCAACACTCATCATAGCACCCGCATTATCGAATTCTCCACAATAATTGGGCGCAGAGAACAAGGTAACTAATTGTCTCTTTGCGAAAAATTCATAGCCATCCTCAACGACTTGGTGAGCACGACAAATGAGGTCCAGGTCATGTTTTTGCAAAAATCGAGACACAACATCAGCTCCAAATGTAAATGAGACACCACGATCGTTTTCGCTCCAACCGGTAATATCCTTGTCAGGATCAGCCCATAGCAAATCACACAATAAACCTATAAACAATGACTCGCATATAAGAAAGGGATGTCATGACAGATCTATGCTTCTTTTTTTTTTTTACCGGTGTCTGGTACATCGGTAGGACGCATCACTCTACGAATTTGCTCCATGGTTTGTAAATCGGGGGAAAGTCCACCATGCATACACATAATCTTCTCGTCAATCACTGCAGCAATGGGTAAACAGTTGAAACAGTCTGTGAAAATTTTCCAGAGCTTTATGTTATATCGTCGTTTGCCTGTGATAAAGAGCATTAGATTGGCACCCGTAGACACACACACACACACACACACGCACAATCACCAGCCAAACTTACATTCGTCATAGAATCCGTATATACGATTGATGCTTGCACATTCATGGTTACCACGAAGAATAAAGAAGTTTTCAGGGTATTTGATTTTGTAGGCCAACAGCAAGCAGATGGTTTCGAGAGATTGTTTTCCTCTATCAACATAATCGCCCATGAAGAGATAATTTGCTTCAGGGGGGAAACCTCCATATTCAAATAATCGCAACAAATCATAATATTGTCCATGAATATCACCGCACACTTTAATAGGTGCTTCCAAGTCCAGTAGGATGGGTTGATTCATGAATATTTCGCGTGCTTTTTGACATAGAAATCGAATCTCATGTTCGCCAAGTTGAACTTGTTTACCGGGACGACTGCCTCTTACTACAGATGATAGTATATGTTACGACACTATCAAGACGCATTTTGGCTCTCATTTACCTTCCAAAAGGCGAACAATAATTGAATCAACATCTGCTTCGACTGTATCTGCCATGGTGTCTTTGTTTATTTCTATAAAGAGCAAGCAAGGAAAGAAAGAGAGAAAAAAATTAACGCGTTAGCATCCATTTGGGGGGGGGGGTTAAATAGTGGTAGATATACGATGCAAGAAAGAGGAGAGAAAGAGGGTAAATGAGAGCAATAGAGCCATCAAGATGTTGATTGGCATTGAAGCTATCAATGATATCTGCATTTTATCTCTCTTGTTATTCTCATGGGTCCTCTTTCTTGGTCGCCTGTATCTAATAGCCACATGTGAGCGAATACATACAAGTGAGTGTGTCTTTTTGTTGTGAGTATGTGTGCGCTTATATAGATATCTCTTATTTGCAGGACAAGCAACAAATGGTGTGAGAATATGTATATAAATTACTAAAAAAAAACGTAAAGAAAAGGAAAAAGAGAAGGAAAAGGGAAAAGGGATGAGCAGAATGAAGATTTAAGCTACACCCACACACAAAGAGGTGTATCGAGATTTCGACCAATCCAATCAGAACATGGTATTCTGTCCTCTCCATGGTAACCATGCAAAAAAAAAAAAAAAAAAAAAAAAAAAAGCACCTCGAGAAAACCTACCCGGGCAACCAAATCAAATATCACTGAAGCATGTGTGATAATCTGCACAGCATAATATTCACCTGGTAGACAGGCTGTAACAGATCATGCCATGATCTAATAAATTGGTGTCTTATCATATTGTAGTTCCGAGCCACTATCAAACGAAACAAAAACATTGAGCCAATGTATTAGCAACCTTTGTATAGAAAATCACGCACGTTGCGATGCAGAGGATTCAAATCAAGAATTGATGATTTCATTTATTTTGGCCGTTTTAAGACATGTTTGTTATTCGTCTATAAGTGCGTGTGTGAGGTTTTTTTTTTTTTTTTTTTTTTTTTTTTCTTGAGATCAAGTTGAGGGGTTTGTGTATAAAAATTGCTTCCTTCTTCAGTTTAATCTCGTTCTTCTTTCTTTTTTTTTTTTTTTTTCTTGTCATTATTAAAAATGGATATACCCAATAATAACAGTGATAGTAACGTACCTCGCATCCGTAATCTCCATCCCTCGCAGCTCTCGCCTGAGCATCCCTATGGTGCTATCAACGAGGATCATATACCTATTGAACGTACAATGAGTTCTTTTTCTGAAAGACTTGGATCTTTTGTCGGCTCCTACTCTCGTACCTCCATGATGTTTATGGCTGAAAACTTGGCTGTGCCAAATGGACCCCTGGTAAGTGTATCTTACAATGGCAATGTCTATGCTCGCTTATTTATACCGTGCAGCTTGACGACGAAGAAGACAAATATTCTGCGATCTCATCGGGTTATGTTTCAAGAATCCCATCAAAAACTTCTGTGTCACGATTGTCCAGGATCGAAACAGGCCCAAGTACAAGCGCTGCCAATGAACATTCCTCCTTACTCTTTTCGCATTTGGACAAGGTTCTCTCGACTCGAAGTGTTGGTACCGTGGCTGATGATTATCGCTTCGAAGCACATCCCCCTGCAGCCAAAAAGTCGTCGTTCACTCAGTCTATTTTCAACTCTATCAATATTTTGATTGGTATCGGTATTCTGGCATTGCCTCTTGGTTTCAAGGTAAGCTTTAACAGAGTGAGAGAGTGAGAGATCAGTGCTTGATCTGATGCTTGTTGTAGTGTGCTGGCTGGGCTATCGGTATGTCTGTTTTTGTATTCTGCTGTGGTCTCACCAATTACACTGCAAAGCTGTTACAAAAATGTCTGGACATTGACCCCGAATCCAGAACGTATGGTGATATGGGCGCTTTAGGTAAGTGACAATGGCATACATACCAAACAAGGTACTCATCTTCAGGCTAGCGTTTGGTTTAAAGGGAAGAATTTGGGTCACAGCTTTGTTTATTACAGAGCTGATCACAAGCAGTGTGGCATTGGTAGTTTTGTTGGGCGATGGTATTGACTCGTTGTTTCCCGGATTCTCGCTCAAAGAGACACGAGTTTTGTCCTTCTTTATCCTGACTCCCATGCTGTTCCTGCCTGTACGCCATTTGTCATATACCAGCTTACTAGGCATTATCAGTGCTTTTAGCATCATTATTGTCATTGTTGTGGACGGTGTGACCAAAAAGAATGCTCCTGGCAGTTTGATCGAGCCTGCAGTAAGTTGCTATCGTGTGTTTCATGTTGTTTCATATATATATATATTGACGAGTCCCTTTATTGTATGAAATCAGGATACAGAGATCTGGCCCTCAAATTGGATGACAGTACCCCTTAGTTTCGGATTGATCATGGCTGGCTTTGCAGGCCATGCTGTGTTTCCAACAGTGTACCGTGATATGGACACGCCCAAGCTGTATAGTAGAATGGTAAACTGGACATATGTAGCAACCACCTTTGTTTACTTTGGTGTTGCTGCTTGTGGTTATTTAATGTTTGGATCAGACACCATGCAAGAGGTAAGCCAAAAGACACATTACACATATATGTCACATTATTTAATTTGGAATCATTTGGTACAGATTACTCAAAACATTGTTTCCATTCCGGAATATAATCAAACCCTAAATCGTCTGGCTGTTTGGCTTATTGCCATGAATCCAATTGCCAAATACGGTCTTACAGTCAACCCTGTCAACTTGAGTTGGCAGATTTGGTTGTTCAAGGGCACACGTCTCGAGGACTGGTGCGACAAGGGAAGCTGGCGCGAGCCTATTCTCACTGCCATTGGCAAGGTGTGCATCAGTGCGTTCATTGTGGTTTTGGCTTACATTATTCCTGGTTTCGATAAAATCATGTCCCTCTTGGGCGCCTTCTTTTCTTTCATGATCTCGGGTATTTTCCCTCTGGTCTGCCATTTGTGCTTATTCGGTGACAGTATGTCTGTCAAGACCAAGATGTTGGATTACACTTTGATTATCATTGCTTCTTCCATGGCCCTCACAGGAACATGCTGGAGTTTCATCTAGATTCCCCCTCCTCTTTTTCTTTATACATTTTCGATATTCCCCTCAACTTGATGTTCAAATAAAAGTGTTCAGCTTGTTTAGACTAATGAATGTGTGTGCATCAATGCAGCTGAATGATGCTTCGATCTGAATCAATGCGAGACACGCTCCAGTAAAGGACCAGATTTGACTTTCCGTATCTGTCTTGAAATTTACGGTAGTGCAAATGTTTGCAACGCTTTTTGCTCTTTCAACACGACAAAAACGAAAAAGAACTTGCTACAATGGCTGATATGAGAAATGTCAACAACTGGTATTTTAAAGTCATTGACAAATTCAATTGTTACTCAAACTAACGTGTTATAAATCAGGCATTGGTAAGAGAGATAGCACCACGCCAAATTACTCCATGATTCTCATTCTTCAATTGGAAAAAGGGTCAACAAAGACTGTAGACATTGGGCTAAAAACTACTTGACAGAGAAATTGGTCGGTACATCAGCCGCTAGAGACAGCTCACAGGTAGTCATTACCAGCTTAGATGAGTGCACAGGTGATGTAGACCTCAATCAGCGCAAGGGCAAATTGCTGGCAATCTACGATGTTGCTTTGAAGATGAGCTGGCAAGGTAACGTGTGTAGGCACCTCTATGCTGACATGTAGCTTCTCAACAATGCTATCAACTAGGCAAGCTAAAAGATGGCTCTACTGTGTACGGAAACATCACTGTACCTGAAGTCGCTTATGATACTGACATGGATGACTATGTCGTAAGTAAATCCGGTAGTTTAACCCGTGTAATTAGGCATATGCTTTCTGTTATGACTCATACACGTATATAAATACACAAGTTCGATATCCAAATCAATAGTGGCTCAGGGGATGAAATCAAAAGACTCATTCGATCGGATCTAGTGCCATTAATTGCTGCAAAGTTTTCCCATCTTACTCGTGATTTAGTGGATCGTAAGTGTTGCTTGCGGTGGTTCAGTACTAGTAAATTAACACTCATAAGCAGAACACAGCTCTGATTTGTATGCGGATAAGAACTCGGCGCCATCCACACCAGAATTGGTGCAACGAAAGAATCGCAATGCAGCAACCACGCCCTCTTCTGCAGCAACGAAGATTGTCGAGGATAAGGTAGTCAAGACGAGCATCATTGAGCATTCCTGTGATTTTACGGGAGCGACCCCCAGAGAGATATATGAGACCCTGTTAGATCCTCAACGTGCTGCAATTTGGTCACATGGAAAGGCTAAAGTGTCAAAGCGCATTGGCACTGATTTTGAACTGTTTGATGGAAATGTTCATGGTACTTTGATGCAAGCAGTAAGGATCTACATGCATTCAAGAGGAAAAAAGTACAAGATGGTTGACACATTGATTGTTGCTAGACACCAGGAAAGAGTATCATGCAGACATGGCGGCTCAAGAATTGGCCTCAAGGTACAGTATGAAGTGTTGAGAAAAAGCACAGATGCTCATGTGCAAATGACAATGCTGCAGGCCATTTCTCTACTGTTACCCTAACATTCAAAGAAACGCAAGAGGGTACAACAGTCAAGGTAAATCAAGTAGGAGTACCTGTTGGGCAAGAAGAGGCGATTCGCAAGAATTGGATGGGCTATTACTGGAATGCCATCAAAGACAGTCTAAATAAGGGACAGTTACAGCATTTACCTATTCAAAATGACCCATTACTCGGTTTGCTTGATACCAAGTATTTGATTTTGTGTATTTTCATGACAGTCTTGATCATTGCGTTTACTGCATATCAAGTAGCTCCAACAATAAAGATGTAATTAAACTCACGTAATGCAACTGTACTATTAAGGATCTCACCCGAGGTTTAGGAAAGAGTCTGTGAGTATTTTTCCTGTAACTCTGACTTTCAAGTGAGTGTTGTATTCATGCTTCCAGCATGGTACGATTGGCTACATGGCGTACAACCTGTGTTACGAAAACGAAACCCAAAAGCAAATCCTGTGATTTAATACTAACCTTCTCAGCTTGAGAAAAATAAGCATTTGGGATAGCAACTTTAAGCACTATTACATGTTCTAGATGTTGAAATCATGGCTCTTTGGTTGTTCGAAAGCCGAGCTAATTACTTGAATTGAATTACTGCATATTAAAATGTGGGGACAAAAAGAGATGCCGTAAACCAGGCACCAAATGTATAATGGTATAAAATATAGTTATTAATTGAACCGGGTCTTTCTTTTTTTCCTCTCTCTTTTTCCCTTTGCTTTTATTTTTTCTCTTGCGTATTCACGCTCTCTTTACGCTCTCCTTCATCCCTCGTCTCCCATCCTACTCTCATCTGATAATCATCAATTCACCATGAGACACGCTTTACTATGTGACGAATTGGATAACATTACTCGATCGTACGATTATGGCATCGTACCTGGCTCAGCAACTGTATTTGTCAAGGACGAGCTGAACAACATTGGACGCTTGGATCTGACATTGCTAGAGGGTGTTATGATTGTAGTTGAAGTTTCTGAGGAAGGCTACAAGGTATATATAACATTGACTTTTTTTTGTGAGGATTAAGGTTGTGTGGGAGAATCTACGGAGTTAAAACTAATACGATTTGTCAATGAAAGGTGGGGTCATGCTCGCCACTCTCAAGTACAGGCACTGCTCTTGCTACTGCTCAGATCGTACAAAAGAACCTGGAAGTTCCCTTTGAAACCATGGATAATTTATTGATGGCTGTTTCGCCCATGTTTCGAGAAAGATTTCAGCAGGCATTGTACGATAAGTTAGAGAGTGTTCATCGACATCAACAACAGCAATCGCCTACAGTTCCCATCACATCAGCGACATCTACTACATCACCATCAATACCATCATTAGCATCAGGTCCTTCAATCCAACAACATCAAACATCGCATATACTATTACAACAACCTTCATTACTACAGCAAAATACACACCTGCAGCATCAACCGCAGCAGCAACCATCTCATATGACACAGCAATTGATGCATGATCAATCTACATTGGATATAACTACTCAAGAAGTGTTGGATGATCTCCACAATTGGATACATTAATAAACGAAAGGGAGATGGAGAAAAAAACAAAGATGGGATGTTTGGTTTTGTACTTGAGAACTTTACGTTTCTAAATAACAGATTAGATGTTTGAACAGAAGAAGAGCGTCTAGCTTGATTTCTCTCGTGTCAATTGTTTTTTGATGGCAATGTTTGTTGAGCTGATCTTTTTTGTTGTTTCGAGGCAATAGCATGCAACATGTCAAGTAGTTTTGTTGGTTGGTTTGCTTAAAATTTGTCTTCATAAACAAGACCCAAAATAACTAGAGAAGCAAAATATACCTTTCATTGCACATTATCCTAATTTCGAATAAAGAAGGGTTTTAACAGTATTCTATCTGCTTTTTTCAATCCCTTTTTTTACTGCAATGGATAGAGTAGGTGCGGCATTGAATACTATTAGAATCTATTATATTGGTGAGGACTCCACTGAATATACATTTAAATGAATGGCTTCCTTGCAAACAATAAATAGCCTTTGAGATAAATGCCATGATCTCTCAAAAGGCGTTTCTGTGTTATTGAATAGAACGGAAACAAAGCTTTTGCTTTAATTCGTTTTGAGTACCATATAAATTTTGCTCTACTTGGGTGATTGCATAAGGTAGGAGGGAGGGGGGATCAACCATTCCTGCCACAATTATAATAATGATTCACATTATTTGCTCACAACTTAATTTCTTAGCTTGAAAAAGTAATCAAGCAGAACAAAAACGAAATACTATACGTATAGTGAAACTACAAGAAAACGACGCGAGAATAAGGCCATAAATCATGGTCATCCAAACTGAAGAAGAATGGAATGATCGATTTTGTCCAGAATTACATTCAATGTTTAAAAAAAATGCCTTGGAATTATCATCTTCTATATAAACGAATTCAGGAGGTTGAAACTTCTGCTTCAAACGCCAAAGATCTAAACCGGGGTTGTGCCTTGTTCATGTCATAATTGATATTCTTTAAGGGACCAATGTATTAAAGATATGTAATCTCTGACTACGGCCAAGATGCAAAATCCAGAGAGGTTTGTACGTCCAACAAACTCATAATATTATCTTTCATTGAGGGCTGTCGTCCTCAAAACTTGCAACAAACGAATTCCATAAAAGGAACCTCTAAAGTTTCGAATTCCGATCTCAATTCGTGCTCCAGTTTCGAACCCCGCTTTTGCCCTGATGAAGAAAGTGCAAACCAAATTTGCGTTAGTAGCATGGTTGTTGAGAAAATGGAGATTTTAGAGAATGGTTAATTTTGAATAGATGCTGCTGGTAAAAGTTTTTAAATTATTATATGAATGTGGGATGTATGTGTAGTAAAAAGTTGTAGAGGGTGCAGTAAAAAGAGGTTAAAAAAGCAGGTAGAATACTGTTAAAATCCTTCTTTATTCGAAATTAGGATAATGTGCAATAAAATGTATATTCTACGTCTCTATTTATATTATTTGGTTCATATCTCTTATCTGGCAGCAGTTTAGTAGTTGCCAGTGATTCCATTACTTTATATATTTTTGTTGGGTCATTTAGTTGTTGATCTGGTGGATCAAGAACGGTATTTCAATATATGGTTTTTGAATCATGCGTGAAGAATAGCTCTTTATTGTTGAGCCTGTATCCTTTTTAGGTATATTTATGTTACAACACATTACAATACCGTTGACATTTACTTTAGTATCTGTCATCTCTTATTTTAGAGCATTTAACCCTTGCTGTGGAATTTGAGGCTTGATAGACTAAAATTCACGGAAAAAAAAGAATAAAAAAACAGTAATGTCAACTTGATAAAGGTATGTTCTATTATCAAACTGACAGGTGTAAAGTAAACTGAAGTCTC
This sequence comes from Mucor velutinosus, assembly GCF_035048745.1. NCBI lineage: Eukaryota > Fungi > Mucoromycota > Mucoromycetes > Mucorales > Mucoraceae > Mucor > Mucor velutinosus. Next base: position 295,893 of record NW_027041908.1, read on the forward strand.
TCTACTGGCTAGGTAGATGATCCTTCTTATATACTATAACAATGGATAAAAGTTCTATTAATTAGATTAACAAATTAGTCAACTCAGATCAACTAATGTCTAATCATGCTAAAAGACAACTCCAGCAAGCTAATCATGATTTAACTTTGCCTGGATGAATAATTAGACTCTCATCCAAAGTATTCTGATCTATTCTTTCTATAAGGATAATTAATACTATCTATCTGGTAGCATGTATCCGATAGTAGGTACAGTCTCCTTAGTCTATATCAGTAGTACATACCTGAGTGTATATCGCTAAGCATACATCTTTAGCATGTATCTGGATATATGGCATGTCTATAGCATATCGTATGCATGTCTATAGCATGTCTCATATATAGTACAAGTCTGTAGTACATAAAGTATCTGTAGCTAGTATCACGGATATAAGCATGTGTCTTATAGCGTGGATCATAAAGTGCACATCTGAAGCAACAAGCTCATATTGCATTAATCTTGGTGCCTATCCAGATATGGTAAACATCCGTAGTCAATGTCGGAATACAAGTATAAGTCTATAGTGCCATCCATGTCCGTGGTGCCATCTATAGCCTATATCTTGTATAGTATTATGAATCTTATAGTACTAGCGTATCTGAAGTCCATATCTTCTTATAGTATAAATCGATATCGTACATCTAATCCAGCGTACATAAAGTTTATATCTAGATCTGGTAACTGGATGAACTGTCGGAATGCAGATTATAGTGAATGTATTCCACAAACTCAACATTCTCAGAATGATGCCTATACATACTTTTGTATTGAACCTAGCTACGCACGTGACCAGAAAGCACAGGTAAAACTAACAAACCATAACAATCAACACGCTTATCAGTGTATAACATCCTTGATGGTCTAGTGGCTAGGATTCGTCGCTCTCACCGACGCGGCCGGGGTTCAATTCCCCGTCAGGGAACATTTTTGTCTCTTTCTGTGACAAAGGGTGCCCGTAGGGGTTTGAGCAATTCTTGGGTCACCTTTTTTTTTTTGTACTCTGGCTTGGCAATGGAATGACGAATACTTGGTATGTCTTTATAGACAAAGAATAGAATCCATTTACAATACAAGAAAGACTGATGCATGCAATATAAGGCATAGCAGTTTACTCAACTCCATGCAAAACTAACATGAATTTAATGAATAAATGTAAAATTATTTTGTTATTGAGCAATTCCCACTCCTTCAACCCCACCTTTTTTTTCGGCTTGATCATCTTTTTCTTTTTGCATATAAGCTAATTACATATTTCTCACACACGTTTAGTGCCAATTTTGTATCTTTCTTCTCTTCAATTATTATTGTCATGTCTCATTTTCGTTGTCCAAGTTCATCCCTCGTTGAAGAAGCTGGATTGTATGCATATCAACCTATTTCTGGTCTAGACGAGAGTCAGTTATTTGCGGAAGATGACGAATATCCTAGCGCTCATACAAGTCGAAGCACAAGCAGTACCAATATAACCACCATCTATAATCATGGCAGCACCAATAACGCATCTGCAACTACGTCGAGTCATGCCAGCAATCATAATGGCTACAATAGTAAACGGTGCTGGATTTGCTTTGGAGAGGAGACGGATTCTGAAGGGAGATGGGTCAATCCTTGTCAATGCTCTCTAGTGTCTCACGAACAGTGCTTACTAGATTGGATTGCAGAAAACCAAAAGAATACGCCATTGAAGAAAGTTTCATGCCCACAGTGTAACTCGGCTTACGTTTTGTCTGAAACCCATAGTATACCGCTTGTTCTGATGAGCATTGCAGACAGCCTTGTTCACACGGCAGCACCATATATCACTGTACTGGGATTAGGATGTTCCATGTTGATTACGTCTACAACATTTGGTGCATATACAGTATTGACATTGTTTGGCACAAAAGAAGGGGAGAAGCTAATAGGAAATCCAGCTTATTGGACTTGGCGAACCTGGCTTGGATTACCATCTATTCCCGTTGCATTGCTTGCCTCTCGTACAAAATGGGCCGATAATGTATTGCCAGCTGCCACGTTGCTCTTGTTGCGTATTACTGGCATCTCTTATCCATTGAAAATCACATGGCCTCCATCACCCGCTGTTATGTTTGGATTGTTGCCTTGGGTCAGACTACTTTACAATAACATGTACTCGCTCTTGCAGAGAAAAGTGTCTCGATCATTGATCCGTACCAGCAGCAGTAACAATACCAACGCAAATGACGGCCACCGACCATCTCTAGCTAGAAGACGAACTACCGCGGATGATATTGACATTGAGGATAATGCAGACATAGGCGCAAATCAGGATACAGAGGTGTTATTCGGTAGAGAAGGTCGAGATATGAGCGTTACAGTGATAGGAGCTTTATTGTGGCCTACTATCAGCAGCATTGTAGGAAGGTTAGCAATTACAGAGATGTTGGTCGCTTGGAAAAAAAAAGGATATTCAACCATTCTATCTAAAAATAGTTATCTAAACCACTCGAAATTCGTACGACGCTATTTCCCAGAACCATTTCAAAGAAATGTACTCGGTGGTTGTTTATTTGTAGTTGCCAAGGTTTGTTGAATGGGACCTGTTAAATGAATGAGATGAACCAACATTCTATAATAGGATATTGCAAATCTCTTTTATAAATATGAGCGCATTCGACGTCGTCGATCTCGTCGAGTTGTAAATTACAATGAAATGAAACGTCGTTCCAAATAAAATGAAACACTGCGCTATTAGCTAATCAATCCTTCTACCCTGAGAAGTGAACAGAGAAAAGAGAAACGTGCAAAAAAAAAAACCAACAGTTCGTGACTATGGGCGGTTGCAGGGTCCAGCAACTCATTTTTTTTCCCTTTCACGAAATACACACAACGTTATAGGAAGCATTTTTTCTCTTTTCGTTTCCCCTTACTCCTTTTTCTCTATCCTCAACGTGTTATTCTCACTTTTTCAGCAGTGTTTACTTGTATTCAAAGCATCTGTTACATACACTTCTGACAGCAATCAACATCTTCACCTAAAATCTAAAATATAATTTCAATATGCGTCTTATTGTGCGACAGGACTATGAGGAGGTTTCTGCTTACTCTGGTAAGGAAAATAGAGCATGATACAAGTTCGATATATTAAATACGACAGACGTACAGCTTATTACGTAAAAGAGCGTATAAATCAGTTCAAGCCGACAGCAGAGAGACCATTTGTATTGGGATTACCGACAGGATCTTCGCCTATTGGAGTGTATCATAAATTAGTTGATTTTCACAAATCAGGTGAATTAAGCTTTGAACACGTAGTTACATTCAACATGGACGAATACGTTGGCCTGCCAAGGTATGCAATTGATATGGCAATGGAAATCGTTCTTAATCTCATGTATGTGCGTTCCTGAAACTAGAGATCATCCTCAGTCATATCATACATTCATGTGGAATCATTTATTCAAACATGTGGATATAAAGCAAGAAAATGTGCATATTTTGGACGGTAATTCAGAGGATCTAGATAACGAATGTTCAAAGTTTGAGGCAGACATTGTGAAATTGGGAGGCATTGAGTTGTTTTTAGGCGGTAAGTTTGTACACTTGCATGAATGGACTCAGTGATTCAGAAGTGGGTATTGATTCTGCAACTAGGTATTGGCCCCGACGGACATATTGCATTCAACGAACCTGGATCATCATTGACGTCAAGAACAAGAGTAAAGACGTTAGCGTATGAGACAATTATTGCGAACGCTAGATTTTTCGATGGAGATGTGTCCAAAGTACCCAAACTAGCGCTGACCGTGGGCGTAGCGTAAGTGGATTGAAAGGAGGGGGGTTTTTCACTGTATTAATCAAACTTGCACACAATGCAGCACTGTAATGGATGCGAGAGAAGTATGCGTTGTGATTACAGGTGCTCACAAGAGTTTAGCACTATCAAAATGTCTAGAAGAGGGTGTAAATCATATGTGGACCGTTTCGGCGATACAAATGCATCCAAAAGGATTGATTATTTGTGATGAAGATGCAACATTGGAACTCCATGTCAAAGTAAGGTTCATTTACAATAGAAACCATTGGGTATTGATTCCATTTTTTGATTCAATTAGACTGTACGCTACTTCAAATCCATCGAACATGTACACCAATCAATCATTGGGCCTCATAATCTTGGATTGCAAGGAAACTTATTACGAAACATGGTAGATGCGAATCAGGCAGCCAAGCGTCGAAGAAGACTGATGCTACAGAGCTTATTGAACGATGATCCAGAAGAAGAAAAAAACTCATTTTCATCTGATGAAGATGCGGTAAGAAAGCGACAAAAACATTAAAAATTTACCCCCCACAGAACCCCTCTAAAAAACAATAAAAAAAGGCTTTGATTTCAACCCCGTATTATCTATCTGGGACTGTTGGAGGACACATTGCGTTTTTGCACGCCCCCCCCTGGTTCTTGACAAACATATAAAAAGCTTTTAAAATTTCTTCTATTTTCAAATCTTTTCTTCAGATTACTCCCCTCTCCTTTTTCTTTATCTAAAAAGTATTCAAATAATCAAAAATGGCCAGTGCTGACGCTAAGAACAACAACAAGTTCATCATCGTAAGTTTCATCTGTGTGTGTCCTGTGCCTGTACCTTGTTTCTAATACATGTTGTGCTTAGGATTTCCTTATGGGTGGTGTTTCCGCTGCTGTCTCCAAGACTGCTGCTGCCCCTATCGAACGTATCAAGCTCTTGATCCAAAACCAAGATGAAATGATCAAGCAAGGCCGTCTCTCTTCCCCTTACAAGGGTATCAGTGATTGTTTCGCCCGTACCTTGAAGGATGAGGGTGCTATCTCTTTCTGGAGAGGTAACACTGCTAACGTTATCCGTTACTTCCCTACCCAAGCTTTGAACTTTGCTTTCAAGGATAAGTTCAAGCGTATGTTCAACAAGGATAAGAACAGAGATGGTTACTGGGCCTGGTTCGCCGGTAACTTGGCTTCCGGTGGTGCTGCTGGTGCTGCTTCCCTCTTCTTGTAAGTTGCAATCACAATAGTAGCATCCGGTTGATATTAACATTGTCTATTCAATAGCGTCTACTCTTTGGATTATGCCCGTACTCGTCTTGCTAACGATGCCAAGTCTGCCAAGAAGGGTGGTGAGCGTCAATTCAAGGGTCTTGTCGATGTCTACAAGCAAACCCTCAAGTCTGATGGTATCGCTGGTTTGTATCGTGGTTTCAACATCTCTTGTGTTGGTATCATTGTTTACCGTGGTCTCTACTTCGGTCTCTACGATTCTCTCAAGCCTTTGCTCCCTGAGACCCTCCAAAGCTCTTTCCTCGCTACCTTCGCTCTTGGTTGGGCTGTCACTACCGGTTCCGGTCTTGGTAAGTTATTTTTTTTTAATTATTTATATTTCAGGGGTGGAGTTGGATTACATTGGGTTCTAATTTATTCTACTACAATAGCTTCTTACCCTATTGATACCATTCGTCGTCGTATGATGATGACCTCTGGTTCCGCTGTCAAGTATGACTCTTCTCTCCACGCTTTCCGTGAGATCGTTGCCAAGGAAGGTACCAAGTCTCTCTTCAAGGGTGCTGGTGCTAACATTCTCCGTGCTATTGCCGGTGCTGGTGTCCTTTCTGGTTACGATTACCTCCAAGTCTGGATGTTCGGTAAGAAGTTCTAAGTTGTTTGATCTGATCAACAACTTTTTGCTTTTGTCTGCAACCATTTTCTCGATTTTTTGTAATATTATATATTTAAAAACATAATTTTTAAGAAGCATCAATTGTTTTTTCTCAAAATTAAAATCATTAAAGGCCTTTTAGAGCCTTTGTACTTGAATAAAGAAAAACTATTTAAACCAAAAAAAAATTTATATAGTATTACTGCTCCAGGGTCTTTTTTTTTTTTTTTTTTTTTTTTGTGTATTAATGGCAATCCAACGCGGGGTTACACTGGTTACCCCAGGCCATCTTATTTTTGTATAATTACGAATTGACCAAAACATACCAAATGATTGAGCTCTTGTTATCGTAACTAGTGTTTTCCCTTTTTTCTCATTTGCATCTTGATAAACATTTCAGTGCAGATCAATTCAGTTAGCAAACATTCAGCATAGATTTTTTCAGAATAATTGTATGATGGACATGTGGTGTCTTGTTTTTACTTCATATCGAAATCGCGGAAGAAGGGGTTTTTCATGTAACAAACAATACTATCATTTGAAATGGAGCAATAAATAGAGCAAATCACAACAAAACAATTAGAAAATATATGGAAAACATCGGGATGGGATGTATGGTTTGTGTATCCATTTTTCAAAGATCTATTTTTTTCTTTCCTTCCTATATGTGCAACCCCTATTAGTGTCCCCACTGCAAATTGAATTTGAAATAAACGAATGAATCTAGGATATTTCTCCTGGGTGATGACTAGAGGTTGAAGAGAAAGGATGTAGTATATAAACTCTTATGGAGCTTGATAGATCAAGTGATTGCCTTTCGTAGTGGCAAATGCTTTACTCATTGCAAGTGTGCTTGACAGGAGGCATACCTTGCCAGACAGTAGTTACGCTGCCACAGTGGCTCCTTGCTGTTTGAACCATTTTGGAATCAAGTGCGATAGCTTCCTCAAACCGCCTCTACTGTTGTGATACTGTTAAGTAGCCTAGGGTAGATAACAGAGAAACAATGATGGACATGTATAGGATTTATTGAAGCTGGTGTATACTATTCTCTAGTGAAAATAAAATATAGACACAAAACATACAATACCAATGTTCAATGTCATTACCTCTATTAGAAATATTCAATCTTACGCCTGAGAGCAAATGGTTTCTATTCAAGAAATCAAGAGATATAGACGTTATTTACTGACGGTAGGCATGACGGATGTCAAGCAGACAGACGTATGGCAGTATGACACCATGATGGTCAGAGCATCTAGATGGTTTGCGTTAATATCAAATTACTACCATACAGGATGAAAGATGGAGCTTACCTGCCTCCAAAGTTGGTACCATTGACGTTTGCTTGGAACAATATGATGTCAACTGTTTGGCCACATTTGTATTGACAATAACAATTCATATACAGAAGGCAGTGTACTTGCATTATCTGTTAATACTGGAACATATGCTAAGGACGACCAAAATTGGGTGCATTTGAGCAATAATATTTCGTGTTGGAAGATGTTTTATACTGTCAGAATAGCACAAAGCAGTTACTCTAATCTGGCGCTCATTGCCTGACATCTTTGCTCACCTTTTTGGGGACCCAAAAAACATGGCCAAAAATCGACTCCAAACCATGAGGGGTACCTCATGATTTTCATCGAAAATCAAACGATCGCATTTTTCACCTTGAAAACGAAGACTTTTACTATGATACATATTAAACCAAAATATTTCTCTAGATCCAAAGCAACCTCTGAAACCTCTTTTGTAAGGGATTCATAAGCAAAATTTCGACATTTTGGCCAAAAATCTCACCTCTCATTTTCTAAAATTGCTCAATAAGTCCAGTCAAAACATCTGGTTTACTTGGCACCATTAAAAGCGCCATAAAAAGCACTCCAAGAATGTACTAAGAAGCACGGGCTGATCATCACAATTCACATAGTCGAATTATACAAAATAAATTAAAAAAGTCGAACAAAGACAAATTTTGGCCAATCTTGAACAGAAAAGATGTTCTGCGTTTTAATTTAACTAGTCGTTGTTGGCTAACCGAAATGCCTTTTTGATGTAAGGTACCTCATGCTTCTACTAGCACCATCACGATTCACCTTGCTTGGTAACCATTTTCTTTCCACTTTTTCTCCTGTGCCACCTTAAAAACATATAAATACTTTTAACAATATACACACACACTTCCACCCCCTTATTCCATATTTGGTAATTTTTATTGTCATATCCTTTCTATGATAATGATAATGACTATTGTTGGGATACTGATTAAATGAAGATCATGAATTTGAAGGAACTATCGCCTAGCCTGAATAATTTTTTTTTCTTTTGTTGAACATTTTCGTATGTAACAACGTCAGTCAGCCTGGCTTATCACCAAATATATGTAATTGCATCTTCCTACTAATCATGATTTGCAGCATTTCAATATGATATATACAGTATCCATGTTTAAAATTGAGAGATCAGTGCTAACTTGAAATTTTGCATTTTGCTGTGCAATTCTGTGTTGTAGGAAGACAAATTACCAAGTATTTTTTTTTCTTAATTTCGCTTGGTGTAGCGCTGCCAAACAAACGCGGGGTGCTCACTTGTATATTTGCCAAAACAACAAATGTTCATACACACTTTTCAATTTCTCGTCGGCTTAAGATAGTTGATGATTGCTCCCTTTCTTAAGACCTCCTTCTGTTGTTTACCAGTAACGGACTGAGGGATTGGGCTTCCAGATTGGGGCAACTCAATAATCCCTTTCTACTTCATCCAAATCGATTATTCAATAGTACCCTTCTGTGTTAGGGTGAAGGATACTGAAGTCGAGCCTGTGTAATTGCTTCAGTATCCTTCAGACTTCTACTACCTTCCTAATTAGGCAGTTCATTTGACAGGTTGGGGGGACTGATTTGAGGTACTTCTCTGAGGTTTAACTCACATTGTAATTAGCGTTAGCTGTGTGCCGTACATCCCTGGGTTCTTTGAGACTGTTCACTTTTTCAGCCGTTCCGGCCAGACGTATCAGATAAATCTCGACCAAAAAGCGCCACCATGCGAAAATCAGGACAAACGTTGTGAGCAGACAATAAAGCCAATAATACATCGCTAGCAAGCTCATGAACATATGCTTTATTTTTGAGAGGCGATGCAATATTAGATTTGTGTATGAGTGCCGTCTTATTTATCTCAGTCAATGCGTTTTGACAGTTGAGTCGACAATCTTGCTAGTGACATTCACATCTGAATTTCATGTTCTAATTCAAATCAATTCTCGATACCTTCATGTGTATTGAGAATGCCTAATAGACAATGTAGTGTATCTATGAATGAAATTGCACCATACAAAGCCTAAATGCTTCACACATGTAACATACCATCATCAAATGCTTGATGAAAATGATTGATAGCGAGGAATAGACAAATACAATCAATTCATGTATTCAATGCACCTAGAACTAGCACCCTCGCATTATTTCATTATGATCTTGCATTCATTTCAATGATGAAGGCTTAATGACAACAATGAAGAAATCTGTCAGAGCAATACCAAGCATCCCTGAGAAATCAATGCATTCATTAGTCATAAGTGTCAAAAGATTTCCATTAGTTTTAAAGATATTAGATAATAGGAAAGTAAAATGGGGGGAAAAAAAGCCGAATGATCCTCTACTGCCCCACAATCTTGGCCCCTTATCTCTCACATTGCTCCCTGAATGACCTGATTTTCTCTTTTAGAATCCGAACGTTTGGGACCAAAAGAGTTTATATCTTTTATTGGAATTGAGAAACCAAATCAAAGGAGATCCCGAGTTTGACCAAATGCGTACTTGTACAAATAGGAGACTAATTGCATGTTCCTCTTTGTTAGATGATCTACAATTTAGTTTAAACCAAGGTCAAACATAATGATATCAAATGCTGGGCTAGGAGCGAGTATTTATGAATGTTTTCATGGGAAAAAGTATATTACAGCATGATCTTTCACAATGCTGTTTTTTTTTTTAGAATAGTGATGATAATAGAGAATGAATGCGCACAGAACTACATCTCTTACATATGTGTTCTCCTTGTAATTGTATCTGATGCATATAAAAACTGAAACGATGGAGCACGGATAAACGAGCCGTACTTACATGCATCTTTGCTTAAATGAAACCAGAACATTTTTTTAAAAAAAAGGGAGTACAAACATTTGATATAGATGGAAGGAAATTTTTGTTGAGAGAAATTTCTTAGCATTGTTGTTTGACAAATTTCAAAAGGAGCAAGACACATAGTACACACAATATGCGGATAATGAACAGATGCTTTGTAGATGCTCACAAAAGATGTGCAAGAGCGAGAAAAAGAGAGCTTTTTATATACGCACAGATTAAAGCTTAAATCGATTTCAAGATGAAACGCTAGTAACGATGATCAATAAAGACGTAGTATGCTCTTTTATGTTGTGTATATCCTGCGTAAGCATGATGATATGATCTTTGCAATGCTTATGTAAAATGTATTAGCTGATTATCAATCTGATCCATATGAGCATATGTTCTTACAATATATTTGTTTTCGGCTCATCGCGAGAGGCAAGAATAACTTGATGTACAATGCCACGCATTTTTAATTTCTGTAATGCTGTACTGAAATGTAAAATACATGACAACATGTCAAATATACTGGTGTGGCTGAATATAGTTGTAGCTACCCACCTTCTTATGCTGATACACAAAAGAGGATTCTTGGCGCTCAGTAAAGTTGTTTGGTTGAACTTGCAAAAGATTGATTTGATTCACATTTCAAGAGCGCTCTCAAATTAGGGATGTTGCTTAATCAACATTAGCTATTCAAATGGATAAGAATGTGTGCGTGTGCGTGTGCGTGTGTGTAAATATTAAGAGCCAGTAAGTTTAGTGTTCGAGTGGAAAAATAGAAAGTAGCAATAAAACGAAAACAGGGAGAGGAATAGTGCTCACAGTTGTAATGAGATGCTGTTCTGTTAATTCAGACAGCAATTTGCACTGCACGTCTCTATCGACAGCATGCAGACAGTGATTATAGTGTCCAGTGTGCAGCCTTTATCACAGAGGTACCGCTTGCCGCGAAGGCTGCTCACAAGGAGTTTGTGTAATAGAAATGATTGTTTGATCTGCAAATTACGCCCTAAATGAGTGTAATAATATTCCAGGTAACACACCCTTAAATGACCAAAATGCTATTACCCCCTTGAGCCCTAACTTGCAAGTGGAAAGGGCATTGTCCATTATCGCAAGACGATGATGATGGTGATGCTGCCTGCAAGTTTAACGTTTTATAGTTCTCCTTAATTTTTTTTTGTCTTTCTCTCTTTCTTCTTTTCCTTTACATCTCAACTTCTTTTTTTCACATATACAAAATGTTGAGGGTCTCTTCAATACTCTATTTACAACAAGTTTGGTCTCGTCCTTCGACATTGGTAATAGTGGAAGTTGCTAAACCCATTGCTCCAATCATTTCTGCTTCCGAAGAAGAGGAGAGAGAAGAGGAGGCCACCCAAGGTGAGATTAGTCTAGATACTCACTCCTCTTCCCCCGTTCTCACTGATTGACATTTATATCCTACGTAGATTCAGCTTCAACTCTTACTGAGCAAGCTGCTATAGTAATAGAACAAGAACAGGACAAGGTAATCGGCACCATACAAGAGCAGGACAGAGTAAGCGACATCATACAAGAGCAAGGCGAGGATCAAGTGCAAGGCGAGGATCAAGAGCAGCCAGAGATTGAGCAAGAACAAATATTTGTTGCAGCATCCAGAACTGTTAGTTTCAAAGAGGGGTCCATATGTAGTAGCTTGAAAATTTCTGCACCTTCTGTAGTAGTTACGAATGGATCAGAAACAGTGGCTATCATCCAACAACAGCCACCACCATCACCAACATTGCCCAGAGTATTACCTCAAAAACCAGTCGAACGTGAGTACTACGATGATGATCTTGATCTTGATGACGAGGATGAAGAAGAGATCAACACACCGCCCTCGACACCTTCGTCCAAATTCTCCCCTAAACGCATGTTGCATCGAGCCAGATCCAGCATCAATGATGAATCTGTTCGCAACTTGGGCCGCAGAACGAGTATGTTTCTCGAGAAATTTAATTATCAACCCACCTTACCTGCTACACCTAATTTGAGAAGGCAATCATCTAAGTTAACAAATAAAGGCAAGACTCTCTCAACGAAATTAAAAAGGGTCTTGTCGTTTCATCATACAAACTAAACAATAAATCACTTGAAATGTTGTGAAACCCCATGTATACTATCATCATGACGACGCCTCTCTTTTCTTCAGTAAATGTTGCTTTATTATATGTACAAAAAGTGATTTAAATGGGTGCAGTGCTATTGGAAGATGTGCTTGCGCCAGCAGCGTTCGGATTGCTGGAAGGTCGATAGAGCAGAGTATCAAAGTTTATGCTATTTGCAGTTAAATGTGCATGCGAGCAATCTCTATGCGCCAGCAATACAGTTTTCAGGTTTAAAATCTCTTCTCGAAGCGTCAATGATTGTTGCTCAAGGGCCCGGTTTTCCTTTGTTAGTATGTCAACATTGGATTGAAGTTGATTGAGCCATTCCTTTTTTCTTTGTCTACATCTGAGAGCAGCTATTATGAGTAATAGTTAGTGGCAGTCTTTACCAATGGAATCTATGGAATTACCTTGTCGGTTTCTCTCCAATGCCTTATCCCGCTTATTGGCGGTCATTTTGGTACCACCTGTAGTACCACCACCACCTCCTGCATAGTTTCGACCTGACTGGGAAGGATGGTCATCTAAATCACCATAGGGTATCGATGATGGATTGGAGGAATCGCTTGCGATGCTGCCTTGTCTATATCTTGGTGGCGAGGGCGATGGGGAATATACTTGATGAGAATGCTGAAGTGAACGTTGATAATTTGCAGGTACGTTCGAGCTGTTTGACATAAATTCGTGATTAGAGAAGCCATTCTGCTGCTGTAAAGATTGGGGTAGTTGATGAAGCTGCGGGGACTGTCTGGGGTGGGTTGAGCCTGGAGGTGTAGGTAAGAAAGAGCCATTTTCATTTGAATTGTAGTAATGCGATTGCTGTGAGTTGGAAGGCTGAGAGGGAGCACTAGCAGCGGCCATCCAAGACTCTAGTGGTGCCATCATTGGTCGTTCAGCGTATTGGATGTGAGGGTTGAGTTCCTGATCTGTCAAATCGGAGTAATTATTCTCTCCTTTGACAATCATATTTGCATTAGACATTTTAATTGTAGATAATGAGCACAACGTGGAGGAAGAAGAGCAACTTGATGAAAGAGAGCTAGAATATGTTTGCATAAATTTATTACGGTTTCCTTTTTTTTTTAAAAAAAAAAGTCAAAATTAAGAAATCAGTAGAATAAAAGAAATCAACATTTCAGGGCTATTTATATTCAAATGCTGGGATAATAACTCTGGACCCTTATTTTACCCGCAAGCAGAAAAATATTCCGCCTTGAAAAATAATGGTTCCATAATTTGTGTCAATAATGTGTGCACAAGATTAAGACATGTCTGTTTCAAATTCTGTCATTCATCCAAAAATGAATTTTGATCACACACAAAAGTTAAATTTTCTATCTCTCACATATCAACAAAAAAAAAAAAAAAAAAAAAAAAAACTGAAACAGCCTCATTAACAGCTTATTATATTTGAGTTTTCAAAAGGAAAGAAAAAATAGATTCCTTATCAACAATGAGCGACATGTCAATTGGGAAGATTTGCAATGCAGGCACATACTGCAACATAAACATCAATGTGCTGCATTATCGCTACCGCAAAGAGTGCAGCAATTCGCACATATTCTGTGGCATGCTGAATCATGTAATGGAGCAGTGAGAACTTTTCATCGGGAAGAAGCATTTGAGGCAATTTCGTTGTATTCCTGCTCTTCCTCCCCCCCCCCGAAGAAACATTAATGCTAGCCATAAATAGCATTTTTTTTTTTTTGCAAACGAGCATTTTTTGCTCAATTACCTCAGTTTCTTACATGTCAAATCCTTCTTGGCATAAAATTGAACAAACCGCTGCATTATGTTTTCGACAATGAGCAGAGGCATTACATCCTTGTTAGTGGTGTGCTTTCTACATGCAGAGAAAGTATACAGTAAAACCATCACAAGCCACACTATAATGGCTTTCAAAAACTTCTAATGTCATTTATAAAGAAACGTTGGGGCAAGATGGATCATGATGATGTGTAAATGAGAGCCATCATCGAAAGCAGGCTATTCTAGCCACATTTTTTTTTTTTTTTTTTTTTTTTGATTGTTCATCATCAAAAAGCTTATTTTTCTTCAATGTTTTACTATGGGCCATATTACAACAAGTTGCTACAGTAGCTGTAGCGGTAAACAGGGCCGCTTCTCTCAGCATTGATTCAAACAGACATTGCAGCTCCTCGGATGCAAAAGAGCCACCAAAACCAGCAATTTATTATAGTCGCCAGTCCTCTACGAAGCCTGAGGTGGATTTTGAGCGCACAAATATTTCTGTAGCAAGTCAAATTGGCTGACGTTATCAAACGTAAAATTGGGTAAGAGAACAGGAAAAAAAAAGTAGTCAGGCTAAGCTACATTCCTCTCTTCATCAGTTTGCAATTCTCTTCTTATAAAGTTTGCCTTCAAAAAGTGCATAGGGTTGATTTTGCCAGTCAGAATAAATTAAATCTTCGTAGGATACCCTCTTGTCTAGATTGGCCAAATTCTAATCAAAACCGACCTGTTTAATATATTTTGGCAGATTCGACTATATAAAGTGTGATAACCATCCCATACTCCCTTATGCTTTCTTAAAGTGCTTTTCAAGGCGCATTCAATGGTGCTAATCACAACAGGTGTTTTGAACAAAATTACCGAGCAAATGTATGAAAAAATGAAATGAGTTTTTTGTTGAAAATCTCGAGATTTCACATACCAATGCCTCACAAAAGTTGTTTCAGGCGTTGCTTTAGATCAATAGAGATATTTTGATTGAATATATGTCATAGCAAAAGTCTTCGTTTTGAAAGTCAAAAACGCGATCGGTTGATTTTCGATGAAAAGTATGAGGGGGGTACCTCATGGTTTGGAGACGATTTTTGACTATCCCAAAAAAATTGAGCAAAGGTGTCAGAAAGTTACTGCTGGATGCAAGAAACTGTTTGGTGCTATTCTGGCGGTCTAAAACGGCTTGTGGCACGAGAAATCATTGCTCAACTGCCTCCAAATGTTGCTGTATTTCACATACTTTTGAGCAGTAGGAGGTAATACAACTATGCTATTTGCCCATACATGAGCTGTTACCGTTGACATAGATGCGGAGCATTCGAGAAGAGCCAGACCCATAGCTATGGAAGTCCTTACGTGATAGTGGGCATGAGAGAAGTCTACGTCAGTTTGGATATTTGATGGAGCTCACACAGCATTGTGATAAAATGGACCAAGATAGATCAAGCAAGCCCAGCGCCGTCCAAGTCAAGTTTTCGCCCAACCACAATTCAAAACACCTGTATACATAAGAAATCATTTTATTGTATATGGACAAAGAACAAAAAATGTAGAAGTAGCAATTTTTTTAGTAAGAAAGAAATACGTTATGTTAAAGAATTAATTTATTTCTTCTTGTTGGCCTCCTCCTCGGCCTTATCACGAGCACGCTTCTCACGGGCACCGAGAGTACGAGCAGCGGAACGAGCATAACGGAGCTTCATGTAAGCATTGGTAGACTTCTCCTCAGCAGTGATAGCACGAGCTTCAGGGGCAGCAGCAGCTTGTTCAACGGGGAAAAGAGGACCACGGAGTTGGACAGCAGAGGCAACTTCGGCAGCCTATATGATTGCAATGATGCATTAGTGTCAATGTCTGAATAATATTGCATTTGGATCCAGTCGATCCATGTCAGATGTCATGTCACACACATCCTATCCCTCCTCCCTCTCATAGCCTTCTCACCCACTGCTACGAGATCCATATTATCACTCCCATACACTGATTCGTATATGTGAGGATGATTCTCCACGATGGTGTGACATTTGAACAGTGAATCGACGTCCTCTCTCTCTGCAGTGTATATACATTACCTCAGAGTCACCCTTCTTGGCCTTACCAGCCTTACGGGGGAAAACAATGAGCTTAGCCTTGTAAGCCTTCAAGCGTTGAACGTTGAGTTCAAGAGACTCGTTGGACTTGTTGCGACGACGGAAGTCGACAGCAATACCGATGGAACGGGCTTCCTTACGACGGACACCAGCTTCCTAATAACACAGAGAGAACGCAAAAAAAAAAATCAACATTCTGTTCATCCAGATTATCACATATCACAACCCACCTTGAGTTCTTCAAGAGTGAAACCACGACCAGATCTCAACTTCATGTTGTAACGAACGGTAGGACAACGGACAGCAGGACGGAGAAGACCATCAATGGGTCTAGGAGCAATACGACCGGCCTTTTGGACACGTGCGATTCTTCTAGACTTCTTGCGACCGGCTTGATCGAACCAAGTCTTGACACGGAGGTCCCATTGCTTGCGGAAATGCTGGTTAGGCAACTGGTTGTTGTGCTTCAAAACCATGATCTATTATGTGTAGGTTGGTTTATTTGTTGTTGTGATTTTATTTGAGGTGAAGGTTGGTATTTAAAGTGATTTGAAATGTGAAATGCGTGTATGTGTGTGATGGTGATTGTATATATAGAAAAAAAAATCGATTAGTATATCTTTGCTTTTTACTTTTCATCCAATGCATCCATCATAGTAAGATGCTAATGGATGGATGCACTGTTTGATCTTGCTATCAATCGAAAACTTATACATACAAATGACCAGTAAGTGAAAAGAGAACGGCTTAACGATGCATCAATCTACTCTCACTAGTAGCCAAAAAAAAAAAAATCTCGTCTGGTTCGGCGGAGACGATAAAAAAAAACATTTTCTTCCTTGTTTTTTGGGTAGGATGGCCCGGCATTTGTCCTCGAAACGAATGCAAGCCAAGATCATCAAATCAACTTGCTTTCATGAAGAATACCAATAGTATTTGACATGAGATTGTCAGTGATTGTGTTTGATCTCATACAGTTATCAGTCAGTTGATTCTGCATCTCACAATTGGATCGTTGCTGGCTTGATGCATCGACATTTGAAAACGTATTCAATGGCATTTTCTCATTGAAATCAAACAATAGGCTTTGGCCCTGTTGTCCAGCAGCTATGGAATGCCTAGATGAATGTGAAAGTAGAAGTTTCATACAGACTCTCGAATAACTTATTACTTGCTTCTTAACTGAAGCCTAGTATAAGCGATCAAATCCCATCTAGTGTATTATTTATAAACAAACCGAGTGACAGACTCTTTCATTTGTCTGATTGCCACTTTTGCGATCAAAGAGAATGCTGCTTTTCATTCTTGAATCCAGTAAACGCCATTCAAATGGTGTAAGCAGCACTACTCTACCAGCGCCGAATCTATGCGTATTCCAGTTTACCAGAACTGCAACTGTCATGTGCATGGAATGCATGCTCACATCAGTTGTGCTATTTACATAAATATATCTTTTATTGCTGGTAGTAAGACAATCAGGAGAAGCAGAAATAAAGGAGAGATGTATGACCACAACAAGCGAGCCATATACAAGATTAAACACACACGTAAAATTTATGGTTGATTTTGGATTGAAAATAATAGCATCATTAGTTTAAATCGTCTTTTGTGCCACCAAAACTAAATCAAATATGTGCAAATGGTGTTGATAAGACTCGCAGCTCATACGCTTTCAATTCATTTGAATGCGTCCACGTAAGTGTGCATTCAATCTGATACAATATGCGTATGTTTTTCTTTCTTCTTTTCATTCAGGAGAGACAGATATAGATCAATTGACTCTGGGATTCGCAAGTGCCCCTGAATTAAAATGCGGCTTCTCATGTATAATTGATAGATTTCGAGATCCGGTTTCTATTAGAACAGCAGCATTGTGTGCGCTATCTTTTTTCTTCTTTTTCTCCTTTCTCTCTCTCTCTCTCTCTCTTACTTACTTTCCTTCTGTATCGCATCCGCATTACTCTATCAACATGTCATTCATGTTCTCAACGCAATTAAACACAACATCTAGACAAGAAAAAGTATGTGATTGGGCAGGGACCAAGAAGAAGACAGGTAAGCTGATAGCGAAAGAGAGAGAGAGAGAGAGAGAGAAATGGACTTGTGTGTGTATTAAGACATTTGAATTCAAAGATACCACCTCTAGTAGCACAGATACTGCCACAACAGCACTATCACCCGATGCCTGGAAAGATGTATCATCCAATATTAAAAAGATGGATTCAAATTACGATGCAACATTTCATGCATGGCTGAAATCAGAAGACAACGTTCTAGTCACATCGCTTTATTTGCATCGTATTGCAAATGACTATCCATTGGAAAGGATCATCAATGCCTTGGAATGGCTATCGGCTGATTGGCGATGGGAGAGCACAAGCATATTGGTGAGGCATGTCACAGCAGATTGGGTAGATGAAGAAGGTACAGCGACTTTATAGCGAGAGATCCATAAATAGATAGGCTGATGTGTAGAATGAACATTAGGCGATAGAAAGAGAGCTAAGCTCCTGAGAAAATTAACACGACAATGGGCAACACACTTTACAGCGACGATGATTACCACCATCCTGATTTCTGCGCCATACACCACATGCAATAAGAAGCGAGAGAGTTTTATACAGGAATTCACCAGAGATTGGGACTTTTCCAAGTTGTCCGAGTTCTTTATGTTCTTGAGAAGTAGAGCCAACATTGATTACAAATTCAAATGCGCCATGTTACAAGAGGCAGCTAGAAAAGAAGCAGAGGAACAGCCACATCAAACAACAAGTACCATCAAATCAGCAAGACAACATCAACGCAGAGTATCATTTTCTGATGAAATGAAGAAGCCATATTTAGAGAACACAATGGCCGGCAATAGCAGCGGCGCCAACGATGGTGCCTCTTCGTCCGCACCAGCATCCTCTTCAACGGCATCAGCATCATCCTCTTCATCCACTACAACTGCTAATCTACAATCAAGATACAACAATGATAGCGACCAATTGGCAAATCTATTAGTTAGAAAGTAGCTGATATGAATCAAGAGATGTTTCAGAATGAATTAAAAAGATAAAATCTCGCCATGTTTTAGTTTTTTTTTTTTTTTTTTTTTTTTTACATCTCTTTGTATCCCATCTCTACACTATGCTATCCACCGTGTTTAGAAACGCAATCAAAGGCTCAACAAACAAGTGTAATAAGCAGCCATAGTACATGTTTAAAAAGCGCCACTAAAGCATATCAATTTATACATGTAGTGAGACAATTCACTACCAGTAGCTATGAATCTACATTGAAGAATTTACTCGTGACAAAGCAAACCAAAGTCATCTGTCAAGGCTTTACGGGCAAACAGGCAAGTAAAAAAAAAAAAAAAAAAAAAAAAAAAAGCCTTGAATTACACTGAACGCTGATTTAATATGCAGGGAACATTTCATTCTGAAGAAGCCATTGCATTTGGCACCAACATGGTAGGCGGTGTATCACCCAAGAAAGCTGGTACAACACATTTAGGGTTACCAGTCTTTGGTACAGTGCAAGAGGTAATACAGCGAAACTACCTCAAACACTTGGATGCTCATTATTTGTTTTAGGCTGTCAATGAAACAAAGCCAGACGCTTCTGTGATCTATGTACCACCGCCTTTTGCCGCTGACGCCATTATGGAAGCCATTGAGGCTGAAATTGGACTCATTGTGGCCATCACAGAAGGCATTCCGATTCATGACATGATGCGAGTAAAACAAGCTTTATTGACGCAAACAAAAAGTCGTCTCGTAGGGCCCAATTGCCCGGGATTGATCCGTGCGGGTGAGTGCAAGATTGGCATCATGCCAGCGAGTATTATCAAGCGAGGCAAAATTGGTGTTGTGTCCAGATCAGGCACATTGACCTACGAGGCTGTACAGCAAACAACCGATGTTGGGTTAGGCCAGACATTGTGCATTGGTATTGGAGGAGACCCTTTGAATGGCACGACGTTTATCGATGTGTTGAAGGTGCTGCTGAATGATGACGAGACAGAAGGTATTGTTCTGATAGGTGAAATTGGCGGTTCTGCTGAAGAGGATGCTGCTGCTTTCTTGAAAGAATACAACATGAAGCAACAGTTCAAGCCAAAGCCCGTTGTTTCGTTTATTGCTGGCATGACTGCACCACCCGGCCGCCGTATGGGTAAGTGAGACTTGCTTGATACTAGTGGCGAATGTTCTCATAGCAGATGCTTGAATAGGCCATGCAGGCGCTATTATCGCTGGCGGAAAGGGAGGAGCCATGGATAAGGTCAAGGCACTTGAAAAGGCAGGTGTTGTTGTCACTCCATCTCCAGCCAAGATTGGTGCCACCATGTATCAGGTAAGAGAGAGAGAGTGAGAGTGAGAGAGAAGGCGACATGCTATCAGACATAATGTGTATAGACTGACTCTTTTCCATTCTCTCATCAGACAATGAAAGAACAAGGACTCATCTTGTGATGATAGTACCCAAAAAGAAGCGTTGCGTTTCAAACAATAAAAACCGAGTTATTTTCTTTCTTTACATTACCTCTCTTTTTCTTTTATTTACCCTACACATTGGCCACACTTGAACTCAAGCTTTATGTATTTACCACGACAGCAACCGCACTACAAGAAAACAACCCTATGGTGATTTGCGCCAATGTGGCTTGTGGAATGGCAATAGTAATCAATTTGGTAATAGGATGGGCGGTCTGGCACTTTGGATGGACGAAAGGTACCTCCAAAAGCTATGGCTCAGCTTGAATGTCAGTGTGATGGTCAAGGTGATTCGAGACAAAGCTACTTTGTAAGCTCTTGATTTATCGTTATTGTATACGCATTTGTTAACCATGTGTATGCTAGTGCTAGCTGTGGATATGCATTTGTTGATTTTGGGTCCATATCAGCTGCTCGAAGGGCACTTGATATGTTTAACGGAGAGGTCATTCCCAACACATCATATACATTTAGATTAAATTGGGCGTTAGGGGGCGGCATCGTCGACAAAAGGTCAGTACTTTTAGTGGACAAATGGCTCTGTATGCAGTATATAAAGGTATTGATAAAGCGTCCAAAACGGCTAGAGAGGCTAAGCAGCCTGAATATTCACTTTTCCTGGGCGATCTCAGTCCTGAATGCTCTGAGCAGTTGCTATTAGTAAGTATCTTGATAGCAAAAAGGCACAAGCACGCCCACCCCAATGACCCTCCCAATTAGCGTATATTTCAAAGCAGATATCCTTCTTGTATATCTGTAAAAATCATGACAGATCCTCAAACAGGACAATCTCGTAGATATGGATTTGCCCGATTCCGTCAGCAACGGGATCAATTTCAGGCATTGGACGAAATGCAAGGCTGTATCATCGGCAATAGGCCTATTCGAGTGTCAGCAGCAACCCCTAAACTCAGCTGTACACTGCCAAGCACATCACCACCACTGCTACCGCGACAGCCAGCAAACCATGTCAACACCACCGTCTTTGTGGGTGGGTTGTCATGTCCCTTGAAAGAAGAGGAACTGAGACAATACTTTGAGATATTTGGTGAGATTGTCTACGTCAAGATACCACCAGGCAAGGGCTGTGGGTTTGTTCAATTTGTATCGAGGCAGTCTGCTGAAGTAGCCATGGAAGAAATGAACGGTTATCAAATTGGATCTTCACGCATCCGATTATCGTGGGGAAGATCACACCAACATAATATCCAGCAGCAGAGGCCATCTCTTTTGGAGTACAATCAAGCAAGATCTCTAGACGATATGCTACTGTCCTCTCTTTACAATAAGAGGCGCCTACCACAAACGCACCAACAACAAGCATTGAGCCCTTTTGATGACGATGGTGTATTTGATACCAGCTTCACCCGCATGACGGACCTTCAGCAGGCAAATACCAACAAGACCATCAATACAAGCGTGCTTTGGGCAATAGACCTAAAGCCCATCTTTGCACAAGCAATCTGATTTCAATTTTTTCTTCTTCTATTAAATACGAGCGTGTTTATGCTTCGGTTGGCTCTCTGCCTTTGCTTCGCCTTGGTGAGAACCAATCTGTGCAGCGGGGCAGCCCGCGCTACCAATTGCCCTTGCGTATCTTAGCAGAATAATGCAGCTTTCATTTTGACCTTTCACTTATACATGAAAACCCTTTGTATTATCTGTGCATCTGACTCTTATGTCAGGCTCTACATCCATATACACGTAGCTACTTCATATAAGAGCAAGCAGCATACTGGTATTTCCCCTTTCCAGTCCTTAGTGTCCCTGATACAGCAAAAAATGAGTGCATTTGAGCTGTGTTTTCTCGCGTTCAAGGCCGTTTTAGATGGTCAGAATAGTACCAAACAATTACTCTCATCTGGCAGTTACTTCCTGACACCTTTGCTCCATTTTTTTGGAGACCAAAAAAACATGAACAAAATTCGACCAAAAAGCATGAGGTACCCCTCATGGTTTTCATCGAAAATCAAATGATCGCGTTTTTCACCTTGGAAATGAAGACTTTTACTATAGTATGTATTGAACCAAAATGTTTCTATTGATCTAACCTAACCCATGAAATCATCTTTGTGGGACCTTGATATGTAAAATTTCGACTTTTTGGCCAGAAACTTCTTTTTATATTTCCATAAATTACTCAATAAGCTTATTCAAAACATCCATCTTACTTGGCACCATTGGGTGCACCTTGAAAAGCGCTCCAAGAAAGCTTAAAGGCGCATAGGATGATCATCATATTTTATATAGTCGAATCTGCCAAAATAGTCCAATCGAGTCGAAAATCATCAAGATTTGGCCAGTCTGGAACAGACTATGAGGCTGGGCTTTAATTAATTTTGGCTTGTGTGGCCGGCTGGCAAACTCAATGCCCTTTTTCCTTTGAAGTCTTAGTATTTAGTAACGCCAGCCCACCAAAGTACTTTTGTGGGATCAACTTGTTTCCTTTCTGAGGCTTTGAACGTGTAATTTTATTATCTCAGGGTGATATTATTGGTATCTACTTTTTTTTTTTTCTTTCTACATGAGCACTTTACTAAACATGCCATCGCCAATAATGCCATTTAATCCTTCTTCCAAACACTCGTATTTGACAAAATCTCTTACTTGCTCTGTCGTCATACCAGCCACACGCACCAACACGCCTCTTCCTTTCAATAGGGGACTCACAGACCACAACACTTTTCTATCTTCTTCAGATTTCAATGTTAATGGCAGTAATCGCATTTCTTCAGATTTGCGTTGAATCCGATCTACGCTCTTGATCAAAGGACTGCCTGGTTTGGCAATCATCACCAAAGTGGCAAAACAGAGGTACGGCTTAAGACGTGCGGCATAAGCTGTTTCATCCTCTACTCGAGGATCCAGTCGTTTCATATAGTCCTCGTCCTCCAGCACCATGGCGTCCTTGATGACCCACTTTTCTGCAATTTTGATATCGATTCGACTGGAATAATGACGAAAGGACCAGCTTTCACCACGCGTAATGCGGCCGCTTGTAAACCAATCCAACAAGACCAACTGGGATGTATCGTCTTCTAATTTGAATAATTGTCTGGATTGAAACGATGAATCGCGGAAACAAGTGACGGGATCAGGGACCACCAGCAGCGTTGCTTGTGATGCTACGACAGAGTTGATGATTTGGATCGAAGGCGCCACTTTTTTAGGTGGTTGTGGTGTCTTGAATAAGCCTGTGATGGTGTCTAATGAGGGTAGCAAGTTGGAGAACGAGATGGTGGGTGCACTGGATTGCTGTTGTTGCAAAGACGCCAACCAAAGTCTCTGGTGCACTCGATCCTTGAAGATTTTGGTGTTGCCTTGTGTCATTAACAGCAGGATAGCGTCTGTATTAACGGTCATGTCGATGGAAAAAGTGTCGCCACTGATGACTCCACCACCGTAACTCAACATGTACACGACGGCGAGACGATCTGCATGGCCCGTGGTAGGAATGAATTTGAGTGGATATTGAGCATGAATACGCTCAAATTTCGAACATTGGTTGTAACATGAACATATCAAAATGCCTTTGCCCGGTTCGTTTTCTGCTGTAGTCTCGAAGCGCTTCATTTTGTATATTAAGAAGAGAAAGAGACGAGATTCATGTTCTATTGGTGCGCCTTACAATAAGGGGGCGGTTACAAGTGGTTGCTATTGGTCAACTGTTATCTTCAGTGTCACTGTTCAGCTTGATAAAAGATGGGAAAGCAACTATGGTGGATTCGAAATAACGATATCACTGTGATTTGAACCTCGAAGAAGGCGAGTTTCTTTCGTTCTATATAAGTACAATATGGAAACAGTTGCAACATCTGATAGATCCAACTTTGTAGATGTATGTATTTCAGACCTAGCTAGCTATCCGTGAATCTGGGAATGGGTATCTTACAAAAGCGGATCATATAGACATATTTGTGACATTTTAAAGGTTACTCAAAGTGTCTCTACTCGGACCGGATAGCTCAGTTGAACATGTAGATGGCCATCTCAGGCTCAATCTTAGCGTTTAAATGAGACAAGGTGTATTGCCAGAAACCATAATGAATTTTGAATGCAGTAGTTCTGAAATTTCTACTAATCATTTGAATCAAAATACTACTATTACTTCAAGACCTTTGATACGCTGATTAGCTCATTATCCTGACACGTACTGAACGAATCTACTCTGACAAACATATCTAGCAACTGTTATAAATTCAAAAGGGAATTATGTTGTTGAGAATAAAAACAGTGAGATCAATGCTA
This sequence comes from Mucor velutinosus, assembly GCF_035048745.1. NCBI lineage: Eukaryota > Fungi > Mucoromycota > Mucoromycetes > Mucorales > Mucoraceae > Mucor > Mucor velutinosus. Next base: position 320,416 of record NW_027041908.1, read on the forward strand.
GCATTTTATTTGAGATGTTTGGATCTAGTTATCAGGAATCCATCCACAGAAGCATTTTCCTTTGTGGCAGACGCCAAGAATAAGTGGAACACCCACACTTTTACTCCAGCAGTGTTCATTACAAGCGTTTTGATTGCGACAAGAGAAATCGCAGCCTCTTTTTGCGAGTCGTTGAGGAGGAATCACCTCACTGCTTACTTTGAAAGCATTGGCCAGAACAGACAAACACGAAACGATGCAGACGAAAAGAATAGTGTTCTTGAGTGTGGATGGCATTGTCTTGCTTGGTATAGTGTTGATTTCAAAAAGTACAAAAGATAGAAAGACCAGATAATGAAATCTCGGGTTATATAGTGTTGCTTGGAATACAGCATAAGGAGAAGAAGGGGCATTATGATGCTATGTATGCTCATACACAGTAGTACTCCTTTTAGACAACCATGTTAACAACAAGATGGGTTAGGAGAGATTGATGTAGAATAAATAGTGGTTTATTATAAATTAAAAGAGCAGAAAGATTGTTTTAGTATTTACATATATATATATATATATATATTTGGATTTAGTATAAATGGTTTTTGTATAGATGGTAACATAAGAGTAGTAATAATAGTAGTAAAAATAGCCTTTGTATGGTATTAGATGAAAGGGAGTATATATGAATAGAAGGAGGAGGCGAGGGGGAGGGGAGACAATTTAATCTTCACTGTAGCATGGAGGTGGCCCCCATTCAGGCAAATGAGAAGATGGGCAGCCATCGCTAATGGCAGTAGAGGTATTTGCTTGATTACTGCTGCTGTTGCTCTTGTTTTTGCTGCTGGAGATAGTCTTGGTGGTATTTGAGTGCATATTTGTAGCTAGCAGAGGCTTCTTGGCAGCAATAGCTTTCCTGGCCTTGAGCCTCTTGTATTCACATGGACAAGGCATACAAGATCCCCAACCAGAGACAAAGGTAATGGGTTCACGTTGCTCCCAAAATGTACTTTGTGACCAATTGTTTTCATTGTAGAGATGACTATCGCCAGGTTGATAAGATGGAGGAGGAGGCAGTACTGTCTGGGACTCATCGTCAGCGACCAGTCGACAATCCAGAATACGAGCAGGTGAATCCAGGAGCAAATCAAAGGTTTTACCGTTACATTCAATGGTGACAACTAATTGCATCCAGTGACTCATCTTGATAGATTCGTAATCCATACTTGGATGCAAGAGGTTGGAACAGTCTGGAACAGGCACGACAAATCTACCGCCAAAGTACTCGCCTACTTTCACAGGTTGGTTAAGCTCCTTGAGATTCAGCATATCTCGGTCAGCAATCGATGAAGAGGATTCATGTTCTTGCGTTTGCATCAAGCTGCTATCTCCAAAGCATTTCTTGGTGCGGTCAAATGTGCTGTTGAGGAATTGCTTGCCTTCAGGACAACCAGGTTGTGGAGGATCAAAGTAAGCGAGGTATTGACTATTCTCGACACGTTGACGAAGATAGCGTTCGCCTTTCTTTGCTGTAGAGGTGGAAGACTTGATTTGCTTGTGAACTCGACTTTCATCTTCTTCGTCTTCTACTTTATAACCATAGGCCCATTTCAATACCATCGTAGTACACTCATTTGTTTTTTTGGTTTCAGGCGCACTTGTATCCCAAGTATGACCAGCAGGCACCTTCATGGCATATCGACGAGATTCGTTCAGTTTTAAGACGACAGATTTGATGACAGCGTCTTCGCAAACAGGTTCAATCATGAGTTCAACGCCAATACTTGTGCCAAGAGCAATGGCAGTACGATCAACGCTAATCTTGTAACGAATGCCTTGTACGCCGTTTAATGTGTGGATAGGTTGATTCAAATTACCCGAGGATCTGCCAGCAAAGGAAAATGCCAGCTGATCATGTTGTTCATCATATGTTCCTTGATAGGCATCCAAGCCACGTCGATTCCAGGGCAATACGTTTTGCTGAGCTGTGGGTGTCGTAGTTTCTGGTTCTGGTTCTATTTGTTCTTGTTCCTCTTGGCTTAATTGAGCAGTGGTCGCTGTTGCAGATGTGGTATTTGTGTTGGGTGTTGGTAGGCCATTCGAGACGATTGATTCCATAGCGCGAACGATGCGCAAAGGTGAGCAGGCAGTGTACTTTTTTTTGAATGTGGTATTGCGACGAGCCCAATCGATCCAGTTGATAGGATTGACGGCACTCTCATTGTGTTGGTGGAAGTCAGCTTGAGATGAACGACGAAGAATAGCGCTCATTTGATAAAAGATTTCGAGGCGATCCTTGATATAAACTGATGTTGGCAATGAAGCAGGAATTGGAAATTCAAATGGAAATCGTTGAATGCCAGCAGGCATGATTCCTTTTGTATTTGGTGGTAGCAATGACAATTCAATAACTTGTAACTTGGTTTCAATGGGTGAGCCAGTGGGAGCACCGCGCATAATTACTATGGAACAATGATTAGATCATCTTATCAGATCATGTCATTAAAGCAAGCTTACATGGCCAAGGATGAAATCGTTGAATACCCTCAAACAAGAGTTCAATAGGTCCCTGTATTTGCGTATCTTTTGGGAAATTGACAATCACTTCACCACGAACCATGACTGATCCAAGTGATTCTTCGACAAAGAGACGAGGCTCATCCAAGACGACTTTGAGGACTTCCTTCTTCGCAGATGGAATGATATGATGAGGGGAGAGATGCATAAGATTAGAGTAGATGTGTAATTGTAAAAGTGAAATTGAAAAGGAATATGAGGAAAGATGATGAAAAGCAAAGATCTGCATGGCCTTTATATATTGATCACATCTTTCAGCGAAACCGTCCCATACTGATGATTAATCTTATCATACGTATCATACGTATTAAGCTGTATATACAATGTGTCAGATCATACATTTCAAGTGCAGGTATGGCGACTTGTTATCAAAGTGACGGGCAGAGATGGCTCAGTGTTACCTTGTTACCATGGCAACATTCCATTTATTGGGCAAATCGGCAATGTGTCAGCTGAATTATACAGCGAAACCCAAATACTATATTCGTGCGACCACGCTTGGAGTCATAGTGAAAACGGCCATTTTATGTATGCTCAGTGACTCACCGTGGAAGGCCTCCATGTAGTACTTGGGAAGAATTGCTTATTGTTCATGTTTCCATGGAGCTTTTTGCAATCAAACCCAGTAATAGAGTAAAAGTAGTGTTTGATCCGAGGGAGTTGCATAAAAAAAAATGTGGAGTAGAGATTATGGACATGAAGTCTAGAGATCGCCAACGCTACCATCAAGATCAACATATTATTAATCAACAGAAAAACCATCATTTTCATTGTTTCCTATATGAACATTTTACCTGTGCAACATCTAGGTATGCATCAACTGACGTGTTTACATCATTTGGGTTGAAACAACTCACAAGTCTAGATGTTATTTATCTGTCAGTGAAAGTTTAAGCTTAATTTAGACACAGAGCTGCTGCGGATTTCTCCACAGAAAATGTAATAATAGATCCTCGCATTTCTTGATCTAAAACCAATATTACTTGCATATCCTGTACGCAACAGCAGCAAAATGACAACCAAAAAAAATCGTATATTTACCTGATTTCTTTTCCTCTTTCTTGCTTGCTTTCACAATCCCTTTGTTGGATTAAAAAGGCACCTTTTCAGGATGATGCTTACAAATTTGATTGTATTCCAGTCACATTAACCTAATACCACGTTGAAAAAGAGAGTAATGCGCGTACTAAAAGATGGGGTATGGTCGGGCCTCTCACCCATTCGTCATTTCCTGTTTGATCCTCGGTAATTCCGAGTTTTCGGTCTCATCAATTCTGGAAGAAAGACGCTTTTAAAATGATGGGAGAGTCATCCTGTATACATCAAGTGTTCTAGCAAGTCTTCAAATAGCACTAAATCATGAAATTGCAAGTGAAATCCTTCTTGATCTAAAATCCAATAAGATGCCCGAATGTAATCAGTGAGGTTTGTCGGTTTTGTGTCGTTTGTATCCATGATTTTCTTGAGTCATATGTGAGTTTTGTACGACATATCCATAATAGAGACATCCTATAACGCCCGCCTACGTCAACAACGTTAATTATCTTATCTTGCTTTTTCTGGTGCGATGTATTCTATTCTCACTGATGAACTGCCATACTCTTTTTCTTTCCTCTGATGAATCATTCATCTTATCTATGACTAAAAATTGAGTATATTCCCAATGGTATATTTACATAAGAGTTCATTTTGGTCAGTATGATAGATAACTTTAACAAATATTCATAGATCTAATCAATAAGATGCACTTTCTTATCGCTGCATCTATTCAAATGTTCATATTTCGAGCACATCCAAGGCAATCGCTTTGATCCCTATCGTGGTACAATCAGCAACCGTTGCGGAGGTTACATATCAGTTGCTTCTATAGATCCACGTTCTCTAATTTTGCATCAATAACCCTCTTGCCCTCAACGCTCGAAATTACTGGCAGTTTCTTGATTTGTAATAAGCTCTTCTTTACTGCAGTCTTTAGGATTCCGGTATAATTTTTGCTTGATTTCTTCTAGATGAATGACATTAAAGGATAGAAGTGCTCAAATTAGTAATAAGTGATATCTTGATCAACTTGAGGGAGCGACCTTCTGAAAGTAGCACATGTTGATGTTGTCCAGCCACAGCAGTAAAACAACATTCTTCCATTTATATCAAGTACTGATTTGTAATCGTGGCTTTCATAATACTGGAGTGAGCAATATGCTAAATTTACGACAAGTCATTGTCAGATTTTACATGACCCACAAATGACCATGAGAAGGCAGAGTCATGCGTTGAAGATCTATCACCAAGTTTCGGGAGCTACCAATATAAGAAGCATGGCATATCAGTTTGACTACTACTTCTTGTGCCAGTTGTTTCAATGCTTTGTTATATAGATGCCGTCAAGAATGAAGCACAAGATCATCATCTTATACGCATGTGATAATACTCATGGTAATTCATTGATGAGGATCTTCAACATGATTATTAAGCAGTATTTGCTTATTTGATTGGCTATATGTATATATAGCCAATATCCAAAAAAGAAACTTAAATTAAAAATTGCATTGAATTCTGTTATTGCCTACGCTTTGTATTTACCATTTTTGAGTTAGAGTCCATGAATACCAAAAGCTCCCGATATTGTGTCAAAATACAATATAAAATTGAGCCTGCTAGATATCTACACCTTTACTGAAAATACGCCCAGAGGATACATTCATATATTTTTCGTTATACTAATTTTTACAGCGCAATAATGATATGTAATGTAATGCAACAATGTTAAATGTCCACCCTACCAGCGATTTGTAAATCATGATTAACATGATTTGCCTAAAGCCTACTACATTGTGAGACCTTATAAACCACCAATTAATACAAAAACCAATAATAGTCGGAATATACATATGGTTCAAATGATTTCTTAAAATTTACGTGGAAACAAAGAGACTCGAAGAAACTTTTCCAAACTGTAGCATGTAATAATGAGCATGCAATATAGAATTATTGCAGAAGATCAAAAGATAAACATGTATCACGTGACTCAAGTATACATATAACTACTTTTATTATTATATTAACTGTAAAAAATTTCTTTCAACAAGTAGCAGATATGGCGGAGTGGTTAACGCGATACGTTCAGGTCGTATTCACGAAAGTGGCGCGAGTTCGAATCTCGCTGTCTGCACTTTTTATAAAATTTTTCAAAATGTAGTGTGTATAGATATAGGTTTAGGGTAGACTTAGATAAATGTATATAAAAGAACAGAATTGAGATAAAAGATGATGTTACAAATCGACTTTGGTTTTGTAACAGAATCTCTCTTTTTGCTGTAAATTGCCTACACTATCGAATAAATTATGCTTCACTGCTTACTATATTGGATCCTACTGTGGAATTTGAGGCTTTACAGACTAAAATTCACGGAAAAAAAAAGAATAAAAAACAGTAATGTCAACTTGATAAAGGTATATTTTATTATCAAACTGACAGGTGTAAAGTAAACTGAAGTCTCTCTACTGGCCAGGTAGATGATCCTTCTTATATACTATAACAATGGATAAAAGTTCTATTAATTAGATTAACAAATAAGTCAACTCAGATCAACTAATGTCTAATCATGCTAAAAGACAACTCCAGCAAGCTAATCATGATTTAGCTCTGTCTGGATGAATAATTAGACTCTCATCCGAAGTACCCTGATCTATCCTTTCTATAAGGATAATTAATATCGATCTAGTAGCATGTATCCGATAGGTACAGTACATAGTCTTCTTAGTCTATATTAATAGTACATATCTGAGTGTATATCGCTAAGCATACATCTTTAGCATGTATCTGGATATATGGCATGTCTATAGCATATCGTATGCATGTCTATAGCATGTCTCATATGTAGTACAAGTCTGTAGTACATAAAGTATCTGTAGCTAGTATCACGTGCAGTGAAATCAGGTTTAATGGATTTCACAAAAAAAATAAAGCAAAGGTAAAATACAATAGAAATCAACTGTATTTTATTTTGTGTATAAAATGAACTGAAGATCCTGGAATTGAGTAAAAAAAAGAAGAGTATTTATACATTTGCATCTGGCTTGTAGGATTGGTGATGATAGAAAGCAATAGGTGCTGCTATTGCGATATCTGGCAAATGTTGTTGATGTTTGATTTAAAGTGGTAATCAATGCAGGAGCACTGGCCATAAGGGTCGATTTGAGTAACCTTGATGGGCTTGGGTGAGCTATCGTCATAGCATGATTTAATGTAACCTTGATGGTTTAAAGTGTGATGTTTGTTATTGAAGCATGGAATCCTTTATCTGGGATATTGTGCAACTATGGCAGCAGGGCATAGTTGTCATATTTGAATATGCTTGTTATTGATTTAATTCTATTTGGATAAAGATACCATCACCTATTACGACCATCATGGGTGTGATTGAATACACTGTGATCAGGAGTGATTCATTCACACGATGTGCGATATAAGCGTGTATCTTTACTTTAGTATTTTTAAATGGGTTTTTGATGTACATTTGAGCGCTTTCATTAATAGATCCAAATAGCATGAATTTGAATGAGTGCTATTTGATGAACTTTGGTTTTCAATTAAGTTGCGTTTGGGTGGCTATTTCATTACATCACGGATATAAGCATGTGTCTTATAGCGTGGATCATGAAGTGCATATCTGAAGCAACAAGCTCATATTGCATTAATCTTGGTGCCTATCCAGATATGGTAAACATCCGTAGTCAATGTCGGAATACAAGTATAAGTCTATAGTGCCATCCATGTCCGTGGTGCCATCTATAGCCTATATCGTATATAGTATGAATCTTATAGTACTAGCGTATCTGAAGTCCATATCTTCTTATAGTATAAATCGATATCGTACATCTAATCCAGCGTACATACAGTTTATATCTAAATCTAGTAACTGGATGAACTGTCGGAATGCAGATCATAGTGGATGTATTCCACACCTACTTCTGTTACTACAATTTGACATTAAACTCTGTTGTGCCAGAAGAAGGGCTACAACTGTCTATAAAGATTAAGGTATTCTTGATGGGTAGATATGTCTGTGTTGTGCAACAACATGAACAAGCTATGATAATTGAAGTGCATCTTAGCTATCTAAATATTGAGGTTCATCAGATGTGATAAGCGTTGTACAAGATAAATTGCTACTTTGGCATTCAGAACTTGGCATAAATAGAATAACTCTTGTCTTCATCAATGAATCATTAGTTTTTGTGTCTGATCTTATTCAAATAAGTCTTTTCTTGTTTTTATAATATCGAACATTTTTTATAAGCTACAAATAATAATCCTTTTATTCTTTGTGCTTAACAAAATTAAAATAGATAACAGATCAATAGGAAATCAACTAGCTGTAACTCTTCGTTGTTCAAATCTCTGAGCCAATCAGATTGCTCAAAAACTCCGCTGATCTAAAAAAATTTTGCGAGGGTTTCCCCCTGTTTTGATGTGAGGCAAAATTTTAAGCGCCGCTATATATAGCAATATAGCCGCTGCTGTCATCAAACTTCCCTCAGGTGCTAGAGCATGCCTTACTTACACCACCTAGCTTTAGATTCTGGCGTTGAGACTCTCAATTATCAGTAAAGTAAGTAGCGATAACCAAGTGGAGGCAGCCTATCTACCTCCTAGCCTCGGATAGAGTCTTGTTGAGCTTCAGGGATAGGCACATCCACACAACGTAAAAAAGGTATGCTTTAAAGAAACATAATAATAATAAAAGAAAGAAGAAAAGAACATAATACTATAAGAGTATAGTAGTATGTAGGCAAAAAAAAAAGAATGCTCACACGAAGCAAGCCAAAGAAAAGCATAACAAACACAACATCAAAGATGTTAAAAAAAAAAGCTCGTTGCTGTTGCAAGAAAAATGCACACATGAGCAACGCGCATGGTAGTAATAATAGTCAGATGTAAAGCAACATGACACAAATACACACAACTACAAAAGCAACAGTGGTATTATAAGTTTGCAATACAACATAATGACTAATATTGTTTCATGTAAAGCTACAGAGGAAACACTACCAACAAAAGAAAAAGAAGAAAAAGTGCAACAACGCAAACATCATGAATGCGTTATCACGAGAAAGGAAGCAATAATATAAACGTTCAAAGAAGATTTACATCATTGCGACCAGAAGAAAGAACATACCACTTACCACAGCCATAAATACACCAGAATAGTATGGGCAATCACCGGAGACAGACCAGAGAACAAGCATTCACCAAATACAGCAGACCAGAAAAGATCAGATTAGCAGCAGCAGCAGCAGCAGCAACACCAGCACAATAGAAAAACTAAAGAACAAATACCATCAGCAGAGAGCAGGCAAAGACCAAAGAAGTTACTTACCACTTATCAACACCACAGATAGACCAGAGCATAAGCAATCATCAGAGATAGACGAGAGAACGAGCATACATCGCAAATGGCAGACCAGAAAAGACCAGACTAGCAGCAGCAGCAAGGCCAGCAGCAATACCAGCAGCAATACCATTAGCAAGACCATCAGCAAGACCATATAAACTCAAAGAACGAGCGACACCAGAGACCAGGCAAAGACTAAAGAAGCAGCCGCCATAGATAGAGACAACAGAAGTAGCTACCAGACATAATAACCAAAGAATCAAACAACAGAGATAGCAGAGAAGTAATGGCAGAAGCACCTATGTCAAACAGGCAAAAAAATTATCGAAACCTAATAAACAAATTCGATTATTAGTGCTGATTTTACGTCTTCTAGTGTTCGTTATCGAATAGTACCTACTATATTCCACTTCAATAAAGCGTTATCAAGTACTTTTAAAAGTACAAAGCCGTGTCATCAGAAGTTAGAGTGTTGTTTTCAATCGAAAGGGTTCCCAAATCGATATGGTTTGATACTAAACGCGTTTTGCAAAAAAGATAAAAAAACGAATACATGGAAAATGAGAGAGCGCCATAACCGACGTCACGGCCAGTAGATCTGGTCTCAGCCTTCTGCCGTGGTGGCAGCCGCAACTGCTGCACTTTAATTTGAAATTGTGCAGTGGATAGTTTCATGTTCAAATTCGACTTGATTTCACATTCCATAAACATTTTTGTTAAATTCAACTATGAAAGATGTCGTTGTAATACTTTACTTTCTAATGCATTTATATAAAGTCAATGAAGGCGCGTCGAATGATGCTGATTACGTTTAGCTTTCAGACCGAAAATAATGAGCAATCTGCAAAAATACGAAAGCAGGTTTTCTGTAAATATGTCAACATTTAACATATGAAAGTCTCATAAAAAGGGCTTTCAGTGCTGCATTCCATCTTGACAATCGGTTTGGTCTAATATGTATCATAGGAAAAGTCTTCATTTTTGGGGTAAAAAACGCGATCGCTTGATTTTCAAGAATTTTCCCTTGCTAGTACTCATGTAAAAACGACAATTTTCATGAATTTGCAATCACCCAAAAAAATTGAGATAAAGCATCAATAAGTAGAGCGTGACCAAGAAGAGACGTTTGGCCTTGCTCCGAGTGTCCACAACGCTTTGTAGCATGAGTTATTTGTGTTTGACAATGACTAGATTTGGACAGAATTTGACCTAAAAATAACGCGTATTAGGTTATGTTGCCAAAGAAGTAAATAGAGTAAGGCGCTGTCTGATGTCTCTGATGTTCTGCATTGTAAGAAACTCGAGTCGTAAGTGATAAATGCCTCTATCTAGTTCTAAAGCTTGGATCTTCCTTTTCAAAATACGCAAATACAGTAATTTTAAAATTTGAGTGTCAATGCTTCTTTGCAAATTTGAATCTAACAACTTTGCTCAGATTAAACGAGGTGTTTATTAGGTTAGCAGGACACTTTCGGTGGTCGTCCAAAACGGAGATACCAAATCTAGTTGTAACATCAGATTCAAAGTTTAGCGTCAATGTTGGACATCGATGACTTCACAATAAAGAAGTCGACAAAAATAATCAGTTGTTAACTGTATCTAAAACAAAGAGCTTCTTCATTACAGAGGATTATCTTAATAGTAGCTTAAATATGATGGATTACTAGTCAATGATTACTACGTTGACATGGTGTAAACAGCAGCCACTAGGAATATATTGATTTTTGGTAACTGTTGTGCCAGAAGGGCTACAACTGTCTATAAAGATTAAGGTATTCTTGATGGGTAGATATGTCTGTGTTGTGCAACAACATGGACAAGCTATGACAATTGAAGTGCGACTCAGCTGTTGTGCCAGAAGGGCTACAACTGTCTATAAAGATTAAGGTATTCTTGATGGGTAGATATGTCTGTGTTGTGCAACAACATGGACAAGCTATGATAAGTGAAGTGCATCTCAGCTATCTAAATACTGAGGTTCACCAGATGTGATAAGCGTTGTACAAGATAAATTGCTACTTTGGCATTCAGAACTTAGTATAAATAGAATAACTCTTGTCTTCATCAATAAATCATTAGTTTTTGTGTCTGATCTTATTCAAATAAGTCTTTTCTTGTTTTTATAATATCGAACATTTTTTATAAGCTACAAATAATAATCCTTTTATTCTTTGTGCTTAACATCAGCTATCTAAATATTGAGGTTCATCAGATGTGATAAGCGTTGTACAAGATAAATTGCTACTTTGGCATTCAGAACTTGGCATAAATAGAGTAACTCTTGTCTTCATCAATAAGTCTTTAGTTTTTGTGTCTAATCTTATTCAAATAAGTCTTTTCTTGTTTTTATAATATCGAACATTTTTTATAAGCTACAAATAATAATCCTTTTATTCTTTGTGCTTAACAGTAGTGTTTCCTCTGTAGTAGCTTTACATGAAACAGCATTAGTCATCATGTTGTATCGCAAACTTATAATACCACTGTTGCTTTTGCAGTTTTGCGTATTTGTGCCATGTTGCTTTGCATCCTACTATGACTACCATGCGCGTTGCTCATGTATGCATTTTTCTTGCAACAGCAACGAGCTTTTTTAAACATCTTTGATGTTGTGTTTGTTATGCTTTTCTTTGACCCGCTTTGTGTGAGTGTCTCTTTTTTGCCTACGTACTACTACTATACTCGTATAGTATTATATTCTTTTCGTTTTTTATATTATTATTATGTTTCTTTTGAAGCATACTTTTTTACATTGTGTGGATGTGCCTATCCCTGAAGCTCAACAAGACTTTATCCGAGGCTAAGAAGTACAGTGCGCGAAAAAAACGTTCCAGTGTTTTGCCAATTCGTAGTTTTACACTTACAGCTCTGTCAATTTTTTTCAGTTTTAAAACTAAAGTAAGACTACGAAAGCTTGAGTTTTTAGCCACAAAATGAGCTACTAAAATAATTGATACACTAGATATTAAGCAAGTGCAACTGACGTAAAGTAAAAAATTTCGATTTTGTAAAATTGGAAATATCGCTTGATGACCTTATTGTTTGTATACATTCCACGAAAATAATCTGAGAGCCGTAATTTTTTATATCAGTTATGTTTAAAATGTTAGTTATCCGAGGAATGCTTAAAAAAGTATAAAGAAGCCTGAGATTTTGGTCTTTTCCCTCATTATATTTTACCATCTTTACTTCATCACTTTTTTTAACATGACACGTCCCATTCCTCAGGAGGTTCAAGGATCTGTCAAGGCTCTTTTCAACCAAGGTTGTTACCTCCGTGCCATTCAAAAAATCTTCCCAAATTTGTCCGTCAGTGTACTTTCTCGCTATAGGAAGAAGTTTCTTGGTCATTCAAAACATGCCAAACCCGGAAGACGCAGCAAAATCACTACGCAAAATATGAACTACATTGAGAGGAATCTCCGCAATGGTAATTTAGACGGCCCCAAGGGTGTGCAGTGCTACCTTACTCATATGGGAGTTCAGATGACTTTGAGGAATATACAGTATATACTCAAGCGCAAAGGGTTCAAGGCTAAAAGAAAGGTAAAGACCAATTTCGTGTCTGCGGAGAACCGGAAAAAGCGTCTTGTGTGGGCCAAGAGACATCGACATTTGACTGCGGACGATTGGTGTAAGTGGGGATTTTCCGATGAAACCAGGGTCAACATGTGGGGATCTGACGGCGAATCTTTCTACTGGACTGACAGGCCCACTGAGTTGATGCCTCATCAAACTGAGGCTCAAGTTCAGGGAGATGGTGGTGGCGTTGTTTTCTGGGGCATGATAACAGCGGAGGAACCCAGCTATGGTTCCACCATTACCGAAGGAACTGTTAACTCAGAAGTTTATGCTGAAATTCTGGACTCATCTTTGCTAGACACTATCGAGTACTATGGGCTGGACAAGAAAACGTTTAGATTCCAGCAAGATAACGCAAGACCACATACTTCTGGTCCCATTAAAAAATGGTTCACGCATCACGGATTCTCTGTTCAAAATGTTCTTGATTGGCCTCCCCCAAAGCCCTGACCTAAACCCCATTGAACATGTCTGGCATCAACTAAAACGTCGTTTGAACAAGTACCCTACTAGGGCCACCAGAATTTCTGAGTTAGAAGACAGAATTGAACAGGAATGTTATAAATTCACAAAAGAAGACTGTCTTAAATACATAGGCAGCATGCCACGCCGAATCAAAGCGGTTATCAAGAGTAAAGGTGGTCCAACTAAATATTGAGCTTTTTTATAAGATTTAATAAATTCGACTTTTCACTTTTCATGAGGCTACCATTCTTTTTCTAATTACGTGAATAAAGTGCATAATATATCATCTGATAGCCAACTACTTAGGCTATTTATGAAACTAAGCAAACCCCAGTAGCTTTGATATTTGCAGAGAAAACTGGCTATAAGTGCAATTTGGCAAAACACTGGAACGTTTTTTTCGCGCACTGTAGATAGGCTGCCTCCACTTGATTATCGCTACTTACTTTACTGATAATTGAGAGTCTCAACGCCAGAATCTAAAGCTAGGTGTTGTAAGTAAGGCATGCTCTAGCACCTGAGGGAAGTTTGATGATAGCAGCGGCTATATTGCTATATATAGCGGCGCTTAAAATTTTGCCTCGCATCAAAACAGGGGGAAACCCTCGCAAAATTTTTTTAGATCAGCGGAGTTTTTGAGCAATCTGATTGGCTCAGAGATTTGAACAACGAAGAGTTACAGCTAGTTGATTTCCTATTGATCCGTCATTTATAATAGTTTTGTGTTTGTAATAAAAGGGTATCCAAACAGCTACAATATACGTTTTTCTTTATTCTTTATTCGAAATAACATAAGGTGCAATTATTCGATTTAACATCCATTATACCGCTTTATGTGAGGGACGTTTATTCAATTTATTATGTGAGGAAGCGTATTATATTGGTACAGTAGTACACTCGGTACTAGATCCTCCCAGGAGTGCCAAATGGTTCGCCAAACATGTGTCTTTTATCATTGATTTCCAACATGTGGTATCAAGTTCAAGGTTCGTCAATTTCTACTTTACATCCAAAAAAGATTTTGGATATACAAAAGTGCTTCCAGCTTCGAGGTTTGGGCCATCCAAAATTGAGTTTTGAAATACTGATACTGGAGCATCATTGAATATCGCGAGTTCTTGTATGAAAATTTTGCGAGAAAGAAAAGGATACTGTAGCTGTTGGATTTGAGATTGGAGGATGATGGCGGGTTGCTATTGAGAGGTGAATGATTTTTTGAACCAAGGCAATTTTGAGCAAGGAACTATGTATGAAACCTATTGTAAGATGCTAATGTCAAGTGATGACGAGTCATGGATAGATGGATTAGGTGTTAGGGGAGACTGTATATTGAAAATTGCTTGGTGATATCTTGTTTTGGTGTGATTTGGCAAAAGGTTTGAAGCTGTGCTGCGTATTTCAGCAAAAAGGGGAGGGGGAAGGGGGATTGCTTTTTCACGCCCCATGTTATCACATAATGAGTACTGCCATAGATACTTTAGTGAAGGCTTCTTGTTGTTGGTACTTATTTTCCTATGAATACCCTCAAGATATTTGAAAACAAGCGTATTTGGGCGCAAGCTGCAGCATTGCTGACAAGTGCGTACCACTCGATACGCATTTCAATTCTGTAAAATCTTACTATAGACTGGAATCGATAATACTATTGAAAAGAATTGGTTAATATCTACTCTTTTTTTTTTTTTTTTTTTTTTTTTTTAGCTTTCTTCTAAATTTCCTCGCAGCAGATGGATTTTGGTCGCATTGTTGATTGCTGTTATACAAAGAAAGTGAGTTTGGCACAGTAGACAAGTCATAACCATAGCTTGTCTATAGAAGAGGTTAGGCGATCGATTTTGGATAGAACTTTTACAAACTGTAAAACGCGTGAGATGTTATGATGCTGAGATATGCAACAACGAAAGTCTATGAGATGGTAAATACAGTTTAAGACATGGCTTCTTTTATTCCTTTTTGCAAAGTGATGTCAGGTACTGAAGACTTTTTTTTTTATGATTGGAAATACCAGATCAATTTATAATATATCAGAAGCGTATTTTATTCTATTTTCTCTTCGTAAATGAATAGAGAAGTGTTCATCACAACCAATATTGCATTGCTTGTCCAAAACTTGAGCTACAAAGTCAGGGTAAGTTTTGGCGCCATCTCGATAGTCTGGAATGGTTTGCATAGCTACAATAGATTCATTTGAGTCCAGTGGACCTGTTTACACCACCTCTCCGGCATTTTCAGGCTGATTTATGCAAATGGCTCTATGCAATGTCAAATCAGTAGAGAAACGTGACGCACTGGTGGCTTTTTGGGCCTAGATTTACAAACTGCGGTGATATTGCAAAGGCGTGTGTTCATTGCTTTTCTTTTTAATTGTCTACATCCAGCACTTGTAAAAGAACAGAGCCTACTACATCATGGACCCTAAGCAGGTATTGCATTGATAGCAAAAATCAATAAAAGGCTCACCCATAAACTAACATCTCTATTAGCAAGCACTCATTGATGCAAAGAGAGCTGAAATTTTAGCCAAATTACAAAAGTTCCAAAAGCCTGGAGGCTCTCTCAACCCTTCTACTCCACCAAAACCTGCACCAGCCAAACCACAGGCACCGCCACCTCAACAACCTGCATCACCATCCTCACCACATGCTAGACAGAGATCTTCAAGAGCACCGCCTGCCAAGAAGGTAGTGCCCATTCCAGCTCCTCCTCCAGCAGGTACAAGTGGTGGTTTGAATCTAGTAGAACTTCAGAGACGCATTGCAGAAGCGAAAACTCGTCTAACAGGAAGCCCTGCTAGTGCAAACGTAAGTTGCTGTGTGAATGTGTGGGTAGAATTACAAGTATTTACATATGGCTCGACACGTAGAGTCGTTCTTCAGCTGTTGGAGGTCCTTCAGCACGTATAACTGAAACGAAACCGCCCAGTATGCCATTTGACAAGTCTGGAAAGATTGATTTGAAAGCAATGATGGACACCGGCATCATACCCAGAAGAGAGACCACAAACTCAAAGGTACGATTGTAGTGTATGCGTATGTTTGCCTATTCTCCTAAACCTAATGGATGTGATCTTGTAGGCACTCGAACGAGCAAAGCAAACATCCTCGATACCAGCTGCAGCCGAGAAAAAGCCATTAAAGATCGTCGATGAAGTGCCTGCTGAATTTACAGATCCTACAAAGAACCCTTACTTTGATCCCTCCATGGAAGTGAAAATTGCACCTAAATCTCGTCGTTCGAGACAATTGAAGTTTGTTCAGCCTGGTAAATACATTGATATTGCTAACCAAGAGAGAGCTAAGGCGCAATTGGAGAAACTGAAGCAAGAAATTACGGAGAGCGTGAAAAAGGCTGGTATGCAGACCGAGTTTGATGTGTCTGACAAGGTGATCAAGGTAGGTTACAACTGTTTTGTGTAGGTCCCACATGTACTGACACCGTCTATAGAGAGACGCACCTCCAGCAGTAGAATGGTGGGATGCTCCCTTTTTGGCCAACAAGACATACGACGATTTGAATGAAAATGAAATCAATCCAGATAAATATGATACCTTGGTGACACTGTACGTTCATCATCCTGTTGTCATTCAACCCCCTGGAGAAGTCAATGCAGCACCCGTTGTCAGATCCCTCATGTTGACTACAAAGGAGCGCAAAAAGATGAGAAGACAAAGAAGAGCAGAGGCGTTGAAGGACAAGCGTGATAAAATTAGACTGGGTTTGCTGGAGCCAGATGCTCCAAAAGGTAAGCAATGCTAATGGACTGCATGTTGACAATTGTACTGATCGATAGCACAGTTAAAATTAGTAATTTGATGCGAGTGTTGGGAGAAGAAGCTATTCAAGATCCCACTAAGGTAGAAGCCAAAGTGCGAAAAGAGATGGAGCTTCGTCAAAAGATGCACGATAAGGCAAACGAACAGCGTAAATTGACTCCGGAAGAGAGAAGAGCAAAGATTCTGAACAAGCTCAAGGAAGATCAAAAGACATCCAACGAAGTTGCTGTATTCAAGTAAGTCTAACCGAAATGCAGTGCGGCTGACACACAGAACGCTCATTGTCGTTAAATAGGATCAAATCATGCTCTCATCCTAAACTGAGATACAAGATTGAAATGAATGCTCAGCAGCATCAATTAACTGGTATTGTTATTGTTCATCCTAAATGTAACATTGTGATTGTGGAAGGAGGACCTAAAGCCATCAAAGCCTACAAAAAACTCATGCTAAGACGTATTGATTGGAACGACATGCCACCTCCCAAGAATTTAGAAGCAGATGAAGCTGCTATGGATATTGATCAGCCTAGTGCCTACGGTCTTGCTGAAGGAGAAGAGAACAAGTGCTTCTTGGTTTGGACAGGCCAAGTGAAATCCAAGTCCTTCAAGAGATTTACATGGCGTTCCTTTGAGAGTGAAAAGATGGCAAGAGAAGAGTTGGGTAAATGGAATGTTGAAAATTACTGGGATGTCGCCATGGCTAGTACAGACGAAGAGCTTGCTGCCAGACAACCTCAACTATAAATAAAGTGTATTGATTTGACATGACACACCTCTCGTCTTTTTTCAATGTGTGTGTGTGTGTGTGTGTGTGTGTGTGTGTCCAGGCCACTCCGTCTGGTTGCGATGCCGGACAGACCCTGCTAGTAGATTGAATCAACGAAAGAATCCAAGCTAGCAAAGTGGCACCCAGCTAACAGATTGTTGTAGAACTCCTCTTTTCTTTGTGAATTTAACAATGGTGAGTGAGTCGATCCTGTTCAGCACGCACATACACACATCCATCCATCCTTCGACATGGAGCACGACATACATCTCGCATTTTAACGACGACGCACTTGACGATTTGGAAATGACATGTTGATATGTTGGATGGATGTTGTGGGGATGTGTGATTTTCCATCATCAACAACAGAGAGAATTGACTCTTCATTCTTTCCATCTCTTAGGTCAACATTCCCAAGACCAGAAACACCTACTGTAAGGGTTCCAAGTGTAGAAAGCACACTCCTCACAAGGTCACTCAATACAAGGCTGGTAAGGCCTCTCTCTTTGCCCAAGGTAAGAGACGTTATGACCGTAAGCAATCCGGTTATGGTGGTCAAACTAAGCCCGTTTTCCACAAGAAGGCTAAGACTACCAAGAAGATTGTTCTCCGTCTCGAATGTACTGGTAAGTAATCCGTATAAAGTTGATTGATATTATCGAATATAATGACTCACACTTCAAAACAGCCTGCAAGTACAAGATGCAACTCGCTATCAAGAGATGTAAGCACTTCGAATTGGGTGGTGACAAGAAGACCAAGGGTGCTGCTCTCGTTTTCTAAGCGTATCGTGTTTATCTCGACCTCGATTATTTCTCTGATCTCGTCTCTGATCTCTATGAAATAATAAAAAAAAAAAAACATCTTGAAAAAAAAAAAAATATCAACATGCATCATTATTAATGTATTTGAGGAGCAGGATGATCTCGAAAGTACTCATTCGCTGCTCTGGGAGTAGATGAACGAACATGACAGTGTGCTTGTGATCAGTTTGTAAGATTTCCCCTGACTAAAAGCACATAGGTTTCTGGATCCAAGAACGTGAACGCCGCAAATAGTTGTGTTTTAAGAAACGTAGAGTGTCCCGCAGTTGAGTCGCTATTCTGAATGCAGAGAGTGTATAATGACCTTTCACAGTAATGAATCATGCTTTCATGGCCAACGTCTATTTATTAGTATCAATCAAAGTATGAGGGGCCCAACGGACTAACAAATCTCTGTTGGTAGATTCACAGATGATGATAGCTCGAGTCATAAAGAATCAGACGATGCCATTCAAATCAAGCTTTTCTCGCTGTTTGACACAGCAAACATTCACACAAGACATATCTCTCCATATTGGACGTATACTTGAACCACTCAATAATCGTAATCCCTTGCTATTTTCAGCATTTATGCAAGATTTCATGTAGATTGACACTGAGCAATACTGAGACTGCTGCTTGTTGGAGACTCCACTGTAACTATAAAGGAAACAAAGGAATCGCGTCGACCTATTTCTCTTTTTTCTTTTTTCCTGTATATCTCACCATTATCAATATGGCTTTGAAAAGAATTCAAAAGGTAAGTAAGGTGGCTACTCGTGCACTGAATCCTGTCTTGACCCAAGATCTTGCACAGGAATTGGCAGATTTAACAAAGAATCCACCTCCAGGTGTCAGTGCAGGGCCCATTGATGAAGACATGTTTCATTGGCAAGGTGAGCAGCGTACAAAGTACAAATTTGCTCCATGATAAAACTAACTTGCATTGCATACAAAAAAAGGTATCTTGATAGGACCTGTAAGTAAATACGACATGTGTGTGTGTGTGTGTGTGTGAGAGAGAGAGAGAGAGAGACAGACAACATTGTGTGTGCTAATTGTGAATCGTTATAAAGCAAGGTACTCCTTACCAAGGTGGACGCTTCAAATTAGACATTGTGTTTTCTGCAGATTATCCATTTAAACCACCAAAGGTATGTCATTTCTATCTATCACAAAACACATCATATATTTATCCACAGGTATTTTAGATGAAGTTTACTACCAAGATCTATCATCCCAACATTGATGACGAAGGCTCCATTTGTGTTGATCTGTTGAAGGCTGATATTTGGAAGCCTGCCACCAAGCTGGTCAATGGTAAGATGATACTGACAGAGAATATCGAGTGGATGGCATTAACCGCTTTTTCGTAGTTTTGCAAGCATTGGCCGCTTTATTGCAAGCGCCTAATCCCGATGATGCACTTGTTGCGTCCATTGCTGAAGTCTACACCAAAGATAGAGCAAAGTTCAACAAGATTGCCAAAGACATGGTTGAAAAGGTAAAGTGCTTATGGGCGTGTTGAGGTGTTATTGTGTCTAATTAAAAAGTTGATAGCATGCCAAGTAAATAAAACCCCAATACATATCACTCTGACGTACTACACAACGACATCACCATATTCTCAACTTCAACAATCTTGCTTTGTAAATAAAATATTTCAAATGTCAAACCAAAAAGGACAGAGAAAGACGTTTACTGTTTTGATTTATAATGTGAATGGGAATGAGAGAAACAGAGAGAGAAAGACAGGTATGTACATGAATGTTACAATTACACTAGGCAAATGTCCTAAAAATCATGTCAGTAGTGACAAAATCAATGCTGACATGCGTCTCCTTGGATTTGGTGTCCACTGTATCCACATCGTCTACATATACAAAGTATTGGTGTGTTTTGTAATACTTGCGCAGGACATGTTTCATAAAAACAATGGAGTTGGGTTCTTCATCTTCCTTGGGCCATGTACGCATGATCTCTATATCCCCATTACTCAGCGCGATGGTCAAATAGATGAGCGCCTCCTGGATCCTATTTGCAAGCAGTTAAGTCATGATCCTGCAAAAAAAAAAAAAAAAAAAAAAAAAAAAACTCAACAAAGCAACTTACGCCACCGAGCTATGTCCGTCTTTAAGCAGTTGTTTGAAAGAGTGCAAAAAGTTGTGAGGCAGCACAAACTTCCATTCACCAAATGCCACAGGCACATCGTTAAACTATGGAACATCTGAGTAAGCACGCGTTGTAGATGGGCTTGATGGAGAGTACTCACTCTTTTAATCTGACTGCATATACCCTCAATGATGTGTGGATTGTTGACAATGTTGGCAACGTCCGTTGTGATAAAGCCGCCTGAATGCTGAGGAAACACTTCGCAAGCTGGCTCAATGTCACCATAGTAGAAGTTGGGTACACCAAACTCCCAGATTTGGGTCACTGGCTCTCGCTTATGTTTGAGCAAGTTTTTGTGTTGAAGTTCATTGTTGAATCGATCAAACTACAAAAAACCGGGCTTAATTTCAACAACCCTCACGTTGCAAAACAAGACGACTTACCATCATGATATTATGCGGAATCATAGGATTTGTGGGTTTACGGGTGACAGGAGGTAATGACAAGCATGCCTTATTCAACATGATGCTGGATTCTGAATGGCCATATACTAGAAAGCTGGTTGTTTTATATAAATGTTGCAGCTATGTTATTTTTTTTTCAATCTGGATCAGTTGACATGGTTAAAATACCCTACATTTCATGTATCTTTATACCTGTGCGGGAAATTTGAGATATCGGCACATTTGACGCCATGAGAACAATTGATCTGCTTCATCTGCATAATCTACATCTTGAAAGTTCACTCGGGGGCGAGGAGGCAAATTGTCCATGAAGATGGCAAACAGCTGATCCAATCGAGTATTCTCAACTCCATTATCCGTCGGCAAATTCGATATTTTGGACACATCCCTTGCTGCCATGATGAACAGTGCTTCTGTTGGCATATCCGGATGACACACGATACCCGTAATCTCGTTGACGGACATGAAATTTCGTAACTTTCCTGCTTGAATAAACTGATCTGCGGGTCCAACAGACATGAAGCTCAATGTTCTTTCCGCTGTTATGTAGTCGCTGAATCTCTTTAGAGGTAGAAATGAGTTGATGGTGATTTCGTTGCCTTGTGGATGTTGCAATTGCAAAAGATATCTATCCAACACACAACCCTTTTTAATCACCTGAATTCACATCCTAGTCTTGATATGCAGCAACTTACTTTATACGGCTCAACTGTGGTATTTTGTCTGCAACACCGCTTAATGTCACTCGACACACTGGGTCATTGCCTTTCTTTAACAAGGCTTCTATTTTACATGGCTCATTTTTGCTTAGCTTGAACTTTTTCCTCTCGTTGGCAATGAGGCGGGGATCAGGTCTGGAGGTCTGTCGTTTGATGGGAATGGAGGGACCCAGTTGCTGATGAAATGGTTGGTGTGGCGGCAGTGGAGGTGCTGAGCGCTGCTGCGGTTGTGGTTGCGGTTGCGGTTGCGGTTGAGGTTGAAGTGGCTGTTGCTTTTGTGGAGTCGAATCAGGCATTCTAGGATTTGTTTTTATTAGGGTTTGAGATGTTGGTGTGGTAGGTGGAGTTGTATTACTAGAAGGAGGATGATATGTTGGCACTGGCATAAGAGCAGGTTGTATGGTTCGCAGTGTTTTGGGCGTTGCTGGAGTAATATGTCGAAATGTTCCGTTAAACTGGCTCAAGATGCGATCAATTTCCACAGCTGTCTCGTTGGCAAACACATGTCAATATTTTTTCTCTATAAACAGACAGATGCGATTGACTTACGTTGCGCTGATTTTGATGCCGAGGATCGCTTCAAATTGGTGAATGAAGAAGAAGATGAGACCAAATTGGATGGTGTATGATCCTTGTGAATAAAAAGCGATGGCTAATAATAAAACACACACCAAATTAAAAAAAAAAAGACAATGAGAGATCAAGAATGTATACAGATAATAATGACACTTACTTTTTGTGGTATATTGCTTATTGTGGGATAGGGTGGTTTCGCCGGCTGTCTATGTTCTTGTTCGTTTTGAGGGCTTTGTTGGGGTTGTAAATTGGAATACTTTGGAATGGTATAGCTACTGCTGCTGCTGCTGCTGCTGCTGCTATTACTACTGCTCTGCTGTGGGTTTTCCTTATGATTGCCTTTGTCTTTTGCTTGTTTGTTCTCGGCCACTTTCTCTTTACCTTTGCTTCTTTTGAGAAGAAGAGCAATTGGCTCATCATCGTCGTCCGACGTAAAGATTTCAGGCGTTGACACTTTTCCACTTGCACTCGATGTAACTGTGTCATCCGTCACTTCAAAGGTTACTTTTCGTTTCTGCTTGTTATTTTTTTTCTTTTTGGATGATGGAGAGGATGGACTCGTTAGAATTGAGGTTGAAGATGAGGATTGTGCTAGCCGTTTTCTTTCTTTTTCCTCGAATGCTTTCAACAAGTCCTCACAGTTCAGGTTGCTTGCAGGCTCAAATGTATTTTCACTGTAGAGAGAGCAAAATAAAAAAGGGTCAACAGACAATGTGTCGTTTTTGCATGATTGATACTCTAATCCAGTTGGGTCAGTTCGAGTTACGCCTTTCACGCTTCTCTATCCCACCACTTACCACTCTGAAGGATAGCCTTTCCATTTGATTTCATACAAAGTTTGACCGTTGTGGAAGACCTTTTGGACAATCTCTTCTACCTCAAAGACATCGACATCATCTTCTTTTTCGCTATGATCTGAATTGGCCATGATATCTTATAGCCTGGGGAACAAGTATTTACAAATGGAAGAGAAGTAAAGGTTTGATGTACATTCATTTGGTATGAAGGGAACACAATCCCTTCTACTTTTTTTTCTGTGACTAGGAGTAGTCCAAAGTTTGATGTACCTTTCGCATCAAGCACGACACAGGTACCAAGGATCAATCAGCGTGCTCTACAAAGAAACGGCATTTGCATGTAGAATCAGTCTTTAAGTGAGTTTCTTGCCAAGTTTACTTGCTCAATATATCAAGAAAAGAACCCTTAAAGCAGTAGTAGGCTGATGAAGGACCGATAAAGGGCATGATGCCATGAGATCTACGTGATTTGCAGGAATAAGCGTTTACTTTGTTTCTGAGTAACCAGATTTGATCAGTAACTTTTCTCCTTTACAGATTAGAGTCAATGATGGACAGACTAGTCAACACGTATTATCCGTAAATGCGGCATTTGGGCTCAATGGATCCATGGGGTGATGTTGTTTGCTGTTACTTTTAGGCATCAAATCACATGGAAATTGCAAACAATTTTCGCCTAAAACCGCTGATCTGTCCCCTTGTCAACCTGACGACCTCACAAAAAAAAAAAAAGACCTGAATCACTTTTTGAGAATTATTTATTCATTGAAAATAATACGAAAAAAAAATAGATACACAGTACATGGTTAGCAAAAAAAAAAGGGGGAGAGGAGGAGGTGGAAGGCTTGAGTCATGGTAGTAGCAAGGCATCATCGTTTTACAATTATCATGAAAGTAGACAATGGATGACAATTTATAAAATTTAGTTAATAAGTAATAAGCAAGTAAGAGATAAGGGTTTGTGGTGAAAAAAAAAAGTGGTAAATGAGAGGCAACATGGGGAAGATGTGTTTACAAGATTAAACATTTGCTCTTCTTTTCCTTCTTACTCTTTCCTTTAGGTCCTCCAGGCTTCAATCCTTCGCGTTGAGCTCTGATGGCTTTGACAACTTGATAGAATGATCTCTCGACATTGACACAAGTTTTTGCGGATGTTTCAATGAAATCACAAGCCAATTGCTTAGCCATTGCAGACCCTTCTTCTCGTGTAACTTCTCTTTCTGTCACTTTGTCGCATTTG
This sequence comes from Mucor velutinosus, assembly GCF_035048745.1. Lineage (NCBI taxonomy): Eukaryota > Fungi > Mucoromycota > Mucoromycetes > Mucorales > Mucoraceae > Mucor > Mucor velutinosus. The sequence goes on from NW_027041908.1 coordinate 344,660, forward strand.
TTTCCTACCAGCATCATGGGGACGTTATCAAGATCCTTCACTCTAAAGATCTGATTACGGAAACGTTCGATGCGCTCAAAGGTCGAGCGAGAGGCGATTGAGTATACCAACAAAAAGCCTTCGCCATCTCTGAAGCAATGAATATTTTCTTTTTAGCGCCCAAGCACGAATCCCACATGATACTCTTTCTCTTTACCTAATCCATTGATCTCTCAATGCGGTGTATTCCTCTTGTCCAGCTGTATCTAATACTTCGAGCACACATGGCTGATCGTCAATGACAACTTGTTTACGGTATGAATCCTCAATGGTGGGATCGTAAGTCTAGATTGGAATTTCAGTGATAAATTTAGAGATTAATGTCGCACTATGTTATTACCTCTATTGTGTAAAATTAGTTTAATTTGTTCCGAGATTCAACGACATACACATAGACACTTACCAACGAAATGATTAAGACAAAGCTGATGAGCGTTGTGATATAACATGTTAATTTCATTGTCAACTATATCATGTAAGCGATACTGGTATATACCTGAATTGTCAAAGCAGTCTAGTGGGGTAATAAAAGGAGATGCTTAGCGAAAAAAAAGCTATTGTATACAAGACGCTTCCTTACCTTGCCTACACCACCATCACCAAGCACAACGAGTTTGTAGAGCATCATCTTTTCGGCTTAAAGTAAAAATCTGATCACAAAATGATTGGATATCAAAATTAAGGTATGACAATAAAAAAAAGATAGCACGTTTGTTGCCAGGTCAGAAACACGAGGTGGATGAAAAAAATTATAAGAATGAAAATGAGATAAAATCAAAGCAAAAAGGTTAGTTTTTTCTTTATATCAACAAGGTGTCTTGTCCCCGCACACATTTTACTTGCATTACCTGATTATAAAGGAGGGAAATTGATTCGATGAGTTTTTGTAGCAGTAGATGTATTCAGCGAGATGATGATTGAAACGATATACAAATTGTTATGTAAATTTTCCTTGCTGTTATGTACAATCAGAGGAAAGAAAAAGAAGAGAGAGAGAGAATAAAACAAAGAAAATAAAAAAGAGGGGAATTATAATCTTGTTGAGAGAGAGAGAGAGAGAGAGAGAGAGTGAGAGAAAGGGAGAGAGTGAGAGAATGAAATAACTCCACCAAAAGCCCTATGATAACCTCACATCAGTGATTGGATCATCCTCGTGCTTTAATTTTGAACTCCCATTATACTTTCATCATGTTAAAATGTCCAGTTGCCGCAAGCCAAGCAGTGACGGAGACATAGTATGTCTGCAATCTATATGTATCTATTGCTCAATGGTAGAACTTGACATTCCATGGACACATTATGCTCCATCAATACATGTATACAAGTGTAGATCAGGGCCGTGAACAATGATCAAGATGCCAACTGGGGATCGATCCGAAACTTATCGAATCTATGGCAAGCAAAAAAAAAAAAAAAAAAAAGATTTGGAGAGACACTTTCTCATGATAAGCTTCTGAAGAGGCATCTGCCTTGAATTTGGCATGATCTGATAATTTTTTCAAAGCCACAACATGATAAATGTTCGTCTATTGCGAATTCCCATTGCCAATATTACATGTCATAATAAGTCTCGAGCCTCACACCGTTTGTTTGTCATGAGCAAGACAGATCCCGATAAGTTACAGACACCATGTGAGCCATGGTATCATGGGCTTGAATTTTTTTTCAATGCTAACATGCCTACAATCGCAGTAACTGCAATCAATTACACAGGGCCCGTATATTATTCGCGATTGAATGGTCTCTTTATATGTATGCAGTTGTGATGCTACGTAATGTTTGCAATGTTGGATATTCAGGCATCATGAAATATAACTCATTTCTCCTCACAACGGGCACATTTCCTATGCTTTAAAACAGTTTGTAAAACCCGCAAGTACTACCAAATGTTAATAAACTCGCAAACAATTCTGTGTGTAGTATATAGACTGCATCTTCGCAATGAGCCATCAATGCGCATTTGTTACATGGTGGTGCCAAGTGGTACATGTGTAGCTAAATAGCTGGAAATTCAACTCTGAATTACCATGTGAACTGTATACAATCTGCAACTCCCAAACCAAAAGATCTCGACAAATGTAGCGCTCTGTTCTCTTTATGCAAACCGCTTCAAAACGACAGAGGGATGCTGAAGAATTGTTAAAAACTGTATACGACACACATATGCACTCTTTTGCACTATGTGCCTAGAATAGTCAAACTCCTCAGCCGTTCTAATTATACAGCCATGGCTATGTTTAGCTCACAGTACTGCGACAACATGGAACATCCCGAACAAACAATCATGATAGTCTACATTTAAATGGCCATGACAAAATTCTTTATTCCTTTTGGTGTGGACTCATCATTTAGATGCTTCGAATTATATCTCAAGGCACAAATAAGATTTGATATGCTTGTTTGTTCTTGTCGGTTGATCTGATTTACATTCTGAATTATTTTCAAGGAGCTTTTTACATTGATGGGTGACGACTTGGTGAAGGCACCGCTCGGATCAATATGGTCATACAATATGATGGACACCACCATCACTTTCAAGCAAAAGGTATCGACTGAGCTGCTGCTGGATTTCTTATAGTTTGTATTTAGTGTCTGATAGCACACTGCCCAAATGCTCGCTAGCCATTCACTCGTGCATTTTACTAATTGATTTGACTGCACGTATTTTGTAGTTGTATCAATGACGCATTTCAACATGGGTGTAGGGTATGCAATGAACAGGGAAATGCGATTAGCCAAGTCATCCTCGTTGATAGCTAATCGCAGATCTGATTGATTGGTATTCTCTTTCTCGGGTGATGTAGGTGTTGTCAGCGTGGATTCTGCGGCTCTGCCTCGTTGCAGTGTTCTGCGATAGAATGAAAAGTCGTTTTGTAGTGTGGGATTTCTAATCTTGAGATGGTCAAACTCGAATACAAAATCCAGTATTTCAGCAAATAATCTTGTTAGCCCTGGATGCCTGTCAAGATCTTTTGTTGTACCACCGCCATCTTTACATAGAACATTGAGTAACATTGGGATGCCTCGTTCTACATCATTGTATTATTCATACAAAAAGTTAATAACAAGGTTAAAATTAGAAAATATTCGTCCACATGTACCCAACTCGGAAGAATAAGTGTAGAATTCACGCAGAGCATCCACAGTGGGTAAAATAGCGTTCCATGCTTTATCCTCGTTTTCCTGATTAGGCGTTGCTATTGCATTTCGGATCTCATCTGAAGCGGGTTTGTATTCTTTAAGGATATTCAATAAATTGGAATTGGGTTGTACTAATAGCGCATAGAGTTCGTTGTAAATTCCCAGCTCTTCCAAGGAAGGTCTAGCATCTAGTTTATTCACCATTTCAGTATATAGATTCGCTGCGTCTATTATCCATACTTTACTTTCAATATCAAAGTTGATTTCAGGTACAATCGAATCAGTTCCTCCGCGGAGATTCAAGGAAGCTAGGATTTGGCCCATTTCAAATGTTGTATATGCGTATGGATGGTCTGGCGAAAGGTATTGAGATGGCAGATGTTTTTGAGCTAAATGCCTTGTTTTTCAAACAGGAATAAAGTAGAGATGGAAGGAAAGAAGAAATAAGGAGAAGGCAGCACAAAGAGGAAGAAGAACAAGAAGAAGAGAAAGGAAAAAATATCAAAAAAAAAAAAAATTAAACGGGAAAAAAAGACACAAATAAAACAAATACTCACGCAAGAATTAAGGAAATAATATATTTATACATGCAACAGGCTGGATCTATCAAATCAAGAGGTAATCGATGTATTAAAGAAATGTTACTCCGTGCCACTTGGTCAGTCTTTTTGATACACCAACCACACAAATGAGTGCGACATCTGAAACTGATTGCGCCTCTGAGTGCGGAAAAAATGACTTGATATGATTGTATATATATGAACAGAACAGGTATACACATTTGCTTGCATGATGACCCTATTGAACACAAGCTCTCACAAGGTATCATTGGTGGCCCAAAAGGAGGGGAGCGCAAAAAACAAGGAGCGAGGAGTCCATGGGAGGGAGATCAGCATCTGTGTCAGTGTCTTGGGTGGACGCTCCTCCCTCAATGTATACACCGCACTGTTTGATTTAGTAGCAGTGCAATACACATTTTAAATAGATGAACTTAATACGCATTTACGAGACTCTTACGATTCTAAAGCCTTCCTCCTTTTTCGTGCTTCCCCGCGAAAGACATCGCACTATTACTGACAATCCCCAAAATAAGAGATGCAGATCGTGATGATGGAATTAACAAGGAGTAAAAGAATAACCGAATTATTGATTTATTGGAGCCAAAATTAGTGCATAAATTATATATGCTAAAATCCAAGAGCATATGTATTTACCATGGCAATCTTACAGTGTGGGCTGACCTGGCTCTTGCTCCACTCATTTCTTTTCAACAACCACATCCATCGTCAAAGCAGGGTTTATAGTCGGTACGTTTTGCTATCGGCTGCTTTGTCTTGCTCGTCATCAAATCACGAAACCCCAACTTCTTTGTAGCAATAGTAGGTATAGCGCCATTGGTAGCACGTTTCCAAAATCAGAATAGCAGTAAAAAACAAAAGAGTGATACAATATGGACATGATGAATAAATTTATTTTACATAAAGATAGATAGCAATCTAGTTGTGCTCCTCAAAGACATCTACACCCCAGAAGTTGTAAGGATCAACCAATCTCTTGGCCTTCTCAGCCTTGACAACTTGATTCAAAACTTCAAAATCTTCATCCTTGAGTTCAACAGTTTGGAAGTTGGATTCAATACGAGAGGGAGTAACACTCTTGGGAATAACAGAGTAACCACGCTTAAGGCCCCAAGAAATGAGGATTTGAGCAGGAGACACATTGTACTTTTCAGCAATCTTGAGGACCTTCTCATCCTTGAACAAGGGAGAATCAGTACTACCGAGAGGAGAGTAGGCAGTAACTGTTGAAACAAACAAATGAGCTCTTCTGTGTTGCACTGTGTTACTTGGCCAACATGGCGAATACTTACCAAGAATGCCGTGATCCTTACAGTACTTGACTAAATCATCTTGAGGCAAGAAAGGATGCAACTCGACTTGATTGGCAGCAGGTACAATCTTTTGAGTCTTGGCGAGCTTTTCGAGCTTGTTGATGTTGAAGTTACTGACACCAATGGCGCGAGCCTTTTTCTTGTCAAGCTTCTCCATGGCCTACACTCTATAGCGTCAGTATCTCGCGCTTCTAATTCAGTTATCTCTAGCTGCATGATACACAGCTTTGCACTTTTTCACTTACAGCGTAGGTTTCAGTAAAGTCAGTCTCATCGAAAAGAGTCTTACCATCCTTATCCTTGGGAGCGAGGTCCTCTCCAGGTTGGAAAGCAACGGGCCAGTGCATCAAGTACAAATCAACGTACTCCAAACCGAGGTTTTCGAGAGACTTTTCAAGAGCCTTCTCGACATCTTCAGGACGATGGAAAGTGTTCCACAACTTGGTGGTAATGAAGAGCTCCTCACGAGGGACGCCAGAGTCCTTAATGGCCTTACCAACTTCCTTCTCGTTACCGTCTGTCAAGCCATGTCAATTTTTCTGAACTGGATGGCAAAGTTTCCATGACCAAATAATACTTACAAATAAAAGCAGCATCAATGTGCTTGTATCTACATTCATGCAAACTTTTAGCAAACAAACATTCTTTCGCCCATCCGGCAATGTAAAACTTACCCAGTCTTGAGAGCAGCGAGAACAGCGTCGTAGACCTCAGAGGGCTTACTTTGCCATGTACCGAGACCCAAAGCAGGAATTTGCTTACCAGTATTGCTAGGTTGTGAATGCATGTTAGCGCACACATGGCCAATGTAGACCACAAACCAAAGACTTACAGAGTGAGAACAGATGTGTTGGACATTATAATTTGAAATGGAATATATAGGGTGATGAAAGATCAATGTCATCCACTTTGATGGCCCTTTTATACCTTGTCATTAAACGTCACGTACGTTTAATAATCAAAACGAAACTGATAACGTAATTGCCATGCAACATGTCTTCTCCGCGAAATTGGACAACTTAAAGTTGCAAGTACTTGATTAGGCCCGATATGTCGGTTGAATGATGTTTTTCTTGCCTAATTTAGTGCAATCAAGTCGTGTGGCATATCTCTTTCTGCGAGCGATCGCGTTGGCACTTAGAGGGATGTCGCAAAGGAAGAGCGTAAATATTGTTTGCGTATACATTGTTTTTTTTTCCTGCTCTCAAAATTGCTGTAAGTCATGCCATCACATTTTGCAATTCTCGATCCAGATCGCGTAATACTACGAGATTGAAAAAAAAAAGCGATTCCAAGCTGCCTTCAATTGGTGTGAAACGCTGTGCATACCAAGATGTTGTATCTGAAAGCATGATTTGCAATTTTGAGCAGGGCCACACATCTACATCTCGCATTGGGAGTAACATTTGGCCGCGCAAAATCTCAAAAAAATAATGCTTGCCAAATATAAAAAATACGAAGCAAGATCAGAGGAAATATTAACCAGGCTACACGATAGAGCCCGCTCGGTTTGCTATCCCCTTCTCATTAGCTGTAAATATCTACTGCCTTCATGAGAAAAGCATCATTACTGTTGCCAGCAGGGTGTAGGATAAAAAGGGTGGATCCGCATAATAGATAAACCGTGGAGGGTACGGGGCGTAGGTAGGGGTAGGGTGGATATGGTGTAGCTAGCAATGGGTGGATAGATTATATTGCATTATACGTACATCCCCCTCAGGGCAGAGCAGTAAAAGTTTTTGACATGTAGGATCAGGCACTTCATTTTGTTCATCTACCTTATTATATTTCTTCAATACTTTAAACAACATGGACAACTCAAGTTATGAAATGGAATATGATTTCTTCAATCAATTTCCTGACGAAACCGTCGAAGAAGTCCTTCCCGCTGCATTTGACCGCACCACCAATACATTCAGAATCAAAAGATTAAGTATTGGATGGGCTTTGAAAAAAACCACAGCAAAGCTTACAGCAAGTACAAACCAGTTGAAAAACTCGCTGAAGGTGAGAGCCGTTACGACATAAAAATCCATAAAAAGTGTGCTGGTGCTTTGCGATGCCTCAGTCTGCAATGCAAAAGACCTGAATGGGTCAAGAATCAAAGACCTCCTGTTGACTGGAAAGACGAGCTTGGCTGCCTCAAAAAGTTTCAATGCCCATACTGTGAGGCGCCATTGAAGCGGATCGACTGTGGTGTTGGTGCAACTTTCACCTTCCGTGTAACTGATATTCGCAGAGAAGACAGAGGTAGTACAGTTACAATGTATCAAGAGACAACCGAGAAAAAAAAACACACACACACTGTATCTACAACTCGCTTCATCTTGATAGACACGAAAAAAAAAGACTTAAATAATATGGTAAAAGATAGACCAAACATCACTGCTGCTGCTGCCATTGCTGGCATCGATCCATCTACTGGCGCCATCACGAAAAGCGTCAGAGAAATCAACAGTGTAATGGCAAATCATGGACGCACCAAGTATGAGATCCGGAAGTCTAAGGTCCAATAAGATCTATATTCTACCAAGGAAGATGTGGTAGCTGCCTTTGAAGATCTTGATGAGAAGTATCCAGGCTTTATGGATTCAGCACAGATTGTCCCTAGCAAGGTTTTTGTGAGCTTCTGTTCACCTGAAATGCTTCAGCGTAATCTCCCTTTCGCAGATCAACCGATCATAACAGATGTCGCTTTCAAGGCTGTCCCAAAGGGCTATTATCTAGTCTATGCTCAAGTGTCATCTATATCGAGCAACTCCGGAAGCATGTCGTCTTTTATCAAGCGATAATCAAAAGCCACACTACACATGTTTTCAAAGAATACTTTGTTGCTTTGTTTAGAAAATTTGATGTCAAACTGGAGAAGTTTTCGGGAGTCATTATGGACTTTTCAGCTGCCCAACGCGAAGGTTTCATACTAGCCCTCAGGGATAGCTTCGGTGTCAAGTAGCACAATGCATTACCTTTTTTAAAAGGGTGCTATATGCATTGGATGCAATCAGTCAAGCGCATGTCCAACAACCACCAAGTTGTCAAGCCAGATGAGATTGATACCTTCTTGAAGCTAGTCCATCTGTTCCGTACCGCAAGAAATAGTATCAAATTCTTTCGAACTGGTAAGGAGCTTTTGACCTTGTTTCCCAACTGTAAAAAGTGGTTGCAGTGGTGGCTCCAACCTGGTGTCTCAAGTATGGTGTTCAGATGCCAGTCTTTGATGAAGAACGACTTGAGGCAACACAAGAGCCGCACATCCAATGCAATTGAGGCGTTCCATAGTGCCTTGTACAAGTTGATGCCAGAAAAAAGACAAAACCGTTTCGACAAGCCCAAGACTTTTGTTGCAGGTCGCCAAGCGTGATAGAATGGTGTTGATGGATTTTTATGACCACAATATCCGACCACATTACGGAAACAAACCCAAGAAGCCGACAAAAAAGTATGCAACTCTGTATGAGATTAATGACGGCCGTACGCCAAACAACAACACTGCACTCTTTGGCACCAAGAAGAGAAAACAAGAAGTGGTGTTCATTGGCGATGCTGAGGAGGATGGCAAACGCAAGGCCAAAAAAGCAAAGACCTGTGATGTTAGTTTGGATGCTGTTATAATTGAGCATCTGGATGAAACTGATGAAATGGAGAGGGACTGTCTCAAGATGGATGATTTCCCAGATGATGATATCAGTGATGAGAAACTGTTCCTTGAATTACTCTCAGACGACGAATGCAAAAGCGGTAAAGCAGAAATTGTATTTGATAGAACTGAGAACCTAGATGAAGACATTAAGGATATGTTTGATGGTAAGGATGCTTACAATAGTTTCTGATTGCTGTGGCTGTAACGTATCATTGATATTTTAGACCTTGGAATTCCTGTTGAAGATGTTGTCGGCTCAGATGAAGAATTGAAAGCGTCCGTTATTGATCTTGTATCATCTTCCTCTTTCTCTTCTTCTTCTTCATCATCATTAATGAAGACCAAATGCAAGTCCACATCAGTTTTACAACACAAGTCTGAGCCTACCTCATCCAAGATGAGAGCACTATCCGATTCTGATTTTTCGTTGCCTTCGCCTCCTTCGAACTCACCCTTTCCTGCAAGTGATGGCGCAGTTATTGATCTTACGATTCAAGACATTCAAAAATCCGTATCTGATACAGTAATTGATCTCTGCTCTCCTCCAATGCCCCATGAGGCTTCGACATGAGTAGCAATCGAACCCGATACAAGCAATGAGACCAGGATGACACGTGAGCCTCCACTTGAAAATGATTTATCTGCCACTGCCGGCTTCTTGGTACCACAAAAAAGGGTGTCTCTTCAAAAATATCAATGGCTCGTAAAGGATTACAAAAATAACGATCCAGGCAAATACTCGTCTTTACCTGTTCCTACGTACATTTTCCCCAACCAAAACAACTCTTGTTTTATCGATGCATCTTTGGAGCTCCTGCTCAATGCCGTTCTTCCGTTTGTGGATATGTCTTTCGCTGACCAAAGCAATGCCTATGATAGTGTTCTTGTCAATGCCTAGGAGTCTTATTCCCAGCAGTCTCATTTTGGTATTCGTGCAGCTACTCTTACAGCAAGACAGTTTGTTTGGAATATGACAGAATACAAGATTGTCTCTGGTGTTCCTCGAATGGTCAAGACATTCTCGAAAGGCCATGAAGGTGATACCCACGATTAGGCGAGCAAGATACTACAGCGTTTGTCGGGTGCCTTTGCAAGCAATATTTGTACATTTCCGTCGTTGCAATGTGAAAGAAAAGTGTCTTGCTCTGTAGAAAAAGCCCATGCGTATGCTAGAGATGCCTTTTTTTTGAGTTTATCTACATGATTCCAACCACTATCATCGAGGAATTGAGAGACTGTCGTGGATTTATCAATGAAATGGCACTGGACGTGAAATTCAATGACTTGTTCAGAGAGAAGGTGCTCAAAGAACATCAGAAAGAAAAGTATAACTTTCCAGGGTGTGATGGAGTTTCGACATGACTCAAAGTACTACCTCAAGATGATCAGTTTCCCGAGTTCCTATTCATACAAGATGGTGCAAACTTTGTCTCTGGACGAACAGCAGGAAACAATGTTTACCTGTCTACGTATATCCACATATCACAGACTTCAAAATACAAATTGCACGGTAGAGTCTACTCGACTTGCTATGATGGTAGGCATTTTTATACAAGATGCTATAAGACAATTGGCGGAATTGTATACCTCGTAGATATTGACAATTGGAAACAGCAGCAAATGAAGGTACTCACCTCATATATAGGCGTAACAAAGTGTCTTTTGAAAGATATCTCTAACACGGTGTATGCATGTTATCGTATTTGCCAGATCAGAAAATAGATCTGCATGAATAAAAGCTAAAATTTGACACTCATTTCACGTATTTTGTACCCCCTACACCATATACACCCATTGCTAGCTACACCGTATCCACCCTACCCATACCTACGCCCCGTACCACCCACGGTTTATCTATTATCCGGATCCATCCTTTTTATCCTACACCTGCCAGCAGCCACCAAAATCTGATTCAAGCTTCGAAGATTAACTTGCGGTCTCGATTCGTCAAATTTGCATAAATTTCGACTCGGTTGATCTATTTTGCAGAATTGGACTATATTAGATGCGATGATCATCTTATACTTTCTAATGCATTTCTGGAGTGCTTTTCAAGGCGCATCGAATGATGGTGCTTATGGCAGATGTTTATAATAAACGCATCGAGCAATATCAAAAAATATGAAATGAGGTTTCTAGCAAAAATGTCAAAAACTTACATATAAAAGATACACAAACGACGTTTCAAGGGTTGCTTTGGATCGATAGCAACATTTTGATGTAATACATACCATAGTAAAAGTCATCATCTTCAAGGTAAAAAAAAAAATGCGATTGTTTGATTTTCGATGAAAACCATGAGGGATACCTCATGCTTTTTGGTCCCCAAAAAGTTGAGCAAGGGTGGCAGGAAGTTAGTGCTAGATGAAAGCAATGGTTTGATACTATTCTGACGGCCTAAAACGGCCTTTAACACAAGAAATCACGGCTCAAATGCATCTAAAATACGCTGTGTTTTGCGCACAATCGAGTAATAAAGGGTAATGCGTGTATCAGATCGTTGAAGGCCACTTCCATCCAAAGTAAAATGGAGTCAAGCGAGCCATGTAATCATTGTCTGACATATCAATATGCTCGCCGTCTCCATCCGTCCATGGTAACCGGGATTTTGTTGAAATGAAATATATGACAACGAAATATACAAAGATACAGCCATTTAGCCAGGTCATCCTTGGCTGTAGCATCATTCAGCGTACCAGAACAAGCCCAGCCAACATAGACGCAAAGACTCATGTTTGACATGAGGCAAAACTACAGCGTGCATAGTCCCCAACACCTACATATGCGAGCTTAGGCTTTGATGTACTTATATCTGCATGGCAAGATAAGCTGCCTCCTTCGGATCCAAAGAGCTTATCAAAAGCAGCTAATACATCCAATCCGAATTATTGATTTCCATAGCAGTAAACTTATACCCTTTGCATCTCATATCGACATTTATAATTTCCTGGGCAAATACAAGATTTTATTGATATAAAATAAGCAATGTTTAATGTGTACTCATATCAGGCACACGCATTTAATGTGTATTGTATAGTTTTTCATTTTATTTATTGTAAAAAAATAATGGTCTCTCTTGGTTGCTTTTACAAAAAGCTTACAGGTTGAACCACGAGAAGGTGGAGACCAATCTCAACCCAAAAAGTGAAAGTAGGCATGGGGGAAGGGAAACACATGACAACACAGAAGACTTATTACAGAAGACTTATTACAGAAGACTTATTACAGAAGACTTACTACAGAAGACTTATTACAGAAGACTTACTACAGAAAACTTATTACAGAAGACTTACTACAGAAGACTCATTCCAGAAGACTTACTAGAGAAACCCTCACACCAAAGACACGAAACTCTCAAAAGACAAAGTACCAAAGACTTGAAAACCTCAGAGTGTGCCCTTAAAAATCCCCCATGCGAAAGAATATGACCAAATAAATATAAATATCTATATACTAGGACCAGAGAGAGCCAGAGAGAGCCAGAGAGAGCCAGAGAGAGCCAGAGAGAGCCAGAGAGAGCCAGAGAGAGCCAGAGAGAGCCAGAGAGAGCCAGAGAGAGCCAGAGAGAGCCAGAGAGAGCCAGAGAGAGCCAGAGAGAACCAAAAGTATCCAAAGAGAACCAGAGAGAACCAGAGAGAACCAGAGAGAACCAAAAGTATCCAAAGAGAACCAGAGAGAACCAGAGAGAACCAAAAGTATCCAAAGAGAACCAGAGAGAACCAAAAGTATCCAAAGAAAGCCGTCAAGTAGAATAGAACCAGTCTTGAAATACCATAAGCCTTGTATTGTGAACCACCCTGATTCAGAGCATGTTACCATCCGTTATGTGCAGACAAGACAAATATACTTACATGATCACCAGTCTTCTAGTAGCGTCTATTGTTTTTGAGAGAAAAAAAAAAAAAAAAAAAAAAAAGATGAAGAAAAAGATAAAGAAAGGACGTGAGATAAAGAGAGAAATCTTCTACCTTTTATACCTTGATTACAGTAGCAACAATTTAAGGAGACACGCAAAAAACACTTCAAACGCAATTCTGAACGCTACTGGCATCCAGAGACAATGCAACTAATACCATTGGAATCGCCTTCAACTGCCCTACAATATGATATGCATTATTACTACTGTATACACACAAGATATGATATAAACTCATATGGTTTATTTCGTTTATTGATTAAACACAGTCAGCTTGTTTACATTTACATCTTGTATTCGGTTGATAACGGAAAGTGAACAATTTGATTCGCTTTGGATTTGAAAAGTTCGAGCAAAATGTAAACAATAACGGGTTCTTTATCAGTATAGTTTTGCAGTGATTGCAGTATATAAATTACATGTATTCACTATTTTATATGTACAAGCAGAGCTGTCAAAGTTCTGGTGCTACTGTCACCAACAGGATATGCTCTTACTTCTTTGAAAAGAATGTAGGCAAGTTGCACGGAAAACAAACAAACAAAAAGTCATCGTTCAATTAGAGTGAGCATATTGGTAGTAGTGCAAGCAAACCCATTTGAAGCTATATTTTACAATGTGTATCCAAGTAAAAGGCAATCTTGATCCGCTGCTTTTGGGCCTGTAGAACACTTGGGTGACATGACGCCGCCTCAAAATACAGTATTTGCATGATTTTTAAAAAAGTGTGTATGTATAAACCAGTTGTCTGTCTTCGTTAGTGCTCAGTAGAAACCTCACATGTATTTCATAATTAGTATTGCCATCTATTTGCTAAAAATTCCTAGTAACAGGAGATGTGATGGCCCTTACACTTTAATAAAATGGACATTTGGCATTAGGTTCCCAAGCGTATATGGTATTATAGCATTGCCTTAGTGGCTGCTATAGTATAGCCTAGTAGTGGTATCTCAATGTACAGTACATCAAACCTCAAGTGCCATTTGCAATTTTGAATAGCAAGAAAGTTTGCGTTTCATATTAGGCCATTTATTTGAATATGTAATAAACAATGATTAATCCGAGTGTCAGAAACAAAATGTGCTTCAGAATCAGGCAAAAGTAGAGAGAATAAGCTACTATAATACTTTTTTTCAAATTGCAATCCTCTTTATATTAGCTTCAAGATCGTAGATTACATTGATATCAGAAGCACTCAAAATCAATTGAATTCTCGCTTAACGTCTATTCCAGATTGGACAGATTTTGATCCAAAAACGACTTGATTCATCTATTTTGCAGAATTGGACTATATTAGATGCGATGATCATCTTATACTTTCTAATGCATTTCTGGAGTGCTTTTCAAGGCGCATCGAATGATGGTGCTTATGGCAGATGTTTATAATAAACGCATCGAGCAATATCAAAAAATATGAAATGAGGTTTCTAGCAAAAATGTCAAAAACTTACATATAAAAGATACACAAACGACGTTTCAAGGGTTGCTTTGGATCGATAGCAACATTTTGATGTAATACATACCATAGTAAAAGTCATCATCTTCAAGGTAAAAAAAAAAAAAAATGCGATTGTTTGATTTTCGATGAAAACCATGAGGGATACCTCATGCTTTTTGGTCAATTTTTGGCCATATTTTTTTTTGGTCCCCAAAAAGTTGAGTAAGGGTGGCAGAAAGTTGTTACTACTCAAGTACAATTGTTCGGTGTTATTCCAGTAACTCAGAAAGATCTGTAGGCCAAGGTATGAAGGCTTAAAAGCTGTCAATTTGGTCTTGTATTGCTTTATAGAGTTTATTTACACAGCATAAATCACATCTTTGATAGCTGCAATTTACTGGAAAGGCAGTTCAGTAGCTTGAGCAAGTGTTAATTTGAATAGGAGGCATATTGATTTTGGTAAAGCTGATTCATGCAAATTTTAATGCGCTATGTTGCTGATAAGCTTATTAACAGTGGAAATGAAAATCCGAATTTGCTGCTTGAATACTACGATTGTGTACCTTGGTCTCGCTACGGCAAACCCTTCATTGAGAGTAATATTACCAAATGTTGGGTTAGATGTTGAGTTGCCATGGTTTTGCACCTTCGCCTTGCTATAGTGAAACCCTCTTATTATAGGTTAGCGTTACCAAATGTTGAATTAGATGCGTTATGTTCTTGGTGGATGGTCTTAGCACCTCCTCCAAACCCTCTCCCCAACGCCGACTTCACCGGTGGTTTATTCACCTTGTACGGTACTCAATTGTTTAAATTTTGAAAGGATAGGGTTTGTTTGTCTACTTTTTTTGAGTGTTATATAGTGTATATAGTGACGATGTCTTGCACTCGCTACATTGGATGTTTGATTTGAGCAAATACAGCGTTGTGTGCATTAATTGAAATCAACATTTTTAGTCGTTAATTACCACATCATAAGAGGTACATGCTAGTGCACTTGTATAGAGCTATAATACAAATGCAATGCCAACCTCGTACCTTCCAAAATTGGATACTGTTACACTCCAGCGGAAAGCCGCCCTCACATTGTTGTCCAAGCTTCAAATTCTATGACAGGATGTCCGCAGTGGAAGCCTCTGGAAAAATGGTCTTGAAAATTACCCATCTTTTCCCATATTGAATGACGCTGTACACATCTTTGCGCAACCAAAATGTATTTTTTACCACGTTATATAAGGCGTCTGCTGCTTACCTGATGCTTGCATAACCACCGTCGAATGATGAAATGCCCTGACGAGCGCCTCGAAAGACTTACATTTGCAGGCACGTCTTGCTTGCTGAATGCACATACCGTACCTTTGTTTGTTACGACACATTGAGCATGATTATATAGAATGCAGCACATTGTATGTAACACATTGCGTCTCATGCAAGTATATATATATATATATATACATTTTTCATTACTGGGATAGACCACTTTTTGTGAGCAAATGTGTATAGACATTCCTGAGTTTCAAGCTGTCATGATGGCGGCCAACTTGATTTGAGATGTTAGTATATTGTTTTATATATACTCAGGGCAAGCGGCAAATGACAAGCCCTTTCGATTGCCAGCTGTTTCTTACTAACCCGCCAATTGTCAAATCTGAATGCATCTGATGGTAACACATAAATTAAAAATTCAAATGCACATAGCAAAAAGTCTTTTTTGGGTGGTAAGATGTGAATGCATTTTGGCCAATGAGACATTGCCATCAAGTCAAAGATAAACTAGATTTTGTCATTGGTTGGAAATAGTAAAGCAAAATGTATAATTGCCACGTAAAATTAAAACACAGGGGGAAACAGCATTTCAAATATATAAAGGGTGTGTGTGTGTGCATGTTGGTTCCTTTCAATTCCTCTTCTTCTTTAGCTTAATTATTCATCAAAATGAAGATTCCTACTATCGCTGCTGTTTTAGGCCTTGCTGCCGTCGTCTCTGCTGAAGTCTTCCTCCATGAAACTTTCTCTGATGGTGAAGGTTGGAAGGACCGTTGGACCGCTTCTGAACATCGCGAAGATCTTGGTAAGCTTGAGGTTTCTCCTGGTAAGTGGTTTGCTGATGAAGCCTACAATGCTGGTCTCAGAACCACTGAGGATTACCGCTTCTATGCTACCTCTACAAAAATCCCCAAGCCTTTCAACAACAAGGGCAAGGATCTCGTGATTCAATTTGATGTCAAGAATGAGCAAGACATTGACTGTGGTGGTAGTTACTTGAAGGTAAAGTAGAGGACGTAAACGCGCTCTGTTTAGTATGACCATACTAAATCTATTCACGTCAGATCTTTGGTGATTTGGATCCTAAGACTTTCAACGGTGACAGTGAATACAACATCATGTTTGGTCCTGATATCTGTGGCCCCAAGGCTATGGTGCATGCCATCTTCAATTACAACGGTACCAACCATGATTTGAAGAAGTCTATCAGTGCTCCCAAGGACACCTTGACCCACACCTACACTCTTGTCGTGAAGCCTGATCAAACCTACGAAATCTTGATTGACGGTAAGAGCAAGGCCGATGGTAGCCTTTTGGAAGATTGGGATTTCTTGCCTCCCAAGACCATCAAGGATCCCAATGCCTCCAAGCCTGAAGACTGGGTTGAGGAAGCCATGATTGTGGATGAGACTGATGTCAAGCCTGCCAACTATGATGATATCCCTGAATTCATTCCTGATCCTGAAGCCAAGAAGCCTGAAGATTGGGATGATGATATGGACGGTGATTGGGAAGCTCCTTCTATTGCCAACCCTGAATACCAAGGTGAATGGACTCCCAAGAAGATCCCCAACCCTCTCTACAAGGGCGAATGGGTCCATCCTGAAATTGACAACCCTGAGTACAAGGTCGATAACGAGATCTATGCTTACGATTTCGCTAATGTTGGTATTGATGTCTGGCAAGTCAAGTCTGGCACCATCTTTGATAACATCTTGATCACTGATGATGTTGAAGAAGCCAAGAAGGTCCGTGATGAAACCAAGGCTCTCCATTCTTCCGAGGAAGGTGCTCAAGCCGCCTACAATGAAAAGATCCAAGCTGAAGCCAAGGCCAAGGCTGAGGCTGAAGGTGTTGCTCCTCCTGATGAGGGTGCTGAGAAGATTGATCTTGAACAATTTGAACCTCCTGTCAAGTTTGACGAGGTCCCTCCTGCTGCTGCTGAAGCTCTTGAGAAGGCCAAGGAAGAAGAGATCCTCGAAGCTATCCAAGAAGAAGCTGCAAAGAAGGTGGAGGAAGAAGATTCCAAGAAGCCTGTCAAGGATGAATTGTAAATTCTCCCCTCTCCCTCTCTTTTTATCACACATACACTTCATATTTTCGCGCAACATCCATTTTCCTAAACTCTCTTTTTGATTTTTTTTAAACGCAATTTTACACCAACCCATTCAAAATGTAATCCACCCTTATTCCACACAAACCCAAAACGACACATATTCTTTTGGAACCATAAATCTCATTATAGTCTCATATTATTGTAATTAAAATAAAAAACATTTAATAAACATCATTGTTACGATAGACGTTCCTTTAATCTAAGCGTGTCATCGGGCGCGCGCAGGTTCATCATAAATTTATTGTCCCTACACACTTTAAAGCCTCAAAAAGGAACGAGGCTGATCTCGCAAGTATTTCGGTGGACTGGCGTTATTAGATGCAAGACTTTAAAAGAAATAGCATGGCTAAAGGTAGTACTATGTACTTTGCCACCTACTATTTTGGCATTGAGTTTGCCAACTTGCCCCACTAGCCAAAATTAATTAAAACCCAGACACACAGTCTGTTTTAGATTGGCCAAACCTTAATGATTTTCGACTCGATTAAACTATTTTCGCAGATTCGACTATATAAAATCTGATGATTATCCCCTGCTTCTTTAAGCTTTCTTGGAGTGCTTTTCAAGACGCATCTAATGGTACCAAGTAATACAAATATTTTGAATAAACTTATTGAGCAATTTATGAACATACGAAAAGAGGTTTCTGGCCAAAAAGTCGAAAAGTTACATATCAAAGTCCCACAAAGATGATTTCAGGGATTACGTTAGATTAATAGAAACATTTTGATTCAAGATTCTCTATGGCAGCATCATTGGAGCTGTTCTCTTGATGGTAAATCATGGCGTACTCAGATAGTTTTCTCCTCTTTTCTCGCCGATCACTCCAAATTGATTTCTTCTTTCTTAGACGACATGTAAGCAACCTCATGGTCCCGTACTGTCGTTTTCCTTATTCTCAATAAAAGACACTTTTAAATACAAAAAAAAAATTGATTCAAGATATACCATAGTAAAAGTCTTCGTTTTTGAGGTCGAAAACGCGATCGTTTGATTTTTAATGAAAACCATGAGGAATACCTCATGCCTTTTAGTCGATTTTTGGCCATGTTTTTTGATCCCCAAAAAGTTGAGCAAAGGTGTCAGCAAGTTAGTGCTAATTGAGAGCAATTGTTTGGTACTATTCCAGTGGTCTAAAACGGCTTTTAACGCGAGAAAACGCAGCTCAAATGTGCTCAGATTTTGCTGTATCAGGGACAGTAAGGAATAAAAAGGGGGAATACCAGTACGCTGCTTGCCTGTATATGAAGTATTTACACGTGTTTAGACGTACAACATCTCATAAGAGCCAGATCCACGGATAATATGAAGGGTTCTCATGTGTAAGCAGAGGGTTAAAATAAAAGTAAATGGTATTTTGAAATGATGAGCAGGAGCCATCAGTAGTGCGAGCCGCCGCTGCCCAGGTCATTTTCACCGAAGCGAAGCAAAGGCAGATAGTCATCCGAAACGTAGACACACTCGTATAGTTTAGAAAACAGATCAGCAATCTCCAGTTGGAGCACCTTGAGCTAGACAGATTGACTTACAATTTCATAAATGAATAGTTTAATACAACAGAGATAGTATATACAAAATATTATAATCAGCCAAAATAACTGACATAGTTGGGATCTCGACCTGGATGCAGAGTGAAGCTATCGATGTCTTTGCACTTGATATAGATGATCCCAGACTCTGGCTTACTTCTAGTCACTCTTCTGATTTTGGGCTGTTCATCTTCTTGGCAACAGACAAACCTGCTTCCTCTCTTCAAGAGACTATACCATTTCGTTTTGCCTTGCACATCTTGAATACAAATGGACATGTATCCTTTCAAATACAAGCACAAGTATTGAATGTCTTGGTTGGTGAAATTGATGTGGTAATCTTGCGGGCCAATTAAGGGCTGACGAAAGTTGCAGGACAAGGTCAAGATCTTGAGATCAGGACAGGATGTGCTCAAGTAGTCAGCGAGATCTACATTGGGATGTCGTGGCGATGGATTGTCAATGACGCTGCTGACAATTTCCAAGCTCTCGATGACGGATGTGTGTTGTGCTGCATCAAAATTGTCGCTGAACCTCACTTTACAGGTGCATAGTTTAAGGTTGACTAGTTTCTGATGGTGATCCAGAAACGCATCCAATGTAACATCCAGCGCAAAATCTTGGTCCTCAATGTGGCCCAGGGAAGGTGATGGTATAAAGATCAAGCTCTGCAGGTTGGTGAATCGGTTGATAATAGACATGAGATCTGGCTCAGACGAGTGTGGCATCAGCACGTCCAGGCGTTCAATGTAGTGCTTTTGCTTTGAATTGGCAATGCTTCGCAAATGTGTAATGTTGGATGCCATGGAGGAAAACGATTTGAGTTTCAGTGAGCCGACTTCATCAAAGGCAGACAGGATAGCAGGCGTGTATTGATGAATATCGACATTGTACACCTTTAGTTTTCTGCACTGGGTGGCTAATTGAATGATGGCGTCCTCAAATTCAGGCTGTATGTTAGGCGTTGTTTCTAGTAACGGCTCTCCAAAGTTGTCCTCCCAGCGTTTCATCTTTAGTGATTCTAGGTTCGGGTATTTTGAAGTGATGTATTTTATCATACCATTTCGGCCGCGTCGTGTGGTATCAACTTCGTATAGTATCACGGTCGTCATGGGTAATGCTGGAGATACAATGGCATCGTTCTCGTCGTCGCTCGAATCCCATAGAATAATGGGTGAGAATAGATGCAAGTTTTCTAAATGAAGGGCATTTTGATGCAGTTGCTCGAGGAAGCTGATCCTCACTACTGCCTTGTGTGCTGCAAATGTGGTCAAATAGGGTGCTTGCTTCAAGCGGCTGACTAGCTCTGGAAATGCTGTAACTCGCAGGTACTCACAGTCGATGGTGAGTCTATCCAAGTTGTTGTATATGCCGGAATCCAGTATAGTAGGCGTGTAAAAGAACCTGTTGCATTCATAGATCGACTCCAAGCTCTGCCAAAGGGTAAAATTGGCTTCCACTGGTCTGCTGTCACCAGGCTCTAGTAAGTGCTCTTGATTGCCATCATCACCACCATCCGCATCGTCCTCATCTGAACTGGATATGTCTATTGGAAACATGAAATCAAGCGACGACATGCTGTATTGTTGATTATGCGATCCAAAGTCAAGCTTGAACGTGGTGATGTTTGGAAACAAGCAAGGCCATTGACGTATCTCCTTGTACGGAATGGTTTTTCCACTGGTTGCAAAGAGCTGCCTGACTTTCTGGCCATACTGCTTGTATTTCTGGAAAAAGGCCATGGCGTCAAAGTAGTGCTTACTCGAATAATCCAAATCAATGTTCTTGTACAGATGAGAATTGCGTATAACTTGGTTCCATTTCTTGCAGGTGCAACTGGCGATAAACATGTCATGTTCGTCCAGATAAGATACAATGAGAACAAGCGTTTCAACGGGCAGTTTATCCATGATGTGGTTGCTGTGATTGATGTGTAAGAATGGGGTAAAAAGAGCGATAGAGAGAGAGAGAGAGAGAAAGAAATTCGTGTCACTAGGCGTCGGATACTGTTTATTCTCTGTATGGCTCTGCCTGGTACGAACATTTTCATTATGCAGCTTGTTCACTACACCCTATACCAAAGCCCCTGACTGCAATCATAGTGATACGTTGGATTGGTTGAGCGTTCGTATACTTGAAGGTATCGTCCCCCCCCCCCAACAGACTAGATCTTGTAGGAGAAGTCCATTGCCATCAACATACACGCAGGCTACTCAGTATACTTGAACAGGCAGCTCTTGTGTCTCATCGTTCAGTGCTGTTCCAAACGAGATAGAGGGCAGTGACCCTTTTTTACGGTATGTGGCAGTGTGGGCCATGTGTAATATACCATGTAAATGATAAGCTTGTAAAAACGATCCCCCATCCATGTACCACCTCACTCGAATCCATCCACTGGATTGGCTCTCTTTGATAGTCCTGTTTTTAATTTACCAGCATCAGTATAAATATGACAACGAACCTCATTTGCATAGATGCCAAACACTCCCTTCTTGATACTCTACAAAATGGCTTTTTTCCAATCTGATCTCGACCCTATTTATCTCCGTGAAAACCATCGCCAGGTACTCTTTTCAAAGCAGCAATCATCTAGTCAGATAGATCAGCAACATCTGCAACAGCAGCCTTCGCTATTCATCACATCATCCACACGAGTCTTTCAGCACTTGTTCAAGACGTCTCCTGATGAAAAGAAACCAAAAACTGCTACTACGGATCCCATGAATCGACTTGTCTCTTTCCACCTGTAAACCAATCGACAACACACTGATACCCTCTTACTGCTATACTGTAATCGCCATCTTTGCTTGCTTTCCTGAATCTCCCTCAGCCCCTATTTTTCTTGCTTTTTGACAACAATCAATATTTAAACTGAATGACAACTACTTGTATATAATAAACACGCACTTCTATATCCTGGTACCTTACCATATAAATGCATCATGTCTATGGTTCATTAGAGAAAGAGGAGGACTATACACAAGGGCTTGTGGAACAAATGTATAAATGAATCCCTCATGGAACAGCTATAAATAGAAGTTTGTTTCTATTTGAGCCATGATTCTCTTCTCCTAATTCAACGAATAACCTGATTTTGCTAAGCACTGTAATTAGCTATCAATGACCAACCTTATCGGTCCGAATGCAGTGATAGTTAGTTATCTCTATCTGGGTTCTGTGAGTCGCTTTATCGTTTATGTAAGTGTGTGTGTGTGTGTGTGTGTGTGTGTGTGTGTGTGTGTGTGTGTGTGTGTGTGTGTGTGTGTGTGTGTGTGTGTGTGTGTGTGTGTGTGTGTGTGTGTGTGTGTGTGTGTGTGTGTGTGTGTGTGTGTGTGTGTGTGTGTGTGTGTGTGTGTGTGTGTGTGTGTGTGTGTGTGTGTGTGTGTGCATTTTACCTCTCAATGTGTAACAAATGCTTCGTGGTGTATGGACCAAACAAAAGGGGCACATTTCTTTTTTCAACAAACAAATTTGGTAAAATCTCAAATAACACACAATGAACGGCCCAATGGCGTTTGCGTATCCTGATGTTGTTGGAGGATGTAGCACTTTTACTTGATGTAGAAGCAAGCGACTTGTTCATATCATTGTATGGTGCATTGCCGATGAAGATTGCCAAAATTAAACATGATTAGGAATGAGCGTGATCGAACTTTTTTAAAGTATCATAATTGACAAGAGTACAATGCCAGATATAGTGTGTTGGATCAGTTGCTACTACACTACATGGAAGTCGTCTATTGAGCCAGAGCTAGCGTGGATCTTGGGGCGTACGCTGTCATCTTATCTCACTGAACCCATCAATGCACTAGTGATAGCAACATATTTGGCGCTAAAGAGTGACATAGATGGCATGATGAAGGCCATCTATGCTTTTTTTCACTACTACGTTTTGTGTAAACCTTGTAAATCTGATGTGATTAAGGCAGCCTCTACATAAATACATGTTTATTGATAGTAAAAGCTGTTTTATATATATATATATATATTACAATGAAGAGCAAGGGAATGTAAAAATTGTGCGTTATGTAAGTAGAGGCTGCGTAGTATATACACATAAAAAGTTCTATAATAATAAATAAAGAGGATATAGTGCAAGAGTATAAAATGGGATTCTCTAGAATTCAAATGTCTCGTGATGTATATCAAAGTCATGTTGGATAGCCTCATTAATGACAGTACGAGTAAATGGTGTGGATCCACACACATGAGCCCAGACTCTGTGATGCGGAGCATGTGCTGATTTGATCTTGTTCATCTCTGTGGACACATCAGGACGTTCACCAAAGAACAATGAGAAGGGTGCCAGTTGACTCAGCGCATGATGCCCTTGTTTCATTCTAGTAACGTACACAGAAACTGTCAGTTGGATGGGCAGAACGGTAGTATGTAGAAGGTCAGTCCAATGTCGAAACATGTTCATAAAGGGGTCAATCTCGTCTATTTGTCATACAATGGCTCAATATTCTGTATATTTCATGCACTTCCAAAACGCACCTGTAACACGAATAGCCCAGGTGAGGTATATGTGATCTGTGGTCACAGTGCGGACACCATTTGATCGCTTCTCAAGAGCGTCTTGGATAATAGACATGGCGGGTGTAGCACCGATACCAGTGGCAAATAATGCAAGGATAGGGTAATCTTGGAAAGGCAGTTGAGGCCCGTACAGTCCATCAATATATATCTGCAAGTTGCTGCTGTTGACAGATGATGAGTTGAGCAAATCTCGCGTTTTTGTGCCTAGAGCTTTGATGTGAAATGAAGCCATGGTAGTGTCATCTCGAACACCTGTGAACTTGCGGCGACGATGAAGGGTGTTTGGCAAGGAGTCAATACTGGAAACACTGCTGTATGATTGCTGATCTTTCTGTAATAGCTTGGTAGTTTCATCTGTGATGCCGCTTCCAACAATGCGCTCTTCAATCTCCTGGTTGACGCTTGTATTTCTGCTGCGAAATATCTCAGAGATTGTAAACGGATGCCAGTTGCCATATTCCCATAGTTTGCGTCCATTCAGAACCATAGCAGTAAAGACGTATTGACCAGGCCTGAAGTTTTTCAACATCTTGTTTGCAAAAATAATGCGGACGATACCCTCTTGCTTGGCTGTTTGAGGTGCAACTTGGTCCACCTGAACATAGGTAGCTTTGGTGATCCAAGATTTGTAGGTTCTCACCACCCGATCTGCAACCCATAATAATGCTGGAGGAAGAAAGAATGCAAAGCACGTATTGTAATGCCAGCATGTAAAGATGATGGAGATAATGACGAGTAGGATGTGTGAGTAGTAAAACACCTCAAAGTGATTTCTTCGAATGTACTCTAGCGATGTAAGAAACATGAGAAGAAAAGCGACTGTTGCGATGGTGCCTGTAATATATTCCCAATCCTTGAAAAAGGCATCAAACAGGCGATGTTGCTCCATGTATCCCTCGATGCTGATGTAGATGGATTAGAGACTATGGACCCACACTTGACGCTGCGTAATAGAGACTTACCATCTGTAGATGAGATGAGGTACCAAATTTAAGAATCCAATGCGAGCAATAATGCGATGATACGGGATCAATTCTTCAAATGTCCAACCACAAAGCTTTGGTAAGATTGAGTTTCTCTGAGCAAAAAAGAACACAAATCCCCAATCTACCATACTGAGAAATGCGGCTCGTCGGTCAATGACTGCGGGGTGATACGGATCTGGTTCATAGGGTATGAGCCAAAGAATGGAGTACAAATTGATCAAACCAAAAATAGTAGTTGCCAATATAATCTTGATCGAAACCATCTCGGTGACATAGGGTATACGGACAACACGATCCAGTCGACGCCATAGCTTGGCCCCTGGCAAATCAGTAACTCTATCTTGCTTGTCGGATAGTCGTTTCTTTCGAATGTTGTATACACGGATCCTATTCAACTGATAGCATATGCAGTAAACAATAAACAGAGACCACCAAAAGAAGGCATAAGCCATTCCCAATTGCCAGAAATTGGTCCATGTTCTTATGTAGGGGAATATGCCAAATGTGCGATGTTTCGTCACCATGTAAGATAAGTATAAATACAGATGGAGAAAAGAGAAAGAAGAGTAAAAAGATTATCAGATTCTGAAAAACTATAAACTGTTCAATTTAGCCAATAAACGATCATTCTTGAATTAGGGTAAAATCTAGATGCCCTTGCTCAAATTCAGGTTCATCTCCCGAAGATATCAGATCATCAGATTACCTTGATTTGGTGAATCCGTACAATATTCATGATTTGATTGCAAAACTATACAGTTGCAAGAGAGTTTGACCACAATCTTGTTACATTCATATTCGCAAGTATTGCTGCAGGTGCAAATCACATTGACCATGTTGTATATGTAGCCCAATGCTATCGTTTAAAATTCAGAATGCTATTGTATTGTGTTTCATTCAACCTTCGAGAAGCTCATGAAACCTAATTTTGTCTTTTAAAATATTCAATTTTTATCGTTTGTATCCAAGGGAATTATTCTAAAGCTTGGCATTGGATCCAGATCAAAAACTCATCCTGGGTTCCAGTGGCCATACTATGTTGATGATGAGTCTAGTAATCAAAGGCAACCGAAGCGATACCACTAAAGACATTGCACGATATATGATGGAGCTACAGAGATGCAGCCTAGGAGCTTGAAAATCTCAAGAAACGATGTAACCCCTGAAAGGAGGATAACCAAACGAGGCACGATCAAAGATAAAATCTTCGTCATTAGGACCCACTGCTGCATATTGTTTAACCACGATACAAGTCAATACATACAAAAACCACGTATCAACATTGTGAACATATTCTAGTAACCGCCCAAGTGTTGTTGCGTTGGCATGGACTAACAATAAATATAAGAAGAAAGATGATATTTCATAGTATATTATTACAAATTGATTTAACATTTCCACTCCTCCAAAAACAACACACAAAGCCTGTATGTACCTGACATCACTTTCTAAAAAAGTATAAACTATCTCTTCTCTCGCATATACTCTCTTCCATAGCCTTCTGTTACTATATCTCTGAACACCAAAACATCTCATGCCAAAGATGCCTTGTCCATTGGGACAAACGCCCCAGGCTTTGCTTTGACAATTTCGTAATTGTATATAAAGCCAACTACTGCAAGGAAATTATCAGGAGGAGGGCTTAAATAATGAACATCAAGCAATTTTTTCAAAAGTAACTGTTGCTTCTAACCCATAGTAGGTTTCTACAGAATCAAAATGCACATCAAACGACACCATTCTTAACAAGTATGGTTCAACTTGTAAACACACACGCTCGCTTTTCAGATAGTTTGAGGTTCTCTAAGAGGATTGTGTACTGAATCTGCACCATTTTACCTATGATACTGTTTATTTCGTAGACCCAAGAAGGAGCTATTGTTTGAGGCTTTACTCAGAGCTGTAGCATAGGTTTTCATGGAGCTACACTGCTGAAAGGGCTGGCTTCAAAGAGATTGCTCAAAATCGCTCGCTCAAAAGCTCAGTTTTGCTACAGTGGCGCATATACGTTTTCTTTTGCGCGCCAGCATTACTCAATGCATATCCTGGATATATTCTATGTAGACTTGAGCCCTGTATAACCGTTTCTGTATTGTTATCAAAGAAAACCCAATTTATGAAAGGAAACATTGTAGTATGCCAAGACTACGTCCCATGTTGTAGAGCAAACATAGAGGAGCAAGATTCAACTAATAAAAAAAGAAGCCTGATGGAATTGGCAATTTTACAGATAATGATGCCCAAACACTGGTTTTTTTTTTATTGTTATTATTTCAAATGTCATAGCGTTGATTATGACTATGCTTGTGGAGGTGAGCAACGAATCGGTGAGTTGGCGATCAAAATGCCTCTGCAAGGTGGATCGGTCAAAGTTGTGTGTGAAAGACAGTGTCTCCGGGTCAACCAAATTACAAAGAAACAAAAGATTAGAATCAGGCGTCCTGCGTTGATTCAAAACATTTTGAACCTCTCTCCACTTTGTCTCATTGACCATTTCTCGGTGGTAGATCGTGGACATGAGAAATGCCAATAAGAGGGATGCCGAAGCAAACTCCACTGATCGTTGAACAAGATTGAACGATGCCAGACTACGACCACGCATGGAATACAGAGCACGCAATCTTGTTAGTGTCAAACTAAACAAAGAATTTGTACTATGCCATTCTATACTTTCGTATACGGGCCGTCTAAAATAAAATAAAAGAAAAAAAAACCATGTTAGTAGTTGTCATTCTTTCTCAATTTCATAATTTATCATTTTGTACTTACAATGTACCGTCAATGTCTTGTAGCTTTTCAACAAACTGACCAGCAAAAGTGGAAACGATTCGAAATTCAAGTCGAGCAGTAAAACTTGGGTCTTGATCAAGCAACATTTGATTGTTGACTACCAATTGTTCCTAGTTTATATTTGTTAGAAATGTATGCCTGAAACATGGTATAGTATACTTACATATAGCTGCTGGAATTTGCTGCTTCCGTCAAAAACGTCTTGGGGTTAGAAATCCTTTCCTTGTCGATTTGAGCCAGCAACTCGACGAAAGAAAGCCGCTTTCCAAGTACCGTATGCTTGAACAGAGCGAATAGGGCCTTGAGCCGCGGAAAATTTGAAACCACCAAGATTGGAGAAGTTACAAAAAGAATCTTCTCGTAGTGTGCTTAGAAAACGACCAATACTTGGGTCTCTGTCAAAGAAACAACCAAGTTTTCATAATTGACCCACAAACCAGTTACACCTTCTGGATGATGCTGTACGAGCTTGAAAGACAACGCCAAATCAACGTAAAGATTAAAGTGATCTACCAAAGCGAAATCGATATGCTGATGACGAAGGCCATATTCCACCAAGCTACCATTATGACCAGCAGGAATGGGCATGGGGATATGAATCTTGATCCTGTGAGAGTACAACACCAAAAAGAAGTCGTCGAAACCAATCAAGTTGTTGACCCTAATGGCACATCGCATTGCATTTATCAAAGATTGCAAATCTTCAGTAACCATTTTATTGAGGGCACGGCCTACACCATTTCTGGCAGCATTTGCAAAGTCCAGACACACTGAGAACCTGCTCGTATCTTGAACTTGACGAATGGATGGTAGTAGTGCCTTATCCACAAATGCGCGTTGTTCGGCTGATACGGTTGGTCTCATATCCATCCTTGAGAGTAGGGGAAAAAAACATTGACCTAGCAAATAAAGGACGCGTGTCAGTATAAATGACACTGTACATCTCAAGTAAATTATATATACTTACATTGGTATCACCGGCCCTTGCAAACACCATATTAGGGCACTCAGTGAGCTCAAATTTGGATGTGTAGCCTCTGCGGGTTGCCTCACATACAACACTAGTGTTGTGCCTGATGGTGTGATGAAAATTGGGTCTTGCGTAAATGCTCCAGTTTTGACTGCCCAAAGGAAGAGATTGTACATCTGATTGTTCTTGATACATAGTCTGGTTCATCGAAATCCACTAATACCGTTTGTTCAATACGTTTTGCTGAGCACACCAGGAGGTAAGAATTAATACCAAAGATAAAAGATGGTTCAAGAAACACATTTTTTGGGGGGGGGGAGATACCAGAGTTGGAGACACAAAAAGGACCATTTGGTAAAACCATGGCTGGTTCTGGATAAACACCAGGAGCAAATGTAACCATTTCAGTTACTGCTAGGTGCTGATTACTGTACATGGTCATAACAGTATCAATAGCCATCATTTCAACTGGACTATGGGCTAAAGGCTCAACACTTGCTAGAATTGGGTTAGTGGTTGTTGTTGGTGCTGCTGTAATGGATGATGAGGAGGTGTTCTGCGATCTAAAGAGCGAATGTTGCCAATGTGATTGATTTCGCGTATTGCTCAATTCTATGCTTCTTGGTTAAAATAATTCTTCTGTTATTTCTGCAATATTGTTGAGATTACTGTTTGAACCAGCTCTTACTGAATTCAATATAGAGCAAAGACGACCATGATTAAGTGTATTTAAGTTTCTTGGACTACCAGCCAAAGTCAATCTAGATGCAATGTTAGTGTGTGCGTTACGACCGACTTGGGTTGTTGTGGATCTCAATGTTGTATGACTATAAGGTTGATTGCAATTGCTGTTGTTATACGCTTGGAATACCGGCACTGAAAATATTCAAATCATCAGCGTCTGCTGCTTCTACAGTTGCAATTGCAAAAGCACTGATGTTCCCTCTTTCTGATTCGTCTTACACCAATGGCCTCCGGCTATTCTTAGGTCCTTCGGGTGAATCATGCTAATCATGATTTACAGATCATTTGCTGGGTAGATAGTAGACCTATTTGCATTATAGTTTATCATTATGCGGTAAACCTTAGCATAATGAAAAGTATATAGGTACATCCTCTGGATGCATTCGCAATAAAAGTGTAATTCTTTGGCAGATTCAATTTTACACTGTATTTTGACATAACAGGTTACGTTACGCTTTACTCGCTTCACTATTATTTGACAGAAACCAATATAGCCACTAAAAATTCATCCATATGTGTAGTAACCCCTCAATGTGGGCATATAATCGTTCTAATATATAGTCTCTAGAATCAACATGGGGTGTGAAAAGTAATCCACCAGTCAGGAACAGACAACAGAGATGATCCAGGATAGAATGTTCTTCCTAGTAGATTTGAAGGAAGGACATTTACCAGAATTGAAACCCACTTTCAGGGACAAATGGTCATAAGCTGCCACGCTTCAGGAACCAGGATATAGATTAGTCATTTGATGGTACGACTCAGATCCCTTTGCAATGTCTGAATAAAGATATTTCAATAAACCATGCATCTCTGCTCATGCTCAAATCTTCTGTATTATACGTTGTATAATACATTTTCCTCTCAGAGATGATCTATATCCTAAACATACATCTTTAACATATATCTGGATATATGATGGCATGTCTACAGTATAACTCATATATAGTACAAGTCTGTAGTACATAAAGTATCTGTAGCTAGTATCACGGATATAAGCATGTGTCTTATAGCGTGGATCATAAAGTGCACATCTGAAGCAACAAGCTCATATTGCATTAATCTTGGTGCCTATTCAGATATGGTAAACATCCGTAGTCAATGTCGGAATACAAGTATAAGTCTATAGTGCCATCCATGTCCGTGGTGCCATCTATAGCCTATATCTTATATAGTATGAATCTTATAGTACTAGCGTATCTGAAGTCCATATCTTCTCATGATCATAGTATAAATCGATATCGTACATCTAATCCAGTGTACATACAGTTTATATCTAAATCTGGTAACTGGATGAACTGTCGGAATGCAGATCATAGTGGATGTATTCCACACTCATGAAAAAAATGAGAATTTCTATGAATTTGCAATGACCCAAAAAAAAATTGAGATAAAGCATCAGTAAGTAACGCATGGACAAGAGGAGTCGTTTAGCCATATTCCAAGCGCCCAAAACGCTTTGTAACATCAGTTATTCGTGCTTCAAAATGGCTAGATTTGCACAGAATGTTATGTCAAAATACAATGTAAAATTGAATCTGCCAAAGAATTACACTTTTATTGAGAATGCATCCCAAGGATGCATTTATATGCTTTTCATTATGCTAGGGTTTACAGCATGATGATGAACTATAATACAAATAGGTTTACTATCTACCCAACAATTGATTTGTAAATCATGATTAGCATGATTTACCCAAAGGACCTAAGAATAGCCTAAAACCTTTAGTGTGAGACCTTGCTATGACATTTGATATAACACCACCCCACACCAGCATAAGACACATGCGAAACTTGGACATAACCATTGTTGTAGTAGATTGTAGTTGTAGTAGTTCATATAGTATATAATAGGCCGACATAACAAAAAAAGAAAAAAAAAAAAAGAAAACCATCATTAATATATGACAATCTGGTGCATGTTACTGCTTGATTAATCTTATGTATAGTAAACATGAATTGCATATATAACTTATGTATAGATTATTGGTATAGATAATTAATCATTAGGGCAACCGTTAAAAACCTATACACATCCAAAACCCGATGGGACAAAAGGAACTGTGAACAGGAAAAGGTATAGCCTTTCACCAAACAATTATACATCATCTTTAGCTAATAACCTTTCGCGCTTATTTCTTGATTTAGTCTCTCGCGTAGCAATCTCTCGGGTACTCAGAGCTTTCGGTGCCTTGCCCTTAGATGTCTTGCTATTATTAGCATTTACTCGCGCCCAATACTGCTTGACCACATCAGGAGAATCAAACATAGATGGAGGTTCCCATGAATTCCAATCTTCACTATAACCTTTCCATTTTACCAAATACTTGTAATTGGGTGCGCTACCTTTGTGATTGATAATAGCTTCGACGACATACGCATTTGAAGGATTGTCTCTAGTATCACTTGTGCTAATCAACTTGATTTGCTG
The DNA here is from genome assembly GCF_035048745.1 of Mucor velutinosus. Classification (NCBI taxonomy): domain Eukaryota; kingdom Fungi; phylum Mucoromycota; class Mucoromycetes; order Mucorales; family Mucoraceae; genus Mucor; species Mucor velutinosus. The sequence goes on from NW_027041908.1 coordinate 376,096, forward strand.
CGTAGGTACATCTCTAGCTAAGAACGAGTTTGTTCTATCAGTAAGAATATAGCTTCCATTTCTAGTATGACCATGAACGTAAAATGGACCTTCATAATTTGGATCCGTCTTTCTGTTCTTGTTCTCAATATTCTTTATCATCACAGTAGATCCAACAGGATAAGGATTTTCCAAGATTCTGTGTCTCTTTCTAAAGTATTTACTATCCTTATCTTGCGTCTTCATTATCTGATCTCTGATTGCTGGTACAATGATTCTATCGATAAGATCTAGCTTCTCTTTGAATGCTTTCACATCAATTTCTTTCTCATGAAGAACAGGCTTATCTCCTCGATAATCCTTGAACTCATTGGGTAGTCTGTGGAACATTACTACGAATGGCATCATTCCGTGTAATCTCGATCTGTGAACATTTAAGCTTAAGGCTGTTCCATTCAGGTACAGATCCCAATCTTCACTTCGACCTTCCAACATCTTCATGATGATTGTCTTACAATTCTTAACTGCCGCTTCACAGCAACTGTTGCCTTGTGGTGTAAAGGCCAAACTAGCTCTATTCTCCACTCCTGCATGCTTCAGGATCTTTTCCAACAGGACATTGTGAAATTCAGCTCCACGATCATGTCCTACCACCCTAGGGTAGCCTAACAGGGAAAATATGGACACTAATTCCTTTGCAACAGTCGTAGCAGACTTGTCAGGAATAGCACGCAGTACAATAAAACGTGAAAATAGATCCAATACCACAAGGATAAAATTGTTGCCTCTAGGCGTTGTACAATCGAAACCACCTAGATCAAACACAACATGATCCATAATGCCTTCAGGCGCTTCTTGCTTTGGAGGATGATATACATGCTTTGCTAGATTGAACTGTCTGCATTTGTGGCAATTACGGATGTACTGGGTTATATCCTCTCTTAACCCTTTCCAATGCATGTTCAAATCTTGGTGTATTACTTGCTCCATAGCATGTATACCGAAATGGCCTAGCAGATGAGATTTTTCTAATATGCTCTGTTTCTCTTCATCAGTTGTAGGCGTTTGATAAACATCTAAATGACTGACGCAAAAGTAAAAATCTTCATTCTTTCTTTTCAATGAATTCGCATACGCTGTCAACTTAGAATTATTAAATAGATCAGAAGTCTTATTTGGAATGATTACTTTACTGGAATTGGAGATGCTGGAAGACTCACATGATAAAACTGTGTTCTTATCTTGTGCTCCCTTGATATCTTTTTTCCCCTTTTCCTCTTCATTCAGTACTCTTTGCTTCTTGTTCTTAGTAGCTGCTACTACCTCATCATCATGAGTATTCTTTCTCTTCTTATTACCCTTTTGCTTAACAATATCCTGTTTAATCAATATCTCCCTGTCGAGATCCTTGATGGAACGTGTATTACCACTCTCCACCAGCGTATTGTATGGCCAGAAAAGACGCGACAACGTATCCGCCAATATATTGTTAATACCACTGCAAAACGTAATATCGAAATCCATTTCAAAGATAGTATCATAGTAGTTCTCAACCATTCTATCCAGTTTAGGTTTTGTATGTAAGAACAAAATACCGCGATTGTCTACAAACAAATGAAATGGGCGTCCATACAACCATTGATGGAACTTTTTGAATGCGTACACAACAGCAGCTAATTCACGTTTGGAGCTTCCCCATCGTTGCTCTGATGGTCCCAAACTGCGTGCAATGAAACCAAGATACTTGACTTTATTATTGATTACTTGATACATTGCAGCACCAATTGCATATGCAGAGCTATCCGTTACAACACATATGGGATAATTCAAGTTGGGCACACTCAACACTGCTGAGCTGACTAACAATTCCTGCAACTGCTTCATCAATGCAGTGTGTTCCGGCTTCCATACTTTGGTTATATCATGTGCGTTTCGAAGCTTATCTAGTGGGGCTGTCAATCTTGACAAGCAAGGTAAATTGGATCGAAAGAAATTGATCAATCCAAGGCGAGACATCAGCTCACGACTACTCTTTACGACAGGATCCCAATCCAATACGTTGGAAACCTTTCGTGGATCGAGTGCTAGTCCATTACTAGATAGGCAGAAACCCAAAATATAGATGCTCTTTTGTGCAATATGCATCTTTTCCGTGTTGATACGTAAGTTAGCTCTAGTCAAACGATCAATAACTGTTTTGACAACCTCTGTATGCTTTTGTAGGTCGTTTTCAGTATGGATCGTGACATCGTCGATGAAATGTGTACAGACATCACTTAGATCAGCCAGCAAATTAGAAAGAATTTTCTGGGCATGAGATGAGACCATAGTTAATCCGTAAGGGCAGTGAGAGAAGGACCACGTCAGTCCATTCATGTCGGTAAACGTTAAATAAGGTCTTGATGCCTTAGCTACCTTAAATGCATGGAAACATTGCGATAGGTCGATTACCGTATAGAGGGAATGCTTCGACATTTTACGATGTAAATCACTTATCAAAGGCAATGGGAAACGTTCAAGCTTCTCTGGATCCAATGCATTATTAATCAACCGACAATCAATCACTACACGGTGCTCTTTACCAGTGTATTCGCCCTCACTGTTCTTCTTGCGTACAGTGAAAATGGGAGAGTTATGAGGTGTATTAGGTTTAGCTCGTTTGATCACACCATTTTCACGCCATTTCTCAACTTGCTTTTGGATCACAGGTCGCATTGCTTCAGCAATTGGAAATTGTCTTCGACATGTGTCCGAAAGTGGAGTATCCTTCTTTATAGGCAATCTAATTTCGCTATCAGGCAAATTACAATATGCTTTAGGGCTGATACTAGTGTTTGCATCAATGAATGGCTGTAGTTCATTCATCATCAATTGACGCTCTTCCTTAGATCCATAAGGATCCTCATTTGGTTTGTATGGATTGGGTTCAATATCAGGAATCTCATATCCAATTCGATCAGACCAATCTGCAGCAATATTACCCAATGTAATACCAACTTTATATAATAGATCCATGCCAAACACGCAATGGACATCATCAAATAAGTCAAAAACTTCAAATTTGGAATAGACAACTTTGGAACCATAATTGATCTTTAGTTCCTCTTCAGTTTGTCCTTTACGATTAACAACAGTGTTACTTTGAGCCAGCTTAATAATACCATTTTTATTTACAACATTTAATTGCATGAAATCAAGTAACTTGGGCGAGATTGCACTAAATGTACAACCAGTGTCCAACAAAAACCATGTGTTAACCTTAACACCACTCTTTGATTCTAATATCACAGGTAGATAAAGAAGTCCATTAGTGTCCATGTTATTACTAGGCATCTTTTTGAAATATTCATTATTCAAATGCTTACATTCACTATCAGTATCCATGGATACGACTTCCTCCTTTTGCTTGTCCTTTGTAGAAATTGTGGCAACAGCAAAAGTTTGATCACTTTCCTCATCAGAGGATGATGAATCAGTATCATCATTGGAAGCAGGTCTTGGCACAATCAACTTGCTCTTCTTCTTTGTTATCTTTTTGATATTTTTGGGGTTCTTCTTGCATAATGCCTTATGCGCATACGTAAATGGTGTGAAACCACAATCATAACATTTAAGAACTTCACCAGGACTATCATTCCTCTTTCTTGATTGCTTGTCATGGCGGCGACCAGCACGACGAGTTTTCTTGTTGCTCAACGAAGCAGAGCCCTCAGCACGCTGATGTGCCTTGATCGCATCCTTGATCTTATTGTTCAGTTCAGCATCCTTTCTCTGCTTTTCCTGCCTATAATAATCATCTCTTCTCAACAAATCGTAGGCACTGCGCAACTGTGAGATAGCAAAATCCAAAGTGTCGCTTCCCCTGGAACGGGCTTGTGAAATGCCCATAGACACCGGTCCATACAAGTCGATATCCAGACCACGAAGCAGATAGTCTACAAGAGACGTATTTTCCTTGACTCCCGCTAAGTCCTTCAAGGAGTTAAACCTGTCAATGAAGTCTTCTAGATTGTCACAGTTGTCCAATTTAAGCGTCTTTAGCTTATTGAGTGCAGCTTTTCTTTCTTCTGCTTCCGAAGGGCTATATTTCACCTTGAGCTTGCTCTTGAACTGGCCCCAAGTAATTTCGGGATACTTTTGTATGATTTCTCTTGTCCAGGCAGACATACCCGTGGACATTTTCGGCTTAATAATTCTCTTCCAGTTTGCTTCGATCGACACACCACGAGACTCCAGTACATCCTGGAATTGTTGAAGGCATGCATCCATGGTAGGATAGACAAACTTCTTGTTGTTAAACTTGTGTCCTTTCCATTGAATATATGGCGTATCTGGAGGTACTATGCTATTAGCAGCATTGGAATAGGCCATAGATGGGGAGAGCATTGGAGTATCATCAAACAACAAATCGTAGTTTTCCTTAGCCATGATCAATTGGCGTTTCAGGGCCCCAGCATTGGATGCAAGCGTGCCATCCTCAGGCATAGTGATAGACAGCCTTGTAGCCTCAAAAAGCCTTCTCCTCAACATCTTGATGTCCCTGGCCATGCTAGCCTGATGATCCATTCCCAAGGGTTGGATCTCACTATCGAAATCAAATTCCAATAGCTCACCACTATCATTCATGATAGTATCATTATCAAGAGTTGACAGAGCGTCATCGCTCAATGCCTGATCAATGCGAGCGTCTTCGCTACAAGCATCAATACCATTATGCAGAGCATCATTGCTCAATGCATTGCTATGTTCATTTTGTAGAGACGACAAAGATGAACCAGAACCAAAACTTGCATCTCCCGATGCAGAGCGATGACCAACACCAGCTCCAACAGAAACAGTAGTAGGGTTTGCGTTATTCATAGTAGTAAGTGTAAAAAATTTATGGGATTCAAAAAAGTGTTATGTCAAAATACAATGTAAAATTGAATCTGCCAAAGAATTACACTTTTATTGAGAATGCATCCCAAGGATGCATTTATATGCTTTTCATTATGCTAGGGTTTACAGCATGATGATGAACTATAATACAAATAGGTTTACTATCTACCCAACAATTGATTTGTAAATCATGATTAGCATGATTTACCCAAAGGACCTAAGAATAGCCTAAAACCTTTAGTGTGAGACCTTGCTATGACATTTGATATAACACAGAATTCAACCTAAAACGACGGCGTAGTGGTTTGTGTTGCCGAACAAGTACGTAAATTACAGTGCTTTATAGCGACTGGGATTTTCTGCATTGTACGAAACTCAATTTCTAAGTGATAGTCTGATGCATTTCACACCACAACCCATCATATTACACCTGATACGACACAAGGCCAACATCTCATCGGTTTCTACATGCATTACAAAGCATACAACAAACTATAGTTTACACGCACAACAGGACATATCAAACAGTCAACTAGTTGGACTACTACTATTACTGAAACAAAACCATTTACTTCAATGACAAGAAGAGACTACAACTACATCTATTTCTAGATTTTCTACACATATCATTTAACACAATCTACTCTATCGTCACACTTGAATTTACATCTCAGGATCTGACATTCAGAAAGATACAAAAAGGACCACCATACATATCATTTATGTGATATGAGTTATCCAACGCTTTGTTGAATGCGTTTTATCATGAATGCTTTTATATTCTAGTCCTAAAGCTCATCAGGTCTTCCTTTTAATTTTGAAATCCGCGGCCACAGTAATTTTAAGACTTGAGCGTCAATGCTATTTTGCAAATTTGAATCTCTCAACTTACTCGGATTGACCAAGATGCTTGTTAGGCGAACAGGGCACTTTTGATGACCCTACACACTAGAGATACGACTGTATATCTGGTCGTAAAGTTAGCCTTAAAGTCTATTATTCACAATGTTGGGCAATTATAATTAACTAAAGAGAAAAATGGCTGATACGAGACAAGCTGATTTGAGGTCAGCACAATCAGGAAGATAAAACAACAAAATCTTGTGTCAAAATCGAGCCAAAAGAGATTCATGATAACTGCAAATCCTGCGATACAAGAATCAACATCAACAAATTATCGTAAAATCAAGCTGAAATAGTTTCCTGGAACTATACTGCCGGAAAGGTCATCCCCCGCCAAATTACCAACAAAAACGATCGCTCAAGGCAAACTTTTGTTATAGTGGTGTTGTGCCAGAAGGGCTACAACTGTCTATAAAGATTAAGGTATTCTTGATGAGTAGATATGTCTGTGTTGTGCAACAACATGGACAAGCTATGATAATTGAAGTGCATCTCAGCTATCTAAATACTGAGGTTCACCAGATGTGATAAGCGTTGTACAAGATAAATTGCTACTTTGGCATTCAGAACTTAGTATAAATAGAATAACTCTTGTCTCCATCAATAAATCTTTAGTTTTTGTGTCTGATCTTATTCAAATAAGTCTTTTCTTATTTTTATAATATCAAACATTTTTTATAAACTACAAGTAATAATCCTTTTATTCTTTGTGCTTAACATTATCGATCGTAGAAATAGTATAAATATAAGTTGTAAATGCATTCAATAAACAGCATCTTTCAACATAATCAACAAGTATTAGTTACACTCTATTTCTTTGTTAACTCTACCTATTAAATCCATCTTACAAGACGACACACACACACAAAAAAGAGGCTTTTTGCTAGTGGTCATTTCATCTTTCTGTTGTAACGAAGGTCAGATGCTCGATTTTGGGCATTTTTTTGGAAAAAATAATGCGTGAGATGTTATGATGTTCTGTCGTGCGTATAGATAATGGATTTTGATATGTGTATATGCAGAAATATAAATGAGATAAACGCTGATCTTTGTTGTTTTGCCAAATGATTTGATATTTATACTAATTAAAAGGTTATACGCAAAGTCTGTGTGTACCTGACAGTGGAGAGATGCAATATCGGATGTCAATGATAGATGGGTGTGTAAGATCCAAGAGATAGCTCCTATTTTTTTTTTTTTTTTTTTGCAGTGATTTCAGGTACACAGGCTTTTTTTTTACGATTTGAAATATGACACCAATTTGTAATACTATATATTAAAAATTATCTTACAAAAGTGTGCAAAAGATCTGACATTTGAAAGATGACACCAGATGTGATAAACAACAGATTCTTCCTTATTATTATATTTCAAGCAAACAAAGTATGAAAAGGGACAAAGGAAATTAAGACAACATGGCTGTGATGACGAACCGGTTCGCAACAGTAGCGCTCGCTTCTTATGGATTTGTATCAATCGTGAACCTGAAATGGGCGGCAGTGCATTGAAAAAAAAACAAAGATATACTACATTGCTTATTATAAGACAGGTCGTCAATAATATTTTGTAAAGATATACAAGTGCTTTTTGCAAGCAAGTTACTATCATTTGACGATCAATCTCATAAGTATTACCCCACGATTACTCTTTAAACAGCTCTCTACATGTCTCATCTGAATGATCAGTATCCCGTATGGATGATTCGATATGATACCAACGAGATTGTTAGTTGAAAGTCGCTTGACATGCCAAAGAATGTGGTGTTAAGAGGGCCGCTTTGTTAGAAGGCCATTTTCTGCACATGTCGGCAGACGTGTGGTGTAGTTATTCTGACAAATTCAACATAAATGATGTAAAAGTCAAAATTCAAGTTGATGCAATACAGTGGCATAATCTGTATAATATCTGATATCAAATACGGGCTTAATTCAATATACACATTTTCAGTATCGGCTTTGGCTTGATTTCGAAGCACTGAATTTACTTCTAATCAAATAAATCCTCCTGCAAAAATGTACCTTGAGAAAAGGTGTTACTCGACAGAATCTTCTGCGTGCATCTACGCATATTATACAACATGCAGTGATCTAGACTATGGTAACTCACCAGATGCTGTATACTTTAGTTTGTAAATATGCATTATTTAATTTACCAGAAAAATGAAAAACGTCTTTAAATCACCCGTCCCCTCTATCAACTTGCTACTATGCAAGAATATTAGAAACCAGGATTAGATAATACAATGAATATGCTCCACACCAGTTTTTGTACAGTGATTGCCCGGAAACTTGATATATACATGTCGTTTGAATATAAATAATACTGAAAAGCAATACGCTTGTAGGAGCAAAACATTGCCACACATTGTCATGGAGTGTGTAAAAAGAGAGAATATATAAAGCAAGGATTTGTATGAATAGTCTCCCTCATCTTTCTCTAACCTTTCAACAACTCTTTATCTAATATGAAAAGCCAACTCTTGGATCGTATCTCTTATTTCTTTTCCTCTTCTTCATCATCCTCATCCTCAACCTCATTCTCATCCTCATTCTCATCATCAGATCAAAGTTGGGGGTTTCCAACTAAAGTTACGACAACAGACTATTACTGTCACACTGTTCAAAGCACAACACTTGTATCTAACAAGCTTCGCTGGGCTACCTTCAATCTTGGCAAAAAGACATCAAAAAATACCAAGAAGTGCAATGGCATTCCTGCTGCTGAATGGCTTGCTTCTCCTCTGAATGCTGACAGCTGCGATGCTTGCAGACTTACCCGACAATGTTTTTATGATGAAAAAGTAGAAATTTTGGCACCCTCAGCTTCAACTGCATCATTTATTACATCTTCAAGTACAACAACCCTACCACAGCATATTCCATATTACTTTTCATCGCTATCGAGCTCACCTTTGCAATCAGATCAGAGAAAGCAAAACCAACAGTGCGCCCTTACTCCTCCCACGTCGATCAATGAACGAGAAAAAAGTGGAATTGCCGAGGAGTCAGAGAGAAAGAACACTGACTTTTGTCATACTTATAAAAGCTTGAGTATTCAAATCTACAATAAGGATGACTTTTACGACTAGGTCTCAACCTATTCAAATTATCTATTTGTCCTGAAACGAAATAAATATATAGAATTTTAAAATTGTGTATGGGTATGGTTCAATGAAAACCTCATTACGGCTGTTTATCCAATGCAAGCTTCTGTCTGTGCACACATTCATTATAAAGCCAACTAGATTGTAATTAGACGTTTTATTTCGCTAACTTTTGATATGTGAAGAAGCAAGGGGGAATATACGCATACAATTTATTGGGGTTTACCCTTTTTAAAATCGTCAACGACTTGTTTGTAAAGCTCATCATCGACCATGACCTCAGCAGCTGTCATGGAAAGACATTTAGCAGCACGCAAAGTGTCTTGATGAGCAACTTCCGTCTTGGCGGCAGCAGCGAATTCTTTTGTGTGATTGGCAGCAGTAGTATGGATACCGTAAGCAGGATGGATGGAAGGAACAGCATAACTAAAGTTGCCCATGTCAGTGCTGCCTGTGCTAGTTTGCTCTTCATCGAAACGAGGTTTGTAGGTGATACCCTCTTGCTCCATGTAATGCTTGTAATTCAATGCCATGGCGTCATTCATGAACACATCCTCGACAGGTCCCAGCTTTCCCCATTGCATCTTGATCTCACATCCAGTGGCAAGAGCAGCTGCCTTAAAGCAGTTATCAACACGAGGCTTCAATTCCTTCAACTGATCCTTTGTGATAGAGCGAGCGTAAAAGTGTGCGGATGCATAAGCAGGGATGACATTAGCAGCAGTACCACCGTTAGTGATGATACCATGCACTCTATAAATCATGCCTTGTCAGCTGTTGCATTGCCAATGTCTGTGCACGAGTGATATTTACCTGTCAGTAGCAATCATTTGCTGTCTCAACAAGCCAATATTATCAAGACCTTGCATCAAAGCATCCAAAGCATTAACACCATTCCAGGGTGCCATACCAGCATGCGATGCCTTGCCAAAAAACTCAATATCAGCGGAATCCAATGCCAACATTCTACCGTAGATGCCATCTGTAGCAAAAGGATGCTAGTAACAGCACATGTTAGATCAAGATCTTTTCTCTACAACCATTTGATTTGTGAATACATACAAGCATCATAGCATAATCGACGTTGGCTTGAAGAACGCCCTCCTTGACAAAGTTGATCTTACCGCTGGTTGTTTCCTCAGCAGGAGTACCAAAGAGCACCACGGTGCCTTGCACCAAATTCTGTTCCATCAATGTCTTCAAAGCGAGTGCGCAAGCAAGACCTTGGACAGTGATAATATTGTGACCACAAGCATGTCCCACACTAGCAATGTTATCAGATACATTTGTCATAGATCAAAGTCTACTGCTATTACCCAGGCAAGGCGTCATATTCGCACACAAAACCCACACGTCTGCCAGATTTACTGTTGGAGAACTTGGCCATGAAAGCTGTCTCCAATCCAGCAGCTTGATAGGTAACTTGGAATCCTTTTGATTCGATGTATTCAGTCAACAGTTTGTAGGCATGGAACTCTTTGTTTCCGAGTTCGGGGTCATTGTGAATCTGTGTGTCGAAACGCATGTCAGTTTTTCAAGCGATACTCGTTGACTGGCTTCGGTCACATACATACCTTAAGACTGATTTCTCGGAGCTCTCTGTCGAGGCTCTTGATAGTGTTGGCGATGGATTCTTTGATATCGTTGTTCATGTTGTATGCAATGATAGCAAGTTGTGAAAGAAAAGTTGAGTTGTCGGGTCTAAAGTCCTTTATTTAAGTTATTTGGTAATTTTCCCCCGAGCATCCGGTGATATTCTGTATAAAGAGCATTGCTAGACAGAGTAGCAGACAACGGACTATCAAATGTTACATGCGGCAACCAATGCTCTACTTTGTATAAGGTGTCACTACGTTCAACTGTTCTTGATAAAGCAGAATGGGGTATATATTAAGTCAACTGTTTGACGTTTTCGTGTCTTGGGATTAAGCGTAGATTATACGTAGAAGGAGACCAAGTGGCAGCACGCACATCTCTTGGGACATCTACATTGATAGGATCACCCGTCGTCTCGAATTTAAAGCTAGCTAGCAACATGGAGGTAGCCATATACAAGTTGCGCTCAGCTAAATGAATGCCGACACAGACACGACGACCAGTGGAGAAACTGAGATGAGGACGATCCTCTACAGATTGTGTAAATACTTTGCGTTCTCGACTCGACAGCACATAGCTCATATGACGTTCAGGCCTAAAAGCATGTGCATCAGGATACCGTGCTTCATCTTGATGAACGGCAAACAGGTTCATGACAATGATTGTGTCTTTGGGAATGAACCAGTTCTTGTAAACGTCATCCTTGCTGGTAGCATGAGGAATAGCAATAGGAGCAGGAGGACGCATACGAAGGGTTTCCATGATAATGCATTGCAAATAGGGAAGCATGGGCTCTATAGAACTGCGCAATAAATATCTATTGGCATCACAATTCTGAAAACTACACCTACCGTCTTGGGCTTCAGGAAGTCTTTCCAAGCCAACCGTGCCTTTGATCTCCTGGAATGCTTTATCTTGAACCTCGGGATGGTTTGCCAAGAAAGCCAGCATCCACTCCAGTGTTGATGTTGATGTGTCTGAGCCAGCGCCCACAAAGATGCCCACAAAGTTCATAATCTGCAAATCCGTAAGTTCATTCAACTTCATAATCTCCTTGACAAAGCAATCAGGCACAACATCACTGTTCTTTTCCATTTTAGCCTTGAATTGCTCCAATAAATTACCGTAAAACTCAATCTGTTCATGGCGAATATCAAGATACTTTGCTCTCTTTACTGGCCAAATCGTCTTCAAAATAGGAAAGAACTCGCGGATCTGATCAGAAGGGCTTATGGTGCTGGCAGCTCTTTCTGTGATTGTAAACGCATTATGCAGGGCAGGATCACCAGGCTGATAGTTGCACATGTCTCCAAATGCGATGGCAAGAATGCTGGTCATTGTATAGTGCTCAATTAGATTGGACAATCGAACACCTTGGCCAGAGAGGTTTGCTTTATCATAACTCAAGTTGTACAGATGAGAGAGCAATACAGTGCGGCGATCATCCAGAATCGGCTGATACTCGTTAATTTTATTTTTGACTAAACCACCATGTGCTGATTGCGTATATAATCACAAGATCAGTATATAAAGCCTGTATACCGAGACACACACTTACCAATACGACGTAATCTACGCCAGCTAGCACCATAAGGAAAGAAAGCAAAACCTCCACCTTCGTCTATGAATGTCAAGGTACCAATCTATTAGTGTTCACAGTTGCACATAAATTAATGAAAGACGTACCTCCTTGCATAAAGTCATGAACAAGTGTATCTGGCAAGTTTCTTGAGGAATAGACAGTGCCACGATCAACGATCAGATCGCGAATTGTTTCAACAGAGCTCAATACAATCCAGCGCTGCGTTCCGAAATAGCAGGTAAAGATGGGACCAGCTTCAAGGCTCCACTTGTAGAATAGTTGCTGAATGGGAATAGGCTTCACGAGTTGCAACAAGTGTCCAAGTACAGGTAGATATCCAGGTGCTCTTGGAGGGAGAGAATCTAGCTTTTTCTTGTTTTCATAGTAAAAGTAGATGGCGCTGGCAAGAAACAGAGTTCCTGCAACAGGCACAGCGAGTGTTGAGGTCGAATGAGCCATGATGATGGTTTGGAATATATAGAATAGAAAAAGGTGAATAAACACATTGATATAGGATTCGGCTAAAGTCATTTTTAGATGAGCTGGTGTGTGTTTTTCAATACAATTGAATGTGACACTTGCATGTAAACCCATTTTTATATACTCTGTCCTCTTTTGTTCGACTAATCAGGAAAAACCCTGACTTTTCATAGAACTGGTCAAGGACTGCATGCATTCGACAAAGAAATGCGCTCAGTATCGTTTCAACAGGGGCATGAGGCTTCTTTAGCAGCAATTTTATCTTGCGCGTTGCCTGCAGTTTATCTCGTCAGAAATCTGACTACCAAGGATAATCCAGTTGACCATCAAGATGAGTCTTAATGCAGCAATCAGAGTGCCATACATACTTGTGCACAGCCTCAGTTTGTTATGTCGACCAGATTGAGTGCAACAAATGGAGATCCTTCTTCCAAGGAGGGTATGCGCATGCCACGTCGTTTTGTAAAATAACAATGACAAAAAGTTGAACTGAAACACTGTCTTCATTCTGCCAAATACGAGGGACCGTGCCACTGGATATATATCTGCTAAATCCAATTGCTTGTTGCCATGACAAAGTGCTATCATTTATTGTACAAAATGTCCTCAAGTACCGTATAGCACATGTGCGTATTTTCAACCAAGGCAGCTAAGCGCTATGCAACTATATCTCAAGCTCTGTACCTGACTAGAAAGGACTCTATTTCACCCCCCCCCCCTAAACGACCGAGCGCGAGTAGTTCACATGCTGATCTTTCTGCTAATGGCAATTTGCACCTATAAGGGTATCGTCTTGTAGATGTGTTTGGCAGCTTTAAAGCAGATCCGACTGTCCATAGACATCTGCTATGATGGTGATGACAATGTTTAAAGGAGCAAGATTCTGTGGTGCATTGGCTCTCATTTTCATGCATTCTCTTGACAAATCTCGAAGCACAGCTATGTTTTTCGATGTCAGTACAGGATCCAAGAAGACCAGTAAGCTAAATATCCATTGGCACTATCCAAACCCATGCATCAGATGTGTTCATTCATAGTCTTTTGATTGTCCATAATATACCTGTAATGCAATGTCTGTAGTTGTGCTTAACCATTGTATGTGATACTGCAGCAATCGCAATATCGTATGCTACACAATTCAAAGGCTGATTCGGTATGCCGTATATGCCAACTATGCATCTTGCCTTACCTGTGATAATGTTGGTATAAATGTGATGATGTCTTGCTTTTGTGAGTAGAGAATCTTGTAAGCTTCGTCGATGGATGTAATTTCTTTGTGAGTATGGCATGGCAGTTTGTTGTGTTGCATGTACTATCATCAATTTGATTTAGTGTGTCTAAACATAACAGTACAAATGTAAATTACCTCTTGGTAAGATCTGAATGGCTTTGAGAACCCCTTTCTCCATTCATAAGAAGCTTGATCCTCCACCCTGCTGGCATCATTATGGAAAAACTGAAAATGCGACGGTAAGTTGACTTTTTTGGTTTTTGTTGGTGGTGGAGCAACTACAGTTTGAGCGCATTTCTTGGCTTGTCGACTGAATGTTTGATTGAGTCGTTTTTCTTTTTCAATAGGATTAGGATGTGTCTAGAATAACCTTACCGAACAACCAGCAAATAATCTTCCCCAGAAACAGGTATGCCGTTCACCATATCTGGCTCCTTCTTACTCAGAGGAATGGCTGATTTTGTGAATTCTTCATCTCCTTGATCATCATCAATACTTGTATTTTGCGAGAATAATCGTTTTGACATGTTGATAGTATGGAAATAAAAGATGCGGTAAAATGAACCGCTAAAAAAAGCAGGACGCGACATGAAAATTATTCAAGTTGCTAGGTGATACATATCCACCTAAAGCGACGTAAATTCAGCTGCAGACCAAGATGGAAACTACATTGGCATGTTCATGATTCTTGGTGATGGTGTAAAGTCCTTTACATGCTACTGTTGTAACATAATTCTGCTCTCACTACTCAAAACCAAGCAAAACACAGCGAGGTTTGAGTTCATTTGTGCCGTGTTTTCTCGTGTTAGAGGCTGTTTTATATCAGCAGAATAGCTCCAAACAATTGTCCTTATCTAGCACTTGTTTTCTGAGACCATTGCTCAACTTTTTGGGGATCAAAAAAAACATGGACAAATATCGACCAAAAAGCATGAGGTACCCCTCATGGCTTTCATCAAAAATCAAACGATCGCGTTTTTGACCTTAATAATGAAGACTTTTACTATGGTATATTTTGAATCAAAATGTTTCTATCGACCTAGCGTAACATCTGAAATCATCTTTGTGGAACTTTGATATGTAAAATTTCGACTTTTTGGCCAGAAACCTCTTTTCATATTTTCGTAAATTGCTCAGTAAGTTTATTCAAAACATCCACCTTATTTAGTACCGTTGGATGCGCGTTGAAAAGTACTCCAAGAAAGATTAAGGGAGGAAGAGCTGACCATCACGATTTATATAGTCGAATTTTGAAAAATAGATTTATTGAGTCGAAAATAAGCAAGATCTGCCAATCTGGAGCAGAAGTTGAGCGGATTCTTAAATAACTTTTTGGTTGTCAACATCAATGCCACACTCAAAGTGAAGGTAATTATTGCTATTGCTAGCTCATAATAAAGAGAGTTCTACGGATTAAAAGGTACTATAGCTCAACCTAAATACATTGCTTTGCTTTTTTTTTCGCACATTTCTATATTGTATAGGTTTAATTGCTGCAAATTGCTAGTCCAAATGCGAAGCTTGAGGTAAAACACAGATGATCACTTTGTTCAGAGATGCATGTAGTACGTTGGGTTTGAGCCTTACTTTACTCCATGGTTGATACTTTCTATAAAAATAATTGCAATCTAGGTAATCTAAAGCAACATAAAATAAACATCCTTCTAATGTTACTATATTAAATGTGGTGATCTCCTCTCTATTAGCAATGGCACTAATAAGGAACTGCCGTAGCAAATTTCGCAACAACTAATGATCTAATCATTATAGAAGAAAAATGCTCAACCATAGTTGTATATTTATTTATAAATACAGCCATCGCATATATGCGCCATCACATATATGCACCAACTGGTCAACATGGGTCAACTTGCTCTGTAAGAATGTGCAGGAACTCGAGCAATTAAACAAGTGAGCTTCTGATCACACAACAGGAGTACATTTCATCGGCAAAGAATTACTCTATAAGTTTATCTATTCTTGTTTAAGAAATAAAAGAGTGATACTTGATCACTCCACGCAATAATCAGAAAATGCCACTTAAAACTGAATTGTGTTAAATACACGTGGATATCACTTTTCTTCATGATGACAATATGTGAATATCAAACAAGGAATTTCCAATTGTGGCATTATCGGGAAGGAGCAGGCCTAAACAATCAATTGCATATGATATCTCTTGAAACTGATAGGACAGAAGATCAAATCAAAATAGGTGTGATAAGGGTTTTATTTGATGAAACGGCAGAAAAAATGACCACTGGTGCACGCTATATTCTCCTGCATTTGTGTCACATTTGATGAAATGTTTAAAGTAATGTTTATTTGATAATGAAATGGGGGTATTATTACTACTACAAAGAATATATATATATAGTAATAATGGATATATAAATGCTGCATGGTATCTAAACAACTTACAATAGTAAGTCCTGTCTATGTAAAACGAGGTATTCCTGGACCTCAATTGAATTCACAAAGCAATTGTATTTAATCAGGTTCAGAAAGGATAGCTCCAGTTGATTGATTTCTTGCAATGTGTAGAATCGACTGCAAATGTTGGCCATGCGTGCATTATTCAACCAAACAGGTGTCTCCTCTGTTGACGTTTGTTCTTCTGGAACAATATTTTGGCTGGAGCCCCAGCATGTGCCATGTAAATATTTTGATGCCACAAGTAACGAAGCTACAAAGATGCGGTGAATGGTATCTACATTCAAGCTATTAATAATCTACCATCATCACATCATGTATACATGTACACTATGTACGTACCTTGGTCGCCAATTGCATTTTTTGGGAGTGCAGCTTTACATCTCTCTATATAAATCAGAGCAACAACAGCAATGTGACATGATATGCGAGCTTGTGATGTGATTTTCAAGATAAAATAAACTAATTCAGGTGCGGTACGTTTTGATCCAGCTGGTAATGGTCGAGTGGGAATGAGATCACACAACTTGAATGCGAAAAAGTCTATTTTATATTTATTTTGTTATGAGATTGGGGGCCTGGAGAATGCGTTATTTTCATGTCCGTGTAATACCTGTTAAGACGGAAGGCAATGGTCGATACGGATGATGTTCCTGGTGTTGGCCTTTGAGGTAAATGTTGTTGGCTGTGTTGGTCGCAGTAGTTATCGTGATGTTGCTATGCTTGGAATTGATTGTTGAGGAGGATGGGGATGTCAACATGTCGAAGTTGGATGAAGAAAGAGAGGGGAATAGTTTAAAACAATAAATACAATGCTTATTTATATGAGATTACCCAGAGCCCAAATTAGGCAATCTTGTGCCTGAATAAATCAATTTCCCAATCTGAACCAATAACAGACATTTCAGTTCGACAGCTGACACTGATATGATTTATAATAATCAAACGTTTGACAAACAGTTAATTGCAACTTTATAATTTGAATGAAAGAAATATTATGTATCAAGGTTTATTTACAGTTAAGAGAGAAAGAAAAAGGAAGTTTGTAACAAATTAGCCAATTTTAATTTATTAAAGTATTTACTGACGAGCAGCGATTTCCTTAGCAGCAATGGCAGCACGCTTGGCCATCTTAGCGTTGGACTTGGGACCCATAATACCGCCACCCCAGTGACGACGAACATCTTCCCACTTCTGGGCAAAGTTGGTGTTGACAGCAGAGACGATGGTAGCTAACTCAGCCTTATCAGCCTCAGAGACTTCGGTCAAAGCAAGAGCAGTGGCAGTCTTCTTGTGGACAAGTGTACCGAGACGAGCCTTACCCTTGACAATACAGTAAGGGACACCCATCTTACGGCAGAGAGCAGGGAGCCAGAGAACCAACTCAATGGGGTCAACATCATCAGCAATGACGACCAATTGAGCCTTCTTGGCCTCAACCAAAGCGGTGATGTGGTTGATGCCGTACTTGATGACAACAGGCTTGTCAGTCTTGGCAACCTCCTTCTTCTCAGACTTGGCAAGAGCAGCAGCACGAAGACGATCACGCTTCTCGTTCTTGGACTCGGGTCTGTACTTGTGCATCAACTTGAAGACTTGAGTAGCAGTGTTCTTATCCAAAACATGGGTGAATTGGTTAAGAGCAGGAGGGACCTTGAGACGTTGGTAGATGATCTTCTTTTGACGTTGAAGTTTGACATATTGAGGCCACTTGACGAAACGAGAGACATCACGCTTGGGTTGAACATCTTGACCAACACCAAAGTTCTTGGGAGTCTTTTCGATCAAAGGATTGGCAGCAGCCTTGGTGGTTTGCTTACCCTTAACGGCGTAGGGGGAAGGAGCGACCTTTTTACCGGTAGACTTCTTGGTGGATGGAGGCTGTCATGGAGTGATAAGGGTTCGATCAGATTCAAATTCTTTTACAAATTCACAACTCTGATAAAACTACACTCTAACAAGTTGGATATTTCCGTGAGGAAATAGAGACACAACTCAGCCAGAACAATTGTTTACACCCATTTGTCACAAAGGATACTTTGATTCAAAATATAGGATGGATATTTTGTATACATAAAAATACAGCCAACACAGATTTATAGATGAACCGCATCCTTTGATCCAAATAGGAAGCAACAAGTGAAGTTTTCATCGTATAAAAAGAAATTTTGAACTTACCATTAGAACAAGATGGATGGATGGATGTTTAAAGAAAGAAACAGATGTAATTCACCACGTTCAACATTTCTTTTATACCAGAAAAAATTCGCTTGTACGCTCTTTTGTAGTCATCTCCGTTCCAAATCAACCAAATCCGGGCAGCCATGGAGGGTAGACAATTTGTGTGAGATTGACTGGACATGCTGGATCAGAAGCTCAATCAAATAATGTCTTGCAGAAGCATGCCGTTTCTAGTTCAAGTTGGCCCTTTATAACTTGAGCGGAACATTGCAACAAAATACTTCCAACAAAGCGCAGCTTATTCCTAACATTAGATGTAGCATGTCTTCAATTTTAGCATAATCAAAACGTAGAGTGCCATAGCCCTTGCACTATTCAATTCCCTTCATCCTTTAAGCTACTTTTCTAAAGCACAATGCACACTACTTTTCCAAATTCTATCACTCTAATCTGCCATACAATATCAAACACCATTCAATCCAAGCTAATCATCAATGTTCAATCTATAACAACACGAGACGTATGCTTTTTTAATTGAAAAAATAACACAAGCTAAGAAAAAACAATTTAATAGAAAGTGGTAGGTCTCTTGGCGACAAAGAGAGCACGGTGCTTCTTTTCGACGTTGGCAAGACGGTGAGGCAAGGGGAAAGCAAGCTTGGGGGTCAAGAGTTGCTTGATGTATTGACGACGGACATCGGCATCCTTGACTTCAGCAACACGGATGATTTGAACAGATCTGAAACGAGCACGGTGACGAGCAGCCATGTCTTGGTAACAGGTCTCAACAGCTTCGGTACGGCGCATAGCACGGTATTCCTTGTACATGTTGTGGGTACCGGAACGAGAATCGTAACGGATCCAGATACCAAAGTTCTTGATTTGTTCAGGACGCTTCTCGGCAATCTATAATACAGTCGTTAGTAAGTGTTGCATTCCTATCCCCATTTCTGAAAGATACATACAAGGTTGACAGAGACAATCTCACCAGCAGCCTTCTTGACCTTACGGAGCTTCTTCAAAAAGTACCAGAAACGAGACTTGGCAACAACAACGTTAGGAGCAAAGATGCGCATACGGAAAAGCTTGGGAGCAACTTCTTGGGCGGAAGGGAGTTTACGACCAACCACCTATATCAATTCAACATGTTAAGCACGACATGATTTAATTTCAGGCTCTATCTACGCAAAAGTTACCTGATATTCGTGGAACTATTGACAGGTAACAATGAAAAAGCAGAGATTAGGTTAGCAAACGGAACTGACATCTTGTTATAAACAGCAATTTGTACACTATCCATCGAGATATCAAAGATCCATGCTGACGGACATTGCGGTACGGTTCATCTGATAAGTAATCTCAAGCTGCCCCTGATTTCAGTATGCATGTGGTGGTACATTTCATGATTACTTGCTGTCAATACGCTGTATATAATGTGATGCATACGGTAGGATGGATGCTGAGATGCCTCATGTTGGATGGATGGGCGGATGGATGGGATCGCATGAATCCATCATGTCAAACTCGTAATTTATATGGTTGTTGGTTGAATCCGCATGTCGATGTCTTTGTATCTTAATGATAGTTGTGTACAAATTGCTATTTAAATGTTGATGCAATGATAACTTACTCTAGCCATCGTGCCTATAAAGAAAGAGAGAAGGATTCAAACTGCTTGCTTATATGAATTTGTCTTTTGTTTCGATATGCCCCCACCCCCTCTCCCCCCAAGTACTACAAGCGAACCCCCCAATTTCATTAGTTACCGGACAGATATGTTTCAGACCGGACAATTTCTTTCGCTTATCATTTAATCAAATTTTTTCAATACCTACATGATCACACCTCTCCACCATTTTCTCTGCATTCACATTACTATGGGACCAAGGAAACAAAGACCTAGCGGAAACCCATTGACAAAGCAAATCGAGAATCGAGTGATAGCATGTCTCAACAAGTACAAGGCAGCTGGCTACACTGACATGTCGCCTGTCACTCTTCTGACCTACATTAATCGCAACGAACCTACATTGCGCAGACACAAGAGTCAAGCCATTGAGCTCGCCCTGGAGAAAGCACTTGATGCCATGGAAAACGAGTCGGCTAGTACACAGCCCGCTGAATCGTAATGTGTTTCTACAGACTTTATGTGCCAAATCGAAATGACTAACCTTACTTATAGATCTGGATCTGGTGATGAAGAAGCAGCAGCAGAGTATGCTTTGGTGAGTGAGATAAGATCAGAATCATGGTTGACTGAATATCTACCGCCGGGAACATTCTCCAAAACTAACACCACTCCAATTAAGCCTGCTCAAGACGACAATGCCATGAACAAATCTGTCACTAATTTGTGGAACCTGCACAAAAGTCCAGCAAGCAGTGGTGCTGCCTCTCCAGTCATTAAATCAGGGGCTGCTACACCTGTAAATGTATCCACGCCCATCAACGAGGAATTGCCCATTATTCCTATTGCCAACGAGGCAGAATTACCAGCCACTATACCTGTTAATGACGATAATGCAACTGCTAATGCTGCAGCTGTTGCCACATCCAAATCGAAAAAGAGATCAAAGATGACCAAGGACGCTGGATCAGCGCCCAAAAGACCCAAGAGTATGTGCATGTACCAACGTATGTAATTTCTGTGCTGATTTCTTTTTCTTTTTTTTTTATCACAGCTTCATCAGAAACTAGAGAGGCACCTTTCATCCCTAAAGCCAAGCTGTCCGATTTAGGTGGCATCGACCATTGCATTGAGGAAATCATGGAATTGATTGCTATGCCATTAGCACATCCTGAGGTATACCTTCATACGGGTGTTCAGCCACCTCGCGGTGTGCTTTTGCACGGTCCTCCAGGTTGCGGTAAAACTAGATTAGCTCATGCTATTGCCGGTGTAAGTGTGATCCTGCTTTAATTGTCATGATGTGGAACTAAGAATTTGAATCAGGAATTGAATGTGCCATTCTTCAACATTTCAGCTCCTTCGATTGTATCTGGTATGTCTGGTGAATCTGAGAAAAAGATCCGTGAAGTGTTTGAGGAAGTCAAAGTAAGTTGCAATTCTTGAGGATGCTTGATGTTGGCGTGCTAAATGTGATTTGCTGACAGGAAAATGCACCCTGCTTGTTGTTCATTGACGAAATTGATGCCATTACACCCAAAAGAGAGACTGCACAGAGAGAAATGGAACGTAGAATTGTCGCTCAACTTTTAACCTGCATGGATGGTATGGACTGGACATGCGCTCTTCATGAATGTGTGTATTGATAAACCCTCTAAACGCTAGATTTGTCCTGGGAAAAGTCTGACAACAAGCCTGTGATGATCATTGGTGCTACAAACAGACCCGACTCTTTGGATGCTGCTCTTCGTCGTGCAGGCAGATTTGACAGAGAAATCAGTATGGGTGTGCCTGATGAAAAGGCCAGAGAAAAGTAAGCTCGTCTTGGATTTCATGATGGACTAGTTAACTCACGCTTATTGGACACAGGATTTTAACTGTGTTGGCATCCAAGCTTCGTCTTGCTGGTGATTTCGACTTTGCAGAGCTTGCCAAAGCAACACCAGGTTATGTCGGCGCCGATCTTCAAGCGCTCATTACCACAGCAGGCGTTACAGCCGTAAAACGTATTTTCAAGCACCTGCAAGCAACTACATTTGCAGAGAGATCCAGCACCGTGCTGGAAAAAGTAAACGAAATTCAAATTGACGAAAACTCGATGGATATTGACGATGCCACCATGTCAGAAGTCGCACAATCAACATTAGAACAAGATGATACCATAACTGACCAACCTATCCAAACCACCACAGTCGAAGAATTCGAAGCACAAACACCTCTCGAGCAAATTAGAAACATTTCAGAATTCATCAAGCATAAAGAACCCTTAACGGAGGCACAACTCGAATCACTTGCTATTACACACGAAGATTTCAAGCACTCGCTTAAAAAAGTGCAGCCATCCTCCAAGCGTGAAGGTTTCGCCACGGTGCCTGATGTGTCTTGGGACGATATTGGTGCGCTTCAATATGTACGTGATGAACTGCGTATGGCCGTGGTGGAGCCTATCAATCATCCCGAGTTCTTTGAACGTGTAGGCATCACCAATCCTGCTGGTGTCTTGCTCTGGGGTCCTCCTGGTTGTGGTAAAACGTTGCTGGCCAAAGCAGTTGCCAATGAAAGCAACACCAACTTTATCTCTGTCAAGGGCCCTGAATTACTCAACAAGTATGTGGGTGAGAGTGAGCGTGGTGTTCGTCAAGTGTTTGCTCGTGCTCGTGCTTCATCTCCTTGTGTCATTTTCTTTGATGAATTAGATGCTCTCTGTTCTCGTCGTGATGATCAACAAACTGACGCCTCTGCTCGTGTGGTGAATACCTTGCTGACTGAATTAGATGGCGTGGAGAACCGTAGTCAAGTCTATGTCATTGCAGCTACCAATCGTCCTGATATGATTGATCCTGCCATGTTGCGTCCTGGTCGTTTGGATAAGCTGCTCTACGTTGAGCTACCTACGCCTTCTGAAAGATTAGACATCTTGACGAAATTGAGCAAAAAGACACCACTAGGCCCTGATGTGGATTTAGTTGAAATTGCAAATGATGCTCGTTGTGAAGGTCTCTCTGGTGCAGATCTGGCCTCCTTGGTGAGAGAGAGTGCTGTTGCTTCCTTGAGAGCTAGATTCTATACATCGGGAGTCATGGCTTTGGATGCGAAATCATTAAGCGCTCAAGATATCTTTGTGACGAAGAAAGATTTCGATATGGCATTTACCAAGGTGTCGCCTTCTGTTCTCCCTCAGGTAAGGATCATTTTTGTATTTGGGTGCTCTAGAATAGATGCTAATTTCTTTCATAGGACAAAATCGCTTTTGACAAGTTGAGAAAGAAGTACGGATAAACAGCACCGTAATAATTACTTTTCCTTATAGACATTTTGTTGTATATTCTTTCTCTGTTCACCAAGTATTATCCCCACTTTCCCTTTTTCTTTTATCATGTAACCTCTATTAAAAACAGATATGTAATGTACTCTATCATGCGAAACAGATGAGGTTGCCACATTTTGAACACATAATTGAGTTGTCCTGTTAATTGGACATGCATATCTCTGGGCAGTCTTATAGCTTATTGTTTGTACATTAAAGGCTAATGACAAATGTTTCATTTCAATTAAGCAATTGTGGCTATGAAAGACGCCAACTGCAGTACGCTTACAGATTAATAAAGCATGTGTAACACGACGAGTCTTTGACGCCAATTCATACCTATCAGTCTTTTTGTAAGCAGGCACCTGTCAGCGGGAAACCGCTTCTTTCCTGATGCAATTTATACAATTTAACATTACATAATGTTAACGGATTTGGCATTAGCTGATACTTGAGGATATGAAACAAATGATTTAGACATTGACGGATTGCATATGGCTAAATTTCAGCCGAAAATGCTCAAGGTGATACAATTAAAATCAAGGTCCAGCATGTGAAGGATATTGTTTAACCGTGGATTGCTATTTCATATCATTTGCAAGTGAATTGCTGTCTATTCACAATAACACACTGCTGTCCATTGGCATCATTATAGAAAGACACAACTCTAACCTTATATCTTGCACGAACACAACCCACTTTGCTTGCGCCAATCTAAAATGAATTCCTGTAGAATGCAAAAGATGATTTCTACAATGAAAATAGAACATCCATGTCGTACCACATTTTTTTCAGTGATCGAAGTTTTTTTTTTGTCTCGCATTCACACAGAGTATATACAGCGAAGCATCGTTAGCCAACAGCTATTGTATTGCAGTTGCTCTGTTTTGGCACTTAAACATACCATAACAGTAAACATCGATCTTCTGCATTTATATGCTAAAATATGGATTTTCTATTGTTCAACATCAATCTTTAGAATTTAGGGAGCCGCTAGTTGAGTGTGATGGATGAATAAGGAACATCAAAAAAAAAAAGACATGCTCTCTCTCTTTCTTTCTTCTCTTTCAAACTATATCTTCTCTGAAAAAGAAACAGCGTCTTTTTCTTCCGTAGCCAAGAGGAACCAAAACCCCCACACATCAATTACTCCTATGGCTGAAAAGTCTTCAATTCATACACCAGGTAGTGCAGAGCCTGTAACTATCAAAAAGGTAAACCCACACTTCAAACACGCAAACCGGGACAATTGACTCTAACGCGTTCTGCGCACAAAAGATTGGAGCAAAATACATTGCTTATTCTCATACACTATTTGCATACAGTAAGTTTTGTCTTGTCAGATAACCTTGCTGGAATTCTCATGTGTGGGATGCTGTGTCTATAGGTGCCTTTTTCACAGCGCTAGGTGTTGCATGCTACACTCATTATCACAAGATTGTGCAGAATGAATATTTCGGTTATCCTGATGTAAGTGAATACAAGATAATAGGATAATGGGGGATTGTGTCTGATACATGCGTGCTGCATAGGAATGGTTTCCTAGTGTGAGTGCTACCACAGGCGATAGATACCCTGCTCGTGCAATCTTCCAAATTTTAATTGCCTTAACATCTGGCCCAAGATTTGCGCTCGTCTTCTTGTGGTACTTTTACATTACTCATTCAGCAAAGACGGTATCAAAAGGATTTGGATTGGGATTGTTGGCAGTGGGCATTATTCGTACAGTTTCGTGTGGTGGCTGGGTCTACATTACTTCCACAGATGATCACCTCACACACGATATCGCCATGGTCATTTACTTGTTGTGCACGTTGCCATGGCAACTGGGCGTGCTCTACTCTAGCTCCAACGACAACCAAGTGGCCGTGAGATGGAGAAAGTTCTTGACGTCAGCTTTCTTTACGACATTACCACCCATGATCTACTTCTTTATTCAACACAAGGTTCAACGAATTCCAGGAGGTACGTGTGCACACATCTAATTGTGAAGAGATGAGAGATGCTCAATGCCGACATGCAGCTTATACGACCTACGCCTTCTTTGAATGGTCCTTGATTCTATACGATGTCGCTTATGATGCAGTAACCGCTATTGAATTCCAAAACTTTGAATTGTCCATTGTTGATAAAACCGGCAATTCTCCAATTGCAGAATCGTAAGTTTTCACCTTGTTTTGTCGTGACTTATTCGGGAGACTAATACACTTTAAAACAGTTCCGTGCCATTCGCCTCAAAGTAAAGTATTTCTTCTGCCGCATTATATTTTTGTTAACATGTCGAGTACTGACCGAATCAAACCGCCCACTAGTCCTGAAGGAAGTATTTCGCCCTCGACATTGCGCACATTGACAGCCTTCACAGGGTTCGCCGCAGAGACGTATTTGGGTAAGCGCTTTCAGCGTCATTTATTTGATAAAATACATATGCTTACTGTTTCACAGCTTTTGTCTTTTGGTCAATGCTCACATCTCTCACCTTGTTGATTTGGTAAGCCAATTCTTGAAAAAAAAAAATAGTGGATCACTGATGCAAAATCTAGGTATTTTCCTCTATGGTATATGGGCATTTCTGGCTTTGAAGCCTTCTTGTTTATTACACTGATGCCCATATTCCTTGGTATTGCACCCTTGAGACGCTTGGTTGCTAAATACCGTGGATTCTTTCACTTTCTATCATTGATCGGTATCGCTTCTTACCTCAAAGCGGACCCCGTGTGGCGTTTATCCATGACCGCTATTGGTCTTGGCTTGAGTTTGACTACTTGGTGTGCTCATTGGATTGAATCAAACAAACATACCGGTGACTTGGAACGCTCTGCTCTCATTTGGGGCCTTGGTTTAGTCATGCATTGTGTTGTCAAATTGGCTTGGTTCACTGAAAACCCCATCTGGCCCATTATGAATAAGAACAATGGTGGTTGGAACGATGCTGGCATTGTGCTAGGCATTATTGCTTGCGCTGAGGTGTTGCTTCGTGATAGTGCTGTCCGTCAATCTACCGAGAATGGAAAGGACTTGAGCTCCTTGTCTGGCACCAATGCTACTAGACAGTTTGGTAGTTCTTTCATGGCTGCCTCTGGTTTTGGCTCCCTCTTGTTTGCTCTTCATTCCATGTTTACCGATTCCTCTACCATCATGCGCTGGACTGTGGACGGTTATCCTAATTATGGTCCTGAACCTGTGCCTTGGGGCGTTGCTACTATTGCTGCCTTGGCCTTTGGTCTCTTACTTGCTCCTTATCGTCGCTTGACCACTAGCTTTGTTTGGTATGTGGTGGGTTGTGGTGCCTGTGCTGTGTTCTACTGCTACTCTGCTTGGACAGCTTATTACGGCGGCCTTATTCTGGGAACATACTTTGTCTCCATCACACCTGCTCTCATTCGCGGCATCTCTACTCAGTCTCCCTTCAAGACTTTGTTTGGCTCTTTCATGATCTATAATGTTTTGTGTTTGGCTCATGTCTGGGTAGTTGCCTATGAATTTGTGCCTGGAGGCGTGTATGCTCGTGAGCGTACCGATGCCATCTTGGTCGTCTTGATGGGCTTGACTGGTTTAGGTGTTTTGAATGCCAATAGACAAGCTTGTCTAGATGTTCAAAAGAAGTTGGCCCAATTCCACGTATTGAAACATACTCGTGCCATGACTCGTATGTTTGTTGCTGGTTTCATTGCTATTTCTGCTGTTGTAGCCTCCAGTCGTGTCGCCAATGCAAAGACACCTGTTCCTTATACTACCTCCGAGAAATCCTTCACTGCTGCTATCTGGACTATTCACTTTGCTCTTGATAACGACATGTGGGCTAGCGAGAACCGTATGCGCGATGCTATCCGCGATTTGGAATTAGATGTTGTTGGTAAGATCTGCATATTCTTGTTGATGGAAAATGAGCACTCATATGTCTTTACCTTATAGGCTTGCTTGAATCTGACACTATGAGAATCATCATGGGTAACCGTGATTGGGCTCAATCCATCGCTGAAGAGCTGGGTTACTATGTTGACTTTGGTCCTGCCAGTATGAAGCATACCTGGGGTTGTTTGATGCTCTCCAAATTCCCTATTCTTAAATCAGAACATCACCTGCTACCCTCTCCCGTAGGTGAACTTGCCTGCGCTATTCATGCAACGCTCGATGTCTATGGTCAACCTGTTGATTTCATCGTTAGTCATAACGGTCAAGATGAAAACTACAATGACAGAATTCAACAAACCACTGAATTAGCTCGTATCATGCGCACAAGCCCTAATCCATTTGTCTTCTTGGGTTATGTTGTGACAAAACCTCAACAAGAAATTTACCATCTCTTATTTGACGGTGGTGATATGAATGATATCGACCCTACCGATTGGGATCGCTGGTGTGAATATGTTGGTTTCCGTGGCCTTCGTCGCGTTGGCTATGCTCGTATCAGTCATGGCGGTATCACAGATACAGAAATTCAATCAGGTAAATTCCAGTTGGTGCAAAATCCCAAGGACTATTGGAAGGCTTCATATGATCGCATCCCTGAATCCCAAGTGCCTCCTGCTTTAAGATATCCTTCAATGTTCTATGGTGCTGGCGTTCGTGGACATCGTTATCATGTTTTCAACGAGCCCCGTTACTTTGAAAACTAAAAAAGAAAAAGCAGAACATTGTTTTCTAGTACTTTACAATTAAATAAATTTATATAATTATCCAGTTTGAATTGTTAATGTATACACCATGTAGTTTTTTGATTGAATTTAAGGAGATGTTACAGGCATGAAAGCTGTTTTTCGTTATCAAGTTAAGTGCCATCATGTTTGAATCACTGTGATTATCAATGGCGGATGTCACACAACTGGCAGCACACAAAGAGACTTGAACCACCAAGAAACTGAAGAAATATACTGTTAGGCGCATTAAACTGGGCTTTGTACTATATATAATAATGCAAGAATACCTGTTGTAGATCATTGGAGTAATAAATCCTCACTGCCTCTGCTATAAGTATAATACATGGCTGTTTAGGTGAGTTGTGTCAGCTGCATTATACAAAGCTTAAACTAATCAGTAGTCTAGATTGGCGTATATTACTGCCTTTCATAGCATGAAAGATAGATCAAACACTGAATATTTGTATCAAAATACCTGTTTCTGATTCCATTTTTCTTTCTTTCCTCTCCTCATTCACACATGATATAATAAAGAAAACCAAACATGAGTCATTTCAAAGATACTGTTTACAGCAAAGCCCCCTTCAGTGTTCGCGTTGTAGAATTTGACTGCCTCAATTGTGGTAGACGTTGGAGTTGTGCAAATGGAAGCCTAGAAGACTATCAAAAATGCAATAATTTTTACGCTGAATGCTACCCTGTGGGTTCTAGAATACGGGAACCCACCAGGTTTGGCAATGAGAACAGACAAACACTTCAAGGACATAACAAAGATATATGTGGCAAGTGCGCAAGGTTAGGAAGATCGTGTATGATGCTGAGCAACGAAAGCGACAACGACACTGACGATGTGGATACGTACATGAAGATTATACCCCAAGCACGTCAATTGAATTCAAGAGGCTATCATCAAGATGAAGATCGACCTGTTACTGGAAACTATTCGCCCAAGCAATCGCCTGAATTGACTACGCTGGCGCTTCGCTACCTTCCAGAGCCTTATGCACCAAACTATTCAAACAGGATTAGGCTAGCTACAACTTCAAATGACATTACATCCCTAGGAATGACTGTAGCAGAAACGTTGAAAAATGTGATTCATAGTGCTCAAGAGAAAGCAGCAAATGAACCATGGGATGGCACTTTTATTTACGAGGATTGTAATGAAGAAGAGGACGAGGACAAGAACCAACGAGATACTAATACATTAAACGAGATATGGGATTATGAAGCCTCTGTCTTTAATCAAGATGAATGCGATGACTATGATGAATTGCATTACAACAGCGTGCTCAATCGCCTTGATGATGAACTGGACTTCAGCAGTGATAATGACGAAGAGGAGGAATCTAACGAGAATAAAATAGTTGCTTTTGATGACAGCAACGACATTGAGCCCTATTTCTACCAAGATGATCAAAACTACTCCTTAAGCCGAGATGAAGAAGCTTGTTTTGATGATATAGATAATTTGTCGTCTGATGATGATTTGTACAAGAAGCAAATAAGAAACCGATTACTTCGCAGAGGAAGAAGGCATGTCTTACAAGGTCGAAAGAACTCTTTGAAATTAATTGTTGGTTGAGTCCATTGAGGAATAGCATGAACAAGAGTAAACTTCGGCGTATATACATATAACCATATTCAAACCTAAACTTAGTAATAATAAACAATGAATGAAGCAGTATTTAAAACAGCGGCACCTCATTGAACGAGTGGCAGCTTTTCTTATAAGCCAATAATGTAACAAATAACGTAAACCACTTGATAGTTTCTGGTTAACCTTTATATGCAAACACTCTAGCAAATCAATATTTAGATGCTAATTCGTTGCACGCATGAACACACTGGAGCATTTTTTGAATGACATGATAAATACAACCATGATTCATGCGTCAATCTGAAACGTGCGCATAAAACTCTCATACCACTGATCTGATGCTAGGATAGTGTTTCGCTTTGTCCTTCTTTTACTTTCTCTTGGCTGATATATTTAAAGGTTCTGATTTCTCAATTCCCCAGACATCATGGCAAAAAAGACCTATTACTATGCCGTGGCTTCAGGAAAAACGCCTGGAGTATACAAAACTTGGAAAGAGGTACAAATACAAGTCAAACGATACCCCAATGCGATTTTCAAGAAATTTACAGTACGTTCAGATGCAGAGGATTTTGTACGTAAAAAGCAGCCTGCATCATTATCTCTTTCTCTCAAAGAGGTCGAAGCATCGCAAACAAGAACAAGAATGTCAGATCCGCCCAAGGTTGCCACAAGTAAAAGAAAGCTGGATCGTGATGATGATGATGATGATGAAAAGCATCTAAAAAAAAGCAAAAATTGAATAAAACAAACGAAGCATGTACCCAATGCTGATATCATAGATGCCAATTTGTATTGTTTTTGTTTTCAAGTGGTCTAACAATTGCATACCTATCATGCAAGTTAGTGTCATGAGCATTTCTTCTGTCTCCAGCATAACCTGATGCGCGAGAAAATAAAGTCGTAAAATGATATATTTGCATTTTAACCATTAAAAATCAACATCAAACGGATGCCTCTGAAGAAGCGCGTTTTAAACATACCACTAGTACACATCACGTTCAAACTGTCCACCCATTGCGGGAAAATGCTCTGTAACAACCCATAGCTTTGGGTTTGACTCTTTTACAATGCTCTGCATCTGTAACTGTTACAACAATGCATATATATGGGCATACAGCATACATGCAATTTCTTTTACTGCCTGAAAATATGCCAAACAAAGCGAAATTTATGTGCACTTGGACCGTGTCTTTTTGTTTTAGAAGCCGTTTTAGGCTGTCAGAATAACACCAAACGACTGCTCTCAACTAGTGCTAACTTTCTGACACCTTTGCTCAACTTTTTGGGGACCAAAAAACATGGACAAAATTCGACCAAAAACCATGAGGTACCCCTCATGGTTTTCATCGAAAATCAAACGATCGCGTTTTTCACCTTGATAACGAAGAATTTTACTATGGTATATATTGAACCAAAATGTTTCTATCGATCCCAAGCAATCCCTGAAACTGTATTTGCGATACTTTTATATATAAAAATTGGATATTTTCGGCAAAAACATCATTTCGTATTTTTATGAATTGCTCAATAAGCGTGTTCAAAACAGCTATTTTAGTTAACACCACTGGATGCGCAATGACAAGTACATTAGAAACGCATTAGGAAGCATAGGGTGATTACCACACTTTAGATAGTCGAATCTAGCAAATAAATAATCGTAGAGTCGAATTTGATCAAATTTGGCCAACCTAGAACAGGAGGTTGTCTGAGTTTTAACTATTTTTGGCTGCTGTGGTAGAAGCAATGCCATGCTCACCTTGACGGTAAATGATACTTCTGAAAGCTCAAAAGATGGGGATTGCGAATCAAAAAAGTACTGTAGCTTATCCCAAATAACTTAATCTGCTTCTTCTAGTAAGTTTAATGCAATTAAGCGTCTGTAAAGCCTAGTTACATTAATCGCAAGCTTCACAGCAAGTATCCCGCACTTGTAGCATGCATTCTCTCGGGTATCTGCTCATAAATCAGTGAATGAAGTTCGAATTTAATGAAAAAGCAGCCAATTTATTACTTGGATTGCGTTAGACACACAACTATTTTTCAAAGTTTGCTATGCAACATAACAAACTATACCAGTTGATTAAAAAATTAAACCTTTCGGGTAAACGCATAAATGCCCTCCTTGCCGTTAAACCGTATTACAAAGTGGAGGTTACTTTGGATGACACAACTTTAAAAAAAAAAAAAAAAAGTTTACTATCCCTCTCTTACTTGCGCGGGTAGTATGTTGTACGAATGGAATTTGCTCATTACACAGCGCATTCCAAAGAATAGGAGATGGTGTAACAACTTCGTTCAATATCATTGAAAGAATGAACTCGAACACGGTGAATTATTTGAGATGTGATTTGAAGCACAGCGTTTTTGTAAACATCTGGTAGCGCAATGGCGCCATTAAGCTCATATATAAGCTCAACTATACTGACATTTCACTTCTCTTCCCTCTTCCCAATAACTTGCGTTTTACATATAGCCAACAATCCGTCGTTTTGTCTTTGGTAATAACCGAGTCGTAACATTTTCTTTCAATTACTCTAATAACAATAAATAGCTGGTTTTTATTTTCAATCAAGTAAATCACAGAAGCCTTAAAAACTGGTCCCATAAATCAGATGGCGCTTGTGAGATGCTACCTGAAAATAAAATACCATTATTAGTTCATACAATTAACTTGATAGCATGTAATCCTTAAGCATTCCTACCACATTAGCTCGCTTAATACAGTTTAAAAAGCGATAAATCATGTTTTTATAAATAGTTTGTATTTAACATTGCAGGGGATCTTAACTTCAGGATTTGAGATAATTTTGTGATACATGTCGAATGGTACGATGAACAGGCACAGTTCCTTTATTGCACCCTCACCACAACCAAAGAAACTTTTAGGATTGGTGAATCAGAAAAGAGTCTTACGGGGCTTATACTGCGGCAAATCTTCATTATCACTGCATCACACTAAAGCGTATGGAATTAAGCTCTCATTGATTATATGTACAACGACACACAATATGACATTGTCACTCTTAACAAATTTTGAAAATTTGGTATCGACGCACGTTTGTTGGCTTCTACGCAAGGATACAACTTGGTTGCAATATGAGAATAAATTGTTGTGATTATAAAATGAAACCAAAGTCAATGTGGAACGCGTAAATTTCGAAAAAAAATCATCACTATCATTGTGTTTATTTGACCGTTCTTCTTCTTCCGTTTCTTTAGCTTTTAAGACTAGGAGCTAGCTTCTTGTTTCAAGCAAGTGTTTTGAATAATCAACATGCATTCAAACCACTGCTTGGCGTGAGGCATTAATTATTATTTGATATAGTTGGTTTCTTGAGAAGATTATTTGAATGATAGAAGTTTACTAAATTCCATAAAGCAAGAAAAGCTATTCTACGACGAACTCAATCGCTTCGCTTTTCAATATTAGAATGATCGATTACATCCAACATCTTGAAATTAAATAGTATAATAGCTTGTTGATCAAGCTCAAGCTAGCGTAGCGCGACTCTCTCCCATGATGGCAGAAAGATCTGACTTCACGTTTCCCTTAAATTGATGAATAAACCCTAGAACCGACACGTTCAAGCCCAAATGTTAAACATGATCTTACGAGAAATAGATGGGATAACTACATTAGAACAGGTTTTTTTTTCCTCTTTTTTTTTTCCAAAGATTTTCCCATCGACCATGGCTAGTGTTTGTTTTCGTTCAAGATGATGGTGTAATGTGTACTTAAATGTACATAACGACGTACAGGAGCTGCTGTGGAAAACGCGTAATATCTTTGTAACTGCATACAAATAACTCTCTCGAATGTATCATGTCGTTACTACGGATAGATTGGTTCTAGATCCCAGAAAATTCAGACAAGCATACTCGATGTGTTGTGTGTTGTCTTTGTCATAACGTATTCAAAATTGCTGCTCCTCAGTTTAATACCTAGCTGTTGAGCGCGCTCTATTGTTAGCAAAACACACCAGAGAAATACTTACTCGTAGAGTCTCAATAACGTATAAAAACTTCTTGGATGAGATATGTTCTGGATCAAATATAGCTGTGCTGGATAGTCCTCACCGGCCGTGTATATATTCAATTCGTACACTGAGAATAGGGCTGTGAATGTTCACTCTTCAGTCATTTCAAAATATTTAGCTCTTCTAAATAAACGTAAGAGTATAAAGGTGTTTCGTTTTAGTGGTCAGTAAGTATAAGCATGTGCAAAGTCAACCAAAATAACATCAACACATACTTATAAACTACAAACTGAATCATTCTCATCTTCTCTGCCGAGCTCGTCTACTGAAAGTAGTTCTCAGTTTTCTTCAAAAGCGCATGTAATCTCCATTGAATTTATGACTTGAAGAGCTACTTTGATTACCTGAAGATGAAAGCAATCGTTTTTGATTCATCAACTTTAGATGACAAAAACATTCATATATATCCTGCTAATAATGATTGTGTGTTTTCGACTACAGATTCATGTCTTGAATATGATGATTGTTTTTTCACCGAACGATGGTAGTTAGAGAAAAGAGGAGCGATATACTATGGATTGTGTTATCCATAGATATAGCCGTACAATCGGCCCTTCAACTAACTCCCAAATGCTGTTGGTGTACTCTCTTGCAATACTGTATATCATAGGTTTCTATGTGGAAGCACATGAGTCCATTTGATACAAATTTAGTGTTTTTTTTTCTCTCTTGTAAGCTTCAATATTAACCTTAAGAGACGACTAGGATATTGCCATATACCTATAACAAAATTCTCTATATACCTATATAGGGGCATGCTCATTGCATGTCTTTGTTTGGGAACTGCTGCTGATACTCTCCTTTTAATTGTATCTCAAACGTGTGGGAGTTTTTGATAGAAAAAAATGTTTCTAATAAAAATTTGATATCTTCTGTACATGTTCTATTTTATTCCCTTGAAGGCGAGAACCGCTTTGTCATTGACATTGCTCGCCATCCCATGTTGTGTTCGCAAGCCTCCGATAATCCGTACAACCTGATAATGATTGCTAATTTGCCAGAATCTCGACGTTCGTTTTAGGTTTGATTTGTACATGTGTGTTTATTTAGCTTACTAGACGATGATTGCAAGGAAGGGAGCATTAGGGTTAAATACATTGTATACAGAATAAGCATATACTTGATTAGCCAATGTCTTTTGATAGCATTGAACCTGATCTAGAAGGAGCGCAATAAGGTGCCTTTGTATAGCTGAAAACAGACGACAATTAAGTACATAGCTCATTGAGCTTCATATTATTTGATGAAAAAAAAATGAACAAAAACAATCGACCTAATATTAAGGAGTAATGCATTCTCTCTTAGAAAGCTTATTTGTTATATGTAAACATAGCATTGATTGTTTTGATTTATGACATGCATAGCGGATTCCTTCTGTTTATATCACTGCCGCATTACGAAAGGTACCCGGATTGCCCACAAGACAGATGCAAGAGACTTTAGTCTACGTGACTCAAACACTATGCTTCCCATGGTATTGATGCCCTTGACGACAATGCTAGTTAAATCTTTTACATTTTATAAACTTATTTTAGAGCCAAAGCAATATCATTACCCCAATCTGACCTTTCTCTGATCGTTTCCTCTCATTGAAACCAGCCTGGTTAAATACTGATCTGCTCTTGATTTTCTGATAGGTGATTTTTTTAAAACACTACTTGATCGGCAAACAAGAGACAAGGATCAGCGCTCTTCGGTTCCCTTAAATTGCAAATGTAAGTCTATATAAATAAACCAAGAAAGAGAAACGGCCAAAGCACGCTACTGAACCCATGCTATATCCTTAACATTATACCATGGTTTCATGGGATTTAAGAAAAACGAAATGTAATACAACATAAATCTCTAACCCATGCACATGAAGCAAACATGTTTCCCTTATTCTGTCGACATCAACTATGCAAAACAAGTTGGTTCATCTGCAGATGATTGAATATGATAATGAGTTAAGGATGATTTTATATCTTGAATTGTAAATGCTTATTCATTACATTGCACATGAAACGAGGTGCTTGGAAACAAGGCCATCAACCTGAAACAGATGAAATGGCTTTGCAACGACTTACCTTATACCCTTTATATTCACCGCCCTCAATCACATGCATGGGGAGTAAAATACATTAAATGCCATGTAACAGCGCCAGTTAGTTCCACTGGAAAACGCTTTCAATTAATGCCCTTATATGGGTGTACATACGTGTCATGCATTCACCATCATTAGCATTACTTAGATGCCACGGCTTATTTCTGATTGGCCATAATATACTCACCTTATTTTCTTTAACTTTGAATAACATGTTTCAGTCATGTCAACGTGAGCCGAGGCAAAATGGTACTCACCCCTCCCTTGGCCATATTCTATAAGAATACCGAGTTCTGGGACCCAATCATATCAATACAATAATGGGACCCTCGCGCTTTGTTACACAACTAGGCTGCATGCCCAAAAGCTTGAATACAAATATAGTAATTTGAAGTGCATCAAGTAAAGTTATATGTATCTTTGTAATGAAAAGTTGACCTAAACATCAACTACACTAAATAGAAATCAATCTATACATTTCAAGATTTTTTGTTTATACCTTTTTTTTTTATTCGTTGAAAGGCAGGTATTGGTCATGTTAGTATCGTAAAAATATGTCAAAATAGATCATCCTTCAATCCAATGTGAGTGAGTGCATCTCTCAATGGCAATATTTATATCTTCAAAGCATCAATTGTGATAGAGCGGCACCAAGACAACTTTGTAAAACTTACTGTGTTTACGTGCTAGCCTCTTATTCACACATTTTGTACTTTCAATAAATTTGTTACCAATGGGCTGGTTTAAGTAATGTGCACAAATCAAATAACAAACAAGGCTTGAGAAAATAAAAACAAAAATAAAATTTCATCCCCATAACTAGCATTACCAGTTTGCGCCGAATCATTAAAGGTTGAAAGCAATTTTAATCATATATCAACAAGAAAGTCATATCGTATCGAATTTGAGCATGGTTCAATTATCGTGTCAATAAAATAGTGCTGGGGCATATACTGATGAAGGGCGACGGTGGCATATGTAGGTGCAAGATGGATAAATGTATATTTTTGTATTAAATTTGTCAAGGGTTATTGTGTTGGTTGTTGATGCGGTGGTTTGTCTCTACTTTGAGCGAGCTGTAGCTCTAGTTCCAGCCTTTTTATTGACAGGGCATCACGATTTAATTCTATTTCTGCTAGTCGAATAGCGTATTCCATTTTGCTTCGTTCATAGTCTGCTTTTAGTGCTTCATGTTCCGCTTGTTTTGCTTTATAGGACGCTTCTTTAGCAGCATATCTTGCAATTTTGACGCTAGATGTCGTTGAATTACTATTGCTGACACTGCTTCCTTGACTTAACTTTCTCTTCTTGATGCTGTCAAGTGGATCATCTTCCACAGGTGGTAGATCTACCGCTGGAACGCGCGGAAGAGACCTTGAGTAAATCCGAGTTAATTACATTTCCCGATTATTGAATTCAAAAGCAATGTTATATATTTACCATGCTCCTCGCATGAGATGTAGAGGGGTAGACAGAGTTCTTAAGCGATTCTCGTTCAGATGCGGTAATACTGTTGAGCTTGAGCTTGCATTGTAGGCGGCAGTAGAAGGGGATGAAGATGAAGAAGGGGAATCACAATCAGGACGAGGTAATACTGAACTTTTACTATTGGCATTTTGGTGTTGTGGTTGTGGTAATGGTGGTAGTGATGAAAATCCATGATGCAAAGGTCTACTGTTGGGCGAATAAGGAATAGTTGAAGAAGAAGGTGTGGGAATAGATGTATTATTAGACGCAATCGGCGAGGTAGAAATAGGAGGGACGCATCCGTCCGTTCTCTGGTTACCGAATAGTTGTTTACATTGCTTGTGGAATTTGCTAACTTCTTTTATTTTTTCTAGCAAGAATATGTTAAAGAAGTGCGACTTTGTGCTGTGTGAAGCTAATATACATTACCATTAATCAATGCTTCATCGTTTGTACATGCATTCAACTGTAATCTCAGTTGTTCAGCCTCTCGAAATCCCTTTTCAAGAGACATCAGTTTGGATCTAACTGAGATCGCCATGTACTCATCACCATCAAATAACGTTTTCGCTACTTCACGACATGCCTGTGCCTTGTTTTTAGCCAATTTACCGTCGTTTTCTGGCAAGGTAAGCCAATTCAATATCTTTCTGACTTCATCATCGGACCAATATTTGTAGTTGCGAGGCTTCTTGGATAGATGAACATGTTCCTGAGAGGCTTCGTTTGAGTGAGAAGATGAGGGAACTGTTTCTGGGATAGTCCTGACGTCGCGCATAGGTGAACCAGCGACTGGCATGTATAAAGTAAAAGATAATTTATAAAAGAAACAGAAGAGAAAGGGGAAGACTGATGTAGATGTACAAGATGGAAAAGTGTAGAATGTAGAGGGAAGCAATTGTGCTTAAAATTTCCACAAATAAAAAGTAGTGCAATTGAGCTATAAATTGAGAGAGAAGGGAGAGCAAAGAGGGAAGAAAAAGAGAGCCAGAACAAAAGAGAACCTGAAATGCTTATTATGTATTGTTTTTTTTTTTTTTTTCTTTTATTTGTCAAACGTTATAATTTTGG
Organism: Mucor velutinosus; assembly: GCF_035048745.1. NCBI lineage: Eukaryota > Fungi > Mucoromycota > Mucoromycetes > Mucorales > Mucoraceae > Mucor > Mucor velutinosus. The sequence goes on from NW_027041908.1 coordinate 414,297, forward strand.
TTTTAAATAACCGATTTTTTCAATTTTTTCAATTTACGATCAATGAAACCTAAATTACTGTTAAACCCCACGTTAGCTATAAAGAAGCTCAATTACAAGAATGCATCGACATTTTGTGTTTGCATATAAGATCTGGAAGGCGAGATCAAGAACATCAACGTCGGGAATTCAAACACAATGCAGCAGCAAAAAAAAGTAAAAATTGCGCATTATTGAGCTAGCGATAGCTAGATGCTGTTAGTAGTACGGCAAACTTTATCATATAACAAATATTGAATGATTAAAACATTTAGGATCTAATGCTTATCATGTAATACAAAGTTAACAAAACAGATTTTGAAAGCGGAGGTTCAACCGCCTGAGCCGCCCTGATTCAGCATTTCTTTCTCCTTTCCGTGCCTTTTAGACTAAACCTGCTAGATTTTCAAGGAGCTAGACTACGCTTCTTTAGTATTACAGTTTGAAATCAGATGCGATATGTAATTTTTAGAGAGCATAGGCCAATTGATCTGTGATGGAGCACGATTTTGTTACAAAATTTTAGTCTGCACTTGAAGATTTACAATCGTTTTGGAAGGTTTCACAGCGGACTTGGTCATTTAGTAATAGGATGGTTTCATTGCTACTCACAGTTTTGTGGTGCTGTGGTATATTAGCTTTTTTAGACACTAAAAAAAAAAAAAATGGCCGGGTTTCCCTCTATGTTAGATATCGGGGTCTATATGTTATGCAAAAAAAAAAAAAAAAAAAAAAAAAAAGACCCTTTGACCACACAGGGAGTTTTCATCTCTGTTTTGTATCTTGACCAACATGGATTTCTCATATTGCCTAACAAAAGATGTTAAATTGCCAGTATCCATAAGGATGTAAGATACTCAATGTCAGATATACCTAAGCAACGTTATGGTAATAAATTACATAGTGCTACATTAGAAGGAAAACGCGATTCATTCCAGCAACAAGAGTAAATGATACTCCTTTACCGCTTCCAACTAGACTAATGAAATTCGTAATAGCAATTTGCCTGATTTATATATAACAGTTCAACTATTTGGTGATAATAAACCGCTCACTGTGCCTGTAAAAACTAGTTACAAAGCCTTTCGAAATCACTGGAGGTAAATATCGATATCATAGATGAACTTGCAGTCAGAAAAACTAAATCAACTCAATAGCTGGAATGAATGGCTTACATTACCTATCAAATACTGCGATCTGCCTTCTTCTGCACAATTTGCAATTACAGTATGGGAGACGATTGGTCCTCGCAAAGTGAAACCAGTTGGAGGCACTACGCTTAGATTATTTGGAAAACAATTGTATGTCGCAGAAAAAAGGTTGATAAAATGAAACTAATGATTGCATTAATGCCATGATAGCACACTTCGAAAAGGAAAGCAAAAGCTGCATATATGGAGAGGTTGCGAAGCCGATGGAAACCACGATACATCTACTCCCAGTAAATTGCCAAACCATGAGGATAACGACATGAACAAATTGGAAAAAGTAGGTATCGATTTGCATGAATGCTACATTGCGTTAAAATATCCATGAAACGCAGCTGATGAAGAAATTCGATTGTGGAGATATCCGTCCTGAAGAATGGCTAGATGTGATGGCATTTCGACAGATCGAGAACATTCACAAGGTATTATCATATTGCACATGGTGAGCTCCATCTAATTAACTCTGGTCTATGGTTCTGTGTGAACAGAACATATCCAACATATCCACTGAATTGGCTTTGTATGTTGACTTGCCTAAATTTGATTTCCCTGTAGTATACGGAGAAATGGAGTACAACTTGCCAGGTCCATTTACAGTAATACAAAACAGTGCAGCTCACAATATCAACGACAGTGATCCACTGATGGCTGCCATGAGTCAGCAGATCTATTCTGACCAACATAACAATAGCAATGATTTAGACCGGCAAACCTTGATGCATTACTCCATCGTGCTTGATCCTGATTTTCAGCGAGAAAACCCTGTGGAAGCTAAGCATCGACGACTAGTGCGTAGCCATCGTAATGGCCCTCTTGACCGTGACCTCAAACCCAATCCCAAGATCCGAGATGAACTGAATGTAGGTTTAAACTGACGAGCGATAGAATAATGGAATAGTCTTCTCAACCCGGCTTATCTTGTTTAAATAGAGTATCATGGGTTACCCACCAACACAAAAGCTCACCCCTGAGGAGAAAGATTTAGTTTGGAAATTCAGATTCTACCTCACGAGAGAGAAGAAGGTAGAGTATAATGATCTTTTTACTTTGGTCGCAACACATTCTGAAATGACAAACTTCAATCTATAGGCTCTAACCAAGTTCTTAAAATGCGTGGTGTGGACAGATCATACTGAGGTCAGACAGGCTGTTGATTTGCTGCCTCTTTGGGTTGACATTGACGTTGATGACGCTTTGGAGCTCTTGGGAAAAGAGTTTGAAAATAGAGCTGTACGTGCCTATGCCGTCAACCAGCTTCGAAAGGCAGACGATGAGGTATATACAGTGCAAGTCGGGTTAAAGTACCTTGAAATTTAATATCCATGATCGATTCTAGGATTTGTTCTTGTATCTGTTGCAGCTGGTACAAGCTTTGAAATTTGAATGCACATCCGACAAGACTCTTGATCCAAATGGCTCCTCATTAGCCCAATTCTTGATTGATCGTGCCACGAACGACCCCATTTTAGGCACGTTCTTTTACTGGTATGTCATTGTAGAATGCGAGGATTTGGTGTGTGGAAAGCTTTATGCCAAAGTTGCTTTTCACTACATTGAAGCATTGATTCGAGTAAGTAGCACGTTTATATTGGCATCACTGGGCTGCACATCAACCAAATATTGTTAGAGCCCTGAAGGCTACAAGAGAAGAATTGATATGCGAGAGCAGGGAAAATTGATGTCTAAGCTTACAAACCTGGCACGCGATGTCCGCAATATGAAGGAACCTCGACTCAAGAAGGTACGCACATATCCACTTGAGAGCTATACGTATACTTATCAAAAACACTCGGTAGATCGACCACATGCGAGCAAAAATTGCAGATCCCAAGGGAACGCTTCACAAATTCAAAGCAATTACATTGCCATTGGAGCCTGACAAGCAGATATTGGGTGTCGTAGCATGTAAGTACAGCATTTATGGAGAAGTGGCCATACTCATACCGTCTTTATAGCCAAATCAAGCATGTTTAACAGCAACCTCCAACCGTTAAGAATTACATTTCAGTGCGAAGATGGTTCAGAATACCCAATTATATTTAAAGCAGGCGATGATTTGAGACAGGATCAGCTAGTGATTCAAATCATCTCATTAATGAACAGATTGCTATTGAAAGAGAACCTTGACCTGAAATTGACACCCTACAAGGTTTTAGCAACTGCGGCCGACACAGGCATGATGCAGTTTGTCCCATCCATGTCACTGGCTGCTGTGCTCAACGAACATCAAAACAACATCCTCAATTTTTTCAAAGCGCATCATCCTAGCACGGAGCCCGGCAATGTCTATGGTATCGATCCAAAGGTCATGGAAACCTATATTCGCAGCTGTGCTGGGTACTGCGTTATTACTTATCTATTAGGTGTAGGTGATCGCCATTTGGATAATCTACTACTCTCCACTGATGGCCATCTGTTCCATGTTGACTTTGGCTTCATTCTCGGCCGTGATCCAAAGCCATTCCCTCCACCTATGAAATTGTGTAAAGAGATGATTGAAGCCATGGGAGGCGCCAACTCACCACACTATCTGAGCTTCCAGCAGTACTGTTATACAGCATTTACAACACTGCGCAGAAACGCAAATCTCATATTGAATTTGTTCTCGCTGATGGTAGATGCCAATATACCAGATATTAAAATTGAGCCAGACAAGGCAGTGATGAAGGTAGAGTTACACACAAGCTACACATTTTAAACACTAAACCATCTGCCACAGGTACAAGAAAAATTCAGACTTGATTTAACAGAGGAGGCAGCCATCAGTTACTTTCGTGGTTTGATATCTGAGAGTGTCAATGCTTTATTCCCTCAAATCATGGAGACAGTTCATAAGTGGGCTCAATATTGGAGAAGATAGATTTTCACATGCTGTTATGAATATTCAGGGCCAATCTGATGTTTTTAGTCATCTCTATTATTGATTTTATTTTCCCGTTCTTTAGTAAGATTTTTCCCCACACTCAGAGGTGCATCGAATATGAATAAATGGAGCTTTTCATCGTTTCTTTTTTCTTTATTCCTTTTCCTCAACTCTCGACACTACAACTTGTATCAACAACATGGTCTTCAAAACTAAACTCACTGAAATGCTTGGCATCAAGCACCCCATCGTCCAAGGTGGCATGCAATATGTTGGTGTTGCTGAATTAGCTTCTGCTGTCTCAAACGCTGGTGGTCTTGGTTTGATCACTGCATTGACTCAACCTACACCTGAGGCTCTTCGCGCTGAAATCAAGCGTTGTCGCACAATGACTGATAAGCCTTTTGGCGTCAACTTAACCTTTTTACCTGCTATTGTCCCTCCTCCTTACGAAGAATACGCCCAAGTCATCATTGATGAAGGCATCAAGGTAGTCGAAACTGCTGGTAACAACCGTAAGTAACGTTTACATCCAACACGCAACGGTCCGGTAGTTTAATCAAGCCTTATAATAGCTGGTAAATACATCAAGATGTTCAAGGCTGCTAATATCACTGTTCTTCACAAATGTACATCCATTCGCCACGCTTTATCTGCACAACGTTTGGGCGTTGATATTATCTCTATGGATGGTTATGAATGTGCTGGTCACCCTGGTGAAGACGACATCACTGCATTGATTTTATTAGCCAAATCTGCAACCAAATTAAGCATTCCTTACATTGCTTCTGGTGGTTTCGGTGATGGTGCTGGTTTGGCCGCTGCTTTGGCTTTAGGTGCTGAAGGTATCAACATGGGTACCCGTTTCATGTGTACTGTTGAATCTCCTATCCACAACAACATCAAGGAGACTATTGTCAAGGCTGATGAACGTTCAACTGCTCTCGTTTTCCGTCCTTTCCGCAACACATCTCGTATTTTCAAAAACTCAATTGCAGTTGAAGTGAACAAGCGTGAACAGAACCCCAATATCAAGTTTGAGGATGTGCGTGAACTTGTTTCTGGTGCACGTGGTAAGCAAGTATACACGACTGGTGACAGTGGTAAGTTGGCTGTATTGCAGAATTACAGGTTTTGCATGATTTTTAATTTGCATCCCATTTAGAATTTGGTGTGTGGACTGCTGGTCAAGTCGTTGGTATCATTGAGGACATTCCTACTTGTGAGGTTTTGATTTCCCGTATTGTCCGTGATGCTGAGGCCATCGTCACTGAACGTTTAGCCAAGATGTATGTTCCTAACAGCAAGTTATAGGGAGTCTATACAAGAAAGGGGATAAGGCCGTAATGGTCTTAAACTTAGAAATTATATCATGAATTGTGCTGTTCATTTAATCGCATTGTTGTTCAATAAAAATTTGCATAAATAGTTATATACAATGTATGGCATATAGGACAAATAAGGTAACGACAATTGCAGCAGGCTTTATGTGATGCTATGCTAGTTTGCCTTGCGGTCTCTTTATTCAGGCATATCAAGTAGATTTTGAACAATCAATTAATAGGATTGTAACAGAGTTAGGAGGGGGGTATTCATTCGCTGATGTTGCTCTTGAGATGGCGATATGAAGCTGGCCATGCGTAAATACAGGACTTGGGTAAGATCTACAGCGACTTTTTCCAGGTATTGTCATTGCAAAAGACACGTTTATAGGGGAAAAACTCCCAAGAAAAAAGGATCTGGGCTAAGCAATTGTCCTTTTAACTGCTTGATCCTCGTTTGATCAGCATCGCAATCATCATTGTCACCATCAGAAAGGCATTCGCTGCCGTCGTCAAAAATTATTGAAACTCAGTAATCTTTTTCTGCTCAAGATTGGCCAAATCTTGTCTTTTGCGACTTCTTTAATCTGTTTTTTGTAGAAACTATTTTGTCAATCTATTTTACTTTGTCATCCCTTTTCGCATGTCAGACACTAGTCAAGTACATCAACGTTCCTCGCAAGCTGACACTGCGGCTCCACTGTTGTGGACTCATGTGGTTAACTCACGCCGCAAAGGGAACAACAGACAACAACAATCCATCGTCTCTTTCAATCCCACTATCGTCAAACGACCTGTAACGGAAGCAGAGGCCTCGCAACAGGCCATCAATGGGGATACTTCGCCACCTCCTCAGGCGGTTATCCGTCCATTCCTCAAAGGCGTGGAACAGGATTCCGTCTTCATCGATCTGACACCTATCAAGGATCGCAATCTCTTGAACAAGGCTCTTCTTCAATTCAACGAAGCCTCTAATGCTGAAGACATGTATGAAGAATTTCTTGGATACCGGAAACAACCTCGACACTACCTCAACCATGCCTTCTTGGAAACCATGTGGCTGCCCAACAGCGAAGGTCGTAAGACTCTCATTGAAGAAGGTATCACTCTAGAGGATGGCACCTTTGTGAAAGGGTTTGCCTCGTACCATGCTGATGCTACGATTGTGAAACTGACCCTGGAGAATCTTCCTTTCTTGCCGGCCCTTCAGTTGAAGGAGGAAATGGCTGCCCGACTTTCTGCGTTCGGGGATGTCTTGGATCACGGCATCTCGAGAACTGATGGGATCTATCAAGGAGAAGGTTATGCTACACTTAATCTAACGGTTCCTTCCAGCCCTGGTTATGAATGTCAAGAGTTACATCCCGTTGGGAAATCTTGCCCTGGTCATCGCCATTTGGAGAAACTCAGTCGTGTCATTGTCTGGGATTTGACAGCTTCGGATCAAAGAAAAGTTTTACTCCAATGGGATCAAATGCCGGCTTTCTGTCGTAATTGTCAGAGCTCTGAACACTGTCGGGCTGATTGTCCTGACTACAAGAAGTGGGTCCGCTGCCATCATTGCAATGAAACTGGACATGTGGTGAAGAACTGCAGTCGCAATGACAGCCCAAACAAGGTCCGTGCGGTGGAAAACACTCCTGCCAAACCCCGAAAGGGCTCTCAGGTGGCCAAAGAGGGTAAAAAGGGTACTCAGGGTGGCTCCAAAGTAACTCCTGGTGGTGCTCCAGTTGGAAACAAAGGTAATGCCCAAGGAAAAGGCCAGGATGTTGCATCTGGTGGTTCCCAAGGTGATTCCGATAATCGAACTACTGCTACCCAGCAAGGTAGCACTCAAGGTGACGCTGATAGTCAAACAGGTGCTAGAAAGCAGGTAGTTGATAGAGATGTTCAAATGGATGATCTTCCAAAACTCCAAGTTAAAGAAGTCGATGGGAAAGGGGCTTCCAATGATATTATCATGTACGACTCTTCTACCCATTCTGCTAATGAACGAGAGGAGCGCCCTGAACGCCCTGCGAAGAAGATCGGTAAATTTAATGGCGCGGATGATGTTAGTTCTGCCAAACAACAAGCTGCATCTAATGAAGTAGAGACTGGACATCAACTCGGCTTGACAGGCCCTCCTTCACCTCCCCAACATTAATATGATTAATCAGCAAAATACAGCGAAAATAGCCACCCTCAATTGCCGTGGCCTAAAAAAAACAGATAACACCAAAAAAAGACAACAATTTATTAGATATCTTCGAACATTAGGATATGACATCTTAGTGCTTCAAGAAACACATGCAACAGACAACACATTTATAGACATACTCAACACTCAATTTACTTGCAAGTCGAGTCTTTGGACTCAACATTGCGGCATCATTTCCCTCAACACTCATTACTCACTCAAACACATCTCAGAAGGCATTGATGGGGGTCGATTTATCTTGGCTTCCCTTCATCTTACTCGAGACCTGGAAAATTCACCCAATTCACCACCAATAGCAACAATACTTAATATTTACGGTCGTGCGTCCGCTCACACCGACCGATCAGCGTTCTATTCAGAACTCATTGGCACACAAATTGTCAAAGAAACTATTACTACTACAACAAACACCGTCTTTATCATGGGAGACTTCAACTACCAGTACAAGGATCGTCGAGTCGATGGCACCCTCACCAGTGCACCAGTAGAATGGACCGATCTACTCGATGATTACTTTATTGACGTTTTTGGGGAAGACAAACACAACACATGGCATAGTGGAAGCAATTCAGGGATTCTGGATTACATCTTTTGTAGTTCAAACGCCCATCATCTAGTCACTAGCACCAACCAGCAGTATCTGTCTCCTGCCTGGACCGACCATGAACTCTTGGGATTCTCTTTTCGATATCAAGATGCGAATGGCCGTGGCCCTGGTAACTGGAAGGCAAATCCGTTCTTGGCTTGCAACAAAACATTTAGGAAGGCATTGGCAGAATTCCTCATTGATAGTGAGGCGCGTCTGGCAGAAATCAAGCGTTTCTCCACCCCCCAACAACAATGGGATTGGATCAAAGCCGAAGTAAAGATGTTTATCAAACAGTATCAAATGGAGGATTTGAACTGGCGGAAACAACAGCTACACCGACTGCTATCAAAGAGAAACAAGATGATGCGGCATAAGAAGACAAGAGGCTTGGTGTTTCAAGGCTTGGACACGGTTAATCAACAGATTCAATCTCTCCAGCACTCTCTTGCAGAAATAGAGATCTTGAAGGCAGGAAAATTTTGGCGGGAACATGGTGAGAAATCTCCAGGCTTCCTGAAGCGCTCTGTGGTGTCTCGAGAAAATCGTCGTTCAATTGTGGAACTCAGGAACCCTACAACTGGCGATCTATGTCAAGATCAACCTAGCATCTCCAACATTGCTACCAACTTTTACACCTCACTGTTCACACCGGAGGCTCTGGATTCAACCTCCCTCAGTGTTATAATTCGCAACATCCCAGGTCATTTGAAGCTCAACAGCGAGCAGCAGGAATCATTGATGATGCCGATTGATGTGGAGGAACTCTTGACCGATAGCAAGCAGACTCGTCGTTTGAGTAGTCCTGGACCTGATGGATTACCTTATGAAATCCTGTACTTGGTAATGAAATTTCCACCGTTCCATGATCTCATCCAATTAGTCTACAATGAAGCTTTAAAGAAGGGTAAGTTCCCGCCATCTTGGAACGAATCCGTCATGTGTCTGCTTTACAAGAAAGGCGATCCAGCTGAAATGAAGAACTACCGTCCTCTGTCTCTGGCTAATTCAGACTACAAGCTCTTCACTCGCAATATCAACCGTCGAATCATGGAAGTCTCTTCCAACTTGATCAGCCGACATCAGCTTGGGTTTATTCCTGGTCGATTCATTGCTGAAAATGGAATGATCTGCCAGCTCCTAATGGAAGATGCTCAACGGAAATGGTCCATCGCTGAACAACAGGAAAATGATCCTTCCTTTAACACTTTGGATTATGACATCGGTCTTCTTCTGGATCAAGAAAAGGCATACGATCGGGTGAACTTGGAATATTTGAGGAAGGTATTGGGGAAATTTGGGTTTCCTCGCCCTATTATCAAGTGTATCTCCAAGTTGATGGGTGACAACCTCATACGTATCAACATCAATGGCCATCTGTCAACTGAAGTGGCGAAACTTCGAGGCTTGAAGCAGGGGGATCCTCTCTCTCCTGTACTGTACAACTTGGCATTTGAACCTTTTCTGCTTGCAATCCTGCATGATCGCCAATTTCAAGGCTACTTGATGGGTACTGCACGAACAAAACTCCTGTGCTATGCTGATGACGCTTTGGTGTTTATCCATGACTCCAATGATTTGACTCGGTTACAGCTCCATATGGCTCGTTACTGTGCTGCCTCCAACGCCAAGTTCAATAATGCCAAGGTGGAAGCCTTTTCAGTGTCTGGTCGGGATACATGGGATATGTGGGATGGTCCATTATCACAAATGGGTATCACACATCTCCATTCTGTTGAGGACGATGAACCGTTGACCTATCTGGGATTTCCTCTCGTCCAAAGTAGGATTCAGCGAGTTCACTTTATGGGTGCTTTGGTAACAAAGATCAAAACTGCCATCCAGATTCATTCTGGTCGCTCCCTGTCGGTCGTTGGAAAGGCTACAGTGCTGAACTCTCTTTTGCTCTCCAAGCTATGGTACATCCTGCGTGTTACGCCTTTGACTCAAGCTGACTTCAAGCAGCTGCGTTCTCTGGCTATTCAGTTCTTGAGAAGAAACATCTTCCCCGTCATCCCTTGGAAGGTGTGGACTCTACCAAAGGACAAAGGTGGTCTCGGTGTTGTAGACATCCAAATACAAGCTTCAGCTTTGTATTTTCGTTGGCTCCACCCATTACTGGTTCAAGATCAAGATGTCATAGATTCCCATCCTGTGTCGTACCTCTTAAGCTACCACATTCGCAATGTTAATGGTTACCCCCACCATCAAATCCCGCTGCTATTTCCCTCTGCTCGTCGTACTAAGGGGTTGAAAAAGCAACGCACGGGAACTGTCGATATGTTATATCGTACAGTTGACTATCTTCCTAAGTTGTTTGATGCGGCACCGATCAATTCTGCAACTGCCATGGCTCTTCCATTACAGGCGGCTTTCTATGTTCCTCCATCCTCCTCACTGGTTGTTCCTCTTAAAGTCAAAGAGATGATGGTTTCTGATGTATTTCAGTACGATGCCCGGCTTAACTTTGTACATTGGAGAGACACTCGTGACCCTTCCCTCCTCAGGTGGAAGAGAGCTCCTTCAACAGTGTTCAGAGGCCTCGCATCTGGCACTCTTAAATTCCAGCCCTACTTCCTCCCAGTGTGTAATCCAGCCCCTGTAGTAGATCCTGGAGTCTCTTTTGCGCCGCTGGTGGATCAATTTTGTCTGCACGATGGCCAATCTCTTAGAAACGCTCAGGCTTCCGCCAAAACATTTCGTCTGTCTGTACTGTCGTCGGTGGAACAGCCCTTGGTCTTGCAAAATGTCTCTGCTGCTAATTGGAAATTCTTTTGGTCTCTGTCTCTTACCTACATTCAACGTAATGTGATATACCGATTCATCGCAGGCTGTATCCCTTCTAGAAGCAGATTACACTACATGATGCCTGCATTTTTCGAGTCCCACAATTGTCCTGTCTGCTTGTCTCCCAATGAAACTGCCAGCCACCTGCTCTTTGACTGTCCATCCAAAGAAAAGGTATGGCAAGGCGTCATTTTTGAGTTCCTATGGCCCACCACGTCCATCACTGACATCAAAGAGGCTCTTCTGTCCCTGGACTTTTCAGATATCTGGTACTCCCAAGTCAAAGGCATCCATCCATACAGAATCCTACTCATCACCCTGTCTCAAATATGGCTAGCCCATATGCGCTTTGTTTTTGACGGCACTATCTTTGTCCCTGAGGCGATTCTGGTACATATCCACTCCACTGTCCGACAGACAGTGGATGAAGATCAAATCCATTCCCTCTTGTAATTTAGATAGTTAGATAGTTCCTTTTGTTAGTTTAGTTTAGTTTCCATTTATATTTATATTTTTTTCATTTCTCAATTGCACCCGCCTCTTCACTCTGACCTATTACTCTTAGTGTACGCGGCTCAATCAATAAACACAATTTAAAAAAAAAAAAAAATCTGTTTTTTGATATTCGATTGTATAAACTGTGATGATCATCCGATGCTTCCTAATACATTCTTGGAGTGCTTTTCAAGACGCTTCCAATGGTGCAAATTGTAATAGATGTTTTGAATGAACTTATCGAGCAATTCCAAAAAATATGAAATAAGGTTTTTGGTCAAAATGTCGAAATTTTGCGTATGAAGACTCCATAAAAGTGGTTTCAGAGGTTGCTTTGGGTCGATAGAAACATTTTGAATTAATATACACCATAGTAAAAGTCTTCATTTTCAAGGCGAAAAATGCGATCGTTTGATTTTCGATGAAAAGCATGAGGTATACCCCTCATGCTTTTTGACCGATTTTTGACCATGTTTTTTTTTGGTTGAGCAAAGGTATCAGGATGTTACTACTCAAGTACATTTGTTTGGTGTCATTCCGGCGGCTCAGAAAAGTTTACATGTCGAGATATGAAGGCTTGAAAGCTGTCAAATTTGGTTATATTGTGCTTTATAGAGTTTATTTACACAGCATGAATCACATTCTTGATAGCTGAAATCTTCTGGACGGGCAGTTCTACAGCCTGTGCGATTTCTAATTTAAATAGGAGGCGCATTGATTTTGGTAAAGCTAATTCATGCAAACTTTGATGCGCTATTTGCTGGTAAGCTTATTAATATTTGCTGCTTAAATACTGTGGTTTTGCACCTTCGCTTCGTTACGATGAACCTCTTTTAAGGTCAACGCTACTAAATGTTGCCTAGAAACCACAAATTACTCAATCTACGGCCAAATAGAAGGCAAGAAATCACTTGTATTAGATGCGTGAAGTTCTTGGGAGAGGGGCGTTTAATCTTTGTTTGCTTACGACGACGCTTTTGTGTTCAAAGTTTTCTAGTATATAAAGAAAGGAAAAGACTAGCGGACAAATGTTCTACTACTGTGTAGACTTGCTGACGCTGTCATCTTATCTCATTGGAGAAATTGACAATGTTTTTGAATGGAGGGGTGGAGGCAATGCTATAGAATATAATCTACCAGCACTATAAGGTTATCCGCAGCAAAGCTGATATATATACTGTCATTTGGTGATGACAGCAATAGGCCAAATCATTTGAAAAATCACAGCTGTGCGCTCATTACACTAAAAAATGTACCTGGAGAGCGCTGATGGCTCCGAAACTACTTGCCAGTGTTGTTTTGTGCAAATCTGCGCTGACCATTTCCGCGTCCTCAAGAAACAGCATGCTTTAGCTCATTTCATCGCATTTTCACGCAAAACAAGGCCCTGAAAATATCGCAAAAATCGTCTTGGATTCAATATTTCCATTTCATACGATGCAGCGCATCCGGATAGCTTGGTATCATGTAGCAGTTTGACGATACAGACTCTCATTCCTCATCTATCGACTGGATTAGAAGTAAATTTGGCCATTTTCAAGCATTGCTATCTCGTGTTATAGGTCATTTTGAGCATTCAGAGTAGCACCAAACTGCTTCTCTTGGTCACTACCAACTTCCTGATACCTTAACTCAAATTTTTTTGGGTCATACCAGATCGACGAAAATCGTCAAATTTATATGAGTATTAGCAAGGGAAAATTTTTGAAAATCAAACGATTGCATTTTTCACCCTAGAAACAACGATTTCTGCTATAGCATATATTAGATCAAAATGTTTCTAAAGCGTCAATGCAGCACCTGAACTTGTTTCTGGTAGATCTTTATATGTAAAATCTCGACATTTTGGCAGAAAACCACTTTTCATATTTTCGTAAATTACTCAATATTTTTGTTCAAAATTTTGAATGTAATTAGTGCCATTAGAAGCAGCTTGATCAGCTACCCATAATTGCATTAGAAAGTAAAGCATGACAACCACGACTTATATAGTCGAATCTTACAAAATCGTTTGAAGGATGTAAAATCAAGTCGAATTTGAACACGAGAAGAATAATTTCAATCACCGCAAAAGCTAAACTGGGCTTTGATTGGCTCAATGATTTATATAGCCTGATGGCAACCTGTACCACATAATATCTACGGCAGCAACATGTATAATAATTTCAATAATGGCCATTAATGTCGAATTAGTCCTAGATTAACAGGCTTTGAAAGCATACTATATAATAATATTACTTCAGTGGCATATGCAGTATAATGAATTGATTTGAGCAAATCAATACAGAAAAGGCTTTCAACTGGTATTGCTATATTACAGCCCATGTATATATGATGCCGCGGCAAATCAAGATGGAAAGAAGCAGAGGACGTACAAAACATCAAAATATCATGCGATAAGCTTACAATTCAAAGAAGCTGTAATAGCTTATCCATGACAACATTTAATTTTGATTGTGTTGCGACCACAGAATACGTGAGGTATTATGAGCTTATACAATGCGCTATATAATTATGAGGCTTTTTTGATTGGGATCTTTGTTACTAAAATGCAGCATCATAAGCGCAACTGATCCTGAACTCTGATCAAAAGGAATTTTGTGTAGTATCCTGCCTGTTGCATAAAAGACATACCCTGACTGTACAGTAAGGGGGCTAATTACGCAAAAGAGCCTAGTTACTGCGATTTGCGTGCTTATAGCGGTATATGTATACATCCGGCCAAGTACAAGCATTGGAAACAGTGTTTAACCTTGTATGCAAAGAGAAGCACATATCCGTACAATCTTAAACTCGTTTAATGCTGTCTCAAAAAATTGTTGTTTGGGGCTATGGTATATACCTTCAAGATGAAGAGATTTAGCCGATAATCTAATTTGTCAGTAACACCACTACCCATTTTGGTAGATCTTCATCATTGTTTTGCTTTCAGGGCATGGATGAATTTAGCAGCTGGCATTAACATGCCCATGGCATTTCACTGATATCGTGAATTCATCAAATCTTGGTGTGCTTGGTGTATAAATTATCAACATTTAAAATGGTTAGATCAAAATCATCGTATTGGACATCAAGATTAGATAAGGAACAAGGTGGGTACGGTCATGTGATATTTCTACTTCAGCGTGAGTGCCTGACATGACTCATCGTTTGTAACCCTGAATTGAAGCATGAAAATTTTTCATTTATACAGCATCTCATGTCAATCAAGATGAAATCCTTTTTTTTTTCACCACAGATTATGGCCATGGTTTTTGTAAAAAGGTGAATAAACTTTGATCTAGCAGCAAGCATTGACCTCTAAACAAACATTTGACGAAGCATTTTATTTGAGCATGGTCTACGTTTCCAACTTCATCATGGATGAGCCGATACTTTTTTAAAAGCCCCCAGGGGCAAAAGATTTTTTGTTTAAAATTCACAATTTTTTTTTCTCCACAACTATCCTTTTTTTTTCTCTTTCCTCTTTTGCATCAACCATCTTCTTTAACAAATGTCCCCTCCCATTGCTTCAGGTCAATCCGAGTCTGGTAAGGCTCGTTTCGCTGGTAGTGCCAGTTCCGGCATTCTTGAATTGATCATCTTCCACCCTGTTGATACTGTTGCCAAGCGTTTGATGAGTAACCAAAATAAGGTAGAATACATATAGGGGCAGACTAAGGGGGCAAGTAAACTAATTCATCTTGCTTCCATTTAGCTTTGGATTTCAGGCCGTGCATTTGCTGAAAATAAGGCTGCTGTTAATCAGGTCATTTTCAAGGTAAATTATCATGGTTTTTTTTTGACAAGGGGGGATGCTTTGATTTTGTGTGTGCGGAAGCTTCCTGGATGCCATGTCAGAAAGTTAGCATGTCAGATTAATTGATTCCTATTACGAAATGTTATAGGATGCTGCCAATGCCACATTTATGAAGAAGTATGCTTCTCTCTTCCCTGGTCTTGGTTTCGCTGCCGGTTACAAGGTCGCCCAAAGAGTTTACAAGTTCGGTGGTCAACCTTTTGTTAGAGATTACTTGAACAAGCACCATAGAGATTTGTTTGTTGGCACATTCGGTGAGAAGACTGGAAAGACCATGATGCATGCCACTGCTGGTAGTTTGGTCGGTATTGGTGAAATTGCTCTGCTTCCTTTGGACGTTTTGAAGATCAAGAGACAAACTAACCCTGAGGCATTCCGTGGCCGTGGTTTCTTGACCATTGTCAAAGATGAAGGTATGGGTCTTTACCGTGGTGCTGGTTGGACCGCTGCTCGTAATGCTCCTGGTTCATTCGCACTCTTTGGTGGCTCTGCTTTCGTCAAGGAATACTTGTTCTCATTGAATGATTACAACAAGGCTACCTTCTTCCAAAACTTCTGTGCTTCTATCGGTGGTGCTGTTGCCTCTATTACTGTTGCTGCACCTTTGGATGTCGTCAAGACCCGTATCCAAAACCGTAACTTTGAAAACCCAGAATCTGGTTTCAAAATTATCAAGGATCTTGTCAAGAATGAAGGCTTCGCTGGTTTCTTTAAGGGTTTGACTCCCAAGATCTTGGTGGTAAGTTATTTATACATTTTTAGGGGGGCATTTGGTTATGTCAATGGAATTTTTCGTATTTATTTTTAACATTGTTTAAAAATATTCCATTGAGGGAGCATTTCTTGATACTAATATTAACATTTGTTTATTAATAGGTTGGCCCCAAGTTGATCTTCAGTTTCACTGTCGCTCAACAATTGATCCCTGTCTTCCACAAGATGTTTGATGGTCAAAAGTAAATCAAAAAGCATAAATTCGTTGTACAAAATCAGTTAGACATCTACCAATTATATCACACCCTTTCCTTCTTAAAACAGATCAATAAATAAATAAAAATGTAACATATTACCGAGCACAAATGTCCATATTTAATCAATGCGATTCAGTCCCTATTGGTGCAGCTAGTATCGTGCATATCGCAATTCTATTAATAGGCCTCAACATGACATCAGATATATTTTGCCAAGCATCTCTGTAATAGTTGGGAAACGTAAGCTCTAATAGATGGCTAGTATAACCCCATAGCATCAGAAGCTTGGCATTAAGCGATAAATTACCCACTATTTAGAGACTGCCGACTATTTAAGCTGTGTATCAGCTAGTAGTTCTGTTCAATTGCCTAGCAGAAATCATAGATCAGGAATAACAAATTGAAACTTTCACTTTACGTTCCAAAGACTTGAAAAAAACGCAGCGATAAAGAAAATGCGCAAAAAAATGAGACGATGAAATGTAGAAATGAAAAAGAGGAAAAAGTGAGAGAAACAGCAAAGAAAAAGAGAAAGAAAAGAGTGAAAAAAAGTTGGCTTTTTATATTTGATGATCCAGGAAAAAAAAAAAAAAAAAAAAAAAAACTCAACTCAGCCATCCATTATGAATGAAAGCAATCAACAAAAAGTAAAATTGTTGGAAAGTAAATAGGGATCAAGGGAAGAATGCAGCACGTGTGGAAGCAATCAGAAAGACACTTTACTTTTGGAAAATTCGTCAAGTAGTCTAAAAAAAGGGATACAATGTGCATTTAAGCTATGAATGATGATGAAATGCGTTCCTGAAAAAAACTGGGTATCATAACGTGGGGATTAAAAATACTACGTCAAGTTATAAATAAGAAATGGTTTAAAAATAATTCAAAGAATGTTATTAATAGAAAGTGGTGAATTTGAATGCCAAGTTCATTGATAGATTAAACTTGGTAAAGCAAAATTGGATTCAACTGGAAGAAAAAAGAGACAACGCACGGTCATTTTTGTGTTGTAAAGACGGTACATTAAAAAAAAAAAAAAAAAAAAAAAATTCGCCCTAAATAACCGAGTTACATATTTGGCATCACACCATCTTGGCATGACACAGAGGCACAATTTTTGTGTTCACACTTTCGAAAGAAGTTCGCGTTTCTAGCAAACATTGGAAAAGAAGATTATTTTAGAAATTCCAACCCTCTTTCCCCCCTCACAATTATTATGCGTTTTATTAAAAGTTTAATATTAAACAAATGACTAAAAAAAGACATGAACATTTTAGGGCCATTCCATACTTGGTTGAGATGACGGGGGTGAGGCATAAGCAGTGTTTTTTCTTGTGTTCAACATATCAAATCAAGGAGCCCAATCATAATCAGCAAATCTAATTTGGGAACATGCAGTTGTACATGATTATTTGGCTCCTAGCTTTACCCTTTTTAAAACAAATATAAATATAAGGACCTTTTTCCCCAGTTTTCCTTTTTTTTTTTTTTCTTTCTACATCACATCATATCAAATCACATTCAATCATAAAATGACTTCCTCAACAATGAAGAATAACAATAAGCCTTTGAAGTGGGCTACTCAACGTATCAATGCCAACAAATCCACATACCGTGTCAACAAGCGCACAGCATTGAACATCACTACACGTACAGGCAACAGCACCACCACTGCCGCTACTGCTGCTTCTGCAGTCTTGACAGCTGAAACTGAAAAAAATCCACATCAAGAAATTGAACGCTTACAAAAGGAAATTGCTTTCACCTATGACAATGTTGCAACCATCACTGTTCATTTCGAAAGTCTTCATCATGCCTACATTTGCAGCAAGCCAGAGCTGGAAAAGTCAAAATCTGCTACTCGTCTTGGTGAAATGGAAAAGGAGCTCTTGACGGCATACGATGATTTGGGTCTTCAGGTGACTCATTTGGAACGCAAGATTGCTAAGCTCGAGAAAAGACTCGCCCAGTTGAAGGAGATTGCAGAATCAACCAAAAAGCCAACAGCACCCGTTCCCGCTACACCAGCACCTGTTAAACAAGAACAACACCAATCACAACCACAACATCAACTACAGTATGCCTCTCCTTTGATTTACGATGAATTAAACTTAATTTCATCCCCTTGCTCATCAACAGATTCGTCGATCTCTGAATGCCCATTGGAAACCTCGGGGTTTTATTGTGATGATTGGGCTTTATCGCAGATCATTGAAGATCAAGCCATCTTGTTTGACAATACCTTCCAGTTCATGCCTGCCAACAACAATTGCATGGATTACCTTGGCTGTGAAGAGTTACTAGCATATCCCTCATTCATTATGCAGTAGTCTGACACTCTCACGATGCTCGCACATCAAATTTTTCACTCATTTGTAATTATCAACTCTATGATCCAAACGCCAAATATGCAGCATAACGAGTACCAGCAATTATGTTTCCTACTACCAGCTATACCCTTTATCTTTCTCGATTATATGCCCAAACCTCTTTTTATATCTTTTTACCCTTTTTATATGCCACCCAAATATCAGCATTTGCATTAGAAACACACAATTTTATTTTCATCACTTAACTTTTCGTTCGATATACTACTCTCATCCGTCTATATCACCTGTAAATAAATATTTATTTTTATCAATCGTTATTGTCTTACTATTCTCTCATGTAACATGGTACAAAATAACTTTGTTCGGATTAGAAATTCTCGCTGTTATACAACATGGAACAACGGAGCTCCGGAAAATGACCATATTATGCCAAACGTGTAACTGTAAGGGAGGGGATCATATCCGTTATCAAGTAAACCGATTACCCCTAACCAACGTGCTAGTCATTGTGCAGTTCACATTTACATAAAGATGCATCAAAACCGGCATCGATGCACAAAGCTATAATGCTCCAGGAATCTTTAGATGAAAATTATCAAGCGATTTTCTAATCCAGAGAGATTGCTTGTATATACAAACAATCTAAAAAGCCACGCCCGTAACTGGTTAGTTGATACGCCATTCTCGGCGCCACTGTATGCATAAATGTCTATAAATGATATCATGAAACTAAACATTTTCCCGACAAAATTGAAGGCGTATATACCTATCTAGCTCTGCATATTGATTACAACATGCGTATGAAATGAATCATGACGCTTGTTTTGTCATTGTACAACATGATACAGTAGCACTTTTTATTAATTTGAAACAAACTTTTGGAACCAATGATTAGCAGCCGGATGATGCCGCATTTGGTTAATTGCGCTCTTCTGTGTGTTGTACGAAATTCTTAATTCTCGGCAAAATGGCTTGCATATCAACCATGACATGCATCTAAGAATCCCAGGGCTATTCTTGCCACCATCTCTCTTGTCTTGATCTGAACATCTATATCACATTACTTATGCGCCACTGGTAAATGCGTATTAGAGCGAGCATGTATACATTAGTCGTACAATCATAGTTCATCACGTTACATTGCGTTTTGAGTTGTATTGATCCTGACAAAAGATCTAGGGTCATATTGGACGTCAACGTCATTTGCGATTTATACCGAGAATTTAGACTGCAGCATCTATCACTTTACCAACTAGTCTAAAAGAACCGGGCCATTGCACGGCTCAAGGAGGAATGTCATTGTGGCCACAAGAAATTTTTGGATTTGTACAAAATGGGTTAGTTACATATACGGTGTATAATTTAGTGGCCAGCCACTACGATATGCACACACGTGTAGTAACACTATATAGCTGATGCTTGAAACGCCATCCATTTGAAGCAAATCGTCTAAATTAGTCAACAAACCGTCATTTCCGATCTCTCCAAGACATGTTGTACTACAAATCTATAAATAAAGCGTACTGTCTCCCTGTACATACATATGCAAAGGAAGAACATCCTA
Source organism: Mucor velutinosus (assembly GCF_035048745.1). Taxonomy (NCBI): domain Eukaryota; kingdom Fungi; phylum Mucoromycota; class Mucoromycetes; order Mucorales; family Mucoraceae; genus Mucor; species Mucor velutinosus. Next base: position 434,437 of record NW_027041908.1, read on the forward strand.
GACATGGACAAATCAGAGTTGATCCGTTCTTTGATCTGATGCCAAGAATCATGCATTTTAATCTCTTGGGTTTACACAATGGCTAATAATCAGATCCCAAACGTTCTATATTGGAGCGAGGCACATGGTTTAAAATAATTGATCCCGGTAATACAGTATATGGTCATTCGCTCCTGGTTAGCAACTTAGATCCGCATTGCATTAGACATCATTGTTTTAAACCTGCACATCTCATTCAATATCTCTATTTGCCTACAGACTTTCCCATTGCATCATTTCAGTTGACAGGCTTTTGATCTTGGGCTTTTATGTCGAAATACGACGCTCGCTCTTTAACTTTTAAGCTATCATCAAATGCAACACACACACACACACACACACACACACACACACACACACACAGACCCACACACAGACCCACATTTCTCTATAGCCACAAACAAAAATCCGCAACTTTTATGAGCATTGAATGATATGTGAGCTTATGTGTAATGAAATGCGCATTTTTCTTTTTTAGGCACTCCCGTTAAAAGTCTTTCTACGCATTATTTCAATTACACACGATGACTAATTTCTTATGGATTTAATGCCTATCATTTTGTTTAGGAGAAATTTACTCACAGGCCAAGATGAATTGCCTTTTGTGCATACTTTGTATATGGAAGCACCAGTTTGTGTATTCAACTCGTTTGTGACATGCCGAATCCGCTTTAGGCTATCGTACCAAAGGCGTCCTAATAAGAAGCAATTGTGCACATCTTTCTTCTTGGGCTGGTAATTTGCATTTAGTAATTGTTGCCATGGAAAATGAAAATTGGTGAGAAAATTCAGGCACAAACCAAATTCTTCAGTACGGGATTTAAGTTTATCGAAATGCACGTTTTCCATACTGATATTGCTTTATCAAAACAATAAAAGCATGCCATTTTCCTCCACATGTTTTTCTAGTGAAATTCATATATTGATAGCGAATTTGATGTCACTTGAACTCACAGCCATCTAAATTACGGAGCAAAACGTCAAATATGGGATTTTCATTCTGCTGATCCAGGGTTCTCAATGTATTTATAAATATGCAATCTATATTTGTGATAAATATGTAAAAATACATAAATGCAAGCTATAATCAAGGAAATGCAACCCCTTTTTTTTAATATTAAAATGATCTATTTTTGACAACACTATGTGCTTCTGGTAAATCTAGATATACAGTTTGGTTTATTTTGGGCATCATGATATTTAAGGGATATGCCCGTAATGCATTTTCATGCTAATAAGCTATGGCTATTAATAGAGGCTCTGCTGATCTCATAAGTTGCTTACAGGGGCTCACAATAATGATGTATTCGCGGGGAGAAAACATTGACGTGATCGTAAATATCACTAAATACTTATCCATTTGGATTCTTTTTTTTTTAATTAATTTGAACATCTACTCTGAATTAAGGCATGCAAGTTTTCGTTAACATTCTTGAGTTGTAAGCATCTCTAATAGAACCTTCTCATTAGGTATACGACGATAGAAGCTTGAATACCTAGATTAGATCTGTTCCTGACTCTTGTCAGTTTCTAAGATCAACATCATATGTATATAGGCTGCATCTAAGAATGCAATCACCGAATCACTGGATAAAATATACGCTGCTTCATAAGAGTGTGTCTACGCTTTGGGTGGCTCTTTTCTTTCGCTTTTCGAAACCTTCGTCGCTATGGATCTGACTCTTCTGTGGTACTTTACACTTGTTTCAGCAAGCAAAAGTTATATAGGGGCAAACAGCATACTAGTACTGCGAAACACAGTATGCATTTGAGCCGTGTTTTTGTGTTGGAGGCCGTTTCTGGCGGCCAGAACAAGATATCAATGTCAATCCTCCGATGTATATGTAAATTTTGAGGGTGATTGAGTGAGGGCCTGCGTGATAGACACTTTTTTATTGCTGCTTATTCCATACCAACTCAAAAGAATATCAGGGCAAATAATAGACTATATGCCAAAAAAATTTACCATAAACCATTGCAAATCATCAAACCAAATAGTCTGACAAGGGTACAAAACAACACAAGCCAAGTGATCATGCATATTCAATATTCAAGCTTTATTAACTATTTTTCATTACATTTATATATAAAAAGGCGTACTTTTGTTGGTTATCACAGCAGATGGTCTACCATGATGTAACAGGATCAACCAGCGTGAAGGTCAAAGTACAACTGATCCCAAGAATGAGGATTTACACGGTACCATGCAAACCCAACATCCCACTCTTTCATAAACCAATACGACCATCCAGCGTGAACTTAGTAGGCTCCAGTGATAACTGAAAGCCCCATGGGATGTTGTGAGATATGGCCTTTGTGTCGTTGGGGAAACAACTATCAAAAGACAAACAACATCTAACAAACTAGTTCACCAGGCTCACCAGGCTACAAAACAGCCTGTCAACACACAGCCCAAATTGGCAGCTTCAAGCGTTGTTCAATCGAGTAGGCGGCCACCTATGATACCCAGATAGAACACACAATCAGGAAGCTCTAGCAGTTGCCCGCCGACAACCTATTACATGGCTTACAAGCTCTGATTATTTGCAAAGCAAATGGCAACAGAACTACGCATATAATGGCTAGTTTGTGCTGAAACCTAAAGCAAGGCTTACGATCCTACCTTCATTTAAACCATTAGAGGATTGCTCCTCGTCAAGTATAGTGGCATTGATCTATTGGCCCCAGGGAACCTGAAAGAGATTTCTACAACGCAATGAATCCAAAGTGTGAAGAGAGAAAAAAAAAAAAAAAAAAAAAAAAAAGGAAACTTTACGCGTTTATCATGCGGGGCAAGTAACGTCACGCTTACTGTGCCTTACTACCCGCCTACTGAATGCTTATTTGAAGCCTTGCTGTTAGGCATGTATTTGGGGAACAGTGCAGTATATCTTTTCGATACACTGCCGCCCATTTCAGGTTCACGATTGATAAAAAGCGAACGCTAATGTTGCGAATCAGTTCGTCATCACAGCCATATTGTCTTAATTTCTTTTGTTCCTTTTGATACTCTGTTTATTGTTTGAAATATAATAAGGAAGAACCTGCTGTTTACCACTTCTGGTGTCATCTTTCAAATGTCAGGTCTTTTACACACTTTTGTAAGATCATTCTTAATATATAGTATTAAAGATTGGTTTAGTATTTCCAATCATAAAAAAATTGCCAGTGTACCTGAAATCACTGCAAAAATTAAGAGCTGCTATCTCTTGGATCGTACATACCCATCTATCATTGACTTTCGATATTGCATCTCTCCATTGTCAGGTACACACAGACTTTGCGTGTAACCTTTTAATTAGTGTAGATATCAAATCATATGGTAAAACAATAAAGAACAACGTTTATTTCATTTATATTTCTGCATATACGTATATCTAAATCCTTTATCTGTACGCAGGACAGAACATCATAACATCTCATTCCTTATTTTTTGCAAAAAAAAAAAAATAAGCTTTAATTGCCCAAAATCGAACATCAGACCTTTGTTTTATAACAGAAAGATGAAATGACCACTGGCAAAAAGCCTCTTTGTGCGTAACAACAATTTACTTCTTTATAAAGCCATCTGCTGCGAGGAAATACGAAAAAAGCTCAAAAAAGTGAAATCTAGCAGCTCTTTTCAATAGCAACTATTGGGTTTATTCACTGTGGTTTTGTGACGAACTAAAATGGGCATCCATTAGTACCCTTAAAGACAGTTACTGAAGTGAACTAGACTACATTCCCATCATATAAATACCATAAATAAATGCCATCACAATCGAACCATGCTATCATCAACAGATAAGCATACATAGTAATACTATTAGTATGATGATAGTCATGATTGCAGTGAAATCAGGTTTGAATAGATTTCACAAAAAAAAATAAAGCAATAATAAAATACAATAGAAATCAACTGTATTTTATTTGTGTATAAAAATGAACTCAAGATCCTGGAATTGAGTAAAAAAAAAAAAAGAAGAGTATTTATACACTTGCAACTGGCTTGTAGGATTAGTGATGATAGAGAGCAATAGGTGCTGCTATTGCGATATCTGGCAAATGTTGTTGATGTTTGATTTAAAGTGGTAATCAATGCAAGAGCACTGGCCATAAGGGGTCGATTTGAGTAACCTTGATGGGCTTGAGTGAGCTATCGTCATAGCATGGTTTAATATAACTTTGATGGTTTAAAGTGTGATGTTTGTTATTGAAGTATGGAACCCTTTGTCTGGGATATTGTGCAACTATAGCAGCAGGGCATAGTTGTCATATTTGAATATGCTTGTTATTAATTTGATTCTATTTGGATAAAGATAGCATCACTTATTACGACCATCATGGGTGTGATTGAATACACTGTGATCAGGAGTGATGATTCATTCACACGATGTGCGATATAAGCATGCATCTTTACTTTAGAATTTTAAATGGTTGTTGATGTACATTTGAGCGCTTTTATTAATAGATCCAAATAGCATGAGTTTGAATGAGTGCTATTTGATGAATTTCGGTTTTCAATCAAGTTGCGTTTGGGTGGCTATTTCATTACAATGTTGTTTCACATAGGTCCCTGGCTATGTAAGAGTTCGACATTTTTGTCAACAACCTCATTTCATATTTTCAATATTGCTCAGTAGATTTGTTTACAATATGTCTTATACTTAATACCAATGGATTTGCCGTGTAAAGTGCTCTAAAGATGTATTAGAAAGTACGAGATGAACAAAACGCATCTGACATAGTCGAAATCTGTAAGATAGACGAATTAAGTCGTTTTTGATCAAAATCGGACCAATCTGAAGCAAAGTATTTAAGAGATGTTTCAACCACCAACAATTTTGGCGGCGAGCTACTGGTAATATCAATGCCATCCTCATTATTATTATGAAAGCAAGCAATGCTGTCTGAGGCGTCCCAGAAGGAATTGCACTATTGCTTGGCCTAAATATTCCCATTTTGCTGTTTTATGCGGCTCTACGCCTGCTCATACCAATACGTTTGGGTTGCTGATAAAAGTATTTGTGAGCTTGTAAGCTCCCTTTCAGACGACGATGAGAGCGTCTCAAGCGAGAGCTATCAAACAGATTATCATGCAGCTCATGTCGTTGTCTGCATTTGGAGATTTGATAGATGCAAATACCTGTCATTTGCATGCATCTCAACACACTAAAACGGACAATGAAACTCAATAAATCCGAAAATCACAGTGATAGGGGCTTTATTTTTCTCTCTTAAGTTATAAGATTATTACAGCAATGGGAAGAAGAACTAATTTAGTGGCGTGGTTTAGCGTGTATGTACAATATTTATATGTGTCTTTTGGGCTCTTTTTTTTTTTTTTTTTTTTTTTTTTTTTTTGTTTTTTTGTTGATCGCGATACTTTTGATGGTTATAATAGTTGCAATGAGTGATTCTCGTGTCTTGTTCGTTATAGGGTTGCTTTCAGCTTATAAAGCTCTTTGCCTTGTGATGCCTGTGGGCAATTTTCCTCCACGTTTAGCGACTGCCACCAATCCATTACCCCTTCTTCTCTTAGTTGGAGGTTTTAACACCTGCGGAGTGGGCGTTTGGTTGTAATCGATAATATGTGAATTGGGTATAATAGCAGTATCTTCTTCCTTCAACTCATCGAAATCTTCGTTATCGTCATCTGGAATCGTGTGCACCGCGACATGAGCTGACACCAAGTTTTCCTTTTCCAGCCTTTCATTGACCCAGACCATGGCGTCTAAAAACGCCTCTTTGCCCAAATAAGCTTTGCCTTCTCTTGTTTCTAGCAAATGTTGTCTTAATGCTTCAAAGTCTCGTGCGTAGCTTTTAATGCTTCTGCGTCTCTCTACTAGGGAAATAAAAGTACCAAACAGAATGAACTCTATTGCCTTGACCGAGTTCTTGCTACTCACAGTCATGTTGGGATTGACCATGACAGCTTTCAGTTCCTTGTCAGTTGCAATACTCTTAATCACATCGAGTACAATGTCCACTTTTTCCTGCAGATCAGCAGACGGCACTTCGTCACTGTGTACAAATTCTTGAAGCGCTCTTCCACTAGCAAACACTTCCGTGCCTTTCTTGATGGTGAGCATGAGATGAGCGATCAATTGGAATAGTGCAGCGTGTCCTTTGCGTTGTAATACCGTCGAAATTGCTTGGTATTCATCTGCCAATTGTCGACACTTTTCTGCAACTTTGGAATTTGTAGCTTTCAACTTTTCTGCTGATGTGATGGCGACACCCAATTGTACACGGGAGAAGATTTCAAACTAAAGGTACGGTACATTGTTAGTTATTTTACTTATTTTTAAAGCGATAACATCTGCCTACTTACCTCATCGTCTTCAGTAATGTCCAAGTACTCCACTATAGATTACTATGTTAATGACTGCCTGAACTTGGGTGTGGTACACTCCCGTCAAACTTACCACACACAAATTCGAAGCGGTTGAAGATGTCAAACTCTTCTTTTGTAATAAAATGTTGTGGAGTCTTGTGTTTTTCTGTAAAAATGAATCAGTACTTAGTGCAACATGCCATATGCCATTTTATAATTGCTTACGCCTCAAGATCTGCTCATATTCATCGTCAGCGTCTTGATCCAAGCGTTCAATGTAGTACTTTTCAACCGGACTTCCCGATGAGTTGTCGACGTACGGGAGAAGGTTCTTGAGAAATCTATGGACTCTTCACTTAAAGAAAGACCTTACGACTCAAAACGATCCACTTACCTTCTTGCCGAAGTCAGTCTCTGTTTACCATCAATGACAATGCGGACCTCTTGACCTCTGATTCGACGCACAGCAAAGAGCAATGGAGGTATATAGTAGTTATTGATGATGGAATCGATCAATTCGCTCATCTTGCCGCTTTCCCAGATGATTTCTCTCTGATAGGGTGCGTCCTAATAATCAACGGTGAATAAAACTGCAATGAAGGGGAGTGTCTATGCCACTTTACCAGCTGAATGTCTCCTTTTGATATCAGCTCTATACACGATCAAAAAGCAAATGTCATTAGCTCAATGCTAGCCATCAGGCAAGTGTCAAACATACCTTTGATGCGATGGACCGACAGCATCCTAGTTCTGGGTGTTGGAAGACGTTTTACTGTCATTCTCTCTTTCCTACTCGAAAGGGCGTTTTGAAGGATGAAAAGAGTGGCAAGCAACTTTTTTGCGCTAATTCTCGCGCGTTCTTGAAATAATTAAAAATCTGCTTTAAACAGAAAAACCAGTCATTGAAAATACAACAATAAGATGTGGTAGTAATACGCTACTGCTACTGCTACTGCTGCTGCTGCTGCTGCTGCTGCTGCGAAACTCTATTTCTCTCTTTTTTTTTTTTTTTTCTTAATTCCAACATGTCAGAAAACACAATTAGTAGCTTTGTTGTGTTATTCACTGCTCAAAAGACAAAAAAGTTCAAGACATGGCAAGATGGTATAGATGTCGACTGCTGGCCCATTTGCAATGTGGTATTAACAATGTGCGTTTTGTAGGAACAATGAAATACCACAGCTTCAACAAGAGGGTAAATAGACCATCCATGCTGTAACATTGTATGTGTCCTTGACTAACATGCAATCTGATAGCTGACACTCACAGATGAAAAAGGTTACAACATTGACAGGTACTTTCTTTACATCCAGCATCAAATCACTGCTCCCACATCTCACTAATGATTGCATTTTGATAGAAAGTTCCACAAGGGAGGCGTACCCAGTGTTGGCGATGAGATCGACTTTGATAGCCATATCGTAACAATTGAGTCACTCGAAGCAATTGAGGTGGCCAACAATACACATCAACAAACCATCCCAGTGCATAGGGCGCCCCATGTTATGCCAGCGAGACACCTTCCTGATCCACCGCCTCAAGAACGTACACCTTCACCATCCGCATCAGCCGCTGTATCAGCCACGGTCATTCCCTCTCGATACAACCCACAGCCTATGCGAGTCTCCCAGTACAAACCTCCATCCACCATCCCTCGAAAGAGAATGATTAAACCAGATCCAGAAGAGATGGGGGAAGATGATCATAGCATGGAGATGTCTGAGTCAGAGCCATCTACTAGATCAATGCAGCCATCAGTACAACCAGCAGCGATCTACGTGGAGCCGTCGACTCAGCAGGAACTGGAATTAACTACACTTATTGAGCCTGAGCCAGTTCAGCCATTACTGCCGACTCCTGTGGCTCAACCACCTTCAATACAGCAAGAACGACAGGCTTCCACATTGAATATACCCCCTTTTGTTCCTCCTGTACAAAATGAAGCGCCACAACCGGTAGAGCAACCCACAGCAACTGCATCATCCTCTAGTTCACCGCCTGCTAAAAAGAGGGTTCGAGTGGGGTTATCTAAAAAGACATCTACGCCCCTTCATCAAGTGAGCCTACCTGCGCCTGGCACATCGTCCTATACCCCACTTACCAACGCCCATAGACCTACAGCCACGCCGACACCGTCATCATCGTCATTTACAAAAGCATCCAACATTGAGACTATTAATACTATGAATGCTGAGGCAACGAGCAGTAATGCAACCTCAGCATCGTTCAGCTTCACACCTCCCCAGCAGGGAGACAGCAGCAGTAGCCATGGAGAGCTCAGCACCACAAAGCCTTTCAAGAGCCCATTTACCGAGGGAAAGTAAGTAAACACACTTTACCATTGTTCATCACTATTCACAAGTGGAATAGCTATACCTCTCTCGTTTTACAGTTTCCCAACAGCAAAAAAGCTCTGTCGATTATCAAGTCCAAAAACTATCCCAAGCGCTCCAAAGTAGTACCTGTCAAGTTCAACAACCCAACCTTGTACAAAGAGACGTTTCGAAAGATTATTCACGAGCATCTGGATGTAAGTTTATTTTTATTTTTATTTTTATTTTTTATTTTTGGCCCATACGCAAGACGGGGGTTGAATCATGGCCTATGCAGGTACTGATTCGACATGTCAATGCATAGGTTTTACTGCTCAATTTTGGCATGTTCTTTTACGCCATGTATGAAAGATTTGGCAAAAACAAACAATGCGCAGACCTGGAGCGTGTGCTTCGGTCCAAAGGCATTGGCATCTATGTGGAGTGTGAGTTGAAGGGAGACTTACGGTACAGCGATAAACGGTTTCGGCTGATGATCAAGAGTGGCAGTCGAGAGCATTACACAAAGTACAACAAGGACGATTTATGGGCCATTTCTAAAGTCTCTACCTTTGAGTCCAGCCAGACGTTTCTTGCCAGAAGCACGTATTTCGGCCCCTTTTCTGATGGGGCCTTGGAGGTGGAGTGCATGTCTTCCCGTGATGTGCGTGTGGCCACCAAAGTCTTGCAGGAGAGTCAACATGCGGTGTATGCGATTCGAACAATATCAGCAAGTCAAGAGTGTATGATGCTGGATACCTTGGACGACAAGTTGGAGCAGCTGCCTTTGCTTCCGTATCTATTGGCACAGGGCGACAGTAAAAAGAGCAAAAAGAAAATGGTGGCACCATTGCCCACATTGGACTGTATTCAGTTGACGCGTCAAGACACTATCGATGTAGAGGCAAAACTGGTGGAATACATTGAATTGTATCGATTGAATCCAGACCAGGAGAGGTATGTTGTCGTTTGGTGGTGTGTGTGTGTGTGTGTGTGTGTGTGGGGAGTGCCTTGTTCTCATGAAGCGTATGACAGTGTCCTGCGTCAAGTAGCGAGGTCTGTGATTAAATGCCCTGGATGGAATGACACTCCAGAGAACCCAGTGGTACTGGTTCACGGTGTATACGGATCAGGCAAAAGTTTCCTCGCAGCTGTGGTTATCATGTTTATACAAGACATTATCGATACCGCAAATGCGCGCAGAGAGCCTGATGATGCGATTCAGTTCAAGATACTGGTAACTTCCATGACTGTAAGTGAACTTTATTTTCTTGTGTGTATGGAGAGAAAGAAAGACTCACCAAAACGACAGAATGTTGCTGTGGATCGCATCTTGCAAACTTTATTGAAGCTTGGATTTGACCAGTTTATTCGTATCGGAAGCATGAAGAAGATTGCCAAGCATCTGCTGCCATATACGTCTAAAGCCAGAGTGTCTAGTAACGAAGGTAACATGCCATGGTACATGTACAAGTGCCTATACTCAACGTTCCCCTTTTTGTACAGAGCTGAAAGAGCTGGAGCAGATGCTGGACGATCCACTCAACTCTGAAGAAGACACCGACAACATTTCCACCGCCATCCAACGGTTCCGTAAAGCCGAAAGTGTGAATCAGCTGCAAACCGTCAATGTGATTGGCACCACCTTTATGTCCTCCGCATTTGATGTCTTTGCTGGCATGAAGTTTCCTCTTGTGTTGGTAGATGAAGCATCTCAATTGATGGAGCCTTTGACTTTGGTGCCTTTAGCAAGATTTTCTTGTCATCGACTGATTCTGATTGGAGATCCTTTGCAGTTACCACCAACACTCGCCACACATGCCCAAGATGGAAAAGTAGGAAAAGGGCTTGACAAGACCTTGTTCAACCGTCTGATTGAATTAGGATATGAGGTACAGTAGAGTGATGAGGTCAAATGTGTGTGTGTGTGTGTGTGTGTGTGTATGTGCCTACTTGCTAATTCAATATTAGTCTGTCATGTTGCGAACGCAATACAGAGTAAGTCATGTCGCCCGCGTATCGGGTTTAAGCTTTATATAGGCATGTTGTAACTCATTTTTATGTGTATAGTGTCACCCTCGCATTTCTGGAATCAGCAACAGCTTGTTTTACGAGAGGAGATTGATCAATGGAGTTACAGATCAAGATAGAAAGCCGCTGATTGAGGGGCTTCCGACTTTGCTGTTTGTGGATGTGGGAGGCATGGTGAGTTTCAGGGCTTAGCCGTTGAATTGCACACACACACACACACACACACACTGACATACATATATCCGCTAGGAACAAAAATCACTGAGAAGCAACTCCTATTGGAACGATACCGAGATTGCCATTGCTTCACATATATTACAAACCATGATTTCATTTGACATTTCATCCAAAGACCTCGGTGTTATTTCCTTGTGTAAGTAGCCACCAAAGCAATCAAATGACCTTTTTTTTTTTGCTCATACTATGGCCATTAGATAAAGAGCAAGCGGATAAACTCTCTCAACATCTTGGTATGAATACAGCCTCAGATACAGCCACTGCCATGAAGAGCATCCAAATATCCACAGTAGATGCATTTCAGGGAGGAGAAAAGGATGTCATTATACTGTCCACAGTGCGGTCCAGTGAGAGTCAGTTTATGGACAATCAACCTCGTGTGAATGTCGCCTTGACGCGTGCCAAACGCCATTTGATCATCTTGGGCAATCGAAATGTGTTTAGGATGAATGAGCTGTGGTCTAAAGTGCTATGGGATTGTCAAGGTAAAAAAAAAAAAAAAAAAAAAAAAAAAATAGGTGTACATTTTACTCACTCACACCATCTAGAACACTGTGTAAACGAGAATGGGTTAAGGTCTTTATTAGCAAATATCGATAATAAAATGAACTCATAATGAGCTACGCATCCTACTCCTGTCTGACATTACTGTTCACTTGCTTTTTCTGTTTTATGAAATCATCGATTTCTCGATGTGGGAGAAACTTGCATCCGGGTGGTCGATAGCGTATTGCATTATTTTGGATATCACCTAATGTAGCTGTTTCCGCAGTAAGCGTCGTAGTCGCTGTATTGGCAGCAGCATGCGTAGATGTACTGGTGGATATCTCTCTTCCATAATCGGGTGGAATAGGGTTATGAGCGTTGGCATTGTCATCCTTACCGCTGCTGCTGCTGCTGCTGCTGGTAGTGATGATGGTGGACATGGTATCAAATAAAGCTAGTTTTCGGACACTGCGGTGCGAATAAGTTGCTTTTCTTGACTTGTCTGCTGCCATTGCTTGGCGCTCATGTTGTGGATGACTAAAAACAACATGACCTTTTGTTGTTTCAATCAACGGAAAGCACTTTGATTTCTCTTGCCACTGCCATGTGGACGAGTCGATATTGGCACTATACAGCAGTCTGGATAACGTTGTTGAGTCATCTAAAAATAAAGCCAAGTCTTGCAAGTATATATTGGGCATTTCATGTAACGTAGAGGGCAGCTTGTTCCAATCAGTGTCCATCATGTCCAGCCGCTTCTGCACTGTAAGAGGTACACGCCATTTCAAACTAGACTCCTTTAAGAAAGAAATGTCATCTTGAAACGTTTGAGCGTCTTGGTAATGGATATGTTGAGTAAGGAGTTGATAATATATTTCTAATGATAATATCTATTAGTCATATGTCTCTATAGCCCTTCTCTTAGTGTACTCTTATTTGTGATCGCCGGGAAGTAGTCGAGCACATCTGTGCGTGTTTCTTCATCGACAAGTAGCATGTTTGTATTTATTGACATTTGAATGCTAAGCGAAAAAGAAGATCGCGGGTGCTTCCATTGTTTGAATCACCAAAATATGTTGATAAATAAGGAAGACGCGCCGTACATACGCCATCTACCTTATATATCTTGATCACTGTGTATAATCACTGTCTGATTGGTCCTATACCGCAAGTGCGCTCCCATCGTGGTTGCCATCGCCTGATCCTTCCATTACAGTTCTACAGGAAATCGTTTTAGAGAATTAAAAAGAAAAATGGAGTCCGGAACTTGACTATAAAAGATGCTTGCATGTGTTACATGAGCAACTCGATGGCCATTGCAAAATCATACACGGCTAAATGTATTATTTAGGAAAGGAAACAGAATCGCTCATTTGTACAGTGGTTTGAAATCTGACAATATATGAGGTTACAATGGAAATTTGTTGAATGTCTTGTCTTGATTGTCCAAAGAATATATAAAGGGCCTAGTTTCTGTCTTTTTCCTCTTCTTTTTCTTCTTCTCTCCCTATATACAGCAAACACACTTCTTTTCTTACCTCCCCCCCTTTTTTTTTCTTACATAATGGGCCCGAAACGCAACGCCACCACATCTCACAAGTCCAGTGTCCAATCTCAGTACGAAGCACTGGAAGAAATACAGCAACATCTAGATGACTTGCAAACGGATCGTGCGTCTATGGAAATTGTATACACATCACTGAAAAATGCCTTTTTAATATATCCTTCTGCGGAATGGGACGAAATCGACAAGGAAATATGCAGAGCCTATGATGATCTGATGGCTCAAGTGAGGCAGCTGGATCGCTCACTGAAAAAGCTGGACAAATCCATCAAATCAACCATCACACAAAATGCCAACACATCAACATTGACATAACCTCAGGACTTGATGCATCAAGATTTATCATTTAAAAAGACAGACAGACAGACAGAGAGAAAGAGTGAGAGAGGAGAAAGACGGTGGTATGTGGATGTGTGTACTCTATGGATCTTTCTACTTGTTGAAAGAGAATCCCTTCTTTTTGGCCTTCTCGGGTGTAATGGGTCTACCTGATTCCAAACGACGTTTTCTCTCCTCTAGTTCAGAGCGTTGTTTATCAAGGGCATCCTTCATCTCTTTGTGGCGTGCATACAACTAGTCAATAAGATGCCGTGTTTTTTTAGAATGAAATAAACTGTATACCATGTTGCTCATTTTTCAATTTTTACCTCTGCCTCAGAATGCTTCAATTTTGCCTCCTTCTCAGTTACCTTTGCTTGGAATACAGCCCTCATTTCAGATTCCATCTTGGCCAATTTCTGTTCATGAGCAAGCCTCTTCTCCTCCATCTTTTGAATGGGGCTAATGAGCCGCAAATGTGAGTTACCAGGAATGTGTGTGTGCCCCTGAAATATAAACAACTTACTTGACTTCCTTAAATACAGATGGATCCTGTTGGATACCCATGGCTGTCAGTTTCTCAGTGCGGTAATTCTCATACAAGACATCGTTTGTGTATTCCTTTAGTTCTTCCATATGCGTGCTACCATGTGAACCGTTTTGTGAGTCAAGTGTGCACAGGACATACAGTAAGGAGAGAATTCTCCTAAATGGTGGGACCTTACCGGATCAACATTTGTCGGAGCTTTACGAAATCACAATGATCCTCGTTATCAACCTCAATGATACCCCATGGATACATTCTACCACGCACACGACGTCCCTCAGCCTCAAATTCCTTGTCAGAACCAACCACAGCAAATGGGATTTTGGACATGATTTCACTGTTTTCAGCAATGGTTTCCATATCGTCGTATTCATAGACAGGCGCTTGGTAAATTTGGATCCGGTGGTAGTTGATATCAGCCAAGATACGTTCCTTGAAGGCGACTACTTCTTCTTCCGTCATGGTGTCTGCTTTGGCAATAATGGGGATCAAATTAACACGGGTATGAAGACGACGCATGAATTCAATATCTAGAGGTTTCAAACTTAAAAAGATGTGGGATGGTTAGTCAAAAGGGGAGCTTAGGGGAGGGTGCCATCAGCAATTCCGCTCATTGCTATACACTTACGCATGACCTGTAGGAGCAATAAAGTAGAGGCAGGCATGGATGCGGTTATCAGTCATCTTTCTACGGTTGACTCTGTTCTCTTGCTCAAGATAGGCATCACAGCGAGATTCAATGTCGTCCAAGATGGGCTTCCAGCTAGACTTGTGAGATCAGACACTTGGCAAAACGATGGACAGTATATTAGCAGCCTTACCTCTCCTCATTGTTGACGAAATCACCAAAACCAGGTGTATCCACTACAGTCAGCTTGAGCTTCACGCCATTTTCCTCAATATCGGCCGTGGTAGATTTGATTTCAACTGTTTGGGGCACCTCTGCTGTTAATTCCGCAATGTCCTTGGGAGGATAGAGCTGGGTGTTAAAGAGTGTATTGACCAAGGTCGACTTTCCAAGGCCAGATTCACCTTGCATGCTGAGTGAATACATGGACACGATGATCGCATCATGATGTGTAACTTACCGACTACCATGCAAGTGAACTGGAAACCTGTTTTCACTGATTTTCTATGAACCTGATTTGGTAAATTTGCAAAACCAACGTAACCTTGCAACTTTTTACGAATTACTGTAATCTAAATGATGGGTTAGATGAGACAATTTCTACATTTTCCAACTGGGAAAGAGAGAGATAAAGAGAGAGAAAGAGATAAAGAGAGAGAAAGAGATAAAGAGGTAAAACTTACTCCACTCATAGAAGGCGTGGAAACTTGATCTAAATTCACAAAAAAAAAAAAAAAAAAAAAAAAAAAAAAAAAAAAAAGACATTCAATGCTCTGATGCCAGGCGTGTATTAAGCTTTAAAGTTACCACTCATCTTTTTGTACAAGTTCTGTAGAGAAAGAGAAAGAAAGAAACGTTAAGAAAGAAAAATGGGCTGTTCAGTTTGATATTAAAGGAGGCAAATTGAACAACAAAGGGGGGGGGGGAGAGCAGGATCAAGTTATGCATGCCATGTTGTTGTTGTTGTTGTTGTTCTTATAATCTCCTATACATTGCTTGCTCATCGCATTGTGAACAGTGGGAGAAAGCAAGCGCAAGAAATGTAGATCTTCCTTTTTCCATTTTTCCAGTGTGAAATGTGTCAAATGTCTGTGCATGATAATACCTCGTTTTCTTTCTTTCTTTCCATGATTGACAACAGAAATATGTCCTATAGCATCTAGGTACGACATTCGATGGTAATGATTGGTTGGGAAATATTCCAAATTGGGGTCAAGAAAACTTTTTCCTTGTGGTGTGTGGTACATCCAGTGGATCAAGAAATTGGCTATTTAAAGAAGGCCAGTCTTTTCTTTTTTTTACATGTTCTTCTCTCTCTCTCTCTCTCTCTCTTTCTCTTATACATCTTTGACAACATGACCTCCATCTACGACAACATCCCTGCTCTTGATACTTGGTACCATAGCAAAAATCAAGGTACTGAACCTTATCAAGTGGTGCCTTGCGTAAAGCAAAGAACAAATAGCAACACTGTTTCCTTTTCAACCGCTCCTCCTGCTGTGTACTGTTACGAAAATAAACAAAAAGTTCTCGAAAGACCACTCCATAGAAGAAATAGCAGCTCTGAACATGGTAAGCAGCTCTCATTGAGCGATTGCATCATTCACCCAATCTAACCTATCCACCCATCCAGTCAAGGAATTGCTGAAGCATTACACCAGCAAACTTTCAAGGCAATTGAGCAATAGCTCTCAGTCTGGTTATCGTCGAGCCTAATCTGATTGCAGAAATCACACGCATACATATCACCATCTAATACTATTTATTACTACTACTACTACTACTACTACTACTACTACTACTACTACCTCTACTAATCTAATACCTTAAAATTACTATCATCGCTTGCTTTTGGTCTTTTTGGACACCACAATAATCTCTTGCTCCTTGACCATCTTTCGCTTCTTGTTGTTATCCACCATTTCAAAGCCTTTCAAGTCAGCCGTAAATAAAACCTGTAAATTAAAATCGTTCCATTAGCATCTTTCTGGGTTCATTAAACACGTTGAATACGTACAGAATGAGCCCATCCACTGTATTCGCCAAATAGCGTTCTAAAGTGATCCCCCACTTGAAGGTAGAGCTTGCTGTCCAGTGTTTTGCCTTTTTTCTTGCTGCTGAATCCATAATCCCTGAGTGCGATTTGCCAGACATGCGTGTCTACTGGTATTGATTCAGTTTGATCCAACGACATGAGACACTATGCACCCACTGATAAGTTACATGAAACATATCCAGCCTGTACATGGATCACCTTACCACACAGTCAGCCACCTTGGGCCCCACACCTTGCAATGTCATCAGTGACGACTTGGCTTCTTCATAAGACACCTCTCGCAATGTATGGAGCCATTTCTCCTTGCGATCTGGATGATCCGCCTTGATCTTGGAACATGTGTTGGCAATGTATTTCGCCCTGTACCCAAACCCCAACTCTCTCAATATAGACTCCACCTTGTTATCATCTGTTGTGATCTCGTCCAAAGTAGGAAAGTCATAAAACTCGGTGTCATCCAATATTGCTGCCTTCTTGCCGAATCGAACGCACATTTTGTTTACCTAAATTTGTATATTCAAAAGCGGGTTTGTACACAGACACAATGCGGCTCGCTTTCTCTTTCTCCCTCATCTTACCATCTGCGAGATGCGACTGATGTTGTTGTTGCTGCTGCAAATAAACGAAATCAGATTCTCCCAGGGATCTTGTCGCAGCATACGGATGCCTTGGAAATGGACCGATTTCTTTGCAAAGTTGGGATCCATCTTGGACCACCGTTGATAGCAATCTTGGAGCGACACTCTGTCCAATTGAAAGTAATCTCTGATTTCTGTTACTGCTCCTGCATTCAACGCCTGATCATAGCCATACAAGATGGTGGTGGCTGTATTCTGTATATCAGCATGTGTCCAAGGTCCTGCTTGTCAATCAACACTTACGAGTCTCTTTCAAGACCACCAATCTGCCGTTCAACACAGACACCCTGAATAGAGTGATGTTTAAGCAGCCGTTAAACACTAAACAATTACATCATGTGCATACCAGTTTTCGTTGAGCTGCTTCCATCGAAATGATTGTCCACAACGAAGGGTGTTTAGTCTAAGCTCGTGCGGAGAGATGTGAAGGTCTTTCCATAGCAGAGAGGCAGATTGTAACTTCAACATGGTGCTGTATGTATGTAATAAGCGAAACAAAAAGAATGGATGCTGCTGCTACTACGGTAGGACCAAGAAACAAAAGTGGGTCGGCGCTTGCAAAATTTTCGATGGTGGATCGAGCTTCAGGACAGTCAATCATTGGTAAAATGTCCCTTTGGCGAGAGAGTTATTGTAGACGATGAGAGCCCAGATGGAACACGGGACTTTGTTAAATCAACGTACCTTGAGATGATGAACAAGAAGAGAGGTTCTCTGTGAGAATATTTCAGATTTTGACACTCTTTTTTTCGGTGCAACAATCATTTTGACAGAGGGCTTTTGGTATCAGGTCCTCTTTCCTGGTTTGCTCTTTTTTTTTTTTTTTTTATATCTTGCCTTTCTCTCCTTTTTTTTTTTTTTTTTTTTTTTTTTTTTTTCTTTTTCTTTTTCTTTTTCTTTTTCTTTCTTATTCCCCTTAATTTATATCCACTGTCAAATAGCAGGCATGAAGATACCACCAGCCAGGAGACTACGAAGTAATTCTAGCAATTCCAATCGTAATTGGAAAGGGCCGTGCAGGGTTCTCTCCTACATCAATAAGAGCGAAAGTGTCAAGAGAACCAATTCTGCAATTCAAAACTGTCCTTTGGCAGGTGTTCGTGGTGGAGTTGCTTATGCCAGACAATCAAAGTCGCATAAAGTAGCTGACCCTGTACTGACAAATGCAAAAACCTGTGTCATGACAAAAGGCATTTCTGGTAACTACACGTTTACGCAAGAAAACAAGAGAGCCTGGGGTTTTCTGGTTCGAAACAAGACGGAACCGTTCCTTTTAATTAGACATGTGGAAGATAGAAAGACCAGTGAACCAGCCGGGTATTCGATTGGAGGTGATCCGGACTCTGCGATAAGGTACGTATTGCATCCCAACTTGGCTGGCAAGGATGCTTACACGCCTTTTTGACACCAGAATCACACACAAGGACGCCGAGAAAGATCACGCCTTCATTTATGGTGTGGTAAGTAGTAGCTGCTGCTGCTGCAGAGCGCAATTTGATTTTTTATACTGCTGCATAAAAAAAAAAAAAAAAAAAAAAAAAAAAAAACTCTAACCAAACAATTCCATGTTGATAATAGAAATCACAAAACGAAAAGGGTATTCATCAAGTGGCTGTCTATCTCTCAAATCGAAGGTAAGAAAATAATGGTAGCAATAACAACAAACAAGCGGAAATCTTAATTTTGCCTTTTTGTGTAATGTAGCTCGAATGGGATCTGGATCAACTCGAAACGCATGCTCATCCCCACCGTAACGCTGTCTGCTGAAGACGAGATTCGCTTCTTTGATCCGGAAAAATACAAGGATACCACAGGTAGGTTTCATTCATCCACTCTTTTCTACCGAACAACCCCAGATGCTCATATAGCAATAGAGAACCCGTCTTTCACTTTCATCCGAAATCCAGATTGGGACACTTCCTTTGGTGATTCCATCCACGATCTCTTCCTGACCGGAGGAAAGATTGGGTCTGGTTCTTTCGGGCAAGTCTTCAAGGCGCAATGCAAAAAAACCAACAAGATAGTCGCTATGAAGGTGATTTACAAGAATGCACTGATCAATAAACCAAAGGCAAAAGAATCACTGCTCCGCGAAATAGGCGTTTGTCTATCATTTCCTATTCATGTAAGCTGCACCTTCTTATCCATCGCGAAGAGTTTGAAAGCTGACAGGTGGTATATAGCCTTGCATTATCCAGGTGAATCGACTGTTTGACATTGACAATAAGATATACATTATTATGGAATAGTAAGTATAGGTGTCTATACAAGCAGCAGTGATCTAACCCATGTATATTATCAGTGGCGTTGACGGGGACTTGTTTGACAGTGTCACATCTCATGAGATGGGTCTGAAGGAATACGAAGTCAAGATCATCTTTGACCAGATTGCACACGCCATTTCCGTAAGCATCATAGACAACTGCCCTACTCAAATATAACTAACACAATGGCAGTTTCTTCACAGTCGCGGCATTGTTCATCGTGATATCAAGCTGGAAAACATCATCATGTGCGATCGCAAATCTCTTACTGTCAAGCTATGTGATTTTGGGCTTTCCACCTTTATTCGTGGCAACAAGCCCCTTGAGACGAGCTGTGGCACCATCATGTATGGTAAAGTGACACGAGCATATGGCTGCATGAAATGAGGTTTTCTTATTAACTCCTGTCTCTCTCTCTCTCTCTCTCTCTTTTCAAATCAGCTGCTCCCGAGTTATTAGAGTCAAAAGGATACGGCAAGGAGATTGATGTCTGGAGCTTGGGCGTTCTTCTGTTCACTGCATTGGCGACGAGTACGCCATTCCTACAAGGTGTGTAACAGTAAACGAGATATGTTAAATGCTAAATACAAATAAAACGACAGTAGGTGACGAAGGCAAGGAGGAAGATCGACAACGATTAAGAGAGCAGATCAAGAGTGGAAAATTGGATTACAGTTTACCTGTGTGGGAGGAGATCAGTGATGATGGTATGAAAATCTGCTTGTCACCTGTTATGGCATTGCATTACTCACACTCTGCCTTTTACCAGCAAAGGATCTCATTAACAATATGATTATGGTGGACAAGACAAAGAGATTCAGCATCCAACAAGTTATTGTAAGTACAATGTGTCTTTGTATACGCTCAAGCATTAATCTGCTAATGGATACAGGAACATAAATGGCTGAAAACGATCGAGGTAGTTACATTTAGATTGATTGATTTTGCAACGACTAAATATCTTTTATAGAGCCAAGAAGCATTGAAAGCTGGCTACCGTCGTAATCAAGCTTTGGTGGATTACCTCGAGCAACAAAAAATGTGAAAATAACTGATTGATCATCAACTACCATCATCACTAGATCAACATACCATCGAATCTGCTCAAATACTATTCATATCTCTATACCGTCCAAAAAAAAAAAAAAAAAAAAAAAAAACCAAGTCTTTCGTAAAATGGATTTGATTGTATATTTCCCCCTTCCCCTATAGTACATACAGACAAAATATATACAGTACATCTGATTCATTTTGACATTCATTGCTCGATATTCGATTTACAAGAGTTCTTTTATTATAATAAATCATGTTTCCAAAGTTATCAAGACATTCGTAGTAAATATAGTCATCATCATCATCAAAGTGTCTTTTTAGCTTGATAGTTGTATTGTACACACTGGAGCTATCATTATTAGAGAAACGGAAGCCAATCTTGATTTATTACATTAATGTTATTATATATGGGACCATAGTATGAGATGAAGCTATCTGCGTTGTGGTTGTTGCTGATATGCAAACGATGATCCAGCAGCAGCTACTGGCACTCTTTGCTGTGTTTGTGGTTGCTGCTGTAGTGGTAATGGCTGCTGCTGTGGTTGACCAGGGAATGGCGCTCTTTGGTAAAAGTTGAGTTGCTGTTGCTCCATCATGCTTACCAGAGGAAAAACAGGAAGATTGCCTGTCATATCCTTAGGTGGCACGGGAGCTACTCGAACCAATCTCCAGTTATCTTTGGAGTAAGTGGGTGTGATGTTTGCATAGGGAGGTAAATTCTCGGCTCTCTCTGTTGTAGGGAATGAGAATATTTTGTGCGGTGGTAATGTGCCTCTATAAGATGAATCCAGCAAAGGTAGACGAGTCATGGTGCTTTCTATGATGTCTGTATCTGTTGTCGCATTGGGTGGTAGTTTTGATAGCATGGCCATCATGTGTTTTTCCAATGTTTTAGCTGAAATAGACGTATGAGATGGAGGGTGCCATATAGATACCGTACAACAGACACTTACCAATCTCGACTTCTTTCTCCTCAACGGCATCCCACTTTGTTTTTCCTGCGCTGAAGCGAGAGTGTTGATATTGAACAAGCTGCTCTAGTAATTGGCAATTTCGCTCTAATTCTTGTGCAATGTTATCAGGTGTGTTGTTGTTGTTGTTGTTGTTGACGGCTTCTTCTATGGCTTTGACGTCGAATCCCTCCTTTTCGAGCCATAATGCGTTTAGTTCCTCATCGTTTGTGTCCATCTCCTCTGCTGCTGGTTCCTCTGTCTCGTCTTCCTTCTCCAATTGCTTTTGCTCCCACTTTTTGAATCGTTTTGCGGAACGTCCCATGTATGTATTTTCGTATGTCGCATTTGCATTATTTGAATCGGAAGCGGGTGCAAAACTGGAAAAGGCGCCAAAATCAAGCCAATTGACTGGTGCATGGGTTAGTCTATAGAGCTCATCATTCATCAACGGAGGGACCACTTACTGGGTACGATGGGCTTGTCTTCATGTCGAACGATTTTCGAGTAATAGGTAGGTGGTGGTGCGACAACGTCTTTCAATAAAGGCACTTCATCTAGTGCTGCTGCTTGCGCTTTATGAACAATCAATTCATGGATATTGTGTGCTAGAGAGAAAGAAAAAAAAAAGCACCCATTGATTAAACCATGTTTACACTTTGCTGATCTCTCTTCATCCACTTACGATAATTAGTAATGGGTGTAGCAGCTGGATCTCTAGCAATCATGTCTGTAAACGCATATCCATCATTGGTTGGTCTGAACAAGGAGATGAATTCAACAACATGCTCGTTTTCCTCTAATTCTTCCTCAAGTCGAGATGCTTCTAATGCGAGGCTATGGTTGGTGTATGTGTACAGCTTCTTGAACGCGTCCAGTTCAGGGATTGATTTCTTGATAATGTGAATGCACGCAGAAAAGACCTTATCTAAATCAGCCTAGTGTTTTGCCTATTGGTGAGAGCCATTTTCCATGTCATGTCAGGAGGACAAGTACCTTTAATGAAGCGAAATCCTTGTACTTTAGCTTGTACACGCGCTCTATCACTGTATCAATACCAATAGATTCGTCTGCAGCTTTGCTCCATAAGAGGTGCTTTTTATCGACACTATGTAGCATGACGAGTATATGAGTACTCTAGTACATGTGGCAGTGACATTTGATACGTTACTCTGTGATATGATTTATGAACTGGATCATGATTTTTTGTTTAGGGGAGAGGTCACTAGGCACTTCACGCTTCTTTCTACCATTGAAGGATTTCTGACGCTGTTCTTGGATGGATTCAGCAGTTATATTCCCATTCAAGGCTGTGGAATCTGTGTTGCCTGTAGAGGAAGCAAACCTTGTCGTAGGCATGTCTTTGGGTGTATAATGGAGTAGGAAAGAAAGAAAGAAAGAAAGAAAAAAAGAATAGGATCACCAAAAAATACAAGACTCATCAAATGTAGTCCTGACCAAATTCTCCGCCTTGTTTTGACTACCTTTCCGGTGCAGTTAGATGCTCTCATGGAGATGTATAGAAGCATTTGCCCAGTGTATTCCAAATGAGCAAGCGAGCAATACTGATGCGACATTGGGCTTGCATCAGCTACTATACATGGATGAAACTTCAAATTTGTAGCTTTTGATCTATTGGCATGTCTTTTTGGAAATCCAAATCACACAGACTGTATGTAATCAATACACCAACGAGTAGCATGGCCAATTCCTCTGAGACGCTTCGTCTTTCATTTTTCTCAAGCACAAGTACGTACAATACGTGCTGGCCTCTTTCAATTCTTCATTTGAGCCTAGAGATTTCTCAATTTTTTAAAGTGATTTCTATCAGAAATGCCATTGAACATGGTGTGATTGGATAAATTGGCTGTTGTCAATAAATTTTTCAATCCCTTCTTACTCAAATACCAAAATGACAGACCAACTTGATGAGGATGGATTTGTCAAAGTAGAGCGCTTCAAGTACAAGCCAGTGATAAGCAGTAAAAAGAAGAATAAAAAGAACAGCAGATATACCTTTCAAGATCCAGATGACTGGAATATTGATGACATTTCAATCAACCTAAAGCAACGCAGGTATGTCATCAACGCAAACGCATCAGTGGTCTCTCTCTCTCTCTCTCTCTCTCGTACTAATGTATGTCCTAGGGAGGCATTGGTCAACAGTCGATTCTACAAAGATCTGCTAGGTACAGTCGCATTGGAACAGTGAATCGACAACGCACTAACAGTAGTATACAGTGATCTTTGATGACCATTTAGTAGCTACAAAGCCACACGATATTGTGTGTTATGGCATTGGATCAATGCAGAAGTCAAAGAACGCACAGTATCAGTTTGTGTTGGCACTGCTACTCCGAGAACTACTAAAGGTAAGTTTGCTTGTCTCTCTGTAGTGTATGCATTAATCAAACTCGAAAAAAGATCCCTGGCACCATGTATATCTTTGATCCAGTCATGACAGCATTAGACATGGAGCTGTGCAAACTGCATAAAATAGAAATTATTGCCGAGAACGAGGATGGAAAGCGGCTTGCTGACAAGCCAACACTGTTTTATATGCCTCACTGTGGAAGAGGATTGTACAGCAACACACTAAGCGCGAATTGGAATGAGAAGCATTTGCCAAACGTTACCATCATTGGTAACCGATTTGACATGTATGTCGGAAGGTGGGTCATCTCCTCAATTTGTTAATAGATTGTGGTGCTAACGAGTTGCATTAGTCAACTGGAAAAGGATCTCAAGAGGGAATGTCCCTACCTCATCCCTGCTGTTGATATTCTAGATGTTGTATTGTTTCCCAAGGAATTTGACAATAACCAGATCTTTAGTGATCTCTCAATCCAAACCTTTCCAAAAGAAACCATAGACAAGCTAGAGCCTGATTTCTGGTTGAGCGTTCCAAAGGATGTACAATAAATTTCATTGCAAGATGAACAAGAAAATAAAAGATTTACACGCATTTATTTAACGAATTTATAACGAGATATCCATTGAATCACCCTCAACTACAGTAGCAAACTTCTCGATTGAAGACTTCAATACAGCTGTTGTACCTCTGGGGAAGCGGTAACTTTGCTCCTTGACACCACGTTCATTAGGACGAGCATAATTACGGAGGTAATCAGTGTCATCCTTTGTAATGACACAAACATCGACATTTGAACCTGATCCAAGATCGTTAAAGACACCAGCTTCAATAGCCTCTCGAACAATATCAATAGCTTCTTGGCGGTCCATGTTGGGCTTCCATTTACTTTCAAATACACTCATTGCTGCCAATGAACCTGAACCCATAGTAACGTAGGGTAATTTGTCAGTGCTGCCGTGAGGGTACACGGTATATAACTGAGGTCCAGTAGCATCAAAACCACCCAAAACAAGGGCGGCACCAATATGACCTTGATATCTAGAAAAGAGTTGTTTAGTCGCCTGTCGTCTCTGTGGTAGTTCCAATATATATATATATATATAAGTATATATCATTTACTTGTAAAGCATCTGCTTCAATAGTGTCATGGCTGTAACAACACGAGGCTTTCTACCAGTTGATAAACTATGCAATTCGATTTGAGAGCTGATGAGGTTGGTGGTGAATTCAGTATCGGCGGCAGTACCTGCACCACAACAGTAACTATCCTATCGATTCAGTATACTTGCTAATCTCTGCTGTCTTGTATTAGCTTACATGTTGGGAGCAATGTAATGGATCTTTTCACAGTTTTTGTCGGCTACAATAGGGCCTTCAGTAGCTCTGGTATCAGCGCCTAAACAAATACCATCCTAATGCAACATGTTCAGCATTTACTGCTCTGCCAAATACCCTCTGTACAGTGCTTTACCTTGAAAACGACACCAACAATAGTGGTACCCGTACTGGTAGCCTTGGGAGGTTTAGCACCGTTGGACTCGAGTGCCTTATTTCTAACATGAATACCGTGAGATGCTGCATATGCCATGTACTGTGTCTTCCAATATACCTTGTGTAATTCTCGAAACTAAAACCGCCTTTTCCTAAAGTTGTCTTGGTAGCCATCGTTTAATGTTTAAATGTTCAATATTTGTAATATCACAGAAAGAAACAATAAATGTATACTTGTCTACAGCTCAGGATGAACTGCATGCGTAACAGAGCGGTAGACGCGTAATTGTTTCGATGTCACATTGAAGCCCAGTGTAAGTTACAACAGTGGATACAAAGGTCTCACTATCATGCTACTGTATCATATGGCATCAAATCAAGTTTATTTAAATAACGGACATCTCAATTGAAGCATCAATATTCCAATTGCGCGCCTGCTACAGCGAGTTGATCTGCCTTCTCATTGCCCTCAAAACCACTATGACCAGGGACGTATGTGAACTTAACATCTGTCTTTCTACTTTTCATGAGATTGACAATGGGCTCAAACAAATCTCTATTCTGAACTTCTTTTCCATTTGTAGCGATCCAGTTCCTCTTAACCCAGCTTTTATACCAAACAGTTACAGCATTAATCACGTACTGAGAATCCGTTCTGATCTCTAATGGTTTATCGCTCTCCTTTGTGTCCTCTAGCACATGCAACACAGCCATTGCTTCTGCTCGTTGGTTGGTTTGTCGCTCTCCCTTTAATCGTGCACTCACATTGCGAGGGTCGTTGTCTCCCCAATACACACCGTAGCCAGCACGAGCGTGATGTTTGCCGTTATTCGATGAAGCGCCATCCGTGTACACTACTGCATAGGGTTCTTTCTTTGCATAAGTAGGTTTGCGATCCAGCCCTGTATTTTGCAATTTACTAGGTCTCTCATTATCCGAGTTGCTGCTGCTTTGACGGCTTCGCTTGGGTAGGATTTTGGTGGTTGGTGCAGGATCGTCTGCCGTAAATAATGATTCACGTTTGTTTTGATCAAAGATGCTCACTCGTGTTGCCTGGAATTTGGGTTCCTGTTGTGGCGGTTTGAAATTGACTGTAGGTGCGCCCAAATCGACAAATGCTTGCGCTTCTTCCATGGTGGGAAACTTTTTGTATTGAGCATTTCTAAATCCCTTCACCTGTACTTGACATTCGGACCAAGTCTTGTACACACCAGGCTGTTTTCCAACCATCACTGCATAGTAAGTCTCGGAGCCCATGGCTGTTGAAAAGTATCGTCTTGTGATGAACCGAAGAATGATGAAAAATAAAAAAAAAGAAGCAAAAGACAGACACACACAGACACAGACACAGACACACACACACACACACACACAGCCTCCCGCCAAATGGGCTATTGTATTGTGTACACTGGGTTTAAATCATCTAGCAGGTCACTTCAGGCCTCCTTTAAAGGTTACATTGCCTCAATTAGTACGTACACCAGGATACCAGCAGCTTTTATGTGCAAGATCTACTGATCACTGTACAGTTTTTCAGCTACCATTAGTATTTAATGAGCAAGTACACCGCTTCTTGGTTTAATGTGAATTTTGAATGAATGCTTTTTTTTCCAAATGTTGTTTATTGCTCGCCGTGGATTCATATGCTACTAATGAGCCAATGATACATTTGCTATTATGAGCATACTTGCGTTTTGACATCTTACTGACGCACAAATCTTTCGAATGTGATGTATCAACCAGACGCGTTAATTTTTAAGCGTATCTCATAGCAAATCATCAGGTCAAATCCATAAAAGCATGACAAAATTAGGGCTTTCGAAAGATCCTATTGAAAATACAGCTTGTTTCAGGTATTCTTTGGATAAAAATGACGCCTGTTGAACCTTTATTCAGACTCTAAATTTGTGCTTTCCCCAATATTTATTAAATTGTGCGTCGTTTTGACACTGATGATCGACATTGCAAATATTGGCATCTAATTCTCCATGGATACACATGTCATTTACTTGACTCTTTCCTCGAATATCTACATTTCAACACAGATGGCTATCCGTGTATACATTCATCAGTCATTACGTTTCACCAAAATGATAAAGTAAACTTGAAACATGCTGTCTATCGGCTCAGTGTCCATGTTATTGTATCAATTTAAATGGAAGCCTATAAAAAAGTTTAAATCGAGCATCTAGCTACCAACAGACGCCCGATATTTACTATAAATATGGGATTGAATAGGCAGGATGCCAAAAACCTCCCAACTCTATACATTCATTTAAATCATGGCGCGCTCCTTGCTCTTCATCTCGCTTGCTGTGGCTGCCACCGTCATCTCCTCCGTATCTGCTGTTGTCCCTGAACCCATCGCTACCGCCAATGTAGACAATACCAAAAACTTTGACCCTGCTGAGGCTTTGAATACCACGCACAGCGCAAATGTCAGTGCTAGTGGCTTCACTTGTATCAATCTCTCTACTTCCGGCGGTATTCCCTTGAGCACTGCTACCGCCATCTTTGTTCCTACTACTGGCATGGCCTCGGCTACTGCCACTGCATCTGCATCTGTCATGTTGTCCTCTGCCTCTGCTGCTGCTTCTTTTAGCGGCACGGCTTCTGCTAACGTCTCTGAGATCACCAGTTCAGTTCAACAGCCCATTCCTACCGGTAAGCAGGGAAAGAAGGTCGCCAAGAAAGCTAGCAAGAAGTCCAAGAAGGATGCTAAAAAGTCAAGTGAAAAGGCCGAGAAGGCCCCTAAAAAGGCCAAAAAGGCTTCCAAAAAGTCTAAGAAGGCTGCCGAGGCATCCAGAGTTTAAGATAGTTTCAAACGTTCCTTACTTGGATAATTAAAAAGGCATTGTATGATGGCTCAGTGTTATGAATCTCGTTCAACTTACCTGACACTATACAGAAAAACAAAGTTGCATCACAGGATTTTTTGTAGATACTGTTCTTCCTAGCCGATCAATCTCGCTACGCTCGATGACGGCGTTGCCCTGCGGCTCTCGCTGAAGACATTTTAAATCAGAGACAATAAAAATCTGGTATATCAAGTAGGTTTTAAACAATCAATTAATAGGCTATATCATCAGAGCCAGGAGGGGGAGGTATCCAACCGTTGATGTTGCTCTTGAGGTGGTCGACATAAAGATGGTCATAAGTAAATATAGGACTTGTGTAAGATCTACAGCGACGTTTTTAAGATATTGCCATTGCAAAAGATATCTTTACGAGTTAAAACTCCCAAGAAGAAATATTTGAGTTAAGCAATTGTCCTTTCAATTCTATGATCTACATTTAATCAGTATCGCAATCAATATTGCCATCATCATTGTTATCAACAGTAAGGCATTTAGGTCAGCAAGCAGCCATGCCGTCGCCAAAATCAATTCAAACTCAGTTTATTTTTTCCGTTCAAGATTGGACAGATAGTGTCTTTTTTCCACTTCTTTCATCTATTTTGTAATATTCGACTATACAAATTGTGATGACCACCTTACGCCTCCTAATACACTTTTGTAGTGCTTTTCAAGGCGCTTCCAATGATGCCAAGTACAATAGACGTTTTGAATAAACTTATTGAGCAATTTGAAAAAATATGAAATGAGGTTTTTGACCAAAATGTCGAAATTTTGCATATGAAGACCTGATAAAAGTGGTTTTAGGGGCTGCTTTGGGACTATAGAAACATTTTGAATTAATATATACCATAGTAAAGTTCTTCGTTTTCAAGGTGAAAAACGCGATCGTTTGATTTTTGATGAAAACCATGAGGGATACCTCTTGCTTTTTGGTCGATTTTTGGTCATGTTTTTTTTGGGCCAAAAAGTTGGGCAAAGATGTCAGGATGTTACTATTATTCAAGCGCAATTGTTTGGCGTCATTCCAGTGGCTCAGAAAGGCCTACATGTCAAGATATGAAGGCTTGAAAGCTGTCAAATTTGATTAGGTATTGCTTTGTAGAGTTTATTTACACGGCATAAATCACATCTTTGGTGGCTACAATTTACTGGAAAGGCAGTTCTGTAGCTTGAGCAATTTATAATTCGAATAGGAGGTATGTTGACTCTGGTAAAGCTAATTCATGCATAGTTTGATGCGTTATGTTGTTGGAAAGTTTATTAATAATGAAAATGAAACCCCGATTTTGCTGCTTGAATACTATAGTTTTGCACCTTCTTCGCTTCGCTACGGTAAACTCCTCAATCAGATTAATATTCCCAAATGTTGGGTTAGATGCTTACTTGCCATGGCTTTTCACCTTCGCTTTGCTATAGTAAAACTGCCTCATAGGGCAATGTTGTAACTTCCCAGTATCACCTAAAGACCTTCCAGAAACGGTCTGTAATTATGGATCTGGCTCTTTTACAATGCCTCACATTTGTATCAATGGAAATAACTAGTATGCGTACAGACAGCATACTTATATTGCCTCTTACTACTCAAAACTATGCAAAGCACCGCATAAACCAAGTGAATTTGAACCGTGTTTTTTCGTGTTTCAGGCCGTTTTAGACTGCCAGAATAGCACCAAACCGTTGCTCTCATCGAGAGCTAACTTCCTGCCACCCTTGCTCAACTTTTTGGGGACCAAAAAGCATGAGGTATCCCTCATGGTTTTCATCGAAAATCAAACAATCGCATTTTTTTTTTTTTTTTTTTTTACCTTGAAGATGATGACTTTTACTATGGTATGTATTACATCAAAATGTTGCTATCAATCCAAAGCAACCCTTGAAACGTCGTTTGTGTATCTTTTATATGTAAGTTTTTGACATTTTTGCTAGAAACCTCATTTCATATTTTTTGATATTGCTCGATGCGTTTATTATAAACATCTGCCATAAGCACCATCATTCGATGCGCCTTGAAAAGCACTCCAGAAATGCATTAGAAAGTATAAGATGATCATCGCATCTAATATAGTCCAATTCTGCAAAATAGATCAACCGAGTCGTTTTTAGATCAAAATCTGTCCAATCTGGAATAGACGTTAAGCGAGAATTCAATTGATTTTGAGTGCTTCTGATATCAATGTAATCCACGATCTTGAAGCTAATATAAAGAGGATTGCAATTTGAAAAAAGTATTATAGTAGCTTATTCTCTCTACTTTTGCCTGATTCTGAAGCACATTTTGTTTCTGACACTCGGATTAATCATTGTTTATTACATATTCAAATAAATGGCCTAATATGAAACGCAAACTTTCTTGCTATTCAAAATTGCAAATGGCACTTGAGGTTTGATGTACTGTACATTGAGATACCACTACTAGGCTATACTATAGCAGCCACTAAGGCAATGCTATAATACCATATACGCTTGGGAACCTAATGCCAAATGTCCATTTTATTAAAGTGTAAGGGCCATCACATCTCCTGTTACTAGGAATTTTTAGCAAATAGATGGCAATACTAATTATGAAATACATGTGAGGTTTCTACTGAGCACTAACGAAGACAGACAACTGGTTTATACATACACACTTTTTTAAAAATCATGCAAATACTGTATTTTGAGGCGGCGTCATGTCACCCAAGTGTTCTACAGGCCCAAAAGCAGCGGATCAAGATTGCCTTTTACTTGGATACACATTGTAAAATATAGCTTCAAATGGGTTTGCTTGCACTACTACCAATATGCTCACTCTAATTGAACGATGACTTTTTGTTTGTTTGTTTTCCGTGCAACTTGCCTACATTCTTTTCAAAGAAGTAAGAGCATATCCTGTTGGTGACAGTAGCACCAGAACTTTGACAGCTCTGCTTGTACATATAAAATAGTGAATACATGTAATTTATATACTGCAATCACTGCAAAACTATACTGATAAAGAACCCGTTATTGTTTACATTTTGCTCGAACTTTTCAAATCCAAAGCGAATCAAATTGTTCACTTTCCGTTATCAACCGAATACAAGATGTAAATGTAAACAAGCTGACTGTGTTTAATCAATAAACGAAATAAACCATATGAGTTTATATCATATCTTGTGTGTATACAGTAGTAATAATGCATATCATATTGTAGGGCAGTTGAAGGCGATTCCAATGGTATTAGTTGCATTGTCTCTGGATGCCAGTAGCGTTCAGAATTGCGTTTGAAGTGTTTTTTGCGTGTCTCCTTAAATTGTTGCTACTGTAATCAAGGTATAAAAGGTAGAAGATTTCTCTCTTTATCTCACGTCCTTTCTTTATCTTTTTCTTCATCTTTTTTTTTTTTTTTTTTTTTCTCTCAAAAACAATAGACGCTACTAGAAGACTGGTGATCATGTAAGTATATTTGTCTTGTCTGCACATAACGGATGGTAACATGCTCTGAATCAGGGTGGTTCACAATACAAGGCTTATGGTATTTCAAGACTGGTTCTATTCTACTTGACGGCTTTCTTTGGATACTTTTGGTTCTCTCTGGTTCACTTTGGATACTTTTGGTTCTCTCTGGTTCTCTTTGGATACTTTTGGTTCTCTTTGGATACTTTTGGTTCTCTCTGGCTCTCTCTGGCTCTCTCTGGCTCTCTCTGGCTCTCTCTGGCTCTCTCTGGCTCTCTCTGGCTCTCTCTGGCTCTCTCTGGTCCTAGTATATAGATATTTATATTTATTTGGTCGTATTCTTTCGCATGGGGGATTTTTAAGGGCACACTCTGAGGTTTTCAAGTCTTTGGTACTTTGTCTTTTGAGAGTTTCGTGTCTTTGGTGTGAGGGTTTCTCTAGTAAGTCTTCTGGAATAAGTCTTCTGTAGTAAGTCTTCTGTAATAAGTTTTCTGTAGTAAGTCTTCTGTAATAAGTCTTCTGTAGTAAGTCTTCTGTAATAAGTCTTCTGTAATAAGTCTTCTGTGTTGTCATGTGTTTCCCTTCCCCCATGCCTACTTTCACTTTTTGGGTTGAGATTGGTCTCCACCTTCTCGTGGTTCAACCTGTAAGCTTTTTGTAAAAGCAACCAAGAGAGACCATTATTTTTTACAATAAATAAAATGAAAAACTATACAATACACATTAAATGCGTGTGCCTGATATGAGTACACATTAAACATTGCTTATTTTATATCAATAAAATCTTGTATTTGCCCAGGAAATTATAAATGTCGATATGAGATGCAAAGGGTATAAGTTTACTGCTATGGAAATCAATAATTCGGATTGGATGTATTAGCTGCTTTTGATAAGCTCTTTGGATCCGAAGGAGGCAGCTTATCTTGCCATGCAGATATAAGTACATCAAAGCCTAAGCTCGCATATGTAGGTGTTGGGGACTATGCACGCTGTAGTTTTGCCTCATGTCAAACATGAGTCTTTGCGTCTATGTTGGCTGGGCTTGTTCTGGTACGCTGAATGATGCTACAGCCAAGGATGACCTGGCTAAATGGCTGTATCTTTGTATATTTCGTTGTCATATATTTCATTTCAACAAAATCCCGGTTACCATGGACGGATGGAGACGGCGAGCATATTGATATGTCAGACAATGATTACATGGCTCGCTTGACTCCATTTTACTTTGGATGGAAGTGGCCTTCAACGATCTGATACACGCATTACCCTTTATTACTCGATTGTGCGCAAAACACAGCGTATTTTAGATGCATTTGAGCCGTGATTTCTTGTGTTAAAGGCCGTTTTAGGCCGTCAGAATAGTATCAAACCATTGCTTTCATCTAGCACTAACTTCCTGCCACCCTTGCTCAACTTTTTGGGGACCAAAAAGCATGAGGTATCCCTCATGGTTTTCATCGAAAATCAAACAATCGCATTTTTTTTTTTTTTTTTTTTTACCTTGAAGATGATGACTTTTACTATGGTATGTATTACATCAAAATGTTGCTATCAATCCAAAGCAACCCTTGAAACGTCGTTTGTGTATCTTTTATATGTAAGTTTTTGACATTTTTGCTAGAAACCTCATTTCATATTTTTTGATATTGCTCGATGCGTTTATTATAAACATCTGCCATAAGCACCATCATTCGATGCGCCTTGAAAAGCACTCCAGAAATGCATTAGAAAGTATAAGATGATCATCGCATCTAATATAGTCCAATTCTGCAAAATAGATCAACCGAGTCGTTTTTAGATCAAAATCTGTCCAATCTGGAATAGACGTTAAGCGAGAATTCAATTGATTTTGAGTGCTTCTGATATCAATGTAATCTACGATCTTGAAGCTAATATAAAGAGGATTGCAATTTGAAAAAAAGTATTATAGTAGCTTATTCTCTCTACTTTTGCCTGATTCTGAAGCACATTTTGTTTCTGACACTCGGATTAATCAATAATTTCAGTCAAAACACTTATTACAATTAGTACCATTGGAAGCGCCTTGAAAAGTACTTTAAGAATCTATTAGGAAGCGTTTTTTTTTTTGTAGGGGAGACGAGCTCCAGGCTTTATTTAAAGTCCTTTAAATGTCATACTGAGGGATAGAAACGATTGTTGGTGGACCCAATGTCTACAATGAAGGGGAATAGGATATTTTTGAATTAAGTTGGGAAAGAAATCTACTACTAATAAGGTGCGACACCTAGAGCCAATACAGTCTTGCGGAAATCGTCAAAATATAGATAATGGATAGAGTACAAAACACCAAACGAGGACATCAGTACTACGTCAAAAAAATCAAACAACTTGCGTTCACCAGGATTTGAACCGGGATCCTTCCGTTGGCATAAGGGAGTTTCTACCACTTCGCCCTACCACCAGGGACAACTATTAGGAAGCGTAGGATAATCATTACAAATTATATAGTCGAATGTCGTAAATAGGTGAAAGAAGTCGAAAAAAGCCAAAATCTGTCCAATCTTGAACAGAAAAAACAATTTGAGTTTAATTAATTTGGCGGCAGGCTTCGCTGCTGCTGGCTGACCCAAATGCCTTTCTGATGATGACAATGATGATAGCGGTGATGGCTGCGATATTGATCAAATAGGGATCATAGAATTGAAACGACAATTGCTCAGCGCAAATAATTTTTTGGGGAGCTTTGCCTCATGAAGATATCTTTTGCAATGGCAATATCTCAAAAAAGTCGCTATAGATCTTACACAAGTCCTGTATTTGCTCATGACCAGCTTTATGTCGCCATCTTGTTAAGAGCATCAGCAGCAGTGAATGATATGACAGTTCTATTATCAGAAAATGGCGATTGTGATGTACAAACGCTGCATAAGATTTGTATTTTCTTTCGCATTGTCCCAATAATAGGCTTCGTTTGATATCAGTGTAAGCAAAAAGGATGCTGAGGGAGATACCTCCTCTCCTCCTGGTTCTGATGGAACCTTTCTTTTACTAACTAATAATTGGTTGTTTAAAATCTATTTGATATACCAAAATGTCATAATATCTGATTTAAAATGTCTTTGAAGAGAGCCCACAGGGCGATGCCGACATCGAGCGTAGCGAGATAGATCGGCTAGTGCATAGATACAAAAAAAAATGGATTTTAGTGTTCACCCATCAGTATTCTCAAGTATACCAAGCAAGATATATACACCAGAGCTCTAGCGCTTCCATCATTCCGAGTTGATTTGCATTATGCATAATTTCAATTGGCTACCAACATGCTTTCTGGTTTAAGGTTCAATTGCGACTGACGTTTTTCCGTACATCTAATCACATACGCTGCGATTCTGTCAGAGTACCGTAGTTGATGCATCACACACCCAACAAATTAAACCCTAGCTGCCTGCAAAATAGCATTGTATTTGCCAGAAAACTCAAAAAAGAACATTGCGCATAGTTCTTTATAGCGGAGACGCGGGGCATCTGCACTTGTTCCCTTACAAAAGGTTGAATCACTGCCCGTTTAGTTGGGATCCTCAAAATCATATAGACGTTTAGGCGTTTTTGTTTCATGTTTCTGACTCAATTGTATCCAATGCAAGCCAATATTATGATATATAAAGCTTAATGCACTTTGATTTCGGAAGAAACACCTTTTTTCACATTTCTTCTTACAAATTATACGTCTCTCCATAACCAAGCATTCAACACATATATAAAAACATACATTACTTGCATAAAACCGAGAATCGTTGATCATTTACTAAATAAGATGAGTCAACCCACATTAAATGCATTGAATAACACCCAAGGTTATTTCAGTACATTCAGAACTTTGGACAAAAATCATTTGGGATACTTGAGTGGTAATAGTTTCTTGCAAAACGTCTTGCATTTCACCGTCTAACACGTATTCAATGCAGTTGCTCAAGTCAAAGACTACTTTGAATCACAGCAATTACCTCAAGATGACTTGATTGAACTTGCCGCTCATTCAAATCAAGGTCATTTGACGCCCGAACAGTTTGTATCTGTCATGAATCTGTCAGAAATGAAAAGGCACGGCGGTAAGTTTTTATGATAGGAATACTATACACAACACTGACGAGTTTTGTTGGGTTCTGGCTAATTAGATGTTGGCTACCACTCGTCTAAATTTAGATCTCTTTTACGTCACTGTGAAGAAGCCATGGAGCTTGTTGAAAAGGATCAAAGAGCGAACATCCCATCCAGTGATAATAAGGATGCGCTAATCAAAGCCTTCAAGGCACTGGAAGGTTTCATGAAACAGTTTATTCAATCTCTTGAAGATAAGCCTCAAGGTAAGACAAGAGCAAAGCACATCCATAATACGACTTCAAAGCTAATTTCATCCATGGCTTTGATAGGTGATAATTGTAGCTTGAACAGAAGCATTTCTCCCTCCACATCTGAGAAAATGCCGGGTAGCTTTGACTTTGACCATGCTCCTTCTCACAACATGACACCGTCAATGCAAACAACGCCTGCCACTGCTCCTGTCTTTTTGAAAGATCCATCCTTTAATGACATCCCTGGAAGTCCCCATGCTCGTCAAAACGAAAAGGAGCCTGCCTTGGGCTCCCCATCACCATTGCCTCAAACGAATGATGCTGCTGCTTTCATGTCTGGTGGTTTAAAGCCTGTTTCCAACAGAAATTTAAACGGAGATGATGCCAAACCCAACAATGCTCATGAAAATGACGCATTGCGTTCAAATGTGTTGGATTCGTTGAGGAATGCTGCTATGAATGATACTGAAATCGATGAAGATGACAGCAAAGAGAGAGAGATTTTTTCCGAGGAAGAGCCTCATGAGCGCGCTGTTCCTTCTATTCCTTCTGCTAGGGGTATGACAAGCAATGCCATGGAAGATGTCGGTGTAAACAGCTTCAAACCAAGTGCCACTACTCCCAGTTCATTCAACAATGTTGATTTCAAATCAAAGCCTCGTGGTATGAACACGGAAGATGCACTGGCTCCACTCGCTGCTTCTGTTGCCACTGCTTTTACTGCTACAGCCGCCGCTGCCACTGCCGCTGCCACTGCTTTATCTGATAACAACAAGAACGACTTCCATCCTGTTAATCCAACCGGTACAGCATTATCAAAGAGTTACGTCCCAGAGACCTTTCAGGGTGGTTTGGGTGGTGATAGTTCTGAACCCTTCATCAAAAATGCCAAAGACACGGAATTGAAGCCGGAAGATCAACCTTCTTTTGGAGCCGAGCAAGCAAGATTGAGCATGCAGAATAGCACTGACGATGAACCTGTTGTTTACATGGATAGTGATACTGCTGGCGCTTACTCTGCATTACCCAAGTCTGTTGAATCTAATCAATTTGGTAACGAAAGTAAGCCTTTTGAGCGTGAGTTTTTCCAAGGAGGCCTTGGAGGCAACGGTACGGAACCCTACATCAAGAACGAGAAAGATACACTCTTAAGACCTGAAGATCAACCTTCTTTCGGTGCTGAACAAGAAAAGCTTAGAAGATTGAGTGAACGTGATAATGAGAATGAAAGCACGAATGTCCTCAAGCATGCTAATGAAGGCATCGAATCTTCTTCTTCTCTCGGATCAACTCTTTCCAGGATGGGCGCTGGAGCTGCTGGTATTGCAGGTGCTACTGCCTTGGGTCTTTCTGAGCATCGTGATGCTAGTGACAAGAGCAAGGGTAGAAGCATTACCTCTGGTTCTCCCGACGATGCCTCTGGCGATCATTTGACGTCTCCTCGCAACACATACTCATCCTCTTTGACTTCTGGTTACAATTTGGAGGATGCCAGCCCTTCTGATATAATCTCCAACGAAGCTCTTGATAACATTGCTGACAAGGTGGATGCAGATATTAAACACAATTATCTTCACGATAATTCTACTACCACTGATAAGGACGGTGTCATTTCTTCCGACGCTCTCGACAAGATTGCTGATAATGTGGATGCTGCCATGGAAGGCAATGCTGCGCCTGCTTCTACTTTTACAAATGTATCTCCTCATGAAGACGTTCATGTTATAGTTGAGCAAGATACTTCGCTTCCTCTCAATATTGGTAATGATGTCGACATTGAAACTACAAACAATGACAACTACAGATCACCTTTGACTGATAAGGCGGCTCCTCCTACTGCAGTGTCTGGTAGCAATGATAGCGCAACCGCCTATCCGGGCTTGAATAATAACTACACTGGTAGCTCATCGACTATGCCCGTTAGCGATGATCGCACTGCTTCTATTACAAACATTACTGGATCTCGTAATCCAGTTTTGGATGCTGTCAATATTCCACATACCTCTCCGACATCACGCTCCTTAAATTCCAATGATATAACCAAGGATGATTCCCTCAAAGAGTCTCCAAAAGACGATTCTGACAGCAAAGATGATAAGCCTGGTTTCTTTAAAAGACTTTTCGAAATTACGCCTGAGCCTGCTTCCAGATCTGTTCCTGCTACTTCAGATGAAGCTGCTTCCAAGGATTCTACTACCTCACCTGCAGATAGCAAAGGCTCTTTCACCGCTGGTGGTGCTCCTACTGTTGACAAAGCCAATACTTTCAATGCGAATGTACCTCAATCTGCCGTGAATGCTACTGGTGATTCATCAAAACTGAATAGCAATACTGTTGGAGACATGTCACCAAATGTTTACGGTGCTGATGCTTCTTTACCAGAAATCAATGCCAATGGTTCTTCTGCTGTCTTTCCCTCTACGAATGAGTCTATTAGAGCCGATCTACCGCTTGATGATAAGAATATGGAATCATCTGATGCTTTCAGGATTGACAATGACATAAATTCTCCTGGTTTCAATGCTAATACTAACGTGGGTACCTCTGGTCTATCGCCCTCTCTTGAAAAGTTGTCTGCTGATATCAAGAATCTCTCAAATAATGCTTCTGATGAATTTGATCGCTCTGTCAGTTCTCGTGGTGTTGATGCTAGATTACCTTCTCTTCATGCTGACTTGAGTGGTCCTAATGCTGATATGCCAGATGTCGATGCTAAGCTCGATAGCTCCGTTAAATCCCCTGGTGTCAATACTATACTTTCATCATTGGACACTGACATGAAGTCTACCAATTTTGAAAAGCCATCTCTTGGTAGCAAGTCTACTGGCTCTGCGGAAATTCCTGAAGGCAATCTTCCTTCCTCGAGTGCTGGTTTTGAAGGCCCTGATTCTGACTTTACCAACACTGAGCTCCCCAGCTTTGGCGGCGAACATAATAAATCAATCAGCACACATGAAATTGATAGTGATGTGGGCTCTCGTGGGCTTAACGCTAATGTAGACCTTGGTGACTATGGATTGTCAGGTTCCCTTGATAAATTGTCTGCTGGTCTGAAGGATCTCAAGAATGAATTCTCTGGCAAGTTCGATGGCTCTGCTGGTTCTTCCAAGGTTTCTAGTAGCTTACCTTCTCTTGACGCTAACTTGAAGAGCCCTTCAGCGGATCTTACAAATGCTGATGCTCAACTAGATGGTTCCATGAAAACACCTGGCATCGATGGTAAATCACCCTTTTTCAGCTCTGATATGAAGACTCCTTTTGCTGACATACCAAATGTCGATACTCCATTCAAGACATCTGATGCTCCTGCTGAGATGCCTTCTGCTGATAGCGATTCCAAGTCTCCAAGCTTCAATGCTGATGGCCCCTCGATGGAGACTGATGTCAATGCTTCAGATGTTGACTCAGCTAATGTCAGTGGCAAGCTCGATAGAGCCGACAGTGCGCCTGGCGTCGACGGTGATGACTCCGATGCTAATGTAAATACGGTTGGTCCTAGTTTGACTGGGGCTCTCGGAATGCTCTCTGCTGGTCTCAAAAATCTCAAAGATAATATCTCTGCTAAATTCGAAGGATCTGCTGATACACCTGATACGGATGATGAACTGCCCAATGTTGATGCAAAAACGAGTACTGACGCTAATTTACCTCACACTGATCGCAAGATGTCTGACCTGGAAACTCCAAAACTTGATAGCCCTTCTATTGATGGCAAGTTGACTAGTTCCGTAGACACTCCTACTCCTGATGGCAAGCTTCCATCCTTGGATGCTGGAATTGAGAGTCCCGATATTGACCTTCCTAATGTCAGTAATAAACTGGACAGAGACATCAGTGCCCGTGACATCAGTGCCCGTGACATCAATGACGATGTGAAATCTCCTGGTTTTAACGCTGATCTAAAAGCTGATGCTTCCGGTTTATCAGGTTCTCTCGGCAAGTTATCTGCTGGACTGAAGGGTCTCAAGAATGATACTTCTGGTGAGCTAGATGATTCTCTCGAGTCTCCAAATGTCAATGGTGAAACACCTAGTCTTGACGCAAATTTCATGGGCCCTTCCACCAAGCTTCCGAATGTCAGTGATATATTTGATAGCCCACTCGAGGTACCAGGTATCGATGGAAAACGACCTTCTCTGAGCTTTGACAGTAAGGCTCCTTCTGCTGAACTGTCTAATATTGATGACAAGCTTGATGACTCAGTCAATGCACCTGATTTTGATGGTAAGCTTCCCTCTGTCAATGGTGCAAAGTCTCCAGCCTTTGATACCAGCCTCAATGCTGATCGCCCTGATCTAGCCGGCTCTCTCGGAAAGCTTTCTCCCAGTTTCAACGATCTCAAGAACGACATTTCTGCTAACCTCAGTGGCGAGACTCCTAGTGCCGGTGGTGAAGTACCTTCGCTTAATGCAAATTTGAATAACCCAGAATTACCTGATGTCAATAAGGAACTCCCTCCTCTCAATACTGACTCAAGTACTCCCAATTTTGACAAAACTTCCCTTGGTGGTAAAATGGATGCTTCTCTGAGTTCTCCTGACATTGGCGATGAGCTACCTGATATTAACAAAGAGCTCCCTCCTTTGAGTGCTGATAATAAGACCCCTAATGCTGATTTACCTAATGTCAACAAAGAGCTTCCTTCTTTGGATGATAATGTGGAGACGCCCAAGCAAGAAACCCCCTCTCTCGATGGCAAATTAAGTGGCTCTTTGAACGCTCCTGATCTAGATCGCAAACTTCCTTCCCTGAATACTGACAGCAGGGGTCCTAAGTTTGGCTTGCCTAATGTTAGTGATATATTTGACAGTTCAGCGGATCTCCCTGACATTAATGCCAAGCTTTACTCTATTGAAAGCGATTTGAGTACTCCCAACGTCAATGTGGATGCAGATGTAGACGCTAGCCGCCCAGGTCTCGGTAAGCTTTCTTCCAGTTTCGAGGGTCTCAAGGATGGTATCTCTGGTAAATTCAATGGCTCTGCTGATACTCCTCATGACAATGGTGAACTGCCATCTTCGGATGCCGACTTTCCTGATCCCAATGGCAAGCTTCCTACCTTGGATGTCGATATGATCGGTGTCAAGTTTGGTATGCCTTCTATTGATGGCAAGCTGACCAACTATATCGATCCTCCTACTGCTGATGCCAAGCTCCCAGCTTTGGATGCTGATATCCATAGTCCTAATGTTGATCTACCCACTGTCCATGGTAAACTCGACAGGTCAATCGATGCTCCTGAGATTGACAGTGATACAACGCCCTCTGAGCCCAATGCCAATAGTGGTATGGATACTTCTGGCTTGTCGGGCTCTCTTGGCAAGTTAACTGCTGGACTCAAGGGTCTCAAAGAAGATATCTCTGGTAAACTTTATGGTTCTACTGAGTCTCCTCATGCTGAGGGCAAACGACCCATACTGGATGCCGACTGGAATGATTCCTCTGCGAGTCTCCCAGATGTTGATCGTAAACTGGATAACTCCATCAAAACCTCTGATCATGACGACAAGCTTCCTACATTGGATAGTGAGTTCAAGGCTCCTCATACTGATATGCCAAATATTGATAGCAGGTATGATGGCTCTTTGAATGCAGATTTTACAAGCTCCAAGGTCGATCATCCCAATGTCAGCGGCAAGCTTGACAAATCAATTGATACTCCTGAAACAGATGCTAAGCTTCCTTCTATTGATGATGAATTAGAGTCTCCCAGGGTGGACACCGATGCTAATGTGAATGCTGGACACTCTAGTCTGTCTGGTGCTCTTGGTATATTGTCCTCAGGCTTCAAGGAATTGAAGGATGATATTACTGGTGTATTTGGTGGTTCTGCTGACACTCCTGATGGTAATGACAAACTATCTTCTGTCAACACAGATTACAATAGTCCCAAGTTTGGCTTACCTAATACTGATTTAGGTCTTGATGGTTCTGTTAACACTCCCGAGACTTCTGGTGATCTCCATTCCAAGGATGCTGAGCTGAATGCGCCACACTTCAAAATTCCTGGTGATAATACTGACTTGAGTGCTTCTATCAACACGCCTGATGTGGATGCAAAGCTACCTC
Organism: Mucor velutinosus; assembly: GCF_035048745.1. Lineage (NCBI taxonomy): Eukaryota > Fungi > Mucoromycota > Mucoromycetes > Mucorales > Mucoraceae > Mucor > Mucor velutinosus. The sequence goes on from NW_027041908.1 coordinate 476,398, forward strand.
AGCTTGATACAGACATGACAGCTCCCAAGGCAGACGTCGATGTTCCTGACTTACACTCTCCCCACGTCGATGCCTTCACTGATGGCAATACTTCTACTGTACTTGTTGCTCCTCCTCGCAAGATTGGATTATCAGACTCACTTGAAAATATCGGTGCTGGTTTGACTACCCCCAAGACTGACGTGGATGTACCTCAAGTAGACGCACACACTGATGTTCCTGTTGCTCCTCCCCGTTCACCTCGTTTGTCCCTCAACAAGCAGTCTTCTGGTGCTCATCTTGATGACTCTACCGAGCCTGGCAACATGGATGTCGGTGCTCCTACTGACACAAGTTCTGGATTCAAGGATCCTAATTTCAATGTTCATGTCAATGGCAAACCTGCACTTGAAAGTGATCTCTCTACTGGATTGCATCGCACTGCTTCAGATCGTGGTGATATTTCTGCTGACAAGACAAACGATGAGGGCTCAAGCTCTTCCTTCAGTAAGCCTATGGAAAAGAAGAGTGGGGTTATCAACAGTTTTATAGGAGACGGCGATGCTAAAATGAGTCAAGATGATGATGATGAGGCTCGCAACAACAATAATAAGCCAGCCACTGGTTATGCTCACCTTAGAACCAGATCAAGAACGGATAGCCCTGAAGACTTGTCTGCCATGCTGGATGATATCGTCAAGAGACGATTCAGCGATACTCCATCTGAATCCGATATCAATTCTACTAAAACAAACGAAAAGGCAAACAAGAAGGAGTCTGTATCTGGTAAATCAAGAAATATGGTAAGTTCTGTACAGTGTGCATAAGCCATGGAATATCCCAACATTAACCATTATTGTATAGGATGCTCCTTCTTCTAGCGTTAGTGCATGTGTCTCTGAGCCCCATGCTTCTCTCAATAGCGACAGACCTCGCTCATTTGTCTCTGATTCTCGCTTCAAGGAACTGGATGAGCAACAGGCCGAAGTTACTGAATACTCCACACCTCTTGCCAGCCCAGTTATCCCCAACACGGCACCCACGAATCATCCTAGTAGCGCTGCGGTTGGTGTACCTACTGTTACTTTGGACAAGATGGATAGTTTGGAATCTGATGTCAAGAAGCAATTGGATGACATGTTTGTATCTGTTGGTCAAGCGCCTCAAGTGCCTGCTCACGAGGATGACCAGCTTCCCTCGCCTTCCAAGACTCACAGATCTTCCGCCAGCTTGCAATCCACATCCTTCCAGGATCGCTCTGCCGCAGATGCCATCAAGAGCGTCTATGACCATATGACCTCCAAATTGATGACAGGTGGATCCAAATCAGGTAATGACACTGATGAGGATCGTGTGTTGAAAGTGCGCGATGGCTTTGAAAACTTCACCGGTTTTGGAGTCAAATGCGTCTCGGACAACGAAGACGAAGAGAAACACACTGCTCCTTCAAGCACCTTAAAATAAAGTCTCTTCTTATCCTATTCAATAATAATAATAAAAAAAAAGACGTTTTCTTTAAAATACATTTCAACTACCACATGTCTACAAACAGCTGCCTGGACGAGGAAGAAGAAGAAGAGGGGCCAATTCAGTCGAACCAACCGTTGCTGAATCCAACAGAGACAGAGAGAAACAGGGTAATTCAGTGTGAGCCAAACAGCAGTATATCAAAAAAGAGACCTTTTCCAATAACATGTTTAGTCTCCAGCGCAAATCAAAGAAGAACAAAGGCGAAAGGAAACGATACAGTTCTACGTCGAGCAGCTTACACTGCTGTTTTATCCGTTGATTGTAACGTTTGCATTGACCTGTTGGATTGAAATGACGTTGGACATCGATAGTTCGCAAATAAGGTAGCATATACGACGGGAAATATTGCTTTTTTGGTTGATTCTAAATCAAAGGATACACGCACAGTAATCCGTTGATGGTGTATGATGAACTACCATCAGACAGTGTAAGCACTCGACTAGGTGGTAGTGTGCTCAATGCCATTACCGTTGTTTGCGGGATCACTCTCATGACATTCATGTTTGTTCTATGCTTCAAATATCGATTATACAAAGTAGGTTATTGGCTGGGAAGAGAAGGATTTGCTCATCTCATCTGAAATGCATATAGTTTTTGTTCTTTTGGTTGGGCTTATCTGTGTTGTCCATTCTTGGTGTAACAGCGTCTGCATTGTGGATGTAATGTATACACGCATTGATCAAGGGTGTGAGCTAACAGTCGAATTTAGTGAAATGCTGAATGCGTATAACAAGCCAATGGATTACCCCACCATGCTCTTTTGTACCTGGAATGTGGCAGTTGTAGGCGTCGTAGCTATATTCTGGAAAAGCCCTTTATGGGTACAGCAAATCTATTTGGTGCTGGTCAGTGCGGCCACAGTGAGTATATTATGTCATTAGTTTTGTACAGTAATCACTCACTCACTATTTGCTCCTTGCAGTCAATCAGTATGCTAAAAATGCCGCCTTGGACCACATGGACAGTGTTGATAGCAGTGGCAATTTACGGTAATGAAAAGAGACTCCATAGTAGCGAAATCACACACTCATGTGCGATATCATGTAGACCTGTTCGCAGTTCTCTGTCCTGCGGGCCCTTTGAGATTATTAATCACCATGGCCGAAGAACGTCAAGAGAATATACCAGCATTAGTATACTCTGCTGGCATGGCTAGTTTGGATACTGAGAATGACTTTATTGGAGGTTATAGGACACAGGAATCCAATCATGCTAGCAAAAGCCAAAGTAAATGGCTGCCATTCACCAACGCAAACAAGGGCTACCGCCCACTACACAACGATGAATCAGATGAAACCCCCACATCCAGTATTGCCTTATCGACATTTGGGCAATCAAGAGACGTTGAGCGACAAAGCATCACTGAAGCAGGAGAAGTTGAAGACGAGGAAGAAGAGGAGGATGAGATGAATGCAATCAAATTGGGGTTGGGTGATTTTATTTTTTATAGCGTCCTCGTGGGGAAAGCAGCGAAAACTGATTCTGTCACATTGTGTCTATGTATCATTGCCATATTAACAGTGAGTTGATTCAATTGCATTGAAGAGTAAAGACATTAACCACATATGATGGCTATTACTAGGGGCTGTCACTGACCATTCTCATATTGACGCTGAATAGAAGGGCACTGCCTGCTCTACCCATATCCATCTTATTTGGCTGCATCACCTACGCCATTGCCTACTACATGACTAGCCCCATGCTATTTGCTCTATCCTTGCAAAATATATCCTTGTAGATACATACGATTTGTTTATTTACTAATGAATACAAAATCAAAAGATACTTTTTTCAGTTTCTTTACCCAATATCAAGGCAAATGTCTAGTTCTTTTTGTCCTTGTTGGCATAGATCATGCCAGTGAAGGGCTCTTCAAAGGTCAATGCAATCTTGTAAACAACGTAGACGAGTGCTGTCAAGAAGACACCAGCAGGGCTTTGATACCTAATGACATTCACTTTAGCTTTTGTTTTAAAAAGGTATAAAACACCAATGCTTACCATAAGGCAGTTGCCATAAAGGTACAGGTTGATCCAATGTACATGGGATTATCGCAAACATTGAAAGGGAATCCAGTAACACGCTCCTTCATCAAGATCCCGAAATAGTCGCCTACAAGTAATTGTATCAATAGAATGAACACGCAAGGAAAAACTATCAATAATGCCTTACCGAGATAGGTGCCAGTAACACCAAGAGCCCACATGGATGATAAAACGAGAACATTACCAGTCAAGAACAAAAGAACAGCAGAGATTTGGATAGTATATTGATCGAAAAAGGGGTGTGTAGGTTGATCAGCCAATGCTTGATGATATCTGTTTCCCGGGGATGAATGAATATCTCTCTCTCTCTCTCTCTTTCTCGCTTGGATATACACCAAACAACACTTACAAGTAATCTCTGGTAAGGCCCAATGTGAAGATGGTTACAGCCAATCCATATGTGCCTCTATAAGCATTACCACCAGCCAATTTTGTCAACACCTTGCTTCTATACTCTACATGGATAATTCAAATTTAGAAATTTGCTTGAATGACATGTGTGCTCACCCACCCACCCACCCGCATACACACACACACAACTACATCTCGTGCTTACCTGCTCTAGCAACTGTATTCCAAAAGATAGGATTAAAGAGGATATGTGCAATGGCAAGGTATAATGAGGCCTTTGAAAAGTCAATAAGAGCAGGCATTTTTGATATACAAAATAGAAAGATGTAAACGGAACAAAGAGGTGATTGTGCTAGATTTCAGAACCCCAAAAGACTAAAAAGAAATCCTGCAACACTGGGATTCAATTGCCATTTCATCATTTTCCGCCCTTGGTAGGCCCTGGAAGCTGGTTAATGCATGTGAAAGATCTAGGACAATGATTTGATGCAAAAATGCCACGTAGTCCAAGGTGTCACAAAGATGCAATCGATTTAGTATGTAATCAAAACATCAATTGTGCTGAAATGACAGTTTTCAAATGGTGTGTGTGTGTGTGCATGGTTTGTTGACGAGTACCAAGAAGTTGAACATAACTGTTACAAGAAGCGGGTGAAATTGATGCCATGCCAGAGAACGATGGCTAGTCATGGTATAATTCATGAAATCAAAAGACGCATTTTAACCCCATAATACCACTGCTCAAGCCCAGAAAAGCCAACAACACCGATTGTCATCATCTTGATGTACAGGGATATTCATGATGAAGTACCTCGTATACTCTTACCCATGCCAAATATCGAAAAATGGGGATTTCACTTCATTTGAAGAATATTAAGCTAATGTTATATGATTGCAAGCATGCAACTGCATGGTAGATTTAAGAGAAACTAACTGGAGAGTGCTCATGAACGTTTACCCTACTATTGACTACTGGAATTCCACTATTCGACTGCTTACTACAATGTGAAAATCACCTGTGGCGGTGAATCAGACATTTTTACGATGCTTCACGTCCGTATCAAAAGAATTCGCTTATTTCCAGGCTAACAGCTTACTTGTATTACCCCCCTTAACACTCAAAAGTGTGCGAAACACAGCATAATTTGGCTGCACTTGAGCCGCGTTTTCTCGCGTTAGAAGCCGTGTTAGACCACCAGAATTGCACCAAACCATTGCTTTCATCTAGCGGTAACTGTCTGTCGCCTTTGCTCAACTTTTTGGGGACCTAAAAAAAAATGGACAAAATTCGGCCAAAAAGCATGAGGTACCCCTCATGGTTTTCATCAAACATCAAACGATCGCGTTTTTCACCTTGAGATTGAAGACTTTTACTATGGCATACGAGCCTTTCAGCACTTCGGGTGGTTTCCTGACCTACGCTTCGCTTCGGTGGAAACCAACCTACGTTCAAACGGCTCGCGCTGCCGCGGGCCTTTGGCTAATATCCCAAAATTAATATAGCTAAAATGTTAGAAGAGGAACCCTGATTGTTGATTGATATATAATCACTAATCATATGAGTGTTTATGCTTCGGATGGTTCTCACCGAAGCGTAGCGAAGGTAGAGAACCAACCTGCGCAGCGGCAGCTCGTGCTACTGATTTCTCTTGCGTATTTTATCAAAATACTGCTACTTTCATTTTGACCCTCCACTTACACATAGCAACCCTTCATATTATCTGTGGATCTGATTCTTATGTGATGTTCTACATCCATATACACGTAGCTACTTCATATACGGGCAAGCAGCATACTGGTATTCCCACTTTTTAGTCCTTAGTGTCCCTAATACAGCAAAATATGAGTGCATTTGAGCTGAATTTTCTTGCGTTCAAGGCCGTTTTAGATCGTCAGAATAGCCCCAAATGGTTGCTTTCATCTGGCAGTTACTTTCTGACACTTTTGCTCGACTTTTTGGGGACCAAAAAAACATGGTCAAAAATCGACCAAAAAGCATGAGGTATCCCTCATGGTTTTCATCGAAAATCAAACGATCGCATTTTTCATCTTGATAATGGAGACTTTTACTATGGTATATCTTGAATCAAAATGTTTCTATCAATCCAAAGCAACCTCTGAAATTATCTTTGTGGGACTTTGATATGTAAAATTTCGACATTTTGGCCATAAACCTCTTTTCATATGTTTACAAATCATTTAATAAGTGAATTCAAAACATCTATTTTACTTAGTACCATTGGAAGCGCCTTGAAAAGTACTCCAGGAAAGCTTAAGGAAGCATGGGGTGATTATCATACTTCACTTAGTCGAATCTGCAAAAATAGCTCGATCGAGTCCAAAATTATCAAAATATGTCCAATCTGGAACAGACTATGATTCTGGGTTTGAATTAATTTTGGCTGGTAGGGCCAGCTGGAAAACTCATGCCCTTTTCATAAGGCAATACAGTAGTAAATGCCCTTGAAGCGTATAGAAAGTAGGTGGAAGGTCATAGCACTATCGTTTATAATGATATTTTATTGCCTTCTATATCGTTCATAATGATATTTTATTGCATTCTATATTTAATAACGTTAGTCTGGACATTGACAATGCATGGGTTGCATAAAATGTCTGCAGTAAGTAATGAAATCTCTGAGGCTCTGAGACGTCGCTCAAATAAAACATTGACAGCATTGAGCAGAGGAAAGAGGGTAGAAACAACAGTGGTTTTTGTTGATTGATTGTAAAATCATTATTCTCATATGAGCCAGGACAGATAGATGCCTTGAAACTCAGGTTCCATATTAGGATTGTAAAGTGCAAAAGTACTGAACATTTATTATGTTATGATATGAGCCAGGACAGATAGATGCCTTGAAACTCAGGTTCCATATTAGGATTGTAAAGTGCAAAAGTACTGAACATTTATTATGTTATGATATTGAATCAAAATGTGTCTCTTGATCCAAAGCAACCCCTGAAACTCTGTTTGTGATGTGCAAAATCTCGACATTTTAGCCAAAAACGTCATTTCATATTCTCAGACTTTGCTCGATAGATTTGTTCAAAACACCTGTTATAGGTGGTACCATTAGGTGCGCCTTGAAAAGTACTCCAAGGATGCATTAGAAAGTATGGGATGATTGTTGCGACTTACATAGTCAAAACTAGCAAAATAGATGGATCAAGTCGCATTTGGAGCAAAATTTTGCCTTTTCGAGTAAAAAAAAAAATCCAAAGCGGAGTTTTAATCAATTTTGGTGGTGGTGGTGGTGGTGGTGGTGGTGGTGGTGGCGGCTGGCAGACGCAATGCCATGCTTCTTGGTGATAGTAATCAATGCTAATAAAAAAGGGGAGGTATTTGATTCATACAAATAAATTTTTATTTATTTCATAGAGTAAAAGAGAGGTAGTATAGAGAGAAAACCATTTATATACATGGGCAGATGTGTAAAAAAGGACCAAATTTAAAGAGAAAAAGAAATAGAACGAAAAAAGTGTATACTTGCGAGAATGAAATAAATAGTCTAATAGGAACTTTTTACAATTCTTCATCGGTGGTCCACACTTCCTCACCACGCTTGCGACGCTCCATACGATCCTTTTTCTTCTTACGGAGCTCCTTGGAAGTCAACTTCTTCTTCTTTTGAGTGGCCTTGATGATGTTACCCTATAATACAAAATCGTGTTAATATATAAACCAACTATACTTCCAAGAGATATTTAGTACGTGCCTGTGCATCAACTTGGTCGCCTTCTTCCTCTTCCTTCACTGCAGTTGAACCATTGCCGGAAACCCAGTTATGGCCTGAAGGAGTCAAATGACCGTCATCCACCTTCCAAACTTCGTTACAAAGAGCCTCAGAGAATTCACGGTTGTGAGTAACAATGACAACACCACCACCGTATTCACGAATAGCAGTGGCAAGAGCACCAAGAGATTCACGATCCAAATAATTGGTAGGTTCGTCAAGAACCAACATGTGAGGCTTGTTCCACATGGCAGCACCAATGACAAGCTTGACCTTTTGGCCACCAGAGAGACCACGGATGTGAGAGTGAGAGGCGAACTCAGGCTCAAGACCGACTTCATCCAAATGCTTCTCAATTTCCTTGGCAGTTAAAGGACGGTTGAGACCCATCTTGGCAGCTTCAGCGGAATCGACTTCAGCAATCTTCTTACCGAAACCCATATCTTCGAGCTTTTGACGGGAGATCCAAGTGTTATCAACAGAAGAACGACCAACCCAAGAGACTTCGTATTCATAAGATTGCTTGAGCTTTCTACGGCCAACGAGTTCCTCAACAGTACGCTTTTCACCATCAATAACAAAGACTTGTTGCATGACCTTCTTGTTGGCTTCACCGTGCATACGATCGTTCTTGTCAAGCTCTTCGCGATCTTCACCAGTAGCATAACGCCATTGAATGTATTGATTGGGAGTAGAGTCCAAATGCTTTTCAATATGGTGGAAAGCGTGTTGAGCGACATAAGCAATACGCAAGTTGGGATGCTTCCAGACGGTACCGATTTCAGACTCAAGTTCACCAGTCAGCAACTTGATCAAAGTGGACTTACCAGCACCATTGGGACCAATGACAGCAACACGAGAGGCAAGAGAACATTGCATGGAAATGTTCACCAATTGCTTCTTGGAAGAGCCGGGATATTGGAAATCAACATTCTTCATCTTCAAGATAGCACGCTCCTTAGTCTTGATACCTTCGAGATATCCAGGTTCAGGGAATCTGAAGACGGTTTGAGCAGCACCCAAAGAGTAGTAAGCAGCAGCACGAGGCACCTTCTTGACAAACTCTGACAAGTTACCCTTGTAACGCTTCAACTTGTAATTACCCTCATAATGGATAATGTCAGTACAGACGTGATCCAAGAAACCAGAGTCGTGGGAGACAATAATGGAAGTGACAGTCTTGAGACCCAAGAGGTAGTTTTCTAACCAAGCAACGTTAACCACATCCAAGTGATTGGTAGGTTCATCCAACAAGAGAATATCAGCGTTCATCAACATGGCACGGGCAAGAGCAAGCTTCATCTTCCAACCACCAGAGAGAGAGCCAATAGCTTGATGGTTGACCATTTCGTCAGTGAAGCCATAGTTCTTGAGAATACGAGCAATTTCAGCCTTATCGTGACATTCAACACCCTCAGAGGCATCAATGAAATCAACAAGACCAGTATCAGCTTCAGAACCATCGATATCGTGTTCAACATAGACAGTCTTCAAGACGGAACGAGGAGGGAAACCTTCGACTTGCTCGTTGGCAATAGCGCGCATCAAAGTGGACTTACCACAGCCATTGGCACCACAGAGACCATAACGACGACCACGCATCAAACGCAAGTGAGTACGGTTCAACAAAATCTTGGCACCATAAGCAAGAGAGAACTCGCAGTTACAGAGTTCCTCACCTTCCTCAAGTTCATCCTCTTCAGTGTTCTTGGGAGCAATTGCTTCTTCACAAGAAGAAAGAGCAGCCAAAGCAAGCTTTTCAGCAGAAGCGTCGAGTTCTTCGCTTCCATCTTCGTGTTCACGGCCAGTGACCAAAAGCCAAGTAGCAGCATGAGGAGACATGGAAGCAACCCAAGCATTACGGTCAAAATCACGAGCCAAAACGAGAGCCAAAGCAAGCTTAGCCATGTACTTGCGAACAGGAGCAAAGAAACCTTCGAGCTTGGTGGGCATGAGCTTGTCCAAAGTGCTATAGACCTTTTCACGCTTCTCGTCATTACTCAAGATGGTGCTAGTATCAGCGCCACCGCCAATACGCTTCAGAGTATCGATAGCCTTCTTGACAACACCACGACACTCGGGGTCAGCAACAGTTTCGTGGACATGCTCGAGACCAGGCAACAAGATGGGCAAAAAGGGAGCAGCGACTTCAGGATCATCGACAAGCTTGGACATGTTATCAATGATCAAGGCAGATTTACGCTTGATGGCAGTTTGACGTTCCTTGAGACCACGACTCAAAAGAGGGACCATCAAGGCAAGGGTACCAGCATCGACTTCTTGAACAAAAGTGGTAGCACCCAATTGATGAATAGTCTCTGGGACGCTTTCAGGCTTGTTGATACACTCAATAACAGCAGGAATAAAGCGCTCAATATCCTTGTTGTCCAAAAGAGCAGTGATTGTAGTCATACATTTGGTAGCAGCGGCCTTGACATCGGGCTTGGTATCCCACATACAATCAGAAACAACGGGAATGATGATGGGCAAGCAGACCAAGATTTGCATGGGGTTGACAGCAGCCAAAATTTCAATAATCTCAAGAGAGAGCATCTTGGTAGGCCATTTTTTAGAGTTCTCAAGACCCTCCAAACAGTAAGACACGACGTGGCGAGTAGCGATGGGGTTGAAAGCCTTGACCAAATTGCGGGCAAGATTGCCAGAGATGTCTGCAATGTTCTTGTCCTTACCGCCTTGGAGATCCAAAAGAGGTGTCAACAAGGTTACTAAATGAGGCTCAAGTTGACCACGCAAAAGAGCATTGGAGGTGATCAAAGCTTGAGTCAATTCAAGAGCACCCAGAGCTTGAGGAGTACGGATCTTCTTTGCAAAGAGCTCAGTAGAAATAGCAGCCCAGAGATGGCAGGCCTTGAGGGCGCGAACACCATAGTGGTTGGCAAAGGCAGCACATTGTTCAGCCAATTCCTTTCTTTCAGCCTCGTCAGTGGCTGCCAGTAATTTGTTCAAAGTTTGCTTAGCCTCTTCAGATTCCTTCTCACCAATACGAACACGCTTAGGCTTTTGAAGAGCAGTTAATGAGCGACGCTTGCTACGATCAGCAGCCTTTGCGGCGCCAGCAGCAGTACTGGTATCAGGCATGTAATCCATAGTTAATAAATTTTCAATGACTCAAAGAGGAGGAAAGAAAGAAAAAAAAAAAAAAAAAAAGAAAAGAAGCCTTAAAAAAAAAAAAGAGGAGACATTTTTGAATAAAGTTTTTTTCTCTAATAGAAAAAAGGAAATCTGTATATACGCATCACCATATCACACACACACGCAACACACGCAACACACGCACACACACACACACACACAACGACAACACTGGGAACTCTGATCGTTTTAAATGATTCGCTTCCAATCTGGTCAGATAAAATGCCTTTGATTAGAACTCCATTAGGATGGTTTCATGCAAATTTTTTTCTATGGTTTCACCCGGGTTTATTTCTTATGGATTTTGGGGGTTGCTATTGTTGATGGAAAAGATGGCATTTACAATGGCGTTGTCCAGGCCAAGCTCATTGCTGTACTGCTGCTGCGCTGAAGGCGGTGGAGGAGGTGGCGAGCGTTTGGAAGACGAGGAGGAAGTAGATGTCGTGGTTGTGGTGGTGGGAGACGACATGGAGGACGACATGACGGGAATAACAACTTCAAATCCAACTCTGCCAGAGGTGATGGGAGGCGTTGTTGCAGTTGTGCTGGTCGTATTATTTGCTGTGGATGTGGTGCTGGTATTCGTGCTGGTATTGTTATTATTAAGCGGCGATATGTTGGATTTGTTGTATGATTTATTATTGCTGTTGCTGTTGTCATGAGGTTTGGGTGGTGCTGGCCTGGGATGGCTGTAGTTGGGTGGTATGAACGGTTTATTATCTTTTACGTGCTTTAGCACAAAAACTGGATTCTGTTTAGCTTCTTTTAGTTTTTGTGAAATCCTCAAAGGCCTCTCATCGTAACCTAGAGCGCGTTCTAATAGCTTGCTTAATTAGTACAAATGATTTGTTTATATTTGTTGGATCCTTTCTACCTTGCATGTTATCGTGTGGCCCATACTGAATCCATAGAGCATACTGCTGCCAATCGCTCACCACATTGTATTTTTTAAGGGCAGATGTAATTACCTTGGATGTGGGATCATCCAGCAACAGGCGCACATTTTTGGAAGATTCGGGTTCATGCTCAACCTTGGAAATCTTATCGCCGTATACCTTGATGGCTCCACCGTCATTGATCATAACATTGGGCGTCAGTTTGTCGTCTGTTGACATGTTGTTGTGGTGGTAATCCAGGTTATTGTTGATCTTTGTGGGCGAGTTGGCATGTTTACTATTAGCGGCGTGATGTGAATAAGATACTTTTGTAGATGTTGCGGATTTGATACTGTTGTTGTCGTTTTGTAGTGACTAGAGACGAAATCAGATCAGAAATTCATTTGCAAATTTGCTTGGCTGTTTACCTTCTTGTCTTTAAGCTTGATGATCTGCCCAATCTCCTCTCTTAGTATAGACATGTCATGATTCACTCGTTGTAGATCCTCTGTCAATCGCTTTATACGGGCATCTGCTTTCCATGTGATTAACATTTCAACGTCCCAAATCACAGCCATGTTTGCATAAGTACCTCGTTCCTGAAATGCTGCTTCAATCTTTCTGTAATCTGCCATACCATTTTGTCCTAACCAATCCTGCTTACTCATTAGTATCTATCGTCAAATGCGCACTCCAGATCCATATATTACAGTTTCGTATAATACACCTGATCGACCCATTAGTACCAATGAACACACATATCAGAATGCGACTTACTTGGCGGTATATAATCCCATTCATTTACAGGCACTCGATAGTGGATCTTTAGCTGGTAAATGTTCTTGAGCAAATCCATCCTCTGACCAACGGTAAGTATTGACAAATCTCGCAGTGATTCATGATCGAGATTAACGAGGACATCTCCAGTAATACCTTGTTCTGCTTATACAAAATGAGTACTGGCTGTTTCCATATACACACACACATACACCTGTCCATCTTGATATTACCTCTAAACTGTTTCTCAAACGATGCATGCCCAATGCTGGACAGCCATTTTGCCACTTTATTTTCATCCCACATTAATACATGCTCCATCTTTATTGTTTGTTTGCGAGACGAGCTATCGATACGCAAGGGCTTGCTGTAGGTTATATGATGTGGAAGAAAAAGAGATGAAAATATTGAAAATAAAACGAGCAAAGCCTAGTGAGGCAGGCAACAGCGAGGCAGAAAACTGGTGACTGTCCAGAAGTGTGTAACCCTTTGGTTATGATGGTATTATGGTTGATTGATAAAAGACATACTGTCGCGGGCTATACTCGATTTCATTTTGATTTCATGGATGTAGCAAAGCAATGTTGGTGCAGTTGGGGATCATGTAGAACAAGCAAGGCTTGAATAGCCTATGGTGCAATGAGTCGTTTTTTTTTTTTTTTTTTTTTTAGAAAGCATGATGTGTGGGTTTGACTGACTTGCAGTTCCGCTGCCGCCTCCTCCCATTGTGCTTGTATAACTCGTTGTTCTCAATTTGTTTGTGAGAACCAGAGAAAACACAATTTCAACAGGTTTTGTGTGATCCGAATAGTTCATGCTCTTCCTGAGACCAAGTTGAGAAAGAGAATGATGCTCTGCATTTGAATCTTTCACATCTCGATCACATTCTTTTGCACATTCAATTTTAGGTGATATTCTACAACAAGGACGGCAAAATGATCTTCAGCCTTTACTCTAAACACTCAACTACATCACTCAATACAATGGCTTTTCTCTCAATGCGTTTACCTTGTTTATATATACATGGGTTGCCTCATGTCGGCGGTAAGATAAAATATCGGGGCCTCAAATCCGCTGAAACTGAGCGCCATGCTCAATACACATCTGATGGATGTTCACTATTCCTTAGATGATGCTTTGGGAGGTTTCTTTCTACAATGCATTCTTTGACATGTAATCTCCGAGCATTCATAACCGATCCGATCATACTCATCATAAAGATGATTGCCCTGAGGCTTGAAAATAGACTATCTGTGCTCAGTCATTAGCTGATCATTTGGAAATGCTTGCGATATTGAACTAGAGGGTTATTTATTGACACTATGGACGAAGCTGTCGGCGCTACGGAGCGACACATGCTTATTGATACACTTGGAGATGAGAGAGATCGATAGGAATAGCTATAATTCACAATACATCATTAGTATCTCATACATTTGAAAGATGGGAGAGTTAATTGTACATACAGCAACCAGTTTCTGCGCCAGTGGGATATCTTTTCAACTTTTTCTCAAAGGGTGGTGGTGGTGGAAACTCCTTTTGAGAGTGAAATGTCCATTTACCAGCTTCAGTCTGTGGTGGTTCTGGAATACTAATGTCTACGCTATGATAAGCAGATTGAACAGGAATAGTTGATAAACGATTCAATGGGGATTGCATATTGTTATTTTCTTGAAGGTGATTTTGTCTCACATGGTTGTTTACAGGTGGAGGTGGTGCTGGCATGGCTCTTCTCTCTGTGTTTTGTCTCATGGGGGGTGCAGGAGGCGCTTTGCCTCTAGGTGATGGAGGATACGACATGTTGATAATGAAAAGGAAAGACTAAGCTAAGCAATGAAAGGGCGCATTGCTGGTTTCATTGAAAATTACGACTGTTCTGTCTTCCAATCATATTCGCATTGACATACACAGGGTTTTCTTGGCCCCAATGTCTATGGCAAACGATGATCCGTAGCAATGCATCGGAAAACATCCAACATTTGGCTGGGCATCTTGCTCACTGGCATTCGCCAAGGTATGGATACACCATGAACCACCTTTTTCGGCTTTTCAAAGACCATGAGGAGAAGGATACATTTGAAGGACCAAATGTTCATTTTCACAGGCCAAATGCCAGTGTCGGGATAAGTTCATTTTACCCCCAAACCTTTTTTTGGGAAGACTCAGTTTCCTAGTTTGAGTAATATTTCATGCTTTGAAAACATGAATTGGTCGAGATTAGAACGACTTGAGTCAGGTTGAAGATGACTCAGAAATAAAATCCATGAATTTCGTTATCATTGCATATCAATGCCAGCGTCAATAGATTCAGTAAATTGAAATGACTACAATTTGATGGGGACATCACGTGAAGAATGGGGTTTCCGTTTTGTACGTTGTTGAGAAAGAAAATATAACCGTTCATCACACAGAAAAAGTTTAACCCTCTTTTGATCTTTCATCTTCTTCTCTATTTCTGGTGCAGAAAAGTGCTCTTGAGATCAGCAGCGTCTCTTTCTATTCTTTATATTTCGACAAACAGAAGATTCAATGATGATTTATTTGTTATATTTATTATATTTTGCGATAGCGGTGACCGTAGCACTGTCATTACTACTATATACCTACCAGTGCGAATTGCTGTATGCAGCAGGGTTCCCGACTGGGTCGAGGACGGTGGTAAGTAAGATAGAACTACAGGGAGAGGTGGTATATTGATATACATTTCGATATCAAAGGTGGCAAGGCCATCGCAATTTGGGCTGCCAGACAAAGAGGTTATATTGGTGACCAAGGATGGCTACAAGATTCGATCCTATGTCATGATTCAACGTGGCGAGGAAGTAGCGATACAATCACCCACTGTGGTTTGTTTTCATGTAAGTGGATATCTCGTTGATTTGGAATATACCAGCTCATGTAATGGATTCTAGGCACATACTGGCAATATGGTAAATGAATGGGGTTTTCTATAAAAAAAAAGGGGGGGATGTGTGTATTTAGGCTACCACAATCAAACATTGGAGAGAGAAATTGCAATGAGTGACAATTATTAATTACGACAAAAAAAAAATATTCACAGGGTCATCGATTGCCAATAGCTCAGGTATTCTACAAGAAATTAGGCTACAATGTAGTCATGCTGTCGTATAGAGGGTACGCTTTGCAGATGCACCATTGAACATGAACTCACCATCTGCAATTAGTTATGGTCTCAGCGAGGGCAGACCTACTGAAAAAGGACTTAAAATTGACGCGCAGGTAAGAAATCACAGAAAAAGAAAAAATCAATGGGGTTCATTATTTTGGTAACACATAAATATTTAGACTATGCTTGAATACATCAAACAACATCCCATCCTCAAACATACCAAGTTAATTGCATACGGCCAATCATTAGGGGGTTCTGTGGCCATCAGTCTTGTATCGAGAAATGAGGATAAGTTTGATGCATTGATCATTGAAAACACATTTCTGAGTGTGGTAAGTGCTTTGGGAAGGGATAACCAAGCAAGGCATGTAGTAGGAAGCTCACACACACACACACTGTCTCGCCTATAGCCTTTGCTAGTGCCACATATATTCCCAGCATTAAGACATTTGGTCTATCTGGTACATCAGACATGGAGATCATACAAGACGATCAAATATGTACATCATGTACCTATACTATTCCTGTCCAGCCTAAAAGACGAATTAGTTCCACCTGGACATATGGCGAAATTATACAACATATCGCAAACAAGTGGAGTCAAAGTATGGAGGGATTTCGAGAATGGAACACACAACGATACTTGTATGCAGGTAAGGATACCTGGAAGGGAGGATGTCATAGGACTGTGTGAACCAACATTGCGTTTTTTTTTTGTTTTTTTGTTCATAGAGTGGTTTCTTTGAGTCAATTGCTGAATTTGTGCGAGACAATGTATGGGACTTGGATTAGTATATGGATCGGATCAAGCATTTGGGAAGAAATCAACAAACGAACTGTTACTATACATACAACTCATTTTTCACAACACATTATACATACACCATGCCAACATTTCTCTAATAACATATCGCCATATTCTATTATGACTAATACCTCCCATCACACACACACACACACACTGCTCTGTTTCTTTGATATGTTTCTTGATTTCTACATATATATATTTCTCTCCTACTTGATAGTTATAAAATTGATCTGTATTCTGTACCACTGGAAATTTCGATTGGGCATCAAATGATGAAAAGATAACCTACCCCCTGGATATTAATTACGAGTTACACTCTGGTTGAGCTTAATTTTATCAGTTCAGCAGCGATCCACTTTTGGTTCTCATTCGCTTTCTCGATCTGATGTCTAATTGGTATCAGTTCGTTTCCTGTAAATCCGTCTTGAAAAAGTTTTACCCATTCATGGTGTATATAAACCAGACATTTTCTTCTGTTCAACTTGTTTTCTTTAGTATAAAATGTCAACTGCTTACGGTAAAATCCCCAAACCAACTACAGCCGTAGACTTGGATACCATTTTACCTATTCACAAAACATTGCGTGATGGTTCTGAGGGCCTCATTCAAAAGGTGGATTCCAATAACAAGTCATTAGTCGATTTCTTACATGCCAGATTCAATGCAGAGATCGAGGATGGGTATGTTGTTTACATAACTATGCAATTGACAGGCACACACTAAACTACTTTTGTACACATACACAGTTCCACATACCCCCAAGAAAATCTACTCGATGAGCAACAATTTAGAGATTATTTTCTCGGGTATGTAAAATTGGACCATCCTCTAATATGATTTGAAACTGACTTGGTTGCACATGTAGATCTGATGCTTTCGTCATGTCCAAGGATGGTGCCATTGAACCCAATACAGTATACAACTGGGAGGACAAGATTGTAGGCATGTTCTACATCAAGCCAAATTACCCAGGTAGATGCTCTCACATCTGTAATGGTGGTTTCTTTGTAATGAATAGCCACCGTGGTAAAGGTGCTGGTGTTGTTATGGGCGAAGCATTCAAGGTATTGGTACCTGCTATCGGTTATAAGGCCTCCATGTTTAATCTGGTATTTGAAAACAATCCTGCTTCAATTGCAATTTGGCGCAAACTCGGATTCCAAGAAGTGGGCAGAGTTCCTAATGCTGGCAGATTAAAGAATAGCCCTGATAAGCTTGTTGATGCTCTTATGTTTTACTATGATTTTACTACTACCCAATAAATTGAGAAGCAATTTTATAGATTACAACAACTTTTCTAGCATAATATTACCTTTTTTTTTTCTGAGATTTTAATTGTCTATGATGAGACAAATAGCGACAACAATTGTAAAAGGGCCTCTTAGATATCAAAAGCATTGGAAATTTTGAAAGCATACGGAGAAGTGACCCAAATTAATCTGGGTGGCCGCGAAATCTTTTACGCATTGCATCAATATTGTGATATTGCAAGAATTTCCCTAACGCTTTATTCAACAGAGCACCTACTGAAGTATTAGCTTTCAGACAAAACCTCTACGCATCCATAAAAAACAAAAGAATCTACACTACAATCGCCCTTATTCACCATGTTTCACCAACGATTTACATCACAAACTAATATTTAAAAAGCGTTATATCTTGGGCAGAAACCGTTCCCTGAAAAAGAGACATGTACCATTTGATTTCCCTGAGCATATGGATACTTGCTGATATCTCATTGGAAATTTTTTAATTTGCTCAGGATTCGATGATGTTCATGAGGTACCATAAGGAAAAAATTGGAGATTTCGACATAAAGGGAGATTTCAACCGAAAAATGGGATTTTTCAATATGACTTATAGTATCAATTAGATACAAAATAAGCCCCTCTATCATCTCAGATTACTCAATAGTCGGTTATCGATTATGTTTCTTGAGTTTTGCGTAAAAAACTGATTTTATGAAATTTCACGATTACCCATTACTTTCAGGGGAAAGTGGACGTGAAACTTACATCTTTGGATAGCTCTGTAAAAATTAAGGGTAATTTAACTAATAGAAGCCTACACTTGGAACGACAGCAGCAGAGATATCCTCGCTCAAGCGTTTTTTTTTTTCGTCCCAAACTGATTTCCTGCTGATCCAGAAGATGGATTGAAAATACACATTTAAACATCCGACACGCTTAGCTTTGAACATTTGATGGCACTTTTTGGCACAAAACCACTTGCAAATGTTGCAATATGATCTAGCAAAATAGGTGATGCTGTTCAGGAAGCTCAAGTCAGTGCTAATATTTGAACTTTTTTTTAAGAAAATCTGTCTTGCTCATACTTTTTTTTTTTTTTTTTTTTGAGACCAAAGACTACTGGGCAAGTAGTACTTACCACCATCAATGATAAGACAAGGAGTACCAAGGTTCTCCGGATGTTGGAAATAAACAGTAACCAACAAACCAAAGAAAGCATCCAGGCATGAGTCTACTTCAGCGTCTAATTTCATAGAATAAAGGTACATTTCTGCATTCAGTTACGCAAGATTAGACTACCGAATACAGAACGATTTGATTGCTCATTCTCATACAGTACGAGCTCGATACAACTATAAGCTCAACTCCATGTCCAAAACAGTATCCAAAAGCAATATAAAAGACTCGAATTTTGGGCTTGGCCTTCGTTTGCAGAAGGGAAAAAGAAAGAAGTTTCGTTCATTTTTATTGATTTTTTTTTAGTAGAAAAAAAAAAGCGATAACAAAGAGTTATAATGAAACACTTTAGTTGGCCTTTCTACGGAAAGAACAACCTTCAGTCAAACGGGCACGACCACCAGTGGGTTGGCACAAGACGGTACCGCAAGAAGAACACAAAACAACGGTTTGAGCGTGACTGAAAACGGTGCTAATGTTCAAACAACCTGTTCATGATGTATATCAATAACACTGCTTTCCAAATACCATACATGACAAACTTACCAGGACACTTGACATCCATGAAGTAGGAGTTGGGAGACTGCACAAGTCTCTTGAGCTTGTGAGAGCGCTTCTCGTGTTCAACGGAAGGGTTAAGAAGATCGACGGCCAACTATCAAACGATATATCACATTTAGTATGTACGCCTTTTTGCAATCAACTTGCAAACTACCGCAGCAAGAACATGTAAGCACACGCAGCACACGCAATCGCAATTCAGACACACACACACACACATATTATGTCTATGCAAATGTAACAAGGTGATTCCAAGGTTGGCAATGGCTCTCAACGACAGACATTGACTGCGTGTTGTATAGTGCTATCAAATGTGTTTCACTTTTCAATCATTCAACTCGCAGAAGAAGCTCTGTAGGGTGTGTTCATCGGCAGGTTGACACAAATGTCGAGTATTGATTCTGTTCAGATATTTTTGGGCGTGCAGTGTCAAATCATTTTACATCCACCGTTTCCATCTATCCATCCATCCATCCATCCATCTACATTGCGCGTGGTATTCATTTCATGAATGATATGTGTGTGCTGCATGTTCTGCTTTGATAGTGTACATGTTACGATGGTCCATGATAACTTACAGTCATATTACTGTGTCGAAGGCTTGGTAAAAAGGGAAGGTTTATATGTTTGCCAGGTTACGCTTCAAAGATATTGTTCCAGCACACCCGAGTCACGAATGTAAGCCTTTTTTCTCGAGCCTTCCTTGTCCTCATAGGCATTGAAAGCCCGGAAACTACGGATTTGTTCTACAATTGACCAATCGGACAGGTAGCTATAGTGGCACAGTCGACCTTGCACAGTTGATGGATCTAAATTAAAGCAAATGTGAGAGAGTAGGTTCTCTTTTAGTATCTGAACAATGGGAATGTCGCAGCAACCAAGCAGGATCGAATCAGAAAAGGGCATGTGGTCTTTATTGGGAATGATGGATGTTATGGCTACCGCAGTTACTTTGCTCGAGATTGGATAGCTCGCTTTACTATTCTCACATCCAAAGTATCATCGTCATTGCTACTGAAAAATACCCGCTGGAGGTCATTCTGTATAGCATCTCGCAGCTTCATGATCTCCACAAGTCGTTTTTCGCGATTGCCTAAACCTCGCTTCAATACAAACGCATCAAACAGCTGAAATGATCCTCTCCATTGCTTGAATTGCTCATATTTGCGATCAATGGATACAACATGCAGCCAATAGAAAATGATGGCAGTCAGCACAGCAAAGAAGAATCCGCAAAATGTAAATCGATAGAGATAATACCATTGCCAGATGAGCAGAGGCAAGTACACGATTGGGACCATCCATGTCGCATGCAAAATCTTGCCTTGTGCTTTGACCTCTTCATACACTTCATGCTTGGAATAATGTCGACTGATGAGATAGAGGGGTAGATGTGCCAGCACGATAGGCAATGCTACAGGCAGATCCATAAATAATGCAAACGATTTCTTGATGAAGTTTTTGATGATGGTTGTGGGTATGAGCCTTTGCTTTCTGTTAGCATCGTAGCAAGCAAGATCAGTGTCTCGCAGCTCGAGATCCTTCAATTCACAGCGATAAACATGTAGATTATCTGCTAAATGCCTCAAATTTTTTTGCTTTACGAATATATCGATCAGACTATATAGGCAGAGTGAGTGTGAATGTTTCAATCGAGTAGCATTGCTCCTACCTTTGCGATACTTGAACGAAATCAGGCATGTTGCCATATTCGCCAGGAAACAGCATCTCCCTAGCCATGACAGCGTTCTTTCTGTTGGGCCAATCTGGCGAATTCACCGTGAGAGACAATAGTGCCTCTTCCAAAGCTTTGGTGACCAGCTTTGCAGTCGCTTTAGGTGTCTTGCTAAAATCGTCTAGATACTTATCCATTTGGATTGGCTTACCGAATCTGTTTCGTGATGTTTCAGTGGTCTTCATCCAAGGCTATTCATCCATATTTACCTGACGATAATCACACTGCGATATCTAGATTTCTCACTGTAAACGATACCCACAGGCACGATAGCGGCAGGGTTTACTAGCTGCCCATATCTGTTGTATCTTGGCTTATCCTTTACTGATTTAGCGTATTCCAATGCCACCTACACAAGGTTACATTAGTTCAGAGGTCAGTGAATTGATTCATGCATTGCGCTTACAAAGCTGGCACCATCCTTTAGCTTACTGATGCCCGGTAGAGTATGGCTCGTTCCCTCTGGAAATACAACAATGGATTCATTCAACTCCATTACATCAAACGTGGATTGATATAAGCCCAGATGATCTTTGGACTCTCGGTCAACGGGAACACATCCGACGCTATTCAGAAATCGTGCAGCGTATCTATTCACAAAAATGGAGCTCTTGGCCCAGTAATGAAGATATTCTTTTGAGCATGCGTTGCAGAGCACTGCTGGATCCAGCAGCATATTATGGTGCGTGGCAGCACTATATGACAGACGCATATTAGCAGCAGCATTCTTCATGACAGCAACAGTGTAACACTTACAAAATATAAGGTTGATCTTCCGTTGTCGCTTCTTGATAGCCTTCGATCCTGACATCTGAGAAAAAGGACCAAATTGAAATACGAGCCCATTCCTTACAAAATTTGGCTGCAAATCCAAAAGGCATTATGATTTATTTTATAAATTGAAAGAAAGAAAGAAAGAAAGAGAAAACTAATCTACAATGTTGAATGTTTCATTTTTTTTTAAGCCCTTAAAAAGCCGCATAAAGATCAACCCAACTTTTGGCCCTCAATTTTACTTGTTGTTCAGAATGGCAGCATTGCTCTTCCTTATGCGTCTCTCGTTCATCGGTTCAACGCCAGCCATGAAATTGGCAATCACAGCAAAGATGGCAACTGCAATGCTACCGTACCACATTCTATCGTAGCGATGGTACTTGTCATAAAGAATACCAGCAACGTAAGCACCCTAAATAAATGATAAGGTGTTAGTTTAATGAAGCAAGAAAGTGCATTTTCTTTCATAAGATACTTTCGAGAAAACTTCCACACTGATGCCCCACAAATGTAATGGACGTCAATGTACCCAGGTACTTTTGCCCAAACACCTGGTTCACAAATCGAGTGGTAGGAGGAACAGTTGACAGCCACAAGAACTAACGCAATGTCGGATGAGTGCTGTATGCTGACATATCAGAACAAAAATACATACTCCAAAAAAGACGGCGAAAACAACCACTGTGGTTACTGAAATTGGAACAAAGATGACAATGATTAGAAAGACGGCGCGAAGACCGTAGATGCCCATGAGCACCAGACGGGGACTGATAATGGATGCCAAGTAGCCTGTGAGAATGGTGCCAAGCATGGAGCATAAACCAATGATAGAAATGGTCCATGCTATTGATATTTGATTAGAGCACATTGCCTGGATTACAGTATGTTACATACCTGCTAATGATGGGTCAATACCATTGTCTTGCTACAGATGGACATTAGTACCGAGTGCGTCTACTGTACAACTAGAACGTTTTTTTTTTACCAAATATGCAGGGAAATGTGTGGATAAGAATGCAATATGGAATCCACAGACACTGAATCCCAATGTGATAAAGATAAATGTGGGATTTGTGAATGCTTCCTTGAGTGCAGTTTGAATGTCAGGGGCTGAAATGTCCTCCATAGGGCGATCTTTGGCTTCTTCGGCATCATGCTCAATGATTTCAGCGGGATTCTTTTCTTCATCAATGGTGTTGTTCTTGTTTTGATCTGACACTGCAGTTGCTGTCACTGGTTCAGCAGGTTTAGGTGGCACAGTTTGTAAGAAGTAAGCTAGTGGTGACAAGGCCAGCATAATTATACCCATTACAATGAACGACATTCTCCAGCCAATCGATGTCAACATCGCTCTAGCAATGGGCAAGAAGCAACACTGACCAAAACTGCCAAAGCTGCTTACGACACCAAACGCAATACTCTGATACTTTGAGTTTTGTGGAAACCGTCTACCGATGGAAGCCAGGACGACTGGAAAACTATTACCTCCACACGACACGCCTATCAGAACACCCAGCGCAAAAATAAATAGACCCGATGAACGATTGGAAGCGTACAGTATAAAGCATCCAACTGCGTAAAACACACATGCGACAAATATGCCTTTGCCAAAGCCTATTTTGCGTTCTGCTAGATAAACCAAGAATGGCTGCGAAAAACCCCACAGTAATTGCAATAATGCAGCTGCGATGGAGAAGGTGGATCTGTCCCAGCCTGTATCTGCTGTAATTGGTATCAAGAACACGCCTACTGTCTGTCGTATGCCGAATGAGACCCATAGAATGGCTGCACCTGCTATGCATGCCATTAGAGGTGAATTCAGTAGCCTCTGGTTAAGTGAGTGCGATGGTGATCTATCAATGCTTTGTGATTCCATAATGCTGTAATGCTGATTCAGACTGAAAATGCGAATCAAACTCTGCTCATTTTTATACGCACCTGGATGTTTAGTCATCCAACAGTACTTGTGCGACCCGTCACTAGGTGTATCAGATCTGATTCCCACCGTCCGCTTCTTCAATGTTCATCCACGGATCAAGAAAACAAATTCGGAAAGAGTCTTATACTGCTAATATTGCCTTGTCTTGATCTGATTTATAAGCGCTGTCAGTAGCTTCTAAGGATAGCGGGCGACTAGATCAACAGCTTTGATTGCTAAACATTTGATACCCACCACAGGACCGAATGTCGGTCGAGATCTGTCTATCTCTATAACTTTTAATTACACCATAAATCTGTCCTCTACACGTATACATGAGGCATACTACACTTTTGCTGATTTAAGCTTTTTGAAAGCAGGGAGAGAGATTCCGAGATCACGGAGGTGGCTCAGTAATCAAGGGCTTGCTTTAGCTCAGATAAAGACATACTTGTTGTATTGTTTGGTGACACAACTGGTATATCATGTGCCATTTCTTGCAAACACAAGCTTAATGCTTCATACGTTTATCCGTGAGGGCCATAAATCTAGCAATGACATATAATCATCATAACACATTGTCCCTATACAATTTCAAAACCTCATAAGGAAAGATGTTGATCTTACAAGTATTTCGTGGACTGGCATTATTAGATGCAAGACTTAAAAGAAAATAGCACGGCTGACGATAGTACCATGTAATTCGCCGCCTATTTTCCATTGGCTTCAAAAGCATCTGGTATTGCATTGAGTTTGCCAACCTGCCCTACCAGTCGCCAGAATAAATTTAAACTCAGAATTTTAGTCTGTTCTAGATTGGTCAAATTCTGTTGATTTTCGACTTGATTGAATTATTTTGTCTGATTCGACTATGTAAAACCTACTGATCATCCTATGCGTCTTTAAGCTTTCTTGGAGTGCTTTTCAAGGTGCACCCAATGGTGCCAAGTAAGATGGGTGTTTTGAATAAACTTATTGAGCAATTTACAAAAATATGAAAAGAGGTTTCTGGCCAAAAAGTAGAAATTTTACATATCAATGTCTCACAACGATGATTTCAGGGAATACGTTAGATCCATAGAAGCATTTTGATTTAATATGTACCTTAGTAAAAGTCTTCATTTTTCAAGGTCAAAAACGCGATCGTTTGATTTTTGATGAAAACCATGAGGTACCCCTCATGCTTTTTGTCCGAATTTCATCCTTGTTTTTTTGGTCCTCAAAAAGTTGAGCAAAGATGTCAGAAAGTAACTACCAAGATGAGAGCAATTGTTTGGTGCTATTCTGACCATCTAAAACGGCCTTGAACGCAAGAAAACGAAGCTCAAATGTACTCATATTTTGCTGTATCAGGGACACTAAGGACTAGAAAGAGAAAATACCAGTATGCTGCTTGCCGTATATAAAGTAGCTTACGTGTATATGGATGTAGAGCATCACATAAGAATCAGGTCCACAGATAATATGAAGGGATAAAATAAAAGTAGCAGTATTTTGATAAGATGAGCAATGGCAATCGGTAATGCAAGCTTCATTTGCGCAGGTTGGTTCTCACCGAAGCAAAGTAAAAGTAGACAGCCATACGAAGCCGTAGACACACTCGCTACAAAATAAGGACTTTATTGCTATCATGGATTTAATGTTTCACTTATTGAGCATTGGCTGCTCTTTCTGCTAAATCTTCTCTTCTTGATTTGCTGTTGGGATCGTAGTAAGGTCTCTCAGCCTATCAATGCTTATGAGTACGATTGTATTTTTCATTTCCTTTCAAAGCAACTTACTGTAGGCGTGATTCTCCAGCCATGGCGTCTTCCAGATTTAAAATAGTCAAAAATGGCACAGTGGAACGTAGATCTATTATCCCATACAGCAATGGTATCTTCAGTCCAATTGAATCTTACTTGGAAATCATGGCCACCGGCGATATGATTAAACAAGAATTTGAGCAACACATCAGATTCTTTGCGATTTAAACCAACAATGCTCTTTGTAAATCCGGGTTGGACAAACAAACCTGCAATTATAGAGTATGAGAAAAGCGATAGCAACAACTTGTGGTCGGCATACCTTTCCAGCCAGTGAGAGGGTTAGTACGAACAACAGGATGAACGGAATCCACGAAATCACGGCGAATAAAATGGCCTGTACGCTGGGCATTGTCTTTATGGACTTGACCTGTATGCACAGCTTCTAAGCCTTCAAGGAACTGTTGCATGGGCTTTGATAGCTTGTCATAAGCGTCATAGGCAGAGGCCCAGATGGTGTCTCCACCAACACTATTTCCAGACCCAGGTACAGTATCAATCTAAAACAAAGGTCAGTAGATGTTCTGCTCTCAGAATCTTACACTACTCACTTTGAGGAATGTCAAGCCAGCAGGTTGGTTTTCATAGGTGATATCGCTGTGCCAGGCCTCGTCGGCAGATCTAGACTCTAGTAGCTTGGTGGTTTGAGAACTGGAGCAATGAGTTGGTACGGATTGTCAGTATATTGTAGGCAGTCATCTTACTCTTGCTCGTCATAAAAAACACTTATTACTTCTGGAAGACCTTCAGGTTGTCCTGCAAGATTGTGAATGTGGCTAACTTGTGGTCAATATCAGCAATATTTTCAAAACAGTGAAAACTTACAGCTTTCCAAAGTATTTACCAAGCTCAACGCCTTGATAGGGATCAAGATCTTGATTGCGGAAGAAGACGACACCCCTTTCAGCAGCTAGCAATGCTAAATCATTCTTTTGTTGATCAGTGAGTTGCGACAACTGAAGGCCATGGACTTCAGTGCCAATGGAGGGAGTCAAATCAAAGATCTTTTCAGCGTTGTCATAGAGGGAGGCCTTCTTGGGATCAGCAAGCTTTCCGGGGTCATGGTGTTCAAATGGTTCAAGAGGAGGATACTTTTAAATGTCAACTTGATACTGCTTAAATGTAGATACATGTGCCTATATGTACTTACAGCGATTTTGGGATAGACCTGATATGCACCCTTTTCTCTTGCCAATGCCTTTAAATCAAGCTTTTGGAACTGTTCAGAGACGGATTCAATAGAGCTGTCGTTAGTGTTAGGGGGCATTTTTTTGTTAGAGATACTTTACACTTTTCGCTATAAAGCCATTTGATATTTATATTTAATGCCACTTACTGTTTGTGCAACAATGTAAAGCTTCCTGTGAATCTTCGGATAGCCAATGATGATCCAAAAGACGCAAACTGTTGAAATGTAGTAGCTAAAGCACGTCAGATCAATTATTCCGTTCGCAATGAGCAATCAAGCTATTGCACCATTTTATCTAGTTTCAGTAAATGGATGAAGTTTAGCCGGTATAATGGGTGTATTTTCTCACTGACGAATTGGTTGCTTATGGTTTTATCACACACCATTGCCGTTATATATACGAAACAAAGCACTTGTTCGTACCCACAATCAGTTTATATGCCTCATCAGATCCACATTGGCCTATCAAAGAGCCACTGGCCGCAATTAATGCTGAAGCATGGCAATATTCTTATCGAGATTACCATTCTCTTTCGAATAGCATGATTAGTGTTACCTGAATTACAAGTAAATATCGCCATATTCCTATGGTATTGTGGCATTT
Source organism: Mucor velutinosus (assembly GCF_035048745.1). Taxonomy (NCBI): domain Eukaryota; kingdom Fungi; phylum Mucoromycota; class Mucoromycetes; order Mucorales; family Mucoraceae; genus Mucor; species Mucor velutinosus. The sequence continues at coordinate 503,795 of NW_027041908.1, forward strand.
TATTTTCTGATCAAAATGGAAAATGGCTGGTAGAAGCTGGCTGAAAACCCGGTATTGCTTGTTTCCTTCTTTCTTTCTCCACTTTTAAATCCTTAATATTTGACTGTAACGTCTATAAAGGGGGGAACATACCTACGGCAACACTCACCTCATCTCAAGAAAGGCACAGAAATCCGTAGACAAGTCTGCTTTCTCTTTTATCAATATTTGTCTCAATGATTTGTAAGATCCTATGTCAGGCTTGGAAGCGAAAGCTAGACCGCCAAAGTTTAAATCTACTTCTGCTACGATAGTAATGCCGTAAAGGCTGATACCGTCTTGTATTGGGTTTTGGTATTTTGCGCGTCTGATGGCTTCTTTGAATGTGATTTTGTTTCTCAAACTCGAAGGCAATTTGAGTAGTGGTTAATACTTCAACCAGTGATGAGCACTTGAGTAGTGATGTTAATCTGAATAAGCGATTGATTCAAGAATTCACCGGCGACAGTCAGTTCCGTATCAAGGGAAATACAAATTGTCAGGAATGATTTCTCAAGTTCCTTGCTCTACAAGACAAAGGACATGAATGGAGCTATCCCCGAAACCATGAACACGCTGTAGAACGAGCTCCTGCATTCCAAGCAGAATGAGCTGTCATATTTCGAATTTGGAGGCAATAACGTTAGCAGATTACTGTCTATCATAGCTCAATAAGTTAGCGCACTCATGAAAGTTTCTACTCGATATGTAACCTTTTTGTATTGCAGAGACTTTCGTTATCTGCCATTAGATGAGGTCAACGACATTCTATTTTTTGCTGAATTCCAGAACAGTGATAACAAATGCCTTTTAAGTAACTTGAATGCAAACATGTCGAGTGCGACGAAAGGTTTAATAGAGAGGAAAACACACGTAGACATTACAAAACCTTCCAGGACTACAATGAAAACGTGAATCAGCTTGCATCAAGTCCTATTTTGAAGAACGAAATTTGAAAAAAAAAATATCGTAGAAAAGGATTCAGAAGCATGAGAGGTAGGCTGTATGAACTATGTATACTAGTTAAAGGAATGCATGACTAATATATTTCACTTATCCGATAGCTGGCTGATAAAGACATCAGTGTACTCAAAACAAATTCTAGGTTGATTGCAGTCAAGCCAATCTGGCTCCAAATCTACGAGCACAAAAGCTCCTTGAACAAACACATGCTCAACGCTCAGCCTAAAATAGCCATACAGTATTCACCAAATAAACATGTTCAGCAAGCAACATAATAGGCCATGTTAATAATTAGTCAACATGTACGAGAAGCCATGCCCCCACCCTCTGAATTAACATGATGAATGGTGAAACCTCAATCTCAAGCGAACATCGCCATATCTCTATAATATTGACTGTATTTGATCAGCTTTCTGTTATCTCTAGAAACTCCTAAATGTAGGAAATCTTGCACCATCAGGTTTGGCAATCAGTTCACTAATTATGCCCTAATTTCTGCCTTATACTTTGAGCAGGCTATTTTAAATTGATGATAAATGATACAGACATTTTATTCATAAGCAAATGTATTCCTAAGCTAGTTTTTCTGCTCTGCTGCTTGTTTTCTCTTCTCCTCACGAACTTGCTTTTGAGATTTGCTTTCTGGATCGAAATAAGGTCTTTCAGCCTAGCATTGCATTAGTGTATCGCACATTTGTCTTGACATGTATCTCTGCTTACCTGTGTAGTAATTCTCCAACCATGTCGACGTTGATCGCCATCCAGATAGTCAAAAATAGCGACATGGCTTGTAACGCGGTTGTCCCAAACAGCAACAGCATCTTCAGTCCATTTGAATCGAACATGGAAGTCATACCCGCCAGCAATATGATCATACAGCAGTTGCAAGAGGGAATCTGACTCGTGCTTGTTGAGACCAACAATACGGCGAGTGAAGCCAGGTTGGACATACAAAGCCTTGAGTTTTGTAACTGGATGGGTGCGAACAAGAGGGTGAATATGCTCGACATCTTCACGGCGTACGGTGTGGCCAACAGAAGCAGCACCTGCAGCTTGTTCTTTACCAGAATGAACAGCTTCAAGTCCTTCAATTCTCTTTTGAAGCTCTGGTGAGAGACGATCATAAGCAGCATAGCCCGAAGACCAGATAGTATCACCTCCGCTTTCTCCAGGAAGAATGTCAATCTAATGTGTTTGGGTAGGTGAGTATGTGGCTGTTGGTAAAGATGACTGCAAGCAAATTACCTTGAGGAACGTAAATCCAGGAGGTTGAAGCTCGTAACTAACATCACTGTGCCAGCCTAAATGTATATACTTTCAGTTCTGCCTACAACATCTATGTGCTACTACAGCCTACCATCCGAGGTTCTTCTGCTAATGAATTCTTTGGTGTATTGGTTTGCTGGAATGCTACCGTATCATTTATTAGGAAAATAGCTACAAACAATTGACACATTAAATACTTACTCTTTACCATAGTAAATGGGCAGCACTTCAGGGATCGGTTCAAATAAGCCGCCAACATTATGGATGTGTCTATGAAACAATGTCAATACAGAACGCACACCGAAAATACACATTTAACATACAATGGACCATAGTAAGAGCCTAGCTCTTTGCCTTCATAGGGGTTAATCTTTTGATCTCTGAAGAATACAACACCGCGTTCAGCAATGAGCAGGCCAAGATCGTTCTTTTGCTGATTAGTCAATTGATTCAGCTGAATACCATGAATTTCAGTTCCAATGTTGGGAGTCAAATCAAACACCTTGGTGGCATTATCGAGCAAAGAGGCCTTTTTGGGATCTGCAAGGTGACCAACATCCTTGTGCTCGAAGACGGGAAGCTTGGGATACTACAGAGAAACGGGTTGATAAACAAATTCACAAAATTCATGTCTTGTGTATACCTTCTTTTCAGGAAATTCAAAGTAGTAGCCCTGAAGTGCCAATTGTTTGATATCAATTTGCTCTTCGACGGTATTATCCAAGACGGTGGTTTCTTTTTGTTCAGGCGGTGACATTTTCAATTAGTATTTTGAACTGAATCAGATATCCAACAGTTTTGCTGCCTATTTATACAATTCATAAAAAGCTTCAATTTTGTATATGGTGTCAATAAGGTCAATGATGAGAAAATTTGCAATGTCTATGGTGAAATCTATACTTTAGTATGAGAAGATCTGTCCGTTACATATGACCGTCTCTTCTTCTTTTTCCCAAAGCTAGGGTTATTTGACAAAAGAGGGAATGATGAGCATCAAATAAGATATCGCGTCATTTGTTAGGTGATAAGCAAGAATCTATTGATAACTGTGTTATCAAGTTTATTGCAGAATGCAGTAATGTGCTTTTACAGAAATGAGTGGTAGTCTGTGCACCACGTCTTCTAATTTGCACATCTTGCAATAAAATTAAGATTATCATGTCATTATTATTCAACTGATCTAGATGTGTCGTGATAGCTGTTTACAATTTGGTGAAAAAAGATTAAAATAGCAATATGTACATGCCTTTGTATAGTGGTGAATAGCCACTATATTTACTGAATAGCTTAAAAACCATTGATTCACTGTGATTGATCAACTGAAGTCTATTGTGGCCAACACTGTCTTCTCTATACATGCCATTAAATTAGCAAATACATCAAGGCAGACAAATTCTAAATTGATTTTGCTTTAGAGCTGTACCAGCATTTGGGTTTAGGTTGTCATCATTACCATGATAGTTACTGCTCTCATGTTCTCATTGACTAAGAAGTGGCGAGAAGATTACAAGGTACGCGCCTTTCGACACTTTGGGTGGTTTCCTGACCTACGTTTCGCTTTGGTGGAAACCAACCTGCGCAGCGGCAGCTCGAGCTACCGATTGCCCTTGCGTATCTTATCATAATACTACTACGATCATTTTGACCCTCTACTTACACATGAGAACTCTTCGTGTTATCTGTGGACCTGATTCTTATGTGATGCTCTACATCCATATACACGTAAGCTACTTTATATACGGCAAGCAGCATACTGGTATTTTCTCTTTCTAGTCCTTATGGTCCCTGATACAGCAAAATATGAGTATATTTGAGCTTCGTTTTCTTGCGTTCAAGGCCGTTTTAGATGGTCAGAATAGCACCAAACAATTGCTCTCATCTTGGTAGTTACTTTCTGACATCTTTGCTCAACTTTTTGAGGACCAAAAAAACAAGGATGAAATTCGGACAAAAAGCATGAGGGGTACCTCATGGTTTTCATCAAAAATCAAACGATCGCGTTTTTGACCTTGAAAAATGAAGACTTTTACTAAGGTACATATTAAATCAAAATGCTTCTATGGATCTAACGTATTCCCTGAAATCATCGTTGTGAGACATTGATATGTAAAATTTCTACTTTTTGGCCAGAAACCTCTTTTCATATTTTTGTAAATTGCTCAATAAGTTTATTCAAAACATCTATCTTACTTGACACCATTGAATGCGCCTTGAAAAGCACTCCAAGAAAGCTTAAAGAAGCTTTTTTTTTTGTGGGGGGAGTCGAGCTCCAGGTTTTATTTAAAGTCCTTAAAATGTCAGACTGAGGGGAAAGAAAAGGACTGTTGGTGGACCCAATGTCTGCAATGAAGGGGAATAAGATATTTTTTGAACTAAGTTGGGAAAGAAATCTACTACTAATCAGGTGCGACACCTAGAGCCAATACAATTATGCGAATCGTCAAAACATAGATACTGGATAAGAGCACAAAACACCAAACGAGGACATCAGTACTACGTCAAAATAATCACCAAAAATGCATTCACTAAGATTTGAACCGGGATCATCCAGATGGCATGTTGGATGCTTAACCACTTCGCCCTACCACCACGGGCCGCTTAAAGAAGCAGGGGATGATCATCATATTCTATATAGTCGAATCTGACGAAATAGATCGATCTAGTCGAAAATCATTAGGTTTGTCCAATCAGGTAACAGTTTATGAGCCTGGCTTTAAATTATTTTTGGCTGGTGGGGCTGGTTAATCATATATGAGCCAGGCCTGACAGATGCTTTGAAGCTCAGTGTCCATGTTAGGGTTGTAAAGGTGTCTAGGGACTAATAATATGACTAGTGTAGATGTTATGCTATATTTCTTGACACTGGTGTAGTCATCAAAGCAAAGGACTGGATTGATTGACGGAATGGCTTTATTTTGAATGAAATATTTTGGTATGAGATATAATACAGATAAATGATACAATGTTGACGATTTAGACGGTGACCTTCCAAAACACAATACGATTAAACATGTATTGCATTAGGTCTCGTAACCGTGGACCAGCGTAGGTTATCACAGCATATGCAATCGGTGATTTTCGCCTCCATAGTACCAGAAACAAGATCATCAATATCACGAAATTGAAAAATGCATGCTTTGCTACTGATCTGAAGAGCCATAACCAACGCCATCGGTGCGATGATTTTCTCTTGAGTATGTCCCTTCTCCGCAACGAATCTATCTCTTCACACAAGGCAGCTACCTCTGTTTTTAACGTTTGAATAGCTACATCCGACGGCTTTCTCTTCTTTTGTCGTCTAAAGTTGGCGTAGGGATGTTGCGTGGGCGTTGACAAGTACAATGAAGATGTCGCAGTAGCTACTTCATTATCGAATTCATCCTCCTCATCAAACGGCTGTGTGTTGTACAAATTCCTTGATTTTGGGGATAGTTCAGGTGTCAATGGGAATTCGCTAATGATTGGACTAGAATAGTGTGAATAAGGCTGTTCTGATAGAATCTGCTCCTGCTCGATTTGTCCTAAATGGTATTCCTCTTTTTCTTGGTCATTTGTATCCCATTGAATAAGATTCTCTGGGAAGGTGTGTGTGACACAAATAGGGATTAAAAAAGGCCCTTTTGTGGGGAGATTGCTGTAGTGCATGTGTAATATATACCTTCTTCTGCGGTGTCCGTGTTTATATCCTCGTTGACTTCGAGCAAATAGTGAACTGATTCATTTAAGCTTTCTGTCAATTCTGAATTGGGAAATCGATTCAAAAACTAGGAATACGGTTGAATGTTTGCCGAAAAGGCTTCTTGCATTGTGTATTGTACCTCTTTCAAGAGCTCAACAAGTGCATTGATATACATGATTTGAGCGTCAATTGGGCTGACTCCCCTCATTTTATCCCACGCTTTCCTGTAAGAACACAATGTTCATCATTCATCCTGAGGCAGTTTTACACTATGCAAACAACGTACCATTTAGCGTATGCAACAACCTTTCTGGATGATGGTTTCAGCAACATACAGTCTCCATTCAGTGCCTGTTTATATAGTCCGTAGAAATCCAATTTGTCTGCAATGGACGGTTGAAATGCACCTCCACTTTCTGTTGGCAGCGAGCGAACCACTGCTAATGCTCTGCAAAATCGAACCTGCGTTATGTACAGAGATTCTGATAACGTACTTGTTGATGCCATAATCATTGTTGGATGATTTGGAGGAAAAAGAGAGAGAGGGAAAAAAGAAAAAAAAGATGAAGAAAAAAAAAAACGAGAGCATTGCTATAATAGCTTTGATATCACATGATTGTAACATTTTAGTATGTAATACTCTAAAAGCAGAGCAAGAGACTCTTGGGTTTCCAGTTTCAGTGGTTGTTTGTATCAAGGTAGATACTTTTTTGGGGAGAAAACCAAATATTTACTTTTTAAATGTTGGCATGTGAATGCTCTCAAGAAGAATCAATGCTGTACGATGGTCTTTTTTCGTTTGGATAACCGTTCCTTGATCCAAGAAATGACGGGGTTTCCGCCCTCCACTAGGCGTTTGCAAATCATGCAGCATACAAGCTTTCTCTGTCGTACAAGAGCTATATTTGCCGTTACTACAATAAAGTAGGCACTGCAAAGGGGCTCTTACATGATAAGAGTATATAGCGATCATCGCTTTAGTAAAACAGTAATTAAGAGCTGCTTCTCTCATTGCATATCGCTGCTAAGCCTACCGACACCAAATTGGCGTTTGCATCGATTCCATCAGACACGAAAAGCAGCGCAAGCAACCAGGGATGTTCAGCCTCGGCTAGCTTAAAACGGAGACATGTTGTGTTGTGCTGGGTTAAGCTTACTCTAGGAGAAACAAATGCGCAGATCACTTAAAAATAGCTTGTATAAAACCTGGAGATCACTCATCTTTTATCGTCTCTTTTTCTATCCAACTTTTTTTCTATCTGGAGATGCTTGAATTCAAGTCAAAACGATACATTTACTATGTGTTGACACTGATTGTATGTTTGTTGCTGATGGGCGGTACATTTCACTCCACAAGACCCAAGTTGGTGGCATCCCCAAAAGAAATTGAATGCAACACAGCACCAAATTCTACACGGAAACCAACAGATGATACATTTAGTCCCCACTGGCAGCCAAAAAAGTATGACCCTCCACCACCAGAGACGATGATGGCTATCATGAACAACGTCGTCACTGAAAAAGAAAAGCCATCAAAGCTAAACTTATATTCAAAAGCTCAGGAAAAGAAGATACTTCTGATGGCTGTCGTGAACAGTGGCATGATAGATTACACATTGAATTGGATTGAATCGCTCAGGCTCACAGGACAAGACGATAAATTTCTCGTCTTTGCTATTGACCAAGGCGTGGTGGATGAAGTTGCATCAAGGGGTTACGGCAAACAGGTTACATTGATACCTAATGATTGGTTCCATGTGCCTCTTGCATCTGACATGGCGCTTTGGAAGAGCAACGACTACCGCCCTATTACACACGCAAAAAGTTTGGTTGTGGAGAGATTGTTGTACCTTGGTATCACTGTGTGGTTCACGGATGTCGATATTGTCTTCCTCAGTCCATTCATCCGTCAAACGTTATTGACTCAAATGGCCCAAAGACCCAACACCCATATGATATTCAGCCAAGAAGTAGACCAACGCAGCATCAACTCTGGTTTTTATATGATGAAACCCTCGAGGATCACAAAGCAGTTTATGGACCAAATCATACAAGAGCAGGATGCAACCGAAACGTTGACACAGCAGAGGGTTATGAACAGCGTACTGCGACATATGTTTCCCCGGGACTTGACCAAGAGCCCCTATCGATTGTTAGACTTGCTGTTGTTTCCTAATGGTAACTACTATTTCAAGATGGGTTTGCCCAAGAAATTAGGTATACAGCCATTGATCGTGCATGCCAACTTTCTAATTGGTGACAAGAAGAAATCAGCCCTCAAAAAGGTTGGTCTTTGGTATATATGATTTACTATAAAAATAAAGGCGTCTTTTCAATCATGTAATCATAAGGGATTTATTCAAATTTATGATTATCTACATAGCAAGCTCAATATATCTATTCCTGCACGTCTTTCTTTTTTTGCCTCTTGCTTCTATTATCTTCGCTTTCGACTGTCTTTAACTTTTGTTCGGAATTGCCCAATTCCACTTGTCTTTCAGCATTTTCATTTTTCTTGTCTTTCGCGTCTCCCATAACGTCCTCCTCGACATACCGTCTCTTCCTAATGTAAGCATCCTCAGGAAGATGCAGACGAAGATCAAACACCCCTCTGATAGGAACACTGGGAGTATAATATGAGCTGCTTTGAGTGGAGGATTCACCCGTAGGAGGACTGACAGATGAATAAAGATCTTTAATGAGGAAATTTGGCAGTTGTGTCTCTATATTGGCTGGAGGAACAGGTTTAGAGTGGCCAATGTCTGGAGACAACGGTCTGGAAGGAGAAGGAAAGAACGGTGGTGTACTGACAGTTTCATCATCAGCAAAGACTTGTTGAGGGAAAGCGACCAGGTCATCTATCTCATCGGATACAGCGTGTGCAGGATTCACAATGTTGTTGTTTTCTCCAGAGAGATCTTGTAGCCTGGGATCTCGTGAAGGAGAGGGAGACTGAAATGGAGGAGAAAAGCGACTGGCGAGGAGTAACAAGGGAGCGTTGACGTTATTGTCAGTATGATGCTGATCAGTTAAACCAGATGCTACCGATTCATTGGAATACTTGTTACTTTGAGAGTTCTCACTGAAATCACCTATGAAATTGCTCGAGGTTAGTCCGTTTAACCTTAAGATCTCTCATGCTATTGCACCTACTTCCATGGCCGTCCAGCGGATTGTTATATGGCTGCTGCTCTAAAGAATCATCAGAACCAGAACGAGATTCAGGTAAAAGAGGGTCCGCATCAAAGTTGTAGGTTGCAGCTGCGCGAGCCATAGCTGGATTTGGAGCCGTTGGCTGAAGTTGGAGACCATTAAGCAACTGGTCAAGGGTTGATTCTGAATTTTCGATGGAAGAATCTAAGGGCCTCATAAAAATGGCAGGAAGTGGAGACACATCATCATCAGAGCCAGAATCAAAAAGTGTTAGAGAAGCAGACGGCTCATTTGTTGCAGTAAAAGACGCTTCGGTCTGTCGTGGTCGTGGCGGTGTTGGTGGCCGTGGTATGGCCATTGTCAGTGTATCAAAGAGATCAGCCGGGTCAAGGTCATCATCGGCACCAGGAAGTAAAGAATCTTCAACTGGGATAGGATCAGAGTGGACATTGGGAGGGGCCTCAGGGGTAAATGTTACAGCAGAAGCGGATAGCTTATCGTGAGTGCGTGTCTGCGAATGAGCAGGTTCCTGGAGATAGAATGGTGGTTCATCATGAGCAGGTCCCTGGAAACGAGGAGGCGCCTCCAAATGAATGAGTGCTTCAGCTAGAGTGGGTGTTTCAACAAAAGTGGGTGCCTCGACCTGAATAGGATTCTCAGGATGATTTGGCGCTTCTCCATAAATGTATGTCTCACTATGAGCAGATGCTTCAGCATAAGTAGACGTTTCGGCATTTGAAGGAACCTCCGGCATCATGTCTGAATCTAACACTGTAACAGCAAAAGTGTCACCAGCTCGTTCCTCTTGAATCAAAGCAGATGCAAGCCGAGCAAGGCACGCCAATCTTCTTCGCTTTCTATGTTTTCTCTTGTTTCTGCGAACTCGTAGTCTCCAAGTCCTAGGTCTAAGCAACCATGCTCGTCTAAGGCGATTGCGATATTTTCTGTATTCTATAACTTTTGCGGTTTTGTATGAACGATAAAAGGGTGGAAACATTTCATTTGTTGCATGATAGAGATAGGTATCAACTGTGATGTCGTCCTTCACAGTAGCCGTATGATGACCGTCATCTTCAGGCATCGGATCGTTCATAGTAGCGTTCATGTTATGAGCCACAGTGCTTGCTGCCGAAGGAGCCATGGAATAAGCCATTGTGTCATGCCTAGTGGCCTCCGTCATGCTTTGATTGGAGTTCTCTTGTGATTCACTCCACATAGCAATATCTTCATTTACAAGCTGCTGAGGATGTCGGTCAGGAAGCTGCTGTTGGTTAAGGTGCTGCCCAAGAAGCCGTTGCTGAGGTAATGTGGAATAAGAAGGATCCGATGCGTGTGTATTTCTGACACCACCATCTCTAAAATTTCCAAGCATGTCATTCATACCAGTTGTGAGCTTTTCCGCCAAACCATCAGGTTCAAAAACAGGTGTTTGTTTTGGTGGTGCAGTAGCATGTTGCATATATTGACTAGCGGCAAGTGGATACTGTTGTTGCACTTGGTTGTAGTGATGGAATGCGGGAGAAGCAGTGTGAGTATATTGAGTAGGATTGTGCTGAGAGTGTTGAGTATTAGACGATGCCATGTATTGTTGTTGATGACGATGAGGGGCTGGAGTTAGTACATCTGGCTGAATGTATTGATTGCTAGCTGCCAATACTTGATGTTGAGGTTCTGGATGCTGACCACCGAGTGCTGAGGTGCCTTTTTGTAGCCGTTGAGCATTTGTAGCGTCTGCTACTTCTTGTGGAATCACACTGATACTACCTGCCATTTCTGGGACAATACGCTGATAAAAGTTAATTACAACTGGCGTATCAATGTTAAGGCTTAACGTGGGATGTCCTAACGATGGTACGCCGCGAGAGGCATCTACTGCATGTTGAGAGAGTGCGCACAATGTAGAAGCTTCAACAAATTCTTGAACATTTGGAGCAGTTGGAGTGGAACTGGCAAGAGATACAGGAGCTGATTTTGTGCGTTTTTTTCTCACAACAAAATCTGGTGTAGACTCTCTATCTTCCAAAGGGCATGAAAAAAATACAGCGGTTGCGAGACGAGCCACAGGAGCAGCAGAATGTTGAGGAAGAATAACGCCTTGTTGAGTTGAGCTTGTTCCTGTGAAAACTACCTTGGCTTCTTGAGGTCTACGGGAGCGAGGTGGAAATGGCTTGGTGATACGTCCAGGTATAGCAGTAGTAGGTTTTGAGGAAGACGCCTTTGAGCTTTTGGGATTTGTAGTTTGAGTTTTTGAGACTTGAACCTCTCGCCCTTTACCTTTTGGACTTCTCGGTGGTTTTGAGCCTTTCGCTATCTCCTCGCCAGAGCTTCCTCTCCCAGCATGCGTTGAAGAAGCCACTGGAGAATCAGAAACAGTAGGGACAGTAAGAGCAGCAGTAGACACTTGTGGGGCGCTTGTCGCTTCTTGTGGGACCTCTGACAGAGGCTCAGAGCATTGAGAGCCAGACATTTTATCAAAGCTTGTGCTTGCATTGTCGACTGAATAAGTGGTTGCTGATTGATTCGCTAGGGCAGCATCAGACGAGGATGTGGTTGTGGGCTGATCGACAAACGTAGTTTCGCTGGCAATATCTGGTGCTGGATTACTTGCTGAAGTTGATGCTGTTGGAGGACCAGCGGCAGTGTTCAGTGTTGGTGCGATAGTTGAAACAGAACGACTTGGAGTATCAGTAATTAATCTTGTTTGTGCATTAAAGGTAGCGACGAGATTAATTGTGGCAGGATCCCCGTAGCCTCTCCTTGATGGACTTGAAGAAGGCGATGGCGTTGACGCTGGCCTAGTGAACCGTGTGCCATCACCAGCTTCAGTAGGTTTATTTTGCTCTTGTCCTGCTTGTGGCGGATGAGTTGTAATAGGACCAGCATTTGCTACTGATTCGGCTCTGGTAGGAACACATGAGGTGCCTTGAGTGGGCCGTTGTTGGAGGACTCCATCATTGCTGCTGCCGGTTTTATTGTTGTTGCTGTCGCCATCGTCGCTGTCATTGCCATTGCCTAGATGATTGCCATTGTCTGGGCGATTGCTACCATGTGGGCGACTATCATTATCGCTGCTATTGTCGTTGTTTTTGTCTGATTGTCTCCCACCTTTTAGAATACGAATGATGTCTTTTAGCGCCTTGTAGTAATAAATACAAGCGACAATACTATCAGCTTGGTTTTGTATGGCACTCAGTATGTAGTCCACAGCATTCACCTTGACAATGACAGCTGCCCTCAGATTTTCGATTAGCAGTCGATATATGGCTGCTGTGAGAATGAAACCGAGCAGCATGTAAAATCTCCAGAACCTCCTGTAGAGCCTGTTCAGCTGGATTGAAAGTAAATTCTCCTTGACAATATCAGCTTCTATTCGCAGCTTTGGCCCTAGTGCTTTCTTGGGAAGCAGCCAATGGTCCTCAAAGGTAGGCACTCTTCTTGCGATATCGAAGTTCAAGTTGTTGATTTGGCAGCCACTGACTAAATATAGAGTATGATGGGTTAGAAGCTAACTGATCACACGTTAGGCCCAGTGAGACAGTGCATACCAGATAGATTGCATTGATCAAAGTATATCAGTCTGGATCCTTTGGTTGTAACAGCATCCATCAGTAATGTGCTATGCACTGCTTTGCTTTGTACACTTTCTATCGTACATCCTCGTCTGACTACATAATAGGTTCTTTTAGTGACAATAATCGCCAAATAGGATATCCAACTTACAAAGCGATGGGTGTACATGAAATGTCTTCATTTCTCTCTCTAGCTCCAATATGAGCTGTGCATGGTTTATATCTAGGTGCTGCAGGGCATAGTATACAGCAGAAATGGCGATTATAAGTTGAACGATTATAAAACCATGCAGAAACTGCACCATGATTTAATATTTAAAAATTGAGGAATAAAAGAGAGAGAGGTCCAACTGATGTATCATTGACATTTGTCTTGCAATTTATGCAATAATCCACAGAGAATGGCAATTGATGGATTCATTATTCAAGCAGAGGGGACTAGACAAGCGCAATGTCGATGCATTTCTACAATGAAACATGTGTGCAATCATTGATGTGGCATTTTATGGTGAGTAAAATACTTGATTTCAATTGACTGTAGAGGTTGCACGTCCTAATTCACCATTTCACAGACGGATTTGTGAGAGCTGTAGGTGTTTCGGCTGTGAAGTGTACCTGAATCGTGCGGGGTTCAACCCACTGCTTGCAGCAGCTGTCGATCAATGAAACCTTTATAACCTTATCTGTCAACAATGAACAGAAACCCTTATTTAGACATGTCTAGCATATGAGTACCACATTGGTGACAAGTAGAATAGCATTTGTATATCTTTGAGAAATCCATGACATGATCAAAACCGCCACCCTATCGAAAAAAAACAGCGTGATGGTGATTTTGATGCAGGCTAAATGCTTTACTCTGTGGTGGCCCCATTTTCACCCTCAAAGGTCTGCAGAATCCAATAAGAGTATGTTGGACCCTGACACTGTGCAACGTTACATTGTCTTTAAAAAGCCATGCCTTTTTTATAGCTTATCCAAAGCTGACAGTATACCTTTATTACCTTCTGCTACTCAAAAGTATGTAAATTACAGCAAAACCCAAGTATTTTGGGCTGCACTTTCTCGAGATAGAGGCCGTTTTAGACCTCCAAAATAGCACCAAACATTCCCTCTCGACTAGCACGAACTTACTAACTCCTTTGCTCAACTTTTTGGGGACCAAAAAAACATGGCCAAAATTCGACCAAAAAGCATGAGGTACCCCTCATGGTTTTCATCAAAAATCAAACGATCGCGTTTTTCATCTTGAAAACGAAGACTTTTACTATGGTATATCTTGAATCAAAATGTTTCTATCGAACCAGCGCAACTCTTGAAATAACATTTGTGAGGTTTTGAGATACAAAATCTCGACCTTTTCGCCGAAAACCCCATTTCGTATTTTCATATATTGCTCAATAATTTCAGTCAAAGTATATCTCATAAGCAGCATCATTGGATGCGCATTGAAAAGTGCATCAAGAATGCATTAGGAAGTATGGGATGATCATCGCAGCTTACATGGTCTAATTTAGCAAAATAGTTGGATCAAGTCGAAATTCGATCAAATTTGTCCAATCTGGAGCAGATACTGAGCGGAGGTGAAATCATCTTTGGCTGGCAGGTTGGATGATGCCATTCGTATAAAGCAATCGATAGTTGTGAATCTTATAGGAAGGGGGGGATACGAACTGTAAGATACTACAGCTTAGCCTGACTCTTTCCTTGCTTCTATTACACGTGCTGCATACAGTAACGAACTTTAACGTTGCAAACTGCCCATTCAAATACGAGATATCTTACTCGAAATGGCATACGCTGAGTGTGACCCTAGTCCAAGACGTACACATATAGTTGACAAAACTACACATAAACAGGCTAGAATCGATAGAATCATCTACACATAATTTTATTGATCCAGAACAAAAGATGTGATCAAATTCAATACAGCATCCGGTTTCTCCGCATGAACTGGTAAAAAAAAACAGATGTGAGTACACAGAATAGACATCCCGATACCATCGCTGGCCAACTTACCCCAATGCCCAGCATCCTCCACCACCTCTAACTTTGAATTGGGAAACAACTGCTTGATTTGCCTCTCTTGTTCATGGAAGGGACGCAAGTAAGGGCTCGCTCCACCAGCAATGAACAGAGTTTCACCCTTATAAAATGCATTTTCAGGTACATGAAACCCGCCAATGTTTTCCAGTGATTTTCCTAAAACATCATAGGGGATACGGAAACGCAAGGCACCATCTGACATGCGTTTCAGGTTTGTCAATAAGAACATGCGCACGCCCACATTGGATTCGTATTGAGACAGAATTTGATCAGCTTCGCTTTGTTTGGAGGGATTGGCTTCTTCAATGGCCTTCATGGCAGTGATATAATTGCTGAAATTGCGAGCGAGCTTCATGGCGACGGGAGGCATATCCACCACAATCAGTTTGGATACGAGATCAGGACATGCTAGTGCTGTATTCATTACTGCCTTTCCGCCCATGGAGTGGCCCAACAAGATGGGGTTCTTTAAATTTTGTTGATCTATGAATGCCATTAAATCCTTAGTCATGGCATCGTAGGTGTGTTCAGCGGTATGTGGGCTGTCACCATGGTTGCGAAGATCCTACGCATGACTCAAACTTAATATCACATGCACTATCAATGATGGAAACAGATCTGATCAATAGACTTACAATGGTGTAGACATCTCTTGATAATCTGTTGCTCATGGCTTTTGCGAGAGAGGTCCAATTTTGCTTGGAGCCAAACAGTCCATGACAAATCAAGACAGGCGGTTCCTGAGATGGCTTTAAGGCATATTTATCAAACGACACATTGACGGCTTTTGAAGAGTAGGTTCTAATGGACTTCGTATAGGCCGGAATATATCGCTTGAGTGCAGTAACGTTCATTTTTAGTATACAAGTGTGTGGGATAAACAAACAAAAGGGTGGCATCCGGGGTTTCTGCTGAGAAGTAGAGCGTCAATCTAGTACGGTCACACACACACACAGGAGATCTAACAAACTTGAAATGATAGTTTATGGCATAAAATAAGAGGGAAATGTACAATATAAGGTAAGGGTGCATTGGCATTGCAATAAATAAGGCGTTGTGGTAATGAAAATTACGTAATAAATAAGGCTTTGTTTAGCTGGTGTTGGTATCAACTGGACGAGCTTGCTCAATCCTTCTCAACCGAGTGGCTGTGGTACTAGATGTACCGTCTTGGTCTACTAGATGATCTCTTTTTTTATGCTGCTGCTGTGCTAGCTTCATCGCTTTTGTAGATCTTCTAGTAGCAGTGATGTCTTTCCACACAAAGCACGAGTTACCGGCTATTTGCGTCTTGGGTTTTCTTCCTCGCTTCTTTCTAGGCATTTGTAAAAGTGGATCCTTCACAATGGAGCTCGAGAACACGGCGACGCCTCCGTTTGTGATGGACGCTGCAAGTGTCTGTGGTGGCTGTTGTTGATTTGAGACAACACCTTTTGTCGCTGCATCTTGAGACGACTGCTGGTTTTTGACATCCCAAACAGTGGGTGTCAGAAATGTCCATCCTCCCTCTTCTGGAGACTCTTTTGCATTAGGTGGCCTACCTCGTCTGCGCTTGAGGATGGTCTCTCCTTCTTCGTTCACAATGATTTGGGTAGAAGGCGGCAACAGCGGCCTTTGATCTCGCTCTGGAGTAGCAGCGACAGGAGAGGGAGATCGACAAGGCTGTAGAGTCAGTGTGGATGGAGCAGAGGGAGAGGAAGGCGATATCAAGATAGATGGCTGCTGCTGCTGCTGCTGTGTTGAGGGAGAAGGAAAAGGAAAAGAGATGGAGCTAGGCGACAGTATGGGAGAGATGGAAGGCGATGTAATATGCCATAGTGTGGGCTTAGTCATCAAAGATGAAGAAGAGCAGTTGGATGTGATACTTGACATGGATGAGATGGAGGGATGTCTTTTCAATCTTTTTGGCGGGTCATCGCCTTGCAAAGGAGGCAAAGACTGACTGACTGACAGCAAATGAGGAGATGAACAGCAGCTGGATGAAATGGAAGAAGCATAATGCGAGTCAACCGGTGACAGTAATGGCGATAATTTAGCGTGTTGTGCCTGTGTTGATTCAGCAACATCTGGGTCGTCGTCTTCAATGACAATCACAGGCGGATCTGATATCAATAATGTGGACAGTGAAGGCACATTGGGATGTCTTCTGCCACCACCATCATCACAATGTCTCATTTATTTTGTATAAATATAGAGAAAGAAGGTAAAGATGCTAATATAAATTGCCCTCATTTATATTTTATTAGCCAAAAAAAGACAAATGGAATGCAGAGAATAGTAGAAATCCTTCTTTTCTTGTGCTTGCCGAATCCCTTTTCTTTATTATAGAAAAAGTGATTATACAGAAAATGAAAAAAAAAAAAAGAGCTTAAATGGTATTTAGATTTCTCATTTTTCCCTGCCTGCCCTGTTTTGTTTCGATTGGCGCGGTGTAAAGGTTGTATACGCTAAGAAGAGCAATTTGCACTCGCTTCCAATGACCAACATGTGCTCTGCTGGGATAATGATGTCTGTAAGACTTGAGCCGGGCTCCGATAGACGCATAGACATTGCAAGCAGCACGCACACCCCCTTGACAGTGGCTAGGTAGCTTGTCAATACCCTTGTTGGCAGACACCATGAGCTCATCTGCTT
This sequence comes from Mucor velutinosus, assembly GCF_035048745.1. Taxonomy (NCBI): domain Eukaryota; kingdom Fungi; phylum Mucoromycota; class Mucoromycetes; order Mucorales; family Mucoraceae; genus Mucor; species Mucor velutinosus. Next base: position 521,123 of record NW_027041908.1, read on the forward strand.
GGTTGATCAATCGATGTGATAGTAATAGTAATGTCTCCTCTCCAATGTCTCGGGCACGGCCGTCTTGTATCAAACCCACTTCCTTGTCCGTAAGCCACGCCTGCGGTAAGTAACATCTGCCCAGCTCCTTGCTGTCGGTAACAATGTCTCTAGCAATGTTTGTGTATTGGAGTACCAGACCCATTTCACGAGCACGCTGAATGATCCATTGAGTTTCCTTGCGAGAGGTGGGCTTATCAGCATGAGCCAATATGATGCGAGTACACATCTCACCAACACTGCTGGCAACACAAGCTGAGTAATAACTGAGATCCTCCTGATTCATGATGGAACGATGCTCCAAATCCCACTTGTATCCGTCGAGTAATTCTTTGATGGCTTCAGCTTCCAGCACATGGCGCAAACGAGTGAACGACTTGAAGGCAGAAATGCAGGAAGCAGGCAATTGATCGTTGTAGAATTCCCAGTCAATGGCAGAAGGCGCGCTGCTCTTTTGGCTAAACAAGTCGCTCACAAATCGATGTGTCAGCGTCAATTGATCCTTTCTCTTTTGCACAGGGACCTGTTCATTGTCACAGAGATCGTCCGTAGCTCTGCAAAAGGCGTACAGCACACCGAGTTCCTGCCGCACATCACCAGGAAAAACAGCAGAGGCGGTGTAAAAGGACTTGGAGGCTTTGCGAAGGATATCCCAGCTGACAGACAAGTCGTGGAATGTCTCTGTATTGAGCACTTGGTCGGGCAAACAGAACGCCCATGTCATCTCGAGAATTTGGTGAAGGAACGACTTGTCATGCTGGTATTGGCGCTGATAAGGACTCTTCTTCGTGAACAGGTGGAGGATCGCCATCGTACGATCGATCGCACAAGTACCAAATACCAAAACGGTATTAATTAGCGCAAAGAACATGAATTCCTCCACGGGCAGGTGAGGCACCACGAATTTACCAGTGCTTGTAGCCAACGAAATGTCCCAAGTGCCAGCACCGATGGCGACCACATCTACCCAGCAGAGAAAGAGAGTAGGCAGAGCAATGGAGATGAGGACAGCCAGAGGACGACGCAACATGTATTCACCAGCACCAAACCACAGCAAGGCCAGCACCGGACAGGCGTACCACAAAATGCATGATCCATAGAATAATGGCTTTCCAGGGACCGCCAAATGCTATATATATATATATATATATATATATATATGAAGCAAATAGTTAATATTAAAATGATATGCGGCACATCATTTGTTTGTTTGCTGGCTTACCCAAGCTTTGTATGCAGTGATTAATAAAGCTGTTATAGGAACAAAACGGACCAGCATGGATTGAAGGACGGGCGTTTCAGGTTTGATAAAGAAACTGTGCAAATGCCAACGCATCACCAAATTGGTAAATGACACGGTCAATAGAGTCATGATGATGAAGAACATGTATTCCTCCAAAGGCACGTAGCCAATGACAGCCGTGACACAGGTAGGGCAGTAGGACCAGGCTTTGTGATAAACAATGTAATTGTCCCAGACAGAAGCAGTAGTGAAGGCAACCAGTGACAGAAATTTGAATTTGAGCGAATCGGTAGATGTGTAGTAGGGTTTCGATAGCCAGGACAAAACACCCAGCATGGGTAAAGTGTAATAGAGGTGGACTTCCATGTAAGTGAGGAGCATGGCGAGTAATGTATAAAGTTGAATTGGGGATAAAGAAGAGAAGAAAAAAAAAGAGCCGAAAACACCAGGTATAGATGGTATTTATATTAGGCCAGAAAAAAGAGGGAGTGATAGGCAAACAGGCAGCATCTGAATCGATGCCTCTTCTTTTACTCTTCTGATTGAATTTCGTTGTTTTTCTTCTAAACGCTTCACCGCCAAGGAGGCTTGTTACGCAGGATGCGTTGCTATATTGAGCCACCCTGCAAAAAAAAAAAAAGCTTCGATTTGACTCCTTGAAGCGTCAAGACAATGAAAACTGCATAAGCTTCATTTCAACGCATCAAATGCCTCCATCTCCATCTCCTTTTTGCTCCAAATCTCCTCCTAAACACACGCTTGCACATCGCATCCGGGTTTTGACATATGCAATGTATATAAAGACCTTTTTCTATTTTCGCCTTTCTTTTGCTTTTTCCTCTTGCTTTTCACCCTTATCTCTCTCTCTCTTACTTTTGCACATGTCCAAGAAACATATCGTTATTATCGGTGCTGGTGTTGGTGGCACGGCTACTGCTGCTCGTTTAGCTCGCGAAGGCTTCAAGGTCACTGTGGTTGAAAAGAACGACTTTGGTGGTGGTCGCTGTTCCTTGATCCATCATGGAGGCCATCGTTTTGACCAAGGCCCTTCTCTCTATCTGATGCCCAAGTATTTTGAGGATGCCTTTGCTGATTTGGATGAACGCATTCAAGACCATTTGGAGCTTCTGCGATGCGACAACAACTACAAGGTGCATTTTGATGATGGTGAGTCTATCCAATTGTCGTCTGATTTGACACGCATGAAGGCTGAATTGGACCGTGTGGAGGGCCCCCTTGGGTTTGGCCGTTTCCTGGATTTCATGAAAGAGACGCACATCCACTACGAAAGCGGCACATTGATTGCGCTCAAGAAGAATTTCGAATCCATCTGGGACCTGATTCGCATCAAGTATGCTCCAGAGATCTTTCGCTTGCACCTGTTTGGCAAGATTTACGATCGTGCCTCCAAATATTTCAAGACCAAGAAGATGCGCATGGCATTCACGTTTCAGACCATGTATATGGGGTAAGTGTGTGTGGTATCATTGGCTGCCGATGGATTCGTCCTATTTACATGCTCTCTTTAGCATGTCTCCCTACGATGCTCCCGCTGTCTACAGTTTGTTGCAGTACACGGAATTTGCTGAAGGTATATGGTATCCTCGCGGTGGTTTCAACATGGTGGTCCAAAAGCTAGAGATGATTGCAAAGGCCAAGTACGATGCCGAGTTTATCTACAATGCGCCTGTGGCCAAGATTAACACCAATGATGCCACCAAACAAGTGACAGGTGTAACCTTGGAAAATGGCCACATCATCGATGCCGATGCGGTTGTTTGTAACGCAGATCTGGTGTATGCTTATCACAATCTCTTGCCTCCTTGCCGATGGACGCAAAACACATTGGCTTCCAAGAAATTGACCTCTTCTTCTATTTCCTTCTACTGGTCCATGTCTACCAAGGTGCCTCAATTGGACGTGCACAACATTTTCTTAGCCGAGGCTTATCAGGAGAGTTTCGATGAAATCTTCAAGGATTTTGGCTTGCCTTCTGAAGCTTCTTTTTACGTCAATGTGCCTTCCCGTATTGATCCTTCTGCTGCCCCCGATGGAAAGGACTCTATCATTGTCTTGGTGCCTATTGGCCACATGAAGAGCAAGACAGGCGATGCTACGACCGAGAATTACCCAGCTATGGTGAACAAGGCACGTAAGATGGTGTTGGCTGTGATTGAGCGTCGTTTGGGTATGTCTAATTTTGCAGATTTGATTGAGCATGAGCAAGTCAATGACCCCGCTGTATGGCAAAGCAAGTTCAATCTTTGGCGAGGTTCTATTCTGGGTCTTTCTCATGATGTGCTTCAAGTGCTCTGGTTCCGTCCGAGCACTAAGGATTCTACCGGTCGTTATGATAACCTATTCTTTGTGGGTGCAAGGTAATGTAGATCAAAACAGGGGGCTCTAAAATAATCTTGACTTACATATGTTTATGCAACATGTTTAGCACGCATCCCGGAACAGGTGTCCCCATTGTACTTGCAGGAAGCAAATTAACCTCTGATCAGGTTGTCAAGAGTTTTGGAAAGACTCCCAAACCAAGAAAGATTGAAATAGAAAACAAGCAAGCACCTTTGGAGGAGCAAGAGGTTGTGTCAGGATTCTCTGTTTGGGTCTGGTTGCGTGCTGCTTTCTGGATCATGTTTATCTTCTTTTATTTCTTCCCCCAATCCAACGGCCAAACACCAGCATCTTTCATCAATAATTTGTTACCAGACGTATTCCGCGTTCATAACTCTAATGTCATTTAAATTACCATCATCATCATTGCAATAAATTCACTAATCTTACCAAAAAGGCTTGCTTTATTTTTAGTCGATTGATTTCATCATAAAAGTGTCATGCACTTTGCGATATCGAGCAACGTGTTTTCGATCATTTTCATTCATTGAACTCAATGCCATATTGGATTTCAGTCGCTTTCAATCGGGAAATAGTGCCTCCAATCATGATGTGAATAGCACAATGCATGCTTGTGTGTGCGTCGCTCCAAAAAGAGTATGTAGCATAATGTGGAGAGTATCACAAAAGCTGGATCTCAGCACATAGTAACATTACCTGTTAAAGAACATAAACTCTATTTGAATCGCAATTGATATATCGCGGCTTTACGGCTAGACAAACACATGAGGCTAAGCAACAAATGCAAACCTAATGCTTTGCAGACGGAAAAGTATCACCATTAGACAGTGCAGTCTCTGGCCTTTGGTATGAAATGATATGCAATGTAACCATTGTACGTTTTGGAGGGATTCAGTGAGCCTGGTAAAGGCAAATTGATGTCGATAGCTTCAAGTTGACAGAAATTCGCTTGCGTGTCATTAAACTTTGTGCGTTGCAAAACTGATCACTATTCAGAAATGCTTGCTTTACTTGATCTGATTAAGAAGAATGGCCTGAAAATAATCTATCATGGAAAAGAAAGGGTCCCCTGAAAGCTTTATTTTGTAGTGGGCTGCGTTTTGTATGATTTGTGTCACTACCGTAATGAACATTTTATATCTAAGATCTATAATCTGATTAGAACAGACATCCTCGGATCTTAATGAATGAGTCGGTCTTGCCGTTGTCAGGATCTGCTCATGAAATACACTTCGTTTCAGTTCAGGGCACAGGTGTATGTAGATGCCAGAGGCTCTCCTTGCCATGAATCTGCCCTTGAGCGTTCATTAGTAATTCAATGTGCCATTATCTCTGCTCAAGACCATACGCTTTTGCTCATTTATTAGTCGTAAAATGCATTGAAACGACATGCACATCTCTACAGTTGTCAATCTATGATAATCCAAAGCCCTAACAGTGGTCGCTGGTATATCAAATGTGTATTGGATATCGACGATGCAATTAACTGAGAGTAAATACGATTGAATAGCAACATAATGACACAAATGACAGGTACATATGCAGTATCATTGTAACCATGGAGGCCAGATTCACCATTATGGCCAATTAAACAGACAAGCTTAAAGCTCTGCCGCATTGACGAGACTGTTAATGAATGAACATGAGGGTGCTATAAACAGAAACTATTCTTGTTTAGGCGGTTCCTAAATGCTGAATCAATGCAAGGACCCTCTTCATTACATAAGGTACCTGGGGATCTAGCTTTCTTCATTTATTAGTGTATAATTGCAGTGCATTGTTGGTATTCAAACTAGAAAAAAACCCTTTTTTCTGCTATTTGGCATGTTTCTCCCTACCTATATCCCCTTAAATTTCATCTTTCAATAGGATAATAAAGAAAAGAGCGTAATGAAAAGATGAAATGAAAGAAAGAAATTAAAAAAAAAGCAGAGGCATTTAATAATATGAGCATCAGATTGATCACAGGACATGTCTGTGTATCTGTTTTGTGTGTGAGCGATTTCCTCCTGCTAACAAACTCACGTTCTTGTTCCCCTTTTTCTAATAGCAGCAGCAGAGCGGTGGTAGCATTCAGCATGGCCAGGCAAATAAAACCGCTCGTTGAAATACATCGGGATTCTCTTTTTCTTGTTTCTTCTCTTTTTCCTATTATAAAATGAACAAGCCCAAGAGTATCCTCAAATACAGACCAGAGAGCAACATCAACTATAAGGATACGTCTATCACAGCCATCAACCCACCGCCCAGAACGTCATGGCTGTCTCGTTTGCACTCTAAAATATATTCACAAACAGACATTGCACAAGATGAAAACGATGCAGACAATCCCTTACTATTAGCAAAGCAAGATTTGAAGCGAGTTACATTTTCTGTTGGCAATCTCACAACGGAGCATTCATTCTGCGCAAACGATATACCCAGAGATGAATTGTATGAAAAGCAAAAGAGTGATGCAGCTGCTACCAAACAACAAACTCCACAAGTTACAGACTTGGCCAACCATTACGATCATGCTTGTATTCAAAGAGAGGAAGGCTGTGTAGACCGCTTCAGAAACCTTCTAAGAAAGAGCCGGTAAGTAATCAACCCATATCTTTTTTTTTTTTAAATGATATCCTACTTATAGAGAGCGTGTCATAGGACATCGCAATTACAGACCATCAATTTATCCAGGCAACCTATTGCTGCTCATCAAGCTGGACCATTGTCTGATATTTTCATTCTGAAATTTGGTCTTGAATGCCTGAATTTATCAAACTGCAAATTGGAAGACGAGGTAAGCTAATTTCATATGAAAGACTCTATACCAGCTAAAAAGAAAATGTAAAAATAGGCTATTCGTATTATTTTGTGTAGCTTATTGGTAAGCGGTACCATTCAACGTTTGGACCTATCACAAAACAATTTCAAATCAAAAGGATACAAATACATAGCCATTTTCATCAAAGAGGTACTGTTCAGTGGTGGGATGAAAAGGGGAGACAATACGAAACTAACCAATGATGTCTACTAGTCCAAAACAATCCAATCTGTTGACTTGTCACGATGTACATTCGAGAAAAAGGGAATGCAGTATTTAGCACAAGGATTACAATATGCAACCACATTGACAAAGCTGGTGATGGATAAATGCAACATAAAGCCACCGACAGAGACATTTCAGTCGTTTTCAGAAGGAGTCTTTAATGCTACATCGTTGCAAACACTGTCTTTGCGAAATAACCATTTTGCACCAAATCAGGGGACATGGATCGCCAATCTCATCGCCCCTCGTTTGCATGGTATCAAGGATCTGGATCTATCTGGAAATCAGCTAAATTCAATGTTGGCACCGTTGGCAGCAGTTTTGAGAAATAACACCAGCTTATTGCATTTGAATTTATCCAACTGTCAAATCAATCACGAAGGTCTGTCCTTGCTATCGAATGCACTAGGAGACAATCGTTGCTTGGAGGAGCTGGATCTGTCCATGAATCCGTTGGGACATGATACGGATGAGGGTGTACGTTATTTGATATATATATATATATATATTTTTTTTTTTGCAATCAACCTTCATCCATACTTATATGCCACTTCATTTAGATCTTGGCTTTGAAGAATGCTTTAGCTCGAAACGCATGTTTGCAAAGCTTAAACCTATCCGAAACACAACTGGATTCAAGCACGGCCATTGCATTGGCTGAAGCACTTCCCGAAAACGCATCACTCTGTAGATTGGATCTCTCAAAGAATCCTCATATTGATATGGCCGGTATCTTGGCGCTTGCCATCTCCATCAAAATGAATCATACCCTGACCTTTTTGGACATTAATATTCCAGTAAGTGTGTATTCAAGTCGGAGCCATTTAAATTGTATTGATGATGTGATGGAAACTTAGCCTTTGGATGAGGAACTGGCCAACCTACAAAACGACATTGTTGCTGTGTGTACGACAAACATGCTGCAAAAGGTGGAAGCACAACAAAAACATGACAGCGTTACCATGTCGCCATCTTCTTCGTCTTCATCTTCCTTGACAACATCCAATTTATCGTTGGTAGAGCTCCCAACAGAACAGAGATTGATGGCAGCGAAACAAGTGTTGGATGGTCCCAATTCACCACAGCTAGAGGTAGTAGGCGACGAGCATAGACTTGAAACACCCATATCGACAACAGCCAACACAAATATAAACACATCATCACCTGCAGTGACGCCTCTCACAAGCACTGCTGATACTCTTGATACTGATACTCAACAAGCATAGCTGCATGTCTAACTTCATCATATTATAATAAATGTTCAGTCCCTAGACACTGTTACAACACTAATATTTTGGAGACTGAGCTTCCAGACATCTGTCAGGCCTGGCTCATATATGACTAATGATTTCACAATCAATCCACGAAGACCACTTTTGTTTTTACCCTCTTTCCCCTGCTCAATGTTGTCAACGTTCACTAAAGAACGTGGAATTAATATTGCCTTCACGATGAAAAGGGCATTGAGTTTGCCAGCCAGCTCCTCCAGCCAGAATTAATTCAAACACAGACTCATTATTGTCTGTTCCAGATTGGCCAAAACTTGATGGTTTTCAACTCGATTGATCTATTTTAGCAGATTCGACTAAGTACAATATGATGATCATCCCCTGCTTCTTTAAGCTTTCTTGGAGTACTTTTCAAAATGTATCCAATGATACCAAGTAATATAGATGTTTTGAATAAACTTATTGAGCAATTTATGAAAATATGAAAAGAGGTTTTTGGCCAAAAAGTCGAAATTTGACATATCAAAGTCCCACAGAGATGATTTTAGGGGTTACGTTAGATCGATAGAAACACTTTGATTCAAGATATACCATAGTAAAAGTCTTCGTTATCAAGGTAAAAAACGCGATCGTTTGATTTTCGATGAAAACCATGAGGGATACCTCATGGTTTTTTGTCGATTTTTGACAATTTCAAAAAAGCTGAGCAAAGGTGTCAGTTACTACATGCTGGATGAAAGAAACTTTTTGGCGCTATTCTGGCGGTCTAAAACGACTTGTAGCTCGAGAAATTGCAGCTCAAATTTACCCAATGTTGGCTGTAATTTACATACGTTTGAGCAGTAAGTGGTATTGCAAGTATGCTATACACCCGTATGTGAATTGTTTCCATGGGTATAGATGTGGACAGTCGTAAAAGAGTCGGATTCATAGTTATAGATTGCTTACGGAGAAGTTTCTTTTAATTTTATGATACTGAAATGTTGAAATGCGAGATTGCACTGTAAATATCAGAATGTACGAAAACACATTTTGTACCTCTCGAGGCAAGTGGCATTGGGTCACTGATTGAGTATTGAATTTAAACAGCATTTCACTCTCGACCTTGCCTTGAGATTCCCAACGACACAAACTACTTGATGTATGCATTGTTATAGCTATTATGCCTGCCAGTGAATTGATGCTGTTTCTGATCTGCATTGACAGATTCCAACAGATGATCTATCCGTACCGTCACACAACGTGATGTCACTTGATGCGGCAGAGAAACAATTTGAATGGTCTTCATGACGTTGGTTCAATCAACAGGAGAACGTTGGCACACCCGCACTACGTGGCTCTGTTTCTCTCTGTTTCTTTCAACTCGTTCCCACCCTTTGTCTATTTTTCATTCTTGAGAAAGTAATAAGCAACGAGCATGGCAGGAGAAAACTACATTGGTTCAAAAATCTCGGTAAGGATGATGTGCAACATGTTCAATGGAGGAAAAAAAAAAAATTTCTTTCTTCCGTACTGAATCGAAAAGCTAACTCGCAAAATATGGATAGTTGATCAGTTTGAGTGATATCCGTTATGTGGGTATCCTCCATAGCATCAATGCTCAGGACTCAACTGTGGGTTTAAAGCAAGGTAGGCTGCATATAATAGTACAGACAAGATTTGCGTACTGACCGTGATTGGTAGTGCGTTCATTTGGTACTGAAGGTCGTCGTGGCAAGCCTGAAGAAGAGATCCTTGCTTCTGATAATGTGTTTGATTATGTCGTATTCCGTGGATCTGATATCAAGGATTTACAAGTATTCGAGGCACCACCCAAGCCTACACCACCACCACCACCACCTACGATGCCTCAAGATCCTGCTATCATGGTAAGAAATGCTAGTGATTAGGATGGATTATGTGATGTTAATTACAGTGTATAGAGCATGAGCGGTTATCCTCCCATGAACCCTTACATGAACAACAACATGTACATGCAACCACCCCAGCAAGCACCACCTCAGCAACCTCCCAAGCAACCTCAACAGCAGCCTCAGCAACAACAACAACAACAGCAACGCTCTAACAACGATTCATCTTACTGGCAGCCCTCTTATCCTGCCGAACCCAAAGTAGATCAAGCACAACTAGAAAAGAATACTTTGGATGAATTGAAGGCTGAATTGGAGGAAACTGACGCGTTGCAACCCACCATCAATGAGGCTGCCATCGAACAATTGGCAAAAAAAGTGAGCGAATTAAACACAGGTGATGATGCTGTTATTGGCAGCAAACCTTCCTCTGATGAGCAACAACCTCGCCGTCGTTATGACAATAGTAACAGCAATAACAATTACCGTAACAGAAATAGTCGCTATAACAACAACAGCAGCAACAACAACAATTTCGGTGATCGCCACTACAACAACAACAAGAACAAGACTGAATTTAGCATTCCCAATTCTGAATTCGATTTTGAAGCCTCCAACGCCAAGTTTGACAAAAGCGAAGTTGTCAAGAAGGACGGCGAGGAAGTGAACGATGAGGAGGCAGAGGAGATTGAGATTCCTCAACCTGATGAATTCTACGACAAGACATCCAGTTTCTTTGACAACATCTCTTGTGAGTCCAAGGAACGCAATGAACAACGCCAGCAAAAGTGAGTCGTGTTCAAAAGTTACGTCGTAGCTAAAACTAACACTGTTTTTTTTTCCTAGTGAACCTCGTCGTAGTCATTTCCATGAGGAACGCAAGTTGAACTTGGAAACCTTTGGTCAAGCCACTGTAGATCAATCAAGATACCGTAATAATTTTAGAGGACGTGGTGGCTATCGTGGTGGCCGTGGTGGTAACAACTATTATCGTAATAACAACCGTAACAATAATTATAATAACAACAACAACAACAGTGGCTACAGACAAAACAACAAGGGTCAAGATCAACAAGATGCCTTATAAAACACAATACATTTAACAACCTCACTCTGAATTCTGTAAAAAAATTAAATAAAGCTCGACATTTCATTTCATTTCATTCACTGACTTATAGCAAGCCAAAGACTAGGCATCGAGTGTTGAAAGCATTGTACGTGCAAACCAATGCAGGCTCTCATCTTTACTGTAGCGAATGGCTACAATTGACTCGGTATACTGTACAGTGTTCATGACTTTTACATAGAAACTTGATGAGCCCTTGACGCTTGATGATATTAGCTAGGAAATTGGCAAACGAAACAATACGGTGCCTTGTTCTTTTCATTGTGTCAATTTACAATGATCCCCAGTAATACAGTTAAAGCATGTATATAAGGCTACAATGAAGCTTCCTCTCCTGTTCTTTACTCTTTACCTTTAGGTTTACCTATGAGGCGACTTATCAGCATCATACTTTATTCCTTTTACATCCCTTTATACGCCTTGACAGTGTATCTTGTCAGGCCTGCTGACTACTACTCTCCTCTCACTGAGAGAGTCAACGATTTTATTATCCCTAACGTCTTGTGTAAGTAATGCTTGCGATTTGTTCCTGTGAGAGGGGCCATTGAAGCTAATACTAATCATCCTCTAGTTGCTGACAACTGCTCACATTCAAATCATGTCATCCATTCTGCTGATAAAACCTTGTATATCTATCAAGCTACCAAAACAGAAACTCAGGCCTACTTTTACAGCCTTCATACCATAAATTGTAAGTTTGAATGAGCACACAAACGTATGATAATAGCGTCTAATGTGATACTTGCTTTTTCTGTTTTTTTAGTAGACTATTGCACCCACAAGTTTGAGAGTAAGCCCCAGCCTATCAATGAACTTGAACATCTCTTCGTGTATGACGACTATGACAAGTTTACTCCAAACTACCGTGTCATCAACTTGCTAGGCGAGGAAAGCGTCTACATAAATCTATCTGAATATGAGGGTCTCTACAAGTTGAAATTTCTTATAAACCTGTGGAGGCTTTGCGCCGGCTTGCTCATATGTCATGTACTTAGTTTTATGTTTGTACCTTACTTGGATTTATATGACGGACATCTCGTGTTTGCAGCTATTGCTTTCATTATTGCTTTGGTCAAAGGAAATTGGGACCCTCCTGTAATACCTGACGAACTAGTTCCTGTTGATGACGATGGCTCTGATGGTTCTGATAATGGGAATCAAGGTGATGGAGATCATGGCTGCGAAAATCATGGTACTGGATCAGGCAAGATAAAAACTGATCGCAATACTGATAGTCAAGGAAGCTCTGGCCAAGGGATAAGCGCGAGCACTGAAACCAGAGGCACTGCACCTATTCCCACTACCACAACTGCTACTGGAACTGCTAACACTACTGAAACCTCATCGACTGAAGGCGCAATTTCTGGAGCCAAGCCTACTACTGGTGCCGCATCTACTGGAACTGGCTCATCTTCAGGACCTAAACCCGTTACTGCTAGCGCGTTCCAAGAGACTAAACCCACCACTGAGGCAAAACCTACCACTCGTAGCACTGAAACTACTGCAAACACGTCTATTGAAGGTACATCTCGTGGACCCGAGTCAACTGAGACAGCTGCTGGTACTACTACAGATACTCCTGCTACAGCTACCCCTGGAACTGATGTCAATTCTGTAGCAAGTGCAGGCACCGATACACAAAATGGCGATCAAAGTGGTAGTGCTGATGTAACTAGTGGCAGCAGTGACACCACTAGTACTGCTACTAGCACACAGACAGACAATCGAGGAGATCAGCATAAAAGTGGGATTAATGATACTACTCGTAGTGATGACACTAATCAACGTGGTAATAACAACATGTCTGGCGATGATACCCAAGAAGGTGATGAAGATCAAAATACACTATCCAGTCAACCTAGTCCACCTGGTCATTCCGGTTTCCTTCCACAACCTAGTTCATCTGTTCAACCTGATCGTCCTGCTCCCTCAAGCCCGTCTACTCAGCATGGCTCTTCTGGTTCATCTGGTCAGCCTGGAGCTTCTGAGTAAACTGTTGAATCTAGTTCCCCTAATCAACCTGGTTCACCAAATCAAACCGGTCCATCTACTCAACCTGCTCCATTGAGCCAATCTGCTCAACATGGTTTATCTAGCCCAGATGCTCGATATTCTCAGCCTACCCCATCAAGTTCACCTGGACAACATGGTTATTCTAGCTTGACTGGTCAGCCTGCTCCATCTGCTCAATCTGGAACTATACAGCACTCAGGTCCACCTAATTTATCTAGTTCTTCTAGTCCACCTGGACAGTCTGGTTCACCTAATCGACCTAATCCCTTCAACCCTTATACTCCTGCAAGTCCTGTTCAACCAACAGACAGTGGCTCAAGTCCTATTAATAATAGCTCTTCTAGTCCTTTTCTTCCAGGAGCTCCCATTATATGTAATCAGGGGCAGTTTTTACAACAGTACGTTGGACCAACTGTGCAAGGTCACGCAAGCCCTAGCCAGCCATCAGAAGGTGCTTGGAGTCCTAGTGATGAACCTCGAGATGATGCTCCTCTTGGCCCTGGAACCCCTACTATCGGTGATCATGGCCAACTTAAGCAAAAGCAGCCTGGGCCAAGTGTGCAAAATCCTGCAAATTCTGGAACACTTGGTGAAGGGCATGGCAACGCTGAAGAGAACAGTAGATCTGGTAGCGACGAGAGCTGTTATAAAGAGAGCAGCAATGACGAAAGTCAAGGACAAAAAAGTTCAGCATGTGTAGAGCAGCAACAAGAAGAAAGCGCAGAGGACAAAAGAAGGAAGCAGCAAGCAGAGAAAGAGGAAAAAGAGAGACTCTTTCGACTCGAGGTAGAGGCTGGACGAGAAGCAAAGAGACAACGAAGAATTGAAGCCAAGGAGCAAAAGAAGAAGACAAAGAGGCTAAGAAAAGAAACCAACAGATCATCTGGAGGTCAATCACAACAGCAACACCAGAAGCAAAAACAAGACAAGAAAAAGGCAAAGGGGAATACTAAAACGAAGGCGTTGGAAGAAGACTACAAAAGTTATAGCAGTGGCAGCTCCAATACCAAGGACAAGCAAAAGGCAGACATTGACTTGGAAAAGCAAGATCTACATGAGCGTAAAGGTTTCTATGACCTCGACTCTGAAGCAAGCGCAAAGAAATCAACTGAAACCATGTCAAGCTTAGCAGATGGGCCAGACTACACAAACTTGAAGCCAAAGAAACCGAGCAAATCAACTGAATTTACATGGATCAAATCTTCTTCGTCTGACTCTTTTCATCGCGCAAACATGAATTCTCTAAGCAGAGCTAGAGCTACGACCGCTGCAAATACGGAAGATGCTACAGTCTCAACTGCTACTGGTAGACAGAGTGCTTCATCTGCCTCATCGTCAAACTCTCAACGTCGTGCACATCAGCCAAGAGCTTCTACTACTCTTAGACTCCAAGGCTTATTGCGCCGTGCAGGATCTTCTGGCTCTGGTAGAAACAACAAGCAACTCCCTAAAAGCTCTCGCAGCTCATCGTCATCTATGCCTCTCCCTCCCACGGTTGCACCTTCACATGCTTCACAAGGCGACTCTCTAATGGTTGACAAAGAAAAGGAAGAGGAGGAGAAGTAGCCACCTGCTACTCGATACATTGATTTCTTCCAATATTGGCATCATTAATACTATATAGACATGTTTTTTTTATACTATAATAAATACTGCAATTCAATTAGATAGATTTTTGTCCTCTGTTTGCTTTCAAGAGATAGAATGGCTGTGATGAGAGTTTGATAAAGCAAGTTTATCAAGCATGAATCAAAAGTCATGCATTCAACATCCAATTTTATCAGTTGTGTATTGCCAAAAGGATTATTCTCTCTCTCTTTTTTTTTTTTTTTTTGCTCTTTCTCTCCACTATATTTGTTAATCATGAATACAAGCAACATATTTACTCGCAACGAAGCCTTGTGCTTCATTTACATGCTCGACTTCACTCCCTCCAACATCAGAGTGTGCAAGGAGGCAATCGAGAGGGCCAATGTTAAGATTTGCTTTCATCATGACCCTCGATTCCCAGTACTTTTGCCAACATACACATTCAAGAAAGCTGTCGAGGCAGGCATTGTACATGGATACCCTGAAGAACTTGACTACAATGTTTCCATATAACATATACATACAACGTTATAAACAAACTCTTTAGAGCTCGTTTTTATATATTTATTTGAATAAAGCAAAACCTACGTTGACCATGTATTATATATTGCAGTAACAAGAAAGAGTGCTGCTGAACAGTACTTAATACCTAATATCACTAGCATCCGATGTCAATCGCGAGTATATGAAACGTTTAGATGGAATCATTCTAAAGGCGTATATGTAGAGAGCGGGTTGAGTAAGCATTTTAGAAGCTACCAAGCTCCCAAAGCATTGGCACGAGAGCTGTCACCTTAAAATCAATCATAATTATCGCAATCAAAGCTAGTCTGACACAATCTGGCTACAGGATTGCAAGAACAGCACCTTGCTTTGTAGATATCCCCAACATTGGTGCAATTTACATGTCTGTGGCTCTATTGCAATGCTCACTTTGTGTTATTGACCACAATGGCCTCATCTTTATTCATGATTGATGCGAATGATGCTACGACAGAAAATATGAGAAACCAAGATAATCAGTGTTTTTGCTTGGAATAAGCTTACAGCTAATTAGTCAAGCTGTAATTATACCATCTAATAGTTGACTATATAAACGCGAAAAGAAAACCGATGGAATCAAGCTGTCAACTCACACAGGTCGAGCTGTGCGTACTTTCAAAGAATATCTGATTTATGCAAACCATCGTTTGGTGAAACAATTACCATTTCGTCGCACGTTGCAATGGCATGTGGTTGGCACACAAGGTGTGTGTGGTACCTGAATCTTGATATTTCATTTGAGTTTCAAGTGGAGAACATTCAGGGCGAAATAACATGTGTGTTCCTTTATCTGTCTCCTCACTTAAACAAAGCAATCCTGCATGTGATGGCTGAAAACCAATACTCCATCTTAAAGACTTGTACTGAACAAGACGGTTGCTGCAAGTCTATTGGACATTTTCGGCCAACTTGCATATCAAGCATTGCCATGTTGATTGCTATTTTCGCTCACGTGGGGTGTGATCCCACTAGAGTCGACATGGGGGACATACTTTGCTTGGAGAGAAATTTATCCGGGCGTGCATGTCATACAGGTCAACATTTGGGATGCTTGGATATTCCTGTTTGAGGCTTGCTTCCCAGATGGTGTTTGTTGCCATCGTGCTTTAGGAAAAGGCTATATAGTGTCTCATATGATTTCATGCATTAATTTGATCTATTAATACACCATTAATCAAGCAAAGCAAACGCCAGACATCACGGTATGTAGTATCTAGATGAAGGGCCAGTAGAGATACATGTATCATCACGTATATAAATAGTGTCTACTTGACATGGCTGCTGCTGTTGGTGTTGTTGTTGTTTGTTGCATGTACATACACACACATTACATAAACACTGCCAAAGAGTAAACTGTTTCAAATGATGATATACATGTCATGCAACTCGAGGGATGCAAAAATGTGGCAGGCAGCAGTGCACTGTTCAGCAAATGTACCGTGCTCATGTCAGCCTACTCTGGTTAGTATTCATGCAGAGAATGGCTGTGGCCTCATATAGCCAGTTGTTGTTCTTATAGCTGTTGTTGTTGTTGTTTATGTGTTACGATGTGGAAAACTTATTTTTACCCCTTAGTTTTTAATGTCACGTTTAGATTTTTGTATATATTTATATGTAAATGATGAGACGATTTTATAAAAATTATTTTCATCTCTTTCTTTCGCATATCATACACTTTTTTTTTATATCTTCTTCTCACAACTGCCCTATGATACCATCCGACACTACCACCACTGCCAATCCACATCAGCGCGCCTACTCAGTCATGGCAGTGCCCAGTGAATTAGAGCAACATCGACATAACAAGTACAAGCATTACAATGCCAACAGCAACAGTAACCATCTGATATGGTACCAGGAGGTGTACAAAAAGTACGGCTATGAGCCTAAGCTCAAAAATCCGTCGTATTTTGGACCTTATTTGTTGTTGCAAACACTTGGAGAAGGTGAATTTGCTAAAGTCAAGGCCGGAGTTCACGTTCAAACAAATCAAGAGGTAAAGAAAGCCCATATTACACAAAGACAACTTGTAGATTACACAAAAGTAGTTAAACTCCTTGGACTTGTTTAGGTAGCCATTAAATTAATGAGAAAAGACCACATCAAATTGGCTTCATTAGAGACAAAATTGGAGCGAGAGATATCCGTGCTCAAGGTAGCTTCCAGTAGAGAGCATGGTAGAGAGTGTGTTGCGAGTGGCTGACAACTGACTCCTAGAGCGTGGATCATCCCTATATCGTCAAATTGTTTGAAGTATTAACAATTAAAAATTACATTGGAATTGTATTACAACGTGCAGCAGGTAATACAAACAACAGCAAAAAAAATTAAAAAAAAAGCATGTCATGGGCTTTTAGCTTACACATTGTTTTTGTACAGGTGGTGAATTATTCGATTACATTTTGAAGCATCATTATCTGCAAGAACCTGAAGCCAAACGACTCTTTGCACAGTTGATCAGCGGCGTAGACTACATGCACCAAAAGCACATTGTGCACAGAGACCTCAAATTGGAAAATCTACTGTTGAGCAAAGATCGAGACATTATCATTACAGATTTTGGATTTGCAAATCGATTTCAGGTAGCTCAAGAAGATTTGATGGCCACTTCATGTGGATCGCCCTGTTATGCAGCACCGGAATTAGTGATCAACGATGAAAATCAGTACGTTGGTACAGCCGTGGATATTTGGTCATGCGGTGTCATTTTGTTTGCCATGCTGTGTGGTTACCTGCCTTTTGACGATGATCCAACTAATCCTCAGGGGGCCAATATCAACGTGTTGTACAAATATATTGTCAGCACTCGACTTGAAATACCGAAATCCATGAGCATAGATGCCACTCATTTGCTGCGACGCATGTTGGTGCCAGATCCAGCAAAGCGATGTACTATGGAAGAAATCAAGCGACACCCGTGGTTAAGTGAACACCAGCACTTGTTTGTGGTTGAAGAAGAAAAGCACAATCACATGAGCAGTGCAACAGTATCCTCGGATTCTCGGTTATCATCACCCGCTGCTGCTGCTCAAGACGATAATAGCACTACTATGCTACCTTTACATGAACCGGAATCTCGGGAAGAAAATGTAACAGCTCGAGAATCATTACCACCCACACCGAAAGCATCCAACTCATCCACCACAACTGCATCCTCATCTTCATCCTCCTCATCATCGCCAGCATCTGTCATTCATACCACTGCCAAGAACCCTGCTACTACTACTACTCCTACTACTACTACTACTACTACTACTCCTACTACTACTACTATTACTACTACTGTTGCTGCTGTTGCTGCTGTTGCTGATACTACTGATGATTACGTAGCACAATCAGCACTACCTGCCACTACTACAGCAACTTCGTTTCTTGAAGCTAAATTTATTTCTACATTACAACCTCAATCTCAACAACAACCATCACAAACATCGTATCAGCAGCCCAATTCCACAACCAACAAGATACCCAATCGATCCGCCAGTGTTCAACCTCAACATAAAAGCAAATACAACACTAAAAGGGAACGAACAACAAGTGAATACAACAAGAATCAACAGCAACAAAAGCATCAATCGCTGCAAATTCTTCCCTCTGTTTCTGAAACCACCATCCACGATGACATTTCGTTCAGTGACAGAGCTAAATTAAAGGGCCAAAAACTAATGGAATGGTTTATCAAGCGCAGTAAATCACAAAGTAACGTATTTTATAATCCTTGGTGCATTTCAAATCAAATCATTCATCTATAAAATCACATCATTTAGGCACAAAATTTCCTTCTCGGCCAGCAGCCAATCACAACAAGGTACCTGAAAAGCAACAGCAGCAACCACAACGACCTATCAGTGCTTTACCCAATCCGATCAGAGCCATGCCGATTGGTAAGCCTTTGGGATCCTATGCAGCAGATTTTAATGACTCAAAGCTGAGGTTACACCGAGGAGCAGTAGATCAAGATGCACTCACATCCAAAGCACCCAATGAAGTGCTACATGAAATCAAGGAGTGTCTCAGTCTCATGGGGATTGATATGAAGAAATGTCATGATTTCAAAATCAAATGTGTCAGGCCTGCACGTCGCCGTCATCCGGTAGTGCCAGACAAGGTCAACGCCAATGCAAACACGTCAACAAAAGGGAGCACGCGCACCAGAAAGAACACAACGACGATTCCATTCAAGCTGTTCTTCAATAGCAGCAACAATAGCAACAACATCGGCTCGAAAACAACAGCCACCACATCCACCACCCACATCATTTACGGCGAACAAGGCATTGACAATGGCGAACAGGTGCAATTCAATGTCGAGCTGTCCAAGATTGAAAACTTACCTGGCCTGTACGTGGTCGACATCAAACGCACTCGAGGCAACATCTGGGCCTTTAAATTTCTGTATCATACATTGCTGGATCTGCTGGATCTCAGCGGCAACAGCCAAGGAGGCGTTGGCTACATGGCACAACGAAGGATCTCGAGTGAAAAGGTCGAGGATCTGGTCAAAAACCGCAAGAGCTACATGACAACCAGCAGTAGTAGTGGCAGTAGTAGCATCGTCGTATATCAATAAAAGATCACCAGTGAATATACCCCTTCTTCATCCAATAATAAGCTCTCCCCCACAATGATGAGATTTTCCTAGTTTCTATAAAAATACAAAAAACGGAGATATGTCCAGCCAATAACAAGATGGAGAAATTGTGTGCTAGAAGACGCAATGTTCGCAAAGAAGGCAAAATCCATACAAAATCCATCAATTCTGATATCGATATTATAGAACATTCAACCGGGGGTACATTAGTATTTAAGTCAATAAACAACTGGTTTGTCCATCTTTTTTCTTTCATTTTTGTGTGTAGATTGTTATTATATTGTACATAATCTTCTCTCCCCCCCAACTCTCTTATTTTTAAATGCAACATAAAAATCAATTCTTAAACGGAGAGTCAGCCTCCATCAAGGCATCTCAGTTATTGAGTCAACACATTTACACTTACAAAAACATCGATGCCACCGCCAGCAGCAGCAACAACATTTGGGGCAAATCCACAGGCCACACTGTCTACACGCAACAAGACATCACCAGCCGTTTGCAACACGGTACACACTCTGCAGCACTCGTCTCGTCTGATTCATTGATCTCTGCTATTCCTCAATTATACAAACTGGCTTCTGAAAGGTCGGGTGTGGTGCTTCATGTCTCAGCAAAGCACGGTGATTCTTCTAGTTTTGCTGATTTCTCTAATGTCATGGCTGTACGTCAAAGTGGCTTGACATTCCTCAGTTCCTCCACTGTACAAGAAGCTCATGATTTGGCTGTCATTGCCCACGTGGTGGCTATCAAGACCAACACACCTGTGTTGCATTTCTTTGATTCTAAGCGTATTGCAGACGAGTTCACATCCATTGATTTGGTGGATATCGACACGTTGAAGCAACTGATCACCTCAGACGATTTGGAACACTATCAACAGGCAGAGCAACAAGAACAGCAATCAGCCTACCTTCAATACAAGCAACAGCAACAACAAAAGGAGGATGGAAAGGATGTGGACGTATATGCTGCTGTTCAAGAGGCCATGGTGCATTTTGCTACTTTGACAGGCCGTCAATACGCTCCTTTGGAGTTCATTGGTCATCCTGAAGCTGAAAATGTGATTATTGCTATGGGCGCTGGTGCTACCGTGGTTGAAAAGACGGTTCAAGCTCTGGGTAAAGAAGCTAAATTGGGTCTCTTGAAGGTGAGATTATACAGACCTTGGTCAGACACTGATTTATTGGCTACTCTACCAAGCGCTACCATCAAGCGCATTGCTGTGTTGGAGCCCTCTCATGATTTCACTTGTACCTGGAATCCTCTCTTTTTGGATATCGCTGCTGCCTATCAAACTGCTGAAGACAATGATGTGGAGCTCGTCAGTGGTCAATATGGTGTCAAGGATCAAGATTTCTCTCCTGCCCAAGTCCAAGCTGTCTTTGCTGAATTGAGCAAGGCTGATTTCCAACGTAAATTCGAGGTGGCTTCCTTGAACATCCCTCAACATGTCAATGTTGTAGCTCAAGATACAGAGCAATTCTTGATTGTTGGTGATGAAACTTTGGCTTTGAACTATGCTCAAGCTGCTGTCTCTGCTGGCAAATATGCTCAAGTCTATACTGTTAACCAAGTGTCTCATGTGCGTGTCTCTGCCGTGGCTGGTCCTCTCTTGCCTTCCCTTGTCTCTGAGGCCAAGGCTGTTGTGCTTCAAGATACATCTGTGGATGCTGATCAAGCCATCAAGGCACTTGCCAAGGGTGGCGTTGTTGCTGTCCATGGTGCTGCTGTTTCCGAGAGCTTGGATGCTGCTTTGACTGAAGCTACTAAGCGTGCTATTGGTGTTGCTGGTGCCAAGGTGGTTCATTTGACCAATGTCCAAGATCTTGTCTCTGCTGGTCTCTCTAGCGTCTTGTCCAAAGCCGAAGCCATGGTCACTCCCTCTGGTTGGGATCAATTGACTGGTACTCCTGCTGCTGCTGTTGCCACTTCCTCTACCAAGACTGCTGCCAAGACACTTGCTGTCGAGACTCCCTACCTCAAAATGCTGGACCAAGTCTTCCAAGACCGTCTTGAGATTGCCAATGCTGTCAACAGTGCTTCTGTTTGGTCTCGTGACGAACACAATGCCGCTGCCTCTGCCCCTGAATTCGGCTATGGTAAGATTGTCAACAAGATCCAACAACGTGCTCGTTTCATCGATGCAGTTGAAACCTTAATCAAGGAGAACAAGGTGTCTGAAGAAGCCTACAAGACGTTGTCTCAATGGCTGTTGGTTGTCAAGTCCTCCAAGTCTGACGTCAAGGCTATCAACAAGGCCGCTGAAGCTGTTGTCTCTGCTATTGCCAATGTCTCTGCTGTTGACTATGTCTCTCAAAACAAGGATCTCTTGTTCCAAAAGTCCAACTGGTTGATTGGCTCTGATTCTTGGGCTTATGATCTCGGTCAATCTGGTGTGCATCATGTCATTGCTCAAGGTGAAAATGTCAACATGTTGATTGTAGACACATTGCCTTATTCCAGCGAGGTAGCTCGTGAACAACGCAAGAAGGATATTGGCCTCTATGCCATGAACTTTGGCTCTGCTTATGTGGCTTCTGTTGCTGTCTACTCTAGTTATACTGGTGTCTTGCACGCCTTGATGGAAGCTGATGCTTACCAAGGTCCTTCTATTGTCTTGGCCTACTTGCCTCAAGAACCTGCTACTACGACTGCTACCAACCCTGTCTTCACCATGAAGGAGACCAAGGTCTCTGTGGATAACGGCGCCTGGCCCTTGTATCGTTGGAACCCTGCCTTGGATGCGGAGGGCAAAGAAGCTTTCTCTTTGGATTCTCAACGTATCAAGAAGGATCTTGAAAAGTTCTTGGAACGTGAAAACCATTTCTCTCAAATTGTGGCTCAACATCCTGACATTTCTCAATTGCTCGTGAGCTCCTTGGAGAATGTAAGTATAATGTCTTGTATTCACGTGTGTCAGCAGTTGAACTCATTCCGTATGCCATATTTTTAGGACGTTGAAAAGAGAC
This sequence comes from Mucor velutinosus, assembly GCF_035048745.1. Lineage (NCBI taxonomy): Eukaryota > Fungi > Mucoromycota > Mucoromycetes > Mucorales > Mucoraceae > Mucor > Mucor velutinosus. Next base: position 543,708 of record NW_027041908.1, read on the forward strand.
ACAGTGAATTGAAGCGCAAGGCTCGTGAAGACTTTGCTAAGTTGCTGTCTGGTATGGGTGCTGCTAACGGTCCTCCTCTCCTTGTTCTCTTTGGTTCTGATAACGGTAATGCTGAAGGTGTTGCCAAGAAGATTGCCAACCGTGCCAAGAGCAGAGGTCTTCAAGTCAAACTGATGGCTATGGACGACTATGAGGATGTACAAGAGCTGGCCAATGAAACCAATGTCGTCTTTATCGTCTCTACTGCTGGTCAGGGTGAATTGCCCTCCAATGCGCGTGAACTGTGGAAGGCCTTGAACGGTATGATTGTCGGTGATGCTGATTTCAGTCAGTTGAACTACGCTGTCTTTGGTATGGGTGATAGCCACTACTGGCCTCGTGAAGAAGATGCCATGTTCTACAACCGTCCTGGTAAACTCATTGATGCCAAATTGGAGACTTTGGGTGCCAACCGTCTTGTGGAGATTGGTTTGGGTGATGATCAAGATGCCGATGGTTTTGAAACTGCTTTAGGCGTTTGGCAACCCGAGTTCTGGAAGTCGCTTGGTGTCAAGGATGTTGGTGCTGAGGATGATGAGCCCAAGTTGACGGATGACCAAATGAAGATCAACTCCAACTACTTGCGTGGTACCATTGCTCAAGATCTCTTGGATGAATCCACGGGTGCTATTAGTGAAATCAACGGCAAGTTGCTCAAGTTCCATGGTTCTTATGGTCAAGATGATCGTGATATTAGAGAGGAGCGCAAGAAGATGGGTCTCGAGAAGGCTTTCAGTTTCATGATTCGTGTGCGTATGCCTGGTGGTGTCTCTACTCCCGAGCAATGGCTTGTCATGGATGAATTGGCTGATACTTATGCAAACGGTGCTATCAAGTTGACTACCCGTCAAGCTTTCCAATTGCACGGTATCTTGAAAAAGAACCTGCGTTCTACTATCCGCGGCATCAACCACTCTCTTCTCTCTACACTCGCTGCTTGTGGTGATGTTAACCGTAACATCATGATTACCCCTGTCACTGAGATTCCTGAAGTGCACGCTCAAGTCCAACAATTCGGTATGGAGCTCATGGAACACTTGGCTCCCAAGACCACTGCCTATCACGAAATTTGGTTGGCTGATGAGCAAGTCGCTGGTAACGCTGTTCAAGACTTTGAGCCCATCTATGGTCCCACTTACTTGCCTCGTAAGTTCAAGATTGTTATTGCTGTTCCCCCCAACAACGATGTGGATATCTTTGCTCATGACTTGGGTTACATTGCTATCGTGGATGACAACAAGAAGGTCATTGGTTACAACGTTACTATCGGTGGTGGTATGGGTATGACTCACGGTAACAAGAAGACCTATCCTCGCCCTGCTAATGTGGTTGGTTACATCCCTGCTGAATTGGCTGTTGCTTGTGGTGAGGCTGTCATGACTACTCAAAGAGACTATGGTGACCGTACCAACCGTAAGCACGCTCGTTTCAAGTACACTATTGATACACATGGTCTGGACTTTATCAAGAATGAGATTGAGACGCGTATGGGTGTCAAGTTTGAAGAAGCCAAGCCCTATGTATTCAATGACAATGCGGATCGTTATGGCTGGACCAAGGGTGTTGATGACAAGTGGCATTTCTGTATGTTTATCGAGAATGGCAAGATCAAGGATTGGCCCGACTTCCAACCCAAGACTGGTCTCAGGGAGCTCGCTAAATGGCACAAGGGTGAATTCCGTCTCTCTCCTAACCAACATTTGGTCATTGCTAACGTCCCAGAGGCTGATTTGGAAAAGACCAAGGCTTTGTTGGCTAAATACAAGATGGACAACTTGTCTTTCACCGGTCTTCGTTTGAACGCTATGGCTTGTGTTGCTTTGCCTACTTGTGGTCTTGCTATGGCTGAATCTGAGCGTTACTTGCCTACCTTGGTTGGACATCTTGAACATGCTATCGAAGCTGCTGGTCTCAAGGATGATGCTATTACCATTCGTATGACGGGTTGTCCCAACGGCTGTGCTCGTCCCTATCTTGCTGAGATCGCCTTTGTTGGTAAGGCTCCCAACACATACAATGTCTATCTGGGTGGTGGTCATCAAGGTCAGCGTCTCAACAAGCTGTACAAGGAATCCTTACGTGAAGAAGAAATCCTGCAAGAAATCAACCCCATCATCAAGCGCTATGCTACTGAGCGTCTCTCGAGTGAGCCATTTGGTGATTTTGTTATTCGTGCTGGATACGTCAAAGAGACCATCACTGGTACTGATTTCCATGAGCTCTAAACTTGAAAGAAAAATTAATCACACTATTCATATTTATTTCGCCTCTTTTTCTCCCCTTTTGTATGTATAATAAAATACCTATTAATTTTAGATTTAAATCACTTGAATATGTTGGTTTTGACTTGACAGTTGATCATCACTGGTGGTCGAGATCGTTTGCCTTGTGTCCACTGTATAAAGTCCTGAATGATGTGCTCTTTCTGGATCCATCATTGGCTGGGTCTTGCAGGTAGTGGGATTAGCTTAAACATTTGAGTGTAACATTTGCTATAAATTTGTACCTGGGTCTCACAAATTGTATAAAGGGAAAGAATCCATTCGAATTAGGGGAATCTAAAGATTCAAGGAGCATTATTCCACTGTTGTTGTCACAATTGCCCTTCTTTTCTTTTTCTTTATCATTTAAGCTTGATTGTACATACATCATGTCAATACCCACGACAACTGCCTCATCCACCACAGTAGATGGGAGCCAACTCCCCAACACAACCATTCACCCATTTGGTGCGATGCAAGACAGCCGCAGTGATGTCTCTCAGTTTACAGAAAGAGATCCACTGATCACTCCACCACCGACCATCTGGACAAGGTTCAACGCTAAATTCAGATTTGGCAAATTCATCTTGCTTGGGGCAGGTGCATTGGGGATATTCACTGTCATGCTGGTTGTATTAGGGACATTAGGTGTATTCAAGAATAAGCGATATAGAAACGAAGTAGGCATATCCATTGGTAAATCTAAATACAAGGGCGATAGTAGAGGCTCTTGGGCGAACAATGATATCAGTGGTGAAGGTGATGGTACCTATTACGATCCAGGTGTTGGATTAACGGCCTGCGGCACTTCTTTTACTGCTTCAGATTACATTGTCGCCATGGTAATAAGGATCACATATATGAAAGAGATCAGATCATTGACATATATATATAGAATGCTTATGATTTCGGTGAATCAGATAATCCAAATCAAAGCCCTGTGTGTGGTGCTTGTATTATAGTGACAGGCCCCACTGGAAGTCAGAAAGCACAAGTCCAAGACATTGTAAGACGATAGAAATGAAAAAGAGTATCACAACCTAATTGTTTTTTTTTGCTAGTGTCCTGCTACTGGATGTGGACGAGGATCTGTAGATTTGACACCAGCGGTATTCAGCAATATTGGCGACATCGCAGAAGGCAGAATTCCAATTAGTTGGAAAATTTGTTGAGCAAGCACATACATCCAAGCAGAATATGATTAATATTTAATATCTATTGAACACCATACATTACTATATACAATTGCATCAAACGTCCAACACACTCACACACATTTATATATATATATATATATATATACTAAAACTTCACTTTTTCACTAACCCTTACCACATGATAGCCCTTTCTAAGCAAATTTCAATTGTATGTCTGACTCTTTCAGGGTATTCAATGTCTGGATCAATTGAAACAGCTCATATACGGATAAATAGTACACCTTACTTGCCTCTTTTCATTCAAATGTACGCAAAGCACAGCGAGATGTGGGGGCGCTTGAGCCATGCAATCTCGAGTCAGGGGAAAACCTAAGAGATCAGAATAGTGTATCAATGTCTAAGGCGTGTTTCCAAATGAAGATCAACATGATAGAGTCTTGAATGACACTATTTTTTTTATTAATGCTTATTCCATATCAACTCGAAAAAAAAAAACTAGGACATTTTATGCCAAAAAACTTTACCATAAACCATTGCAAATCATCAAACCAAATAGTCTGACAAGGGTACAAAACAACACAAGCCAAGTGATCATGCATATTCAATATTCAAGCTTTATTAACTATTTTTCATTACATTTATATATAAAAAGGCGTACTTTTGTTGGTTACCACAGTAGATGGTCTACCATGATGTAACAGGATCAACCAGCGTGAAGGTCAAAGTACAACTGATCCCAAGAATGAGGATTTACACGGTACCATGCAAACCCAACATCCCACTCTTTCATAAACCAATACGACCATCCGGCGTGAACTTAGTAGGCTCCAGTGATAACTGAAAGCCCCATGGGATGTTGTGAGATATGGCCTTTGTGTCGTTGGGGAAACAACTATCAAAAGACAAACAACATCTAACAAACTAGTTCACCAGGCTCACCAGGCTACAAAACAGCCTGTCAACACACAGCTTGAATTGGCAGCTTCAAGCGTTGTTCAATCGAGTAGGCGGCCACCTATGATACCCAGATAGAACACACAATCAGGAAGCTCTAGCAGTTGCCCGCCGACAACCTATTACATGGCTTACAAGCTCTGATTATTTGCAAAGCAAATGGCAACAGAACTACGCATATAATGGCTAGTTTGTGCTGAAACCTAAAGCAAGGCTTACAAGCCTACCTTCATTTAAACCATTAGAGGATTGCTCCTCGTCAAGTATAGTGGCATTGATCTATTGGCCCCAGGGAACCTGAAAGAGATTTCTACTACGCAATGAATCCAAAGTGTGAAGAGAGAGAGAAAAAAAAAAAAAAAAAAAAGGAAACTTTACGCGTTTATCATGCGGGGCAAGTAACGTTACGCTTACTGTGCCTTACTACCCGCCTATTGAATGCTTATTTGAAGCCTTGCTGTTAGGCATGTATTTGGGGGAACAGTGCAGTATATCTTTTCGATACACTGCCGCCCATTTCAGGTTCACGATTGATAAAAATCCATAAAAAGCGAACGCTAATGTTGCGAATCAGTTCGTCATCACAGCCATAGTGTCTTAATTTCTTTTGTTCCTTTTGATACTCTGTTTATTGTTTGAAATATAATAAGGAAGAACCTGCTGTTTACCACTTCTGGTGTCATCTTTCAAATGTCAGGTCTTTTACACACTTTTGTAAGATCATTCTTAATATATAGTATTAAAGATTGGTTTAGTATTTCCAATCATAAAAAAATTGCCAGTGTACCTGAAATCACTGCAAAAATCAAGAGCTGCTATCTCTTGGATCGTACATACCCATCTATCATTGACTTTCGATATTGCATCTCTCCATTGTCAGGTACACACAGACTTTGCGTGTAACCTTTTAATTAGTGTAGATATCAAATCATTTGGTAAAACAGTAAAGAACAACGTTTATTTCATTTATATTTCTGCATAAACATATATCTAAATCCTTTATCTGTACGCAGGACAGAACATCATAACATCTCATTCCTTATTTTTTGCAAAAAAAATAAGCTTTAATTGCCCAAAATCGAACATCAGACCTTTGTTTTATAACAGAAAGATGAAATGACCACTAGCAAAAAGCCTCTTTGTGTGTAACAACAATTTACTTCTTTATAAAGCCATCTGCTGCGAGGAAATACGAAAAAAGCTCAAAAAAGTGAAATCTAGCAGCTCTTTTCAATAGTAACTATTGGGTTTATTCACTGTGGTTTTGTGACGAACTAAAATGGGCATCCATTAGTACCCTTAAAGACAGTTACTGAAGTGAACTAGACTACATTCCCATCATATAAATACCATAAATAAATGCCATCACAATCGAACCATGCTATCATCAACAGATAAGCATACATAATAATACTATTAGTATGATAATAGTCATGATGGTAAATACTCTAAAAATAAGAGATGGTTGATACTAAAGTAAATGTCAAGGGTGCTGCAATGTGCTGTAACATAAATAAACCTCATTAACAGCATTATATCTGATTTTTTAATCCCTTTTTACTTCAGGCGATGTCAATGAGTAATGACGGAAAATGTTCAAAATGACCGATTTTCAAAGGGCCATACCGCTGGATTTTACTAAATGAACGAGAGCTTAAAGCTTAATAGCTTCTGTTTTTTCAATTCTCTATACGATAATATGGTTATTATAGATAAATAAAAAAAGTTTTGATTATCCCCTGCTTGTAGCTCATGAAATATATGATTTTGAGCAAATTTATGAAGGGAACGTACATCTGGTACTTGAAACCCTTATATTATAATGGATATAACGTAGAGCTATCGAATGGTCTTTGTTTTGTGCGAATCCAGTGAGTATTTGTCGAGATATGGTAAAAAAAAAGGGTATCATGCAAAATCATGGATTTTTGTTCAAAATCTACGTGTGATAGCAAGCAAAAAATTGGGTGACGATTTCTTGGTCAGGACAGTATTGTCAATATCTCATGATAGATTTATGCCAGAGCTTCAAGCAATAGCTCATTCGATAGGGATTTTTTTGGTCTACAATGTTTAGTAATGCTTAACAGAATGTTTTGATGACAGACACTGATTAATCTTTAGAAAACAGTGAAAAAATTGCATAATTTAACTTATCAAATATCAGTTGAATAATGTACAGCAAACACTTAATAAAGATACCATTGTATTCTCCTTTGGATTCTCTACAAGTTTCATATAAGTTTGAAGGGATGTTTACTATCAAGAAACGCGTAATTTTAAGGTTGATAGATCTCGGAATCCCATGGACCATCATTCAGAGCAATAGAGATTGAAGCTCCGTTGACCTTCTGCATGTGTACACCGCACAAGCATCGCTTGCGTTTGGTGCACATTAACATGCACTGAGAGCATTGTATCTGTCATGCTGTTGTGGTATATATGAGATATTGAAGCTTGTTAGAACGTTCCTTTTTTTTATATTTAATGACAATTTGGATCCGCTGATGCTGGTTTTTTTTTTATTATTATTATTAAAGATAACTCTAAACAGAAAATGATACAATGATACCACGACTGGTTATGATGCTTATTTTTGTGTTGCTGAAGATGCGGTTGCTACTGTCACAGCTGGACTCGGCGATCGTGTGTTTGATGTAGAGGGTATATCTGTAATCGTGGCACTTGAAAAGTCTGGATGGGCAGCTTCATTGCTATCATGCAGATCTGGACCTGGGCAAGAAAAATCAATTAAGTACAGTAGATAATATCTTTGATAAACGGTGCATACATACCATATGTATTCAAAAACTCATCCATATCTAGTAAATCTCCTTCTGCTCCAACATTCTGATGCTCTGCATCCATCTCGTTCGTTGTAGAGCTCATTTTAGAGGGGTCAAAACCTAAGTGTTGTGCTAATGCTTGTAAACTGATACCCAAATCATCAATATCCTGGTTCAGAGCATCTGCAGATCCAGCAATGTTGGAAATGCTATTTGTCACTTGACTTAAGGAACGTGCGTTTTGTGCTGGCGGTTGCTGCTGCTGTTGTTGTTGCAGTTGCCCTGGTGTCGTTGTAGAGGAAGAGGTTAGATTCAAGTTGAGGTCCAAGGGAGTTGAAACGATGGATGAAGCCGTAGAAGAGGAAGAGTACTGTGGTGCAGCGGCTGCGGTGATTGCTGGTGACGATGATAGTTGCTGAGGACTCGTCGTGGTAGGTGGCATATGGGGCATGCCATAAAATGCCTCGCTTGTCAGTTGACTCAATAAATGAGGGTTGGATTGCGCTAAACTAATCAAACCTTGCAGATTCTGAAGTTGTGGTATATTCGCAATGTTGGAAAAGTCGTTCATGGATGATAATGAAGCATTGCTTTCGACTAGATTACAAAAGTGTTAGTGTTTAAGCATTGCAGCGTGCTTTACTGGCTCAGATTCTTACCATTTTTCGAGTGATCGTTCAGAGCAATCGCTTCTGCTAAATCGGAGGATGGTGTACTTGCAGCGGAATTCTTGACATGAGCAGGCAACGATGCGCTTAAACCAGCCATGTCATTTTTGCCATTGACATAATCATCCAGATTAAACGGTGTAGAGGGCTGTGCTTGTTGAGATGACTGATTCTGGCGGGGCATTTTCTTTGGTCTCGGACTATCCTGGTGCTGGTGCTGCTGCTGCTGCTGTTGTTGTTGTTGTTGTTGTTGTTCATAGTGATCCAATTCAGCTTCATGATCATCACCGTCAGCAGGACCCAGTAAAAATCGTCTCTTTCTTGGTATAGCAGCTCTCTTTTCACCATTTGAAAACACAGAAGCCAAAAACCTCAAAATCTTGTCAATTGTTTCTTGATGGCGTAAATGTCTCTCTCTTGCGGATACCGTTTCTTGCCACAAGACTTGATTATCTCGTTGAATGCTTTGCAACTGTGTCGAGATGTTCATTTGGTGCTTTTTAATCGATTGAATTTCCTCCAAAATGTGTTGTAGATCAATGTTGGAGATCTCTTTTTCGTCCGTATTGGGCCCCTTTTTGCGAGTAACCAACAGTAAAAGATCTGGCTGATTGCGTTGAAAATGAGGATTGCTGAACTCCCATCGCTCTGATTCGCTGTCTGTTTCCAGTACACCTTGCTGTAGATGAGGCACTTTATGGAACCCGTACATGTTGAGCTGTCTGACAAAGGACGAGAATTTGTTATGCTTGAAGAATCGCGGGAGAACTTTACGAGCAAAGTCTTCTTGACGGTTGACAAAGAAGGAGGCGCCATCGTCAGACCAGCATATAAGATCGTCAGACTCGGGGTCATTGACCATGCTAGTTACATATTCGGTTAGTCAGAGTCCATCTTTATGTATACACGCTCACGAGCCCCAATGGTCTTACCTGTAGAGTTTGTTGAGAAATGCGGGTACATTCTTTTGCAATGGTGGTGCATGGGAGGATGGAGATGCGGCAGGCTTTGTTGTGGTTACAACAGTGGATGGAGCAATTGATTTATACACCTTGGGTGTCTCATCCTGAGCTTCTTCTTTGATAGCAATGGGAATTTGATTCATGTTTTGCGATGGAAAAAGATGGATGTGGAGAAAAAAAAAGCGTGATTTGATTTTCTGTTTGGTTTGCACTACAAATGTAAGACCTCTCAAGAGAAAAGGAAGAGATAGAGAGGCTGTACTTGACGTCACACACGGATTGAATTGGGATCCAATAGCTTGGAAGAGCTTTCAACATTTGGTATCATCCAAACCATCATCGGGTTCCGCTTAATGCCACATCTTTGGCATTGAACACACTCTATCCACTAACCTGATGAATGGCAGCAAGATCAGCCAAGGTATTACTCTCAGAGTGCATATCTACTATTTGTGTGATGAAGCCATACACGTTAAACATTGCCCATCAGTAGTAGTACATGTTAATTGAACATTGGTACGACATTGTATGTACAGATTGCTATGCTCTGAAGCTCCAAGTGCAGCAGCTTCATCACCCTGGGGCTGATAAGGAGGGGCCTGCTGCTATCCTTTGCTTCTGCCGCACATTTTCAATATCGTCGTCTACCTCTTGATACTTTTCCTCCCAACCATGCTCGAGTTGACACACTGTACGACAGTTTAGCTTTTCTCTTCATATCACTGATCTGTAAAAAGGATGCTTACTTTTATACTCCCATTTAGACTCGATATGTTGGCCATTAATGGATCTAGCTTTCTGATAACCTTGGAGTCTATGAAAGATACTCATGTCTGGCCTTTGGTTTCGCCATCTCCTCTTGCTGTTGCTGAACAAGGCCTTCTAGCTTGACTTTAGTCTCCTTTCCCCGTTAAACACCTTGCATTGGTGCTCCACATTGTTCTCGGTACTATATGAGTAGCGATTAGCATCAGATGAATATATGAAAGGCAGCTAGAATACCACTTGAGTCTTTTCCTGTGATGCACGCAACTCTATTTGAAGCAGGTGTTTATTCCAAGAGTTGGGCTAGATGATGGATGATTAGCGTCAGACGAGCAACGCTGGATTCAATTAGATTATATACTTGAGATTGCGCTGTCTTTTTTTTTATTATTATTAAGTGTTGATAGTTCTCCTGTCATGATTATTTCGTAAAAGGGGAAAGAACTGTGGCACCAACAGAGGATAGGGGCAACCAAATATCGATTTTGTGATTTGTATTGGGTCCCTGAAACGCGGTTTGTCAAAGAAAAATGATAACTTAAATTCTGAGCCGCTTGATTTGAATGTCTTTGACTTCAAGTCTCGCAATACTTTATCAATCATTCAACAAGAAGGATTTCTCAAATGTGTTTGAGTCAACCCGGACCTGAATCAATGCAAAACACATCTAGCATGCAGATCTTCCCATTGGCTGACCTCGCTTGAGTAAGCTGGAACTTGACCACATGGACATTGAATCATGCAAACCAAAGGCATTGCCATAAATTAAACTTCCCATAGATACAACGCATAAAGCAGCGAGAGAGAAACGATTCCCTCCCACCCCTCTCGCTCAGTTTTTTTTTTGTTAGGTCATGATTTCCAAATTCTCTTGATACATCATGAGTGATGATCGTGGGTTTTTATTTTGCATTTAAGCTTGAACTTGCTTAGTATAGGATTCCCACCCGCATTTCTTTCCCTTGCTTACTCTACACATAATGAAGCAACTTACGGCAACATTCCCTATTGAGGTATTCCTACGCATTGTCCACTATCTCAACCGACAAGACTTGGTTCAATGCCAATGCGTGTGTCGCAGCTGGTACAAGAAATGGATCCAATTCAGCTACGACACGGTTCACATTCGAGGCAAGGCACAATTCCAATCCTTCTTTTATAATACACTACAAGCTTCGTTAATGGCTGCCCCGTATTCCACGGGTTATCACATCCGTAAGCTGGTGGTTGAAAATGGTCATATTGAACCCTCTGTGCTGGGTCAGTTACCTCCCTTGTGTCCTAACTTGGAGGTATTCATGTTTGATGGCGTTACATTGAGCCAACTAGCACGTCGTGAATCGTTCCAGCACTACCAGCAACGTAGAAACCGAGAAGAACTGGACAAGATACGGCATCATTTTGCGCTATGGAAGCAGATACGTGAATTGGTCGAGTTGAACGGCATTGCAGTGGCTCATGCCTTGCTACAACAACCCGCTACTCAATTGACATCCTTGTCAGTGCAATTCATTAATCAAAGTGATAGAACCAACTCGAAATTATCCTTGATTCAATCGCTGCATCATGCGCCTCATCTACAATCACTTGGCATTGAAGGCATCTATCTTACAGTGGAAGAACTGGAGTTGATACACGACAGTTGCCCTGGGCTGGCGTCGTTGCATTTATCAGATACAGTACTCCTACCCATGTCATCAACAGCAGTGCAAGGCCAAGCTTATATTCAACCGGCTATGGACATGAGGCGGTTTCGATTCGTCAATGGCAGCTTTTGCGACGATGTACCTCAATGGCTCAATTACATTTCCAAGAAATACAGGCACGCCAGACGTTTGGAGGTGGGTTCTTGCTCTTTCTTTGCTGGAGCCCAAGAGCAAAAAGAGAGTGAATGCGATCCTCGGCTGAACAGCACTACCTACGAGCCACAGCTATTGCAAATAGCGAAGGTGTGCAACAAACTGCACGCATTCAAGATGCAATCCTTTTGTCTACTAGATCCATTCTTCCAGCTCCTGGATCAGCATGCCATCTTTTTGAACGAACTCGCCTTGGGCGATGGTCTTACAAACAATTTGGCTTTGGAGTTAAAAGGACTACTGAAATCACAACAACGGCATTACATAAAAACTCTCATAGTGCTCGCTTGGCCATTGGCAATTGATATCAGAGGGTTACACACTCTAATGTCTTCCCTGGGACAATGCACAAATATCACAACACTGAATTTGTCACTTGGAAGACACTTTTACCAAAACGATACGATGCTGACATCGCCTTCTACCACCATCGTTGGCAATGCGACCATGTACCTCGATTTTGTATTGGCTCAATGCCCTAAATTGACACATCTCACGATATCAGACGCTAAGCTGACTTGTACCAACAACACCATGTTACCTGCCCATACATCGCATCATTACACATTGACATCACTTCGACTGGAAAATGTCTTGATTGATAGCAGCAGTGATGTCTTTTGCATCATTGCTGTTCAGTGTCCGCATCTCGTTGATCTGTTCCTGATTTCCACCATCTCTAGCCCTGTCTATCACAATACCCGCAACTTTAACATATATCTACCTCGGCATCAGCTAAGAACACTAGTCTTGGATCGCATTCGGGTCTCTAGAAAGTGCAGTGTACGACTAGGCACGTCTCGATTCAAGATCGTTCAAGATTCCAAAGTTATTTGGTATGATTTGATCGGCTATGAATGCTGTACCAGTCGGTCTATTACTAGCAATATCATTCAAGATACTCAAATGACGTCCATGGACAAGATGAGAGCTCGCAAGGTGAAAAAGATTCAGGATTCAGATGTATGTTACAGCAGTTTGGATCAAAGCGTCTATGTATCTGTCGTGTGCAAAAGTATTGAATCACTCTATTTAACTGGCCTTCATATTATGTAAGAATCTATCTATAGTAACAAATTAAGCATGCCTTTCTTCTTGACAGATGCAAATAAAAGTGTACGTAGTAAAAAAAAAAAAAAAAAAAAAAAAAAAAAAAAAAAAAAAGTGGAGGGAAATTAGAGTATTAAGAGTGTCGTATATGTAATATGTGTAAGGTCTAATGATCTCTCTCTGCAAACACATCAGAGTAGAACCTATAAGCAACATGTTGAGTCGCTTATTTAAACATGGCTCGCTGTCTATATGACTTACTCTGATAAGGGTAACTTGACTCGGTGTCGATGAGCCATCTCTTCTATATACTCCTTTCGAATGACATAAGGGCGCGTGTACGTGTCTGTCACTACTCTGCATGCTTGATGTGCAGATATCGCAGTGCTTCTCACCATGGAGCCCAAAGCATGACGACTCACAACAATGCCATCCACTAATGGGCCAAAAATCTAATAGCTGGCTGTTACCATCTTTTGCTCATTCCAATAGACATAGACATACCAGTGCATTTTCATCCAACCTCTGACTCGCCAACACACTCGCTGGTGAATTGCCCTGATGAGGCACAAGAATACGAACCCAATACAATCCATTGGCACTGTGTTTGAGCGGGTTGATAAAGATGTAGACCATGGCCTTTGAGTTGGCTGAGCTGGATGCCTTGATCAAGTTCGCCAAGGATTTATAGTGAGCTAAATCTTCAATCCAAATCACACACACATGATCGTTAGAAGAGATTTGCTGATGGATCTTAGCTATTGTGTTCATGTTGCCCCATTCCATGGCATCAGCAGCAGGTTTTTTCAAAAAATAGGGCACATTGACGACAAACTCTACCGTGCGATCTGAATAGTAGGGAACGGTCTCGCAAATGGATGCATCCAACTTGCCCTTGTATCCTCTATGCTGGTGGGTATTGACCTTGTGTATCGACGCGTATGTCAGTAGATATACGTTAACACTGCACAATCAACTTACGGGCCATCCAAGACAGTTGATGAATTGGATAAACTGCTCACTCAGGGCAGGTGGTGTCTCTATCAGCTCTGACCACGATACACTGCCTGATTTAGCATAATACGCTGATATAGAAATGCAATCGCGCCTATTCAACATGTTCAGTTGTGAGTGTCAGCGCATCTCGTATCATACTTTACTCGTTCAACATGTCTAACGTCTCCATCTCTGAAATCACAGAATCAGACATTGGCAACGGCGTAATATGATGTCTGTTCTTGGGCAGTAGAAATCCAATTTGAGAGAGCAAGAGCCTGAATCCTCTTGGACTGTCGAGATCAATGTTGGAAGCAGAGGGTGCTATTTGACACTTGACGAGGGCATCTTTGTCTTGCTTGACGTACGTCTCCTCTGAAGTCTCTTGTCGTTGCATCAGTATCTTGGCCATCTCCCATTGATGCCACTCTTCTGAATTAGGTACAAATACTTCATCCATGCTGGGCATCTCCTTTTCATTGACTGCAGTTGCTGTGGGCACAGTGACCTGCGGCTGTGGCTGTGAATGAGGAAGAGGGGGCGTTGATTTGTAGAGGGAGGATCGCTTATCGTGGATAGAAGGGGGTTGCAAGTAATCGGAATGGCTGCTTTTCGTGCTTGGCTTGTGGTGGTCATTGTAGCGCGTTTCCATAGACCACATATACTTGCCAGTGGTATCACGGATCACAACGACAATGGATGGCACGTTGCCAGGTTCATCATTCTTGGGCTGTGGATCTGTGACATCAATGATGGTCAATAACGTGCGCTTGTCAATCAAAAAGTAGCGTATGGATGTAGCATGTTCTGTCCAGTTTTCCTTGTCGGCGGCCCTGATGTGCTTTAGTTGAGCCACGTCGTCTGCCTTTGCTGACCTGGAGCCGCCCAAGGCATGTTCATAAGGCAAGGCAAACCTGCCTAGTTGGTTGACAAACTGGGACATACAATACTCTGCTGCCATTCTGACGGCCACCTGCTCCTTTTTACGTAGTGTGGAGCTTGGCCTTGCACTCGTGTTGGATGATGTGGCATGTTGGTCTTGAGGATGGTGGCTACTGCTGTTATGATGGACGCCTTTGTTGACACGCGGAGGAAGCTGGAATAGCTGTTTGGTAGGTGGAAATGCTGTTTCTCGTCTTTTCTTTTTCTCCACGTTTACAGGTTCTGCAGGCGCTGAGGGTGCCATATTCTCTCTGTCAAATAGGGTGATTCCTTTGCTGAGTGTAGCAATTACCGCCTTGTAGCAATCTCTATCATCGATAATCCACTGGCTGACCAGGATCCATTTAATCATACAATCATATGCCTGAACGATCAAGGGGTATGTCTGTGCCAATTTTCCTCCGCTGATCAGTGTATCCACATAGCGACTCAATGCCAATACGAGTTCTCTCGCCACATTCTAGTACAAGTCTCAGTAAACCGGATGGATAACCCCTAAATGACGCTCTTTTACCTTACTATCTCGTTTCACAAAATCGTATAAATCAACAAAATCCATGAGCACATCGAACGCCACCAATGTCACATCTGCGGGTAGCTGCATTGTCAGAATCTTGTCTTGGATCAGCTTGACGACGGTCCCCACCAATCCTGGACAGAATGGCACATCCTCAATCACATAGACATTGATCAGATGAAGGATATATCGCATGTTGTAAGAGGATGTCTCTGTTCGAAGAGACATGAGCAAGACTTCCAAGATATAGAATTTGAGCTATAAAGGTGCGACATGTGTTAGTGTATTCAGAATGGCCATCACCAATGGATACCTACTGATAAAAACGGACGCTCCGTGTTTCCTTCTGTGGGCGATGCATACAAGACGCGAATCTACAACTTCTCGGTCAGTCTGCGTTTAGGATCGCTTTTAATCATGGCTTACCAACTGTGTAATCAACTGCTCCTGCTCTCCTACCAAAGCAACATTCTCTGACGACGGGTTATTCATCTCACAATCCCAGCCCAAATGCAGTTCCACCTTGTCAAAGTGATTTGGCATACACATGATGGTACTCAGCACTTTGATGGCGGCCAATCTCAGGTTATCAATCGACACATTGGTTCTACACTCGAATCGCAGCTTGGGTAATACCATCTTGATCGCTGAAATAAAATCAGGAACCAGCATCCTCACACCCTCCAGATCAGTAGCAAACAACTCTGTGCATGACAGTAGAATGGTCGGTAAGCAAGCTTCAGATTTGAGTCCCACTTGCAATGCTGCATAAAATCGCTCAATGTAGGTGCGGAGAAACGGTTCTCTCTTTTGCGGTTTACAGAATATCTTGCACAGTGTAGCAAATGATTCCGCACATCCTCGTTGTGATTCAGCGTCCGTGTTAATGGCTTTGGAAGCAGCATCAAAGAGATAGGTGCCTAGCATGTGCAGCAGTGTGTTGCCGTCTGGGTTGGTGGCAGGCGATGATTCATGGTTGACAATGTCGACGCCACTGATGGATGAATTCAGTGTATCTACCAGATTGCCAATACCGAGCATCGCAAGTGTAAAGTTATTGGGTGGAAGTTGAAGTGGGTGAGGTATCAGGTAAATTACTCGATGCCATGCGTAGTATACAAATTCTGCTGGGAGGTCGAGCTTGATGTTAGGTCCATTCACATAGACGCCATCTGTGCCTTCCTTGTCTCCATAGATCAAGTTTTGAATTCGCTTTGTCAGTGCTAAAGATGTCGAACTCCACTGCTGTATCGCCTTTGATCTGTGTGTCCATCGAATAAAGCAGCTCTTCAAGATGTCCCACATCTCCACGTCCATGGTGTTTGATCGAAGCCATAGTTCAAACAAGACCTGCAACAGGCTGTCGCATAATTCATCCGCCATGTTCACCACACCCAGATTGAGTGTATCTCCTCCTGACGGTTCCTTCAATAGATAATCCGTGATACCCAACATCACCTTCAACAAGACAGACCACGTCTCGGTAGACAGTTTCAAGGTCCTTCCAGCCATGGCGAATACTTTGAGCGTCTTTTTACATAATTCGACATGTCTTTGCACGAGTTGAGAGAGTGTTTCCTTGAGAGCGCTCTGAGCATTAGATGAGCTACTTGGGTTTGTTGGTGGCAACGGATTAGGCGTGAACGGCATGCCTAAATTGCTGTGAGCGTTTACAGGCATCATGGTGATATGAAAGGAATTCATCTTATTCGTTGATCCTCCTCCTCCTTGTGCTGTTTGTTGCATAGAAATAGGAGGTGTGGATGTCGCTGCTGCTGCTGAAGTAGTGTTGGAAGCACCATTGTTTGTTCGAGTAATGCGAGGTTGAAATAACAATGAAAACTGATGAAATATAATCTGATAAAACTCCTGCTCCAACCCTTCTTCCACCACAGCCAAAGGTCTCATGTTGTATTCAAACAGCCATCGAGCATAGATATCCACATCGTCATTCGTAATGGCCATATCTTCTAACGGTAGGTTAAAGCCTTGTCCAATCACTTCCATGAACCATTTTACATGAGCAGGTGAAGCAAAGATGCTTGGGTCAGGTGGTTGTTTGCCTGACGAGGATGGATTAAGGTAGCCTGTAATTTCAGATATCAGCACTCTTCTGATAGACAAAGGAAGAGAACCAAGAATATTTGTTTCTATACGACACAAAAAAAAATTGGTGTAATTTAGATGAGTTACACTTGTTTAATAAAACCCTAAATTTCCCCTCCAAATGCTTTCTCTCTTGCTCTTACGTGAGTCATGCTGCAGCAAACGAAGCTGAGCTATCCAATCCAGAAACATGTACGCTAGTTATATGTAGAAGATGCAAGTGCGTCCGTTTCTTCTCTGTAGATCTCTGCGTATAGATGTGGTATTGAGAAAAAATAAGACAAAAGAGAGAAAAAGGTAAATTTAATGCGGTTCATCAAAATGAACAGAGTATGCAAGCTTTGATCACGTGGAAAATCAATACAACATCTATGCGGTTGCTATGGATACCATCGCTATAGATGCCATGTCGTCTGCTATAGACATACATCTTGTCGTCCATGAGAAGGCCAAGCAATTTGGAAAGCGGCACTGGTAAGCATGTCAAATGTATATATATATGAGCTGTTTGTTTCGTTACCATGATGTTGGAGTCAATTTGCGAATAATGTTACACTAAGGATCAATTGTTGACATTTCAACATCATCCATTGCTTGTAGTAGTAGTAAACAGCTCATGGACTGGTAACAGCCTGGACCTGCATATATTACATTTACGTTAAATTAATGAACGACGATTAGACATGTTGACCACTGGTTGGTAACCAATGCCAATCGTCTTATTTACAAGATGTTTCCAAGTGAATAATAAATATCAACTAGCCGAGCAACTATCATACCATGTATTGTGTTCTATTGATAAATGAACGATACTACTCTTTAAAAAAAAAAAGCGACATTTCAGACTTTCATGTGTGTTTCTCAGTTTCTATCCACTTGACACAAACTCGTGGATGGTGGCAGTTCCAATCTTGGAGAAATTTTGAAAGTATGAAATATATAAAATATAGCAGATCAATATTGAAAGCAATGTAACACAACATAAAGGAAAGCACTAGACCTTAGCATTTGCAGATCAATAATTCATGGTAAATTGCAACTCTGGTAACTGTCAATTTATATAAAAAGGGCCTTCATTTTCATTTTTCTGTAAATTAACACATCACATCCATTACAAGCATCTTCATCATGGTCTCATCTTCATCTCTCTTTAAATTCATTGCTCTTATTGCTCTTATTGCTGTTCAAGCTGTCTTGGCTGCTCCATCTGCCTCTGCTCCTAGTGCAAGCACCGTTAAGTCTCAAGCTTTGGCTGCTCATAACAAATACAGAGCCAAGCATCATGTTCCCCAGCTCAAGTGGAGCGTCAAGCTCGCTGAACATGCTAGAACTGTTACTACCTCTTGTGTTTGGGGCCACAATGTCGTAAGTGCCATGTCATTCAATGCGTTTTTTTTTTTACCATACATTAACCATCAACATCCATATTACTAGATGAGAGGCACTGGCCAAAACATTGCCTATGGTTACCCCTCCATGAAGGCTGTTGTCGATGCTTGGTACAACGAAGTCTCTGATTACGACTATGCCAGTGGTCAATCTTTGGGCGGCAAAGTTACTGGCCATTTCACTCAAGTCGTTTGGAAGGGAACCACTGAGGTTGGCTGTGCTGCCACTTACTGCTCAAATTTGAGAGCTACCTACTATGTCTGTGATTACAGCCCTCCTGGAAACTACTATGGTGAATATACCAAGAACGTTTTCAAGCCATAGATTCATTTAATGAAAATAAATTGTTGTATTTTATTGCGTTAATTTGATTTAAGTAGTTTTATATTGTTTTGAGCCTGAATCATTCTGAAAATTTTATGTTACCTCGCAGGGTATTATAATGTAGTTTGTAGCATCTCAGCTAGTACGATCATAAGTTTTTGCGTGTGTGCAAATCAGCAAGTGCAACCCTTGGTTACAAGTCGTACAAACGGGAAATGTATATTCTGGAAACAAAAAAGGGGGATCAAAGAAATCCTGGCAAACGTGCCTTCACTGTTAGCTTATTTCTTATGATTCGTTGACAAACAGAACAACTAATGACAGCATACATGATAAGCTTGTGCCAAGGTACTAAATCCATACTGTTTGAAACACTTGCACTGACAAAATCAGTTAGCACGCATGTTGTATGAGATGCAACATCTCGGAATTTTCAAGCGGCTTCTTGATGAAAACATCTGCTGTTGTTGTTATTGTTGTGGGCTACGAGATGTGTGCCTTCTCTGATGCTTGTTGTCATGTAGCATATGTATTTCGCCGAAATTGGGCATGGCAGTAGAGTTTGTTATGATGTAATTCACCCTTTGCTGTCTTTCTTTTTTTTATTTCATCGATATATGAGTAGGGACAATTGTATTAAAGGGGTGTAGCAAAAAAAAAAAGAGGTATATATATTTTATATATAACGATAAAAACAAGACAGAAGAGTATAGTAAGTGAACGAGTCGACTATTTCTGACCTTTTCCTTTCTTGATGAGCCATTGTAAAGTGATATCAATATTCACTTGATTCTTTGCTGAAATTGAATAGCATGATACTTCCCGATTCGTAATTGATTTAAGGTGTCTGTACATAAATCATTGTTTGCATTAGTTTTTCCACTCAATCGAACCACAAGTACACTTACAATGCTTCAATAAGTTGTTCAGCAGTCAGCGCTTCGGGTAAATCGTTCTTATTGCCAAGAACAAGCACTGGGATATTCACAAGTTGAGGTTTTTCCAAAAGGTTTTTCAGTTCTGTGTTTGCTGCTTCTAATTTGTCACGATCTGCAGCATCCACAACAAAACTAGTAGAGAAGCGTGAGACGAAGCAAGCCAATATGCTATCCATATCACTTACACTATAGCATTTACTCCTCGGCAGTACCGTTCCCACATGCTTCTGAAACGTGGTTGACCTCCAATATCCCATAATTTCATGGTAACATTACCCTTTGTAACCTTTCGCATATTAAAACCAACAGTTGGAATAGCATCTTCTATGAATTGCCCTGACTGTAATGGGGTGTTAGAAATGGGATCTCCGTTTGTTTGCTCAGATTTATCTTGTATTTACAGCGATGACATTAACAAGAGTGGTTTTACCACTGTTCTGAAGACCAACCAAGGTCAACTCCATCTCAGTCTATGATACATGTTGGATGTGTAAGGAAATATTTGATATCAACATGTCTCTCTTTCCTTTTACCTTGAAAAACAAGCTTCTTAACCAATCCAGCAACCACTGTATAAGACCAGCCATTTTATAGTATAATTTTGTATAGTTGAAGAAAAGAAAAAAAGGGAAAAAAGAAAAAAAAAACTAGGCTCCTTTCTTAATACCATTTGTTTTACAAAGGGAAGCAGCAGAGAGCAGGTCACATGCTGTACAATAGGGCATTTCGTATCTCAACTGGTATTACAGTGAAAGGACATCCATTTCTAACCAAGTCCATCCTATAGATGCCATATGCACTCAACAAACACATACATTTGATGTAAAAACGAGGCTCGATACTTTCCGTTTGGTTTATTATTTGAAGTGTATATAAACAAAGTGTTGCATCTTTTTTTTTTTTCTTTTAGTGTGAGTGCGTGTATAAAAGTATGTGATTTGTGTGTCTTTGTGGTTGTGCTTTGTGTATACCATCTTCTTCTACAATTTAAATAACTTAATGAGCATCAGCACGGTGGCTAATGTATTCGACAGCTTGCTTGGCGGTCTTGATATCATCAGCTTCCTTGTCAGGAATTTCAACCGAGAATTCCTCTTCAATGGCCATAACAACTTCAACAGTATCCAAACTATCGAGGCCAAGATCCTTGACAAAGTGAGATTCAAGAGCAATCTAATTCATTTTCATTAATTGAAGTGTCCCCGTCTTTTGTTTAAATTAAATTAAACTTCATTTCTTACCTTGTTGGCATCCACCTTATCGAAACCTCTCAAAATGTCCAAAACACGAACCTCGATATCAGATTGAGACAATCCACCGCTGGAATAGAAACGACATGCGATAGGTGAAGCAATACGGGAGACAGACATGGCAGGTCTCATGGCAGCAGCCTTGGCAGCAGCATTGAAAAGAACAGTAGGACGGAACATGGTGATGTGGTTAAAAGAGAGAGGGGGGGGGGTTGTTTTGAAAGGAAAAAAAACGAATTCTGATGGTAAAAAAAAAGCGGGGATGTTTATTCATCTTTAGTGCCAGGGGCGCCACTATTGGAAGCGAACTAAACTGCTTCACACTGTAGTGCATTCATTTGTTCGCACACAATGCTCGTATAATAAGCCACTTTCTTATTTCTTCTTTAACCCAAATTGAAATCCTGTGCTCTTCTTTAGGCCAAATGATAGTTTCTTGGGCTGTGGTGTGGATGCAGTTGAGATGGGAGCGTCTGCTGAAGTAGTTGATGGAATAGAATTGGCAGTGTCAATGGGTTTAGCAAATGGAATAGTAGGTCTTGCGATGGGAATGGTGCTAGTTGTCCATCCTCCACTGCTAGAGCCTGATCTAGTCTCTGCATTTGTCCATCCTCCTTCTCCACCGCTCGCTGTATTGGCTACTGGAATGGTAGGCAATGCAGTTGGTTTTGGCGATGTATTTGTGTTGATGTTGCTGTTGCCTAGCTTCTTTTGTATAGCATCTTGCATCCGCTTCAGCTCTCTTTCTTCTCGTTTTCTCTCCCTAGCCAATTTCTTTTCCCTTTCTGACTGATTGATTGTAGAATTCCGAGTGTTTTCCTTCATGTCTTTGAATCTCTACATGCATCAAACAAGAATTTGAGTCTCGAGCTCGGTATATAGCAATAGTTTTCGAACCTTCTTATGGTGGTGATCGTAACTCTGCAAATGCTGTTCGTATTCACCGATATTCTTGTATTGCTTATCGCATAATTCACAATAAAAGGCCTTCTTGACCTCCTTCAATTCTCGTGCTATCGCTTGTTTCTTTTCTACTTGATATTCTCTCTCAATCTTTTGTATTTCTGTTTCTTCTAGCTGTTTCTCGCTGTCTAGTGCCTTTCTTTTGGCTGTTGTTGATACGTGTGTTGTGGTATATTCCTCTGCTTTACCCACACCGAGAGAATCGTCTTTGAGCTCGATGCGAATTGGATCGATTCTGCCTTGTCCTTGAGAACCAAGTCCTCTTCCTGCTTGCCAGCCCATCTTTTGCAATAGTCTGTATCCAATGTTGTTCTCTGGGATGTGTGTTTCCATTGACACTTGTATCGTTGTCTCATAATCACTGTAGCCGATGGAAGGTTGCTTTTCTTCAAGCAAATAGTCGTGATCTGCTGCCTTTTTCAATCCGTTTTTGAGTGTAATAAAAGCATGGTAAAATCAAGAATTTTGAACGTTTTCTTTTTCGTCATTCTCTTCTTTGGTTTATTTACCTGTGTAAATTTTGAGCTGCTCATTGTTGATGTTGTGAAGTTGGGAGATGTAAAAAGCAGAAGAATGGCGCTTGAAATAGTTGTGCATTTTTTGAATGACTGCTCATCGATCAAGCACAAGACATGCTGCTACAAAACTTGAGCTATGTAACTCTGCATTAGAATCAACTGCTTGAAATTCCACAATGAAGGTGACCAAAGAATTCGTTTAAGGACTTTTTTTTTGTAACATGTCGAGGTATTAGCGTCTCAATAAACAGGATAAATTATCACAATTATCATCCGTAAACGTTATATCCAACACGACCATAGCTGTGGATCCAAAGAGGGGCTTTGGGATCAAAAGCCAGATCGTGCAAAACCCTTCTCTACTAAAAGGTTAATTTGATATCGTATGTTAACATGCACCGTTTGGGCTATAGCAGTAAATTCCCAGTGTATATTGTCGGATACTGGTAAACGAACTTTTAAAGATTAGATTTATATATATATATATATATATAATCATCATAGTATAATAAATTTTCAGTCTCTATACACTTTTACAGCCCTCATATGAAAGCTGAGTTGTCAGGAATTTGTCAGACATGGCTCATATATGATTAGAGATTTTATGTTAAATCATTATCAATCCACAATCAAGTTACTATTAATTTTGCGATATTAGCCGCCAAAGGTCCGCGGCAGCGTGAGCCACCTGAACGTAGGCTGGCTTCCACCAAAGCGAAGCGTAGGTCAGGAAACCAACCGAAGAGTGAAATGTTCATTGTAACATAATAAATTTATGGTCCCTAGACATTGTCAAAGCCTAAAAAAGAAAAGAGGTTGACCTAACAAATATTTCGATGGACTAGCATTATTAAACACAGAATGCAAGAAGAATAGCATGGTTGACTATAATGCTATGTAACTTTTCACCTACTTTCCTTACGCTTCAAAAGCATCTGTAAATTACTGCATTGTCTTCATGATAAAAAGGGCATTGAGTTTGCCTGCCAACCCTACCAGCCTCCGAAACTAATTCAAACACAGACTCATAATTGTCTGTTTTAGATTGGCCAAATCTTAATGATTTTCGACTCGATTGAACTATTTTGGCAGATTCGACTATATAAAATATGATGATCATCCCCTGCGTCTTTAAGCTTTCTTGGAGTACTTTTCAAGGCGCATCCAATGGTACCAAGTAATATAGATGTTTTGAATATACTTATTGAGCAATTTATGAAAATATGAAAAGAGGTTTATGGCCAAAAAGTTGAGATTTTACATGTCAAAAGCTCACACAGATGATTTCAGAGGTTACGTTAGATCGATAGAAGCTTTTTGGTTTAATATACACCATAGTAAAAGTCTTCATTATCAAGGTCAAAAACGCGATCGTTTGATTTTTAATGAAAACCATGAGGGTTACCTCATGCTTTTTGGTCGAATTTTGTCCATGTTTTTTTGATCCCCAAAAAGTTGAGCAAATGTGTCAGTAAGTAGCTGCCAGATGATAGCAATTGTTTGGTACTATTCTGACAATCTAAAACAGCCTTGAACGCAAGAAAACGCAGCTCAAATGCACGTAGATTTTGCTGTATTGGGCCCACTTTTGACTAAAAAGGGGATTATTAATTTGCTACTTGTCCGTATATGAAGTAACTACGTGTATATGAACGTAGAGCACCATATAAGAATCAGTTTCGCAGATAATATCAAGGGCTTTCATGTGTAAGTTGAGGGTCAATGTGGAATTTGAGGCTTTATAGACTAAAATTCACGGAAAAAAAAGAATAAAAAAACAGTAATGTCAACTTGATAAAGGTATGTTTTATTATCAAACTGACAAGTGTAAAGTAAACTGAAGTCTCTCTACTGGCCAGGTAGATGATCCTTCTTATATACTATAACAATGGATAAAAGTTCTATTAATTAGATTAACAAATAAGTCAACTCAGATCATCAACTAATGTCTAATCATGCTAAAAGACAACTCCAGCAAGCTAATCATGATTTAGCTCTGTCTGGATGAATAATTAGACTCTCATCCGAAGTACCCTGATCTATCCTTTTTGTAAGGATAATTAATATCGATCTAGTAGCATGTATCCGATAGGTACAGTCTCCTTAGTCTATATCAATAGTACATATCTGAGTGTATATCGCTAAGCATACATCTATAGCATGTCTCATATATAGTACAAGTCTGTAGTACATAAAGTATCTGTATCTAGTATCACGGATATAAGCATGTGTCTTATAGCGTGGATCATGAAGTGCACATCTGAAGCAACAGGCTCAAATTGCATTAATCTTGGTGCCTATCCAGATGATATGGTAAACATCCGTAGTCAATGTCGGAATACAAGTATGAGTCTATAGCGCCATTCATGCCCGTGGTGCCATCTATAGCCTATATCTTGCGCTTATATAGTATGAATCTTATAGTACTAGCATATCTGAAGTCCATATCTTCTTATAGTAGTATAAATCGATATCGTACATCTAATCCAGTGTACATACAGTTTATATCTAAATCTGGTAACTGGATGAACTGTTGGAATGCAGATCATAGTGGATGTATTCCACAGTCAAGAGGAAAGTAACAATATTTTGCTAAGATACGCAAGGATAAGTGGTAACGCGAGCTGACGTTGCACAGGTTGGTTCTTACCGAAGCGAAGCCAAGATAGAAAGCCATCTAAAGCATAAACACTCGTATAAAATTAACAGTAGTAATAAAATAAATTATAAAAAAGAAAAAGTTACTTTTGTTTAGTCTTCATTAATTTTTTTCTGATATTTTCATCAAATTGCCTTCTTGGCTCAGTTGGCAGAGCGTCTGCCTAGTAAGCAGAAGGTCAACAGTTCGATTCTGTTAGCAGGCAATCCCATTACGAACAGATTTGTCATTGAATAATGATACCTCTGATCTTTTTTATTTTGTTTTATAGTTTTTTTTTTCGACACTCTTGTCAGGTACACATAGTCTTTGTGTGTAACCTTTTAATTTAGTATAAATATCAAATCAGTTTGCAAAACAATAAAGATCATCTTTTATCTCAATTCTATTCTTTTATATACATTTGCCAAGGTCTACTCAATAACCGTATCTCTATTAACGACACTCTTGTCGTGTGTATAGATGTAGTTTAAAGTAGACCTAGATAAATGTATATTGTTGCAAATCGACTTTGGTTTTGTAGCTGAATCTCTCTTTTTGCTGTAAATTGCCTACACTATCGAATAAACCACGCTTCACTGCTTACTATATTGGATCCTACTTCTGTTACTACAAGTTGACATTCAACTCTTAAATGTTTCCTATATTGGAACAACATACTAATGTATCATTTCTAAACCGGATCTCTAAATGCATAGAAACAATCAGCTCAAGCACGGACCATATCATATCGTAAACTTTGATATAAAGCAGGGTTCATTTACAATCCTAATTATGGCATGTTCAGTATAATAAATTGGATTCGATCCATTATCTTATCACCCAAATCAACCCCTCCAACGCCTTATCCTCACATCAAATCCCTCAGTTCGAATAGTATATAAACTCTCTTATCTCCAATGTAATAAACGATATTCTTTAGCTGATTGATTTCATACTCTTTTTTCAAAATGATTTACTTCTGATAAATCACAACCTACAACGTCTTACCTATAGATCAAACTCTGTCCAAATCTAACCATTTTCAAACACAAATAGCTCATGCCACAAAGCGTTTTAAGTGCTAGGAGTAGCACCAAACGGCTCCTCTTGGCTGCGCTTTACTTACTGATGCTTTATCTCAATTTTTTTTGGGTCATTGCAGATTCATAAAAATCCTCATTTTTTTGTGTGTACTGGTAAGGGAAAACTCCTAAAAATCAAACGATTGCGTTTTTCACCTCAAAAATGACGACTTTTTTTATAATACATATCAGACCAAATTGACCGTAAAGATTATATGCAACATTGCAAACTACTTTTTTGAGACTTTCATATGCTAGAATTTGATATATTTACAGAAAACGTGTTTTCCTATTTTTGCAATTTTCTCGTCATTTTCAATGTAAATGCTGAATGAAATTAGCATCATTCGATGCGGCTTTTTTAGATCTCCAAAAATGTATTAGAAGGTTGGATGTAACAACGACAGTTTTCATTGTTAAACTTGGCAAAAACATTCAAAGAATGTCAAATCAAGTCAAGTTTGAACACAAAAATACCACTGCACAATTTCAAATTAAACGGCCGCAATTACTACTGCTATGGTACAAGGCTGAGACTAAATTTACTGGCTATGACGTCGGATAGAGTGCCCTCTCATTTCTCCATGCCTCCGTTTTTTTTTTCCTTTTCGCAAAACGCGTTTAGCATCAAATCATGGTCGTTTTGGAAACCGTTTGATTGATAATAACACTCTAGCTTCTGATAACACTGCCTTATACCGCTGGAAGAACTTGATACTGCTTCTTTGAAGTGGAATATACTAGGTACCATTCGATAACGAGCACTGGAAGGCGTGGAATTAACACTAATCGGATTTGTATATTAGGTTTCAATAATTTTTTTGATTGTTTGATGTGGATGCTGATTCCATTACTTCTCGGCTATTTCTGCCGTCTGCTTCTTTGGTTTATTATGTCCGGTAGCTGCTTCTTTGGTCTATATCTCTGGCGGTTGCTTCTTTAATCTTTGGCTGGTCTCTGGTGTCGCTCGTTGTTCGGTTTTTCTAAACTGCTGTCATTGCTACTGGCGTTGCTGCTGCTGTTGCTGCTGCTGCTGATAATATGGTATTTCCTGGTGTACTGCCTTTGATGCATACTCGTTCTCTGATTTATATCCGATGATTGCGTAATATCTGGTCTATCTGTGGTGGTGATAAGCGATAAGTAACTTCTTTGGCCTTTGTCTGGTCTCTGCTGATGGTATTCGTTCTTTAGTTTTTCTTTTGTGCTGGCGTTGCTGCTGCTGCTGCTGCTAATTTGGTCTTTTCTGGTCCACTGTATTTGGTGCATGCTCGTTCCCTGGTCTGTCTCCGGTGATTGCCTATATTCTTCTGGTGTATCTGTATCTGTGGTAAGTGGTAAGTATCTTTTTTCTTCTGGTCGCAATGATATAAGACTTCTTTGAGCGCTTATATTATTGTTGTTTCCTTTCTCGTGATAATGCATTCATGATGTTTGCCTTGTTGCGCTTTTTTCTTCTTTTTTCTTTTGCTGGTGATGCTTCCTCTGTGGCTTCACATGAAACAATATTAGTCATTATATTGTATCGCAAACTTATAATACCACTGTTGCTTTTGCAGTTGTGCGTATTTGTATCATTTTGCTTTACATCCGACTATTACTACCATGCGCGTTGCTCATGCATGCATTTTTCTTGCAACAGCAACGAGCTTTTTGGAACATCTTTGGTGTTGTATTCGTTACGCTTTTCTTTGACTCGCTTCGTGTGAGTGCCTCTTTTTTTTTTGCCTACATACCACTATACTCTTATAGTAGTAGTAGTATGTTCTTTTCTTCATTCTTTTATTATTTTTATGTTTCTTTGAAGCATACCTTTTTTACGTTGTGTGGATGTGCCTATCCCTGAAGCTCAACAAGACTTTATCCGAGGCTAGGAGGTGGATAGGCTGCCTCCACTTGGTTGTCACTACTTACTTTAGTGATGATTGAGAGTCTCAACGCCAGAATCTAAAGCTAGGTGGTGTAAGTAAGGCATGCTCTAGTACCTGGGGGAAGTTTGATGATAGCAGCGGCTATACTGCTATTATAGCGGCGCTTAAAATTTTGCCTCACATCAAAACAGGGGGAAACCCTCGCAAATTTTTTTTTAGGTCAGCGGAGTTTTCAAGCAATCTGGTTGGCTCAGAGGTTGAAGTAGCAAAGGGTTACAACTAGTTGATTTCTTACTGCTCTCTCATATATAATAGCTTTTGTGTTTGTAATAAAAGGGGTATCTAAATAGATACAATTTAAGTTCTTTATTCAAAAGTATAATGAGGTACAATAATTTGACCTAGCATCCATTTAACGGATTCATGCGAAGGATGCCCTTTTAATATATTATTTGATGAAAGTTATTATATTATAAATACATCAGCAATGCAGTGAAATCAAGTTTAATGGATTTCAAAAAAAAATAAATCGATAGTAAAATACAATAGAAATCAACCTGTATTTTATTTGTGTGTAAAATAAATTGAAGACCCTGGAATTGAGTAAAAAAAAAAAAAAGAAGAGTATATATACATTTGCAACTAGCTTGTAGTAGGACGACTAGTGGTGATGATGATAGAGAGCAATAGGTGCTGCTATTGCGATATCTGGCAAATGTTGTTGATGTTTGATTTAAAGTGGTAATCAATGCAAGAGCACTGGCCATAAGGGTCGATTTGAGTAATCTTGATGGGCTTGGAAGAGCTATTGCCATTGTTTGATTTAATGTAGCCTTGATAGTTTAAAGTATGATATTTGTTATTGAAGTGTAGAGCCCTTTATCTGCAGTACTGTGCCACTATGGCATTAGGGTATAGTTGTCATATTTGAATATGCTTGTTATTGATTTGATTTTATTTGAATAAAGATAACATCGCTCATTACGACCATCATGGGTGTGATTGAATACACTGTGGTCAGGAGTGATTTATTTACACGATGTGCGAGATAAGAGCGCATCTTTACTTTAGTATGTTTAAGTGATTGTTGAAGTACATTTGAGCGCTTTATTAATAAATTCGAATAGCATGAATTTGAATGAGTGATATTTGATGGATCCCGGTTTTTAATAAGGTTACTTTTCGGTTGCTATTTTAGAGTCTTCAACCTTTATCCAACTTTTTGGAGACCTCAAAAACATGATCAAAAACCATGAGGTATCCCTTATCGATTTCATCAAAAATCAAACGATCGCGTTTTTGACCTCAAAAATGAAGACTTTTACTATGACATATATTAGATCAGAATGATTGTGTCTACCCAAAGCAACCCCTTAAATCATTTTTGTGGGACGGACCTTGGTATGTAAAACTTTGACGTTTTGGTCAAAAACCCAATTTCATATTTTCTAAAAAAAAAAAAAAAAAAAAAAATACTCAATGAGCTTATTTAAAACACATATTATAACTAGCACTGTTAGATGCGCCTTGAATAGTACTCTTAAAAAGTTTAAGGAAGCATGAAATTATCATCACAGTTTGTATAGTCAAATCCACAAAAATAGTGGAATTAAGTCGTTTTTAATTAAAATCTGGCCAATCTAGAGCAGATATCGAGCGAAATTTTAACCATTTTTGGATGCCTTTGCTATCAATGTATTCGATGCTTTTGAAGCTAAATAAAGAGACTTACGATTTGAAAGATACTGTGGTTTATTCTACTTGATTGTTGTTTACTTTTGGTGGGCTTTTTTCATATATTTCACTCGAAGCACCCATTCTAGGTCGAAAGAAATTTCTCGTAAAAATCACTCGTTGCAATTTATAAATCTATGCAAAATGCAAAACCTCGGCTTACTCAAAATTGCAAATCACAAACCTTACTATAGCCCATATTTTTGATTTAGGTGTGAGTTCTACTTCTCTACATTTTGTAGGCTTTACTATGATATTGACGCATAATGAGTATTGGACGTATATATATAAGCAGTATATCCCTTTTGCATTCGAGCTTTTATTGTATTTCGACAATGGATACAAGTGGGATTCAGCAATGTCAATCCAGAGCATTAGCATGATGAGCAGCCAAATCTTACCATGACAATGCTTTCTTAATACTGTTCCGAAATTGCAGCTGATGGTTTCGAATGAACCTTTCAAAAAAATTTTCTTGGTCTGGAATATACCTTGATCCTCGAATTATTGCAAAAATAGGTAACAATAGCAAAAGAAAAACTATAAAAACTCTTTTATTTTACTTATAAGTTTGAATAATATCTTTAATGACGGCGGTATCTGCGCTTTGGTAAGGGTGGAAGAGCTGGGAAGCATTTCTTGCGACTATTGCCTTGAATAGTGGATGGGCTGTGCTCTGTCTGGTCGAAGAATCTTTTTCTGGATTGCGCACTGTTAAAATCAGGCAGCACATGTGTTGTATTTGACATGTTTGAATGGCTCATAAGGGGATTACAGTAGTGGTATTTATTGCTGCTAGCGTTGGGGTTCTCCTTTTCATCACTCTTTGGTGCATGCTGAGGCGTGTTGACAGTCGTTGTAGCCGCTGTTGTTGTTTTAACTGCATTGGCTTTTGGGAGGTTGTTGTGGGCATTGGGAGGCACAGACAATGGTACCATATTTACGGGTTGAGTTGGATCATTGACCATGGATTTGGCTTGAGCTTCCTGATGATGTGGAATTGTACCCTCATTTATGGATGTAGCTGTAGTGCTCGTTGGATAGTTGACGTGAACATTGAGTGCGGGTGGACGAGCGGTGATGTGCTTGTCAGAACTACTCCTTTGCGTTGTGGAAGCACTGTGCAACGATCTTTTCTTGAATTTCTCGTCATTAAACCTCGATATATCATATGTTGGGGTTAAGAAGCTCATATGGCGGTCATTACTATGGTATTTGCTGCTACTGGCGTTACTGTTCTCCTTTTCACCATCATTTGATATATTTTGAGGTGGCTCGATGACCGTTGTAGCTGTCGCTTTAGTTGCATTGCCTGTTAAATGGTTGTTGTGAGCGTTGTAAGGTGTGTGTTCAGATGCTGGCGCCATATCCACAGGTTGAGCTAATTCACTGGCCTTGGGCCTGGATTGGGTATGTTGATTATGTAGAGTTGTATTGTGTTTGATGGATATAGTCGTATTGCTTGCTGAATGACTGATATATTCGTTAGGTAATGTGGCATCAGATCCAGCCGCCAAGCCAATAGGCTGAGCTAGTTCACTAGCCATAGCTTGAGTGTTTTGATGATGTTGGATTGAAGTCTGTTTGATATGTGCAATGGTCGGTATGTAATCAGATGATGGTGTTTTATTTACAGGTGGAGCCGAATCGCTGTACATGGGCTTGGCTTGGGTATGTCGATTATATAGAATCGTATTATGGTTGCTGCATGTAGTTGTGTTGCTTCTTAAATAGTTGGTACGTGCGTTGGATGGTATGTAACCAGATGATGGCGTTGAATTTAGAATTTGAGTCCATTTACTGGCTTGGGTATGGCGATTATATGGAACTTTGATCTGTTCGCTAGATGTAGCTGTAAGCGACGATAAAGGTGAAGATCGGCTGTTCATCTCCCAGGCTTGGCCACTTGATGTTTGATCCATCTCATGTGCTACTTTGTCTGTGCTAATGTTGCCATTAGATGCTGTGGTATCAGACGCGTTCACAGTGGTGTTGCTAGACATCTCATATTCCATTAATGAGGTATGAGGAGGAGAGATGGGGTAGTCGTGAGTTGCATCAACAGCGTCTGCTTGAGTTGGTTTAACGGTGTTTGATTGGGTTGGTTCAACAGCGTCTTTTTGGATTGTTATTGAAGCTGTGCTTGTTTCAGTCAAAGGCACCAAAGGTTGTTCAACTGGAGATGGTGAAGTTGGAGAACTTGGAGACGATGATAAAGGTGTTTCAGATGCATCTTTCTTGCTCTTCATGCGCTGATAGAGACGTTTTACTGTGGAACCCAATGCTAATGGATGAGGACTATGTTTGTGCTTGATGTAAGACATCCATGAATCACGATCTCGCGAGTAGAAAGTAGGAAGATTAGCTGCTGATTTAATATTGGTTCCACGGAAAATCTTTCCAATGCCACGAGATGAGGTACTCTCAGATTCAGATGATGGTGGCTTGTTGCTATTAGTTGGTAAGCTGGTGGATGGCGATGTATCGGTTAGGCTCCTTGAAGCAGCAGTTGATTTACTGGTAACCTGTCGAGGCTTTCTTGGTAACACACCGAATCTTTTGTACAGAGCTTCAAGTCTTTCGCCTTGTGTTACCACTCTTGGCATAGACAAGTATGAAGAAGGCTCATCAGATGTTGTAGTCCATGAATCTGCCGCTGTAATAATATTACTGTTGTGTTGAGGTAATTTAGATACAGACAACACTTGTCTTGACCTTATTCCAAACGACGATGAAGGTGATTTGGGTGATTTGGGCGACTTTGGTGATGTTGCTGAAAATGGTACTCCCAAGTGTGAAGGCTATGAAAGATGGATGTCATTAGTTTGAAGTGTATCTTCAAGCATTTTGTAGGTGCTACTAACCATGATATTCTCTTTGGATGACTCGGTATAAGCAAGAAACTCTTTTACAATGCACTCTTTTAATGGATTATCCTGGGGCTTAGGCTTGGGGATGATCTTATTGACGCGGAACATGGTGGAGTCTTGCACGGTTGGAATTCTACCTAGCAACTTGATATCGTCTTCAGAGCATTCGCTTGGCAGTGGGTTTAAACGCTTGTAGTTCTTTTCATCAATGTCGTAGACCCACTGGTGCAAGAACCCAAGATTTGCAAAGTAAAACTTCTCAATATAATCAGCAGGGAAGTCTTTCTTGAATTGGTGCTGCAAGTTGTACAATGCTTGATCCGTGTTTCTGTTGATTTCGTATCTTTTCAGTATTGTTTTGAGGCCAACGCCCTTGATGGAAGGCAGGTAATCACAACCGGATAAAATACAGATATGTCGAATGGTTTCAGCGTCATATTCGTGAAGGGTGCTTCTGTGGTCATTCATGACTTTATCCATGCAGATTTCGATACCATCACCGTATCTATCAATCTTGTAGATGATCTTCGCACATCCAAAAGCCAAGAGATCGGAATCCTCAGTGACAACAGCATCCACTTTTCCTGTATTCACCAAGTGAGTAAGTTGAGCATCAGCTTCGTTGGGTGCTACAATGCACTGGATCTTCTTTTCCATCAGTCTCTGTAGAAAGTAGTTAACAAAAGGTACAAACTGTTCAAACAAAGAGAGATACTTACTCTAATGACAGTAATAATCATGTCATTCGAAATAGACACTGATTGTTGAAAGTATTTCTCAGCTGCGGCAGTTTTGCCTTGTTCATGCAGCTTCAGGCCCTGTTTCAATGCAGCTTGACGGTTTCTAGATCCAAGTGCATGTCAATGACAATGATGAGGCGCTTGATTGCACTTTGAAGACTTACTTGCGACGTTCATCCGTGGTGATTTGCTTTAAAGGGAGAGGGAGGCCGTCAAAAACCACGATAGGTGTGACACCATGATACTCAAGCAAGCCCATGAATTGCATGAAATAGTTTACATATCTACAAAAGATTCATGTCAATACAGACCCATTGAATAGACATCGATACTTACGAATCGGTAGGTTGGTTCAATGCAATCTTTGTTGCAGCACCGAAACCGCCACGATGAAGGATACAATGACCATCGATAGCGACAGTTTTGCCTTGGTATTCTGAGATATTGATGGTTCTTTGAATAGGGCGAAGTGATTGCAACAATCCTTGGATTCCCATATTGAGGAGATGTTTAAATAAGAGTTTTGTATTCTTTTTGTTCTTGATTTAAGATGGAATCAAGTAGTAGATGTGAACAGAAAATTGTTGCTTTGATATAAAATGAATGAAAGATTGTGATAAAGTTTGCAATGTATAAAAAGCTTTAAAGGTGTATTTATTTACGCGCCTTGCCCATCTAGTCACGTATCTGGCTTCCCAGAAAGATCAAAATCACTTGAAAGTTGATTCCAATCAGCCACAAAGGCATGTGCATTGTCCATGATTGGGTAGCGAGGATCTACTTGTAAAGGTGAAAGGCTGGGATGACGAGTCCATGTTTCTATACAACGAAACTGATAAATATTTTTAGAAATTGGTCGTTCAAAATTGAGTTTTGATTGCACTAAATAATAATAAACCAAAGGTCGCCTTTTTCATAAAACGAAGATCGTATACTGGACATACTTTGATAGATACTGGCTGTACCTTTACAAATACTGGTGATACTATTCTGAAAAAAAAAAAAAAAAAAAAAAAAAAAAAGAGAAAGAAAAGCTGCACTTTATGCTTGCCTGATTGGTGAAAATCAACAATGATCCATGAACAGCATCCTGAATGCAATCACCATTGCCAGGTCGAAGGGATCAACTAAGCTGTTGTTAAATGATGGTCTTAGCATCTGCAGTACAGTATAAAGATTTTATAATTTTCTTGGTATTCCTTCAACCCATATCTGAAAATAGCAAATATCTCTAGCCTCATTGCCATATGAATATTTCCTATTGATAAAAGTAGAATTAATATAATACGAGTGTTTATGCTTCGGATGGCTCTCTGCCTTCGCTCTGCTTCGGTGAAAACCAACCTGCACAGCGGCAGCTAGCGCTACTGATTGCCCTTGCGTACCTTATCATAATACTGCTACTTTCATGTTGACCCTCCACTCACACATGAAAACCCTTTATATTATATGTGAATCTGATTCTTATGTGATGCTCTATATCCATATAAACGTAGCTACTTCATGTACGGGCAAGCAGCATATTGGTATTTCCCCTTTTTAGTCCTTCGTGTCCCTGATACAACAAAATCCAAGTACATTTGAGTTGCGTTTTTTTTGTGTTCAAGGCCGTTTTAGATGGCCAGAATAGCACCAAACAATTGCTATCATCTGGCAGTTACTTGCTGACACCTTCGTTCAACTTTTTGGGGATAAAAAAAAAACATGAATGATATTCGACCAAAAAGCATGAGGTAACCCTCATGGTTTTCATCGAAAATCAAACGATCGCATTTTTCACCTTGACAATGAAGACTTTTACTATGGTATATCTTAAATCAAAATGTTTCTCTCGATCTAACGTAACCTCTGAAATCATCTGTGTGAGACTTTGATATGTAAAATTTCGACTATTTGGCCAGAAACCTCTTTTCATATTTTTACAAATCATTCAGTAAGTGTATTCAAAACATCTATATAACTTGGTATCATTGGGTGCGCCTTGAAAAGCATTCCAAGAAAGCTTAAAGACGCAGGGGATGATCATCATATTTTATATAGTCGAATCAGCAAAAATAGTTTTATCGAGTCGAAAATCATTAAGATTTGGCCAATCTAGAACAGACAATTATGAGTCTGTGTTTGAATTAGTTTTGGAGGCTGGTAGGGTTGGCAGGCAAACTCAATGCCCTTTTTATCATGAAGGCGATACAGTAACAGATGCTTTTGAAGCGTATGGAAAGTAGGCAGTAAATTACATAGCGTTATCTTTAGCCATGCTATTTTCTTGGATTCTACCATAGCATAATAAATGTTCAGTCCTTAGACACTTTTACAACTCTAATATGGAAACTGAGTTGCCAGGCATCTGTCAGGTCAGGCTCATATATGATTAATGATTTTATATAAATTAAATTACAATCAATTAGCAACCACTTTTATTCTTGTCACCTTTCCTCTGCTCAATGCTTTCAACATTTTCTTTGAACGAAGATCAGGAGCCTCAGAGATTTAGTCAACGGCTGCGATCGAGACAACAAAACGAACATACTCGACCATTGAGAAGACCACGTCATAGTAGAAACCTAGATAACATATTGTTTGAAATACTAAAAAAAAATGGAATTGATGTTTATTTTGTTCCAAATTTGATATTACTGATAACGTTCGGTTTAACCAAACTGATCATCTCTTTGAGAGAAATGTTGATTGTGATCTATATTCCCTTACTTACTGCAAACATGCTCTGCAGCCCATGAAGCGTCAATGTCCAGAATGACGTTATTAAATATAGAATGCAAGGAAAATGCCAAGTCCATTGATAGTGCTTTACTATGTCATCTACTTTCCATACGCTTCAAAAGCATCTGTTACTGTATCGCCTTCATGATAAAAAGGGCATTGAGTTTGCCTGCCAACCCTACCAGCCTCCAAAACTAATTCAAACACAGACTCATAATTGTCTGTTCTAGATTGGCCAAATCTTAATGATTTTCGACTCGATAAAACTATTTTTGCTGATTCGACTATATAAAATATGATGATCATCCCCTGCGTCTTTAAGCTTTCTTGGAATGCTTTTCAAGGCGCACCCAATGATACCAAGTTATATAGATGTTTTGAATACACTTACTGAATGATTTGTAAAAATATGAAAAGAGGTTTCTGGCCAAATAGTCGAAATTTTACATATCAAAGTCTCACACAGATGATTTCAGAGGTTACGTTAGATCGAGAGAAACATTTTGATTTAAGATATACCATAGTAAAAGTCTTCATTGTCAAGGTGAAAAATGCGATCGTTTGATTTTCGATGAAAACCATGAGGGTTACCTCATGCTTTTTGGTCGAATATCATTCATGTTTTTTTTTTATCCCCAAAAAGTTGAACGAAGGTGTCAGCAAGTAACTGCCAGATGATAGCAATTGTTTGGTGCTATTCTGGCCATCTAAAACGGCCTTGAACACAAAAAAAACGCAACTCAAATGTACTTGGATTTTGTTGTATCAGGGACACGAAGGACTAAAAAGGGGAAATACCAATATGCTGCTTGCCCGTACATGAAGTAGCTACGTTTATATGGATATAGAGCATCACATAAGAATCAGATTCACATATAATATAAAGGGTTTTCATGTGTGAGTGGAGGGTCAACATGAAAGTAGCAGTATTATGATAAGGTACGCAAGGGCAATCAGTAGCGCTAGCTGCCGCTGTGCAGGTTGGTTTTCACCGAAGCAGAGCGAAGGCAGAGAGCCATCCGAAGCATAAACACTCGTATTATATTAATTCTACTTTTATCAATAGGAAATATTCATATGGCAATGAGGCTAGAGATATTTGCTATTTTCAGATATGGGTTGAAGGAATACCAAGAAAATTATAAAATCTTTATACTGTACTGCAGATGCTAAGACCATCATTTAACAACAGCTTAGTTGATCCCTTCGACCTGGCAATGGTGATTGCATTCAGGATGCTGTTCATGGATCATTGTTGATTTTCACCAATCAGGCAAGCATAAAGTGCAGCTTTTCTTTCTCTTTTTTTTTTTTTTTTTTTTTTTTTTTTTCAGAATAGTATCACCAGTATTTGTAAAGGTACAGCCAGTATCTATCAAAGTATGTCCAGTATACGATCTTCGTTTTATGAAAAAGGCGACCTTTGGTTTATTATTATTTAGTGCAATCAAAACTCAATTTTGAACAATCATTTTTTGTGTGTGCGACCAATTTCTAGAAATAAACAAAGATATTTATCAGCAGAAAAAGTATTGTGTAGTATCAATCCAATGAAAAAATGCTCGTTATGGGATGGCTGTCGCACATTGACGTTAATAAAAGTCTTTGAGTCCACACTCCTCATACTATTTGGGCCGTCTAAAAAGTGGACATTCAGCTTGAGATACCTTGAATGAGGTTCATCAATACCAAATGCTGGACACATGCTAAGCAGAACATCTACAAATTTCTGTTTTAATTGCATTCTGTAGTTTGCACTTGGATAACTATTGGTCACGTTTGTATATTTCAAGGTTTTAGGCTATTAATAGCAGTAAAATGTCCTTCATCTCGAATGAGGTGGTTGTTCTGTTGGATTTGCCTATTATCCAAAAATTTTCAGTGTGTCCCACCTCGTATACCCAAATCTTGAATAATTTGTGTAATGGGATCTCCTTCCTAAATATTGCCAATCACGACAAGATTCCCGAGTCAATTTATTTATTCATATTTAGGTGGTTCCGTCAACCTTTGTAAGGTGTGGCAAAGCTGGATAAACCCTTTTTAAGCAATTTGTCTTGTTTGCAATCCGTGTACTCCCCCAATACGTTTAAGAATGATTTGTATAGATATTTTTTTATTGGAAAAAAAGAGAGAAAAAGTACATACTAAAAAACTAGGGAATATAAGAATATAGTAAAGAAGAAAAAAAAAAAAGAGAAGATAAAGCATTTGCATATATCTGGACATTGGGCGAGAAAAGGTAGAGCAAGAGAAAAAAAAAATGGATAAAAAAAAGGGTATTTCTTTTTTGTTTTTGCTTTTTGCTCTAGAAGGGGTTCTTTTTGTTGATTTCTGCATATTTTGGTCGAATAACTGTGAATATATATATATATATATATATATATTAGGTTGACTGAATGAAAGGATAGAGTGAGAGAGTCTGTTTGTATGTGTGATTTGACTGATTTTGAAGGTTAAAAGGAGAGTAGTGGTAGTAAATAAAACAGCAAGGCGAAATGTAATTATAGATCAGGAATATTGGTTTACAACATGTTAAGTTGCTCAGCAATAGCAGCTTTGTCAAAGCCGGCTTCCATGAGATTCTTCACAAGTTCTGCTTTGGCTTTCACTCGCTTGGTCAATTCTTTTTCAATCAACAGTTGATCTCGCTCCATTCGTTTCTCTCTCAAGAACTGTAACATATCTTGAGATCGCTTCATTCGGCCAGCTTCTTTTTCACGTGTTACTTGTAATAAAGACTCGGCAAGGATATGATCACGCCCAAAAGATGGTGGTGTTTGTTGTTGTTGTTGTTGTTGTTGTTGTTGTTGTTGATGATGATGATGTTGTTGATGTTGTGATGGTGCAGGTAAAGTATTAGATAATGAGGATGATGAGGTGGAAGTGGGATGAATGATAGGAGAGGGCAAGACTCGGGGTAGAGGACGGATAATCGTTGGTTGCTGATGTTGTGGTGGCTGTGGTGGTGGTTGATGTAGGTGATGAAGAGGTTGGTGGTGTGATAGAAGCTGTTGGTGATGATATTGTATATTTGAAGCAGGTAGAGATTGGGTTGAATGTGTAGTACTAGCTGAATCAGATGTGTTGTCGACAGATGATCTCGTTGTAGGTTGCAGTGTACTGTCACTTAAGCGGCGTCTTCTTTTTACTGGAGATGTAAGTGATTCATCGTCTTCGTCGAAACCGTATTCCTCTTGCTTGACATGAAACAGCTCTTCTTCTTCTGAAGCATGCATGATGCTGCTAATAGACATGGGCCAGGCAGAGGTACGATTGCTATTGAACACCTCGTTCAAAGCATCCCAGTAGGGGAACCTCTTGAGCAGTTCTTCATGAATGCCTTCTTCGCTAGCACCAGTTTCGAGCAGTTTCTTGCCATCGACCTCCTTCCATTCACGAGCTAAGCGGTAATTACTTTGCAATGTTGAGATTTTTGATGCGACATCTTTTGCTAATCGATGATAAATGCCGACTTCTCTCATTTGATCGATGATGCTTTCCAGCAGAGATTTCTTGGGGATTCTTTCGCAATCATCTCCTTTCCATTTAGCGTAATTGGCTTTCTTTGACAACCAGTTTACAAGGACATCCATAGAAGAAGGACCGCCATTGACACCATCTTTCAACCAACTTTTGTATGGCTTCTTTCCTTTTGATGTAGTAGATGTGTAGGGTGCCATCACGATCATTTATATCTGGTTTAGTATATATTTAATTCTGTTTTATTTAATGTTGTTGTATATTTTACAGTGGAAATCAAGGGGGGGGGGAGGAGGAGGATAGTACAAGAGAGTTGGGAAATAGTTAAAGAAAGAGAAAGAAGAAAAGGAAGACGGAAATTGGGAAATGCGAGAAAATATTTTATTTTTATTCATTAAAGGCACAAAAACCAATCAACCGTCGATCTTTTTCATTACAAGATGTAAATTTTTTTTCTGTTTAAAAAAGGCTATTTCTGCCCTTAACAAAAAATGATCGGCCTTTCTGCCAGTGACATTATTGGTTCCTTTCATTTTCTTTTTTCGACATGTTGGAAAAAAAAAAGGTTGATTTGGCTGAATCTTGGATGGCGTTGACATGTTTCATACGAATGTTTGATTCAATCTCGACTAGACATCGCAGTAAAACATTCATCTACTGATTCAACCGTCCATGTTCTGTGCAACATGTATCGCTTCCATTTGCTATTTCATGTGCGGAGTATGACATCTGGAGGCGATGGGTAATCAGCAGAAAAATCATTTGTAGATCTTTTTTTTTTTTTTTTTTTTTTTTTTTTTTTTTTTTTTTTTTTTCTTTTCAAGCGTACGGCCATAAAAAAAAAAGTTTAAGCTTTTTTCCCAATAAAAAGTCTAGAACATCGCTCTTATTTATGCGCTATTTTCGGTTGCTTTTATATTAATATTCTAGAGAATAAATGTTATAAATTACAGTACTGTTGAACACTAGGAAACATTGCTGTGGATAAATTGTACCACATGCACTAAAATATTTCACAACTACTACTACATTCAATGCTAAAAGTAAAAAGGTCTTTCTTGGCATGAAGCATATCATTTTAAGCGCAATTTACTTTTTAGGGTGGTTCCTATATGTTATGCATCCTCACATTGGTAAATTAGAATTAAAATGCAAGGGACATTTACAATATTATAAGCGGCTTGCAGTCTAGTCATACAAGTTGGAACTTTTATATCCATGTAGATAGTCTTGGGGCCAATCAAATATGAATGGTTATTCTGTACAACCCAATGAATCATAAGGACGTTGCACTGGCTACATACCACCATATCTATACATTTTGTACGCCAACCGATCGAAACATCGACAAGCTTCATGTGAAGCACACTGACTGCTTCTGATAATTAATTCGTCATCTCATGTAATGCTATAATTGCTCAGTGAGGTTCGTTTATTTATACTTGATGCTTTCCTGTGCATCTAGTCGAACTTTGACAGTGAGACATCTTTACACATCTAGTTTGGTAAATGCCGTCTCGATGGCAACACCATAAATACGAACAAAGTCCGGCATCACATCAAAATCCTGTGGCATGGGCGGAATCGCATCGTCGTATTGTCTGTTACTAAAGGTACTATTCACCATTCACACTAGCATAATGTGTACGTTTAGAATGAAATAAGATTGTATAAAGATTATTTGACAGAAACCCAGGGGCGGGTTCTTGCCTTCTCATGTTTGTTCACCCAGGGGCTTCTACATTTGAGAGCATAATAAGGAGCACTTTACCATAAAGAAACATTGAGCCGTAGTTTCACATCACTCTGTTAGTATTTAGTATAGAAAACAACACAACCAAAATATGCATTCCCATTTCGAGGGATAAACGAAACGCCAAATGAATCGATTTGGAATACATTGACAAATCTGAAAAACATCATCCCACCTTGCAAACATATACTTTTTGAATTTCTTCTAAACCTCGGAAATCTTTTCATGTAGGCATAATGCATGTGCATCGAGTAAACCCCAACAATTCATTAAAAAATAAAGTATCATGTACAATCAAAAAACCATTAGTAAATTTGAATAGGATGACAATTTGGTATCTCCCAATGCGATCGCATGCTTTACGGCAATTTTGACAGTTATAAAAACGAGAGAAAAAAGTGAATCAAGGTATTCGAGTCAAGCTATTGCACCTTTTCAAATAGTAATGCCCTTCTTCTTATGAGCATTCAACAGCATTGATTATCATCATTATTGTTGGCAAGCAATATTGCTGTTCTGAGCAGCCAAAATCAGCTGAAACTCCGCCACACTTCTGCTCCAGATTGGCCAAATTTCAAACAAAAGCGACTCGATTATACTCTTTTGGAAGATTCGACTATGTAAACTGCAATAACCATTCAATGCTTTATTAAGCTTCCTTTGAGTGCTTTTCAAGGTGCATCCAATGGCCCCAAGTAAGATGAATGTTTTGAATAAACTCATTGGGTAATTTGCGAAATATGAAAAGAGGTTTCTGGCCAAAAAGTCGAGATTTTCTATATTAAAGTCCCACAAAGATGATTTCAGGGACTACGTTGGATCTATAGAAACATTTTGATTCAATATACACCATAGTAAAAGTCTTCATTTTCAAGGTGAAAAACGCGATCGTTTGATTTTCGATGAAAACTTTTTTTTTTTTTTTTTTGGATGATATTTGATTTATTAGAAATAAATTAAACGCATCAAGGGATGGACAAGTGTATGTAAACAAAGTGACGTGCCATATATAAGCTATTTAGAGTTTCCTAAGATTTGACAATCTTATCAATTCGGCGCGGATTTGGCGGCATACTACGGAGGGATCAAAAGGTATATAATTGTAGAGCTGTTGGAAGTGATTTCTCCAAATCATACGCATAATAGTGGCGAAGAAGTCGTATATAGTGAACTGCATATCGTAGCTGTGTATGAGATAGCGGTCTAGTCTGAGGAGCATAATGTTGTTGTAGACGAGGCGAGGGTCAGCATTTTTGGGATAGCTGAGGAACTCATTGAAGGTGGAGTTCCATACATCGATCTTGTGAGCACAGCTAATTAGAAGATGTTTGGCATCTTCTACTTCGTTGCATAGATCGCAGTGATCAGACTCTAAGTTGGGCAAGTGTCTTTGGAAGAGGGCGAGCTTATTAGGGGATTGCTGATGGAGCATCCGGTACCACAGATTACGAGCCGAGTAGTGCATGTCGTTTTTATAGAAGGCTGTCCATTGCTTTTTGGAGATGTTGTTGTTGAAGTGGCGGCCAACGTCTAAATTTTCGATGAAAACTTTTTTTTTTTTTTTTTTTTTTGGATGATATTATTTTATTAGGATAGTAATTAGAAATAAAACAAATGCATCAAAGAGATGGACAAGTGTATGGAGACAAAGTGACTTGCCATATATAAATCTTGAATAATAGACTAATGGGAGAGTTGCCTAAGATTTGACAATCTTAACAGTTCTGTGCGGATGTGGCGACAGACTTGGATGGCATTAAAGGGGATGAGGTTGTAAAACTGTTGATAATGGTGTCTCCAGATAGTACGCATAATGGTGGCAAAGAGGTCATATATGATAATGTGTAAGTCATAATTGTAGATATAATAATGCTTCAGTTTGAAGTGCATAATTGAGTTGTAGATAAGTTGTGGATCGGCGGTTTTGGGGTAGCTAAGGAACTCGTTGAAGGAGGAGTCCCAGACATCAAGTTTATGGACGCAACTGATGAGCAGGTGTTGAGCGTCTTCCACTTCATTGCAAAGGGTACAGCGGTCTGATGCGGCATGTTTAAGATTGCGTTGGGCCATTGCCAGTTGATTTGAGCTTTGTTTGTGGATCATTCTGTACCAAAGGTTGCGAGCTGAGTAGTGCATCGTGTTCTTGTAGAATGCCTTCCATTGCTGTTTGCTGAGTTGGTTACTGTAATGTCTACCGACATCGAGGTTAGCCATGTCTAGCATGACGAAACGGAGCTCTCTATTCGGCAGTTTGAAGATTGGGTGCTGTTGGTAGATCATGGATTCAACGAAAGGCAATTT
Source organism: Mucor velutinosus (assembly GCF_035048745.1). Taxonomy (NCBI): domain Eukaryota; kingdom Fungi; phylum Mucoromycota; class Mucoromycetes; order Mucorales; family Mucoraceae; genus Mucor; species Mucor velutinosus. The sequence continues at coordinate 587,348 of NW_027041908.1, forward strand.
TCGATGAAAACCATGAGGGGTACCTCATGCTTTTTGGCCATGTTTTTTTTAGTCCTCAAAAAGTTGAGCAAAAGCGTTAGCAAGTAACTGCCAGATGAGAGCAATTGTTTGGTGCTATTCTAACAGCCTAAAACGGCCTTGAACGCAAGAAAACGCAGCTCAAATGCACCAAGATTTTGCTGTATCAGCGACACTAAAGACCAAAAAGGGGAAATACCAGTCTGCTGTTTGCCTGTATATGAAGTAGCTACGTGTATATGGATGTAGAGCACCACTTAAGAATCAGATTCACATATAATATAAAGGGTTTTCATGTGTGAGTGGAGGGTCAACATGAAAGTAGCAGTATTATGATAAGGTACGCAAGGGCAATCGGTAGAGCGAGCTGCCGCTGTGCAGATTGGTTTTCACCGAAGCAAAGCGAAGGTAAAGAATCATCCGAAGCATAAACTTTCATATGATTAGTGATTTTACATCAATCAGCAAAGGTGTCAGACAGCTACTGCTAGTCGAGAGAGATTGCTTAGTGCTAGTCTGGTCGCCTAAAACGGCCTCTAACACGAGAGATCGCTGCTCCATTCTTTCAAAGTAGCTGCGTTTTGCATAGTCTCGAGCAGTGAGAGGCAGTACAGGTACGCTGTCTGCCCGTATATGAGTTGCTCTCTTTGATACAGTTGTAGAGCGTCATAGAAGAGCTAGATTCACAGTTACAGGTCATTTGTGAGTGTTTCGCAGGCGATAATTGAAGCTTAACGAGTGAATTTTAGCACATATTAGTAGAAAATGCTCCTTTTAGACCATGTATGAGCTCTGCCATGGGCAATACTTGTATAGTGCTACGTATTCATAGGAAGTTTGAAAGCCGACCTCCAGCTCATTGCTCCGTTGTCGTTCGACTAAAATTTGCAGTTGTGCTGCGCATCCTATCAGTACAGGTTCTCAGCTTTTTCAGGCCTTCTGTTAATGAGAGAAACTTCATTTCAGGAAAATTATACGTTTACTGCGGGGGAGGGGTTGCTAAACATATTCAGTTGCTACGTTAATTGTCAGAAATTAATCGAGGAAAGTGTAACGACAGCGATTTGAAAAGAACAGTGTTTGGACGCTATTTTTCGTTCATCTGCCAACTCAACCTGTTTTTCTATTAAATAAGTTTTGCTTCCCTGTGTTTGTTTTACAGAATAAGACCTCAACTGGGCAGCTACGATACTTCTTTGAAAAATCGGGGTTTCTACCCCCCCTTTTGGAGTCTACAGTGGCAAAAACATGTTGGCCTCCTGAGCCAGAACCTTTATTTTGAATGGCATCATTTTTGCAAGTGTATTCTCTCATAACATGAAACATGAGGTTACAAGAGTTCTATTTGACTAGAAATGGGTTGTTTGTACTAAGCCAACAGCATATGGTAGTGTTGCAGCTACACGGATAGATAGGATAGATTAAGCTTTATGTTGTCAATACGAGATCCTGCGAAGCAAACGTTCAGCACTACAGACAATGGCTCGAATGATTAATTATTGTGAGAATCACACCTTCATAGAAGAGGAATAAAAAGAAGGCAAAATCAGTGATAGCTCACCCTTCTTTTTGCTTTCTCTGTCCATTGTCTATCTTTTGATTGAAATACTACAACCTGCTTTTTTATGTCTTCTCTGGTGGACTTTTTTAACAACATGAACATCACTGAAGCTGGTGGTAATAACACCACACCTCATACTCGTGCTGCTAAACCTCAAAGAAGACTTGGTATATCTATACCAAGAACTCGCTCATCGAGCGAACCCATTGGAAGCAAACGAAAACTGGAATCGTGCGTCATTTGCTTTGAGATCTGTCCCTCTCCAAGTCTCATGAAACCTGATGGCTGCGATCATGCTGTATGTGATATCTGCCTTCGTGCTTACTATCAAACCGCCTTGAACGACACCCGCTATCATTCATTCGAGTACATTCAATGTCCTAGCACTGATTGTGAAGCTCTCTTTGTATCTGAAAAGGCTATCCGGAACATCTTTACCGCAAAGCAGCGAAATGACTGGTGGACAACTGCTACGATAAAGACATTTATTAAAAACAAGGTTTGTTGTATATCAGTATGATGAATTGAACACATGATATCTAACGATCAAATGCAGGTGGAATGTCCTTTTGGGGATTGCAAAGCTGTCTTTGATGCAGATATCGAGTTGACAAAAAAATGCACTTTTGCTGAATGCTATGAGTGCCGCAGAGGTGTATGCACTGCCTGTCAAAGTCCCTGGCATCCAGGTATTTTTTATTTTTGTGCAACACCATTATGATGTATAACCAAACAAATTTTTTTCCCTTTTCTATAGGAGTCATCAAGATTGTGGATGATGAAGAGGAATTGAAGCAGACATTGCGCACGGCCAAGGAGAAATCTTGGACGCGATGTCCAAAGTGTCAGTACCTTGTTGAAAGAAAAGTAGGTAGAGGATCCAATGCTGTATTCGTTCTCATGTTGACTGTGCCCTCTTTTAAGGCCGGATGTCTTACCATTTGGTGCAAGTGTGGTACTGAATTGTGAGTAGTTTGTTTTAACGTCTAATATGATATAATTGTTTTATTAAATCATTACGTAGCTGCTATCGCTGTGGAGGTTACTCATCCCAGCATGCTTGTGCCAACAAATGCCACACCCTTCCACTTGATCAAATTGAGGTGCTCCGTAGTCAGATGTTTGCTACAGCCAGCAATTCGACACACAACAAAATGCGCAGGGTTCGCTAAAGGTGGAAGCATCCCTTAAACTGAACCTATTCAATTGAAACGGCGAATTCCATCATAATAAAGTTTTTTTTTTTTTTTTTTTTTTTTTTTTTTTTTTTTCTGTTTATATAATTTCAAATAATTGGCAGCAAACGATTAACCTCTTTTTCTTTGTTCTTTCTTCCATTTTCCTTTTTTTTTTTCTGTAAAAGAAAAATAAATAGAGAAAAGGAATCACTATAAACAAGAGCGTTATCTATCAATTAAACAAAACGAAAGGAAACCAGAGATATCAATGTCTTCTAATTTGACAGCTTCAAATACACTTAAATCAGATCATAAGCAACAAATTGAATCAGCAGCAAACAAATTGCCTCCACCTTCTGCTCTATTTGACTTTTATAATAGCCCTAAAATGAACGAGCCTGCTTCTCCCAATCCCAGACAAGTCTATATCCTTCCTCCTCCTTCCTCATTGCCTGGCTTCCATCTCCCTCCTCCTCCCACTACTGCTGCTCCTAGCAATAGCAGTAGTAATGGCAATAGCAACATTAGCTACTATCAGCAACATCCTCCACAACCTCATCCTCATCAAGCCGAATATCATCCCCAATACTATTACCCAAGCCCTACGTCTACTAACTCTGGTATCAAGAGAGAATCCAGCTATCCCTCTCCTTCTACCCCTAACAAAAAGAGAACCAAGAAATCCGCTGCTGCTGCTGCTGCTGCTGCTGCTACGACGGACGACATTTCAGTTGCCGCCGCTACATTGGCTTCATTTGCCTCTTCCAACGATGAAGATGATGAAGAAGAGGCTCGCCTAGAGCAACGACAACAGCCCAGAAAGAAGAGACAATACAACAAGAAATACACCTCAAAAGAAGACGCATTGTCATCCAAGCAACAGGAAAATCAAGTATTGGAGGTAAATAAAAAAAATTTTCATTTGAGTTTTTAGGGCTAAAAAAAAAATTAAACTTTTTTTTTTTTTTTTTTTTTTTTTTTTTTTTTTAATAGGCAGCAAGAATTCTGATGGACATTTCCAGATGTGTTGTACGTCAAGTTAGCGTAGCTCATTAACAAGTCTACTATATAAAAACAAAATAAAAATGTACATATAAATAATAAAATCCCGGTATCCATTGTAAAGTTTCCGTTCAGTCTCATTGTTTCATGGTTTGAAATGTGCATGTTGATGTTGTATATGTTTCCGAAAAAAAAACACATTTCTAATAAGAATGTTGATTTCATCGATTTGTTGTATTTTTCTTTCATCTTTTTTTTTTTTTTCCTTTAAATCCACATCGAAATCAAACAGTAGATTTCACATTATAGTCTCAAAGAATGAAGATTTATCATGCGTCATGGCTTTCATTTGCCGTGGTATTACTTGCCTCAAATGTACAAGCTGCAAATCCATTAGCTGATAGTCCCTTAATGCACCCACCTGGCGATCCTCTGGATGGACCCTATGTCGCTCCGACAGAGCCAAAGTATAATTATGCCGAGGTACTGCACAAGAGTTACTTGTTCTATCATGCTCAAAAGTCAGGTGTGCTCCCATACCAACGTATGGCCTGGAGATCAGATTCGTGCAAAGTCTGTGTTGGTGATTTTGGTGAAGATCTGTCTCGCGGTTGGTACGAGGCTGCCAACACCATGAAATGGGGTTTACCTTTGGGCTGGACTGTCACTCAATTAGCATTCAATATCATGATGTTTGAAGATGCAATGAATTCAGTGGACGAATTGGCTGAAGGCCTTGAACTACTCAAGTGGGGAGCAGGTAAATATATATCCGTATGTCGTCGAGACTGTCAAGTGTAGTAATGCGGAAATTTATATCTAGATTTTATCACCAATGCACATTACAATGACACCTACATTGTGGGTCAGTTGGGTACATCTGCTATTGGGCCCATCTCCAAGCAAGTCGAGCTGGATGTTGATTTCAACTATTGGGGTCCTCCTGAAGAATACGAGCAATGGGTGCCTACCGGCCTTCCTCACAAGGCATACTACATTTCTCCTGATAACCCATCATCCGAAATTATTGGTGAATACAGTGCTGCTTTGGCTGCTATTTCAATTCCTTGGAGAAAGCACAATGCTGCCTATGCTGATAAACTTGTGGACCACGCCAAACGTCTGTACAAGTTTGCTACTGATCATCCTGGTAGTTATGTCACTTCCCGTCAAAACGCTTTCCAATGGGCTGCTTTCTGGTATCCCTCTACTCGCTATGAAGATGAGTTGGCTTGGAGTGCTGCCTGGTTGTATGCTGCTACCAAAGAAGACTTCTACTTGGAAGAGGCCAAGAAATGGTATACTCAATCCTCAGAATCCTGGCCCGAGTACTCCTGGGATGAAAAGGGTGGCGCTCTTCACGTCCTGCTTTACGTTATTACCAAGGAAGGTCAATTTTACAAGAACGCGATGGACTACTTTAACCAGTTCTTGCCTGGAAGCCCTACCCAAATTGTCAAATTCACGCCACGTGGCCTTGCTTACATTGAGCATTGGGGTTCTGTTGGTTATTCGGGCAATGTCGCCTTCTTGATGCTGGCGTTTGCTAAATCCATTGGCTATGAAACAGACGAAGCCAAAGCCATGGCCACGTTTGCTACTCAACAGATCAACTATGCATTGGGTGATTACGGCTATAGTTGGGTTGTTGGTTTCGGTGACAACTATCCTTCCAAGCCCTACCACAAGTCCTCTTACAACTCATACATTGACTATCCTATGCGTGGTGATTTCCAAGACAAGGTCGAAGGCGACTTTTCGGATTCCAAAACCGAGCAACGCTTCATTCTGTACGGCGCTGTGGAAGGTGGACCCAACATCGATGATACCTGGTACGATGATCGTTCCAACTATGAATACTCCGAGGTGACTCAGGATTACAATGCTGCTTGGACTGGTGCCATTGCTGGTTTAATCGATTTCTACGGCTCTGATAAGTTTGAACCTTATACTGACTGTGATTTGGATTTGGGTTGGTCTCATCCCAATGCTTCAGAGCCTCCTGCTTGGCCAGAGGATGATTGCTACCATACATGCAATACCGGTTGCCCACGTGGTCAAATGAACTCTTCTTTCACTTGGAAACTGCTGACAGAACCCCAGGATCAGATACATAAGCTGTTGGATGTGCTTTATCCAGGTCAAGGCATGGTGAAAGCTGCTGCCCTTGAAGGAAAAACGTTGGCGGATTTAAAGGCATTGGGTATCGATGTCAACGAAAACCAAGATGAAGAGGGTGTGCATGAAGACAGTGTGGGAGGCAAGGTCAGAGCTACTGGTTTGGATAAATCCAATAATGCATCTGACGCAGCCAAGACCACGACGCTCACCTTGTTTTCATTTGTGGCCATGGCCATGGCTGCATATGCTATCCATCTTTAAAAAATCACCATATATACAGTATATTATAGGCCACTCCCCTCCCCCTCCTCACACAATTTAATAAAATCAAATACACTTTTTACATGTATTGATGAAGCTCACATTCGCGAATAATGTTGAATGGTACTTCAAATGATTGCACGGTTTATTGCACCACCTCATCAGTCTAAAAAATGCAAATGACTCAATGCTTTCTGCCTCTTCGTTTTCTATGGCTCTTGTTGATGACAATGTGATCCGCCCAATCATGCGTCTGGTTCATCATCAGCTCCTCTTCTCTGGACATCACTTGGCGTGTCCCCCATACAGTGCGTGGCCCTCCACCTGCATGTGCAGACGGAATGACGGGGTCCTCTTCAAGTGCTGAAGAGGCAGCAGACTCGCTCAATGCTTGTGACAGTTGCTCTTCGCTCTCTTCAGCTGTCATGGCAGGTCGGTACATGGAGAAAAATGGGTCATTTTCCAGCATGTGGCGCTCAGCTTCTTGCTCTTTCACGACCAACAGTTTCTGCTTGCTTTCTGCTTGCTTTCTTCTCTGATCCTCCTTGCGTTCCTTGTCCTTTCTCTTCTTTACTCGAGCCACCAATTCCTCTACAAAAACACATACACATCAGAACACTATCATTTCACATATCTATGAGGTACATACGGTTATAGACTTGTATCGTCTCGGGAGACACGATATCCTTGACATTGATCTCCATGAATGTGACATCACAAGCAAGTGGTAAATGACCAAGATACTTGCATTTCTTGCGCAAATCTTCTGTCAATGTCGATTCTTGCACGCTGGTAGCTTGCACTTGAAGTTGACGAGGGAATTGGTCATACTCCCCAAATTCATGCTTCAGGATGCGGATGTCAAGAGGATGCAAGTAAACGTGCTGTCCATCCACGGCTTGGTAAAAGTAGAAATCGGTAGCAGGCGTGTTGTTGCTGTTATTGTTGTTATGACGCTGATGAGATGCAATGGGTGTTGAGGTGATGTTGGAGGTAGATGCAGCTTGATCCAGATTGATGTCCTCACCGGCTTGATGCGAGAGCTGGTATTGACGATAGGCTTCAGGCACTTGTTTTGCCTTGTCTGCTAGATCTGCTGTCTGTGCAGGAGGTTGATGCGTGGATGGTGTTTTTCCATGCTTCTTTGCATACTTTGCAACAGCTTCAAACATCATATCCGATGTCTGAATAGCCAGCTCCAGCTCTTTGGTCTCTTGTTGCTTCAATTGCTTCATTTTTGCCAGTATCTGATCCAAACTCTTTTCAATGAACGGCATTTCTTCCGCAGAACCCCACCCCTTTGCATCACTCATGGCATCATTCAATTCAACGCAATCTCTGTTGTATTCTCTTTGCAAATAGTCTGGACTGGCCAGCATGAATCGAGCAAATGTCATGGCTCCAGGCGTAAAATGCCAAGGTATCAATGGCGTGTCTGGCTTCATGTAGTTGCAAGTGACATTGGACGGTAATGGCCATGTATCCGAAAGTGGGAATGCCAGCGTAGAGTCATTGGATCGCTGCATCAATAACATGTCGACTCGATCACCGTCAGTGACACCACAGCTCAGTGTGGTTGATGTTGATGCTGCTGTCATTGATGTTGTCACATTTGATGCATGGTCAGATACAGCATAGGGCTTCATGATGCGAACTGGCTTGAGATCAGCTTCATAGATGGAGTCCCAGCAGATGGGACATTTGCGCCAATTCTTCTTGGATTCACGCAATTCAAGATAGTGCAGAATGCAGGGCAGGCAGTAAATGTGGCCACATTTGGTCACTCGAGCAGCTGTAGGAGGCGACAGACAAATGGGACATGATTGGGCTTCTGCTGAAGAGATGAGCTATTGTACATGATTAGCAACTCATTTACACATACACACTACAAATGTATACTTTACCACTTGTTCAATGGTATCCCAGTCAAAGTTAATGTCTGGATCTGCCAACTGGTAAATGTAATTTCCAGTAGGATTCAGCATGAACCGAAAGCTATATACAGTCGAATGAAGGTAAGCCTCCAATTCAACATAGCGATGTTTCCAACTTACTTTGCATTGATAAATCTCTCCTTGTTGAAGGGCTGATAAGACGTTACTTTTGGCTTTCGATGTGAGGTTGCTGGAGCTTCCTGTCTCTCTGGAAAAGAAAAGCTAAGCAAATGGTTCAAGGAAACTCGTCCCTTTTTGTCTGTTGATCCACCTGTGCGTTGAGCTACTTGAACAAGATTCAAATCATCCAAATTAGACACAACTTGATTGTAATCTCGATTCGCATTATTGGAGGTAGAGCGTTTCTTATCTAGTAGATGCGAGAGTTAAGAGCCGCGTGCGTAGTATCTCTAATTCACTTACTTGGGCGCTTTTTTCCATTCTGGTTCTTGGGATTGTTGTCCTTGTTTCGAGATGGCTTGGTATTGTCGTTAGTGCTGGATACGCCTCCTGAGGCTGCTGCTGTTGATGGTACAAAACTGGGTGCTGAAGCATTCATACTCATCTTTGAAAGAAAGAGAGTAAATGGAGTAGATGGACAAGGTATATGCTAATATATAGAGAGAATGTAGATCTAGGTTATATACATAAAATGGGAGTGTTTATACAAAAGTTGGTACACTAGTGTCTAAAAAGACAAAGCATGAAAGAAGAAGAAGCAAAAAAATTTTAGACCTGCCATTTCACAGCTTGAAATTTAAAGAATCCAACTGGTCTATTTTACAGCTTAAAAATTCATCCGGTCCATTGTACAGCATAAAATTTGAGCATCTTGACCCATAGATGCAAAAACATTGCCCTTGTGTGATTTGTTGTGTTCTATGGAGAGAGAGAGAGAGAGAGAGAGAGAATCAGTGTTTTCGTGCTACACCTGCTCTCTTTACGCTTTTTTGAATCCATTAATGGCATCCCCAACCCAAAAGACCAATGTTGGTTGGTTGGATCTTTATCAATCGTCTCTGACCGATTGATTAAATCCATAATGGAAGGGAGCAATTTACATAGGAGCACAATCTTGATTAACAAGTAGTTCTCAATCTCGTCTGTTAATGACAACTCAAGTAATCCATGCTTCCTGTGAGTAATCCAAGAGTCTAGCCATCAGTTGTGGTTGAGATATCACATTGATGATATGTGAATGAGCATACAGATCTAAATTCTCTGTTTAGAAATGCTTGTATCTGCATCTATCAAGCTCAATTTCAAGGCCTTTCATGCGCAACAGAGTATACCCTTACCTAGTTAAACAAATCAAGCACAGGATCCTGTCTTGGGCTCATACTTTTCTTGATAGGCCCAATTAATATCTGCATGGCTTTAGCAGTGTCTATTCGAAAGTTTTGTCAACTATGCCTCTTTCGAGCTTATTAATAGTCTTACTATTTGATGATGAATATGTCTACGCTTCGGGTGGCTCTCTATCTTCGCTTCGCTTCGATATGAACTAATCTACGCAGCAGCAGCTCGCGCCACCGATCGCTCTTGCGTGTCATATCGAAATACTGCTACTTTTATTTTGACCCTCTACTTACACATGAAAAACCCTTCATATTATCTATGGATCTGACTCTTATGCGGTGTTGCACAACCGAATACATGTAGATACTTTATATACCAGTAGGCAGCATACTGTATTCCCTCCCTTTCTAATCAAAAGTGTGCTCAATACAGCAAAATATGGGCACATTTGAGTCGTGATTTCTCGCGTTAGACGCCGTTTTAGACCAACAAAATAGCATCAAACAATTGATCTCACCTGGCAGTTATTTGATGATACCTTTGCTCAACTTTTTGGGGACCAAAAAAACATGGCCAAAAATCGACCAAAAAGCATGAGGTACCCCCTCATGGTTTTCATTAAAAATCAAATGATCGCGTTTTTGACCTTGAAAATGAAGACTTTTACTATGGTATATCTTGAATCAAAATGTTTCTATCGATCCAAAGCAACCTCTGAAATCATCTTTGTGGGACCTTGATATGGAAAATCTCGACTTTTTGGCCAGACACCTCTTTTCATATTTTTTTAGATTGCTCAAAAAGTTTATTCAAAACATTTACCTTACTTGGTACCATTGGATGCGCCTTGAAAAGCACACCAAGAAAGCTTAAAGACGCATAGGATGATCATCATATTTTATATAGTCGAATCTGCCAAAATAGTTCAATCGAGTAGAAAATCATTAAGATTTGGCCAATCTGGAACAGACTATAAGTCTGGTTTTGAATTAATTTTGGCTGGTGAGGCCGGCTGGCAAACTCAACGCAATACCAGATGCTTTTGAAGCCAAAGGAAAATAGATGGCGAAATTACACGGCATTATCCTCAGCCATGCTATTTTCTTTTGAAGCCTTGCATCTAATATTGCCAGTCCACGAAATACTTGTAATGTCAACTTCTTTCCTTTTTGAGGTTTTGAAAGTGTGTAGGAATAATAAACTTATTATGTTATGATGATGATATCAGATTTGTCAGTTTAAATAAACGCAACGCACAATGAATAACATGGATTGAGAAACATCTTACTGACTGGCTCCCTCATTCTTCCATGGCGGTTTCTGCTGGTAGTTGCCATATGCTGACTACGCAAGTCATAATGAGAGCTCAGTCAACAGCTCCCCATCATCCAAATGTATAAATCCATGGTGCTACAAACGAAATTGGTTTTGTTGTTTCTCCATAAGATCGGTGTTCACTTTCTGGCAAGGGCTCCGCTTATGTGCACAATAACCCCTTCCGCTTATATGCCTAATGGATTGCCCCACAATAAAACAGAAACAACAGACTTTTTCTTTATTGTTTTCATTTATTTATTGTTTCAACAACACATAAAACAAGAGAGAAAATGGCATCTATTCTCCCTCATCACTCTGGAACCAGCGCCTTTCGGTCTATTTCCAGTGTCTTTGGCAAAGGCATTCATCGTGCTGCCAAACTGTCGTCTCGCAATCCCATCGAGATGATTGCTGGTATCTTGATTTTGTCGTCCTTCAGCTACTTTTACCTGTTTAATCTGGCTCGTGCCTCTGACATCTTCTCTGGTACGGTCACCCGCCTGTATCCAACATTTGTGTATGCTGATAACAACACGCTCAATGGCTTCCAGCAGCTCTCTCGCAACGACGTAACCTTGGACAACACGATTGAAGCAGTGAAAATTCAACTTAAACAAATCTCCATCGTGGATCAGGAAAAGAACGTAATTGACAGAAACACACTGGCTACTATTCTTCGCTTTCAAAACACCATTGAACACACGCTGCTGGACGATCATGTTGGACAATTTGGCTATAGTGCCTTGTGCTTTAAGAATGCGCAGGGCGAATGCTTCTCTCAATCGTTGACAAACATCTTTGACAAGGACACCATTGATTCGGATGATTTGAGACGATCCATCAACCAACATCCCAAACTGGCTGCCTCCATCTTTGGTGAGCTGGATTTGAACGCCTCCACAGCTTCTTCCATCTTGCTCTCATTTGCCTTCAATGCCTCCACTGATTACCGTCAGCAACTATCGTATGCTTGGGAGCAAAAGGTGTCTACGCTGTCCTCTGGCGATCTTGTGTCACTCTCCAACGCTGGACATCAAGAAGACATCTTCATCTGGGCCTTCATCATCTCTAGAAACATTGTGTATCGCATCAAGGAGCTGATCGACATGGCAGATAACATTGACATTATTGTCATTTTGGGCGGTTATGTGATGATGCTGACAACATTCGTGTCCTTGTACATGAACATGCGCTCCATGGGATCACGCTATACGCTCGCCACGGCTGTCGTTGTAAACGGCTTCTTTTCCTTTATGTTTGCTCTGTTGACAGTCAATGCTTTAGGCGTTGATGTCTATCCTGTTGTGTTGGCGTGAGTACTCTCTTGTCTGGATATAGTATAGTTCAACCACTAATCTCGGTTGTTTAGTGAGGCTATCCCCTTTTTAGCTGTTACCATCGGGTTTGAGCGTCATTTCAAGCTTACCAAAAGAGTCTTTGAATTCAGCAAAGAGACGCCATTGACCAAGCAAGAGATTAGAAAGACTATTGTGCGTGCAGTCGACTCAGTGGCCTTGCCCATCGCCAGAGACTGTATCATGGAGATCACTGTGCTTGCATTGGGTGCCAAGTCTGGCATCTCTGGTTTGCGTGAATTCTGCTTGCTGAGCGCCATCTTGTTGGCCTATGATTTCATCATTATGTTCACTTGGTATACAGCAGTCTTGGCACTGAAATTGGAGTTGTTGAGAATCCGCGAAATCAACGGTACAAGCAACAAGTCTGCAAAGGCCACTGGCACAGAATACATCCGTAGTACCGTCGTCAAGGCATTTAGTGATAGCACAACAACAAACAATAACTCGAGTATCAAGGCGGATGAACCTATCATTGGTAGAGTCAAGCTATTGATGGTATGTGAAAATCAAGTTTTACTTGTATTGGTTCCAAGCTAAACACCTTTTTTTTTTTTTTTTTTTTTTGTTTTATGGGGCTGATTATAGATTGTTGGATTTGTGGCCATGCAGCTATTCAAGGTCTGCACTACGTTTCAAGGATCGCCAGGTCCTCAGGTTAGTGTCGTTGAACCTGGTGTGAATAATGTGCTCCAGAAGCTCCTTGAACAGCATCGTGCATCTGACATGGGACGCTTGCCTCTGCTGGTAGAAGTGTTTCCTCCTTTGCCTTTCCACATTGCATCGTCGTCCTACAAGACCATTGTACCTGACAGCATCCGCCAGCCATTAGACTATCTATTAGAGACTTATACCGTCTACATTCAACATCCCGTCATCTCAAAGTGGATCACACTCGCTCTGTTTGTATCCTTGTTCCTGAATACTTACCTTTTCAAGGTTGCCAAGCAACCTGCAAAGGCTGCTGCTGCTATTGCTACCACAGCTCCCACCAGCACCACTGTAGCAGCTGCTGAGAGAAAGACGCACCTACATCAGCAACACCATCACAAGCACAGCAACAAACACCAATCTACTTTTGCCGTTCAAGGCGTGATTCGCTCTTTGGAAGAATGCATGCAACTCACACAGACACCCGAATCCCTGTCGGATGAAGAAGTCATCATGTTGGTTCAAAAGGGCAAAATGGCTTCCTATGCCCTGGAAAAGGTATTGGGTGATTTGGAACGTGCTGTCAGCATTCGCCGTGCATTGGTCTCTCGTGCTTCCATCACAAAGACCTTGGAATCCAGTTTATTGCCTCTCCACAACTACCACTATGACAAGGTGATGGGTGCTTGTTGTGAGAACGTCATTGGTTACATGCCTATTCCTGTAGGTGTTGCTGGTCCTATGAACATTGATGGAGACTCTATTCATATCCCCATGGCTACTACAGAAGGCTGCCTGATTGCGTCTGCTGCCAGAGGCTGTAAGGCCATTAATGCTGGTGGGGGAGCTACGACGATTATTACTGCCGACGGCATGACCCGTGGCCCTTGTATCGAATTCCCATCCATCATCGGTGCTGCTGCCTGCAAGAAGTTTATCGAGGAAGATGGTGCTGAAATCATCACTGCTGCTTTCAACTCTACCTCCAGATTTGCTCGTTTGAGAAAATTGAAGGTGGCTCTCGCTGGCAGACTTGTCTTTATTCGATTCTCTACTACAACGGGTGACGCCATGGGTATGAACATGATTTCCAAGGGCTGTGAAAAGGCACTCAGTGTCCTCTCTGAACATTTCCCTGATATGCAAATCATCTCACTCTCTGGTAACTACTGTACTGACAAGAAGCCTGCTGCTATTAATTGGATTGAAGGCCGTGGTAAATCTGTTGTTGCTGAAGCCGTTATTCCTGGTGCCGTCGTCGAGAAGGTCCTCAAAACCACCGTTGCTGCATTGGTTGAATTGAACATTTCCAAAAACTTGATCGGTTCTGCCATGGCTGGTTCTGTTGGTGGTTTCAATGCTCATGCTGCCAACATTTTGACAGCTGTGTATCTAGCCACGGGCCAAGACCCTGCTCAAAATGTAGAAAGCTCAAACTGCATCACCTTGATGAAGGCCATCAATGACAACCAAGATTTGCATATTTCATGTAGTATGCCTAGCATTGAAGTCGGTACGATTGGTGGCGGTACCATCCTACCTCCTCAACAAGCCATGCTCGACATGCTCGGTGTTCGTGGCCCTCATCCTACTGAACCAGGAAAGAACGCCCAAAGACTTGCTAGAATCATCTGTGCTGCTGTCATGGCTGGTGAATTATCGCTCTGTGCTGCTTTGGCTGCAGGTCATTTAGTCAAAGCTCATATGGCTCACAACCGTGCTGCTGCTCCACCAGCCGTTCCTGGAAGCTGCATCAAATCCTAAATCACAAAATGCATATTTATTTATTCCCCCCTTCTTTTTTTCTACTTTATATTTACCCTAATACTAGACAACGAACTGTATGTTTTGAAATAAGAAAAGATGTACACTTACAAATTGAAGCTTCTCGTTCTGTTTAAAAATCGAAAGGAAATCGGCAATTACCAAGCAAGTAAGCTCGCACCTCTGGTTAGGGTTAATGACTGTGTTGATGCTAAATGAATTGTGGATCTGTGCTTATAAAATAATCTTACAATGAGACCTGAATGGAGTTAAGCGATACGGACTTCCTTAAAGCTATGGTGTTGACCAATCTTTGTTATCAACATGTAAAGATTCATTACATATAAGTAATATGATGATAATCTCAGACAGCATTATTAGACCATGAATTTTTCTAGTCTTTCGTGTTATAATAGCCAATTCAAGTTTGGTTTGAGTTGGTCAACATGCATCTTTGTTAACTTTGTGTGTATATTCACGACAATGCGTAGCGTAAGCTGTCTGTCGACACCACCTCTTGCTGTAGCAGACAGTTGTGTCATCCAAAATGTCTTTTCGATTTGGGATCCTGTCAGTTGTGAAATCGCTAATGCTTTTGGGCGCAATGCAAATGTAATCACAATTTGCTGGCAAAACTATGAATAAGAATTTCTGGCTAAAATCCTCTTTTGCACAATTGATATGTTTCACCTCGACTACCCTGAATTTAACAATAAATTAATTTGATCCGAGCACATGCTTTTCTTGTTGTTATGAAGCCATTGTATGATGTGTGATGGTATTACTTCTACTACAACGTATGCTAACAACATACGGTTGTGGCGACCACCACAATTTAGTACATATGTTTCATGAAAATGAATCTATGTACTATTTCCTTTTCTCATGTACAACGCTCTCATTGCCATAGAGACCATCTAACCAAAAACAAAGCAGGAGGTAACATTTCCCCATTTACAATTTGAATGAGCAATTCCCAGCGATTGAATTATATACCAAACACAAATAGTTGTGACAGAAGCATTGACGCGTGCGCAGACTAA
This sequence comes from Mucor velutinosus, assembly GCF_035048745.1. Lineage (NCBI taxonomy): Eukaryota > Fungi > Mucoromycota > Mucoromycetes > Mucorales > Mucoraceae > Mucor > Mucor velutinosus. The sequence goes on from NW_027041908.1 coordinate 602,852, forward strand.
GTTGTAATACTTTTCAAACCGCAAACTCCTCCTTGATAGTATCAGGAACATCGACTGCCTTCATGGTGAGATGAGTATTGAGTTTGCCAGCCAGCACAACCGGCCAAAATTAATTCAAAACCAGACTTATAGTCTGTTCTAGATTGGCCAAATCTTAAGATTTTCGACTCGATTGAACTATTTTGGCAGATTCGACTATATAAAATTTAGTGATCATCCTATGCGTCTTTAAGCTTTCTTGGTGAGCTTTTCAAGGCGCATCCAATGGTACCAAGTAAGGTAAATGTTTTGAATAAACTTTTTGAGTAACCTAAAAAAAATATGAAAAGAGGTTTCTGGTCAAAAAGTCGAGATTTTCCATATCAAGGTCCCACAAAGATGATTTCAGAGGTTGCTTTGGATCGATAGAAACATTTTGATTCAAGATATACCATAGTAAAAGTCTTCATTTTCAAGGTCAAAAACGCGATCATTTGATTTTTGATGAAAACCATGAGGGTTACCTCATGGTTTTTGGTCAAATATCATCCATGTTTTTTTTTATCCCCAAAAAGTTGAGCAAAGGTGTCAAGAAATTATTATCACTCGAGTACAATTGTTTGGCGTTATTCCGGTGGCTCAGAAAGGCCTACAAGCCAAGATATGAAGGCTTGAAAACTGTTCAATTTGGTTATGTTTTGCTTTATGACTTTTATTTACAGTATATATTATATTAGATTCATACGCTGTATTCATCGAAGATGTTAATATGCAGCCTTTCTGGAGATCGAAGCCATCTAATTGTAAGACAGTAGTATTCGAATAGAACGGTTTTACAATGACATTTGGGCTCAGTGAAGATCTTAAAAGTCAATACTTCTTTTAAGGAGCAATCGCTAAATAAATGTTCAATCATTACTGTTCACAGTAATTACGCTGAGCAAACTCCATGCTAAAATAGCTGGTTGGGTAGGCCCCTTTGATGTAACAGCCGGCCCACATCATTGCATTTTGGATTTACTAGTTTGTCCCATATTGCAATTACTACAATTGCAACATGTCAATCAATTGCATCTATCATCAAGTAAATCACTAACTGAAGGACCTGGCTAGATATATGCTACTCCACATCTTATTCATGTTCATAACATTATCGTAGCTTAGATTGCACATGAAACTGGTAATGACAAGACTTTAAAAGAAGGGCATTTAGAGGATTAAAGGCATAGTTTATTGTCATTTACATTATTCATTCACATTTATATATATATATATATAAAAACTCTTCTTGGTTTCTCAAAGCCATTTACAATGGCAATGATACTCACAGGAACAACTACGAGAAAGTGAGAGTCTAAATGTTCCCAAATGGATAGCGCACCTAGTGTGAGGCCCAACTACCAACCCAAAGACATTGTTACATGCTCAGGCGACCTACGAGTAAGCCAATGGGTTGAACTCACACACACAACAGAGCACGCAACACCATAAAAACACCTCCATCAACAAAAAAAAAAACCTGACTTGAAAGAAACAAAGTGGTGCCATAAGGAAGAGCGATATAACTAAAAGCAAGAAAGTAGCATGCAAACGAAAGGATGTTACACGCTAATAGTAAAAGAACAAAAGTAAAGTATTCATCCATCTAAAAAACTGCCCTCTTTATATACCATTTCACTGTTGAAAGTATCGAACCAAAAGACCCCACGGCGTTAGTTTCGTGTTAGTTTGTGTTGTTTTGATGAATTTCGTCATGTTCACCTCACCTTGGACCCTGAAAACAGCACCATTGTATTCCGCAACAATTTGCTTTCCAATGATGTGCATACTTTATAGTAGAATACCTTCTTTTTGACCATGCAACGACCATTCATTTGTTCATCTCTCTTCAATTCATGTCGTTTTGTTTACATGTGAAGAATTTTTTAGTTCGATGTTGCCTACAAATGAGCTGTTTTGATTTTGCATGATCCGAGGACCTTCCAAAAGAAGGCAGTTCCTACACTAATGATATGGAATGTGTTGACTCTACTGTATGTGATGAGGTGAATACTTTTGGCGTGAGAATTACAAACAGACTACAGGAATGATACATAAGGCTCATCAGCCGATCATGCGAATGCGGGCATAATGATGATGTAGAGTAGCCCAAATACTTGATTAATATCATTGACAGCAACCATGATAGTTGGCACAAGTTTGTTTGCACTGGCTCGTAAACAATCTGTTTTGTTCTATTCCATGGAGGCTAAGATGCCAATTTTCATATAGTGCTCTTATCGATGCTCTGTCTTCCGAGGTGTGCACTTGTTTCTTGATTTGAATGTGCATGCTTTGTGGCACAAAAATCAATGAAAACTGGTTCCAGGTGATGTAAATAAAGAATAAGCTATGCCTATCATTCAATTGAAAAAAAACAGCTCATGGTGAATGCAAACAGAAGGAGAGATGAATCGAGAACCTTATAATTTCTGGTAGCGAGAATAAGGAGAGGTAGAGAAGGACAACCGAATTAAGCTTCCAGTTACACCTGTTTCAGAATCAAATGATGTATTTTTTTTTGTTTATCTTGAACCTTGGTGTTAAAATCTTTCATGTGAAATACGCCTATGAGGAAATAGGGGGGGGGTAGAGAGCTCGTTGCATGTGAATGTCGAAAATGAGCATTTTGCAATAGTGAAATAGATACAACTGGGGATAGAAAACAGTTGGAAGCATGGGATGAAGCGGATCAAATAGAGCAAATGTCAACTGTCAAAATGGTACTACTCTCACATTCTTAAAGTAGCAACGTATGGATAAAAGTAATCTTTACTGCGTGAGATGCACTGTGAGTTAATTCGCAGTTGGTAAGATCTAGATGCTTCAGAAGGGGGATGTGCAGCGACACTTTGGTTAGGTTTTGTTGATCCAGTTGGCATCGTTCCAATGACAACTTCTGTATAGACCTGTTTGATAACCCTGAGTGCAGAAGCAGAGGCATCACCAACGAGTGACCAATCCACCATGGCAAGCGCTTTCAATACGGAACAGCTTCTTAAAGTATAGTCTAAGGGAGACAAACGGCATTTACTCCATAGACTTGCATCACTTGCTGGCTGATATTTGCCAAGATCAAATGTTGAAGGTATGTCCCAGAAGTCTCCAATAAAGCTTGATGAGGGAGAGTGTTTGCATTTTGCTCTCTAAACAAAATTTTGTCATATTGTTTTGCATCTTCAAAAATAGCTGTGATCTTGTTGGCATTGCATGCTGATGAATGGCTAGAGTCAACATTGAACTGTAACATAGGATTATCTGCGTTAATGTACGAGTGGTTTTCACGTGTGTACCTAATTTCCGCTGATCCAATATAATGCATTCAATCTAGAAAACTGGTCAGAAAGCCAACCACATTTGGCATGCACACGTTGTGGAAGTTTGCTGTTTTCATCTGGAATACAAAGGACAGAGACTGCAGCATGGTCTTGGATGAGAACCCAAAGCCTTTGGTTTTGAGATCAGCTACTAGTTGATGGTCTTGATGATTGGTATTGATATCCAGATGGTGAAGCCTAGGAAACTTGAACATGATGTACTTGAGCGACTCGTCAGACATGAGCAAAAAGTTGCCAGTAAATGAGCTGATACGAGGTCGAGGCTGGATTTGTTGCAAATCAACTGGCATGTGCATATCGTCACCAAGATAGTTGAACATGCCTATATTTGCGATTCTTTTGAGAGAGTACGCCGTGAAGCTAAAAGACTCTAGCTGAGGACATCGTTGAAGAATCAAATGCGACCTATTGCTGTTATGGCTCGTTTTTCCTCGCGAAACAAGGGCTCTACACACGTCGCAGCTACCAGTAGATTAACAGAAAAGTAATCCTGGTAAAATGCTGATTCGTCGTTTAGCGTGTTAATGTAAGCTAGTCGTCAATAACGCCATGTCAATTTGACAGCTCTACTCATAAGTTTATATGCGACTATGCATATACATGCTATGGATTTGCTTGAAGTAAATATCTTGATTCAAGTGGCTACTGAGATGAAATCATTCCAATCACCTTACATGTGGGTTGGCTGTTCATGCAAATAAGTAAGTAAATGTATCTTGATAGTCAACATACTTTGTATTTGGCTGTGTATTAAGCAGAGCAGATGTACATCACATACCAAGAGAGACATCTCTAGTATACAGATTGAAACAAATGTGTAGTACCATGTAATGACGTTCTTGGTGTGGGGTTAAAATATTTATCCTCTGGTATTTAACCACAAGACATGCGAGGCTCTTTTATTTTTTCCTTTTATCTCTTCTCTTTATCAACATTTATTAACCATGAAGAAAATCAACAATTTCGCTTCAGGCATTTCGTCTGCTGTCAATTCACCTATTCCTACCAGCTTGAAAGGTAATTTCATAGGCAATGGTATTGGGATGACAGCGTTGTTTATCAAGTGCTACTAGGCGAATGCAAAAAGGCCGCAAAGATTCTCAACAGTTTTCTGGGTAAGCTATTCTTTCTTGGAAGAGAACCGTGTTATTCACACTGAGAAACCAGATCCTGGGCAAGGCATGGATAAGATTATTCCAGAGAACATCTTGGAGAAAGCACAGGGTTTAGCTATCTATACTGTCCTCAAAGCAGGTTTCTTGTTCTCGGGACGTGCAGGAAGTGGCATTGTGATTGCAAGGTAAGATGAAAGAGTGCTTTGTGTGCCAAGAGCATATAATATGCTGACCTCCACTATGCTGTAGATTGCCAGAAGGAGGTAAATAGACGATGGATACTAAAACTTGCAACATGGCACAAGTAAGTGTAACATGATATCATTTTCTTTTTAGGGTGGTCTGCACCTTCTGCCATTGGCACTGGTGGCATTGGCGCAGGTGGCCAAATTGGTAAGCTGTTTATATCATAAACGAGAGGGAATGAGATGACTCATGGACGTTTCAAACGTAGGCGCTGAATTGACTGATTTCGTGCTTGTGTTGAATACCCAAGAAGCTGTCAAGACATTTTGTCAATTGGGTAATGTCACTTTGGGTGGCAATGTGTCAGGTAACGAATAGAGAAAGGGAACAACACTGGGAAAATTAAACCGATGTTGGATCTATAGTCGCTGCGGGTCCCATCGGTCGTAATGCTGAAGCTTCAGGAAGTGCCAATCTCAAGCATATTGCCGCCATCTATTCTTACAGCAAAACCAGAGGTTTGTTTGCAGGCGTATCATTAGAAGGATCTGTGGTAGTTTCAAGAGGAGATGCGAACGAGAAGTTGTATGGACAACGTGTTACCGCCAAGCAATTATTGACGGGCGCCATACCACCACCACCTGAGGCTGATGCATTGTACAGAGCATTAAATGCCAAGTTCCACACTTTGGGCGAGCAAACATATTCAGCACGTAGCATGACCAGCGAAGATGGATCTCCCCGCTCCATAGGGCGCAGTAGCGGTACATTCAAGAGCACTCACATTTCCGCACCAGGTACATTGAGACAACCACCTCCAGTTCGACAACAAGGCGGATACGGTGCTCCTATAGCTATACAACAACAGCCCTACAATCCAACACCTTCATCTCCACCTTCCTATCAACCACCCGCTGGAAACAATTACAACAACAGCTATGGACAAGATATCAAACCCTCCGTCAACAATAGCTACAATAACAACAATTACAACTCTACTCCTAATAATAACTACAATACTAATACTCTCGCAAGTCAAGCTGCTGCTAAAAGAGCACCACCTCCACCTCCACCTAGCAGAAAACCTGTCGTGGCACCATCAGAACCTACTGCAAGAGCACTATATGCATTTGATGGGCAACAACAGGGTGATTTGAGCTTCCAGGAAGGAGATGTGATTACCATTGTGCAAAAGACAGAGAGCCAGGATGACTGGTGGACTGGAAAGATCAACGGTAGACAGGGCATTGTAAGTGAATTTAAGAGTGTTGGAAAAAGAAGGTGCTAATCATGTGTGTTTGGTCTTTGTAGTTTCCAGCAAATTATGTTCAATTACAGTAGACAATTCAATTTATATATATATATATAATAAAATGTCATATCCATTTTCTGCAACACGTGCCTAGTAGAGTAGAGTGAGAGCGAAAAAAAAAAAAAAAAAAAAAAAGCTACATCTGAAAATGTTGATTGTGGAGTATCTCCAAACCGTCGGCTCTTTATTGCATAAAATAGACAAACTAGTGTTGAGACATCTAGCACAACATCCAGAGATGGCTTGCAATGTCCAACAAGTCGATCGAATACTAGATTCAGGAACATGCGCAACATGACAGGAGTTATCAATGCGAATCTTCCACGTCACTTTGCTTATATAAGCAAACTTGAAAGGAAACGTTTGTATAAAAATGCCATTTCAACGTTTGTTTGGTTCGGTTTCTTTTATTCCGTTCAACTAAATAAATAGAATAGAATAATGACCGTTCTCCCAGAAGACCACGTTTACACTGACCATGTTCATCCTTGGGAGGAAATTGTCTATTATGTTTGTACGTATAACTGTAGAAATCACTGGACTTGCTGCTAACATCTGCTGCCACCACTAACAACAGCCCAAAATCAAGTGAGCAAACTACGCAGAAACAAGGACGCCCAAGCAGTGTATCAGAAATGGACTCAAGAGACACTCCAAACATACGGTTCCGTTGAAAACTTTCTCTTGAAAGAAAAACTGATCTGGCCAAAGGATGACCCCAAGCCAATGTTAGTGCTGCCAAATGATTTCCCTTATTCAGTCGATCCTGGGATTGAACATGTCTTGATTTGGTCCAAAGCACCCTTAGCTGCCGATTTTGTGGAATCGGTGTTGGATGAGAGATTTGGTGCTCATGTTTGGGAATGGGTCTATTTTGTTAATCCCCCTGAATGGCAGAGTGTGCCTACACTGCCTCATGTGCATGTCTTTATGCGAAAGAGATGCTTAGAATAAATGCGTTTGATTCTGATTTCGAGAGCAATACATGCCAACAAAATAAACTCGTATGAAATGCATGCATCAGCATGATTTGTTTTTAAGACATATCAATGCAATATGCATCGTTTAAGAGATATTGGTAGATCAAACAAGCGCAGTCTCATCCATGTATATCAAGACTGCAATACTGACTATTGTTACATTCAAGAGTGTTCGGCAATGCATACAATTTATATCATAAATTCAAATGGACTTATCGCAATCAAAGCACCGTGCAAATGCATGCTTGATCTATCTCCACGCCCCTTTCAAACCGAGCACGTACCATGCGACATGAAGAACGGATGCTCAGCACTGTTTTGTAAGTTGCAATACGCATCAGGATGCCTTTTTTTTTTTTTTTTTTTTTTTTTTTTTTTGGCTCTGCAGTCAACTCAGAACCAAACAGAAATGAAATGACTCACCATTTCACTCCTCTTTTTACTCTTATTTTTAAGTATCCGCTTCCTTTCAAAAGTATATAAGCAACGTTTTGATTCCATTTGATCATTCCCTTTCTTTCATTCTTGTACATTCTCAATTAGGCATTATGGCTGACAGCCCTTATACACTTGACAAGCTTCGTAGTACCTTGATTCGCTTGGAAGATACCATCATCTTTGGTAAACACTCGCCTTCAAATGTTGAAACGATTTTTTTTTCTCTTACTCCTTTGTTGTCTGATGTATAGCCCTCATTGAAAGAGCCCAATTCGCCTTGAATCCTTGTATCTATGAGAAAGGCGCTTTAGAGTTTAAGGGTGCAACTGGCGAACGTAGTTTTTTAGAGTATTTCTTCTGGGAAACCGAGAAAGTGCATGGTAATTATCATATCCTCTTGATGATAAAGAGAACGCTTTTCTGATTTGCATTTCGATTAGCCAAGGTGCGAAGATACACTAGGTAAGAATACATAAAAAGAAAACGACATGCCAATTTCAAGCATCGATGGTTGACCAAGAGCTCTTTGTTGCACACGCAGTCCTGATGAATATGCATTCACATCACCTCTACCTGAACCCATCCTCCCACCACTCGAGTTTGTGAAATTTCTTCAACCCAACGATATCAACGTCAATGACAAGATCATGAATATTTACGTCAAAGACATTGTGCCTACTATCACCAAATCTGGAGACGACATGAATTACGGTAGTTCAGTAACAAAGGATATTGAAGCATTGCAAGCCTTGAGCAAACGCATCCATTTCGGTAAAGCAGTAACACAGTTTCATCCCATGATCTGTCTACTAACCAGCTTACAACTTTGACTTTAGGCAAGTTTATTGCAGAATCCAAATTTAGATCGAATCCCGAAGAATACATTCGTTTGGCTTTGGCAGAGGACCGAGAAAAGATTGATGAACTATTGACAAATAAGGCTGTGGAGAAGAAGGTTTTGGAAAGATTGCATAGAAAGGCTTTGGTATATGGTCAAACTTTAGACGAGGAACAGGAGGGTACAAACAAGCATTTGCGTATTCCAGTGGATGTCGTTGTTGATCTTTACAAGAAGTGGGCTATTCCTTTGACAAAAGAGGTTGAGGTTGATTACCTTATTGCTAGAGGAAAAGAGGCTGCTGCTGCTAAAGATAAATAAAGCTTGGAGTTTATCTTGAAATATTCACACCATCTGAGTATTTGATGGCTTATTTCGAACAAATGTGGCATTTCTTGGGGGATGGGTATGAGGCTTTTATGCAAAGAGACAGCGACTTTATATCAGTGCATTAATTTGAATGACCAACTATTTCATGAGGTGATGCAGTCGTGTTTAACAGCTTGGCTCTGATGCATGAAACTCGTAAGGAACAGATCTTAACCGTCTACGGCAAATCCACTAAAGTACGCTTGCAAACATATTCAGGGAAGCATGTTTTGCTGAAGCTAATGCTATCCTGTATTAAGATTAAAGCAAACTCTACTTTTGGATAATAGTAGATCCACGTATTTACAGAAATATTAAGATCTTGCGGTAGACAAACCTTGATTTCTAGCGTATATTTTAGCTTAATTCTATCTGGTGCATTGGGTGATACTGTGGTCAGAAGATGAACAGATTAAATGGTTGTTTCTTCATGCATTTTAATGCTACATATTTTATTGTGTTAGAAGCTTTAGGTGGCCTGCATTAAAATCCTGATGGCCACAGGCCTTGAGAGACAAAGAGTATACATATTCGTAAGTTAATGATTGCATGCCTCATTGCGGCCCTGGTTCACTACTGACAGGAATGGTTTCCAAGGAACTGGTACGAGCATCACCTTGGAATACTCAAATGTATGCAAAAACACAGCAAAATCAAGGTGCATTTGAGTCGTGTTTTTCCGTATTAGAAGCTGCTTTAGATCACCAGAATAGCACCAAACGATTTCACTTGACTAGAACTAACTTCCTAAAACCTTCACTCAACTTTTTTGAAACCTGAAAAAACATGGTCAAAAACCATGAGGGATACATCATGGTTTTTATCTAAAATCAAACGATCGCATTTTTACCCCAAAAATAAAGTCTTTCAATATGGTGATATATTACATCAAATGTAGCTATGAATCCAACGCAACCCCTGAAACCACTTTTATAGGACTTTAATACGCAAAATCTCGACATTTTTGCCCAAAAACCTCATTTCATATTTTCTGAAATTGCTCAATAGGTTTGTTCAAAACAACTATACAAGTTAACACCATTGGATGCGCCACAAAGAGTACTTTTATAAAGCGTAAGGAAGCAATGAATGATTCTCGCATTTCACATAGTCGAATCTTTGAGAATAGTAAAATCAAGTCGTTTCTAAACAAAATTTGGCGTGTATGACATATCTGGGGCAAAAATTGTTTGAATTTCCATATTTAGTAATTTTGGCGAAGCCAAATTTTTTTTGTAATTGAAGGTTTTGATTGTAATAAATGCACGTAGAAAGTGGTATTGCTCTGATATTGGCAAGATTATTATCCAAGTTAAATTCTTGAATTTTACGGTTTTAATCCATGTAATCGCCTCATACAGTAAATTTAACGCCGAAGCAAAAGATGTTCATAAGAGTAGTAGGTGTCTAAATGACACGGTGCTTATGGTACTAGCAAGTATATTTCAAAGTATCCGAATACGGAATAATGTATACGTGTGCTTTATAGAAAGGTGGGCTTTAACTGATGACAATATATCATTTTTGCAATCACCTGTTGCAATTTTTGGCATCCCAGATACCTGGACAGCCAGATGTCGCAGCACATTTCAAACATCTTGGACTACTACAGTCTGTTCGTTTGTTTTTACCATTGCAGACTTCACTTCCACAACCTTTACACTTTCTTGCTGTAACCCTTTTTGTTATTACTGGTGCTTTCTGGTAGGGATGTGGATGGCACATCTGCAGTCGAGGTGAGATGAACCTGTGTGTTGGGACCAGCAAGGCAGTTTGGGGCCTGTGATCAGGAACGGGCAAGACATCTTGTAGTCTGTGGCTAGGAACAGGCAATGATGGCTGGAAATAGTAGCCAGCAGGGAGGACATTGTGCTGTAGGTGTGGCTGTTGTGGTTGCGGTTGAAGCAGTTGCGATGAAACAGATGGCGGCGGTATTTGTGCATCAATTGTGGCAGCAGAAACGACAGCAAAAATATTGTTGATGGATGGTATTCTTGGTGATGCTGCTGGCAGTAGTTGAGAAGGCTGATTAGTGGAGACGACTTGATGCTCAATGAGTCTCAAAGCTATTTGATGAATCTCCTCTGTTTTGGATACTCCGTCTTGTAATTCGAAATCTTTATAATACTTCTCGAGATGATCCGTGGTTTTATAGAATATATCAATACCGTTGGCCTTTTCATTGAACTTGCTGGCAAAATCAACAAAATTTATCCTTCTATTGTTGCTATTCTTGTAGTGAGTTTCATAAATGACCCTGAATTCGGATTTCTCCTTCATCGTATGGACAGCGAGCACGGCAAACTTTGTACATTGATTGTTTGCAACAAACTTGTAACGGCCAAGATGTGAGCGCAAAGTTGACCCAACTTTCATGAAGACAGTGTCTTGGAGCTGTGGAATTGTTTTGTCTATAAGAGGCAAGCTCTCATCCGTGATCTCAGAGGGCAAGATACCAATTTTGACCATCTCTTCATTTGGTAAAGGGCATATACCAAAGAGCTCACCAGAACCGCAATATTCCAAAGCATTCACAGACAAAGCGATGTTTCTTGTGTCAGCACTGAATCCCATTTTTTGACGCAAGAGATCAATATGCTGAACTAGCCAGGGATCATAATGGCTTTTGTAAATGACTGAATGCCTGTTCTTTGAACCCACGTCGAGATTATGTCTCAGCCTGTATTCAGTAAGCATCGCATTAGCCAGCTCTGGACCAGCACCAAACGACCCAAACTTGCGAATCAAGTTCTGATGGACTCCGCCTTCTAAAGAGTTTGTTCCACGGATGCATCTATAGAGTGTCAGCTTGAGATCGTCCAATTTTCCTGTCTTAATGTACAATTGTACATCTGGCGGATCAGACACATGGCCTAACTGCACTGTTCTCAAGACAGCAGCTGCTTGATCCCAAGATTTTTTATCAAACAGTGCTCTTCCAGATTTTGCGCACTTCAGAGGGCCGTAAGAAAGAAACAAGGATTTTAAAAGAGGAAGCAACACTTCAGGAGCAGACACCTTTCTTCGTACTCTTCTCCACAACCACGCACGATCGTATTTCATCTTCGAATCCCAGGTGTGTGTAAAGCTTGGATCCCTAAGTCTTTTCTGTGCAAATGCCGCGATGACCTTTTCTTTGTCAGTCTCATCAATCGTAAATAAGCTTTCACTAAATTTTCTAGTGAATTGCTTATACAAGGTGTGTCTCTTATAAGGCTTGATCATATCCATCAAATGAAAAATGTCTTTGACGACGCGAGTAAAAGCAATTTTGGGATCAGCATTATACCAAGCAAACTGTCGATAGCCACTGGTAAAGCCAGCCTTGTCAACCCTGTCTATAGCATCACCAAAAATCTCTTGCATCTTTGACTGAATTTCTGACTCCATAATAGCATTGGGATTGCTTACTGGCGTAGCTATTACAGGATCGCTAGGGGCGGTAGGATTAGCAGAGGAAATACTCGAGGCTTCAGATGGTGAAGCAGCTGTGATGAGATGAGCTGCAGGAACTCTCAGTTCAAATGGTGGTTCACCATATGTTTGCAAAGCAATACCATTTGCCAGATATCCAGGAACATATACTTTTGTAATTCTTACAGTTGCTGTGCTACCATTAACCACGATTTCGCCGTAGGCAACAGCTTGACTGTTTCGTGGAGGCATCACATCTACAAACGAACCAACTGGACAGGTAGGAAGCACACGATTACCAACAGGCAGATGATTCGCAGCAACACTGTAGATGGCCAAACTAGCCCAAGCATCAATTGCAGCATAATTTAGAAGATCTGGCGAGAGGTCAGCCATATTCCATGCGCTTCTTTGAGGGCCTTTATCAAGAGGGGCACCAAGTATACATAGCGAAATGTCTGACAATGACATTGTACCTGTTGAGATTAGCTGCCGTGCAGAACAGAATGATCCTAGCTCCAACTTCGTTTTGCATTCAATTCCGAACCGATTATTGAGACGAGAGAAATCAACACCAATGCTTCTTCCAACTTTCGTGATATCAGCATTTACAAGCACATCTACAAGCTCCTTGGGAAGTGCGAGCCAGGATCTATCAATATGCAGGACGTCCACTGTATTGCCATGAGCAATCTGAATGACATCAACTTGATCGTAATGCGGATCGTCATTCACATTCCATTCTGTGTCAAGTCCAATAACCGAGGGCTTGCCAGCGTTTCTCTCGACTGTCAACTTGTCATTCAGATCCTTCATCTTCCTAATAATCAACCCTACATCACGATTGAGATAGTCTACCTCAACATCATTTGGCAGCCTGAGGAATAACCGGTTTGCATTGCTGTTTGCAGTCTCTTGCTGACGTGGGACCTCTTGAATGACCTTCAAAGAGTCGAAGATGCTCTCCAAGAATCGTTTATCGCTTTGCACATTATCAGTGAAGAAAGCTACCGGCATCTCATGTCCATAAAGTTCGTATGCTTCTTTCATTTTTTGCAATGAATGCTTCAGATAGATAAGGGACTTTGAGGGGACCAGAACCTGATGTACGATCTCCTCATACTCATTCGTCACGGTGAACAAGGCAGTGAATACACCAGCATCCTCAATTTTAGCGATATGTTTCGGGAATTTGAAAGAGTGATCGCACTTAAGCACCTTGCCGTCAAGAAGCATGGCATGTTTGTCCATCTTTGGCTTGAGTTCCTCGATCATTGCTGTGTACAAAGTCCTGAAATAAGTGGCACTTGGTACATAACCAGCATACTGGTGAGGGTCTTCAAAATTCGAGTAAGGGAGGAACGAATAGTTTCGGAGGAGTCCTTTCTTTTTAGCCAAACATGACAGTAAGTACTGGAGTTCCAGCTGATCATGACGAAGAACATGCAATTCTCGGAGTAACTTTTGGAATCTCTGAGGACCCATTGAGTTTTGCATGCACGGACGAAGGAGATTTGCGACAGTTTTGGAAACACCTCCTTTGCTAGTCAAAACGGCAGGGAATTCCATCTGAAGCTCCTGTGGCAATTGTCGCATAATGATGGGGTCGTGAGATTGCCATGAGTCTTCAAATCCAGGCTTTTTGCATCCAGTCACTGTACATTCGTATCTGCATGACAACAGATAGAAACAACTAAATTTCATATTAGCAATCAAGCCAACGTTTCAGCCTTTAACTACTCTACTCTTACTTACCTTGCAAGATCAACGATTCTTCTAGCATGCGGATCCTTGTTGAAACCTTTGCTTTTCAATGGAGATTTACACTTGGGGCATTCTAAAGACTTGGACCTGTGTGGAAGCAAGTGATGAGGTAGCCACAGAAATACTCGAGGTTGATATAGGCTTTTATTGGGTTCCTCTTTCGCCGGTAACTTCTTCAGCAGTGCAAAATAGGGATTAACTGGCTCCACCCAAAAAGTATTCCTGTCGTATTCAACAGGACGTCCGTCCTCATGCAAGCGGGCACAAAGAGACTCGAAAAAGTCTCTGTGCTGAGTGTTGAGAGGGAGATCTTGGACAGTATCATTGTCTTCAGCCTCGCAGTTCTCTTCACCCTCTTCTAATCCAGCCTCTTCAGGGACAGAGAGCTCTTCTTGGCTTTCAGATGTTGATGACTCGCCCTGATTTGAGCTGCTTGAAGGATCAATACTTGTTGCTGCTGCATTGAATTTAGCTACTCGCTTGAAGGCTTGTGTGATTGTAGCTTGATTCGAAATAAAGCCTTTGGTAGCAGAGAATCGAAGGGTAGAAAAGCTGCGTGCTTTTCCTTTGTCTTTATTGTTGCTATGTTTGGTAACTTTCCCCATTACTGTTCACAAAACGCATAAATAAATGAATATAAAAAGGAGAAAGGGGGTAAATCAGATTAGGTTTGAAAGTATAGTAGGGCTTTTAAATTTCATATATATTTCTACAGCCGGCCCTAATTTATGATTTTATTGGCCAATATAAACCAATCATTTATCTTATTAGGGCCGGAGTTTTGCCCCAGGTATGTTATCCCCGCCCAAAATTTTGCCAATCTGGAACAGAGATGTAGCGGAGATTTAATCCACTTTGGCTGGTGCAGTAGTGTTCTGCTGATCGTGATGGCACTCCACGAGTTGGAAGCTCGCACTTCACAACAGTTCTATGCAACTACCTTTTTCAACTTTCAAAAGTGTTTGATTATCTGGGCAGGCTTCTTAGCGACTAGGATTACACTAGAAATGCAACCAATACCCTGGTAGATGGATCGTTATACATTGGGCTGTGCCAAATAAACAATTTCACATAAAAACAGATGCAACCCATTTTTAATTACACTTCGAAACAAGTCTGATAGTAGTAATACAACCTGATTTTGAAGAATCAAATATGACAGCAGCATTGAACAAACAAACTCGATTCATGCATGGATAGACGCCCCCGAGGAAAGTTTAATGATTTGATATTCCTGCCAATCAATCTAATTTTAAAATTTGCCTCGTCATAATGTGATGGTATCTGCTAGTAAGATACAAATCAATGCAAGTATCGCCCACGGAGAGAGAGATTTCTCAAAGGAGAAACATGGTTTACTGTACGTATTTTCAAACTCTTTTTTGATTCTTTTTTTTTTCTTATTCAAATATCTATATCATGGAGCGCTCCACCTTGACAGAAGAACGATTAATGACACAACACAATCTGAACCGGCCTCAGTCACCACCTGCACCTCGTCTTGCTCGAGCCAGTGTTTTTAGCACTGCACACACCAATAGACCCAACCCCAATGCCACCATCAATACCATCCGTTATCCACCTCGCATTCCAAGATTAAGGCGACTATCACAAGCGATTGTGAGAGCTGCGAATGGCATGACCACAGAACGGCCTAGTAGCATCAGCTCAGCAGTCTCCATGACTAGAAACGTGCACAGAGAACCAGGGTCTTCCATTGATCCCGACGCATACCATCGCATTAGCAGTAGTGACAGTGCTCATGAAGAAGACGATGTGATTCTCAACAACAGTATATACGATCTGCACTGTGTGTCTGATGAAAAGGCGGTTGATTTAGCTCAAATGTGCAATGTGGATATTCAAAAGGCGCCGTCGAATACAAGCTATGTTGCATTGGAGTTTGGGGTGGTATCAGAAGATGGAGGACAGTACAGCTCAACGTACAGTATACACAATATACTCAAGAATGACGGTACAGTGTATTGGTACGTTGTGCATACTATTGGGATGTTTGATTGTCATTGATTGTTTTTGTTACAGCTCTGAGCGATGTGGCACCATCAACATATTGCTGAGATATCGAGGTTGGGAAGGCATGAAGAATCAACGTAGTAAATATTGCGTGCTATCGCACATTGTCATCAAATCACCTACCCATGGATATACCGCACCGTGCAAAGAAGGCATGATATTCATGTCGCATAAGCCTATTGATATTGAAAGTAAGTCCTCACAACTTGCCACGCCTTTGCGGAAGTGCTGATCAAAGCTGTTTATTAGGCACCCGCGCGTTTGACTTGTTTACCAAAGACAACTTTGAAAGATACACGCACATGAATCACGACAATTTAGACGATACAGATCCAATCGCATGGTTCAGTGCTTCAGATCAACGTCAATGTGTAGTGGACATGCAAGAAAAGAGCGGAAGATATGTTTTAATCAAATTACTGCGAGCAGACTATGAATCCGAGAATATGGATTTGCAATACATTGGGTTTGTCGGTTATACAGGAAGCAGGTGTTTTGCAAAGGCAAAGATTTGCTAGTATAGAGTATAGTTTATTTACAGTGTTTCGTCTCCTTGCTGCTATTAATCCTCATTTTGTTGCTCTTGCGTGCGTTTTCTCTTTCTCAATTGCTCCTTTAATCGCTTTAAAAAGCCTCTACCCTTCTCTATTTGGAAATCATCACCGCTATTCAATAAAGCATTGACCAGCCCAGTTGCAATACTATCACTGCAGTAGAAAACAAGTTAGTACCCTGTCATAGCTTTCCAAGTCAGTATAGACACTTGCTGTAATTGAGTATCTTCAGCATCTTTCTCTTGTTGTCTCAAATTCACTGCCTCATAGCCAGGAATATTGGGTGCAAGATTGAAATGACGAAGCTCGAAACCACCCAAGAACTCATTGTCAGTAGGGTCTCTGAAAGCCATAGTGCCAAAGCCGTCTGCCTCGTCATCATCGTCCATGTCCTCGTAATCATCGTCATCCTCGTCAGGTAAATCAGGGCCTAATAGATCACTGAGGTAATTGGCATAACGAGGCTGACCTGTAATGGTCTCTCTTTCTTCATCCTCCTCGTCCTCCTCGTCCTCCTCATCCTCATCCATGTCTTGGTCCTCGTTGGCTTGTGTAGGTAAATAGTCCATGTCATCCTCTTCTTCGCTTGAGCTGGCATCTGGGTCGACGATCATTGAGCCGGTGAAATGCACAGGACTAGTCGATGGATTGTTCAGTACATTTGCTACATGCAACCGACGTCTTACTTACTTGACGCCTTCCACTACAAGGGTTGCCTTGTCCTCAGCGATGAATGTATGGCTCAGGGATTGGCATTCCACCTACACACATGGACGTTTAGTGTAACAGATTCTCCATCAGCATTGCTCACTGTTGATGTGTCTACACGTTGCTTACCAAATTTCTATCCAGAGTACACAAGGTGAATGCATGCCCCTTTGATTTGACTTTGATGATGGTTTTTCCCTTTTCTGGTGTTTCTGGTAATGACGCCTGTGTTGGTTGATTTGCACTAAGTGACCCTATATATATATATATACTTGGGCCATCGTTTATACTACCTGACGAATTTCAAGAATGCCAGGTGTTTGCATTGGAAAGCTCTCCCCAGGATTCAACGTGCAGCCTACAGCGCTTGGTCAGTGTTTGATCTGGTGGCGTTGATTGCAAAGGAAAACTTACCCCAGAATTTGACAGACATGATTTGAATGTTTAAAAGAGGTGCTGTACAAGCGAAAAAAATCTTCCCGTTTATAAAAGCCAAGAGCTATCATCCGTAAAACTCCGTCCTTCTCTGTTCCACCACGCACATTGCTTAAAAAAAAAAGGCTCGAGGTCAAGATGAAGGCTCTTTATTTTTCTTATTAATCTCTCTAGTCTGTTGCAAGGTCATATCCATGTCTGGTATAAAGAATAGAACGTATAATAGAAGAGGCAGACCACGAAGAAACAACGTAACAGCTCTGCAACAATATCATCTTAAAGAAACGGCTCTCGCTTCAGACGCACTATTTGATCTCGATGAAAATCAGCCACTCACCATTGTGCAGCCTGCAAAGAAGGCATCACCGCTATCGTTAGCGTCAGTCTCTTCGTCCCTGGCATCTTCGATTGAAGACGACACTTTTGATAAAGAGTTACCTACAGTAACTGAACGCGACTCATCATCAGCATCAACAGCAGAGCATCCCATCAACTCCGATGTCTCTCATCTATCAGATATCAATGTCATTGCTTTTGAATCATCAGAGCTTTCATCAGAAGATGATTCTATCAACACAGCTACACCACCGCCACTGCCCACACACACATCCACTGTAAATACATCCCAAGGCGTTAATCTGGATCAGCTGCCCAAGGTGCACTTTGTAAAGGGAAATATGGATGAGGACAACAATGGATTACATGATGATGCAGACGAGGATGAAGAAATATACCAGCAGGAGCAATTAGCCCAAGAAGAGCAATTGTTGATCCAGCATTACCAAGCACAGCACCAAAGCAGCTCCAGCAATAGTGTATTGACAAGTAACAACAAGGACATCTTGAAGCTGAGCCGCACTTTTAACCGACCAGAAAACCATTATATTCATTACAACGAGCTCTCCGACGTAGAGCTATACGACTCTGTTGAATATGACATGGACGAGCAAGATCAATGCTGGCTTCGATTGTACAACAAGGAACGACGCAAAGAGTTGTCAGGCGACATTTCCCCTTATTTATTCGAATGCATCATGGACAAATTAGAAAAGGAATGGTTCAACTTGGTGAGTATCTCTCTTTGGCCGTGTGGTTATAGAGCGCTAATAGCCTCCATGTCTTAGATCAAAGATACACCAAAACCTGAAACGGAGCAAGTGTTACTGCCTGAAGATTCCGCTTGTGTGGTATGCGATGATACAGAAGTGGAGAACAGCAATGCAATTGTATTCTGCGATGGCTGCAATGTAGCTGTTCATCAAGACTGCTATGGCATACCGTACATCCCTGAAGGCCAGTGGCTGTGTAGAAAATGCATGATCTCACCCGAATTTCCAGTATCTTGTATCTTTTGTCCTAACGAAGGTGGCGCATTCAAGCAAACAAACACCAACCAGTGGGGACATCTGTTATGCGCTATTTGGATCCCAGAAGTCGGTGTCAGTAATACAATCTACATGGAGCCTATTGATCAGATTGAGAATATACCCAAAAGTCGTTGGAAGCTGACATGCACCCTATGTCGAAAGAAACAAGGCGCTTGCATCCAGTGTGATAATAAACATTGCTTTTCAGCGTTTCATGTGACATGTGCAAAGGCTGCAAATCTTTGTATGAAGATGAACTCTCAGTCATCTCAATCAGAAGAGGGCGTGATTTTGAAAGCGTATTGCGAGAGACATACACCAAAAGACTACTACATAGAGAAACCGTCAGTTGTAGTTAACAGCAGCATCCCAGATTGTCGTCGTCATCATCGTCGCAGTAGCAGTGAAGAGGAAGAAGTAGACGGAAAGGAAGAGGAAGATGGCGCACCACCAGCGAGAGGAGAATTGAATGGAACAAGACAACGAGGCAGAGGACGTGGACGTGGACGAGGCGAAGGCAGAGGTCGAGGTAGAGGTCGAGGCAGGCCCAGTAGACAGGCATTAAGCGATCAGCAACAACAGCACATGGATGAAGCCAACAATAAGGAAGCTCGTGCTCATCAACACCACTACTCCACTGGCGCCCCCATTGCCCCCGACATCATCTTGGCAAAGATTGACAACTTACCATGCGTACGATTCTCAGGCATCCGAAAGCGACCTCAGGCAGTTACTGCCATTGCGCATTACTGGTCATTAAAGAGAGAATCAAGGCGAGGTGCTCCCTTGCTGAAAAGATTACATTTGGAGCCCTGGACAGCCTATTCAAAATACACGGCAGGAGAAGACGACCAGTTGGTTCGAAAGATGGTAAGTGCAACACTACTGACAAGTTACTGCTAGCTCCGCTTTCCTCATCTTACCACATCACAGGTCATTACTCAACTACGTGCAGATCTAGAAAAGGTGCGCATGTTGTCTGAGCAAGTGCAGAAGCGAGAGCGACTCAAATTGGAACAGACAAAGAAGCAGAAGGCGTATTTAGAGATGATCTTCTTTCCATTGGAATATGTCATTCGACCGGTATTGAACCAGTTCATGGAGATTGACCGCAAAAAACTGTTTTTAAATCATGTCACCATGGATGAAGCAGCAGACTACCACAAAATCATCAAGCAACCCATGTGCTTTTCTGAAATCTGCCAAAAGCTAGCAAGCCACTCTTACGCCACACTGGATCAGTTCAAAGACGATGTACGATTGATTTGGACCAACAGCATGGACTACAATACGGCGGATACAAGCTTCTATAAGGTGGCCAGTAAACTGAAGAATGCATCACAGAAACTGTTTGACAGCGCAGAAGCCAAGCTGAGTCGACTTGGTCTATTGCAAGATGGCATGCTGGATGAGCAAATTGACGATGCTCTGTTTACTTATGATGCTACTTTTGATGAGGACGATTTAATCGATGTAGAGGAACATCAGCCAGTTCAAGTGGTAGATACGGAAGCTGAGGCTCGCTTGAAGTTAGAAAAGAAGCGTTTGATGGCCGAGAAAGAGGCAGAACATCAGAGAGCTATCAGAGCTAGAGTGGAAGGTAGAGCCAAAGCAAGAGCATTGCGCGAAGAAAATAGACGAAAGGGCATTTTATCGCAAATGAATCCAGTTGAAGAGGAGATCAAGTCAAGAACACTTCGCAAGCTGAGAGATCGAGGCCATCTTGCAGTCCCTGTCAATGCTCCCTCCAGTCCAAATCAAGGCCCTTTTCTGGATTCAGTTACAAACGACAGTCTGGCACACTTGCCTTCTCAACCACGACTCAATATGGACCGTAATGAAACTCCAATGACGCTAGCTGAAACCACCATTGAGGAGCAACAACCAGCATCAGCACAGCCTGTCAATCACACAGCCGAGCAAGTGAATGATCTCAAAGTAGAGCAATCAGTCGATTCATCAGCGGCCCTTAGAGAACCGTCTAATTTATTAATTACCCAGGTTTCATCTTTATCAACAGCAGAAAGTGACGCTTGTGTGGATTCGCCCATGAGAGACTCATTCCTTGATCAAAACAACAAAGCGGAGAAGAAGGAGACACGGGAGCCATCTATCTTACAGAGTAAAGAAAAGCACAAAGAGACCAGTTTCATGCCTACCAAACGCAAACATTCATCTCTTTGTGTGACACCAAGATTGACTCGTAGCAACGGCCTACAAGCAAGCATAGAAGAACTGACGAAACGTCCCAAAATATCTCAAGAAGCGAGAGCCTTGTATGCCTCCTACAATGGTGTCTCTCACTTGGATCGTCCTCAGGAAGTGTACAAAGAAAACCGCAAAAAGCATGCGCCTGTGGGTTGGGTTTGGTTGGAAGACGATGATGCTGACGACGATGACGATGAAGAAGAAGAGGGGGGTGACGACAGGCAAGAAGCCAACATGGATCTAGATAAAGCTTCAGCCGGAGGTACTGGCTCTGCGAAGAAACAAGCAAGACTAGGACGCAATGATATTCCTGTTCCTCGATTTAACAAGGGTGAAATTGTGTGGGCTCGCGTCAATAAATACCCATCTCATCCTGCCAAGGTAAGTTTCAATCATGTAGCTTTGACGTATATGCTTACTGTTGCGCTCTAGTTTTTGAATCTGTCAGACGAAGAAGCAGGCCCCAAACTCGTAGCCAGTCGAAGATATACAGGTGATGTCTTGGTAGAGTTCCTTAAGGTGCCTGAAATGCATCGATTTGGCTGGGTTGGACGTAGAACGATTTGTGAAATGGGCGATCCTCAAGTGGATAGACAAAGATTGGAAGAAACTTTGCAAAAAAAGATGAAAAAGAAAGAGTATATCCAAGAGGCTAAAGAAGGGTACCGATGTGCAGGATCCATATTGGGCCTGAATCCTGAGCCTCTTTTGAGCGAAGTTTTTGATCGACCACCAGAGCAAAGAAGAAAGCGAAAACATGCAAGCAGCAAGAAGCGTAAATAAATCTCACCATCATATACAATTTTACATTCATTTCAACACAATAGCAAGCATATAACATTATCCTTCATACATATATATATATACACTATCACCATCATTTCAAATTACATATAAACGAGTCTTTTTATATACACCCTATGCCACAATAATACAGTTTCTGCCATCCAAGAATTATTATTAAAGTATACGAGTGTTTACGCCTCGGATGACTCTTTACCTTCACTTCGCTTCGGTGAGAACCAACTTGCGCAGCAGCAGCTCACGCTACAGATTGCCCTTACGTAGCTTATCAAAATACTACTACTTTCATGTTGACCATCCACTTACACATGAAAACCCTTCATACTATATGTGAATCTGACTCTTATGTGAATCTTACATCCATATACGCGTAGCTACTTCATATACGGGCAAACAGCTTACTGGTCTTTCCCCTTTTTAGTCCTTAGTGTTCCTGATGCAGCAAAATCTGAGTGCATTTGAGCTGCGTTTTCTTGTGTTCAAGGCCGTTTTAGATCGCTAGAATATCACCAAACAATTGCTCTCATCTGGCAGTTACTTATGGTCACTATTGCTCAACTTTTTGAGGACTAAAAAAAGATGGCCAAAAAGCATGAGGTATCCCTCATGGTTTTCATCGAAAATCAAACGATCGCGTTTCTCACCTTGACAATGAAGACTTTTACTATGGTATATCTTGAATCAAAATGTTTCTATCGATCCAAAGCAACCTCTGAAATCATCTTTGTGGGACTTTGATAGGTAAAACCTCAACTCTTTGGCCAGAAACCTCTTTTCATATTTTTGCAAATTACTCAATAAGCTTATTCAAAACATCTATCTTACTTGGTACCATTGGATGCGCCTTAAAAAGCACTCCAAGAAAGCTTAAAGGGGGGTATGGGATGATTATTAGATTTAATATAGTCGAATCTGGCAAAATAGTTCAATCGAGTCGCAGATCATCAAGATTTGGCCAGTCTGGAACAGACTAAGAGTCTGAGTTGGAACTAATTTTGGCTGGTGGGGCTAGCTGGCTGGCAAACTCATCAATGCCCTTTTCATCATGAAGGCAATACAGTAATAGATGCTTTTGAAGCGTATGGAAGGTAAGTGGCAAACTATATAGTACTATATTTAACCATGGTATCTTCTTGTAATCTATCTTAAATAACGCCAGTCCATCAAAATACTTGTTAGATCAATTTTTTTTCTTTCTGAGGCTTTGAAAGTGTCTATGGACTATTAGGTTATGCTAGCATTGTGTGAACAAGGTTCTCAGAGCAGTTTCAAGAGCCAGAGAATGAAGCTCATCTAGAGGTTGATCTAAGTAAATAGCAGTAGATGAGAACAGCATATACTAAAGCTCTTTTGGACAAACAATTGTCTACAATAATGAGTACCACATCCTTTTTTAAAACTCAAGTCAGATCAAACAGGTAGGAAACAAGTGATATAAAGCAAAACCAATACCTTTTTTCTTCAGATTTTATAACTGATATGACCAAAAAGCGAGTTCAAAACTTTACCTTACCTGTAAGTATATTGAATAGTGCCATCTTACTTCCATAACCTGAGATTCATCACTGCCATGTTCTAGGGTACAAGCAGCCAGGAATCAACATTCTCTGACCCATCTGGTATGCTATTTTCATAACGATATAGCAAGTAGAAGTGAATAGGCTTATATCATGTTTAGAGGCAAAGTTTCCTTTTCGTTTCGTAACTGACAAGCGTGCTGTAAGTGATGATAGATGCCACAGCAGTATACTTATCTGACTCAAAGTAAACAGTGTGCAGCTACAGATTTCCCTGATTCTAGTGTGCCCGCCCCTAATAGCCAGCCGCCAACATGTAATCATAGCACATACTCTTACCGACTTTACGACAGCGATGCTAGTTCAGTTTTACCAATGGATGGTATGCAAGGGCTTATTTATTCAAGCAAGAATAGTTTTTCATTCCGCCACTATTATAGTACCCATGCCATCGCCGGATGTGGATACTAATGATTGCTACAAGCATTTACCCTCTGAATGGACCGATGAACAGAAAACACGACAACTGTTGATTTGGCTCATGGAAAGAGAGGCTAATATAGAGTCTTCACCGGAAACACATGTAACTGCAGAGGCAAAAAGAGCTCGATTGGTTGCCAACAAATTGAAGCAAAAAATTATTAAAGACATGAAGGAAGGAAAGGTTGATGTTTCATGTTACAATAGACCTGACAATATAGAGGAAGTAGAAGAGAAAGAGAACCCTCTCAATGTAGCCAATGCAGAGATGCTAGAAGCATTGTCCAACGCAAATGAAAAGTAACTTAATTAACACTATTTGGCTGCCATTGATTGATTGATGATAGAGAATACTGTAGCCTTTCTAATGAAATTGAGGACTGGAAGAGCACAACTGGAAATATATATCAAGTTCATGCTGAAGCAATCGATGCTATTCCAACGGAGACAGCTATCATCCACGAAAGTGTCGATGTAGACTTTATACTGCAACATCTCCATGAGGAGCAGCGACAATTCTACAAGGATTATTGCGCCACAGAAGAGACATATACAATAGAAACCCCTGAGATGATTGATCCGGGCATTACTCACATTAGACAGCAGTTAAATACGATAAATCAATTTCAATTACAAGCCGGGAAAGTTTTTGGTAAGCAAGAGTCAAAGCTCGCAAAGAAAATGCACGAGAGAACACAATACATACCAGAAGGCAAACATTACAGTAGAGTGCAGTATCTGGAGACTGTTTTGAAGCATGTTCTTACTGAAACACCTCGATACAATAATATGACAAACCATTAGCGTGGTATTAAACCAAATCCAGCGGTTGCTATTTATTGAAGGATGTATCAAATGAGTAAAGATACAGACTATACAGAATAACTCGCATAGTATAAATGAATTATGTGAATGAATAACTATTAAAGATGACATACTGTAACATGTCTCTGTGACAAAACTTGCGTAAAAAATAACGATAATATATAGTGTAACTGAATTCTAGATTGGAAGGATTATTGTTGAGAAATGGATTTTTTTTTTTTTGGAAAAAAGGCAATGTTGAACCATGATGTTCGTATGAGAAGCTGTTAATGCAAGTGATTATGAGTAATAAATGGATGGATGCAATGTTGGGAAACACTGTAATCAAAATCGTTTGTTGATGATACCTTGTTGCTGTAGTGTGGTTTAGCAAAGGTTGAAGGTTGTGTTTCGCATCTCAGCAAGAAGAGGAGGGGACAGCTTTTTCGCATTCTATGTTGTTGGTAACGATGTTATATCAGAAAGATGATATGCCTACTTTGAGGGGTTGTCAAATGTAGAAAGAGATTTTCAGATGCTACATTGGCTGCCAAATAATTATAGCGGGTAAAATGTAGAGCAAAGCAATAATATTGTAGAAGGGCCCGTGTTTCGACACTGCTATTCCTTGTTCAACTGTCAAAACTCAACCAAGCATTAGTTGAGTCTTGCTACTCTGTGTTTGGTCTACAAAATGAGAGCTCATTTATGTGTCTGTAACGCTTGCTTGCAAAAAAAAATGGGGGTTGGACTTCCAAACTGGAGTTTACACTGGCAAAAAAACGGAAACGACCATGTAATGCTCAACTCTAGTAAACAGAAGACTTGGGGCGTGGAATGGCTAATAGCAACGCACAACAAGAGGTTTATATGCTCCACTGTAGCAAAAGTTAGCCTTGATCGGTGGATTTTGGACAATTCTGGCTGGGGCTGACCTATTATGCATTACCAAATTACGAGTGCTAATGCTACAGAAGTTTCAACTAAGGCTTCAAAACGATAGGCGCTTTGCAGGTCTACGCAACGGAGAATGCCATAGGTAAAATGATACAGATTTAGCAATCACTTTTCTTGGAAAACCTTGAGAATATATTCTTTTTTAGATACAAATTATAAATACACTATCAAAATTAGTAGCATTTGAAGCTCTTTCTATATCTTGCACCAAGTTGCGTGGCTAATATGACTCTATTATGAGTTTTTGGACATTTTCTCTGGTTAAAATTCGTAAAATACACGATTTTGAGCAAAATCATAAAGTGAACGTATGTTTAAGGCTTAAAGTTTTTACAACACAATAGATCCTGAGTAGGGCTATCGAATGGTCTTTATTTTACTCAAATACGATGCGTCTTTCCCGAGATATGATCAAAAATTTTCTCGCGCAAAATCATTGACTTTTGGTCAGAATTTGCCTGTAATGGCAAGGCAAAAATCTGGATGACAATTTTTTGGATGTATAAATTTGTGAATATCTCCTGATAGCGTTATGCCAGAGTTTTGAGACACTGCTCATTTGAAAGGATTTTGTTTGCTCTACAGCATGACAGGTATTAAACGTAAAGTTTTGATGACAAAAATGCGATAATTTATTAAAAACTATCAAAAAATTGCAAAAAATATCGTATCAAAAATCAGGCTAATAACTTGGGCTAATCCACTTGATATTAGTATCATTCGATTTGCCTCTAAATTCTACCATAAGTTTGGTTTAGCTGGAAGCAGTTTTATCATCGCAATCGCATTGTATTGTGGTTGAAAGATCTTAGACACCCATGGATCCTTATTTTGAGCAATATGAAGGCTGGGCTATGGATATTTTGAAATACCGTCTTTTCAGTATGTGGCTAAATTAGAACGCAAAATATGCTACCTTTGTTAAATACAACCTCTTAATTACAATTGACCGATTGATAAACAAGGTGTTGGCAAACCTTGTAGCAGAAACTGTGGAATTTGAGGCTTGATAGACTAAAATTCACGGAAAAAAAAGAATCAAAAAACAGTAATGTCAACTTGATAAAGGTATGTTTTATTATCAAACTGACAGGTGTAAAGTAAAACTGAAGTCTCTCTACTGGCCAGGTAGATGATCCTTCTTATATCCTATAACAATGGATAAAAGTTCTATTAATTAGATTGACAAATAAGTCAACTCAGATCAACTAATGTCTAATCATGATTTAGCTTTGCCTGGATGAATAATTAAACTCTCATCCAAAGTACCCCGATCTATCCTGATCTATCCTTTCTATAATGATAGTTAATATTGATCTAGTAGCATGTATCCGATAGGTACAGTCTCCTTAGTCTATATCAATAGTACACATCTGAGTGTATATCGCTAAGCATACATCTTTAGCATGTATCTGGATATATGGCATGTCTATAGCATATCGTATGCATGTCTATAACATGTCTCATATATAGTACAAGTCTGTAGTACATAAAGTATCTGTAGCTAGTATCACGGATATAAGCATGTGTCTTATAGCGTGGATCATGAAGTGCACATCTGAAGCAACAAGCTCATATTGCATTACTCTTGGTGCCTATCCAGATATGGTAAACATCCGTAGTCAATGTCGGAATACAAGTACAAGTCTATAGCGCCATCCATGTCCATGGTGCCATCTATAGCCTATATCTTATATAGTATGAATCTTATAGTACTAGCGTATCTGAAGTCCATATCTTCTTATAGCATAAATCGGTATCGTACATCTAATCCAGTGAACATACAGTTTATATCTAAATTTGGCAACTGGATGAACTGTCGGAATACAGATCATAGTGGATGTATTCCACAGATATGTCTGTGTTGTGCAACAACATGGACAAGCTATGATAATTGAAGTGCATCTCAGCTACCTAAATACTGAGGTTCACCAGATGAGGTAAGAATTGTACAAGATAAATTGCTACTTTGGCATTCAGAACTTAGTAGTATAAATAGAATAACTCTGATCTTCATCAATAAATCTTTAGTTTTTGTGTCTGATCTTATTCAAATAAGTTTTTTCTTGTTTTTATAATATCGAACATTTTTTATAAGCTACAAATAATAATCCTTTTATTCTTTGTGCTTAACACATTATTTTACTATTGAATAATGAAGGATTTAAATTGTATCAATATTTGGATACATTTTTATTACAAATACAAAATTATAATACATGACAGATCAATAGGAGATTAATTAGCTGTAACTCTTCGTTGTTCCAACCTCTTAGCCAATCAGATTGCTTGAAAACTCCGCTGACCTAAAAAAAATTTTGCGAGGGTTTCCCCCTGTTTTGATGTGAGGCAAAATTTTAAGCGCCGCTATATATAGCAATATAGCCGCTGCTATCATCAAATTTCCCTCAGGTGCTAGAGCATGCCTTACTTACACCACCTAGCTTTAAATTCAGGCATTGAGACCCTCAATCATCACTAAAGTAAGTAGCAATAACCAAGTGGAGGCAGCCTATCCACCTCCTAGCCTCGGATAAAGTCTTGTTGAGCTTCAGGGATAGGCACATCCACACAACGTAAAAAAGGTATGCTTCAAAGAAACATAAAAATAATAAAAGAATGAAGAAAAGAACATACTACTACTACTATAAGAGTATAGTGGTATGTAGGCAAAAAAAAAGAGGCACTCACACGAAGCGAGTCAAAGAAAAGTGTAACGAATATAACACCGCCAACAAAAGAAAAAGAAGAAGAAAAAAGCGCAACAAGGCAAACATCATGAATGCATTATCACGAGAAAGGAAGCAATAATATAAGCGTTCAAAGAAGTTTCATATCATTGCAACCAGAAAAAAGAAGACACTTACCACTTACTATAGCCACAGATAGACCAGAAGAGTATAGGCAATCACCGGAGATAGACCATAGAACAAGCATACAACAAATACAGTAGACCGGGAGAGACCATTTTAGCAGCAGCAGCAGCAGTAGCAGCAGCAGCAACACCAGCACCATAGACAAACTAAAGAACAAGCGCCATCAGCAGAGACCAAACAAAGACCAAAGAAGCTATTTACCACTTATCTCCATCACAGATAGACCAGAGGATATGCAATCACTGAATATAGACCAGAGAACGAGCATGCACCAAAGACAGTAGACCAGGAGAGACCATATTAGCAGCAGCAGCAGCAGCAGCAGCAACACCAGTACCATAGACAAACCGAGAAACGAACGCCACCAGCAGAGACCAGACAAAAGCCAAAGAAGCAATCACCAGACATGGTAAACCAAAGAAGCAGGCAGCAGAGAAGACAGAGAAGGAATGGCAGCAGCACTCACTCAAACAAGCAAAGAAATTATTAAAACCTAATAAACAAACTGAATTAATGTTAATCCTATGCCTTCCAGTGCTCGTTATCGAATGGTACGTAACATATTCCACTTCAAAGAAGCAGTATCAAGTACTCTTAACAGAACAAGACAGAGTTATCGGAAGCTAGAGTGTTATTATCAATCAAACGGTCTCCAAATCCACCATGGTTTGATACTAAAACGCGTTTCGCAAAAAGGAGAAAAAACGAGGGGTATGAAAGAATGAGAGAGCGCCCTATCCGACGTCACGGCCAGTAGATTTGTCCTCAGTTTTTGTCGTGGCAGCTCTAATTGCGGCAGCTCTAATTGCGGCAATTTAATTTGAAACTGTGCAGTGGTATTTTCGTGTTCAAACTTGACTTGATCTCACATCCTTTAAACGTTTTTGCTAAATTTGGCTATGAAAACTGTCGTTGTTACACCCAACCTTCTAATACATATCCAGAGGACTAAAGAAGCCGCATTGAATGGTGCTAATTACTTTTAGATTTCAGACAGAAAGTAATGAGCAATTTGCAAATATATGAAAACATGTTTTTTGCCAAAATGTCGAAATTTCACATACGAAAATTTCATAGAAAGAGTTTCAAGTGCTGCATCCAGTCTTTATGATCAATTTGATCTTATTTGTATCATAGAGAAAGTCTTTATTCTTGGGGTGAAAAACGCGATCGTTTGATTTTCAAGAATTTTTCCTTGCTAATACTCATGAAAAAAATGAGAATTTCTATGAATTTTCAATGACCCAAAAAAAAATTGAGATAAAGCATCAGTAAGTATCGCATGGACAAGAGGAGTCGTTTAGCCATATTCCAAGCGCCCAAAACGCTTTGTAGCATCAGTTATTCGTGCTTCAAAATGGCTAGATTTGCACAGAATTCAACCTAAAACGACGGCGTAGTGGGTTGTGTTGCCGAACAAGTACGTAAATTACAGTGCTTTATAGCGGCTGGGATTTTCTGCATTGTACGAAACTCAATTTCTAAGTGATAAGCTGATGCATTTCACACCACAACCCATCATATTACACCTGATACGACACAAGGCCAACATCTCATCGGTTTCTACATGCATTACAAAGCATACAACAAACTATAGTCTACACGCGCAACAACAGGACATATCAAACAGTCAACTAGTTGGATTACTATTACTGAAACAAAACCATTTACTTTAATGACAAGAAAAGATTACAACTACATCTATTTCTAGATTTTCTACACATATTATTTAACACAATCTACTCTATCGTCACATTTGAATTTACATCTCAGGATCTGACATTCAAAAAGATACAAAAAGGACCACCATACATATCATTTATGTGATATGAGTTATCCAACGCTTTGTTGAATGCGTTTTATCATGAATGCTTTTATATTCTAGTCCTAAAGCTCATCAGGTCTTCTTTTTAATTTTTAAATCCGCGGCCACAGTAATTTTAAGACTTGAGCGTCAATGCTATTTTGCAAATTTGAATCTCTCAACTTACTCGGATTGACCAAGATGCTTGTTAGGCGAACAGGGCACTTTTGATGGCCCTACACACTAGAGACACGACTGTATATCTGGCCGTAAAGTTAGACTTAAAGTCTATTCACAATGTTGGGCAATTATAATTAATTAAGGAGGAAAATGGCTGATACAAGACAGGCTGATTTGAGGTCAGCACAATCAGGAAGATAAAACAACAAAATCTTGTGT
Source organism: Mucor velutinosus (assembly GCF_035048745.1). Taxonomy (NCBI): domain Eukaryota; kingdom Fungi; phylum Mucoromycota; class Mucoromycetes; order Mucorales; family Mucoraceae; genus Mucor; species Mucor velutinosus. Next base: position 633,571 of record NW_027041908.1, read on the forward strand.
CAAAATCGAGCCAAAAGAGATTCATGATAACTGCAAATCCTGCGATACAAGAATCAACATCAACAAATTATAGTAAAATCAAGTTGAAGTAGTTTCCTGGAACTATACTGCCGGAAAGGTCATCCTCCGCCAAATTACCCACAAAAACGATCGCTCAAGGCAAACTTTTGTTATAGTGGTGTTGTGCCAGAAGGGCTACAACTGTCTATAAAGATTAAGGTATTCTTGATGGGTAGATATGTCTGTGTTGTGCAACAACATGGACAAGCTATGATAATTGAAGTGCATCTCAGCTATCTAAATACTGACGTTCACCAGATGAGATAAGAGTTGTACAAGATAAATTGCTACTTTGGCAATCAGAACTTAGTATAAATAGGAAAATAACTGTTGTCTTCATCAATAAATCTTTAGTTTTTGTGTCTGATCTTATTCAAATAAGTTTTTTCTTGTTTTTTGTAATATCGAACATTTTTTATAGTTACAAATTATAATCCTTTTATTCTTTGTGCTTAACATTGGTATAGCTTGTTGAGAGGCCGCCTAAGTCGATATGTTTCATATAGTGTAGGTGGATCTCGATATCTTGACATTATGGAGATTGAATCTATTGAGCTCCTAAGGCGCCAGTGCACAAACAATGGAATGGATTTGTAAGCATAGATGTGATGTGATACGATAAAATTTTTCTATGTTGCTATACTGTAAACATGGCTTGAGGAGAAAGTGAATGCAGCCTAAAGTGCATGATGCTTGTATGCAACATTGTGGTTGTTTGGCAAAGGTTTTAAGCCATAATGTGCACCTCACCACAAAGGGTGGACAGTTTTTCCACGCCTTGGGTCTATACTAGAGATTTCATAATGTTAAATACAGAGCATCTGGGTCATCAGACAGAAGTGTAATTTACTTACCCTTCTGGTAATGCAACCTACTACGCCGTCGTTTTAGGTCGAATTTTGTGCAAATTTAGTCGTTTTCAAGCACGAATAACTCATGCCACAAAGCGTTTTGAGCGCTTGGAATAGCACCAAACGACTCCTCTTGCCCACGCTTTACTTGCTGATGCTTTTGCAGTGAAATCAGGTTTGAATAGATTTCACTGCATTTTTTACAATATTCAAACTATATTTTATTTGTGTATAAAATAAACTGAAGATCCTGGAATTGAGTAAAAGAAAAAAGAGTATTTATACATTTGCAACTAGCTTGTAGGATTAGTGATGATAGAGAGCAATAGGTGCTGCTATTGCGATATCTGGCAAATGTTGTTGATGTTTGATTTAAAGTGGTAATCAATGCAAGAGCACTGGCCATAAGGGTCGATTTGAGTAATCTTGATGGGCTTGGAAGAGCTATTGCCATTGCTTGATTTAATGTAGCCTTGATAGTTTAAAGTATGATATTTGTTATTGAAGTGTAGAGCCCTTTATCTGCAGTACTGTGCAACTATGGCATTAGGGTATAGTTGTCATATTTGAATATGCTTGTTATTGATTTGATTTTATTTGAATAAAGATAACATCGCTCATTACGACCATCATGGGTGTGATTGAATACACTGTGGTCAGGAGTGATTTATTTACACGATGTGCGAGATAAGAGCGCATCTTTACTTTAGTATGTTTAAGTGATTGTTGAAGTACATTTGAGCGCTTTATTAATAAATTCGAATAGCATGAATTTGAATGAGTGATATTTGATGGATCCCGGTTTTTAACAAGGTTACTTTTCGGTTGCTATTTTAGAGTCTTCAACCTTTATCCAACTTTTTGGAGACCTCAAAAACATGATCAAAAACCATGAGGTATCCCTTATCGATTTCATCAAAAATCAAACGATCGCGTTTTTGACCTCAAAAATGAAGACTTTTACTATGACATACGAGCCTTTCAGCACTTCGGGTGGTTTCCTGACCTACGCTTCGCTTCGATGGAAACCAACCTACGTTCAAACGGCTCGCGCTGCCGCGGGCCTTTGGCTAATATCCCAAAATTAATATAGCTAAAATGTTAGAAGAGGAACCCTGATTGTTGATTGATATGTAATCACTAATCGTATGAGTGTTTATGCTTCGGATGGTTCTCACCGAAGCGTAGCAAAGGTAGAGAACCAACCTGCGCAGCGGCAGCTCGTGCTACTGATTGCTCTTGCGTATTTTATCAAAATACTGCTACTTTCATTTTGACCCTCCACTTACACATAGTAACCCTTCCTATTATCTGTGGATCTGATTCTTATGTGATGTTCTACATCCATATACACGTAGCTACTTCATATACGGGCAAGCAGCATACTGGTATTCCCACTTTTTAGTCCTTAGTGTCCCTAATACAGCAAAGTATGAGTGCATTTGAGCTGAATTTTCTTGCGTTCAAGGCCGTTTTAGATCGTCAGAATAGCCCCAAATGGTTGCTTTCATCTGGCAGTTACTTTCTGACACCCTTGCTCAACTTTTTGGGGACCAAAAAAACATGGTCAAAAATCGACCAAAAAGCATGAGGTATCCCTCATGGTTTTCATCGAAAATCAAACGATCGCATTTTTCATCTTGATAATGGAGACTTTTACTATGGTATATCTTGAATCAAAATGTTTCTATCAATCCAAAGCAACCTCTGAAATTATCTTTGTGGGACTTTGATATGTAAAATTTCGACATTTTGGCCATAAACCTCTTTTCATATTTTTACAAATCATTCAATAAGTGTATTCAAAACATCTATTTTACTTAGTACCATTGGAAGCGCCTTGAAAAGTACTCCAGGAAAGCTTAAGGAAGCATGGGGTGATTATCATACTTCACTTAGTCGAATCTGCAAAAATAGCTCGATCGAGTCCAGAATCATCAAAATTTGTCCAATCTGGAACAGACTATGATTCTGGGTTTGAATTAATTTTGGCTGGTAGGGCCAGCTGGAAAACTCATGCCCTTTTCATAAGGCAATACAGTAGTAAATGCCCTCGAAGCGTATAGAAAGTAGGTAGAAGGTCATAGCACTATCGTTTATAATGACATCGTCTTGCATTCTATATTTAATAACGTTAGTCTGGACATTGACAATGCATGGGTTGCATAAAATGTCTGCAGTAAGTAATGAAATCTCTGAGGCTCTGAGACGTCGCTCAAATAAAACATTGACAGCATTGAGCAGAGGAAAGAGGGTAGAAATTACAGTGGTTTTTGTTGATTGATTGTAAAATCATTATTCTCATATGAGCCAGGTCTGATAGATGCCTTGAAACTCAGGTTCCATATTAGGATTGTAAAGTGCAAAAGTACTGAACATTTATTATGTTATGATATGAGCCAGGTCTGATAGATGCCTTGAAACTCAGGTTCCATATTAGGATTGTAAAGTGCAAAAGTACTGAACATTTATTATGTTATGATATGAGCCAGGTCTGATAGATGCCTTGAAACTCAGGTTCCATATTAGGATTGTAAAGTGCAAAAGTACTGAACATTTATTATGTTATGATATTAGATCAGAATGATTGTGTCTACCCAAAGCAACCCCTTAAATCATTTTTGTGGGACGGACCTTGGTATGTAAAACTTTGACGTTTTGGTCAAAAACCCAATTTCATATTTTCTAAAAAAAAAAAAAAAAAAAAAAAAAAACTCAATGAGCTTATTTAAAACACATATTATAACTAGCACTGTTAGATGCGCCTTGAATAGTACTCTTAAAAAGCTTAAGGAAGCATGAAATTATCATCACAGTTTGTATAGTCAAATCCTCAAAAATAGTGGAATTAAGTCGTTTTTAATTAAAATCTGGCCAATCTAGAGCAGATATCGAGCGAAATTTTAGCCATTTTTGGATGCCTTTGCTATCAATGTATTCGATGCTTTTGAAGCTAAATAAAGAGACTTACGATTTGAAAAGTACTGTGGTTTATTCTACTTGATTGTTGTTTACTTTTGGTGGGCTTTTTTCATATATTTCACTCGAAGCACCCATTCTAGGTCGAAAGAAATTTCTCGTAAAAATCACTCGTTGCAATTTATAAATCTATGCAAAATGCAAAACCGTCGGCTTACTCAAAATTGCAAATCACAAACCTTACTATAGCCCATATTTTTGATTTAGGTGTGAGTTCTACTTCTCTACATTTTGTAGGCTTTACTATGATATTGACGCATAATGAGTATTGGACGTATATATATAAGCAGTATATCCCTTTTGCATTCGAGCTTTTATTGTATTTCGACAATGGATACAAGTGGGATTCAGCAATGTCAATCCAGAGCATTAGCATGATGAGCAGCCAAATCTTACCATGACAATGCTTTCTTAATACTGTTCCGAAATTGCAGCTGATGGTTTCGAATGAACCTTTCAAAAAAATTTTCTTGGTCTGGAATATACCTTGATCCTCGAATTATTGCAAAAATAGGTAACAATAGCAAAAGAAAAACTATAAAAACTCTTTTATTTTACTTATAAGTTTGAATAATATCTTTAATGACGGCGGTATCTGCGCTTTGGTAAGGGTGGAAGAGCTGGGAAGCATTTCTTGCGACTATTGCCTTGAATAGTGGATGGGCTGTGCTCTGTCTGGTCGAAGAATCTTTTTCTGGATTGCGCACTGTTAAAATCAGGCAGCACATGTGTTGTATTTGACATGTTTGAATGGCTCATAAGGGGATTACAGTAGTGGTATTTATTGCTGCTAGCGTTGGGGTTCTCCTTTTCATCACTCTTTGGTGCATGCTGAGGCGTGTTGACAGTCGTTGTAGCCGCTGTTGTTGTTTTAACTGCATTGGCTTTTGGGAGGTTGTTGTGGGCATTGGGAGGCACAGACAATGGTACCATATTTACGGGTTGAGTTGGATCATTGACCATGGATTTGGCTTGAGCTTCCTGATGATGTGGAATTGTACCCTCATTTATGGATGTAGCTGTAGTGCTCGTTGGATAGTTGACGTGAACATTGAGTGCGGGTGGACGAGCGGTGATGTGCTTGTCAGAACTACTCCTTTGCGTTGTGGAAGCACTGTGCAACGATCTTTTCTTGAATTTCTCGTCATTAAACCTCGATATATCATATGTTGGGGTTAAGAAGCTCATATGGCGGTCATTACTATGGTATTTGCTGCTACTGGCGTTACTGTTCTCCTTTTCACCATCATTTGATATATTTTGAGGTGGCTCGATGACCGTTGTAGCTGTCGCTTTAGTTGCATTGCCTGTTAAATGGTTGTTGTGAGCGTTGTAAGGTGTGTGTTCAGATGCTGGCGCCATATCCACAGGTTGAGCTAATTCACTGGCCTTGGGCCTGGATTGGGTATGTTGATTATGTAGAGTTGTATTGTGTTTGATGGATATAGTCGTATTGCTTGCTGAATGACTGATATATTCGTTAGGTAATGTGGCATCAGATCCAGCCGCCAAGCCAATAGGCTGAGCTAGTTCACTAGCCATAGCTTGAGTGTTTTGATGATGTTGGATTGAAGTCTGTTTGATATGTGCAATGGTCGGTATGTAATCAGATGATGGTGTTTTATTTACAGGTGGAGCCGAATCGCTGTACATGGGCTTGGCTTGGGTATGTCGATTATATGGAACTTTGATCTGTTCGCTAGATGTAGCTGTAAGCGACGATAAAGGTGAAGATCGGCTGTTCATCTCCCAGGCTTGGCCACTTGATGTTTGATCCATCTCATGTGCTACTTTGTCTGTGCTAATGTTGCCATTAGATGCTGTGGTATCAGACGCGTTCACAGTGGTGTTGCTAGACATCTCATATTCCATTAATGAGGTATGAGGAGGAGAGATGGGGTAGTCGTGAGTTGCATCAACAGCGTCTGCTTGAGTTGGTTTAACGGTGTTTGATTGGGTTGGTTCAACAGCGTCTTTTTGGATTGTTATTGAAGCTGTGCTTGTTTCAGTCAAAGGCACCAAAGGTTGTTCAACTGGAGATGGTGAAGTTGGAGAACTTGGAGACGATGATAAAGGTGTTTCAGATGCATCTTTCTTGCTCTTCATGCGCTGATAGAGACGTTTTACTGTGGAACCCAATGCTAATGGATGAGGACTATGTTTGTGCTTGATGTAAGACATCCATGAATCACGATCTCGCGAGTAGAAAGTAGGAAGATTAGCTGCTGATTTAATATTGGTTCCACGGAAAATCTTTCCAATGCCACGAGATGAGGTACTCTCAGATTCAGATGATGGTGGCTTGTTGCTATTAGTTGGTAAGCTGGTGGATGGCGATGTATCGGTTAGGCTCCTTGAAGCAGCAGTTGATTTACTGGTAACCTGTCGAGGCTTTCTTGGTAACACACCGAATCTTTTGTACAGAGCTTCAAGTCTTTCGCCTTGTGTTACCACTCTTGGCATAGACAAGTATGAAGAAGGCTCATCAGATGTTGTAGTCCATGAATCTGCCGCTGTAATAATATTACTGTTGTGTTGAGGTAATTTAGATACAGACAACACTTGTCTTGACCTTATTCCAAACGACGATGAAGGTGATGTGGGTGATGTGGGTGATTTGGGTGATTTGGGTGATTTGGGTGATTTGGGTGATTTGGGTGATTTGGGTGATTTGGGTGATTTGGGTGATTTGGGTGATTTGGGTGATTTGGGTGATTTGGGCGACTTTGGTGATGTTGCTGAAAATGGTACTCCCAAGTGTGAAGGCTATGAAAGATGGATGTCATTAGTTTGAAGTGTATCTTCAAGCATTTTGTAGGTGCTACTAACCATGATATTCTCTTTGGATGACTCGGTATAAGCAAGAAACTCTTTTACAATGCACTCTTTTAATGGATTATCCTGGGGCTTAGGCTTGGGGATGATCTTATTGACGCGGAACATGGTGGAGTCTTGCACGGTTGGAATTCTACCTAGCAACTTGATATCGTCTTCAGAGCATTCGCTTGGCAGTGGGTTTAAACGCTTGTAGTTCTTTTCATCAATGTCGTAGACCCACTGGTGCAAGAACCCAAGATTTGCAAAGTAAAACTTCTCAATATAATCAGCAGGGAAGTCTTTCTTGAATTGGTGCTGCAAGTTGTACAATGCTTGATCCGTGTTTCTGTTGATTTCGTATCTTTTCAGTATTGTTTTGAGGCCAACGCCCTTGATGGAAGGCAGGTAATCACAACCGGATAAAATACAGATATGTCGAATGGTTTCAGCGTCATATTCGTGAAGGGTGCTTCTGTGGTCATTCATGACTTTATCCATGCAGATTTCGATACCATCACCGTATCTATCAATCTTGTAGATGATCTTCGCACATCCAAAAGCCAAGAGATCGGAATCCTCAGTGACAACAGCATCCACTTTTCCTGTATTCACCAAGTGAGTAAGTTGAGCATCAGCTTCGTTGGGTGCTACAATGCACTGGATCTTCTTTTCCATCAGTCTCTGTAGAAAGTAGTTAACAAAAGGTACAAACTGTTCAAACAAAGAGAGATACTTACTCTAATGACAGTAATAATCATGTCATTCGAAATAGACACTGATTGTTGAAAGTATTTCTCAGCTGCGGCAGTTTTGCCTTGTTCATGCAGCTTCAGGCCCTGTTTCAATGCAGCTTGACGGTTTCTAGATCCAAGTGCATGTCAATGACAATGATGAGGCGCTAGATTGCACTTTGAAGACTTACTTGCGACGTTCATCCGTGGTGATTTGCTTTAAAGGGAGAGGGAGGCCGTCAAAAACCACGATAGGTGTGACACCATGATACTCAAGCAAGCCCATGAATTGCATGAAATAGTTTACATATCTACAAAAGATTCATGTCAATACAGACCCATTGAATAGACATCGATACTTACGAATCGGTAGGTTGGTTCAATGCAATCTTTGTTGCAGCACCGAAACCGCCACGATGAAGGATACAATGACCATCGATAGCGACAGTTTTGCCTTGGTATTCTGAGATATTGATGGTTCTTTGAATAGGGCGAAGTGATTGTAACAATCCTTGGATTCCCATATTGAGGAGATGTTTAAATAAGAGTTTTGTATTCTTTTTGTTCTTGATTTAAGATGGAATCAAGTAGTAGATGTGAACAGAAAATTGTTGCTTTGATATAAAATGAATGAAAGATTGTGATAAAGTTTGCAATGTATAAAAAGCTTTAAAGGTGTATTTATTTACGCGCCTTGCCCATCTAGTCACGTATCTGGCTTCCCAGAAAGATCAAAATCACTTGAAAGTTGATTCCAATCAGCCACAAAGGCATGTGCATTGTCCATGATTGGGTAGCGAGGATCTACTTGTAAAGGTGAAAGGCTGGGATGACGAGTCCATGTTTCTATACAACGAAACTGATAAATATTTTTAGAAATTGGTCGTTCAAAATTGAGTTTTGATTGCACTAAATAATAATAAACCAAAGGTCGCCTTTTTCATAAAACGAAGATCGTATACTGGACGTACTTTGATAGATACTGGCTGTACCTTTACAAATACTGGTGATACTATTCTAAAAAAAAAAAAAAAAAAAAAAAAAAAAAAAAAAAAGAGAAAGAAAAGCTGCACTTTATGCTTGCCTGATTGGTGGAAATCAACAATGATCCATGAACAGCATCCTGAATGCAATCACCATTGCCAGGTCGAAGGGATCAACTAAGCTGTTGTTAAATGATGGTCTTAGCATCTGCAGTACAGTATAAAGATTTTATAATTTTCTTGGTATTCCTTCAACCCATATCTGAAAATAGCAAATATCTCTAGCCTCATTGCCATATGAATATTTCCTATTGATAAAAGTAGAATTAATATAATACGCGTGTTTATGCTTCGGATGGCTCTCTGCCTTCGCTCTGCTTCGGTGAAAACCAACCTGCACAGCGGCAGCTAGCGCTACTGATTGCCCTTGCGTACCTTATCATAATACTGCTACTTTCATGTTGACCCTCCACTCACACATGAAAACCCTTTATATTATATGTGAATCTGATTCTTATGTGATGCTCTATATCCATATAAACGTAGCTACTTCATGTACGGGCAAGCAGCATATTGGTATTTCCCCTTTTTAGTCCTTCGTGTCCCTGATACAACAAAATCCAAGTACATTTGAGTTGCGTTTTTTTTGTGTTCAAGGCCGTTTTAGATGGCCAGAATAGCACCAAACAATTGCTATCATCTGGCAGTTACTTGCTGACACCTTCGTTCAACTTTTTGGGGATAAAAAAAAAACATGAATGATATTCGACCAAAAAGCATGAGGTAACCCTCATGGTTTTCATCGAAAATCAAACGATCGCATTTTTCACCTTGACAATGAAGACTTTTACTATGGTATATCTTAAATCAAAATGTTTCTCTCGATCTAACGTAACCTCTGAAATCATCTGTGTGAGACTTTGATATGTAAAATTTCGACATTTTGGCCAGAGACCTCTTTTCATATTTTTACAAATCATTCAGTAAGTGTATTCAAAACATCTATATAACTTGGTATCATTGGGTGCGCCTTGAAAAGCATTCCAAGAAAGCTTAAAGACGCAGGGGATGATCATCATATTTTATATAGTCGAATCAGCAAAAATAGTTTTATCGAGTCGAAAATCATTAAGATTTTTTTTTTTTTTTGTAGGGGAGACGAGCTCCAGGTTTTATTCATTAAGATTTGGCCAATCTAGAACAGACAATTATGAGTCTGTGTTTGAATTAGTTTTGGAGGCTGGTAGGGTTGGCAGGCAAACTCAATGCCCTTTTTATCATGAAGGCGATACAGTAACAGATGCTTTTGAAGCGTATAAAAAGTAGGCAGTAAATTACATAGCGTTATCTTTAGCCATGCTATTTTCTCGGATTCTACCATAGCATAATAAATGTTCAGTCCTTAGACACTTTTACAACTCTAATATGGAAACTGAGTTGCCAGGCATCTGTCAGGTCAGGCTCATATACGATTAATGATTTTATATAAATTAAATTACAATCAATTAGCAACCACTTTTATTCTTGTCACCTTTCCTCTGCTCAATGCTTTCAACGTTTTCTTTGAACGAAGATCAGGAGCCTCAGAGATTTAGTCAACGGCTGCGATCGAGACAACAAAACGAACATACTCGACCATTGAGAAGACCACGTCATAGTAGAAACCTAGATAACATATTGTTTGAAATACTAAAAAAAATGGAATTGATGTTTATTTTGTTCCAAATTTGATATTACTGATAACGTTCGGTTTAACCAAACTGATCATCTCTTTGAGAGAAATGTTGATTGTGATCTATATTCCCTTACTTACTGCAAACATGCTCTGCAGCCCATGTAGCGTCAATGTCCAGACTGACGTTATTAAATATAGAATGCAAGGAAAATGCCAAGTCCATTGATAGTGCTTTACTTTGTCACCTACTTTCCATACGCTTCAAAAGCATCTGTTACTGTATCGCCTTCATGATAAAAAGGGCATTGAGTTTGCCTGCCAACCCTACCAGCCTCCAAAACTAATTCAAACACAGACTCATAATTGTCTGTTCTAGATTGGCCAAATCTTAATGAATAAAACCTGGAGCTCGTCTCCCCTACAAAAAAAAAAAAAAATCTTAATGATTTTCGACTCGATAAAACTATTTTTGCTGATTCGACTATATAAAATATGATGATCATCCCCTGCGTCTTTAAGCTTTCTTGGAATGCTTTTCAAGGCGCACCCAATGATACCAAGTTATATAGATGTTTTGAATACACTTACTGAATGATTTGTAAAAATATGAAAAGAGGTCTCTGGCCAAAATGTCGAAATTTTACATATCAAAGTCTCACACAGATGATTTCAGAGGTTACGTTAGATCGAGAGAAACATTTTGATTTAAGATATACCATAGTAAAAGTCTTCATTGTCAAGGTGAAAAATGCGATCGTTTGATTTTCGATGAAAACCATGAGGGTTACCTCATGCTTTTTGGTCGAATATCATTCATGTTTTTTTTTTATCCCCAAAAAGTTGAACGAAGGTGTCAGCAAGTAACTGCCAGATGATAGCAATTGTTTGGTGCTATTCTGGCCATCTAAAACGGCCTTGAACACAAAAAAAACGCAACTCAAATGTACTTGGATTTTGTTGTATCAGGGACACGAAGGACTAAAAAGGGGAAATACCAATATGCTGCTTGCCCGTACATGAAGTAGCTACGTTTATATGGATATAGAGCATCACATAAGAATCAGATTCACATATAATATAAAGGGTTTTCATGTGTGAGTGGAGGGTCAACATGAAAGTAGCAGTATTATGATAAGGTACGCAAGGGCAATCAGTAGCGCTAGCTGCCGCTGTGCAGGTTGGTTTTCACCGAAGCAGAGCGAAGGCAGAGAGCCATCCGAAGCATAAACACGCGTATTATATTAATTCTACTTTTATCAATAGGAAATATTCATATGGCAATGAGGCTAGAGATATTTGCTATTTTCAGATATGGGTTGAAGGAATACCAAGAAAATTATAAAATCTTTATACTGTACTGCAGATGCTAAGACCATCATTTAACAACAGCTTAGTTGATCCCTTCGACCTGGCAATGGTGATTGCATTCAGGATGCTGTTCATGGATCATTGTTGATTTCCACCAATCAGGCAAGCATAAAGTGCAGCTTTTCTTTCTCTTTTTTTTTTTTTTTTTTTTTTTTTTTTTTTTTTTTTAGAATAGTATCACCAGTATTTGTAAAGGTACAGCCAGTATCTATCAAAGTACGTCCAGTATACGATCTTCGTTTTATGAAAAAGGCGACCTTTGGTTTATTATTATTTAGTGCAATCAAAACTCAATTTTGAACGACCAATTTCTAAAAATATTTATCAGTTTCGTTGTATAGAAACATGGACTCGTCATCCCAGCCTTTCACCTTTACAAGTAGATCCTCGCTACCCAATCATGGACAATGCACATGCCTTTGTGGCTGATTGGAATCAACTTTCAAGTGATTTTGATCTTTCTGGGAAGCCAGATACGTGACTAGATGGGCAAGGCGCGTAAATAAATACACCTTTAAAGCTTTTTATACATTGCAAACTTTATCACAATCTTTCATTCATTTTATATCAAAGCAACAATTTTCTGTTCACATCTACTACTTGATTCCATCTTAAATCAAGAACAAAAAGAATACAAAACTCTTATTTAAACATCTCCTCAATATGGGAATCCAAGGATTGTTACAATCACTTCGCCCTATTCAAAGAACCATCAATATCTCAGAATACCAAGGCAAAACTGTCGCTATCGATGGTCATTGTATCCTTCATCGTGGCGGTTTCGGTGCTGCAACAAAGATTGCATTGAACCAACCTACCGATTCGTAAGTATCGATGTCTATTCAATGGGTCTGTATTGACATGAATCTTTTGTAGATATGTAAACTATTTCATGCAATTCATGGGCTTGCTTGAGTATCATGGTGTCACACCTATCGTGGTTTTTGACGGCCTCCCTCTCCCTTTAAAGCAAATCACCACGGATGAACGTCGCAAGTAAGTCTTCAAAGTGCAATCTAGCGCCTCATCATTGTCATTGACATGCACTTGGATCTAGAAACCGTCAAGCTGCATTGAAACAGGGCCTGAAGCTGCATGAACAAGGCAAAACTGCCGCAGCTGAGAAATACTTTCAACAATCAGTGTCTATTTCGAATGACATGATTATTACTGTCATTAGAGTAAGTATCTCTCTTTGTTTGAACAGTTTGTACCTTTTGTTAACTACTTTCTACAGAGACTGATGGAAAAGAAGATCCAGTGCATTGTAGCACCCAACGAAGCTGATGCTCAACTTACTCACTTGGTGAATACAGGAAAAGTGGATGCTGTTGTCACTGAGGATTCCGATCTCTTGGCTTTTGGATGTGCGAAGATCATCTACAAGATTGATAGATACGGTGATGGTATCGAAATCTGCATGGATAAAGTCATGAATGACCACAGAAGCACCCTTCACGAATATGACGCTGAAACCATTCGACATATCTGTATTTTATCCGGTTGTGATTACCTGCCTTCCATCAAGGGCGTTGGCCTCAAAACAATACTGAAAAGATACGAAATCAACAGAAACACGGATCAAGCATTGTACAACTTGCAGCACCAATTCAAGAAAGACTTCCCTGCTGATTATATTGAGAAGTTTTACTTTGCAAATCTTGGGTTCTTGCACCAGTGGGTCTACGACATTGATGAAAAGAACTACAAGCGTTTAAACCCACTGCCAAGCGAATGCTCTGAAGACGATATCAAGTTGCTAGGTAGAATTCCAACCGTGCAAGACTCCACCATGTTCCGCGTCAATAAGATCATCCCCAAGCCTAAGCCCCAGGATAATCCATTAAAAGAGTGCATTGTAAAAGAGTTTCTTGCTTATACCGAGTCATCCAAAGAGAATATCATGGTTAGTAGCACCTACAAAATGCTTGAAGATACACTTCAAACTAATGACATCCATCTTTCATAGCCTTCACACTTGGGAGTACCATTTTCAGCAACATCACCAAAGTCGCCCAAATCACCCAAATCACCCAAATCACCCAAATCACCCAAATCACCCAAATCACCCAAATCACCCAAATCACCCAAATCACCCAAATCACCCAAATCACCCAAATCACCCACATCACCCACATCACCTTCATCGTCGTTTGGAATAAGGTCAAGACAAGTGTTGTCTGTATCTAAATTACCTCAACACAACAGTAATATTATTACAGCGGCAGATTCATGGACTACAACATCTGATGAGCCTTCTTCATACTTGTCTATGCCAAGAGTGGTAACACAAGGCGAAAGACTTGAAGCTCTGTACAAAAGATTCGGTGTGTTACCAAGAAAGCCTCGACAGGTTACCAGTAAATCAACTGCTGCTTCAAGGAGCCTAACCGATACATCGCCATCCACCAGCTTACCAACTAATAGCAACAAGCCACCATCATCTGAATCTGAGAGTACCTCATCTCGTGGCATTGGAAAGATTTTCCGTGGAACCAATATTAAATCAGCAGCTAATCTTCCTACTTTCTACTCGCGAGATCGTGATTCATGGATGTCTTACATCAAGCACAAACATAGTCCTCATCCATTAGCATTGGGTTCCACAGTAAAACGTCTCTATCAGCGCATGAAGAGCAAGAAAGATGCATCTGAAACACCTTTATCATCGTCTCCAAGTTCTCCAACTTCACCATCTCCAGTTGAACAACCTTTGGTGCCTTTGACTGAAACAAGCACAGCTTCAATAACAATCCAAAAAGACGCTGTTGAACCAACCCAATCAAACACCGTTAAACCAACTCAAGCAGACGCTGTTGATGCAACTCACGACTACCCCATCTCTCCTCCTCATACCTCATTAATGGAATATGAGATGTCTAGCAACACCACTGTGAACGCGTCTGATACCACAGCATCTAATGGCAACATTAGCACAGACAAAGTAGCACATGAGATGGATCAAACATCAAGTGGCCAAGCCTGGGAGATGAACAGCCGATCTTCACCTTTATCGTCGCTTACAGCTACATCTAGCGAACAGATCAAAGTTCCATATAATCGACATACCCAAGCCAAGCCCATGTACAGCGATTCGGCTCCACCTGTAAATAAAACACCATCATCTGATTACATACCGACCATTGCACATATCAAACAGACTTCAATCCAACATCATCAAAACACTCAAGCTATGGCTAGTGAACTAGCTCAGCCTATTGGCTTGGCGGCTGGATCTGATGCCACATTACCTAACGAATATATCAGTCATTCAGCAAGCAATACGACTATATCCATCAAACACAATACAACTCTACATAATCAACATACCCAATCCAGGCCCAAGGCCAGTGAATTAGCTCAACCTGTGGATATGGCGCCAGCATCTGAACACACACCTTACAACGCTCACAACAACCATTTAACAGGCAATGCAACTAAAGCGACAGCTACAACGGTCATCGAGCCACCTCAAAATATATCAAATGATGGTGAAAAGGAGAACAGTAACGCCAGTAGCAGCAAATACCATAGTAATGACCGCCATATGAGCTTCTTAACCCCAACATATGATATATCGAGGTTTAATGACGAGAAATTCAAGAAAAGATCGTTGCACAGTGCTTCCACAACGCAAAGGAGTAGTTCTGACAAGCACATCACCGCTCGTCCACCCGCACTCAATGTTCACGTCAACTATCCAACGAGCACTACAGCTACATCCATAAATGAGGGTACAATTCCACATCATCAGGAAGCTCAAGCCAAATCCATGGTCAATGATCCAACTCAACCCGTAAATATGGTACCATTGTCTGTGCCTCCCAATGCCCACAACAACCTCCCAAAAGCCAATGCAGTTAAAACAACAACAGCGGCTACAACGACTGTCAACACGCCTCAGCATGCACCAAAGAGTGATGAAAAGGAGAACCCCAACGCTAGCAGCAATAAATACCACTACTGTAATCCCCTTATGAGCCATTCAAACATGTCAAATACAACACATGTGCTGCCTGATTTTAACAGTGCGCAATCCAGAAAAAGATTCTTCGACCAGACAGAGCACAGCCCATCCACTATTCAAGGCAATAGTCGCAAGAAATGCTTCCCAGCTCTTCCACCCTTACCAAAGCGCAGATACCGCCGTCATTAAAGATATTATTCAAACTTATAAGTAAAATAAAAGAGTTTTTATAGTTTTTCTTTTGCTATTGTTACCTATTTTTGCAATAATTCGAGGATCAAGGTATATTCCAGACCAAGAAAATTTTTTTGAAAGGTTCATTCGAAACCATCAGCTGCAATTTCGGAACAGTATTAAGAAAGCATTGTCATGGTAAGATTTGGCTGCTCATCATGCTAATGCTCTGGATTGACATTGCTGAATCCCACTTGTATCCATTGTCGAAATACAATAAAAGCTCGAATGCAAAAGGGATATACTGCTTATATATATACGTCCAATACTCATTATGCGTCAATATCATAGTAAAGCCTACAAAATGTAGAGAAGTAGAACTCACACCTAAATCAAAAATATGGGCTATAGTAAGGTTTGTGATTTGCAATTTTGAGTAAGCCGACGGTTTTGCATTTTGCATAGATTTATAAATTGCAACGAGTGATTTTTACGAGAAATTTCTTTCGACCTAGAATGGGTGCTTCGAGTGAAATATATGAAAAAAGCCCACCAAAAGTAAACAACAATCAAGTAGAATAAACCACAGTACTTTTCAAATCGTAAGTCTCTTTATTTAGCTTCAAAAGCATCGAATACATTGATAGCAAAGGCATCCAAAAATGGCTAAAATTTCGCTCGATATCTGCTCTAGATTGGCCAGATTTTAATTAAAAACGACTTAATTCCACTATTTTTGAGGATTTGACTATACAAACTGTGATGATAATTTCATGCTTCCTTAAGCTTTTTAAGAGTACTATTCAAGGCGCATCTAACAGTGCTAGTTATAATATGTGTTTTAAATAAGCTCATTGAGTTTTTTTTTTTTTTTTTTTTTTTTTTAGAAAATATGAAATTGGGTTTTTGACCAAAACGTCAAAGTTTTACATACCAAGGTCCGTCCCACAAAAATGATTTAAGGGGTTGCTTTGGGTAGACACAATCATTCTGATCTAATATATGTCATAGTAAAAGTCTTCATTTTTGAGGTCAAAAACGCGATCGTTTGATTTTTGATGAAATCGATAAGGGATACCTCATGGTTTTTGATCATGTTTTTGAGGTCTCCAAAAAGTTGGATAAAGGTTGAAGACTCTAAAATAGCAACCGAAAAGTAACCTTGTTAAAAACCGGGATCCATCAAATATCACTCATTCAAATTCATGCTATTCGAATTTATTAATAAAGCGCTCAAATGTACTTCAACAATCACTTAAACATACTAAAGTAAAGATGCGCTCTTATCTCGCACATCGTGTAAATAAATCACTCCTGACCACAGTGTATTCAATCACACCCATGATGGTCGTAATGAGCGATGTTATCTTTATTCAAATAAAATCAAATCAATAACAAGCATATTCAAATATGACAACTATACCCTAATGCCATAGTTGCACAGTACTGCAGATAAAGGGCTCTACACTTCAATAACAAATATCATACTTTAAACTATCAAGGCTACATTAAATCAAGCAATGGCAATAGCTCTTCCAAGCCCATCAAGATTACTCAAATCGACCCTTATGGCCAGTGCTCTTGCATTGATTACCACTTTAAATCAAACATCAACAACATTTGCCAGATATCGCAATAGCAGCACCTATTGCTCTCTATCATCACTAATCCTACAAGCTAGTTGCAAATGTATAAATACTCTTTTTTCTTTTACTCAATTCCAGGATCTTCAGTTTATTTTATACACAAATAAAATATAGTTTGAATATTGTAAAAAATGCAGTGAAATCTATTCAAACCTGATTTCACTGCAAAAGCATCAGCAAGTAAAGCGTGGGCAAGAGGAGTCGTTTGGTGCTATTCCAAGCGCTCAAAACGCTTTGTGGCATGAGTTATTCGTGCTTGAAAACGACTAAATTTGCACAAAATTCGACCTAAAACGACGGCGTAGTAGGTTGCATTACCAGAAGGGTAAGTAAATTACACTTCTGTCTGATGACCCAGATGCTCTGTATTTAACATTATGAAATCTCTAGTATAGACCCAAGGCGTGGAAAAACTGTCCACCCTTTGTGGTGAGGTGCACATTATGGCTTAAAACCTTTGCCAAACAACCACAATGTTGCATACAAGCATCATGCACTTTAGGCTGCATTCACTTTCTCCTCAAGCCATGTTTACAGTATAGCAACATAGAAAAATTTTATCGTATCACATCACATCTATGCTTACAAATCCATTCCATTGTTTGTGCACTGGCGCCTTAGGAGCTCAATAGATTCAATCTCCATAATGTCAAGATATCGAGATCCACCTACACTATATGAAACATATCGACTTAGGCGGCCTCTCAACAAGCTATACCAATGTTAAGCACAAAGAATAAAAGGATTATAATTTGTAACTATAAAAAATGTTCGATATTACAAAAAACAAGAAAAAACTTATTTGAATAAGATCAGACACAAAAACTAAAGATTTATTGATGAAGACAACAGTTATTTTCCTATTTATACTAAGTTCTGATTGCCAAAGTAGCAATTTATCTTGTACAACTCTTATCTCATCTGGTGAACGTCAGTATTTAGATAGCTGAGATGCACTTCAATTATCATAGCTTGTCCATGTTGTTGCACAACACAGACATATCTACCCATCAAGAATACCTTAATCTTTATAGACAGTTGTAGCCCTTCTGGCACAACACCACTATAACAAAAGTTTGCCTTGAGCGATCGTTTTTGTGGGTAATTTGGCGGAGGATGACCTTTCCGGCAGTATAGTTCCAGGAAACTACTTCAACTTGATTTTACTATAATTTGTTGATGTTGATTCTTGTATCGCAGGATTTGCAGTTATCATGAATCTCTTTTGGCTCGATTTTGACACAAGATTTTGTTGTTTTATCTTCCTGATTGTGCTGACCTCAAATCAGCCTGTCTTGTATCAGCCATTTTCCTCCTTAATTAATTATAATTGCCCAACATTGTGAATAGACTTTAAGTCTAACTTTACGGCCAGATATACAGTCGTGTCTCTAGTGTGTAGGGCCATCAAAAGTGCCCTGTTCGCCTAACAAGCATCTTGGTCAATCCGAGTAAGTTGAGAGATTCAAATTTGCAAAATAGCATTGACGCTCAAGTCTTAAAATTACTGTGGCCGCGGATTTAAAAATTAAAAAGAAGACCTGATGAGCTTTAGGACTAGAATATAAAAGCATTCATGATAAAACGCATTCAACAAAGCGTTGGATAACTCATATCACATAAATGATATGTATGGTGGTCCTTTTTGTATCTTTTTGAATGTCAGATCCTGAGATGTAAATTCAAATGTGACGATAGAGTAGATTGTGTTAAATAATATGTGTAGAAAATCTAGAAATAGATGTAGTTGTAATCTTTTCTTGTCATTAAAGTAAATGGTTTTGTTTCAGTAATAGTAATCCAACTAGTTGACTGTTTGATATGTCCTGTTGTTGCGCGTGTAGACTATAGTTTGTTGTATGCTTTGTAATGCATGTAGAAACCGATGAGATGTTGGCCTTGTGTCGTATCAGGTGTAATATGATGGGTTGTGGTGTGAAATGCATCAGCTTATCACTTAGAAATTGAGTTTCGTACAATGCAGAAAATCCCAGCCGCTATAAAGCACTGTAATTTACGTACTTGTTCGGCAACACAACCCACTACGCCGTCGTTTTAGGTTGAATTCTGTGCAAATCTAGCCATTTTGAAGCACGAATAACTGATGCTACAAAGCGTTTTGGGCGCTTGGAATATGGCTAAACGACTCCTCTTGTCCATGCGATACTTACTGATGCTTTATCTCAATTTTTTTTTGGGTCATTGAAAATTCATAGAAATTCTCATTTTTTTCATGAGTATTAGCAAGGAAAAATTCTTGAAAATCAAACGATCGCGTTTTTCACCCCAAAAATAAAGACTTTCTCTATGATACAAATAAGATCAAATTGATCATAAAGACTGGATGCAGCACTTGAAACTCTTTCTATGAAATTTTCGTATGTGAAATTTCGACATTTTGGCAAAAAACATGTTTTCATATTTTTAAAAATTGCTCATTATTTTTGGTCTGAAAGCTAAAAGTAATTAGCACCATTCAATGCGGCTTCTTTAGTCCTCTGGATATGTATTAGAAGGTTGGGTGTAACAACGACAGTTTTCATAGTCAAATTTAGCAAAAACGTTTAAAGGATGTGAGATCAAGTCAAGTTTGAACACGAAAATACCACTGCACAATTTCAAATTAAATTGCCGCAATTAGAGCTGCCACGACAAAAACTGAGGACAAATCTACTGGCCGTGACGTCGGATAGGGCGCTCTCTCATTCTTTCATACCCCTCGTTTTTTCTCCTTTTTGCGAAACGCGTTTTAGTATCAAACCATGGTGGATTTGGAGACCGTTTGATTGATAATAACACTCTAGCTTCCGATAACTCTGTCTTGTTCTGTTAAGAGTACTTGATACTGCTTCTTTGAAGTGGAATATGTTACGTACCATTCGATAACGAGCACTGGAAGGCATAGGATTAACATTAATTCAGTTTGTTTATTAGGTTTTAATAATTTCTTTGCTTGTTTGAGTGAGTGCTGCTGCCATTCCTTCTCTGTCTTCTCTGCTGCCTGCTTCTTTGGTTTACCATGTCTGGTGATTGCTTCTTTGGCTTTTGTCTGGTCTCTGCTGGTGGCGTTCGTTTCTCGGTTTGTCTATGGTACTGGTGTTGCTGCTGCTGCTGCTGCTGCTGCTAATATGGTCTCTCCTGGTCTACTGTCTTTGGTGCATGCTCGTTCTCTGGTCTATATTCAGTGATTGCATATCCTCTGGTCTATCTGTGATGGAGATAAGTGGTAAATAGCTTCTTTGGTCTTTGTTTGGTCTCTGCTGATGGCGCTTGTTCTTTAGTTTGTCTATGGTGCTGGTGTTGCTGCTGCTGCTACTGCTGCTGCTGCTGCTAAAATGGTCTCTCCCGGTCTACTGTATTTGTTGTATGCTTGTTCTATGGTCTATATTCAGTGATTGCGTATCCTCTGGTCTATCTACGGTGGTGGTAAATGGTAAGTATCTTCTTTTTCCTGGTTGCAATGATATGAAACTTCTTTGAACGCTTATATTATTGCTTCCTTTCTCGTGATAATGCATTCATGATGATGTTTGCCTTGTTGCGCTTTTTTCTTCTTCTTTTTCTTTTGTTGGTGGTGTTTCCTCTGTAGCTTTACATGAAACAACATTAGTCATTATGTTGTATCGCGAACTTATAATACCACTGTTGCTTTTGCAGTTGTGCGTATTTGTATCATTTTGCTTTACATCCGACTATTACTACCATGCGCGTTGCTCATGCATGCATTTTTCTTGCAACAGCAACGAGCTTTTTGGAACATCTTTGGTGTTGTATTCGTTACGCTTTTCTTTGACTCGCTTCGTGTGAGTGCCTCTTTTTTTTTTGCCTACATACCACTATACTCTTATAGTAGTAGTAGTATGTTCTTTTCTTCATTCTTTTATTATTTTTATGTTTCTTTGAAGCATACCTTTTTTACGTTGTGTGGATGTGCCTATCCCTGAAGCTCAACAAGACTTTATCCGAGGCTAGGAGGTGGATAGGCTGCCTCCACTTGGTTATTGCTACTTACTTTAGTGATGATTGAGGGTCTCAATGCCTGAATTTAAAGCTAGGTGGTGTAAGTAAGGCATGCTCTAGCACCTGAGGGAAATTTGATGATAGCAGCGGCTATATTGCTATATATAGCGGCGCTTAAAATTTTGCCTCACATCAAAACAGGGGGAAACCCTCGCAAAATTTTTTTTAGGTCAGCGGAGTTTTCAAGCAATCTGATTGGCTAAGAGGTTGGAACAACGAAGAGTTACAGCTAATTAATCTCCTATTGATCTGTCATGTATTATAATTTTGTATTTGTAATAAAAGGGTAGCCAAAAAATAGATACCATTTGAAGCCTACTTCATTTAATTGTAAGATAATACTATGTAACTATTCAACCTGGCATCCATTGCACAACAGTTTAATATGAGGAATTACTTTAAATATATTGTGCGGGGAGGTTGTATTGGTACTATTTCAGGGCAGTGTTGTTTACATTGATGTTACAGCAGTATTCTTCTGGCCATCCCATTACCAAGCAATAGTTAATTAACTACTATGGAAAACTATTAAAACGTTTTATGCTTCAAGGAGTATAACTTTTACCTTGCTGGAAATGCAGACTGCAGATTCATTTGATTTCATAACTTCTTTCTACAAAAATTGTCTGTATGAGTCAAATGAATCAATTGAACAGCAAATATCTTCTATAGCGGCATTGATTTTAGGCTACTACCTGCGACAGAAACACTGCCTAACAAAAGAGCTTTTGATTTCGAGGTTGGATCATCCGAAATTGAGGTTTGAGATATTGATACTGGAGCTTTGAAAGTAGCATGCTCGTATGAGGAAGCTTGCGATAAAAACGGCGATGTAGTTGAATTTTTAGGTTAGATGAGTTGTTGCTGATGATTGATGTGAAACTGATTGTTTTTTAGAACAAACCATATTTGATTTGGCCGGAGTAACCTTAACATGCTTCGATGAGTTATCGTCATAACATAATATATTGTAGCCTCGACAGTTTAAGGTGTGATGTTTGCTACTGAAGTGGGAGCACATTTATCTGGAGCACTGTGTGGCTATGGCATCATGGCATAGTTGTCATATTTATGCTTGTTATTGAGTTGATTTGTTTGAATAAAGATAGCATCACCTACGACGACCATCATGAGTGCGAACGAATCACTATTGATTACAGTATATTCATTCATACGATGTGCGAGATAAGGGTGTGTTTTCATTTCAGCATGTCCGAATGATGGTTTATGTACATTTGAGGGCTTTATTAGAGACTCAAATAGTATAAGTTTGGATGAGTGACACTAGAGGAATATCGACTTTCAATTAGATTACTTTCAAGTGGCTATTTCATTACAGCATCCAATGTAAAAAAAAAATTGGACCAGAAGGGTTGTTTCCATCATCACAAGCCTCACATCTTCTGCTAACTTTTGAAGAATCTTTAATTTTTCGGAAGCTAGCCGTTTCTTTTTGTTTTGTTTATCTCACTTTCAAAATTACAGGTATATGTGTGCTATTGCAAGGTAAATGTAATAACGATAAGCTAGAAGATGGAGATATTTTAACTGTAACGGCATGAATGCGCAGTAAATGGAGATGTCAGCTATTTCCTTGATCCAGACTGGAATTTTAGTAGTGATTTGCGTTAATGCAGCTATTTTAAGCATCCTTATAGCTCTCTTTACTCCATCAATGTGGAAAGGCTTTCAAGGCAACCACTGGCATGAAGCAACAATGTATGCGGAAAGAACTGTCAGTACATGTTTTACAAGTCTTTCTTTCAATGGACAAAGTACTGATTCAATTTGTATAACGATTCATATAGTTTACGACAACAATACCAATTTGTTAGGGTCTAGCGCGGATATAGAAGAGTTGGGATATACTGGCATCCGAGCATAACCACCATCACTCGTTGAGCAAGCAATACCAGCTGTATCTATTGAAGAAGTTTTATACCAAAACGCCATGGTATATGCATATCAAGAGGGGCCCATGACAGGAAGCCAAAAAAAAAAAAAAAAAAAAAAAAAGACTACAGTCAATGTTGAATCCTTGAATCTACACCCCCCTTATGTAGAAAACAATGATAAAACGTAATTTTTATCAGACACCAAAAAGAACATTGCTGCGTTGAAAACACAGGAAGCTAATGATGTTTGGAAAGTCTGTCGTGCCTAGGAGAGAACTGATGAACGGCATTCCTCTCTTCAGCCAAGATGTCGATATGGTGAATATTATATAAAACAACCAACCAAACAAGCAATGGATGGTCATTGCAGATCTACTGCCATCCCCTATCGCTAGTGCCAACAAAAATATTGAGAAAGCAATTCTCTAATCAAGTTTTTTTTTTTTTTTTTTTTTTTTTTTTTCACTTTGCTTCCTCACTGCTGTTTATTTGAAGAAATAACTATCATTTAGTAAAACTTTGGTGCACATATGATAGCCATCATTGGTACGATTCACAAAAACCAATTCTTTCCAAATCACAACTAATCTCAACCATTATCATGTGACAAAAGGATGCGACATTTATTTTAGCCTTATCATCATCTCAAATTATAAGCTTCAGATATGCGACGAAGAGCACGAGCCTGAGCAGCGCGGTCACCCGTAGGCACACTGCTAGCCAACAATGAATACACCAGTTGTGCCAATCCATCTTCGTCGTCGGGTAATTCTACATGTCTTCTCTTTGCAAAACTGGAATTTGCTTGCAGTATGCCCTTGATCTGTTTGAGACACTTTTGAAACACTTGCGCATTTTGGAAGCTCTCTCTTTGCGATGCAGCTCCTAAGCGATAGGAATCAATTTGTTGACACAGGTCTGCCATGTTTGAATTGGCTCTGTTCATTTGTATTTGCGCCATCACAGCCTTCTAGGGTTAAATTTTAGTTTTGTGTGTAGTGAATATTGCATTTGATCCTATCCTTACCATCATGCCTTCTGGGTCCGTTGGCGTAACAGGTGTCTTTCCTCCATCACTGTTCTGTCCAGCGAGTTCAATTAGTACCTCCGATGTAGGGATTCCCAGTTCATGCAGCAAGATTTGTGCATCTGGAGACAGCTTTTCTTTTGCATGAATTTCGGTCAAGAAGCCCATAGACATAAACACATCCACTGCGTTTTTACTGGATTCTGTAGACAAGACTTCGCGGTAAATGGTGCGACGGCCAGTGATGAGATGTGTTGCAATCCATTGAGTCAAGAGCGGAACAATGCATCGAGGAAGCATGGGTACAGCTTCTAGAGCAGATAACGAGCACGATGTGATCCAGTAAGCATCGACAGTGGGATAGACAAGAGAAGCCAAGAATATCAGTTGCTCGTAGCGCATGGGGTCATTCTCCATGTTAACCAGCAGTGATAGACGGTTGTCATTGACTCGAATAATCTGCTTGCGAGCATAAGAAGCAACGATAGTATTGAATTTCTACAAACAGGCTAATTAGCTTGGTACTCACTACACTATGCATCCTTAAATACCTCTTCCAAGTCCCAATCCAGCACAAATTCCTTCTCTAGCATTTGAAGCAAGAAACGGAAGCGATCCATGAATTCATCTTCTAACACAGACTCTTCCAAAAAGGACAAGTAGACAATAGCAAAGAAAGAGTCTAATAAAAAGATGTCCACCATTTGGTTGGCATAGTAGGACAGGGCCATGACATTGTCAGCATGATCGTTCACTCGAATGTTGGTATCATCATTGATTTCTCTGCCATCAATGATCAAGTTTTTAGGTTCATCCAGTAATTTAAATGCTGTTAAAATGAGAGAATCCAAGTCTTCGCCCTCTATCCATGATGCTATCAGTATTGCGTGCGTGTGTGCATGTGTACTGTATAACTTACCCTGCCAATCAATGGAATAGCCACTACGCTTGATTTCGTATCGCATCCATTCCATCAATTCCTTGATCTTTCCAATACAAACACCGTGTGTAGCACGGCCATACAGGATAACAGCAGAGACAATGGATACTGGAGAGACAACCAAGCCCTTGCATTGAGAGTCATGGATACGCTTTGTGATTTCAGTGACCAAATCCGCTTCGTAAGTCTCGGCATTGCTGCTGTTGTTTGTGTCAATAACCGTGTTTTAATATACCACTCGTTAAGCTTACCCATTGGAATGTCTGTTAAACTCTTCTGCTACATCTTGCACGCTGATCAATGGACCCACACCAAATGTCACACGCCCGCACTTTTTAGGTGCTTCAGTGCCTTCCAACAACGTCTTTCTCCTGTCCTTGGCCTCACTTGGTCTGAGAGGTCTCTGTGATGGCATAGGAGGAAGGGTAGATGATAGACTGGATTGGGATGCGGATCGCTGTCTACCACCACCAGCACGCGTAGGTTGTTGATCCAGCACTTGGTCGATCAAATGGGGTAACTCAGGCACGTTCTCGTAAGTGATATTGATAGGGACAAACACCACATCCTTGTGCACTTTTCTTTGCAATGCGGGGGCTGTAAAGTTGTGAGCCAAGCTGTCGATGCTCATGGTAGGACTATCTACGATAGAGGCTGAAGGCGAATCCGGTGAAGCAGGAGGGGTATTGATGTCAGTCGAAGCCACGCGTGTGATGACACTGGAGGTGTTGGACGATGTTCTCGCTGTTTGGTTGGTTTGCAGCGTCGCTTCAATGATCATATCGACAAAGCCATCAGGATACGCTTCTTGAGATTTACCGGTTCTCGATCTGGACCTCTCGAGACAGAATGACAAGGCACCATGCTCTCGAAGTAACACTTGTGTATAAGCTGCAGTGACAGCAGAATTTAGTGGAGAACGTTTTGTCTTGTCGCGTTTCACGTAATAAGCACCAGCGAGGCGATAGACATCCGAGATGGGGCCCATTTGAGACATGACTTCATCGCACGCCAAAGCCGGCACAGGCAGATGATAGCGAATGGCAATGTACCACACCAAGAGGGGATCCAGCATACTTTTGGACACAGGTACGAAGACGACTCTCTTTCCCATGGTGGTCTGTCGAATGGCTCTTAGACTCTCGTCCAGAATGCGAACGTGTTCAAACATGTCCTCCAGCAGCGACTTGAGAAAGGAGCCTGCAAACCAGACAAACGCCAGCTGTGTTCTCTCGCTCATGCGCATCAAGATCTTCATGGCCTCATTCACCGCTGTCTGCTTGGGAACACCTGCATTTTGCGTGATTTGAGTAATGGCTTGATTTACTCGCTTGTCATTGAGCACAATGATCTTGACAGACTCGTCATTGCTGCCCACTTTGCGACGCCATTTGCCAAGTGCCATTCGACGGTCTTTATCAGGGTTCGCCACATCGTTGTCTTGGCACCAGTCATCCAACGCATCATCTAAATCTGTCAGCCAGGCATCGTCATCTGTTTTGAGATTGTTGTGCATCAACAGACTCTTGATGTGGGCCACCATGCGCCCTGTACGTTGCGCAATCTGATCTTGAGAGAAGATGGCACTGTTGACGTGTCGATTCATGACATGCTGAAAGTAGTCGTCGTCATCCTCTGAGATGCCATCCACAGTAGCCTGAATTCCACAGCTCCAGCCATAGACAGGTGTAGGGAGTCTCAGATTGGTCTCGCCACATACAAAGTAATGAATGCCGTAACTGGCATTGGTCAAGTAGTTGACCCAAAACTGTCCATCCACATCCTCAGGCACAATGGCGCTGGCATCAAAATCCATGTTGCTGTCCAAGCTGCGTAAGGCGTAAATGAGCTGTGTCAGATGAGCGCTGATTTGATTACTGCTGTTGGCAGGGCTGCCTCCATAGATGCTGATGGTGTTGGCTAATTTGGCTGCCTTGTCTACAGTGCGACTAAGACGGTGCGAGTTTCTCTTATTGGCTGGACTTGTGATACCACCTCCGTTGCTCAGATGATCGCTGGAATGCGAGGGTGAAGGTGCTATTGCTGTGCTGCTGCTGTTACTGGATGTCGTCTCGGATGATGATGCGTTCATATAGTAGCCACGCAGCGAGTTCATGACAGTGCGGGCACGGGATAATCCAGGAGACCCAGCAGCAGCACCAGAAGCACCATAAGAGCCTGTGTTTCTCTGCGATGCGTTAAAGTAGGCTTTGGATGGTGGCAAGTTGATGTGCGTGGCCTTTGTCCAATACTGACGGATAGCATCATAGGCGATTCTCCATGTGACAGGACGCATGTCTGACATAGACACTTGGTAGATGACAGGTACGGCTGGGTGTTCCTGATGACCACTCAAGAATGATTTGGGCATAGAGTACTTGGAGATGCTTCGCATGGACATGCGGCTTGCTGTACTGGATGTTCGTTTATGGGCTCTTGCACGATCTGAGGGCCTCTCTGGCTGTTGTGAGGGCTGTTCATCTACCATGGAGCCACTTTGGCGCTTTTGTTGTTTTTGCTGTTGCTGTGGCTGTTGCTCATCTGCCAAGAGTGCCACTTGAGGTACTTCAAAGTCTTGAGGTACAGACAGTGTCACTGCACTACCAATGATTAAACGAGCGACATAATCCACAGGAACCACATCAGCCACGCCATCTCCGATATGAGGCTGAATGACTTTATTGCCTTTGCCTGTCAGTAGGATAGTACCGTTGATGCCATTCACACCATCAGCCTATTGTAGTGGAACCTTAATATTCAGTGTATGTGTGCCCTGAAACAATAAAAGAGTACTTACCCAGCCCACCAAAGGTTCTTGCACACTCGGTCCTACAGGACCTAATCGCATAATGGCGATGGGGAACTGCCTGCCGCCTCCCTGTTTATTCTTCATCACTTCGTCTATCAGGATATGTTCTGTCAAGGCTTTGGAATACAAATAAGCATTGCTGTAGAGAGGTCTAAAGTAGTTGTATTGTTGCTTTTCCGGATTTGGATCCAGGATCTCAGCCAATATTTGGGTTGGTGAGGGAGATGCGTTCTCGAACGTGGAGATGGGGTAAAGGTACTTTTCATCGGATGGTTTGGATGCTAATGTCTGCATGTTGGATAAGTGAATAAAGGCGTCAATCGAGTGACATTGGTTGGCAAAATCAAACAGTTGCTTGGTGCCTAGTGTGTTGATCTGCCAGACGTTGAGTTAGACTGTCATGCAAACAGATTATTCCCTGAACTCACTTTGACTGTAGTCTCAATGCCTTCATTGCCATCCACATTGCCTGCACAGTGAAAGATCACATTAATTTGGCTGCAAAGCACGTCTAAATCCGCTTCGGATAATCCAATGTTGGCCTCTGTTAAATCACCAAAGATGGGATAGATCTTTTCCTCGACAAATTCATCAAACATTTCGGTTCCCATTGATCTACGCAGACTAAGAAAAGCCTGCTTGTTGTTTCAGTCTACTGTGTTTCAAGATGTCATCTTTAAACGCACTGTACCTTGTTGGATAGAATGTCATCCTGCAAACGTCCATTGGCAGAGCGCTGTCTATTTTGTCTCAATAGGATGAAGATCTTGTCGACTGAATCATACAATGAATGAATCAGTTTCCACAGCACAGCCTTTCCAATGAATCCAGAGGCGCCAGTGATCAAGATACATTTCTGATGGTAGAATGATTTGATCGACTTTTTGGTGCTGTGTCCACTATGATCGTCATCGTCGTCGTCAATAGAAAAGCTTTCCCTCTTGTTCTTCCTCTTGGT
This sequence comes from Mucor velutinosus, assembly GCF_035048745.1. Taxonomy (NCBI): domain Eukaryota; kingdom Fungi; phylum Mucoromycota; class Mucoromycetes; order Mucorales; family Mucoraceae; genus Mucor; species Mucor velutinosus. The sequence continues at coordinate 662,471 of NW_027041908.1, forward strand.
GCTGCTGTTTTCATCATCAAGCTGTTCTTCCAGCTCTGTTTCGTCAAAGGGTTGAGCCGAGTTTTCTTCCATCTCTTTCACAACATCAAACACAGTAGGTGAATCTGGTGAATTTGGCGTCACAGTGCCGCTTGCTGCCATGTTGTAATCTTGGCTCTCCAAGTCTGGGTCAGTGATTGAAATTGTAGGAACAGGTAAAGTCATGATGCTGAAACAAAGGCCTCTTTTTATATTTTCCTAAGCCCTCTCACTTCTTTTTGGGGTAACAAACGGATAGAATCAAAAATAGTTATAACAAAAAAAAAAAAAAAAAAAAAAAAGCCTCAGCGTCTTCAGTAAGAATCAGGGGCAAATAAAAAGTGGTATGGAAAGGAGAAGGAAAAGAAAGAAAGAAAGAGAAAGAAATCTGGGTGCTTTGTAGTGTGTGATCTCTTGGAAATTGCTTCCTCCACACACCTTAATTAATTGCACTGCCATGGCAATCACTTTATTCGTTCAAATGAATGCGGAATTCATATATTGGCAAGATTGCCATGTAGATCTTTTTCTTGGCTCCAGGTAAATGTGCTTGAGTCTGCTATCTAAAGGGAATCAGCATTCAATATATACGCTCAAACTTTTTACGGTAGGATTATGTTCATGGTAGGAAAACTGCTCACATTTTGGCGGACCTGAACCAACATTTGATATACTCTATGGATGATGACTCCATACTCTAATGTGCCCTTGAAATAAATACTTTATTTTCATCTGCCAAATCCCGTAGATAGACTGCTGGACACATCTTCCAGCTCCTGGACGACAAATTATGCTTGTGTCAGTAAAAGATAGAGAGGGATGGAAAAGCGCGCCAAAATTCTAGCATTTGCTTATTCAAAAGCACCGTTTGATCTTGACTAATCTGGATTTCATCCATCGAAACTCTCCTGGTTCGAGGATAATCTATTCCAATAAACTGGTCTCCTGCTGCTTCGAAAGATTCACACATATTGTAAACAACGGCATTTCATATCATTGTCCCAATGTGCGGTACATTGTAGTTTATTAACAAACTGGTCTCAACAGCAGGAAACAACCTTGAATTTGATGCACGCTTCTGATATAAATCATGTTGATGTTCATATCAAAGAGTAAATTTGCAATGAAAACATTGGTCAGGAAGAGAGCAAAGAGAATTGGCTTGGTACAGTCCAGATAGGATTACTCAATGCTACAGTAGAGAACAATAAACATACTTTCTATATCCACATAATATTTATTCCACTGGCTTATATCAGATGGACCAGCAAACTCATCATGTTTATTAATGAATCTTGTAACATTTAGTAATGATTGCACTGCTAAACCTGGTAGCAAGGTGTAGTTTATTTGCATTTGGTGTAGCCTTCAATGCCATTGCAGCAAGTTCTGAACTTTTCCATGCTGGCTTCATCTTTGCGAGGAATATTGCAGACATTGCCATCAACTTCCATAGTGTAGCTACAGAAACACAATACTAGAAACAAATATGCAAACAACGCCAGTTGCAACACTTACCCAACTTCTCCGCAGCACCCACGATCGTATTGTGGATGGAAGCAAGTACAGATCCAGTGCAAACCTTGAGCCATGACCAAGGTATTCAACATGAGGAGAGTAAAGACGGTACTCAAGAGTGCAAGCTTCATTTTTTAATTGTAGTTTGATGTGGAAAGACATCCTCCTCACCCTTATTATATCTTGGGGCTTTATATTTGTTGGATTCAACTGTGCAACGCTTTCTTGATCCTATACAAGAACTTTGTGTCTTGTGAATTGCTTAGATAGGGGGTAATAATCTCATCTATCCGCCTGTCTACTACTTTTGTGGACCATATACACTATTTTCAGAAATTATTGGGTCTATTTATAATTAAACTTGGGACAAATCTTGAACTATTTTGGAACACTTGCCTAATTAATATTGGGACACTTTTCGAAATTATAATGAGACAAAACTGAATGGGATTTGAGATGAAATCATAGTCGCTTTCTTCGTTATTCATAACATGTCAGATATCAGAATTTACTACGAAGACGGAATAAATGCTCCAGTCGATGGGCATGGAAACGAAGCTGTTGAGATAGATGTAGACAACGAAGCCTTCCCTCTCGGTAACATTACCAACTACAATACTTACGTTGATAGGAAGCCACCTGAAAGAGAATTGACCGCACTAAAAGAGAAAAAGATTAAAAATAAGAAAAATGTGCCCAAGACTGAATATAACAGCTACACAGACAAAGACAAGGCAAGATTTTTTATCCTTATCTACGACCATGGCATGAATCCTAATCAAGCTTGGAAAGCGCACGGCCATATATCAAGAACAACTGCTTACAGATGGTACGCAGAGGATCAAAAAAAGGTTAACAAAGAAATTGAAGACGATGAAGAGCCAGTTAAGAGAGCAGGTCGACCAAGGATTTTGAACGAAGACCATACGAAGCACCTAAAACTAGAATTTAAAGATAATCCATCAGTAACAATCGAACAAGCTCATGAGAGTCTTGTTAAGGCTTTCTCGGGTTTGACTATCAGCCAAACGACTATTTACAACTACATGACCAATGATCTTGCCTTGACTTTCAAGAAAGCTCATTTCCATTCCAAAGAAAGAAACTCGCCTGAGAACATTCAAAACCGGTATGACTGGGTAGTCAAATGGAGCCAAACCGACATGGATTACATGTCCAACTGTGTTTTCATTGATGAGACAGCTTTCCATGTTAACTTGAAGCGAACAATGGCTTGGTCAGAGAAAGGAACTCGAGCTGAAGTGCCTGTACCTCAAACAAGAGCGAAAACTACCACTATTATTGGCGCAACTAGCGTATGGGGAGTGCTGAATGTTCAAGTGAGGTTGCCTGGAACATCCAACAAGAAAAGAAAGTTAGCTGGCACTTCTTCTGGAAAAGCAACAACAACTGTGGGTACTGTAACTGGCCACTACTTTAACTTTATTGCGAAAACGATTGATATCATGGACCAGCATGAGCAATTCAAAGATTTTTATCTTGTTATGGACAATGCACCCATCCATACAGCCAAGGATATTGAGAGGTATATCATTCAGCGAGGTTACAGATGTGTTTACCTCCCACCATACTCCCCTGAGCTTAATCCTATTGAGCAATTCTGGCATGTGGTCAAGAGTAAACTCAAGAGGGAGAGGCTCTTAAAAACTGAAACACTTTCGACCAGGATTACCGATGCATGCAATGATGTATTGTACAGTGATCTTGAAGGTTCTGCTCGCTACTCTGTTAAGAAATTCGATGTTTGTTTGGCGAAAGAGCCTTTGTAATAAATGAATTTTACTTTCTCTGAAAATGTCTCAATGTTTTTTTTATAAGTGTCCCAATATTAATTAGGCAAGTGTTCCAAAATAGTTCAAGATTTGTCCCAATAATTTCTGAAAATAGTGTACAAACGATAATTTTTCTAATTTTAGTGATTTTCAGTGCCTGTAAGTAGTACATGCGTTAAATGACCCATTTATGGATAAAAAGAGACGGAAATAGACCCTTATATGCTTGAGGCTATTATTCTACATATAGCGCAATTTTGCGAAATCCGTATATTTTAATGCGTCATGAGCAACACAATCTAAACTGGTCATCTGCTGAGGCAAACTCTATTTGATCCGCTAGTGCGCTCGATGCTCCCAAGCCATGGTGTATAGGGTTAAATACAACAACTGGCGTAGACACTTGTGCTTTGTTGACTTGTGTTCAGTTAGCAAACCCTGCCAGTAACAATGCCATGATGGCGCATCTAGCGCAAATGATTTGATCAAACAACAATGTACAAACTAGGGCCGCAGTGGTTTCATGCAGCTCAGTCTCTCTCAATTCAAGGGTCAACCATGTGATGGATACTTGACTTCAATTGTAGTGCTAGACATTAGGTAATTTAATGTAGTAGTGATAACCCAAGTAAAAGTATTTTCTTTTATTGAAAAAGAATTGAAATAGGCTGTAGAAGCCCTATAATAGCGTGCTATTTATTTACACTTGGTTCTGCCACTAATACCATGGCAACATTTCTCGAATTTCTCCTTGCTTTTGACATCCTTACGACCAATTTTACAGACATTGCCATCAACCATCATATGGTAGCTAAAGTTTTACAAGAGCAATGATTTAGAACACAAACAAGAATAAGAAATCTTGGTAAAACCACCTACCCGACTTCGGCACAACATCCACGATCGTACTTGGGTTCAAAGCAAGTACACATCCAGTGGTTTTGAGCCAGGACAAAAGTATTCAACATAAAGACAAGAGCCAAAACTGAGAGAACTGCCAACTTCATTGTAGTTGCTTGATAAGATGTATGATAATAAGAGATAAATGTTAACTGCAGCTTATGATTCTGCATTTAGGGTAGCGTTTATATACCTTTCAAAATACTCAATTGCGTGTATGCCTCAGCCAAAAAGTTGCAAGATGTTACAGTTTTGATCTAAAAAAAGCCTTGCTCATCGTCGTTTTTGGGCATAAAGTATGCCCATACAGGTGTAAACCTGGTAAAAAGGCCATTCCTTTTTTCGCCATCATGCATGTGGTAGTTTTAGAATAGAAACAGCAAAGGGAGAGAGAAAGAGAGCCTATCACATATATAATTTAATGCGGCGCAGAGTCATCATCATACTTTATGAATGGATAAGGTTCTCGGTGATCTACTACGAGTGGGCAACAGACACAGTACTGATATGTAAAAACGGATTCATATGCTTCATGTATTAGCCTTTGGCGTATTTATGCACATCGCTTTTTTCTTTTTCTAACGAGATAAACAACAGAGTATGATGAATAAGCATTGATGGTGTGCTCCCTGAGACAAACACAAATGCTAACAATTTGTAACACAGTGATACAAACTAAATAAAAAAAAACCAGAGAGATTCCCAAAGCTAAAACGGATGTGGATCTTCAATTGTCGTATACTTATTGATAATGAAGGCGTTATTTTTAGTATATGTATATGGGCGAAATTGATGGGAAGGGACATCCTAAAGGGTATCGTTATGCTGGTCAGAGTAGTTTTTGATTCTGTATTCTAGAATATTCGCTTTCCAAATGATCCCAGAGGCTACTTTATGACTATAACCTGTTCAGATGTCTCAAAGCTTAAATGCAGTAATACACACTGATGGTATTCACTAATTTTTTTTATATAAGTGAAATTAGAAAGCCCAGATAGCATTTTTTGTCGCAAGCTTCAATTTATAATACGTTCAGACATGAATAACTTTTGTGCAAGCAAAATCAGATGTGTATCATACGATGAAATTAACGTTTAAATCCTGGGAGTCTCGAGCATGAAATCAAGGAGTTTGTTTGGTATAATCCGTTAATATTCTAATGCGTTGATGCTTTGTGTAGATGTACTCGTGGGTGTTTACTACTTTTGAATTGGATGGTCGATCATTGGCGAGTTAAAACCTTATTAAGCACTTTTAACCTAATTAATCAAAAAGGCTATATTTATACATTAGAAAGAAGAAGCATTAGTTGTTATTAATGCGCAGTAGCTTTTGAGAATAGAATCGCCGTTGGGAGATACCACCAGGCAATAAAGCATTAATCGCTACTTGTAGGGCCTGTTAAGTGATGCCAACATGAAAAAATATCATACATGGCATTGTGCTGGCAAGGAGGAGAAGGGGATCGGGAGTAGGATGACATTTCACATTAGTATGCGCATTTGGTTGAGCAATTTTCAGTAAACAAACCTATTAAATGTAAAAATGTTCTTTAAAAAACAAATAGAGTAACCGTGCCAAGCTCTAAAACTTTTCAATTTGTGGTTCCCTTCTTGTGTATTAGCTTCAAAAACATCGAGTTTCTTCATAAATATCAGCATTGCCAGCCATCACTGGTTGAGTCTCCGTCAAGTATTGTATGATCCAGATTGGACAAATTTTGATTAAAAACGACTTAATTCGTCTATTCTACAAAATTCGACTATATAGATCGTCGCGATTATCCCAAACACCCCTAAGCAGTCCCTGGTGGTAGGGCGAAGTGGTAAAACTCCCGTATGCCAACGGGAGGATCCCGGTTCAAATCCTGGTGAACGCAAGTTGTTTGATTTTTTGACGTAGTACTGATGTCCTCGTTTGGTGTTTTGTGCTCTTATCCATGATCTATATTTTGACGATTTTCCGCAAGACTGTACTGGCTCTAGGAGTCGCACCTTATTAGTAGTAGATTTCTTTCCCAACTTAGTTCAAAAAATATCTTATTCCCCTTCATTGCAGACATTGGGTCCACCAACAGTCTTTTCTATCCCTCAGTATGACATTTAAAGGACTTTAAATAAAACCTGGAGCTCGACTCCCCTACAAAAAAAAAAAACACCCCTAAGCTCAAATCCTGGTAAACGCAAGTTGTTTGATTTTTTTGACGTAGTACTGATGTCCTCGTTTGGTGTTTTGTACTCTATCCATTATCTATATTTTGACGATTTCCGCAAGACTGTATTGGCTCTAGGTGTCGCACCTTATTAGTAGTAGATTTCTTTCCCAACTTAGTTCAAAAAATATCTTATTCCCCTTCATTGCAGACATTGGGTCCACCAACAGTCTTTTCTATCCCTCAGTATGACATTTAAAGGACTTTAAATAAAACCTGGAGCTCGACTCCCCTACAAAAAAAAAAAACACCCCTAAGCTCAAATCCTGGTAAACGCAAGTTGTTTGATTTTTTTGACGTAGTACTGATGTCCTCGTTTGGTGTTTTGTACTCTATCCATTATCTATATTTTGACGATTTCCGCAAGACTGTATTGGCTCTAGGTGTCGCACCTTATTAGTAGTAGATTTCTTTCCCAACTTAATTCAAAAATATCTTATTCCCCTTCTTTGCAGACATTGGGTCCACCAACAGTCTTTTCTATCCCTCAGTATGACATTTAAAGGACTTTAAATAAAACCTGGAACTCGACTCCCCTACAAAAAAAAACACCCCTAAGCTTTCTAAGTGTGCTTCTCGAGGCGCATCCAATGGTACTAAATACAATGATGTTTTGAACAAGCTTATTGAGCAATTTATAAAAGAATGAAATGACATTTTTGACGAAAATGTCAAAATTTTGCATATAAAAGTGTTACAAAAGTGGTTTCAGGGGCTAATTTGGATCCATAGCAACATTTTGATTCAATATATACCATAGTAACGAGCCGTTTGAACGTAGGTTGGTTTCCACCGAAGCGAAGCGTAGGTCAGGAAACTACCCAAAGTGCTGAAAGGCTCGTATACCATAGTAAAAGTCTTCATTATCAAGGTCAAAAACGCGATCGTTTGTTTTTCGATGAAAATCATGAGGGGGTGCCTCATGCTTTTTGGTCGATTTTTGCCCATGTTTTTTTGGTCCCCAAAAAGTTGAGCAAAGGTGCCAGGAAGTAACTGCCAGATGAGGGCAATTGTTTAATGCTATTCTGACCATCTAAAACAGCTTTTAACACAAGAAAACACAACTCCAATACATCCTGATTTCGCTGTGTTTTGCACATATTTGAGCATCTTAAGGTAATACTACTCGTACCAATTCTTCTGAAGCCACTCCTACCGATAGTTTACCAGAACCGCAATGAGGCTGTAGCGGTATTGAACGAATGGGCGTATATTTTGTCTATCATTGTCCGTGGTTATCCGGATTTAATGCAGATCACTTGGAGCTTCTACGATCATGTAACACTGAAATGCCTAGAGATAATCTATGGCCTCCTTTTGTAAGAGATGAAGCGCCATTTATTCCTATACACTGATCTAATATCATGGTCTTTATGTCTAAAAAGAAGGATAATCATCCCCTCATCTCACTTTACAATAGCCCATTGTAACATTTGTACGAAATGTAATTTATATGAGGTGAATGACGATGATCATATATATATATATAAAAAGACATTGAAATATAGCATTGCTATTTTCATTTTATTCATATTAGGAGTAAAGAGTAAGAAAGTTTTATATATATAATATTTTACAAGCAACAATGGATTACATAAGGGATAAAAAGCGACACTAACTGCTCCATGATGAATCATGAGATTCACCTTCATTATCCTTGTCATTTTCATACCATTCACCCTCATGAATGACTCTTCCGCCAGTTGGATTCCGTCTATTTTTGCCCCGTTCAGAATCGTTTATAGCATCTTGTTGCTCATGTTCGCCATCCAAGAAACCTTGGATGTCGGGTGGTATCTCTTGCATCTGAATACTGGGTGCCGAATCTAAATATCTCAATTGCTCCATGACTCTTTGTCTCACTTTGAGTAGATAAGTTCTATCGTTTTGGTTTTCTACTCTGCCCTTGAGATCAGGATGTAGTTTGTAGTCAGGTTTGAAGAAATCTCTGTATTCGTTGGGCGGTAAATCTTCGCTGAGTGTTGTGTTTGTTAATACGGATGTCTCATATGTCCAGCATCGAGCCACGTTTCGAACTGTGTATCCACCTCCTCCTACTACAAGTAGCGGAATCTTGTAGTCTTTAACGATCTGAACACACTGGCCATGAGCACGGATACTCAGGTTGAAGCAGCCCAAGCGATCGCATCCCAAGGAATCTGCACCACACTGTAATACGATAGCTGAAGGTCTGAAATGACCAATAACTGCATCAATGACTTCCTTGAACATCCACACATACGCTTCGTCATCAATGCCATCTCGCAGAGGTACGTTCAGTGAATAGTATTTGCCCAAATTGGAGCCAATTTCATCAATGTGGCCGGTGCCAGGAAAAAAGTCGCCATTGTATTTGTGAAAGGATACTGTCATTACGCGGTCTGTTGAGTAGAATGCTTCCTGCACACCATCGCCATGATGAATATCGATATCAATGTATAATACGCGAGGGAAATATCTGTGCATTTGAATGTATATGTGAGAACACATGGATTATTTTTTCTACGCACACAATACATACCTCAACAGCTCCAATGTACCCAGCACAATGTCATTCACATAACAGAACCCACTTGCTTCGCTCTTCTTGGCATGATGAAGACCGCCAGACCAGTTGATGCAGATGTCGGCACCGTTTGCAATCAATTTGCGTGAAGCTTCAATAGTTGCACCTGCATAGCGTTGACAGAAATCGTATATACCGTCAAAGATGGGACAATCATCACCCACGTTGAATCGTTGAAATAGCTTTTCATAGTTGTCTGCATTGTCTGGTGTCACTCGCTTCAGGAAATCTACGTAATCTGAGGAGTGAAAGTTGAGGATTTCATCGTCTGTAGCTCTTCTAGGCTGAAATATTTCCATCTTGTCGTGCATGCCGTATTTCAATACTAAGTGGTTGGTCAATGTCAAGCGATGCGGCTTCATAGGATGCCGTTCCTATATATATATATATATATACATCATTAAGTAACGATAGTCTATGCTCTCCTCTTGAAGCGACGACTTACACCGTAATGGTAGTTTCCAACGCCTTCATCATGAAAATAAGCTACTCTGGTTTTGTCGTGTGAAGCCAGGCGCACATTGTTTCCTGCTGACATGTACTTGGCTTTCTGCTGAGAGCGATAGTCCTCTGTAAATGTATACATGTCCTCGTCGTCATCCTCGTTGTGCTTTTGTCGTGCCATTTTGGGATTATGTGTTGATAGACAAGAAACCCGAAAAAATTTTGATGAAAGAGTGATGGAGACTCTTTCCCCGGAGCTTTAATACCAGTGCACAATGGGATCAAGCATAGTGGTAGTGGTGGTTTCATCCTCTTCAATGAGTTTCTCTGGCATACGCATGTAGGTGTCTTCGTTGTTAAACTAGCAATTGATTTATTGTATAATGAAGGGTTTTATGAAGATGGCATGATAGAGTGTATAGTAAAAATGTAAACTGTAATAATATAAAATGTAGTAGTAGGAGGGCGAATAAATAGTTGATATTTTACATGATTTTGCAATCAGAATCTTTGGCATTGGGTTTACCATTTTTATCTCGAGTAGGTCTTCTCTTGACTGTAACATCGGACTGGTTGAACGCCTCTATGCGCTGTTTGGCCTTTACATCGCCATGTGCTGCAGCTCGTGTATACCATTGCCTGGCTTCCTCGAAATGAGGGATCACGCCAACGCCTGTTTCTGTATAGTAACCCACCGCATACTCTGCTTTAGCCAATCCTCTTTCAGCAGCCTTTCTTGCCCACAAGTAAGCTTCCTTGTCATTCTGATTCAACACACCATCTGCACCCGTCAGGTACCACCCCGACAAGGCCAATTCAGCATTGGGATCACTTTGTTCAGCAGCCCTGGAATACCAAGCAATGGATCTGCGTGGATCGATGGGGCAATTCAAATGACCGTTTTCATACGCCAACCCCAGCTTGAATTGAGAAGGAGCATAGCCCAATTGAGCAGCCTGGCTAAACAGTTTTCTCGCATAATTCAAATCAGGAATGACAGAAGGAATGCTGTTGTCTGTCTTTTCATAGGCCAGACCGAGTTCATGCAATGACTGAGGATGGTCTTCATCTGCAATCTGTGCTGCTCGCAGAAACCAGGAGATGGCCTCACGCGGATTCTTTGATTGTCCCACCAATCCATGCAACAAGATCAAGCCCAATTTATACATACCCGAGGGATCACTGAGGTTAGCGGCTTTTCGATAAAACTGCATGGCATAACGATGATCTTTCTTGGTGCCCAATCCCAATTCATAGCATACGGCTGCTCGATACGTACATTCAGGATGGCTCTGCTTGGAGCCTTGGAGATAAAGACCAAATGCCTTTTCTGGGTCCGCCTTCAATCCGTGTAGTCCACCTCCATAACAATTACCCAGGAAAAATTGCGCATCGGCTAATCCAACCTTGTGAGATGCCAGTTTTTTAATCGCCTTGATAGCTTCGTTGGTCAATTTATCATTCAATTGGCGAGCACGCACAGGATCCTGAGGATTTGGTCTCAAATGCTTGACAGCCTCCAACAAGAACCTGGCAAAGAACAGCTGAAATCTGGGATCGCCACTGGTCTTGGACTCTTCTCGTACTTTGTTGATGTTTTCTACAGTCACTGGTGGAAATTCTGGGTTTGCATTGTGAATTCGATCGTATCTGCGTTTACCGGCTAAAATAGCCATTCTGAGTGAACTATCGGGAAGGTAATCCTGATCCTCGGCTGAATCGGCAAATGTAGAAGAATACTCTTGAGGCTGCTGAGGTGCGTAAAAGTACTGCATGTCTTCAGGTCGATTGTTTGGATAGATGGGAGGTGTGCTCTGCAAGTTGACTGTGCTTGGTGGTGGCGACATTGGCAGTTGCTGATGAGGCGGAGGCGCTGGAGGCGGTACCTTGCCCACATTGACCAGAGAACTATTCGGGGTAGAGCCATTTGAATAAGGGATTGAATTGAGCGATGCCATTCTTCTGGGCTCTACGACTGTAGCTTGATAGCCTGTATTAACGTTGTCGCTGGGGAGTGTTGTCATCTTTTGGTGAAGTGAGAGAGAAAGAAGGAAAAGAAAAAAAAAGGCAAGGACCGAACCATTTTATCCAACATTTGATACAAATCTAAAAAAAGATTTTTCATACGGAGAACCCTTTTTGCTTATAAAAATAAGCACAATACAAACCTTGGATTTTGTGTATAACAGCACATTCAAAAAGAGGTCCATCGTCAGTTGAACTATGGTATGTCGCCTGTCAAATGGACAGCATTATGGTAGCCATGTCGACAATCGCAACACGTTTCATCGGCAACAAAAGTGCAATCAACTGAAGCTCATTTGCTGTTCACATTTTTCAGCACGTTCTGTTAAAAGAAATTGCAATTAACATTGCATTAAAAAAACAAACAAAAGAAATATGCCACACGTATTTGAAGTCTATGATTGAATACAAGATTTTCCATGGATTGTGGAACGTAGCAATTGGCAAAAGTGTAATACAGTCGAGATCATTTGGCAACAGATGGAAGCCATGACATCATTCAAGCAAGCAAGCAAGCAAGCCATGGTGTACATATGTGCATATTGCTCATGGACTCAATCAAAGTCCATTGTTCGTCCATGAGGCAGGGCGCGCCAGTGGCTGTCTCATAGATATCTTGGCATGGGGTGGATGGGATGAAATTAAGGAGCAATGCCTATTTTGCTGCTTATCAGATGGAGAGTAGCATGCAAACATAGTGTGATGTGACATGAGAGTGCAACCGAGCAGTGGTTCCAGTAAACCGTTTCAAGCAGCACATGTTATCGTGCAATCAAGGCTGAGCTCATGATTGTCCTTGAGCGTGTTCACTCACCTTTGCTGAGCTCCAACGCTTCATGATGCTCTAGCTTACCGAGAAAAATGCATCATGTTTCGCAAGGCCAATCAAACAACCCCATTTCATCAAAATGCTGGGTTGATTACACTTCTTGATAACATTCATAAAGCAAGACACTTTTTTCTTCTTTCTTCTCTCTTTCTTTTTAACAAGTAAATTATGAAATCAGTAACACTTTCTTCAGCTGATGACAAGAACCTCGTGCGGGCGGCAGTGCCTACTTCGGTTAGTCCTCTTGTTTGAATAAACACAGTTGGAAAAAACTAGCTACTGATACAACGCACATAGAAAATTTTCACTGCTGGAGTAGCACGTCTTCATGTCGCTAGTCCAGACCCCTCCAAATGGACATACTCTCAGGTATGGGGAGCTGCTGTCTTTTGTATCGACAAGGCAAAGAACAATTCCTTCTTTATTCGACTAGTAGATATTCAAGTAAGTGTAGTGGCTGTGTATACGGGTGACATTATGTAATCCCTCGACGCTAAAAAAAAAATCCGTTTCATTCTTCTCTGGTGACATTACAGAATGGTTCAGGTGTTATTTGGGAGCAAGAGCTTTATGAAGGATTCAAGTATGTGAAAGATGCAAGCTACTTTCATTCATTCGAAACAGACGTAAGATATCTGGGTAAAAAGACATTGTGATGGGATGCTCATCTTTTGAATTCTACAGGATTGTTTAACAGCCTTGGAATTCGTGGATGAAGGAGAGGCAGATGTATTTTACAAAAAAGTTCAAGGGAGAGATTCACTTACTGCCAAGGCCACGATTGCTTCGACCGCCTCCTCTACTTTTGGACACAGGAAAACGCCAAGCTTATCCAATACTCTCAATAAGCGAAGAAGCAAAATCGACAAGAACCACATTGGCATGCCAGCAGACTTTAGACATGTTGGACACATTGGCTATACACCAGGAAAGGGATTCAGCGTACAAAACAACGACTCTGAGTGGAATGGCATTTTCGAGCAATTGAAAGAGTTGGGTATCTCTGCAGATGAAATCAATGACAATCAAGAATTTATCCAGGATTTCTTGCAGCAAAATGGCACGGCGCTTCCCTCTTCTCCACCTCCACAGCAGCAGGCGCCTACCGTTGCCACAGCGCCACCACCTATTCAGACATCGAGAAAGAAGGCGCCTCCCCCACCTCCACCTCCAGGCCGTCATCATGCACCACCACCTCCACCTCCTCCAAGACGATCCAACAACAACCATAGCTCGCCTCCACCTCCACCTCCTCCTGCTAGACATCCAGGCCCTCCTGTACCTAATCGTGGTAGGCCAGTGCCTGCTCCACCACCAATTCCCTCCATGGGCAATGGATCTCCTGCTCCTCCCGCACCTCCTCCACCTCCTCCAATGGGCAGTGTGCCTCCTCCTCCCCCTCCTCCTCCAATGTCGAATGGCGGTGGAGCACCAGCAGCCCCTCCTCCTCCTCCTATGGGCGTTCCTCCCGCTGCTGCTGCTGGTGGCGATGGCAGATCCAATTTGATGGCTTCTATTCGTGCTGCTGGTGGCTTTGGTACATTGAAATCATCGGGTAAACTTCGTGAAGCTGAAACTTCGGCACCACCTACGCCTTCCGTGGCTAACCAAGCAGCTGGAGCTGCTACTGGAGCTGCAGCGGGAGCAGCAGGAGGCAGTTTGGCTTCCAGTTTAGCGGATGTTTTGAAACAACGTCAACAGGCTATGCAAAGTGATGATGAAGACGACGATGATGATGAGTGGGAGTAGTTGACATGTATATAAATGTTTGAATTTTACTAATGGAAATAAAATGAAATTTTGTAAAACCAAGTATGTTTGTAAAGGGCTTAGGGTTGCAATCACGGAAAAGCTATCGTAAATCTCTTCGGTATGCTGCTCGTGCTGATCAGTGAAGGTACTAGGTCTACCTACATTTCTCTCGGATTTTTTTATAGGGCCTTTGGCTAATATCCCAAAATTAATATAACTAAAATGTTAGAAAAAGAACCCTGATTGTTGATTGATATATAATCACTGATCGTATGGGTGTTTATGCTTCGGATGGTTCTCTACCTTTGCTACGCTTCGGTGAGAACCAACCTGCACAGCGACAGCTCGAGCTACCGGTTACCCTTGTGTATCTTATCATAATACGACTACGTTCAAGCTGACCCTCTACTTACACATGAAAACCCTTTATAATATCTGTGGATCTGACTCTTATCTGATGCTCTACATCCATATACACGTATCTACTTCATATATGGGCAAGTAGCATACTGGTATTTCCACTTTTTAGTCCTTAGTGTCCATAATACAACAAAATTTGAATGCATTCGAGCTGCGTTTTCTCGCGTCCAAGGCCGTTTTAGATTGTCATAATAGGACCAAACACTTGCTCTCATCTGGCAGTTACTTTCTGACACCTTTGCTCAACTTTTTGGGGATCAAAAAAAAACATGAACAAAGTTCGACCAAAAAGCATGAGGTACCTCTCATGGTTTTCATCGAAAATTCAATTATGCACTTCAAACTGAAGCATTATTATATCTACAATTATGACTTACACATCACCATATATGACCTCTTTGCCACCATTATGCGTACTATCTGGAGGCACCATTATCAACAGTTTTACAATCTCATCCCCTTTAATGCCATCAAAGTCTGTCGCCACATCCGCACAGAACTGTTAATAAGATTGTCAAATCTTAGGCAACTCTCCCATTAGTTTATTACTCAAGATTTATATATGGGCTAGTCACTTTGTCTCCATACACTTGTCCATCTCTTTGATGCATTTGTTTTATTTCTAATTACTATTCTAATAAAACAATATCATCCAAAAAAAAAAAGAAAAAAAAAGTTTTCATCGAAAATCAAACGATCGCGTTTTTCACCTTGAAAATGGAGACTTTTACTATGGTATACTTTGAATCAAAATGTTTCTATCAATCCAAAGCAACCTCTGAAATCATCTTTGTGGGACTTTGATATGTAAAATTTCGACATTTTGGTCAGAAACCTCTTTTCATATTCTCATAAATCATTTGATAAGTTTTGTTGTGCCAGAAGGGCTACAACTGTCTATAAAGATTAAGGTATTCTTGATGGATAGATATGTCTGTGTTGTGCAACAACATTGACAAGCTATGATAATTGAAGTGCATCTCAGCTATCTAAATACTGAGGTTCACCAGATGTGATAAGCGTTGTACAAGATAAATTGCTACTTTGGCATTCAGAACTTAGTAGTATAAATAGAATAACTGTTGTCTTCATCAATAAATCTTTAGTTTTTGTGTCTGATCTTATTCAAATAAGTCTTTTCTTGTTTTTATAATATCGAACATTTTTTATAAGCTAAAAATAATAATCCTTTTATTCTTTGTTCTTAACACACATTATTTTACTATTGAATAATGAAGGATTTAAATTGTATCAATATTTGGATACATTTTTATTACAAATACAAAATTATAATACATGACAGATCATTAGGAGATTAACTAGCTGTAACTCTTCGTTGTTCCAACCTCTTAGCCAATCAGATTGCCTGAAAACTCCGCTGATCTAAAAAAATTTTTGCGAGGGTTTCCCCCTGTTTTGATGTGAGGCAAAATTTTAAGCGCCGCTATATATAGCAATATAGCCGCTGCTATCATCAAATTTCCCTCAGGTGCTAGAGCATGCCTTACTTACACCACCTAGCTTTAAATTCAGGCATTGAGACCCTCAATCATCACTAAAGTAAGTAGCAATAACCAAGTGGAGGCAGCCTATCCACCTCCTAGCCTCGGATAAAGTCTTGTTGAGCTTCAGGGATAGGCACATCCACACAACGTAAAAAAGGTATGCTTCAAAGAAACATAAAAATAATAAAAGAATGAAGAAAAGAACATACTACTACTACTATAAGAGTATAGTGGTATGTAGGCAAAAAAAAAGAGGCACTCACACGAAGCGAGTCAAAGAAAAGCGTAACGAATACAACACCAAAGATGTTCCAAAAAGCTCGTTGCTGTTGCAAGAAAAATGCATGCATGAGCAACGCGCATGATAGTAATAGTCGGATGTAAAGCAAAATGATACAAATACGCATAACTGCAAAAGCAACAGTGGTATTATAAGTTCGCGATACAACATAATGACTAATGTTGTTTCATGTAAAGCTACAGAGGAAACACCACCAACAAAAGAAAAAGAAGAAGAAAAAAGCGCAACAAGGCAAACATCATCATGAATGCATTATCACGAGAAAGGAAGCAATAATATAAGCGTTCAAAGAAGTTTCATATCATTGCAACCAGGAAAAAGAAGATACTTACCATTTACCACCACCGTAGATAGACCAGAGGATACGCAATCACTGAATATAGACCATAGAACAAGCATACAACAAATACAGTAGACCGGGAGAGACCATTTTAGCAGCAGCAGCAGCAGTAGCAGCAGCAGCAACACCAGCACCATAGACAAACTAAAGAACAAGCGCCATCAGCAGAGACCAAACAAAGACCAAAGAAGCTATTTACCACTTATCTCCATCACAGATAGACCAGAGGATATGCAATCACTGAATATAGATCAGAGAACGAGCATGCAACAAAGACAGTAGACCAGGAGAGACCATATTAGCAGCAGCAGCAGCAACACCAGTACCATAGACAAACCGAGAAACGAACACCACCAGCAGAGACCAGACAAAAGCCAAAGAAGCAATCACCAGACATGGTAAACCAAAGAAGCAGGCAGCAGAGAAGACAGAGAAGGAATGGCAGCAGCACTCACTCAAACAAGCAAGATTTTATTAAAACCTAATAAACAAACTGAATTAGTGTTAATTCTATGCCTTCCAGTGCTCGTTATCGAATGGTACGTAACATATTCCACTTCAAAGAAGCAGTATCAAGTACTCTTAACAGTACAAGACAGAGTTATCGGAAGCTAGAGTGTTATTATCAATCAAACGGTCTCCAAATCCACCATGGTTTGATACTAAAACGCGTTTCGCAAAAAGGAGAAAAAACGAGGGGTATGAAAGAATGAGAGAGCGCCCTATCCGACGTCACGGCCAGTAGATTTGTCCTCAGTTTTTGTCGTGGCAGCTCTAATTGCGGCAATTTAATTTGAAATTGTGCAGTGGTATTTTCGTGTTCAAACTTGACTTGATCTCACATCCTTTAAACGTTTTTGCTAAATTTGACTATGAAAACTGTCGTCGTTACACCCAACCTTCTAATACATCTCCAGAGGACTAAAGAAGCCGCATTGAATGGTGCTAATTACTTTTAGCTTTCAGACCAAAAATAATGAGCAATTTTTAAAAATATGAAAACATGTTTTTTGCCCAAATGTCGAAATTTCACATACGAAAATTTCATAGAAAGAGTTTCAAGTGCTGCATCCAGTCTTTATGATCAATTTGATCTTATTTGTATCATAGAAAAAGTCTTTATTTTTGGGGTGAAAAACGCGATCTGCAGTGAAATCAGGTTTAATGGATTTCACAAAAAAAAATAAAGCAAAGGTAAAATACAATAGAAATCAACTGTATTTTATTTTGTGTATAAAATGAACTGAAGATCCTGGAATTGAGTAAAAAAAAGAAGAGTATTTATACATTTGCAACTAGCTTGTAGGATTAGTGATGATAGAGAGCAATAGGTGCTGCTATTGCGATATCTGGCAAATGTTGTTGATGTTTGATTTAAAGTGGTAGTCAATGCAGGAGCACTGGCCATAAGGGTCGATTTGAGTAACCTTGATGGGCTTGGGTGAGCTATCGTCATAGCATGATTTAATGTAACCTTGATGGTTTAAAGTGTGATGTTTGTTATTGAAGCATGGAATCCTTTATCTGGGATATTGTGCAACTATGGCAGCAGGGCATAGTTGTCATATTTGAATATGCTTGTTATTGATTTGATTCTATTTGGATAAAGATACCATCACTTATTGCGACCATCATGGGTGTGATTGAATACACTGTGATCAGGAGTGATTCATTCACACGATGTGCGATATAAGCGTGTATCTTTACTTTAGTGTTTTTAAATGGGTTTTTGATGTACATTTGAGCGCTTTCATTAATAGATCCAAATAGCATGAATTTGAATGAGTGCTATTTGATGAACTTTGGTTTTCAATTAAGTTGCGTTTGGGTGGCTATTTCATTACACGATCGTTTGATTTTCAAGAATTTTTCCTTGCTAATACTCATGAAAAAAATGAGAATTTCTATGAATTTTCAATGACCCAAAAAAAATTGAGATAAAGCTGTAATGAAAAAGCCACCCAAACGCAACTTAATTGAAAACCAAAGTTCATCAAATAGCACTCATTCAAATTCATACTATTTGGATCTATTAATGAAAGCGCTCAAATGTACATAAAAAAAAACCATTTAAAATTACTAAAGTAAAGATGCATGCTTATATCGCACATCGTGTGAATGAATCACTCCTGATCACAGTGTATTCAATCACACCCATGACGGTCGTAATAAGTGATGTTATCTTTATCCAAATAAAATCAAATCAATAACAAGCATATTCAAATATGGCAACTATGCCCTGCTGCCATAGTTGCACAATATCCCAGATAAAGGATTCCATACTTCAATAACAAACATCACACTTTAAACCATCAAGGTTACATTAAATCATGCTATGACGATAGCTCACCCAAGCCCATCAAGGTTACTCAAATCGACCCTTATGGCCAGTGCTCTTGCATTGATTACCACTTTAAATTAAACATCAACAACATTTGCCAGATATCGCAATAGCAGAACCTATTGCTCTCTATCATCGCTAATCCTACAAGCTAGTTGCAAATGTATAAATACTCTTCTTTTTTTTACTCAATTCCAGAACCTTCAGTTTACTTTATACACAAATAAAATATAGTTTGAATATTGTAAAAAATGCAGTGAAATCTATTCAAACCTGATTTCACTGCAAAAGCATCAGCAAGTAAAGCGTGGGCAAGAGGAGTCGTTTGGTGCTATTCCAAGCGCTCAAAACGCTTTGTGGCATGAGTTATTCGTGCTTGAAAACGACTAAATTTGCACAAAATTCGACCTAAAACGACGGCGTAGTAGGTTGCATTACCAGAAGGGTAAGTAAATTACACTTCTGTCTGATGACCCAGATGCTCTGTATTTAACATTATGAAATCTCTAGTATAGACCCAAGGCGTGGAAAAACTGTCCACCCTTTGTGGTGAGGTGCACATTATGGCTTAAAACCTTTGCCAAACAACCACAATGTTGCATGCAAGCATCATGCACTTTAGGCTGCATTCACTTTCTCCTCAAGCCATGTTTACAGTATAGCAACATAGAAAAATTTTATCGTATCACATCACATCTATGCTTACAAATCCATTCCATTGTTTGTGCACTGGCGCCTTAGGAGCTCAATAGATTCAATCTCCATAATGTCAAGATATCGAGATCCACCTACACTATATGAAACATATCGACTTAGGCGGCCTCTCAACAAGCTATACCAATGTTAAGCACAAAGAATAAAAGGATTATAATTTGTAACTATAAAAAATGTTCGATATTACAAAAAACAAGAAAAAACTTATTTGAATAAGATCAGACACAAAAACTAAAGATTTATTGATGAAGACAACAGTTATTTTCCTATTTATACTAAGTTCTGATTGCCAAAGTAGCAATTTATCTTGTACAACTCTTATCTCATCTGGTGAACGTCAGTATTTAGATAGCTGAGATGCACTTCAATTATCATAGCTTGTCAATGTTGTTGCACAACACAGACATATCTACCCATCAAGAATACCTTAATCTTTATAGACAGTTGTAGCCCTTCTGGCACAACACCACTATAACAAAAGTTTGCCTTGAGCGATCGTTTTTGTGGGTAATTTGGCGGAGGATGACCTTTCCGGCAGTATAGTTCCAGGAAACTACTTCAACTTGATTTTACTATAATTTGTTGATGTTGATTCTTGTATCGCAGGATTTGCAGTTATCATGAATCTCTTTTGGCTCGATTTTGACACAAGATTTTGTTGTTTTATCTTCCTGATTGTGCTGACCTCAAATCAGCCTGTCTCGTATCAGCCATTTTCCTCCTTAATTAATTATAATTGCCCAACATTGTGAATAGACTTTAAGTCTAACTTTACGGCCAGATATACAGTCGTGTCTCTAGTGTGTAGGGCCATCAAAAGTGCCCTGTTCGCCTAACAAGCATCTTGGTCAATCCGAGTAAGTTGAGAGATTCAAATTTGCAAAATAGCATTGACGCTCAAGTCTTAAAATTACTGTGGCCGCGGATTTAAAAATTAAAAGGAAGACCTGATGAGCTTTAGGACTAGAATATAAAAGCATTCATGATAAAACGCATTCAACAAAGCGTTGGATAACTCATATCACATAAATGATATGTATGGTGGTCCTTTTTGTATCTTTCTGAATGTCAGATCCTGAGATGTAAATTCAAGTGTGACGATAGAGTAGATTGTGTTAAATAATATGTGTAGAAAATCTAGAAATAGATGTAGTTGTAATCTCTTCTTGTCATTAAAGTAAATGGTTTTGTTTCAGTAATAGTAATCCAACTAGTTGACTGTTTGATATGTCCTGTTGTTGCGCGTGTAGACTATAGTTTGTTGTATGCTTTGTAATGCATGTAGAAACCGATGAGATGTTGGCCTTGTGTCGTATCAGGTGTAATATGATGGGTTGTGGTGTGAAATGCATCAGCTTATCACTTAGAAATTGAGTTTCGTACAATGCAGAAAATCCCAGCCGCTATAAAGCACTGTAATTTACGTACTTGTTCGGCAACACAACCCACTACGCCGTCGTTTTAGGTTGAATTCTGTGCAAATCTAGCCATTTTGAAGCACGAATAACTGATGCTACAAAGCGTTTTGGGCGCTTGGAATATGGCTAAACGACTCCTCTTGTCCATGCGATACTTACTGATGCTTTATCTCAATTTTTTTTTGGGTCATTGAAAATTCATAGAAATTCTCATTTTTTTCATGAGTATTAGCAAGGAAAAATTCTTGAAAATCAAACGATCGCGTTTTTCACCCCAAAAATAAAGACTTTTTCTATGATACAAATAAGATCAAATTGATCATAAAGACTGGATGCAGCACTTGAAACTCTTTCTATGAAATTTTCGTATGTGAAATTTCGACATTTGGGCAAAAAACATGTTTTCATATTTTTAAAAATTGCTCATTATTTTTGGTCTGAAAGCTAAAAGTAATTAGCACCATTCAATGCGGCTTCTTTAGTCCTCTGGAGATGTATTAGAAGGTTGGGTGTAACGACGACAGTTTTCATAGTCAAATTTAGCAAAAACGTTTAAAGGATGTGAGATCAAGTCAAGTTTGAACACGAAAATACCACTGCACAATTTCAAATTAAATTGCCGCAATTAGAGCTGCCACGACAAAAACTGAGGACAAATCTACTGGCCGTGACGTCGGATAGGGCGCTCTCTCATTCTTTCATACCCCTCGTTTTTTCTCCTTTTTGCGAAACGCGTTTTAGTATCAAACCATGGTGGATTTGGAGACCGTTTGATTGATAATAACACTCTAGCTTCCGATAACTCTGTCTTGTACTGTTAAGAGTACTTGATACTGCTTCTTTGAAGTGGAATATGTTACGTACCATTCGATAACGAGCACTGGAAGGCATAGAATTAACACTAATTCAGTTTGTTTATTAGGTTTTAATAAAATCTTGCTTGTTTGAGTGAGTGCTGCTGCCATTCCTTCTCTGTCTTCTCTGCTGCCTGCTTCTTTGGTTTACCATGTCTGGTGATTGCTTCTTTGGCTTTTGTCTGGTCTCTGCTGGTGGTGTTCGTTTCTCGGTTTGTCTATGGTACTGGTGTTGCTGCTGCTGCTGCTAATATGGTCTCTCCTGGTCTACTGTCTTTGTTGCATGCTCGTTCTCTGATCTATATTCAGTGATTGCATATCCTCTGGTCTATCTGTGATGGAGATAAGTGGTAAATAGCTTCTTTGGTCTTTGTTTGGTCTCTGCTGATGGCGCTTGTTCTTTAGTTTGTCTATGGTGCTGGTGTTGCTGCTGCTGCTACTGCTGCTGCTGCTGCTAAAATGGTCTCTCCCGGTCTACTGTATTTGTTGTATGCTTGTTCTATGGTCTATATTCAGTGATTGCGTATCCTCTGGTCTATCTACGGTGGTGGTAAATGGTAAGTATCTTCTTTTTCCTGGTTGCAATGATATGAAACTTCTTTGAACGCTTATATTATTGCTTCCTTTCTCGTGATAATGCATTCATGATGATGTTTGCCTTGTTGCGCTTTTTTCTTCTTCTTTTTCTTTTGTTGGTGGTGTTTCCTCTGTAGCTTTACATGAAACAACATTAGTCATTATGTTGTATCGCGAACTTATAATACCACTGTTGCTTTTGCAGTTATGCGTATTTGTATCATTTTGCTTTACATCCGACTATTACTATCATGCGCGTTGCTCATGCATGCATTTTTCTTGCAACAGCAACGAGCTTTTTGGAACATCTTTGGTGTTGTATTCGTTACGCTTTTCTTTGACTCGCTTCGTGTGAGTGCCTCTTTTTTTTTGCCTACATACCACTATACTCTTATAGTAGTAGTAGTATGTTCTTTTCTTCATTCTTTTATTATTTTTATGTTTCTTTGAAGCATACCTTTTTTACGTTGTGTGGATGTGCCTATCCCTGAAGCTCAACAAGACTTTATCCGAGGCTAGGAGGTGGATAGGCTGCCTCCACTTGGTTATTGCTACTTACTTTAGTGATGATTGAGGGTCTCAATGCCTGAATTTAAAGCTAGGTGGTGTAAGTAAGGCATGCTCTAGCACCTGAGGGAAATTTGATGATAGCAGCGGCTATATTGCTATATATAGCGGCGCTTAAAATTTTGCCTCACATCAAAACAGGGGGAAACCCTCGCAAAAATTTTTTTAGATCAGCGGAGTTTTCAGGCAATCTGATTGGCTAAGAGGTTGGAACAACGAAGAGTTACAGCTAGTTAATCTCCTAATGATCTGTCATGTATTATAATTTTGTATTTGTAATAAAAATGTATCCAAATATTGATACAATTTAAATCCTTCATTATTCAATAGTAAAATAATGTGTGTTAAGAACAAAGAATAAAAGGATTATTATTTTTAGCTTATAAAAAATGTTCGATATTATAAAAACAAGAAAAGACTTATTTGAATAAGATCAGACACAAAAACTAAAGATTTATTGATGAAGACAACAGTTATTCTATTTATACTACTAAGTTCTGAATGCCAAAGTAGCAATTTATCTTGTACAACGCTTATCACATCTGGTGAACCTCAGTATTTAGATAGCTGAGATGCACTTCAATTATCATAGCTTGTCAATGTTGTTGCACAACACAGACATATCTATCCATCAAGAATACCTTAATCTTTATAGACAGTTGTAGCCCTTCTGGCACAACAAAACTTATCAAATGATTTATGAGAATATGAAAAGAGGTTTCTGACCAAAATGTCGAAATTTTACATATCAAAGTCCCACAAAGATGATTTCAGAGGTTGCTTTGGATTGATAGAAACATTTTGATTCAAAGTATACCATAGTAAAAGTCTCCATTTTCAAGGTGAAAAACGCGATCGTTTGATTTTCGATGAAAACTTTTTTTTTCTTTTTTTTTTTGGATGATATTGTTTTATTAGAATAGTAATTAGAAATAAAACAAATGCATCAAAGAGATGGACAAGTGTATGGAGACAAAGTGACTAGCCCATATATAAATCTTGAGTAATAAACTAATGGGAGAGTTGCCTAAGATTTGACAATCTTATTAACAGTTCTGTGCGGATGTGGCGACAGACTTTGATGGCATTAAAGGGGATGAGATTGTAAAACTGTTGATAATGGTGCCTCCAGATAGTACGCATAATGGTGGCAAAGAGGTCATATATGGTGATGTGTAAGTCATAATTGTAGATATAATAATGCTTCAGTTTGAAGTGCATAATTGAATTTTCGATGAAAACCATGAGAGGTACCTCATGCTTTTTGGTCGAACTTTGTTCATGTTTTTTTTTGATCCCCAAAAAGTTGAGCAAAGGTGTCAGAAAGTAACTGCCAGATGAGAGCAAGTGTTTGATCCTATTATGACAATCTAAAACGGCCTTGGACGCGAGAAAACGCAGCTCAAATGCATTCAAATTTTGTTGTATTATGGACACTAAGGACTAAAAAGTGGAAATACCAGTATGCTACTTGCCCATATATGAAGTAGATACGTGTATATGGATGTAGAGCATCAGATAAGAGTCAGATCCACAAATATTATAAAGGGTTTTCATGTGTAAGTAGAGGGTCAGCTTGAACGTAGTCGTATTATGATAAGATACACAAGGGTAACCGGTAGCTCGAGCTGTCGCTGTGCAGGTTGGTTCTCACCGAAGCGTAGCAAAGGTAGAGAACCATCCGAAGCATAAACACCCATACGATCAGTGATTATATATCAATCAACAATCAGGGTTCTTTTTCTAACATTTTAGTTATATTAATTTTGGGATATTAGCCAAAGGCCCTATAAAAAAATCTGAGAGAAATGTAGGTAGACCTAGTACCTTCACTGATCAGCACGAGCAGCATACCGAAGAATGAGTCGAAAAAAATCCACAAATTTGTGCTGTTGAGGTTATTGATTTGTTGATTTTTCGATTTCTAAATCTTAAATGAATCATCACTTGAAAAACAATATGTTCATTACCGTAAAGAGACCACTCTTCGAAGCAAAGATAAGAAACTCGGATGACAACTTGCAGGCGAGATATGAATGGATTATGAAATGAAAAGATTCGGATTTGGATTTTGATAGAAATTGTGTTTTTATCGATGAGGCCGGCTTCAATATCAATATGAGAAACGGCTGGGCAAGGTCAGTTATAGGTACTCCTGCCATTGTAGAGCTTGAGAAAACTCGTTCGCTATCACATACAATCATCGGTGCTATTCACTCCTCTAGTGTCATTCATGTTGCAATGAAAAAGCCTCCATCAAAAAAAGAAAAAGCCGCAAATCCTTCGACAAGCAAAAGTGAAAGGTCGAAGAAGAAGAAACTTGCGAAAGGTATAGATCAAAGAGTAAGTGAAATCATCTTCGAGGAACCCGACATAGAGTATGTTGAGGTTGACAGCCTTGATGACAAGGAAAGCAACAAACCTATTCCTAAAGCCACTACCACGGCTCATTTTATAAAAATTTATGAACGAACTGCTTGACATTATCGATTTGGACAAAAATCTAAAGGGTTCTTATTTTGCTATGGATAGCTTCACCATTCACAAATCCTATCCCATGATAAGAAAGATCGAATGCAGAGGCTACAGAGTCATGTATTTGCCTCTGTATTCTCCAGAGCTGAACGCAATTGAGAACTTCTGGGCTCTTGTAAAGAGCAAGATGAAGCGTGAAAACCTAGTGACCGAAGAGACTTTATCTCAAAGAATTGCTGACGCCTGCAACAATGTTCGTGTAAGTGAACTTTGTGCTTTTTGCAGCCATTCTAAGCGACATATCAGTTACTGCCGAGATAAAATTCACCTTTAACAAATTGCTCCAATTTTAAAAGTGCCAAAGCTATTTTTCAGTTGAGTCAAATTGAAATTTAGTATTCTCCAAATTATTTTTTTACAATCACCATTCATATATTTCTAAACCAATATTTCCTAGCTTCACTGTACAATGTCGGCATCCCGCCTTGTAGAGTGTAACATGGCTGCTTCACGGGAGTCACAAATGCGTAGACAAAACAGCTAAGAGCTGGCATTTGCATTTAGCTATTTCTATCCCTCTCTTTTTCATTTCTCGTGATAATTATACAATGTGGGAGCCCAACGAACAGTTACTTTTGCGAGCAGCTGTTCGTTACAAAAAACATGAAGGCACCTTGTTTGTTACTCCTCGTCGAGTGGCTTGGCAACAGCAAGGCTCTTCTCAGTTAACACCTTCCATCTACTACAATGATATTGGTGGTATGTACCAAGTCTCTTGACCTCACATCTCGCTCATGTATACTCTGATTATAGGTCTGGCTCAAACACCCGAATCCTCGCCAAAAGTATTATTGAAGATTTCAGCAAAACCGCCCGTATCGAAAGACTATACATTTCAATTTACTTCGGCAAAGAATATACAAGAAAGGGAATCAATCAAAGCACAAATTGCAGAACTACTAGCTCGAGCGCGAGGCCTTAGCTCTTCTTCAGCTATAGGAACACCAGCGCCGATTACACCTTCATCCGTAGCAGCTTCACCGTCTCCATCGACACCGCAGACAGCAACGGCATCACCTGCGCCGCCCTTATTGCAACAACAAGCAGCTGCCAACATCAGACCTTCGACTCCACTGAATAACACGCCTTCGCCCAGCACGAATGGAGCAAGCCCTAAATCATGGAGACAAGAGGAGTTTGCAGACCGAAGAGCTTTGCTTACATCAAGCAAAGAATTACAGACATTACACAAAGAGTTGGTTGTTGTTGGAAGAAGTGTGGATGAGGAAGAGTTTTGGTCTAGTCCGTATGTCAAACGTATTCGACAGGTAAAAAGTGTCTGTGTGGATCACTGCGATGTGTGATATTCATGTGGTTCTGCAGAAATTGAAAAAAGATGCCGTGTCGAGAGAAGGTAGACAGAAGGGCAAATCTTCTCGTATGGTAGAGTTGAAGCCAGGTCAACAAGAGGGATCAGACATCAAGTATACTTTGACGAGCCAGATCATACACAACATCTTTACCGAGTTCCCATCAGGTATGCGGGAGAAAGAAAAGTATCAAGATATAGGTTACTGATGAGGATTGATTAGTGAAACGAGCCTACGACACCAATGTACCTGACAAGGTATATTTCATCAACTAGCGAGAAGTAGGCTTTCAAACTGACACATGCCCTTACACGCAGATGACAGAGCAATCATTTTGGAAACGGTTTTTAGCGTCAGAATTCTTTCACAGATCTCGTACAGGTGGAAGATCTCAGTTGACGCCTTACGACGACATTTTCGATAGGTGTTTGCAGGAAGAAGATGATGGTAATCGATAGATTTGTACATGCTTTTGCCAAATAAGCTGACTTGATTTAATTTGCAGAAAACTCCAAACCACCACCCATGTCTCGCATGGACAAGATTCGATTTGATTTGGATTTGTCTGCTACAGCTGAAGATCACTTAGAAAGTGGAAATGCACCGGATTTTACAATGAAGGCTGGTAGAGAAGCGCAGTCGTTGCCTTTGATTCGTCGATTCAATAAGCATTCATCCAGAGTACTTGAAACAGCACCATCGTACGTTTGTTGACTACCTTCAACTAATGCGATATGATTAATAATTTTGTCACTAGGAAAAACAAACGACCCGAACCTACATTTGAAGATGAAATTCAAAAAGACATCATCATTACAGACCTACTGGATGAAAAACCGCCCGAGAAGATTATTCTAGACATCCAAGATACCAGACGCTATTTCGAAAGTCAAACAGGAGGATTAGACGAGATGAAGTTGAGCGAGAATGATACAATCAATTTACTAGTTGGGTACAAGCGAAAGTTTGAAGGGTGGCAGCCTGAAATGACAAACGATATTATCAATGCTCGAGCAGCAGACAAAGTGTGTGTGGAATTAACAAACATTATTAAAAAGAAGATTAGGCATGACGATAGATCTGCTGCTGGTAAGTGCCTCTCTTTCTTTTTTTGTGTTTGTACATGAAAAATGCTAACAAGATCCTTGTAGACGTCAAGTTACCACCACAAGTACAGCAAAAGATACAAAGTTATCACTCGGCAACGAATGAAATTCTTCGTCATTTCTGGTCCTCTTGGGAACCTTACAAAGCAGACAAGAATCTTCGCATGATTGAGGGTTTGAAAAAGCAACAAGAAAAGCTAAAAGAAATATTGGTAACTGTTGCAAGCTACGAAGGTGATCCTGAAAGATGTAAACAGGTAAATTGAATGATACCCTTGATTGAAATGGCAGGCTACTAAACATCTATGCCAATAGACTTTGATGCCTGTCTTACAAGCTGTAGATAAAGCATTGGAAACATCCAAAAAGCGTAATAAAAAGAAACGCTAAATGATTTCTTTGATGACAAAACCTTTAAAACAATAAAGAAATGCATTTTGTACATATATAAGCATGAAAAGAACCATGGCATTTGTAGGTCAGTTATCCATCTACAGAATTGAGTGTAGAATTGTACCGTAAATTCGGTATTATTATTAAACTAGATTGAAACAAATCAGTCTTTGTAATACGATCGCCACAGCAAGGGGTTTATTGTACATCGATTTTAAGGTTATCAGTCAATCGCGATTGTCATAACCAGCCGAGATTAGCCATGTCAGATCAAGCAGAAATCCTAGCGAATACATATGTAGCTCATTTACTCATTTCAGCTGATTGTACAAAGAACGGATACTCACTATGTATACGAGTGTTCATGTTTCGGATGGCTCTCTACCTTCGCTTCGCTTCGGTGAGAACCAACCTGCGCAGCAGTAGCTCGCGCTACCAATCGCCCTTGCGTATCTTATCAAAATACTGCTAATTTCATTTCGACCCCCCCCCCACTTACACATGAAAACCCTTCATATTATCTGTGGGTCTGACTCTTATGCGATGTTGCACATCCGAATACATGTAAATACTTTATATACCAGCAAGCAGCGTACTGTATCCCGCCCTTTCTAATCAAAAGTGTGCTCAATACAGCAAAATATGGGCGCATTTGAGCCGTGATTTCTCGGGTAAGAAGCCGTTTTAGACCACCAGAATAACACCAATCAATTGATCTCACCTGGCAGTTACTTGCTGACACTTTTGCTCAACTTTTTGGGGACCAAAAAAAACATGGTCAAAAATCGACCAAAAAGCATAAGGTTACCCCTCATGGTTTCCATCGAAAATTAAACGATCGCGTTTTTCACCTTGATAATGAAGACTTTTACTATAGTATGTATTGAATCAAAATGTTTCTATAGATCCAACGTAGCCGCTGAAATTATCTTTGTGGGACTTTGATATGTAAAATTTCAACTTTTTGGCCAGAAACCTCTTTTCATATTTTCGTAAATTACTCAATAATTTTATTAAAAACATTTACCTTACTTGGTACCATTGGATGCGCTTTGAAAAGCACTCCAAGAAAGTTTAAAGAAGCAGGGGAAGAACATCACATTTTATATAGTCAAATCTCGCGAAATAGTTCTATCGAGTCGAAAATCATCAGATTTTAGCCAATCTAGAACAGACAATAAGTCTGAATTTAAATTAATTTTGGCGGCTGGTGGGGCCGGCTGTCAAACTCAACGCCCTCTCTACTATGAAGGCAATACAGTAATAGATGCTTTTGAAGCATATGGAAAGTAGGTGGCAAATTACATATCACTACCATTAGCCACGCTATTTGTTAGCTCAACTTTTTTCCTTTTTGAGGCTTTGAAAGTGTCTAGTAGGGACCATAAACTTATTACGTTACGATGAGCATTTCGACTCTTCAATTAGTTTCCTGACCTACGTTTCGCTTTGGAGGAAACCAACCTATGTTCAGGTGGCTTGCGCTGCCGCAGACCTTTGACTAATATTGCAAAATTAATAGCTAAAATGTTGGAAGAAACTTGTTTGTTGATTGATACTGAATTAATATAAGATCTCTGATCATATATGAGCCATGCCTGACAAATGTCTGGCAACTCAGTTTCCATATTAAGGTTGTAAAGGTGTTTAGGGACTGAACATTTATTATATTATGATTAAGCATCGGCCTACTGCACATTACTGACATGCGAATTTGTATTCATCAGTAGCAATTACCGTAAGACATCTCACCTGTATCATGCTGTTATGGCCAACGATCATGACAATTAATCAGCAATGGAACATTCAGGAACCATACTGAGAGAGGGCATATGAGCAACAAGTAATGGGTTTCACCACAAAAAACCTGAGCTTCGGAGAGTAGAGACATGATCCCACAGTTCAAAATCTTAGGATGGTATGGTCAGATTGGCTAGATGAAACATGCTATGTTTGTGCAGTAAAATTATCGATCAACAGAATCATCCAAATGGCCTTATGTTGCGCATGCTTCAAAAAGAGCGGGTGTCTTCCCGGCTGGAATGATTTACTAATGCAGATATCATTTGAGTATAAGTGAGACACCGGGACAATCTATACTTTTGTAAAACTATATTCGACTTTGGAATATAGGGGAAGAAAGACATATCCAGTCATCTTGATTTGCTTAATTATCTCATCATTCAGTAGTAGGAGTTGATGATTACAGCAAGTAAATTGACCGTGCAAAAGCATTGTCATTTGGTATTTGTCTGATCAAATCACTGTATCCCAACCATTTGTATGTATATACTCGTAAGCTATCTACAGGCTTGATATGATTGGATTTGATGCGTAGTGTAAGGGTCCAATTTTAACCTTTATTTATTGCTTAAATCATATTAAACATTTTTTCAATGTAGTTCAGTACAAAGCCAAGCAAAACTGTTCTGAAGTGGAGGCAGACATGATGGCCATGCCGACTAAATATAGGCAATATTGCTCAGCAGTAATTGACGTATAAAATAGGATGATTGCATGAAATAGACCGTATCCTATGATGCAGTGGCATACATGGTACTTGGTCTGTAATGCTTAATTTGACTCGTACTGTGAGGTTCCGAGTTGTTCAGAATCATCTCAGCAACAAAAGAGTTTAGCGTCTGGTGCCTTTTCTCGAAATGTATTATATATCATGTCATTTTAACCCAACCAAAGTGAGACAAAATTAGGACCCTTTTAACATGCTTCTTGATTCACGCTACGGCCAATTGCAATTGATGATTATCATTAGTGATTGAAGCCTTCCATTGACGAGAAAAGTTGTAGCCACCACGGAAAGAGTATCAATATACTCATAGCCCAATCTGTCAGATTTATCTGTCGTACAATCAGGCAATGTAGATGCTCACCAATGATATCCACTCTGTCCAAATGAGCTAAGCTCCCCGAATTTAGCATGATTTCCCACCCACAAATCGTAATCATCCCATTTGATAACGGCGTCTCCAGCACCGCACAAAGCACTTCATATACGTTTTCTCGTACATCTAATCTGTCAAATCTACTCGTACATGTACTCTCTATTGTACTCATTTTTAGCTACATGACAAAGCTTTATTCTAAGCTTCTTCCCTCTTTCATAGTATGGTTTCATCTTTCGGAGATGGTTTCTATTTTGAAGGAATTGAAGGCAGAGCTTTGGGCAGTATTCAGTATTGGGGATGAGTGATCGAGCACTGCATAGGCTGATAAAGGAAAGCAAAGCTTATAAGATGCAATGATCTTGTCTCTGATAAGGCTAATATGATGTCAATGACACATGCAATTGACAGGTTTACCCTTTTGGTAGTGCTTGATCTGACCACCATTGTTGTGGTTGTACCAACATCACTCTCTGTTTTGCACACGGAGAAACATTGCCAGTAGCAATGCTTCCTTGATTGAAAAAAAAAAAATGTTTCATAAAATGTATTTTTAAAAGCCAAAATTGGCTATATAAACACACATGAATGATACGATTTAGTCAACTTGTTTGAACGTTTTCATCAAAATTTTATACTATGAATTCTTTACACATTTCCATTCCTGACTCTGCAGATCCAAACGACTCTTTTAATACATTCAACCGCAACAAGCGTGCCAGCATGTCCTCAGTTCGCTCAGGTGCCTCCATGTCATCGCCATATGAGCCATCGTCTGATTTCTTATCGTTCAATGAAAATCAATCTGCAGCCATTCAACGTAGACCTTCAAAGAAGGGTGTCAGCACATTCATTAGCAAACTGTATACGATGGTGGAAGATGGCCGCCATCAAAATTTAATATCCTGGAACCCGAATGGAACATCATTCTTTGTTTGCAACGCTACTCAATTTGCTCAAGAAGTACTACCTGAATATTTCAAGCATAGCAACTTTTCTAGCTTTGTGCGTCTCTTAAACATGTAAGTTGGGTGGGATCGTAGTGGATGCGCATCTGTTGTGTTGAGCCTAACTGTGCATTGTAGGTATGGCTTCCACAAAATCAATAAGTCGCCAAGAGGACAAAGAGGAAGCAACGAGAATGAGATTTGGGAGTTTTCTCATCCTAAATTTCAACACGGTCGCTCAGACATTTTAAAGGAGATCAAGCGTAAAGCCATGGATTCTGAACTTTTGAGACGTGAAACGGGCGATATTCATGCTTCATTTGCGATGCTTCAAATGTCGCAAGCAGATTTACTTCAACAATTTTACATTTTACAAGACAACTTTTCGAATCTACTGCAAGGATTTGAAGAAACCAAAAAGATACAATTTCAACAACAACAAATCATCAATCAGCTGGCTGAAAGACAAGGATTAAGTCAAAATGATATCCTTCAAATGCAAAGTAAGTTTTTGTTTATGTAATGTTTACATGCTCAATGATTAACCGCCAAAATGACAGATGATAATAAGCATCATTTTGAGTCGCCAACTGTTCATTCAAATAATCACTCAAATACTGCCAGCCCTTTAACTGTATTCGTCACATCCCCCGCCGTAGACCACCAGATTTATCATAATGACGCCTATAATCCTATGCAATTCGTAAATGACCAACACAATTGGGACAGCAACAGCATGTCACTCCAACATCCTCTGCAAGCAACCCCTGATGTGACCATGTCCATGTATGATACATCAAATAGCCCTTCACCAGCTCCCGTGTCGCCCAACATGTTTGACACGGCAGTGAATACACCTTTGCCCCCTAGTCCCGTCCCTTCTGTCATGCTTGGTTCTCCTATCATGACTGATAGCCATAACAATCATCGCGATTCTCTTCAATTTCAGCCTCCAAAATACGAGGATGTTAATACCCTTAGCATTGGATTATCGTAAACACGCACACATACAACCTCACAAACCCCCCCCCCCAACATTTTTCAATCCTTGCATGCATTTTCTAGTTTTTCTCTGTTTAATGTTTTTCTCACGTAATAGCTATACAGACTGTATAAAAGCGCATGATTTTTAATAGTAAATGCTATTTGAATTATCCAATATTGTGCTGTTATCATCGTCCTCGCCTTCATCTTTTTTTATATATGCAAATATGCGGTCGCATTTATCAAAATATTTGAATTTAGCCTTGAGTAATTGATCTAGTAAATAGACAAAACTTTAATTCCTTTTATTACAGAACCCTGATATCCATACCTTTATCGTCAGACATGAGCGACAGCTGAGCTTTGTCTCGCTCAGAAATAAACCACCAAGATTTTCCCGTAGCTCGGCTTATCGCTTCCCAAGTTGTCCATAACCATATGATTTTATCATGGACTTGATTTGGGGTTTTGTGTTGACTAAAGGGAATGGTCTGTGATAAGTGATGGCAATAGACGATGCGCTCATCTTGATACAAAAATTGATTCGTGCCTTCCCCAACTTCAATTTCTAATTCATCCAGTAGTAAATCAACATCTTGGTCCGTCCACAGTAACCCCTCATCATTGGCAAGTCGGTTAGCTAATGCCCTACGCTGTACATCCATCTTTTCATTCATGAAGAGATCATAGTCATCTTCCAAAGTACCATTATCATCTCTGAAGCCCATGATAGACATGTTGTGTTTGTTTGTTAGAAACAAGGAAGGGAAGGAGAGAAGAAAAAAAAAAGTGCACTAGCAAACAAGATTAAGCTATTTATTTATGCGTTGCATCGAATAAAACGGGTTCTCCTGAGTTTGGCAGATGTTGGTTACATGATAAGAGCGTGCAAGATTCCGCCTGGGCTCATGTGTGGCATCATTCTTCTGCTTGAAAACCGAAATCAGTATAAAATTGGACGCATGGCGCATCATTTTAAGGGGGCGGGGAAAGGGGCATCAAGGAGTCATCATTTGGTTGCATTGATTGTGGGCGCTCATCGATACCTTAATACTGTTTAGTATACTATTACAAATAGCAATCACTAGGCACCAGTCTTCTTTTTTTTCGGTGAAACGTGTAGCGCATCAATAGAAACTATTCAAGCGTTTCCTAGTTTATGCAACAACTGCCACTAACCTTATAAATAAGGGCACTAGCCAAGCTGCTCTCTTCCCGCTTGGAATAGCACCAGATTCTGTTTCATGTTGAAAAATCAACTTTGATCTACTAATTATCGACTACCTCGAAATTTTAAAACGATATAATCTCTTTTTATTGAATTAGTATGTAATATGGGTTAAGTATTGATGGTAATAAGCATAAATAAGTAGGTAAAGAGTGCATTTTAGGCTAGTGAAAGAGTGCAGTAGCCAATTGTGTCAATTGGGATTATAACTTGCTATAGTGCTCGGGCTTCTTGAAAAGAAAGTTCCAGAAAGCACTGCAGAAGCCAGTGAATGTGGTGATCTTGGCGCCGACTTGAGGAGGGAAACCGTAAACCAAAACGTTAAGGACCTTGCCCTTATCCTCATTGTAGGGAGGGTATCTGACGGCAGAGATAGGCTCAGACATCAAATCCTTGACCATGGTTGAACGTTGATGACTGAAGGTTTCAAATGACTTTTCACCGTGATAGTTGCCACTGCCAGATGGACCGACACCACCAAAAGGTAATGAAAGCTCTTGCAGATGCATCAAGACATCGTTAACGAGGACACCGCCAGAAGAGGTATGGTCGAGAACTAGAGACGATATCAGATTAGTCATGCAAATTCGTTTATACACACACACTGCAGGAAAAGACTTACTCTTGTTGTAATTGTACTTGGCGCCAGCAAAAACATATAGTGCCAAAGGTTGATCTCTGTCATCAAAGTCAGTATTGATACATGCATTTGCAGTACACATCTACACATACCTAGCATTGACAATAGCAATAGCCTCTTCCATGTTCTCGACAGGGATGATGGGAAGAATAGGACCAAAGATTTCTTGTTCCATCAAAATGTGAGTATTGGGGTCCACAGGACTAACGATAGTAGGAGCAATGTAAAGATCATCACGGTCTGTCTCACCGCCAATGACAATTTGAGAGGGATCACATCCATCGAGCAAGCCCTTGAGACGGTCGAACTGACGAGTACTGACAATACGACCATAAGAGGCAGACTTTTGAGGGTTCTCACCATAGTATTCAATGATGGTCTTGCGGCATGCCTCTAGCAACGAATCAACTTTACTCTTTGCGCACAAAACATAATCAGGCGCAACACAAGTCTATATCGAGATGATTTAGTTTTGTGGCACATTCCAATTATACACATCTAATATGCGCTTGAATGTTACAAACTTACTTGGCCATTGTTAAAGTATTTGCCCCACAAGAGACGATGAGCAGTA
Source organism: Mucor velutinosus (assembly GCF_035048745.1). Classification (NCBI taxonomy): domain Eukaryota; kingdom Fungi; phylum Mucoromycota; class Mucoromycetes; order Mucorales; family Mucoraceae; genus Mucor; species Mucor velutinosus. The sequence goes on from NW_027041908.1 coordinate 698,184, forward strand.
ATATTCACATCAGCATCTTCAGTGACAAAAGCAGGTCTATTCAGATTATGTGTTAGTATATGCTGCGTAGGACAAGTACCATATTCAACCTACGATTTACCACCCAATTCGAGTGTAACAGGAGTCAAATGCTTTGCAGCAGCAGTCATGACAATCTTACCAACTTGGCCATTACCAGTGTAGAAGATGTGGTCAAATCGGTTTTCTATTATTGAATCGCTGTTAAAAGGAGCCCGCAAATCTGGGTTTTCTCCAACTAACCTAATAAAGCGGTAGTCTCAGGAACAGCGCCTGATACAACAGTGTATGCGCGAGGATCCAAATACTTTGGCAAGAGAGAGGCCATCAATTCACCAGTGTGTTGAGATACTTCAGAGGGCTATTAAACGGCAATGAATATAAGATTTAGTACAATGTTGTACAGTGATTTTTTTTTCTTCTAGATGCTCACCTTGATGACAACGCAGTTACCTGCAGCAATTGCACCAACAACAGGCATCAAGAGCAAATTGACCTATGAATCCTTGTTAGTAAACCGTCCACTGACGCATACAATCAAATCTACATACAGGATAGTTCCAGGCACCTACAGGAAAAGGTTAACGTCTGCTGGCCAAACAGCGCATCATCAATGCAACTTACCCATAACAAGGACAACGCCCTTGGCTTCCTTTCTGATGAACGTCTTGTCGGCAGCATTCATAAGATAACGCTTGGATGTGTGTGTAGGCTTACTGAAGGTGTCCAAGTTCTTGACCATAAATTTACATTCATCCACGATGGGAGAGATTTCACCAACATCGCACTCCATCTCATGCTTTCTCAAATCTTTCCAAAGAGCTTCACAGATCGCCTTTTTGTTTTCTTCACAGAAACGTTGCAAATTGTTCAATTGCTGCTTACGAAACTTTAAATCTTTGGTCAGACCTGGGACATTTGAAGGTGATTAATGGATGATGAGGAAAGATTAACATGTCAGCACAATGTCAAAATGTTACCCGTATTGAATTCTTTGCGAAGAGCAGATACAATGGAGGGAATCAATTCAACTGAAGTGTATTGAGCAGCCATTTTTTTTTATTAGTTTTAAATGAGTGTATGTATATATAAATGGAAGAAGGAAGAGTTGACATGGAAATCAGGATTCGATATTTATATTAATAGCATTGAAATCAAATTAGTTTTTCTGATTTAAGCGGAGTAGCAGCGATGAATGTGATATCTCATTTTCTTGTCCAACAGAGGTTAACTGCCTTTGGGCTCTTGGAGAAAAAGCGAATGGATTCAACAGATGAGCTTGTGTTTATTGCTGTAACGTGAAGCAAATACAGTCATCGCAATGCAAGAAAGAATGTAGCCGCTGAATTTGAAGAAGGCTGATCGAGAAAACTGTCTTTCTTCCTCGGGTGTGCGAAATGACGAATAAATCTTCCAAAGATTTGGTAGAGCCATATGATATAATGTAAATATAAAAGTATCAACAAGAGAAGGAAGAGGGTTTTGGTTTGTCAAGCGCATCAAGCTCCTCTTTGATTTAATAAGTCACGGAAGCTTTGAATGGAGAACATTGACATTGTTTGTAGGTAAATGTATATGGAAGAAATATAGGGCCGGGGGGGAGTAGTATATACACTAACGATACAATTACGTCTGACTCCTTCTTTTTCTTCCTGTTTACATCACTCCCCTTTTTAACAATAACAATGCCTCATACTCTAAGTTTGGTGTTCAGTACCATTGGTCTTTGCTCCAATGTCTATGCTCTTCGAAACATGAATTCAGCTGCTTTTGAAAACCCATATGCCCTTGGATTTGGTGGTCAATATCAGGTACGAAAATTGTGCTAATCACGAATGGACACACAAGCCCAAATTGACGAAATAAACGTGTTGTGAGCAGTATTTAACTATTCTTGGCTTGTCCACTGCTACTATCGCTTTTGGCCTAAAAATCATTCGACATTTTATACCCAGTTTTTCACCTCGTGAGTTGTAGTACTGCAAGATATTGACAGGCTTGTTTCAGGTATAGACTAACTCTGATCCATACAGTTATTTATGAAATTGTCACCAATATCGCCACTCCAGTAAGTTCATCTTGATTTAAAATCTGTGCCATTTACTAATTTCAATCTAGTTGGAAGGCCTCATTAGCGTCATGTATTGGTCCATGATCTTGATTGACCCACATCTGTTGATCCCCAAGGATATGCCAGGCATCCCACTTTTACTAGATTGCACGCTTCATTTATTCCCTGCTGTGTTTTTATGGATCGATTTTTTGGCATTTGAGGTTGATTTTAAGCGGTCCAATACACACGTGGGAGTCATTTATGGATTTGCTGCCTTTTACTTTTGCTGGTCTTGGTATTGTTATCAGGTCAACGGATTCTGGGCATATCCTTTCTTGGCTGAATTTTCTTTGCCCATGCGTGTTGCTTTCTTTGCTGGTTCTGGTGTATTTTGTTGGGGAATGTACGAATTTGGAGCAAAGCTTCATTACAAGCTTCATGCTAAAGCCAACCAAGCCGCCCATCAATTGAAGCAAAAGAATTCTCGTTTAACTCAATAAATCAGCGTATTGAAATTGCAATTGTCGTGACAAAGCAAAATGGTTCCCCATATTTCATGCTCGGCATGGGCTTTTCAAAATATCATCTACTAGATTCTTTGACCAGATCGAGAGATTATGGATAAATGTAGCAATAAACGTAATCCTGTCATTGTGCACATGCCGTTTTTAGCTTGGCATTACATTACACCACGAGATCTTACATTGAACCTTATGCAGATACTATCCTTCAATCCGGTAAGCTGCGTTAAAAATAGAAGCTGGTTCGCATCGATCAGTCGAGGCATATCGCATTACAAAAGTTAATACTCAATATTAATTTCGTCGCACGAAGAACATTTGGATTATTAAGCATTTTGCTATTTTGTTGATCCGACATTTAATATCTTCTGCGTATCAAAAGGGAAAATGAGTCTTGATGGTAGTCTGTTCTAACTTCAGGTGCCTATGAACTAGGGTTTACACTCAAAGTGCATTTCTGAACAAGGTGACAGCGTTGCATTTCACATTTGGATGAGTAGTTTACGACAATCAAGCGAATGTATCGGATATAAAGACAATCAAAAGCAAATTACAACAGCCAAGCTAAGCTATTGTACTATTCTAATCGCAATGCGCTGCTTATGAGCCTCTAATAGCATTGATCACCAGAGCCAGCCTCCAAAATCAATTTAAGCTCCGCTACACGTCTGCTCCGCATTGGTCAAAGTTTGCTTCTTTTCGACTCAATAAATCTGTTTTGGAAGATTGGACTATGTAGAAAGTGCAAACCATTTCGCACTTCTTTAAGCTTTCTTAGGGTACTTTTCGAGGCGCATCGAATGGTGCTAAGTAATAAAGATATTTTGAATAAAATTATTGAGTAAATTTACAAAATGCGAAATGAGGTTTTTGGCAACATTGTCAAAAATTTGCGTATAAAAATCTTATAAAAGTGGTTTTAGCGGCTACTCTGAGTTGGCAGAAATAGTTTGACTAAATACATGTCATAGTAAAAGTCTTCATTTTGGTGGTCAAAAACGCGATCGTTTGTTTTTCGATGAAAACCATGAGGGGTACCTCATGCTTTTTGGTCGAATTTTGACCATGTTTTTTTGGTCCCCAAAAAGTCGAGCAAAGGTATCAGGAAGTAAGTGATAGTCAAGAGAAAATGTTTGGTGCTATTCTGGCAGTCTAAAACGGCTTCTAGCACGAGAAATCATGTCTCAAATGCTTTCGAATTTCGCTGTGTTTCGCATACTTTTGAGGAACAAGAGCCAATGCTGGTATGCTGCCTGTCCAAATGCGAATTGTCTTCATTGATACAGACGCGGAGCGTTGTAGAGTAGCTAGATCGGCAGCTACAAACCCTTTGTAAGCGGTCCCCACAAGGTAATGCCGAATTAATTGGTCAAGTTAGCAGGATCTGTCAAGTGTCGGTCAAATAAGCTATCATTGTGCTCTGCGCTGGTTTAGCGTCTTGCTCTAGCAACTCAGTATAGTAAAATGGACATCACACAAGACAATCCAATAAACTGCCGTGTATGTAACAACAAATACAGGCACAATGTAGTGCGATTAGACCACATTTCTCTCGTCTCAATATCCCACTGATGAAATAGAAACTGGCCCGCATTTCAGTCTATTTGAGATTCCAACAGATGCACTCTGTGAGTGTTGCTTGATCGATTCCATTGATTTGAGCCATCTCTATAGACATGGCATATTGCATTTGAGTGATATCTGGTCAGGATGTCCAAGCTTTCAAGGGTTCAACCATTGTTTGACGTCACGAATTGTAAGGTGTACATTTCAGTTTGGGTTTGAATAACAAAACAGTGAGTGTGGGGTGGTGGGCGAGTGTGTGAAGGGGTAAAGTGATAAAAATTTGTTTATTCTTGTTTTTGTTCTCTCTTGTTATCCATTAATTCCCAAAAACCTTCACCCCCCTTCTCTTTTTAATAACATACAATGAACTCTATGCGTTCTCTTGTTCGTCAAGCTGCCAAGCCACTTGCACGAAATGCCTTTGCCAAGCGTACCATCTTCTCTTCACCTGCCTCTCTCTCAGATGCTCTCTTTGTGGTAAGATGTTATAATGTCTAGTGATTGAGGCCCTTAAATCTAACTCGTTTTTATGCTATTTCCATCCAATATCAACACATCACCTCACCTCATTATATACATTACCATCACCACTCTATAATACAACCTCACCTACATACACATGTAACAGCACCGTGATACACCTGAGAACAATGCCAACGTTCCTTTTGAATTCACTGAGGATAACAAAAAGCGCATTAGCGAAATTTTAAAGAAATATCCTGAGCAATACAAGAAGGCTGCCATCATGCCTCTTTTGGATCTTGGCCAAAGACAACTTGGATTCACCTCCATCTCTGTCATGAACGAAGTTGCTCGCTTATTAGAAGTTCCTCCCATGCGTGTTTACGAAGTCGCCACCTTCTATACCATGTATAACCGTCAACCTGTTGGTAAATATTTCCTCCAAGTCTGTACAACAACTCCTTGTCAATTGGGTGGTTGTGGCTCAACAAAGATCCTGAACGCTGTCAAGGATAACCTCGGTATTCAAGTTGGTGAGACCACCAAGGATGGTAAATTTACTTTGGTCGAAGTTGAGTGTGCTGGTGCTTGTGTCAATGCTCCTGTCATGGCCATCAACGATGATTACTACGTAAGTTTTTTTTTCTGCAGAGATCGGTAAATATGCACAGCATCTAAGATGATTTCATCCTGTAGGAGGATTTGACACCAGAGACAACTGAGAAGCTTTTGGAAAACTTAAAGGCTGATAAGCCCATCACACCTGGACCTCAAAGCGGACGTCATACTTGTGAATATGCTCCTGGTGTTTATACTACATTGAATGCTGAACCCTATGGCCCTGGCTTCAGAGTTCGCGATGATTTGTAAAGGATTTTTTATATGTTATAGAATTAAAAAAAAAAATGGCAAAAAAAAAAAGAGTTGAAATAATCCAATGTGATACTATTCAAGAAAACATACTCATAAAGTTATCAAAAAATTGAATCAAGCGCGAATGTCATGGCTGCAGGAATACATAGGGTTTATTCAAATTGGTATTGGGGATGTTAAAGGGGTGTTACAGATACAGATCAGACAAAGATGGTAAAAGCTAGTTTTTCAGTAGAAGATTTTTCTACTTTCATGTGAACAATGCCTTTGGATGGCACATCATGGATTTCACCGTCCAGACAGAGCTCGGCCTTGTCTTGGACTCGCAAAAGAAGCTCTTTTGCCTTGAAGTATTCCACACCTTGCAACTTGACATGCTCGCCACCTTGGAAAGCAGCGATGCTTGCTTTTGTCAAGCTGTCTTTATCCGCTTCTCGCAAAATGACCACGTCCATATCATCCGAGAGACTCGATGCAAACGGGGCAATCTTGAAGCCCTTCTCCAGCGAGTGCTGTTTACTGACGATAAAGTAGGTAAATTTATCGTCTTTTTCCAAAAACATGGTGTGCGGTGGTCCATCAAATTCTCCATCGTCCTTATTGTAGGTCCTGGAACCCCTCAGCACAAGTTCGCCTTCATATTGCTGTAGAAATGTCAACAGAAACATGGCCACCAAAGAGAAACGCTTGTTACCCATAAAGTAGCGAAGATATCTTGACTTGGACACAATTTGCGCATGGAATCCCCAGCTCAGAACAACCAGCAGACGAACGGGCTTTCTAGTCTCATCATATACCACATGATCTTGCCATTGTTTGTCGTGTTCACTGTGGCCAAACTTGACATCCATGAAATAAAAGGGCTTTTCCTCCAACCCTTTGATGATCTTGAGTGTAGCCTGTTGGACACTTTCAATGTTGAGGCCTAGCGCAAATGCGTTTCCAGATCCAGCAGGAATCACACCTAAACGGAAATGCCCCTGAGAGTCACTTGCATCAGCAGCAGCATCTGATAGTCCGTTCACAACTTCATGCAAAGTACCATCACCACCCATACTGATGATAATCGGTGTAGGTTTGCCTGAGGCTGTGGTAGACAAGATACGCTGGCCCAGTGCTTCAGCCAAAGCTCGAGTTTTGCCGTCTCGTTCTGTTGCGATCTTGCTCAGGTTTGATTCAGCAAATCCTGCAGTGATGAGCATTGGTTTGACAATGCTAGTCCATTGAGACTCTGCCAGTTGAGCACCAGAGGTTGGATTTAACACGACGATGACCTCTGTATCAGGAAATGTCAAGTGATGAGGAGTGGCCTGCGCTTTGAGTTGTGTTACAAATTCGGATAAGGAAGAAGATGCTTCCATTGTTGTTGGTGCAGCGTCCGTTTGATAATGCAGTGTCTGTAAAATCCACTTTACATCCTTTGGACGAATATTGGTCAAGGTTTGATTTGCATTTGCTTCGATTTTCTCGGTTGCAGTGTCTTGGATCATTGCTGTATGGATATCTATCTTATCCTCATGGTAATCAATGCCGTAAATGAACTCCAAATCAATCGTTTTGACATCGCTCTTATTATCTAAAGCTTGAATAACCAGTTTGCCCTCTTCGACGACTAAACGCGCTGTAGTTTGATCTTGATTTCTGACTGTGATGGACGCAGACATGTTTAAATATAGAAAAGAGAAGAGAAAAAATGCTGGAGAAAAGTGAGTAGTGGAGGCTTTATATATCAAATGTTGTTCAAGATGCGGAATTTGAAGGCTAGAATTGCTAAATTGTGGGCATCAATGGTGGAATTACTCATATCTGTGTCTATATAATGTGGTACTATTTGGTGATAAGCTTACAAACTGCTCAGCCGTGTGTCTTGTACTGCGTGTACATGGGGGCAGATGAAGGATAAATTATCGGCTAGATCCTGTTCTCGGCCAGGATGCATGTAGAGCAGCTGTCTAAAGGATGGAACCGCTTCCAAACATACAAGATCTTGAACATGTCATCGAATTAGAATAACATATACTCGCTACAATAAATAATCAGATTGGACCTTATGCAGACATTTAATTGCACTACAGTCAATTCATTCAGAATATGCGAGAAAAAGCCAGTCAAGTAATATGAAAGAGTTTTCCCGAGACTTTTGACGACTCTCCCCTCTCTCTCTCTCTCTTTTACACCTGTTGATCATGGTGTCTAAATCAGTATCAGCGCAGAAATCCGAGCAGAAAAAGTACAAGCAATCTAAACATGCTCGCTATGATGCCAAGATCAATCGTATCAAGCACAAATGCCGATCAGGTATGCCTAATGCATATGTATAATTGCATCCTTCATAGCTGACACTAATCCATTGACTACAGAACTCGACTTGTTCAATTGGCAAAAGTGGAAATTCCATGAAAACGACTACTGGATTGACTCTTTCGTCGATACACTCAAACGAATCGATTATCGAAACACATCCAAGTCAGAATTCGTCAAGCAGTATGAAACAAAAAACATACCTGTGATGATTACCCATGTCACAGATCACTGGAAAGCCAACAAACATTGGACAGAAGAGGTATGTTATTTAACAGAATAGCATACTCTGCCTGTAACTGATGCCATGTACTATGTAGTACTTGTTGAAGCACTATGGATCCCATCTATTTAAAGTAGGAGATGACGATGACAATAAGAATGTCTACATGAAAATGAAGCATTTCTTGCACTACTCTAGTCATGATGGACTCAAGGACGACTCGCCTCTTTATATATTTGATAGCGGATTCTACAAGGCATCAAGATCTAAAAAGAAGAACTCTTTACTAGACGATTATCAAGTGCCAAAGTACTTTGAAGAAGATTTGTTCAAATTGACAGGTGGAAGACGACCTCCTTATCGATGGCTGGTTATTGGAGGGGCTCGAAGTGGTACAGGGTAAGAAGAAGAAGAAGAAAAAAAAACAGATCAATTATACAAGTGACACTAACGATGTACCATCAGTATTCACAAAGATCCTCTTGGCACATCCGCATGGAATTCGCTAGTGAAAGGACACAAACGATGGTGCTTATTTCCACCCAACACTCCTAAAGAACTCTACGATCCACCCATGAAACCTTACGACCATGAAGGCGTATCTTGGTTTGATCAAGTGTATCCTCGATTCAAGAGACGGCTTGCAGATGGACAGACATTGGGAGAGAAATGGGGCATGGTTGAAGTACTGCAAAAACCAGGGGAGACAATCTTTGTGCCTGGCGGATGGCCACATGTGGTGATGAATCTGGATTTGACAGCTGCTGTCACACAAAACTTTTGCTCATCGACCAATGCCGAGTATGTGTATCTGTCCACACGACATAGTAGACCCAAGCTTGGCCAAAAGCTGTATAGAGAGATTCAAAAATTGGGCGAATATGAACCTGAAAAATACGCTCATGTTGCAAAATCCTTAGAAGCAACGCAATATATACCTCAAATACCACCCAGCAGCAGCAGCAGTGGTAGCAGTAGTACTTCCAGCAGTAGTAGCAGTAGTAGCGGCAGTAATAGCAGTTTTGAAAACAACCAAAGCGTGTTGGTATCAGCCAAAAAGAAGAGAAAGTTTATTATGGTCAGTTCTACAGACTCAGAAACAGATAGAGAAGATGGTACATGTATGTGCAAGAAATGTAAATTTAGAAGAAAGAGAAGGATGGCGAGAAAGAACGCTGCTGATTAACGACGTCGAGGTCTATTTACTCGAATGACGATATCAGGGTCTTCAGGTACCAGCGTGCCTGGATCCGTATCATGAAAGACGTCTAAAAAATAAAAGAATCATTAAAAAGTTGCCCATTTATCATAGTCTCATATCAGTTTTACCTCTTGCTCGACGTCTGTTGTTGATTAGTGATGATGATGTTGCTGCTCCTGGAGCAGTGGATACTTGGCTTTGCTCAAAACTACTGTAATTTTCAAATTGCTTGACCTTTTTAAACTTTTTGTAATTCACAATGCCGTTCGCCGGTGGTGGTGGACGAGGATTCACCTCTAGATTTCTGTAGATGATTCTGGAGAACTGGCCTTGATCTGGATTTGGTTCCACCACGCCAATCACGGTAGGGTCATTGTGATATCCCAGAGGTGCTTCTTCTAGATGGCTTTCTGTAGGTGCAGAAAGATACTGCTCTTCTTCATGCGCTTCTTGGTCATTGTGCTCGTCTTGTGCCTGAAGTGGCTCCTCCTCCTCCTCTTCTGGATCGTGTGTATCGTCCTCATCATACTCCTCTATCATAGCATCCCGATACAAATGGCCACCACGACCCGCATTGTAATCAGTTCGCTCTTGTAACCGTGCCTCGTACTCGGCTCTTTCTTTCACAATCTGCTCTTGCAACAGCTTTTGTCGCTCTTCTTCCTTGCATCTGTTCTCCTGTGTTGCTCTTTCCTCTTCTTGTCTCCTTTTGTTTGCTGCTTGCTCTTCCTGCAATCTCTTTTCCTTGTCCTTCTTCTTTTGCGATTGTAAATTGTCAAAAGCACTATCCAGAAGAGCGTCGACGTCCAATCCTAGATCTATAGATGCTGGAATAGAGTTGATGGGTTCTATCTGCTGACTGATGCTTGGCGACGACATGGGTGGCGGCGAGTTGGCATACGCAGCCTCTTCTTGTACTTCATCTGCTGGTGGTAGTGAAGGTGGCGCTCCTGCTGAAATAGGTGATTCTCTTGTAAATGCTGGAGAGCTGTGATATATTGGTGACATTGACACAGGTACAGTATCTGGAAGATCATCTTGCTGCTGCTGCTGCTGCTGCTGCGGTGATTCATTATGAGCTTCCTGCATCTCTTGATCCTCCTCATGCACTTCCTCTTTGATTACTCTTCTAGGACGCACATGCTCCTCCCGCTGCTGTTGTTGTTGTTCATCATTCTCTTGCTCTGCTTGTTCTAATCTAACACTGTTGTGCTGGGTGGATTCCATAGGCTCTGGCTTGACTTGGATGAAGTCACCGTCATCTCGCTCTTCATAGTGATGATTGTAGTTCATGTCATCTTGCGGATAGGTCACTGGCATTGTTGGATCCAGCGATTCCAGCTTGACTGAGGTGGGATGCAAGGATGCACTTTCAAAGGAGGCATACACGGCGCTATCAGGGTGCATATGCTCCAAGGGTGCTGAAGCAGGATTACACATCACGTTGGTAGAGCAAAACAAGATGGCATACATGATTTCCTTGTCAAATAAGACACGGATGACGTCCATCTCTTTGCAATACTTTTCATGAACAGCAGGCCAGTTTGGCAGCATGTCTGAATCGGGCGGTGCGACAAACAGTGGATTTCCCTCAATGTCTAACTCAAGCACTTGCTCACACGTCTTTAATTCTACCTTTCCACCCACTGGTTTGATAAGGTTTGCAAAGTGATTAAACTGTGCAAAACACATAAGTCTATGATCTCTCTCTCTCTCTCTCTCTCTCTCTCTCTTTCACACCAGCTGTTCCTTCAGATTTACCTGCTGTTGATCAAAAAACCAAAATTCCATTCTCTTAAACAGCCTTTTGCGCCTTTCATCTGGTCCAAAGATGGCTGTTTGTTCAAATCCCTCAAATTTGTCTACCGTGATGGGTTGTATCTTTTCGTTGAAAGCCTTGATATCAAGCTGCTTATTATCTGCTTCACTCAATGCTTCTACCCACTCAGGCCGAATAAAGTAAACATTGTTGGATGCTAATGCACGGCAGGCAAATGTGGAGAGTTGGTATAATTCCGGGTTGATCGAGATGCAGTAATGTGTGGGCTTGTCGTAATTGCTCTTGATGCTGTTGATCACATAGAAACCCAAGCGTGCGCCTTGCTTAATCAGCTTCGCATGTACATCTGGATTCTGACTCTTGTCGTGGTAAATGCTGACTGGCTCCCAGCTGATTTTGTATGCACTATTTCCTTTGCCAATATGAAGGATTTGCTGATCATGTAAGTACTTTTCGTCTTCAGTGACAACTTGGCCGTCTACCACTACACTGATGCCGTTTCTATAAAGAATTACATCAGGTTTTGATCTGGAACCGATGACATCTGCCTCTGAGAACCTTGACACTCGAAATTTGACTGTACTGTTCCTGTCTATGCTTTCGAGGTGAGTCAATGGGATGGACACTGCTGCATCATAAGCTCACCTTGGCTGCCTTTTGGTTTCACTTCATAGGTATCGTTCGGTTTAAATCGAGCACATATCTTGGCGTCGGTTCTTGCGTTGCCTATAATGCGACTGAGAAACCACATGAGAAATTGAATGAGTGGAAAGAAAGCAATGATTGATTGATAGATTTCATAATTATAAAATACGTCCCAGTATTCGCAGTCTTCAGCGTGGATTATGCAAATTCAAGCGCGACGTGCGTTGGGCGTGTGCTTCTCTGAGAATGGCGTGCAAGTGTCTGTCCTGGACTAGAGGCAGCTCAAATCAAGCGAGTGAAAGCAGCCCTGTTCATCATTCCATTCCGCCGGAACCACCTTTAAGCAAGTGCATCCTTACTGTACTATCTATGCTTCCGTACCTCTTGCACATCAAGCTGAAACGTCACATTGGGAGCATATCCATATCCATCACCTAATGTTGTGTCTATTAAACACACCCTTAATTTAATATGATTTAATGGTCAGCTTATATTGAGACACAACTCTTTCTCTTTTTTTCATTTTTTGCAACACACAACCCCTTTTTTTTTTCCAACACATCATTCATTATCATGGATCGTAGAAAAGAAGAGTTGGAGAAAAAGAGACAAAAGTTGGCTGAACTTCGTCGTGCTCGAGAGGAGAGAAGAGCTCTTTTGGAAAGTCAATCTACACAGTCTTCCTCTGTAAGTGTTTCTGTGTGTACCGTACTGTGCTTGTATTCATCTCAAAGACGACTAGACAACCACAACTTCGACTACTGGCAGAGATAGAAAAGCTATTGATGATCTCGTAGCCCTTGTATTGGGCGAGCGTCCCTCCACACCAAATGCATCAGCAGCAGCAGGCAGTGATCGCTCAGATGCTGGCTCAGATTTCTCCAACTCACGTCCTGCTTCTGCTAATTATTCTGTGCCTGGAACACCCATCAGTCAGTAAGTGCCTGAAAAAATAAAACATGTGCGTGAAAGGATGTTAATGTTACATTGCAGAGCCGAAGCTCGTCTTTCTATGCTCTCCATGTCCTCTCAACCGAATTCTTCTTCGCCTCCTCAGGGCAGCACGCCTCACTATGTGGCAGAATTGACGGAATCACAAGCATTTATTGCTGACATTCCACCACTGGTAAGTACTCGAGTAGTAATATAGAAAGCGGCGCTCTTCTAAGGCAGAATCTTCTTTCTGTAGGAACAAGTGGTGTACAGCAAAGAAATTCAAACGACAGATGGATCCATGGAAGCGCCCGAGATATCAGAAGAAGAGATCAGAAAGCAAATTATGGAGGAATTTGAAGCAAGAGAAAAGATCAAGATGGCACAGTTGGAAGAGGAGATCAAGAGAGCCGAGCAAGAGAAGCAAGAGGATATTCGAGGTACCTAGCAAATGACATGCATTTGATCGTCAGTGTTATTCATCATTCTTGTCGCAGAACTCACTGAGGAGGAGTCAAAAATCATTCAAAAGTCCCAGGAATTTGCTGAATTTGTCGATGTGTCTACAAAACTAGTAGAAAGAGCCCTGAATGAAAAATACGATTTCATGAAAGATTATACCCTTGGCATTGATGTCGAAAAGTAAGAGAGAACGTGCGTATATCCTTATTGATGCTGACCCTCTCTTTTCCTAGCGATGAAAATTCTGGCAAACATGTTAAATTTGTTTGCGAATTTTGGGATGAGAAATGGTGCAAGAACAGATCTGTCACTGATGTTAATTGGTCTCTTAAAGTAAGTTGCTATTGCGTAGTAACAGGCTGAGCTAGCATACTGAATAAATCCCACCCTCGCAGTACCCAGAGTTGGTCGTCTCCTCTTATAACAAGAACCCACTTGCACCCAACGAGCCAGATGGTGTTGCTCTTGTCTGGAACGAACATTTGCTGGATCGCCCTGAATTTGTTTTTCATTCCCAGTCTGATGTGCTCAGTGTCATGTTTAGTAAGTTTCATCCAAACTACATTATCGGCGGTACCTATTCTGGTCAAATTGTACTATGGGATACACGAGCCAAGTCGTTGCCCGTATTAAAGACGCCTCTTTCTGCTGGTGGTCATACACACCCCGTCTACAGCATTGAAATGGTAGGCACCCAGAATGCACACAACTTGATTTCTGCAAGTACAGATGGCTTTGTTTGTTCATGGCAATTGGATATGCTGGCGCAACCTCAAGACTATTTAGAGTTGCTTCATCCTGCTCATAATAAGACGCATGAAGTATCGGTTACGTGCATGGGCTTCCCTGATAATGAAACGACGGCTTATTGGGCTGGTACTGAAGAGGGTAATGTGTATCAAGCAAATAGATATGATCGTGCAGGTAGTAAAGCGGGTATCAATCAATACGATACGTATCGTGGTCATCATGGCATGGTCACAGGCTTGAATTTCCATCCTTTGCATGGCCCTGTCGACTTTTCTGATTTATATCTGACGTCTTCTGTGGATTGGACAGTGAAATTGTGGCGCGCCAAGGTAGTATTGCAATTAATCATTCGATTGATGCTTTATGCTCACTACCCATACTAGTCCATCTCTAAAACTTCGACACAAGCATCTGCTATTCCTCCCTTGTACTCGTTTGAACATGCTGATGACTACGTCTACGATGTCAAGTGGTCGCCTACACATCCTGCTTTGTTTGGTACCGTAGATGGCACAGGCCAGTTTGATTTGTGGAACTTGAATGCAGACACCGAAGAGCCCTTTGTCAGCACTCAAGTAGGCTCTGGTAAAGCATTGAACAAATTGGCTTGGGATAAGGAGGGTAAAAAGACGGCCATCGGTTCCAGTGATGGTCATGTCTATGTTTATGATATTGGCGAGGTAAGTTGCTGTAGTCATTCTATTTGATCATGCTGATGAACGACTGACATTGTTTCTGTACTAAAGGTGGCAACCCCCAAGCCTGATGATTGGAGTCTGTTGCAAAAGAATATCTCTGAGATGATTGCAAATCAAGAGAATCCTAGTGGAGGCAAATAAGTTATATATATATATAAATGGCACAATAAAATCAAATTACTGCAGCTAATATAGTACATTTTTACGTTGCTTGAATGTAATTTCATCTTGATGAGAAGAATAAGCTCTTGTTACGAGATGCAATAAATGATAAAGGAGTTCAAGGCGTACTCACTTCCTACTCATCTTTATATGTAAAATTTAAAGAATAACAAAATAGTTTGAGCAATATGTTTATTACATGATATTACTTTGATTTTGCCAGGTGCACTCCTAAAGTTGAGCTAGCAATGGATGTACCCTGTGCTCTTTGCAGTATTCATAAGAATATTGTAGTAGGATCAATATGTATACGTTAACTAACAACAATATAGCGAAAATTCAGTCGAGTGTTACTCTAATGCACCAATAACGGCATCTATTTCTTGATCCAAGAGAGCGAATACGCTCAGGAACATGTTCTTTTATCCAAGAATTAATTCTAAAACTAGTCTGAGAATGTTCCATACACAAAGCTTATAATTTATATTAGATGCAGACTATCTAATGTGTCCAAGTGTTTAGCGCACCTTTTAGTCGCTACCACCTCGCTAATACACTACATCATTGTGCTGTGAAGCAGTGGTACAACAGTGCCACTCAATGTAGTATGTTTAACTGAATATTTGAATGTAACAGCATGCTCTCTGAATTTAGATTAATGAGTACAGTGTCGTTACGCCCAAATGTAATAACAAAACGCGCCTATTGGCAAGCAAATGTATGAAACGTAATCAAATACGACAGTTTTCAAGCCTTATATCTTGACATGTAGACCTTTATGAGCCACCAGAATGATGCCAAACAATTGTGCTCGAGTAGTAGTAACTTCCTGGCACTTTTGCTCAGCTTTTTAGGGACCAAAAAATTATCGACTAAAATCGACCAAAAAGCATGAGGTTACCCCTCATGGTTTTCATCAAAATTTAAACGATCTCATTTTTCACCTTGAAAATCAAGACTTTTACTATGATATAATGAATCGAAATGTTTCTTTAGACCCAGAGAAATCTCTAAAACTTCTTTTATCAGGTCTTCATATGCAAAATTTTGACATTTTGGCCAAAAGCCTCATTTCATATTTTCTAAAAATGCTCAGCAGGTTCAATCAAAACATCTATTTTTCTTGGCACCATGGGAAGCGCCTTGAAAGGTACTCCAAGAGTGTATTAGGAAGTACAGGCTGATCATCCCAACTTATATAATCCAATCTTACAGAATAGATTAAAGAAGTCGAATAAAGATAAAATCTGTCCAATTTTGAACAGAAAAAATATACTGAGCTTGAATTAATTTTGGCAGCGGGTGGCGCTGCTGCTGGCTGGCCCAAATACCTTTCTGATGATGACAATGATGATTGCGATGCTGATTAAATGGGGACAATGGAATAGAAAGCACAATCGCTTAGTCTTAATACTTTTTTTTCTCTTTCTTTTGTTGAGCATTTTAATATCTGAAAACGCCAGTCAGCCTGGCTTACCACTAAAATATATGTAATCGCAACTTCCTTGTCATGATTTGCAGTACTTCAACACTAACCGATCTATCTCGCTACGCTCAATGTCGGCGTCGCCCTGCCGACTCTCGCCAAAGACATTCCAAATCAGATATAATAGAATTTTGGTATATCAAGTAGATTTTATACAATCGATTATTAGTTAGTAAAAGAAAGGTTATATTAGAGTCACCAGGAGGTGTCTCCCTCAGCATTTTTTTTTTTTTTTTTTTTTGCTTACACTGGTATCAAACGAAGCCTATTATTGAGACAATATGAAAGAAAATTCAAGTTTTATGCAGCATTTGTACATCAAAATTGCCATTTTCTGATAATATAATTGTCATATCATTCGCTGTTGCTGATGCTCTTACTAAGATGGCGACATAAAGCTGGTCATAAGTAAATACAGGACTTGTGTAAGGTCTACAGCGAATTTTTTGAGACGTTGTCATTGCAAGAGGCACCTTCATGAGGCAAAGCTCCCCAAATAACGTATTTGAGCTAATCAATTGCCTTTTCAATTCCATGATCCCAGTTTAATCAGCATCGCAATCAGCATTGTCATCACCAGAAAGGCATTTAGATCAGCCAGCAGCAAGCCGCCGCCAAAACTGATTCAAGCTCAGTTTATCTTTTCTGTTCGAGATTGGACAGATTTCGTCTTTTTTCGACTTCTTTAATCTATTCTATGGTATCCGACTATATAAACTGTGATGATCACCCTACGCTTCCTAATACTTTCTTGAACTACTTTTCGAGGCGCTTCTAATGATACTAACTGTCATAAATGTTTTGACTGAAATTATTGAGCAATTCAATAAAATTTGAAATGAGGTTTTTAGCGAAAATAGCCATATTTTGCATATGGAAACCTCATAAAAGTGGTTTCAGAGGTTGCTTTGGATCGAGAGACACATTTTGATCCAATACATATCATAGTAAAAGTCTTCATTTTCAAGGTGAGAAATGCGATCGTTTGATTTTCGATGAAAACTATGAGGGGGTACCTCATGCTTTTTGGTCGAATTTTGGCCCTGTTTTTTGGGTCCCCAAAAAGTTGAGCAAATGTGCCAGGAAGTTACTGCTACTCGAGTACAGTTGTTTGGCGTTATTCTGGTGGCTCATAAAAGTCTACATGTCAAGATATGAAGGATTGAAAGCTGTCAAAATTGGTTGTGCATTGCTTTATAGAGTCTATTTCCACGGCATAAATCATATCTTTGGTAGCAGCAATTTACTGGAAAGGCAGTTATGTAGCTTGAGCAATTTTTAATTCGAATAGGAGACATGTTGATTTTGGTAAAGCTGATTCTTGCGAATTTTGATGCACTATGTTGCTGGTAAGCTTATTAATAATGGAAATGAAAAAAACCCGAATTTGCTGCTTGAATACTATGGCCTTGCACCTTTGTTTCGCTACGGTAAAACTGCCTCATAGGTCAATGTTACCAAATGTTGAATTAGATGCGTTATGTTTTGGTGGATGGGCTTAGCATCTCCTCCAAACCCTCTCCCCAATGCCGGCTTCATTCACCTTGTACGGCACACAATTCTTTAAATTTTGAAAGGATATGATTTGTTTGTCTGCTTTTTTTTGAATGTTTTACAGTATATATATTAGATAATTTGATATTTTGTTTCTATGTTGTATCAAACATTTAACCAAACAGCGAATATCCCACTTCTTTATAAAGAGACTTAGCTCCACTTTCGGATCTACCCTAATTAGAAGATGTCCGCTCAATGGCAAGAATCAAATGTTGAAATAAAGGCTTAAGTCTGCAAACTGATTGTCATTTGAATTGAAACATATTGATAACCCCAACTTCATCTACAAAATACAATGCGGGGCTGTGAACGACTTGAGTTCTTCACAGAATGATACATATGCCTCAAGCTTAATATAGTATTCCAGACATATTACAACAAATTCGAACTGGTCTACTCATCTTCAGCCTATAGTTGTGGATTGTCGCATCCTGTAATGAGCAAAATGTTCAATGATTGAATAGCTCTCAAGATCTACATTGACCAAGCATTTGGAATGGCGTTGCATAAAACGCCAAATATTTTTTGCTTGCTTCTCTTATGTCAGCCTGACCATTGTACTCAACATCCGCCCTCCCTCTCCCCCCCCCCTTTGGCCTCTGTGGACTCGGCAAAATTTTAAATCGTGTAATAGTACCCCCATACAATCACACCAACATACATAATATACCTATAGGAGAATTAAGACTGCAGCGTTTGTTGGACTAAATGCGAGTTGGACTAAATGCGAGTTGGAGCATTGGCAGAAATAACAAGGTGCATTCAAATATACTCAGCTCAATGGTTGTGCATCCAACTCATAAAATGATGAATTTCAGCTAAAATAGCTTATAGATCCATGCTGCAATATCAGCATTGGCGAGTGTGCATACAAATCATTGAATGTCTATGTTACATTAGCATGGACATGCTTGAAACGCAAAACGAATGAATTAATGTTTTCCTGATGTGAGGTTTTGATGGCTTTTAAACTATTACGACAACAGGATATGCATCAAGCGCTGATAGCATCGGTTCTGTTTGAAATAATTTAGTTTTTATCCTGACTTGAGATCAATTGGGCTCTTAAATACTTTTAGAACTGATGAAGTGAGCTCTTTGATACAGGGTACATGTGTTTTTCTTCATGATATTTCCCGCTTGACCCTCCCACATGAATAGATACATTCATTTTTATATAAATAACAGACCAAAGTCGCTTTTTCTGCTTTTTTTTTAAGCAACATCAAAAAATCGATTCATAAATCAATATGTTTAGAAACACTGCCCTGAAAGCTGCTTCATTCAAGCCTACAAACCCTTTGTCAGTTGTCAAAGGTACTATCAGAAACGCCTCGCGATCTGTAAGTATAAACCCTGGTGTTGTATAATGTGCATCTACTAATAATTCGTATAATTGATAGGCTTCCTCATTAAATGTGGCTTACAAAAGAGATCGAGGTGCTGAAGATGCCTTGTCAGAAAAGCACGATAGCCAAGCCAAGCTCTCAGAAGAAGAAGTGCGTCGCTTTGTGGTCGGATTGTCTACAATGCTTTGGGATGGCAAGCTTAGACCGTCTACTTCTCGTGAGCAGGTGATTTTACATTTTGTCGGTCAAAACCATGGTAACTCCAAAGCCAAAAACCAAGCTGCAAACCAGGTCAACGACATTCTTGCCAAAATGGCCAAAGTAATCAAAAGAAAGCATAACGACACTTCTGTACTGGAGTGGATCTACTAGTCTACTTGTTCACAAACCACTACCCTAAAAATGAAAATCACTTGATGCATTGATATGAATAGCCCTCAAAATAAAAATGCTTGTTAAGCAAATCCGGTTTTCCATGGACATATACAGATGTATTACTGTTTTTTTAGTCATTAAGATTATTGTGGGGGGGGCACATGTGCTCCCAAGCAATGCTGGAGCTTATTTCAACCGACATTTTATATTTAATGTTGCCTTCGTTGTGTGAAGATAGTATATATAGTTAATTAGCACCAGTGACTACAGGATCTTATAACACCCTCTCTTTTATGCCATGATATATACTACTCATCCTAAGAGCTCACTCTGTTTGTTCCACTTTTGATGATTGGTTTGCAGGGTGCTTAATTGTTTGTATAATTAATCAAGATGATAGAGAGAGAGAGAGAGAGAGAGAGGAAGGGCAATATAAATAAAAGACAACACTACTTTTTTCTTTATCTCTCCCTTTCTTCTTGTCTTTTACACATCTCTTTCTATTCATTTTATAGCATGAAACTCAATCATGATCTGACAGACGACACGGCTTCCTCTTTGCTCATTGATGGTAGCATCATCACTCATTATGATTCATGTCTCAGCAGTGATAGAGACAGCAGCATAACAGCAATCACTCTAGACAACTACAAATGTACAGATGATGATATGCATCTGGACCATGGTAGCTCTGCCATGGGGTCTTCGCTTAACCTGGTTAACGCCATTATGGGCACTGGTATCATTGGCCTGCCCTTGGCCTTGCATCTATGTGGCTTTTGGGTAGGGCTGCTGTTCAGTGTTTTGATCGCCTACCTAACATGCTTTACTATGCAAATCACCATCTTGTGCGGCCTCGCGACACAAACATTTAGTCTGGTTGCCCTGTGCGAAAAACTGATAGGTGGTATTGGTTCGCATGTAGTAAACTTTATCATATTTTTTCACACAGCAGGAACAGCTGTCTCCTATTACTTGTGTAAGTATGTGTGTGTGTGTGTGTGTGTATGTGTGTGCGAACAAGCTTGATTGACTCACAGCCTTGAATCAGTGCTGGGGGATACACTACCTGGTCTACTGGTGCTTGTGTTCCCAAATGTTGCCTTTTTTGCAGATAGAAAAAATGTCATTTTAGCATTTGGATTGCTATGTGTAGGTGTCACTTAAGGTCATTCGCCATTATCAAAATATTTATTAAATACACCAACATTTAGACACTTCCACTCAGCTTATCTCGCTCAACCGCCAAATTTGTCAAATGGTCAGCCATGTCTGTTTTATTGCTCATGTTGATGTTACTTGGTGTCTTGATTCGCGTACCGTACTACCTTCCTGCCCATCAAAACATCGAATTGGAAGTCGTCCCTGTTTCTGAAGACATGTTCAAAGGATTCGCCATCATCAGTTTATCATTCGGTTGCGCTCAAAATCTGTTTGGTGTCTATACAACAACAAGAAACCAAAAACCTTCCAAGTGGCTACAAGTGTGCTTTATGACAATTGCAATTGCCTTTATAATCAATATTGTATTTGCTGTCATGGCTTACATGTGCTTTGGTAAGAATGTACAGGCCAACATTTTGCTCAATTTCCCGGAGAACGACCCTGGTATCCGCTTAGTCAAACTAGCATTGGGTCTGTTTATGGTGCTCACCATACCGCTTTGTATACATCCATGTAGAGAAGCAGTGATGTTGATGTTTGGCATTCATATAAACAATCCCACCAAAAAGCAGCATTACACTGTTACTGTTGGGGTATTCCTGGTGGTGTTATATTTCGGTGCCACATTAACATCACTAGGAAAGGTATTTGATGTCATTGGTGGCTTCTCAACAACAGTATTGGGTAAGTTTTGGTATAGCAACTATGAGGTTTGCATGCTTTATTTATTTGTTTGTATCCTCTTCTCATTAGGATTTCTGCTACCCGGCTTTGCGTATGTACGTTTGTTCTCAGGTGACCTATTCCGAGCTAATTATACCAACCGACATGCATCATGGAAGCTCTATTTCATCTCTTTGGTTTCAATTGTGATTGCTATTCCTGTCATGTACTGTTCTGTCAAAGATGCTCTTTTCAAATAAACAAACAACTTATTGGAGAAACAATTCAGGGTCAAGGTCCTGTACCTAGATCACGAACTGCATAACCTTAAATCTGGGTTAAAATGTCAAAGGATATTATTTGATCCGACAATTGCTATTGGATATGGTAAGATTGGTATTAATGCCGCGATCAATGTTCTGTAATATGCCCATTCAAACTGGCTAATAATATAGAATCTTTATTAATTGGTTGAGGTGAATTCCATTTGATATTTATGTGAGCAACCGCTGAGTGGCACAGTGTGCTCATTAAAATATGACTACTGTCAGATTTCGATTCAACGATAGATTTCTCTACGCTTCTATCTCTTCAGGTTGCATTTCCCATTGAAAAATGTAATCAACAGGCTGTGTTGCGGTGCTTACCAAAATATACAGGAATACATTGATACTAAGATAATGTGGCAACTACTGCTTGTGATACCGCACATATAATTAAGATGATTCCCTCACTTATTGTAAGCTTTGGCGTCTTTTAATATAATGTCAATTTTGCGAATGTATTGCAGCTGAATACAATTCAACATGCCTCATATCACTAAATCCGACACATGTTATCTTTGGCTACAGAAAAATTTGGGTGCAATTGGGCAAGCATCAATGCTAAAAGTCAATTGACAACATACATTCTTAAAAAGCAAAGCCATGGCATGTCATGTCATGTGAATGCCATCAAAATGATACATAAATGTGAGTAATTTTAGTACAAGTTCTCTTTTTTTTTTTTTACTTTTTCTCTCCTTTAAACCTATATCATACTATAGTATTTAAAATGAAGTCGAGTATCACGACAAAAGATCAAGCAATTTGTTTGGTTTTTTTAAAACCATTTACACCTGAAAACTTATTGGTAGCTAAAAGGGTGTTGGACGAGTCCCGTTTGGAGGTCTGTTACAAGGATGACCCTCAATTTCCATTCCTTCTCCCTCGTACCACTTACAACCGTGCCATCTTTTACAATCAAGTAAAAGACTTCCCCGATGAAATCCCCATCTAATCTTTATATACTCCAATTGTAATAAAGCGCTAATATAATCACAACCCATATTGTATTTCATCGTGTGCGTATTATGACAACCCCAATGCTTACTCAAAATTACATTTAAAAGTGATGTATAATATTTGCTGAATCCATCAAGCATCTTTTTCTATTGATAATTTATTTGATATATTATGCCCCTCTTCTTATTTTCTTCACAGTTTGGCTGATTAATCATTTAGTATCACTAAATAGGGATATCAGCATCCGATGTATCAGACATACAGAGGGATAAACAAGGCGATAATGATATCTCGCAAGCTGCTGAAATAATTGCAAGCGCTCTTTGTATAGCATGCCAATTGTTCTTGTCCTCTGTTTTCAGCGTGATGTCAAGTTGATCTGCGAGTTGCTCAGTCCTTGTGGTCCATTAAGTCTTGAAGATCTCTTCATCCACGATGCCATTGTGAAACACGTGAGTTTCTCGTCTACATGTCACCACAAAATCTGTCCATGGCACAGAATTCTCCTCATCTCGTATTCAGCAAGGTATCTCTAGCAAATATACTGGAGAACTATGAAAAAAAAAATATCGGAAAGCCCAGTCAGATTTCAGAAGCCCCTCCTGCAAGAGCATAACCTATCTAATTCAACATGTGGTAATATTAACCTGTAAGAGGGGTTTACCGTAGCGAAACAAAGGTGCAAGACCATAGTATTTAAGCAGCAAACTCGACTTTTCTTTACTATTATTAATAATAAGCTTACCAACAATACAACACATCAAAATTTGCATGAATCAGCTCTACAAAAATCAATATGCTTCCTGTTCGAAATAGAAGTTGCACAGGCTACAGAACTACCCTTCCAGAAAAGTACAGCTACCAGAGGTGTGATTCATGCCATGTAAATAAAAGCTATAGAGCAAAAATATAAGCAAATTTGATAGCTTTCAAGCCTTCATATCTTGACATGTAGACTTTTATGAGCCACCAGAATAACGCCAAACAACTGTACTCGAGTAGCAGTAACTTCCTGGCACATTTGCTCAACTTTTTGAGGACCCAAAAAACAGGGCCAAAATTCGACCAAAAAGCATGAGGTACCCCCTCATAGTTTTCATCGAAAATCAAACAATCGCATTTTTCACCTTGAAAATGAAGACTTTTACTATGATATGTATTGGATCAAAATGTGTCTCTCGATCCAAAGCAATCTCTGAAACCACTTTTATGAGGTTTCCATATGCAAAATATGGCTATTTTCGCTAAAAGCCTCATTTCAAATTTTATTGAATTGCTCAATAATTTCAGTCAAAACATTTATGACAGTTAGCATCATTAGAAGCGCCTCGAAAAGTAGTTCAAGAAAGTATTAGGAAGCGTAGGGTGATCATTACAGTTTATATAGTCGGATACCATAAAATAGATTAAAGAAGTCGAAGAAAGACGAAATCTGTCCAATCTTGAACAGAAAAGATAAACTGAGCTTGAATCAATTTTGGCGGCGGTTTGCTGCTGGCTGATCTAAATGCCTTTCTGGTGATGACAATGCTGATTGCGATGCTGATTAGATTGAGATCATAGAATTGAAAGGGCAATTGCTTAGCCTGAATGCTTTTTTTTTTTTTGCTTTTATTGGGATTTTTTTTTCCTATAATAAAGGCGTCTTTTGCAATGACAATTTCTCGAAAAAACGCAAAGCCAGCTTTATGTCACCATCTCATGAGCAACACCAGCGAATGGTATGACAATTCCACTGCCAGAAAATGTGTTAGGAACGAAGAATCTGGCATACCAATGCTGAACTCTTTTTCACATCGCCTCAATAATAGCTTTCGTTTGATATCAGTGTGTAGTAAACGAGGAAGGGCAAGGGCGATACCTACCCCCTCCTCCTGGCTCTGATACAACCTTACTTCTTTTATTATCTTTGATGTGAAATGTCTTCAGCAAGAGCCCACAGGGCGACACCGTCATCTAGCGTAGCGAGATCGACCGACTAGTTTCTTTATAACTGCATTTGCAAAATTAGCTGATGGATTGATTGGATATTTGTTTTTGTAGGACTACTCTCATCACTTGCGTTTAAGGACACTTCAATTGACTTAGATTCATGCATCAACAGAGATTCACGCAAGTTTAGCTCAGGTT
This sequence comes from Mucor velutinosus, assembly GCF_035048745.1. Lineage (NCBI taxonomy): Eukaryota > Fungi > Mucoromycota > Mucoromycetes > Mucorales > Mucoraceae > Mucor > Mucor velutinosus. Next base: position 722,839 of record NW_027041908.1, read on the forward strand.
ATCCCACGTTAGTTACTACATGACATATTATGAGACTCGATATCAGCGTATTCAATCATCTTGGATGTGTCAACACGATAGATTTCTCGAGTAAATGGCCTCTAAAAGTAACTAGACTGAATGGGTTGGCAGTCAGTCGAGAAGTTTCGCACTACAATATTAAGCAGCAATTGTAATCACGTATAATATCCTCAAAATAGCTTTACCATCCTACAAATGTATCTGGCCACAAATGTTTTCTCAATGGACGCCAAATGTATTTTGCTTTTTCGAATGTTTAGGCACAATGAAGTTGTAAAAAAAAATGCTTGCAAGAGTAGCATCAGAATCAAAAACACATACGTGGCTCTGTCTTACAAACAATCTACAGGGTGTTCACCATCTCAGAGTAAAAAAAAAAACGAATCCCTCACTTTCACAATTCCGGATACTTGGTAAATGTGCTTTGGCCGAGAGGCTAGATTTCTTTGACGTTGAATCATTAGAGAAGGGGCCCACTTCAGGGATGACTTCAGGATTAGCTTAGTTTGCTTTGACATGGCGTATAAAAAAAAAGGCCAGATTGCAATTGAGATGTTATGACAGGTTTTTGTACAGCTTCATGTAGTTTTGACAGCTTAGACATTGATATGAAAGTCCCTCAAATAGTCCAATGGCTGGTGAACATTAGCCGTGGTATCATATTTCATTCATGCGCTTCTCATCTCCTCCCCCCCCCCCCAAATGTTGTATTACTAATGTATGGACTGACACAACTCTTCCTCTTTGAATTTCACATATAGCAAGCAAATCCTTAATGCGAAACTTTAATCTTTCTAACCTGACAAATAACCTTAAATTACGGTTCATGATACACACATTACTACATTATTCTCTTGGGCTCTCAAAAGCCGTGATTTTGAACGATAGACAGATCACCGGTTTAATTTACCTATTTTGTTTATATGCTACTAATGTCAAAAGCCAACAAAAGATCAAATCAAGCACACTCACACGCACACATGATGTTTTTTAATATACACAATTTTATTCTTGAGGATCGTTCTTTGATGTAACAGGAATGGTTGACCAGCCATCGCTATCTACAGTGATTTGGGGCTTTTCATAGCGAACTTGAGATGGCGCATCGTCTGAGGAGAATGGGGGTAACAGTAACGGGCACTGGTCTAATAAAGCAAAAATCTCATCGATGCGTTCTACGGTACATACCGTATCTGGACTAGGATCTAAATAAAGAATGCGAGAAAACCCTTCGTTAAAGTCCAATGTAGGAGGGTGGTAATCTCTCACAAATCGGCGCAAAATATGGACGCCATTTCTTCCATGGACACCAGTGGGATGTTGTTCTCGCACCATGATGCGATCGCCGCAGTCTTGTTGACCGGCAGTGAGCACAATGCAGTCAATGGGCACCTTGTAGTGCTGGGCAATGTCTATCCACGTTTTTCGCTGACTGCGATCAAAATTGCAACGATCGACAATGACATTTTGACGTTGATCGAGGTACTTTTTGGTATACATCTCGCATGCTTTTCTACTCTTCATGTCATCTTGATTTACCCTTTGCCAATCCTACATGTCTATGGTTCAATGATCTAGATTAGACAGGGGAGCTCTTTTTCTTACCTTTCGGCATTGAATTAGCTTATTGGATATGGTGCTTTTACCAGAGCCTGGTAGACCAACTAAAACAAGCATCCGATTTGACATTGTTGGGATGTGGGAGGGTAAGGAAAAAAAAAGAAAATAATATAATCTCAACCTAAATCAGGTAAGGATAGATTTTTTTTTTTTTTGCGTCGCTGGTGCTGCGAATGACGTAAATAACGAGTGAAATGTTGTATTTTACCTGCTTGCCCGTGTGTAGTGCGTGTTTTGCATTGAGGTAGCACATTTTGTGCGCTCCAAAAATCATATTTATGCATGTGGCTTATTGGAGTAATTCTTTGTTGTTGTTGTTGTTGCAGTCATTCAAAATAAGGGGTGTAATTTCCTATCAAGTTTTCCATTTAGCTCTGCTTGGAATAATCAAGCGTTTCAGATGCGGCGAGCGAGCGAGCGAGAGAGAGAGAGGGAGAGAGGGCAGAGGATTTCTCCACTCATTATCCATTATTTTCCATTGATTTGGGCGAATTGAGATGCCGCAGAAAAGAAGGAGGTATGTTTTCAAGATGAAATGCTGCAATATAGTTTGTTATGCTCAACGTATATAAATAGCATGGAAAGATAAAAAGACTTTGCCTTTTTCTTTGTCTCTTTTCAACCTTTTTTTCACTCTTACTTTCCAACAGCTTATTCTTTACAACATGGACTTTGAAGACATTGTCGATATGGAGTGGCTCAACAGTCATACCATTGATTCCTCCTCTTTGCCATCTCCACCTTTCATCAAAGATGAGGATTTCAATATGGATTATCAACATTCTTTTAGCAATCAACATATCGACACTGATCAGCTTGTTGTGCAGGATGCCGCAGATGCCAAAGACATGATGGTCATGCCTACCACAGAACAAATCAAGCAGTTGATTGAATTGGCTAAAAGACAACTTGCTCTTCGTGAACAGCTGGCAGCAAGTGGTGGTGCTAGCAATCCTATCATTGCTGCTGAACCTACACCAGAGCCCGAATCACCACCTACCACTACTATCAGCAATTGCATGCTGGCTGCACCCATGGAGCCTTTGATCAAGATTGAAGACCTATACAAGAGCAGTAGCAGCAGTGCATTAGACACGACTCTTTCACCCAGTGCTACTACGCATTCTACATCCACTTTAATCCCCACCACCGCCCCATCAGCTACAATTACAACAACCACAATTGCCAGTAGCACCTCTCCTGCTGCTGCTGCTGCTGCTGATGTTACTACTACAAACATTCCAGACACTGTTTCACCTGAATCTCTAATCAAATCCGAAGACACACCACTTGGCAATTCAAAACGCGAATGTTCTCACGAAGCAGAGGTCCCAATCTCTCTTGAAGCTTATGCTGAAACAGGTGGTATCGATATCAAGAAGCTTACATCCAAAGAGAGAAGACAACTGAGAAACAAGATTTCTGCGCGCAACTTTCGAGTGAGAAGAAAGGGTAGGTTGATATATGTTGTGTGATTAAAGAGAGTGTGTGTACTGATCTTTCATCCATAGAGTACATAACTACATTAGAGGGCCAAGTGAACGATCATAAGAAAGCAAATGAACAGCTATTGCATAGATTAAATGCTGTCGAAGAGGAAAACAAACAATTGAGAATGCAACTTGACTCATTAAAACGTCAAAATCACCAGCTTGTAGGCGACACTAATTTAGATAAAGACCTCAGTATTCTCGGTTCAAAAGCGAGCGATACATATCGTCAAGATACCTCGATCCTTGTGTCTTGAAAGCTCTTAAACTCAACATACTCGCTCTCTCGCATCTCTATATATTCAACTGCAAAAAAAAAAAAAAAAAAAAAAAAAAAAAAAAAAAAAAAAGGATTCCCAACACATACCATTCTCATTTCAATCTTCTCTTGCACAAGTATTTCTCTTCTTTTTTTTCAACAACCATCAACACCAATTTACGAGACAAAGAATATCAAATTACACAAACACACTTTTTGTATCTGCACTGCCCCTTTATCCCTGTCCACTCTCCCCCCCCCCCCAAATCCCACCCCCTTATTGCCTCTTTCTCTCTCTTTCTCTCTCTCTCTCTCTCTCTCTCTCTCTCTCTCTCTCTCTCTCTCACTACATAAAATAAAAGCCACCTTGTAAATAATATTAGACATACATTACAAAGAAAAGTACAAGCACATACACACTAATGTTTTACCTCCTTTTATTTCACACATCAATGAAATTTATATGATTATATACAAATGAGAGAAAATGGCATGATTCCAAGGTCGGTCGTCCAAGCAGATCTTGTTTAGAACCTTGTATTATAGAAGAAGGAAAAAAAAAAGCTTAATTTTGCACACTGTAACATTAGATATACATATTGAACCCATGCATTTATTTAATTTAATGGGCAAGCATCAGAGAGATGTTCGAGGCTACCGCAATAACGGCAAACTCCCTATTCATAAAGTGTTCAATATAATGAAAATCTCTTTAAACACACACAATATTTACCTTGCATTCCTGCGATGCATGACCTATCTCCCCGCAATTGCTACAACGCACCACCGTGTTCTTTTGCCACAGCTTTCTGCTATGAGAACGATGATGGTTTTGATTGTGATGCTGTTGCGATGATTGCTGTTGAGGCGCCATTTCCTCTCTGTAGCCAGCAAACAAATCCTGGTTGCCGAATCCAGCTGTGCCCGTCTTTGCCTGCTGCTGTTGTTGACTTTGCTCTTCTAATTGTTTAACACGTGCTTCCAAAGACAATACATATCGGCGAGCTTCCTCCATCTCCGTTTGTTTGCGACTTTCAAACAAGGCTAAAGTTTGTGTTTCACGTTCTCTAGCTAATGCAATAATTTCAGCATAGCGATTGGTCATCATACCCATTTCTTGTTGCATGTTGTAAACGGATTGAATGAGATTTCCATTTTCACGGTGCAGATTTTTGACAATCAATAGCAACATGTCGGAACTCATCTCTTCCAGATCATGAGGTAATGGCTCTTGCAATTGATTTGAGGTAGGCTGAAGTGGTGCAGTTGCCATAGTAGACATGCCAATGGAGCTGAAGCTACTGTTGTTCTTGATCGTTGGAGAAATAACAGCAGGGGCAGTAAGGGCGGCCAATCCAGGTGGCATCACTTTAGGCGCTTGAATCCCCGGAGGTGGAGCAGAAGCAGAAGCAGAAGCAGCAGCAGCAGCCACCTTGTTGGACATTATCATACCAGGAGGAGGTTGAGTTGTGGGACTCAAGGCGCCATGATTGGAAGCAGTAGTAGCACTGGTAGTAGGGCTTGATGTCACAACAGGCGATTGTGCTACAGCAGGCTTCTTGACATTTTCCTTAATTGGGGTAGTAGCCATTGAGGAAGCAGCAATAGCAGTAGCAGGCTCATCATCCCAAGGCAATTTAGCATTATCCCAGCTAGGAGCAGGCAAAGAAGCAGCAGCAGTAGCAGCAGCAGCAGTGGCCATCTTGGGGCCAGCACGCCAATTGTCATCCGAAGAGCTACCACCAACAGCTTTTGATGGAGATTCCCATCCACCAAGTGATAAATTCGACGCTTTGTCATCAGAACATGTTGATTGTTTCTTTTTCTCGCCAACAGATGAAGCCCAGGACTTTTTGTCAGTGTTCCAGCCAGAACTAGTTGAAGGTGTCTTGGACCAGGCAGATGGAGTAGCACTGGCACTAGCAGACGAAGAAGAAGGAGAAGTGCCCCAACCGCCCAAACTAACGTCTTTCTTTATTTCCTTGTTGGCGCTAGGAGGAGAAGCAGCCTTGGAAGAAGAAGCTACGACATTAGACCATCCATGATCAGTTGAAGCAGTTGTTGCTGATGTAGAGGCAGCTGCAACATTGGACCATTTAGGCGATTTGGTGGTAGCAGGTGCTGTTGGCCATTGATCTAAAGTTGGCGTGATAGATGTGGTAGTTGTAGTTGATGAAATAGGTGTAGACTTCTTTTGTAATGGCTGGACAGGAGATGGCGAGCTAACAGGGCTTACAGCAGCAGCAGCAGCAGCAGCAGCAGCAGCAGCAGCCACAGAGGACCATCCACTAGGCACATTAACCGCAGTAGTCTTCTTTTCGTTTGACAACATGACTTGAGCTTTTAAAGTCTCCCAATCCTGCACTTCAGGTTCAAGTTGGTTTGTATTTGCTTCGGCAGTCATAACAGAGGATCTAATTGTGTCCCAATCTTGAACGTCATTGGATTGATCTGTAATAGCAGGCGATGATGTCTGCGAGAGTTGCAATGAATAAATCCTGTGAAGCAAATTGGAATCATCAAAGAGAGCTTACCTTTGTATCTTCATTTTCAACAGCTACGGACTTGCTCTCCTTCTTCTTTTTGACCTTTTGTCCTACTGCAACATCCACAGGCTTCTTCTTTTCCATAACAGGCTCAGGCTTTTGTTCCGCAACAGTCTTCTTTTCAGGCACGGAGGGTGCAATGTCAGGCACAGCGGTCTTCTTCTTTTCAACTGTAGGTTCCATCGCTGGGGCAGTAGGCTTCTTCTTCTTTTCAACAGTGGGTTCCTTTTCAGGGACCACAGACTTGGAATCCACGATAGGCTCCTTTTTAGACATACTGGACTTTTCATCCTTCACAATATCAGGCTTCTTTTCCGTAGTAGGAGACTTCTTCTCAGTAGGAATAGCAGCAGCCTTTTTTTCCCTGGCATCAGCTGTTTCTTTGTTAGCAGCCTTTTCCTTGGTATCAGTTTTCTCCTTGGTAGATGTCTTTTCTTTGACAGGAGCTTTCTCTTTGACAGCAGGCGCCTTCTTGGCAAGTTCTTCAACTAGGGCAGGTGTAGTTGTGCCACTGCTAGTAGCGCTAGACTTCTTCTTGCTCTTATTCTTCTTCTTTGGCTGATCATCAGGCTCAACACCCATGGACTTGAGCAGTGATTGCTGTCTCTTCAAAGCCAAATTGTCACCTTGAATACGCATACCTTCTTTCAAGAATAGCTTTCCCAATACACCAGCGAGTTCACGACGACCGGTTTGAACACCTTGCTCGAATTCCTTCAACAAATGGCACTTTTGCTGCAACAAGTCCTTGTGAGACTCCACAAATCGCTTCACTTCCTTTTCAATGGTAACAGCTTCCATGACTTCACCTTCCTGCATCAGGGGCTCCAAGCACACCAGGGAAAACTTACAGAACAAGGCTTCAGGAAAGATGTTTTCGGTAACTTCGTAACGGAAGGTCTGACGAATCGTGTAATAGCCGCTCTCCACCTTCTTGATCTTCTTTTTGAAATCCTTATTGTTGAGTTTTTCCAACCGACCACTAAGATTGCCACGCCCTTCACGGTATGTTTTGAGCAGATTGTCAATGTCGCTAATGTAGTCGGCTGTCTTTGCCGTTAAGCTGTCAAGGATACGGCTTTGTGCTGCATCCACTTCCTTGGTAGACTCCATCTTCTTTAGCGAATCGATATCCAATGCCTTGAGCGACTCCCCAATCTTAGACGCATTGGCGTTCTTGTTGCCCTTGTGGTCTTCATGCTTTGCCATGCGCTCTCCCAATTCGTATATGGTGGGTACAATCATTTTCCACAGGTTGCTTGTCAAGACATGGATCTCCTTTAGATGAGCCACTGCAAACACCGTCATAAATTCATGCACTAGTTCCTTCATGCGCTCAAGATGCTGTTCGAAAAGCGAGTCTACTTTGGCAATTTCCTCAGGAGTCGATTTTTTATTTTTGAAATTAGCCGCTTGTTTAGCCCAAATATCCACAAAGGAAACAAACTTTTGGCTAGCGTAATACTCGTCAATGGTTTCCTGACATCCTTTCCCCATCAGCTTGGATCGTCTCTTATTGAAATCTGCCAATTGGCCCAAAAAGTTGTTGAGTGGGTGCCATGCTTGTTCCAAAGCGATCTTGAGCTCAGCCAATGCCTTTTTGACAGCTACTGCTTCGTGCTCGTTGAAAATATTTCTGTCAAGGTCCAAATCGGCTGGTGTCTTTGCTGTAGGCTTTGAATGGTTGCATGTCGGTGTGGTATGTGACAACAGGATATCGCCAGTCAAGTTCTTCAATAAATGAAAGCAATCAGAGGGTAAGCACAGGGCTTGTCGTTCAATGATGAGTGGATCCAGTAATTGTGAGGGATCTTTCGGATCTTCGACAAGAGGGATCGCATCGGGATAAGGGTTGAATTCAACAGGCTCAAACAGATCAGGCAAACCAGAGTATCCACTCGGCAAGGTTGTCCACAGTTTACAGGCCTGAACAATTTGTGTGATTAAGCTCTCTTCGTCGGCACGGGCAGGTGTCGTCGTCCAGGAGTCCACCAAACTCATAAACTTGTCAATCATCAATGCTGAACGCTCCTTTTTATAGACATCGTCCTGTCCGCCCGCTGCCTCGTCGCTGATAAAGTTAATTTGATAAGGTCCAGCTTGTAAACCGCCACGCTGATTCTGTTGCTGACCCTCAGGGACCTCTTCCTGCGTCTTTGCGTTCCAAACAAAGTGTTTTTTATATACAAATTGAGCCCATTCACGACAGTAAAGACTACGCGTTTCAGTGTCGCAAGCTCTAAAACGTGCCAATTCCTTCGAGATTCCACTTTGTTCCACTCGTAATACTTCTATAGGCGTTTCCATTATAATATTTTATAGTACAATCAAATGAAAAAGAAAGAGCAGGTAAAAAAAATTTTCAGGCATTTGATATTTTCTATTAAAAAAAAAAAAAAGTTGAAAGTAAGCAAATTGACGGCAGGCAGGCAGGGAGAAGAGACATCTTATTAATTTCTTTCTTCTTCTTTCGAATATATCATGGACTCAAGAAAAAGAAAATCGCATTCACCTCAATACCGAGACGACGACGATGAAGAGGACATTTGGGAGAGAGAAGCTTCCACAGCTGCTTCATCCAACAGGTAAGCATTCCCATCGCAGATTTTTGACGAGAAAAAAAAAATCAGACATTCATACCCTGCAGACGTATCAAGCCAACTCCACCGAATCCTTATGTTACAGAAATTGATACTCTCAACAGTCAATACGGGATATTACAGTATGTATATTAACTAGTATGGACAGCATTCAATACTCATAACAATGGGCAATAGAAAGACGGAGACTGATCTACAACAAGAGCTTGCAGACTTAGAGGCAAGTTTGCAAGCACTTGAACAAGAGGAAACGCATGAACAAGCCCAATTGAAGAGAGCTGAAGACGAGGTACCAATCCAACAGCATTGCCTTCTTTCAGTAACTAACGACCACCTAGTACCTCGCTGCTGCACAAGAAGCAATTGCACTATACAACTCACAATTAAAAGATACCCAAGATAGAGACCTAGACGAGACCATCACCATTGCCAGCGACACACCCTACTTGAAATCAGACGCACAACTCATCAAGGAAATCAAGCGTAGACTGCAAGAATGGGAATCCTTGCTGGTCGACAAACATATAGACGATACAAATGCCATCATTGATGCCACAGTGCGCCAACACCGTAGAAGTGAGTTTGACATTATGGATCTCAATGCACAAATTAGCGGACTTGAAGCAAAAATGCAAATTCTTGAGCGTGATCGAGCCAGACTCAACTCGCTGCCACAAATTTTGCCTATCCTACGATCAGAAACAGAGAAATATGCAGCAGACATGGAGGAGACGACCAAGAAATTGGAGCAACTGGAGAAGGATGTTCTAAGACCCTATTTGGCGAGAGTGGCGATGGAGAGTGTATTATATCCGCTTTATGCAAGTTTCCTGACAAACGAAATCACATTTGCTCAAAGCTATCTCAAGGATTTGGAGTCTTTGTATGATAAGAGTATCAAACAGCGCTCATATCAGCAATTGACTACGTTACTCTATGAAAAAGATGCCACTTTCGAAGGGCTTCAGTTACGCTCACTTGAATCTCTGTTAGTTGTGGATCCATCACCATCACATCAGCCATTGATTGAATCAGTTTCAAAAGACATAGATTCGGATGATACGCTCCTGGTTAGGCTCATCAAAGGGCTTGTAAAGAAAGCATTAAAGCAATCGAAAATGAATACGGCAGAGTTGTCACTGGCTGAACAGATCAAAGTATTACAAGATCATGCACAAATGCAAAATCAAAAATGGCACGAGGACTTTCAATCGTGTCAAGAGGCAGCTACTGAATTGTAAGTTCTGTTAATTAGATGCACTGTTCTCATGTCGTTTTAATACCATGTATAGGATCTCACTGCACAAGAGATTGTCAGACTCACTATACCGCCATTCCAAATCAACAGATGATCTAATTATGGCACCCAAACCGTATACCACACTGCAGGAGGAACTCGAGTTTCGCACAATGGAGATCAAAACGGCATTATCTATGCTGGAGAAGGTACTTGAGATACACTATTCATGTGTCAGTCAATGGTAGTATGACTAACCTTCTTCGGGAATCAGGAAGCAAATAATAGTGAAAAGAGATCATTGTTTGAGCAGCAACGAAAGCTTTTTTCTTTATTTTTCACTGATCCTTTATCATTCGAGATGTTACATACTGATTACAGTTAAAAACTGCTGCTTGCGTCGCCAAAATTGGAAATATAACCATTTGTTGCTTGTATTATCTTACAGACACTACATGGAAAATGAGAAACAAGTTGTTTGTTAATATCCGAAAAATAAAAGCCTAGGAATCAAAGGTAACGAACTCAATCGGAACCTGACCCTAATAATTATTGCTGGTGGTAGCTCTTTACATGCTGAACCACTTGATACTACATCTATCCAGGTCAGCCATCCTTAGAATATTTCTAACAACGGTGGTGATGGCTTGGCTGCTTAACGCTAATACAATCAACCATCATTAGAACAACAACGGAGATTAGTAATCGATATATTTTAGCATCCAAAACACTGAACGTGATAATTAAAAAAACTACCCATCTATTAGGTTACTAGCCCAAACCTCACATGAAAGCGCGCCCATTTTCATCTCCTCTATCCTCCCTCAATAGCTTATATAAAAAATCATACCAAGCTGTTCAAAGTGTCTATTTTTTTTTTGGTAGAACGTATTTTTCGAACTCCGATTCTTATTTCGGATTCCGATTTGGAACCCTGCTCTTGTCCTCTAAATGATGGTGCAAACCAAATTTGTGTAGGTAGCATGGTTGTTGATAAAATAGAGATTTTAGAAAATAGTTAATTTTGAATAGATGCTGCCAGTAAAAGTTTTTAAATTACTATATGAATGTGGAATGTATGTGTAGTGAAAGTTGTAGAGAAAATTTCTTTGGGCTGAGACATGCTTTATGTAGGGTTATAGAAGGCGATGCGAATGAGTAATGACGGAAAATGTTCCAAATGACCAATTTTCAAAGGGCCATACCGCTAGATTTTACCAAGTGAACGAGAGCTTCAAACTTAATAACTTCTGTTTCTTTTTCAATTCTTTATATAATAGTATAGTTTCTGTGGAATACACCCACTCTGATCAGTATTCGGACAGTTCATCTAGATACCTGGTTTAGATATAAACTACCATGACCCACAAAACTGTCCCAATGTCTAGCAGTTTTTACTTTCAGACCTTATCACCGGGCGGGAAGTTATCCAATAATAATGAATTTAGTATTTTCTAAAAGCTAAAACTGTCTTCTTTATATCGTTTAATTTTTATAAGCACATAGCTGTAGAATCACAAGCTGTGATTGGCCAAAGTCATAAGGTACATTGGGACAGTATTGTGAGATCTTTTGAAAAATCACAAATTCAGTGATAACTCAAACCCACAATTTGGAAAAACCTCCAGAGCCTCGTATAAGAAAGCCTCATGTAGTGCAAGTAGTCTCCATTATCCATCTCGGAGCTCTAAATGTCAGGTACGTTGATTATCAAGCCATGAAAGCCATTGCTGTCTCCAAGGTTAATTCTGCAATCACAATGCTTCGAAGCGGTGTTTCGATTCGGAAAATTGCTGAAAAACTGTCTTTGGGTAAGTCTACTATTGGGCTAATTAGAACGGAGCATTGTCCGGGTGTGAAAACCTCGAAAGGTGGTCGTCCTAGGGTGTTGTCTGAAGCCGACAAGAGCTATTGTGTTCGAAAGGTAACCAAGGAACGGGTTTCACGCGCCGTCAAGGTCACAAAAATGTTTGAGAAGAATTTCCAGATAAAGGTTCACCCGGAGACCGTTCGTAGAGCACTCCGCACTGCGGGCTTGGGGGCTATCGAGAAGGAAAAGAAGCCTTTGCTTAGTGACGCTTATGTCAAGAAGAGACTTGCGTGGTGTAAGCAGCACAAAGACTGGACTGTTGACGACTGGAAACACGTTATTTGGACAGACGAGACCAAAATTAACCGTTTCAACTCAGATGGGCGACAGTGGGCCTGAATTCGATCTGGTGAACAGCTTCAAAACCACCATGTCAAGCTCACGGTAAAACACGGTGGTGGCAGTATCATGCTTTGGCGTGCCATTACGTATGCTGGTGTTGGCTGGATGTGCAAGATAAATAGTAACATGGATAGGGCATTCTAAAAAGAAATTCTGCAAGACGAATTGGAAGAGACTATCACTTTTTCCATCGAGAAATTGGGCTTCAGCCGTGAACAAGTGATATTTCAGCAAGACAATGATCCCAAACACACCTCAAATTTGGTCAAGGAGTATCTTCAGGAACAGCCATACCAGGTCATGGAGTGGCCCCCACAATCTCCAGACTTGAATCCTATCGAAAACATGTGGACTTTGTTGAAAAGGCGTCTCAATGAGTATGAAACCGCAACCAAGGGTATGAATGAATTATATGAGCGAGTAACTGAGATTTGGTATGACCAAATGAAGCCGGAGGAGTGCCAAAAGGTTATAGAAAGTATGCCTCAACGTATTGCGGCCGTTGTCAAAGCAATAAGGAAATGGACAAAGTATTAAAGTCCTATAAAATAATAAAACTTAATTTTTCCAAATATCTCACAATACTGTCCCAATGTACCTTATGACTTTGGCCAATCACAGCTTGTGATTCTACAGCTATGTGCTTATAAAAATTAAACGATATAAAGAAAACAGTTTTAGCTTTTAGAAAATATCAAATTCATTATTATTGGATAACTTCCCGTCCGGTGGTAAGGTCTGAAAGTAAAAACTGCTAAACATTGGGACAGTTTTGTAGGTCACGGTATATGTGCACTGGATTAGATGTACGATACCGGTTTATACTATAAGAAGATATGGACTTCAGATACGCTAGTACTATAAGATTCATACTATATAAGATATAGGTTATAGATGGCACCATGGACATAGGTGGCGCTATAGGCTTATACTTGTATTCCGACATTGGGTACGGATGTTTACCATATATGGATAAGCACGAAGATTAATGCAATATGAACCTGTTGCTTCAGATGTGCACTTTATGATCCACGCTATAAGACACATGCTTATATCCGTGATACAATCTACAGATACTTTATGTACTACAGACTTGCACTATATATGAGATATGCTATAGACATGCCATATATCCAGATACATGCTAACGATGTATGCTTAGCTATATACACTCAGATACGTACTATTGATATAGACTAAGTAGACTGTACCTATTGGATACATGCTACTAGATCGATATTAATTATTCTTATACAAAGGATAGATCAGGGTACTTCGGATGAGAGCTTAATTATTCATCCAGGCAAAGGTAGATCATGCTTAGCTTGCTGGAGTCGTCTTATAACATGATTAGACGTTAGGTAATCTGAGTTGCATTATACCGTATGTTCACTTAAATCAGTAAAACTTTCATCCATTGTTATAGTATATAAGAGCGATCATCTACCTGGCCAGTAGAGATACTTCAGTTTACTTTACACCTGTCAGTTTGATACTTGTTGTTGTGCCAGAAGGGCAACAACTGTCTATAAAGATTAAGGTATTCTTGATGTGTAGATATGTCTGTGTTGTGCAACAACATGGACAAGCTATGACGATTGAAGTGCATCGCAGCTATCTACTAGATGCTGAGGTTCACCAGATGTGATAAGCGTTGCACAAGATGAATTGCTACTTTGGCATTCAGAACTTAGTATAAATAGAATAACTCTTGTCTTCATCAATAAATCTTTAATTTTTGTGTCTAATCTTATTCAAATAAGTCTTTTCTTGTTTTTATAATATCGAACATTTTTTATAAGCTACAAATAATAATTCTTTTATTCTTTGTGCTTATCAATACTAAACCTACCTTTATCAAGTTGACTTTATTCTTTTTTTATTCTTCTATTTTTCGTGGAATCAGGTCTTATGAATCCTCAAATTCCACAATCGTGGATAGACCTTAGTCTAGTTTCACGGCTAGATATGGCATCTCTGTAGTGGACAATTATCAAAAGTGTCCTGCTAAGCTGATAAATATCTCGTTCAATCCGAGCAAATTGTCAGATTCAAATTTGCATGATATCTTTGTCGCTTAAGTTATGAAATCACTGTAGTTGTTATGTCAAAATACAATGTAAAATTGAATCTGCCAAAGAATTACACTTTTATTGAGAATGCATCGCAAGGATGCATTTATATACTTTTCATTATGCTAGGGTTTACAGCATGATGATGAACTATAATGCAAATAGGTTTACTATCTACGCAACAATTGATTTGTAAATCATGATTAGCATGATTTACCCAAAGGACCTAAGAATAGCCTAAAACCTTTAGTGTGAGACCTTGCTATGACATTTGATATCACAGTAGTTGCGCATTTCAAAAAGAAAGACCTGAACCTCAAAAGTAGAATAAAAGCGTTAATTGTCTATACGTTGATTTCAGTAGAATGCAGAACATTGGGGTCATCAGACAGAACTGTGATTTACTTACTTCTTCGGCAACACAACCTACTCTGCTTTATTTTTGGTCATATTCTATTTAAATTTAGCCATTTTCAAGCACGAATAACTCATGCTACAAAGCGTTGTGGACGCTCGGAATATGGCCAAATGTCTCTCCTTGCCCACGCTTTACTTACTGATGCTTTATCTCAAAATTTTTTAGGTCATTGCAAATCCATAAAAATTCTCATGATTTTCATATGTACTAGTAAGGGAAAATTCTTGAAAATCAAACGATCGCATTTTTCACCCCAAAAATGAAGACTTTTCCTATGATATATATTAGTTCAAATTAATTCTAAAATGCAACACAACACTAGAAGCTGTTTATATGAGACTTTTATATGCTAGAATTTGACATAGTCACAGAAGACGTGTTTTCCTATTTTTGCAATTTTCTTATTATTTTCGGTCTAAAAGCTGAATGAAATTAGCATCATTCGATGCAGCTTTTTTAGATTTCCAAAAATGTATTAGGAAGTTGAATGTGACAACGACAGTTTTCATTGTTAATTTGGTAAAAACATTCAAAGAATGTCAAATCAAGTCAAGTTTGAACACGAAAATACCGCTGCACAATTTCAAATTAAATGGCCGCGATTACCACTGCCACGGTACAAGGCAGAGACTAAATCTACAGGCGGTGACGTCCGATACGTTGCCCTCGCATTTTTTCATACCCCATTTTTTTTTCCCTTTTTGCAAAACGCGTTTAGCATCAAACCATGGTCGTTTTGGAACCGTTTGGTTGATAATAACACTAGCTTCTGATAACACTATCCTGCACTGTTAGAAAGACTTGATACTGCTTCTTTGAAGTGGAATATAATAGGTGCCATTCGATAACGAGTATTGGAAGACCTAGAATTAACACTAATCGAATTCGTTTATTAGATTTCGATAATTTTTTTGCCTGTTTGACATGGGTGTTGCTGCTATTATTTCTCTGCTACCTCTGCTGTCTGCATCTTTGGCTTATTATGTCTGGTGGCTACTTCTTTGGTCTCTATCTCTGGCGGTTGTTGCTTCTTTAATCTTTGTCTGGTCTTTGGTGTCGCTCGTTGTTCGGTTTACTATACTGCTGTTGTTGCTACTGTTGCTGCTGCTGGCGTTGCTTCCGGCGTTGCTTCTGGTGTTGCTTCTGGTGTTGCTTCTGGTGTTGCTTCTGGTGTTGCTGCTGCTGCTAAAATGGTCTTTCCTGGTCTATTGTCTTTGTTATACACTTGTTCTCTGGTCTATCTCTGGTAATTGCCTATTTTCTGGCATATCCGTGGGTGTGGTAAGTGGTAGGTATCTTTTTTTCTTGTGGTCGCAATGATATAAAGCCTTTCTGGACGTTTGTATTATTGCTTCCTTTCTTGTGATAATGCATTTATAATGTTTGCATTGTTACGCTGTTTTTTTCTTCTTTTGTTGGCTGTGATATGATCAGCTCAACGGATGCTTGCAATGTTGTTGCTTCGTATGTATGAACAACAAGCATGATGTGCTGCTCTATATCTGTATTGCCGTTGGAATACTACTTTGGTATATGGCCGTGGATTGTTATTTGTGTTGCCTCTGTCGCTTCACATGAAACAGCAATAGTCATTATGTTGTATTGCGCATTTATAATACTGCTGTTGCTCCTGCAATTGTGCAGATTGATGTTGCTTTACATCCGACTATTACCATGCACATTACTCATGTATGCATTTTTGTTGTTGCAACAACAACGATCTGTTCTGAACATCTTTGATGTTGTATTTGTTGTTATGCTTTTCTTTTGACTCACTTTTTTATGTGTGTGTTCCTTTTTTGCCTACATACTACTATACTCTTATAGTAATATGTTCTTTTCTTATTTTTATGTTTCTTTGAAGCGTACCTTTTTTACGTTGTGTGGATGTGCCTATCCCTGAAACTCAACAAGACTCTATCCGAGGCTAGGAGGTAGATAGGCTGCCTCCACTTGGTTATCACTACTTACTTTAGTGATGATTGAGGGTCTCAACACCAGAATCTAAAGCTAGGTTGTGTAAGTAAGGCATGCTCTAACATCAGAGGGAAATTTGATGATAGTAACAGCTATATTGCTATATATAGCGGAGCTTAAAATTTTGCCTCACATCAAAACAGGGGGAAACCCTCGCAAATTTTTTTTTAGGTCAGCGGAGTTTTCAAGCAACTTGATTGGCTGAGGAGTTGAAAGAGAAAAGGTCTATAAATAGTTGACTTCCTATTGATCTGTCACTTAATATAATTTTGTGTTTGTAATAAATGGCTACAGTTCTGGTCTTCGCGAATGTTTGCAGCAAAGAAACAACAAGCTCAAGCCTGACTTTCTTTCCCTTATTCTCCTTTCTTGAATCCTGTTGAAGAATGCTTCTTAAGATTTAAAAATTTTGTGAATTACCCTCTTGATAGTGATGCGGTATTTAAAGATAGAATAAGGGCTGGTAGCTATGGCATAAGAAGGCTATGGAGGCTGTGTCAAGGCTGTGTCAGGCATCAAAGACTTATTATACTATTGAACACAATTTGTATTTTGATCTTCAATCACTATTTTGATGTGCAAATAAGGCACACCCTCCTTATTTTGTTTGTAAATGGTATGTATGTATTTTACTGGTAGCCAGATACGCCACTATGCCTTAATATGAACATAAACGCAACCTCTTCTACTGATGCTGAGAAACTATTTGCTCATATACATTCTGTATATTGCTATATCCTCAAATTATTCAGCTATCATATATAGAGATTTTACATATTGCATTTTTTTATTGGGAGATGTTAATCTGTAAGATTACTTTCAAATGACCAGCGAAGAAGGTTGTAGCAAGGCCATGATTAACATTGGTTAAACAAAAGGAACTGATAGAAGTCGCCGAGTTACGGCTAGCAACAATAGAATCGTTAAATCAGATCAATGTTAACTCCAACATAGCTCTTCTCAAAGAGCTCGATTCGAAAGAGTATATATTTATAAGCGAAACAGAGCAAGGCTCGAGTTAGACAAGCGTCTCTTTGGTCAAGATGTATACAGCTATATATTAAAAACTAGTTTATTCTGTAGGGTCTTTCTTAAATTATAAGCTGAATTGGTATTTTAACAACGATCAAGTATTGCGGTAGTAGTAGAGTCAATCACCTTAAACAGACCCAACAATTTCATCTGCCTTTTGTAGAGCCTCAATCATCTTCTTGCACTCTTTTCTTCTTTGTTGAGTAAACTCTGATTCCTGCAGCAAATCATCCAATACTTCTGCCTTGTACAATTCAGACAAGAGCTCTCTTTGAAGTTCCTCCTTGGCATGACTAACTAAATTCAACATGATAGCCTTGGGTACCATATCAATCATGGTACGTTTAACAATATTGTAGTAAGATTGAATTAGAAGCTTGATGACTTCGGTCTCCATGAATTCACGTTCGGATAAAGCACCCATAGCTTTCAAAGTAGCAGGAGGCTATCAAGTGGTATCGTTTAGTCTTCTTTCCCATGTTACCGTCACCTCTCTGTTAGATACTTACAGCTTCCATTAATGCACCTGCCGTCTTTTTGGTCTTTTTAGGGCCAGAGAAGAAGCTGCCAAAGAAGGATCCATTTTGATCGGAATTAGAGTCAAAGCTAGATGCGCTGGAATGAGTGTTTGTTTGTAAAGCAGCTAATTGCTGCTGTCTACTAACACCGTTTGTTGTACCATTGTGTTGTTTATCCGTAATTTGTGCAGGTTGATTTTTGGCTTGTAATTGTTCATTGACGATGGCAATAGCTTGATGTCCACTCAAAAAATCAGGATGGGCCGTGTTGATATAACAAGCCTCCATACTAACATGAGACATTATATAAATACTTTTTAATCCACAACAGCATGAATACAACCATTGACTTACGCAACAAGATCAGTCACCAACTTGCTAGTAGGCGTGAGAGCCTTCTTGAAGAAGGACAGCACAACTTGATAGAATCTTTCTTTAAGAGCAGGGAATCGTTTAAAGAACTGTTTGTTCAACAATTGACTCAAAATGCGAACCAATTCATCATACACCATGTTGATACACTTGACACTGGGTTCCTCCAAACGTTTGATTTGTTGCTTGATAATGACTTCAAATGCAGTGGTTGCGACAAACAGAGCAGGGGAAGAACCAGAAGAGTTGTAAAGAATGGTACGGATATCGACATCCTTGATTTGTTCCAAGGGATCCACACTTTTGACACCGTTCGAGTAGAGTTCATGAAAGACAAAACTGATTCTTGCACCACCAGACAATTCAAAGCTTGTGAGATCATTCGAGTTACCATCAATGATAGTTCTAAATTCAGTACAGAATTCAGTGATGATGTTGAGCACCAGATTGGCTTGGCCAGAGTTGGATCCATCGCTTAAAGGATCGCCCAACTGCAATAGCTCTTGTTGGTATTTTGTCAAAGCAGCCTGAATCTTGGCTTTGATTTCAGGAAGGGTATTACGGATATGATGCATCAAGATCTATGAGTAGGAAGCATGAGTGTGTCTGTGCTTGGCAATGTCTCTTGGAAGTGCCTCCTCACTTACCATGTTCAATTTGCGTGCCAAGAATGGAGTACCGCAGTACTGAGCTTTACTTCTGTAGGAAGCATGATTTTCGAAATATTCCCGCTCAGCACTCAATGCCTTGGAGATGGATTTCTTATTGTCGATATCGCGTTGACCACGATTCACAACAGGAACATAGCCCAACCTCAAGGGAATGACTCGTCCAGCCAAGATATCAATCACATCAGTACCTTGATCCATCAAATCCACCTTTGTCAAGACACCGATTGTACGCAAACCCTCAGGATCGACTTCTCTGGCTAATTTCAAGCCATCTGAATTTGCCAAGTCAGTGTTTGCAGCAGTAACTGCCAAGATGATGGCATTGGGTTTAGTGACGTATTTGAGGATCATGTCGCGAATTTGCTTTTCAATGTCTTTGGGCTGATCTCCCACAGGCACTTTTGTTAATCCAGGTAAATCGATCAAGGTCAAGGTCAACACATTGGGCGAGAAAATACGTAAATTGATGGGCTGTGGTGAGATGCCAACGTTTTTGCCTGTCTTCAACTCCGTGTCCTTCACGATCTCCTCCCTAATCTTGTTAAAGTTGTAAAACTTTTGTCCTGGCAAATGCAAGAACTCGCCCCATTCATCTTGGTTTTCTTGGGCGTCAGAAGAGGGCACTTGGTCATTTTTGGGTGAAGTAGGTGTGTTGCTGGATGCAGCTCGGTTGATGAGTTGGAGGATCTGTTGCATGGTCAGTAGCTGACATGATAGCCAAGTGCGAAAACCAACTTACAAGAGGTCGACGTGTGACAATACCAGTGCCTCGAGGTAAAAAGTCTCTACCAACAATGTTTTCCAGCACTGAACTTTTGCCACTACTTTGAGAACCGATCACTGCAATTTGAGGTAAATCGACTGGATTGTGCACTCCCACTGTAGCAAAGGCATCTTGCAGTTTGTTTACTGTGAAAAAGAAAAAAAGGGGGGAGAATGTGAGTTACAAGAGTTTCAAGAAGGCTGTAATAAGTTCGGCCGTTCAAGATAATGCTATGTGCCTGTTTGTTTTGACGAGATATACGTTACCTGTCTTGATAAGTTGTGAGTCCATCTTTTTCTGTGTAAAAAAAAAAAGAAGAAGGGGAGAAGAAGAGAAGAGAATATGGGGGAGATATAAAAATAAATTAATTTCAGGTCTTGTGTGCAAATCCGTATCTGTATTGAAGGTGTGTGTGTGTTTGTGTATCGTCTTGTTGTTGTTGCACTGCTGCACGTCATCTCCCTCTTGTTCTTCATCACCATTACTTATTGTTTGATGTAATTTGGATCTACGCTTATGCCAATCATAGCAGCAGCAGACTTGATCTATCAACGCTCATTATGCTTCACTAAGGACAACATGTCGATTCACGCAGCAGTGGATTTAAGGTAGACTTTATTGTGGTATTATTAGACTATAGGTATACAAAATTTAGAAATAACCTCGCTTTGAAGCATAACTGTCGTATGGATCATTGTAACTACTGTATGGATCCATCGCGCCTCGTTGATAACCAGTAGACGCATACGGTGTTGTAGGGTTGCCATAGTAATAGCTCGATGATTGATCGTATCCACCATTGCCGTAGCCGCCACCTGCACCCACTCCACCATAGCCTCCTGCTCCGGCACCATAAGCACCATAGCCTCCACCATTGTACATGGCATTGGCGCCCATACCACCTCCGCCATATCCTGTCATCAATGGTTGTTGCTGTTGGCCGTACATTGCATTTGCACCACCACCATATCCCATCATTTGCTGTTGTTGGTAGGGATTACTGTTCATCATCATCTGTTGTTGTATGAAATTATTACCACCCATACCGCCCATGCCACTCATCATGGCGCCTGGCATCATCATATTAGCACCTGGAGTTCCTCCTCCCATTAATAGGCTTTGATACATTGGGTTTTGTTGTTGACCATAAAATCCACCAGACGTACCACCAAGACCACCATTCATCATCATACCAGCAGCAGTTCCGGATGTGGCGCCGCCAGCACCGCCACCCATCATCATCATGGCCATTAACAGTGCTTGTTGCTGTTGAGGAGGTAATTGTTGTAACTGTAGCATTTGCTGTTGTTGTTGTAATTGTTGCAATTGATAGGGTTGTTGCTGTTGCTGTTGCTGAAGCATGAGCTCTTCAAGGCCACCCATTCCGGCTCCCATACCGCCTCCCATGCCCATCATGGCCAGATTGGATTGATTCATCAATGGCATACCCATCTGAGGTGGCATCATACCGGGCATCATGCCACCGCCTAAGCCCATCATACCACCGGCACCACCGGCACCAGCATATCGACTCATGGCCATCGCTGTAGGATCCATACCTCGGTATCCAGCTACTTCTCGAAATTTTCGTTTCACCATATCTAATAGACCACCTTGAGGTTCCATGAATCCAGGGCCGTACAACCCGGCTGCTGCTGCTGCCACTGCTGCTGCTTGTTGTTGTTGCTGTTGCTGCTGTTGCTGTTGTTGATTCTGCGCTTGATTTTGTATCGAAGGAGAGGACGGTGTTGGCACCTGCTGTGGTTGAGGTTGTTGGGCCATGAAGTGTATGTGCGTGCTTATATACAGAGATAAAAGAAAAGAGCAACAAATACAAAAAAAATATATAATGATTCAAAAAGAGGAGGGGAAAACGATGATCAATCAGGTTGCTATTTAAGAGAGAAAGAGAGAGAAAACAGCTTCATTGTTGTTATGGCTTTCCTTTTACGAAATAAGCGAAAAAGGCATCATGTGTCATATAGTAAAAAGGTTACACATTCAAAGAGATGTTGCTATTTTTTGTAAAGCAGCATTATCAAAAAAGAAGATCGCTTTCTTGATGTATCACCAATATCCCGAATGTTGTTGTTGTTGCTGTTCTGATTCGTGTATTAAATTGGATATTTGAATGTAAACATGTACCCTTTTGCATTAGATCCCAATTGATGATGTGGAGCCTTGGGTGTAGGACCATAAATACATTCGAATCATGCTGCTTAGTATCCATGTATGCATGTCAATTGATGTTCGCAAGTTTTGCTCCTAGTAGCGTCGGGTGTCTCATTCACAACAAGAAATTCATGGTTTCCGGGGCTGCACATGGATCATGACCAACCGTATCAGCTGTCTTGTAGATAATCCAGGTCATACTATCCCTTACAAAGCCGAGAATATTGTTAGTTCCGAGTGTCGTCCCTGAAAGAAAGAATGGCATGTGTTTCTGATTCATTTCGTCACTGAGCAACAGCTTATTTACTACATGGTGCTTATATAAGATGAATTGCTTATTATTTATAATACGGGTGTGTCTACGGTTTGGATGGTTTATTACCTTTGCTTCGCTTTGGTGAGAACCCTACTTACTACGCGACAGCAGCTTTCCCTATACCAATTGCTCTTGCTCATCTCATGAAAATAATATGCGCTTCGTGTTAGTCTTCCCCGTTCACATGGGAGTCTCTATGTCTGTGGATTTGACTCTGATCAGGTACTCCACATCCGTATATATGGAAGTAGCTCATACACCGGCAGATAGCTTACTTGCAACACAGTTTTATACTGAAGATGCTGTAAAATACAAAGGAAATGTCGGTGCGTTTAAGCCTAAATTTCTCGTGCTACAAGCCTTTTTAAACCACCAAAACAGCTCCAGGCAATTTCTCTCATTTAGCACTTACTTGCTGATACCTTTGCTCAAGTTTTTTGAGACCTGAAAAACATTGCCAAAAAGTGCATCCAAACCATGAGGGGTACCTCATGGTTTTCATCGAAAATCAGACGATTGCGTTTTTGACCGCAAAAATGAAGACTTTTACTAGGGCATATATCACATCAAAATGTTTTTCTCAATCCAACGCAACCCCTGTAGCCACTTTTGTGAGGGCTTGGTATGCAAAATTTAAACATTTTGGTCAAAACCCTCTTTCCACGTTTTTCAAATATTGCTCTGTGAGTTTGTTCAAAACACTTCTTTTACTAGACACCATTGCAAGCGTCTTGAAGGGTACTCCTAGAAAGTATAAGGAAGCATGGAGAGATCATTACAATGTATATAGTCGAATCTCGCAAAATAGTCCGATCAAGTCGAAACTAAATCAAAATTGACGAATCTAGACAAAAAAATACATAGCTGAGTTTAAACCGGCTTTTGGTGGTTCTCGGTATCTGGTCATCAAGGTATATAATAGATGCTTTTTAAAGCTAATAATGATGAAAAGAAGATCACAAATTGAATGTTAGTGTACCTGTAGGCTCTATTCTCTTCCTTGCTAAGCATTAAAAGCGCCAGAGACTATACATTTATTCTGTTATGATGTTTGGAACTATTAATCTAGCGCATTTCTTTTAAGCAAAGACGCCACCATGCTCTCCAGCCTGGCAGCTCTCGCACGAGATTCTTTTGCTTCAGTTTGCACCAACTTGGTCAACATGTCTACATCTCTTTCCAGTTGTATATTCTTCTTTTGACATAATTTCCTCTCCTCGACTTCTTTTGCTAGACTCGCCTCCATAGCGCCAAACTTGGATTGAACCGATTGATGTGCCATAGTCCTTTCATGGATCTCGCCCTTGTATGCCGAGACTTGTTTCCGCAGATCATTCAACTCGGCATTGATTTCCTGTCTGTTTTTTCTCTCTGTTTCAATCATATCCTGTAAATCTGCAATTTCGTCCTCTTTGGTATGAAGGCTCGTTTCCTTGTCTTGTATTTCAAGCATCAGCTGCTTGTTTTCTTGATCGCGCTTATTTAATTCAGACTGTAGCTCATCCGAGATGGTCTTGTCGTTCTCCAAAAAGTGGACTCGCTCTTGAAGTTCGCTGTTCTCTTTGCACAGTTCATCACATTGGATCATGAGGGCTTCATTCTCTTCAGACTCTTCTTGGATGTCCTTGTGGATCTTGGACAGCATGACAGCCTGCTCTTCACTGAATTGCTTGGTAGCACAGAACTCTGACTCTGTGTGTGCGAGTTTTGACTGTGTGTCCTTGAGCTCTTGTTCTAGCTGTCTGTATTTGGCGACCCAATCATCGCGTTCTTCCTCTAGCGACAAGCAGGATTGGTGGATACGCTCTAGCTCTTGCTGCTGCTCCTCCAGTGCTGCTTCTTGGGACTCAATAGTCTTTTGTTGATGTTGGTTTTCAATAGACAGCTCCTTGAGTTGATCTTGAGAAACAGCCAGCACTTGCTCCAAATCATCAATCTTTTTACGATCTGCATTTTCAGCGCCAAATGTGTACTGAAGCTCCTTTCGACGATGATACACCTTCCATAGTCTTGACTGCATGATATCAATGTAGATGCGGCTGTTGCGTTGGATGGTGCGAATCAGCTTGTCTTGCGATTGACGTTGAATCACCTTGCGACGAGTAATTAGGCCAAGACATGCAGCCTGAATCTTGGTAGCAATCTCAGAGAGCCTCAAATCACGCTGCTCCTCCAGCTCACCTAGCACGCCTGCTTTGAAAAACACCTTTGTACGACCAATTTGGAACTGATTTGCATCCAGTTGGCTTGTCTCCAGCAACATTTGGCACGCTTTGCGATGGTCGCGTTCGTTTTTGATGAGATCAGGTGCAAGTAGTTTGTATTGCTCACGGAACTGCTCAAACAGCAGACGATTTGGGAAGCCCACACGACAGATACGGATACCCTCCAACACACCATTGCAGCGTAACTGGTGAAGCACCAGCTGTGGCTGGATTTCGCCAGGACGCTTACGGTCATTGGGCAAGATACAACGCACAAAATGAGGATGTGTGTTTTGGAGCGTGTTCATCAAAATACTGAGCTGCTGCTTGTGCTTGTATCCGACAGTGTGGAAATTGCCGCCACCTTTGCGAGTACGATTCAGTGGCTTACGGATATCCAAGGCACGAACAGGAGATTTGGGCAAATCGACAGCATAATCCTTGAATAAAGCAGCGACATGTGGGTTTGTGGACTCAGCAAATAAGCGAGCGACATGTTCGTTCAAAGGGTCCTTGCCACGCTCAATCCAGCCTGCTGTTTGGTACTTGACTTCACCCGCATAATGTTTGATGGAGAACCCTTCATTGTACTTGTCCCGAGTGAAGCGTGTGTTGGATCTGTTTTGCTCAGAAATCTTGGCCAGCAAACGGTCGTCAGTACCTTGAGTTACACACTCGTCTTCCAGACAGGACAGGATACCGATTGGGTTCTTGGCGCTTTCAATCAAGCTGATGGTAGGCTGTAGATCATTTCTGTAATCAAAGGACTCGTCGCAGCGAATGTTCTCTCTCTTGTACTCCTTTTCCTCCAGTACAAACATGTTTTGGTTGAAGAAGTCCTGCAGCTTCTCGTTGGTGTAGTTGATGCAGAGCTGTTCAAAGCTGTTGATTTTGAAGATTTCAAAGCCTGCGATATCCAGCACGCCAATGAAACGTTCACCCTCTGAGATAGACATCCCTTCCAAGGACTGAGGGCCATCGATGGCAGAATTGACACGGCTTACCAAATGGCCAAAGTTACGCTCGTACAGCACCTTGGACAGCGCATCCAGATTGTCCTTGATTTGGCCTGGGGATTTGGATTGGCTTACCCATTCATTGCCTGCTCTGATTTGTGGCTCCAACAAATTCTTCTTGAACAACTGAGGTGTGACACCCAACAGTTGACATGCAGTTTCGTAATTGCTGATATCCACCCGGCCGTAGTTGCTGTTGACGACAATGTTGCCCAAATACAAGACAGCGACTACAATGCGGAAGAATTCCAGACGCTCTGCTGCATCAATGCCCATGATATCCATCGAGTGCACCAGCTTGTTGTATTCAGCTGCATCATCAACACCTTGAATCGTGTGATTGGAGTGTTTGGTGTAATTAAAGTCGGCAGGGCAGTGCTGGCCAATGTTGAGTTGTGCTGTAAAAGACATTTAGTATGTGATTTCCATTGACTCACACTGCAGTAGACTCTCACCTTTGATATTCTGGTCTGCAGCGTTCAACAGCTGATAGAAAATATGATAATTTCTCTCCTCTAGGGTCTGAGTATGCACACGGGACGTCTCCAATAGATACCAGTCAATGAATGCACCACGAATATCACCATTTCGATTGAACGCGATACGGATAAATTTGCCAAACCGAGAAGAGTTGTTATTGCGAATAGTTTGTGCGTTACCAAATGCCTCCAGAATAGGGTTGGCCTGGAGGATCTGTGTTTCCAGTGTGCTCTTTTGTGTGAAATCAGTGCCAAACCCATTGCTGCCGTTACCAGCAATCGATGCTAGATATTGAATCACAATCTTAGTGTTTTCAGTTTTACCCGCGCCAGATTCACCGCTGGTTGTCAATGCGAGTTGTTAGTGATGGAGATGACAGGATGCATTCATGAAACACTTACGTGATGAGAATAGACTGGTTCTCCTTGTCATGCAGCATGTCGTAGAAAGCATGATCTGCTATCGCATAGATGTGGGGAGGCACTTCGCCGCGTCTCTTTTTTCTATAGTGCCGAATGATCTCTGTCGAATAGATGGGCAGATTGCGGTATGGATTGACGGCCACCAAGAACATGCCAGAGTACGTCTGTTTATATCAGAGTCAGTAGCCTTCTTTTTTGTGTAATATATTACATATACAACTCTGTATACGTACATAGATGTCATTTCGCTTATATCGTTGTGTCAGATTATGGACCACAGCGGGCTCATGCATGTACAGTAATTCGGCCATGTCTTCTACATGATCAAACTTTGGTGGATTCATCATGTAAACTTGATCTTTTGGCACTTGTTGTTCCTGAGAATGATCTTCATGCTCCACCAAAACCACATCCTCCGATATGTCTTTGAGTACTCGCACCCGAGTGAATGCCTCTTCAGCGTCCCTTTGCTCGATCCATGCTAGTTTTTGCAAATTGAATCCAGCGTCATGATCTGTCGCTGTAAAGTCTCTTGGCTTGTGGTAAACTTCAATGCCATGGCTATGATACATGGTGCCTGATCGAGTGTCTGGTGGTGCCATCTTTTATGTGTGTTGTTGTATATAAAGTTAAAAAAAAAAAAAAAAAGAAAGATACTTGTATTGATGGATTCTACTTTTATATTTCCATTATGAATTGCCCAGATACGGTTATGCTGGTAAAAACATAATACTGGATATAGTAATAAACACATTGTGCAACCATGCTGGCTGTTGTTATTATTGTTGCTCTTCATTTAATACACACGCTAGCTAACATTACAGTTCTTTTTATTCATTACACTCTAAATATAATTCTTTGGTATGGGTGGTAAAGGTGGCAATTCAGATGGAATAGGTGGTAAAGAGCTGGTAGGTGGTGGCAGTAGATTACCGTGGATTCGAGGTATGCTAGAAATGCGAGCAGGCGGTGGTCGAGGCGCTGCTGCTGACACTGTTGTATTGGATGATGAATTTGTCTTGAGAGTAACCATGGATCTGGAAGCATCGTTCAACGTGTTTGAACTGGCTGTGGATACAATAGAAGGTGGATATGGGTTATTATTTTGAGTAGTAGTAGTAATAGTAGTAGTAGTAGTAGTAGTAGTAGTAGTATTGGTATGATGAGGATGACTATGCTGCTGTGGGTGTTGATTGTCGGATGACACTGTGGTGGCTACAGATTGAGAATAGTGATGATGGCTCGTATTCGTGGGATGGTGGTCGTGATATTCCATGCTCAAGGCTGCTGCTGAAGCAATAAGAGGATACTCACTATTATCAGGCGAGGAAGCGAGACGATAGCTTTCGTCTGAGGATCGTCTTGCTTGATAATCCGAGTACTCTTGGGATGCCTTGTGTGAATTGTGGTTTGACGTATGCGTACTGGTAGGTGTTGTTGATGTTGTATGTGTCGTATTATCCGTAGTTGTGCTATTTTTACGTTGGTTCAAATCAGTGCTGTTGTTATATTGGCACAGCAAAGGTGGGGGTCGAGATGGAGGAGGAACACCACCATTCTGCAATATATAATTATCCCGAGCCTGAACTGCATCCAAGGGAGATCCATCAGGTGGGCTGTTCCCCATCAAGCCCGAAGGCGGTCTCCATTCATTTCCCTTGTCTTTGGCACTACCGGATCGAGCTGTTCTAGCCAATTCCTCCAACTTAAGGATATCGCCTGCCGACAGTGGTGTCGCTGGCTTTTGGTTGAGATAATCCAACACACTTGCTTTGTAGGTGCCACCCGCTTTTCTTGTGGGTCCATGCCCTTGATTTGGGTGCAATCCATGCTTTTCGCCTGTTGTCTTGTTCATCTTTTGAGCCCAATGTCTTTGTTCAATCATTTTTTTGCGATTCTCATTTTCATCAGGTTTGGTATAATCATACGTCAAGAACTTTTCTTCCATCAGCTGTCGCTCTGGGCTTTGCTCAGGTATATTTGGATCGGTTGCTTGGCTTTTGAATGACGTGGCGTATGATGCAGCTGCTCCACTACGTTTGGGGTTGCGTCGTTTCACTTTGAGCGGGTTGTCTTCGAGTAGGATTTCCTCTAGTTCGTGTGTTGGATCAAAATTGGCTCTTTTACTCTGTTGAATGGTAGTTTAGGACACTGCAGAGGCCAATCAATGTGTGCACTTACATCGGGCGCAAAAGGCGGCTCTACTTGCTTTGGTTCAAGCAACTCCCATGGAATGCCGTTGAACCACGGATGGCGCATTAGTCTTTGGAATCCTTGTTTTCCAACACCAATGCGAGATTTGACGTCTCTTGTAAGTAGACACTTGATGAAATCAATTGCTTGAGGTGAAAGCTTGTGATTTTCTGGAAAGTGCACGTTATCATGGAGAATGGCGTGTTGCAGTGCATCGTTTGATTTGCCTCGAAAAGGCCTCTTTCCAAATAGCAGTTCGTAAATGACGATACCCAGCGACCACCAGTCCACTGATGTGAGGTAGCCTCTCTTCTGCAGTACTTCGGGAGCAATGTAAGCAAAACTGCCTGCCACTGATGTGAGTGGCTTTGTATTGTTGATGATGGTTGCAATGTTGAAATCAGTGAGATGCGCATGGCCCTGTTCATCTAGTAAAATGTTGTCTGGTTTGAGATCTCTGTTGTTGGTAGTGTGTAGAGTGTGTGTGTGTATATATATATAAGACTTTTTTTTAGCATGGTTGTACACACTAATATTACATTATTATTACAGTACCTGTGAATAATATTCAGCGAGTGAAGATAATGTAAGCTTACAGCCACTTCAGCAGCGTAAAAGCGAACATATTCTTCAGGCATCACACCTAGGCGATCCAGATGGAATCTTAGATCACCGCCCAGCATCAGATCAAGGACCATAAAGAGATTATCGTCATCTTGGAAAGCATATCTCATATTGACAATCAAGTTGCAGCTGATTTGTTCCAGCAGTCGTCTCTCTGATATAATGTTCTCAACTGCTCTCATCTGGATGCATTTTGTCTTGTTGATGTATTTCAAAGCGTATAACTGTTTGGTGCCTTTGTGTTGAACAACTCGCACCTTGCCAAACGCACCTTTACCAACTGATCTCAGAAGGGTAAAGTGAGATAATTCCACTATATGTTGAACAGTGTCAATTATCTATCCACGTGTGTTGGGTGGGTGATATACTTACCTTCGCCTTCCAGATCTAAAAGCTCTTCTCTACAACAAACTACGCCCATTAAATTGTATTATTTGTATCTTGCTAATTAAAGAGTCGGGTATATGTATATCTTGACAGTATCTATGCGTCTATAATCTAATTGACATGTATAAATGAGCAAGAGGGGAGATGCTGAGGTAAGAAGAAGAAGAAGATTTCCTGTTGATTTTGCGGGGAAAAGAGAGAAAAAGAAGGAAGTGGGAGGGGAGGGGAGGGGAGGGGGGAGAGATGAACAGTAAAGATGATTCGTTATCCGAGATGCCTGCTCCACTTCTGAGTTGTATGTGGCAAGGTATGTCAAAGAATTCTAATTCGATGTCCATGGTCTTACCAAAACGTGAATCAGTCTGTACCTTGTAACGTGAAATGAAAAGTGCGAAATACTTTACCCTTTCATGTTTGCTCAATTAAGCTTGATGCAGTGAACCTACATGAGGATGGATATTGACAGATTATCACATTAGAAACCAAGAGCTGAAATTTGCTCTTCCTTTACTGACACCACACCAGCAGCCAAGTAAGAGAATGGATCTCCTCTAATAGTAAAGATTGCCATTTGCGGTTTAAACCTTCAAAAACTAAAACATTAAATGCAACCATCGATTTTGAGTTTGAATGATATGTGAGCATCTTGGAAGCCCTGGTTTATTCCGCGCACCATTTGTTTGATTTTGTGATCTCGGATCCATTTCAAATCATTTTACTGTAACTATCTGGCACGTTTTGCTCTGAATTCAAGGGATGTAGCCGTGTTTTTTTAGACATGATCATCTCCCAATCTATGCCGCTGTTCCCGGAATCACACCACACAATGAAAGAAGGTTTAAACCACTCTACGTCTGGTGTCACATTAATTTAAATCTGAAAAGCATAAAACTGCCGTTTGATTGAGACGTTTGGATTGGGTTTAATACTACTAACTTTTTCGATTCAGGATGTAAAAGCTATTCCGAAAAGAGTGCAAGCTGATTTGCTTGTAAAATATAAAAAAAGACGCTTAATGATGGACATTTTAAGAAGCAAAATGTTAATCTAAAATCTTGGCCAGAACGCAAGGACTTTAGTGTACAACAAAAGATGGAATCATAGATGCTGTAAATGTTATACATACACTTTTTTGCATTGAAAGTCTTTTGGATTGGTGTTTTGAGCGGATGTCTTGTTTGGTCATACTGCTTCACCAAGCAAGAACATCTATACTATGATATATACAATATATCATGCCATCATAAATTTATGGTCCCTACTACACACTTTCAAAGCCTCACAAAGGAAAGAAGTTGATTTTACCAATATTATGGTGGATTGGCATTAATATAAGACTCAAAAAAAATAGCATAGCTAGTAATAGTGTTATATAATATATCACCTACTTTGTATACGCTTTAATAGCATCTATTAATGTATTGCCTGAATGTAAAAGGGCACTGAGTATGCCAGTGCCAAAATTAATTTCAACTCAGACTCTCGGTCTACTCCAGATTGGCCAGGTTCTGAAAGTTTTTCGACTTGATCGAGCTATTTTGGCAGATCCGACTATATGAAGTGTGATAATCATCCCATGCTTCTTAATACATTCTTGTAGTACTTTTTAAGGCGCATCCAATAGTACCAAGTAAAGTAAATGTTTTGAATAAACTTATTGAGCAATTTATGAAAATATGAAAAGAGATTTCTGGCCAAAAAGTCAAATTTTTACATATCAAGGTCCCACAAAGATGATTTCAGGGGTTACGTTAGATCGATAGAAAACTTTTGATTTAATATATGTCATAGAAAAAGTCTTCATTATCAAGGTGAAAAACACGATTGTTTGATTTTCGGTGAAAACCATGAGGGTTACCTCATGCTTTTTGGTCGATTTTGGTCATGTTTTTTTTGGTCGCCAAAAAGTTGAGCAAAGATATCAGGAAATAAGAGCTAGACGAGAGTAATTGTTTGGCGCTATTCTGACTATCTAAAACGGCCTTGAACGCAAGAAAACGCAGCTCAAATGCAGTTAAATTTGCTGTATTAGGCACACTTTTGACTAAAAAAGGGAGATATCAGTATGCTGCTTGCCGGTATATGAAGTAGCTACTTGTATATGGATGTAGAGCGCCAGATAAGAATCCGATTCACAGATAATATGAAGGGTTTTCACGTGTAAGTGGAGGTTCAACATAAAAGCAACAGTATTTTGATAAGATAAGCAAGGGCAATCAGTAGCTCGAGCTGCCGCTGCGCAGATTGGTTCTCACCAAAATGAGGTGAAGGCAGAGGGCTATCGAAAGCATAAACACTCATAGTATATATATAACAATTTTTAGGACTATATACTTATTACAATGCTAATAAAATTGATAAATATCAAGCTCTCTTTAATGATTACCCTTGTACTTGGTAATCAAGATATAAGTATTATTGATGGAAAGACTGTAAGAAACTATCCCAATATTTATGAGAAATGAGTTCAAGGACTCTTCAGGCATGCTTGTGCTAGATCGGCACTAGTAACTAGACTCCAGTAATAAGAAGAAAGATGGATGATGTTTATTAAGATGCAGTTCTAAATACTATTTATACATGTTGTTGATCTTCGTAATTGTTGTTGTTGTTCTCCTGCCAAACTCAATTCAGATTCAAATGTCAGTGCCCTGATCAAAATATAACCCAAACTGAGTTTCCTTCAAATTTCATGTACCCGTGCTCGTGAGTCGATTTCATTGTTTAAATAGTAATTCCCCAATCCCATTGTTGTAACCTCACTTGAATATTGCATCTATATTATTCCACATCAATTGACTTGCAACTATCTTAAATCAAAGTCTAAAGTCAAATTCACTTTTCAAAATGGTAATCCTCGAATATCAGGACGCAATCTCATCCAGATCCACGACTAATTTATCAATTCAACAATGCCAGCCTCAAATACTGATTAGATCTTGGGCTAAACGTGATATGAAGCACGACAAATAAACGGATAAGTAACAACCCAAATAGAGACAACACTCAGTTACATATATTATTGCACTGGAACATAGCACTAACAATAACCCTTTCAATTAAGACATAGCAGATAATATATAGATTTACAACTTGAATAATCCACCACCTTTGCACATTTTCGTATAAAATAAGCTGTCGAAAAAAGCGAAATTAGGTCAAGTAACTAACAAGAAATTACACGTACTAAAATGTCATAGCCGTTATGTACCTATAACCTAATAAGGCTTATTATGGGTATTTTAGTTGCTATGTTGATGAAAGGATGTCTGTAAGGAACAGCAAATAAGTATGGTAGTAATAAACTTATAATAAAATGAAGTTGAGTTTATTGAAGAGTATTTATGTGAGCTTTTTATATTTATATTTGATACTATCCTTCACCGGACCATACCTGAACAATCGGAAAGACAGATCAAAGTGTATATCACGCTAGGGAACGTGATCCAAGTAATAAAACATAATTATCTAAATAAAATTTGCCTTGGCAAAAATTGATAAACCAGTACGTTGTTGAGGTAGTACCAAAAAGGAGGGAACAGGTAAGGTTCAGATCAATAAACCTGGAAGGTGACAACCAATTAATCTCTGTTCAATTGTAGCGCCTTGGCCGACTGAACAAATCAACTTACAATAATAGGTACCAAAAATTGAGATGTCAAATGTAGATTTAGAGAAAAGGCTTTAAGG
This sequence comes from Mucor velutinosus, assembly GCF_035048745.1. Classification (NCBI taxonomy): domain Eukaryota; kingdom Fungi; phylum Mucoromycota; class Mucoromycetes; order Mucorales; family Mucoraceae; genus Mucor; species Mucor velutinosus. Next base: position 756,151 of record NW_027041908.1, read on the forward strand.
GTGTTCGAAATAAAGTATTTCTTACTAAAGATGAGATTCTGTTCATTTATTCAAGACGTCAAGATTATTTATAGCTTTCAATTTTTTAGTATAGTTTGTAACTTAATTGCTTGTTCAATTCCAAATGTTGCCCATGAGATCTCTTGGCATGTTGTTTATACCTGTGTCGATGTTGATATGGGGGTAATAATGATGTATCCTTGACATGCGTTGCCAAATGTCTAGTTTGGCATGAGAGAGTTGATACATGTGCTGCTTATCTTGTTTTCCATTTAGTGTTGATTTTGTTGGGTGTGAGTATTAATTTTTAGGGCGATTGCCTGTTTGATTTTACATAAATTTTGATGTTAGATAATAAGGCCAAATGTTGGCAAGACGAGAGTCTTGCAAATGTGTTGCTAATTATAAGTTGGTGGTCTTTCGTTGTTTTTCTGATGTGATGCTGTGCTGGTGTCATAAAGTGTGTACAGTATAATAATAATCTCCATACGAGGACTCAAGCCGTACCCATACATTTCACATGAATTACTCTAATTGAAGATAGTTTGATGATCCTAAATACATTTACCAAATACTGATGCAATCATGTCGTATGTTCTTGATGATCCAACATCCATACTTGAATAAGCCTTCATAGATTTGCCTGCACCGGCTATTTGCCTTGTATTAATCATCCTTCCTCATCTCGAATTAAGATAACTCAACATTCTCAGAATGATGCATATACACACTCTTGTGATGAACCTAGTTGTGCTGCGCGTGACTAGAAAGCAAAACTAATACCAATAATCCATAGCAAATAGCACGCTTACCAAAATATCGGGCCCAGATTTAGGTTTAAGCCAAATGTGAAGAAAGTGACTAAATGGCGCCAGCGTATGCTCAAAAAAAGTTCTGGAAACTGATATCAGATATTGATCTGATTATCAGTTACTATATCAAGTATCATGGCTACTCGAAAGCTCCATAAGTTAGTAGCCATAGATCTTAGAAATGGTATAAATATAAGCTACATTATATTCAATAAACACCATCTTTCAGCACAGTTCTCGTTCACGTATCAATCTACATACGTTACACTCTATAACTATATTCTTTGTTTAACTATTAGTTGTAATTTTTTATTGAAAACCAAAAAATGTCAGGATTGAAGGGTATTCTGACAGTGACTTAGATCTGCAGGATATCATTGACAGACTAAACACAAACAAGAATAAGAAGCGCAGGTTTAAACCTAGAGCGCCAGCTACCAGGAACATTAAACAGCGATTAACCTGGATAACGCACAACATTACACAAACTATATTGGATAAAATCAATGTTCAAATCTAATATTAATAAAGCACCTTTTTATCCATTCAACTAAAAGGCTATAACATCTTACTGCACACTCTCTATATCTACTTCCATTTATATCTCGATCAGTTCTCAGGTTGCATATACTATCTCTACGTATTAGCATGTGACAAAAATATCAATGGTTTCTTGGTGTAGTCGGTTATCACATCTGCTTAACACGCAGAAGGCCGCCAGTTCAAGTCTGGCAGAAATCATTTTTATCATAACTATCAATATAAACGTCTTGCGAAATTACATAATGTTGCTACAAATCGACTTTGGTTTTGTAACTAAATCTCTCTTTTTGCTGTATATTGCCTACACTATTGAATAAATTACGCTTCACTGCTTACTATATTGGATCCTACTTCTGTTACTACAATTTGACATTAAACTTTTAAATGTTTCCTATTGTTACAAGTCGTAACAACTACTTTTTTTTCCCTGCAACCATATATAATCATTCAGTCTGTTTGTTTCTATTATACAAACAAAACACATCACATTTGGTAACGATTAAATTGCACTCTGCCCACAACTCAATCTCAACTTGAAGCGCTACATATCAACCGGGCATGAATTAAAGACCCAGATTAACGCTGCATTGCCTTCCGCATCTTGTATCCAAAAAGGACTGCAGTGAAATCGGGTTTAAATAGATTTCACAAAAAAAATAAAGCAATAGTAAAATACAATAGAAATCAACAGTATTTTATTTGTGTATAAAATGAACTGAAGATCCTGGAATTGAGTAAAAAAAAGAAGAGTATTTATACATTTGCATCTAGCTTGTAGGATTAGTGATGATAGAGAGCAATAGGTGCTGTTATTGCGATATCTGGCAAATGTTGTTGATGTTTGATTTAAAGTGGTAATCAATGCAAGAGCACTGGCCATAAAGGTCGATTTGAGTAACCTTGGTGGGCTTGGGTGAGCTATCGTCATAGCATGGTTTAATGTAACCTTGATGTTTTAAAGTGTGATATTTGTTATTGAAGTATGGAACCCTTTATCTGGGATATTGTGCAACTATGGCAGCAGGGCATAGTTGCCATATTTGAATATGCTTGTTATTGATTTGATTTTATTTGGATAAAGATAACATCACTTATTACGACCATCATGGGTGTGATTGAATACGCTGTGATCAGGAGTGATTCATTCACACGATGTGCGATATAAGCATGCATCTTTACTTTAGTAATTTTAAATGGTTTTTTTTTATGTACATTTGAGCGCTTTCATTAATAGATCCAAATAGCATGAATTTGGATGAGTGCTATTTGATGAACTTTGGTTTTCAATTAAGCTACGTTTGGGTGGCTATTTCATTACAAGGACAATCTTATATCAAATCTCACTTTTAACTCTATGAACTGCAATTACATAACCAAATCATACGAAACCATATACCTTGACCCTTGTAAATTAAGTAGGCAACTCTTCATCATTCATCGAAGGATATCAGGACATAAAATAATATCAAACCACAAATCAATCCTATGTTAACCAGGACATTATTACAGACATAAAGAATAGTAGCAAAATAGTATAAAAGCATAACTCTCAAAATCAATTAATAAAATCATCTTATACTTTACCAATATTTCAATACACATCCTTTATAAAGCTCACTAGCTGTTATACCTACTCCGTTTCTTATATCAAACATTTGTTATTTGTAAGACCCTTTGAATTCTTTATACAGTGACCCACAAAACTGTCCCAATATTTAGCAGTTTTAACTTTCAGACCTTACCGCCGGACAGGAAGTTATCCAATAATAATTAATTTAGTATTTTTTAAAAGCTAAAACTGTTTTCTTTATATCTTCTAATTTTTATAAGCATATAGCTGTAGAATCACAAGCTGTGATTGGCCAAAGTCATAAGGTACATTGGGACAGTATTGTGAAATCTTTTGAAAAATCACGAATTCGGTGATAACTCAAACCCACAATTTGGAATAACCTCAAGAGCCCCGTATAAGAAAGCCTCATGTAGGTCAAGTAGTCTCCATTATCCATCTCGGAGTTCTAAATATCAGGTACGTCGATTATCAAGCCATGAAAGCCATTGTTGTCTCCAAGGTTAATTCTGCAAACACAATGCTTCGATTTGGGAAATTGCTGAAAAACTATCTTTGGGTAAGTCTATTATCGGGCGAATCAGAGTGGAGCATTGTCCGGGTGTGAAAATCTCGAAAGGTGGTCGTCTTAGGGTGTTGTCTGAAGCCGACAAGCGCTATTGTGTTCGAAAGGTAACCAAGGAACGGGTTTCAAGCGCCGTCAAGGTCATAAAAATGTTGGAGAAGAATTTCCAGATGAAGGTTTACCCGGAGGCCGTTCGTAGAGCACTCCGCACTGCGGGCTTGGGGGCTATCGAGAAGGAAAAGAAGCCTTTTTTGCTTAGTGACGCTAATGTCAAGAAGAGACTTGCGTGGTGTAAGCAGCACAAAGACTGGACTGTTGACGACTGGAAACACGTTATTTGGACAAACGAGACCAAAATTAACCGTTTCAACTCAGATGGGCGACAGTGGGCCTGGATTCGATCTGGTGAACAGCTTCAAAACCACCATGTCAAGCTCACGGTAAAACACGGTGGTGGCAGTATCATGCTTTGGAGTGCCATCACGTATGCTGGTGTTGGCTGGATGTGCAAGATAAATAGTAATATGGATAAGGCACTCTAAAGAGAAATTCTGCAAGACGAATTGGAAGAGACTATCACTTTTTCCATCGAGAAATTGGGCTTCAGCCGTGAACAAGTGATATTTCAGCAAGACAATGATCCCAAACACACCTCAAATTTGGTCAAGGATTACCTTCTGGAACAGCCATACCAGGTCATGGAGTGGTCCCCACAATCTCCAGACTTGAATCCTATCGAAACCATGTGGGCTTTGTTGAAAAGGCGTCTCAATGAGTATGAAACCGCAACCAAGGGTATGAATGAATTATATGAGCGAGTAACTGAGATTTGGTATGACCAAATAAAGCCGGAGGAGTGCCAAAAGGTTATAGAAAGTATGCCTCAACGTATTGCGGCCGTTATCAAAGCAAAAGGGAAATGGACAAAGTATTAAAGTCCTATAAAATAATAAAACTTGATTTTTCCAAATATCTCACAATACTGTCCCAATGTACCTTATGACTTTGGCCAATCACAGCTTGTGATTCTACAGCTATGTGCTTATAAAAATTAAACGATATAAAGAAAACAGTTTTAGCTGTGGAATTTGAGGCTTGATAGACTTAAATTCACGGAAAAAAATGAATAAAAAAACAGTAATGTCAACTTGATAAAGGTATGTTTTATTATCAAACTGACAGGTGTAAAGTAAACTGAAGTCTCTCTACTGGCCAGGTAGATGATCCTTCTTATATACTATAATAATGGATAAAAGTTCCATTAATTAGATTAACAAATAAGTCAACTCAGATCAACTAATGTCTAATCATGCTAAAAGACAACTCCAGCAAGCTAATCATGATTTAGCTCTGTCTGGATGAATAATTAGACTCTCATCCGAAGTACCCTGATCTATCCTTTCTATAAGGATAATTAATATCGATCTAGTAGCATGTATCCGATAGGTACAGTCTTCTTAGTCTATATCAATAGTACATATTTGAGTGTATATCGCTAAGCATACATCTTTAGCATGTATCTGGATATATGGCATGTCTATAGCATATCATATGCATGTCTATAGCATGTCTCATATATAGTACAAATCTGTAGTACATAAAGTATCTGTAGCTAGTATCACGGATATAAGCATGTGTCTTATAGCGTGGATCATAAAGTGCACATCTGAAGCAACAAGCTCATATTGCATTAATCTTGGTGCCTATCCAGATATGGTAAACATCCGTAGTCAATGTCGGAATACAGGTATAAGTCTATAGCGCCATCCATGTCCGTGGTGCCATCTATAGCCTATATCTTATATAGTATGAATCTTATAGTACTAGTGTATCTGAAGTTCATATCTTCTTATAGTATAAATCGATATCGTACATCTAATCCAGTGTACATACAGTTTATATCTAAATCTGGTAACTGGATGAACTGTCGAAATGCAGATCATAGTGGATGTATTCCACATTAGCTTTTAAAAAATACTAAATTCATTATTATTGGATAACTTCCCGTCCGGTGGTAAGGTGTGACAGTAAAGACTGCTAAATATTGGGACAGTTTTGTGGGTCACGGTATACTTGAACGCTTTCCTTAACCTGACGTGTCCCATTCCTCAGGAGGCTCAAGAATTTGTCAAGGCTAATTTCAACCAGAGCTGCTCCCTCCATGGCATTCAAAGGATCTTCCCAAATTTTTCCCTTAGTGTACTTTCTCTGTATTGGAAAAAGTTTCTCGTTCATTCAAGACATGCCAAACTGGGAAAACGAGGCAAGATCACTACGCAGAGTATGAACTACATCCAGAGGAGCCTCCGCAATGGTAATTTAGGCAGCCATAATAGAGGTGTGCGGTGCTACCTTGCTTATAGGGAGCTCAGACGGCTTTGAGAAACATACAGTATATACTCAAGCGCAAAGAGCTCAAGGCTAAAAGGAAGGTAAAGACCAATTTCGTGCGTGCGAAGAACCGGAAAAAGCGTCTTGTGTAAATTATTAAGAGACATCGCCATTTGACTACGGACGACTGGCGTAAACGGGGATTTTTCGATGAAACCAGGGTCAACATGTGGGGATCTGACGGCAAGTCTTTTTACTGGACTGACAGACCCACTGATTTGACGCCTCATCAAACTGAGGCTCAGGTCCAAAGAAATGGTGGTGGTGTTGTTTTCTGCGGCATGATAACAGCGGAGGAATTCAATTATAGCTCTGCCTTTACCGAAGGAACTGTTAACTCAGAAGTTTATGCTGATATTCTGGAGTCATTTTTGCTAGACACTATGGAGTATTATGGGTTGACAAGAAAAGTTTAGATTCCAGAAAGATATCGCAAGTCAACATACTTCTGGTCCCACTAAGAAATGGTTCAGACATTACGGATTATATGTGCAAAGTGTCCTTGATTGGCTCCCCTAAAGCCCTGACCTAAACCCATTGAACATGTCCGGCATTAACTAAAACGTCGTTTGAACAACAAGTACCCTACTAGGGCCACCAGCCTTTCTGAGTTAGAAGAGAGAATTGAACAGGAATGGTATAAATTCACAAAAGAAGACTGTCTTAAATACATAGGCAGCATGCCACGCCGAATCAAAGCGGTTATCAAGAGTAAAGGTGGTCCAACTAAATATTGAGCTTTTTTATAAAATTTAATAAATTCGACTTTTCACTTTTCATGAGGCTACCATTCTTTTTCTAATTACGTGAATAAGGCGCATAATATATCATCTGATAGCCAACTACTTAGGCTATTTATGAAAACTAAGCACACTCCAGTAGCTTCGATATTTGCAGAGAAAACTGGTAAAAAGTGCAATTTGGCAAAACACCAACGTTTTTTTCGCGCACTTTAGTATAAATAATAGAATAACTGTTGTCTTCATCAATAAATCTTTAATTTTTCTGTCTAATTTTATTCAAATAAATCTTTTCTTGTTTCTATAAGCTACAAATAATAGTCCTTTTATTCTTTATGCTTAACATACAGCAAAAAGAGAGATTCAGTTACAAAACCAAAGTCGATTTGTAACACCATATAAAAAGCATTTCGCAAGACGTTTCCAAAAATTATAAATGGAAAAATGATTTCTGCCAGACTTGAACTGGCGGCCTTCTGCGTGTTAAGCAGATGTGATAACCGACTACACCAAGAAACCTTTATATAATAAAAAAAAACTCTTTTTCTTACACCAAAAAACCACTTTCTTTCGCTTCTCCATCACTTTTATTAGGGCGAATCTTTTTTTTCGCAAGGATAAACGTTCTCCCGAGATACACGTGACAGTTACAGAAGACCTTTACAAGTACACACATACAAACAATAGCACCAACAATTAGCAAACCCATAGCAAACAAAGCGAACAGCTCAACAGCACCTACCTTTGAATTTCTCCCTCAAACAGAAGTCTTCAAGTCCACAACTCCTGCAGCAAAATCGCACGACGAATTAGACCATCCAGTCTCAACTGAACCGTCCACCGACACCACCTCGCTCGATCCATTCACTCAGGACACCCTAACTGACAACCCAGTTACCAAATCCTGCAAGCGTAAACACAGCCTAACCACTACGGATAGCTTACCATCGAAAGTTATCAAAATGAGAAACTCAAAGGACAAAATCCCTGAAAAGGACATCTTGAAAAAGCGAATCACAACCACAACAACCACCCCCAGCTCGGTTAAGAAATCAGCAAGTGGTACGTCACTGTTGCTCAAACCAACTGCACGTAACACAGCCACCGACAAGCTGCAACGCACGGTCGAGGAAGCAAACAACAATGCAGATCAACCAATGCAGGAAGATCAGCATAGCACTCCTTCTGTCAACGATGATCCAGCACTCGACAATACTGGCGCACCTTTGGTCAGCCAGATGTCTTTCTCCCCTTCTGCCAACACGCCAGAGTGGGTGTTTCATTTCCAGAGGGAATTCAGAGCTCACGAGCAACGCATTGCCTCCTTGGAGTACGCTATGGCCGAAATAGACAGACTCAAGTCTGAACTGGATGCCACGAAAACTGAATTAGCTTCAGCAAATGCTCAGGTTGCCTCTCTCCAAAAGCAACTCTTGGTGCGCACTGACTCTGGCAGCAATGCCTCTCAGTATGCGTCGCTCCCTCCAACAATCCAGGCTACTAATGGTCGTGCTCCATCTCTTTCACCAGCAGAGTTTCCAGCTTTGCCTGCTAGTAACACCAAGTCTGCCTCTTCTTCCCCAAAGAACGCTACCTCATATCAACCTGTCAAAAAATGTAAGAAGGAGTCAATCAAATCTATCTTGCGCATGTTTGAAGCACCCCGTGTTGTAGATCCTTCCATCTTGGAGGATCCTCAATACCGTTACTTCCACTTCGCTTGTAAGTATCGCAAGAAGCTCGCCAAGTATCGTAGTCAGCTACGTCGTCTCGGTCTTGACACTGGACGCATCTTGGATATCCACTACCCTGCCAAGGGTATTGTTGCTCTCTTGATCCACCAGGAATACTCAACTGACTTCCTTGCAACGCTGGCCAAGCACAAACTTGAGCCTATCACCGACTTCGATCAATTTGCTGCTGCAAATCTGAACGATCCTGCTCTCCTCACTCTGGATGATGCTGCTCGTGCTGCTAAAGCCAGAGAGCTTCAACAAGCCCGTCTCGCTCGTGGTATTCAACATGCCCGCCAGTACTTGCGTTCTGCCATTGCTCGTGATTTTCAAAGACAAGGCTTCCTATCTAGTGAACAAGTGGAGACCATCCTCCGTGGTGGATCCATCTCTACCTCTGTGAATACTGACATGGACACCCAAGGTTTTGAATCCTCTGCTGCCTCTTCTTCTTCCTCCCCAGTGTTTGCCACTGGTGCTGCTGCTTCCTCCCTCGCTGGTGCTGGTGAACCAGCCAACTCCCAATGAGTGTAGAGGCCATCTATGATGACCTCCCCACTCCCCATTCCGCTCCTTTAGTCTTTGAATCCGCCTCCCTCTCTTCTTCTTTACCGCCATCCTCACCTGCTCCTCCTGCTCTCACCCTAACCACTTGGAATGCCAATGGCCTTGTCCGTCAAACCGTCAATACTGTTACTGACTATCTAAGTGATTCTTCTCTCATTTTCATCACTGAAACATGGTTACTCCCTCCGTTACGCTTCCCCACAACATGGCAGCAGTTCCATACCTATGGTAAACGAGTCTCTGGTGATCCTCATCACACACATCGTGGCCAACAAGGTATCACACTTCTTGTGAACCCCAATTGTCCCTACCCAGTCATGCCTCTGCCTTCCCGCTCTCCCTATGTCTTTTCTTGCCGTGTCTCCAAATACCTTATACATTGCCTGTATTTGCCACCATCCTTGTCGGATCAAGAAGTAGCTGCTCTCTTTGAGGGCCCTGATGCTTTGGAACAAGATGCCAACACCATCCTTTGTGGTGATTTCAATGCTCGAAGTCAAGCCCTGCTTGGTGACACTGCTACCTACACTCGTGGTTCGTGGCTGCATGAATTCATCCTGTCCAATGGATTGCACTGCTGGAATGCGCTTTTGGCGTATGGTATCCCTACCCTCTCTTCACCAAGTCGGTTGGACAATGCTCAAGTTGGGCATACATCGTGGAATAGTATTGTTGATCTGATCATCAGCTACTCCCCCCTTCTTGAACCTACCATGACCATCCATGATGCCAATCTTGGCTCTGACCATGTGCCTGTGTCTCTCTCTTTTGTTCCCACTACTGCTCCACCTCCTGCTGCTCCTCATCCTCGTCTTCTCTGGAAATTGTCATTATTGGATGATCACAAGAGTGTAGAGCACTACCGGGCTTTGTTTAGGGTAGAAATATCCCCTATCAAAACTGCACTCTTGGCAGAAGTTAAGTACACACTAGAAATGCTCAATCACAACCACAGTACCTCTACTCACGCCAACTCTTCAAATATCTCTAGACCCCATCCACCGGATGTAGATATGTTGGCTGATAGCCTCACGCGGGCTATCCATACCAGTTTGGACAAATCAGTTGGTCGCCAAAAGCCTCCTGCTGGTCCTCGTGGTAATGCTCGGTTCTGGACTGATTCACTCCAACACTTGGTTGAATTACGTGAGGACGCTCGAAGGGCTTGGAAACGAGCTCCTGAGGGCGTAGGTAAAGCTCTGCTCTGGAAAGAGTATCTTGCTGCTGGTAAATCATTTGCAAAAGCTGTCAAAAGCCGACGCAATGAAACTTGGAAAGAGTTTTGTGATAAGCTCTCGAATGGGTCTTTTGCCGACACTGCTGCCACCATCAAGCGCATTCGACGCAATCGTGCCATTACACCTGGGTTCACACATGTTGAGGGTCCTGCTGCTGCTGCTCGTACAATGGCCAATCATTTACGCAATGTCTTTGCTGGTAATTGCCTGCCTGCTCAACGTCCTTCTGCTCCATCTCTGCCCGACGGCCCATGTGTCACTGATCATGATCGCTTGTATCTCTGCAAGACATTTGACCTCGTTGACTGCCCTGGCGTGTCATATCCAATCTCTCCTGTTGTCATGGCTGATAGCATCTCTGCTACTGATTGCCCTTTTACCATCGGCTGTATAGCATTCATGTTGCAACGCAAACTCGCTTGTCGAAAAGCCCCTGGTGTTGATCACCTTCGTGCTGAAATGCTGATAATACCGTTGATTGAGGATCTCGCTCCTGTGTTGTGTCTTCTCTTTTCGCTCTGTTGGATGTGGTCTCGAGTCCCTGTGGATTGGTGCACTGCACAAGTTGTCCCCATCTTCAAAGGTAAAGGCAATCCATTGGATCCTGCTAGCTACAGGCCCATCAGTCTCTGCTCTGTGCTTCGCAAGTTGATGGAATTGTGTCTCTATCCCGATCTCTTGGCTACTGCTCCTGAATTGGATCCTGTGCAAGGTGGTTTTCGTGAGAATCGCAGCACGCTTGATTCTGCTCTTGCCCTACATGAACTTTGTCGCCAACATACTGTGGATCATCATGGTGAACCGCCTGTTTTGTGCTTTTTGGACATCAAACAAGCGTATGATACAGTGCATCGACCTGTCATTTGGCGTACTCTCGAAACCCATGTGTCTGATCCCATGCTCGGTATTCTGCAATCTTTGTTTGACAATGTCAAGATTGAGACTTTGGTATCCGGTGCTCGCTCTCCTTCATTCTGGCCATCTACTGCGGTGTTGCAGGGATCCATCTTGAGTCCCTTTTTGTACTCACACTACATTAATACTCTCCCTGCACTCCTACGTACGATATCAATGCCTTCATCTCGCTCCTTTGACTCCTTTCCGCAACGGAAATACAACAGTCTCTGGCTGAACTCGCTTCTATATGCTGATGATGTCGTGCTAATTGGCACTGCTGAAACCATGCCTCGTCTTTTAAAGAAGGCTGAAGAACACTCTCACCTGCTCGGTTACCGTTGGAACCCTGCCAAATGCATTGTGCTCAACCCGCCAATGTACACAGGTCGCACATCTCCGCTACGTCTTTACGGCTCTCCACTCCCTGCTGCTGACTCGTTCAACTACCTTGGGCTCCCTTTCAACACCAAGGCACAACTAGATGCTGGTATGCTGGTACAACGTAATATCCAATCTGCGCTTGTCACCATGCGTACCAGTATTCAGCCTCTGGGTTTCCACTCCCCAAGCTTCTATCGACTGACTGCCGCAAAGATATATGGCACATTTATACGACCAAAGCTGGAATATGGCTTGTCCATCTCAAAGCTCCTTGTCAAGCACACCAAATCACTTGAAAAAGCTCAAGACATCTGTCTGCGTTTGCTATTTCGTGGTAAGGCTGCTGCATCCACACAGGTGTACAAGCATCTCACTGCTCTTCCTCATATCCATGAGCGTGTCGCCATCTTGGCCTTCAAGACCATCACTCGTACTACTCAATTGCCATCAGATACTCTACTCGGATCATTGCTGCCTCATATCGAATCGTCACGCAAAGATGTCAAGTTTCGCTGGCCCATGTTGCTAACTCAAAGTTCATTGTGGAAATTCATTTGCCATCCACCTGGATCCGATCCTGACGCTGCTCCCGCTTACACTTGTATAATGGATTGGTTGAACTCGCCCACTGGTAACAATGTCAAGGCTGTCATCTCACAATTTCGCCATCAGAATCTCACTAGTACATTGAATCATCAAACACCACCGGTGCTCCTCTCAAGTTGTCGTCCTCGCATTGGTGTGGATCCCATCCTTTTCCTCCCTATGGATAATTGGCTTCGCAGTCGTATTTGTAGATGGAAAATGGGCTGGCTTCCTGCTCGTCCTGTGCCTTGCCAATGTGGTCATCCGCACGCTTCTCGTCAACATTTGCTGTCTTGTCTTTCTGTTGCTGATCGACTGAATGTCCCTCATGATGCCCAGCCTAATCCTCTCGATTATGTGCTCAATCAGCTCCCCAACATCAAGAAACCACCTTCCACGTCGTCTCAACATCAGCAAGTGTATTTGCGTTGGTCGTCTTGGTGGCCTGTTGTGTGTCAGATTCTCTTTGAGATGGAAACAATCTGCTTGCCAGATGAAGAATTCTCCCTTGCTGCCAGTGATACGCAAGGACTTGCATTTTTGGAGTGGTTGCTGCCTGTCTACTACAAGCAAATGGCACCCATCGTTCGCTCATCCCTGTATGATTGGATCTAGTCCATCCGCTTACACCTTCACATTGGTAAAATTTTCCCTTCTTTCGTTTTGAACGCGTTGAATTGCCCATTATTTTATTGGATTTGTATTTGTATTCTCTATTCCTTTACTATCATATCGCTACTTAGTATTACTGCTCCTCTCACACGCTGTCTACATGGTGTTGCTGTCCTCTTCTTCTTTTGTCTTGTACAAAAGCTAAAGAAAAAAAAAAAAACAATTTTTTTTACCTTTTTCATTTGCGCCCTCTTGGTTCTGTGCTGGTCACAGTCCCTGATTACCCCTGAATCAGATAGCCTTTGACAGAAGCCCTCTCTTTTCCAGCTTGCAAATTATGTGCGACATGTCTTGACATATCATGCATGTATGGATTTATAGATTTGACATTTGCCCTGATGGGATCAGTCAGCCATAATCTTTATATAATAAAAAAACTCTTTTGCCTACACCAAGAAACCATTGGTATTTTTGTCGTCTTGATAGATAAATCCAATGGTAGGAGTTAACAAATAACTTAGAGTGTAACTAATAGATTGAGATTATGTTCGAAGATGCTGTTTATTGATTGCATTTACAACTTATATTTATACTATTTCTACGATCGATAATTACTTAATCAATGGAACTTTCGAGTAGATATAGTACTTGATATAGCAACTGATAATCAGATCAGTGCTTGCTGTCAGTTTCCAGAACCTTCGAGTATACGCTGGCGCCTTTTAGTCGCTTTCTTCAAATTTGGTTTAAACCTAAATTTAGGCACGACATTTTTGTCACATGCTAATACGTAGAGATAGTATATGCAACCTGAGAACTGATCGAGATATAAATGGAAGTAGATATAGAGAGTGTGCAGTAAGATGTTATAGCCTTTTAGTTGAATGGATAAAAAGGTGCTTTATTAATATTAGATTTGAACATTGATTTTATCCAATATAGTTTGTGTAATGTTGTGCGTTATCCAGGTTAATCGCTGTTTAATGTTCCTGGTAGCTGGCGCTCTAGGTTTAAACCTGCGCTTCTTATTTTTCTGTCAATGATATCCTGCAGATCTAAATTTACTGTCAGAATACCCTTCAACCCTGACATTCTGTCGTGCCTAAATTTAGGTTTAAGCCAGATTTGAAGAAAGCGACTAAAAGGCGCCAGCGTATACTCGAAGGTTCTGAATGTTGAGGATATAGATCATCTCTGAGAGGCAAATGTATTAGGCGTTGTATATTACATAAGAGGATCTGAGAATGAGCTGAGATGCATAGTAGAAGTGAGAGGTCTTTATTCAAGCAGCACGAAGGAACATGAGTGGTGCCCTCAAATGGCTAATCTATATCCTGGTTCCTAGAGAGTGGTAGCCTATGGCCTTTCGTCCCTGGAAGTGGGTTTCAATTCCGACAAATGTTCTTCCGTCAAAGCTATTAGGAAGAACATTCTATCCTGGATCATCTTTGTTGTTTATCCTTGACTGGTGGTTCATGAGTTCTGATGCAGCACATCCTCGTTACTGGTTCAAGGCTTATACAATTATCCCGCATTCAAGATCAAGGTCCTATTGCTGCGGCACTGTCAAATAACTATAAATACCTTTGATATCTACACCAGTTTTGATCCCTATTCAATCTTGGAATAACATAAAAAATATATTCAGTTCTAATTGTATTTACTCTGTCTATATTTCGTTATTCTAAACAACCGACAACATAATAACGCATCAAAGTTTACATGAGTTAGTCTCACCGAAATTGTGGAACACATCCACTATTATCTGCATTCCGACAGTTCATCCAGTTACCAGATTTAGATATAAACTATATGTACACCGGATTAGATGTACAGTACGATATCGATTTATACTATAAGAAGATATGAACTTCAGATACGCTAGTACTATAAGATTCATACTGATGTATCATTTCTAAACCGGATCTCCAAATGCGTAGAAACAAGCAGTTCAAGCACCGATCACATCAGACCATAAACTTTGACATGAAACAGGATTCAGTTACGATCCATATCATGGCATGTTCAGGATAATAGATCCAATCTATTATCCTATCACCCAAATCAACCCATCTAATACCTTATCCTCACATCAAATCCCTCAATTCGAATAGTATATAAACCCTCTTATTTTCAATGTAATAAACGATATTCTTTACTACCTGATTAATTTCATACTCCTTTTTATAAATAATTTATTTCTGATAAATCAGTAGCCAAGAGAAGGCGTGTGAAGCTATTTCAAGCGCTCAAAACGCTTTGTGGCATGAGATATTCGTGCTTGAAAATGGCTAGATTTGAACAGAATTCGACCTAAAACGACGGTGTAGTGGGTTGCGTTGCCAGAAGAGTAAGTGCATTACAATTCGGTCTAATGTCCCTGATGTTCTGCATTGTACGGAGCTCAATCTCTAAGTTATTGATGCTTTTATTCTTGCAGTGAAATCAGGTTTGAATAGATTTCACAAAAAAAAAAATAAAGCAATAGTAAAATACAATAGAAATCAACAGTATTTTATTTGTGTATAAAATGAACTGAAGATCCTGGAATTGAGTAAAAAAAGAAGAGTATTTATACATTTGCAACTAGCTTGTAGAATTAGTGATGTTAGAGAGCAATAGGTGCTGCTACTGCGATATCTGGCAAATGTTGTTGACGTTTGATTTAAAGTGGTAATCAATGCAAGAGCACTGGCCATAAGGGTTGATTTGAGTAACCTTGATGGGCTTGGGTGAGCTATCGTCATAGCATGGTTTAATGTAACCTTGATGGTTTAAAGTGTGATGTTTGTTATTGAAGTATGGAACCTGTGGAATTTGAGGCTTTATAGACTAAAACTCATGGAAAAAAAAGCATAAAAAAACAGTAAAGTCAACTTGATAAAAATATGTTTTATTATCAAACTGACAGGTGTAAAGTAAGCTGAAGTTTCTCTACTGGCCAGGTAGATGATCCTTCTTATATACTATAACAATGGATAAAAATTCTGTTAATTAGATTGACAAATACTGTAAATAACTAAAATCATACAAATAAATGTATCAGCGAATTATCAGTTTATCATTCTGTGCAAAATTAAGACGATCCTTTATTGAGTGAATTGTGTGGTCCCATTTATATCTTTGTGAATAATGTCAAATCCTGAGGTGTAAAGTCAAGTGTGATGATCCAGTAGATTTTTGTAAATGATATGTGTAGATAATCTACAGTTAAGTGTAATTGTAACCGTTCTTGTATGTCATTGAATTAAATGGTATTGTTTCAGTAATAGTCATCCTACTAGTTGACTATTTGTTGGGTCTTGATGTGCGTGTAGACTGTAGTTTGATGTGCGTTTAGTAGTGTATGTAAAAACCGATGGGATGTTGATGGGTTGTATTAGGTGTAATATAATGGATTATGGTGTGAATTGCATCAAATGAAAATAAGAAACCAAATTTACTGCTTTATTATGGCTTTTCACGTCTGCTTCCTTAGGGTTATTATACCTGTTTAAGGTCAAGGTTAGCAAATGTTGCCTTGACACCACAAATCACTTAATCCACAGCTAAGTATAGCAGGTATAACATCATTAAAATTAGATGCAGTGTGTTCTTGGGACAAGGGCTTGCAGTCTCTAATTTGCTACTACGACGCTTTTATGTTCAAGGCTTCCAGTATTTATTACTTGCACATTCATCTCGCTACGCTCGATGTCGGCGTCGCCCTGCGGGCTCTCATCGAAGCCGTTTTAAATCAGACATTATAACATTTTGGTATATCAAGTAGATTTTAAACAATTTATTGTTAGTTAGTAACAGAAAGGTTGTATCAGAGCCAGGAGAAGGAGAGGAGGTATCTCCGTTAGTATCCTTTTTGCTTACGTTGATATTAAACAAAGCCTATTATTGGGACAATGCGAAAGAAATTCAAATTTTATGCAGTATTTGTATATCACAAATGCCATTTTTTGATAATAGAACTGTCATATCATTCACTGCTGCTGATGCTCTTAATAAGATGGCGACATAAAGCTGGTCATAAGTAAATAAAGGACTTGTGTAAGATCTACAACGACTTTTTTGAGATGTTGACATTGCAATAGGCTCGCTTGTAACAAAAGCACCCAAAAAAGTGTTTGGGTTAAGCAATTACCCTTTCAATTCCATGATCCCCATTTTATCAACATCGCAATCATCATTATCATCAACAGAAAAGCATTTAGGTCAGCCATCAGCAATGCCGCCGCCAAAATTAATTCAACCTCAGCTTATTTTTTTCTGCTCAAGATTGGACAGATTTCGCCTTTTTTCGACTTCTTTTATCTATCTTTTGGTATTCGACTATATGAACTGTGATAATCACCCTACGCTTCCTAATACATTCTTGAAGTACTTTTCAAGGCGCTTCCGATGGTGCTAACTGTAATAAGTGTTTTGATTGAAACTATTGAGCAATTCAATAAAATCTGAAATGAGGTTTTTAGCAAAAATAGCCATATTTTGTATATGAAAGCCTCATAACAGTGGTTTCAGAGGTTGCTCTGGATCGAGAGAAATATTTTGATTTGATATATGCAATAGTAAAAGTCTTTATTTTCAAGGCGAAAAATGCGATCCTTTGATTTTCGTAAAAAACCATGAGGGGTACCTCATGTTTTTTGGTGGATTTTTGGTCATATTTTTTAGGTCTTCAAAAAGTTGAGCAAAGGTGTCAGAAAGTTACTACTACTCAAGTGCAATTGTTTGGCGTTATTCCGGTGGCTCAGGAAGGTCTACATGTCATGATATGAAGGCTTGAAAACTGTCCAATTTGGTTATGTTTTGCTTTATGGCTTTTATTTACACGGCATGAACCGCATCTTTAGTAGCTAAAGTCGTCTGGAAGGGCAGTTCTGCAACCTGTGCAGCTTGTAATTTTAACAGGAGACATATTGCTTTTGTAAGACTAATTCATGCGAATTTTGATGCCCTATGTTGCTGGTAAGCTTATTATTAACAATGCAAATGAGAACCCAAACTTGCTGCTTGAACACTATGGTTGTACACCTTTGCTTGGCTACGGTAAAATCGATTAGGACTAATATTAACAGATGTTGAATTAGATGCAATATCACTACACTTGACGACGGTGTCACCCTGCGGGCTGTCGCCGTAGACATTCCAAATCATTAACAGTAATAAACACAGCTATAAATGTAGGTTTTAAACAATCCATTATTAATAAAGAAGGAGAGAAATCGAATTTACTACTAAGATACTACGATTTTGCATATTCGCTTCGCAACAATCAAGCCCTCGTATAGATCAATACTATGAAAGGCTGGACTGGATTATATGTGATTACAACACGTAGAAAGACATGGCTTACAAATTTACTGAGTTTATTAAAGATGCATGCATTGAATGCCCCAAAGAGTAGCACACATTATTATGTTGCCTTTGTTGCAGAAGCGGGCCCATACTGTTTAATTTCATTAATAGGATGCTATCTGTTGCACGGCATGAGATAGTAAAAAGATAACTTACATGAAAAATTGTCTTTTAATACTATACGATACAATGTTTGCCACAATATTCATTAGATACTGTTTCTCAATCGCTTGATGACCGTGTGAAATATACAAAATAATCCAATCAGACTGCAGATAATAATCTTCATAAACTGCTACTGTAGTGGAATTAGGTTCTCGAAACTTTGTGGTACTATATTCGCTTTTACTATGCCATCGCGTTGTTGAACAGTTCGTAATATATGAATGTTATTTTGAATGTGTACTAGAGCTGATTCGTTTAAAAGTTACTGGCAGATAAATGTAAGATTATCAAAAAGTTTCCGCATAGAATGTTACAAAGTGTTTTTTTATTTAATGGTGTTGTGAGTATAAGTAACAGATTTAGATAAATGTATATGTCTCAGCAGTATAAGTGAGAAAAAAAAATAACCTTTATTATTTTTGATATTCATATTAACTATAAAAGTTACTAACAAAGTCTGTGTGCACCTGTGTCGTGTGTATAGGTATAGTTTTAGAGTAGACTTAGATAAATGTATATAAAAGAATAGAATTGAGATATAAGATGATCTTTATTGTTTTGCAAACTAAGTTGATATTTATACTAAATTAAAAAAAGTTACACACAAAGTCTGTGTGTACCTGACACCTGCCAATGAAAAAAAAAAGGGGGGGGAGCTTGCTTCTTTTATACTGACGCCGAAAGCTCACGTCTGGGCCACACTTCTTTATATAAAGACGCTGATGGTCTCACGTCTGATATTTAACTAACATTGAATTCTTATATATGGTGAGAAAATCTTAGTATTGTCAAATTGTGGTTTCTTTTAAATATATCACATTTTCATGGGTAAGAATGTAATGAATTGAAAAGTTTGAAATTGATTTGATCGAATTGACTATTCCCAATAACGGAAAATAATTTAGTTATAATGTAATGGCAGAAGGTTCTTTAAATTATTCCGGTAATATAAGTATTGCTGGTTGCTGACTAGCAAATTCAGAGTGAATTCTTTTGGAGTTGTACTGTATAAACGTGCATTCAACTACTATCAAGGTAAGCTCTAGGCCATGGTATGGTATAGCACCACGGAGGTTTCATATATCGGATACTGGAAAATATGAACACAAAAGCGCCATCGTAGTTAATCAGAGATTAAAGGCTCTTCTTCCCAGAGCATAGTGTATCTGATCAAGTGATTTCTTGTTTGCTATTTGGCTATGGATTGCGTGATATGTTGTTTCAAGGCAACACTTGTTGGTATCATTGGCCTTGAGGGGGTTATACCGTAGTCAAACGAAGGTGAATGGCCATGATAATCAAGCATTTAATCCAACTTTTGTTAGCATTAATTTATATAAGGTTTTTATCATAGGGAGGCGAAGGTGCAATACCAAAATAGTATTCAAGCATCTCGCCCAATACATGATAACAGCGATTTTAAAGGTGGTTTTACCGTAGCGAAGCCAAAATGTAAAGCCTTAGTGTTTAAATAGCATATTTGCTTTCTCATTTCCATTACCATTATCAGGCTTACCGACTGTTTAGGATATAGATCATCTCTGAGAGGCAAATGTATTAGGCGTTGTATATTACATAAGAGGATCTGAGAATGAGCTGAGATGCATAGTAGAAGTGAGAGGTCTTTATTCAAGCAGCACGAAGGAACATGAGTGGTGCCATCAAATGGCTAATCTATATCCTGGTTCCTAGAGAGTGGTAGCCTATGGCCTTTCGTCCCTGGAAGTGGGTTTCAATTCCGACAAATGTTCTTCCGTCAAAGCTATTAGGAAGAACATTCTATCCTGGATCATCTTTGTTGTTTATCCTTGACTGGTGGTTCATGAGTTCTTATGCAGCACATCCTCGTTACTGGTTCAAGGCTTATACAATTATCCCGCATTCAAGATCAAGATCCTATTGCTGCGGCACTGTCAAATAACTATAAATACCTTTGATATCTACACCAGTTTTGATCCCAATTCAATCTTGGAATAACATAAAAAATATATTCAGTTCTAATTGTATTTACTCTGTCTATATTTCGTTATTCTAAACACTGGAAACTGATAGCATGCATTGATCTGATCATCAGTTGCTATATCAAGTACTATATCTACTCGAAAGTTCCATTGACTAATTATCGATCGTGGAAATAGTATAAATATAAGTTGTAAATGCATTCAATAAACAGCATCTTCGAACATAATCTCAATCTATTGGTTACACTCTAAGTTATTTGTTAACTCCTACCATTGGATCTATCTATCACGACGACATTTCGCTTCTTTATCACTTTTATTAGGGCAAATTGTTTTTCCGCAAGAATAAACGTTCTCCTGAGATACACGTGACGTTAACAGAAGACCTTTACAAGTACACACA
The DNA here is from genome assembly GCF_035048745.1 of Mucor velutinosus. NCBI lineage: Eukaryota > Fungi > Mucoromycota > Mucoromycetes > Mucorales > Mucoraceae > Mucor > Mucor velutinosus. The sequence continues at coordinate 776,666 of NW_027041908.1, forward strand.
TACAAACAATAGCACCAACAATTAGCAAACCCATAGCAAACAAAGCGAACAGCTCAACAGCACCTACCTTTGAATTTCTTCCTCAAACAGAATTCTTCAAGTCCACAACTCCTGCAACAAAGTCGCACGACGAATTAGACCATCCAGTCTCAACTGAACCGTCCACCGACATCACCTCGTTTGATCCATTCACTCAGGACACCCTAACTGACAACCCAGTTACCAAATCCTGCAAGCGTAAACACAGCCTAACCACTGCGGATAGCTTACCATCGAAAGTTATCAAAGTAAGTAACCCAAAAAAGGACAAAATTCCTGAAAAGGACATCTTGAAAAAGAGAATCACAACCACAACAACCACCCCCAGCTCGGTTAAGAAATCAGCAAGTGGTACGTCACTGTTGCCCAAACCAACTGCACGTAACACAGCCACCGACAAGCTGCAACGCACGGTCGAGGAAGCAAACAACAATGCAGATCAACCAATGCAGGAAGATCAGCATAGCACTCCTTCAGTCAACGATGATCCAGCACCATCTGCGACAGCACTCGACAATACTGGTGCACCTTTGGTCAGCCAGATATCTTTCTCCCCTTCTGCCAACACGCCAGAGTGGGTGTTTCATTTCCAGAGGGAATTCAGAGCTCATGAGCAACGCATCGCATCCTTGGAATACGCTATGGCAGAGACTGTCAGACTCAAGTCTGAATTGGACGCCACGAAAACTGAACTAGCAGCAGCAAATGCTCAAGTCGCCTCCCTTCAGAAGCAAATTTTGGTGCGCATCGAATCAGGCAGTAGTGCTCCTCAGTATGCGTCGCTTCCACCATCATCCCAGCTAACTACTGGTACTGCTTCATCTCCTTAGGCATTCGAGGAGTTTCCTACTTTGCCAAGAACGTCCCAGCCAGCCTCTCCTAAACAAAAGAACGCTGCACCACAACCCGTTAAACATAAGCAGAGATCTATCAAGACGATTTTGAGCATGTTTGAACCACCTCGCGAGACTGATCCTTCCACTTTGGACGGTCCTCAGTACCGTTACATCCACGTACCATGCTGGTATCGTCGTAAACTTGCCTCCTATCGGAACGAGCTTCAACGCCTCGAATTTGACAGTGGCCGTATTTTGGACATCCACTACCCTGCCAAGGGCATCGTTGCAATGCTGATCGACAAGGAATACTCAAAAGACTTCCTTGAGACCTTGGCCTCACATAATAGGCTGGAACCCATCACGGACTTTGGTCGATTTGCTGCCGCAAATTCGAATGATCCTGCATTTACCTCTCTCAACGACGCTGCTCGTGTTGCTAAAGCTAAAGAACTTCAGCAAATTCGCCTTGCTCACGGCATCCAGAATATGCGTCATTACCTGCGTTCTGCTATTGCTCGAGACGTTGCACAACAAGGCTTCTTGTCTCGTGAACAAGTGGAAGTCATCCTTCGCGGTGGCTCAATCTCTACTTCTTCGATTTTGGGAGACATTGACATGGACTCTCAAACATGCATTTCTTCCGTTACCTCCTCTCTAGCCCTTCACACTGGTGCTGGTGAACTAGCCATCTATGATGACCTCCCCATTCCGCTCCTTTAGTCTTTGAATCCGCCTCCCTCTCTTTTTCTTTACCGCCATCCTCACCTGCTCTTCCTGCTTTCACTTTAATAACTTGGAATGCCAATGGTCTTGTCCGTCAAACGGTCAATACCGTCACTGACTATCTCAGTGATTCTTCTCTCATTTTCATTACTGAAACATGGTTGCTCCCTCCTTTGCGCTTCCCAACAACTTGGCAACAGTTCCATACCTACGGTAAACGTGTCTCTGGTGATTCTCAGCACACACATCTTGGTCAACAAGGTACCACGCTACTCGTGAATCCGACTTATCCGTGTTGATCCCATACTTCCCCTCCCTATGGATAATTGGCCTCATAGTTGGCTCTGTCGATGGAAAATGGGTTGGCTTCCTGCTCGCCCAGTACCATGCCAATGTGGGCATCCTCATGCTTCTCGCCACCATTTGCTCTCCTGTCTTTCCATGGCCGATCGACTAAATGCCCCTCGCGGTGCCCAGCTCAATCCTTTGGATTATATGCTGAACCAACTTCCAACACTCCAGAAACCACCTCCAGCATCCTCTCAACACCAGCAAGTGTATCTACGATGGGCCTCTTGGTGGCCTACAGTGTGCTTAATTCTTTTTGAAATGGAATTTATTTGTCTGCCTGATGAAGGGTTCTCGCTTGTCGCAAGTGATACGCGAGGTACTGAATTGTTGGAATGGTAGCTGTTTGTTTACTATAAAACCGTGGCACCCATCGTCCGGTCTTCCCTGTATGATATGATTTAGTCAATCTCCATGAACCTCCAAACTGGTAAAATCTCTCTGCCTCTGTTTTGAAGACGTTGTATTAACCATTCCATGGGTTTTGCATTTGTATTCTCTATTTCTTTGCTCTTCTCTACTCTATTTACTTGGTATTACTTCTCTCCTCACTTGCCTTTTACATTGTAACGCTGCGTTTTCTTTAACTTTGCTGAAAGAAAAAAGAACAAAAATATCTTTTTTCTTCATTTGTTTACACATTCTAGGTTTTGTGCTGGTCACAGTTCCTAATTACCCCTGAATCAGCTGACTTCACGAGAAGCCATTTCTCTTTAGAATGCAATTGTGTTTGACATGTCTTGACATGCTTTGCATACATGGATTTATAGATTTGGCGTTTGTCTTGAGAGGTTCGGTCGGCCATAATCTTTATAAAACATATAGTCTTTTGCTTACGCCAAGAAACCATTGATAATTCGGTAGGTGTATGTGTATTTTTTTTCCTTAGCTTAATCTCGATTTTTTCACTACATCCACTGGTAGTTTCTGGTCGTATTCGAAAACCGTAATACGACTCAAAATGGTTTTTTCTGGTAAAGTACATCGACAAATTCTTTAGAACTGCCGATATAGCATTTTTCAAAATTCTGAATCAGAAGAATGAGCCTCTCATCTTGCGCTTTTATAAACGCTTTTTCCATGACTTACAGAGAACCGAGGGCAAATCGTTAAATTTTTGTTTTAAGATTACTAGAAGAATATTATTGGAGGAGTAGGTGTATAAACTCTTAAGTAACTCAAATCACTAGTTCATCTGGAATTGAACATCCAATGTCTCCTTTGTAATATACAACCATATTTTTTGTATAGTGAAAGTTGTAGAAGGTACCTTGTTTGATGTGGGTTTATAGAGGGCGATGTCAATTAGCCGTACTCCAAGATTTTACTAAGTGGATGCGAGCTTGAAGCTTAGTAGCTTTTGTTTCGTTTTCAATTCTCTATACGATGATATGGCTTTTATAGATTTATTCTTTTAGTTTAGAAAATCCTCGGCTTGTAGCTCATAAAATATAAGAGTTTGAGGGAGTTTATAAAGGGGACGTACATCTGGTACTTGAAACCCTTACATTATAATAGATATAACGTAGAGCTATAGTATTGTTTTTGCTTCGTGCAAACCCGATTGTTTAGGATACAGATCATCTCTGAGAGGCAAATGTATTAAACGTTTTATAACACAAGAGAAGTTTTGAGAACGAGCAGAGATTCCTGGAAGTGAGTGGTTTAAGCTGAAACTCGCGAATAAAGTTCATAACATGTTATTAGAACTGTATCAATATCTGGGTACTCTACACACACTTGCATGAGGCCTGTAAGCCGAATGACGTTAACAAAGAAGCGGTGTGTTGTGGGCAACGAGATATACGGTAAAACACAACTCTAAACATATCTCTTCTTTGTTTACTAATTTTCTCTCATCAACGCGAATCATGAACAACAACAATTCTAGCGGTGCTACCAGTATTGGCTTCAATGCAAGACTCTTGCAGGAGATGGTGGCAATGAGATCAAAAGTCAGCCAACAAGGCGTACAATTGAATGTCTTGAACGATGGATTTCGACAACAATTCATGTCACCATTGGAAGACGCTGGCAGCAATTTGGCAACAAGAATCATCCTGGATCCGTTGTACAGAAGCCAGGTATACGGTACTTTCTGATACCAACAGAAGTGGCTTTCGGGCGATGGAACCAAACCCTACCGGAAGGGCCAGAGCTTCTCCTGTGGAGAGGTACAAGGCAACGCTGTTGACAATGCTGTTGCCAATGCTGATGCCAACCCCAATGTGTCTTAGCAAGAAAACAAGGCAAGAAGCCATCTTCTGGTAAGTAGCTCCTATTATTTGTTTTGGTCATGGCTAACATTTAACTTTTGGAAACAACATTTCAAATGCTTTTAGGAGAATGAATCAACATTTGAAGAAGTACAAGTAAGTGAAGTTAGAGACAATGGTATTGTTCAGCTTGCTTAAACTGCCAATTAAACTACCATAGCCGGTGTTGGTAGTGCTAAAGATGATGGCAGCCTAAACGCTACTAGCAATATGTAACGATATGTGCGTTTGTGAATCTGTGTATATTTCATCCAAAATAAAATCACCCTGCTTTTGCACACTTGATGCTGCCTTGCTCTACTACACATTTGAGAGGATGGATTAGCTGCGATATCACAGTCAAAATCAGATTTGATTGGACTCTTCAGAGTAAAAGTTTATTAATGTCGTAGCGGTAGACTGTATCTTTGTAGTTAGAGCGTATTCCTAAATTTTTACATCCAATCATTGCGTATTGAGGTCATCCCTTGTAAAAATCATGTTCTTCTTTCTTATTAGGGTTTAAACGTTTTACTAGCAGCATCTATTCAAAATTAACTATTTTCTAAAATCTCTATTTTATCAACAACCATGCTACCTACACAAATTTGGTTTGCACCATCATTTAGAGGACAAGAGCAGGGTTCCTAATCGGAATCCGAAATAAAAATCGGAGTTCGAAAAATACGTTCTACCAAAAGAAAATAGACACTTTGAACAGCTTGGTATGATTTTTTATATAAGTTATTGAGGGAGGATAGAGGAGATGAAAATGGGCGCGCTTTCATGTGAGGTTTGGGCTAGTAACCTAATACTGTAGGGGGAAAAACTGTCCCGTTCGTTTAAAATTTTGTCTTTTTGCACAAGTTTTTGGTCATTTCTTTGTATTCAAAGTCGATATATATATCGTTTGAATGAGAGAAAGTAGTGCTATCTATACATAATTATAACTTTCTCAAAAACTAAAATCCAATGATTTTATTGGTTAAAAAATAAATATAGAAAAATGTACATTTTATTATAAAATCATTAATAGTGAGTTGAACCACCTTTGCTCTTGATGACAGCCTTGATTCGGGCAGGCATACTATCAATATATTTCTGGCACTCTTTTTTTGTTATTTTGTACCACTGAATGTTAATACGCCGCTCTAATTCTTCTTTTGTAGAGGGCCTAGTAGGATACTTATTAAGACGAAGCTTTAGGAGATGCCAGACATGTTCAATGGGATTAAGATCGGGACTTTGGGGTGGCCAATCCATGATTTCGTCTAGGTTAAACCCATTGTCGGTGAACCATTGTTTAGTAATGCCCGATGTATGCGGTGTTGCTCTGTTTTGTTGAAATCGCACATCAGATGGTGTCTTCCCAAAGTGCGCAAGAGTGTCGTTCAATGATGTCTTCGAAATATCGACATACAAGCCCGAGTTTATTGCGTCTTCAATAATGGTAGTACCATAACCAGGCCCCTCCGCTGTTATGAAACTCCAGAACATGACCCCACCGTCATTTCCCTGCAACTGAGACTTGACTTGATACGACTGCATGATTCGGCCACCATTCGTCCAGTAAAAGGAATTACCATCTGAGCCCCAAAGGTTTATTCTTGTTTCATCCGAAAACACCCAACGACGCCAATCAGCAATAGTAAGATGCCTATGCTTTTTAGCCCACGCCAATCGAAGCCGCTTGTTTGTCTTACTAACAAAATTGGTCTTTACTTTTCTACGAGATTTAAGTCCATTTCGTCTCAATGACTTGCGGATGCCATTAATTGACATATCATGGCCCATCGATCTTAAAATTTCTTGTGCTGCTCGGGGATTATCTAAAGCACCTGATCGAAGTCCTCTTGACACTAGGGACATAGTTTTAGCATCAAGTTTTTTTGGTCTTCCGCCAAGAGGTCTAGCTGGGTCAGGACAATATAGTTTTCTGAGCCTTGTAAGGGTAGAATTACCCACTTCTGGATACAAATTCTTTATCTTTGAGAGCGAAAGACCACGTTAGAGCAAAGATTGGAGAATGTTGCGCAAATCTTGTGTTAAACGAGCAGGCAAAATGAAAGTTTTGAAAAAAAATAAGAAAGCAAAGAAATAAAGAAAATACATGAAGAAACTAGCTTCTTTTACACTTTTAGAGTGCTCCTGGGATATTAAATATCCTGAGCATACCGCGGGTAGTTTTTTAGATTTCTTCAATACGCCTGTTGGAAGTAGAGATATCAACCATTTTATATCATCTAGAATTACCCACCTAACATTTTTGCCACGTCTCACTTTAGCTGGTTATACTGGGATTAAAATATATTCCAGCCATAAGGTTTTTATGTTGCTGTAATTCCTATAGGCTGTTCTATCGAACGCAGTATGGGGTGGCTTTGTTTTCCGAGTTTTGGCAATATACTGGGTAAAAGTCAAGATTATTTAAACGAACGGGACAGTTTTTCCCCCTACAGTAGATGGGTAGTTTTCTTAATTATCACGTTCAGTGTTTTGGATACTAAAATATATCGATTACTAATCTCCGTTGTTGTTCTAATGATGGTTGATTGTATTAGCGTTAAGCAGCCAAGCCATCACCGTTGTTAGAAATATTCTAAGGATGGCTGACCTGGATAGATGTAGTATCAAGTGGTTCAGCATGTAAAGAGCTACTACCAGCAATAATTATTAGGGTCAGGTTCCGATTGAGTTCGCTACCTTTGATTCCTAGGCTTTTATTTTTCGGATATTAACAAACAACTTGTTTCTCATTTTCCATGTAGTGTCTGTAAGATAATACAAGCAACAAATGGTTATATTTCCAACTTTGGCGACGCAAGCAGCAGTTTTTAACTGTAATCAGTATGTAACATCTCGAATGATAAAGGATCAGTGAAAAATAAAGAAAAAAGCTTTCGTTGCTGCTCAAACAATGATCTCTTTTCACTATTATTTGCTTCCTGATTCCCAAAGAAGGTTAGTCATACTACCATTGACTGACACATGAATAGTGTATCTCAAGTACCTTCTCCAGCATAGATAATGCCGTTTTGATCTCCATTGTGCGAAACTCGAGTTCCTCCTGCAGTGTGGTATACGGTTTGGGTGCCATAATTAGATCATCTGTTGATTTGGAATGGCAGTACAGTGAGTCTGACAATCTCCTGTGCAGTGAGATCCTATACATAGTATTGTAAATTTTCTGTGATAGAGTATCGTAACAATCTAAATAAGCATATATTTTTTTGAGAACAATACGACGGCAAGCCTTACTTGAGTATGTGCTCGTTGCTGGGTAGGTATCGATGACACTTTCTATACTACTGTCTCTATTATTTTACATCTAGTACGACATTTGTTACTAGTGCTCTGTGAATAGATCCAATTCATACCTGGGCATTAAAAATGAAGCACGCCTGAATATATGATTGAGTTCTTTTGAAGGCAAACTATCGTACTAAATATTGTTGTTTTTGCTTTATCTATTGACGCTCTTTATTATTATAGGCTAAACAGAAGAGCACATATACGTCAATAACATAAATCTGGGTTGTTCACGACTACATGACTAACACCAGTCTTGTGGGCATACCTTTTACCTAATAGTGTAGTCGGTCGTCACTCGCACTCTTGTTTCAAACTATTCTAATACTTCTATAAACTCGGTATATAGTACCATTGCAGTCTGCTTAATCACTTTTAGGTTGCCTTCCTCATTAATACTATAATACTTGAGCTGTTTCCAGATTCTTCTCTCAAGAATACAGTTATGAGCCTTGCTTTGTTGTAACTTTCAGCTCACATATCAAATCTTTGGTGTTGCTCGTGTAGCTTGAGTTACCGCTAGCTACATGAGATGGATCACTACCATCTAGTGGGGGTCTTATAGTAACATTCTCCCATTAAATAAGACTAACAGTGTATCATAATCTAATTTTCGCGTCATATACACCTCTTTAGTATAATAGATGCGAATATCAATAGGTAGCTGGAGTTATAAAAATACCTTGTATTTTCTTTTGATGACTTCCATAGAATCAGCATCCGGGTCTGCATTACCTGTACCTGGATCTATTCATCCTAGAAGCGGAGATCCAAGCTGCTTGAAGCCCTTACCTGTGACAGGTGAAGTTAAGAAACATCATAGCTATATCACTATTTTCTCAAACTTTGAGGACATGTACAGCTCTTGTAGGTAGAGGCCAATGAAGCAGTATCAAGCTTTTAGATAGACACTCAACAAAATTCTGCAACATTTTGCCTACGATGAGAATCGACATCCACATGTAAAAACCGTAGTTTACATTTCTATTGATTGGGCTGCAACTTTGTACAACCAGACGTAGACCTGCCGTCCTGAAACTATTTGTTTGAAAGCATCAACCACTTTTTGTTCTCTTCTATTCACTTTCTTTCTCTACAATGACCATGCAAGAGAAGGGGCTACAACCAATAGATCAAAACCTGTACCGCTTCTATATCATGCATCAGCTTCGAATAGTAGAATCAAACAGAGCTCTGCTCTACAAGGAGAATGAGAAGCAAGCGTTGAAAACTTTATTGAAATCCTGTAAAAACGTAGACGGAAGTAAGTGATAGTGGTAGGGTTAGACAAGCGACGTCTAAAGCAAACATGCATAGACACGTTGCGTCCCATCATAAATAGCATTTTCAATCAATCCCTTCAATCAATCCCATCCAAGGCTACAGCCATGATAAACGAAGTATCAAACACGAAAACTACACAGGAAACCACAGCTCTGGCAAGCGAAGCCACAGCTTTGACAAGCGAAGCTACAACTCTGACATTGGAAGCGCCAAACAGGCGTTTTGCCAAAGATGTTGAGCTGCATAGTGACACAAGCACACACCACACAGAGAATATAGATGGCAAACAGAATGAGGTCTATAAAAACATGCTAGAGCGCCTGCTATATGATCCCAAGATGAGTAGAGTGTCAGTCAAAGTTAAGCGACGCAGAGGCCCTAAATCCAAAGCAGCATTACCCTATAAAACCGTACTCGAGAAGGAGCATAGAAACTTGGAAGAGTATGGACAACAAAAACTCGTAGTAAAAAGAAGAAAAACAGCCAAGTATTCGTACAAGTGAGGAGATCAAGACATAGCATCCATTAAAGACGGGTTTATACATGAGCTTTCTTGTCGCCATACATCTCATTCTTGGTCACTTCTTGGAAAGAATATGTCTTATTGTATACTCTGCATTCCCAAATCATCCAAAAAACAGTAACGGAGACTCGCAATCCTAACTTTACAAATTCATGCACAATTCTCAAATCTTGTCAATACACACAAATACTCAATTAGCGCATGGTATTATATCTTTCTATACATTTATCAAATAAACAGTAGTACATAGTCCTTTGGAAGCTGATGCCCTGAATTCTGAATTAGTGCACACAATTCAGGGCGATGGTTTTCAACAGATGTCGCACTACGCTTCCTGCATAACATCAAATACTTACTACATACATTGTATCCCATCGCCTTGTTGGATATGAGTGTAAATACTATTATGGGCCCATTCATACACAACTCCAGAATAGTCTATTATTCATTAATGTTTACAGTTTACAAATACATGTATATAATGGCAAGGTTAAACCCATGCTTTGTAGTATGATCAGACGAACTACCGCAAACCTGACAAATAAACCAGTTCAAAACGTAGATTCTGCTCTTACTTGGCCTAATACAAGCATGTCATTATAACCCAACTTTGCATTAAGGAGCGGAACAGTCCGATTCAAACGCCTCAAAAATCAAAGAGTAAACATCAAGAAATAGCTACTCTTTTCAATCAAGCATGGACACTCAAAGAAGCACTCGCGCAATAGATAACGACCTGTACCATCTACACACTGATATTCAGCTACGGGATGTTGAGAATAATATTGACATGAGCTTGGACGAGAAGGAGCAGCTGAAGGCTATACTGATCTCCATTAAAGAAATTGATGGGAGTAAGAATTGCTGAATCAATGCCTAGCTGCGTACAGCTAACGGTTGCTTTCATGTTAGATATCTCGTATCCTATCTTCCAAGAGATATTTCAAAATTCTATGGGATATAGAACCGCAAATGACCAAGAGCAATTGCTGGCGTATATGCACTCAAGTGAACAGGAGGTCCTTGATACAGCTATCACCGAAAGCGTCACTGTGGTCCCAGAGAGCCATCAAGCAGATGCATCGACGACTGGCCAAAGATTAAGCAATGAAAGTTCCCTCAGAATTACTACAATCCACCCATTAGCGACCAAAAGCCAGGCTACAGACATTAAAAGCCACCTAGCGAGTGATGAAAACCACTTGAGAAATATTGAATGTCACTCACCAAGCACTGGAAACTACAACGAAAGCGTCGAGAATCACGCTGCAATGGATTCGGCTCTATCAGCAGTAAATGACATACAAGCCCCTCAACCAAAAAAGGATCGTAGAAGGACTGAAAAGTGTAAGTATCAACAACGACATGGAAGAAGCAGAGGCAGCGAGTCTAACCCTAGATTGAATCAGATACAACCACCATCACCTTACTTGCAAGCTTGAAAGGAACCTGTTTCACTAAAAAGCCTCTTCAACAGATTTTATTACCCAAACCAATCACAGGTACATTCATCGTGTTGCAAATGTTACTCTTGTCTAACGGGGTCAAATAGAGATGCAACTCATCAAGGCTTATCCTCAACGAGGCAATACGATATTCCGTATGAGAATGGAGGCTATCAACGAACCAAAATCAGCCGAGGAAAAAGCTTTTCTGGACACCTTTGATGTACAAGATGTGATGCAAGTTTACAGGAAGCCTTTGAATGAGTTTATTGGTTTAGTAGCCAGTGGATATCAATCACATCTCAACAAATGCCGACAGATGCTGCATGCTTATCAAATTGGAAAGATTACAGAGCAACTTTTGCGTGAATCATCCCATAAAGACAAGGAGCAGTTGGAAAAAAGTTTGTTTCATCATTTGAAAGGTAAATAACTCTTTCTTTTACTAGTATGAATATTGTCTCATGTGCTACTCTTAGCCGCATTTAGCAAGAACAGTCTCTATTATCATCAATTTATTGGCCTTTGTGTCAATTCTATGTATCTCGTGGAGCATGTTGGAGTGCACGTTTTGTTTGTGCCTGAAGTCGTTTCGCCAGCTATACTTAGAGGGGTATGTAGATGACAACAAAAATGTAAAACATGGATGGCCGACCTGTATAATTTAGATGGATGCACAGAGCTTAATGTCACTGGCAAAATACCTAGCAGACGAATGGCCTCCTCAGTTTAGAAAGATAGGACGTTTGACTTGTTATGGCGAAGTAGTCGTATCAAGAGGTCATACCGATGATTCAATTGTTGAGAGTGAGGAGACTTATCCAGGACACTTTTTAAGTAGTTTTTAAATGAAATCACTAGCCACTTTACTATTCAAAAAAATAAGTGTTGATCGTCTAAATGAAATAAAACTTATATAGCTATCGAGTATTCGTGATTTTGGCCTGCAAGCTGGCACAACAGCAGCACAAACAGGCAAAGGCTGGAACTACCATATAGCCTTTTGGTGTATCAATCATATAGAATAAAACAAACGCTACTCAGTCTCCTCTTATCAAAAGTAAAACGGTTGCCATTACTCATTAGCTATTGCAGCCTCGCTACATGGCCTACACAATAAGCAACAAGTATAGCCCAACACGATATTGGGCGGGATTGATTTGGTAAGAAGGTGGCTGACTTGCATACAACTGACAAACCACATACTTGCCATCCATAATATATTCAATGGGTGACATTTTCATGGGTCCCCCTATATGGCTATGATATTTAGTGCTATGGTTATGAGATTCAAAGTCGTCGTACGGCACTGAGCCAAGATATTACACGCAATTTCATAGAAGAAGAGGATTGGGTGTTTGAGGATTATGCGTATAATTCTGTATACAACTTTTTAGTGAAATAGGCACATGGATTGCTTTCGTGACCTTCACAGTGGGCGTAAACAAGTTGATCAGCTTCTCTTGTCATTTTTGGACTGCAAAAGTCTAGTTGTTGTTCCTTGGGGTCTTTTAGTTTTCCCTGATCTTCCAACAATCGTATAAATGTTAAAGCAGGAAATTAATCACATACAAGAAGGTGCCCGTATTACACTACTTTTGATACGATGTCTCAACATTTCTAATCAACCAAAAAGCTCCTCATTCAATTGAAAAGCAATGTGGAGCGTCTTTTAAACAATGCATCCGCTCAAAACGGCTCCCCACACCAGAAGAGAAGAGAGACATTTGATTGTTGCTTGAGATTGTAACAAAGGATTTATCAGAAAGACAATTGTACATGGTAGATAGAGTACGCTATACTGCTTGGATCGATTTGCTGAATGGCGCTTTCTTGTAATTTTACAACTGTTCCAACAATAAAACCATAAATTGACAATATGCCTCCATATCATTATTATTTGAACAGGGCCTGCCCCAGAAAAGGAAGAGTATGACGGGCCCCTTTGACAGAATGAAGCAATTATGCAAATTTATGTTTGATTGATCAGCCAATTAGCTCAAAGCCTGCAATGAAACTAGGAAATAAGAAAACTGCAGCTAGTATAAGGATTTCACAATGAGAACACTAGTTTATGTCCATAGCGAATGCTTGACATTGTCTAATGATTCAGTGTATGTGCCGTGTAAAGCTGGCTTCTGATTTGATTGCATTTTGTATGCAAAATGGCTAGAAATGGTCCATCATTGTAAAGCTATTACAGATTGATCATGTCAAATGATTTTATCCTACTTTGCTTGAATTAGACGCATAAACTCTTTTTATATGCCTGAAGAAACTCACTTGATAACCTAGACCATATCTATATCTATATATATATATATATATATATATATTTATATATATAATCCCAATGGAAGGAAGGGCTCCAAAATCAAACAGGCGATCGAAACAAGTTGCCGAGGTTTCGCAAATACATCAGTTGGGTTGTTATTGGTTATGCTCAACATCATTCTCTGCCATCCCTCTTCTTTGATTTTCCAACTATTCTATTGATGGAAATTCAAGCAAGTTTCGATTTTGATGGCTATAAATGATAAGATCTTTTTGTTGGCAATGTACATGTAGCCAATTGAGCTCTAGTCAAGATGTCACAATTTGATGTGAAAAGCCAATCAATGCGTCCAAGCAGAGAATGAACGACAGAGTGGACCATCGCATGCTTCATCATCTGATGACAATGACGTTTTATTGCACCTTGTTGAAATCACGCATGGATGCAATAGTAGTGGAGTTCTATGACAGAGTGTCATGTAGATCAAAAAAAAAAAAAAAAAAAGAGCAAGCCATCACACACTCAACGGTATAGATACTATGCCTGCTTAGATGCCTGCCTGCTTTGACCCTGTGATTTGCATAGTGCCAATTCATGTCCACAGTTGCACAAAGAGATAAGTAACCGGAGAGCTCTCTCATTTACAAATGTGATTCAAACATCATGCATTTAGGCTCATATTCAACATGACAAAAGCTTGATCCCCTTTTTCCAGATATTTTTTTAACATTTGGTGAATAAAATGACCAATCATCCCTAAGGATCACACGTATTGATAAGAGCCATTGGCCTGCATTAGATAGTGCGCTATAGGTATACACACAAAACTGGGTCTGCTTTTGTACATGTATATATATATATATATATATTCTCATGGAATTAATGATAAGAAACTTGATAAGATTATACTACAACCTCTGTTTACAGTTACACAAATGAGTTGCCAGTTGGTTAAATATCAAAGGCTGCTATCTAGCCCTACATCAGCAAGGAAGAGCATCTCCATCATGCCAAAGAGATATTACGTTCTCAGAAAGAGTCTAATACAATCACAAGCCAAGATACATGGCATGTACAAATGATCCAATCAGTCAGGAACAGAAAGAAATAGATTGGTTCAAATCAAGAAAAAAGATAGGAAAAAAAAAAAAAAAGAGGGCACACAAATAACCAACATTTGGTAATTGAATAGATAATCCCCCTTTCAAGTCTTGTATATAAATGATATCAAACTATATCAGAACCACATGATGGAATCTACTATGCCAATGTATATAAAAGCAACGAGTCCTGCTTCGCTTCCTCCTCTTTCGTTTGAATCATTACTCTCTCAAAACAAAAATGGCTGTTGTATCCAACTCTGGCATTCTCTCAAAATACCTCTCTCTCGCTCAACATGATAAAGTGCAGGCCGAATACATCTGGATTGATGCAAACAATGGCTTGAGATCCAAGACTCGTACGCTTGATTTTGTGCCCAAATCACCCTCCGAGTTACCTGAATGGAACTTTGATGGTTCATCTACTGGACAAGCGGAAGGCCATGACTCGGACGTCTTGATTCAACCAGTGGCCATCTTTGCTGATCCCTTCCGTGGCGGTAACAACAAGCTGATTTTATGTGAGACTTTTAACAATGATGGTACGCCTCATGCTACTAATTATCGTCATACTTGTAAAAAGACTATGGAGCTTCATGCTGACAGCAAACCTTGGTTTGGTATTGAGCAAGAATACATGCTGTTTGATCCTGAGACTGCAAAGCCTTATGGTTGGCCAATGCATGGTTTGTAAGTAGAGAGATTGGCATGTAAAGGAGTGTTGTATGTGTATGCTAACGTATCATTTGTTGATTCATCATCATAGCCCTGAACCCCAGGTAAATGACAAGATTTATGTCCCTCATCTCATTGACTGTGGTAGCTAATATATGCTGTTCATAGGGCAAGTACTATTGTGGTGTTGGTGCAGGAAAAATCTTTGGTCGTGATATTGTTGAAGCACATTACAGAGCATGTCTCTATGCGGGTATCAACATTTCTGGCGTCAATGCTGAAGTCGCTCCAGGTCAATTTGAATTCCAAGTAGGCCCTTGTCTTGGTATTGATATGGGAGACCATCTTTGGGTTGCTCGTTATATCCTTGAACGTGTATCTGAAGATTTCGGTATTGTCGTGTCGATTCATCCCAAGCCCATCAAAGGTGATTGGAACGGTGCCGGATGTCACACCAATTTCTCTACGGAAGCCATGCGTCAAGAAGGCGGTATTGAAGCCATTGAAAACTCTATCAAGAAGCTGAGCCTCCGTCACGCAGAGCATATTGCAGTGTATGGCGAAGACAATGATCAGCGTCTTACAGGCAGACATGAGACGGGACACATTAATGATTTCAGTTACGGTGTGGCTAACCGTGGTGCCTCTATCCGTATTCCTCGTCATGTTGGTATTGAGGGCAAAGGCTATTACGAGGATCGTCGTCCTGCTTCCAACATTGACCCTTATAGAGTTACCAACATTATTGTGGAATCCACTTTCCTTCCTGATGCTTAACATGTATCATAGTATTAATATACCTCATTCTATCAAATAAAGCTCTCTTTATATAACAAGTCGCAAATTAATTACAGCAGGTGAAACAAATACTATATGCATCAAGACACTATAAATATAATTAAATTAAGGGCTTGTTTTAAACATCACTTTCTCTCCTTTGCTCTTTTTCCTTTTTTTTTTTTTTTTCTTTGTACTTGATTAAAATGAGAAATACACTGCGAATAACAACTGTAGTAGCTCTGTTTGTCACAGTGACATTCCTATTCACTCATTTTGTATACAAATCAAACAACAGCATCCCTCAAGATGATGCCCTTCCTGCTGCTGTTGTTGCTCCTCCGGCTACGCACTACAGGACAGCAAGCACAACCGACGAGAAGTTCATGTCCTTTTTTCCCCATGGCGATTTTGCTACT
The DNA here is from genome assembly GCF_035048745.1 of Mucor velutinosus. Classification (NCBI taxonomy): domain Eukaryota; kingdom Fungi; phylum Mucoromycota; class Mucoromycetes; order Mucorales; family Mucoraceae; genus Mucor; species Mucor velutinosus. The sequence continues at coordinate 792,677 of NW_027041908.1, forward strand.
CAGCATGAAGCTGTTAGGAACGCTTTCCGTATCGCGTTGGAGACAAACCGCACACTTATTCTACCTCAAGTTCGACTAGGCACCAGTGATATACCCTGGGCACCGTATCCCATCCTACAAAAGTACTATGAATCGCAAGACAAGGAATCCCTGAAAGCATCCTGTTTATCCAACACACCCAACTGGCGCACAGAATATCAGCCCTGCAGAGATTTGAATCAGTGGATTGAACTGCCTTGGTCCACCTTTTTCGATTTAGACGCACTCAAAACTCAATTTGGTATTCGTGTTTATGAACGTACATGGGGACATGGTTGGGGCGTTCAAGAGTCCATGTTGGCCCATGTACAGCTCTCATCACAAGACGTGGTGGTTGTAGATCCAAACAGTTTTCCAAGCAACGGTTCAGATTGGGATGTGCAGGATAAACAAAAGGTGGTAGATGGCCACAGGTGGTTTAGTGGCATCTTTGGCGGAAAAGGGAAAGTGCTAGACGAAGTGGAGGCCAGCAAAAAGCTAGTGTCTCCTCTTAAAATGCTGGTCACTGCAGATCAACTGTTGCAGCTGAATGAACGCTACATTCAGTTTGGATCCTTGGTATTTGGGCTTCGGTTTCAGACCAGTACGAGCAAGAAACAGAGTGCGCTGCAAAAGGGGCTGAGGAGTACCGTATTCACATCACCAAACAAATTCCATGAAACCAATTTAGCTGCTCAGAAAACTACTGCCAAAATGGGAGGCGCCAATATCTACAATGTGATCCACATGAATCTAGAAGCTGTTACCAAAACGGAATTGGCCAATCAACGATCCATGATGATGGAGAATGCTGAAATTGATGGCACCACCTATGTCGAGCACTTCAAAGAGAGCCATGCAGATGGAACACCTTATTCATCTTTGGAATTGTTACAACAACTGGACCACTCAACGCAGACAGAGCTGATGGTGTCGCTTGTGCGTGAATTGACAGGCGATATGCCCATCCATCAGGCCCTGTCAGCTGCCATGCCGTTCCAAGAGTCAGCGCTGAAAGACTTGTTGTCGCAGAGTGCCGCCCCCGAAAGAAGCTCGTTATTGTCGGCTTGCATCCAATACAGAAAGGACATTGATACTCGCTATCCGATTTACTACATGACAAACGACGTTTATCCCGACTTGCATACACACCCAGAGCTGTTTGGTCCATTGTTGGAGGCATTTCCATGTACATTTACACCAAACGACATGTACAATTGGGGAGTGATCAAGAGAGATTGGGCAAGTAAGATATCTGGTTTGAATGATCCATATATGGATTACGAGGGCGTGTTGAGTCCTGTAATGGAGATATTGATAGCACGCAAAGGTATACAGTCAAACTAAAGAGCATAGCCACACGCACACACACACATACTTATCAAAAATTGACATGTAGGCTACTCGTTCTTTGAAGTACCCACCACCAAGCTCACTCGATTGCTTTCATGGCATTAACAAAAAGCATTTGTCTGTACATTTTCTTTCATCAGTGTAGATATCGCATCCCCTTATTTCTCGATTTATTCCCCTAAGTATATATATACAAATCAAAAAATACAAAAAAAAAAGAACCCCTTGCATTTTTGATCTTTCAATAAACTCTCTGTTTTGTTAATAAAGAATCAAATTAAATATTCCTTGTTTCTCTCTCTCTCTCTCTCTCTCTCTCTTCCCTTCTGCAAACAATTCACAACAGCAACGACGATGGCAACAACAATGGACACTCAGCAAAGAGACGATAACGAAGACGGCTTGTTCTACAGACTTCAAAAGGAAAATGCATTACTACCGCCACAGGTAAGATACCCTATCCATCCCCTTGATTCTCCCCTGAGAAATGGACGTTAAATCAATGACAAAAAGGATTCCACAGCATTCATATTGGCACAGATTGAAAGGCAAAACATTCTTTTAGAAAAAGACCCAAAGTCCATCTACATTCAATCCAATGAACTTATAGCCCATTTTTCCACTGTTCAAAAACTAGTCAAAGTAGCGCACGATGACCATCCATGTGGGTCTGAAGAAGAAGAAATTGACTGGGGATTCTGGGAAGCTGTCATTCAAGATTCAGATCAGGTTGCACTGCGACTACCTCACTTGCTGTCACTCAAGCTAAGATCTGGTATCCCAGCACGAGTGCGAGGACTCATGTGGCAAGCCATGTCGAAATCTGCTTCATTGCACCTGGAAACAGTCTACGAACAGCTATGTAAAGAGAAATCACCGCATGAAAGGATCATTCAAAGAGATCTGGCAAGGACGTTTCCACGCATTGACTTGTTCAAGCAAGAGAATGGCCAAGGACAGAGTAGAATGAAGCGCATTCTGGAATCGTATAGTTTGTATGATCCTGATGTGGGTTATTGTCAAGGATTAGCTTTTTTGGTGGGGCCGCTCTTGATGAATGTAATGTATATAAAAGCTGGATAAACAAGGATCTACCACATACACTTACCTACTAACCGTACGCTCATCACATTGCAGATACCTGAAACTCAATCCTTTTGTGTGTTTGTCAGGTAAGAGAGTGCATAGCGTGTGTTGATCCAAGACGGCAAAATAGGCTTACCTTGCTTCATAGGCTGATGGAGACATATGAGATGAGGTCCATGTTCACTCTCAACATGGAAGGACTGCAACTTCGCTTATTCCAGTTCTCCAGCTTGCTGCATGACATTGTGCCCAAACTAGCGCACTATTTAGACTCGCACGCTATTCACCCCGCCATGTATGCCTCTCAATGGTTCTTGACATTGTTTGCTTATGCATTTCCTATCCCGCTTATCGAACGTATCTACGACATTGTTTTTGCAGAGGGTGCAGCAGAAACTATCATGCGTGTAGCCATTGCTATGCTGAAGCGATCGGAGGATGCGCTGCTGTATCAAGTCAATTCTGAATTTGAAGATGTACTGGACTTTATCACATCGAAAAAGTTGTGTGATCCCTACACAGACAATTACGGCCATGTGATACGAGATGCCATGGCCTTATCTGACATGATTACTAGAGCCAAGATGGACTCGCTTGCTACCAAGTACAACATGATGTCTGACGAAGAAAAACTGCAATTACAGCAGGCACCACAAGCCGTGATGACTACTACACATAGCAACAAGGTTGGGTTCTGGAAGAGAAGAAGACAACAACAACGCAGTGCAACATGCAAGAAACCGGATATTCAGAGATCAACAAGTGCAGCTGGTGCCAGTACTAGTAGCACAGTCATGTCAACCACGAGTGCAAACAAACCACCTGTGCTCAAAAAGAGATGGTCTTCTGTTTCGTCGCCTGGAGACTGGAATTACAACAAACCACCCGTTGTACCTTTCACAGCAACACCCCCACCTCCATCATCATCATCTAAAACAACTACAGCACATGTGATGGCTACAGAGTTGCACAATTTAAAAGCAATTCACATTAAAACACTAGCTAAGCTGGACGAAATTGAGCATGACAAACAGGATTTAGAATGTGAAAGAGATGCTCTGAAATTAACGATTATACAACTTGAGCGATGTCGAGAACAGCAACAACAGCAACAACAGCAGCAAAAAAAGGCCAATGAGGAGAGCTCTGTCATGCTGCCAACTGCTACTTCCTATATGTCGAGCACACGATCCAGTCGAAAAAACTCTACTGCCTCTACAGCGTACTCAGAGGACGACGACAATGCCATGACGCCTGCTACAAGTCTCACCTTCTATTATCATCACAACCCTCACCAACACGATAAAGAGTTGATCCATGTCAAAGTGAAGAATTTTGAATTGGAACAGCAGTGCGCGAAACTAAATCACGAATTGGAAATGGCTCAGAGTAAATTCGACATGGTAAATGAAGGACAAATGGCTCTGATTGAGTCATTGGTGTCGCTCAAGGTAGAATTGGAAGAGCTCAAGCAAGAAAATGTGCAACTCAAGAAGAATGCCACCATAAAAGATTTAGCACTAGTCAAGAAGAGGCCAGCAGCTATTAGACGGCATAGTACAGTAGGTGTTGTGTCTAAAGATGTGGATGGCATGGTTCTGCAAGATTTCAAATCGCCTGTAAAACCGGCACTACCTGAGGCTGTATTAGCTTCAACCGCTGCACTCTCAACCACTACATCTTTAGCCAGTACAGCTTCGATCACGAAAAAACCCGCGAAAAAGAAATCATCTGCCACCTCAATTTATGGACGCATGTTATATGCATTTTCGAAACAAGCATATCCCAGTCAAGCTGTTGAACATACCACTACTACCACTTTTACATAGTCTTGATCTGGTTTTTGTATATCTGTAAATAATAATATACTACTCTTTATATCACCATCGCGACATGAATAAATACATCTTTATTGTCAACCTCACACTGTGTTACAGTCTGTTGTATAATTGTTGTAAGGTTGCACCACGTTGATTTGTAAAGTCGAGATGAACTACTACTACAGAAGAAGACTTTTTCTTTTTTCTTTTGTGTTTCAGTATCAAATCAATAAGCAAAAGTCAAATAGGGTGTTCAGAAGGCTTCCATTGAAGGCGAGACGAAAACAACTCGACAGATGACCGAATCAGTGGGGACTATAAGCAAGTCAATCTAGAATACGCCACAGATGACAACTTTGGCGATCAAGCCAGTATAGAAACAAGACCTACTACATCACCAAACATGGAGATGTAGAATGGAGCTTCAGGTAAGACATGTATAGCTTATTGATGTGACAAAGCCGTTGCTAATAAACAGTAAACACATAGATTATATATTTGAATTCACCAAAAGAGGCTATTAATTTCGTTGCCGCCTTTGCAACGAAACGAACGACAGCCTTATGTCAGTACTAGATCAGAGCAAATCAGTTTACAATCTTCGAGCGGTGGATTTGCATTTCAAGCATGCAAACCTGGAACCAAACATTCATGGCCCTAATTATTTCGGCCTTTGCTGCGAAAAATGTTACAATGCAAAGAAGAGTACAGCACCTATTCAAGAAAAAACACATCAAACGTATCTCAAATCAATCTTTCGCAAACGTGATCCCAAAATGATGATTCCAATGTTCACTGCATTTCATGCAAATGGACGTGCAAGCGTAGAAAGCTGTATCAAACACATCGATGGAGATTGCACAATACGAAGGAAAAACCATTAATTACTGCCAGATATCTCAAATAATTGGAATAATTCAAAGTACTGTGACATCTCTTGTAAGCACACATTGTCATAGAATGTCCACCAAAGCCATTAAAATGTTGGATCCGCAATACAAAACTTGCAGAAATCAGCTACCTACCTTGACGCATCTCAATTTTCATTTCAAAGTATGCAATAATACGTTCCGCACAAGTCGGCTTTACAGAGATCATTGTTTCGATATTCATGGAGCGAGGCTAGTATCCCTCAATGAAGCATTACATCTCGGCAGTGATCGCCAACTAGAAAGAAAGCAATTCATACTATTTAGCAGATACAACAATAATGATCTTTCAAATTGATTCAGTATCTTCAATAATCCAAACGTTGCACACACAAAAGCCTATGCATACTTGATCACTTTGCAAAAAGAAAATTATCCCTTGTTCTGTGCTTTATGTACTCTCATTCATGAGTTTCACCTATTATATCTGACAACAGAACAAAAATCCTTTTATTCTCAGCAACAACTCTTTGCTAAACCACAACTGAGCTACGCATAGTCAAGCGGTTTTTAATACAACGTTTTCCAACGTTACATCCATTGATCTATTACTCGTAATCACTTGTAATTAACAGGCCCTCACAGAAACATGCTACTGTCAAAGCTCTAGCATTAATATTTCAAAAATGCGATTTTCGATGGCCCCAACCTCGAAATCGAAATCACTTTTGTTAGGGCGTCTTTCTATCGCAGGTTATAGCCCAACATCAATGCCGCAAATGATACTACTGTAACTGTCTAACAGATTCATTGGTGTGGAATACATCCACTATGATCTGCATTCCGACAGTTCATCCAGTTACCAGATTTAGATATAAACTGTATGTACACTGGATTAGATGTACGATATCGATTTATACTATAAGAAGATATGGACTTCAGATACGCTAGTACTATAAGATTCATACTATATAAGATATAGGCTATAGATGGCACCACGGACATGGATGGCACTATAGACTTATACTTGTATTCCGACATTGACTACGGATGTTTACCATATCTGGATAGGCACCAAGATTAATGCAATATGAGCTTGTTGCTTCAGATGTGCACTTTATGATCCACGCTATAAGACACATGCTTATATCCGTGATACTAGCTACAGATACTTTATGTACTACAGACTTGTACTATATATGAGACATGCTATAGACATGCATATGATATGCTATAGACATGCCATATATCCAGATACATGCTAAAGATGTATGCTTAGCGATATAGACTCAGATATGTACTATTAATATAGACTAAGAAGACTGTACCTATCGGATACATGCTACTAGATCGATATTAATTATCCTTATGGAAAGGATAGATCAGGGTACTTCGGATGAGAGTCTAATTATTCATCCAGACAGAGCTAAATCATGATTAGCTTGCTGGAGTTGTCTTTTAGCATGATTAGACATTAGTTGATCTGAGTTGACTTATTTGTCAATCTAATTAATAGAACTTTTATCCATTGTTATAGTATATAAGAAGGACCATCTACCTGGCCAGTAGAGAGACTTCAGTTTACTTTACACCTGTCAGTTTGATAATAAAACATACCTTTATCAAGTTGACATTACTGTTTTTTTATTCTTTTTTTTCCGTGAATTTTAGTCTATCAAGCCTCAAATTCCACAATTGGGTTCATGCAGCCAGTTTGTCTGCAAAGAGATTGCGAAATCAAATAAATCTATAATAGCACTGCTGCATTGATGGCTGAGGAAAAGGTATACTGCTACTCCTTAAAACATACAATGTCGCACTATAGTTTTTAGCAATTATAACAATCGTCTGGTGGCGGCTTGACCAGAATAATACTGTTGTAACAACAACACAAACAACACTGTGTTGAAGTAGTATATATTATATAACTTTCCTTTTATGATAAATTTAAAAGACATTCCTCACATCAAACTATTGCGAAATGAATGCTAGAATAAATGCTTATACCTTATCATACTTTTAAATAAAGAAGACTATAATTTGTAACTATTTGGATACCTTTTGATTACAAACACAAAGTAATGCTAAATGACAGCTCAATAGGAGATCAACTAGCTAGAATCCTTCGGTGCTTCAATCTCTGGGCCAATCAAATCGCTTAAAAACTCCGCTGACCTAAAAAAAAATTTGCGAGGGTTTCCCCCTGTTTTGATGTGAGGCAAAATTTTAAGCTCCGCTATATATATAGCAATATAGCTGTTACTATCATCAAATTTCCCTCAGGTGCTAGAGCATGCCTTACTTACACCACCTAGCTTTAAATTCAGGCATTGAGACCCTCAATCATCACTAAAGTAAGTAGCGATAACCAAGTGGAGGCAGCCTATCTACCTCCTAGCCTCGGATAGAGTCTTGTTGAGCTTCAGGGATAGGCACATCCACACAACGTAAAAAAGGTATGCTTCAAAGAAACATAAACATAATAAAAGAAAAGAACATAGTACAATAGGAGTATAGTAGTACGTAGGCAAAAAAAAGGGATACTCACACAAAGTGAATCAAAGAAAAGTATAACAAACACAACATCAGAGAAGTTCAGAACATCTCGTTGTTGTGGCAAGAAAAATGCATACATAAGCAACGCGCTTGGTAGTAATAGTCGGCCGTAAAGCAACATGACACAAATACGCAAAGTGGTATTATACGTTTGCGATACGACATAATGACTAATGTTGTTTCCTGTAAAGCTACAGAGGAAACACTACCAATAAAAGAAGAAGAAGAAAAAAGCGCAACAAGGCAAACATGATGAATGCATTATTACGAGAAAGGAAGCAATAATATAAGCACTCAAAGAAGTTTTATATCACTGCGACCAGAAGAAAGAAGATACTTACCACTTACCACAGCCATAGATAGACCAGAAGAGTATAGGCAATCACCGGAGACAGATCAGAGAACAAGCATGCACCAAGTACAGTAGACCAGGAAAAACCAGATTAGCAGCAGCAACACCAGCCCCATAGAAAAATCGAAGAATGAACAACATCAGAGACCAGACAAAGACCAAAGAAGCAGCCACCAGACATGATGAACCAAAGAAGCAGACAGCAGAGGTAGCAGAGAAGTAATGGCAGCAAAACCCGCATCAAACAGTCAAAAAGAATTATCAAAACCTAATATATAAAATTCAATTCGTGCTAATTCCACGCCTTCTTCCAATGCTCGTTATTGAACGGTACCTAGCGTATTCCACTTGAAAGAAGCAGTGTCAAGTCTTTCTAACAGTACAAGGCAGTGTTATCAGAAGCTAGAGTGTCACTTTCAATCAAAAGGGTTCCAAAACCAACATGGTTTGATACTAAACGCGTTTTGCAAAAAGGGTTAAAAAAAAAACGGGGAATGGAAAAAATGAGGGGGCACCTTACCCGACGTCACGGCCAGCAGGTTTGGCCTCAACCTTTTGCCGTGGCAGCCGCAACTGCTGCAGTTTAATTTAAAATCGTGCAGTAGTAGGTATTTTCGTGTTCAAACTTGACTTAATCTCACATCCTTTAAACTCTTTTGGTAAATTTGATTATGAAAACTGTCGTTGTCCCACCCGACTTTCTAATACATCTCTAGAGGACTAAAGAAGCCGCACCAAACGATGCTGATTACTCTCAGCTTTCAGACCAAAAGTAATGAGCAATTTTCAAAAATATGAAATCAGGTTTTCTGTAAATATGTCAAAATCTAGCATTTGCAAGTCTCATAGAAAGAGCTTCTAATGTTGCATATCATCTTTACGGTCAATTTGATCTAGTATGTATCATAGAAAAAGTCTTCATTCTTAAGGTGAAAAACGCGATCGTTTGATTTTCAAGAATTTTCCCTTGCTAATACTCATGGAAAAATGATGATTTTCATGAATTTGCAATGATCCAAAAAAAAATTGAGATAAGACATCAATATGCAAAGCTTAGCCAAGAAGAGTCGTTTGGGGCTATTCCAAGCGTCCAAAACGCTATGTGGCATCAGTTATTCGTGCTTGAAAACGGCTAGATCTGAACAGGATTCGACCTAAAACGACGACGTCGTAGATTCTATTTGTTAAGCACAAAGAATAAAAGAATTATTATTTGTAGCTTATAAAAAATGTTCGATATTATAAAAAAAAAGGATTGACTTATTTGAATAAGATCAGACACAAAAACTAAAGATTTATTGATGAAGACAAGAGTTATTCTATTTATACTAAGTTCTGAATGCCAAAGTAGCAATTTATCTTGTACAACGCTTATCACATCTGGTGAACCTCAGTATTTAGATAACTGAGATGCACTTCACTTATCATAGCTTGTCCATGTTGTTGCACAACACAGACATATCTACCCATCAAGAATACCTTAATCTTTATAGACAGTTGTAGCCCTTCTGGCACAACATATACTATAACAATGGATAAAAGTTCTATTAGTTAGATTGACAAATAAGTCAACTCAGATCAACTAATGTCTAATCATGATTCAGCTTTGCCTGGATGAATATATAGACTCTCATCCAAAGCACCCTGATCTATCCTTTCTATAAGGATAATTAATATCGATCTAGTAGCATGTATCCGATAGGTACAATCTCCTTAGCCTATATCAATAGTACATATCTGAGTCTATATCGCTAAGCATACATCTTTAGTATGTATCTGGATATATGGCATGTCTATAGCATATCGTATGCATGTCTATAGCATGTCTCATATATAGTACAAGTCTGTAGTACATAAAGTATCTGTAGCTAGTATCACGGATATAAGCATGTGTCTTATAGCGTGGATCATAAAGTGCACATCTGAAGCAACAAGCTCATATTGCATTAATCTTGGTGCCTATCCAGATATGGTAAACATCCGTAGTCAATGTCGGAATACAAGTATAAGTCTATAGTGCCATCCATGTCCGTGGTGCCATCTATAGCCTATATCTTATATAGTATGAATCTTATAGTACTAGCGTATCTGAAGTCCATATCTTCTTATAGTATAAATCGATATCGTACATCTAATCCAGTGTACATACAGTTTATATCTAAATCTGGTAACTGGATGAACTGTCAGAATGCAGATCAGAGCGGATGCACTACGGCCCAACTGATGCTCTCACAGAACATGGACGTGCTCTTTTGGGAACATCGATGTTCTCATGAGCACATTGATGTTCTCATTTGAGAAGGTGTAGTTTTCCACATGAATAAAATGGTTTGAATAGCTAAACTATAGTACTGTAGGCAACAGAGAGACTTTTATTATCTGTAAGATTCATAAAATTATTAAACGTATTATAAATTGCACGAGAAAATGGCAATTTAAAATTACCTAATAACTACTTATTAAAGTAAAAGAATATATTTCAATAAGATATTCGAGTAGTTTAGTGGGAAGAACGTCAGATCCACAACCGATAGGTTGTGGGTTCGACCCCGGTAGAAGAATTCTTTTTTTCAAATTTCTGAAAATCGATGTGCTCGTATAAGAATATAGATGTGCTCACATGGGAACATTTCGGATGTTCTCATAAGAACATCGGCAGACTTATAATAGATCTTTAGGAACGCCGATGTTCCCATATGAGAGCATTTTTCACCTTTCGGTAACATCGATGTGCTCATTTGAGAACATCAAATAGATTCTCATATGAGCACGTCGATGTTCTCATGAGAACATCAGTTGGGCCGTAGTGATGTATTCCACAACTACTATGTTGAGATGGTATACATACATAAATAGCAGGCCACTAGGGCCTTATTGATTGCTGGTATAGCTTGTTGAGAGGCCACCTAAGTCGATATGTTTCATGTAGTGTAGGTGGATCTCGACATCTTGACATTAGGGAGATTGAATCTATTGTAGTTCCTGAGGCACTCGTGCACACACAATTTACTGGACTTGTAAATATAGATGTGATGTGATACGATAAACATTATCTACGTTGCTATACTGTAAACGTGGCTTGAGGAGAAAGTGAACGTAGCCTAAGATGCATGTCTGTATGCAACATTATGGTTGTTTGGCAAAGGTTTTGAGCCATAATGGGCATCTCACCACGAACGGCGGACAGCGTTTCCACGCCTAGGGTTGATACTACAGATTTCTTAATAATGTACGATGCAGAGCATCTAAGTCAGTAGACAGAGCTATAATTTACTTATTGCACAAAACAAACTACTACGCCTTAGTTTTAGGCCAAATTCTGTGCAAATCTAGACATTTTCAAGCACGAATAACTCATGCCACAAAGCGTTTTGAGCGCTTGGAATAACCCCAAACGACTCTTCTTGGCTAAGCTTTGCATATTGATGTCTTATCTCAATTTTTTTTTGGATCATTGCAAATTCATGAAAATCATCATTTTTCCATGAGTATTAGCAAGGGAAAATTCTTGAAAATCAAACGATCGCGTTTTTCACCTTAAGAATGAAGACTTTTTCTATGATACATACTAGATCAAATTGACCGTAAAGATGATATGCAACATTAGAAGCTCTTTCTATGAGACTTGCAAATGCTATATTTTGACATAATCACTGAAAACCTGTTTTCATATTTTTGGAAATTGCTCACTATTTTCGGTCTGGAAGCTGAACGTAATTAGCACCATTCGATGCGGCTTCTTTAGTCCTCTAGAGTTGTATTAGAAAGTTGGGTGTGAAAACGACAGTTTTCATAGTCAAGTTAAGCAAAAACGTCTAAAGGATGTAAGATCAAGTCAAGTTTGAACACGAAAATACCACTGCACAATTTCAGATTAAACTGCCGCAGTTACGGCTGCTACGGTACAAGACGACTGAGACCAAATCTACTGGTCGTGACGTCGGATAGGGTGCCCTCTCATTTTTCCGTAACCCTGTTTTTTATCCTTTTTGCAAAACGTGTTTTAGTATCAAACCATGGTTGTTTTGGACACCGTTTGATTGATAATAACACTTTAGCTTCCGATAACTCTGTCTTGTACTGTTAGAAGAACTTAATACTGCTTCTTTGAAGTGGGATATATTAGATACCATTCGATAACGAGCACTGGAAGGCGTAAAATTAATACTAATTGAGTTTGTTTATTAGGTTTTGATAATTTTTTTGCCTGTTTGACGTGGGTGCTGCTGCCATTCCTTTTCTGCTGTCTCTGCTGTCTGCGTCTTTGGTTTATCATATCTACTAGTGGTTGCTTCTCCGGTCTTTGTCTGGTCTCTGGTGTCGTTCGTTCTCTGGTTTTTCTATGGAGCTGGTGTTGCTGCCGTTGCTGCTAATATGGTCTTTCCTGCTCTATTTTCTTTGCTGCATACTCATTCTCTGGTTTATATCTGGTGATTGTCTATACTCTTATGGTCTACCTGTGGTGGTGATAAGAGGTAAGTAACTTCTTTTGTCTTTGTCTGGTCTCTGCTGATGGTGTTCATTCTTTAGTTTTTCTATGATGCTGGTGTTGCTGCTGCTGCTTTTGCTGCTAACATGGTCTTTTCTGGTCTACTGTATTTGGTGCATGATTGTCCTCTGGTTTAACTCTGGTGATTGCTTCTTTGGTCTTTCTCTGGTTTCTGGTGTCGTTCGTTCTTCGGTTTTTCTATGGCGCTTCTGCTGCTGCTGCTGCTGCTACTACTAATCTGGTCTTTCCTGATCTACTGTATCTGGTGCATGCTCGTTCTCTGGTTCATACCTGGTGATTGCGTAGTATCTGGTCTATCTGTGGAGGTGACAAGTGGTAAGTATCTTCTTTGGCCTTTGTCTGGTCTCTGCTGATGGCGTTTGTCCTTTAGTTTGTCTATGGTACTGGTGTTGCTGCTGCTAATCTGGTCTTTTCTGGTCTACTGTCTTTGGTTCATGCTAGTTCTCTGGTCTATATTCTGTGATTGCGTATCCTCTGGTCTATCTCTGGTGGTGGTAAGTGGTAAGTATCTTCTTTCTTCTGGTCGCAATGATATAAAACTTCTTTGAACGCTTGTATTATTGCCTCCTTTGTCATGATAATGCATTCATGATGTTTACTTTGTTACGCATTTCTTCTTCTTTTGTTGGTTATTGCAGTGAAATCAGGTTTAAATAGATTTCACAAAAAAAAATAAAGCAATAGTAAAATACAATAGAAATCAACTGTATTTTATTTTGTGTATAAAATGAACTGAAGATCCTGGAATTGAGTAAAAAAAAGAAGAGTATTTATACATTTGCATCTGGCTTGTAGGATTAGTGATGATAGAGAGCAATAGGTGCTGCTATTGCGATATCTGGCAAATGTTGTTGATGTTTGATTTAAAGTGGTAGTCAATGCAGGAGCACTGGCCATAAGGGTCGATTTGAGTAACCTTGATGGGCTTGGGTGAGCTATCGTCATAGCATGATTTAATGTAACCTTGATGGTTTAAAGTGTGATGTTTGTTATTGAAGCATGGAATCCTTTATCTGGGATATTGTGCAACTATGGCAGCAGGGCATAGTTGTCATATTTGAATATGCTTGTTATTGATTTAATTCTATTTGGATAAAGATACCATCACCTATTACGACCATCATGGGTGTGATTGAATACACTGTGATCAGGAGTGATTCATTCACACGATGTGCGATATAAGCGTGTATCTTTACTTTAGTATTTTTAAATGGGTTTTTGATGTACATTTGAGCGCTTTCATTAATAGATCCAAATAGCATGAATTTGAATGAGTGCTATTTGATGAACTTTGGTTTTCAATTAAGTTGCGTTTGGGTGGCTATTTCATTACAGTTATGTTGCTTTACATCCGACTATTGCCATGCATGTTGCTCATGCATTGATTTTTGATGCAACAACAACGAGATGTTCTGAACTTCTCTGATGTTGTGTTTGTTATACTTTTCTTTGATTCACTTTGTGTGAGTATCCCTTTTTTTTGCCTACGTACTACTCTACTCCTATTGTACTATGTTCTTTTCTTTTATTATGTTTATGTTTCTTTGAAGCATACCTTTTTTACGTTGTGTGGATGTGCCTATCCCTGAAGCTCAACAAGACTCTATCCGAGGCTAGGAGGTAGATAGGCTGCCTCCACTTGGTTATCGCTACTTACTTTAGTGATGATTGAGGGTCTCAATGCCTGAATTTAAAGCTAGGTGGTGTAAGTAAGGCATGCTCTAGCACCTGAGGGAAATTTGATGATAGTAACAGCTATATTGCTATATATATAGCGGAGCTTAAAATTTTGCCTCACATCAAAACAGGGGGAAACCCTCGCAAATTTTTTTTAGGTCAGCGGAGTTTTCAAGCAATCTGATTGGCTAAGAGGTTGGAACAACGAAGAGTTACAGCTAGTTGATTTCCTATTGATCTGTTATCTATTATAATTTTGTGTTTGTAATAAAAAATAATGTATCAAAATAGATACAATTTTGTTAAGCACAAAGAATAAAAGGATTATTACTTGTAGCTTATAAAAAATGTTTGATATTATAAAAATAGGAAAAGACTTATTTGAATAAGATCAGACACAAAAACTAAAGATTTATTGATGAAGACAAGAGTTATTCTATTTATACTAAGTTCTGAATGCCAAAGTAGCAATTTATCTTGTACAACGCTTATCACATCTGGTGAACCTCAGTATTTAGATAGCTGAGATGCACTTCACTTATCATAGCTTGTCCATGTTGCTGCACAACACAGACATATCTACCCATCAAGAATACCTTAATCTTTATAGACAGTTGTAGCCCTTCTGGCACAACAAAAGACATCTCCAGCAAACTAAACATGCTTTTATCCAAAGTACCATGGCCTATCCTTCTTATGAGGATTATTGATATCTGATATATCATTTCTAAACTGGGCCTCTAAATGCATAGAAACAATCAGTTCAGGCACAGGTCACATAAGATCTGTATAATATTTGCTCTTCTAGCCATACCACGACTACCCTCCAGCTTTTTTGTACTATGTTGAAAAATGCGAGAAAGTATATCAGCTAGAATATTGTTTATATTTGAGCAGAACGTAACGTTAAAGGTCAATTCAAAGATGATTTCATAAAAATTCCCAATCATTCAAGTAAGCTTTTCTTGCGAAGGGAAACACAAAAGAACTTTGTTATCATATAGAGATGAAAATTGTTACTCAATAACCACTGACGGTGCTTCGCTAGCAGACGAATTTGATGATCAATACGAATTATAGTTAGGAAAATGAGCACATTTTCAACAGAAAACAAAGGTTTGGGCAGACTTAATCACTTTGTCATAATGAAACTCAAACTGGTCAGAAGCTATTCATGAGGATCCTTCAAGATTCTCAGGAACAGCTTCTGATTTGCATTGTTTGATGTCGGGGCGGTCAGTGATGCAGAGATTAGCTGCTGAATGGATGTTTAGTGGACAAATGTGCCCTTTATACAAGCAAACCGCAAAAACAGGTTGTCCTCGATATATATATGTTATAACCTATTTACTTTTAGACTATTAATGTCATTACATGAACGTAGGCTGAAGAACCACAATGCTGTTGGGATTATTCAATGGGATCACTCAGTGGTTGATGCGGTCACACAAAAGTAAATTGAAATGTTTAAGGGGAGGGGTCCAATATCTGAGAGTGTCATTTTACACATCACTCTTTTTTTTTAATCATGTCTCTTCATTTGAGGACCTCTTCTCGACGTTTATTTCTTGGCCCTACTCTATATAGACACCATATCAACAAAGTTGCTCGGTATACTACATCGTCCTCATCGTCCGCTGACAGCAATCCTTCAGATGGCAACAAAAGTAATGTAGATCCAACTTCATCATCAAAGCAAAGCACACCATCCCCACCCACAAAGCAGCAGGAACAGCAAGAGACGCCCGTTCAGAAGAGCATTGTTGCCACAAAGGCCTATCTAGAGAAACTCCAACATGACATGAAACCTCGACTCGAGCCTTACATAATGAAATTGAACCATGCTTCAGAACAACTAAAGCGCCTTACATCTGACGTCAGTGATTCTAAGGAAGCACTTCAAAGGGCAAGCCGTGCCCTGAATGAGTTGACGGGCTATGATCAGATTGATGCTGTCAAACAAAAAGTCAATAATCAAGGTAATGTATTAACCTGGGTGAGTGATTGTATGCTGATAGCTAAAGGATGTGCGCAAACATTGAACAGCGACATTATTCGAAACCACCCGTGATCAAGTGCAAGCAGCCAAGAGAGCCTATGAAGATGCCATCGAGACTCGATCAACAACGCAGCGAGGCATTAACGAACTATTACAACGCAAACATTTATGGACGGGCGATGATGTGACGAAGTTCACAGAGCTGTATCGGTTGGAACATGCACATTCACAAGCAGAGACAATTGCCAAAGAGAAATATCAAGCTTGCGAAAAGCAAATGGATAGAGAATACATGGAATTAGCACGATCCATCATGGAGCGATACCACGAGGAGCAGCTTTGGAGTGACAAGATTCGCAGCGTCAGTACGTATGGTACATGGGCATTGATGGTGGTCAATTTACTGCTGTTTGTAGCTGTGCAAACAGTATTTGAGCCTCGCAAACGAAAGAGATTGACAGATCGATTTGAGGAACTGTTGGTAGCAAAAGTGGACGAAGAAGAGCAGAAGTTCAAGGGTGTCTTTGAAGCCTTGGACGAAAAGGATCGTTTATTGATGCAACAACAAGTAGCTGTCATGGAGACGTTGAATGCTTTGACTGAGCATCCCTTATTTGATGAAGAAACATTAGCTTCGTTAAAGAGAACACAAGAAAAGGAAGAACAGAAAGCAGGCGTGATGCCTGTGCCTATAGCCCCCGTTTTGCCATCTCCTGTGGTGGTAGCAGCAGCGACTGAGGAATCCACAGTGGATACCATTGGCCAAGAACAAGCAACCCCCACCACATCAATACTGACCGAAGAGTCAGCAACACCAGTGGCTATAGAGGAAAACAAGATTCGACTTGAGAATGAAGAATTACGAAGACTATTGCTCCTCTCGCCAGCCAATTTTGACGATGCGCCCTTTTACAAAGAACAGCCTGCCACTGTTGCTTCCACCATACCCACCCTGCTATCTAACACACTAGCCAATGATGGAACCATTGCAATAGGAAAGCGAGATTTTGTATTATATTCCATAGATTGTGCCTTGGTGGGTGGTCTCTTGACAGCCATCACTGTTTATTTTCTTCGATAGCAGAATAAAGAGCATTAGATATCAACAAGGTTGATTGTGTTTGGTGGGTCGATTGGTTGAGTTGCATATGTACACGTGAAAAATAGCAAGTGGAGGGTATATATATATATATACATAGATTGAAATGTCTTGTGTCTCTCTATCACTAGGGAAATATGTCTATAGACAACAGCTGTTACTACTCATGCCAACTATACACCCAAAATACCAAATGTCACTTGCCTTTTAAATCTACAGGTTGCAGACGACCAAAGAAATCATAAAAATTCGTGTTGGCTTGTTTCTCAAGTTGATTGCGCAAATTGTCGCCTTCTCCCCATGCTGGTATAACGAATGCTGCTGCGTTCTCTTGTGAGCTATGATCCTCGTTCTGGCCTTGAGTCTCTTGTTGGCCCTGCTGATATTCCTGTTGGCCCTGCTGATTCTCCTGTTGAAGTTGACTCTGACTTTTACTTGATTCATCCACTTCTTCAACAGTGCTCAGATCATGCGTTACTTGCTCAACAGCAGCAGCAGCAGCAGCAGCAGCAGCAACAGCAGCAGGTGGGTTCTGATTCAGCTTTTGTAATGCCTTGAATCGTTTGAATCTTGGTTCTGGCATGATATCGCTCGCCTCAATTGGAGTCGAGTGTATACTGGAGCTAATTGATCTGACGCTGGCGGTACTGCTTCGTTTTGTGATGATGGTGGGATGATAGGAGTAGGAGTCCCTCTTGTTGTCAGGGCTGGCGGTGTCCGTTGCTTTATTACCTGTTGCTGCTGCGTTGCTAGATGTGGATAAAGACGCTGATGGTAAAGCTGCCTTTTTCAGAGAAGGTCTTGATGTTTTAAAGAGTCTATTCATAAAGGCACTACGGTACGTGGATGCATTGGTGGTGGGTGTAGTGGTGGTAGAAGATGGTTTGGCATTCGTTGTGAGGGAGATTGTCTTTGTAGGTGTTGATCTCGAAAGTTGAGGTTCTGGTCTCGATGGAAAGACACTAGGGCGTGGAGGTTTCACTTTGGGCACTGTACTTGATTTTCGAGCAGACACTACAATTTGAACTTGATCATCTTCCTCGTCGTAATCATCTAAAAAGGAGCGACTTTTTGGTTTCTCTGGCTGTGCTTTCGGTGCTGTATATGGCTTTATGATGGCTGTTGGTTTTACTTTGGATGGTGGTATGGTGATGGTGTTGGTTTTATGTACAGTCTCTGCTTGGCTCTCAGTAGCGTCAACTTTGCGGGTGGTTGTTTGATGGGCAGAATCGTCATTCATTTGCCTCTTCATCACCGCTTTATCTACTGCTCGTTTATGAGCATCTAATGACTGAATATCCACTTGTTTCACAATATCCTCTGTGCGCTTGTCATTCATAGACTCTGCGTCCATCAACTCGCTGGATTCTTTTGCAACATCTTCACTAGGTACAATTTGACTCGTTGCTACTATTGTAGTTGTTGGTATGGCATCACGCTTCCGCTTTAAATCTGGTCGTCTCAATGCCAATAGCTCACTAGTCAATTTTCTTGTTAGTATGCCAGTCTATTCACTTTAACACTAAGGCATATTACTTCACAGTGCTGTGCTTATCAAACCAATCAAGGTGAGCAGCCTGTGCTTCTTCCAATTGACTAATCTTACTCGAGGCTACTTCATCCCATTTGTCTTGTTGATCGAAAATCCAAAGATAGCCCTTCTTTGTCTTTTTTTCCATGTGGCTGTTTGATGAAATGAAAGGAGAGAAAAAGAGAATGGTGGTTGCCTCAAAATGCGAATTTATTTATAAGGGGACGTGTTTCCTATTGCTCGACTCAATTTTCGCGTAGCGATGCCTTCACCTTGACTAGCAGAGCATTGGATCTGAATACCAGTGAATCGTATTGCTTCAGGATAGATTCAGCTTGCAAGATACGAGCTTCCAACCGCTCCTTTTCTTGTTCCTTTTCCTCTATTAATTGCTGGATACGAGATGTGATTTCGGTTTGCTTAGACTCTAATAGATTCTGCACACCATGTGTGATGCGATAGGTTGTGCTTTCTTGCAATTTCTCGTTCTCCACTGCTCTCTGGAACTTGGTCTTTAGATTAGCCCTCAAGGCAGCAGGGATAGAAGAGGCAAATGAGAAGGCGGTCCATCCAATGCTGAGCAGACCGACAGCTGTGATGCAATTGACTATCATACGACGAGATGGCATGTTGGCAGTAGGATCATCCAGCAAGGGGTTCAAGTAGCGATGTAAAAAGCTGAGTGCCATGTCTTTAATA
This sequence comes from Mucor velutinosus, assembly GCF_035048745.1. Classification (NCBI taxonomy): domain Eukaryota; kingdom Fungi; phylum Mucoromycota; class Mucoromycetes; order Mucorales; family Mucoraceae; genus Mucor; species Mucor velutinosus. The sequence continues at coordinate 812,246 of NW_027041908.1, forward strand.
CTGACACACTTGAACAGCACGACAGTAGCACCCGCTGTTCCCAAGCCAACCAAAGCTACCTTCTTGTCATTCACAAATCGTCTTTCTACCAAAAAGTCTCTGGCCTGTACATTGATGTGAATGCGCTGATGCTTTGGGGTTGCAGGGCTGTGAAGGACGTCTGTGATGATGTTAGCATTCCATTTGCCGAGTCGATCTACGACCATTTGATTCATGTCTTTCATGCATTCTGTTGTATGTTGGCTCGCATGTTCCTCTATTTGATCCACTTGAGATTCCACATGAGAGGCAAGAGCGCCTGCGATGTTTTGTGCGTATTGCCAAGACAGATGAATGCCAGGGAAAGTGACAGATGCAATGCACTGATCAAGCGCCTCGTCTGATGTTGCGCTGGCGATGGCTTTGGATGTGTTGCTTTCAATGCTCTCCAACGAGCTGATTGCCAGTTGCTGAATTGACTCCTGGAGTAAATCTGCTGTCTTTTGCAAATCTCTCATGTCAGGCAAGAACGTGTCCTCTAAATTCGTCACAGCATCGTCCAACTGAGCCTTTGACTTGTCTTGGTTTGCAGTAGCGAGGATATGCACATCTTGCAGCACATTTTGGAGGTAGTGTTTGGCAGGCACAAGTTTAGAGACACTACGGTTGAACAGCACAAACGATCGCAAGCTTTGTTCCAGATTGGCAAAGTCGGGGTCATTGGTGTGATGAGCAGCACTGACGAAATGCACCAACTCCTTGGCTTGAGCAAAAGTGGATGGTGATACAAGCTCAATCTGTTGCAGGATCAGGCGTTTGCAGCGTTCCTTGTCACGGATATTGTCGAATCGATTGACCACAATAAAGATGTGCTTCTTTTCTTGTGCTGCATTCATCAAAAACTCCTTGCCAGACAGTGTAAAGTGATTTTCAGCGCTGACGACAAACACCACCACATCGATTTCCTCTTGACGTGCAAAGATGGATGTTGTTTTCAATGAGTCTGTATTCAAACCAGGCGAGTCGATCAATGCCACATTGACAAGATCGTTGTGTAGCAAGCTTTGTTGTGTCAATGCCTGTTGGTTGCGAGCCGTGTAAATGTTGAGCATCTTGTAAGGTATGTCCTCATCAATGAGGGTTTTGTAAAGATGACGAGATTCAATGGGGTGGTATGTTTCCTGGTTGGATGGGTCGTATGTGGCAGTGTCTATGACGGCATGGATTATGTCGTCTTGTTCCGTGGTGTAGTCATTGGAGGAGGAATAGACTTGACAAAAGATGGATGTACAGGGTTGTTGATCCACTGGCAACATGTCCTTGTTCAATAAGGCATTGACCAATGTAGATTTACCAGAATTCAAATCACCCGTAATCAGCACTTTGGATAAAGGGTCTAATACTCTAGCCTTCAAATGGCTCAGATGCTGCAAGCATGCCTGCCATGTCGATGTTGTCTGTGCTGCACCATGTGGTGTTTGTTGCTGCTGCTGCAAGACATGGAGATCCGAGCTAGACATGTCAGTCTCCATCTGCTCCATCTCATTCAGGATATCGCTGGTCTCAGCAATATGGCTCAATACATTTTGGCAATTGGCCTTGTAGTCTTGATCCGTTTGTTGATATGTCAAAGTCATGATGTTGTCTTTTTTTTTTTTTAAAAGAAAAAATGAAATAAAATTGAAACAAAAAAAAAAAAGAAGAAAAAAGGGTTGTAATGCAATCGAGTGGAGTTTACCAGGTGCCTGGGACCATTTTTCAAATCGCAAGAACCATCGAAATTATGTCATGTATGTACAAGTGCCAAGATCACTTTCTAGAACTCTGCTTTGGTCCAGAGTGCCATGCAAACGATGTTGTGAATGACAACAAAGACAGCTAATGTACAATAACCTGCGAGTAGTTTGAATCGCATTCGAACGGTCAACAGCCACGCAATCATGACCCGATCTTATACTGGAGTGTGGCTTCCTGGCTGTCAAATGCATTGTGCAAGTCAGTCTGTGGTTCAGAGCAATTGCTTGGTGTATGGAAAGCCATGCAAGTGCAAAAATACAGGCCTGGTATTGTGATTTGCTCGATGTTTGTGTGTTTGGCATAAAGTCGAGAAGCAGCAAATAGCCTCTATAGAGCCCTACTTATCCAAGTTGGAATCTCGCTTTATAAGCGGCTGTCATTACTTTGATACCCTCTATGAACAATCTATAAGCATGAATTTAGGTGTTGTGCGATTCTCCACGCCTGCACCTATAAAAACAATTCATATATGGGCAAACAGCATCCCTGCATTCACTCTTATTACCCCAGATTATGCAAAATATAACAAAACCTCTGTGTACTTGAACCGCGTTTTCTCGTGATAGAAGCTGTTTTAAGCTGCCAGAGTAACGCTAAACGATTGCTTTCACCCAACACTTACTTGCTAATACAATTACTCAACTATTTTCAGACCAAAAAAAAAAATATCGCCAAAAATCGACCTCAAACCATGAGGGGTGTGCCTCATGGAAAACATCAAGAAATCAATCGATCGCATTTTTCATGCCAAAAACGAAGACTTTTATTATGGCATACATTGAATCAAAATGTTTCTCTCAAGTCAATGCAGCCCCTGAAATCACTTTTGTAAAACTTTCATATGTAAATTCTCGACATTTTTATCAAAAACCTCATTCCATATTTTCCAAATTTGCTCGACGAGTTTGTTCAAAACACCTTTTATACTTAACACCATCAGATGCGCCTTGTAAAGTACTCTTGAAAAGCATAAGGGAGTATGGGATGATCATTTCATTTTATATAGTCGAATGTTGCAAAATAGCTCTTTTTTTTTTTTTTATTTTTAAATTGTGTTTATTGATTGAGCCGCGTACACTAAGAGTAATAGGTCAGAGTGAAGAGGCGGGTGCAATTGAGAAATGAAAAAAATATAAATATAAATGGAAACTAAACTAAACTAACAAAAGGAACTATCTAACTATCTAAATTACAAGAGGGAATGGATTTGATCTTCATCCACTGTCTGTCGGACAGTGGAGTGGATATGTACCAGAATCGCCTCAGGGACAAAGATAGTGCCGTCAAAAACAAAGCGCATATGGGCTAGCCATATTTGAGACAGGGTGATGAGTAGGATTCTGTATGGATGCCTTTGACTTGGGAGTACCAGATATCTGAAAAGTCCAGGGACAGAAGAGCCTCTTTGATGTCAGTGATGGACGTGGTGGGCCATAGGAACTCAAAAATGACGCCTTGCCATACCTTTTCTTTGGATGGACAGTCAAAGAGCAGGTGGCTGGCAGTTTCATTGGGAGACAAGCAGACAGGACAATTGTGGGACTCGAAAAATGCAGGCATCATGTAGTGTAATCTGCTTCTAGAAGGGATACAGCCTGCGATGAATCGGTATATCACATTACGTTGAATGTAGGTAAGAGACAGAGACCAAAAGAATTTCCAATTAGCAGCAGAGACATTTTGCAAGACCAAGGGCTGTTCCACCGACGACAGTACAGACAGACGAAATGTTTTGGCGGAAGCCTGAGCGTTTCTAAGAGATTGGCCATCGTGCAGACAAAATTGATCCACCAGCGGCGCAAAAGAGACTCCAGGATCTACTACAGGGGCTGGATTACACACTGGGAGGAAGTAGGGCTGGAATTTAAGAGTGCCAGATGCGAGGCCTCTGAACACTGTTGAAGGAGCTCTCTTCCACCTGAGGAGGGAAGGGTCACGAGTGTCTCTCCAATGTACAAAGTTAAGCCGGGCATCGTACTGAAATACATCAGAAACCATCATCTCTTTGACTTTAAGAGGAACAACCAGTGAGGAGGATGGAGGAACATAGAAAGCCGCCTGTAATGGAAGAGCCATGGCAGTTGCAGAATTGATCGGTGCCGCATCAAACAACTTAGGAAGATAGTCAACTGTACGATATAACATATCGACAGTTCCCGTGCGTTGCTTTTTCAACCCCTTAGTACGACGAGCAGAGGGAAATAGCAGCGGGATTTGATGGTGGGGGTAACCATTAACATTGCGAATGTGGTAGCTTAAGAGGTACGACACAGGATGGGAATCTATGACATCTTGATCTTGAACCAGTAATGGGTGGAGCCAACGAAAATACAAAGCTGAAGCTTGTATTTGGATGTCTACAACACCGAGACCACCTTTGTCCTTTGGTAGAGTCCACACCTTCCAAGGGATGACGGGGAAGATGTTTCTTCTCAAGAACTGAATAGCCAGAGAACGCAGCTGCTTGAAGTCAGCTTGAGTCAAAGGCGTAACACGCAGGATGTACCATAGCTTGGAGAGCAAAAGAGAGTTCAGCACTGTAGCCTTTCCAACGACCGACAGGGAGCGACCAGAATGAATCTGGATGGCAGTTTTGATCTTTGTTACCAAAGCACCCATAAAGTGAACTCGCTGAATCCTACTTTGGACGAGAGGAAATCCCAGATAGGTCAACGGTTCATCGTCCTCAACAGAATGGAGATGTGTGATACCCATTTGTGATAATGGACCATCCCACATATCCCATGTATCCCGACCAGACACTGAAAAGGCTTCCACCTTGGCATTATTGAACTTGGCGTTGGAGGCAGCACAGTAACGAGCCATATGGAGCTGTAACCGAGTCAAATCATTGGAGTCATGGATAAACACCAAAGCGTCATCAGCATAGCACAGGAGTTTTGTTCGTGCAGTACCCATCAAGTAGCCTTGAAATTGGCGATCATGCAGGATTGCAAGCAGAAAAGGTTCAAATGCCAAGTTGTACAGTACAGGAGAGAGAGGATCCCCCTGCTTCAAGCCTCGAAGTTTCGCCACTTCAGTTGACAGATGGCCATTGATGTTGATACGTATGAGGTTGTCACCCATCAACTTGGAGATACACTTGATAATAGGGCGAGGAAACCCAAATTTCCCCAATACCTTCCTCAAATATTCCAAGTTCACCCGATCGTATGCCTTTTCTTGATCCAGAAGAAGACCGATGTCATAATCCAAAGTGTTAAAGGAAGGATCATTTTCCTGTTGTTCAGCGATGGACCATTTCCGTTGAGCATCTTCCATTAGGAGCTGGCAGATCATTCCATTTTCAGCAATGAATCGACCAGGAATAAACCCAAGCTGATGTCGGCTGATCAAGTTGGAAGAGACTTCCATGATTCGACGGTTGATATTGCGAGTGAAGAGCTTGTAGTCTGAATTAGCCAGAGACAGAGGACGGTAGTTCTTCATTTCAGCTGGATCGCCTTTCTTGTAAAGCAGACACATGACGGATTCGTTCCAAGATGGCGGGAACTTACCCTTCTTTAAAGCTTCATTGTAGACTAATTGGATGAGATCATGGAACGGTGGAAATTTCATTACCAAGTACAGGATTTCATAAGGTAATCCATCAGGTCCAGGACTACTCAAACGACGAGTCTGCTTGCTATCGGTCAAGAGTTCCTCCACATCAATCGGCATCATCAATGATTCCTGCTGCTCGCTGTTGAGCTTCAAATGACCTGGGATGTTGCGAATTATAACACTGAGGGAGGTTGAATCCAGAGCCTCCGGTGTGAACAGTGAGGTGTAAAAGTTGGTAGCAATGTTGGAGATGCTAGGTTGATCTTGACATAGATCGCCAGTTGTAGGGTTCCTGAGTTCCACAATTGAACGACGATTTTCTCGAGACACCACAGAGCGCTTCAGGAAGCCTGGAGATTTCTCACCATGTTCCCGCCAAAATTTTCCTGCCTTCAAGATCTCTATTTCTGCAAGAGAGTGCTGGAGAGATTGAATCTGTTGATTAACCGTGTCCAAGCCTTGAAACACCAAGCCTCTTGTCTTCTTATGCCGCATCATCTTGTTTCTCTTTGATAGCAGTCGGTGTAGCTGTTGTTTCCGCCAGTTCAAATCCTCCATTTGATACTGTTTGATAAACATCTTTACTTCGGCTTTGATCCAATCCCATTGTTGTTGGGGAGTGGAGAAACGCTTGATTTCTGCCAGACGCGCCTCACTATCAATGAGGAATTCTGCCAATGCCTTCCTAAATGTTTTGTTGCAAGCCAAGAACGGATTTGCCTTCCAGTTACCAGGGCCACGGCCATTCGCATCTTGATATCGAAAAGAGAATCCCAAGAGTTCATGGTCGGTCCAGGCAGGAGACAGATACTGCTGGTTGGTGCTAGTGACTAGATGATGGGCGTTTGAACTACAAAAGATGTAATCCAGAATCCCTGAATTGCTTCCACTATGCCATGTGTTGTGTTTGTCTTCCCCAAAAACGTCAATAAAGTAATCATCGAGTAGATCGGTCCATTCTACTGGTGCACTGGTGAGGGTGCCATCGACTCGACGATCCTTGTACTGGTAGTTGAAGTCTCCCATGATAAAGACGGTGTTTGTTGTAGTAGTAATAGTTTCTTTGACAATTTGTGTGCCAATGAGTTCTGAATAGAACGCTGATCGGTCGGTGTGAGCGGACGCACGACCGTAAATATTAAGTATTGTTGCTATTGGTGGTGAATTGGGTGAATTTTCCAGGTCTCGAGTAAGATGAAGGGAAGCCAAGATAAATCGACCCCCATCAATGCCTTCTGAGATGTGTTTGAGTGAGTAATGAGTGTTGAGGGAAATGATGCCGCAATGTTGAGTCCAAAGACTCGACTTGCAAGTAAATTGAGTGTTGAGTATGTCTATAAATGTGTTGTCTGTTGCATGTGTTTCTTGAAGCACTAAGATGTCATATCCTAATGTTCGAAGATATCTAATAAATTGTTGTCTTTTTTTGGTGTTATCTGTTTTTTTTAGGCCACGGCAATTGAGGGTGGCTATTTTCACTGTATTTTGCTGATTAATCATATTAATGTTGGGGAGGTGAAGGAGGGCCTGTCAAGCCGAGTTGATGTCCAGTCTCTACTTCATTAGATGCAGCTTGTTGTTTGGCAGAACTAACATCATCCGCGCCATTAAATTTACCGATCTTCTTCGCAGGGCGTTCAGGGCGCTCCTCTCGTTCATTAGCAGAATGGGTAGAAGAGTCGTACATGATAATATCATTGGAAGCCCCTTTCCCATCGACTTCTTTAACTTGGAGTTTTGGAAGATCATCCATTTGAACATCTCTATCAACTACCTGCTTTCTAGCACCTGTTTGACTATCAGCGTCACCTTGAGTGCTACCTTGCTGGGTAGCAGTAGTTCGATTATCGGAATCACCTTGGGAACCACCAGATGCAACATCCTGGCCTTTTCCTTGGGCATTACCTTTGTTTCCAACTGGAGCACCACCAGGAGTTACTTTGGAGCCACCCTGAGTACCCTTTTTACCCTCTTTGGCCACCTGAGAGCCCTTTCGGGGTTTGGCAGGAGTGTTTTCCACCGCACGGACCTTGTTTGGGCTGTCATTGCGACTGCAGTTCTTCACCACATGTCCAGTTTCATTGCAATGATGGCAGCGGACCCACTTCTTGTAGTCAGGACAATCAGCCCGACAGTGTTCAGAGCTCTGACAATTACGACAGAAAGCCGGCATTTGATCCCATTGGAGTAAAACTTTTCTTTGATCCGAAGCTGTCAAATCCCAGACAATGACACGACTGAGTTTCTCCAAATGGCGATGACCAGGGCAAGATTTCCCAACGGGATGTAACTCTTGACATTCATAACCAGGGCTGGAAGGAACCGTTAGATTAAGTGTAGCATAACCTTCTCCTTGATAGATCCCATCAGTTCTCGAGATGCCGTGATCCAAGACATCCCCGAACGCAGAAAGTCGGGCAGCCATTTCCTCCTTCAACTGAAGGGCCGGCAAGAAAGGAAGATTCTCCAGGGTCAGTTTCACAATCGTAGCATCAGCATGGTACGAGGCAAACCCTTTCACAAAGGTGCCATCCTCTAGAGTGATACCTTCTTCAATGAGAGTCTTACGACCTTCGCTGTTGGGCAGCCACATGGTTTCCAAGAAGGCATGGTTGAGGTAGTGTCGAGGTTGTTTCCGGTATCCAAGAAATTCTTCATACATGTCTTCAGCATTAGAGGCTTCGTTGAATTGAAGAAGAGCCTTGTTCAAGAGATTGCGATCCTTGATAGGTGTCAGATCGATGAAGACGGAATCCTGTTCCACGCCTTTGAGGAATGGACGGATAACCGCCTGAGGAGGTGGCGAAGTATCCCCATTGATGGCCTGTTGCGAGGCCTCTGCTTCCGTTACAGGTCGTTTGACGATAGTGGGATTGAAAGAGACGATGGATTGTTGTTGTCTGTTGTTCCCTTTGCGGCGTGAGTTAACCACATGAGTCCACAACAGTGGAGCCGCAGTGTCAGCTTGCGAGGAACGTTGATGTACTTGACTAGTGTCTGACATGCGAAAAGGGATGACAAAGTAAAATAGATTGACAAAATAGTTGATAAAATAGATTGGCAAAATAGCTCAATCAAGTCGAGACTGATTAAGATCTGGCTAATCTGAATCAGTTGGAAAGCGAGAATTTAATGATCGTTAACTGGCAATGCCAATGCCCTTCTCTATCATGAAATCAATCGATGTGTGCGATGCTAACAAGAAAGGGGTTGCGAATTGAAAAGTAGTAGAGACTGATATGACTCTATTCAGTTGCTTTCAAGAATCATTTCTGTTTTTGGTACATTATTGGTTGCAAATTGCTCGTCCCAATGCATATAATTGTGGGATCTGTGAAACTATTGCCCTATTCTACTGCGCAAATGTCGTATAGGATGATGACATTTGTATCAAGTAACAGTATATTGTAGTTATGGATGGACACGCTGCAATACAACGAGTTCACACCTGGCTCGTAGCCAATGCAATAGCATACGATGATGGAGAGCTTAGGTGCAGACACACTCAATGTTGGGAAAGTAAGAATCTTTACAAGATGGTCAAGACTGTAGCTGGTAGAGTCTCTGATATTCTGCAAATCAGATGTTCAAAGCATTACGTAGACTGCTTCTCGTTGAAAATGATCCATTTTAAACGATTCTGCATCTGCATTGGAATAAATAGACATGAGCAAATGCATGTACAAAATGCAATCATTGGCATGTTCCTTTGAAACTCTTCCATTATATCATTCGTACATGTTTCCATAATGGAAGGCTACACAAGAAGAAAAAAAAAAAAGTTTCTGATTTGCGGGCAAATCAAATGGCGATTGTTCTGATCGCAGTAAAACTAGAAAGTGGAGTGTAGATCATTGTCTGGATCATTTTCTTTCATCATGATATCATCCTTGTCATTATCAGATTTCTCCTGGATCAAAGCTAAAAGCGCTCAGTAACCAAACTTTCTGATCAATGCTAACTGCAACATATTCTTGACATTGGATATACAAATGGAACATATGAAATCATGCATAATGAATTTTAAATAGCCGTTTCCATTTTGTTTCTTGAAATATTAATAGAATCACAAAAGAACACAAGAATACAAGCATTTCGTCATTTTGACATACGGACAATATAAATTGCTTCAACACATAATTTCTTTCTTTTTTTTTTTTCTTGTTTCCTTTTTCCCTCCTTCCTCTGCTTTCTTTTCAAATCAGTTTTTATTGAAATGTCCACTGCTTCAACTAGGCAAAAGAATTTAATGGATCAGCATCAACAAAGGGATATTACCATTCCAACAGTCAATGATCCACAAACCAACATGCATGATAGACAACAGCAACATCTACTGAAGCCTGTGTTGGATTTACATGAAAATGCAGCCCCTCCACGCATGATGCCTAAAAGTGCATCCAACCAAGCACTGCCCACCAAGAAACGAGGCGTGCTGAATCGATTTGAATCCGCTCCTCAGGATGGTTGGAAAATGATCAAAAAATGGGTAGGAAATTATAGACAACAATCCAAGAAACAACAATTGCAGTCCATTGCAAGCATCGAGCGACAAGCAGAGTACAACACGCTGGGCCCTCTGTTGATGGCAATGCATTTCTCAAGAGACGAAGACGGCAAGAAGCGCATTCCTGTGTTGCTCGACAACTTGACCGTCAAAGTGACCAAATTAGAGACCAAGAAGAAAGGCACCGTGTTTAATATCAGAGTGCAATACGGCACTGGAGCCAACAAGGTGACATGGTCTGTGTATCGTCGTTACTGGGATTTTGTCAAGTTGCATTATCGATACAAGAAAAAATACAATACCACCAGCAACAATCGAAGAGCAGCAGCGGGAGAAGGCTACATTGCTTCCAGACAACGCACAAAATTACCCAAATTCCCTAGTCTCCCAAGGAACCATTTTCGTAAGCAACGCAAACGGGATTTTGAACGAGGACCCATCAGTCGACAGGAAACCAGCATATCCCTCGATACGTCAGAATATGCAACCAATCCAGCCTCCTTAATGGACGAAGATGCCGTCATGGCCATCGCAGCGCCTATTGCCGAAGAGGATGAGTTTGTAGTCGTTAGCAGAAACAGTGCATCTCAACGACCTTCAGCAGCACACATACCAGGGCCGTTAGCAGGAGAGAGCACCACTAGCATGTCACAGATCATGGACGTTGTCAAGGCAGATCGCAATGTACTGCAAGCTTTCGAGACTTATTTGAACCAGTTTATTGCTTCCATCGGGCCACTGGGCTATGTGAATCGACTATGCAAATTTTTGGAAATTTCGGCACTGGGGTTGGCATTGGCAGCGAAATACCCTTCCTCATATCATCATGGAAAAGAGGGCTTTGTGGTCTTTCAGAGTAGAACAGATCGTGATCCAAAGCAATCACGCAAACTTTTGCAAGATGGGCTTGTGTGCTCTGTGCCGACTACAGGTGGAAGAAGACGAAGAAAGCCGAAATGGTTTGTTGTGCGAGAGAGTTATGTGGCGTGTGTGGATGATCCTAGTGAGGTATGTGTGTGTGTGTGTGTGTGTGTGTATGTGTGTGTGTTGTGTGTGTGTGTGTGTGTTGTTGCATTATGACTGCAGACAAGTATTAAACGCGCTTGATGTCCTATAGTGTACCGTCTACGACGTCTTTTTGTTTGACCAGCTATTTGACATTCATCGACTGGCCATCTTTGGCGATAAATCAACACATCATCTCTCAAAAGGCGGCAGAAAGAAGTTTAGTAACGCGTTGGCCAACGCATCTCACTGGGCCTCTGGCAAATCCACGCTCTGTTTGAAGAACATGCAAGGCATCTATCACTTTAGAGCAAAGAACGAGCAACAAGCAAAGCAGTTTGAAGCTTCCATCAATCTCATGGCGGAAAACTCCATTTGGTGCAAAGAGAATCGATTCAAGAGCTTTGCCCCTGTGCGTGATAATACAGCTGTTACTTGGTTTGTGGACGGAAGAGATTACTTTTGGGACGTCTCCGTGGCGTTGGAGAATGCAAAGGAGTCGATATACATTCATGATTGGTGGTTATCTCCTGAACTGGCAAGTTGTTGATAGCTGTATATATAGTATATTGATCTAACATAGCATTACCATCACAGTTCCTGAGAAGACCAGCAGCCAACAACCTGGAATGGCGATTGGATCGTCTTTTGAGAAGAAAAGCGGACCAAGGCGTTAAAGTCTATATTGTCATGTACAAGGAGGTGGCCATGGCGCTGCCCTTATTCTCTCATCAAGCAAAACGGCACTTGCTGTCCCTCTCACCCAACATCTTCGTGCAACGACATCCTTCTCGCGCTTTGGACATTTTCAACAAAAACAGCATCTTCTTTTGGGCTCATCACGAAAAGATTTGTGTGGTTGATAACGAAGTAGCTTTCATCGGTGGTCTGGATAAATGCTTTGGACGCTACGATACACCGGGCCACATTTTGGTAGATGACCTCAAGCCTGAACTAGATCCTACCAACAATCACCCGCAAGTCTGGCCTGGTAAAGACTACTCCAATCCTCGTATCATTGATTTCCACACTTTGGACAAACCCTTTGAAGACAACCAAGACAGAACCAAGCTACCCAGAATGCCGTGGCATGATGTTTCTATGCGTCTTGTGGGGCCTGCTGCTAGAGATGTGTCGCGTCATTTCGTGCAGCGCTGGAATTTCCTGCGTAGAAAGAAGCCCAGTGCGCCCAAACGTCCCACGCCCATGTTGCTGCCTGTGCCTGATGACTATACCAACAGCTTGACCATTGATGATCCTCGTATCTGCCACCCACACACATCAGAAAAGTGCAAGGTGCAAATTTTACGCAGTGTGTCGTCTTGGAGTATAGGCTCTATTAATGATCATGTGGAACACAGCATTCAGACAGCCTACTGCGAATCCATCAAGCACTCCAAGCACTTGATCTACATTGAAAACCAATTCTTTGTAACCTCAACCAAGAGCGGCAACACGGTGATAGCGAACAGCATTGGCGAAGCCATTTATCAACGTGTGTTGCGTGCGCACAACGAGGGCACCAAATGGAGAGCTATTATCATTGTCCCCTTGGTTCCTGGTTTCCCTGCCAATATTGATGAAACAGAAGCAAGTACAGTGCGTCTTATCATGCAGTGCCAATACCTGTCGATCGCACGAGGCCCTGACTCTATTCTGGCTCGATTGCATGCAGCCGGTGTGACCAATACTCATGAATACATCAACTTTTATGGTCTTCGTAACTGGGCCGAGCTAAATGGACAGTATGTCACTGAACAAGTGTATATTCATGCAAAGACTATGATCGTTGACGACATGGCCGTCATCATTGGATCCGCCAACATCAATGAACGTTCCCAGTTGGGCGCGCGTGATTCTGAAATTGCAGCCTATATTCAAGACGACAAGGATCTGATCGACTCTTACTTTGGTGGAAAGAAGGTCAAAGTGGGTCGCTATGCTCATTCGCTTCGTATGCGTCTCATGTGTGAACACGTTGGTTTGGATGTAGATCAAATTGACAGAGAAAAGTACGAGCCGAAGAAGAAGAAGACATCCAAGAGCTATATGAAGCAACGATTATGGGCAGATCGTCACTTGCATGATGAAGACAAGAATGATGCCGTCAACTGCCTGCCACCCTTCATTCAGGTCAACAAGAATTTGGACAAAAACACTAGAGAAAAGGACCAGATTCAGCAGGAAGAGAAAAGTGAACCTCCCATGAGCGAGATAGAAAGAACTAGTACGCGCTTGTCTTCAGATAGTTCAGCTACTTCAAGCAGCAACAACTCGGATGTCGCAGAGCAGAAAAAGTATGGCAGACGAATGAAGAGACGTCTATTGCGTAGAAAGAGCAGTGGGCAACACATCAAGCAAGAAAAGGCTGGTCAAGCGGCTGCTGCTGCCAATGCTATAGCTGGATCAAAACGACTATCCCCAGGCCCTACGCCTCTTGAGCCCGTGCAATCCACCAAAACTCAAGACAGCGCCAACACAACATCTTCTTCCACCGGTGGAAACACTTCCATCTTGTCGCCCACCAAGTCCATTTTCAACAAACACAAGAGCACCAAAGAAGACTATCTTGATTTCTGGATTTCTCTGGACCCTGATACCGACAACAATGGCGATCGCAAAGCTTGGGACGAGAAGCGCAACACGGGAGAACCAAAATCAGATGCACGTGCTGCCAAAGACTTGCCCTATGAACCTGAGTCCAACTATTACAGTAGCGTCAAACTAGAGCCCTTGGATACCGGCAAAAAGACCGTGGGCGATATCTACAGATTGTTGCAAGATCCTCTCACAGACGAGTTCCAGGACTTTTGGCACATGTTGGCGCGTATCAATACAGATCTGTTCCGCCGATCCTTCTTGGTGACACCTGACAACAATGTGCGTACCTGGGATCAGTATCATCACTTTATCAAGATGGCCAAGATGTTCTTGGGCCGAACCGATGCCAAACATGGAGGCACCAAGACAACTGCTGCTGCTGCCAATGTCACAACATTGCCTCTCAATGAAGCCAATGGTGGACAAGATACCATCCGTGAAATCATTCGTCATATTCGTGGACATCTTGTTATTTGGCCGAATCATTTTATGGAGGATGATGATGGTCAAAATGAGTTCTTGTTCAATGTGGATAAAATTGCTCCTTTGGAGATTTTTGATTAAATGTAATATATTATGTATGTTTAATAAAGGTTACTAGAGACCAAATTCTTGAGCATTGAATGTTGATTCTATGTAATTCATGGAGAGTAACATTATGGAATGTATTAAAGCACGCAAGTATTTTTTTTTTTGCCTTGGGCATCTCCGTGGCGGCATCAGATGAATCTGACCAGTGAAAGCTTCCAAGGCATAATTGAGCATTCAAAGCACATTTTGAGCTTCTCGTTCAAAGCTTCAGAGCGATGTGACTCTACAAAACCATGTCCCAGAACGAATTTTTTTACATTTTGAATATTTTTTCTGACAACTTCTCATTACTGTCTTGAAAAGCGCTAACAACCGCTTTCTCTCTTTCTATACACAATGCCCAAGAACACAATTGATCAATTTATATCCAACGTGGTAGATAAACCACATGTTTTCTTTGGCTCCAATCAAAAAATTGTGGATAATGCTCTACAAGTAGCCAAGCATTTCTACGACAATGGTAAGTTTTTTCAAGTGTAATTTCATGGCAATGAACTGACCATTAGTTATACAGTCAAGAAAGTGGAACAAGTTCAGTTCTCTCCCTTTACCGAATTATTAACAGAAGGCTTCGATAATGATCAGATTTGGGAAGAAATTGCATCTCAAAATGAACCCTTTTTGGACTTTGCAAAGACAGCTCTGAAAGAATTCTCAAAAAATCCTTCCTCTACTACACGAAAGCAATCATTTACTGACGACGATGACGAAGAGAGCTTATCAGGACATTCCATGGATTTGGATCAAGCAGAGGATGACGATGAGGAAGCAGATCATGGCTTGGATTTCATGGATCAAGATATGGAAACAGATCAAGATGAGGAAGAGAATGATGAAGAGATGCAAGAGGATAGCAATGACGAAGATGACGATAAGGATGCCGTTGAGCCCGAAGTTGTGGACGCACCAAAGAGGTAATTTAGATGTGATGACCATGGCAACCTGTACTAGACACTCATGCCCTATTATTGAAGCTCTTCTAAAAAGACATCTGAAGTGGATGATGAATTCTTCAATCTGGATGAATTTAACAAATGGACCGATAAACAAGAAGAATTAGACATGATGTCGGATCGTGAGGATCAAGATGACGAATTCGATTTTGATAAAGATTTAGACGAACAAGAAGATTCTGATGAGGAGGAAGATGATACAGAAGCTGCCACAGGTAACTATTTGTGATAATGCACATCAAGGAATCGATCACATCTAACGTTCCATGCATAGAAATGTTGTATGAAGACTTTTTCGGAGAAAAGCCCAAAATGAATGCCAAGCCCTATACACCCAAGAAGAAGCAGATTGAATATGAAGAAGAATTAGTGAATTCAGAGGAAGAGGATGAAGAAGAAGCAGAGGAGGAGGAAGAGGAAGAGCAAGAAGATGGACCTGTGCGTGATCTTTTTGGTGCCGACGACTCTGATGCCGAGGAAGGAGAGAGCGAAGAACAATCAGCATTCCAAAAGCAACAAGCCAGACTCCAAGCGCAAATTGAAGAGTTTGAAGATGAGAATATCCAAGACAAGCACTGGACATTGCGTGGTGAAGCTACAGCCAAAGCCAGACCTGTCAATAGTTTATTAGAAGAAAACCTTGAGTTTGAGCATGCCAACAAACCCGTCCCTGTCATTACACAAGAATCCACAAACACATTGGAAGACATGATCAAGAAGCGTATCTTGGATAACATGTTTGACGACGTGGAGCGTAAAGTGGACCCCACATTACGGCCCTTTATCCCATCAAAGCGAGTGGAGATCAGTGATGAAAAGGCCAAGCAATCGTTGGCTGACATGTATGAAGATGACTTTGTCCGCAAACAAGCTGGTGAAGAAAAGAAGGATGCTCGTGATGAGGCATTAGAAAAGGAGCATGATGAAATCAGCGACATGTTCAAGACGTTGTGTCACAAATTAGATGCACTCTCCAACTTCCACTACACACCCAAGGCAGCCAAACCAGAGATGACCATTGTCAGCAATTCTGCAGCCATCAGTATGGAGGAGGTCACACCTGTAAATGTGTCTGATGCAACATTACTAGCACCTGAGGAAGTCTATGATAAGAAACGTGGTGATGTCAAGGCTGCAACTGAGATGGATCAAGATGAACGTAAGCGCTTGAGAGCTCAAAAGAAGAAGCTCAAGAGAAAGGAGCGCGACATGAAGGAGAGAGAGCAAAAGATCATGCAGAAATACAATCCTCAAATGGGTTCCAGACAAGCAAAGACCAAGGCTGTCAAGGAGCTATTGGGACAAAAGAATGTTACAGTCATTGGCAAAGATGGTCAAAAGAAGACTACAACAAAGCAAGTTACCTCTGCTTCACTGTTTTAGTTGTATTATTGTATAGATTTATAAATATAAAGATTTTTTTTTTATTTCCAAGTAGGGTTGTTTTATATGTATTTACATCAATAAGTTAGACATAAGAGAGATATATGTCAAAGAAACGTGTAGAGATCCAAGAGAGTTAAATGTGCATCATAATGTAGTTGTTCTATAGGAATCATAAAGTATTTACATAAAAGCATGTTGGTATATAGGTATATAAAATCATATCATAGGGTAGAAAGAGAGTAGCGTACAAAACGATATGTAATGGGGTATAATAAAATACTAGTATATAAAATTAGTTTGAATGAATGATGTTGGATCGACGAGGTGGAAATTACTGCTGAATGGGATTACTGCTGGCTCTCTTTCGCTTCCATTCAACACATTGGACTTGTGGTTTGATTTCAACGGTATCTTCTTGGCCCCATACAATTTTAAATCGACCTTTCTGAACGCAACTACTTTTTGCAGGCTCTGATTTGTTGCGTACCAATGGTTGACATGTCAAGTGGACGCTTTTGGTTGCAGTTGCAGCCGTGGTTACTTGATTCAATGACGTTGATTTTGTCAGTGGCGTAGTGATGATGGGCGTTGGTAAGCTCTTTCTGCCATCTTGCCAGAAATGCGAATCCCAAATCTTCATGGCCGGAGTCGCACCGCTACCGCTTTTGGTTGAGGTGGCCATGGTAGAATAGTAATCGTCTTCAGAATCATCCTCGGAATCCGAGTAAATGTCATCGCTCGAATAGATGGAGTGTGTGGTGCTGTTGCGCTTGGTTTTTATGCCTGTCAAATTGGCAAATTGACTTGCAGTTAAATCCTCAGAATGAATTGCAATTTCAGTCGATTCGGTGCGAATGTATTTCTCTGTTGCTGCAGCTAAAGCAGTGGCTGATTTGGACGATTTCACATTCCAAAGAGAACTGTTATGTGAACGATGGAGTTTATCCGATATTTTGTGTAGTCTCTTCTTCCATTTGATTGAATCAAAGTAATGTAAGCTGGATGTTGATGTAGAGTGCATCATTGTGTGTCGTTGCCAAGAGAAGAGAGAGAGAGAGAGAGAGAGAGAGATGGGAATGAAAGAAAAAGAAAGTGCAAGTGAGTATTGGTTTTAAAGGAAATATGAAATTGGGCAAGATAGCATGCAGTTGAGTGGTTTATGCCCACAGGCCAAATTACCTCAAGCTATTTAACAAGAAGCTCCCTGATATTAAGGATATTCTATCGAGAGACAAGACAAAACTTTTGATTTTGACCTCCCCATTTGTTGCTATATCAATTTCCATCATGCGAATTGATTATGTAAGCATACACACATTTACACAACATTGAGTTGTATCTATATATCATGTACATTGCTTTTCTGTTTATTTCAAACGTATGCTTTCGTAATTTCATGGAGTCTTCTCCATCAGCAATTGCGCTACTGCTCAAGCTAATTTATTTTCTGTACTAATACACCTAATTTCATTAAGCTGACCCCTCGAACTTTCTGTGATCCTCATGTCTCGTGTCACCTACTAGTCGAACTTTATTTTGTAGTGCTTCACATTGCTTCAGGCATTTAATCTCGTTGCATATAACCTGGAAAAAATCACAATAATGTCATCATCATCGCTGCTGGAGAATGTTTATATATATATACATACTAAGCGTAAAAACTAAACATTTTTGGGCCTTGTCTATGGATCAAAATCCACTCCTTTTTCTAAGAGTGCGCGGGTAATTTACATATATTTATTGTAGTCAAATTAATGTCGACTGATTACACTTCAATGCCATCTGTCCACGTGGCAACATTCTATCCATATCTGCGTGTATGTGTGTGATGATACACATATGTTTAGTCTTTTAATTACGCTTGATTAAAATGACGAGATAATACACATTCATCAAGAGAATGAGTGGCCGTCAGTAAATTCAGGAACGGCATTTCATGTTGAACAAGAATATATTCACTAAATTTGACTACAATGACTAAAGCTCCTCATCGAGAGAGGTTTATCAAGAATATGGTGTGATCAGGCTCTTGACAAGTTTTCTCAGGTTACTCTTGCTATAAGAAATCGTTCGATGCGTTCTTGGTGTAGTAATTGTAGTCAAATGATGATGATATACTCTTTCAACTGGATAAGCACAAATTTCATATACACATGTGTTTATTTTTTTTATCTATTGCATTCATTGTTTTCTTACAGAGATGTAAAGTGATCCTGGATGTACAATGGCATCATAGATCACGTTGGTGCACCTTTTCTCTCGAGAGACTGCGGGCTCGGATCCAATGCGAGGCTTCTCTGAAGCTCACCCTGATGATTACAAAGTGATGGTCTATTTCGCCAAATGCGAACGCATAATATCAATGAATCAACCAGTAGCTTTCAGCCAACATTTGTAATCCACAGCTTGGAGAAAAAGTATAAAAGAAATAGCTTTTGATAGGCATTATGGCATGATCCTAATGCTGATCTGATTTACGCACAACGCTTCTTTATGAGAAGCTTGTTTGTAACAGGTTTATCATCGCAAGAAAAAGATGTATCACAACTTTTTTTTTTTCCATCAAGCATCTCTCTTTTCGTTTGTCTTCATTCCTCAACTAGGTGATGCCAAATGAGAACCCAAACCTGTATTTACTGTGGTATCACTGAACCGAGCAAGAAGCCACTTGATCAACATCAGAAAAGGTGCTATTTCAAATTCAAAGAGAGGCGTATCAAGAAGCTACATCGATGTGTTAACATGCCTCTTCTCAAAACCATTCTGTGCGATGCAGAGAAACCAAAAACTGTCAAAACAAAGCAGCACCATGGGGTCCACAACAAGAACCATCAAAGAATGTCGAGTAACTTAACATCAGGCTAAATATACTCAACATCTACGAATGGACATATGCTAATAAAGACAGGGTTTGTTTAGTATACCACACTGGTAGAACTTGATTGTTTGTGAAACAGGCGGATTTAACTTTTTGGCCCATATAATAGGATTGGGGTAATAGCAGAATGGTTTTCTCTGTCTCTCCTCTCTTTTCTCTGTATCTATTAAAAATTTGCGAATATGGTACAAGCACCTCCTCAAAAAAATGCCATTTCATCACCTTTGGAGGTAGGCAACATGCGCTTGAAGCATCGTATTGTATTGGCACCCTTAACAAGACTACGTGCTGATCAAGATGGTGTCCCTACCGATTTACAAGTCGAATATTACAGCCAACGGGCCTCTGAAGGGGGTTTATTACTGACAGAATGTACAGCAATCAGTCCCACAGCTCGAGGCTATCCACAAGGACCTGGCATATATAGTCAAGCGCAAATCGAAGGCTGGAAGAAAGTGACAGATGCAGTGCACAAGAAGGGAGGCTTTATTTATCTTCAATTGTGGCATAGTGGTCGTACCGGTAAAAAAGCACTTCATCCCAACCAGGAACAAGTGGTATCAGCTTCCGCTATTACAGCGACAGGCACAGACATTCTTGGAGAAACATTTGAAACACCAAGGGCACTGGAGATCAGTGAGATTGAGGAGATCATCCTAGATTTTCGTCAAGCTGCCGTAAATGCAGTAGAGAAGGCTGGATTTGATGGTGTGGAGATTCATACAGCATTTGGGTACTTGTTGGATCAGTTTATCAACACATCCAGCAACCAACGTACTGATTTATATGGAGGATCTATGGAGAATAGATGTCGATTTACATTGCAAGTGACAAAGGCGATTGTAGAAGCCATCGGTGCAGAGCGAACGGGCATAAGAGTTTCGCCAGGTGGCGGTGCATTTCATAGTGCCACTGAGGAGTTTCCCATCGAGACATGTAGCTATCTTTTATCTCAGTTGCAAGCGCACTGGCCCTTTATGGCCTATGTTCATTTCATGCAGATCAGAACTGTAGATGACTTGGATGTGGATGATGCCGCAGTTTATAGAGCCATCTGGAAGGGCCGTGTTATCTCCAGTGGGTTCTCCACTTCACTAGACATGAGGCATGCTATTCAACATGCAGAAAAGACAGGAGACATGATTGCCTTTGGAAGAGTTTTTGTATCCAACCCAGATCTCCCTTATAGAATTGAGCATGGATATCCTCTCAGCCCTTTTGATTACAAGACATTTTATACACATGAACCACAAGGATACACAGATTACTCTGTTTACAACTAAACACTTTAATAATAAACCTGTTGCGTTACTCTTCCTCTGATCCTGAAGGAGAGCGTTGGTTGTGTAAGGCCGAGTACGTGGTGCGGCTTTGTCTTGTCAGTGCCCAGAAATCAGGTACCATTAAAAAGTATCGTTCCATGGCCTCTCTGAATCGAATTCTGTATTGACGTGGTGATACAATGGTGGGTCCCTTTCCTCCTCCACCTAGAATACCAGATTCCTTGACCCAGCTTTCTAATTTCTTGTCCCAAGTGAATGTTCGGATGAAGTCTGCATATAATAAACCGAATGAGTTCACAAAGTGCATTCACTAATAGAGCACGCTTCTTACCAACAATGCCCACCACCAGTTCCTGGCGCTCCTCATCTATGCCTACAAGCAACGAATAATCCATGACATTTCTATTTGACAAGAACAGTGTATCGTTGTGCAATGAGCTGCGAAGTATTTCTTTTGAGTGAGCGCGTATAAACAGTGGTGATTGATAGATCACTAAGCAACCACATTAATTAATGAGGTGGACACGAACATTACATCAACAAACTTACACTCGACAAGATTCTCGTCTAGCAAGACCTCATCCTGCTTTCCAGTAGATTGAACATGTCTATTTCTCATGGATCCTTTCAAATCGAAAATCTATAGCACAACCATTGAGTATATAAATACTGGGACAACCCGCTTTTGCTTACCTTCTTGACATTTCTTTGATAAAACAAATTCTCCATGACAAGTACATCCATTCTCATGGATTTACCAGTAGCTGAATTCTTGTACCCAATACTATAAAAGCCAAATATCTTTGCCAACACGGTAGGTAATTCACTAAAGAAAGCTTCCGACATGTATTGGAAATAAGCAGGCGCAAATCCTAAAAAGGCATCCAACTCGTATCTGGACATTTGCTTCATTAATAGGCGATCATCCTTGGTCTTGAGAAACGCAGAACCTGACTTGCCACCCGAGGAGTCCCATTTGATACAACTGGCCAACGACATGATGTAACTCTCATCGCATCCACAGTTGCGTCTCAAAGCGTCAAATTGCTCAGAAAAGAAAATTTTGCAGAAAAATTTGGTGGAGCCAGTAGAGAAATTGTATCGCATGTGTGTGCCTGATTCTCTCAGTAAGGTTTCTTGAATATCATCGGCATTGGTGGTGCTGTTGGGTGCTTGTGAGTTGATGAGGGTGTTGTCCAGCGTAGTGACTTCAGAGGGTGCTCTAATGGAAGCATTGCCTGGCTTGATAGTGTCTTCGTTGGATCCTTGATCACCACCACTACTGCAATCCTGAATATCGTGCATTTTGTCAATGTAATCTTCCGAGCTCAGTGTGTATGCAATGATGGAGCTAGGTTCGTCTTCACGTACAATGACATAAGAATCAGGAAACAAGTATTCCGTGGGTTGCCTAGGCGCTCGCAGTGTGAGTTCCCATAGTTATTCTCATTTCATCAAGCATACTTACAAGGGCGATTCCAATGGCAGTAAATTGCCAACACCACTGTCCGTCAAGAAATTGGTCAATGTCTTCATAAATGATATCTTTTCTGCCGAGTGTCGCAACTCATCCAAATTTTCTGTCAATGTCTTGCCACTGACCACACCTTCTGCTACACTGTCCAACAAGATGTCTGGATGCAAATTGTGCAACCCACTCAATACATTGGCGTCTTCTGTAGAGGGCTGCTGAATCTTGAGTAGTTCGGATGCGCTGGGTAAATC
The DNA here is from genome assembly GCF_035048745.1 of Mucor velutinosus. NCBI lineage: Eukaryota > Fungi > Mucoromycota > Mucoromycetes > Mucorales > Mucoraceae > Mucor > Mucor velutinosus. The sequence continues at coordinate 834,515 of NW_027041908.1, forward strand.
TCGGTCAGTGTCATCGTCCCCTGACACGCCAGACGACAAGTCTATTGGCCCATCACTGAAAGGAAAATAGGGTTTGGCAAGCGAGTGATATGAGGCAATGGCTAAGGGCATGGGCCGTTGTGGCGATGGGGGTGATAATGGGTCAGCAGGTAAGTTGGACTTTTCCTGATCAATCTCCTCTACAGGCGCTCCTTCCGGTAATCCGTGTTGTACCACTTCTGAAGCATAGGGTGCTAATGATGAGAAGTAATCAATACTAGGCACGTTGTCGTTGTCAGATGAACCGCTGCTACTAGAGCTATCGTCAGACATGTCATCATCATCATTATCTGCCTCCATGCCGTTATCTTGATAGAATCGAGTAGGTGCATAAGTATCTCGTCTTGCTCCACCAAAGTAACCCTGTCGCTGTTTACGATGGTGCTGTCTTTTTGCATTGTAACTGCCAGTGATGGCGTGAGCTGCTGCTGCTGCTGCTGTTCCTCCTCCTCCTCCTCCAAATTCATCCTCCATGTCTTCTTTTACCAGATCATTGGCTTGTGTATAGACTTGAATGTATGTCTTCTTTCTTGGTAAACGAGATCTGAAACGACGATCTGGAGTAGTATTGCTTGTACCTGAGGCTCTTGTGGTTGCACTGCGACGTAGGAACGACACTTCTGATAATCCAACGTCCTCATCCTCATCCTCGTAATCTGTTGGGAGGTGTTGACTGTGGCCAATGGAATGATGTCTACGATGTCGATTCCTATCTGGCACTATTCCACTAGTACTGCTACTGCCTTTTCTATCCAATATTTGCTTTCCCTTGCTACTATTGCTAGTACGCTTACTATTACTGCTTCGATGATGATACTGTAGATAACTGGAGTTTAGACGAGGCGGATCGAGATTGTTGAAATGGTTGAAACGATGGAAGTTTTCGTACATGGGAGATGCAACCACATTATTCTGTTGTTGTTGTTGTTGCTGACGGAATTGTCGAGGTATAGGAATACGAGAGGGTGTGAATGCAGCTGAAAGTGCACCAGGGCTCTTGACTCGCAAATACTTGTTGGAAGCCATGCGATTCAAGGAGAGCATGCCTGCAGGACGGTGCTGTTGATCGTCCTCGTTCGATTTGAACTTTTCATTCAGTTCATGCATAAGCTCCAACGATAATCGGCGACGCAGTTCAGGTTCTAAAAAGGAATGCTTGTGATCCGGGTCGATGCTTTGTTGCTTTGGTTGGGCAGTGTCTGTTTCCGTCGTTTCCATGGTAACCAGCAGAGAAGGCGATTCGATAGACGGTGTGCCAGACAACGCAGGCATTATGACTTGATTGGGCTGAACGGCTATTCGACCATGTTTGAGAATATGTCCAATCAAGGCATCATCGTCTTCTCCATCAAGGCCGATACCTAGCAAAGGCAGATCAGTGACTTCAGTAGCTCGTTTTGTCCGCTCGTTGTCCATGTTGTGAATCACACTGGCATCGTCTGTAGGAAACATCTTTCTGAACTGGGCTGTAGTGATTTTTTTGAGCTCACGTTCAGGCTGCAGGTAGAATTGGACAAAATCCGCATACACGGCATCCCAATGCGCCACGACTTGAAACAGGTTGCGGCGCACAATGTTGATGGTCAATGTGTCAATGGGATCTGACGTGGCATACACATTCTGCACCAACTGCAGTGCATCCTTCTTTTCGCCCTGTGCCTCCAGTGACATGTCTTGCAACTCTGCTTTGCACGTTTCTAACTTGCGTGGATCCACCAGGTCAAATGGAAACGCCTTGTTTCGCTCAATGATGGACTGGTAAAACTTGTTGATTTTGGATCGCAATGACTTGAGTTCGCCTTCCTTGATGTCCATCTGCACTTGGTTTTTGATGAACAGTTTCATGGGAGGTGCAGCTACTTCCAACAAATCAATGGGATCATACTGGAATCGCACCGTCAGATCATTGTAGCCAAAGTAACGCACATGGTGACGAGCCATGTCATGCGGACAGATATCAGCACGACAATGCACGCCTTGCTGGTAGAGGAATATCTCGAGGAATTTGCCAAACGAATAGTTCCACGTATTGTCAGACATGGGCATCACGGGTGTTGGCTTGTTGCATTCCTTGCAGTAGTTCCACATCAGCAACTTGTCTGACATGCCAGGTAGAGGACAAGGGAACTGCTCAATCATGACATTGACGCGTGCATTGCCGTGCGCATAAGAGCGGTAATGCTGCAACATGGGGTGATCACACATGAACGACGAACAGGGCTGACGAGCATCGTTGCAGAGATCAATCAAATACTGTCCCAGTGTCTTGTCTGACGGATAGCGATAAAAGCCAAAGATACGGATTTCAGGGCCCTGACAAGGCACAGTGGTGACGGTACAGACACTGGAATACAATACAACAATGTTCTGATGGTAAAAGGGAGAAATGGACTCGGGGTTCTCGCCAATGTAGGCATCCCAGGCACGCGATATTTGGTGGTTTTTGGCAATCAAGTCGTACTCGTCATCATATGCATTGATATGTTGCTTTTCAAATGTGGATTTGGTAGGCGATGCAGAGAGAGGAGGTTGAGTAGGAGGCACAGCGTCTCGAATAGTGACAGTAGTGGCATTGGTCAACACAGAAGAACCAGACACCGACTTGCGTCTCTTTTGCTGATGAATCAAGGCCAGTTTGTCTTCGGTTTCCTTGAGCGCCAACAGCAAATAAGGTGGAGGAAAAATGACGAATTGAGATACGGACAAGATTGTGTTTTGGTACAAATTTAGCAGATCATTGATGTAGTGCGCATTGACCGTCTGTCCATCTTCCTCGTCCATGGAAGCCACACTTTCGCCGCAATGCTTGCCAGAAGCTGCTATGGACATCAAAGGGGATCGATGTCTATTGCTGTCATCACACGAAGCAGCACCACGGCTCTTGGCAAATGAATCCAAAAGCAACGATGTCTCCAACTTCAAGTTATTGACCACAAACACCATAAAATCAATCAACCGCTTGATGATACGCAACGTCTCTACCTTTTCACCTCTCAGTACAATGGTGCCGCCCAATTCAGGTGCGCAATCATCAAAGATTAGGAACGTCTTGCGTCGGTTAGGCAGCCATTCATGTATCACGGTACGAATTTCGAACGAACCACAGCGTCCAAACGACAAGCCATGCTGCAATTTGTCCACTGAGGTCACGATACTAGCCTGTGTGCATCTGGCAATGGCTTCCAACACGCTGTGCTTGACGTTATGAACGACTGGGATATTGGCCTCCAAGAGAAACTCAAGCGCGAGTCGAGATACGGTGGATTTCACCAACAACAAGGAGGGCTTCAAGGCAACAATGCGACCCACTAATTTTCGAATGTGCTCTCGTTCTTGTGATATGACAGGTGCAATGGACAAGAGCTGGTTCTCCATCTCCACACGCGAGTAGTCTAAGGAGAACATCAATATCAAGATTCTAGGATGCGACATGTTCTTTAGCATGCGTTTGTGAGCTACATTCTTTGTGCACACGACGCCCTTGACATAGAAGCTGTCGCTGGGCAAGCCACCTGGGATCTTTTTGATCTTGACATAGTGTCTAACATCCATATCGTCGCCGGCACGGATATCCGGCTGAACATGGTTGGTAACTTTGAGCAAGATGTTCATAATGACCTCTTCCCATGCTTCTTTGGTGGTGTAGGTCAGGGTGATGTCTTGCATGAGTTGGCGCAGGATGGTGCGAGCATGGGTGCGTGCACTGAGGCTCAGTTCAACCGTTTGTGGGGGTCCAGATAATCTGCGTTGTCGAGGAGGGAATCGCAATCGATTCATGGTCCATAGGGAGGCTGTAGATTCATTGTTGTTGGCAGCATTAGTGTTGTTGAAATCAAACATGTAGGGTGATCCCAAGGGCGATCCTTCTTCTCCTCCTCCTTTTGGCAGATTCATGGTGTTGATGCGGATCTTGCTACTACCATGACGCATGAGTTTCTTACTGCCAGTACCATTGCCAGTGCCAGCGCCTCCTCCTCCTGCACCACCTGAACTACTGCTTCCAGTCAAACTCAAACGTCGTATGGTTTGAAAGGATGACCTGCCAGATGACATGCCACGTAATTCTTCGGTGCGTTTCATGCGTAATCGATGGTCATACGATTCATCATCACTGCCAATTGCTGCTGAGATGGCGCTAGAAGGTGTCATTCCCAGTAGTCCATCATTTGGTAGTCTCGATACATGTGGTGTTTGCAACAATGCACTGCTTTTACTCATCATCAAGGGTGATGGTGGTGCCATGGGAGAGCTATTGGCAGCAGCAGAAATGCTGTGCACTAATTGGCTTGGTGGATGAGGGTGATAGTGGGCATGGTGATAGCTATGACTACCCGTGGGTAGATAAGGATGATGATGCAACTGATCTTGGTATACATCAAATCCATTAGTATGATGGTTGCCTGGAAATGGACTGAGTTCCGATTCTGCCAGCACTGTACCACCACCACGATCCAAATAAGGCGAAAATGGACCCCATGGTGATGGTTGCATTGGTGTTTGAGGAAACGGCAGTGTGCGTGTGTCTTCCATTGGTGCTGAAGATGACGTATTGGAGCGTGGTCGTGAGGAAGAAGAGGATGAGGTGGTGGTGGATTTGAGTAGCATGGTACCTGCATCAAACAAGCGTTTCAAGCCACCTGCGTCTGTTGTTGTTTGGCTGGTGTTGGTGGTGGTAATTGTAGGTATGGTAGATGCGGTGGTGGAGGTATGGTGTGGGAGAACATCTGTAGTAGAGAAGGCATCTACTGCTGAATTGATCCAAGGTCTATTGTCGATGGGCGATGCTGCAGCAGCCACTGCATTGGCAATGTAGGATTCGCTTCCACGTGCAGGTATCTCTAATGCAAAAGTCGTTGTATTATCGTTGCCGTAAGTGCTTCTTGCTTGTTTCAATGCAGTGGTGGGTATTTGCATTTGTGGGACAGCTAATGGCGGTTTTTGGGATGGTATAATCGACGTCGATGTCGATGAAGGCTGTTCTATCAGAGGTTGTTGTTGTTTATCTACAAGGATGGTCGGTGAGGGTGGCAGCGGCGGTTGAGGAGGAGGCGGTGGAATCAGGAGGGTTTCCATCGATGTGTTTTCGTGCTCCAGTTGCAGTAACTGTTCTGCATAGCAGAAATTGCACACTCGCACTTGACCCTTTTGTTTGAACAGTTTGCCAGAAATAACATGCGATGCACATCTACCACAAAAGATTTGACCTACATTGAGGTTGTGTGTCAGTCTATAGATCCACACACACACACACACACACTACCAACGTACCACATGTTCGACAATGATGCTTTCTTCTCAATAACGTAAACGGTTTTCGGCACTTGTAGCACTCATTGCACTGCTCATCCGGCATCCAAAACTCTTTATCGTTCTTTTGTCTTCTCAATCTCGCTAAAATCTTGGACAGTGAATTGGAATTGCTGATGGAGAAGTTGGTAACAACCGATTGTGTGTCACTGTCGATGGATTGTCGTTTGACAATGATGGGTGACGACTGTATCAAGTCATCCAATGTGTCATGGTGGCTACTACTGCTGGCATCATGCGACGACGATGACGGTGGGACAATGAATTGAACTGTATTTGTGGTAGGAGATGCATGCTGGTTGGGTTCCATCAAGGCGGTAGGTGGTGTGGGCTCCAACTTTTGATTGCCTACAGTGACAGTGGTCGTTGTCGTTGCTGTGGTGGTGGATCGGCTGGATCTTGGTACAGCCACTGCATCGAGGACAGGGAAATTCTCCTTGTTGGTTGTGGTGGTGGTAGAAGGAGAAGAGAGGGTGGTGGAGGAAGAAGCAGTAGTTAAATGCTTACTGAGGCTTGAATTGGCACTAATGGAATGGGGCAAGCGTTGCTGTGGATCGCGTTCACCATCATGTCCATGTTCTGCTAATGCTACTGAATAACCTCCTCCTCCTCCTGCTACTGCATGTAGTACCTTGTCGAATATCTTTGACAGCACGCCTTCTTCATTCACTGTGTCCTCTGGTGTTTGTAGATTGAAACTTGTTAAACTGGACTTGCGTTGTTTGTCCATGTTGAACTGTTGCAAGTCAATGAGTATTTGAATGTGTGTGTGTGGTGCCTGGCGTAAATCTTACTTTTGTATTAATGATCAATAATCATTGAAATGTTGAATAGGGTCTACTCGAAGTTATCTGAATTGTTACAACAGCCAACAAGAGGAAAAGAGAGAGAGAAACAAATCACTAGTCACTGGGATAAAACGCACAGCATTAAAATGATATTCAGGAGGTCTTTGTGTAATGGTTTATTGCATCATTGAAACATCAATATAAATTTCACAGGCTGGTAGATGGATTGCCTTGATCATTTGCTCATGCAATTTCTTAATTGCTAGTTTTCTGTGGCGTCTGTCGCTTCTTGCAACATGTGTAGATGTGGTATATGCCCTCCCTCAAAGGTAGTGAGCCTCTGCCAATTGGATTGTGTTCCATACAACAGCATGAAACTGACACATTGACCCTGTCATACCATACTTTTTTGGATCTTGCGTAAATAGACACAATAGAGCTTATGCTGGCACCCAGAACACAAGTTTCCTAACAGAAAGACTTTCCTTGCCTTGTTGGGATCCATTTTGTATATCCCTCCCACGTTAAATGGTCTTTTGGCATTAAAACTAGTAACAACAAAACCTGGATCGATTTTCATTTCATGTTTAGGTGGCTTTTGCAATCAAAAGATGGATTGATTGAGCAGCCCTATGGACCGCCAATAGACGTCGCTACCTAATACGAAAAGCAAAACATGCAAACCTTGTCAGAAAGTTTGGCTCCTTCAATGCTAGCTCAGCTTTGACTGACTGTGTTCAGACTGACTACAGGTTTTGATACCCATTCAGGTACTTGTATAGAAGCACTCGGATAGGTAAAGAATGCGCTAATATTTCTTTTATGGGTGCATTTGGAGCCTAAGGACCGCTATGATATGGCCCATTTGTGTTCTTATGCTGGTTTGAACTGTCTGAATTGTGGATGGTGGTGCTACAGTTAGTTGCATTACGGATGAGTTTATTCGATCCTTTAGGAGGAGTAGGCCGTCCTGGGTTTACCGTGGCTACTGACGACAGTGTCGTTCCATTAGCGCACGAGGTTTCTACCATTCTCCTGTTGATTTCAGAGAACTTGTGTTAGAATATAATAAAATAGTCAATTCACATCCATCTGAAGTAATTCCATTTTATTCTGAGGAAAATGTGTACGGTTTATTGGGAATGAATGCTCTTTCTACGATTGGTGTTGGCTTTAATGTTAGTAAGTCATCATTTCAGTCTGGTCTTGGGTTGTCAGATCCCATTGATGACTCGATAAAACCTAATGACCATGTTCTTTTGGTATTGACGAAAAAAATGTTTCTCATAAATGCCCTTTCTTGGATACACAATGTGCAACGATTGCATCTATATTGTAGGTATAAATAAAACCACAACCAGAGCAGAATAGTATGATTAGTTTAAGCAACAATGCCTTCTATTCGCAATGCCCTTCTTGCAACCCTCCAAAAGCATTGATTACCTTCACAATAATAAAGGCATTGATGTTGCCAGCAGCAGCAGCAGCAATGCAGTCGGACCTTTAAATTCAGTAAAAAAAATATCGTTCCAGATTGGTAAATTTTGATCAATTTCCACTTGATTGATCTATTTTACAATCTATTTTACTTTGTCATCCCTTTTCGCATGTCAGACACTAGTCAAGTACATCAACGTTCCTCGCAAGCTGACACTGCGGCTCCACTGTTGTGGACTCATGTGGTTAACTCACGCCGCAAAGGGAACAACAGACAACAACAATCCATCGTCTCTTTCAATCCCACTATCGTCAAACGACCTGTAACGGAAGCAGAGGCCTCGCAACAGGCCATCAATGGGGATACTTCGCCACCTCCTCAGGCGGTTATCCGTCCATTCCTCAAAGGCGTGGAACAGGATTCCGTCTTCATCGATCTGACACCTATCAAGGATCGCAATCTCTTGAACAAGGCTCTTCTTCAATTCAACGAAGCCTCTAATGCTGAAGACATGTATGAAGAATTTCTTGGATACCGGAAACAACCTCGACACTACCTCAACCATGCCTTCTTGGAAACCATGTGGCTGCCCAACAGCGAAGGTCGTAAGACTCTCATTGAAGAAGGTATCACTCTAGAGGATGGCACCTTTGTGAAAGGGTTTGCCTCGTACCATGCTGATGCTACGATTGTGAAACTGACCCTGGAGAATCTTCCTTTCTTGCCGGCCCTTCAGTTGAAGGAGGAAATGGCTGCCCGACTTTCTGCGTTCGGGGATGTCTTGGATCACGGCATCTCGAGAACTGATGGGATCTATCAAGGAGAAGGTTATGCTACACTTAATCTAACGGTTCCTTCCAGCCCTGGTTATGAATGTCAAGAGTTACATCCCGTTGGGAAATCTTGCCCTGGTCATCGCCATTTGGAGAAACTCAGTCGTGTCATTGTCTGGGATTTGACAGCTTCGGATCAAAGAAAAGTTTTACTCCAATGGGATCAAATGCCGGCTTTCTGTCGTAATTGTCAGAGCTCTGAACACTGTCGGGCTGATTGTCCTGACTACAAGAAGTGGGTCCGCTGCCATCATTGCAATGAAACTGGACATGTGGTGAAGAACTGCAGTCGCAATGACAGCCCAAACAAGGTCCGTGCGGTGGAAAACACTCCTGCCAAACCCCGAAAGGGCTCTCAGGTGGCCAAAGAGGGTAAAAAGGGTACTCAGGGTGGCTCCAAAGTAACTCCTGGTGGTGCTCCAGTTGGAAACAAAGGTAATGCCCAAGGAAAAGGCCAGGATGTTGCATCTGGTGGTTCCCAAGGTGATTCCGATAATCGAACTACTGCTACCCAGCAAGGTAGCACTCAAGGTGACGCTGATAGTCAAACAGGTGCTAGAAAGCAGGTAGTTGATAGAGATGTTCAAATGGATGATCTTCCAAAACTCCAAGTTAAAGAAGTCGATGGGAAAGGGGCTTCCAATGATATTATCATGTACGACTCTTCTACCCATTCTGCTAATGAACGAGAGGAGCGCCCTGAACGCCCTGCGAAGAAGATCGGTAAATTTAATGGCGCGGATGATGTTAGTTCTGCCAAACAACAAGCTGCATCTAATGAAGTAGAGACTGGACATCAACTCGGCTTGACAGGCCCTCCTTCACCTCCCCAACATTAATATGATTAATCAGCAAAATACAGTGAAAATAGCCACCCTCAATTGCCGTGGCCTAAAAAAAACAGATAACACCAAAAAAAGACAACAATTTATTAGATATCTTCGAACATTAGGATATGACATCTTAGTGCTTCAAGAAACACATGCAACAGACAACACATTTATAGACATACTCAACACTCAATTTACTTGCAAGTCGAGTCTTTGGACTCAACATTGCGGCATCATTTCCCTCAACACTCATTACTCACTCAAACACATCTCAGAAGGCATTGATGGGGGTCGATTTATCTTGGCTTCCCTTCATCTTACTCGAGACCTGGAAAATTCACCCAATTCACCACCAATAGCAACAATACTTAATATTTACGGTCGTGCGTCCGCTCACACCGACCGATCAGCGTTCTATTCAGAACTCATTGGCACACAAATTGTCAAAGAAACTATTACTACTACAACAAACACCGTCTTTATCATGGGAGACTTCAACTACCAGTACAAGGATCGTCGAGTCGATGGCACCCTCACCAGTGCACCAGTAGAATGGACCGATCTACTCGATGATTACTTTATTGACGTTTTTGGGGAAGACAAACACAACACATGGCATAGTGGAAGCAATTCAGGGATTCTGGATTACATCTTTTGTAGTTCAAACGCCCATCATCTAGTCACTAGCACCAACCAGCAGTATCTGTCTCCTGCCTGGACCGACCATGAACTCTTGGGATTCTCTTTTCGATATCAAGATGCGAATGGCCGTGGCCCTGGTAACTGGAAGGCAAATCCGTTCTTGGCTTGCAACAAAACATTTAGGAAGGCATTGGCAGAATTCCTCATTGATAGTGAGGCGCGTCTGGCAGAAATCAAGCGTTTCTCCACTCCCCAACAACAATGGGATTGGATCAAAGCCGAAGTAAAGATGTTTATCAAACAGTATCAAATGGAGGATTTGAACTGGCGGAAACAACAGCTACACCGACTGCTATCAAAGAGAAACAAGATGATGCGGCATAAGAAGACAAGAGGCTTGGTGTTTCAAGGCTTGGACACGGTTAATCAACAGATTCAATCTCTCCAGCACTCTCTTGCAGAAATAGAGATCTTGAAGGCAGGAAAATTTTGGCGGGAACATGGTGAGAAATCTCCAGGCTTCCTGAAGCGCTCTGTGGTGTCTCGAGAAAATCGTCGTTCAATTGTGGAACTCAGGAACCCTACAACTGGCGATCTATGTCAAGATCAACCTAGCATCTCCAACATTGCTACCAACTTTTACACCTCACTGTTCACACCGGAGGCTCTGGATTCAACCTCCCTCAGTGTTATAATTCGCAACATCCCAGGTCATTTGAAGCTCAACAGCGAGCAGCAGGAATCATTGATGATGCCGATTGATGTGGAGGAACTCTTGACCGATAGCAAGCAGACTCGTCGTTTGAGTAGTCCTGGACCTGATGGATTACCTTATGAAATCCTGTACTTGGTAATGAAATTTCCACCGTTCCATGATCTCATCCAATTAGTCTACAATGAAGCTTTAAAGAAGGGTAAGTTCCCGCCATCTTGGAACGAATCCGTCATGTGTCTGCTTTACAAGAAAGGCGATCCAGCTGAAATGAAGAACTACCGTCCTCTGTCTCTGGCTAATTCAGACTACAAGCTCTTCACTCGCAATATCAACCGTCGAATCATGGAAGTCTCTTCCAACTTGATCAGCCGACATCAGCTTGGGTTTATTCCTGGTCGATTCATTGCTGAAAATGGAATGATCTGCCAGCTCCTAATGGAAGATGCTCAACGGAAATGGTCCATCGCTGAACAACAGGAAAATGATCCTTCCTTTAACACTTTGGATTATGACATCGGTCTTCTTCTGGATCAAGAAAAGGCATACGATCGGGTGAACTTGGAATATTTGAGGAAGGTATTGGGGAAATTTGGGTTTCCTCGCCCTATTATCAAGTGTATCTCCAAGTTGATGGGTGACAACCTCATACGTATCAACATCAATGGCCATCTGTCAACTGAAGTGGCGAAACTTCGAGGCTTGAAGCAGGGGGATCCTCTCTCTCCTGTACTGTACAACTTGGCATTTGAACCTTTTCTGCTTGCAATCCTGCATGATCGCCAATTTCAAGGCTACTTGATGGGTACTGCACGAACAAAACTCCTGTGCTATGCTGATGACGCTTTGGTGTTTATCCATGACTCCAATGATTTGACTCGGTTACAGCTCCATATGGCTCGTTACTGTGCTGCCTCCAACGCCAAGTTCAATAATGCCAAGGTGGAAGCCTTTTCAGTGTCTGGTCGGGATACATGGGATATGTGGGATGGTCCATTATCACAAATGGGTATCACACATCTCCATTCTGTTGAGGACGATGAACCGTTGACCTATCTGGGATTTCCTCTCGTCCAAAGTAGGATTCAGCGAGTTCACTTTATGGGTGCTTTGGTAACAAAGATCAAAACTGCCATCCAGATTCATTCTGGTCGCTCCCTGTCGGTCGTTGGAAAGGCTACAGTGCTGAACTCTCTTTTGCTCTCCAAGCTATGGTACATCCTGCGTGTTACGCCTTTGACTCAAGCTGACTTCAAGCAGCTGCGTTCTCTGGCTATTCAGTTCTTGAGAAGAAACATCTTCCCCGTCATCCCTTGGAAGGTGTGGACTCTACCAAAGGACAAAGGTGGTCTCGGTGTTGTAGACATCCAAATACAAGCTTCAGCTTTGTATTTTCGTTGGCTCCACCCATTACTGGTTCAAGATCAAGATGTCATAGATTCCCATCCTGTGTCGTACCTCTTAAGCTACCACATTCGCAATGTTAATGGTTACCCCCACCATCAAATCCCGCTGCTATTTCCCTCTGCTCGTCGTACTAAGGGGTTGAAAAAGCAACGCACGGGAACTGTCGATATGTTATATCGTACAGTTGACTATCTTCCTAAGTTGTTTGATGCGGCACCGATCAATTCTGCAACTGCCATGGCTCTTCCATTACAGGCGGCTTTCTATGTTCCTCCATCCTCCTCACTGGTTGTTCCTCTTAAAGTCAAAGAGATGATGGTTTCTGATGTATTTCAGTACGATGCCCGGCTTAACTTTGTACATTGGAGAGACACTCGTGACCCTTCCCTCCTCAGGTGGAAGAGAGCTCCTTCAACAGTGTTCAGAGGCCTCGCATCTGGCACTCTTAAATTCCAGCCCTACTTCCTCCCAGTGTGTAATCCAGCCCCTGTAGTAGATCCTGGAGTCTCTTTTGCGCCGCTGGTGGATCAATTTTGTCTGCACGATGGCCAATCTCTTAGAAACGCTCAGGCTTCCGCCAAAACATTTCGTCTGTCTGTACTGTCGTCGGTGGAACAGCCCTTGGTCTTGCAAAATGTCTCTGCTGCTAATTGGAAATTCTTTTGGTCCCTGTCTCTTACCTACATTCAACGTAATGTGATATACCGATTCATCGCAGGCTGTATCCCTTCTAGAAGCAGATTACACTACATGATGCCTGCATTTTTCGAGTCCCACAATTGTCCTGTCTGCTTGTCTCCCAATGAAACTGCCAGCCACCTGCTCTTTGACTGTCCATCCAAAGAAAAGGTATGGCAAGGCGTCATTTTTGAGTTCCTATGGCCCACCACGTCCATCACTGACATCAAAGAGGCTCTTCTGTCCCTGGACTTTTCAGATATCTGGTACTCCCAAGTCAAAGGCATCCATCCATACAGAATCCTACTCATCACCCTGTCTCAAATATGGCTAGCCCATATGCGCTTTGTTTTTGACGGCACTATCTTTGTCCCTGAGGCGATTCTGGTACATATCCACTCCACTGTCCGACAGACAGTGGATGAAGATCAAATCCATTCCCTCTTGTAATTTAGATAGTTAGATAGTTCCTTTTGTTAGTTTAGTTTAGTTTCCATTTATATTTATATTTTTTTCATTTCTCAATTGCACCCGCCTCTTCACTCTGACCTATTACTCTTAGTGTACGCGGCTCAATCAATAAACACAATTTAAAAAAAAAAAAAAAAAGATCTATTTTACGGTATTCGACTATGAAAACTGTGATAATTATCCCGTGCACCCTTAAGCTTTTTAGAAGTGCTTTTCAAGGCACATCCTATGGTGCTGAAAACAATAGGTACTCTAAACAAATTTAATGAGTAGTATCGTAAAATATGAAATGAGGTTTTTGGCCAAAATGTCTAGATTCTTCGTATGAAGATCTTACAAATGAAGTTTCAGGGGTTGCGTTGGATCCATAGCAACATTTTGATTTAATATATGCCATATTAGAAGTCTTCATTTTGGAGGTAAAAAACGCGATTGTTTGATTTTCGAGAAAAACCATGAGGGGTACCTCATGGTTTTTTTGGCCATGTTTTTGAGATCTCAAAAAAGTTGATCAAAAGCATCTAAAAGTAACTGCTAGATAAAAGCAATAATTAGGTGCTATACTGGCGATCTGAAACGGTGTCCAGCACGAAAAAATCACGCCTCAAATGCATCCCCATCACGCTGTATTTTGCAAATTTTCGAGTTGTAAGAGGCAATGTTAGTATGCCGTCTGCCTCTATATATACTTTTCTAGTTGATGCAAATGTGGATCATCATAAAAGAGTCAAATCCGCCATTACAGGCTGGTTGTAGGAACATTATCTGGTCTCGACTGCAAGTTACTGAATGCAGTAGCAGTAGGTTTGGTGTTGTCAATGAATCATTGCATTGTGGCAGTAAAGGCTAGTGATATCAGCTTAACATAACCAATGGCTTCAAATGAGGCAGCGGTTGTTGGCGTTCGTTGCTGTGTCGCATATTGAGGATGTAAAGGTATACAATCATAAGGCTTGACTAGTTGATAATGGATTCGTTCTTGGAGAGCATTAGAGGCTGGGCAAATTGGCTCTATGCTCTACAGATGAGTCTAAGTCGTGTCATCTAAACAGCAGAGTTCACATGGTTGAATATAACAAACAACGGATTTTGAGGTAGCTCTGTGATGCGTGCCATGGCACGGAGAAGCAAAGGAAAGGGTGGTTCAGCACCAGAATGTGTATAATGTTGCATTCAAAAGATAATGTCCTTGCAAAGACAGCCAATGATGATATTTTCTTCACAATCTATCTTTTGAACAATACTTAAAAGTCAAATCATTGCGTTGAGGTCAATGCTAGAGCTGTCAATACAATGCGTCTGCGAAACACTAGCTAACCATACATGATCTGCACATGATCTGTACATGGCAGATTGTGCCATTATACAGCTACAGTCTCTGATGAGTAATCGCATGCGTTGGCAACATGCCGTGTAAGGACATCTCATTTGAGCGTCAAATTCCTTAGGCAATATTAACCTTTGAATTGCACGCTACCACTGGGATTGCTTAATAGACTCACTCAACATTGATATCTTGACAAAACGAAACCGCGCTCGCGCGACGTATTTGTAGTCTCGAATAAATAATTTTGTTTTTGGATACTTTTTACCTCTTTAATAATTTTATCAAATGCCCGTATCCATCAATTCAACAGATACAGCAATGGAGATAGATTCTGGAACGAATTCTTCAGACATTGCGAGCAATTTGCCCACAACAGCAGTTGTCGCAGCTACAGCAGACGCAGCAGCCTCTACAACAGCGGCAGCTCCAGTGTCAACCCCTATAGTCAGTAAATCGCTATCAGAGCTAGCGCCCACAATACGTATTCATGTGGACACAACTGAATTGCCACGTCCAGTGATTGTCAACTATCGTCAACTATACAAACGTGAGCTCAAAAAGCTGCAAGATAGAGAGCCAGTAAAGGCAGCTGCTCCTCAACCAAATAGTGCTTTGGATTCAGCAGATGACATCTTCTACAGGGAACTACTCAAGAAAGCTGAGGCCTATAATGTAGACGATGACGATGTAGATGACGACGGTTCAGACGATGAAAATATTGGGGTAAGTTAGGTGATAGCATTTGCTGAAAGGACAAGCAGATCTCATATATGCATCATGTAGAACGAATCTAGAAAACGTGGCGAGGACTATGATTTCGACGATCCCTTTATTGATGACAGCGATATGTTGATGGATGAACCAATTGATCACAACCCACCTGAATATGATGGATACTTTGTGTGGCATGGACCATTAGACGGCCATGAAGTGTAAGGGCTTTGTTATTGACAACAGCGAGTATCTGCTAATCATTGAATAGTACGCATGCTGAAAAAAAACAATTATCTGCAACAAGTGCAACATCTACATCAAAACGTAGGGCACCTGCCAAACCAAAAGCTTCAGGCAATGCAACAACAGGAATTAAGAAGGAGGGTGGATCAGGGGCATCAGGTAGTACAGGTGCTGATAAATCACGCAAGAAGACCGTTGTTTCGATCGAGGATAATAGCGATGACAAGAAGAAATCTAGCAACAATGCCGCGACATCTTCATCAAACGCACCAACTGCTACTACATCCAAAACCAAAAAGCCATCCACCCCACTTGCAGCATCTTCAAACAGCACTGTAAAGAAGGCGAGCGCTACACCAGACAAGGCATCCAAGAAGAGAGCAAAATTGGAATACAATCACTTGAAAGATGAGCCGACTCACAAATCTACAATTAATGCGCCAACACCATCCTCAACTGGCTCTGCAGATGGTACAGCAGCTCAGTCTGCACCATTGGCCACTGGCGAAAAGGCCAAGAAGAAAGCTGGAGGAATGCCTGCAACACTGGTGAGTGTGGGAGGGAAGGCATAGGAGCAAGGAGATATATTAACTCGCCTTTAACAGAAACCATTGGATCCGGAAATTGAAGTACTAATGGAAAAACTACGACACGATGTCAAGAATGAAAATTTCAACAACAAGGCCAAATTTCCAGCAGCACTCAAACCCACCGTTCTTGAAGCAGGACTCATCACGCTTCGTAAACACAGAATTATTGATGATAATATCGTCTATCATTTGATGCAAATTTTACCTTACAACAAATTTACATTGAGAAAGTTCCTTACTACCAAATCTGGACAAATGCGAGTGGACGAATTGCAGCAAGAAATCGATGAATTAGCAATCAAACTTAAGCAGACCATTGATCGCATGATGCCAGAGCAACAAAGACTCTTCAACGAAAAGTTAGCACAAGCTCGTAAGTTGGCAAAAGACAGATAAGATTGATAAATGGCTGAGTATTTTTGGATCATTGTAGAAGCTTCATCTGAGCCTTCAAACCCTGATGAGGAACCAACTCCCAAATTTAAATGTAACGATGAAGTGCGAAAGATCCTGTATGATATTATCCAAACAGAGGAGCAATCAATCCACATAGCCAATCAAGTAGCGTAAGTAGCATGAGATTTAGGGGCTATTTGCAATTAGCATTAATCAATAACTTTCTTGTGTAATAGAATACACAAGGATGCTGAAAAGAAAACCGAGAACTTAGCATCTGATGGTAAAGCGAGAAAGCTCATGTATCAAAGAGTAAGTTGTACTATTAATGGAGGGATTGTCCATGTTCTAAATGCAGATTCTAGTTGCTTTCGTGCTGGCCAGAAGGCTGGATTAACTCGTACGAAATGAGCAGACAATACAGTCAATACAAATCCAAGGTTACAGCCATGAGTGAAAAGAAAAACGCAAATGCATCACTTCCAAGTACACCAAAGGCCAACATTTCGACAGTCGAGAACAAGAAGAGAAAGCGCACAACACCCACAACGAACACCAGCAGCACAAACACAAATGTCGGCAATGCCTATAGTAATAGTAGTAGCAACGGTGAAGCCCTCCGTAAAAAACGTAAGCATATAAATCCCATTATAAAGGAGAGCATGATCTAATATTGCCAAATTTGCTAGAATCGGTTGGTACAGACATTGTACATACCCCTACATCTACGGTTACTTCTTCAGCTACTACACCTCTTGCTGCTGCTGCAGAACCTCAACAACAGCAGACAAATATGGCGCCAATGAATGTGATTACCATAGATGACGATAACGAGGATGTTCAGCTTTCATGGAAGCAGCCCAATTCAATGAAGATTGAGGCATTGATCAGTGGACCAAGTACCGAAAAGAAAGACTAAATCAAATTGATATGTTGTAAATACAGCCAATTAAGTAAATTTCATCGTTAAAACAAATAAATGCTGATGCAAAAGGATCATTCTCCTTTTTTTGAGAGAACCTTCTATTGTACATTTTAGCTGGCAGGTGCTTTGGAAGGGGAGTGGCAATGACAATGTAGGGTAGATCATTAAGATTTGAGCTAGTGACCGTTTCTAAGCGATCCCCATGATTTTTGTTTGAGATGGGTCCCCTTCACACTCACTCCACCCCCACCTCATGTGCGCAAGTGTGTACATTTTTAAGTTTTTTTTTTATTTCATCTTTTTCGTGTCATTCAACATAAAAAATCACAGAATGTCATACTTTGGTAACGGAGCTCAACAGCAAACCATCAACCCTCAGAACATTGCATTGGCCGAGCAAGAGCTGGAGATGGTGACCGATTTGTTCAACAGGTAAATATATCCCATAAATGCAATATGCAAGATAGACGCAAAAATATTCATTAAAAATCTCTCGAAATGAAGAATTGTCGATTCCTGTCACTCCAAATGTGTGAAATTAGATACTGGTTCAGGAGATTTATCTCAACAAGATCAAACTTGCATTGATAATTGCGTTGCTAAATTCTTTGAAACTAACAGCAAAGTGGGTGAAAAGATGCAAAAGATGAGTCAACAATAAATCATCAGCAGAATCCAATAGAACATTGCTAAAAAGACCATGTACATTTTAACTGAAATAAAAAAGAAAAGATGCAAAACCCTTGTTTCTGAAATTATTTTCTCTCAAACGATGTGATAGTACATTTGATGTTCGTATTGTATGTTTGTGAAATGCTTTCTCTTTCCCAACGTGATGATATGCGTTCGTAGATGCCTATGTCATGTTATAGGCTTTTTCCTTTTTTGTTATAATACAGTTTTGTATATATTTTTAGTGAGTATTTCGTGCAATCTCAGAAACACAAGGTATGTAACAATTAAATCGTGTATTTTCCTTTTTAGAAACATATCGGTTTTTCGGAGATTAGAAAATCTAGGTTCAGGGGGGATTACAATCTGGAATTGAAACCATTAATGCCATTCAAGAGACCACAATGTTTTACTGCTCCTCAAAACTGCTGATAATCCAAGCAAGTTTCTTTCCTACATACGACAATAATAGAGAGGGATTCAAATGAGGAAACATGCAACGAGATGTATTTGTATGAGTACCCTACTTTATTGACATCATCATTTATCCAAAATAGTCATGATGATGCATTTTTAGTACTACATCACTATAGAAGAAGCGAGATTTATCTTTTCGTGCAATCCCCCCAATATGAACATGGAAACAGGAAGAAGATTACGGAAACAGCTTCAAACCGGACATTTAACCACTTCAATACGTTTATGACCTTTGCCATTTTAAATCAAAAAACTTCTGAAAACTTCTATCCTTTGATCGGGAAAGTGAAAGGGGATTCTTTTGAATATGGTTAAAATTGGATTTTTTTTTTTATCATTCTTTTGATTCGTGTAAATCTGAGGAAGCATTTTTAAATCGCTAAAAAAATAATTCATTTACTTTTTTTTTTTCCTCTCTTTTTTTAATCCAACTTTTCTCAATCGAGAAATCCATCCCTTTCTCACATTTTGCACAATTTTTCACATATATCAGTTTTATTTATTTTTTCCTTTGCATATATATATATATATATAAAAATATGAAAGTGTCTAAATCAACACCGAATTCCAATTCTGGGTCCATTTCTACTCCCACTACTACTACTCTTCCCAATAACAAAGTAAGCAAGCCTTTGGTCACTACAAACAACATCTCAACCACGGATAAAGC
Source organism: Mucor velutinosus (assembly GCF_035048745.1). Classification (NCBI taxonomy): domain Eukaryota; kingdom Fungi; phylum Mucoromycota; class Mucoromycetes; order Mucorales; family Mucoraceae; genus Mucor; species Mucor velutinosus. Next base: position 853,674 of record NW_027041908.1, read on the forward strand.
TTTAGTGGATTTCTGTCGGTGTTTATACCAAGCCAAGGCAGTGGTAAGAGAACTAGAGTCTTTCAGTAATTCTGTGTGTCCAGCCTTAAAACGATACCATCCCGAATTATTACAAAATGAAGATACCACAGGCGGCATCTCTCGCTATGGCAATGGCTTATTGCTGAAACAAGTAGATCAGTATTTGAACACAACATTTCGTAAATTCACTCGTCTCTGTAATATCTTAATGGTGGTTTTGACTCAAATGGAAGCAAAAGGAGCTGGTCAAATCAAGAGGGAACGAATTGACTCTTTTAGATTCGAGGTTTGGGAAGAATGGAAAACTGCTACCAGTATAAAGCAAAGGTTGATATACTTCACTCAACAATGCGATATCAAGGAAAAGAATGTATATACCTCAATCACAACCACAACTACCACAACCACCACCACAACTCTGAAAGACAAATCCTCGTCGTCAACGACAATCACTTCTACTTCAACTACTTTACCTTGATTATTTACATATTAGCTTGTCGCATCAATCACACTCTCAATTATATATAACACATTTCCACCCCATCCCCTTGATTTTTATTATTATCATAATCATTCACCCTTTTTCTCGCTCCCTATTTTGTTTGCTATTACTATTTTCTTTCGTTATCCTTTTCTTTTTATTGCCTCTTTTCATTCTGTATTTTACGTGAAAGTCTTGCAGTATTGAAATCAAACCACTTCTCAGCTTATTACATCCGTTTTGATTCATCTTCATCGTTTCTTAATTCGTTTTTTTAACATTTTACCCAATATTCATATTTTTATATACAAGTAAATCAAACAAACAAAAATATTATAGACACTGTGTTAAACGCTCCTTTTCTTTATGTTTAGGCCTTAATTTTGATTCATTTTATTCATTCAATAAAAAACAATACTACATACACATTAATGAGAGAAAAATTTACAGTGAAATGTACAAATTGAAAATCGAGTTTCAAGCAAAATTCACGTTTTTTCCATATACATATTTCGCGATATTTTTAGACCATCAGAATACGAAATCCTATCAGCTTTTACATTGATAATCACCACACAAGATATTCGACCAAAAGAAGGGTTAAAATTTTCTCGCTAAATTATTTTGCTTCTATCCCATGCGCAATGGAACAAACTACAAAATGTCTTCCGTTCAAGAAAATTAGAACACTGCATCTATTGGTTTTATGAATTTCTCGGGAATGTTCAGATTTGGCTAAGCTTCTTCATCATTTGGTCACTTCATTACATATAAAATGTAATTGGCTATGAAAGGAAAAAAAGTGTAAAAAATTTTTCGAGATGAAAGGTGCATCCACTCTGTTGGTTTAGTGACTCTCACATTCTGTTGGTTTTACTCGTTGCACAGCATCAATTTGTTATGAGATGAACAAGCCGGGTCTCCCTTAATTCCGCATAGAAAGAAACAGATTAAGAAAAATCTCCCCTTAAGAAGATAAATCAGTAGAAGGAAATCACTACATGTATTGCGCAAAAAAAAAGCATGTATCTTTCACCTTTGTATTATGAAACAAGAAAAAAAATGGTTCTATTTACATCTATCTGAGTTTCCATTGCATCATTAGCTGTAATACTTGAACACCTTATTATATTGTGTGCGTGTAATTTATACAGTTGTCTTGATAAAGAAAGAAGAGTAGAATACTTCAAATAATCGTCATTGTCAATGATATGAATGTCATTATTCTTGGGTATTTATCTTCAGTTCAATTGCTTTCAGCCTTACATCTCAAGCAATGTGGGACTTTCCCGATTCGTGTAAACCCGAAAAGCATTCTGTTTTGTTCTATTAAAGGCTCTTTTTTTTTCTACAGAATACAAATTAGGAATGTGCACGTATTCTCAATAATATATCCGACAGGCATGTGTTCCTCTGGACTCAGCCATCAGATTATTGGTGGCTAAGATCCTCGAACATCACTGTTACTAGTTTTGTAGGGACAAGTAACTCAGATATCTCAATCAATATGCTGCATGAACCTCTTTTTTTTTTCCAGCCCTATCCTTTTTCAATATTGACAAAGGAATGACGGATACAGAAAAAAAAAAGTTGATGATAATTAGATTATTTGGAAACTAGATTGATTTTATTTTGCGATATTGCCATCAAGTAAAGAATGACAAGCCAAGATGCCTGTACATTTATATAAAAATGAAATGTTGCAAAATGCGAAACTAATTAATGATGATATATTTAGGCTGTAGCTCAGAGATCTTCAGTTTAGCTTGAGCATATTTGTCTTGAATGTGAATGAGAAAGGTATGGCAACGAAAGGTCGCTTTAATTACTAGACAAACACCCCGATGTGATTTTCAGAAACGTTTGCATAGTATTTATACATTGGCATCGATTGGTAGATCCCAGAGAGGTTCTGACATTTTAGAAGATTTTTATTACTTCTAAAATATCGAGTGCACTCAACTCAAGGCTTTTCAGCCTAAGGCAAGTAACTCAAGTTGGACCTTCTGGATTACAGCCCTACTTTGTGACTAAACGTTGTTGGCCTACAGCTTTACAGCCGAAGCCGCAACCCAGATCAAAAAATAATTAGAACATTTCAATCGGGGATCAAATATTTTCAGGGGTAACATTTGATTGGCTGAATAATCACGTGACTATAAGCTCAATGTGTACATACCATATAGAATGTATTCATGAAACGGTGGGGGAGTATATACTATCAAATGGGCTATAATTGGTGAAGATAGAGAAACATTCTATTTCTATCAATAGCAAATAAGTAAAGTTGTTAGGTGATATAGGGGCAGCAGTTGGAGATTGTATCATGAATAGCTCATCTATTCCCCCCGTTTGTTTATAACAACACAAGAGGCTTTCATCATCTCAGGGGAACAACTGGGCGTATTTTTTTCGGGGTTTCTTTTGAAATAATGAACAAAAATGCGAAAAAACCCAACCAAAGCCGCAGAGATACAGTAGCGGATGTTCGCGTCAAACGAGAGAGATTGTTCATGCAATTGCCAATTGATTCTTATTTCATCAAGCCTATCAAACTAGAAGATTTCACCAACGCATCTTCTCTAAAAAGCACAGACCAAGAATCAATCAACATTACCAAAAAAGAGGCGATCAGTGCAGTTATCAAAAAAGAACCTGCTGATATTCACGTCAAAACAGAAGAAATTGTGTCGAATCTGTTGAAAACCCTATGAATTAAAGACGAAAAGATGGGTGTCAGTGTACCGAGAACGAAAAGAAAGAGGTCCTCACAATGTGATAATGACTTTGATGGTGATGACACCACAGAATCAAAGGATGACAGTGGTAGTATCTATAGCGAAAGTGATGCTGATGAAAGTGATGATGGTGAGGATGACAGCTGCTCTGACAGTGCTCCAGTTAGCGCTAGTACCATCAAGACAGAAGTATCACAAAAACCTGAAAATGTGCTTGGTATGACTTCAAGTGAAGATTCTATCATGGGGAGCTCAACAATTAGAGTTTTTAATCAGAGCGAAAATGGTAAGTTCATACATCTTTTGATCACAAGTAAGTGTTCGAGCATTAACATGCATTCACAATAATAAATATATAGATGAACGGGTGGCAGTGAATGCTGCCTATATTGACTATTACTGTCGTGCTTGTGACGTATACAACTATACATTCGAAGAATTCACTCATCATCTACAGCAAGCTCACAATTTGAAGACTACAAGAAAGCCAAGCACATTGATCAAACATGATGATTTGGAGCCAGATGTACATGATCCCAATAACTACTTCAGATCCTGTGAACGCACTTACCCAATCAGAGGGAGATATAGAGTTCACTTGAGATCTGTCCATCGCATGGTACTCAAACCGCTTCTTGGAAAGGACAAACAGCTACCAGATATCTTGCCCAATGCAACTGACACAAACAACTACTGCCGTGCCTGTAACATCAAGAAAAAAACCAAAGGAGCTTACCGAATGCACTTGAGGCATTATCATCGAATGAAGCTTCTGCCTCATAATGGAAGAGCACCTGACGATCCCAGCATTAAACCAAATCCAGATGATCCCAACTTTTATTGCTGTGTCTGCGATATCACTAAAAGATCAATTGAAGAATACCATTCGCATTTGTACAAGAAGCATAATATGATGATGAAGCGTCCGTTCAAAGAGGGACCAAACGCAAATCCCAATCTAGAGCCGGAAGTAGAGAGCCTGGACTTTTATTGTAATACATGTGATCGAAAGTTTGCAGACAGAAATACGTATCGCTTACATCTCAAAAACACACACAAGATGACATTGAATCCCCCGCGATCTAGAAAAAGTCCCAACGTTCTTCCAGATTGGTACGATCCAAACAATTACTGCAGGTATTGTGAATACAGGTATTGCTCATCAAGTAAATATCATGCGTATTGCAAAAAGGTGCATGGAATGGCAAACAGGAATTCAAGACGGCCTTTGAAGAAACCAAAAACAGAGCTGCCTGATGAAGATGATCCTAATTTTTACTGCAGTGTGTGTCAAACTACCAAATCTCCCAAGCAAAAATACCGCCAGTATTGCAGAGAAGTTCACCATATGACGCTTCGAGCATTCAATCTTGGCCCTCGGGCCAATCCTGATATTTTGCCTGACCTTACTGATGCAAACAATTATTGCCGAGCTTGCGATAAGACTGTAATTAGCGCGAAAGCATATAGAAGGCATATACTATCTGTCCATAAATGGAATGAAAAGCTGCCACCATTGACAAACGTCAAACGTCGACGAGATATAACCTCTAAACTTGATGATCCAAATTACCGCTGCCGTGCCTATGACAAATTGTACGATGCACGAGGAGCGTATCGAGCACATTTAAAATACTCGCATGGTATGGAGTTTCCATCAGAATCACAGAAGTGTCAGCAAATCCCTGGTGTCGAACCTGAGCTGGATGATCCCAATTTTTTTCTGTCGTACATACCAACGAACATATGCAAACTTGACCGTCTACAGAAAGCATCTACGAAGTACACATAAAATGATGTTGGGGCCTCTACGCAACAAGCACTTCCTTAACCCCAGCTTCCTTCCTGACCTTCTGGATCCAGCTTTTTATTGTCGAGTATGCAAGACGTCAGCGTTCTATGAAGCGACATCGTAAGCATTGCAGGGACGTTCATTACATGGATTTGGAGAGGTTGAAGAAGCCATTTGCTCATCCTGATGCTGTCATTGATCTAAGTCTGCCTACGCCTTACTGTCCTAAATGCGATAGAACCTTTGCCAAAAGAAGAAACTTTCTCGTACATGTATCGCATGTTCATAAGATGATAATCGCAAGCGAAGCCTAGTTGCAAAACTGGAGTTACCTAATGATTCATAAAGGAAGCGCATTATATATACAAGTTTAATCATAATTGTTAGATTAAAAGTGAAAAGGAATCATCTAATATATACACTGTAAAACATTCAAAAAAAAAAGTAGATAAACATATCATATCCTTTCAAAATTTAAAAGAATTGTATGCCGTACAAGGTGAATAAAACCACCGGCAAAGGTGCAAACCATAGTATTCAAGCAGCAAATTCGGTTTTTCATTTCCATTGTTAATAAGCTTACCAGGAACATATCGCATCAAAATTTGCATAAACCAGCTTTACCAAAATCAATATGCCTCCTATTCTGATTAGAAGCTGCACAGGCTGCAGAACTGCCCTTCCAGAAGACTTAGCTACCAAAGATGTGGTTTATGCCGTATAAATAAACGCTAGAAAGCAAAAACATGACCAAATTTGACAGCTTTCAAGCCTTCATATCTTGGCTTGTAGGCCTTTTTGAGCCGTTGGAATGACGCTAAACAATTGTACTTGAGTAGTAGTAACTTCCTGACACCTTTGCTCAACTTTTTGGGGATCAAAAAAACATGAACAAAAATCGACCAAAAAGCATGAGGTACCCCTCATGGTTTCCATCAAAAATCAAACGATCGCGTTTTTCACCTCCAAAATGAAGACTTTTACTATGGTATATATCAAATCAAAATGTTTCTCTCGATCCAAAGCAACCTCTGAATCTACTTTTATGAGACTTTCGTATGCAAAATTTGGATATTTTGGCCAAAAACCTCATTTCATATTTTACCAAACTTCTCAAAAACTTCACTTAAAACATCTACTATAATTGGCACCATTGTAAGCGCCTTGAAATGTACTCCAAGAATGTATTAGGAAGCATTTTTTTTTGTTTTTTTTTTTGTAGGGGAGTCGAGCTCCAGGTTTTATTTAAAGTCCTTTAAATGTCATGCTGAGGGATAGAAAAGACTGTTGGTGGACCCAATGTCTGCAAAGAAGGGGAATAAGATATTTTTTGAATTAAGTTGGGAAAGAAATCTACTACTAATAAGGTGCGACACCTAGAGCCAATACAGTCTTGCGGAAGTTGTCAAAATATAGATAATGGATAAGAGCACAAAACACCAAACGAGGACATCAGTACTACGCCAAAAAAATCAAACAACTTGCGTTTACCAGGATTTGAACCGGGATCCTCCCGTTGGCATACGGGAGTTTCTACCACTTCGCCCTACCACCAGGGACACGTATTAGGAAGCATAGGGTGATCATTACAATTCATATAGTCGGATACCACAGAATAGATTAAAGAAGTCGAAGAAAGACAAAACTATCCAATCTTGAACGAAGAAAACAAGCTGAGCTTGAATCAATTTTGGCAGCGGCGGCGGGCGGCGCTGCTGCTGGCTGGCCCAAATGCCTTTTTGATGCTGACAATGATGATGACAAGGATGATTGCGATACAGATTAAATAGGGGCCATGGAATTTAAATGACAATTGCTTAGCCCGAATATATTCTTTTCTTGGGAGTTTTTCCTTATAATTATAAAGATGTCTTTTGCAATGACAATACCTCAAAAAAAGTCGTTGTAGATCTTACACAAGTATTGCATTTACACATGGCCAGCTTTATGCCGCCATCTCAAGAGCAAAATCAGCGAATGGATACCTCCCCCTTCTGACTCTGATATAGCCTTTTTTTTTTTTTACTATTAATTGATTGTTTAAAATCTACTTTTATGTCAGATTTTTATTATTGCTGATTTGAAATGTCTTCGGCGATAGCCTCGCAGGGCGACGCCGTATCGAGTGTAGCGAGATTGATCGGCTAGTAGTTCTATATGTTTATTTATTTCTAGTCTGAAGCGGCAACAATTTTTGGAAATAGTCCTGAGAATATGTTCCAAAATACCTCTGCTCTGGCCTCTTCAAAGACCTTTAATGTGATTGTGGGTGCATCTACTAGTCGAGTTGATGCTACTGATAAGGAGCTTTCTGTAAACAGTCTTGATGGCTTTGAGTATGGTAATGTACTTGAGATAAGTCCCAAAGGAAAATGCTCATAAGAGTCATCACCAGATGTTGAGAGTGGAAGGTCGTATTTGAACGAAGTGTGCTTGATGCGCTTTTGATAGACAAACGGCTCCATGATAGCATCAATTGCACTTCGAGCTTTGTGAGATATATTGACTTGCAGCGGCGAGTTTTCTACAATGAATGTGTTGTATAAATCAACCACTTCAGGTATTTGATCTGCTCCCAACGGGGTATCTAGAATGTTATTGTTGGGTTGTACGCCTTGCAGGAGATGCAAATACCGATCGTAAAATAGAATGTTTTCCACGCTGAAATCCTTGACAGCCCAGGTTTGTAAGACGCGAAGCATATGAGGATCGGCCAGAGCATGATGCAGAGATTCGGTGGTTAATTCAAGTTTTTGAGCAGATATAGTAGGTGTTGAGGAATACCCATCGTCTGAAACAGTTGAATTGAGAGAATCTTTGTTGCTGGATACTCGTCTAGCTTGATTATCAATCGACAGTGTCTTGAAGAGAGGCAATATAACCGACATGACATGGCTTGTCATGGTAAGAATAATAATCCAGTTGGAAGGACCAAAGATACCTCGAACACCAGCAAGATTAAATTTTGAAGGATACTTGAACAGGATTTGCCAGATGATACACATGATGAAGCAAGGAACACCAACACTCACGGTCGCCCATAGCTCTCTCCGAATACCATGGGCATCTGCATCATTGCGCAAATACCAGACAATAAACGGCACCACAGCAAGAAAGAAAAAGATGACCATGCCCATGATAACATAGTTGCCCCAGTAGAATTGGCATCGAGATGAACCATGTGCTCTGATGCTAGTAACTTCACTGATGACAATGACGATGGCGAGGATGGTGACGCTTAGCAAAAACATGCAAAGATGATATTTTGTTGCTCTTTGTCGATGTTGTATGAACCATTGATACTCTTTGTCTTCCGAGATGGTGTGGTCAGTGAATCGTTGTTGCAGTTGATTCAAGCGAAATAAGAGATGGAGACGAAGTGTGCGCCAAATGATGGCATACATCCATATATAAAATCCAATCAGAGGGCCCCAGAGATAGATCTCGCATGTGAATGAGACAGCAACGACTTGGTAGAGTAGTACCGATGTTGAGAATACCAAATGTCCAAGTGCACCAAGCACAGTGCCAAATAGGCCTCGTTTTTTCAAGGAATAGGTCTGCCATTGCTTGGAGATAATCTGATCCGTGAGATGGATGGTCGGTTCCGATGTTTGTGTCCACTTTGCCGAGATATTTCTGTAAATGTAGTAGCCTGTTGTTGTAATGATGAATATTGAATTGAGGATAATGAGTGCCAAATAGACTCGCAATACAATGATTTTTCGGTGTATATCATTGCAGAAGGCAGTCTCTAAATCATTAGCATTGTCTATGCTGTTTGCACAGTCTGGTAAAGGCAAAAATGGATTCAATAGGTCTGTTGACATTCCCATAACGCCATTTTCAGATGGTAGCTTCTTTAATGTAAATGATTGTATAAAGGAAAAAGAAAGAGATATATATGATAGAAAACGCCATGCTATGTAGCAATCCATATTTTTTTTTTTTATTCAACATTAGAATGGTTTCAAAACATGAAACCAGCCAAAGAGAAAACGAGAGAGAGAGAAAAAGAGAAAATGAAACCATTATTTACGATTCCACTTGATCCTTTGATAGTAGTTGATTCAACGCATCGATGGTAAGAGGTAATTCTGCTTGTAGTACAGGTATTTGGATTTGCAGTACCCAAAATTGATCCAGGACATTTGTTGGAAATGTCAAGATAGAGCTGTCAGTTGAATAGTGCTTCAAGTAATGTAACAACTGATTGCTGATCTCAGATATGTTCTGTGTGTGTGAAACCCAATTTCTTCTTTTTTCCTCATCCAGCACATCCAACTGTCTATCAAACTCAATTTGTCTCTTTACAATGTCAGATTGCCTCGTCTTTTTTTGATCTTGCTGATAGGATTGCCAGTCTAGCATCAATGAGTTACATTGATCTAGTCTCTTACGAGCTAGTCTTTCATATTCTTGGTTCAATTCGATCAATCTAGAAAGTTCAGCTGAGCAATTTCATATTAGGATGCTGAAACAGCCTTACAATTGGTCCTAGTCATAGGTTTAGCCATTGGTTTTCAAATGGTAAGCATTTTCATTAGCATTTGAAGTACCTTTCTTTGAGATGTAGCTAGTCTGTTCTTTGCATTCTGTAAAAGATGGCCTGTTAATCGCTCATCGCACTCAAACAAGCCCATCCGTATATACAAACGTGCCATGTTGGTCTCCAGTTGTTTGATTTTGGCTAATATCTTTGCTGTAGATGTATCATCTTGTAATGTGGGTTGAATAGTGGTATTTGCCATGATAAAAACTATGGAGAAGCTAGAAAGGGAGTACAAATGTAAAGATTGAAATTTTTATGTTGAAATGTGTGGGCCCCTCTCCCTATTTGCATTGTGCCCAGGCAGTGTATTTTGGTCGATGGCTATGCTTAGTTGCTCAACCTCGACCCCTTGTTTTACAGCGGACACTTGACATTCATATGCGCTGAAACCCCAACTGTACCTTATTGCTGGTACTTTTTTTCCCTGCTCTCTATAGACAGATAGCGATAAACATTGTCGAGATCTCTTTGCATCTGTGCATGTACAAAGCACATGGATAATGTGATACTAAATGCGGTTATTCAAACAGAAGAGAGTCAACAAAACACAAGCTGCGGACTTGCACAGGGATTGCCAAACACAACAAGATTGTCCATATAAAATTATTTTGCTCGTTTCTCTTTTCTCTCTATTTGCACACTAATTTAACCTTCTTGAATGGATGTTTATTCACTGACTCGCAAAAAGAGGCCTTCTCATCTCACATTAGGACAATCCTCTCGAACAGAATCCGACAATGACTCTGGACTAGATGTTTCAGTATCATCCACCAAGCCCAAATTGAACAGCAACAGTAGTTTTACATTTGATCAAGTTACAGGGTCGCCCACCAGAGAACATTGGAAGGTAAACTTGCTCTATTGCACCCTGTGGAATTGAATGACTCAACTCTCTAAAATAGAGAGACTCTGATTCCACTGCGTGCGAGTACATTGGATGTCTGACCAAGTTTGGATTGTTTGAAAGAAGACATCACTGCCGAAAATGTGGAGACATCTTTTGCTCACTTCATTGCTCCAACTACTTTCGATTGGATCAGTATGCTCAGTTTCATCCAAAAGGGGTGCTATCAAGGGGATGTGATAAATGTGCGCTCGACTATATCCAGTGGCAAGACCAAGTGCGGCGAGGTGGTGATACGAAAAGGCAACCAGTCGATAAACCTGCATCCAAAAAAAGACAGGACAGTAATATCATGACGCCGAAACCACAGGCAATGGAAGGGGTAACTGAATTAGGAAGAGATGGTAAGTTGTGTGTGTGTGTGTGTGTGTGTGTGTGTGTGTGTTGGTCTTGAGGTGGAAGATGCTTTTTTATTCTAAAACATCTTCTAGACATTGTTGCACCACAAAAATCTATGCAGTCGTCAAAAGGGGTGACTATAAGCAACAAAAAGGATAACCAAGGTAAAAATAAACGACTATTTATAAATGTGGATGTATGTGTAGTTTGTGTACGAGAGAGACTGATGTGATCATTAGGTACATTTAATCCTATTCCATCTGTTCCTGCTGATTGGCAATGGTCTACATTCTAGGATTTATCGGCAATGGGATTAGCATGAATTGTAATAGATTTAATCTTGATCTCCTGCAGTGGCCTGTTCTTTTCATCAATTGGGATCTTCTCCATGGCATCCAGCGTCGAATCTGCGCCATCAATAACTCTACATTAAAAAATATACAGATGTGAGTGATAATTTGCTTTTTTCATCAGCAGCATGAATGGCATATAAAAAGCTGTAATAACTATTCGATATTAAACATGTACTACTTACTTTCCAAACACTGTGTATTTCGTATCTAAATGAGGATGCTTTGCATAGGTGATGAAGAATTGAGATCCATTTGTGTTTGGGCCTGAGTTAGCCATGGAGAGTATGCCTCGTGCATTGTGCTAATGTTGCATACGTGTTTAGCATATCTCCAAGTTGCCCATTGTGCGGTACTGTTACCTTGAGTGTGGATCTGATCTCATCATTGAACTTTCTACCCCAAATAGAATTGCCACCTTTTCCAGTGCCAGTGGGATCACCAGTCTAATAAAAAAAAATACTGAGTGTTAACCGACTTAAACATGCCATGTCCAGTGAAAACCCACATACTTGGATCATAAATCCAGGGATGTTTCTATGGAATGTGTTGTTATCGTAATATCCGCTAGCACATAATGCAAGGAAATTCTATTGCAAGCTTGAGTACACACATCCTGCTACTGCGGAAAAGCTATTGCTTGCTTTTGAAGTCTCATACCTCTGCGGTTTTTGGCACAGATTCACAAAAGATTTCGACTTTGAGATCTCCAAGATCAGTATGTAAAGTGACAGACTAATTGCTGGTGGTTAATATAGAGCGTCAATGCAGCAAGATTGGTAGTATACCATTGTATATTAGAGGGTTTGTAGCGTGTTGAGTAAACAAGTAGGAAAGTAAAAGATTTTTTAGCGCTCGTCTAATAAAGCAATCGAGTTCAATTATGCTTAAACAGTCATTCAGCAGCGATATCTGATTACCATTTTAGATTTGATTAGAAAATCACTCTATTATATACGAGTGTTTATGCTTCGGATGGCTCTCTACCTTCGCTTCGCTTCGATGAGAATCAACCTGCGCAGCGGCAGCTCGCGCTAGCGATTGCCCTTGCGTATCCCATCAAAATACTGCTACTTTCATTTTGACTCACCACTTACACATGAAAAACATTCATATTATCTGTGGATCTGATTCTTATGTGATGCTCTACATCCATATGCATATAGCTACTTCATATACAGACAAGTAGCTTACTGGTATTTCCCCTTTTAGTTTTTAGTGTCTCTGATACAGCAAAACTTGAGTGCATTTGAGCTACGTTTTCTTGCGTTCAAGACCGTTTTGGATCGTCAGAATAGCACCAAACCATTGCTTTCATATGGCAGTTGCTTCCTGACACCTTTGCTCAACTTTTTGGGGACCAAAAAAACATGGCCAAAATTCGACCAAAAAGCATGAGGTACCCCTCATGCTTTTCATCGAAAATCAAACTATCGTGTTTTTGACATCATAAACGAGCACTTTTACTATGGCATATATTATATCAAATTGTTGCTATGGATCCAAAGTAACCCCTGAAATCACTTTTGTGAAACCCTAATATATAAAATTTTGACATTTTCGCCAAAAGCCTTATTTCACATTATCTGAAATTACTCGACAAGTTTACTAAAAAAAACGCCTCTATTATTTAGCACTATTGGATGCGCCTTAAAAAGTACTCCAAGAATGCCTAAGGTTGTATTTTTTTTTTTGTAAGGGAGTCGAGCTCCAGGTTTTATTTAAAGTCCTTTAAATGTCATACTGAGGGATAGAAAAGATTGTTGGTGGACCCAATGTCTGCAATGAAGGGGAATAAGATATTTTTGAACTAAGTTGGGAAAGAAATCTACTACTAATAAGGTGCGACTCCTAGAGCCAATACAGTCTTGCGGAAATCGTCAAAATATAGATCATGGATAAGAGTACAAAACACCAAACGAGGACATCAGTACTACGTCAAAAAATCAAACAACTTGCGTTCACCAGGATTTGAACCGGGGATCCTTCCGTTGGCATACGGGAGTTCTACCACTTCGCCCTACCACCAGGGGCATTTGCCTAAGGTTGTATGGGGTAGTCATCAACAGTCATATAGTCGAATCTTGCAAAATAGATCAATTGAGTCGAAACTGAGAGAGATTTGGCCAATCTGAAGCAAAACTGTTAAACTGAGTTTAAATAATTTTGGCTGGCAAAATCAGTCATGGAGGTAAAAATCAGTGCTTTTGAGAAGGAAGACGGATCAAAAGGTGCTACTGCTTGGTCTGGAGATTTTTTGATGATCCTGTAAGCATCTTGTCAAAACTTGCGTTTGAAATCATTGCTATGGAATTTTTCATCATTGCAAGCTACGATGAAATGCTTCCCAAATCAGGAGCTTTGCCCGTCTTGCTTTCTGATAGTAAATAATAGCGTTTATTTTGTATGCATTTGCCGATATTGCGTGTTGTCCAGTTCTTTCAATCATCACTCCAAGTGATCGTAAGCCTGAATCTTTAGTCTCGCGTCGTCATGGCAACGTAAATCTATGAGCTTCTCAATTGTAAATCTAACAAATGGATTATGAGTATTGTAACTACACGTTCACACACACACACATCAACACTTACGGTTCCCTGACTTGTCTTGTATGTGTTTCCCAAAACTTTCCTCTTCGTTTGGGATCATCGTTAAACAAAAGACATGTACTGTCTTCATCGTATCTCAGATGAATGTTCTTGAGATGCTTTGTATACTTCTTGAGATCCAAAATCAGGCAAGTGAAAGTGTCTGCAACCTTCAGCGAAAATCTAACATCAAATGACTCCAACAAAGGGCATGCCTTGAACAAATTCTCAAAAAACGCGTTGGTAGCTTCCAAATTACCTCTAGCTCTAAAGAGATTCACTTCGAAATGTTTGAGTCCACTTTGGACCTTAAAAAGTGACAGAACTTCGTCATTAATTTCCATGTAATCCAGTGAGAATGACTCCAGAGCAGGTACATAACGCAATATATATACAGGCAGCGCATATGGTAACGACATGTGTTGCTCTAGTTCAATCTTAATATCCAGTCTCCTCAAGTGTTTCATCTTATAGTCAGCCAGAAGTCGTTTGAATGCATTAGGGCGTGTGTAATGGTCATCTTTGGAAAGCACCAAATGTAAAGCCTTGATGGTATCCGCCTGTTTGGATGCATGCAAGTTCTTGAGTTGCTGTTCAATGCTGACATGCATGTCCCATAATTTGGCAGCTTGCAGCTGAAATCCGTTGCACAGGGCTACATTTTCACGAGTAAAAGGAAAAAATTGGGACTCTATTCTCTCCATGTTTTCCAACTTTTGGACAATGCGCTTCATCATATTCATGGACTGCAGCGTCTTTGAGAAGCCAAAACGATCCAAATGAATTTCGCTTTCATGAGGGTCCATGATTTCCAGACGAAGGTTGGTGAGTCCAATGTATTTGTGGTGCACATACTCTAGCCACTTGATCACATTTTCGTTCAGCTCATCCACCTCATGGTCATTCAGCACAATGGCAAGATTTAGCGTCTTGAGCTTGATTAGCGGTTTGATGTGGCTGCCGATAGTGAGTTTCTGTTCAGCAAAGGGGACGCCTTTGGTAGCTACTGTCAGTTCCTGCAAACCAGGTGCGTAATTGTGCATATCTTCCACATCGCATACATAGAGTGTGGCATTTTTGATGTCGAGCTGCTTGAGATTGGGTGCATTCTTGAGACATTTGATGAACATCTTGTTCACGTCAGGCTCGTGCATGGAACGAAGCCTATGTAATGTCGATGGGTTTGCATGTGAATTGTGGAATGAGACGCGAATCGACTGTAGTGCTCTAAAAGTGGTTTCCTGGAGCATTTTTACGGCATAGGCAGCGCCATAACCATGCATAGATATCTCCTTAAGCGTACGTTGGCACTTGCTGGTGACAGTAATACCAGAGATATCGTAATATTGCAGTCTTGAATAGAGACGTAGGCTGTGTAAGTTGGGAAGAATGGATGGAATCATTTGAAGAAGCTTGAGATCACGAAAGTCTCTTTCTATGCGTAAGTCTGCGTAGTGCACTTGCTGTGCCATCAAATAGTTGACACGAAAAAAGTCGAGGCCTGCATAGATGTTTGATGTGAAGTAGAGTGATACGTTGTTCACCATGACAGATTGTGCCAATGATGTGAGAGATCGACATACAAGCATACATTGCAAGAGATCTGGTGTCAAAAGATAGGAGAAGATCTCACTGGTGATTTCAGCTGGTATTTTGTCTAGCATGAATTGAATGTTGAAGAAGCGCGTAAAAAAAAAAGAGAGGGAGAAAGAGAGAACGGCAACTACGCATCTTTTACGTAAGCTAGAAAGAGATGAGTTCAAACTGAAGCATTGGGCACTACGACAGATTCAAGATTATACACACTGATTTATTTAGCTAAATCACACAACTTGGCAATCATGCCAGACAACTGAATGATGCTCTGATGCCCTTCCAAGATACGCATATGAGTAAAACCAATTTCCTTCAAGTAATCCAATCTAATTTGTTCACTCATTTCGTTGTAGTTTCTTGTCACTCGAAAGATGGTGGTAATAATATCCAACGAGGAGTAGCCTTGATCGTACAATTGCTCCACCAAGGTAACAGCATCATCTACTTTTCCCTTTCCGCAGTGCTCCAACATGTGCTGGACTACAACAGGGTGAGGTTGATCACAAATCTTGAACACATTCTCTGCATTGACATATCCAAAACCGTAGTGAGTGGATTGTAAATTGTTGATGGCTTGGCGCATATCTCCATCAGCTGTAAAGATCAACGCCTCTAAACCCTCGTCGTTCGATTGAACCTAGCATCCCATCATGTCAGTGCATGTTCTCCATCAGACATACACTTTGATACTCACATTTTCCATACGACAAATCTCCTCTAATCTACTCAGTACTTGAGCGTCTGTTAATTTGGTATAACGCAATACTGCACAACGGGACTGGATGGGTTCAATGATTTTGTTGGATTGATTACAAGCTAATGCAAATCTAGTTGTATTGGAATAGATTTCCATGGTTCTACGAAGGGCTTGTTGAGCTCCACCTGTCATACTATCAGCTTCATCTAGAATAACAATCTTGTGTTTGCCAGGTGGTAAAGTCACTTTCTTTTGAGCAAATGCCTTGATTCTACTTCTGACCACTTCGATACCTCTGTGGTAATGGGGTTGGTGAGTATTTGTCCAATGCAAGCATATATACTATTTACCTGTCATCAGATGCGTTTAGCTCAAGCACGGCATCTTTGTAAGAAGGACCAAGCAAATCATGAGCCAGACACAATATACTTGTAGTTTTACCAATACCAGGCATGCCCTATATATCAAAGGCTGTCAATCTTACATCTCCATCCCACTTTCCAACCACTACATACAGTCAGGATAACATTGGGTAGATTGCCATCTCTCGCAATGGTTTCTAAACGAGACACAGCATCTTCATTGCCAACAATGTCCTTTAGATACTCTGGTCTGTACTTTTCGACCCTAAAATTTTGTTAGTCTTTTTCATCATGCATTCATCTTAGGCATTGCCATTACCAAGGTAGAATGTAACCATCTTCTTCATTTGAAGCTGAAGTGGTAGCTACTTTCACAGGCTTAGAGTCGATTTCCATGGCTGATGAAGACATTTTTAAATGTTGCAATAGAGTAAAGAAATGGAATGAAATCAAGAATAGGTGTTTTCGTTCAAATACGCGACCGCGCTCCTCTTTTTTCGGTTTGACAAGTGTGCTCACAGTTCAAAACACAGTGCTCGGTTGACTGACTGCTTTTCACCAGTTGGATCCATGGTTCATGATGGAGAACTTGAACGAAACGGTCAACAAAGACTGCCTCCAAGCTAAATGTAACGCTTTCAAATCAAGGCAAATGCCTATAGACTTTAATATTGCAGAAATATAGATTTTACTACATTTAAACCAGCTGAATAGGTGCTGAAAATGTTGATAGCATTAGTGTCTTTATCCCATCAAATGTTCCATGGGATCCTTGATGGCCCGACGTTGTAGCTCATGATGTACTATTTTTCAACCTCAAGAAAGCTGCATAGACCAGATAGGAAAGCCTGGTTTGCTCCAAAAGACATTCTTTGAGCGTAAAAAGCATATCGGGATTGGCATCCCGAGATCAACATCATCCTTCTCATTTGCAACAATTCCGCCTGACGATGGGTCATCGATGAAACTAGAATTGCAGTTATGAGCAAACAAAAATATACAGCAACTGTCGATGTTGTGCCTCTGAAATAGCTTATACGAATCATCTCTCTTGAAGAGAAGGGTGCAGCAATGAGGCTTGAACAAAATGATCCTCTCATTAACATACAAGCATCATCATGTTTCGATAAATCTTTCAATTTAAAGTAATTTCACTAAAGATACTGATACGGATCACCTCTAAAGCACCCTGCCCTGAGCATTTTGATTGTAAGCGACACAAATCAGCCATGATATATCGTATCACTACTGCTTTGCCCAATATCACTGGGCTTTAAATTAAAGCAAGATGACTTTTTATACTCTTGTACTCTTTTGCCTCGATTTTTTTTTTCTTTTCTTTTTTTTTTTTTTTTTCTTTTCGCTTTTGGTTTTTGCAATAACAGAAAAACTGAAATCATGGCTGATTCGAGTATTGCAAAGGCATATCCTTATGCAAACACCAACAAGCCCAAGGAGTATTATGACTACGAACAACTTCAAGTGACTTGGGGGTAAGAACAAGTTTGCGGGTTTCGGGTCATGTAAGAATAGATCATTGATACACACAATCTCAACCAGATCGCAGGACGTCTATGAAATTAGCAGAAAAATTGGCAGAGGAAAATATTCAGAAGTATTCTCTGGTGTGAATGCTCTGAACCAGCAGCAATGTGTCATCAAAGTATTGAAACCTGTCAAGAAGAAGAAGATCAAGAGAGAAATCAAGATTCTACAAAACCTGACAGGAGGACCTAACATCATTGGTTTATTAGATGTAGTGCGTGATCCAGAGGTAAGTGCTTGTCGAGTATCTCTAGGTCATGGGCTAACATAACACAAAGTCTCGAGTGCCTTGCTTGATTTTCGAAAGCATCAACAATATCGACTTTAGAACATTGTATCCTCGATTCACCGACATGGACATCCGCTTCTACATGTACGAATTGTTAAAAGCTCTCGACTACTCTCACTCAATGGGTATCATGCATCGAGATGTCAAACCTCACAATGTCATGATTGACCATGAAAAGCGACAATTGCGACTCATTGATTGGGGATTAGCTGATTTCTACCATCCTCAAGAGAAATACAATGTACGAGTTGCATCCCGTTGTTTCAAGGGACCCGAGTTATTGGTTGATTTCCACTTCTACGACTACAGCTTGGATTTATGGAGTTTTGGTTGTATGTTGGCTGGTATGATCTTTAGAAAGGAACCCTTCTTTAGTGGTGCAGACAACTATGATCAATTGGTCAAGATTGCTCGTGTCATTGGTACTGACAAGTTGTATGAATATCTCAAGAAGTACGATTTGAAATTACACCCTCATATTACAAAAGTGATGGGAAAATACCCTGTAAAGCCTTGGAGCAAATTCGTTACAAGTGAAAACCAAAAGTACATGTCAAATGAAGTGTTTGATTTATTGGATCAATTGCTACAATATGATCATCAAGATAGACCTACCGCCAAAGAAGCTATGAATCATCCTTATTTCGGTAAATATTCTGTTTAATCATGATAGCGTAAGATAATAATATATGTATATAATATAGCTCCCATCCGTCAGCAACAATAAGTGGTAACAGTAAAGCATCAAGATGGCAAGGGAAAAAACAATAGTTAATAGTTAATAGGTGTAGTAATAAAGTGTGTGTGTTTTTTTCGTTTCTTTTTCTCTAGTCATGACGATTGAGTAAAAGTATTTAGATATGATGATTGCTTGAGCTCTTACCTTTATGCGCGCTTCTTCTTCCTTCTTCCTGGATGTGGCGCACCTTCTACAATCTTTCTTTCCAACACAAAAGCGCCTTCAGACGAGACAACGATACCTGCAAATATATACATGATGCACACCATTTTAAAATAGGTATTCATCACACTAACACACAATTTTGTTTTACCTTGCACCATGTCTGCCATACAATAACCTCCAAGATTGGCCTGCCAAAAATAAAAGTCTGCAATGGCTGCTCCTGTCGTATATAAATTTTCTAAATCTCGTTGGTGCTTCAAGGTCAATGGGTGAAAATCTTGGTCCTTGATAACACCCCATTCAGGATGATATTGCTTTGAAGGATCCAGCATGGGAGGGGGAGGAGCCAAGGCAGGATTCGTCGTGTTGGTCGTAGGTAATGGTGTAGCAACTGTACTCGCAGTAGGCGCTGATGATGGCACAATAGCTGTAGCTGGCGATGGTGTTGTAGGCGTATTACCGTTTGATGATACAACTGCCTGCAGTGACATATCCAACGGTGTCTGTGATGGTGGTGGAGGTGGTTGATTATAAGGTGATTGTTGAGATGACCAACTTAGCATGTCATTATTAAACATTAAATGCTCATCATGCTCTTCACCTGGTGGTCGTTGGTCAAAAGTCATTTATGCAAAATCTTATACACGAGAAAGAAAAAAAAAAAGGGCATTGTGATTTCAAATTTATACAAGCTCTGTGAGGATCTTTGTTTTTTAAGGGGCTATTATTATTATGATTGATAGCCATCTTCTTCCGAGCATCTTTTACAAGATTTAGGAGCTATTTTACAACAATAAACTGTTTTATACTGACGAAGACATGCCCCCCTCCCCTTTTTAGTTGATGATAATTAATACAATATACAGCAGCCCCTTCCATGGTCTTCTTTTAGAGCCCCTTTTTTTTGCATGGACTTGTGTATCTATACTTTAGAGTGCTATCCAGTGAAGATACGAGCAATACAACGGGTTCTGCTCAAGAGATGAGGCTTCAATGGCAAACAAAAGAAGGCCCTCAAATGTTTCAACAGCAGTGTCCATTTTAAAGGCAATATTGTGGCCCGTGTTTTTGAATAAGGGATCATCCTTTTTGTAAAGCTGTATTCTATGAGATTTCACCCCCTTTATTTTCAGGTCGATGTCATTTTCCGCCCACTATTTTGCAAATAAAAACAAATACATTCGTGGTTCCAGACCATGGAGACTATGTAATATGAAGAAGCCACATATCATTCAAAAAAGCGCACTTTAGGGTTGATGTAAGTGATGTTTAGTAGAGCCTACAGTTGTAGCACGTTATACATGGGAGGGGAGTTTTGTAATTGCAGAGCAAGGAGAGAGAGAGTGAGTGAATGAAGCTTACACAAAGATCGATATAAATTACTATAGCTGAGAATGTGGCCACCCCATGTCTCTCTGTCCCTCGCTCGCTCTCTCTTTTTTGCTCTAATTCGATCCCACAAAATATCAAGTTGTGCTACAATGCGCTCAAAGTATATACCCAAACCTTGATTTTGATTCTTTTTCAGGGAAATCATCAAAATCTCCATTCCGTTTTCCGAGGTTTGTTATTCTGCGTACATTCACTCTGGTTTCTTTTTCTTTCTTCCCCGAATACTAAATGAGGATTATACAGTTGGAGATGTTGTTTGTTTGAGCATTGTATCAAATCGTCATTCAAACGAAGATGGATAGAAAAAAAAAGATGAACGGATTTCCTATAAATGGATTGTTCTAAAAACCAATGTTCTTCTTGCAGACGAAAAAACTCATGGGACCATTTTGTGCAGCATAACCTATCTTCTTGTTATACACACAAAAGAAACTTGACATTTATTTGTAACCGATCTGCCTGCCAACCAACATCACGATTCAATGAGAAAGCGCACAGCCCATCAAAATAGAGAATGGTGAAAAATTTTACTGTTTTTTGCTTTTATTATTTGAAAAATGGGTCATATATCATGTAGCTAATGAAAGATAATGATAAAAATGAAAGCATGTGAATATGTACATATTTTTTTTGTTAAATAGAACGCGCAAGTTTAAAGAAAACGAACATAATGAATGAAATTTTGCTTTTGAATTGGTATAAATGGGACGGAGAAGCTTTTTTAGAGTGGGATATGCATTGTATAGTGGTTGTTGAATGTTGAATGTTGGAGTTGCTAGGATATTACTTGAGCAGAGGGCATGTGGGTCTTTTATGGCCATACTTTCCGCACCATGAGCTAATGACAATTGAATTAATACCATGATTTTGACAGCATGCATTTTTCAGGTACTTACCATTGGCCGCCTTGTAAATTCAAAGGTTTAATATATTGAGACATGTTGTTATAATTGATTTGAATTTGCTTTGTTTTGATTTAGCAAAAGAGAAATAAAGAGGGAAATGTCAATGAAGGGGTACCTTTTTATACCTTTTTTTTTTTTTTTTTTTTTGCAAGACAGATATAAACTTTGGGCAACAACAGGCTTTCGGATTGCCTTATAATCTTTAGATTTTGTTCTTGGGTCTCTTATCATGAAACAATCTCTAATACGATTGATAATTCCAGATCATGAAATACCTAGACAGTGGCGTATTTGTATATTGTTGTTGTTGTCAAATCATTACATCTTATATCCTTTTTATCTGATACATTGATGAATCAACTGCATCTTTCTTTTGATAATTTGTTAGAATAGGTTTCTAATTAAAGCTATTGCTCCTCGACCACCATCCTAATAATATATCTGCTATCGATCTTCCACCTTGACAAAAAAAAAAAAAAAAAAAAAAAAAAAACCTTGTAATACATTTGATGACAATTTGTACCCAATCTTGTCTAGTCTGTCTCTTGTTTTTTTGACCCCTCTCCAAGTTTGATGCGACTGACAGGATAGTCGCTAGTGCTAAAATAGAATCACACGCACACGCACATATCACACATGTCATATGGCTGTATACTTGACATTTACACCAAATAGAAGGAAAAAGAAATTGGGCGGAAATGTTTACTAAAATAATAATAAAATGGTCCTACCTTATTGTATCCACACTTTACAAACAATAATAACAACAAACGGATGGGCTAAATTGCTATTGCAGGTCTACAGCTACATGGGAAAAACGTGGTTGCACTTTCTGAATAGCAAAAAAAAAAAAGAACGCTTTGACACTACATTGAATAAGCATCAATGATATAACCATCACATCACTTGCTATGGAAGTATATACTCTTGCTCCTGGTCCATGTTTGATGCCGATTTTTCAATGTAAATAAATAAACATGTAAACATCATCTCAATCTAAAAAAGACCACTTGCGACTAACTGATGATACTGATGCTGTTGCTGCGAGAAGTGATCAAGACATCGAATGACGGCCGGTATACTAAAAAGGTATGTATTTGTGATTGTCCGGGATAACAATCGTATAAGGCATTGCGGTGGATATTATAGTGTGCCATTTGTGTTGATAGAAAAGTATTAGAATGCAAATCAAAAAAAGTGTCCGTGCCTGAAAAAATCGTAAAAAAGTTCAAAGCGCACACATTGTGATGTTATCAGAAGGAGCGACAAAAATTATGATGCAAAATGGTTCCAAATGTATCATCAACATCAAAACCATTCTAGTTGGGTTTTTGTTTATCCTATTTCAAGATGTGTTCTTAGTAGTTTACTATATCACATCTCAAGCGAGGGCCATACATCCTTGATTTGTACCAATCAGATCAGCACTAGGTACGATAGTCAAACAGCAGGTCTCTATTTTTATTAGGTTTCGTTCCTGTGATCTCCTCTGTTAGTATCCAAACTTTGTGCCACTTTACATCAATCAATCCTCTACGAAAAAAAAAAAGGGGGGGGGGAGGCATTTATTTAGCTCGTCAAATGTGTCAATACAAATTTTCATATTCATCATGAAGTCATTTTGTATATGGACTAAATTATCATGCAATTACCACGATGGTGATTTTCATGTCATTTGAGTGCTGCTTAGCTTTTTATTGACAAATAATAGAAAGGAGGAAGTGGACAAGGAGCCTCCGAATCTCCTAAATTGCTTTATTTCTACTGAACACAAAAGTCAATATTCCTTTCTGTTGTGTCTGACAACAAAACGAAAGAACGAGAACAAAGTTTACGCCTTGTGTTCTTGTGCTTGTATGTATAAATATATATCTCGATTACTTTAGCTTACAAAACTACCAGGAAATAAAGTTTATTTGTCTATTCAGTTCTCACCGCTACGCCCAAAATTATTCGGATACGGCTCGTGTCCACAAAATGTATATGTTTTTTGAAGCAAATGATCAAAAAGTACTGATGCATCCTCTGGAAGTACAGCCCATTTACATTGATCTTTAGCAGATGAGCATCAAAAAAGACTTGACATAAATTTAGGTTTGCTTGAAACTTTAACCATAATTAAATATAATTTTAGACATGAAACGAATCTCTCTATACTGCATTTTATTGTCAATCCAATGCTACGCAAATCTTGTTCATACATATACGTTGTTTATGAGCAGTTGTTTTTGAGCACAAGGAAGCACTATTACGGAATTCGCTCATTTATGGAACATGTTTCTTAAGTTGGCTCAATTTCTATCCTAATGGATTGGCTGATGATGATGTTGTTGTTGGAAAATATACCAACAATGCTATATAAGCAAATAGCTTGAGCAATTAGTGTGATACCAATGTTTCCAAGCTATAAATAATTGAAATTTCATTATGGTATGATTTGTCTGTTGCATTTGAAATTTCAGATCAACAGAAAAAGCTCGAGGGGCTAGATTTTTAGTTCTCTCTGATGCCACAGCTCTCTTGAAAGCATTCTTTGTGGTTACTTTTAAAGAAGATAGTCTAGAATTAATGTTTTTTTTTGTTGTTTTGTTTTGCTATTGTTATACGATTACACAGTTGGATCATCATAAAATATCTTGCAAACTACTGAAATGGTGCTAAATGGCGAGCAAACTTTTTTCTGCATCAAACTTTACTTGATTTGTGAGTACGTTATCCTCACAAATTATCATATGTAACAGTATTGAATTGCTAATCATCATGATCTACTTTTGGCTTAAATGGCTCAAGGTTCATCATTGAACGACAAACAATTTATGCTTTAGAGCTTTGTCTTGGCGAAGCTATAATGGCGCTGCTGATGTCTCAATAAATTGTGATTTCTACTAGCCATCTAAGCTCAATAATGGTCAGTGAGCAACTACCAGTATGTATCTAGTAGGGTCTACATTCAAAATATGAAGTGTAATTCTGATAGGATGACAATTTTGCACTTTACATTTACATAAGCCATCCATATTACATGAATCGAGTTACGATAATATGTAAGTGAAGTAATGAATAGTATTACGGCTAAGCTATAACATCTTTTGATCCGTCTTCCTTCTCAAAAGCACTGCTTTCTACCTCCATGACTGATTTTGCCAGCCAAAATTATTTAAACTCAGTTTAACAGTTTTGCTTCAGATTGGCCAAATCTCTCTCAGTTTCGACTCAATTGATCTATTTTGCAAA
This sequence comes from Mucor velutinosus, assembly GCF_035048745.1. NCBI lineage: Eukaryota > Fungi > Mucoromycota > Mucoromycetes > Mucorales > Mucoraceae > Mucor > Mucor velutinosus. The sequence goes on from NW_027041908.1 coordinate 878,363, forward strand.
ATTCGACTATATGACTATTGATGACTACCCCATACAACCTTAGGCATTCTTGGAGTACTTTTTAAGGCGCATCCAATAGTGCTAAATAATAGAGGCGTTTTTTTTAGTAAACTTGTCGAGTAATTTCAGATAATGTGAAATAAGGTTTTTGGCGAAAATGTCAAAATTTTATATATTAGGGTTTCACAAAAGTGATTTCAGGGGTTACTTTGGATCCATAGCAACAATTTGATATAATATATGCCATAGTAAAAGTGCTTGTTTTTGATGTCAAAAACACGATAGTTTGATTTTCGATGAAAAGCATGAGGGGTACCTCATGCTTTTTGGTCGAATTTTGGCCATGTTTTTTTGGTCCCCAAAAAGTTGAGCAAAGGTGTCAGGAAGCAACTGCCATATGAAAGCAATGGTTTGGTGCTATTCAAGCGGCCTGAAATGGCTTCTAACTCGAGAAAACACAGCTCAAATAGACCCAAAATATGCTGTGTTTTGCATATGTTTGAGTAGTAAGAGGCGCTGCTAGTATGCTGTTCGCTGATATACAAATTATTTTATTGATATTAACGTGGAGTATTATATAGAAGAGTTATTATTACCATTACAATGGGTTCTTGATAGCAAAGACTATAAGATTATATTTTAGTGAAGTTTCAGTAAGAATGAATATGGCAGTGGTTATCAGGGCATTAAATGTAGGCTCGCTTGAAATTTCTCGAAACTAACATGCCATGCATACTGTATGCAAGTATTCTTAAGACTAGTTCTGCATCCGTATTAAACATTATGTTATATCTCTATATTCTCAAATTTTTCTGGTTTAATTTGGTCAGTTATAAAGGGATACATCCTCTTGAGGGCAACTCATGCAACGATTAGGAGAGTGATCACGACGCATAATACAGCCCAGGCTATTTGATTATAGAACTGAAGCAACATTGCATTGATTTGAAAAGGAATCATACTTTGAAATTAGCAATGTAAAGATGTTATTCATTACGTTTACTCCATTCTGTAATGCCCAAGTCATCTAGCAATACCATGAATGTATAATTTATTGAGCTTCTTGCACTTGATCCAAATCAGAAAATTATCAACAACCGTCTTCCAGTATTTTGCCTGCTTGGCCTAGGTAGATGTATATATATATATATATATATATGTTTTGTCCTCGGTTTAAGCCTTTAAAATGCAAACTACGGTTTTCATACAGTGCGATATTTGTTGCTTTGACATCCTTTTCCTGGTAGCTTTTACAATACAAGCAACCCATCTTCTCTGAATACGATGTTGATGAATTCATCCGGTACACCAATGCTGGTAGTACATTAGGAGTTGAGATATCGTACAGTGGCAGCGTGATTTCCATCTGCTACGAACATGCTGTCTTTGTCATAAATATATTACGGACGGTATCATCATGAGTATCTCAGTTGGGAAGACGAGGTGCAGTAGACGTCGTGAAGAATATAGATGCTGGTATGTAGCAAGAAAGAGTTGGATAGAAAGATCTTTAGGCATTGTCTAAATCCATTGAATTGTACTATTAAAAAAAATCATCCTTTTGAAAACTAGACATGGCATACTGAACGCTCTTCAAATAAAAAGGATGCTTGATCGTCCAAACATAAACATTGCTTTCATGCACAACACTGAAGATGAGCTCGTAACACAGGGCACAATTACTATCTATCAAATCAACTGCAACCAACAAAAAGAACCAATAATGAGCGGTTTATTCATAACAAAGCAAAAGAATTGTATGTGTAATCAAAAAAAAAAAAAGTAATAAAATGGGGGGGGGGGGGTAAATACGATGTTATTTACATAGAGGTAAGGTTGCTTTTCATATCTTAATCGGAATCCTCGTCTTCGCTGCTCTCATTTTCTCTCAACCAAACAACAAAAGGTTCCAGTTGCTTCAAAAAGATGGTTTTACCTTGGGGAAGATGAGCCTTGTCATTCCAATAGAGAATAGCGTTATCAGACAAGACGTCGTTCTTGTACAATGTTTGGATGATACGACGGAAGTACTTGGCCAATCGAACATCATCGTAACAAGTGGATTGAACCTTTTGCAAGAGGACAATTTCAGTCTTGGGGGAACCACAGAAGAATTCCAAAACCTTGCTCCATTCAGCAATAGCACGCAAAACTTGAGCTTCGATTTGGTCAGCACGACCCATCAAATCCACCGTGTTCATCATGGATTGCCAGATGATGGGAATCACATCAGCTTCCGTCAAGCTGGCTTCCTTCATGTTGCTCTTGATGAAACTGGTGACTTCGGCATCAGAGGAATCGCCTTGCAAGAGCTCGGTCAAGTCAGCCAAAAGAGAACCCTTCATGGAGTTCTTCTTGTTTCTACGGTAATAGTCGACCAACTCCTTCATGTCCTCGGCTTCAAAGTGACGGACAAGGCAGTCTTCATCACGCTTGTTGGGGGGGAAGAATTCGATGATACGAGAGTTCAAACCTTCGCTAGCCAAGATACGGCCAAGTTGTTCAATGTTTTGTTCATCCAAGACGGTGCGGAAGACAGTAGTGGTGAAGTTGAGAGCATGACCATCCTTGACAAGGTAGTCTTGCAAAAGAACCTTCAACACAGACGAGGGGACAAGTTGGTTGCAGATAAAGAAACCAGTGGATTTGGCCAGTTTGGAGTTCTCCTCGGGTTGCCACTTGTTGATGAATTGCAAGATGTTTTGAAGTGTCTCTCCAAAGATTCTTTGCAAGTATTTGTAACGACGGATCAGTTTGTTAAAGACCTCGACATACTTTTTAATCACGGCGGCATCATCTTCTGCTGCAAAAAGGCAGAAAGGGCTTCGCTCAGCATCATCATCAATAATTCCTCCAGGTTCTGTATTCAGGAAATAAGGTCAATATACAGCCTTTCTTTCTCTTTCTCTCTCTCTCTCTCTCTCTCTCTCGCTTCTTTTCATCGCCAAAACTTACCTAAGATACCACCAGTAATAAGGATTTCGAAAAGAGAATCACCGTATTTACGATATTCAAGCGTATTACCAAGTATATCCAGCTTTGAAGAGATAGCTTCAAGATCACCTTCCTTAATAGTTTTTAATTGTGCGAGCAATTGATCTCTGAAAACTAGAAAAGGCATCTGTAAATAACGTCTGTGCCAAGATACCTCTCATAGATACTTACTCTCAGGCTCGTGTTTAGCGTTGGCTTTTTGGACACCCTATTATCCAAACGATTAACCAAGTTATTCTTTAGCTAAATGTCGTCTTTACTTACTTTTCTTTGTTTAATTCTTACACCATGCAAGACGGGTTTGGGGTTAGTAGAGGCCTGGGATTGGGTAGAATTCATGTATATGCTAAAAACGATCTCTTTTATCTTCTTGGTGCGTTTAAAGCAAAAAAAAATTAATCTAAATGAGAAATTAGGAAACAAAAAGAAACGAGTTGAAGCTAACGAAGAATTTTTATAGCTAAAACGCTTCGTGACGTATCAAAACAAGGAGTAGGAGAGACTGTTGTAGTAAGTACAGAGCCAGATATAAACAGCACCAACAGGAAAGCCTTGATCTCTTCCAATCAGAGCAGGCAGGTGTCAGATAAAATAAAGGGACGAGAGAGAGAGAGAGAGAGAGAGACGCGATAAAATAAAGCGCGCAGTAAAGTTAAATCTTTTTTTATTACATAAAAATGGACATTGACATTTTCAAGTACAATAAGCAAGCAAGCAAGCAGCGCCTGATTGAGTACCTGAATGATCAGACAGAAGAAGATGTAAGCTAAACCGGATGGAATGTGGCTCTGATGGACTGACATGAGCAATGGATTAGTTGGAGGATGTGATTACAAGAAAATTAAACGACTACCACGCAGCACATGACATTGATACAGTGTTATTGCTTCGAGCCATTCTTCAAGGTATGTTGATCAATGTAGAGCATGGCGTGGTCTCAGAGATTGAGACTTATTCATGAAAGGATCTCCCATTGAGAGTGATGAAAATCAAAGCTTACAGCGTCGATTCTTGGTGGTCAAATGTGTGATCCAATGGTAAGCTACGGATGCTTCCTGATCTACTGTCAGAAACTGATTGCATGAAATGATACAGGCTTAGCAAAGAGGAGAAGCATGTACCTGAGAAATCAAAGCAAGCATCTTCTGTAGTGAATTTGATCTTGCCTCAAGTACGAGAGATTTGACTTGATGTACATGTTGACAACTAGCATCTGACCTTACTGATACCTCTAGATTGAAATGTTTCCCACCGAACTGCTCAGAATAGCTGGAAAACTAGTGACAGATATCATCAACGAAGAGAGACCTATTCAACTACGATTATTAGACGTCTTATCCAAGATCTGGAATGTATTGGTTGCCGCAGATCAAGTGGATGAAGCCGATGACATTTTTCAAAATTTAATGCAGGCAAAATGGCATCATCAACTGGTGGTTGGAATGGCTTCTACTCTGAATGATATTGAATTGACAAATAAGCAATTAGAAACAGCACTGACTTGCATGATAAAGTAAGCTTGATGTACTTGACATTCCATGCCAAACCATCTCATGCCATTCTGGTGCAGGAAACTAGCGGATATCGAAATGGAAGAGGTACCTCCTTACACATGGCAGTTGTTATTGATCTCTCGAAAGGTAGGGCTATTGCTACTTGACGACAGCATGGCCATGACTGAACCGGTTGTTTTGATAGGGGTTCAAAAAGCTGGTTCTGACGGGTATCCTCAACTTTTTTAATCAAACAACGAAAGAAAATCTCAGGTACTTTTGGGAAGAGATCCTACGACGACGGCATCTGACTGATGATTGTGTATGTATAGTCGAGTGGAGGGCACTGTTATGCTCCACATTTCATTCGCATTGAAGCAAGATCAAGAATTAGGCACTGAGCTGGTGAAAATGATCAAGAGCGATAAGGCCAATCAGCTGGAGCTGTTCAATGTTGCTTGTTTGCTGACAGCAGCTAGAATACATCGGCTCCAGGATTCGATTTTCGACCTCTTTAAAGCATCGATTGTATCCATCTACAAGGACAGTGACAGACTCGATAAATGCTACTGGATATCCGAGTTTTCTCCATTGGATGCCGCCGAATATGGCCAAGTGTTCCTCGATGTGGTGGAGACATCAGCCACGGCGGGTTGGGACCAGGTGATTCAAAGTTTAACGCAGCTAGCTATGATCTTCATTGATACTGCTGCTAATGCAAATGCCTTTTTTGCTGTTGCTGCAAGCACAAGTAAGTTGGGATATGTGTGCGTTGTGTGCGTTGTGTGCTTATGCTTTTTTTTTTATCTATACAGATGGCATCAAAACGAGAAGCAGTGGTACAAAAGAGGATGGACCTATGGAAAGAGTAGCGGATCTGGGTGTAGACATTCTGTTAAGGCTCTTCAAGTACCATGATGTTGTTCGAAGTGAAATTTTGGAGCAAATTACATCGCGTATTGTATCCAGATCAGCCAGTGTCATGGACTTTCTCAAGCTGCTGGCATGCATTATTAGAGAGTACCCTGAATCTGTGGAGAAATACATGGGCAATGTAAGTTTTTCTCTTTGCTGAAAGTATGGTAGAATATCATGTGAACCAATTTGATTTTGAAATAGATCAAAGACACACTGGATATTCTATCCTTCTTGCCGCTCTCTACTGCTGAACGTTTACTGCACGCAATTCAGCCCCTATCAAAAACAAATGATCAATTTAGAGATGGCTTGATTTTGATTCTTCGAAAGAGTTTGTTTGCAAAGTAAGTTTCTAAAGAGCCTTTTTAATAGGATAACATGATTGATAACACCATGGGGCTTTTTAGAGATTTGGATGGCCGTGAAATGGCGGTGAGAGGCTTCTTGAACATCTTGAAGGAGCAATTGACTGAAATTGAAGAGAATGGAGGCTCTGCACAAGCACTAGCTGCACAAGGAGTGGCCTTTGAGATTCTAGGTCTTTTGAGAAGATGCTTCAGTCAACAATGCGAGATCAGAACATGCGTCTACAATGGCCTTGGCTCTCTTTGCCAAGAATTTCCGGCCTTTGCTGGAGACATTTTTGATCTACTCAACACACAGTTTCTGAGAACCTTTGAAAGGGATTCCACGATACTCAACCCCATCAAATTAGAAATCTGTGTCGAAAACGCAACCAACGGTGGCTATCCCAAGATTGCTGAACCTATTCATATACTTTTATCTAATCTAGTGAAATCGCTTCGCGTGGCAGCTACCGTGGATGTCACATCTGTTACTGCCGAGACCATGTCGAAATGTCGAGACACGTTACTGTCGTTTATCAATCGATTGTCCAAAGCAAGTTTAGAAGACTTTGGGCTTGACAAGACAGCAAGCTTTGATATGGCCACGCACGTTGGTTTGAGAAACAATCAGTATGCTACTTTGCTTTTAGGTGTCTATGAAGTATGGAAAATATTTGGGTGTAGAAGAATGGGACGGAAGCTGACAGCCATATCAACAGGTCTCTTTGGAGCATGTCTTTCTTACCAACGATATCACGGTACAATCAAGCGAGGTCCTATTGACATTGTTCAAAAAACGCATGGGGCTTGTTGGCATACTCAAGGAGGCATCAACAACGGAAAAGGGAAGAAAATTGACCCACGCCAACCACACTTCATGTGTCGGTCTGGAATTCACTAGTAAGATGTTCCAATCCATCTTTTCTACCAAGGACACCAAGGACGAGAATGAGGGCTCCAAACGCGATATCCGCTCCAATCTTGACTTTGCCAACTTTTTAGTATCAAGCACTTACGAGAGTTTAAAGCAGGTACGTTTGGAAGGGAATGCTTTGTATCTTTATCTCATCAACGGGACGCATGCATAGGCAGTGGATGATATATACTGTCAGCAGGATGACGAGTACTTTAAATACTGTGTCATTGTTTGCAAAATCTATATGTCTATCCTTGAGAAAGAGGATTCCAATAGCACGTATGCTAATCAGCAATCCACAAAAAAGCAACCGTCTGTACTGGGAGCCATTGCTGCATCGCTTCTCAAAGTGTTTATACTTGTCAGCCATGTTTGGCCTGACCGTCTTGTGCAGTTACTGAATGCATTGACTGAAGAATACCAAGAAGAAGAGGACGAACAAGTAGAAGAGGAAGAGGAAGAAGGTCGAGCACCCTCTCGAGTCAACAGATCCACCAACTTTATTATTCTAGAGCTGATCCTCGACATCAAGCGCATTGTCAGCAAGTATTTGACCGGTCCAACGCCAATTTACAAGGAGGCCATCCAAATCATGCAAGTGGCTGCCTTTCTGTGCAAAAAGCTAGAAAAGAAGGATAAGGATTATTTGGTGCGAACAAGACATATTGTGTCCTGGTTGAATGATCTGACACAAATGGAATTCATTGAAGATGTGTCCTTAGCCAGAGATGTTATAGCGCTATTCTTGAGATTGTGCTCTAACGTCGGTGAGTTTGATGTGATTCAAAAGATCTGTGAAGATGTGCATTTGATGTCGGGTGATTTGGAGGTGGCAACGCACGAAAGCAGTGAGATGGACACATCTGTTACATATCAAATCATCAATACCAAAACGGTGACAATTGCTACATCTAAGCTATTTGAATTCATTGATGCGTCGTATGATGATTTGACTTGGGGCATTGGACGACTCAAACTGTGTGGTAAGTTTGCACAAATGGATAGTGATCATCTAGTTTCTTACATGGTTGGAGTAGCTGCCGATCTCGACGCAATAGACAACATGCGAGAGTTTGAGATCAAGATCTGCAAGCGTTTGACATCGCTTCAGTTCATTCTTAGCGAATTGGTCAAATCAAATCTCCAAGATATACATGCTGAAAGCTTGTTCAAGACCTTGGCCAAAGCTTACAAGACGCTTCATACACTTGTTAAATATGTAAGTTGAGATGTTCTACATGAGGTGGGGATTGCCCAGCAACTCACCCCATTCAACTGGTAGAAAATTGCTTATCCCACAGACATCTCGGAGGACTTTATCAACGTGATCAGTAAATCAGGCACAGAAATCACAGATAAAATGTACAAATTTCTGACAGTCTACGGCCAGCAACAACAATCACAAACACATCAAGCATCACGCAGCAAGAAAAAGGGTAAAAAGAAGGAAGTGAATCAAAAGCAGAAACTCAAGATCCAACGAGAGTCGAAAATGATTCCCAACCTGATCTTTGCTGTCGAGCAATTTGAACGCTATCTGATCCAATTGAGCCGAAAGTCCAAATTTGATTTCATGCAATACATGAAGCGTAGTACGTCAAGGGATTTCAGAATTCAACTCAACTTGGCACAGCAAGCGTCAAGTTCGGATGAAGAGGACGACGAGGATGAAGACAATGGCAAAAAGAGACTAGCAGCATCAAGTTCTCGTGGTGCGTCTTCTTCAAAGAGAGCTCGTGCAAACTAATTTGCAATGTAAATAGTGATAATAATAAACTGCCTACTACTATGATTCTTTATTGTAGTATAAGCTAAACGCATCTAATGAAGTGGTAATAACAGCTACCAAAATTTCCATGGCAATGAGCCAAATCACAATCCATTCCAAATACTCGCCTACATTATATTAGTTTGTACACATGTGTGGTAGAAGCTTACTTACCATGAGAGCTATTTAAATGGTCCTTTAGCATTTCCAACAGATCACTGATGACCTCTACTCTCTGGTTCAGTAATTCCACACGCTGTGAAATCTCCAAATAACTACGGATGGCGCTATACAATGGCTCTAGGGTGGGTTCTGACCAAAAGATTTCTGGTGTATCTAAAATATTGGACACTAGATTCACATTGATTCGCATGATGAACAGTTGGCCCATTTTTTTGGTAATGGCAGTTCTACATCAAGAGTTGTCAATACACACGGCTTGGTCTGGTACTACATGCACCAACACACACACACGCACGACTGTACCTTGACATGTGAATATTCCCACTTTCTGCCATGACCTGAGGTATATATTTCGTATCGTTAATGGTATCATCAATCAGTCTTTCAAAAAGGGTCATCTTGACGCTTTGTGCAATGGCGTGAGAGATGGTCAGTTTGGCTAAATAGTTGGAGGGGTGTCTGAGAGTGATAATATCGTTGTATATACGGGGCTGATAATAATCGTTGTAATAATAATGGAATTCCTCTGTTTCAACATCATCCGCTTCAAGTTTCTCTTCTTCAAACGGCTCTAGGTGCTTCAAAACCGTCAATTCTTCTTCCAATGTCATTCCCCATATCACAATGACACCATAATCAAACAAAAACATCTCAGGTAATACAGTCGAACTTGTCAAATTGTTTTGGTTTCTATTGGATGGTGGTAATGGATTCAGCGTGAAAGGGGTGTACACACTACGTAATTGATATCAGCAAATCTTATCCATCATTTATCTCCGTGTGCACATATAAACCATTCATCAAATCGTTTAGGCATCGTGCTGTTTGTTCTTCTTCTCGATCGTAGATGCTTATAGAGGGAATCCATGTGGTAGGCTCTATATACTCGGCAAATTAGATACAGAAGCTGTTGGTTGTTTGTACGAAAAAAAAAAAAAAGTAAAATACTTTACGATGCAGTGCAGTATGCAGTTGCACGAGATAGTTCATTACGATCTAATTTGTTTAATCTCTCTGCTTCAACTCGAGCAGAATTATGAGGTATCTGAGCAAGTTGTGTATAGACATCTGCATCGAAAAGGTTTTCCTCCACTGTTCTAGCGTCGTCGTTGTCAGGAAACAATTTGAGCTTCTGAGATATTTTGGTTGTTCGCTGAGGTTGTTTGGGTTTTGTATTTCTTTGATGGGTTGGTTGGAAGGTGGCATACTCGCCTTCATGTGAGCTTAATAATAGTGAACTTTGCTCTTGTTGTTGTTGCGGATAGTATCGCTTTTGAGACATGCTGTATTGAATCGAGTATAAAGTGGAGCGAGACAGAAAATAGAACAGAAGAGAAAGAGAAAGAAAACGTGTACAACTTGAATTGCCAATAATGAATCTAAATAAAGAACCATGCAGTAATAGAAGATGCGGAAGATGTCATGGCTTTTACATGACAGTTGCCACCTTTATTTTCAAAGGCACACTTGAATTCCATACATCTAATTTCATGTATGTTTTCAGGAACAAGATGTTTTTTTTTACAGTATATGGAGAAAACTAAAATAGGCTTGAGTTGGATCAACCTAAACTGTATTTCTAAATAGCACGCATATTCAGGTACAGCCATCTCGTCCAATATATTGCCAAACTTTGATCACTCATAAGGCAGTCCATGGCAATTGAATGGTTCAAGCCAAATGGAACCCCCCAGTATTAGTTTGGAAGTTACAGCGAAAGGCATCCCATGATGCTTGACAATGTCGCCCATGGCCATGAAATCCAGCAGTAATAAGGCAGCGATAATATTCCAATGTGAAAGTAGTGGCATTTCTGTTCAAGACGTCATTACTACAGATCAATGGCCTGGATACCATACAAAAAGCAGCTTGCTATTATCAATCATACGTAAAGCTCTACTGTTGATAGAATAAGCCGTGCTCACTGAAAATCTGCTTAATCTTAAATAAGCCCCTCAGCATATCGGTTTGGAAAGGATTTTGAAGCAATGGAAACAGGGTTTATGCGACTACCTATAACCAGTAAAATAAAGAGAATCTCATTCAGTTGTACGCATACTGGAGGCTGCATACTCAAGTTATCATATTCCTTTTTGAGAATGTGGATGAAGATTTTGCATTTTGCATCAAAATTCTACATTTAAATGAACATTTTGAAAAAATGAAACTTATCAGATACAAAAATGCACATCAAACTTGAAAAAAAAAATAGTGATAATTATTTTCGCTACGTTTAGATTCGCAATTTCCTTTTTATTAGCCTCTAATAGCTTGATTGCCATCGTAATATACGCATGGCATCGCATTTGCCAGTAACCGCCGCCGCCGCCGCCAAAACATTTACATCCCCGAACCTTCATTCTACTAGAAATAGAAATTTCTGGTCGTTTTTTCGACTTCATCGAACTATTTTGCGATATTTGACTATATAAAATGAGATGATTACCCCATACTCTCTTATACTCCCTGGTGGTAGGGCGAAGTGGTAAAACTCCCGTATGCCAACGGGAGGATCCCGGTTCAAATCCTGGTGAACGCAAGTTGTTTGATTTTTTTGACGTAGTACTGATGTCCTCGTTTGGTGTTTTGTGCTCTTATCCATGATCTATATTTTGACGATTTCCGCAAGACTGTACTGGCTCTAGGAGTCGCACCTTATTAGTAGTAGATTTCTTTCCCAACTTAGTTCAAAAAATATCTTATTCCCCTTCATTGCAGACATTGGGTCCACCAACAGTCTTGTCTATCACTCATAGCGACATTTACAGGACTTTAAATAAAACCTGGAGCTCGTCTCCCCTACAAAAAAAAAAAAAAAAAAAAAAAAATACTCTCTTATACTTTCTTGGAGTGCTTTCCAAGGCGCATCCAGCGGTTCTAATTAACAGAGGGGTCTATAACATGCTTAAAGAGCTATGCTGGAAAATATGAAATGACGTTTATGGCCGAACTAGCGAGATTTTACAAATGAGAATCTCACAAACGAGGTTTTAGGGATTGCATTGGATCGAGAGAAACATTTTGATCTGATATATACTATAATAGAAGTCTTTACTTTGGAGATCAAAAACGCGATCGTTTGATTTTCGATGAAAAGCATGAGGTACCCCTTATGCTTTTGAGTCGAATTTTTGGCCATGATTTTCTGGTCCCAAAAAAAAGTTGAGCAGAGGTGTCAGGAAGTAACTGATAGATGAAAGCAACTGTTTGACGCTATTTTGACAGCCTACTACAGCTTCTAGTATAAAAAAAATAGGGCTCAAAGGTACCGAAAGTTCGAATAATTTTGACTATTAAGAGGTAATGCAAGTATACTTCTTATCTGTATAGGAACTTTTTTTTTTTTTGCTGATACAGACAAGGGGTCTTGTAAAAGAGTCAGATCTACAGCTGTAGATTGTATATAAAGACTTCCCGTATGACGAAGAAAAGGCTTACAAGTGAAAGAATGTTGGGTTAAATAGTGTGTCAGTAAAATTCGATAGGTTCCTCATAGCCTGCAGTGTATAATAGACTATCAAGTTTTTCTCGCAACCTGAAACTGAGATTTGCATGTTTCTGGTAATTAAAAATGAAATGTCTTGAATATAATTCAGATCAGGAACCATCCAATGTTGTAGAATATTCAAAGATGTGATCCAGAGAAACCCACATGCAAAATATAGCCTAATGACTACAACTCCTTGATTCTTTTTCGTGAAATACCGTAATTGATTGTCGAATGCTTGTTCCGAAATCCATAAGCGGTATAATTTAAGGGTTTTTTTTTCTGAAGTTTTTTATTTGACGAAAAAATTGAATAGAAAAAGAAAATGTATATGTAAATATGAGAGAACATAAATCAAATGCATAAATCAAAGTAAGATGTGAATAATATCATCCCCGTTTCTGTTGTTGTATTTGATTTAAAAAAAAAAAGAATTTATCTATATGATTTTTGCGACATGGGGGGTTGGTTGGCTTGAAAGTGTGAATATAATATTAAATATATATATATGGTGTTGCTTAATAGTAGTAAAGCTCGTTGGGTTCACGACCACGAACGACCTTGGAGGGTTCACTACCAGCTTGATAAATATGAGTGTGGAAAGATGAGAGAGGAGGCTCAGGGGCAGCTTCAGCCTTCTTGAGAGCTTCATCAACAACCTTGCGGGCTTCCTTGTCAATAGCCTTAAGATCGGCCTCAGTAGCAACACCATTCTCAATCAAAATGTGCTTCATACCAGTGATGGGATCAGAGGTAGAACGCATGTGTTGAATTTCCTCACGAGTACGGTAAGTGGTTCCGGGATCAGACATGGAGTGACCACCATAACGATAAGTAGCTAATTCCATGACAAGAGGACCCTTACCAGAGGTAGTCCACTCTTTGGCCCATTGACAAGCCTTGTAAACGGAAAGAGCATCCATACCATTTACCTTGATACCAGGAATGTAATCGCCGCGCTTGAAGTATTCGGTGTTGGCAGAAGAACGCTTATCGGAGGTACCCATACCGTATTTGTTGTTCTCACAGACAAAGACACAAGGAAGATCCCAAAGCTTGGCCATGTTGAAAGCTTCAAATACTTGACCTTGGTTAGAAGCACCATCACCATAGAGAGCAAAAGTGACAGAGGGGTTTCCGAGGTACTTTTGAGAGAAAGCAACACCGGCACCAAGAGGCACTTGGGCACCAACAATGCCGTTACCACCGTAGAAGGATTCAGCAAACATGTGCATGGAACCACCCTTACCCTTAGAAATACCAGTGCTACGACCCATCAATTCAGCCAAAATGCTCTCAATGGTGCCACCACGAAGGTAGGTGAAACCGTGACATCTGTAAGCAGTGATAACATGATCAGTGTTTGTGATGGCAGCTTCCATACCAACAGAGACGGCTTCCTATTTGATCCATGATATAAAATTTTTTTGTTAGTATACATTCGTATTACTTCTCCGAATCCCACAAAATATAGCTATTTAGTTGTGACATCAAATGCGGGGTTCATTTACCCATCATCCCCCGCGTTTGCCCGTTGCAACCCAAGATTGCAAAAAGCAAATAGAACCCCAACCATTCAATCATAACAATAAACAAGAAAAAAAAAAAAAAAAAAAAAAAAAAAGTAAAATGATGAAGCTTACCTGACCGTTACATAAGTGACAGAAACCACGAATCTTCTTGGCCTTGTAGAGACCATCAGCAGTCATTTCCATACGTCTCATGGTGGTCATCTTGGTGTACATGTCGAGCAATTCTTCCTTGGAGACTTCAACATCCAAGCTAGGCTTCTCACAGTTGTACATCTCGAAAGAGGTTTCAGGCAAAGTGATAGTCAACTTTTCTGAGGAGAAGCGAGGCATGCTAGTAGACAAAGCACGCTAAAGAATCAAAAGAGCAAATTAGTATGCATTGTTTACACATACATTGAGGGGTAGTCAATCTATCCCGCTTTTCTCTCTAGTCTATTTTTGCTAATCTATGATTGTAGATTTAATTTACCATGGGAGTGAAAGCGGCAACGCGCTTAGTAGCGAACAAACGAGAAGCTTGACGAAGCATGTTTTTTCAAAAAAAAAATGGTAAAGAAAAACAAAAAAGAAAAGGAAACGAAATAAAAATATTGATTTTATAAAATAAAGTGTTTTTTTTTTTTCAAGGTCCCGGAAATATCTTAAGTGTTTTGGGGACAATTTGGAATGGATCCAGTCAAATGATTGGCCCATCTAGACAAGCTACTCGTATTTCCATGGAGCGTGAAATAAACCCTATATTAAAGTAGATGATTATCGTTGAATCAGCTCAAATGAAGCATTGCATGTTCATGCCGTGATGAAAAAAAAAACAGATAGTTTTTTGCATTCTGTCTAGATATTCTTTGTTTCATCCTATTGTCTTTTCATTGGAGACATGTAGCTCTCTGTACACAATACAATTTCTCTTTCAAGTAGATGCTTGAAATCCATCTCCATGCCGAAGCAGCTTGAAGAAACGATAGACATGAAGCATGAAAAATGGCATCTACTTGCCGAAAATTCAAGTCTTAATTCTAGTTTTATCATTGGCGGGCCAATGCAATTATAAGACGGATACCTTTCTATACTTCAAAGGGCATCCTCTTATGCTACTGGATGAACTATACAAACATGTTGTCTAAGAGAATGGCATGATGTGCAATAACGAAGATCCACTGTGATTGATGTATCATTGGCCAATGTAATGTGGCAACGGACAAAGCTATACGGCCAATTATCATGGAAGCCGAGCTGTTTGATGCATAAATCAAGAGTCGTTCGCAAACATACTAGAGCGCCTCAAAGTTTAAATCGCCCTGTTTGGTTGCATACATACATTTTGGCCATGTATCCACCTTCCACATTCTTATATAAAAACAAGCTTTGAACAGGTTCAGTTGACATATTATAGGCCAAGATATCGCTACATAAGTCATCTCTGAGATGGTGATTGCGACGATGCCGTAATGAATCATGTAATACCAGTTTCACATGCTTGATGCACATAAATAATGTTGACGCTCAAAACTTGTGTATGCTTGTTCCAAATAGATCATAATTTACAAATAGGTAGTGTTATCTTTTTTTATATATATATATATATTCATTTGAGCAAGAAATATTCACACTTTCATTAAGCAAATATTAGAGAATAACCATTTTGTTAATAGAAAAGGGGCAATTATTTGGATTTTGGCTTGCTTAACGCTGTTCCAGTATAAATCAATCTCTATATGTTTACTCTATGTTCTGTGTATGTATATGAGTATTTCATTACTAGTCGATTTATCTCGCTACGCTCGATGTTGGCGTCGCCTTGCGGGCTCCCACAGAAAGCATTTTAAATTAGAAATATCAAGTAGATTTTAAACAATCAATTAATGGTACAAGAAAGAATATATCAGAGACAAGAGGGAGAGGTGTCCATTCGCTGATGTTGCTCTTGGGATGGCGACATGAGGGCTGATCATGCGTAAATACAGGACTTGTGTAAGATCTACAGCGACTTTTTTAAGATATTATCATTGCAAAGCACACCTTATAGGAAAAACCTCCCAAGAAGAAAAATATTTGAGCTAAGCAGTTTTCCTTTTAGCTCCATGATCTCCATTTGATTAGCATCGCAACCATCATTATCATCATCAGAAAGGCATTTGGGCCACTCGCTAAAATCGGTTGAAACTCAGCTTATTTTTTCTGCTCAAGATTGAACAAATTCTGTCTTTATAGTCAAGCGACTCACAACTCTCCTTTGATACTATCATTTAAGCTTCCCTTTATATCCCACAGTCTTTACCTCCTCTCCCTTCTATCTAATGACGATTTAAGGGCTTTAAATAAAAACAGAAGAGATTTCTTCCTTACAAATATATATATATATATTAGAGATGATGATGGTTGGCAGACGTCAGACATTATGTTCGCAAGATTCAAGGCATGCACCCAAATGCCTTTCTAACGATGTCAATGATGATTGCGATGCTGATTAAGTGGGGATGATGAATTTGAAAGGACAACCGCTTAGCCCGAATACTTTTTTGAAGGATTTTGCCTCATAAACGTGTCTTTTCCAATGACAATTTCTCAAAAGAGTCGCTGTAAAACTTACACAAGTCCTGTATTTGTGCATAACCAGCTGTATGCGCCATCTTAAGAGCATCAGCAGCAGCAAATGGTATAACAATTCTACTATCAGAATATGGAGATTGTGGTGTATAAATGATGCATAAAATTTGAATTCTCTTTCACATCGTCTCAATAATAGGCTTCGTTTAATATCAGTGTATAAGCAAAAAGATGCTAAGGGAGATATCTTCTCCTCTCCTCCTGGCTCTTATATAACCTTTTACTAATAATGGATTGTTTATAATCTACTTGATATATCAAAATTTTATTATATCTGATATAAAATGTCTTTGGCGAGAGCCCGCAGGGCGACATCGTCATCGAGTGTAGCGAGATTGATCGGCTAGTCTATAACAGTATATACTGAATATCAAACGTACACACAGCTTAGCTTACAGAGCTCTGGCACAATTAAATACTTGATTCACAGGCAGATGCTCGGTGTCAGTTGTAGAGCAGTTGTAAAGCAAGTGTACGCTTTTCCAATATTTCAATGTAATGTTAGCGGATGTATTTGTACTTATTGAATTGCACAACATTTTGTTTGCTTTTTATACAACTTTTTATTGATCAAGCTTGTGTGTCTTCTCTTCAGGACATGATAAGTAACATTTGAATAATGTAAAGATAACTGCTGTCTAATATGTGGCGGTATATCTCTTCATCTGTCAAACAGTTATTGACAACATTATTTAAGGCACCCCAAACTTGTTCTAGATCTGATATATTGATGCCTGGCTTGTAAAACCGCTTGAAGTATTCCTTCATGAAAGCTGCAGCCATTCTCAGTATGTATTTCTCTTCTCTCCACTCTCTCTCGTTCCTTTACACTCTTTGTTTGCGTAGCATCAACACTATCTAAAACCATTTCTTAGTTCTCGTCATATTTTTGTGTCTAGACAGCCCTTATTTATAATCAAATCTATAAAGCGCTACTCTTGTTATAGTATGTATTGATCTGGTCAATCGATATACCATTACAAATGCTCACATTTTTCTTGTCTTAGTTATTTTTTCTATGTCAAATGTCTAGTGTGCGAACAAAAGTAGAGCAAAAAGATCCGTTTACTGGCACTCAAACCAGTCGTCCTCCCCAAAGAAGGGTCGTTGCTAAAGGGAAAAAAAAAGAGAATATGAAGCTGTAACATCCACAAGTGCCATGTCCACATCAAGTTATCAGCTTGTTTAAGCTTCATCAATCCCACCTTTGTGTCATCATCCATTGACTTTATTCAATGCAAAAAACCTTTACTCTAAAGACAACCTCTCCAATTCCGCTCGTAGCGATTTTCCCTTCTTGACCTTTTCGTGCTGCTCCTCATTCAATTTCTCGCCCTTGATCAACTTTTGCTCCAATTCTGTAATTTGTCTTATTTTCTTGTTGAGTGCTTTGATCTTTTTTTCCTTGGTTTGGTCTGCAGCAGGTGGTGTTGGAGCCATTGTAGGTTTGGCAGCAGCGGGTTTTAGTTTCTCTGCTGGCTTCTTTTTAGCACCTGGTATGGATGAAGTGGCTGTCTTGGCACCAGGAGGCAAGGAAGCTTCTCGACTCGCTTCGATACGAGCATTTGAATACCGTTTTACATCTTCCAGTGGGACAAATCCAGGTCTCACTTTACGTTCTTTGCGATAAGAGCCATCTGCGCGTTGTGATCCTGGAATCCAACGCTCCTCTCCTACCTGGATAATACCAGCATTTGAAGGATCTGCCATTTTTTATAATTACAAGTTGAACAGAGATATATAAAAAAAAATGCGAATCTGTTTATCCGCAAAATAACATGCTCAAATTTTTCCTGTCGTGTACTGATTGAAACCCCCCCCCCTCCTCCTCCTCTTCTTCTCCTACTCTATTGATGTCTCTCTTCTCCTTCATCTCCTATATTTTTTGCATGGCTCACCGCCCTTATCACGATATACAAACAAATGGCGAAGCATCACGCGATCGACTTGATCTAATAACAGCATACAATCAGGATTTTCCATCACCAATTGTCTAGGAATCGACAGTTCCACTCGGATGGGGTTTTACCGAACCTTGTCGGATAGTTGTGGTCTGGCAAAGGTCAAATAAAATGGACCCAATTTAGGTTTTTCCTGTTTATCCTCTTTTTATTACACTTTTGGCATTCCTCTCTCGTTCAATGATCCCACAAAGAATGAAAAAGATGGCCAATGTGGCTGAACATCATGTTGTCGATGCCAAAAAGTTTGTCTTTTCAATGGGCCGTCGAACCATGTCTACAGCGTCGATGAATTCAAATACCACCACCAGCACGACCGCACAATCCAGCGATGAAGATCCCAAGTCCAACAAGCCCACCAAAGCCAAAACCACTCTGGGCCATTTCACCCGCAGCAACAGTGATAGCTCCATCATGGCTAATACCCTCCTCTGGACACATTTGATTCCTCCCATGCCCGTCATTGCATCGACCGTGTATCGTCATTATGCGAAAGGTAACATGCTTTAGGTCAAAAGCTAGGTGACACCAAATGTTAATCCAAGCAATTGATAGGCCCACCTGCTAAATCATGGTCGCTTTCAACCGATATCACGATTGCCGTGATTCGTGATTTCCTGGATCGTTCCAGTAAAATCACAGTAGAAGAAGTACAAAAGATTAGCACAACCAAAAAGCTGCCCATTCCATCCAACATCAAACGTAGAAAATTTGTGGTGCCTAATGAGTATCGAAAGAGAGCAGGTGATTTGATCAAGCCGCTATTGACGAAAAAAGATCAGCAACGCATAGGCTGGGATTGGGAGAAGGATCGCGATACGGCTCCTCCGATTAAAGGCGAGTGGCTGCAGACAAAAGGAAACCCGTTGGATCCTTGCAAAGAAAGCACTGTGCTCTATTTACATGGCGGTGCCTACTATCTTGGTTGCTATGGCATATATAGACAGTTTCTGGCTAGATTGGTCAAGGTAGAGAGAGAGAGAGAGAGAGAGAGAGAGAGAGAGAGAGAGAGAGAGAGAGAGAGAGAGAGAGATCAGAGGCAATGGCATGATAGTGTATATAGAGTGGGATGTACTGACATTTAATCTATATAGTATTCCAAAGGTAGAACATGTGCCATTGACTACAGATTGGCGCCACAACACCCATTCCCTGCTGCCGTAGAGGACGCATTAGCCACATACTTGTATCTGATTGACCCACCCAAAGAAGAAGACACGCAGCCTATTGATCCCAACAAGATTGTCATTGCAGGTGACAGTGCTGGTGGCGGTTTGACATTTGCTACCTTGATGGCAATCCGTGATTCAGGTCTTCCTGCGCCAGGCGGCGCCATGACATTGTCTCCATGGTAAGAACGACATGTGTGTGTGTGTGTGTGTGTGTGTGTGCTGCTTGATAGACGTGGGCTGATTGACAACATTTGATTTGACATATAGGATGGATTTAACACACTCACTACCATCCATCTTGAGCAACATCATGACGGATTATCTTCCTCCCACTGGCTTCAAGCATGCGCCATCGCCAGCGCTGGACTATGCTCGACTACCTCACAAAAAAGAAGACGCTGAAATGCTAGCACAGGTGCAAGCAGAAGCAGAGGCACCCATAGACGCGCATGGTAACTTGGCGGTACCCACTACCGACAGTGAACTCGCTGAAGTTGCTCGTAGAGCTTCCATTGGACCATTTGGTGAATGTGTTCCAGTTCAAAGCATTAATGGTTCCGATATTTATCGGGTACAGTTTTATGCTGATAATGATGCACTCAAGCTCCCCATGGTGAGCCCCATTTTTGATAGAGGACACTTACGTGGACTTCCGCGTCTATTGGTGGTATGATCATCTACATGCAATCAACGAGCGATAGCTTGACTAACACCCATTCATAGCAATGCGGAACTGCAGAGAGATTGCGCGATGAATCAGTATACACAGCATTACAAGCATCCAACAGGTTTCCTGGCGCCAACAAGGACACAGAAGCACTTGGAACACCCACCAACGTTACATTGGAAATGTATACAGATCAACCTCATGTGTTTCAGCTCTTGTTTTCCAACAAATCTGTTTCGCGCGCAATTAAGAACCTAGCAGCCTTTGTCAGAGATGTTACGCATTCACCTGCTGCCATTGACAATCTCAAGGATAAAGAAAACAAATCGAGTTATGTCACTGACAACATCTTGACGATCCGTAATGTGAATCCACATGGCAAAATGACAGATATCAAGGACCAAGTGCTTGATGATTTCTCAAAGGAGGAATGGAAGGATTGGGAATCAAGACTGAAGCAACCTAGCATCAAACAACGTATGAACGATGTCACTGCAGCCTACAAGAATCTCTTGGAAGCAGAGCATACCAAACATGATGTGAAGCATGTCTAATTGGGTAGGTGGTATCATTTTTCCATTTTAATAAAGCCTCACTCAACGATTTCATCTCACACAGGTCTGCAGTAGCAGTGCTCTATGCACAACAAAATCAAATAATAAAGACTTTGTTGGTTTGAGATTAGGTTTAATATGTAGCATGAAGCATTTTGCGTATCATGATCATTATACTACTGTCAGTTGGCAAAGGGTTTGCTGCGTTTGGTTTACAACATGGATAATGGAAGATACAATGCGCTATAGTGTCGGCATACGAAAGATGGATAGAGTTGACGTTTGGTGCTAGTGAATGCACAAATGCCATAAATCTCTCATTCCACACACACTCGAGTAAAGGTCATAGCGTACTCGCGCTACGGTGAAAACCCTGACAAAGCTTAATTTGAATTCAGTTGCTGTTGTATACTCCATAATGATGATGATAATCCCGAAATTCAAATGTAGCACATTTCCGTGGCATTAGTAATGCTTACCAAAACGCACGTTGACATGTTGACATTTATCCTAATCTGACATTGATGGTTTAAATCAAACAATGGTCTATTGCAAGTGCTAAAGTTTTATTTTGCATGATATTTAGCATGTTGCTTCGGTTTCTCTTGACAGTGCACTAGCCAATGAAACCTGCGAGGAGCACGAGGTGCATCGGTTGCTTTAGCAAGAAAAAAAGTGGAGGAGCATATTGAGAAATCAGCCAAGAGATCAAACAAATTGAATTTATATTTAGCTCCAATGTCCAAATTCAAATGTATGTTCAATCAACCTCGGTAATGAACCTGCTTCTCCTGGCTTACATACAAACAAAAACTCATGATAATTATGAAATCAGGAAACGCAAGTAGAGAATTCCGCTCAGTTTGAATGCTATTTTTGAATGGTTTCAAAGCGAATAATTATAAATCATCATGGATTATTTCTTAAGTGTCAATAGCTATATCGCATATGACATATGAAAACGAATTTGTATTACATAAATGTCAGTATATACGAAAATCATCGGCTGAATCGAAACCGATAAGACAAACTCAACGTGGAACTAATGGCCCGAGAATTCTGAAAAACGCGACATTTCAACCGGAGTATGGCGTTAGGAATAGATCAGGTATGAAACTTATGGTTACCAGAAGACCTTAAATACATGCTCTCTATAGAATGTCGGTAAATTCGATACAGTTTTATATAATCAAAATAGACCTTTTCCAGGGAGGAAGGAAAAAATCAGGACCCGGCTGATGCAAATGATATGATAATGAAATACGTTTTTATCCATTTATAGTCTGCGCATAATTTTATCTCCTTTATAATATGGCGCACATTAGTATATCATTGCAGAAATACAGGTACAAAGGGTTTGAGTGTGTAGCAAACCATGAAACACGTACCTTTTTACCCAACAAATCCAACGGGAAATATTCTCAATATTCTTCGCTTGGAATGGGGCCTCTCAATTGATGCGTACTTGTACGTGTGTCAAGAAGGGAGTCCAAGAAAATGAAATGGCTGTACTACTGTCAATAATGTCACACCAAACGATTTGAATCTATATAATTATAGATTACAACAGTAGTGTAGAATCGTTTGAAACACAGGAAGCGAGTAAGAGTAATACAATGTTGTCATGTTGAGGAAATAGTTTTTTTTTTTATTATTATTTCGCAGATATATAATATATACAAAGGGTAGGTCTATCAACACTATAGGGAGAATCTTTTGATATGGGTTATATTAATGAAGGTAGGGAGTGATGCCGTGAAGAGTGCAATGAATTGAGTAAGAAATGATTAAGAGATATGATAATGATAATGAGATGATTTAAATAGAGAAACGACGGGATAAACTGACATCCTCTTCATCGTAGTAGTTTGGATCTTCCACCTGGAATTGTTCCATCTTTTGACCACCATTGAGTGTAGCATTGTAAGCTAATTGGAAAGCAGTAGATACAGGTTCAAGATACAAGAAGCCACGCACCTCTTCCTTTAATTCACGTTGCTTGGGAGCCTCCAAGACGACAGTAAATGGTACATTGAACGCATCATCGGTCAAGACCAACCTTGTGCGACCCTCAGATAAAGCTTCTAATCTGACTTGGTTTCGATAGTCAAATCTACACATACCCTTTGAGCCATCAGCAGAATCTTGTTCATACCACCAGACAGGAGAGATAGTACGACGAACAGTTTTGTTAAGTTCTAGTGTCAAGCCACTACCAGTAGCAGCATTGGGAGGAGAGGGACGAAGTGAAGGCATAGAGGCATGTTGGGAGCTCATGACCATCATACTGTGTCTTGTCTTTGGGGTTGCCGATTTGAGAGGAAGAGGTTTAAACAAGACGGTACAGGGACCCAATTGTGAGTGAGAGAGAATACATTCAGATTTTGATTGAATGGCATTTTCAAGGCTGAATTGAGATTGATCATCAAATCTGATCCATTCTTGCTGTTGTTCAGGTTGTTGATTTGGCATTAATTTGGAGGAGAAGTACCAAACAGGTTCTAATGTACGAAAGATACCACGGTTGTCTTGCATTGACATGCTTGTAGGCGTCTGAGGTTGGGATGAATCACTAGAGGCATCTGAGGAGAATGACGATACAGATGAGCTGGGTGAATACACTTGGTTCAATGCATTGACATTTTGGTTTTTAGTAGACTTTTTCTTCAAGCCAAATAATGTGCGAATGGTGTTTTTCATTATATAGATGTCAGAGAAGAGTTGTGTTTATGTAAAGAAGGAGAGAGCAAAAGCTTCATTGATCTTACAAACCCTTTTTATAGCTTTTTTTTTTTTTTCACGGAGCCCATAAAATTTTACAACATCTTGGTGCATTCGCCCCGAAAATGCTTCACTCTTTGTGCCCCGTTTTTTCTGCTCACGACATTACAAATAAAGATGCCATGCAAAGCTGCGAAATGAATTTTTTTTATATATCATAATTCTATATTTATCCTTTAAAAGACTTTTCTATTCTCGTGCAACTTCAAGTTGGTTAAAAAAAGGGGCAAGCACAGCGCTTAAGAAAAGAGGGGGCCCTTGATGTACACTCGCCATTCCAACTGTAATGTAACAAATATAGATCTGAGTAACAACGAAATCTAAAACTGTAAAAGGGTTTTTCCCCATCAAAATGATGTCAAACCAGAGCTTCCACTCATCATTGTAGCAAGTTGGCTTTATATGTACCACTCTAATAGGCGTATAAATATAAATTTATACAACAGGATTCGCATGCATATATATATATATATATATATATATAACGCAAAAAAAGCACAGCCTCAAAAGCACAAGAAAAAAAGTTAAAATTACATGCTCTCCTTGGAGATTCCCTTTAATATTTTAATGAATGTATTCCTAATGTTGAGATTGATGTAATGACAAGTATTCTTTAGCTTCAACTGAACCTGTAGAACAAGGATGTTAGTAACCTAGGTCAATATGACATAACTGCGGATGCTGTATCCTACCTCGCTCAGCAGCAATCTTATAGAGAGTATCGGCTTTCTCGGTATCCATGGCAACCACGGCTCCTTGACGATAAAATTCAGCCAAATGATAGTAAGCATGTGATAGATCTTCAAGATCATCTTCATCCATGGTCGTGTCTTGATCCCCTGTAGCAGGATTATGTACTAACAGAACATACCATTCTAGTGCCTTCAAAAGATTCTTTGTGGTCCCAATCCCATTTTCATAACATTGTGCAACAGGAAAAAAAGCTTTCAAGTAACCTTGCTCAGCCAAATGAACGAGTTGATTAAATGCATTGTCGGCTTGAATAGGAATACCACCTAGGCCTTCCAATTGATACAGAGCCAGCATAAATTCTAGATAAGCTACATGTTGCTCTGGTCGATGTGTATGATATATTGTCATGAAAAGTTGATATGCCTCGCCTTGTGTTTCCTCATTTTGATGTAAAACACGAGCCAAACACAACTGAGCAGGCCACCATCCAGAGGGGTCATGCAATGGCAAAGTCATTGTAGATGTAGTACTACTGCCAAGCTCTACTGCGACAGTATACCAGCTCTGAGCCAGTTCAACATTGGGCGCAACGCCAATACCGTGCTCGTAGTAGGTGCCGAGAAACAGAGCAGATGTCTTGTCACCCAAATGAGCTGCCAAGCTAAAATAATCGTATGCCTTTTCAAAGTCTTGTTGAATCACCAGTGTATTGTCTTGGCCCTCTTCACCGCGTCCTGTATGATACAGATTGCCTAGCTCTCTTTGTGCATCACGAGAACCTCTATCAGCAGCGATTTCGAACCAACCGAGACCTTCCAACTGTTGGTCTACAGAGAAATCCTCGCGCAAAAGCAGTTGACCTAGCTCAAACATGGCGTCCTGGTCATTTTGTTTTGCTGCAGTGCGTAAATGATAAACAGCAATATCCAAATCTGGTTCAAGGAGTGATTGTTCTTGATCTGCGCTTTGTATACCATGGATATAATAGAAGGCAATGCGGAAATTTGCACGTGGATGATTGTCTTTGCTAATTGCACGTTGATACCAGTACATGGCGTCCATGTCTCCTTCCTTGTTTTCCAGAGCGGCGGCAGCGTGAATTTGGCCCACACGAAACATGGCTTCGGAATCGTCCTTTTCATCAATAGACAGGTGATACCACTGCAATGCTTTGGCCATGTCCTGCGACGTACCTAGGCCACGTTCACAGCATCTTCCTAGATGCAAAAAGGCGTCGGGATCATGTTGCGCGCAGTCGAGCAATTCCTAAATATAATGTTATTATACGAATATAGGTAGATTTGTTTCGCTAGCACTTACATGAAAGCCTGCATGTGCATTCGTTTCTTTACCACCTAAACCATATATTTGGTATGTAGCGCACATAATGCGAGAAGGAACATGACCCTGAGATGCAGCTTTTTCATAATTCTCTAATGCAACTGGGTAATCCTTGTCTTTATGCCATGCTTGTGCAGTCAAGTACATGCCTTCCACGTTACCCATCAATGCAGCTTGACCAAAGCAGCGTAGCGCTAGGCCATGATTTTCTTGCTGAGCCCGGGAGAATGATTCTGCCTCATCTCTGGAAGAAGTATCACTGGCCAACGAGACGGAGCTGGACTGTGTGTACAGGACAGATTCTTGTTGGTTTTGAATGATTTTACCTAGTATCACCAACGCATCCGAATCGCAGGTCGTGGTCAAGAGTTGATCGACATTGATGGTGGAAGTATCATTAGTATTGAGCTTCATGGCTGTTTCCCACCATGCAATAGCAATGTGCAAATCACCGTTTTCTAATGCAATCTGACCTAGGGCCCAATGACTGGGAGCATAGCCTTGACGAGCAGATCGGGTGAACCAGATGACAGCCATACCGAGATTGATGGGGATGATTTCTTTGCCACGCCAAAACGTCATGCCTTTAAGCACATTAAGTAGAGAGCGGTTTAATTATATTGTTTATTGGGAGAGAGCGCAAAATTTTGCATAAAAAAAGAGAAAAGAAGAGAGATATTTAGTAAATTGTTTATAATAAGATGAGAGGGGGGAGGGGGGATAAAGCATAGTGATAAAAGGTGTATTTGCACAGTGGATATATATATATATGAAGAAAGAAGAAAAAAAGCAAAACTTAAATTAATAGTATAATACATAGGAGAGAGAGAGAGAGAGAGAGATGGTGGTATATATATATGAATAGGGATTTTTGAAACTAACCTAGTTTATGTTGACTGAGAACATTGTTCTTTTCTCCACATAGTTGATATAGTTGATGAGAATAGATGAGGTTCTTTTCAACGCCACCAGTGCCATGCTCATACATGGAGGCAAGTTTGAGTGTCGCTTGGATGTCGTTGGCTTCTTGAGATGCTTTGATGCGCCAGTGAATAGAGGATGTGTTGTTTTGTGCAATGCCATTACCATCTTGATAGCATTCAGCTGTTGTTAGAGATGGAAGGTGTTAGTCAATATACAGTGCAAAAGTAGACGCCACTTACCAATCCAATTGTATGCATCAGTGAAATGCTCTTCATGAGCAAGATTGTGCAACAGTTGAAATGCTTCAGACTTTGGTAACAGTAGATTGGATGGGATATGAATGCTGGATTTGGTGTTGTTGGATTTTTCAGAAAGGAGCGTATTTGGGTCATAGTTTAAGCTATACAGAGCCATCTTGAGACGAGACACTTTGCTTGATCTATAGTTTTTGGAGATTCTAGAGTCAAAAGAGACGCGTTTGTAATAGGTGTATGCTTTTTCATAGTCTTGTAGTTTTTCATAGAGCTCTGCAATAGCAAATAAAGCTCTGTATGCGTAAAAGCTTGACGTGAGTTACATGTTCTAATAGCAATGCTGTAATAAAAAGGACTTACGTAGGTTGGCCAAGTTCAATGGCTTTTGTATAGTATTTAAGTGCAGTTTGCTTGTTTTGAACAACACCTTGTCCATTTTCATAGTAACCACCCAAAAAGAGCGTCGATAAGGCATCATTGAGATTGGAAGCCTTGAGGTAACATTCAGAAGAAGTCTTGTCATCACCCTTGGCACCATACAGTCGACCCAATTCACGTAACGCGGTAGTATGATCTTGCTTGGCAGCCTTAGTATACCATCTGAAGGATTCGGCTTGAAGCGATTCGATTTCAGAACTGGAGAGTGAAGCACCTTGTTCCTTGAGCTTTTCTTGACAGATTTGAGCAAAAGAGACCATGGATTCCACATGACCAAGTTCAGCAGATCGTTTAAAGTAGATGCGAGCTTGCTGATGGTCTTTTTGGATGGAGCCACTGCCGTTGTAATAATAGATACCAATATAGTAGAGGGCTTTGGCATTGTTCTTATCAGCTGCCTTTTGGAACCACTTGAATGCCTCAAGACGATCTTCTGTTACACCTATACCTTTGCAAAGCATGTGTCCGACCTATCGAATATACATATAGTGAGTAAAACAAGAAATGGCTACAGCTATTATGATATGTACCTGAAATTGTGAATCACTGGAACCAAGGTTAGCAGCGGTAACATAATGTTCAAAGGCCTTGGAGAGATCACTTTCAACGACACCAGGCACACCTTCTTCATGACATACAGCAATCCAATAATGAGCATCAGGATCGCCTTCAGAAGCAGAGGCCAACTCAGTCAAGAGATCAAATGCTTTCTTGGGCTTATATGGAGTTGTTGTGTCTTTTTCGTCCAAGTACAATAGAGCCACCATGCGTTTGGCAGTACGAGCAATCACAGCATTAGGTGGATGTGTATTGAGAGGAGAGCGTTCCAGACCAGAAGCATAAAGGTACATTTGAAGGGCCTTTTCGTATTTGCCATTTTTGTGCAAGAAACGGGCATACGTCTGTTGAGCGCTTGGGAGGTACTTTCCAGGAATATGAGTGGCAATCTCGTAATATTCAGTAGCAGAGGCGTAATTGACAGGCGTACCTACACCATCTTCATAGCAACTAGCAATTTGAGTAATAGCCGTGTGCATGCGTTGATTGGCAGCCTTTCGTATCCAACGGAAAGCCTCCTTCTTGTTCCTGGACAGTTCAGCAGATGTTTGACGCACACTTCCACGTAGGGGCACCTTGTTGTCACGATACATCATACCAAGCAGGTACTGAGCATCTGGGTAACCACCTTTAGCAGCACGTTCGAGATATATGAAGGCTTTGACGGCATCTTTTTCAAGACCAAGACCACCATGGAGGTAGTGCATTCCAAGACGGAATTCAGACATACGATGATTGTACCTATCAGCGGCTGTTTGGTAGTTGTAAGCAGCAATGACCGGATCAGATTTCACACCCTTGCCGAACTCGTAGCTTTCACCAAGATGATAGAATGCTCGGGGATCACCCTGTTGTAGAACGTATATAAGTCAGATGTTCTGCTTTGTGTGTACCTGTCATACAATGTGTCTTACCAATCGAGCTGCTTTACTAAGCCAGGAAATGCCTTCAGGAGAATTATTACGCAATAAAATAGTAGCTAATTGAATCTGGGCAGGAGCATAGCCTTTATTAGCACTTTTAGTGTAGTAGTCTTTGGCGCTAAGGGTAGCATCTTGGATAGCACCTGTTTCTAGCAGTAAACCAAGGGAGAACTCGGATTTTCTATTCAGATTATGGGTGTCAGTTGGCGCTTTCAAACAAAATTCACTAGAAACCTTACCTATTGCCAGCAGCGACGCTCTGTTTGAGATAGTCAACGTTTTCATCTACGTTGTCAAGATTGATTTTACCAGAGGCAAAATTGATAGCAGCAATTCTGAACTGAGCTTCAGCAACATAGAATTGAACGCGTTCACTAGCAGCTAAATCTTGCGTATCTACCACTTTTTGATACCAAGCAATAGCCTGATCTCTATCAATGGGTTGAATCACATGGGCGGAGAGAGGACGACCCGAGAGATTGTAGCCTTCAGAAGCTTGTTCCACGCCGTAATGGTAGCATTGACCCAGATAGTAGAAAGCCTCCCAGACGCCTTTTTTAGCCAAGGCTTGAATTTCCTGGAACCCCTTTTTAGAGTTTTTGCTAGTTCCCCAGCCACAGAGTTTACAGCAGGCAACAATAATCTTTGCAGATACATCGGTAGGGCGCAGACTCCATGTTTCAGCAGCTTGAAACGCTTCTCTTTGTAACTCGGGGTTGGAGCGCATTCTTTCAGAGCCAAATATGCTGGTTAAGATATCGTAGGTAGCATCTGGATTGGCCACCAGTAGATCAAGCACGTCTTGCGTCGTGGATACGAGTTCTATAGAGTACGTCTTGGTGGTGCTGGTATTAGAGGAGAAATCAGAGTCAGGGATAGACATAATGTAATTGTTGTCTTCGCCGACTTTATCCAGAAACGAATTGACTGAAAAACTAGACACATTGGTGATATCCGTAATGGTGGAATCTCCCACCATGGAGAAATGCAATGGATCGCCGATGGTGCTACTAAAACCACTGGCTGAAATGGTGGAACTGTATCGTTCTCGCATCTTACTGGATCGACGATTTTGTGGTGTATATTGCTGTTGTGATTTCATGCGTTTGTGATGGGGTGACGATGATGCCGAAGGAGGTAATTTATCGAGATGATGCACAGTTTCAATGCCATTCATAGCAGTAGCAGGCAGCTTTCTGCGTTGTTTCTCTGAAATAGCAGATAACATGGCGGGCGTGTCTATCGTGTTGTTGTGTTTTAAAGGTCGCTTTTGTCTGCCTTGTGGTGGTTGTGCATGAATTGTTGAATGAGCGGCGCTGAAATTGACATTCTCTTGCTCCTGAAGTTCCTGTTGCAGCTCTTTAGGCTGATCTAACAAGGTGGTGCTATTGATAGGCGGCGAAGGGGAGCGTATAGATGAGACGGATAATGAGGATGACGATCGGGCTCTTTGGCCTTGCACATATCTAGATCTTTTGAATGATGCTGCGTCACTTTTATTTGAACTGATGTTGTTTCCCATGTTGTTGTGTTATTAAGGTTAAGGATAGAATATATATATAGTTGATTGAATTGAAGAAAGAAAAGAAAAAGAGGGTATTGGTGTATATAATGGTTTTTTTATAAGAAAAAAAAAGGGTATGTATTGATACAAAAGAGATTCAAAAGGTTGTGGATTTATAGCCAGAAGGCAAAAGAAAAATGTTGGATATTTATACATGATATTGTAACAAAATGATGGTTGTACCACCATTTTAATCCATTTAAGTACATGAAAACATTGACTTTTGCAGAAGAAGCAGTTACAAAAAACCAAGGGCATTTCTCGTCTCCTGAATTTTTCAGTTTCGTGTGTAGATGATGTTGATGCACTGTAAATAAATCAACATTGGGATTTTGCCATGTACTTCATTTGAATACATTCTTTGTTGCTGTTGTCATCTTCTACTATTGGAATCCATCAAAACGCAAGAGTGCTCGGGCAATCATCCGCAAAGAATGAATCTACAAGTAACATTAGTGCTACGTTATCTCGGTATCATCATTCCGATTTTTTGTTGTTGTATTCTTTCTTGTGGTCAGTTCCCCATTTCAATATTTTTTTTTTGGTACCTGAATCAAATTTATAAGTCTACTTGAAAGATGTGGAATTGCATGAAATGATAATTGAATGGTGTCAATATGCATTTCGTATTATTATTTGTGCATTCACCCTGACTGATTTAATGTAGACCGATTAAATATACACAAATAATATAAAAAGATATCAAAAAGTGTACACAATAACAAAGTACTTGATGTAGTACCACTTCATGATATTATGCCCACTATTGCCCATTACTACTATTTGGCCCTTTCCTTTATCACCGCACAGCACATATACACACACACACACACACACACACACACACACACACACACACACACACACACACACACACACACACACGCACGCACACATGCTACCATGAAAAAGCTAGACTTTTGAATTATATGAGAAAAAGACAGCAGCAGTAGGTGTCATCATCGGAACGCGAGAGTATACAAACAACATACCCTCATTGAATGTGTTCTACAATCAATTCACCTTGTATTCATCCTCTCTATTCTATCGATCGACAAACAAATCAAAATCTACTCCACAGATAGTCGTCTGTATGTCAAAATGTAAAAAGAGATGGCGAGATGAGAAACAACTAGAAGCAGCAGCATTATTCTTTTTGTAACGTGTTTCTTGGTTGACAACAAAATGTAAAATGTGTATCATTTTTTTTTTTTTTTTTGAATGGAGATACGATGAGTAGACTCATGTTCTTAAAAATGAACATCTTCATTACGAATCTTGTGGAAATGTTTGTTGTTGTTTTTTGTTATTTTCCCATGATTTATATATATAGTAAAAAAACTCGAACGCACGTATTGGCTTATTATCCAGACACACCAACATAGGCATCCATACTCCCATACAAACACTTTCAATCAACATAATCACAATTGAACGCATTGCCTGTCATAAACAGCCATGCAACTGATCAACACATTGGAGCAAGCTTACATCTAAAACTGGATAATTGATTATTTATGTGATACGCACACGGTTCGCTTGAAAAAAAAAAGATGTGCTGTAGCATGGGTTACATTTTGCTGTAACACGCTCTTTTTATGTGCTAATCTACCATCCTTCAGGCACTATTCAAACTCCATGGTATCATGTTGGAAGCACTTTTTCTCGACACAACAGTTTAGTATCTAGTGTGTTGCACATTGAGAATGAATGCGTGTTTGCGTGCAAGTCAGTGCTTTCTCGAAAATGTCTAACCGTCCAAACGCATGCAATCGACATACAAGCATATGGTGGATCTTCCATCATTTACCTGTTCCGAAAATCGAATGCGAGTAGGACAAAGAGATTGGATGTAGAGAGTGACATGCCATTCTTTGTTATTGTGTAGACACCACACTTACCTCACAGGCACACGCACGCACATTTCATCATCCTCTCAAAGCAAGGCACAAGGGATGATCTGTTTAAAGACGTGTGCTACTACTACCGTTATCAAACGCCCTCGGTATTTTGTTGTTTTCATGGAGATTGAATCCCATCTGCATGATTTGACATGATGTTGTTTAGATCGAATGCCGTTTGGTTTGTTTGTATCTTGTAATATGCATGTTGATTGCTGCTACTATTATATCGTCATTTTGACAGCCCCATTTTCCCTCTCGCTTTCCTCCCTGGGAAATGTGTGCGTCCGTATGTGTGTAACAGTTTGGCTCAATTCGTTTCGAGAAGTTGTTGTCTCGAATCTCTGTTGTAAGGGTTTAAGTTTTACATGTAATTGATGTATTCAAGCGCCATATAAATCTTGAATCACCAACTATCGAGGCTTGCTGAAATCGATGCGCATTCCTTCCTTTCGGGAAAGATGCGACATTTGAGCTTGATATTACTATAGACTCAAGATACCCTCATGTTTGATATCCAGCATGTCATTTTGAGATAACGTACGTACTATCTCTATCTGGATCAATTGCTAACGTGCCATTGCATGGTATGCACATCATCATAAAAATGCTTTCGGCTGACGGCGTGTGAACATTACTGAACTGTATTTCTGTGCAATAAAATGAGACAATCATTACATTCAAGGGCCCGCAGGTCTAAATGTAGGATAAAAATGAAGGTCTCTCGATGTATGAACTACTTCTTTACAGAACAATTGCAATTGCTATATAAAAAACAAACTATCATCTTTACTGAATGGTACCGCTATAAGTTGTACCATGCTCTAAGAGTTTCAAGGATCGAGCATTGTCTCAAAAAAACAACAACATCCAGCTAATAAAAACTGGCATTTCACTTTTCAGCGTCTAATTATCGCGAGAAAACCCTCCGTAACTGTGGATTATGTCCTTCTACTATGCTCCATGACTACATCAATAGAGATAATGCTTATACGGCATACAGCATACTTTCATTGCCTCTTGTTAGTCAAAAGTATGCAAATACTGCCGTATTTTAGATGCATTTAAGCCGTGATTACTTGTGTTCAAGGCCGTTTTAGATCTTCAGAATAGTATCAAACCATTGCTTTCATCTGGCAGTTACTTCCTGACACCCTCGCTCAACTTTTTGTGGACCAAAAAAACATGGTCAAAAATCGACCAAAAAGCATGAGGTATCCCTCATGGTTTTCATTAAAAATCAAACAATCGCGTTTTTGACCACCAAAATGAAGACTTTTACTATGGTATATATTGAGTCAAAATGTTTCTATCGATCCAACGTAGCCCCTGAAATCATCTTTATGGGACTTTGATATGTAAAATTTCGACTTTTTGGCCAGAAACCTCTTTTCATATTTTCGTAATTTACTTAATAATTTTATTAAAAACATCTGTCTTACTTGGTACCATTAGAAGCGCCTTGAAAAGTACTTCAGGGATGTATTAGGAAACGTAGGGTGATCATCACAGTTTATATAGTCGAATATCAAAAAATAGATTAAAGAAGTCGCAAAAAGACAATATCTGTCCAATCTTGAGCAGAAAAAAATAAACTGAGTTTAAAATAGTTTAGGCGGGTGGCGCTGCTGCTGGCTGGCCCAAATGCCTTTCTGATGATGATAATGATGATGACAATGATGGTTGCGATGCTAATCAAATGGAGATCATAGAGTTAAAAGGGAAATTGCTTAGCTCAAACAATTGTTTTTTCTTGGGTGTTTTTCCCTATAAAGATGTGATTTGTAATGACAATATCTCAAAAAAGTCGCTGTAGATCCTACACAAGTCCCGTATTTACGCATGACCAGCTTTATGTCGCCATCCCAAGAGCAACACCAGCGAATGGACACCTTTCCCCTCTTGACTCTGATATATTCTTTTTTTTTTTTTTACTATTAATTGATTGTTTAAAATCTACTTTTATGCCAGGTTTTTATTATCTCTGATTTGGAATGTCTTCGGCGAGAGCCCACAGGGCGACGCCGTCATTGAGCGTAGCGAAATTGATCTGCTAGTAAATGAATACGCTATATCCCAAGTATGATGCATAGTAAAGCCCGAGAAGACCAAGCTATATACCAGTTGGAATCGATATCAGTATCAGCAGTTATCGTGGTTGCAACCGAGCAGCTCAAAAAAATTCGTGGTTTATAATTGAATTGAAGCTGTCAATGACATGCAATGACAAAATCAAAATTTATACCCTAGCCTTCCCAGTTTATATAAACAAACTGCGTACTACCTCGATAAACTTTGATGAATCTGTTCAGAAACACAATTATTCAACAGCATCTTGACCCATCTGATGCACGCTGTATCTGATCCAGATACGCTCCTTTATGTATCTTGCCATCCAAAGGCAATATCAACAGTGAGATCCTCGCTATGACAGAAAGAGAAAGGGAGCTTATCAGAGCTGACAATCTCTCAAAGATCTATACTTTTTGGAAAATCTACTATTATCCGAATTAAGCATCTTTGTAAAACCTCAAATTTAGATGGTGAATAGATGTGTAAGTGGGCCATGAAAAAAGACACAAGAGATAAGATATGAAATAATCTCTTGATATAGTGATTGGGCTTGGAATCCAAGATCCGCTTTTAATCAGTTGAGAAATGCAGCGAGAGTGGGGGGAGTGGAGAGGCGGGGGGAGGGGGGGAGGGGGTGGGATTATGACTCAATGTTATAAACCAACTTTGAGCAGGAATTTGTAATATCCGTCCATTTTCTTTTTCTCTCTTCCTTTTTTACGCTAGAAGAAAACTAAAACATGCTCGCTCTCCAATCTGCTGTCCGTAAGTCTGCTGTCAAAGTGGCTGCTGCTACTGCCACTTTAGCCCGTCCTGCTGCTACTGCCACCATGGCCAAGGCCAACTATACCAGCAACTCGAGAATCACAGTTGAGAACCCAGTTGTTGACTTGGATGGTGATGAAATGACTCGTATTATTTGGGCTGATATCAAGGATAAGCTTATTTTGCCTTACTTGAACCTGGATATCAAGTACTATGATCTTGGTATGGAATACCGTGACCAGGTAAGCTTCGAAGAATGGGTATGGAAAGACTGGACAGTGGTGTTGATAACGGGTGCTTTGCTCTAGACTGATGATCAAGTCACCATTGATGCTGCTGAAGCCATCAAAAAGTACAATGTTGGTATCAAGTGTGCTACTATCACTCCTGATGAGGCTCGTGTTGAAGGTAAGTGAATCTACATAGCATACGCCAAAAATAGCATGAAATTAACGAGGCAAACATGCAGAATTCAAATTGAAAAAGATGTGGAAATCACCCAATGGTACCATCCGTAATATTTTGAACGGTACAGTTTTCCGCGAGCCTATTATTTTGGACAATATCCCTCGTATTGTCCCTGGCTGGACTGAGCCTATTGTCATTGGTCGTCATGCATTTGGTGATCAAGTAAGTCATTTCCCCGTGGCATTTTTTGACAGCTGCCTTACCAGCACCTCACACTAACCTCCATTGTATAGTATCGCTCAACTGACTTTGTAACCGATAAAGCAGGAAAGTTTGAAATGTCATTCACTCCTGCTGATGGATCAGAGCCTAAAAAGTGGACTGTCTTTGATTTCCCTCAAAATGGTGGTGTTGGTATGGCCATGTACAATACCAATGACTCTATCTCTGGCTTTGCTCATAGTTGTTTCCAAATGGCTCTTACCAAGAAGATGCCTCTCTACCTCAGCACCAAAAACACCATCTTGAAGGCCTATGATGGTCGTTTCAAGGACATTTTCGAAGAGATCTATCAAAAAGACTATCGCAAAGACTTTGAGAAGGCTGATTTATGGTACGAACATCGCTTGATCGACGACATGGTCGCTCAAGCCCTCAAATCAAAGGGCGGTTTTGTTTGGGCATGCAAGAACTACGATGGTGATGTTCAATCTGACATTTTGGCCCAAGGCTATGGATCTCTTGGTTTGATGACCTCTGTTTTAATCACACCCGATGGTAAGACCATGGAAGCCGAGGCTGCTCATGGTACTGTTACAAGACATTATCGTGAATACCAAAAGGTGGGGTAACACACCATTTCAAAACAAAACAATTAGCTAACATTTATGTTTGCTTGTGTATAGGGTAATCCTACATCTACTAACCCTATCGCTTCCATTTTTGCCTGGTCCAGAGGTTTGAACCACCGCGCCAACTTGGATAACAATGGCGCCTTGAAGAAGTTCACCTTTGATCTCGAGCAAGCCTGTATTGATGCTGTCCAAAGAGACAATGTCATGACTAAGGATTTAGCTTTGGCTATTCATGGTAAAAAGTAAGTACACAAATTGCGCAATATTCGTATTGTATTTCGATATCCGAAAGGTAACCTTAAATTGATTTATTATTACATTATAGTCTTAAGCCCGAGCATTACGTTACTACTGCCGAATACATGAAGCGTGTCAAGGAAAATCTCGACAGCTCTCTGTCTGCTTAAAGAACGCATTGTATTAATGTTAAAACATATAAAGTATAGAAATCAAGGGGATAGGAGGGGCGTGCACCAATAAATTGCATTTGACTGATATCTGAAATGTTACACGGATATTTTGATTTAACACCACTGAAAACTAAAAGTTACCAATGTAGCATGCTAAACAAAGAAATTTTTCAAATAGACTATAAATATGTCCCTAATTTTGTGCTTCCTGTTTTTTTTCTTTTTGCTCTTCCTTTTCATTCTTTCTGTGGAGATCTTTCTACTACCGTTATACATATGCTTACAGAGGAAAACCTCCAACATCATCGTCAATACCACCAAGAAGAAGAACAAGACGGAGAGCACAAACCACTCGTATCAACAGCCACAACCACAGTAACCAATTATTCGTCTATCCATCATCATGCAGCCAAAAATTGCAAAAAGGCAAATTCCACCACTTCATCACAGGGAACCCAAGTAGAGTCTACACATGATAAAAAAGTGATTAGCAAGGCTTACTGGCAATCCGTGTTCAATCGCTACTCGACATCCGTCTATCTAGAAAACAAAGGCAGCGTCGCAAGAGACCATTTAGGTAATTTCCTGGGTAGAGAGGGATTAGATCATTTCATTAACATATTTCACCATTTTTGTTTGTTTCGATATTAAAGCAAACGAACGTACATACTTAGCTTGGCTTCGAACTAGCCTATCTACCATTTCTGTTGGTATTGGTATCACACAGCTGTTTCGCCTTGATAGATCAATGACGCATAATCCAAACATGATGGATCAGAAACCAGCACCACTATTCAACGGTCAAATGATAGGTCTACTCTTTATATTTATCAGTATGCTGTTCCTACTTTTCGCATTTATACGTTATTTCCATACGCAAGTTGCCTTAGTCAATGGCTACTTTCCTGCAAGTAGGTCTACGGTTGCAATTGCATCTTGTACATTATTTTTTACCATGGTTTTGATCTTGATTTCCATCTCCAAACAATAATTTTCCTTCATACCCCTCTTCTTTTGTTTATATACACTGCCAACCATACAATATCCTTACTCCCTCCCTTATACACACATGGCCACCCGCTAACTTGTAATGTAATTTTATTATATGATGTTTGAGAATTTTTTAGTTGAAAAAAAAGCTTAATGTCACATGTAACATCATGTATCACAACGAAAGTTTAATAAAGAAAAATTCGTTGTAATATTTCAGGGGCAATCGTCGTATGGATGTAAGGTTTGTGGGCGTAAAAATAGAGAAAGCATCTTGTGGCCATTCTGTCTCTCGAGAATCATCAGGCTGAAATAAGATATGGAGGCTTCTCACATGATGACGAACCTGATGCACTTTGCATATTGTAATGTAGCTATGGATGACGAGAAAACCATGCATATTTTGAAAGTGTACATGATTTACATAATGCCTGAGCAGACGAAATGTATCAAAACCCCGGATTTTTCATATATTTGTTTAGTACTGCATGTCAAACGATTCGTGTGAATGGATGTGGTGTCATGCCTATTCCTTGTGTTTATTGCACATATTACAGATAAATATGGTTAACTCGTTGATGCACAATAGGCTTTCAGTGTATAAAATTATGTGTCTGAAAAGCAGATAAATATTAAGGCACAGTACGCGAAGAGCTGCGATTGTGCCTGAAGCAGTATTAGCAACAGCAAACCAAATGATTTTTAACCATCTTGCATTTTTCATTATAGGTACTCATAGATCTTCGCTTGAACAATGGGTATGTCAAGCAAATCCCAATATCATGCTTTGTTTTATTGTTTACATTGTGGAACAATTCAACTACCAAAGCTATAAAAGTTATAATCAGCCCATCTTACTGGGGTTTCTAGTAGTTCTGCTGGAACAGGTGTGGCCAACGCCTCAAAATTTTCATCAGGAACCACATGACCCACAGGACCAGAAGCTTCAGGCACCAGCTTAAAAACGTCATGATATTCAGCAGGCATCACTAAGGTTTGCTTTTCTTCAGATGCTCTCCTTGTCAGGCCTTTGATCACAAATTGATCAGACTTCTCCGTGTGAAGTCGAGGACGGTCATAGGTAGAGGTGTCGTTCATATTGAAATGGTTGCCAATCTGTGGGGATTCGTTTTGAGCCAGCAAATAATTAAGACATTCCTTGTATTCGACCTTTTTAAATTGTGCGTAGTGGGAATCAAACTAATTGGTATGAGTATACTGCTTAGCATCGAATTACAATGAATCCTACCTTTTCATGCAAAGCATCTTCCAGTGTCTTTACGGAGCCGTCCTCAGGATGAAGCGTTCTCCATGGATCACGGCATGATTCAGCTTTACATTCTTTGAGAACCACCAAGAGCGCATCCAGTCTGTTTGTAAGTTGAACATGGGCATTGTCGTCGTACAAGTTGTTCAATTCATAAGGGTCCTCTTTCAAGTTGTATAGTTCATGTTCCCCAGTACACCAAACAGCATACATGTCTTTTCAATACAACGTGTGAGTAAAGCTCTTATGGGTATGTCTATATTATACAACTTACAATCGTAGTCTTGAGCAATGACTCGCACTGTCTTATATGTATTAGGTCCAGATCCAGCACCGATAGGGAAGTAGTTTTCCGCATAGTTCTCCTTGGACCAGAATTCAACAGCAAAGCTTTCCTTGGAAACAGGTTTAGGATGATTCTCAAGGCTTTTAGTCAGTGGGATGACACCACCATCAACCCAAGAAGGCACATGTTCATCACCTCGAGCTAGGGCTAAAAATGTAGGCGCTAAATCATGATGAGAACTGACGATATGGCTTTCCTTTCCCTTGGCAATTCCTGGTCCGAAAACGATGAATGGAACACTAAAGTTTTAATCAGTATTCTGAAAGACGATAATATGGCCAGACTTTACTTGATATCTTCCTCCATGTTTGTACATTTGCCTGGATAAGCTCTGTGCTGGCCGAGATGATAGCTGCAATTGCATTGTATATATGAGCTTATTGTGCCATATACAACAAAATGCTTTGACCAGCATACTTACCCATTGTCTGCGCTGTATACGACATATGTATTATCTAGCTCTCCAGACTTTTCCAACTCTTCAAACACGGTGCCAACCAGCTCATCCACTGCCTGCAAAGCGCGAAGACGATTTCTATAGGCTTCATCAAACTCCTCTACCAACGTAGCATTCAGTTTCTCCAAATCCTTCCAATACGAAGCAGTTTTTGCTTGCTTGTCCGGGTTAAAATGAGGTGTACGAGGGATCTTTACATCCTTGAAATGATTCGCATGGCGAGCTGCAGGAACAGGTGATCGAGATGTAATGGTGCCATTTGAAAAGATTTCAAATTGGCCATGAGGCGCCATTGGTGCAACTATATTACAGTGAGTGGACAGGAAACGAGTGAAATGTCTACCGCATTACCCCATAAAAAGAAAGGATCATCTTGCTTTTGCACTCTCTTGAGAGCAGCGCGAGTTTTGGCGTGTATAATGTCGGTTTGATAAACATCCTTGTAATATACAGGAGTTTCGCCGTTGACTGAAAATACAGCAGTGTTGTAGATGTAGGTATAAGGATCTACTAATTGCTCTATTTGTGCGGATTATACATGTTAGTCATGGTATGACTCTGGATGCTTTTGGGTATTTGAACGAACCTTGGTAATTAAAGCTATTGTAGCACTTGATGATTAGTTCAAGTAGCTCTCAATAAAAGTAAACACCTTACCCCTTGGGTGTAGGCTTGTTGTAGTTCAAGACGTCGTACTCGTTCATTAATTTACCAATGTAGTTGGTGTTATAGCCAGCCTATGCCAATTTTTGATTTTAATAATTGCATTTTGCAATAGAACGTTCTGATGTACCTTTTGCAACCAGATAGGCAAGTAGTCCTCACCAAGCCTCAATCTGTTAAAGCGCTCATAACCACCAAAAGGTGGGAGCACATCTGTAATGCTACATAATCATGTCAACTGAAATGTGATTGCCTGAATTAAATCCAACTCACTTTGTGTTGTGGGCATACTGGCCTCTCAAGAGCCCTACTCGACTAGGACAACAAACAGCAATCGTGGCGTAATGGTTCTTATATGTAGTGCCTTGTTCAACGAGATATTTTTGGACATTGGGCATATAATCCAACGAGTTCATTCTATAGTCTTGATCGTCTGTAAAGATAAAGACAATATTTGGCTTCTTGTTATCTGTGGCGCCCTGGACAGCATTCAACGTTAACAAGGCAGCAGCGCCGAGTAGCAGAGTTAATGCTTTCATTTTGATAACCTGCTTCTTCACTTTTTCATGTAACATTTCCAATCGATATTTATATAATACTTTGATATCATATTTTGAATTTATAAGTAATATGTCGCAATCGCTCATTGTGTAGAGATCTTTTCCAGAGATTTGAACAATTTTTGAGCAGAAATTGCGTGCCAGAACCTTAATTCAGTAACACACCTTGAATAGGTAAGTGATCAGTGTACAACCTCCATAATACGGGATTATGTGTTACCTGACAGAATCAATAGGATGTTGTGGTCAATCAAAACTGGAGCCAAACGATTTTCCACAATGGTTCCATTTTATAATGCTTAATTTCCACAAAATTTTTTTAAACAACTATTTACTATACATCCTTGCAAACTATAAGCAACATCCTATCTCATATTTCTACAATTATAAACACGGTGCTATATCGCATGTAGATGTTTAATGAAATAGACAGTGATGAAAGAACAGAAAGTGTAAAATACGGATATCGCGAATTTGTCATTTCCATAATGCAACTTTAAAAACAAATCTTAGATATGTTCTTCTACTGCATAGAGAGAAAGCTACTTTGCGTATGATGTATGAACAAAGGTTCTCGGTGTTCAACGGGCCAGATAATGTTTGTATACAAAACACTAGTGATCAAAATAGAGTCGTGATTGATTTGTTTACAATGAGGCGTTACGTATGGCTCATGGCTAATTAGCTTCTAATTACTGCCATATCGATTTACTGTTTGGTGCAAGGCATACAATTCATGCAAAGGTGCCAAATTTCTCCCACAAGAAGGCTGGCCTTTACCGCTCAAAAGTTAAAAGCGTATTGGTTTAAGATAACTAAATATACATGAGCGAATAGTTTCTGCATAAATAAAAAACGTCTTCTACTAGCAGACGGATGTATCTTTGATTGTCTTTATAACCAACCAAAGGCCCAACCCCATATCTATACGCAAATTTGTCTAATCAGCTTCAGTGATACAACATTGGCATTCAAAGGTATAAAACGAGAAGGTGATTTCCATGGTGCTTTTATTATAAAAGAGAAATAAATAAGAGCTACTTTTTGGCGTTTTGCATCTCATTGAATTTGTTTACGAATTGCTTCTTTTTGAGTTTTCTGCGCTGAATCGTGTTGTTTTTTTGATGATTCTTGAGCTGTTGTAGTTTCATATCTGCGAGTTGAGTGTACACAACTTGTAGAGCTGCAATATGTGTCAAGAGCAAGTCTTGGAGGTCCAGCAGGCTCTCATTTCTGGCAAGAGCAGTGCTTTGTAGAACGCTTAGAGCTTTCAGTAGCTCATTATAACAGTCCTTTTTTGTTTTGTTGGTGTTGTTCATCATATAGGAAAGAAAGAAGGCAAAAAGGAGGAACACGATGTAAAAAAAGTCCCTACCTGTTTATACGAATGTCTCATCATCTTACTGAATTCATTTGCATATGACACTACTATCACCAAATGTTTAGTTTATCCATAATGAGCAGATGAAACATGTTTACATGGGGTAAAATAATG
This sequence comes from Mucor velutinosus, assembly GCF_035048745.1. Taxonomy (NCBI): domain Eukaryota; kingdom Fungi; phylum Mucoromycota; class Mucoromycetes; order Mucorales; family Mucoraceae; genus Mucor; species Mucor velutinosus. Next base: position 920,627 of record NW_027041908.1, read on the forward strand.
AAAATAATGAAACTGTTGCGGTTGCCAAAGATGCTACAGAGCATGATATGCGTATGTACACAATCAATTCTTTCCAGATTGCATGAATTTTCTTATCTTCGCCACAGTACTACTCGATATAGGGCAATGGTTTGGAAAGAACAATGTAGGTGCCCTCGCAAAGAGCTGAATATGTCAATGTTGATTATGGTAGGCTACCTTGATGTTCATCGCTAAGAGATTTTAGTACCGAAGTATCTTTGACAGCACCACCTCCTTTGCCAAAGAAAAGTATTTCTTTGAGAGATGCATTCAAAAGAAGATAGCATAACGATCTTTAAGTTAGTGATGTCGGAACAAATTGAAGCCAAGCACCAGATATCATGAAAGACTTCCTCAGCTTAATTTCGTTCAGGACAAACGTACTAGTCGGTGTACCCCATGCTGTTGATCGAGAAGTTTCATATGTATTGCTGCTTTTAATGTACATATGCATTAGCAAAATCAAGCTTTCTATCAAAATTCAATCCTGTTCTCTTGGACACAATAATGTGCAATCATTTCAGCTCACCGCTGCCAAATTTCACTGGATAAAAAGAAGAATGAGAATTATTTGTTAAAAGCTATTAATTGTTTGTAATCACTTGTAATAGATTGATAGACAAGGTATTGCAAAACGTTGCGTCTAAAAGCGCTTGACGGTAATTTGCTTCATTGTTGTGTGGTTAAGTTTTAAAGCTGTGCTGCACATTGTACGAAAAAAAAGGGAGGGGATCAGCTATTCCAGTCCTATTATGTTAAGATTAGAGCTTTTATATCAGAACCATTAGATGGCCATGTTGAGGGGCTGCTAAGCATATAAACGAGCCTTCAGTCGCTACGCTAACTGTCAAAGAATTAAGCAAGGAATGTGTAAAGTAACCAATATTTTCTAAAACAGTATTTTTTTTTTGCTCTACAAAATGAACCTCATTTGGGCACCTACTACGGTACTTCCTTTCAGGAGCTGGTTTTTAAACACCCAGGCTGGAGTTTATAGTGTAATGAAATTGCCACTTAAACGCAACTTGATTGAAAACTGGAATTCATCAACTATCACTCATTCAAATTCATGCTATTCGAATTTACCAATAAAGCGCTCAAATGTGCATCAACAACCATTTAAACATACTACAGTAAAGATGCACGCTTATCGCACATCGTGTGAATGAATCACTCCTGATCACATTGTATTCCATCACACCCATGATGGTCGTAATAAGAGATGTTATCTTTATCCAAATAAAATCAAATCAATAACAAGCATATTCAAATATGACATCTATGCCCTGCTGCCGTAGTTGCACAATACCCTAGATAAAAGGTTCTACATTTCAATAACAAACATCACACCTTAAACTCTCAAGGTTGCATTAAATCATGCTACGGCGATAGCTTCCCCAAGTCCATCAAGGTTGCTCAAATCAATCCTTACGGTCAGGCTCTCGCATTGATTACCACTTTAAATCAAGCATCAACAACATTTGCCAGCTATTGCAATAGCAGCACCTATTGCTCTCTATTATCACTAATCCTACAAACTATTTGCAAATATATAAATGCTCTTCTTTTTACTCAGTTCCAGGAGCTTCAGTTCGTTTTACAAACAAATAAAATAGATTTGATTTCTATTGTATTTTACTATTGCTTATTCTTTTCGTAATATCCATTAGACCTGATCTCACTGCACCTAATATACTGCTGTACAAATATGACTTTCTTCACGTAGTGGCTATATTAAAGAATATCCCTCACATAAAACTGTGTGATGAATAATTGCATCTTATCTTACTTTTGAATAAAGAAAAACTTAAATTGTATCTATTTAGATACCTCTTTTATTACAAACACAAACTATTATAAGTGACAGACCAATAGGAATTCGACTAGTTGTGACCCTTTGCTACTTTAACCTCTCCGCCAATCAAATCGCTTAAAAACTCCGCTGACCTAAAAAAAATTTTGCGAGGGTTTCCCCCTGTTTGGATGTGAGGCAAAAATTTAAGCTCCGCTATATATAGCAATATAGCTGTTACTATCATCAAATTTCCCTCAGGTGCTAGAGCATGCCTTACTTACACCACCTAGCTTTAAATTCAGGCATTGAGACCCTCAATCATCACTAAAGTAAGTAGCGATAACCAAGTGGAGGCAGCCTATCTACCTCCTAACCTCGGATAAGTTCTTGTTGAGCTTCAGTGATAGGCACATCCACCACAACGTAAAAAAGTATGCTTCAAAGAAACATAAAAATAATAAAAGAAAGAAGAAAAGAACATACTACTATAAGAATATAGTAGTACATAGGCAAAAAAGGGATACTCACACAAAGTGAATCAAAGAAAAGTATAACAAACACAACATCAGAGAAGTTCAGAACATCTCGTTGTTGTTGCAACAAAAACGCATACATGAGCAATATGCATGGCAATAGTCGGATGTAAAGCAACATAACCAACAAAAGAAGAAGAAAAGCGTAACAAAGTAAACATCATGAATGCATTATCATGACAAAGGAAGCAATAATACAAGCGTTCAAAGAAGTTTTATATCATTGCGACTAGAAGAAAGAAGATACTTACCACTTACCACCACCAGAGATAGACCAGAGGATACGCAATCACAGAATATAGACCAGAGAACTAGCATGAACCAAAGACAGTAGACCAGAAAAGACCAGATTAGCAGCAGCAACACCAGTACCATAGACAAACTAAAGGACAAACGCCATCAGCAGAGACCAGACAAAGGCCAAAGAAGATACTTACCACTTGTCACCTCCACAGATAGACCAGATACTACGCAATCACCAGGTATGAACCAGAGAGCGAGCATGCACCAGATACAGTAGATCAGGAAAGACCAGATTAGTAGTAGCAGCAGCAGCAGCAGCAGAAGCGCCATAGAAAAACCGAAGAACGAACGACACCAGAAACCAGAGAAAGACCAAAGAAGCAATCACCAGAGTTAAACCAGAGGACAATCATGCACCAAATACAGTAGACCAGAAAAGACCATGTTAGCAGCAAAAGCAGCAGCAGCAACACCAGCATCATAGAAAAACTAAAGAATGAACGCCGTCAGCAGAGACCAGACAAAGACAAAAGAAGTTACTTACCTCTTATCACCACCACAGGTAGACCATAAGAGTATAGGCAATCACCAGATATAAACCAGAGAATGAGTATGCAGCAAAGAAAATAGAGCAGGAAAGACCATATTAGCAGCAACGGCAGCAACACCAGCTCCATAGAAAAACCAGAGAACGAACGACACCAGAGACCAGACAAAAACCGGAGAAGCAACCACTAGATATGATAAACCAAAGATGCAGACAGCAGAGAGAGCAGAAAAGGAATGGCAGCAGCACCCACGTCAAACAGGCAAAAAAAATTATCAAAACCTAATAAACAAACTCAATTAATGTTAATTCTACGCCTTCCAGTGCTCGTTATCGAATGGTACCTAATATATTCCACTTCAAAGAAGCAGTATTAAGTTCTTCCAACAGTGCAAGACAGAGTTATCGGGAGCTAGAGTGTTATTATCAATCAAACGGTGTCCAAAACCACCATGGTTTGATACTAAAACACGTTTTGCAAAAAGGGTAAAAAAACGGGGTTACGGAAAAATGAGAGGGCACCCTATCCGACGTCACGACCAGTAGATTTGGTCTCAGTCGTCTTGTACCGTAGCAGCCGTAACTGCGGCAGTTTAATCTGAAATTGTGCAGTGGTATTTTCGTGTTCAAACTTGACTTGATCTCACATCCTTTAAACGTTTTTGCTTAACTTGACTATGAAAACTGTCGTTGTCACACCCAACCTTCTAATACAACTCTAGAAAACTAAAGAAGCCGCATCGAATGGTGCTAATTACGTTCAGCTTCCAGACCGAAAATAGTGAGCAATCTCCAAAAATATGAAAACAGGTTTTCTGATAATATGTCTAACTTTAGCATACGAAAGTCTCATAGAAAGTGATTTTAATGTTGCATTTCATCTTTACGGCCAATTTGATCTAATATGTATCTTAGAAAAAGTTTTCATTTTTAAGGTGAAAAACGCGATCGTTTGATTTTCAAGAATCTTCCCTTGCTAATACTCATTGTGGAATACATCCACTATGATCTGCATTCCGACAGTTCATCCAGTTACCAGATTTAGATATAAACTGTATGTACACTGGATTAGATGTACGATATCGATTTATACTATGATCATGAGAAGATATGGACTTCAGATACGCTAGTACTATAAGATTCATACTATATAAGATATAGGCTATAGATGGCACCACGGACATGGATGGCACTATAGACTTATACTTGTATTCCGACATTGACTACGGATGTTTACCATATCTGGATAGGCACCAAGATTAATGCAATATGAGCTTGTTGCTTCAGATGTGCACTTCATGATCCACGCTATAAGACACATGCTTATATCCGTGATACTAGCTACAGATACTTTATGTACTACAGACTTGTACTATATATGAGACATGCTATAGACATGCATACGATATGCTATAGACATGCCATATATCCAGATACATGCTAAAGATGTATGCTTAGCGATATACACTCAGATATGTACTATTAATATAGACTAAGAAGACTGTACCTATCGGATACATGCTGCTAGATCGATATTAATTATCCTTATGGAAAGGATAGATCAGGGTACTTCGGATGAGAGTCTAATTATTCATCCAGACAGAGCTAAATCATGATTAGCTTGCTGGAGTTGTCTTTTAGCATGATTAGACATTAGTTGATCTGAGTTGACTTATTTGTCAATCTAATTAATAGAACTTTTATCCATTGTTATAGTATATAAGAAGGATCATCTACCTGGCCAGTAGAGAGACTTCAGTTTACTTTACACCTGTCAGTTTGATAATAAAATATACCTTTATCAAGTTGACATTACTGTTTTTTTATTCTTTTTTTTTTCCGTGAATTTTAGTCTGTAAAGCCTCAAATTCCACATTTTTTTCAACTCAAAGGTTATCACTTTTACACTTTATCTTATACTCTACATTTTATTATTCTACTTTAAAAACTATTTTTATCATGTCTCACAACCAATACAACGCTACTGAAAACACTCAAGAGGATATTGCTCAAGACTCTATCCGTGTTTCTTCTCCTTATGACTCATCTATGCAAGTGGATGAGCACGCTCAACTTTCTGCAGTTGATCATCTTCTCAAGAAGATTGACACTGCTCAGGCTCGCTTGGATCAGATCCATCGTAACGCTGGTGATACTTACACTGAGGAAGAACGCTTGGCGGCTGATGAAGCATCTGCGTCTATCGAATGGCTCAGCAAGCAAGTCAGTGCAATTACTAAAAGGGCTGATTCCAAAGCAAGACCTGTCAATCTCAATGAGATCCCCCGTTTCCAGGTGGTAGGACAAGCTAAGCATTGGCCTGACCATCCTCGATTCACCACAGTCGATCATTTCTTCAGTGCGTTTGAGAACGTCATCAGAGCATCCGGTAATGAAGTAAATTTGGTTTGGAAACGCTACGTGCCTGTTTCACTGCCATTTGACTTCGAATCATGGACCAAGAATGATCTTCTGGCATGTAATGATTGGGATCAAGCCAAGGCATTGTTCCGCAAACATTTTGGTGCTCCCATCAACTCTGAGGAATCCATGGCCAAACTCTTCAGCATGCGCATGAAGAACAATGATACTCTACAGGACTATACGAATAAGTTCATGAAGTACGTCAAGGATTGTGGCTTCCCTCCTAACAGCAACATGTTAGCCAAGTTCTATCAGTTCACGCTGTTACGCAAGAATCAGCAAATGATGGTCAACCAAATGTCCGTCAAGCATGGTTCCAGCCACAAATGGACTATCAACGAGATCTATGAGTGTGTGCTGCCTTTGTTCCTTGTTGACGAGCAAAATCGTGGTGATGGCGATGTTGAGGATGACATCAGAGGTAAGCGTAAGGGTGGTTCAGGTGGTTCTGGTTCGAGAACAAAGATGGCAAGGGTATCTGCCACTGGGTATTTCTGTGCGAAGCATGGCGGGAGCAATGCCAACCACAACACCATTGACTGTAAGTCAAGATTGAAGCACTTTGGCTCTGACAACAAGCCTAACCGGGCTACTACTGCTGCTCCGTATTCTATGAATTCCTCATCCTCTGATCCCAAAACCTGCAACTTTTGTGGTAAGCCCCGTGCTTACGGTCATCGTTGTCAAGAGTTCTACGACTGGAAGAAGGAGAGAGAATCAAGGAAGAACATTGGTGTGCATACTGTACAAACAACCACTGTTCGCAAGGACAACAAGTCTGGTTCTGGTTCTGAGACCAACGATGTTACCATGGAAAGTAGCACTGATTCTGACATTGGTGATGCTGTTGGAGATGTCACCATGGAGGAAATAGATGCTTGCTTGGACGAGATTGAAGCAGAGGATGCCTCGCTCAACTGTAAGTCTAATGTGAAAAATGTACCTGAAAGTTTCAATCCATTTCAGTTACTGACTCCTATTATTTTAGAGAGCAAAGAAGGAAAACCAGTCCGTTTGATCGCGAAAGTAGATACGGGATCAGATTCCACCTTCTTAAATAAAAACATTTTTCACAATAAACTACTATTCACTTCCCAAGATATTATTTCTGTTGAAGGCAATTTGAACTTTCTGAGTCATTCAGTAAAGAGATTGGGTAAAACACCAGCTATCAAGATAAGATATCTTAATGACATTGCATTTGATCACTCGTTTGAGCTATCCAATTTTATTCAGGACCTAGGCGATTTTGATGTGCTACTTGGTGTAGACACATTAAGTCGACTTAGAATTGGGCTAACTGGCGTTGCTCACAAGTTTGCTGATATTGGACATCTTACAGAGGAAGAGAAATCAGAGCTTCTTGAAAGCATCGATTTCGAAAATGTCAATTTTGATACTAAACATTCTATTGATCCAGAAACCGCATCAATCTTTGAATCCCAAGCTGAGGAGAATAAGTATATGAGCAACATCCAAGATGCTATTGATGAGAATCAGAGAATCAAGCCTGGAACGTTTTGTAACGTGCCTGAATCTGAGATCACTATACCAATCAAGGAGAATGTTGATTACTACGTCAAGCAATATCCGATCGCACATCATGCAATGCCCGAAATCGAAAAGCAATTGAATGAATGGCTGGATGCAGGAATTGTAGAACAGTGTAGACCTAACGGCTTATTCAACAGCCCTCTCATTGCAGTATCAAAGAAGGACAATGATGGCAAACCCACCAAAACTCGAGTTTGTATGGATGTGCGGAGGATCAACCAGCATATGCCCAACAATACAAACCAATTTGAGATACCAAATATACAGGATATCTTCATCCGGATCAAGCAGAAGGGGACAATATTTTCGAAAGTCGATCTGAAAAATGCATATTTTTCATTTAGAATTTCTGACATATCAAGAAATGTGCTTTTGTTCAATTTTAGAGGGAAATCGTATAGATGGTTAGGCTGCTGTTTCGGGTTGCGCCCAATCACATCTGTCTTTAGCTCTGTCATGAACATTTTGTTTTCTGATATGCCCAACGTGGAGGTCTATGTGGACGACCTATGCCTCGTATCTTCATCCTTATCCAGTCATTGCGAATTGATTAAGGAGGTGCTGAGACGCTTGACACATGCCAACTTAAAGATTGGTGTTGAAAAGTGCTCCTGGTTTCGATCTAGTATCTACTTGCTAGGCTTTGTAGTTGGTCCTCATGTTTCCAAGGTTGACATGCGACGTCTCTCTGACATTGATCATTGGGGTCCATGCAAATCTGCCAAACAGGTTAAACAACTAGCTGGTGTTATTTCATATTTGAGACCACACTGTAATGAAATAGCCACCCAAACGCAACTTAATTGAAAACCAAAGTTCATCAAATAGCACTCATTCAAATTCATGCTATTTGGATCTATTAATGAAAGCGCTCAAATGTACATCAAAAACCCATTTAAAAATACTAAAGTAAAGATACACGCTTATATCGCACATCGTGTGAATGAATCACTCCTGATCACAGTGTATTCAATCACACCCATGATGGTCGTAATAGGTGATGGTATCTTTATCCAAATAGAATTAAATCAATAACAAGCATATTCAAATATGACAACTATGCCCTGCTGCCATAGTTGCACAATATCCCAGATAAAGGATTCCATGCTTCAATAACAAACATCACACTTTAAACCATCAAGGTTACATTAAATCATGCTATGACGATAGCTCACCCAAGCCCATCAAGGTTACTCAAATCGACCCTTATGGCCAGTGCTCCTGCATTGACTACCACTTTAAATCAAACATCAACAACATTTGCCAGATATCGCAATAGCAGCACCTATTGCTCTCTATCATCACTAATCCTACAAGCTAGTTGCAAATGTATAAATACTCTTCTTTTTTTTTACTCAATTCCAGGATCTTCAGTTCATTTTATACACAAAATAAAATACAGTTGATTTCTATTGTATTTTACCTTTGCTTTATTTTTTTTGTGAAATCTATTTAAACCTGATTTCACTGCATTTTTTACAATATTCAAACTATATTTTATTAAACAAACCTTATCACAATGTCTGACAATACCAACAACTCTGGCTCTCCTTCTGTCCCCTCTGCTCAAGGTTCTCCTGCTCAACGTCAACCTGGTGACGATACCATTGAGCACACTAGGCAGCAAGTCCAGGCCATCCACTTGGATCAAGGTACTGATGTCGGACAACAACCTCAACCTTCAAACCATCAAGAGGATATTGCCATGATGGATGCTATGCCATTGCGATCCTCTCCTGTTCCTGCTTTGGCTAACCATGCTCCCAATGATGGTGGTGAATCCTCATCTCAAGTTACTTCTCATTTGTCTGCGTCGACATCATGTTCATCAGGTAATGCATCCTCCTCTGCTGCTGGTTCTAGCACGTTGAATTCCATCAAGAAATTGGTCTGGCGTCGGGATTCGTTTGTACGTCTGTTGCTGGACATGGTCGAGGGAACTGATATGAACAATGAGCACGGTCAAAAGCATATTGAAGATATGCGATCCAAGATTGAGGACCTGAATCGTCTGATCTCCACTGTCAAACACTCAGCCAAGCTATCCGAATCTAATGTCACCGCATCACTCACTGGTGACAATGAGGGCATCTCATTGTCCAAGCAAGACCTACCTAAATTCCAACTTCGTTCGCATGCCACCAAGTACTTTCCCAACGAAATCTCCTATGATTCGATTCATCATTTTCTGCGCTCCTTTGAGAAGGTAATTTCGTCTTCCGGAAAGGCAATCGAGGATGTCTGGCGCCGGTATATCCCTCTCACGATACCTTACGACTTGGATCTTTGGTTAAATCAAGAATTACTGAATGCTGAAACATGGGTTGCCGCCAAGGAAAAGTTCACATCAAAATTCAGTAATGCTGCTCTGCGTCTAGATGCTCGCCGGGAGGTACAAACGGCTACTATGAGACATGGTGAAACTACGGAGGAGTACTACAACCGTTTCGCTCGGGCTATGATGGAGGCAGGCTACTCATCTGAAGATACCACTCTTGGCGATACATTCTTGCTCGGCTTCCCCAATGAATGGCAGATCCAAATCAACGCTGTTCTCGGTGTTCACTTCCCTGGGTGTTCTAACTTCACCGCCAGTCAGATTGTCACCTGTGCCATGAACGTCCTCAACAGTCAAAAGTGTCCTGTTTCGTTTGTCAACGCAAAGCGACATGGTGGTTCTCGTGCTTCGTCCTCTTCATCCGGTTCATCTGGATTCTCTTCCTCTGCTGCTGCTTCTTCTTCTGCTCCTCGTTACTACTGCTCAAACCATGGAGGCTCTCAGGCCAGACATCACGAGAAGGACTGTCGTCTGAACAAAGGTGGTTCTTCATCAAGACGTGTAGTTGAAAAGGCAAACGTACCCAAGAAGGCCAGCGGAAACACTTTCTGCAAGTGGTGTGGCAAAACTTGGTTCCACGGTCACTCTTGCCCTGAATACCAAGCTATGAAGGGTTCGTTCAAGGTGTTGAGCGTGAGAAGAGAAAATAGTGGTCATCGACCCTATACAACTGGCTCCAGTAGTCAGAAACAAAAGCGTCATTCCCGTAATGGCAAAGGAAAGCAAAAGGACTCCGGGTCCAGCGAAAGTGACCTCTTCCGCGAGGCTATGGAAGACAAAGAATGTAAGTCTTCCACATCAAACAAAAACACTTTCAATTTAATAACACCATTGCTTCTCAATGACATTAGAATCATCGGAAAGGTGGATCCTGGTTCAGATGTTAGCATCATTAACAAATCCGTTTTGAATAAAAAATTCTCTACTATCAAAAATATCAAAGCATTGGGTGGTTATTTAACCTTTTTGAGCATGAACAAAGATGGTAGTGCATCTAAAGCTGAACGCATTGGAAGCACCGAACCCATCAAAGTAACTTATATGAATGGAATCACATTTGAACATTCCTTTGAAATCATTGACTTCAATGATTCCATGGCTGAAGAGTTTGATGTACTCCTAGGAGTCGACATCTTGCCTCGCCTCAACATCTATCTTAGTGGAGTAGCTCATTGCTTTCCTGACACCGAAAACGAAATTGCTCAATTCAAGAATATAAACTATGACACTGAAAACGTCTATAATCCAGAAAATGCTGATTATGGTACTTCTCAGGAACGTCACATCCTTCTACAACAGATCGAACAATCTCTGAATGCCAACAAGAACATCCCTGCTGACGCAGTATGTTCCATGCCTGAAAGTGTAGTGCATGTTCCTATATCCAATCCCAAGGATTGCTTCATTCGCCAGTATCCATTATCCATCAACTCGCATGCCGAGATTGACAAACAAATCAAAGAATGGCTTCAAAATAAGATTGTTGAACGCTGCAAACCCTCATCAGTGTTCCATTCACCTCTGATTACGGCGACAAAGAAGGATGAGAACGATCAACCCACCAAATTGAGAGTGTGTTGTGATCTCCGTCGCATCAATGCGTCCATTGATGACAATTACCATGAAAATTATGCGGTTCCCAAGATTCACGAAATCTTTGAACGAGTGTCCTCTAGCGCACGCATAATAAGTAAAATTGACTTACACCAAGCATACTATTCGTATGGTGTGCATGAAGCATCTCGCAACGCCCTTATATTCTCGCATAATGGCATTTTTTACAGATGGTGTAGGGCCCCTTTTGGCCTAAAATTTATGAGCTCTCTGTTCGTAAAATGCATGTCAATTTTATTCACTGGTTTATCCGACGAACTGAAATTCGAAATGGAAAAGAACATGGATCCTTCCCAAGTTGATCCAACCAAAGTATGGGGTGGCATCGAACACTACATAGATGACTGTGTCCTGCATAGTATCTGTGAGAAAAGCCACATCAAGCTTATCAATCTTGCCATTAATCGCTTGACATCCGTCAACCTGCGCATCAATGTGAAAAAATGTTCATGGTTCCAGACATCAGTCTTTTTACTAGGCTTTGTGGTTGGACCTGGCATACAAAAGATTGATATGCGTCGTTTATCTGACATAGACGAATGGCCCATTCCCAAAACTGCAAAACAAGTTCGCTCGCTTATGGGTGTCGTTTCCCATCTGCGAAACTTTTGTCCCATGCTGTCCAAGGTTGCTGAGCCCATCGATAGTCTTCGAAATGACAGTGACGTAAAAAAGAATTGGACACAATTGCATACTGATCGGTTCAATACCATCAAGCAAATACTGCTCTCAAACCAAATACTGCATGCTCCAGTGTTGGACGACAAAATGTTCCTCCAATGCGATGCTAGCCTCTATGGCATCGCTGCCTGTCTTTATCAAAAGGATAAACTGGGTAGAATCAAGCATATTGCATTTGTTAGCAGATCTCTCAACTCAGCTGAGCGCAACTGGTCTACAAACCGTAGAGAGTGTGCCGCTGTTGTCTTTGGATTCATCAAATTTAGATCGCTACTGTGGGGTCATAATGATATCGAGGTCCTGACCGATCATTTGGCATTGACCTACATGTTCACATCTACTTCACTAAACAGTACGCTCCAGAGCTACTTGGAAATCTTGGGAGAATTTCACTTCACAATTTCACATGTGAAAGGCATTGAAAATGTTCTCTGTGATGCTCTCTCAAGGGTATATCCAATAATTGATGAAGACAAATGGCTGGAAGATGAAAATGATCGACAGATGAGAAAACTGCATAAGCTCATTCTGATCAAAAGGGACACCAACAAAAAGATTGAAGTAAACCGTCAACGCACAGTCTATTCTCAGGACCGCAATCTCAACGTACTTGCTGTGAAACTAAATAGCAAAGAATTCCAGAATTCTACAACGGATTACATTGCTCCTCCAGAAGCAGATCGGGCTCAAATCATCAAAGATGCACATAAAATAGGCCATTTTGGCATTGAGTCTGTGGTTCAACATATCCACACGTATTTGGGTTTACATTGGAACACCATCTACGCTGATTGCAAGGAAATACTTAAAGCATGTCCTGAATGTGCAAAGCACAACGTCGCTCGTCGAGGTTTCAACCCTGCTAAAAGCATCGTCAGCTTTGACGCCTTTGATCACATTGCTATGGATATCTTAGGTCCTATGTCGATCACCGATAAGGGAAATGTTTATGTGCTGGTTGTGATTGATCTCTGTACTCGCTACATTATAGCTCGTCCAATTCCTAACAAAAATGGCGCTACAGTCGCTCAAGCCATACTATCCATCTATGGTGACTATGGTGTTGCTGTTAGCATCCAACAAGCTGACAACGGCAAGGAATTTAAATCCAATCTCATAGATCACTTCACAAAAACGCTCGGCATCAAGCAGCGACATTCTCTTCCTTACTACAAACAATCCAATGGTAGTGCTGAGAACGCTATCAAACAATTCGAGCATACGCTACGCAAAATGTGTGGTAATGACACGCATAACTGGGATGATCGCGTACCCATCGTCCAACTTGCACTCAACATGAAAGTCAAAGAGCGTACTGCCAGTACCCCATTCAGTCTCATGTTTGCTCGTCAAGTTAACGTCAATCCCAATCCAAATAAACTCAACCTCAATGGACGTCCTGCACTATCCATTCAAGAGCTCCAACAGCGTATCGAACACATGAATACCATCGTGTTTCCTGCTCTCCAAGAGCGTACACAACGGCTTGCTGAGGAATACAATAAGCGTATGGATAAACGTCGATACATCCTACCTGAACTAGCCTTTGACTCTCCTGTCATGGTCCGCCTTGAAGAAGGTCGTTCATCCAAACTCGCGCCTCTCTATGCTGGCCCATATTTCGTTGTCAAGCGTACCCAAGCTGGCAATTACATTCTAAAAGACGAAACCAATTCTCTCATGCATCGTGAATATACTCCTTCTGAACTCAAACCTGTCAACATTGATGAAACTACCATTGAAGACGAAATCTTTGAAGTTGAGGACATTCGCGATCATCGCTACCGCGATGATGATGAGATCGAATACCTAGTTAAATGGGCTGGTTATTCTGAACGTGAAAATGAATACATTACAGCTGATCTGTTCTCCTCTCCCATTCCAATCAAAAAATACTGGGAAAAGGTCAAGCTCAACAAGGAACTGCAACATCAAAGACATGCACCACTACCTACAAACAAACGCCCCTCAAAACAGGCTGGTAACAAGCGAAAAGCAGGCACTGATCACACAAGCCGCGAAAACACTCGCCGCAAACATTAGTAGCTTCCAGCTTTCCTTCCTCCACTGCCTTCGGCACTTGTTTCTCTGCTCTTGCTTATATCTATGTCTTCCTTCCTTCTACATGTTCCAATCAAATCACGTTTGGTCGTCTAAATTCATATCTCTGTCAACTTTTTCCCCACAAAAAGTTTGGCTGGGGGCAATGTAATGAAATAGCCACCCAAACGCAACTTAATTGAAAACCAAAGTTCATCAAATAGCACTCATTCAAATTCATGCTATTTGGATCTATTAATGAAAGCGCTCAAATGTACATCAAAAACCCATTTAAAAATACTAAAGTAAAGATACACGCTTATATCGCACATCGTGTGAATGAATCACTCCTGATCACAGTGTATTCAATCACACCCATGATGGTCGTAATAGGTGATGGTATCTTTATCCAAATAGAATTAAATCAATAACAAGCATATTCAAATATGACAACTATGCCCTGCTGCCATAGTTGCACAATATCCCAGATAAAGGATTCCATGCTTCAATAACAAACATCACACTTTAAACCATCAAGGTTACATTAAATCATGCTATGACGATAGCTCACCCAAGCCCATCAAGGTTACTCAAATCGACCCTTATGGCCAGTGCTCCTGCATTGACTACCACTTTAAATCAAACATCAACAACATTTGCCAGATATCGCAATAGCAGCACCTATTGCTCTCTATCATCACTAATCCTACAAGCTAGTTGCAAATGTATAAATACTCTTCTTTTTTTTTACTCAATTCCAGGATCTTCAGTTCATTTTATACACAAAATAAAATACAGTTGATTTCTATTGTATTTTACCTTTGCTTTATTTTTTTTGTGAAATCTATTTAAACCTGATTTCACTGCACACACATCCCAAATCTGTCAAAACTGATGGCGCCTATTGATGCTCTACGAAATGATCCAGATGCTGGTAGCAAATGGACTGAGGAGCACACCAAACGACTTGAGATTATCAAGAAGGTCTTGTTATCTGAAGCTTTACTGACTGCACCAGACATGAATAAGAAATTTTATCTTGAATGTGATGCTAGCTTATATGCAGTTGCAGTCATTTTGACGCAGCGCGACGATCAAGGACGCACAGTCTATGTGGCGATGTTGAGCAAATCTCTGACCAAATCCCAACAGAACTGGCCTGTCCTGAGACGAGAACTGTATGCCGTGTTATTCGGTTTAGTTCGTTTACGACCCTTATTGTACGGGCACCCTGAGATTGAGGTTATGACAGATCATCGAGCTCTGATTTATATCTACACATGTAAATGTCCTACTAGAGTCATTCAAAATTACATGGAGATTTTAAACGAGTATCCCCAACTGCAATTCACTCATATCAAGGGCTTAGACAACATCTTACCTGACAAACTTAGTCGCTTGTATGAACCTTTAGAAGATCATACAGAGCTGGCGGGAGACAGTGATAAGAAAATTGCTAAATTACAAAAGAATATCATGAGAAGCAAAGGCTCCAAGAAACGATTCATTGGCAACAATAAGCAAACAAAGCATTATCTAACCAAGAACAAAGTAGTCTATAATAAAGACAAGCACTTGAATGTACTTGCTATGAAGATCAAGGAGGGCAATTATGAAAGCGTTGCTTACATTGCACCACCTGACAATGAGAGAGACCAACTGCTTCGTGAAACTCATGAATTTGGACACTTTGGTGCCGCTAGTATTGTCAAGAAACTACATGAAGAAGGTATTCATTGGACAGGTCTATATGATGATGCAAAGGCAATTTGTCAATCATGTATGGAATGTGCAAGACACAATGTAGTTCAAAAGGGTTATCATGAACTGAGAAACGTTGTAGCGTATGGTCCATTTGATCACATAGGCATTGACTTTCTTGGTCCGTTAACTCCAACCAACAATGGCAATATATATATATTAGTTGTATACGACATTTGCACCAGATTTATTATAACTCGTGCATTGCCCAACAAACAAACCGATACTGTCGCTAGAGCTCTGACTACCATCTTTGGAGACTTTGGCGTAGTACAAATACTACAATCTGATAATGGACGTGAATTCAAGAGTGCTTTGATGAGCGAGATCGGTAAAGCACTTGGCATCAATCAAAGATACTCTACGGCTTTCCACGCTAGGGGCAATGGTGCATCCGAATCAGGTGTTAAAAATATTCTTAATGCACTTCGTAAGATGGTCAGTGAACACATCTATGACTGGGACTCGGTTCTACCTGGAACTCAACTGGCTATAAACACAAAAATTAGGTATCGCACTGAGAGTGCACCTTTTCAATTGATGTTTGCTAGACCATTGAATAGATTCGTAGACTACGATGATCCTAAGATCAAGGACAACTTACCAAAGAAACCTATGACTCTCGGTGAGCTACGCAAGAAGGCAGAGATTATGAACCAGGTTGTCTTTCCAGCTATTAACCAAAGAACACAACGCATTATTGAAGAGCAAGCAACGCGATTCAATAAGCATCACAAGATTACACACTTCAAAGTTGGTGATTGGGTTATGGTAAGACTTCCGCATAGAGAAAGCAAACTTGAGGCCGCTTATGATGGACCTTATCAAGTTGTTCAAAAGAAAAGATCTACATATGTGTTGAAAGACGATATGAATGAACTACTACATCGCGACTATGTGCCATCTGAATTGAAGCTGGTAGCAATCGACGAGTCTATCATCGAACAAGAAGTATATGAGGTTGACGAGATCAGAGCGCATCGTGGTCCTGAACACAATAGAGAGTATTTGGTAAAATGGAAGACATTTGGAGAAGCTGCCAACTCCTGGGAAACTGCTGCATCGTTCAACAACCCTCAAACCATTCGTAAGTACTGGGCAAAGATCAAGGAATATGAGCTGCTTGAGAAGAGAAGACAGGCACTAAATAGTGACACTGCTTCCTCCAAATCAAAGCGTAAGCGTGATAATTCTGACAAGCGTTTGAGAGGCTCTAAGAGACTCAACGTTGCAGAACAGTAAAGTGATGTTTGTCATGGGATATATCAGGGCAACATGCAAATTGCAGTAGCACCTTTAGACTATCACATTGCGTTATATCTTTGTCAGCGAATGCGAAATACAGATCATTGATCGTTTACATAATTCTTTGAATTAGTCAACATGCGTTGAAACTGGTGGGGGCAAATGTGGAATACATCCACTATGATCTGCATTCCGACAGTTCATCCAGTTACCAGATTTAGATATAAACTGTATGTACACTGGATTAGATGTACGATATCGATTTATACTATGATCATGAGAAGATATGGACTTCAGATACGCTAGTACTATAAGATTCATACTATATAAGATATAGGCTATAGATGGCACCACGGACATGGATGGCGCTATAGACTTATACTTGTATTCCGACATTGACTACGGATGTTTACCATATCTGGATAGGCACCACCGAGATTGATGCAATATGAGGAGCTTGTTGCTTCAGATGTGCACTTCATGATCCACGCTATAAGACACATGCTTATATCCGTGATACTAGCTACAGATACTTTATGTACTACAGACTTGTACTATATATGAGACATGCTATAGACATGCATACGATATGCTATAGACATGCCATATATCCAGATACATGCTAAAGATGTATGCTTAGCGATATACACTCAGATATGTACTATTAATATAGACTAAGAAGACTGTACCTATCGGATACATGCTGCTAGATCGATATTAATTATCCTTATGGAAAGGATAGATCAGGGTACTTCGGATGAGAGTCTAATTATTCATCCAGACAGAGCTAAATCATGATTAGCTTGCTGGAGTTGTCTTTTAGCATGATTAGACATTAGTTGATCTGAGTTGACTTATTTGTCAATCTAATTAATAGAACTTTTATCCATTGTTATAGTATATAAGAAGGATCATCTACCTGGCCAGTAGAGAGACTTCAGTTTACTTTACACCTGTCAGTTTGATAATAAAATATACCTTTATCAAGTTGACTTTACTGTTTTTTTATTCTTTTTTTTTCGTGAATTTTAGTCTGTAAAGCCTCAAATTCCACACTCATAGAAAAACGATGATTTTCATGAATTTGCAGCGACCCAAAAAGAATTGAGATAATGCATCAGGAAGTAAAGCGTGGCCAAGGCGAGGCGTGTAGTGCTATTCCAAGCGTCCAAAACGCTATGTGGCATCAGTTATTCGTGCTTGAAAACGGCTAGATCTGAACAGGATTCGACCTAAAACGACGGCGTAGTAGGTTGTATTGTCGGAGAAATAAGTAAATTACAGTTCTGTCTGATGTCCCTGAAGTTCTGCATTGTATGGAACCTAGTTTTTATGTGATATATGCTTTTATGCGTGTTGTGCCAGAAGGGCTACAACTGTATATAAAGATTAAGGTATTCTTGATGGGTAGATATGTCTGTGTTGTGCAGCATCATGGACAAGCTATGATAATTGAGGTGCATCTCAGCAATCTATATACTGAGGTTCACCAGATGTGATAAGCGTTGTACAAGATAAATTGCTACTTTAGCATTCAGAACTTAGTATAAATAGAGTAACTCTTGTCTTCATCAATAAATCTTTAGTTTTTGTGTCTGATCTTATTCAAATAAGTCTTTTCTTATTTTTATAATATCGAACATTTTTTATAAGCTACAAATAATAATCTTTTTATTCTTTGTGCTTAACAGTATGTTTTATGATCAAACTGACAGGTGTAAAGTAAACTGAAGTGTCTCTACTGGCCAGGTAGATGATCCTTCCTATATACTATAACAATGGATAAAAGTTCTATTAGTTAGATTGACAAATAAGTCAACTCAGATCAACTAATGTCTAATCATGATTCAGCTTTGCCTGGATAAATATATAGACTCTCATCCAAAGCACCCTGATCTATCCTTTCTATAAGAATAATTAATATCGATCTAGTAGCATGTATGCTGTATCCACACATATAACTGTTCCTGAATCATAATGTCGTAGATTGAATTCAGTAATAAACTATGCACATATGGAGCATATGTAAATAAGCTGTATTAACTTGCAAACGATAACCTTGATATTCACATAAGCTAATAAGTTTCAGTAAGCTATTCTCTATATGTCAAAAGATAGCAGATAAGGAATGTATGTAATTAACGTTGCCAAGAGCAACTAAAGATATTTAGACTGATCATCTATATCTGAAATAATTACCATTTAGCATAAGTGAGGATTGACACTAAAACTTAGCATGAGAACACCATTCTAGACGGGTGTGTAAGCAATCCATAAATCATACATATAAATAGCAGTAGACATTCACTCTTCCCTCTCCTCTTCATCTGATTTTACGAAAACAAACTTATATCCATTCTCACGTACTTTCAGATTTACAACAATGTATCCGATAGGTACAGTCTTCTTATTAATCTATATTAATAGTACATATCTGAGTTTATATCGCCGAGCATACATCGTTAGCATGTATCTGGATATATGGCATGTCTATAGCATGTCTCATATATAGTACAAGTCTGCAGTACATAAAGTATCTGTAGCTAGTATCACGGATATAAGCATGTGTCTTATAGCGTGGATCATGAAGTGCACATCTGAAGCAACAAGCTCCTCATATTGCATCAATCTCGGTGGTGCCTATCCAGATATGGTAAACATCCGTAGTCAATGTCGGAATACAAGTATAAGTCTATAGCGCCATCCATGTCCGTGGTGCCATCTATAGCCTATATCTTATATAGTATGAATCTTATAGTACTAGCGTATCTGAAGTCCATATCTTCTTATAGTATAAATCGATATCGTACATCTAATCCAGCGTACATACAGTTTATATCTAAATCTAGTAACTGGATGAACTGTCGGAATGCAGATCATAGTGGATGTATTCCACAAGAATAAACCTTTGGGGCTCAGATGGTAATTCTTTTTACTGGACGAATGGTGGCCGAATCATGCAGTCGTATCAAGTCAAGTCTCAGTTGCAGGGAAATGACGGTGGGGTCATGTTCTGGAGTTGCATAACAGCGGAGGGGCCTGGTTATGGTACTACCATTATTGAAGACGCAATAAACTCGGGCTTGTATGTCGATATTTCGAAGACATCATTGAACGACACTCTTGAGCACTTTGGGAAGACACCATCTGATGTGCGATTTCAACAAGACAGAGCAACACCGCATACATCGGGCATTACTAAACAATGGTTCACCAACAATGGGTTTAACCTAGACGAAATCATGGATTGGCCACCTCAAAGTCCCAATCTTAATCCCATTGAACATGTCTGGCATCTCCTAAAGCTTCGTCTTAATAAGTATCCCACTAGGCCCTCTACAAAAGAAGAATTAGAGCGGCGTATTAACATTCAGTGGTACAAAATAACAGAAAAAGAGTGCCAGAAATATATTGATAGTATGCCTGCCAGAATCAAGGCTGTCATCAAGAGCAAAGGTGGTTCAACTCACTATTAATGATTTTATAATAAAATGTACATGTTTCTATATTTATTTTTTAACCAATAAAATCATTGGATTTTAGTTTTTGAAAAAGTTATAATTATGTATAGATATCACTAATTTCTCTCATTCAAACGATATATATTTCGACTTTGTATACAAAGAAATGACCAAAAACTTGTGCAAAAAGACAAAATTTTAAACGAACGGGACAGTTTTTCCCCCTACAGTAGTATAAATCGATATCGTACATCTAATCCAGTGTACATACAGTTTATATCTAAATCAGGTAACTGGATGATCTGTCAGAATGCAGATCAGAGCGGATGTATTCCACAACTACTATGTTGAGATGGTATACATACATAAATAGCAGGCCACTAAGGCCTTATTGATTGCTGGTATAGCTTGTTGAGAGGCCACCTAAGTCGATATGTTTCATGTAGTGTAGGTGGATCTCGACATCTTGACATTAGGGAGATTGAATCTATTGTAGTTCCTGAGGCACTCGTGCACACACAATTTACTGGACTTGTAAATATAGATGTGATGTGATACGATAAACATTATCTACGTTGCTATACTGTAAACGTGGCTTGAGGAGAAAGTGAACGTAGCCTAAGATGCATGTTTGTATGCAACATTATGGTTGTTTGGCAAAGGTTTTGAGCCATAATGGGCATCTCACCACGAACGGCGGACAGCGTTTCCACGCCTAGGGTTGATACTACAGATTTCTTAATAATGTACGATACAGAGCAGCTAAGTCAGTAGACAGAGCTATAATTTACTTACTTCACAAAACAAACTACTACGCCTTAGTTTTAGGCCAAATTCTGTGCAAATCTAGACATTTTCAAGCACGAATTACTCATGCCACAAAGCGTTTTGAGCGCTTGGAATGGCCCCAAACGACTCTTCTTGGCTAAGCTTTGCATACTGATGTCTTATCCCAATTTTTTTTTGGATCATTGCAAATTCATGAAAATCATCGTTTTTCTATGAGTATTAGCAAGGGAAGATTCTTGAAAATCAAACGATCGCGTTTTTCACCTTAAAAATGAAAACTTTTTCTAAGATACATATTAGATCAAATTGGCCGTAAAGATGAAATGCAACATTAAAATCACTTTCTATGAGACTTTCGTATGCTAAAGTTAGACATATTATCAGAAAACCTGTTTTCATATTTTTGGAGATTGCTCACTATTTTCGGTCTGGAAGCTGAACGTAATTAGCACCATTCGATGCGGCTTCTTTAGTTTTCTAGAGTTGTATTAGAAGGTTGGGTGTGACAACGACAGTTTTCATAGTCAAGTTAAGCAAAAACGTTTAAAGGATGTGAGATCAAGTCAAGTTTGAACACGAAAATACCACTGCACAATTTCAGATTAAACTGCCGCAGTTACGGCTGCTACGGTACAAGACGACTGAGACCAAATCTACTGGTCGTGACGTCGGATAGGGTGCCCTCTCATTTTTCCGTAACCCCGTTTTTTTACCCTTTTTGCAAAACGTGTTTTAGTATCAAACCATGGTGGTTTTGGACACCGTTTGATTGATAATAACACTCTAGCTCCCGATAACTCTGTCTTGCACTGTTGGAAGAACTTAATACTGCTTCTTTGAAGTGGAATATATTAGGTACCATTCGATAACGAGCACTGGAAGGCGTAGAATTAACATTAATTGAGTTTGTTTATTAGGTTTTGATAATTTTTTTTGCCTGTTTGACGTGGGTGCTGCTGCCATTCCTTTTCTGCTCTCTCTGCTGTCTGCATCTTTGGTTTATCATATCTAGTGGTTGCTTCTCCGGTTTTTGTCTGGTCTCTGGTGTCGTTCGTTCTCTGGTTTTTCTATGGAGCTGGTGTTGCTGCCGTTGCTGCTAATATGGTCTTTCCTGCTCTATTTTCTTTGCTGCATACTCATTCTCTGGTTTATATCTGGTGATTGCCTATACTCTTATGGTCTACCTGTGGTGGTGATAAGAGGTAAGTAACTTCTTTTGTCTTTGTCTGGTCTCTGCTGACGGCGTTCATTCTTTAGTTTTTCTATGATGCTGGTGTTGCTGCTGCTGCTTTTGCTGCTAACATGGTCTTTTCTGGTCTACTGTATTTGGTGCATGATTGTCCTCTGGTTTAACTCTGGTGATTGCTTCTTTGGTCTTTCTCTGGTTTCTGGTGTCGTTCGTTCTTCGGTTTTTCTATGGCGCTTCTGCTGCTGCTGCTGCTGCTACTACTAATCTGGTCTTTCCTGATCTACTGTATCTGGTGCATGCTCGTTCTCTGGTTCATACCTGGTGATTGCGTAGTATCTGGTCTATCTGTGGAGGTGACAAGTGGTAAGTATCTTCTTTGGCCTTTGTCTGGTCTCTGCTGATGGCGTTTGTCCTTTAGTTTGTCTATGGTACTGGTGTTGCTGCTGCTAATCTGGTCTTTTCTGGTCTACTGTCTTTGGTTCATGCTAGTTCTCTGGTCTATATTCTGTGATTGCGTATCCTCTGGTCTATCTCTGGTGGTGGTGGTAAGTGGTAAGTATCTTCTTTCTTCTAGTCGCAATGATATAAAACTTCTTTGAACGCTTGTATTATTGCTTCCTTTGTCATGATAATGCATTCATGATGTTTACTTTGTTACGCTTTTCTTCTTCTTTTGTTGGTTATGTTGCTTTACATCCGACTATTGCCATGCATATTGCTCATGTATGCGTTTTTGTTGCAACAACAACGAGATGTTCTGAACTTCTCTGATGTTGTGTTTGTTATACTTTTCTTTGATTCACTTTGTGTGAGTATCCCTTTTTTGCCTATGTACTACTATATTCTTATAGTAGTATGTTCTTTTCTTCTTTCTTTTATTATTATCATGTTTCTTTGAAGCATACCTTTTTTTACGTTGTGTGGATGTGCCTATCACTGAAGCTCAACAAGACATTATCCGAGGCAAGGAGGTAGATAGGCTGCCTCCACTTGGTTATCGCTACTTACTTTAGTGATGATTGAGGGTCTCAATGCCTGAATTTAAAGCTAGGTGGTGTAAGTAAGGCATGCTCTAGCACCTGAGGGAAATTTGATGATAGTAACAGCTATATTGCTATATATAGCGGAGCTTAAATTTTTGCCTCACATCCAAACAGGGGGAAACCCTCGCAAATTTTTTTTAGGTCAGCGGAGTTTTTTTAAACGATTTGATTGGCGGAGAGGTTAAAGTAGCAAAGAGTAATGCCTATAACTGTTTCTCTTATTTTATTTAACAACATAGAATGGCTTTATTTAACAAAGACAACAACAACAGCGTGGTGTACATGATTCAAAATGATAAGATCACTTTTGAGCGTTATATATATTATGCTTTGTTATAGTTTACTCTTCTATTTATTTCAAATAAAGCAAGGTCTCATGCCTCCCTCCGTTTTAATTTTGAATTGATAGTCTTCATTCAGACATGCTCAAGCAGCAGCAAAAAAGCGTATGTTACAGACATTCAAGAATACGTTCTTGAATTTATCCATCCTATATTATGGCTGGCATGAACACAAGAGTTAGTATACTTTGAAGAAGTATTGGACATAATGCCCGATGTAAAGAAGTGCATACCTTGCATCATGAATTAAATCACCTTCATCGACTCTGACACCTTTAGATTATTTTTACAAAACATGCTATAGAGTAAACCTCCAGAATTTAATGTATAAAGCTGGTCCATGACGACAAATTGTATCTATCATTGCTTTTGACAATGACTAATTTATTCGACTACAAAATCATGGTATTCTGCACATTCTACGGCTACTGCATGCTAAAGCTGTCTCTCTTCTTGCAAGATAATTCATCAATAATAGTAATGACGTTAGTTAACGCTGAATTACGATTTTCTCTCCAGCGCTTTGAGGAGGTATATTGAGTAACGATTTAATTTATACTCAATGCAACAAAATGTGCTGCTGAATATAGACCACCCAAAAATGTAGCTGCCGTGAGCCACTGCGTCATTTGCTGATGGTATTCTCCTCTACATTAGTTTCATTTGTTGTCCATGACGGATACAAGTCTCTTAAGCCAACAGCTGTTTGAATATTGCCGCCAGGAAGAAATGCCATAGTTTAGCGGGTCTTTGCAAGAAAAGTAATATTGGTGGATCCTTGTCATGTACGCCCTGAATGGCAATATAGCTTAACGACGGTGGCAGAGTCATACAGCAGATAGCATGAAATTTCAGCAAAGAAGCCATAAGTCCTTTCGCGGATCAGCAAATAAAGAGGATATTATCTCTTGCTGTTCAGAGGAAACTTCTATACGGATGGAGTAGGTCGCAGCACTGGAGAACTAACTTGAATGCAACGGCAATAAGGAAACGAAAGAAGCAATAACAGTAAACCAGTTGATGACCTTACAGGAGCGTATATTTCAAATAACATCCTGGTTGCTATTCAACATGTCCGGCTACAACGCCATTATGGGTACATGCTAACGCCATTAAACTTGATCCTGGAAGAAGGGGCTTTTCTTCCATTGCATTTGCATAAATACGATAGTCAAGGGAACTACAATTGATACTACAAATACCACCAGCAGCTGGATCATTTTTTTTAACGCTTTGGTATATGTATACTTCTTGTTACGGTTGTATGATAACACAGAAAGGCGTTAGTAACGTCTGAAATATAGCATACTCTGCGTGCTCTTGTGTATCCATTTGAATGAGAATCGAGTTACAATGTGGCGCTGTTTAAGCATTTGTAATTAGAGAGCATTACCAAATGTAAGATAGAAGAATGGGCTTATTATGTAGTTCTCAATACGTGGCGTTGGTAGTGCATTTTCAATTCACTGCGATGGACGAAAGACTGATTACTCAAATCACGACCCAAAGTGCTGTCATTTGTATTTTAAGTAAAGCTTTTGCAGTATACTTGGAATACTATTGCCAGCACCAATTTACTCAGCATGCAAATGTGTGCTACATACTGTATACATTGTGCTGAAGTATATGCGTAAGTGAACTATAGAAGAGGTGCTACACAAAGAAAAGCAGTAGTAAGAAGGACACTTCTAGTGATGCTATTATTAGCAAAGAGATCTATTTGTGATTTTTGATAATCTTTTTTATCATGTTTAGTAGATCAGGATGAACTTGTAAGGTGTTGCCTGGTTTGGTGCTTCAGACAGTATTAAATGATGCAAGATACCTCGACTGGCATTTTATGCTACAAGATATCCTCAATGCCACTGGATTCATTTTCAGCATCAACAATCATGAATATGTTCATTTAGATATGCTGATTATGTACTACTACTGCATACAGTTGTCATGCTGATAAAGTGAAAGCTAGGCTGTACATGTACGATTCGGAACAACTCCAGGTCTGGCTGGCCAGCTTTAAATGCCACAAATTTACGACTGATGAATCCCGATTTTCATGATACCAGCAGCTGGTTTTTTGAGCGAATGTTACCAGTACAAAGTAGACACTTCATAAACTGACAAGTTGTAGTACAAGTGCAGAGGCTCCCCTCAGATCAACGAAATGGCACCTTACCTCACGCACCACTCGTGACTGTACCGAAACGCCTATCATCATGGAGGCAGTGTGGACAGGGCAATGTTACTTCTCCCTCATCTAGACACACCCAGATTGAAAGAAAAATAAGCACAAGAAAGTATATCAAACACTTTCTTTCTTTCATACAACAATCACAAAACAAGAAGAAAACGAAGAGGAACATGTCGACAGATACTGAGCTGGAGAAGCATCTTGAGCACGAATCTATTGACCTTGAACTCAAGGATCTGAACATTGACGCTATGTTGAGGGCCAACAAGTCGTTTATGAGGCTCGCTGCAACCATCTTTTATTACGGCAATCAATCATTGAGCGCTGCACAGCTTGTGAATTGTGTGAGATCATTAGAATTGCTACCATTGAGGTGAGTTGTCAAGACAAAAAAAAAAAAAATGTGCGCGTGTGCGTGTAGATTATCCATCGGTTTGATTCATGCTACATTTTGTGTCTAGAGGCGAAACACCAAAAAGCACAATTCAAGGCATCGTCTCTTCATCCAGGTCCGCATCTAGAAAGGCAAACTTGCTGGATCCATTTACTATCGATAAGTATGGGCCTCAGAGACAAACCAAATATAGACTCTCAGACGCATGTGTCGGTAATGCAGTGCCACCAAAGATAAAAGCAGTTCCCGAAGATGATACTGTCGAAATTGTGCCCGTAGTGCCAATGACTCAGATTACTTCGCCTGGGAAACGACAACGCAAGGCACCTGAATTATACACACCAACCACTAAAATCAGACAATCAGCGCAGAGAAGCAGAAAGAAATCACGAGCCAAGAAGCCCAAACACAAAGCAGTCGAAGATGTAGCGAATAATACGACACCAGCAGAGGAGAGTCAATCAGACATTGAGGTAGACGACGACTTGACACTGGAAGAGAGGATGCAGATACCCATCTACAGCGACGATAGTGATGCTGATCATAACAAGGGCGATGAGGAGGAGGATGCAGCGTAAGTTGACAGCCTAAAACAAAACGAGCCTTTTTTTTATCTGATGGAATCTCTATTTAGGAGCTTTGATTCAATGGGATTGGGATCAGACTATGAGGAACTGTTGGGCAAAAGAAAGGAAACTAAAGCGCCACCGCCACCACCACCACCACCACCACCACCACCACCCCAAGTCGTTGAAGAGGACACGATAGCCAACTACTCGTTAATATACACACCACCTAATACAGCCGAAATAGATTACATTGATGCCATCAACTTTTCAGAATACAACATAGCAAGTAACTTTGCCATTGTGCAACAAAAAGGCTACTCATACCCTCGTTTTCGCTCCCAAGAAAAGATCAAGATTCCCAAAGTGCATTGTGAAGATAAATTCAGAGTCAGTGATATATACAAGAACAAGCGAGTGGTAGGACGTCTGTTTGTGCTAGCAGATGGACATGGTGGTCCTGGTTGCTCAGAGTACTTTGTCAGAAACACACCTGAAGCAGTGCAAGCTGTGTGTTCCAAGTATCTTCCCTCCAAATTAGGCGAGGCCTCAGTCAGAGCCAA
Source organism: Mucor velutinosus (assembly GCF_035048745.1). Taxonomy (NCBI): domain Eukaryota; kingdom Fungi; phylum Mucoromycota; class Mucoromycetes; order Mucorales; family Mucoraceae; genus Mucor; species Mucor velutinosus. Next base: position 947,960 of record NW_027041908.1, read on the forward strand.
ATTGGAGAAAGACATCAAAGCCATGATTCAGCAATTGGACGACAGTTATTTGGATCTGAAGCGACAACAGATTGTGTCGGCAGTAGAGAACTCGAGCAAAACCGTGGACAATGACGGATGTACACTTATTCTCAACTTGTTTTTGGGTGAGTGGCTCATCAATGTCAATGTGGGAGATTCGCGCACGGTCTTGATTACTGCCCCTGAACCCAGCACGCCGTTACCCGTCACTACACCTTACACTGTTGGCATTGATAAAGACTACAACTTTGAAGTTGAATTCGCCTCACAAGACCACAAGCCGTATTTGGAACATCTGGCCCGTCATATATTGGAGAATGGAGGCGAGTTTGTAGATTCTGTTCAAAACCGGGTGATCAAACTGGATGTGGATAAACTGAAAGAAGATGATCGTTATGCGAAGCGTTCCTCTTTGAAAAATGCAAGAATTAGGCCCAAAGACTATCTATCATCCAACAGCCATGACCAGGCTGCACCTTCCTCCTTACCAAAGTCAACGGGAAACAATGCAATAGAGGAATACCGCGATCGCGATAGAGTCCCATCACTCAACGTAGCACGCTCTTGCGGTGATTTAGACTTCAAGATGGATCCAGATCACAAAATCATCTCATGCGAACCTGATGTGACATTCATCCGTATTTCAGACACACATAGAGGATCTCGAACCACCATTAGAAATGGCCCCAACAAGGAGAAGCGAAGGCACTTTCTGTTTATGAGTACGGATGGTACGTTTGATTACATGTATGAGGAGACAGCAGACCGACAAAACAAAGCCATTGCCAAGGAGCTGGGGCCCATGATTGAAGACGGCGAAAAGATTGGGCCTTACTTGCTGGATGAAGAAGACAAGCTGCGAGAGGAAGCGTTGGCACGAGAAAGAGAGGCGATTCGATCAAAAACGGGAGCAGATGCTCCAGCTGCTGCTATCAAGCACGATCAGCAGGAGAATGTGACAATGACGGGAAAAGAAGAGGAAGAAGGAGAGGATCCGATTGATATTATGGATAATAATACTCCAGCAGCATCAACAGAAGCTATAGCAGCCAACGGTGATGATGAGGTAGCGCAACCAGGCTCTCCCATGAGCATTGATCCATCTTCGCCAATGTCAGCGGAGCAAACTGACCCACCACAAACTGAGACAGCAGTGCCGGATTCAGCCTTACTGAAGCCAAAGCCTTTATTACACAAAGAAATAGATGATGAGGATCTTAGGACACGACGCATCAAAGAGCGCACACTTGTCCACTCTGCAAGACAGTTTGCGAATCGAGAAGGTGCTCATGGCGTGTTTGCTTCCAAGTTACAGGATTACGACGATTGTACAATTATACTAGTTGAAATTTAAACTGGCATTTGTATTGCTTAATAAATGAATAAAAAGAAAGTGTAAATGCAGCTTTTTGATATGGCTTCTCTTGGCATGTGCTTGGAGTAAATGCTGGCAACGTGTGTGTCAAAGTGCATCAAGACATTGGCCTCATCACTTTGATGCAGAAGTAGTGTACGAGGCTTTTATTTCAACAACAGCTATAAATGAGACCAGCATGATTCAGAAAACACTTTTTTTTTTTTTATATACAATTTTATATTAGCAACATGCATGTGGAATACCCGGCAACATTAGCCATCCTTGCCTCGTACTTTGTGCTCATCTTTGCTTTGTTATGGAGAGTCAAGGATCAACTTGCAAAGACGCTGTCTGATAGCAACCCGGGCATCCTGCTGTTTGTTCTCTTGTCTGCCGTGTCATTGCTATCCACTTGGACGTATATGTTTAAATTCTTTGCTCATAGTTATCGAGAATGGAAATACATCACTGGATTTGAGTTGCCCTTGTCGTTGAATTCCATGTCGTATTGGCTCAAGGACGTCTCTTTGTTTGACAGTGCCTGGAGACAAGTGTGCGTTGGTGTCTGGCAGTGGCTATGGAGTCATCAAATTTGCACATTGACAGTATCCGTGTGGACTCCCATTTTAGCCATTGAAGGTATGTCTATCTATGAGCGTTGTGTTTATAGCAGCACTAAGCCCATCATTGCACATTCACACGCAGGTACAAGACGTCGCATCCCATACATTTGGGCCTACATGCTGATCGGTCAGGTTGTCGCCATCTCGTTTGCCTCATCCCTGTTCTTTGCAGTTTTGTTGGCCTACGCACCCATCACACACAAAGAGCCTTCTGCTAGATTATTAAAGACGCTTACACTGACATCTGTGGGCGGTATCCTGACCGTGGTACTGTCTCCCTTTGTTGCTGACACGGATGCATTCATGGTCAACTTGCTGATCATGCACATCTTACTCATCTTCCCTCTGGTCTATGTGGAATCATCATCCACACTGTCAACCAAGAGTGCCTCCCTCTATGCCATCCTGCTGTATAGTCTCGCGGCTGGCGCCAATCTCTCGATTTATGCGCACCAGTGGTTCCAATGCTTGGCCACGCTGGCGCCTTTTGGTCAGCACACATGGTATCAGATCTACCACACAGTTCTCGCTACATTTTTTGGACACCCAGCACAATCCAGTGTTAGCTCTGATATTGTATGCATGCAATTCATCTCTGTCGCTTGGATGTTTACTGCCAGTAAAAGAGACTACCGACAAGTGCCATTCTGGGTGTGGATCTTGATTGGCACAACACCCTTATTTTCTGCTTCCTTTACATTGCCCCTCTTCTTTGCCGGCTATGAATACGACAGAGCAACTCAACCCAACATGGCAAAGAAGATCAATTAGAGAATCTAAACAAGAGTATAATAAAGCTTTATAATGTAATCAAAAATGAGATGGAATGCGTTGAATAGTACATGTTTTTAAATGGTAGTGAATAATCTCCAAACGCCTTGAGCATACTGAACGATTTCGGACATGCCCATCTTACTCTCACCGTAAACACGATCGACAAAGGTAATGGGAACTTCGCCGACAGAGTAATTGAATTGTCTGGCTCTTACAATCATCTCCATTTGAAAGACGTAGCCCTTGGCTACAGTGGCATTGATCAATTGATAGAGCACATCCTTCTTGTATAAACGAAAACTACCAGTAAGATCAGATGCATTGGGGCGAAGCATAATAGTAGCTAAAAAGTTGGCACCACGACTATCATATTTCCCCCCCATAATGAGTTGTCAGATCATGCAAATCACAATGCAATGCCCAATTCTTACCTGACAAGCTTACGCTTTAAATCCCAGCCATAAACACCACCACCTGTCCTGTAGCGAGTGCCACTGACAATGTCATAGTTCTTTTCTTGCTGTAATCTAGAATGGCAAAAGGGAATGAACAACATGTGGCTCGGATGTGGGTGGGTTGTACGTTACTTGATCATTTGAGGAATGAATTTGGGCTACAAGGAGAAAACAGCGTGGTTAGACATTGCTTTGCTAGATCATATCCACCCATCCAGGACTTTACATGATGGGAGAAGTCAGCATCCATAATGACAATATGTGTGCCAGTGGCAAATTGAAGGCCATGAACATAGGCAGTACCTAAACCAAGCTTGCCAGCACGAGGCTTCAATTGCTATCATGGTGTGTAGTCAAGTCATTCATGTCAATATCGAATCCACATGTGCCCACTCTACCAACTTACAATACGATCCTCGCCATAGATCTTTTGAAGTTCCTTTGCAACCTCTTGCGTACCGTCAGGACTATTGTCATCTACAATAATGATCTCCCAATCAATGGCATGCTCCTTGAATGTCTTTGCAAGCAGCCAAGTGATGATTGGCAAGTTCTCGCGTTCGTTGTAGGTGGGAAGGATCACTGTGTACTTGTTTTGAGTCATGGTGCTGTGATGGTTGTCTTGTACGTTTAATACTGCGTGATTGATAGTGTCTATTGTCATGGATAAAACAAAAGAGACAGAAGAAAGAAGGAAAAAGAGAGGTGTTTGTTGGGTTTATAGCTGAAAATTCTTTTGCCACAGCCAATAAAATGTATAGGCGTTGCACATACTTCTTGTTTCTTAAAATGGGGGGGGGGGAAAGCATTTATTGCATTTATGTGTGTGGTATCATTATTTACATTGCTATTTCTTATATGAGTGTATGTATAGTGTGTGTGTGTGTGTGTGTGTGTGTGTGTGTGTGTGTGTGTGTGTGTGTGTGTGTGTGTGTGTGTGTGTGTGTGTACGGTTTAATAGTAGGCTAAATCTTCATCTTCATGATCTTGCTTGGGATCGACAAATATACTTGCAATGGGCGTGTTGATGGCTGCTGTTGATTTGATAAAGACATGATTTGAGAGAGGTGCTGCTATCGGTGACATTTTCCTCTTTTTTATGATGGTTGTATGCTGCAACATGGCTTCTATATGTCCTCGCTTTTGTTCCGTCCTCAAGAGAATGTCTCGTTTGGTGTCGTCCATCTTTTCCTTGTTCTTCGGTGTGAATTGCTCTTTAGAGTACAATGGTGCAAATTGCTCCTCTGTAGCGTCTTTGCCGAAAACATCAAACTCGTTGCCTTGATAGATCGTGTTGCCATTTCTGGGATAATGTGGGTTGGTCAATTTCACAACTTTGTGCTCCTCCAGTGCTTCTAGTTCGTCGTTCTTGTAAACATCCAAAATGTGGATTTCTCTTTTCTTCCACATGTTGACAGAGTGAAAGAAGATGGAAAGATGGAAAAATTGCAAAGCAAGAAAAATATTTTCTTTTTTCTTGTGATATCATTGGACATGTTCGCTACGATAGGATCATCTTAAAATCTCTCATGTTGCTACATGATGACAGACACTGCTATCTTTGATGTCATCTACTGCAATCTAGAGCAAATCCAAGTGATTGGCATGTATGCTCGCTAGATCACGAACTTAATGCAATACCATCTATAAAATGAGCAGATCAGCTAAATATAGATGAATGCTAACGTTTGGACTCGCGATCAGCTTCTGGATCACTGAAACACAGCAGCTGATCCATCATCCTAATCCGACTTGGCCTTTAGACCTCATTGGCACCAAGAATGCTTGTTGGCCATGTAAAACCTCTCATTGTAACGGTATTGTGTATATTGCACAAGCGGTCAGTTTCCTTTTTTAATTGTAGAGTGCATCTGTTGTCTGTGTATACATGATTCGAATCTCATTATCTTTGACCAGTGTATACTGTCTTGACGGCAGAATGCGATCAGAGCTCGTTAAATCCTTGCAATCACTGTAAAAGATATACTCTCTGAAAGATGGTTCTGATATAATGCCGTCTACACGTTGTTTAAGTTAGCCAAAAAAGCCAATTACCTTTGTAGTCGTTACTTACGCTCGTTTCTGAATAACTGGAACACGGCTGATCTCTCGTCTCCTTCTTTGACAATGGCCTGATCATGGAACAAAAGTTGATCAACTAGATCATATTGCTTCGGTAACTAGAAGATACTGTCAGGCACAAAGAAAGCGCTTCTGCCAGCAAGGCACTGTACCTTTCTCAGTAGTGATATAGCGTGGCACATGGTTGATTCTTGTTGTCGTAGCATTGAGATCATGCTGCCAAATGTGCGCTTTCCATGACTATAAGACAAGCTGTGAGTTATTCCCATATCACCATCCATCTGCTCAATGATTCTCACCGAAGATCTTCCCATGAGAAATCAACCAGTTCATTTGACAGACGGACCAAACCATCCGATACACGCTTACTATACTGTGTGACGGGATGAACAGAGAGTGTATCATAGGCAATCAAGCTCAGCGTAGGCAGCATGATGGAGAAGAACTCATGAACGGATGTTGTTTCTAAAAAATACAGTGCTTTCTCTGCTTCTACGGATATATTAAATAAGGGCTTTTGTCGCACGCAGGGAATTCTCTTTGACCATTTCCACAGCTCTTGCCATATATTGTTTGGCTCTGACATGCGCGCACTGAGCTTGCCTCCTTCTTCATCTGCATCTGCATCTGCAATCCAATCACGAGGCGAATGCCATCGCACAAAATCCTCTAGACAAGCATGTGGGTTGGCTGCTTTGAATGCTTGCATGTCCGAGTAAAGTTGTGCTGATTGCAGTTTGGCTCTTTGCTGTGTTGCATTGGTGGATGTGCCTAATTTTTCAAATAAATCTGCTTGCTGCGTAATCATGTCTTCTGTCATAAAGCCTGGATCTTGTGTGATGGGAATATGCATGGGCTGTCCTGTCTTGAGTAGCTTCAATGTACTGTGGATCTTGGATTCGCCTTCGATGGCTTCCGGGTCTTTGACGGCGTTGGCCTCATCCGCCTCCAGTTCCTCTACTGTGATGGGCATATTGGGCACCATCACTTCCTCCCCTTCCTCTTCTTCACCTTCGTGCTGTGATGGACGGCGACCGGTATTATCACTGCTGCTACTGCTGTTGTTGGACGCATCATCAACAGCATCCACAAAGATATCACTTCCATCAGACACAGGGCCATCCTCACTCAAGTCGGACGGTGCGATAGAGATGGAATCCTGCAGTAATGGTTTTGTCAGCAAATAGCATCAAAAGGCCATGTCCCCTTCCCAGCCTACCTCTATAGCCTCACTGCTGTTGCTATCCGCTCCTCCTTCTACAAATCGCTCCAGCAGGGTTTGAAATTTGGATGTTCTAGGCGTTTTCTCCTCAGAGACTTGGTCAAACAAACGACCAACACGCTGAACAGGTTTTTTGGTATGATCGCCTACGTTTCCATTTTGCGGTGCATTCTGTTTTCGACGAAGAATACAGCAATTGATCATGGAAATCTTTTGATGCAGCTGGGATGATGAATGTCAGTACCATTGTCTAGATCCACAACCCTGCATTCTTACAATATTGTAGCGAAGGTCGATGCCTAATGTTTTGCTGTCCTTGTCGGCTTCTTCCCCATTAGAGTCGTCGTAGAGATAGGGGTTCAATCCTGGAATTGGTTCCGAATTCTCCCAATGCCAACGTATCTGCTTTAGAACTTCCACCCATACCACTCGCAGAAATCCCATGAAATTCGTCGCGTTCTTCTTTGATCCTGCTCCATTGGCGGGCGAATGAGAAACAGCCTCTAAACTATACAACAACACATTCCACAAAAAGGATCGATAGGGCACAGATGATCCTGATTTCAGTTTCAAGCCGAGCTTCTGGGTGCTGTCAAATTTGCAGTGTGCGGTGGTTTTTTTGGTGTCGTTGTCTTTGCTGGTAGCCATAGGATAGAACAGAGCTGTCAGCACATCGTCCACTGCATCCGACTTGGTTACAGTGACCGAGTCCGCAAGTCCACTGGTGCTGTTGCTGGCGGTGCTTGTGCCTGTAGATGCTCCCATCTGAGACGAGAACTTGTGTCGATTGCCGGCAGCAAACAAATTATGCATCAATCCAGCACTATCACTGGTAGATTCATCGTTGTTGTCGTCGTACGGTGCTAAATACTCTCTGTTGGTAGGATCCTTCACCCATGATTCCACCACTTGCTCCATAAGCGTAGCGAGATAGGCTCTTTGTTGGTTCACTGGGGCAAATTCTCTGGATACCTGCCACTGCTTTGCTGTCAATGCATCCATGTTCCTGTCATACGCTTCGTGGAATTCATTTTCTTGAATCAAAGGAAACAGCGCACTCAATGTCAATGTACGGAGTGGGTCGTTGAAGGAGCCGAATGACAGTTGATGCTGGCTCATCTCTTCCAATTTTCGTTTATGCGTCAATCCCGATCTCTGTTCTGCTTCTGGCTCTGACAGATCGACCTCATCATCGTCGTTTCCCCATGCCTCAAATTCATCATCAAAGCTGCTTCTGCGCTTGGTCTCCTGCTCTACCACCTCTTCCCATTCTTTCCAGTGCTCGTCGAACCAGTTTTTGAGGTTGTACGTGTAGACAGCTGAAATGTAGATGGACGATTCCGGTGCGTCTCCCGCCTTGCCTAAGTATTCACAGTATCAGTGCCTGCAGTCTAAATAGGTGCTACCCAGAGCGACATACCGTAATCCTCTCGATGCATGCTCAATCTCTGCAAGAACAAGGTCTTGAGGCCGTCCAAGTACGACAAGTGCGAAACAGGAGGTGTTGTCAGCGTCATGCTATATCGCGCTTCTGTCTCATTGATGGCGCTCTGTGGCCGCTGGCTTGTAACGCCATATCCCATGTATAATTCATGGCGACTCTGTCCAACTGGAACAAACACAGGCACTTGACAACCGGCGTTCTGGAATGCAATAGCACACGCTGATATCAATAGTTTGGCTTGTGAAATGTCCACGGACGATTTACTCGAATTGAATATCTTGTTTTTGATAGAGTCCTGCATTGGTTTGACAATCATCAGACGATCCAGGCCAGTCCATCGATGCAGAGGATGGTATTGTGCTGTACTGAACTGGTAAAAATGCTGCTGCTGGGTGTCGTCTATCTCGTTTATGGATGCAGTGGGATGGTAATGGTAAGTGAGCTGAAATACATCGTCGCCCATGGCCAGTGTCTCTCTTCTCGTGAATTCCGTGGCTGAAGGATGCGCAATAGCTGCTCTGGCTCTTGCTAGCTGCTCTTGGGAGAATAGGCCATAAGAGCCGTCCTTGACACCCCACGAATACAGTGTTTCTTCAATGTGTGTGACGAATTTCTCGAAATGCGATACAGAAGTATAATCAACAAACTCGTAGCGCGATAGATCATCACTGTAGGCAGAGCTTTGGCGTCGTTTACTGCCGCTCATGGTGCGTTGTGTATGATATATAAAAGAAAAAGAATGGGTGTGTGTCTCATGCTGTTGTTGTATTTCAAAAAGGGCAAATGGAACGTTTTCATTGGCGTAACAGCGTGTAACAGATGATTGCATCAAAAGGATGTTGGGTTTATAGATCAAGGATTTCTTGGTGGAAAGTGTGTGTATGCCAGAATGCGCCATATACCAGCAAGTATGGTATCCAGGCAGACCACAACTGCTGTTATTAAACAAAATTACATTTTTTTTACATCAGGTCAAAAATTGCATAAGATTACATGTCTTTCCAAATGCTTAAATGCAAGCAGGGCGTAGATTAAGTATGTTGTGGATGAGGACATGCGCTCATTTGCATTACTCGATGGTGTATATCTACAAACGTTGGTGGATGTGTCTTGATAGACCATTGTGTATATATATCTGAATTTTACAGGTCTATTGGAGTAGCCTGCTCATATAGGATCTCGTTTAAATCAGAACCTGAAATCTACCAAGCTTCATCAAATTCTCAAATGACGCATTTTAGACACATTTGAGTCATTTCATTTCACAGTTCTATGACACTATCTCTATGGATTCAGAGCTACGCTGTAACCATGATGATTGCAGGTAAGATTTCCAAGATATTTAAGGGTGCATTTGATCTCAATGTGCACTACAGTTGTAGACAATTTTGTACACTTTATCTTGTAATGTGTAACAATCTATGCAATAGGATGATAGATTGCATGTGCACCTACTAGACTCGTAGGATGAATGATATCTGCTGTAGGTTGCGTGCTTATCGATGGCAAACTGGGTATCCTCATGGATAGAAACCTCCCTATGCATCAAATGAACTTTAAGTTGTGTGCGCAATGTGTGTACGCCCACACGGTCAAAATGGATATGTATGCCACACTCATACACACACATACACATACACACACACACACACACACACACACACACAAACATTCAATACAAATACAACATCTTATCATCACATGAAATGTATATATATATATTAAGGTTTCAATGATTTGTTCCAGTACACGTGCCATCAGCCTTCTACAGAACACGGGGAGAGCTGCTGCCTTGCTCTGATGTGTATATCTCCAACATTGCTCAAGGCGAGGAATTATTTCATGTCTGTTGCATTTAGAATTGCATATACGCCCAGCATCGAGCAGCTCATCAGGGCTATTTGCAGTAACATGTTGTGGAATCAAACAAGAAGAGCATATACACAAGACTACGTCGTTGTGCTTATTGATTTGGGAATCGTGATAAATACAGAACCTATGACATGCAAGTGGAACGGTGCCTTATTTTGCAAGAAAAAAAAAAGACCTTTGGACCATCTTTCAGCGCACGGCACATGATCGTCCGCATGATGCTGCATTCCCTGAAATAGGGTACATCTTCCGTCGAGAGTGTATTCTACCTGTTGTTCAGATTGGAGCAGGCTTGTATATTCATAACGGGAGATGTGCAGCATCTGTTGTATGTCCCATGCATATACAGGTCTATATGAAATTCATAGTTACATGTTTAGGCAGTCAAGATACAGACGATACATGCAACAATTATTGTAATATCACCTGCTACCCCCCATATATATCATAACATGAAAAAAAAGGACGTCAATGCAATGCCATATAATAAGCCCACTCGTTTTTGCCTCATTTTCCTTGCTCTTTCTCCTCTCTTTCCTTTCTTCTCAACGATATCCCACTTATTCTTGGTTCAACACCGGAATGTCCACAAATTCATCATCTCAGCAAACCACCACGCAATTGGAAACCACGCCGCGAGTATATTATGAACATTATATGACGGCACAACCCAACTATGATCTTTACCCGAGTCTTTCTCGTAGATTAGGGAATGGTTATGTCCACCGTCCTATTCGAAGACCCAAGAAGCAACAACAAACAAACTTCATCTCAATACATGGTACAACATCTCGACGTTCGTATAATGTAGATCAAGATCCCTTATGGCAGCCAATACCGCAAATGCCACAAGAAACCCCTTCCTGGGATCTCTATCCTGCTATACTACGTAATGTATGTGCATATAACTATTCCAATATTACCAAAAATGATGGGTGAATTTATGCTAACTTTTTGTGTCGTACAAATAGGTTGAAAACTATGGCACAGACCAAATGAGACAAAGACTTCGTGCTATGGAAGCTACGGTTAATCTTTGATTGCATTTCCCAAATATTCCCCCCCATCACCATCATCTATTATTACTCATATCACCTTCATCGCTCAGTAGTATTGTTTTATTCAAGCATTAAAAATACATGAAATAAATTTATTGGAAATATACAACGAGTTTTAAGCGTGGATGGATATGTTACAATGTGTGCTGCTTGGTTTGCTTCTTTTTCGGCTTCTTTAGGCTCGACCTAATGTATAAGTTTCTGAAGTCTTCATCTGGCTCTTGGATACCAGGGATTTTCTATTCGATTTTTTCAGTAAATCTGGTAGAACCCATCCTTTCTGCTTGTAACTTAGATGAGATGTCGTTGCGGTTGTGTCGCAATAGCTGGTTTCATCAGGACTCAAGTAGGCGCCATCACGGTAGATGCTTTCGTAGTAGCGACGATCATGCGATTCGAATTGAGACTGTGATACACGTCGTCTTGTGTATTTGTCAACTTTGTAGTAGTCGTAACTGCTTTTGATTTTGTCGAGTAATCCCATCAAATATTATAATTCAAGGAAAAAAAACGAGAAATTGAAGGATAAAAATTGTTCATGTCATTTTATGTGAAGGGTTGAAGCGGAATACGGAAAAACGATTGTCGATCTTTACTATGGATTTAGGATAAATGTATATTTCAATCCTTGACACAGTCGCCAAACTTGTCCAATCATATTGGTAGAGTCGTGTTTGTTTCTGCCTCTTTATAGCACAACTACGTATCATCGAAAGAAATGAGCAATGTTTATTGTTTCCTTTTATATAGATCCAAATCCTACTGATCCGTAATAAAATTTCGTTTTTCCAGGTTTGTAATCAGGCAAAACCTACCGTAAACAGCCTGCAACTGTGCATTTGGCTCTTCTACAAAATCTCATGTTGGCATTGGCGGTAACAACTCATACGAGTGAGTAGCATACTTGTATTGCTTCTTACTGCTCAAAACTATGCGAAGCGCAGCGAAATCTGGACATATTTGGGCCGTATTTTCTCATGTTAGAGGCTGTTCCAGAGTGCCAGAATAGTATCAAACCATTGCTTTCATCTAGCACTAACTTCCTGCCACCCTTGCTCAACTTTTTGGGGACCAAAAAAAAATATGGCCAAAAATTGACCAAAAAGCATGAGGTATCCCTCATGGTTTTCATCGAAAATCAAACAATCGCATTTTTTTTTTTTTTTTTTACCTTGAAGATGATGACTTTTACTATGGTATGTATTACATCAAAATGTTGCTATCGATCCAAAGCAACCCTTGAAACGTCGTTTGTGTATCTTTTATATGTAAGTTTTTGACATTTTTGCTAGAAACCTCATTTCATATTTTTTGATATTGCTCGATGCGTTTATTATAAACATCTGCCATAAGCACCATCATTCGATGCGCCTTGAAAAGCACTCCAGAAATGCATTAGAAAGTATAAGATGATCATCGCATCTAATATAGTCCAATTCTGCAAAATAGATGAATCAAGTCGTTTTTGGATCAAAATCTGTCCAATCTGGAATAGACGTTAAGCGAGAATTCAATTGATTTTGAGTGCTTCTGATATCAATGTAATCTACGATCTTGAAGCTAATATAAAGAGGATTGCAATTTGAAAAAAAGTATTATAGTAGCTTATTCTCTCTACTTTTGCCTGATTCTGAAGCACATTTTGTTTCTGACACTCGGATTAATCATTGTTTATTACATATTCAAATAAATGGCCTAATATGAAACGCAAACTTTCTTGCTATTCAAAATTGCAAATGGCACTTGAGGTTTGATGTACTGTACACTGAGATACCACTACTAGGCTATACTATAGCAGCCACTAAGGCAATGCTATAATACCATATACGCTTGGGAACCTAATGCCAAATGTCCATTTTATTAAAGTGTAAGGGCCATCACATCTCCTGTTACTAGGAATTTTTAGCAAATAGATGGCAATACTAATTATGAAATACATGTGAGGTTTCTACTGAGCACTAACGAAGACAGACAACTGGTTTATACATACACACTTTTTTAAAAATCATGCAAATACTGTATTTTGAGGCGGCGTCATGTCACCCAAGTGTTCTACAGGCCCAAAAGCAGCGGATCAAGATTGCCTTTTACTTGGATACACATTGTAAAATATAGCTTCAAATGGGTTTGCTTGCACTACTACCAATATGCTCACTCTAATTGAACGATGACTTTTTGTTTGTTTGTTTTCCGTGCAACTTGCCTACATTCTTTTCAAAGAAGTAAGAGCATATCCTGTTGGTGACAGTAGCACCAGAACTTTGACAGCTCTGCTTGTACATATAAAATAGTGAATACATGTAATTTATATACTGCAATCACTGCAAAACTATACTGATAAAGAACCCGTTATTGTTTACATTTTGCTCGAACTTTTCAAATCCAAAGCGAATCAAATTGTTCACTTTCCGTTATCAACCGAATACAAGATGTAAATGTAAACAAGCTGACTGTGTTTAATCAATAAACGAAATAAACCATATGAGTTTATATCATATCTTGTGTGTATACAGTAGTAATAATGCATATCATATTGTAGGGCAGTTGAAGGCGATTCCAATGGTATTAGTTGCATTGTCTCTGGATGCCAGTAGCGTTCAGAATTGCGTTTGAAGTGTTTTTTGCGTGTCTCCTTAAATTGTTGCTACTGTAATCAAGGTATAAAAGGTAGAAGATTTCTCTCTTTATCTCACGTCCTTTCTTTATCTTTTTCTTCATCTTTTTTTTTTTTTTCTCTCAAAAACAATAGACGCTACTAGAAGACTGGTGATCATGTAAGTATATTTGTCTTGTCTGCACATAACGGATGGTAACATGCTCTGAATCAGGGTGGTTCACAATACAAGGCTTATGGTATTTCAAGACTGGTTCTATTCTACTTGACGGCTTTCTTTGGATACTTTTGGTTCTCTCTGGTTCTCTTTGGATACTTTTGGTTCTCTCTGGTTCTCTCTGGTTCTCTCTGGTTCTCTCTGGTTCTCTCTGGTCCTAGTATATAGATATTTATATTTATTTGGTCATATTCTTTCGCATGGGGGATTTTTAAGGGCACACTCTGAGGTTTTCAAGTCTTTGGTACTTTGTCTTTTGAGAGTTTCGTGTCTTTGGTGTGAGGGTTTCTGTAGTAAGTCTTCTGTAATAAGTTTTCTGTAGTAAGTCTTCTGTAATAAGTCTTCTGTAGTAAGTCTTCTGTAATAAGTCTTCTGTAATAAGTCTTCTGTGTTGTCATGTGTTTCCCTTCCCCCATGCCTACTTTCAATTTTTGGGTTGAGATTGGTCTCCACCTTCTCGTGGTTCAACCTGTAAGCTTTTTGTAAAAGCAACCAAGAGAGACCATTATTTTTACAATAAATAAAATGAAAAACTATACAATACACATTAAATGCGTGTGCCTGATATGAGTACACATTAAACATTGCTTATTTTATATCAATAAAATCTTGTATTTGTCCAGGAAATTATAAATGTCGATATGAGATGCAAAGGGTATAAGTTTACTGCTATGGAAATCAATAATTCGGATTGGATGTATTAGCTGCTTTTGATAAGCTCTTTGGATCCGAAGGAGGCAGCTTATCTTGCCATGCAGATATAAGTACATCAAAGCCTAAGCTCGCATATGTAGGTGTTGGGGACTATGCACGCTGTAGTTTTGCCTCATGTCAAACATGAGTCTTTGCGTCTATGTTGGCTGGGCTTGTTCTGGTACGCTGAATGATGCTACAGCCAAGGATGACCTGGCTAAATGGCTGTATCTTTGTATATTTCGTTGTCATATATTTCATTTCAACAAAATCCTGGTTACCATGGACGGATGGAGACGGCGAGCATATTGATATGTCAGACAATGATTACATGGCTCGCTTGACTCCATTTTACTTTGGATGGAAGTGGCCTTCAACGATCTGATACACGCATTACCCTTTATTACTCGATTGTGCGCAAAACACAGCGTATTTTAGATGCATTTGAGCCGTGATTTCTTGTGTTAAAGGCCGTTTTAGGCCGTCAGAATAGTATCAAACCATTGCTTTCATCTAGCACTAACTTCCTGCCACCCTTGCTCAACTTTTTGGGGACCAAAAAGCAAGAGGTATCCCTCATGGTTTTCATCGAAAATCAAACAATCGCATTTTTTTTTTTTTTACCTGAAGATGATGACTTTTACTATGGTATGTATTACATCAAAATGTTGCTATCGATCCAAAGCAACCCTTGAAACGTCGTTTGTGTATCTTTTATATGTTAAATTTCGACTTTTTGGCTAGAAACCTCATTTCATATTTTCATAAATTGTTCAATAAGTTTGTTCAAAACATCTATCTTACTTAGCATCATTGGATACGCCTTAAAAAACACTCCAAGAAAGCTTAAAGAAGCATTTTTTTTTTGTAGGGGAGACGAGCTCCAGGTTTTATTTAAAGTCCTTTAAATGTCATACTGAGGGATAGAAAAGACTGTTGGTGGGCCCAATGTCTGCAATGAAGGGGATTAAGATATTTTTGAACTAAGTTGGGAAAGAAATCTACTACTAATAAGGTGCGACACCTAGAGCCAATACAGTCTTGCGGAAATCGTCAAAATATAGATAATGGATAAGAATACAAAACACCAAACGAGGACATCAGTACTAGGTCAAAAAATCAGACAACTTGCGTTCATCAGGATTTGAGCCGGGGATCCTCCCGTTGGCATACGGGAGTTCTACCACTTCGCCCTACCACCAGGGACAGCTTAAAGAAGCATTTTTTTTTTGTAGGGGAGTCGAGCTCCAGGTTTTATTTAAAGTCCTTAAAATGTCATGCTGAGGGAAAGAAAAGACTGTTGGTGGGCCCAATGTCTGCAATGAAGGGGAATAAGATATTTTGAACTAAGTTGGGAAAGAAATCTACTACTAATAAGGTGCGAAAACCTAGAGCCAATGCAATCTTGCGGAAATCGTCAAAAATAGATAATGGATAAGAATACAAAACACCAAACGAGGACATCAGTACTAGGTCAAAAAATCAAACAACTTGCGTTCACCAGGATTTGAACCGGGATCCTCCCGTTGGCATACGGGAGTTCTACCACTTCGCCCTACCACCAGGGGCACTAAAAGAAGCATGGCGTGATCAGTATATTTTATATAGTCGAATCTGCCAAAATAGTTCGATTGAGTCGTAAAACGGCAAAGTTTGACCAATCTTGGACAATACTTTTTATCTGAGTTTCAATGTATTTTGGCGACTGGCAACAATCAATGCCATGCTTATCATGATGATTCAAGATACTTTCGAGGGCTCATGAGAAGCGAATTGCGAACTAAACAGCATTGTAAATTTGCCTTATTACCCTGTTTCAATGTCTTTTCGAATTTGTTGAGCCAAAGCGTCCATTCAAATGTCGCGAATTGCTCATTCAAATGCGAAATGCAAAATCGTCACCTATCTTTATAAAAAAGTGCATTTTGACACTTACTACAATTGTAGTATTATTATACAGAAACATGTTTCTGTTTGAGTGGATGTAAATTCGAAACGCAATTGCATTCCATTAATCTAGTCAACTGACGAATATTGAAATGGATCCAAAGTTCTAGCCATTTGCTTGTTTAAAACAATGAAACTGGAAATGTAAAGAAGGAATAATGAAATGTATTCTGAAGAAGATTATCATCATATCATCAGGTAGAAAATCTTTCCAAAATAGGTTATAACACTTACCTTGGAAGCGGGGAAATACAGCCGTTTCTGGTTTTTCGATTTTTCTAATTACTTCGCCTTGCATTGTATGTCAAAGTGGTTTTTGCCCTATGGTAGTTTTATTGCAGCTACTACCTGAATTCAGATATTTATACTCTAATCATGGAACATACGGGAGGTATATCCAGGACAGGAGATTAGTGACATTTTTTTTAGATGGGTACAAATTAGTTGTGCTATCAGTGCTTCCACTTGAAAGAAGCTTGAGAATGCAATCGAACGCTCGTGAAAATGCACACATTGGCACCTTTCAGGTAGTTGTATACTTGATTAATAGCCATCCCATTGGAGAGATTTGCTGAGCGGAAGAGGAAAGACCCAGAGTTACACTCATTGAGGCACAATTCGACCTAATCAAGATAATGATATTATATAATAAAAGAAGTACTCGAACCATCGTCGCACCAGTGTTGGCATTACTTGTCTGAAGAGGGCATTTGGCAATTTACAAAATAAACATTATTGGATCTTGTTTTCATTTCAATTGATGATAGGTCCTCCTAAGTTTCCAAATGTTCGTACAGTAAGGTCAATGCTACATATGCCTGTAGATATTCATTACAGAATTATTTCTTATAAAAAGACAATAAATCTGCGCCAGTGTTTTCTTCATTATTATTTATCAAATATTGATCGCAACTCACTCTCACAACAAGATTCACATATACTGTACGATGACACACCATTTTATCTCTCGCATCTCTTTTATCGTAGCTTTGGCTGCTATGATCTGTAACATGGTATTTGTTGCTCCTATTGACAAGCGCAGCATCTCCTCCTGCTACAAGTCGGCTAAACTGACTCAATATTGGATTCCCAAAGAAGGTGATGCCGACATGAGTAACAATGGTCAAAGCGTCACTCTAGATGGCTCTAAATCAAAAACTCTCCAAACAAAAGATGGCATTACAATTGCCAAGGTATCTGAAACTACCTATGACAAATTTCAGATGGAAGGTACTGGCTTGCTTCAATCTGGAAAGATGGTCAACTTGGGTGAGAGCACCAGCGTATTCATGGAATTGGATCGCTCTTCTACTCCATACGGTATTGGTCACACAGGTGAGGGCTTAAATCCTTGGGTCAGTGTTGCTTCCAATGACATTGCTACTGGTACCACGTTGTATGTCAAGGAAATGGACGGCTTGGTGTTGCCCGGTGGAAAAACTCATAATGGTTGCGTCCGTGTTGATGACCAAGGATGGGGTTTGGGTAATTGCCATATCGACTTTTTCGTGCTCCAATTCAGTGCCTACCAAGAGTTGGTCAAAGAGCTCCCCTCTACTGTAACGGTAACTGAAACGTCCTGTACAATCAAGGATTATGTTACCACTGGCGTCAAGAAGTGGGCTGTGCTCTAACTTGTATATACTTTCAATTGAACAATGTTAGCGTTGATCGCTATGCTGATTCTTCTATATAAAAGCTTTTCATTATTTACTTTGTTCATTGATTGAACAACTTATTTATCTTGTCTATTTATTTTATTCAATAAACTAATACTTCTATGCAAAGCCTACAGTTCAGTCTAAATAATGATTCCTGTAATTTAGTTGCTATGTTACAGTACTTGTTTGCAGTATGGACCTATTCTGCCCCTTGGCAGAAGTAAAACCTTGTCTTGAATGTCGATATGACAGTTCAAAGCGCAATCGGTGCCTTATTTAGTAAAAATAAGCTTACGAAATGAACAATTTACATCCCAAACACAGTTGTGGAGGCATTCTATTTGCTTCCAGAATATACCATTTGTCTGTAATGCACTCTATCTAAAAGAACTCATCAGCATTACTGTATTTCCGTCGTCAATCAATTTCTATTTGAATAGTTTTGTTTTATTGAATAGTTTGTTATCTGAATAGTTTTTTTTATCTAATTAGTTTATTGTTTGAATAGTTTTATATGAATATTGTTATGTGGTTGTTGTGATTTGGATATTTTATATGAATATTGTTATATGCCCTAATTATTGTGATTTCGATGTTTTATATTATTTTTAACAGGCAAAATTTTAACTTACCTTAGTTGGGCATCTATTCATTGCCCATCTAGTTCAACACAAATCAATGAGTAGTTAGAATGAGCTGTTATAGCTAATATTTTTTCTATTACAGTATCATCAAAAGCGCCATTATTCATTGGTAAAAGCTTGTAATCCTCTTGGATTAAGCAAAATGCGACATCAGGAAGCACTGTTTGACGCAAGAAATCAAAATGGCAAGTGGTGTTCTTTATGCTAGAAGTCCAAGGAGTTGCTACTAGTCTGGCAATGCTTAGTCGTCGAGTACCTACCTTGACAATGGTTTCCGCGCCATCTCCTTCATAGCAACCCGGCTAGAGTTCAATATACAATCATTAGATAATTGTTAGATGGCTCTACAGTATTCAAACTTACAATGTACAAGTCAGTGCGTCTTGTTGCAAGGGCCATACGAGCAAATGTGGGCTGGAAACCGTCTTCCCTTAAGTCATCCAAAAATGCCTGGAGCAATACCCTTGAATCTAAAAGAGCCAGGATCTACATTTCTTGAACGTCTTTGAAAGCAATAATATCTCTGACATTATTTTCAAAAGCGTTAAGCTTCATCTTCCTTAGTAAGCTAGATGAAAGTGCAGGACAGCCATTGTTTTTCAATCCAACATCTAATTCAAATCGAACATGGAGACGACAGAACTCTTGGTTTGCCAATGCTTCCAGTTCTCTAAGCCTCTTCTTTGTCTGCTTGCCCTATGTCAATAAACGTTATTGCTTTCATGAATATCGAAAGTTTGTAGTGGCATTTTATTGAGCGTGCTATGAGAGAGAAAACGCGTGGAGAGCAACGCGTCAGAAATCTAATTCGATATGACTTTCAAATTAACCATCCGTCTTATTTCATCCGTCTTATTTCATTCGTCTTATTTCATCCGTCTTATTTCATCCGTCTTATTTCATCCGTCTTATTTCATCCGTCTTACCATCCGTCTTATTTTTAAATGAACATTACAAGGGATGCAGCCCTCTGCATGTATTTTGATGAGGAACACACGAACGAGAATATCAAAAAATGCAAAGAACGTATTGAAAAGTGGGGCAATGTCGAGATATGCTACAATACCTCCCCAAAGGAACCAATTGTTGTTTTGAAACAACGAATTCTTGGTGATCCCTTTACATACAGAAAATACCGAGAATCTCAGCAATTAAGCTTAGTTGAACAAGTCGAAAAAAGAAAGAGATTTGAATTAGGTACGTTGAGTACGTTGAAAAGAATAACTTACTTTTGATTTTTAACTTTTAATTTTCTTTTAGAAACAGATGCACAACTAAAGCTTTTTTTAAATGAAGTGTTTTGCTATGAAGATCCTAATAATTCCAAGGCCTACAAAATTAAATCGGTTGCAACAAAGGAAATATTTGAAACTATCCAACTATATACATCTCTCTTCAATCAACGAACTGCGCAGGCTTTTGCAAAGTGGTGCTCAATCCACAGCGTATCATTTATAAAAGCAAAGCCAGACAGAAATTCAAATAGTAGAAAAAGACAGCTTTATATATTAGATGACACTTATTATGGTAAGCCTAAGCAATAGTATAAGCGAAATACATAACTAACATGCTTCTCCATAGACAATTTGTTGGAAGAAATATGCAGTTATTTGCCAAGATACAAAGCATCCATTTTAAATTTGAAAAAAAACGATTACGAAATCATCGGCTATGTACGCAAGTCCCCATCTGACGTGGATCCAGAAACAAGGCTGAAACTCTTACAAAAAATGGTTGACAATCTGCTTGACCGCTCCCTTGTTGATAAAGTTTACGTTTCAGTATCTAGTCTTGCATCTTCGCCGTTTAACGAAAGGGACTTGAATACATCTGACGAAATTATGAAAAAACTCAAACATGTAACTGGAAATACTCCAGGTAAAGCAATACTACAACATATAGACTGAAAACCCCACCACTAACTTTCTATTTGATTCACGGTAGATATGTTAGAGTATCTTCAATCTATTGATCATAATATTTGCTTGGCTTCGATCGACTTTGCTGGGATTTCTTCACGTTCCCATCTCGTAAAAGATTTGCTGGAAGAGTGCCCTGTTATAAAGAAAATAGCTATTGAAACTTTTATTTCTGATAACGAAATCCTTCTTCTGGACTCTCAACGTCTGTTGTCAGATAATCAACTACTTGAAAAATTTGATTGTAGAAAAAAGCTAATTCAACGATCAAAATAATGGAATAATATAATACATGATTTTAATAAAAACAGTTAGGAGACTTTGTGATGCTATTAAATAGTAAAAAAAAAAAAAAAAAAAAAAAAAAAAAAAAAACGTTCTGATTGTTTTAAAGACGTTCATTATACATATGGTGATCTAGCTTTGTTATAGCCATACAGTCCGTTCTTGATATAGTCGAACCGTGGGGGATTGCCACAATTGTTGACTAAGGCTGTTCCTATGAAAAAGAGGTCTGTATTAAATTGAGCTACGCTCATATTTATTTCAACTTAGTGAGTAACCTAGAACAATCCCTGATGCTTCGTGAAACTAGAACACTGCTATCTGTAACTATTAAACTAAATTTTAGTAGGCCTCCTGACTCTAAAGAGTAGATTATAGCTAAGACTTAGAGAGGATGACATATGTCAATATTGTATTAGTCAAGTAGTAGTCTATTTCTAGTATCTAAATATGATAAAGAACATTTACTTCCAGAAATCAAGGACGTAATAGCAATAGGAAATTGTATTTTTATAAATAGTGGTAGTTTTTATATCATAATAAAGACAAACTATAAACAATCTCAAAGCAAATCACTTATCTTTATTGCTATTATTATTTTGTTTCTCTTTCTTGTCGTAAAATACAAGATAAATTCAGACGATAAAGAATCGAAAGTAGTTCTATAACAAAATTAAGGAATGGGAATATTAGCTGGATACAAACAATATAAATGAGGGCATTCACGAATCTTCCTTTTTGCCACTAAGATTGGTTGCCTTGGATCTGTGTTATAGCAAATGTCTACAACACCGTAATCTTCGACTACTTTTTTGTATTTCATAGCATTTTCTTCAGTGAATTCGACATAGAAAAACATACAAATTGCTTGGTCTTTCGATATTTCCATTTTGGTGAAACAAAGTGATGATAGTTGATATAGCAATTAAAATATATAAAAAAAATAGATGGTATGGCTAAAAACTAGACGGATGAAATAAGACGGATGAAATAAGACGGATGAAGAAATGGATGAAATAAGACGGATGAAAAAATGGATGAAATAAGACGGATGGTAAGACGGATGGTAAGACGGATGGCAAGACGGATGGCAAGACGGATGAAATAAGACGGATAGTAAGACGGATGGTAAGACGGATGAAATAAGACGGTTAGTAAGACGGATAATAAGACGGGTGGTAAGACGGATGAAATAAGACGGATAGTAAGACGGATGAAATAAGACGGATAGTAAGACGGATGGCAAGACGGATAGTAAGACGGATGGTAAGACGGATGGTAAGACGGATGGTAAGACGGATGGCAAGACGGATGGTAAGACGGATGGTAAGACGGATGAAATAAGACGGATGGTAAGACGGATGGTAAGACGGATGGCAAGACGGATGGCAAGACGGATGAAATAAGACGGATAGTAAGACGGATAGTAAGACGGATAATAAGACGGATGAAATAAGACGGATAGTAAGACGGATGAAATAAGACGGATAGTAAGACGGATGAAATAAGACGGTTAGTAAGACGGATGGCAAGACGGATGAAATAAGACGGTTAGTAAGACGGATGGCAAGACGGATGAAATAAGACGGATGGTAAGACGGATGGTAAGACGGATGGCAAGACGGATGGTAAGACGGATGGTAAGACGGATGAAATAAGACGGATGGTAAGACGGATGGCAAGACGGATGGCAAGACGGATGAAATAAGACGGATAGTAAGACGGATAGTAAGACGGATAGTA
This sequence comes from Mucor velutinosus, assembly GCF_035048745.1. Lineage (NCBI taxonomy): Eukaryota > Fungi > Mucoromycota > Mucoromycetes > Mucorales > Mucoraceae > Mucor > Mucor velutinosus. The sequence continues at coordinate 970,591 of NW_027041908.1, forward strand.
AGACGGGTGGTAAGACGGATGGCAAGACGGATAGTAAGACGGATGAAATAAGACGGATAGTAAGACGGATGAAATAAGACGGATAGTAAGACGGATGAAATAAGACGGATAGTAAGACGGATGAAATAAGACGGATAGTAAGACGGATGGTAAGACGGATGGCAAGACGGATGAAATAAGACGGATGGTAAGACGGATGGTAAGACGGATAGTAAGACGGATGAAATAAGACGGATAGTAAGACGGATGAAATAAGACGGATGAAATAAGACGGATAATAAGACGGATGAAATAAGACGGATAGTAAGACGGATGAAATAAGACGGATAGTAAGACGGATGAAATAAGACGGATAATAAGACGGATGAAATAAGACGGATAGTAAGACGGATGAAATAAGACGGATAGTAAGACGGATGAAATAAGACGGATGAAATAAGACGGATGAAATAAGACGGATAGTAAGACGGATGAAATAAGACGGATAGTAAGACGGATGAAATAAGACGGATGAAATAAGACGGATGAAATAAGACGGATAGTAAGACGGATGGCAAGACGGATAGTAAGACGGATAGTAAGACGGATAGTAAGACGGATAGTAAGACGGATAGTAAGACGGATAGTAAGACGGATGAAATAAGACGGTTACACTGTGACTAAAAAAGATTCAAATTTATCTGAATATATTGAAATATCCTAAAAATGTCTTAATCACTCTGAATTTGTCCAAATCCCTTTGGAAATATTCAGATAAATTCATGCAGATGAAAATTAATAAATTAAGCTTAGAGAAATTTGGAGAAATTTAGAAAAATTTAGATATTATTCAGCGATTTTTTTTACCACGGAACGATCTTCATCAGAAAAGCGAGTAGTCATCGCTACGCCGTTTTTATTTCTTATTTGTCAACTGCTTGAGATTTTTTCTTGTAAGGGAGTCGTGCTCCATTTTTTATTTAGAGGTCTCTGAATGTCATAATAGGATAGGAAGAAGAAAGAAAGAAGATATATTATTACAGAGCAACAATAGAAAGGAAACAATATTAACTAGATATTATTATTAGGAATGGATTTTCAGCTTTGCATGCGACCGGGCAAAAGAATGAGCATTAAGATATAGAACAGTGGGATGGCTAGTAATTTGGAAGGATGTACGAACATCAGTAAGTTTGAGAGAAAGGGGACCATGATGTTGGCGTATATTTATTTTATGCAAAGTCAAATATAGAATCATCATTGTATACTTTCAAACCAATTCTTTTCATATCAGGCCAAACAAAGAAGAGCTTCCCAGATATGGCAGACTTCAGAACTGCAACTGAAGACAAAATATCATCGACAGCTATTATATCCAGATCCCATGCACCATTAGAAGTATCCGAGTTGGCATTGTCAAGGAAACATTCAGGGATGCCGGACGTTGATACCGTTACGTTCTGATAGACTTGGCAAACGGCTAGAGCATGTGTTGCACCAGAGAAGTTGTGCTCAAAAATGAGCAACACCTTTACCAGCAATGGTACCCAACTGCGGCGAGCACCATTGACCAGGGCATGGTCTGACAGCTTCTTCTTTCTACTTGGTGGATCGAAAGTAGAGTCGATCGTGATGTTGTTGCCAAGTCGTAGTGAGGTAGCGCACTTGATCTGCGGTTTGACACGAGCAGTGTTGTAATATTTGCACAACATAGAAGTAATAGACGGTGACAGCTTGATGTCGCCCATATTCAATGATTTTGAGAAGGTGATGGCAGTATCCGTCGAACTGTCAAATGCAATTGTCCTTCTTTTTTCATAGCTGTTACATGCAATATCCAGCATGATATTTTCCGCTTGTTTTGCGACTTGACTACAGCCATGGATCCTCTTCTTGATCATTTGGATCCTTCTCTCCAAAACACGGCAACTGTACTGAGGCATGGGGCCTATCTTTCGAATCACCATCGTGATATGCTCCAAATAATGTTCGCTGATTGGAAAGAATTTTGCTGAGATGTGAAGACGAAGAAATTGGTGCCACTTGGTGACTAGTTCCTCCAATTTTTGTATCTCGCTCTCAGATATATCCTGCTGCAAGCATACTAAGCAAATCAGAGATATTGTACGTAGGGCTTCCTTGGCAGCTTCAGAGACAGTAGGATCCAAATGGCATAAATCAAGGTGGTCGATAAGAACTGTGGGCACAAAGTACTTCAGGAACACCAACCAATCTACTCCTCGAGCTGTCCCTCCCTTGCTGAAGACATCCATGAAATTGCCTTCGAAGATCAAAGGTGATGTGCTTGCAAGTTGGTTCAAGCAAATGCTGATCTTCTCTATTTGTCGCGGCTTCAAGCGAAGAATCGATTCCTTGTCCGTAACCATTTTCTTGATTCTTGGTCCCATGTTTTGTCCAAACAAATGAAATTCATCCAAGCCCACAAACGTTGGATCAATGAATGATGGCAGGTTTCGAAACAAAGAAGGCCTCTCGATACCAAGTTCTAGTGCACTGGATTTGTATTCTTCAATTGTTAGCAATCGTAGTGGTCGATCTTCATCATTAGCTGCTAGTTGAAAAGAAATAACACCATTTTTGCTGATGCCAATGATCGTACAAAAACGGCAGCCTTGAAGCGACGTATGGGATGCGAGGAAATTGAGTTCGCTGACGCTGGGGATATCACCAAAGGATCCCATGAGGTGAATTTTGAGCGAGATACTTGTTGAGTTGTTTCTCTGCACTTGTAGTCCATCACGAGCCAATTTTTCCAATTCGTTGACAAGGTATTGAAGGTAACTGTCTAATCTCTTGGTGTTTGGGTTAATGGCGAAATCAATCAGGAACTCCATTTTGTATCTATAGGCAGAAGGAAGGTTCAAGATTTGTAGCATGACCAAGTTCAACTTTGCACCGCCTTTTTTGTGTGATTGGAATCCATCTACGTACAGGGACAGACCAATGTCGTATCTGTTGTCGAATAGATGCTTGTTGTTCACTAAATTTTGCATTGTATCGCCCTTGAACCTTGCTCTGATGGATGAATCCTCGTCATCAAGCACTCTGATGAAGTTTGGATTTTCGAACAACGTGGCAAGTTGTGGACCGATTGGTAGCATCTTGATGGTTCTTCTGGGGCTACCATCAATATCGAATCTCTTTTCAAAGCACACTGGACATTCGTCCCCATCCTCTGGTTGAAAGGCATAGCAATACCTGATGCACACATCGACTGTATAAGGTGCAAAAGAAGTAGCCCTTTTCCTAGCAGAGCTGGCCTTGAATGTTGAGACTATAGGCGTTGCAACTTATCATAGTAGATGTTAGCGCTTTGAAACAACCAACTTTGTTATGGTTACTTACAAGGATACGTTTGGTTGTGCCATTGAACAAGCCTTCGGATGCTTGAGTTTGTCAAGCTCTCTTCCCTGAAGATCTTGTGGATTTCAGTATTTTTAGCATCCAGTGGTGGTAATGCCTCGCAACTGTCAGACATCTGATTGTCACTATAGTTAGCGCCGAGTCCATCAGAGTCTCCAAAGTCATATCCGCCATCGCTACCAGGTTCACCATCGCTGTTTTCTTGCTGACTATTTCTTTCAATGTAAGATCCAGCCTGAGTATCATGTTCAGTTCTTGCTTTCTTTCTTGACACTGATTAGTCTCCAGGTTGTGCAAGTCTACAGTTGTTGTGTCATTTGAAGAGTGCCAAAGTTTATGCTGTTTTTCATGTCTATTGCGAATTCTTCGACAACACTGGGCACAAAAAAATGGCATCGTAAATAATATTAGAAATGAAGGTTAAACACAAATCTGTCTGGATTGTCTTTTATGCTCCTTATATTGCATGCGTTTCAATCATACAGATTGAAACGCATCCAATATTGAACATAGAATACACTTTGATTGGTATTGAATAGCCATGTGAATATCTATAGTGAAATCTAATAGTTCACATTGCATGCGTTTCAATCTGCATGATTGAAACATCAATGTCTGTGATAGCGGGTGCTATTAATTATTGGAAACATTACTAGACCAGTTTTTCTCTGTCTTTCATAGATTGTTACGCATTTATCGCAATTGATACAACCATATCAAAGCACTGCTCTATTTTACACTTTACACTAATCACTTATTCAAAAATGGATCAAGCACAACAACTATTCTTACAAAGATTGGAGAACATTGAACAGGAGTTGTCCAATCTTAGCAAACAGGTCAAGGAATGTAATGACAACCAGACCGAAGTAAAAGCTATGCTGCAGCATATTGTTCAACAATCTACCTCTTCGAGCACGGCCAATGTTGCGAGACTAGATGGAGTGATATGCCGTCCAAGCAAAGCAGACAACAAACATCTGGAGGAGCTTTCTGTTGAGCTATGCATCAACGTCCTTGAGGAGCATTGATTAGGTGGGGAAAACCTTGATGGCAAGAAGGTCTGGGAGCTTGTCAAAGATGCAGCATACAACCAGGCAAAGAAAGCTGATAGGCAGTTCCCAAATATCACTTTTAGCAAGCTGGACAACAGGTTTCAAGCCTTGTTAATCAAGACCGTCATTAACGATGTAGCCAAAAAGGGCGTTGACATCTCTGGGCTCTTCAAAGATTGGTTGCCGCAGTTTGCTGTCTCCAAATCATTGTCTGGCATAATCGATTACAAATACAATGCCAGGCCAAGCAATGACACCGCAACTCACGAAACCCAATTCGATGATGATCTGGTATTTTCTGAGGGATGATCCCAAGCGCAATCCGAAGAAGATTCTGTCGACGATGACGAAAATTCGATTGTAGACAAGATCAATTTTCATGTTTCTCGAAATACTGGATCACAAAAGTAAATGCTGCATAGAGAAAAGTACTCTTTGATACTAATCGTAGTATTATAGAAGAATCAGCACGCAACATATGCCTCTAGTAGAACAAGTAATTAAGTTTTCATAGATATAGCGCAGTAACTCACATTTCTTTTCCATTTTATAATGTGCACTATCACTATAGCCAATGCTGCCATCTCCAGTATCAAACAAATCAAAGGCAAAGGAATATGAACAGCACAGAAGATATTCATCACCAGAAACGCAAGATTTGCAAAGACAGTAAGTTTCTCATCATCACCGGGAGTTAGCCATTTTATGCTGATATTCTCTCTATCTCTTATATTGTAGAAACATAAAGGTAATCGTAAGGCATTGATATCATAGATGGAGCTACTTATCTTTGTGTATTAGGGACCCAACAATAAGAGAGTGCGCAAGTCGTAAGGAATTCTGATCTCTATGCTTATTCTGATTAGGCTACGCTTTGTTGTTACTGCCCGTAATGTAATATCATCATGTTTCTCTGTAGTAGTAGCGCAATTATTATATGTCAAGAAATAAACAATGGTTTCTATTATAATAGCACTAAATGCTATTATATTTCTGATTTATTTTTTTATGAATATTTTGCAAACCACCCTAAACTGCATGAATTTTTCTGAATTTTCCAGAATGAATTTCTCTGAATTTCTCTGAATTTTTCTGAATTAAGTGAGCACTTTTCCGAATTTCTCTGAATGCCATTCAGAAATATTTCGACAAATTTTTCGTAAAGTGGTAGTTTTCCGAAAAATGGATTCAGAAATATTCAGCAATATTCAGATCTTTTTTAGTCACAGTGTTAGTAAGACGGATAGTAAGACGGATAGTAAGACGGATGAAATAAGACGGATAGTAAGACGGATAGTAAGACGGATAGTAAGACGGATAGTAAGACGGATAGTAAGACGGATAGTAAGACGGATAGTAAGACGGATAGTAAGACGGATAGTAAGACGGATAGTAAGACGGATGAAATAAGACGGATAGTAAGACGGATAGTAAGACGGATAGTAAGACGGATAGTAAGACGGATGAAATAAGACGGATAGTAAGACGGATGGTAAGACGGATAGTAAGACGGATGAAATAAGACGGATAGTAAGACGGATGGCAAGACGGATGAAATAAGACGGATAGTAAGACGGATAGTAAGACGGATAGTAAGACGGATAGTAAGACGGATGAAATAAGACGGATAGTAAGACGGATAGTAAGACGGATGGTAAGACGGATAGTAAGACGGATAGTAAGACGGATGAAATAAGACGGATAGTAAGACGGATGGCAAGACGGATGGTAAGACGGATGGCAAGACGGATGGTAAGACGGATAGTAAGACGGATGAAATAAGACGGATGGTAAGACGGATGAAATAAGACGGATAGTAAGACGGATGAAATAAGACGGATAGTAAGACGGATGGTAAGACGGATGAAATAAGACGGATAGTAAGACGGATGAAATAAGACGGATAGTAAGACGGATAGTAAGACGGATAGTAAGACGGATGAAATAAGACGGATAGTAAGACGGATAGTAAGACGGATAGTAAGACGGATGAAATAAGACGGATAGTAAGACGGATGGTAAGACGGATAGTAAGACGGATGAAATAAGACGGATAGTAAGACGGATAGTAAGACGGATAGTAAGACGGATGAAATAAGACGGATAGTAAGACGGATAGTAAGACGGATAGTAAGACGGATGAAATAAGACGGATAGTAAGACGGATAGTAAGACGGATGGTAAGACGGATAGTAAGACGGATGACATGGCAAATTATAGACCTATCTCCTTCTGCAACACTGACTACAAACTCTTGACACGTTTGCTTAATCATCGAATGATGGAAGTCGCTAAGCAACTGATCAACGAGAACCAAGCGGGCTTCGTACCTGGGCGGTTCATTGCCCAAAACGCTCTGCGGTGTCAGGTCATAATGGAAGATGCTGAACGAACCATGAACTTGGCCAAGAAGAACAATGTGATACACCAAATGCCCAAAGTAATTGACCTTAGTCTTGATCAGGAAAAAGCGTACGATCGAGTTAACCTCTCGTACCTTCAAACTGCACTCATTACTTACGGCTTCCCTGCTAATCTTGTCCGCTGCATCATCAACATGATGGGCCAAAATCTCTTGCGCATCAATGTGAATGGTTACTTTACCGAAGATGTTCCCAAGCTGCGAGGCTTAAAGCAAGGTGACCCCATTTCCTCTATTTTGTACAATTTGGCTATTGAACCCTTTCTGCGGTCTATTCTCAATGATCCATTATACCACGGCTATCAAATGCAGTATGCAACTGACTATCCCAACTATAATGCTAATGACCCTTTAGTTCATGTGTCAAAAATCCTATGTTACGCTGACGATGCTTTTGTATTTGTTCAAGACCTTCCTGATCTGGCAAGACTCGAGTACCACTTAGATGTCTATTGCAATGCAACCAATGCCAAGATTAACTACAACAAGGTCGAAGCTATCTCGCTCTCTGGTCAAAACACATGGTCATATTGGCAAGCACGACTCTCAGAAATGAATATCACAAAATTCACATCCAACAAGGATTCCAATCCAGTGATCTATCTCGGGTTTCCTCTGCTGCAATCGGTTCAACAACGTGAAGTATTTATCGGTGGTCTTGTCGACAATCTCCGGACAGCTACCAAAATCCACAGTGTAAGAAGTCTCTCCGTCGTTGGCAAAGCTACAGTGCTCAACAGTTTGATTTTGTCCAAATGCTGGTATGTACTACGAGTAACTCCGTTTGCTCAAAGTAATGTTCAAGCTATTCAGTCCATTTGCACCAAGTTTCTACGAAAAGGCATCTTTCCTGTTATCCCCTGGGCCACATGGACCAAGCCGAAGCCATTAGGTGGATTAGGTGTTCTGGATGTTGCTCTGCAACAATCAGCCCTATACTTTCGTTGGGTTCAACCGCTCCTCCATCCCTCTGACTCGCCCCACATCCTAGATCTCATGCTGGTCATGCTAGTGAATAAGCAAAATCAGAGTGCGCATGTGCAGGTTCCGTTGCTCTTTCCCCTCACACGAGCCACTGGTCTCACTAAACAACGCACCAACACGGTAACAATGATCTACAAATCAGTTGACCGCCTCAAACGCATCAATGAACCAGTTCACCTCAATATTGCTACCGTCTCAATCCTACCTGTCAAAGCCATTCTGCAGCCGTCTGCCACTGTCTCCAAAATGCCGATTAGGGCCACTCAGTTGCAAGTAAAGGATCTCTATCAACCCAATCCTGACCAACCTCTGCAACTAGAAGCACGAAAAGCACCAACCATCCCAGCTGACATTCGACGCGCTTGCAAGAAAATCCTGAAGCAAATCAACGAGAACAAAGTACATATCCAACCGTACTTTCACCTCATGCTACAACCCCCTCAGGATGGCACCAATCGCACAACCGACATCTCCTTTAAGCCGTTCATTGACTCCTATGACTTCAACAGCCAGCAAGGACTCACACGACAGATTTCAACCAGAACATTCCGCACAGCATGCATCGAGGCTCACACCTTCAGCATCGCCAGGTCCAACTGGAATTTCTTCTGGTCTCTGTCCCTGAACCTTGTCCACCGTAATGTCATCTATCGCTTCCTCACCCACACCATCCCGACCAAACGCCTGCTACACTACTTTGAGATAGCTGAGTCACCTCTCTGCCCGATCTGTGGTAACGAAGAAAATGTTGTACACTTGCTTTTCCTCTGTTCCAGTAAGGTATCCATCTGGAAAGCTATCATCTTTGAATTCCTGTGGCCAACCGTTTCGATTGGTGATGTTATCCAAGCCTGTTCCTCTCTTGACTTTGTAAACATCAAATATGTCTCCAAATCGTACACCACTGCTCACACGGTCGTACTGGTAACACTTGGCAACATTTGGCGAGCTCAAGTTCGTATGATCTTTCATTCGACTCCATTTATATGGATCGATGTGGTCCAGCAGATCAAGAACGAGCTTCTTCAACTAGATGCCCAAACTGAAATTCACAAACAATTGTAATTCTCTAATCACAATTGTCATCTATCATCTGTTCCTGTCATCTATCGCTTTATCCTAAATATAACTGAATCTCATATCAATTGCGCCCGCCTCTTGGTAGTGCCCTAGAGACCTACTTACACGGAGCAATCAATAAAAACAATTAAAAAAAAAAAAAAAAGTAAGACGGATAGTAAGACGGATGGCAAGACGGATAGTAAGACGGATAGTAAGACGGATGAAATAAGACGGTTGAAATAAGACGGATAGTAAGACGGATAGTAAGACGGATGAAATAAGACGGATAGTAAGACGGATAGTAAGACGGATGAAATAAGACGGATAGTAAGACGGATAGTAAGACGGATAGTAAGACGGATAGTAAGACGGATGAAATAAGACGGATAGTAAGACGGATAGTAAGACGGATGGTAAGACGGATAGTAAGACGGATAGTAAGACGGATGAAATAAGACGGTTAGTAAGACGGATAGTAAGACGGATGGTAAGACGGATAGTAAGACGGATAGTAAGACGGATGAAATAAGACGGTTAGTAAGACGGATAGTAAGACGGATGGCAAGACGGATGGTAAGACGGATGGCAAGACGGATGGTAAGACGGATAGTAAGACGGATGAAATAAGACGGATGGTAAGACGGATGAAATAAGAGGGATGGTAAGACGGATGAAATAAGACGGATAGTAAGACGGATGAAATAAGACGGATAGTAAGACGGATGAAATAAGACGGATAGTAAGACGGATAATAAGACGGATAGTAAGACGGATGAAATAAGACGGATAGTAAGACGGATAGTAAGACGGATGAAATAAGACGGTTGAAATAAGACGGATAGTAAGACGGATGGCAAGACGGATAGTAAGACGGATAGTAAGACGGATGAAATAAGACGGATAGTAAGACGGATGGTAAGACGGATGGTAAGACGGATGGCAAGACGGATGGTAAGACGGATAGTAAGACGGATGAAATAAGACGGATGGTAAGACGGATGAAATAAGACGGATGGTAAGACGGATGAAATAAGACGGATAGTAAGACGGATAGTAAGACGGATGAAATAAGACGGATAGTAAGACGGATAGTAAGACGGATAGTAAGACGGATGAAATAAGACGGATAGTAAGACGGATGAAATAAGACGGATGGTAAGACGGATGAAATAAGACGGATAGTAAGACGGATGAAATAAGACGGATGGTAAGACGGATGAAATAAGACGGATAGTAAGACGGATGGCAAGACGGATAGTAAGACGGATAGTAAGACGGATGAAATAAGACGGATAGTAAGACGGATGGTAAGACGGATAGTAAGACGGATGAAATAAGACGGATGGTAAGACGGATGAAATAAGACGGATGGTAAGACGGATGAAATAAGACGGATAGTAAGACGGATAGTAAGACGGATGAAATAAGACGGATAGTAAGACGGATAGTAAGACGGATGGTAAGACGGATAGTAAGACGGATAGTAAGACGGATAGTAAGACGGATGAAATAAGACGGATAGTAAGACGGATGGCAAGACGGATGGTAAGACGGATGGTAAGACGGATGAAATAAGACGGATAGTAAGACGGATAGTAAGACGGATGAAATAAGACGGATGAAATAAGACGGATGGTAAGACGGATAGTAAGACGGATGGCAAGACGGATAGTAAGACGGATGGCAAGACGGATGGTAAGACGGATAGTAAGAAGGATGGTAAGACTGAATGTTGAACACAATCTTGAAGATGCTGAAGAGGAACTTCTTCACAAGACTCAATTATTCTACTAATCAGAGTTTCTGTGTCTTTCAATGCATGCCGTTTAACGTTTGATTTAACAATAGCCCAAGGATCTTCAATAGGATTGAGCTCAGGCGAATAAGGGGAAGTTAAACCGGAACATAACCGCGTTTTGCGATTAATGGATCAATCAAAGCAGGAACATGTATAGGAGCGTTGTCCATAACAATATGATACCGTTGCATATCTGGAAATGTGTCCGTAATATCCATTGTGTCAACAATGAAGTACATATAGTGAGCACCAGTAGTTCCGTTAGGCACTGACACTTTATCACCCAGTGCCTTACGCTTAGTCGCTCCGACTACCTTTTGTATTGTTCATGAATAAAGGGACCACTATAATATGTAGGAAGAAGAAAAACTGACGTTTATTGATGTGGATGCTTGGATCTTTATACCATTGATATGGTGTTACACAACACTTTCTTCTCTCTACGTTGCCCGGTTCTCTCATGGACATATTTACTACGCCTGCGGAAGAGATAGCTCCCAATACTGTGAGATACAGCTCTCTCTGAGGGCATTTCTACGACAGTAGGCTTACCAACAGCTGACCAAGCTCTTCCACGGGTCATGTTTATGTCGAATCCTGACTCATCTAAAAACACACAGTTTTGAGGGTAAATCATCCCCTTCTCTAGCCACTCCTTCACCCAAACAGCCCGTTTTTCGATGACAGCAGGACTATTTCTTTTTATCGGATGTCTAGAGATTACTTTGATGGAGAGATTGCATTCATCTCTCATGAACTCGGCTATCCTTTTTTTTTTTTTTTTTTTTTTTTTTTTAATTTGAAGATCTGCGAAGCTTTGTGTCAGGCTGTTGACAGCATCTTCAATAGTTGCTCTTTTGTTCTCATAAAAAAAAAACTGGTCAAGTGATCTTTGTGTCTGTCGTCTAATTGACTCACAGGGCGAGAAGAAACGAGGTTCGCTAACTTGTGAGGCATATATTCGTCAGGATTTTGTAGATACTTCTGCTTCCATTTTCGTGCAGTATGCTGATTGACGTTGGCAGCCTCCGCAGCTTTCTTATGTTTCATGCCCTTTTGAAAAACGAAATAGAGATACAGTAGCCGATCCTTTTCTGTATATACATTGTACTCGTTTTCCCTTTCTTTTTTGGCTGCTGCTTCTTTCATGTCAACATCAGCCTCTTCGATTGAGTGCAATTCCGAATAAGTGTTGTTTTTGACAAGCTTTTTGAGATCAGTTAATTTTTTTGAGACGAAAGGAAGGGTCTTCGTCATACGCTGGTTGCGTTATTGCCCTTATCGTCAAATATACTTCATCTTCCATCTTCGCAATAAAAGGCTATGTTAGAATCCATATTCGTTAAAAAAACAACATAAAGAGTTGCGATAAGACAGTTAATACGATAAATTTATTAGGTGACCAATTGAGGCTAAAAAAAAAAAAAAAAAAAAAAAAAAAAAAAAAAAAAGTGGCCAATTGATGGTGGAAATACAGTACAAACACAAAGTTCCCAATAAGGTAATCCACGTATTATTAGAGTTGCTTAATAGCGGGTTTATGATTTAACCGAGGATGGAAGGTATAATCAGCGCAACCATAGGTGAGACGGATATGGAAGCTGTGCCTGAGACCCCTCGTATAATTGAATGTGCGTAACAATGCTGCGCTTGATTCCAGCATCTACCGCTTCAAAGAACAATTGAATGTCGTTTAGCATGGTCGAGATGTTGACAGGGTAAACATTGAACGGAGACTTACATGTAAATGTAAGTTTATTTTCCTTGGGAAACAAGCTGATTAATTGAAATGCATTTATGCCTTTGCACAAATATGGTCGTGATCACCTTTGTCAAAACTTGGCTCCAAATGGTAGTATACGCTCCACAGGCAACTCCGGTATAAATTGCTCACTGCACAATGGTAAGTTTCAGAGCCTTTGTTCATCTCCCTCTGAAAAAAAAAAAGCTTTTTTCACCTCTTTTTATTTATACAACACAATCATGTCTGCTGCCTCTTCTTCTTCGAGCGAACCACCACAACCACCACAGAGTCGATTTTCATTCCAACATTTCGACCAAGAATGTGATTTCGGTGTAGAAAATGCAAATGGCGAGAGAGTTAGAAAAAGAAAGAAGCCTGGAAGAAAGCCTAACCCACCTACGATTCAAGAGAGAAGAGCTCAAAACAGAGCTGCTCAGAAAGCATTTCGGGAGCGAGAACAGCAAAGAAGAGAAGAGAAAGAAAAGCAGTGGAGAGATTACAGCGAGGAAATCAAGAGCCTGAAGAAGCAATTAGCATCTGTTCAGTACGAAGCGAAATACTTGAAAGCATGTGTGCTTCATTTGACCTTGGCATGTCTCATTCATCGCGGATCGGTTCCCCACATTTGGACTGAATCTCGCATCATCCCCAGCAACAGCCATGGTGAATACAAAAAGCCAGTGTATGAGCCTTATGGACAACACATTGTGAATGAAGCCTATCAGACACCTGCACTTCTGGATATGATTCTCGAAAATCAATGTATTGTGGATTTTAACAAGGCTCTTTTCAATACATCGCAACTCAATGCCTTTGAAAATCAAAAGAAGAAGACAGACAACAACAACAGCACGGATGTCAGCTCAACATCGTATCAAAGTTACGTATCTCAAGACATCATTACTATCAACAAGAATTCCCAGGAACCTAAAAAGAGCTTCCCTAGAGCCAAAAAGCAGAAATTTAACCCAAACCGATCGCCATCGCCATTGGAACCACCAGCAGCAACGCCTCAAACATCACTGCCATCACCACCTACAAAACACGCAAGACGGGATAGATATTTTTCATCACCGACTTTTTCAGCAATGGATGAGCATGCAAGTTCATCACCTACCAATAGTACAGCGAACGAGGAAAGCAACAGCATTTCCTCACAAAGCAATCAAGTATTGGCGGTCAATCGTAAGCCTGTGGTAGGCGTATTGCTTGAACCACCTGTGCTTAGAACTTCTGAGGATATCATCAATATGCCAACATTGCAAGCTCTACACATTTTGCGACTTCAATTGAAACTTGGCAGTATTCTTGGCAGTATGACACCAGCTGCTTTATTACCGAGTAAGTTAATTCATGTGTGTGTGTGTGTGTGTGTGTGTGTGTGTGTGTGTGTGCACAAAAATCGAAGCGGCACTCATTCTGTAAAATCTATACAGCTGCATTACAAAGAGTGATTCCTCATGATATTCGCATCGACTATGTGCCAGGAGCCTCCATCAGAGACCGAATGATTATATTCCAGGACTACTACAATATGGACGATTGCTTTCAATTTCTAACACAAAATACTGTATTTATGGGCGGCGATGTGCGAGATACCAGAAATTGGGTGATTGATCCAGAATACTCGCTGAAATTTTGGTTTTTATCTCATCAATTGGTGGATCAAAGCTATAATGAGTGCCTTGACATTACTACAAGCGGTATACTGCATGAGGAATTGTGCAAGGACGATGATTCTTCAAGCGAAGCGGAAGACATGGAGGCGATCATCACCTCATCAACCACAATGGATCCTACAGCCAGGGAAACTTATCAACAAACCGCAAATATACCTATAATGAGTAATGGCAACAACGCAATTGATCCCAAGCAGCATCAAAATGTGTATTTTCGAGAAATGTAATATCTTTCACCATTATGAATAAAAAAAAAAAAAAAGCAGGTTCAATCAGAATACTTGGGTAGTACTATGTAGTCAAATGTCGATGGCTACGTAGACTCCTACTACATTTGCTCTTACACATGAAGAAAAATTCATCCAGCATATGTTGAGCATGCACTCCGTTGGGAGAGAGATGTTCAATCTATACCAGAGGCCATTATGCTACATAGCAGTACTCCCGACCTGAGTGAATCATGACGGCTTTTGCACTTATATTGTACACATCTCTTTCAGAACTGACCACAGATTTTATATACTCTTTTGCCATTTTGCAACCTAACAACCACCACCATCATCAACACACAAAAGCCAACATGAAGCGAACGGTATCACGAAGAGAGGCTGACAAAAGACGCAGCAGAGAAGACGAAGCCGTTGATACACCACATCTAGCCAAACCAGAGAACCAAGTCGTCCAGAACCCTGCGCCTTCTGAAAGGCTTGCCTTGATTGACAAACTTCAAGAAGAAGTGGACGAAACAACCAGAATTAGTGAACTCAGTGAAAAGCTGTCAGCGTATCTACGACATTTGGCAAAGTCGATTGAAACGGCATCAGAGAGTGCAGAAGCAGCTGAACATACAATGCAAAATTGGGAGAGAACATTCTCCATCATGGGAGAGATGAACAAGGGCCGAGAAAAAGAAAGCCAAACATGGGTCAGACTCAAGGATACGGATAACGGACGGTAATCAAGATGACATGATATACCAACGCTTGTGGATGTTGATCATCTCCCACTACACATATTCACTTTAAAAATCAAGGTGCGCGACATGATGCGTATGCTGGACCGGTGAACACACTAAATTATATATAATGTATCTAACACCATGTAAATAAAAATAAAAAATAGAAGTGCATTTTGCTCGTTATCATTGAGCGAGATCCAAGTGATGTGATGAAAGGGCCATAGATGCCATACCATAAGCTAATGTAAGCAAATGGATGGCATCGCACACACACACAACTACAAAAAGGGCTTTTGAAACTCAAAATTTTCATGTTTTTCTTTTTCGTTTCTTTTCCTTTACCATCATTTGAAAGAAGAGAAACATGAGTGAACGTAGCTCGTCGTCTGCTTTGAGGTCGCCTTCACCTCGTTCACCAAGACGCGGAAGATCCTATTCACCACGTTCAACTAGAAGTTCAAGCTCTCGTTCCTATTCCCGCTCACGCTCTCGCTCCAGATCTTATTCACGTCGTCGTAGGTCTCGTTCTCGTTCTCGCTCTCCATACGGCAGGAGCACAAGCAGGAGTTACCACCATTACTATTCGAGATCGCCACCACCGCATCATCACTCCCACCATCATAGACGCTCTCCACCACCGCCCCCCCGTGGCGGTAGATACAGGTCAAGATCTCCTCCACCTCCCCCTTTGAGACGCAGACCTGTCAACAAAGACTGCAGAGTGTATGTCAGTAACTTGCCATTCGAAGTGACCTGGCATCAATTGAAGGACTTTATGAGAGAAGGTAATGTCTCTGTCATCGGATGGAATGCCACTGGGTCTAAATCCATTCTCTTTATAGCGGGCCAAGTAGCGCATGTTGATGTTTTGAAAATGGCAAATGGCAGATCGAAAGGCTGTGGGTAAGTGGAGCTGTGGCGAGTAGATGATTCAGGCCCTGATATGTTGTACAACAGCGTAGTGGAATATCGG
Source organism: Mucor velutinosus (assembly GCF_035048745.1). Taxonomy (NCBI): domain Eukaryota; kingdom Fungi; phylum Mucoromycota; class Mucoromycetes; order Mucorales; family Mucoraceae; genus Mucor; species Mucor velutinosus. Next base: position 986,629 of record NW_027041908.1, read on the forward strand.
TATCCTGAAGATGCAAAACGAGCAATTCACACAATGAACAAGGCAGAATTTATGGGCAGACCTGTGTTTGTGAGAGAGGTATGGCGGCTAGTTTTTTATTTCATGCCAAGTGTAATGACAGATGCTTGTTTTTTTTTTTTTTTTTTTTTTTTTTTTTTTTTTTTTTTTTTTTTGCATGATTAGGATCGTGAATATGAACATTCAGGGCCACCTAAAGACCCCCGCGAAGCACCTGATGATTGTAGACTCCATGTCAGCAATGTGAGTGTTGTTGTTGGTATTGACGTGATAATTCATGCAAATTACTAACATGGTTTTGTCATTTAGTTGCCTTTAAACGCAAGCTGGCAGGATATGAAGGATTTGTTTAGAAAGGCAGGCCGAGTGTTACATACGGATATTCATACGGATCCAGGCTCTCGAAGACCCAATGGTCATGGCACCGTTATTTTTGATGATGCAAGATTTGCTCGTATTGCAATTGGTATGTGTCTTGATGAGCAGAGTGAAGGTGTAAGCTTATTGTAGTATATGTAGAAATCTTGAATGGATACGAATGGCAGGGTCACAGATTGGAAGTGAGGGAAGGCAGATATGAAGATAGACTTGCTTCCACGACAACAAGCAATCCTAGACCTCTACCTCAAGCCAGTAGTAGTAGTAGTAGTAGTAGTAGTAGTAGACCACCACCTCCCATTACACGACAAGTGAATTTGGAACCAATGAGTAGCAGAGAACCATTATACAGAGCACCACCACCACCACCACTGCCCATGGTAGATGGCGGTCTTCACTACAATCAGGATCCCTCCACGCCTTCCACTACAATGACATCTACTATCTCACCACCACCACCACCTCCTCCTCCTATATCTGCCATGTCACTACAACACCACCCACAATTACCACCTCCACCGCAGCCCCTCGTAGACACAATTCCACCACCATACCAAAATGCGTATAGATATGGAGATGCAGCAACAACTACAACTGCAGCAGTAATAGCGCCACCACCACCTCCACCACCACCCATGTATTCTTCCATGAGTCTAGTGGGCGGCCCTGCTGCTCATTTACCAACGCATGGCCATAACCAAATTTTCGTAAATAACGTAAGTAGATATTGATGTGATTGTACGGTGTCGTTGCAATGTATTGATTTTCTCTCAGTTGCCGTTCTCCACCACCTGGCAGGATTTGATAGATTTGTTTAGACATGTAGGACCCGTGATTCGATCCGAAATTGTGGCAGTAAACGGACATCCCAAAGGGTCAGGTTTTGTTCGATTTGACGATGCGGTGACATGCGAGAAAGCGATAGGTAAAGTAATTGAACATCCCCTCAGACTTGGCTATGTGTATATTGATCCTCACTATGACAGAGAAATTTCATGGCTACATGTACGGTGGACGTCATTTGGATATTCGACTCGACAAATACTCAACTACCATCTAAAAAAAATCATCAAAAAATAAATGCGATCCAGTGTTTCGTGTAGAGATTGTGTTTATTGAATGCGTAGAATGGCAGTGATATGATCTATAGAGATGAGAGCGAGGAATATTATACATCGGTTGGCAGAGGAATGGGTTCATGGATCTAGTAGTGGCGACATGTCAGCTAACCCATCAGACGGCAGTTTTCAGCCTACTTACAGCCTTTGATATGTCTATCCATTTGTCGAGGGCACTGATGCGTGGATCTTGGGCATTCGGTGCTGTATCCTTCTTCCACAGTATGAACTCTTGAATGGATTTATCCGTCCTTGTCCAAGAAGGCATCTTTTCTTGCGCTTCTTCGTCATCTGTCTCTTCCATCTCTTCATCCTCCTCATCTTGGTATCTGTCAGAGGACATCTTTTCATAGACTAGGCCTATAGAGATCTATCAGCAACTGTGATCCCATCAGCAGAAAGACACGCCTTACATTGTGTCTTGTCATTCAAAGCAACTGAACGGCCCACTAACTTTCTGCCCATCATGATGGTTTCGTACTGCTCATCTGCTTCATTCTTTTCGTACTTAAAGTACTGCTTGGTGTTGATGGTTCCTTCTTTATCCACAGAAAAGGGGAGCAAATGTGCCTTGATGTCAGCCATTTTTACTATACAAATCAGATAAAACACGTATGGCGCGGGTAGTTGGTGTTCTTTTTTCGATGAAAACCTGGATTCCAATGTGACGGTAGAACACAGTTTTTGGGACAAACAGGATGCGGACTTGATGGTAATGGAGAGTCTATTTTGCGGAAATCCATCCCGGGACGCTTGAACCTCACACAAAAAGGAAGCAAATTCCAATATTAAAAAAAAAAAAAAAAAGTGAGACTCTCAACCCCAAACTCCCTTTTTGTTCATGTATTTGAACCAACTTATTCTTTTCTTATTCCAACCAAGAAACACCACAGCAAACCGATCATATTGAATGCAATGGAAGAAGGTACATACAATGCTTCACCGTCTAGCACACATACGCATACATATTGACACAATTCATGCATCGCTGTAGAGGAAATATGCAGAGTGTGTCGAGGTGAAGGCACAGTGGAAGAACCCTTATACTACCCGTGCAAATGCTCGGGCAGCATTCGCTTTGTTCACCAGGAATGGTATGTATCACACTGTATAGTCATGGACATGCTCATCTCATTCACACGTTCATGCAGTTTAATGGATTGGCTATCACACAGCAAGAAAAAGTAAGGCACCCTTTTATATCACAGTCTAGCCAGCAGCACTCATATCAATGTATCGCCTAGATATTGCGAGCTATGCAACTACTACTACAAGTTCACACCCATTTACAAGAACGACATGCCAGCATCTATACCCAAGAGAATCTTTATAGGCCATTTTAAGAGCATGCTGTGTGTGGTGACCAAATGGACGCTGCGCGCATCTCTGGTTGCCTTTATCTGGCTGGGTGTAGTGCCATATTTCGCAGTGTGGATCTGGAGGTTCTACTTTTGGAATACTGATGCTACCAGCTATTTGTTTAGCAAGTTGTTTTCTCCATCAATACTGCAAAATACCACCTTGTCGACCAGCAGCCACCAGAGTCGAGAGCAGGAGAATGTATGGAAAAACGTCATGTTGGATTGCTTGCAGGGATGGCTGATTTCGACTGTGGTTACCACTGTATTCATCGCTGGATTTCTCTTGAGAGAATGGGTGCTTCAAAACGTGCCTACAGAACTACATGAAATGGACGAGGAGGAAGAACAAGCAGAAGAAGAGGCAGTGGTGGAACCGATAGATAGACCAGAATTACCAGAAGCAGCAGTTGTTCCAGAAGAAGTGCTACTACAACAACAGGAACATGTGCCGAGAGTACGCAGAGGCAGAATCAACAATGCGAGGCGGCCACCCTTGGTTCAAGAGCCTTCCGACTATGAGAATTTGGAAGCCATGTGGTTGATGGATGAAGCTCAAGCATCACCGCCATTACACAGGCGAGGAAACAGAGCAGGAAGAGATCCATTTGATTTAGACCAAGATTCGGAACAAGACGACGACGGTGGTGAAGACGATGATGGCTATTTTGATGAATCAGAGGAAGATGAGCCAGTGCATCCTGAAAGAGTGCGTGAAATATTGGATACCATCCAAAGACATCAGCAACAACAACAGCAACAAGAGCAACAGCAACAACAACAGCAACAAGAGCAAGCCAATATACCCAACGATCAAGTAGTAATGGATGCAGTGGACGTTCATGTGGCTCCTGTAGATGGCAATGTACATCAAAATCAAGCAAATGGAGTAGCTGGAGGACCTGAAGATATAGACGGTCTTTTGGAGATCATTGGCATGAAGGGAAGCATTTACATGCTGTTTCAAAACTCTGGGCTCATGACACTGTTGATGAGTCTCTGTCTGGGTGCCGGTGTATGGGTTCCTTACACCATGGGGGTAGTTTTTATCACAGTAAGTGCATTCTGTACTACTTGGTAGATTCATGGCTAACTCATCATTTAGATACGTCCCTGGGAAGGTGTGCTCTTACTGACTGATCTCGTGCGTAGCCTGTCAGATCCCATTTTGGATGGCATGTATGATCTCTGGCTGGACTTTTACACTCAGTTGGGCCCTGTAGCGCAATGGATACCATCATGGACACCTACTGTGATCAAGTCTATTATGCTCACTGCTATACAAATTGGACAAACACTGATCACCTTCTTTTCAACCGGCATGTCGCATACAAATGTTCCTATTGCGTCCAACGACAACATGTTACTAATGGATCCAGCAACCGTGCAGTCGTACAGTGTGTCATTATGGTATGATATCATCTCTTTCTGGAACTACATCAAGCCCTTGTATCAATCCTCGTTTGCCTACTTTGTCCAGATGCCCACAGGTGATACAGCCATGGATCGAGCAGGCTGTATCGCTACTGGCTACATTGTCCTTGTTGTCATTGGCTCCATGTACCTGTCCAAAACTCGTAGCATGTATGCCCGCATTGGCCGTACAGCAAGCCGTCAAATCATTCGTCAGCTTGGTATCCTGCTCAAGGTAGCCTTTTTTGTTTTTATGGAGCTTACGGTGTTTCCTCTGGGATGCGGTCTCTTGCTGGATTGTGTAGCACTTTCGTTATTCTACAAGATTGGCGGAGGAGGAGGAGCTGCTGGCCATCTGTTGGCTATCCACAAACGTATGACATTTCTCAAGGAAAACGTAGCAAGCTCCATCTTTATGCACTGGGTGATAGGCACAGGGTTCATGTTCCTGTTCACTACCATGGTTACATTTTGCCGTGACATTGTAAGACCTGGCGTTATTTGGTTCATTCGAGACCCCAATGACCCTCAGTTCAGCCCTATCAAAGAGTTGGTGAAACGGCCAGTGTTTGCACAGTTACAAAAGATATGCCTAAGTGCTCTCATCTATGGCTTTGTCATCGAATTCGGTGTAGGTGGCCTGGTCGCTGCGATCGGTGCCATATTTGACGGTATCTTACCACTGAAATGGAGTTATACGTAAGTTACATTCTGTGGACTCTACTTTCTTCTTTACTCATTCAATATGGCATTACAGACAACCTCTGACTACCATTCCAATTGACTTGCTTGTCGTCATGCTGGTGGTGCCTGCCATGGTTGACTATTTCGACCCAAAACAAGCACTGGAGAAAACAATGACTCGATTGACTACATGGCTGTGCCACCAGCTCCGTCTGACATCTTTTCTATTGGGTGGAAGGCCAATTAACGAGGAGGGTTACATTTATTACAAAACCTGGAGGGCCTGGATTCAACGCCCCGAGTTGAAGATTGCTACGCTCTACCATCAAGATGCTGCTGATGACAGTAACAACGACAACAACGATGATGCTGATTTGACCACATTCATCAGAAATGGAATACTTGTCCGTGCGCCGAAACATGATGGTGCCCGATACGTCCCTGGACGTCGCATGCTGGTTCCCGTTGACCCGATCACATTAGAAGCGCTAGATCCAACTGAAAGAAGTTTAGGCCATCCTGCAGTCGCTGCAGTAGGAACAGATTCCGATCAACAACAACAACCCCAAGATGAAGAAGAGCATACAACCATTGTGTATTTACCACCTCAATTCAAGTTACGCATGGCCATCTTCATGTCTGTCATGTGGATCTCATGGAGCGCACTTTTGTGCTATGTGTTTGTGGGCCCAATTGCTGTTGGTAGATGGCTGTTTGAATATGTGGGTATTGTCGCTGAACCTGGAAAGAAGATTCATGATATTTACGCTTACTTTATCGGTGGATCTGCTATGATCTTGGTCGGAGTCTTGGTCAAAAGGGTCAAATCGAGCGTTTCAAATTTCTCGACATTTGACATGAGCCATGTCCTCAAAATGATCAGTTGGGTAGGTATAGTCAATCGGAAGCACACATTGTTATTAAACCATCCCATTAGGTATTTAATTTTACAGTAATTAGTATTTCATTTGGCTTGATCATCCCTCTCATTTTGGGTCTCATGCTGCAATTCTACTTGATTATACCATGTCAGCATTGGGGTTCCAGGGCGCCAGTCATCGATGTGTTTTCTATTTATACAAACGGCCTCGTCTGTTTGACACTAGCACACGGCATCGTATCTGTATTACCGAATCAAACACTTACACAATCGCTCAACAGGGTAAGAATTGACTTTTTGAAAAAGCAAATAGACATCCATTTTTTTTAAAAAAAAAAAAAATTCTTCCATTAGCTCAAGGCAAATGGCATCCGTCGCTTTGACTTGAGTAGGGAAATGAAGGATGTCATTGGCCCCATAGTGCTCAATGGCTTGAAAGCGATTTTGCTTCCATTTTCCATTGCCCTGGTTCAAAACTGTCTTGGTAAGTAAATGACATGGCATTTTAGAAAAAAAAAAAAAAAAAAAATGACAAACCATCTTGTCTCTCTTTCATTAGATCATGATATGACAAACCAAGTTAGATTTCTTCAAATGATATATCCAACTGTACTTATTGGCTTGGTTTTGTATTACTTTAGTAACGCATTTACCAAGTTCGGACAACGATGGAGTCAATCGGTTCGGGAAGACCATTACTTGGTTGGCAGAGTGCTACACAATAATGAGGATCCTGCAGCTTCTACTACCACACCAGGTCCTTCTTGATTGCAATCATTTGCATCTCCTTCTTTTGTACATATTAAAATTGATTTGTTTTTGTAATTGCAATAAATTTGAGACTTGGCCTCATGGATAGCAAAGAGATGTCTTTGCTTTCCATTGGGTATTATCTTGACATGTTTGACAAAAAGAGGCTCTGTTTTTCTAATTGAAGTTTTCCCAAGTCAAGCTCGACTGTTATTCTAACATGCTGTAATTTCCAAAAGTTTGTCTTTGTAGCGAAATTGAAAGAACTGAGTTGAAGAATATCCAATAATGCATGAGGTCCCATCAAATTTCTTCTTTATATAGTACGACATTGGGTCATCGCAATATACGTAAATGGGGGGTCCTGTATAAATGCTCTGTTTCATACTCCTCAAAGATGTGGACCTCAATGTTTCACCATAATCATGTCCCCCTCTTGCCAGTTACTGTACCTTGCACACAATCATGATAGGAGTTCAATGTTGACACCCATCGATAAAGAACGAGACCATCTACCACGCGAGCGGGAATAAGGTTTTGATTTTCTTATAAAAGGAAGACATCTTTGATCTGCAATTTGATTTTTCCTCATTCAATTCATTGCATTCCTCTTTATATACACACATCAAACATGTCTTCTACTACTACTTCCACCCGCATTGTTCTCTTCCTTGCTGTTGCATTGATTGCCTGCATGTGTTTAGTTTCTGCTGCTCCTGTTACCAGAGATCTTGAATTGCAAGCTGGTGCTTCTCGTCGTATCAACATCTTCAAGAAGCATGATGATGAAGAAGATCAACAGGTTGATGAAGAATCCACTACTACTACTACTACTACTACTACCACTACCACTTCCACCAAGACCAAGCAACCCAAGACCAAGACTTCCACCACCACTACCGCCACTGCTACTGCTACTATCAAGAAGAGCAAGTCATCCTCCTCTTCCTCTGGTGATTACTCTGGTGATGCCACTTACTACAACACTGGTCTCGGATCTTGTGGTTGGGAAAGCGCCGAATCTGAAATGATTGTTGCTCTTAACCATGGTCAAATGGAAAATGGTGCCAACTCCAACAAGAACCCCAACTGTGGTCGTCATATCACTGCTACTGGTCCCAAGGGTTCTGTCACTGTCAAGGTTGTTGATACATGTCCTGGCTGTGCCAATGGTGATTTGGATTTGAGTCCTGCTGCTTTTGCCAAGATTGCTGATATGGATGCTGGCCGTGTTCCCGTTACCTGGTCTTGGGCTTAATTGACCTCAATTCGTTGTATATTCACGCCTATTCTCTCTTTTCTCTGGTAGACTAGAAGAGATTTAATTGTCTCAGCTTGATGTTGTGATAATTTCATCAATTCAATTCAATTATACATAGTTTTCTCTATTCGACATTTGATCTCTTTTTGATAAAGAGTGGACTGGTTCCAATATCTCTATAATAAAAAACAGACTTTGCCATATCTTTTGAAAAGATACAAACTATACTTTTGATCATTGACCGATTTTGGCTTTCATTTGATTTATTTTTGTATTGTGCCTTGATTGTTGTCCATCTCCGTTCAAATCGGTGCTGTCTCATAGCGCAGAAATTCAGGGGCCCGAATGAGTGGCCTTCTTTGCCCAAATCACCGTTCCCAGTTAATTAGTACGCGCGCGCGCGCGGATATGACCTATTTTAAGGTAGTTTTATTATATAATGGTTTACAGTGCATGCTGGCGATAGCTTGATTTATACTCTGCCAATCTCTCATGTCTCAACATTGAAGGTTTCATGATGATCTGGCCCCCACTTTTTCTTACCAGATGTTGATGGTAGTAAAGATCTACATTTACGTCATGCTCATGTATCAAGTATCCAATGCTCAAATGGAGCCTCAGTAAGAACCGCACAGCGCAATGTAACAGACTCAATTAAAAGGATGGCATGCGTTCATGTTGAATTGCTTGTGATGAATGAATAAAGATGAGATAATCACCCTATCAAATGGAATAATCTAGTGAGACTTCATCTTGACAAGCATCAGAACGAGTCTCCCTAGAATTATCATGTGTATTTTCACGGTGCTTTTTTTGAATAAGGAAGGAATCCGAGCGGGACATTTCATGCGGGTACTTTCCAGCATTGAGCCATTTTGATGAATTGTACTGTACATCCATCAGCAACAGTAAGTCAATTAGTCAGTGATGAGTGTTCCCCGGCCTACTCTCTGAAAACGGCATGAGGTTCATCTAGCTGTTGTAGGCTAATTGACAACACAACCACATGCTCACCATCACTGTAACATAGGTTGCGTGTAAAACGTCATATGGCTAGAGATTGTATGGATTTAACACGCAGTTTCAATCATGCTTCTACCATCCTCATCAAGGGCGAAACAGCATTTGTTAAAAATAGCTGTAGTGCTTCCTTTATTCAACATGCTGATGGGTATATACATTACAAATAATTATGTTTACAATCGAACAGAGAGCAACTCATCAATGCATCGATTGATAAATTCCTTTTTACATGTCATATCCACACCAAATATGTCAGAGAGGGTGTCACGAATGCGTTTTTTGGAGAGCTGCATTAAATCATGATGGTCCAGTAGGTTCTCAATCTCTTGAATAATGGCTGCATCACTTGGTATGGCAAAGAAAGAGTTGGATCCCATCATGGAAGGTGCCCTCGAAAAGTTCGGACCATGAAAGAAGGATGAGGAGGACGAGAGATGATGCGCCATCACAGCATTGTTACTACTACCATCACCCCCGCTGTAGTTGCCGCCGCTGTTGCTATTTGCAACGCTCAGGCCCCCTCCGCCACCAGCACCAGCACCAACGCTATAATGATGCGGTAATGTACCACCATGGCTGCTGTATAACCATTCCATTTGCTTATCGTTATCTTGATGATCCTCGTCTTGGTGGTCCTCTTGTTCCGTTGTGAGATGCGAGTGCATGAAAGTAGATGCGGATGAACAATGTGAGTGGTGGTGGCGATCAAGCGTGCTTGCTGATGGATGCTGCTGTGTGTGGTTCTCACAAGAGCAATCTGATTCTCTGCTATGCTTGGAACAGACAGAGTGTCGCTCCCATTCTTCCATCATCTCTTGTTCGTGTTGAGACCATGATTTGGTCGGAATAGTGTCTGGATCAAACGTGCCTTCTTCTGGACCCACAGCCTTCTTTTGACCCTTCTCACCGACAACAATACGTGTATTACCCCAGGAGAAATCGTCAAAATGCCAGAACGCATAGATCGGAATAAGGAAAGAAAAGACAGGAATAGCAAGTATATAAACAATCATCCAGCCGACGTGCTCCCACTAATGATTGTCGTGTTAGTAAACAATCCTCTGCATTGGGTTTCAATCATTCACCCATCAGCACACCCGATCCATCCTCTCTGTATACACACACACACACACACACGCGCGCACACACGCACAAAATCCTCATTTTTTTTTTACCTTGCGTCTCAAGATGAAAATGACAGCTTGTAGGCCATACACACCTGCCAATGTAATGATCGACATGAGAGGCACCTGATTGGTATTGGTACACAACTGATACACTAAATAGCCCAAATAACACACAACGGCTGGCATCACCAGCGTACTGAGTAGATCCAGCATGACTACAAATCGCATCGAGAAACAGCAGAAACCACACAACTGAGGCAGAAACATGAGTTCGCCCAAATTGTGCACCGTAGAGTTGATCCATCTTCGACGTTGAGAGAGTAGCACTGGCCATTGGTCTGGGGCGTTTGTCATACAAGCGGCATCTGGAGTGAACTTGGTCTTGTAGTTTGGAAAGTGCTTTAAGATTAGGGTTGTCAGATAGCGATCTTCGCCTAGATGCAGCAGGTTCTTTTTGTGTAAAGTGTCGACATGGTTCTCGGCGTAGTCTTCGATGACCTGATTGGATGCTAGCAAGGGCTGATTGCGTGTGGTAGAGCGAATGCGGTACATGCAAAAGCAGCCAGGCAAGCAAGTAACGGATCCAAAAAGCGACTCAAATGCCTTGGCCAAGTGGTGCGAAATGTAATACTCGTATACTTGAATCATGGTCACCCACGTATCCTTCTCGTTGGAGAGCATGGTCTCGCCGCAGAGTCCCACAATCTTGGCGTCGTTGACAAAGCAGGATACCATGCGGTTCAAGGAATCAGGTAGTACCTCTGTATCGGCATCGACCATGAGCACAAACTCATAGAAACCAGGGTTCACACCAATGACATTCTTGAGTTGGTGATGGATTTCGAGTTCCATTGGTGTCATGGGAGCATCGAAATGGACCTTGTTGAGGAAGCGCATCAGCACCATTTGAGAGTCCCGTTTACCACGATTGCCCGGCTTCTGTCTCTCTTCAGGCGTGCCTACTTTGACCACCACGACAAAAGGCACTACATGTCCACAACACTCGTATAAGCCAGAATAGACTTTACCCATGTTGTGCTGTTTTCTGCCTTCGCCCAATGCCAAAAAGGACATGGGCTCTGGATCTGTGTTGGGATCCACACCGAGTATATCCAGCACGATGCGAGGCGTTGATTTGTCGTTGCCACTGCCAACAATCATGCCATCCGCAATCAAGAACAGTAGCTTGCGTTTGTCGTCGTATCGTAGCACAGCCAGTGAATTGATGGTCTTTCTCAATGACTCTTCTCCTTCTGTGTAGCAAGGTACTTGGCAGATGATGAACTTGTCGTATTCCTCAGGTATGCGTTGTGTTCCCAGCCGAAGTGCAGCCAGGAACTTGAACAAGATAATGCTGCACAAGAAGCCAGTGATCAGCAATAAGAGGTATTCCGAGAACAAGCACTGCAACGAGTTGCGTGTATCCACCTTGCCCACCAAAAACAAGTTTCGCATGCAGATCAATTGGCGCTCTCTTACAGTCTTGTCCAGTGGTAAAGCATCAAAATGAGCAGAAATGTCGGTTCCTGCTAATTGGCGAAACAGTTCAGTAATCGAGTTGTCAATAAAGTCCAGGTTGATGTTGGAGGGAAGCTCTTGGCCTTTTGCTGTACGAGGCACACGGCCGCCCATCATGTAAGAAGTGAGATCAAAAACATTGCTGTGCAGGATGGCCCATTGACGCTGTGTATTAATACCGCCAATTTGAACTGGATACGCTGCTTGGTTCTTGATGTCCACCGGGTCATAGCCCATAAAGCCGATGCGGTAGTTTCTGCGCAGATACACCATTTGCTCAAAGTACCAGTCAGGACGGTAGTCGTCGCGGAAGCTTCTAAAGTCGTGATACGCTGCATTTGAATCCGTGATATTGATATGGACATCTAGGGTGACCTCCTTGGGCACAGTGCCATCAATGCCATCACAGACAGCTGAAACCTGCACAGGAAAGAGATCACTGGCATCCTGTCCAGCGTACTGAAACAAGGCGTTGGTCGGAATTACTTCCGAAGCCCAATGTCGTGGAGCAAACGAGGTGAGATCAAAGACCTCTCCGCGAATAGCTACAAATGCATTGTCTCGGTCGGATTTCGCTTGCAGTTCTGATTGAGTAAACAAGTCTTGATGCGGACACACGAGTCTACCGAAGAAGGCAATGAACCAAATCATGACAGCACATAGCAGAAAGATGAGGCCACATAGGGTGACCTTTTCGCGCCAGGCCATACGGATATCGGATCGACGCATCCCACAGAGACGGTTCATGATGATGCTGGGAATCCACCATGTCGTCAGCCATGTCAACACCACCCAGCAGCCTCTTGAGCGGCTTGTACGCGGATTCTTGTTCTTTTTATCCTTGTCGTCAGTTTTGGTTATGGGCTGCTTGACACCCACGTCGTCGTCTTCAGCGCCAAATAGATGGTGATGGTGTTGCTTTTCGTCATCTGTGCCACTCATGGCAATGGTTTGTACTATACTGTCGCATTGGTGTGAACACACTGAATTGGATTCTTCTTCGAAACAAGCGTCAAAGCATTCTTCAGAGTAGACGGAACCAGACTCAGCCATTGATCTGCATGAGGGTGGCATCAACTGAGAGCATACTTGACTCATGGTATCAAACGCGTCCTCTTCTTCTTCCACTATAAAAGGCATGTGTGTTGGTAGATATAGACAACGTATATTGCTACGACAGCCTTACCAAATGGAATGCCTTTGGCTATGCATCTTGCTCTTCGCTGCTCTCGTTTTTCGATAGCACGCAGCTTGTTTTCCAGCAAAGTCCATGCAGACTCTGTTAAATAGACCTACAGTTTTGTCAGTTTGATCACGAAGCTCTCTCCCCAAAAAAAAGCTCACCTTTTCGTTTTCTTGTATCATCATCTTTTCATTCCAGTGAAACGCATCTTGTAAAGCGAGCCACTTGTCTCTTGGTTCAGCATCCAATTCGACTGACGTCGCGTGAATCAGGTCCATGTATCGATCGCAAAACTCTTGCAGTTCCATTTGAATTGTGTACTCTCGCTTGGCTCGGATGGCAAGTGCCAGTAATTGGAACATTTTGGCTTGTGCTATCAATTTCTTGGAATCGCATGAATGTGGTAGTAACAAGTCGTTGGAGCGAAGGCAGAGGACAAACCACGTTTTTGTACAAGTCAATGTGTCAATAATGTCCTGCACACCTTCTCTCAATTGTCCAGCTCGACTGGCGTTGTTGTTGGCTGTGTCTGCTATTGGCATGGTGTCTGATTTGCGCTTCACAGAGGGTGATCGATGTGGTTTTCCAGACTGCTGTCCAGATACAATATGAGTACTTTTGGGGTGCTTTTCAGTGGTGATGGATTTTTGAGAGAATAGTTTTGTTACAAGGCTGTTGGTAGGTGCTTCATTAACACTGGTGCCATCTGCGCCGAATAATGACATGAAGTCAGCGCAAAGGGTTTCAGTCGTTCTTACCCCAAATTCAGCAGGAGAGTAAGCAACTGTGCCTGTAAAGTGCTGAATGGTGAACAAGGGCCCTTTCCCTCCTATACTCGATTTGATTCCAAAACAAGGGTGCTTGCGGTGATGTTGTCTAAATGAATCGACACATTTATCAGGGCTGTCTGTGGTTGAGGATTGGTGGCAGAGTGTGGCAATCAAACCGTGTTGAGCGTCGTCGAGCAGTTGTATGCATGGATCGTTGTAGTTGACAGTGGGTTGCATAGTGGCGGGTATATTTAGAATAGAGTACACTTGGCTGTTTCTTTCAAACAGCTGATGCAACATAAAGTGGTGGAGCCTCTCGTTGGCATAGAGCATGCAAAACTGGTCGTAAGAAGCAGTTTGCATAGGAGCAGCACCAGGGAAATCCACAATGCCAATAAAGTTCTGGAACTCTGATTTGCAAAGCTTTTTGTTAAAGCTCTCTACAAGCCAAGAAAACAGTAGCGAGTACATGGCTTCAGCAAGTGCGTCTCGTTGAAGAGCTGCCTGTTCTGCATTGAGAAAGATGGTTGTCAAGTCTCGCTTGATCAGCTTGGTCTGATACGTCAAGCATGTCTCCAGTGCTTTGGTTTCCACGCCCAATAGTTCTGCAGTAATTTCCAGTTCTTGTGTGTTCTTGACAATGGCTGAATCTTGCATGTTGGTTGCATCGTCCATGAACTGCAAATTGCCCAAGTGAAGTATGGCTGCAATGATTTGCGTGATCTGAAGCATTGTGGTTTTGTTGATGCCTAGCGATTTTAGCAGTGCTTTGAGTTCGTTGTATTTCTCGGTATCCTCCATGACAAGTCCACTGGCGAGCCTTGCTGCCTCTTTGGTTTTGAACAAGTAAGCATAGGACGATGCATCGTTGAGCTGGAGCATAGATTTCTCTTCTGGCGAAGAACCGTGCAACACATAGTAGAATATATGGAAATTACGCTCGTCGCCAGAGGTGTGCGCCACTCGAGACTTTTCCAACATGTAATCCAAGAATTTGGCGCCGATCATGCGACCTCGCTCGTTGAACTGCAATTCCAGGTACTTTCCAAAGCGAGATGCGTTTTCGTTGACTGTAGTTTTTGCGTGTCCAAAGGCCTCTAATGCACCATAGGCCTTTTGGATCATCTGCTGTATTTTGGATGGCTTTTTTGGGTTGCTGAGTGTCACCAAGTGGTACAGTGTCCATTGATGCATTTCGGATTTTCCACTACCGCATAATCCACTATTTAGGGGCAAAAGGAGAGACAGACAGAGGGGAATATATGAGTGATTAAGGAGTGAGCCGTGTATTCACAAAGCTAGATGTTACCTCATTACGATGGATTGATCACTGCCCGTACGTCGCATGTGGAAATAAGCTTGATTGATGTGCTGAAATATGTGCACTGGTCGTTTCTCTCTGCCATCCGTGGTCTTGTATTCTGCTAGATACTGCTCGCTTGTCTCCTGGATGTCAGCACGAGAGTCCTTGTATGGATTGATGACTACAAGCAGTGAGTTTCTGACACGGGTGTATATTTGATCTTGAAGAAACCTGTCTCTCAGTGTGTTGACAATGCTTTCTTCTGTGATGTTCTCAATGTCGGCGATGTCATCGTATGAGGATGGCTGTCTACTGCTGCTGGATGGTGGTAGTAAAGAATTGGAGATCATGGTTGCATCGAGAAGCAGAAAGAAAGAGAGAAAAAATAAAGAAAGAAGAGGGGAATCCTTATATTCAAAAACAAATTATATGCATTATTATGATTCAAACCAAAATGATCCAGGCACGTTTATTATCCTCAATGTATGTGTGTGTTATTTGTCCATCTTTTACAAATACACATAATAAGGCACTCCTTGTCAATATTTTGTATGCCTTCTATTGACCCCTTTAATTGAATATAAAGAAAACCGTTGGGTGCTTGTTTTGGTGAAAATCCCTTGATTCAACCCCCCTCTTGTAGATATATATATATATATATATCAGCATCAAGCACATACATAATATAACCTGCTAGCAAAAGGTCGACTCCTTAATACACAATTTTGCTGCGTAGAATATGTCTGTATACACATGGCTAATCAAGATGATGGTATATGGCTTTCATTTATCAAATGTCTGATGCTAAAAGCTTTGCGTTTCTTTCTACTGTAGTTCGCACGACATCAAATACCAAGGCTTCGCCCGGTAATGGAAAGTTCTTGTACAATTCTGTCACTGGCGGTATCGATCCTTTCGGTGCAACCGTAATCATGCCATAGGGTGATGCTGATGGTGGTACTTGGTGATCGGGCAGAACTTGCTTGGTCAGAGCATGCATGTATTCGGACAGTTTTTGTTGAGCCATCTTTGCCATGGCGTCGTCAGGTACTTGGAGTAAGCCCATAAGCGAGTCAATGGACCGCACAAGCAGCTTAGAGGGAGCTGCGTACTATGTTAGATCACACTCTATAAGGGCCATCTCTATCACGACTTACAGTAACAAAAAGAGTCAATCTTCTCTATTTGCTTCATAAGCAACAAGCTCATGTCTGCTGAATGCATGGCCAAATAAAGAGCTCTGTCCTTGATGATGTTGTATACATTTTCAACGTTGCGTTGAGGTTTCGGTCGTATCAGACAACCTTGTATGCTGAGTGTAATTGTATGTACATAGGAAGCCATCAGAATTTTACGTACATCGGTTTCTCTTTCAACGGCTTCTTTAGTGAGATTGAACGGCTCTGTGCACATCTTGAGTTCCTCTGGTAGATTGTGCCACCACTCAACCACTGTTTCTTCATAGCGAATGATCTCCTCAAAACTGAGTTCTGCGACATCACCTGCTGCCAACTGTCTGGCTTGTGTCACTACTGCGATGAACGAAGGGTGCAAGGATAGACCGAGTATCTGATTGAACATTTTAATTATATTCTTGGTCTTTCTTGTCTCGTCGGGTAGAATGTCAAACTGCACATTGTTGGGCTCAATCTCGTTGCGCTTGTCGCATTTTACAAAATCAATCATGGCCATGGCACATTCGCAGAGCACGCTGTTTCGATGAATAAGCGCATACTTGATTCGAGTCATCCGTGGTAAGCCTGGCCCTCCTTTAGTGCAGCCTGGATTCTCTGTCTGGAGATTCTTGCATAGTAACAGGGCCATGGACACCCATTTATGCGCTTCCGACACCCGCAATGTTTGCATCATAAAGGGCAGCATCAAGTTGATTATCAGCACAGATTCAAGTGCCTTGTCTGGATCGTCAAACATGTCCACCAGCTTGTTGATGGACTGCTCGTAAAAGTACTCGCTAAAGTACCGCTTCTCGAATGAATTCAAAAAGTTGTGCTTGCAGGTCACTATGGCTGCGCTGGTACATACGGCCAATACTACTGGATCCTCCATTGGGTTATCAAGACTCCACACATGATTCATAAAGGTAGGCTCATGCAAAATAGGCACTGTGTCATTGAAGCAGGAAAAGTAGTTGTATATCAGCCGTCGCACCAGCGATTGTGGCTTCAAAAAGGCTGGCACACCTATGGCGAAGCGTCTGGAGATGGCTTTCGGTGAGGATACGGAGTCTGGGTTCGATATATCGTAGGCGATTGTCACTAGCTGCATGGCTGTCTTGACAAAGCTCAGGCTCTTGCGTTCAAAGATCAGTGATTTCGTTTGAAATGTGTTGCCAAAGGGTGATAGATAGCGAATAGCAGATCGTCCATACATCATCAACTCTTCCAAATTCCTAATCTCTGTCTCCAGCCGTAGTTCGCCATTCACAAATCGAATATCCCACCGAGGCTCCTTCTTTATCAGCGCTTTTTCTTGCTGTAGATCCAATTCCAGAGATTGCAGCTGCTTCTCCAAATCCCTTATTTGTCCATACAGTTGATCCAATTCAACATTGCTGGTCTGATTCTCCACATCGCCATCGTCGTATTCTTCAGCAGAGCTCTCCCCTTTGTACTGAAGGTCTTGAGGTATACACTTCTTCTTCATCTTGACACAGCGTTCACAAGAATCATGCTCGTAAAATCGTTCGCATTTTCGTCGTCTCTGTTTACAGTCTGTGGATAATCGATCTTGTTAGTCAGATCCTCCTTTGATAAAGGGGTGTGCCTCTTACATTGACATGGTATTTTTCTAGCCATTTTAGAGTTATATAGCTTGCTAAACAAAAGAGTGGAAAAAAAAAAATAGATGCTCAAGATGATAGAGGATGGGGCTCTAACACTGCCAACACCCGTTGGTCATCCAATCACAAGTTTACTTCTTGGCTGTCCTATGAGAGCTGACTCAAATGTGTCCTTTTTCATTTTTCCAAGATGACTTTGAGTGCATATTTAGGCTTATTATCACTAGGAAGCACAATACAGACCAGGTACAATGCCGAATGCCAAGAAGAGGAGCAGCAAGAACTGGATGCTTTGCGAGCCATGGCGCAACATATATCAGCTGCAGAAATAGACACTGTTTCAGCAGTCAGTATACATCATGCCCCTTCAGAACGTCGAGGTATTCATACAGAGAGGCTCTTGTCGTTAATTTGCACTGACTGGTGTATTCATTAGTGGAAGTGAGAGAAAACATCACGGGCGTCGTGCTTGCCATTGGAACGATGGTTGCCAACTATTCATTGTGTTTCCCCATTGTAGCAGCACGACATCGATTACAGGCCGTACCAACATATCAAAGTTACGAACGAGACACACCATTGTATGGCATCCAGACTATACTGTACACCTACAGACATGGAGGTATTCGACGACTCTATCCTGGCTTTGGTTTGGGTCTGATTGGCCAAACATTGAGTGCGACCTATGAATCAGGGCTGAATCAAGTCATGTCGCCCCTGATTGCCTCTGCAAACAAAACCAATACTTTGCTGGGTAGTTTGACAGCTCTACTGGCAAAAGGGCTCGCATTGTTTGTCAATATCCCCTTGTATCCCTTGTATCGCAACGCATTAATCCTACGAGTACAACAAGTATCGCCATCCAGTCAGATTGTGATAGATAGTCCTCATGATTTCATCAGGCTCTACAAGCTAGATTTACGAGCATTCTGGCCGGGAAACGAACATCATCGGCAGTTGATGAATGGATTTATACCATCTTGTGCGTTGAACCTGATCACCGAGAGGCTGCTCATCTACATTTACCGTCATCTATTCCAATCCTTCTCTAACAACTCCAATTCCACGACAACAACAGGCACTACAGCAGCAACCATTGACCACAGCAGCGAAAATTTGACAACAGCAACCCCTTCTGGTGCTGGACATAGCACAGCATCAGCATCCTCAACGTCGCTGGCTTCGCCTCATTCCAAGAAAAAGCGTGAATCCACCGTGCTGCATACATTCTACCCCGAGATTGCTTGCGGTGTCATCAGTAGCATCCTTACAAGAGCATTGAGCTATCCTGTAGAAACTGTGATTTACAAACTAATGGTGCAAGACACGGGCGTGCTGACTGCGAATACAGACTACAGAGGATTTCTCGATTGCGTCAAGAGAACATGGTACGAGGAAGGTGGGTGGAAGGCCTTCTATCCTGGATGGGGTATTGGCGTGCTGGAGATCGGCATGGGCTATCTTATCCTGGAAGCTTCTTGGTGGGCTTACCGTGCGACGCAATGGAAGTTGCAGGTGCCAGGCACAAGCGATACGCGGGCTGTTAGAAAGGCAAGAAAACTTCGAGAAAGACTTTTGTAAACGTTGTCATCCCAATGAAGTCGTTTTGAAGTCGAGAAAAGTAATAACATGCCTCCTTTTTTTTAAAAAAAATATGGAATTATAGTTGCTGGAACATAGAGTACAACACATTTTCAAAATCCAATTCATAGCGCTTTTAACCATAGCATTTACCTGCATGGCAATGCTTATTAGAAAATAATTCATAAATCTTGTATTCCTAAGCAAATGAAACTATATATATGATATGTGTCTTTTCAGTATGAAAGCACTTGTTTCTCTACAATGCTCTACGTCTTTATCAATGGGGAGAATTCATATACAGGCTTAAAGTATACCTGGATTGCCTTCTACTATTCAAGCGTATGCAAATCACAGCAAAGTTGGATGCATTTAAACCGTGGATTCTCGTGTTAGAAGCCGTTTCAAGATGTCAGAATAGCACCAAACGCTTGCTTTGATCTAACACTTACTTTCTGACACCTTTGCTCAACTTTTTGGGGACCAAAAAAAAACATGGTCAAAAAATAGACCAAAAAGCATGAGGGGTACCTCATGATTTTCATCAAAAATCAAACGATCGCATTTTTCACCTTGAAAATGAAGGCTTTTACTATGGTATATATTGAATCAAAATGTTTCTGTCGATCCAACGTAGCCTTTGAAATCGTCTTTGTGGGACTTTGATCTGTAAAATTTCGACTTTTTGGCCAGAAACCTCTTTTCATATTTTCGTGAATTATTCAATAGATTTATTTAAAACATCTATCTTACCTGGTACCGTTGGATGCGCCTTGAAAAACACTCCAGGAAAGCTTAAAGAAGCATTTTTTTTTTTTTTTTTTTTTTTTTTTGTAGGGGAGTCGAGCTCCAGGTTTTATTTAAAGTCCTTAAAATGTCATGCTTAGGGATAGAAAAGACTGTTGGTGGACCCAATGTCTGCAAAGAAGGGGAATAAGATATTTTTGAATTAAGTTGGGAAAGAAATCTACTGCTAATAAGGTGCGACACCTAGAGCCAAAACAGTCTTGCGGAAATCGTCAAAATATAGATAATGGATAGAGTACAAAACACCAAACGAGGACATCAGTACTACTTCAAAAAATCAAACAACTTGCGTTCACCAGGATTTGAACCGGGATCCTCCCGTTGGCATACGGGAGTTTTACCACTTCGCCCTACCACCAGGGGCTAGCTTAAAGAAGCATAGGATGATCATCATGTCTTACTTAGTCGAATCTGCAAAAATAGTTCAATCGAGTTGAAAAACATCAAGATTTGGCCAATCTGGAAACAAACTATGGTTCTGGGGTTGAATTAATTTTGGCTGGTGAGGCTAGTTAATTATATATGAGCCTGGCCTGATAGATGCCTTGAAACTCAATTTCCATATTATGATGGTTGTAAAAGTGTCTAGAGACTGATAATATGATACTACTTTGCAAAGTTGAATTTTCCAGAAGAGCAACTCTGCAGGTTATACAGTTTCTAGTTTGAGCAGCAGAAGGCATGATGGATTAACTATTGGGTTTTGTTCTTGATTTAAAATTAACTACTGCTCGCAACTAGACTGATGCTACCTGTCAAAATAGCTTAAACATCAAAATGTTATTGTACAGAATGGAATATTGTCATCCTATCCATGATTACGTATGGCGCTTATAATAAGGCTACATAGCGTATCATATAAATCTGTGTTTTTATAGAGTATTTTTTTTTATTTTTATTTACATTGAATGTGAAAGAAAGAGTATATTTATAGCTAGTAAAAATGTGTTTTGGATTGAGTGTTGTGTTGGATTAAAGTGGAATGAAATAAAGGGTTTGAAAATATTACTGATGATCTGAATATGGTATGCTAGAAGCGCCATCATAGTGTTGTTGCTGCTGCTGCTGCTGCTGGTGTTGTTGTTGTTGATAGCCAAAGCCATGTCCTCGTCCGCCATTTCGAATTGGAGAAGCGTCGTAGAACTTGGAGGGGTTTTGATGGTAGCCATCATCATGATAATTGTTGTGCTTGTTGTTGGCTGCAGCAAATCTGCCTCGTTTTCTGCCATGGTTGATTTCTTCAAAATTAACTCCACTACCCATATGATTGCCTTGTTGGCGTTTGAATCCGCGTGGCTGATCATCTCCACCACCACCTCCATTTGCATGCTTCCATTCAGGACGGTATTGAGCCTCTGGTTCCTCAATGACCATCAACTCACGTACAGGTTGGCCATGGAATCCACCCACGGGAGCATTGACCAAATAGTCTTTCTCAACAGAACTCAATTCTGCCAGTGGAATAATGGAGTCTCCACGATCATAGTTAAAGTGCTTCTTTGGCCCAAACCCAAATGCCCAGTTCACTTTAACCGGCACATCTTCCACCACGAGTCCTTCAGATTCATACTTGGCAGCTTCTGTAGAGGCTCTTGTTGTAAATTTGAGGAAAGCGTTATGACGACCTTTCAGCTTTTTAGCGACAATTACACTTGCTAATTCACCGTATTTACTAAATAATTGTGCAACATCGTTCTTTTCATAGTGATCAGGAATAGGACCAACAAAAAGGGTTCTTGTAAGGACTAAGTAGGATGATGATGAGTTGGGAGTAATTTAAACTAATGAGCTCTAAAAACTTACCTTTGATAGTACCAGGAGGCAAAGAGGGATCACGAACAGGATCAGCACCTTCTTGATGGTGTTGTTGTTGGTGCTGCTGTTGCTGAGATGGTGGTGCATGATCATTGTAAAATGGCTGCGATTGCTGCTGATAAGGCTGTTGATTGAAGGACTGAGGCTGTTGCTGGTAAGCGTTTTGAGAGTAAGGTTGGCTCTGCTGCTGGTATGGTGGAACATAAGATTGTTGTGCTTGTGTAGGAGGTACTTGGAAAGGTGGCTGCTGTTGTCTCTGTTGGTAACTGTTGGCTCCCATACGGCTATCTTGCATCGGCTGTCGTTGCTGCCAGGAATCCTGCATAAGTGGTTGAGGCGGGGATACGGCAGCATTGAATTTAGTAGTATCTACATCATTAGGGCTTCCCCATCTAGACTTTCTCTCTGTTGTGCGGGTTGGAGCAGGAATAGAGGGACCTTGAGGTGGAGGCCAGGTAGGCGCAGCCTTAGCAGGTGTCTCTGCTGCCATTCGAGGATCATTACGCATGCGAGGGTCGTTGCGCATGCGAGGATCAGAGGAAGGTGGTGACTGAGGAGTGACATTTGATGCTGGAGGAGGCGAAGTTACTAACCCACCGAGCAATTTGGCCAGAGCAGGAGGCAGCAGAGGGTTGCTGGTTTGCATTGGCGCAGACGTGCTCGCTGGAGCAACAGGAGCAGCAGCGACAGCAGGAGGAGGTGTAGGCGTCATGCCAGGAATATTGAGATTTGCCAATGAGCCATTTCCAATGTTACTAAGGGTAGCCAGCAGAGATGCAGTGTCCACGGGAGGAGCAACTATAACAGAAGAGCAAATCAGTTCACCTGTTGCAATTCAACATTCTCAAATAGAATAGAAATGTGTAGATAGAAGAAACCAAAATTTGATCCAACATTTTCTTTTTCTTTTATATAAGTAAAACAATAATAACCTTTTGCTTGATCCAAACCAGAATTCGTCACGCCGCCAGCTGTCAAAAAGGATCGCTTTATGTGCTGCACTGTTTCCTTGGAGTAGACATTTCCTTGCTCCCAAAAGTCGAGTGTCTTTTTGACCTTATCCTAATAGGTTTTGAAAAAAGAAATCTTCAGCATTCAAATGTCAAAAATTGCATGTAGATCAAATGTGTGTGTAGGTGTGTGTGTATGTGAAGGAGTGATTGAATTGAGAGTGTCATCGAACTTGTGGGTTGTGTGAGTGTGTAAAATCATTTTAATTCATATATAAAAAAAAAGAGATCAAATGTCTTGATACATGTCATTCGTAAGTTTGTGATTTTTAGTTACCCAATCCAGACCATCAAGCGAGAGAAAGAGACCAGACAACAGCAGCAAGAGAGAGAGAGAGAGAGAGAGAGAGAGAGAGAGGAGCACGCATGCACAGATCAAACATCAAGATAATAGAAGATGGCAAGGAACGCAGCGCGCACAAGAGACACAAACAGCATCATAAAGAACAATAGTTGCTTCCAACAGGCGGGGACAATTTATTCAAGTAATTTCTTATTTAACATGACCAAAGTTGTACAAGCACATCCCATTTGGTTAAGCCGACTAGTTTACACGAATCTTTCAAGGAACCGATTTGCTTCTATTATCTCCCTCTGTCTCTCTTTTTGCATGCCTCCCCTTTCTTGTTGTTGGCTGTCATCTTGGGTTTTCATCTGGTATCTCCCCTGTATGATGAATACACGGAATAATGCTGCCAGGTAAGCAGCATCTCGTGTACAAGATGGGTGGAAAGAAAAAAAAAAGGGCAGAGATCAATCACGATAAAGAAGGTCATCCTCTCCGTAATTGATAAATGTAATCAACTAGACTAGGTGTAAAAAAAAAAAAAGAAAAAAAAGGGCAGAATCTCACCTTATCCTTTGTTGAGCAGGGCTCAAAGCATCCATTCATGCTGCTATCCTTGAGCACAACCGCAAATCGCTTGAGATATCCATCCAATTCTGAAGGTCCTTCGCCGGTTTCCTCTCGTTTTCTTTGTTGCTTGTGGCAAGCACGTGAAATAGCGTCGATAACATACAAACCTGCTAAGCGATAATCCGGAGGAGCGCTCTCAATGAAACGAGCAATACATTGTGTGATATAATTGTGATGCTGGCAAATAATAAGAAACAGTATGGTTAGTTTTGATCGATTCACTAGTAGAGTTTTCCCTGTTCAATTTGCTTACCTGTGGATGAGCAGTGGCCAAAGCTTGTAATGAGGTGATTTTGGAAGCTGATACGGGAAGTTTTGTTTCCAATATGGCTTTTAGGTCCTTGTCAAAGAGGGTCCTATCCCAGTTATCTGTCATCTTTTTGGTTCAAGTGGGTAATGTGGAAAAAGAGGGAAAAGTTTGCTAAAGAAAAACTTTTTTTAACTCTCCAGATGACCAGTGGGAGTTGAAGAATTGATGATGAGTGATGTTCGGCGTTAATGGGGTACTACCACATTTTTGAGTGACGTCGATGTGTATATACAATCCAGTCAGTCTGGTTAAGGGATACAAAGAGCTCTTCAATGCCATTCAACATGCCGTTATCTCTAGCTAGAAGGCTCAAAAGAAAGCGTATAATATTGCATTATATGATAACATTGGAAATTGCCAGGCCATCACATCCACTCATGCAATCGTCGCAGTAGAAATCTGCCTGAGCATCCCTGGATTGAATGCTTGATTCTCGCAAGTGCTCTTGGCTCAAACATCTTTACCGGTATTTGAGGCATTTATACGAAGATAGACTTGGCGAGTTGACAATACCGCCGTTATGATATTCTTCATTGCCTACTGATCTTGCATTTTGCTCAACATTTGTGACACCTATCAGCTCAAAAAAACATCTACACTCTAGTTGTGAATGCTGCTATAGGTAAAGCATATTCATAAAAGCATTGTCTACTATAACAATAGCACCTAATGGTTTTAATGGAGGCAGCTCATACTATTTCGAGTGATGTAAGTATACGCTAAGATCAATCAAATGTCAAATCAAGCGGCCGTTCAATCTACTAACCCCTGGTTGCTTGAATCCAGCTGTCAAAGATGGACTTTACATCCATCATAGCACTGATGCCTTGCTTTAGGCGTACTATAACCTCATTTGACATGTCCAGGTAATCACTGATGCTTTGAAACCACTGACCACAATATAGTCAATGTGTTACAAATGATGGATTTGTAGTGTCACTGATGTGCAGCCTGTATTTGACATTGCGCATACATGGACGGTCTCTTTGTTGAAATGTGCAAACAGCCGAAGTGATTTATCTTAAAGATTGGTATTCTGTAACGCATATTTCATAAGAGCATCCCTCAAATCATCTTTCAATTGCCAAAATTGACAGGCAAAGTCCATTTCACTGGCCATCGGAACCCCAATACATTGGCAAACAAGCCTTTGCAACCACCCCCCCCCCTCCTTACCTTCCGCAAATTTTATTCTCTCTTTTTTTTCCCTTCACTATCCAGATACAATAAAATAGACGAGGATGCAAGCATTTCGCTCATTATTAAAGACAGCATGGAAGCCTTTAAACAGCTCGAACAGCTTATTAGCCACTCGTAATTTCATGACACAGCCTGCATATCAAAGCCGTATCCTCAGTCAATTAAAACCTACAACATTTGCACCCATTCAACAACAAAAGGCAGGCATGGCCACCTTGAACCAAGTGATCAAAAAGTGTCGCAAGACCAAGGCCAAGTTGAGTAAGACACCAGCTCTTGAAGGATGTTATCAACGTAAGGGTGTTTGTAACAAAGTGTATACGACCAAGCCCAAGAAACCCAATTCTGCTGTCAGAAAGGTTGCTAGAGTCAAGTTGACCAATGGTAAGGTGGTCACAGCTTATATTCCTGGTGAAGGACACAATTTACAAGAGCACTCTGTTGTTCTGGTTCGTGGTGGTCGTGTTCCTGATCTTCCTGGTGTGCGTTATCATCTTGTGCGTGGCGCTTTGGATCTTCAAGGTGTTGCTACCAGAACTACCAGTAGATCTAAATACGGAAGTAAGTGTTTGACAATGTATATGTTTGCAAGGAGTGATGCTGACCAATGTTTTTGTATTGTTTTAGCCAAGAAGCCTTCCAAAAACTAAGCAGGATGATTTAGAGTCTAGTTTTTCCTCTGTTTTTAGCATCATTTGATGTACATTTTGTAATATTTCCTTGTTCCTATTAAAAACTATTATTTTACTATACATATACAAAAATCACATCTAGTCATACATACGAGAGATCGATCTATTCAGTAGATCCCTTTAAATGTGCTGCTAGAACCATTGATCCGCGCTTTTTTCCTTGATAAAAGAAAATTCGCAAGTATTGCGCCTTATGTGTTCAACCTGACAATTCGGTAATGACCATAAAAGCAAATGCAATTTCGATATTTTGTCTTTTTATTACGCCATTTCACGAAATATTGTTGTATGTACTACCTCAAATTTATATAACCTACTAAGGGTACATCGCATTATGAGTGCTTGATTTGGTAGAGTATATTTGATTTTGATATATATTGTGTCAAAATCTAAAATCTCTGTCAAAATGTATATAAATACAGTGCCAATTGAGACACTCTCTCATCATCATCACCCTTTTTCACATATCTAAAATCCCAGTTGAACCATGAAGACCTCTGCCTTGCTCTTGGGAACCGTTGCTCTATTGGCTTTGTCTGCCAATGCAAAGAAGCCCGAGGCCAAGAAACCAAACATTGTGTTTATCTTTACTGATGACCAAGATTACCGCATGGACTCACTAGATTACATGCCCAATGTTCAAAAGTATTTGGTCAAGGAAGGTACTACTTTCAAGAACCATTATGCTACCATTGCTGTCTGCTGTCCTAGCCGAGTGGGTCTCTTGAGAGGGCAATACGCCCATAATACAAAGTAAGTGTTCCTAAATCTTGCTGCCAAGTTGTCATGACTGACATCAACTAGTATCACTGATGTGTCCCCTCCTTATGGTGGCTATAACCGTTTCAATACTTTAAAATTGGGTGAAGACTATCTTCCTCTTTGGTTGCAAAAGGTAATTTAGAGCATTTCATATTATGTTTGCTGTTTATCAACTAGCTTATATTACCTAGGCTGGTTACAATACCAATTACATTGGTAAACTCATGAACCAATACTCTGTTCAAAATTACAATGCCCCTACTCCCTTAGGGTAAGTTGATGTACACTCATTCGATCGCTGCGTGTGCCTAATATTGCCTTCTTCATGCTCTAGTTTTGACTTCCAAGGTACAGCCAGATGACCTCCAGAGAAAATCTCGCATACATGCTTACATTCCATTTTTTTTTTAGATCAACTAGTTGACCCTTATACTTATGTCTACAACACTGCCGTCTTTTCCACAAATGGTGAATACCCTGTATTCTACAAGGACGTCTATCAAACGGATGTTATCCACGCCAAAACCAAGGCCGCTCTTGACAGAGTCCATGCTCAGGACGACCCTTTCTTCTTATGGGGTAATGTGTGCTTGTGTGCCAGCGACAACAACTTTTGCTTACTAAATACCAACTCATAGTCGCACCCATGGCACCCCACGGCCAGTTTGTCATTGGAAGTGATTACTCGGTTACTACGTCTCCTCCCGTTCCTGCTGCTCGTCATGCCCATCTTTTCAAGGACGTTAAAAGTAAGCAAGCACATGATATGAATCAATACAGGGCTTACATTCTTGCACTACAGTTCCTCGCACTCCCCATTTCAACCCTGACAAGCAAGCCAAGACAGCTTCTTACTGGAAGACGCTTGAAAAGCTGAATGCTACTCTTGTCGAAGAATTTGACGAAGTCTACAGAAACCGTTTGCGTGCTTTGCAATCTGTTGATGAGATTGTCGGTACCATCTTTGAGAGACTTGAAAAATCAGGCGAGTTGGACAACACCTACGTCGTGTATAGTTCAGATAATGGGTAAGGACATAGGCTTGACACACCATTGACATTCACTGGTTGACCTACTTTGTATTAGTTACCATCTTGGACAGCATAGATCTTACCCAGGCAAATGTACAAACATGGAGGAAGACATCAAGTAAGTTGCACACAAGATAAACATGGAATTATACTGACTATAATCAACAGCGTGCCTTTTATAGTTCGAGGACCTGGAATTGCCAAGGGAAAGGAGAGCCATATTGTCAGCTCTCATCATGATTTAGCGCCTACATTTTTAGCTCTAGCTCGTGGCGATGAACATGTTCCATCTTGGGTTGACGGTGGTGTGATTCCTTTGACTAAGGCTCTTCAAAAGCATCCCAAGCCCGTGTCCAAAGAAAGTTTTGCTGTCGAGTTTTGGGGATTGACACAAATGACAGAAAACTACCCTACTGCTGCCCCTGAAGGACCTAATACATACAAGACTCTCCGCGTCATTTCTGAAGATTACGATTGTAAGTGGATGTGAACTGCACTGGCAGTACTATGTCTCATCGCCTTGTTTATACTCTAGATTCTTACGCTGTCTGGTGCACGGGCGAGCATGAGCTTTACGATTTGAAAAGGGACCCCTATGAATTGAAGAACCTCTATAGCAATGCCAACGCACAACTTGTGAATAGATTGGATGCTCTCCTACTTGTGTTGAAGTCTTGTCGTGCTGAGAGCTGTCGTGATCCTTGGAGAGTGCTTCATCCTAATGATAAGTCTGTCAAGACATTACAAGATGCTTTGCATAAGAAGGTTTGTTAAAATCAAGTTGCCACATAATAGATGTACATTTGTAATTAACTTGCATTATCTGTAGTATGATGCCCACTACAAGCAATACAAATCTGTCAAGTTTGAAGAATGTCTTGGTTTCTTGCTAACCTCCAACGAGGTTCCTGAAATTGGATCTCACTTCAAAACCAATGCTACCTTGTCTCGTCGCAAGTTCCATTCTGAAAAAGCAGACCAACTGGTCATTGATAGCCTTATCAAAAGAGCCACCACTGAAGAAAAGAGCAGCAAGGTTTACATCCCAGCCGAGTATCATGATCTTTTCAAGTTGATCCCAGAGGCATCTATGAATGCAGGCCATCAACCTGTAGGAGACGATTTTGAATCCTCTGCACAAAAAGTACCAAAGAAGTTGGTAGAAGCAGATGTCAACTGGGCTGCTTATGGCTTCTATAGCACTGGAAGTTAAATAACATCTACATTCATAATAACAACATGCACATCTACATTCAAAATAAAGCGTTAATTAATCATCATCCTGATATTTCTGTCGATAATTTATTAATTGAATAATTAGAAACGAGATATGGAAAATGTATGTGGTAAATTAAGCCAAAAATTATAAGAGTCTATGCTACATGAGATGGTGGAATAAAAATGATGAAAACGTCTATATACTTTAAATGCGATCTATGAATTTGTCTCCTTCCTCACTTGCCAAAAACCACTTGAAATACTCGTAAACGCTCCAGCTGATGGCTGTGCTGGGCATGTTGGTCAACACACGGGGCCTAAATCCTCTGAAAAATCCCTTGATGCCATGTCGATTGTAAATGATATTGGTAGCCTCTCTAAACCCATTGCAATTCTTGATGTCGGCATCTTTTGATGAGCCCTTGGTCTGCAATAGCGTCTTGACAACATCCAGTGGTGTAGTAACGGATGAAGCAACTGTACCCGCTACAGCGCCTGCTAACATGTGGATCTTTGGATTGTAGGATCCCTCTGGGTCGAATTTGGATCTACAGTACTCATATGTCGCAAATTGAACGGACTGAAATGGAATAGACATGGATACAGTTGTTGGAAACGATATGTAGAATGCTTTCAGTCCTTCGTTGGCGTATACTTTCTTTGCACATTCACGAACAGATCTATAGGTCGAATTTCGTAATTGCATACGCTGCTTCAGCACTACAAACTCATGTCAGTCATATTGTCTGCCTTGGCGATCACTCCCTACTTGCCGTCAAATGGTGTCATGAGTGCATCGTGCGCAAATGTCGCAATAGCGCCAGCTGCACCGGATGCTATCAACTGGTTGGATATCTCAAAAGAGCTACCGGGAGCTCGAATCTTGGTATTCGCTGATAATTGTCGGCTGAAATTCTCTTTGCAGAATTCATAGGTTGCAAAATGTACAGCATGCGCAGGGCCTGCCCCCATGATGACTGAATAAACGCCCTTCCAGAGATTTTTATGATTTCTAAACTGCTTCTTGGACGCGTCCTTGATGGCTGTTCCTAATTCTGGTGTCGATAGTACTTGCATTCGAGTCTAAAATGCAGCGTCAATTGACATGATCCAACTCTAATTGACACCTACACGAAACGCTTTTTTTCGTCCATTTTCTTCGTCCTAATACTGCATCCTCTTCTATCCTCCACCAACAACAGTATCAATCCACCCTTCTCTACTTACTCTTATACTATCCACTGGGTACATGATGCAATGTTCCCCGATACCTGCCATGGCACCAGCAATAGCGTTCTGTGTCATTGTCGAATTCGCTCCTAATGATTCATACTCGTGTCCATCTTCTGCGTCCATGCTGACAATATGTTGTTTGATATGTTGAATTGTAGTGCAAAAAAAAAGAGAGAGAAAGAGAGAAAGAGAGAGAGAGAGAGGCCTAAATTATTCAATGTCAAATGAAATTAAATATTTTTTTCTCGGGATGAATGGTCAAATGGAAAAATGTGTGTGTGTGTGTGCAAGAGAGTGTAGAGTGAGCAATAAGGTCAGTGTGACGTAAATCATGCTACAACAGAGGCTCTTAAGGCTAATGGCCAACATTTCTCGATCTGAATCTCTTTAGGTATTGCTCGCTTCGTCTTGTCATCGCTTTCTTCCTTGCAATTTAGGTTGCTGAATTATACAAACAAACCCCATCACTAAATACAGAATGATGTGAAATGAAAGCGCAATGTGTCAATTAGTGACGAAACGTAACATGGTCAGTATTTGTTGCAATCGACTATATTCTCTAGTAGAAATGTGTAGCTTGCCCAAGCAACGTACAAAATGGACGCCTCATGGTGGCTATTAAAATTCTGTCAAACATCCCGCCATTTACTTAATTAGGAGGACATCTACTCCTTGGTCTCTCACAAGTGATCTATGTCTGTGGTTTCTCGATCTTGCAATGTCGGACATAGCACAGACATGGTGCTTTAAAATCTCGTCTTTAATGCATCTGCAGAGCATTGGTGTTTCCACAAAATCTGTAGGCTTGGATCGACAAGGAGTTTCACAAGTTGTTCTTTATGAAACGATGTCAAATCTCAACTATACTTGGAAATAACCATCAGGCTAGATTGTGCACAAAAATTCATGCAAACATGTACAAGGCTATACTTTAACCTAATCTTTAATAAAATTTAGAATACTATGGGATTTACTTAAGGCGATGAAATTTAGGGCTGACTAGAACTTTCAGGGAAAGAGGGGTATTGAATCAATAGAAAAAGATACGGCGATGCAGGCAGAAATTCGGATATGAATCAATCAAGAAACACGTTATATTAATATACAGAGAGAGAGAGAGAGAGAGAGAGAGAGAGAGAGAGAGAGAGAGAGAGAGAGAGAGAGAGAGAGAGAGAAAGAGAATAATTTGCCTACCAAGTGGGAATTATTGAATAGCACGAGTTGGCTTGTAGTTTCGTTTGAATATGCTGAATGCTACATTTGAGAATACAAGCGTGCCCAATGTCAACAATGAGAAAAAGATCTGCCATTTGGATTAGTCATAGGGCATTCTGGATGAGTGTTGCATCATTTACCAATGTTTTGTAGGAGATGGGCTCAACAAAGCTGTTTATAATCTCTGCAATGGCTTCGGCAGATACCTTGGCCCTAGTTGTTGCGGATCGTTAGTCTGCTTGATTCGAAAGTAGTTGCCAAATGTCTTACTGTGCGACCACTTTGTCTCTGTTCATGCATGCTGCCCATTCGTTGCACATGTCCTCAATAGCTGGGATGCGATCATTCTGGCCACATTGATTGATGATGTAGTTGTTTGTACAAGCCAGTTTTTCCTTGTGCAGGGCTACATGTAAACACTCAAGTGTCAGCTCGAATCGTTTCAACATCTGATCCCATCAATTACCTTCAGTGTATTCTTCTGCTTTCAGTCGGAAATCTTGCCTTATTGTTAAAATGATTTTGCCAAATATATAGAGCAATGTAGTCGATATGATGATGTTGAAAGCCATTTGCATGTAGATGATGACGGTGTATGAGATATCTCGGTGTCTTAGATACATCGGCTCATAAGATGGTTTGATAATTGATACGGAGCTGCTTGTGCTTGTTGGTTTTTTGCTCTCCATCCAAAACTTTTTGGAACGAGCAATGAATCTTTGAGTTAGAGTATTGATGCCAAGGTCAGCGGGTGGCGTAGATGTGTCTCGCTTTGGTAAATCCAAATCAAACATCTTCTGATGGGGTTGTATTATTGGCACAAAATTGAAGTTATAATCCTTGGGTGCGAATCCATGCTTTGTCTTTTCATCATCCAGCGACTGATCATCTAATGCCAACATGTCAATTGGATCGTTATATAGCGTTTTCCTCGAGAGTTACCATCTTCTAATCGATTTCTCTTTGAGCCTGCCATAATAGATGCTGAAAATGCTAAACTACGTAACTAGAAAAAGGGTTCAATTATGCTTCAATGATGCAAAAAGAAAAAGTTTACAGTCCTCGCTTGTTCCTTCTTCTTCAACACACCAAATAAGGCAATGTGACCAGGTTTCGAAGGGAGATCATGGCTGCACAACAATGGCACGATCAAAATGAAATACATCTGTCAAATAGTCCGTTGCTCAAGAAACAGGCGTCTTCAAATGTAAATCATGTTTTGAGACCAAGCAATAATATGATTAGTTTTTTATTATAGTATAAGATTACGTGTAGATTAAGAGAAGTAATACGATTGTTGTGTAATATGTAACGAGATGTGGAATTAAATGATCTGTAAGAGCTTATTTCTTATCAGAAGCAGCAGAAGTCCAGCAGCAAATCCAAGCAAGGCTACCAAAGCATGTTAGAGACATTCTCGATCTGATAGCTCATAGAAACCTACCATCCCCAACAACAGTTTTGCTCAGCAACGTCAGAGCGAGGCTTGATAGAAGGAACGTAGACAGCCTCAGGTTCAGTTCTAGTTCATAAGATTAGAAATGCAACTCTAAAATCGAAAATATGCCTCACTTACTCTGGTTGGAAAACTCTATCTTTGGTTTCCTCCTCCATCTTGGTCTTGAGCCTTCTTTCGTCCTCCAATCTTTGAGCTTCATTTGCTTGTTCATCGCTCAAGGCAACCTTCTCATCCTTGTGTTCTTCCTCACCAATAAGTGTATCTCTTATATTGACAGAACCTTCTTCTTCGCTGGGATAAACGAGATGTTCTTTATTCTCGCCCTCTCCATTAGCTTCGGACAACATAGCAGCACGACTATCATTAACTTGAGCGGATTCAGGAACTTGGACATCATCACTTGCAGCTACGTTGTCCTCAGTATTAGGTGCATAGATAGCGGCATAGGTACTTGCATGGTTATAGTCTTCCTTATCAGTCATGCTCTCTTTTTGATACGACTCATAGACAGTATCTGAAGCAGTAGCATCATTATGATATTTCTCAGACTCCTTCTCGTGGGAGTATGGCATTGGAAAAGCAACCTTGTTTTCGTTATCGTAGTTTTGGAACATTGTTTGGTCAAGATGAGGACTATGAGAAGGCAATTGGGGTTCAGGGCTATATACCAACACTGGATCAATAAAACATGTTTTGAATAAAGCTTGACATCTACTTACAAGGATGGATATTCTACGGCCTTTTCTTCGCCAGCAGAGTAATAGTGTTCTGGGGAGCGAACACCTGAAGATGGCTGACCATGGTACTCTTCGACAGCAGTAGTCTGATGGGCATCGTGAGCATCGTTTTGGTAATCGGACGAAGACATTTTTTTTTAGTAAAATTGATTTGACAGGTGAAGAAACAAAAGAGAAGATCAGCATTGATACTGGCCTTTTATAGCCTTTTTATACACTTTCTTGATTCGTGGAACCTAGTCATCGTTGTATTAAATCTTGAAGAAGGTTCCCGTGTTGTAAAATGCTAAACAAAAGTTTCATTTAAATTGAGTAGTTTTGAGCTTCATTTAAATGAACGCATTTTGAGGTTTTGGCATCTCAATGCCTCATAAAAACGGAAACGTCGGCCCCGACATGTGCCTTCAAGATAGGCTACCACATTCAACTCACTTTCGTGGTAATGTTACTTGGAATCGAAGCGAATTGTACTGAAAAATAGGGTAACATTTAGTACAGAACACCACCAGCCAAAAGAGTTTAAATATAAGCTTTGTTCTCGTATAATTTTTTGAATATCATTCACTATGAAGTTTTTTTTTTTTTTTTTTTTTTTGTCTGTCCAGAAGACAAGGAACTTCTCATCTCCTCCAGCTTCTGCTCATATTTGGGAAACACGTCAACACATGCAAGCATGTACTTGTGGCTATCAAAAGTGCATGTTGGTGATATGAGTGTGTTCAATAGGTTATGATCAATTACTCTTTATGAGATACGGGCGCTTATGCTTCGGATGGCTCTCTACCTTCGCTTCGCTTCGCTTCGGTGAGGACCAACTTGCACAGCGGCAACTCGCGCTACCGATTGCCCTTGCGTATCTACATCCACATACATGTGTTTACTTCATATACGGGCAAGCAGCATACTGGTATTTCCCCTTTTTAGTTTTTAGTGTCCCTGATACAGCAAAACCTTGTTTAGGATATAGATCATCTCTGAGAGGCAAATTTAGTATACGTTGTATAATACATGAGAAGATTTGAGAACGAGCAGAAATGCGTGGCAAATTGAGAGTTCTTTATTCAAGCATTACAAAGGAACATGAGTGGTGCCATCAAATTGCTAATCTATATCCTGGTTCCTAGAGTGTAGTAGCCTATGACCTTTCGTTCCTGAAAGTGGGTTTCAATTCTGACAAATGTTCTTCTGTCAAATCTACTAGGAAGAACATTCTCTCCTGGATCATCTCTATTGTCTGTCCCTGACTGGCGGCCTATGAGTTCTTACGCAGTACATCCTCGTTTACTGGTTCAAAACTTATACAGTTATCCCGCATTCAAGATCAACGTCCTATTGCTGCAGCACTGTCAAATAACTATAAATATCTTCGAAATCTACACTAGTTTCGATCCTCATTCAGTCTTGGAATAACTTAATAAATATATTCAGCTCTATTTGTATTTCCTCTGTCTATATTTCGTTATTCTAAACATCCACTGTCAGGTACACATAGACTTTGTGTGTAACCTTTTAATTTGTATAAATCTCAAATCATTTGGCAAAACAATAAAGATCAAAGTTTATCTCATTTATATTTCTGCATATACGTATATCTAAATACATTATCTGTACTCACGAAACAACATCATAACATCTCACGCTTTTTTTTTGCAAAAAAAACAGTGAAGTTCAGTTGCCCCAAATCGAACATCTGACCCTCGTTATAACAGAAAGATGAAATGACCACTAGCAAAAAGCCATCTGCTGCGAGGAAATACGAAAAAAGCTCTAAAAAGTGGAATCTAGCAGCTCTTTTCAATAGTAACTATTGGTTTCTTCTTTCACAGTGGCTTTGTGAAGAACAAAAATGGGCATCGATTGGTACCCTTCTTGATAGTTGTTGAAGTGAACTAGACTAGATTCCCATCACATAGTACCCAAGATAAATCTCATCTCAATCAAGCTATGCTAACATTAACAGATAGGCGTACATAATAATTAATAGTGTTAGCATAATGATAATAGCAAGAGAAAAAACACTCTGAAAATAAGAGATGACAGATACCAAAGTAAATATCCAGAGTACTGCAATGAGTTGTAACATAAATAAACATCATTAACAGTATTAAATCTGCTTTTTTAACTCCTTTTTGATGCAGGCGATGTCAATGAGTAATGACGGAAAATAGTCAGGATGATGGATTTTCAAAGGGCCATACCACTGGATTTTACTAAGTGAACGAGAGGTTCAAGCTTAGTAGCTTCTGTTTCTTTTTCGATTCTCTATAGGATGGTATAGGTTCTATAGATTAATTCTTGAACTTTTAAAAATCCTCTGCTTGTAGCTCATAAAATATATGATTTTGAGCAAATTTATGAAGGGAACGCACATCTGGTACTTGAAACTCTTACATTATAATAGATATAATGTAGAGCTATCGAAAGGTTTTTGTCTTGTGCAAATCCGGTGAGTATTTGTCGAGATATGGTCGAAAAAGGGTATCATGCAAAATCATGGATTTTTTACCGAAATCTGCCTGTGATGGCAAGGGAAAAATCTGGTGACGATTTTTTTGGTCAGGACAAGATTGTCAATATTTCATGATAGAGTTATGCCAGAGCCTCAAGTAATAGCTCATTCGATAGGAAATTTTTCGGTCTACAATGTTTGGTAATGCTTAACAAAACGTTTTGATAACAGAGACTGATTAATCTTTATAAAACAGTCAAAAAATTGCAAAAACAATCGTACCAAATATCAGGTGAACAATGTACATTAGAGACTTGAAACAAATACCATTGCATTCTCCTTTAAATTCTCTACAAGCTTCATATAAGTTTGAAGAGTGTCTAATGCGAGAAATCACGACCCAAATACGTTCAAATTTTGCTGTATTCTGTACACATTTGAGTTGTAAATGTAATGCAATTAAGCTGCTCGCTCGTAATGGTTTTATTTCCATCGATGCAAATGTGAAGCGTCTCAGAAAAGCCATATTCATAGTTGCAGTTCATTTATGGAGTATTTTTGGATGATATTTGAATGGTTAAAAGTAAGAATTCAGTGTTCATTATATATTGGTTAGAAAGACTGATTCTCCTAGGATATAAGTCCAGAAAGAAGACGATGTTGATTGTATTATAGAGGAATTTATAATTTTGGATTCATTACAAAAACGGTTTGTGACATAAATCAGGCAAAAATGCGTTGCTGGTTCAACATAAATCAACAAGCTCATACTTCTCTTTGTAAGGTCAATACTTGATGGTAGTAGATGTATTATACTCCTAAATGTCACTTAACCAGTGTTATTCGCACAAGTACAAGTATAATTATCAGTTCCAGAGTTTTATTTAAATGACAAGTGCAAACTGATGAAAATACAGTAGTTGGCACAGAGCTCATGGCAAATTGAACGAAGCCTGTTCACAGCGAACTGCCTTCAAACCAGTGCAGAAGAGAACAGTGACCCCATAATCATCTTCCAAGCCCTCAGTATCGTTGTGTTCCTCCAAAGCGAAGTCTCCTGTATCTTCAGAGCGTGTCTTCTTCAATGTTATACAATGAAAATGTGCCCAAACCTCAACGATACAAGAAAGTAGGGAGTGCCCTGTCAGCGAGATAGTGTAAGGCAAACTGCTAATTCTCTTGTTCGCATTTCTGACCAAATGCTCCTCCTGACGGTGTCTATGTAACTGTTATAGTAAGAA
Organism: Mucor velutinosus; assembly: GCF_035048745.1. Taxonomy (NCBI): domain Eukaryota; kingdom Fungi; phylum Mucoromycota; class Mucoromycetes; order Mucorales; family Mucoraceae; genus Mucor; species Mucor velutinosus. Next base: position 1,023,889 of record NW_027041908.1, read on the forward strand.
CCAAGAACGTTGCTGGGTTTGACTGCACAACATTGGAAACGGAGCCCACGTTTTGAAGAGACGTGCTGGTTGATTATTCTTTAAGACTGAAGACTTTCGCAAAGATCCCGTCAAAGAAGTATATGCTGGCTCATCAAACAACATATGCCAACATGTCAGCTTGTGTAATCCAAAGACTGAGATTGCTTGTACTCATCAGTCGTACATTGTTCAATTGCTGCAAGACGGATGTAAAATGCAAATAATAGAGACTATAGTGGTGTATTTCAGAATCCATTGATTTAACTTCCGGATTCTTACTGACAAAAAGTTACACGAGATCTTAGATGAAATGCTGTTTCTCTATAATGCATGCGTAAGATTATCTGCAATGCTCAGTGGGTATAAAAAGCACCCACTAGAAATCTTCAAACGTCCATTGCCTTTAGTAGGAATTCATGATTCTATCTAAAAATTGAGAACATCTAGAAACGCCGTGAATGAATGGATGATGAATATCAAAGATATCTATCTTTAGAAATATATGTATAGCAACATTTGATCCATTGAAACTTGTATAAGGATGAAAAGCCAATGAAAAGTTAGATATTGCATGATATGATGATATAGCATCGTCAAGCAGGTGACTCTATTTATTAGCGCCGCGAGCTATATATGATACAGTATGGTAGGGCCACGCTGCTCTCATGTAGTTTTACTTGCTTTAATTAACTTGTTATACACAGTTTCAGCATACAACAATAAACTCTTTTTTATTCTCTTTTTTTGTTTTACATACTTTGAAAGATGCCCATCAGCACCGAAACTGCCACCAATACCAACAGCAATGCCAAGCCCAACCACCAGCAACAACAATCACATCATAATGCTTCAGACACGGAAAAGAAGCTCCAATCCAAGCTGGAATCTTACAAGCATTTTGCACTGAAAATGTATCATCAAGCACAGTTTTACTGGGACGCGATCAAAGTCAATTTAGTACATCTGTGGCAATAGTAAAGTATAGCCTCAATTGATCACATCCACTTGTATTAATTCCTTTCATTTTCACGTATATAGCGAGGAGTTTAGATTGGGAGTCTACGTTTTTGGGTTGCTCTCGGTTATCCCTACAGCATGCTTCCTGCTGTTTCTAGCCGTTGTTGTCTTGCTCAGCACTGTCGTAGCCAGCTTTATATGGACATTTTTTGTATTTTCAGCACTCACGCTTGGGTTGATGGTCCTGGTGCCCATCTTGATGGCATGCTCGGTTACAGTTGGATTCTTTATCGTTGGATACCATGTTTACTACTACTTGTTAGGATTGAAACACGCAAACAAAAAGGCCGATGAATAAATTAGGAAATCTCTATATGGAGATCGAGATGGAGATGTTGTAAAATTGTATATAAGTCTGTAGGCTGATATGGGCGTTTTTTTTTTTTCATTATCGTGGAACAAAGTGATCGACACACATATTTAAGCATTCTTTGCCATTAAGCGAATCTCCTAATCAAAAGCTTCTCCGATGTTTTCTTCTTCATCAAGGAAATGTTTGTTTAACGGACTAAAACAATGCTGTAGCATAAACTCATCAAAATTGCCCCTTTCAAGGGTTCTGCCTTGCATTTTTCTTTGCTCACTCATTTTCACTCCTCCCCTTTATATAAATTACATCCGTCATTTGTGTTTGGAGATTTCACTCATCTTGCCTCCTTCTATATTGCGATTTGCGCTCTTCTCTTTGCTTCTTTTACCACTTTCTTGGATCTCCCCCCCCCCTTGATTTCTATTTGAGTATTTAACCTGGAACATCTATTCTTTCTGCATCTTTCTTCAGATTTACACATTTACACATTTACACATCATGTCTTCTTCTAAATCTTCTTCTATTCGCGTTCATCGCACAAAGTGGAGCAATACACCTATTCATACAATTGTTTGTACAAATTCAAATACGAATTCCAATAAAAGAAGTTCGTTTGAAGCCATCATCCACCATCCTCGCCGTTTGGGCTCAGGCTCTGCTTGTGAAAGATGCAGAAGCCGAAAAACGAAATGCGATGGCGGGCAGCCATGCTCGTTTTGTGCTTCACATGGCATTCAATGCGTTCATCGTCAAAACAAGAAGAAGCGGAATTCCTACCCGTATACCACTAGCACTGCCACAGCATCCACTACGGCTTCCAGCACAAGGACATCGGTCGTCGCCGCCACATCAGCGCCAATCAATGACACCAGTAGATTAGATGTAAATACCCAACTCCCTTCTCTGTATCGTCAGTATAGAGAGCCAGCAGAGCATTTAAAACAGATAAACAGGCAGCCTTCTTATTTTGATAAGGGAATACAGCAGGATCCCATCAAAATGAGTGATGGTAGTAGTACGGATAGTAGCATTAGCTCAATTTGCAGCATGCATGGTAATACACAGAAAATTTAGGCTTTTCCTAGGATTTGTAATGTTTACATCTCTCTGTTCCTGTAGTGTCTGAAGAAAAGTTTAACAAACAGATCCATGCAACATCTGCTGCACAGTTTGCAAATGATTCTCTTCCAGAATCTTGGTCGCCAAAATCAGCAAATATCAGAATGCCGAGCATAATGGGTAAGGAGAGAAATGGGTCGACCAAATTGACATAATATCCGAAATGAAAATGAAACGCGCACTAGTGTATTTATTAAAGTTTGATTAATAACACCTTCTTTCAATTTGTGTAGATCAGCTGTCATGCCATACATTTACACTAGAAGCTGCCTATTCCTCATGCTACAACACCTGGCAACAACAATGATGAAAAAGGGCAAGAAACTAGGTATCATCTGGACGAATATCAAACATACATGCAAACCCCGGAAGCACACTACACGCTTTTGTTTAATCTATATATGCTTTCTTCTCCTCTAATCGCTATCTCTTTTATTTCAGCATACATATATTCTCCTTTCTTTTAGTCTTTGTAGATCGCAAAATCAAACGGTAATAAAAACAGTTAGACATTGATATATGCGTCTATTTCACGGGCTAAGTAAGAGATTAGCAAGCTATTACAGAATAGTATAGGGGTAGTTCGCACCACATGTTGTTGACGCTTTCGGAATTGTAGGCAAAGCACTTAGTAATGCATATGCATGTCTGCAATTTGAGTGGAGCATCACAGTGACCAAACCGTTGCCTGAGATAGACATCCTAAACTGTGATCAGAAAGAGTAGATTGATATGAAATAACAGAATTTCATAGTGGCGGGTCCTTCATTTCATGCGGCCACAATAGTGAAATAGATCGAATTACAGCTAGGCATGGCGAACAATCGGCGGCCAAACTCCATTTGCTCCTGTTACTCACTCACAGATGTCCATATCCACGCATTTGATAGTTACTAGATGGGACATTGCGCTCTATTTCTTCACCTAAAGATTATGTTTCTCGTCTATATGATGCCTGATCATTTTTTTTTTCAATTTTCTCATATAGATGGCTTTGCATTACACATACTCTTTCCTGTTCAACTGCATGTCAAATGTGATGTTAGATGTTGTTACAATACCCCAGGAAGGTGACTGGTTTGATAGGCGACACACGCTTGTTCCATCATGTTAAAAAGGATGGGGTCTTGTTTTCAAACAAGTTTATTCCAATCTATTTCACAAAATGGCTGCTAAAAATCTCCCCAAGGTCTTCTTTGATGTCGCCGTCAACGGTACTCCCAAGGGTCGTATGACCTTCAAGGTAATCAATGAGGTTGATGAGCAACTCATACAATGTGAATTAACATGAACTTGACATATATGCTAGCTTTTCGCTGATACTGTCCCCAAGACTGCCGAGAACTTCCGTGCTCTCTGTACTGGTGAAAAGGGTATTGGCAAGTCTGGTAAGGCTTTGACCTACAAGAACAGTGCCTTGTAAGTAAACACGATGGAAACTAGACGTGCGCATGTTGATTTAATTGTGCTTCCTTTATGAATAGCCATCGTATCATTCCCGGTTTCATGGCTCAAGGCGGTGGTAAGTTATGTTGAGTGATGCATCGATGAATCATGAAGTTAAAGGCATGGCCGATTAGATTTCACTTTGGGTGATGGTCGTGGTGGTGAATCCATCTATGGCCACAAATTCAACGAGTAAGTGCGCGATTTTGAATGCATTTGAAACATTGGATATTCATGCTCTTTCATTTTCTTTTTTTTTTACAGTGAGAACTTTACCTTGAAGCATCAAGGCAAGGGTATCTTGTCTATGGCTAACGCTGGTCCTGTAAGTCTGGCAAAACGTAGTAGTGTGCGAATAGATAAACTCATGCTTATATTATAGAACACCAACGGCTCTCAATTCTTCATTACCTTTGACAGCACTCCCTGGTTGGATGGTAACCACACCGTCTTTGGTCAAATTACTGACGGCAAGGACGTTTTGGATCTTTTGGAGCAATATGGTACTCAAAGCGGTAGACCCACTGCCAAGATTGAAATTGTTGACTCTGGAGAACTCAAGGAATAAGATAATTTTACTCAATGCACAGTTTATTCGTTTCAATTTCACAAAAATGCAAATTAAATAAAAGAAAAAAAGAGAAATGAGACATTGAGTAGACACTCTGGTAGATAGATCATGGCAAGCTTCGTGAGTAACCAATTGTAGCACTAACTGTATCATACTCAAGTAGCTGCGTCTAGAGTTGCCTCACAATCAAGGCATTGTTGCTTTATTTAGAGGGTAATTTGATTCAAGACGGGTATATACCATTACAGCGTACAGTAAATCTCGATAGAAACGTATGCCGACTTGAGGGCTCATGCGTAGTAAGCAATAAAGTCAAACGCAATGAAAACGATCCATGAAACGGAACGGTTTGACAGATCTTGCAAATCTTTTGATTTCGGAACTATTGAAACCAGCTTCATTAACAAAGGTATGCTGATGTTGTAGTTAATGCAGCTGTTGTGAGCTTGTTGACGCATACTCTTTTCGTATGGTGAGGGCATCTTGATTGTGTCTTTTACCAATCAACAGCTTTGCAGATGTTGTATCTGGATATCGATTTCTTTCTTGATCGGGATGTCTGGGATCAGTGGATGCGACATTGAATGTTTGATTGGTGATTTTAGGCATGCCAATAGTGAGATTTACTGTAGAAAGATGAAATGCCAGTACTATGTGAAAAAAAAAGCTATATATAAGATTTTAAGGATTGACTCTGTGTTCATAATTGATATGGCAGGTGTAAATATTTGTTTATTCCATGAAAATCAACATGTAATTTGACGAAATAATAGTAATAATAAATGATTAAATTAGTAGTAGAAGCTACGCTGTTGTTGCGGTGGTTGCTGTTGCTGCTGTTGGTTGTTGAATACACTGGGTGTGGAGGTATTGACAGTTTTAAACACGGCATACTTGTCAGTGGGATCTATAAAAACAAAGACTATATAAGACATATTTCTTTGACATGTACAAAACATTAAATTTTACCTATTTGAGCATGATTGCCATAGTGTTGTTGTGGCACAAAACCTGTATTCTGTGGAGGAATGCCATAATTTGGTTGCTGCTGTTGTTGTTGCACCATGGCAGGGTTGTTTAGCGCACCACTTCCAAATGGATTATCAGGCGTTGCATTGGCCCAGTTTCTACCTGATGCAGCACCTGTGGTTTGATGTTGGATTTGAGGCGAACCAAAACTACTCACTGTGGATTGATAACTGCTAGCAGTTAATTGTGGTGCAAGTGGCGGTGGTAATACAGATTGTAAAGGAACAACTTGAGGAGAAGGTTGATGATACATGTATTGATTTAGTGAGGATGAACTGTTGTTGTTTGTGAATTGCGGTTGTTGCTGTACAGATGGTGATGCAAAACTATTTCCTGTAGGTTGTTGTTGGAAGACGTTGTTGGCAAAATTAGGTGTCGCGGGTGCTGGTTGCTGCATTTGAGGCAAGGATGTCATACTGGCCTGTGGTTGCAATGTGGGCAGTGATGCAGTGCTTCCGTGATTCAGCATGGTAGGCAATGAAGTCATGCTGCCCTGAGGTTGGAAGCCTGTTGTTTGAGGCTGCATAGTAACACTGCGCTGTAAAGGTGCAAAATTTGTGTTGGGCGTTGTGATGGTGGCTGTGGTTGGTGGAGGTGGTACGGGTCGACTGTTGGCAGCAGCAAGAGCAGGGCTGCCTCCCCATTTAGCTAGTAATTGAGGGTCTACCATGCTCTGCTGAGACAGCTGTGGTGTAGGTCGTTGGCGCGCAGGCGAGGCGATATTGGGTGACACGGTGTTGCTTTGTTGGGCGGAATTCCATGCTGGAGAAGCTGCGTTAGCTGCTTGAACAGATGGAGACGAGCCAGCGCGAGGAGCCCAAGCATCATCTTCGAATGCTGGCTTGGGAGGTGCAGTGTTGTTGTTATGAACGGGTTGCGCAACCAAAGGCGTAATCTCTCTTTGCTGTTGTTGTTGATGTTGCTGTCGCTGAGGAAGAGATTGAACAGGCGACGCTTGGACAGGCTTCAATGGCTCAAACTTTTGTGGTGTCAATACAGATGAACTAACATCGCGAGGTGCAGAGTGTGAAGGTGTAGGTCTTCCAGTACCACGGCGATGCAATGAGCTGCTTCCACCACCACCGCCATTCTGTTCTTGCTCTTGCAATTGTCTTGCCAAAATCTCATCTTGCTCAATCTGCCATTGCACATCGTCTTCATTATCGCTATCACCGTCTTCGTGAATATAACTGACAGCACCAAAGGTCACTGATTTCTTGACCTTCATCTTGGGTCTTGCTAATCCGCCAGATTGTGTGCCTTCATTGTCAGATGGTGGTTCCGCTTGGTTTGTCTCGATAAATCGTTGGATACGCTGAACGTGCTTTTCAGACATTCCCAGCAGCTTCATTTTGCGGTGTGTGAGACGTTCTACATCATGCTCTGTCAATTTGTTGGCGTCAAAGTTGCCTGCGTACTCGACACAAGCACTGTGAGGAAGATTTGCCTTTTTGAAGTAGTCAAACCAAGAGAATTTACTGCTGCTGCTGTTGTTGTTGAGTTGAGCAAGTGGTATATTGTCATTTGTATCTTCGTATTGCTTGATACCCGTCTCTTGCTCAATGTATTTCAGATCCTCGATGCACATCTTTTGTGTGGGCACATCGATCTTGACGCCGTTTGTCTTGAACAGTCTGATTTTACCGTTGGCACATGAGAGGAACTGGGCTTCCACTTTGAAGGCGCCTGTGCGATCTGTCCACATTCTCACCTTGGCGGGATCAGGCTCTAAATGGCATAGTTAGCTCTGACGAGTAAGTGCCTGAAATACAATGGTCTTACTATTCGGATCCGTATGCTTGGGTGCTGGAGGCTGCTGTTGGTTGTCTACATTGGAACAGTATTAATATGCCAGTATATGCGTATATCAGCTATTCATCCTACATGTGGGCAAACTAGGCGATGGTGCTGTATGACTGGGTGGTGGTGGTGCAGGAATCTGACTGCGTCCTATTTCACAAAAAAAACGGTTACACATCAAATAAGACGCAAATCAGAATTACTTACTAGGAGATCCACCGCCCATCTGAGGGGAAGCCATCGCAGTGGCTGCAAGCTATTCAGAAGCTCAGTAAAATGGACTTATTACCGCCATGCACACACTTACATTAGCCTGTCTCTTGGCATCAAGCTCTTTCTGCTTGGCTTCTTCCTGCATTTTGCGTCTTCGGTCTACTTCAGCCTGTCGTGCTCTCTCCTTCTCTTCCAAATCCCTTTGACGATTAAGCTCTGCCATCTCCTTTTGTCTTTGCTGCTCACGTTGGTCCTCCTCTTGTTTGCGTTTCCTCTCCTTTTCCTCCGTTTCTTGTTGTTTTTGTCTGGCAGCCATCTCTGCTTCTTTTGCAGCAGCGGCAGCAGCAGCCTCTAATCTTTTCTTTTCCTCCTCTGCTTCTTCGGCCCGTAAATCTGCTTCGTACTCGTCTTGGAATTTCACATAATTTGCTGGGACGATACCGGCTGTGCCATCTTTGTGCTCTATCGTCCACCAATCCGTGCTGTTGACATAATCAGTGATCAGCACTTGTTCATGTTCTTCCAAATAGGTTTCTTCGCCGGCTTCAGGTTTGAAAGGGAACAGTGCAATAGCCCATTTCGGTTCACATGCTGGAGTAGGATTAGCAGAGGCGGGTTCTTGAATGACTGGCGATACTTGTGTTGCGGGTGCGGGTGCGGGCGAAGGTGTATGAACTGAAACAGGCGATGGACTAGTTGTCATAGCTGCAGGTGATGGTAGAGCCAACCCAACAGCGGCGTTGGAAGCTGTTTTCGAAGACTCGATCTTTGCCAAAATACCTTTAGCCTCTGATTGAGAGGCTGTTTGAAAGTCGAATACAGAGTGTTGAGCATCGTTCATTTCGATATGTACATTCTTCCCATCGATAGAAGCTGTCAGGACTTGATTGACTTGGAATTGACGCACAGGCGATGATTTGTCCGTCTCACTTCCATAGCAAAACATGCCGTTGCCCACCAATAAATTACCTTTGGATTTAGTCTTCTTCTTCTTAATTACATCATATTCATGAACGGACCAAGATAGTGCTGAATCACTGCGATTCAAAACGGGTGATGCTGATGCTGTGTTGGTAGTAGCAGGTGTATTCAGCCAGGGCGAAGCGCTGGCCACTGCTGGTAGAGTTTTCTCGACGTTGTTGATAGTAGCTCCTTGTTGTTCTTGTTGCTCCACATAGTTGCTCGGAGCTAAACCAATATCACCGTTTGATTTCTCGACGACAAACCAATCTGGATCGTCGTTCTCGTACAAGGTCAGTACTTCGTCTTCTTTAAGTTCAACTTCTTCAACGGATTGAGGCTGGTAGTCGTAGATTGCTTTCACAGTGCCAATTGGCTTTGCCTATAAATAGATCTCCAAGTAAGAAACAAAACTCCCTCACCTGATGCACAAGACGACGCTTACCTTTTCAACATAGTTGGAGGGGATGATACCAATAGGACCTCCATCAGGCGCTGAAGGTACTTTTAATTGAGCTTTGTACCAGTCCGGGTCATTGTTCTCGAGAATGTACAGGATATCATCCGCATTGAAGGATAGTTCTTCGTCATCTACTTGCGCTTGATAGTCATAAAGTGCGGAGCAGATGGCAACGTACTTCATGATTTTGGTGAATGTATAAGAAAAAGAAAGGTAAGAAGAAAGAGGAAAAAGAAAGATGTATCGAAATGTAATTTGGTAAACAGGGAAAGAGGGAAGAAGCAGAAGGATTGCTTAAATTGGCACACCACCACGGCGTGATGATTAGAGTCCCGCTTTTTGAATATGCCATTTGGGAAAGGCATCATCTCGCTCCATGTTGAAAGCACGCGCGATCAGACTGTACTAATTAGATTGGGAGGAAGGGGGGGGTTGTCCTTGTTGAATTTGTGGACCCCTCAATCCAGTCAGTCATTCCATTCTAAGAATAAAAACAAAACTTGTATGGTATATACTTCAATGTTGTTCAAATGAATGTCAATGCTGGACCCTTAAATACGATACATTTGAAGCATGGCTTTAGGATCTAATCATGTTTAGATTCCCGCGAGATCGTAGATCTCCTCTCTTTATGTCATTGGATTCAGCGACGATAAGCTATAGTACATGAAGCTGATGGCTCTGTTCTTGCTCCTCAATCCGATGTGCCAACAGCCATAATATATTTGGACCTTACAGCATTTTATAAGCATGATGATTGATACATGGTAAGAAAGCATACTTTCGTAACTGAAATGCAATACCAAGATGTCAGCCATCACTAAGCTCAAAAGAGAGCATCCTTTCACCCACTTTACACACAATAATAGATGAACTCGTGCAAGAGATGGAAATATCATAATCCTTTAATGCACCGCCAGGCACACACAAACACACCTGCAACAACAAACTCGATACAATCGAATAAGGAGGAGACTATGATGTAAACAAGAACAAATATTCGGCAAAATCGTGTAAGCTGATCTGTGCAACAAACCGTCCATTTTCACTCCTTGAAGTGTTTTATATCCATTCTCTCTCTCTCTCTCTTTTGTCTTGTTTTCTTCTTTTTATCTCTTCTCTCTCTCTCTCTTTTTACCTTCTTTCCCTCTTCTTGTGGATCCTTTTAAGTATAAAAGAAAAACGCGAGTGTGCATATACAATAGATCATCATGAGAGAATATAAGCTCGTCGTATTAGGATCTGGTGGTGTAGGCAAGTCAGCATTGGTAGCGTATTTATCAATGTTATCCGCATTCTGCTCTTCTCATTGTTTACTTTGTTTAGACTGTGCAATTTGTTCAATCCATTTTCGTCGAGAAATACGATCCCACCATTGAAGATTCTTATCGTAAACAAGTTGAAGTAGATGGCCAACAATGTATGCTTGAGATCCTTGATACAGCAGGCACTGAGCAATTCACAGCCATGAGAGATCTTTACATGAAGAATGGGCAAGGCTTTCTTTTGGTATTTTCAATTACAAGTTCTGTTACTTTGACGGATCTCATTGAATTGAGAGAACAAATTCTGCGAGTGAAAGATGGAGAGAATGTAAGACATGACAGATCAAGAAAAAATATATGTATGTGTGGGTTACCATGGTTACTCATATAATCTGGTTTCAGGTACCAATGGTGTTGGTAGGTAACAAGTGTGATCTAGAGGAGGAGAGAATGGTTTCAAGAGAGCAAGGCATGGAACTATCTCAACAATGGGGAGGAAAGCCTTTTTATGAGACATCTGCAAGATTCAAGATCAATGTGGATGAAGTATTTTATGATTTAGTCAGGCAAATCAATAGGCAAATGCCCTTCAAAGATAAACAGAAAAAGAGACTCAAATGCATTGTGTTATAAATTCTGTTTCTAGCTTTCTTTTCCACTGTACTAAACTACTATTTATTTGTCTGCGACATCTTTTTCTTGCATATATAAATATCCCTCTTTCACGCCATATAATAAAATATATCTTGCTCATCATGTATCAACCATGGCTCTAAGTATCACATGAGAAAGGGAGAAAGAAAAGGGATCAAGCAAATAGACAGGAGAAAGTGTGTGTTTACGTATGTATCGTGTTGTCAGACAAATGACACATGTGTGTTTACATAAATGAATCAAGATGAATGCTTTTCAGTAATGAGACATGCCCTGACATACCACATTATTGTACATGTTCACGTATGTGGACCTGACATTGCTGTACATATGCCTTATCAGGGAGCAGTATACTACACGTTTTATGCCACAGATCTGAAAGGAGAAATGAGGAGGGACCAGATACAACAAGTTTAAAATATGTTTTCTTGATAGGTTTATAAAAATACAATTTAGATATAAAATAGACTCTTATTAATAGTCGTTGTAGACGGTGAGATTTCCAGCAAGCGTCATTGCCAATCCTACAGTTAACGCAACTGTAGCACCTGCCGCACTTGTAATGACAATGGGCTTCGTTAAACCAGGTAGTCGCTTTACTGCGTATTCTGTCAATCTGCCGACGCCCAATGCAAAATAGACACACAAGTACTCTGAAATGGGGATGAATGTTGCGCGGTAATAGGCCTTGTCTTTATGGAATCCCCAATAAGCCCAGATGAAGAAGGCAGAGTAAATAACACCCATCAAAAGTCTGTTCTGGCTCAATTTGGTTTGGAAAACTTGATTTACCAGGAACATAATCATGAATCCATATGAAAATATCTGCCATCCGATGCCAGGTTGAATCAATGCAGTGAGTGTGCCATGAATAAAAACCCACGTTTCCAGGAGCAAAACCCATGACTTGTTGCGATGACTCTGCCATGGTAGAGGTTAGTATATGACAAAGCATGAGGTTCAAAGCCAATGATTCGTACGTACCTTGTGTAAAAAGTTGGTTGATTGCCAAATCAGCATACACTGATATATAAAGCCAAATGTGTGGCCCATTGTTCCTTCCTAATGGCGTTGGTGGTGAGTTCTGGGTTCAAAGCATTTTACATATACACACAAGCATACCACCGGATGATAATGAAAGTTGAGCACAGTGCCAAAACTCATAGCATAGCCATGATACTTTCGAACAAATTGGATAACTGCATCAGAGGCTGGCCTCTTTCCGTACCCAAAAAGAACTCCTCGGCTGCATAAACGAAAAGAGTATCAGCCATTGCTTCGGTCATACTCATTCGTTGCTACTTACTATGGAATTGCAATGATGATAGCAAATACAAGGATTAATACTACAGACCCTTGAGCAATACCTTCAGCGACATCAATAGCCAAACCGTCGTAGAAGATGTGCCCATGTACCAACTTGTATACTGTCATGAATCCATTCAAATACACCATTTGCCAATTCCACCATTGATAATCATCGCTCCAGCGTGTCTGTTTCTTTTTTGATAGCTGTACCATTGCAAGAATGAACCATTGCCCAAGTTGATGCATTGCATATGTAAACCAAGCGATCGTTTTTCCAGTTTGGCTTGGCTCTATACGTCTCCAGGGGTATGCAAAGGGTGTGTATTTACCTTTTTGCCCATTGTCAGGTTTGGCATATTCTTTGTGCATTGCATTGTGTACCTACCATTGATGTAGCGAGAGCCTCGTATACGGAACCTTCCAAACCCCATATCACCCTTTATCGGCTTGGAATTGTAAAAATCGAGCCATGTGTTTGGTGAGTTCCATAATGCAAGCGCTGTCACCAACAAGCCAAAGCCAAAGGAAGCTACTATGTAGATTGTGAATGGATGCTTGCTGAATATACTCTTTTGCTGCTGCTGTTGTTGTGCAGGCTTAATCTGTCCCATACTTTTGCCAAGAACGACTGAAAGAAGAAAAAAGAAGGATGGAAAAAAGGAACTTGAGTTTCTATACTATCAAATCGACGATTTCAAAGGGAAGACTATTTCCTTACAAGTCCTCCTACTTATTTGCTGGGTTTTGTAACAAGCACAAAGTGGCACGATACACAAAAAAAAAAAAACAAATGATACCACCATCATGCAAAACTGTAGAAAAAAAACACTTTATTCAGTCAACTAAATTATGGCGATTTTACTGGGATCCTGATTAATCTCGAGCAGTACATCCGACTCCAATGATAAACACTCCAAAATCAACGTAGTTTCATCGTCGATCTGGCAATCGATAAGTCTCAATGTAGATAGCTGGACGCAGTTTTTGAATAAATATTGATAGACGCACTTGTCAATAGAGATGTTCTTGACTGTCAGGGCTATTAAGGATTTATGTTTGGCGTTCTTGACTGGACTCGATACTGTAACTTTGACGTCGCTCTGCATGCAGTCACCGCAAAACTCGTACAAATGGGATGAGAGTGTCAATGACTCCAGGTGTGTAAAGTAGCTCAACACTTGATCAAAGCACACGCAACGTTTCTTGGTAATCACAGAAGACCATAAAAAATCACCTCCAATGCCAATATCCAGACTAAGTTCTGTCACGAGCTTGTTGATAGGGCTGATGATAGTATATGCCAATAAGTCCAGCTCACTGACATTGTGCTCATCGTCCTCTTCATCAGATTCTCGAATAAAGCGATACTCTAGCTGATGGTGAGCCCTTTTCTGCTGTTCATGTGTCTCTGATCTTGTCAGTTTTGCCAAGAATTGGTGATGGCAGTCAAAGTCGCCAGGCACGACAAAAGATGCCTTGACGGAAACAGGCATTGCCGTTCCCAGGTCGTTGCATTGGTCGTACAGCAACGTCGCAGTAGCAGCCTGTAAGAATGATATGTCGTCTACAAATTTGAAGTCCATTTCCAGTTCTCTGATTGAGGTGCTCTTTATCAGATCTATCAGTGATCGCACAATTTCGAACTTGGTATGCTGTCTGGCAGTGTAGCCAGCATGTCGTGGGGTAACGTTGCTAATAATCATGGTTAGTTTGTCAATGTCGTAGTAGGTAGCTTTTATGATGGGAAACCATGCTGAATCTGGGTGGTGAATAAGGCATTTCAACTCTTGTACATGGTTCATGTGCCGGTCCACAAGCGAAAGAGGAGGAGGAGGATCACTGATGTTCTCCATGCACACCATCAAGCTTAATTCTCGAAGCAATGGAGCACAGACATGTATTGATTTCAATGCATCTGTTGTCAACAGTAAATGGCATGTCGCAACATCCATCTTCAGTAGTCTGGGACAGTGCGGTGAGGTGGTCATGAAGAATAGTATTGACTGGTCTTGTGCATAGAAGGCCACTTGCTCTAATCTGTCTTTGAGTTTGATGCATACCTCCAAAGAAGCTCTGTTGCGCGAAATGGGTACTTTTCGTAAATGCAGCCAAATGGTGGATAAATCAAGGTCGTTCATGCAACGCCAATATTTATTGTGTGAGAACATCAGCTCGTTTAGATTGGAGCAGTACCGTGATAGTAGCTCGAATTCTGTAAATGTCACTGGCCTTTCGTTGAAATCTTCAATGTAGAGCTCGAGTGTCTTTACAAATTTGCCTGGCGTGAGTTCGTGATGAGCGATAACGTATAAAAATGCTCGAAAGGATCTGCATGTTTTGATGGTAACCAAGTTGAATAAGGACTCGAACATGGGTCGATGCCAGCTTTTGCATACTAAAAGACACTCTAGCATTTCTTTTGTTGATAGGTAGCGAGATATATGTCGAACGACTTCAAAGGGTATAAGCATATTGTGGTTATCAAAAGAGTTTAATAAAAGTAAAAGAGTAGGTGTTGAGGGGAAGCAAGTCGGCATTTATTTTTCACTGGCCACCACTACAGAGACAACATTAATTTGCTGACATAAACTAGTTCCTAATAGCTTGACACCAATATGATGCCTACTTGCACCTTTCTATCGCTCAAAAGTACCGTTTTAACAGTAACTATTGCATCCAGCTTATATTAAGTTTATACAGAATTAAAATGTGCATCGAATGGTTCCTCTATTGAAAGTTAACCGACAGCTTCTTTTCAGACAAGCCTGCTTTTCCCATGTATTTAAAGGCTTTCACAGGAAAGCATGTACTAGACCTGTACCAAATTACATGTAGAAATACTCAGTGCTTAAACATAAGAGTTAGTTATCGTTTAGGGCTCTACTCGAATCTGTAGCATCAGTTCTCATGAATCTACTGCACCCAATAGGTCAGCCCCTGCCAAGTTGCCGAAAAACGATCGCTCAAGGCTAAATTTTGCTACAATGGCGCAAATAAAATTCTTTTTGGTCCCTAGAATCAGAAATTCTACGCCCTAGATTTATTTTATAGACTTGAGCACCACATCGACATTCCCATGGTGTTGATAAAAAAAAAAAACGTGTTTTTGCCACTGTAAACTCCAATTTAAAGGTGGAAAAAAACGATTTTTACAAAGAAGCACCGTAGATGTCCCAACGAGGTCTCATTTTATAGAGCAAACAAAGAGGAACAAAGTTCAACTAATGAAAAAGCCATGTTGAGTTGACAGTTGATCAAGAAACAGCGTCCAAACATTGTTCTTTTATATATTGGCTACTTTACACTTTCCTCGCTTAATTATTTGACAACCAATGTAGCGAGTGAAAATTCGTTCATATGTTTAACAACACCTCCAAACTGGGCATATAACTTTCCTGATATAAAGGCTCTATAGCATCAGTAGTGAGCGTGCAATAGTTGTTTTCCTGTTTTCGTAAAATGCGCAGCACAGCTTTAAACCGTTGCTACACTACAACGAAGCAAGATATCGCCAAGCAGTTTTAAACACAATGCTTTCCAACACCTAGTCTATCGAAATATTACGCATAACCGCTTGTAATTAGCATGTTCTTACATGAAGCTCACTATTCAAAATTGAAATCATCTATTTCTCAGCAGCAGCTCATCCAATCTAAAGTCCACTTGCACCAGCGTTTTTATAGCAAAATTTCATAATAGGAACATGCTACTTCCAAAGCATGAATCAAAGCTGGATGAAAGATAAGGAAAAATAGAAAGGAATAACCCAAACTAAGGAAAGAAGTGGTTGCGATGATGCGTTTTTATAGACATGAAAAAGATTTTAATGCTGAACGAAGCTTCAACGACGGGATAGTCGAGATGATTAAAGTTACCAAGCGTTATTCTTCAAATTTGCAGTAGACTTCTTCAAGCTATCCTCAAGTTGAATAACATCATCATCACAAGTGCGGCTGTAGTGCATGGCATCGAGTATCTCACCAAATACGCATAAATGAATGATTCAAGGCTGCAATCTTAAAGGAAAGAAAAGACCAAAATCTGGTGTGTTTATTCAAACTTTACTTTTTACTTCCAAACCATCCACCTCCACTGGGCTTCTTACTATCATCACCACCTCTTTCAGGAATTTCAATCTTACAAATACGATGCTTTTTATCTAGTGCTTTATCCACGACAATGTGCACTCGTCCACCGTCCAAGACATCATCATTTTCATTTGCTTTGGCAATCAAATTCACCACCTTTCTTTCTACTTCATACTTGATACTTCGAGCACCGTACCGAATATTGTAACCATCTGACAAGACATCAACCACTTCTGGATCCCACGTCATGGTGATACCATGGCGAGCTCTTGCCTTTTCAGCCCATCTGGACAACTCTCTGGATGTAATCTCTCGCAATTCCTCTTCGCTGAACGGTAAGAAGAATAAGACTTCGTTGATACGGCCCAAGAATTCGTCACGACGAAAGTGTTCGTAGAGAATGGGGTAAATAACGTGCTCAATGAATTGACGTGAGAGTGAAATCTGTCGTTTAATCAAGTCGTCTGAAGCTGCTGCTGTGGTATTATCTTGCTCTGCTGATTTGGGCTTCTTGTTGGTGTCTACCACAGTGGCAGTGCCTGTAGTCTGTGCGTCGGATGAGACGGAGGCTTCCAGTCTCAATAATTCTGCTTCATCAGCAATTTCATGTTGTGCCAAGTTGGACGTCATGACAAAAATAGCGTCTTTGCATTCGACTGTGGTGCCCTTGCCATCTGTAATACGGCCTTCGTCAAACAGTTGCAACATGATGGTCAATACATCAGGATGCGCCTTTTCTACTTCATCCAACAATACAACAGCGTTTGGGCCTGAAAGAGAGTGAGATCAGCAATGGATGATCTCGGATAGACTAGCAAGATACTTACACTCTTTCAACTTCTCTGTCAATTGTCCACCTTCATCGTAGCCCTTTTAAGAGACAATCCAACTGAGTCATATCATACAAAGGCAACATCTCCTGACACTACTTACCACATAACCAGGTGGAGAACCAATGAATCGAGACACATCGTGCTTGTGTTGAAACTCGCTCATATCGATTCGAACAAACCCTTTGTCTAATTGCTTGCCATGCAGATGTTGCGCCAAAGCTTATTGGAAAGAGTAATCAGATAAGCGTCTCTCGGAGATACTTGAGTCTTTCTTACCTTTTGCAAGTTCGGTCTTGCCTACACCAGAAGAACCACAGAACAAAAATACGAGAGGGTGTTCTTCATCATGCCATCCGTTTTGTTTGCGTCTAATTGCACTTGCAAGAGCATGAATTGGTCCCAATTGTCCCACAATACGAGCCTTCAAAGCGTCTTCCAATGGGTGCTTTTTGCGATATTCTTTCTCCTTTAAAAGTTGGGCTTTACGTTGACGTTCATCATGCTCTGCCTTGTCTTTTGGATAAGATGTTTCCTTTTCTGCAACAAGTTTGAATTCGCAATGTGAGCTCTTTGCTTTTTATACTGCCCTCACCAACTTACTATGCAACATTTCCTCGATTTCTGTATTTTGCTCGCCTGTAAACCTTTCAACGTAGTACAAATATTCACGAGGTGTCAAACCATGCGAGTTGCGAACCAGAGGATCAGCTAAATGGTCAAGCAACATCTTGACAATCGTGGGATTGCAAATAATCACTGCATAATGAAGAGCGGTATAATCGCGATAGTCTCTGTAGGGCAATAAATCCTCTGAAAAGTCGACTTGACGTACATTGGCAGCTTGATGAGATCGGGGGTAGTATTGATCCTCCAGATTGGGATCTGCAAATTGTGTGTAAATATATAAACTAAGTGGATGATCATCTTGTTGTTGTTGTTGCTGTTATCCAAGTAAACATACCTGCCCCCTTTTCCAACAAGAACTTGACCATAGGCTCGTTGTCTTGAATCACTGCTACTTGCTGTGACATACCATGTCAATGGAAAACGTCAGAATAAAGCGTGTGACAATGACTTACCAATGGAGTCCAGCCGTAGCGATGATAGACATTTGGGCTGAAATTGGGGTCCTCTGCCAATCTTGACATCGAAACAGGTGTGAGCTCATGTCTAGCAATATGGTGGCAGTGCTGTACCTACTTTTTCAAAGCTTTGAGATCATTGTGGACAATGGCTTGACAGATGGAGTCGCCTAACGCTATGTGAAATTCAGTAAAACTGCATAATGCCTATGACCCAAAGCTAATATTACAATCATTTGCCTCCAATGCAAGTACATTGTTGTTCAAAAGTCCATAGGTAATGGCTGAAGTGGCGAGGACAGCAAACGTTTTTCCTAAATTTGAAAGATAGCGTGTTTTCTGCTGTTGTGTAGCGACTACAATAGCAGTTGTTGACAAGTTCTTGATGGTAACATTGCATGCTGATCTGGGAAAGCGCACTGCAGAGCCAGGTCTTACGAGCGCACGTACAGGCACCGTGGATTGTAATGTCTTGAGTCTCCACATTGTAATGAAAAAGAGAAAAAGAGAAAAAGAGACAAAATCCAAAACGCATGATTTTGCAATGAATTTATATAAAAAAAAAAAAAAAATTCTGAGTTTTATTGATAACACTTGGCCCTTGGAAAAGAAGCTGATCAACAAGATGTATAGATAGAAAGGGAAATTAATTAAGGCATGTACATGGTAGTTGGAAAGAGAAAGAGAGGGGGGGATATGTTACAGTTGCTATTACCAAATGCACAACAGTGAATTACTCGACTGCATCGCTGATACCGTCCTCCATAATGGCAAATGTGCACTCGCTCTCTGCTAATGAAGGCGAATCATAGATTTTACAAATACGATTTTCACCACGTCCTTTACGCAACTGCAATCTGGTACATGATGCATGAGCAATGATGTTACCGCCTGCAGGTTTCTTGGGGTCTGGGTTGAACATGGAAGCTCCACCATCCACCTGCGAAACGACCTGGTTTGTAATGACCACAGCTACACCAAACTCATCTGCTAAACGTTGAAGCTGTCGAAGGAACTGGCCCAAATGGATTTGACGAGCTGCTAATTCGCCACGACCAGCAAAGTCTGTGCGGTACAGCGCCATGGCAGAGTCAACAATCAAGATGGAGAATCGTGCTTCTGACATCATGGCAGCAGCCTGGATCAAGAGTGATGTTTGGTGGTCTGTGTTGTAGGCACGAGCATATGCAATGTTGTCTAATGTCTCCTCGCCGTTCAATGAATATTTGTTTGCAATAGAAAGAATACGACTGGGGCGAAATGTGCCTTCTGTATCGATGAATAAACATTTGCCTTCGCCTCCTCCCATGGACACTGGCAATTGCGCAGTAACTGCTAATGTATGACACAATTGACTCTTTCCTGTTCTGAACTCTCCAAACAACTCTGTGATAGATCCTGTCTCGATGCCACCTAGGCTGTAGTGTCAATACCCTACGCTCCATTCCGCAGTCAAATCAATACCAACCTCCCAGTATGCGGTCCAATTCAGCAGATCCTGTTGTGATGGTAACAATCTCTTGTCGACGTTGATGCACATCCATTGCCGTAGTAAAACCCAAATTGACAATTTTCGCAGCTACCAAGCTTGATAAATACGCAGTGCCATAGAAACAGTAGTTTCCAGCTTACCTTCTCCCAATATTCTATCTGCTTTTGTCTCTGAAATGCCCTTGATAGCAAGCAATGCTTTTTTCGGTGCATAGGCAACCGATTCAACAGTATAGTAACCGCCTTCCTTTAATTTCTTGATGTCCGTTGCTGAAATGCCAGAGGACTGCAAATGCCAATATGTCAATGATCAAATCCTCCACCTTGGTGTCATCTCAACTACTTGCCTCTAGCTTGGAAATCAACAAGAATCCAGTCTCTTCATCATCGCTTTGTGTTTGGGACATTTTTTTCAGTTCAGTGCAAGAGTAAAGATAATGTAATCAAAAAGGGAAGAGAGGAATTGGATTCGAGATGCGAGTGGCGTCCCTTTCTCGTGTTTCTGGATAGCGCGACTGTGATTTTCAATCTGTGCAACAACTGCTACGGAAATCCATGCAATGTGCGATTTGATTCGTTGCGAATAAAGGATAGCATATTTGTTATGATTTGACAGGGCAAACTGCAAGTCTTGCAGTGACTTATGGTATAGCATATAGTACAAGAAGTTTATTTTTACTTCTTTATCGCTTGGATCCAGGGATGGCTTAGCGCTTCATGTGGTTTTAATCTTTCATCAGGTTCCCAAGTGAGACATTTACTGATGAAATCTCCAAAATCTCTATCAAGATTGTCATAGGTGGATCGTCTGAGTGCTTCGGTAAAGGTCAATGAATTAGGTCTTCTTTTCTTGCCTTTGGAGTTGATTGATTTACGAGGCTGATCGTACATGTCTATCAGAGAATGTTTCATAAGTATGTTTTTTCAAGAAATTCCATAGCCAACACATACCAAAAAATTGCTTTTTCCGTGTACAGCGATCCAAATAATCTTTGCTGGGCACACCCAATAGTTGCATGATGCACGCCAGTTGATCGGGCTCATTTTCGCCCGGAAACAATGGTTTCCCAGTATACAGCTCTGCCAATATACAGCCTGTACTCCACATGTCGATCGGTAATCCATAATCCAAACCTAATATCACTTCTGGAGCACGGTAAAATCGACTCTGAATGTAGGTGTAGACTTTTTCGTTGACATAACATGAGCTTCCGTAGTCAATGATTCGAATACCGCTTCGATCTGGCTGCTTCAACAGTATGTTTTCTGGCTTCAAGTCGCAATGAATGACATTGTGTTCACTCAGAAGCTTCAAGGATGTCAATATTTGAAAGGCGAATCTGCCATCTGGTGTAAGTATGCTGTATCTCCCAGCCCGCCATGAATGAGCTTACCTCTTGACCAGTCCCATGCTAAATCCTTGGTATGAGTTTTGCTGTAGAATTTCATACAAATTAAGACTCAAGCACTCAAACACAATGCACAAATGATCCCTAAAGTAGAAGCTATCCATCATTCTGACATTGTAATGCTTATTCTTGGGGTCCTGTATGCTCCAGATATAAGTTAAATAAGCGTCTTTTTTTACAACTTTAAGCTTACCCATTTCATCAGCTTTTCCAATATCCGCACTTCTGTCTGTGCTTGTGCATGAAATCGCTTCTTATTGCGGATAATCTTGACAGCCACAAAACCTTGATCACCTTGTATCTTGTGATCCTTGCATTTCACCACTTGTCCAAACGACCCCTTTCCCAAGCTCTCGACAATTTCGTAGCGATAATTCAAGTGATCTTTCACGGCAATATGATAATCACCCTTGTCGTCATCATAGCCATAGTTATGTGCTGTTTCGTCAGTGGAGGCCTGATGCTTTTTGGCATGTGAGCCAACATAGTAAATAGCTGGGTAGCGCATTATTTCTGTTTTTTCAAATGGCGATAGGAATGGTCTGTACTTGTTCAGCGCAGCTATTCATCAAGTGTTAACTAAGCATACATAGCCAATGTATAGTGTGAACTTACTCTTTGCACTCATGACCTCTGTATTACCATGCTCCTTCTTATACTCATGAATGACTGGTTCATTAATCTGTTGTTGTTGCTGCTGTTGTTCTTCATTTTCTGATGGAATACGGACATCTACCAGGCATTGTAGTCTGTCATGTATCTTGTCCATTCGAGCATCATGCGAGGCAGTGCGGCTGATGCCAACAGACGCAATTCCGTTTGCTGAATGCTCATCTGTAATATCATCCGGTTGGCTGATGAGACCTTGTGCAGATATCAGATTGGCGCTGAGGCGTCTTGAGTTTTCCCTCTCCTTATCTAGCTGGTCTTGCACAATGTCGTTTGTAGGAAATGAGGGTCGTCTAGTGTAGTGTACAGATATCTCCTTTCTGGGATTGGATGGCAGTCTTTTGATGGATTTGGGTACAATCACCTCAGGTTTTCTTAATTTAGTGGCAAGAGTTGTGGTTGTATTTGGTGGTATATTTGGCACCTGATTTATAGCAGCAGCAGATCGGGTGACAACCGCTGGTTCCTGAATCTGGTGTGGTGTTTCATCTTGGCCGTTTTTAATGTTGGATGGCTGCTGTTGTTGAGTGGTAGTTTTAGGCAATGGGATTCTCGTATTGGAGCTACATGGTTTGATGGACGTCTTTTCTAACTGTTGCTGCTTCATCAAATCACCAATTATGCTGGATTGCTCTGGATATGCCTATTAAAAAGTAAAAGTGTGTGAGAAAGTGAAAGAGAGAAAAAGAGAGGGAAAAAAGGAGCATTCATTTCAGTTTTGTCCTTGATCCCACCCCCACCCCCTCTCTCTTTTTTTTTTTCTGCAATATTTACATGATGAGCTCCTTTTTTAGAAGGTATTATCGTCGGTGACAAGGTCAACAGATCGTCTTTGGAATTATCAATGGCAGGCATCATCTTGTTAGTGTCGCGCACGGGTGATATCAGTGGATCAAATTCAGCCAGTTCTCGATTTGCTTTGCCCAGTTCTCGAGGAACAGGTTTAACGAGTCTAGCTATAGATGTATGTCGAACACGTCTACCAGGCGAAGAAGGCGGTGTAGGTCCAAGTTGAATAGCGGGTGCTGAGGCGACAGTAGTAGGAGCAGTATGAGTGGTGATGGCAGTTATAATAGTAGGTTGATTCGTTATGCTTGTATGTATGTTGTCGGTTGAGAGAGGTGTATAGCTCACTGGTCTTCGAGGTGTAGGAAGTCGAGTAGGCATTGCTTTGCCACCACTGGCCTTGGTATCCATGACAGGATTGCTGTTGTCTCCAATGCCTGATGCTACTGATTTTGTTGTCTTTTGCAGTGGATCAAACTTGTGTAATGATGTATTCAGAGGTTTATTGTTACCGTTCTTGTCCAGCAAGTTGACATTGCTCTTGTCATTTTCAATCATTATCGAGTCGCGAGATTGCTTCTCATCAATGACGTTGGGTTGAACAGAAGGGTAATCCGTCATATCTAAAAGATTTACTGAATCACTTCTTCTTTTGTCTGGATCTGATGAGTTGGTTGATGCTTTTTCTCCTTGGTGTGTCGTTCTCCCCCTTCCTTCTTTGTCTGCTTCCTCTTCAGTGGTAGAATCGAGATAGCTGATACGGTGTTGAGCATCAAGTAGATGACTATGATCAGGCATTCTTGTATTGAAGGATGCATGTCAATACAATCACATGGGTACTAATTGTGTGCATGCTTTACCTATAATTATTTACAAATGTGGAATACAGAAAAAGTTAAATGTGGTTATTTAGATAGTGATATAAATGACAATAAATAGCGGGCAAGACTACAGCAACCACGTTAGTAAGCAATTTACCAGAGTGCGATATCATCTTACATACTATTTGCAAGCAGTATAACGCTTTTCCAAGGTAATATGACGAAAAAAATTCAAAGAGCAAGGAACAAGAAGAAAAGAGAAAGAAAAAGGATCCTTGTTTTATGCTGTTTTAAACATTACTCTCAACATGCTCTACACTACATACACCTCCGTTTCATTGACCTTGCTTATCCTCCGTACTCTAATGTGTCAGCTTGCATATATCCTACATTAAATACAAGGCGCAGGAGTATAAGAATAATCAAAATTAATAAAGGGGAGATACCGTGTTAATGAGATGTCTCATCGCTATCAACCAAATAGGTAACATCCATAGGAATCGATCACTTTTGGATCTCATGAGAAAAAAAAAAAAAAAGCAGGGCACAGACATTTCGTATTATATAATTACGGCAATCCTCTGCATTTCCTCAAGAATAATGTGCTTTATGCATAGAGGCGTTGGTGTGCAATGATACTCAAATTGTTCCAAGCGCTGATCCTCTTCATATCCTAAATACCCCAGGTTTTATACACAGTCTTATTAGGCATGTGGTGTAACCATTAAAAATCTCATAAACTCGTCATAGGCGGTTTAAGAGGCTGCATTTGGTATACATCTACCAGTAAAAGTATGAAGCACAACCAAATTTAACAGCCTCCAAGCTCTGATATCTTGACATATAGACTCTTCAGAGCCGCCGTAATGACGCCAAGCAATTTCTCTCGTCACGCAGTAACTGTCTGACACCTTTGCTCGACTTTTTTCTGAATCACCAAAAATCGACTCCAAACCATGAGGGGTACCTCATAGTTTTCATCGAAAATCAAACAATCGCGTTTTTGACTCCAAAACTGAAGACTTTTACTATATTATATATTATAACAAAGTATTGCTATCGATCTAAAGCAACCTCTGAAACCACTTTTGTCAGGCTTTCATATGCAAAATCTGGCTATTTTCGCCAAAAACCTCTTTTCATATTTCCTGATATTGCTCACTGGTTTCATTCAAATCATCTAACATAGGCACCACCACTTGATGCGCCTTGAAAAGCACTCCAGAAGTGCATTAGAAAGTACGAGATGATCATCGCATCTTACATAGTCGAATATCATAGAATAGATGAAAGAAGTCGAGAAAAGACGAAATTTGTCCAATCTCGAACAGAAAAAAATAAACTGAGTTTGAATCAATTTTGGTGGTGGCATTGCTGATGGCTGACCTAAATGCCCCTCTGCTGATGACAATGATGATTGCGATGCTGATTAAATGGGGACAATGAAATTGAAAGGACAATCGCTTAGCCCGTATATTCTCTTTTGCTTTTGTTGAACATTTTAATATCTGAAAACGCCAGTCAACCTGGCTTACCACTAAAATATATGTAATCGCAACTTCCTTGTCATGATTTGCAGTACTTCAACACTAACCAATCTATCTCGCTACGTTCTATGTCGGCATCGCCTTGCGGGCTCTCGCTGAAGACATTTCAAATCAGGTATAATAAAATCCTGGTACATCAAGTAGATTTTAATTAATTAATTATTAGTAAAAGAAATGTTATATCAGAGCCACGAGGAGAGGAGGTATCTCCCTCAGTATCCCTTTAGTTTACACTGATATCAAACGAAGCCTATTATTAAGACAATATGAGAGAAAATTCAAGTTTTATGCAGCATTTTTACATCAAAATAGCCATTTTCTGATAATAGAATTGTCATACCATTCGCTGCTGCTGATGCTCTTAATAAGATGGCGACATAAACCTGGTCATAAGTAAATACAGGACTTGTGCAAGATCTACAGCGATTTTTTTTTGAGATATTGTCATTGCAAAAGACAGCTTTATGAGGCAAAGCTCCCCAAAAAATTATTTGGGCTAATTAATTGTGTTTTCAACTCCATTGTCCCTATTTAATCAGTATCGCAATCATTATTGTCATCAACAGAAAGGTATTTGGGTCAGCCAGCGACAGCGCTATTGCCAAAATCAATTCAAACTCAGTATTATTATTTTTTATGTTCAAGATTGGACAGATCTTGTCTTTTTTCGACTTCTTTAATTTATTTTGTGATATTCGACTATATAAATCGTGATGATCACCCTATGCTGCCTAATACATTCTTGAAGTACTTTTCAAGGCGCTTCCAATGGTGCTAACTGTAATAAGTGTTTTGACTGAAATGATTAAGCAATTTGGTAAAATATGAAATGAGGTTTTCAGCAAAAATAGCCATATTTTGCATATGAAAGCCTCATAAAAGTGGTTTCAGAGGTTGCTTTGGATCGAGAGAAACATTTTGATTCAATATATACCATAGTAAAAGTCTTCGTTTTCAAGGCAAAAAAAGCGATCGTTTGAATTTCGATAAAAACTTTTTTTTTTTTTTGGTGGATAATATTAAAGACTTTATTAGTAATCTGGCGCCCAATAAAGGCTTTAAATGTATCAAAATACGAGACAAGTGTATGTGAACAAAGTGACTTGCAAGAGAAAACTAGAGTGATAATAACTACATAACAACTATAGACGGAGGGAGATGTTTGTCCCAACACAAACTACCAGGCGAAACCAGACCGGATAGACTTCAAGATTGTAACTTCAGCGGAGATAGTTTTAATGGCTATCTCTCCGCGCGGGCACCCTTGTGTCTCGATTGCGCAGCTCACGACTGAAACGCTTCAGGTGCGAAAACCACTCTGACAGCGACCCCGAAGGGCAATTTCGATAAAAACCATGAGGGGTACCTCAAGGTTTTTGGTCGATTTCTGGCCATGTTTTTTGGATCCCCAAAAAGTTGAGCAAAGGTGTCAGGAAGTTATTACTACTCAAGTACAATTGTTTGGCGTTATTCCGGCAGCTCAGAAAGGTCTATATGTCAAGATATGAAGGTTTGAAAGCTGTCAAACTTGGTTATGTTTTTGCTTTATAGCTATTATTTACGCGGCATGAATCACATCTTTGGTAGCTGCTATTTACTGGAAGGGCAGTTCTGCTGCTTGTGCAACTTCCAATTTGAATAGAAGGTATACTGATTTTGGTAAAGCTAATTTATACAAATTTGAAGCGGTATGTTGCTGGTAATAAGCTTATTAACAGTGGAAATGAAAACCCGAATTTGCTGCTTGAATACGATGGTTTTGCACCTTCGCTTCGCTACGGTAAAATCCTAAAGGTTAGTATTGCCAAATGTTGGGTAAGATGCTTAATTATCATGATTTTTCGCCTTCACTTTGCTACGGTAAAACCACCTCATAGATCAATGTTACCAAACGCTAAATTAGATGCGCTATGTTCTTGGTAGATGTGCTTAGTACCTCCTCCAAACCGTCTCCCAATGCCGGTTTTGCCAGTAGTTTATTCATCTTGTACAGTACTCAATTCTTTAAATTTTTGAAATCTTCTCTATTTCTGCTAATTGTGCTTCATTGAAAGCTGCTCTTATAGATATTGTTTGTCTCAAATACAGGTAACAGCTTATATTATAAAGTCCTTCTTTTAACGCAGTAACATCTTTCTCTTTTGTAGTTGCTATTTTGGGTTTGCGAAAAGTGTAAAAGACATTCCAAGTGGATTCTACTGATTTCATTTTTCGAATCGTCAATAGAGGCGAAAGAAAGAAGACAAATGCCAAGGTCTATATTACTGGTATTATCTGTAATGAAGAGGATGGCGATGATGATGAGCAGAAAGACGATATGTTAGAGGCTGGTAGCCTTGAATTTATTAACACATACCAGCATTTAATTAATACCGCAAATGCCACTTCTGGTTCTTCAAAGTCATCAAGTGCTGCTGGTCCTTCAAAGTCGCCGTGAATTCATTGCGGCAGTATTAACACGAGAAGGGGGCTGTGATTGCCAACAAGCAGCGTAATTCATGGCCCTGTCTCGATCTGACAAATAATATAGAGAACACCCTGATTTTATTTTATTGGTTTTTTCCATACGAAAAACGTATCATTAAACTTAGATTTAATATAAGAATTATACATTACTAAGCCTTTTTTCAAAGATCTTCCACCTCGCTTAATCTGATAACGCCGCTGAGTTGAGATGATCGACAACAATGGTCAAATGTTGATAACCTTAATTTTATGAAGGTTAATTTCAGGGTAAAAGGCAATAAAGAGTATTAATTCGCATACCATGGCCTGATATGCTGAAAGTTTATTACTTATATGATACAATACTGTAATATAGGAAAGCCAGATGGCTTCAGTTAAGCGGTAGGGGCGACAGTAAAAGGCTTCTCGACCAAGAAAAAGAACATTGGAGTAAAGATGCCCATTTCACCACCGGCAACTAAATTATCCGCAGCAGCATTCAACAGTTGAGATGTCTCCAAAACACCAGAGGGAACCAGACCAAACTTATCAAGGAACGTCATGAGTGTATTGGTATAGGTGCGACCGATTGAAGAGCGCAGGAAACCGCGAAATCCACCATCAGGAGCCTTCAACGTATTATACCAAGGGTTAGTAGCGCTATCCACCTCGCCCATATCGCCTTGCTCTAAAACCTTGAACCCAACAGTTTCCAATGCTTGTATACATTGCTTTGTAGTATATAATTTCGAGATAGAATTACCCAACTCGATAGCATGTACAATTTTCTTCATTGAGACATCGCTTTCGTCATAGATATCCGTTGTGCACCACTCATAGCAAGCAAATTTACCACCTGGCTTCAATACACGATAGATTTCACCATATACTTGCTCAAGTCGAGGCGCATGCACTGTTGCCTCGACGGAAAAGACACTGTCAAATGTCTCGTCTTCAATGGGCATGTTGGTAAAATCACCTTTGATGAAGCTTGTGTAATTTGACAATCCGTATTTGAAAGAGTATGCTTCACAACGTTGTAATTGATAGGCATTGTTATTGATACCGGTAACATGAGCACCATTGGATGCCTTGACTACTTCCCTGAGGGGACCACCCACGCCGCATCCCGTGTCCTGATAGATTCCATCAGTTCACATAGTACTCGTGGCAGCGTTTATAAGCCATCTACTTACCAGCACTTTCATGCCCTTCTTCAATCCCAATTTTAGGGCTAAATAAGCTTCATGGCGGTTGATGTTCTCTTTAAATGAGTCACCTAAGATAAAATAAATTAGCAAATAATCGTACCGCCATCTTCTGTTAAGACAAACCCTTGTATAATTTTGCAAAATGGAATGATTGACCCCACCCGTACTCATAGAAATCAGTTACCAGATCGTAAAAAGAGTTGGTCATATTCTGGGCTTCATGACGTCTTTGCTCGACATCCTTTTCGTTATCTTGAAGGTTGTCTGTATCTTTCCAGTTTTTATAATAAGCTTCAGCAGTATGTTTATTCAACTGAGAGTCCTTTTGGGTTACTTTTTTAAAGAAGCCAGACTCTTCTAATACAAGGTCGCCATGAAGCTTGCGCATCGTTTTGATTTCTTCTGAATTTTCGTTGTTGTTGACAATAGACATGATGTTGTGTTAAAGAGAGCGAGACATTGACTTTTTATTTCTAGATTGATGGTTTTATATATCCAGGATTCTGGATGATTTAGATAGCCGGCTCAAAAGCTTGCCGTAATTTATGCGCTGCTTTCGATTTAGATCACCTCAAGACAAGCATTTGGTTTTCTACAGATTTGCGCTCCAGTAACACAAGACAATTTAGGAGAATGGAAATAGGGGAGGGGGAAGTCTAATTAAAGTCTCGTTTTCTCTCAAGTCGCTTGCTCCCTTTCCTTACTGCTGCTTGGATTCGTTGCTATCACCTTTGATACTAGTGATGAAGAGCTTACATCTAATACAAGTGATTCATATCTGGAACGCATTGGTCGGCTTGATCTTGTTTGGCTTACTGATTGGGGTGTCGACTCAAATCAGGTCTTTTATTAATAATGGTTCAATTCTCGCAGGTTTTGGTGAGTTTGAACACTTGATACAAAAGGACATCATCGACTGATCATTTGGTATCATGTCGTGTATAGGCAGCTTCACTACATTTGCCTATCCAGCTACGTTTGTGTATATGCTGATACCAGACATCACAGCCACTGTGTATAGCATTCTTCTCGCCTTTGATTCAAGCCCAAGATACAAGGCCTGGTTGCCATCCAAGACGATGCGGAGCACTATTATTTCCTTTACAGCAGCTGTACTTCTAGCCGCATTGCTGCCTGTGTTGCCGGGAGCAGATGTCATGGCGGATGGATCTGCACTGGATTGCTTGTGGACAAACTATATGCAATGGAAGGTCATTTACAATGATCCTGTGGCTTTTCCTTGGGTAACAGGCATGGATAAGGGCTGTACAATGTTCAAAGCTGCTGATGCCTTTTGTTGGATTTTGGCGATTGGTTGGATTGCTCAGTCTATATTATACATGCGCGCTGCTCGTCAAGCTAAATCGTTTGCCAAGGAGTAAATGTAGGAATGGTAGATGATGAAGAGAGAAAAAGAAATAAAAGAAACACGAAGAGGGCATTGTCATTTAGACAATAAGCTCAATAAATCTGCCTGATTTACCCCTGGTATAGTGGAACACTCGCCCTTACCATCACAAAGATCAGCGGACATGCTTTGCTGCTCTGATTGCGCAATGGCATATCAAGTGTGCGATTGCAATCATTTATAGTGATGGCCTCTTGACGAATCTATAATATGGGGTTCAAGCGGTTGCAGTGTCTTTGCTTGACATGTATTCGACACCACACCATGCTGGCCATCAAAGCAACGGTTTACAAATTGACAATGCCTATAATGGTTGGCAGATTTAAATAGCATTCAGTCCGATAGCCGGATAAATCCCCTTTTGTGGGCACTATAAAATGTTTACGGAATACATCGGGCCCTAAACAACCATGTTTACAATACCAAGCGTCATAGCCCCAACTTTCTTTAACTTCTTCATGCTTTTATACAATATATATAGACTATACAGTTAGAATGCCTTCATACGTAACAGACGCCAACCTTTCGAGCTATGAGCTCGCATTCTGTGGAGGCATGGCAGGCGTCGTGTCTAGGTAGTTTAATGAGTACAAGATGCTGATTGAATCTTTACCTAACATGTGTCCACAGAGTTGTTATTGCACCTCTAGACGTCGTCAAAATCCGAATGCAATTGCAAACACATAGAACGCATTTTCGATTTCATCAGAATCGAAAGAGAAATACAGCAATCAAATACAACAAGATAACGCAGGCGTTACGAACTATATTAAAAGAAGAAGGAATCAAGGTAAGTAAAATTGGCACATTTACCCCGCATTTTACCCATACATGCAATGCTTTCCATACACAGGGGCTCTACAAGGGAAATATG
Organism: Mucor velutinosus; assembly: GCF_035048745.1. NCBI lineage: Eukaryota > Fungi > Mucoromycota > Mucoromycetes > Mucorales > Mucoraceae > Mucor > Mucor velutinosus. Next base: position 1,054,726 of record NW_027041908.1, read on the forward strand.
CCAGCCGAGTACCTCTATCTATCGTACAGTGCAGTGGAATTTTGGGCGTATAAAGAGCTGGAACAAATCATAGAAAAGATTGATGCCAAACGGACATTGCCGCACACACTCAAGACATTTGGATGCGGTATGATCGCAGGTTGTGCTGCTACAGCAGCAACATATCCGTTTGATTTATTAAGAACGAGGTTTGCTGCTCGAACACCACAAAAGGTTAGTTATATTATGCTCAGCGCCAAATATTTTTGATCTCATTTATTTATACAATTTTAAAGCAGAACACAAGTGTTGCACGAGCTATGGCTGATATTTATAATATGGAAGGTGCAGCTGGTTTCTACAGAGGATTATGGCCTGCCATCATTCAAATTATGCCGTATATGGGTCTGCTGTTCTCGAGCTATGACATTTTTGCAAAGGGGTTCAAGAGTCTACGGGTAAGCGTGTGTAGATGTGCAGGATGTGTCGCCATGACAACCAACATGTTGCTATTTACAGGATCAGCAAATACTATCTGCAAGTTATAAGCCGACACATGACATGATAAGTGGAGCATTATCGGGATTCATTAGTAAAATCGTGGTTTATCCGTTTGATCTCGTCAGAAAGCGACTGCAGATGGAGGGATCTCATGCGACATCAGCGAGATTGCGGTCATCTTGGTGGGGATGTTTGACGAGCATTGTTCGACAAGAAGGTGCTTTGAGTTTATATAAGGGTCTTGCGCCTTCGCTCTTGAAAGTAGCGCCAGCAAATGCAGTTACTTTTATGGTGTTTGAAGAAACAAAAGATGTATTATTATGGTTCAAAGAGCCAAAAGATGACCCTTTATAGTTTATATCCTATGTAGTACCACCTTGATTTGAAATTTTTTTTCGTTTTAAAATGGAGGATACACACACGTTTCCATTTTTTGTTTCCTCTTTCCCCTTCTTTCTTTCTTTTTCAATACTTTTTCTTTTTCTCAACTCGCCTTTGATTTTCTGCTATTAATCTTGTATATTCTACGGTCTGTAGTATATCGATATTTATTGGAAAAAGAGCAAGACCAGAGCATTTCTTTATTGATACCACATAGGCTTGGAAAGGAGCAAATAAGCACTGTAGAAAACGAGCAGGTTAGATAACGGCCCTGAATAAAAAGACACTTTTGTGTAGTTTACCAACTTACCATATTTCCTGAAAGACTATTCAGCCCCCCTAGTTACATTTTCACAAAGCCAAAAAGATAAAACAGAGCGACCAAGGTTCAACTTATTCCCAGGCACTTGAAACAGAAATACCGAGCCATAATTATTTATAAATAAGATGACGGTAATAGAAACCATACACAATGTTGCATGCAGAATCAAAATCTCACTCAAACACTTCAGATTTCAGAATTGGAGGCCAAGATTGAGCATAGCAGAACTATGCGAGACAAGTTCATTCAAATGAGACCCTTATTGAAGGATCGAAATGTGATTTCAGACTGTGAAACTCAGATCAAAGAATACCAAAAGTACATTGATTACTTTACTGAGGAACTGCACCGGCTCGAGGCAAAACAAGACAACGCTTCGGATTCTGGTTCAGAGAGCCCAGTGGCGCTTCAGCAGCAAAATCAGCAACTGCAAGCTCAATCCGAACATCCGCCTCGCACTAGCTCCATGGCAACAAACCCAAACGATGTTACCGTAATTGCCCCTAGAAAGAAGGATGACAAGAAAAAGTACTCCAACTTGGGTAAAACACTAGCAAAAGCACAACGACACTGATCAGACACTAAAACTATAAATTAGACTTATTAATGTCAGAAACTCCCTACAACAAGCCCAAGGTGTCTCTCAAACTACATGAGCTGGAGTACAAGCTGGATGTCGAAAAGACTGTATTGAAGGGTATTCGAGGTATGGTAGATGTGATGGAGCGCAACCCCTCTACAGATCGCAAGAGTCGTACTGAGGTACAAGACAAGATGTCGGAAAGTCAAGAGAAACTTGGTTTGTTGAATTCTGCCTTGAGAAAATACAAGAGTCTATACATTGGCGAAGGTGGCGATGAAGATGACTATGGTAAGGAGAGAAATTGTCTTTGCAGGCAATTATATTCTAAACTAATCTAATGTTGTATTGCGCAGAACTGGAAACACCTCCTTCTGCTCGTTTGCCTCCTGGTTTCCGAAGACCCGTTACTGGTAAACTGCAGCTGGAAATTTTAGAGGCTATGGAATTAGCACATGCTCCTACTCGTATGATTCGTTCACCGGCTACTGTAGTGTTGGTCAAGATCGATAACCAAATTGTATTCCGCTCAAGACCTGCTCGCAATGACAAATGGAATGAACTGTGTGAAACGCATGTCAACAAGGCTTCCGAAATTGAAATTAGTGTCTATGATCAATCGACCGAGAAATCATTGCCTATCGGTTTCTTTTGGCTCAAAATCACGGATATCACCGAAGGTCTTCGTAAGCGTAAGATCCCTCAATGGATGTTGGCTGAAGAGGCTCAAAAGCTGCGTCATGATGCCGATGGCAATTCCATCATGGACAGAGAAGATAGCAGCGCTACTCTTCACCCTGTTCCTCCCGTGCAAGTAACTCAAAATGAAGGTGGTATTGAAGCTTGGTTTGATGTGGAGCCCGTTGGTAAATTGGCGCTTCGACTGAACTTTGTCCGTGCAGATGGCAACCGTCGTCCTATGGATAAATTGGGCCGTGCTGGTGCTGTCCGTCAACGTCGTGAAGAAGTGGTTGAGGTCAATGGCCATCAATTCTTGGAAAAGAGATTCTACAACGTCATGAAGTGTGCGTTGTGTCAAGAATTCTTTGTCAACAGCGGTTATCAGTGTGAGGACTGTGAGTACACCTGTCATAAAAAGTGTTCCAGCAAAGTTGTTACCAAATGTATTGCCAACTCCAAGGATAATGTAAGTATACAATACCACCAGGACGAGGAAGTAGGCTTTTTAATGCGATTGATAGGACTCGGATGAAGACAAGCTTAATCACAAGATTCCTCACCGCTTCGAACCTATTACCAATATTGGTGCCAATTGGTGTTGCCACTGTGGTTACATGCTACCTTTGGGATCTCGTGGATCTAAAAAGTGCTCAGAATGTGGTATCACTGCTCACACTCGTTGCGAGCATTATGTACCTGATTTCTGTGGTCTAAGCATGGAGATGGCCAATCAAATGTTGGCTGAAATCAAGGCAGCTGCTAAGCGCAAAACACTGGAAACCAAAAATAGCAGTAGTCGTATCTCCAAGGACAAGATGGAGATGGCACAGGATGGCCCTCTTCCTGCTCTGCCTCAACAACAGCCATCATCTGTGGACGATGAGCTTAGTTCTCGACTCTCTTCATCGGTCTCATTAGCTCCTCAAACACCTCAAAAGAGCCCTATTGTTGTGCCACAAACTCCACCTGCCATGTATAATCATAATGCACCACTTGCTCAGCAACATCATTCGCAACATTCGCCTCAAACACAGCACCAACCACAACAACCTTACTATTCACCATCGCAATCGCCCATGAGCATGCCCCAACCCTCTAGAATTTACCCTCAACAGCCCATGCCACCTCAACAGCAACAACAGCGCCCTCCACAACCTCCTGCTCATGTTCAACCGCACCATCCCCAGCAACAGCAACCTCCTTATGGCTACAACGGTCCTCCTGTCAATGTTGACCCCAGATACCAACAACATCAACAGCAGCAACAGCAGCAAATGTATTATCAGCAGCAGCAGCAGCAGCAGCAACAACAGCAACAACAGCAACAACAGCAACAACAAAATAGACCCTCTATGCCTTATAGTCCATACCAGAACCAGCACCCTTCCATGATGGGTAGACCTCAACCTAATCCCAACTATTCTCCCGTCTATCAACAGCAACCACCTCAAATGCAACAACAACAATCTTCATATGGTGGCATGGCGCCTCCTCCTAAGCAACAGCAGCAATTACCACCACCACAGCACTTGCAAAAGCAGCCAAGTATGATGCAGCAAAAACGAAAGGTGCAGTTGGACAACTTCAGTTTCTTGGCTGTGCTTGGTAAAGGTAACTTTGGTAAGGTCATGCTGGCCGAAGAGAAGTTTGACAAGAAGCTGTATGCTATCAAGATGCTCAAGAAGCGATTCATTATTGACAATGATGAAATTGAGAGGTGAGTTTTGTGGCCAAGTGATGATACATAGTATGGCGGATATTAATGGTAGTGTATGACAGTGTTCGTTCAGAGAAACGTGTCTTCCAAGCAGCAAATCGCGAACGCCACCCCTTCTTAATCAACCTCCACTCAACTTTCCAAACAGAAACCCGTGTCTACTTTGTCATGGAATACGTGAACGGCGGTGATTTGATGTGGCACATTCAACGAGGCCAATTCTCTGAGAGAAGAGCTAAATTCTACGCTTGTGAAGTCTTGTTGGCATTGGAGTATTTCCATAGTCAAAACATCATTTACCGTGATCTCAAGTTGGATAACATCATGTTGAGTTTGGATGGTCATATCAAGATGGCTGATTACGGTCTATGTAAGGAAAACATGGGCTATGGTAAAACTACGGGTACTTTCTGTGGTACGCCTGAATTTATGGCGCCTGAAATTCTGAGGGAACAAAACTATGGTCGTGCTGTCGATTGGTGGGCCTATGGTGTCTTGATCTATGAAATGTTGTTGGGTCAATCTCCTTTCCGTGGTGAAGATGAAGATGAAATCTTTGACGCTATCTTGGAAGATGATATCTTGTATCCTATCAACATGTCGAGCGATTCTATTTCCATCTGTCAGCAATTATTACAACGTGAACCTACACAAAGATTGGGTGCTGGTCCAGATGATGCTATTCCCATTAAGCGTCATCCCTTCTTCCGTGGCGTCAACTGGGACGATATGTTGGCTAAGCGTGTACCTCCTCCCTTCTATCCTACTATTTCTGGTCGTTTGGATACCTCCAACTTTGATGAAGAATTTACCAACGAAACACCTGCTTTGACTCCCATTGACTCGAATCTCAACCGTGTTGAGCAACAAGAGTTCCAAGCCTTCTCTTATGTTGCTGATTGGGTTACTGGATAAAACAAGTCGTCAGCAAACCACAGCATACTCCCCCCCCCTTTTTTTTTCTTTTATTACTCATGTTATTACTATTCTTTCCAAAACAAATAAAACTATTCTTCACAGCTACTATACTGTATATGTCAACTGACAGCTGCTGATTATAATCTCATAAGTGCATGATTTAGATCATACTAAGAGTGGCCCATCTGAGGATTTTATAGCAGGGTCACTCTGTTCCTGTGTGTATTCACTGGCATTTGATCAATAATGTGAGAAGCTATCTTCAAGATGTATACGTGAATATCCCTTTAATATACTAGATTCAAGCATTTTAGCTGTCGACTGCCACAAGAAATCCTACATAGATAACCTGCAACTGTGGATATAACTCTTCTACGATGCTTTACGTCTGTATCGATGAAAACAACTCATATGTGGGCAGGGAACCTACTAACATAACCTCTTACTGCTCCAAAATACGCAAAACACAGAGTACTTTAGATACACTTGAGCCGTGATTTCTTGTGTTAGAGGCTGTTCCAGAGTGCCAGAATAGTATCAAACGATTGCTTTCATCTAGCACTAACTCCCTGACACCCTTGCTCAGCTTTTTGGGGACCAAAAAAACATGGCCAAAAATCGACCAAAAAGCATGAGGTACCCCTCATGGTTTTCATCGAAAATCAAACGATCGCGTTTTTGGCCTCCAAAACGAAAATTTTTACTATGGTATGTATTACATCAAAATGTTGCTATCGATCCAAAGCAACCCTTGAAACGTCGTTTGTGTAACTTTTATATGTAAGTTTTTGACTTTTTGGCAAGAAACCTCATTTCATATTTTCTGTTATTGCTCGATATATTTATTAAAAACATCTACCATAAGCACCATCATTCGATGCGCCTTGAAAAACACTCCAGAAATGTATTAGAAAGCATTAGATGATCATTGCATCTTACATAGTCGAAATTTGCAAAATAGATCGATTGAATCGATTTTAATCGAGGTTTGGCCAATCTGAAGCAAAAAATGCTGAACGGAAGTTCAATTTTTTTTGGCGGTGGCGGCGGCTGGAACAGTAGCAGATGAAAGTCAGGTATTATCCAAACCAAGGCATAGCCGTAAATTGCCAGGTACTCGAAAGAGAGGTATTATTGAAATCGCCACTACGCAAAAAAAAAAATCGCTTTTATATCTTGATATGCATGAATCAGAAGAATGAGAGCAGCTAATTTTATTTGGATCTATCCAACACTTCTTTTTAATTTTAACTTGCTAGAAGAAAATCCTGGATTAATACTTTGATTATTGACTTGGGCAAACTGATCTGCAGTATCACTATAGCTTCTATTCAAACTTTTAGCGTTGGCTGTTGATTGATGATGTTAGATTTTCAATGAGATGAATTTCTGAATCGTAATGATGTTATAAATCAAAGAATAGAAGCCTTGGATCCAAACAAAGACAAGTTCTATCGTATTTGAAACCGGCTGTCAATACAATGTAAAGCTATTATAATCAATGGACTTGGCTCATAATAACGAGATGCATTTTAATAAGTCTTATACTATGTATATTAAACGAAAGTCTTTGAAAAATTTGATTGTCTGCTTGAACCCTGCTAGGTTATACATTACAAATGGACGACCAAAGCAAAGTAAAGAGAGGAAATCCGAGTCTGCTTATTGCCCCTGACCTTACCGCACTTAAGGCGAGGCACACTGTTCTGGAGGAAAAGAGCAGATTAAACGAGTAACAGTGTCAATCACTGTGCAAGATGTACTCGCAAGCCAAGCAGTATCTGACTGGAGCACGAACAGACATTTAAACAAAATGTGCATTTAGGCATTTCCTGATCTAGTTTCAGAAATCTGGAGCAGGGTGTAAAAGTTTTCATTGGACATGTTCTGCACTAATACCAGTTACACAGTGGCTTGCATGAACCAAAAGCTTAATACGATGGCTGCTTTTCGTGTCAAAACCATAATGCTTATTTTACAATGTCACAGTTTTTTTTTCTGACAATTTTGATTGAAAAAGGGATCAAATTTTTCGATACTGCAAAGGGCTCTTCTTTCCTAATTCACACAACACTCTATTCAGAACTATAAACACAATGGGTTCCTCCAAGATTACCAAGAAGACAACCAAGGTTGACAAGAAGACCAAGGTCTCAAAGAAGGCTGCTCAAAAGGAAGAGTCATCTAGCTCCAGCTCCAGCTCCAGCTCCAGCAGCTCTGAAAGCAGCAGCTCTGATTCTTCATCTTCTGACTCTTCTTCCGATGAAGAGGAGGAAGTTGTCGAAGAAAAGAAGGTTGTCGTTGAGGAAGAAAAGAAGGAAGACTCCTCTGATAGCTCTGACAGCTCATCTGATTCATCATCTTCATCTGATGAGGAAGAAGAAGAGGAGAAGGTTGAGGAAGAGTCCAATGACAAGAAGAGAAAGGCTGATGCCGAAGAAGAACAAGAGGCCTCTCCCGCCAAGGTTGCCAAGACCGAGTCCGAGGGTACTTTTACTGTCTGGTGTGGTGGTATTAGTTGGGAAGCTACCGATGCTGATGTCAAGGAGTTTTTCAGTCAATGTGGTGAGATCTCTGATGTCAGAATCAGATTAGACAATGCCACTGGTAAGAACAAGGGTTTCTGTCATATCGATTTCACTACCAAGGCTGCTCATGATGCCGCCCTTGCTCTCAGCAACTCTGAATTCATGGGTCGTACTATTCGTTTGGACAGTGCTGGCGATGGATCCAACCGTCAAAGAACCAAGGATGAAAACTATGGTCCCAAGTCTACCAAGGTCTTTGTTGCTAACCTCAACCGTGATTATGATGAAGATTCTCACCGTGCTGCCCTCACCGAGGCTTTCAGTAAGTTTGGTACCTTGGTTGGTGATATTAGACTTCCTTTCAACAGAGAAGATGGCTCTCTCAGAGGTATTGGTTATCTTGAATTCGAAACTGCTGAGCAAGCTGATGCTGCTGTCAAGGGTATGAATGGTGTCGAGGTTAACGGCCGTCCTCTCCGTACTGATTTCTCTGGTGCTGATGACCGTGAACGTGTTGGTCGTGGTGGTTTCCGTGGTGGTCGTGGCGGTGGACGTGGTGACTTCCGTGGTGGTCGCGGTGGACGTGGTCGTGGTGGCCGTGGCGACTTCCGTGGTGGCCGTGGTGGTCGTGGTAGATTCTAAATTACATCTGAATCAATAGTGCTATTAGACAACATTTTGCTTTCGTTCCCCTTATTATAATCCTTATAGTTTTTATACATTTTCACGCAATTACGTTCATTTCCAAAATCTTTTTCATATAATATTTAGAGTATTTTATATCAAAAAATAAAATTGTAACATATTAAATCACAACTAATTATGCGAGTGTGTGGATATGGGCATTGTTTGTATCAGCTGTGTATTTTTCACATCCACCTGGTACAAGAAATAATGCTTGAGGGAATACATGAGTTGCTTATGATGATCCTGAGAGATTACTCAAGATGGAGATAGGTAGATACAGCATTAAACCACCAAATGGAAACATAACCACAGTGATAGTCCAACCCAATTTGAAAGCTATGGACCTCGATGATATGATGGCGCTATAGATGATCCACAAATCCAGTAACAGTATGAAGGCGCCTATGATAATTGGCGACTGTCCGGCTACGCCTTTTGCTCTGTTTGTCATTTTTAAAAATGTTGTTGTATATGAAGATAGTTAAAAAGAGAGGGATGGAGAAGAAGAAGAGCAACCAAAAGACGGAATCATGCAATAGCTATTTACATACGATAAAAAAATAGCAGGATTTTTTTTTATTTAAATGGATGCTTTGTACAACATGTGCTAAAAGCCATCATGATAATCGTTTAGTAAGATTCTTAACCCTTTTTGAGGTAACCAAGCTTGCTTTTTTCGATTCAACACCACGGGAGATGAAAATGTAGCTACTTCAGGATTGGATGCTCGCTTTCGTATAATCCGATGCTTGTAGCGATCCTTGATTTCGTCAGCGTTGGATTTGATGTCGAGCGAGTTCAAGACATCCTCTGCTTCTGGTGAAAGCAAGAGTCGTATTCTGTTGCTAGGCTCCTTTAATGATTGTATGGTGCCTTGCGCCTGTTCAAGCATACTGGTATATTCGCGCATTCGTTCTGCCATATGGCTTACATTGCCCTGGTGCTGTTTTTGATAGTTTGCAATGGTGGTGAGCCGACCTCGTAACTGACCTGTCTCATACACAACCTGCAAACAGTAGGCGTGTGTGTGTGAATATTTGCGTTTATGCATAACAAAACACCCCATCTCTCAATACTCACAGTGGCTAAATTTGTGTGGATGTGTCGCATCGCCCGCGTTGCATGCACATCTGATTCTCTTTGGTTATTTACAGCTCTTTCTAGCAAGACTTGGAGGTTGACATTGACTTCCTGCGTTGCTGTCAACCCTTTTTCGATTTCACCTACCCACAAGATTGAGATGGGTGTTACATAATGACATTTGGATGATAAAAAAAACTTACGAACTCTATCTTTTGAATGATTCAGATCAATCTCCATACCATCCATTTGTTTCGCTAGACCGTTCATTTCAGTCCTGAACCGAACAATGTCCTGTCGCACTTGACTGATTTCCTTCAGGAACTGGTTCCTGTCTCTAAACGAATACTCCAGATCTTGCTCTGCATCATCATCATAATCGTCTCGTTGGTGTAGCAGATGGCGGTTGTTGCTGTTGGCAATGGGTGTCGAGTAAGAAGTACATAGCTACATTTAAGGGATTTTATCGCTATAAGTCTCCTAACATGTATTATTCCTCCTTATTCCTCTCAATGGCATACCTTTTCACGATAGTAGTAGCGGTGTTCCAGGTCTGGTTCTGCCAAGTGCAAATGGTTATTATGCGAACTCAGGACACATGTGAATCAAGTGCGTACCTGTTATATGTCGCATTGCCCAGTTATTCTCAATACAATAGGAGGAGGACTTTGAATCACAAATAGACAGCTTTTATGGCTATTAATGTTTTTTGTATGAATTGGGACAAACATGAGTATGTACCTGAGCATTCTCGTCGAAATTCATCTACTTTTTCATGAATAACTACTAGTATAAAATATTCTTTAAATCACCTCAAATTTATATAGTGTATTTTTTTCTAGAATAAAGGAAGGGATTTAATTTAAAAAGAAGGAAGAAAGAGGAAAAAAAGAGATTACAAAGTGCTTTCCTTATTTTTATATGTGCATCTGTACAACCTAATTTGCTGCACTTGACTCTAATGCTACTGCAAATCATAGCATTGTCAAGTCTACGTCACATATCATAGATTAAGGAGATGTGTATTTTCTATTACAATGAATATAATGGCTCCACTGTCAATTGAGCACATTTTCATAAAAATGGCAATTGATCAGCTCCCTTGCATTGTCTATTTTCAGCTTGTATAAGAAGGATTTGCCTGCTAAAATGGAAATATGCTGGGCATTCCAACTTGTGACCTGACCAAGAGGCTACAAGGTGCTTCTTTGGCTCGCATTGAGCAAGACACCTATATTTAGTTATCGCGTGTTCTTTTAGAAATGAGGCCCCCTTTTGATAGAAATACATTGTTATTATCATCGCATCAGCTTGGCCTCTGATAATGATGATACTGAATTGCATCTATCCTGTTTGAATTCTCCGGTGATACCAAGGCTAATGCAACATTAAACAAGGTATAGAGACCAGGTCCGCACATGGCGACCCTTATCGCTACTATATATTTTCCAGCAAAGACTATATAAACAACGTGCACCCTAACTTTCTTTTTAATGACACATGAACATCCTTTAATAGGAGAAATAGAAACAGGATATGCACTAATGGAAACGCTATCTAGAAACCGAACACCAGAAAGATGATGCCATGATTTTCTTCCAATGTCTAGGGTGAAGATGGGTAGAAGTAAAAAGTAGCTTGCAATGGAGATGAAATGGTAATATCAGTCGTGTTGATTATAGTAATAGAATACGGCCGAGGAAGATAATCGGTAGTACTATAATTTTCAACTTTGAATGTTTAATTGACACTCTTAGTGTTTTCCGTTCTGCAGAAGAGTGGATTGCCATGGCGATCCAAGTGATGATGGCTTACTCGAGTTTTAGAGCGATCGATATTGTTTAATTTTTCTAATAAATCAACATACTTACTTCTAGTGTAATGCTTACTTTGACTTAAAACCGTATCTACAAGAGGATGTCCTACAATAATTATGATACTCATATAATGCTTAAGTGGTTTCCCTCAATGAAATCCAAGAGCGCAGCTACATTTTCACCAAGAACGCTGCCTAAGGCTGCTGCCGACATCACCTGAGGTCTAAGTGTCCGATTCCTACATCATCGAAAGACGCCAAGAGGTATTCCATGAAGATACAGACAATAAAGCTCTTTATTTAAGCATCATTTCACTGACAATCAATGTGCTGGTGCATTCCTATCCATCCAAAGGCCAAAAAAAAAAAGATCAGTTGTCCTTATTAAAGAATAAGTCTTTACACCATTCATATCAGCCATATATATATATAATAACATTTGTAAGTATCTGTATCTAATAAAACCAAGACGTTATTGCTATTGCTAACCGCCTAGGCGCGTCTTCCTCTTAATCTACAAACAAGTGTGGTACTAACATGTATGCGTATTCTTGTGTAAGACTGACATTATTTGGTCATACGATTTATGCAGTAAAAAAAAAAAAAATAAAGGTAATTATCAAGAAACATGTGCATTACTAATTTAGATAATTCTTTATTATGGCCTATAACCACGTTTTCCCAAACTATCCATTTCATCTCTTCTCCAACTTGCCCTGATGATTCGTTTGCAAATGTACGCCATATACTTTGCCCTCTTCGAATGTTTCGTTGCAGAACCTACATACAAATCCTTTAGACCTATCAAGATTAGCAGGATTGCATGCTGGTTCCAACGCCATCTTGTGAATTCGGCGTAAATGATCTCTGTATATAGCTCTTATCTCATAGGACCTGTTGCACGCTTTACAGTGATGCAATGGATCGTCCGGATCTGGCTCAATATTGGGGTCTGGAATAGAGGGGCTGCGAGTGAGCTGAATGCCATGGTAGTTTTGACAGTGTCTGCGGTACGAGATGGCATCCTTGTATTTCTTTTTACAGATGCGACAGTAGAAATAAGGGTCATACACATTAGGCAGTACTTCTGGTCGAACATCAGCCGTTTTGACAGTGAATGGCAGCGGTTGGAGTGCTGTCAATTGCATTTTGTGAATATGCTTCAGGTGATATCGGTAACTTGCTCTTGAGTGCTTTTGCACGTTGCAGGCACGACAGTAAAAGCTTTGATCATCGGGATCAGGTACTAAAGAGAAAGAATGAATTCAACTTGTCTTTTACGCATAATACATGAGATACTTGCTTATAGTAGGCATAACCATGTCCGTATCTTCGCTCTTAATATACACCAGCTCATCATCCTCGGTTTGATTTGTGTTCAAGGCCTGAAGCGCAGTCGCTGTCGGTTGAGGAGGCGCCTCTGTAACTGATGATGATTGTCCGTTTGATTTTTGCGCCCTGGATTTGGGTTTAGGTTTGGCCCTAGGTTTACGTTTTGGTAGTTTTCTGACAGAAGCTCCCTCTTCTTTGACTACAACTTCCCTCTCCTTTCCTTTGACTGATGAGCGAGAGGCGTTGTCGCCATCTGAACGTACTCTTGATGGATCCTCTGGTTCAGTGGATTCAGGAGGCATAGTAGGGAATTCCCATTGATCCCTTGGAATCACCGGGAAAGCTAACCGTGTTTGCCAGCCTGTCATCTTCATTTTGAGACGATGTTATTCTTTTGTTTGATGTAAGAAGAGAAGCTAGTGAAAACAACGCGGCGTAAACAAACGATTTAAGGAGACAATTGTGTGTGTTATGATGCTGTGTTTTAATCGACAAGAGCAGCATAATGGCTTGATTGCTTTTACTTTATTGCTTCATTGATGCCTAATTTTTTGACTTTTTCTATTAGCCCATTCACCGAATCCTGAATGATTTTATCGTCTGTTTCTACATCGTTCATGCCTATGGAGGCTAATTTGTCTGTAATGGAAGATATCGTGTCGCTCAACTCCTCGTCGGATTGCTTTGAGAACAAAAAGTCTGATAATCCATGGTAGCCTGATGTGTCGTAGGACGGTAATCCGTAGGTAGTGATGTGCTTGTTTGCTAGATGAGACACCAACACTTGAGTTATCTAGCGGCCATGGTTAATTTCCTTCCTCTCTAACCGCCTCAGACCACGTACCTGTTTCACATCATCATATTGACTTTTCGCACTCTCTGACATCCATTGAATCTGATCATCCTCTATATTGTGAATTGAATGTTGAGCATGTCGGAGGTTATCTAACTTGAGCTTCGCAAGAAGTAAGGGTGTAAGTCGAAAGGGATCTGAAGCTGGTATATTTACACCTATGCCAATGTGAATATGAATCCTTTGAGAGCAGAACACTGTTTTTCAAACATACCAACCTTCGTGTAACAGCATAAGTACGCATTGATGATTTCCAGCAAGCACAGCTAAAGCATAATAGATTGCATTTAGTATTCCTACCTGCCTTGTCTCTCCTCCTGCTTCCCATCTCACTCACCCATATGTATTGGCTGTAAACCATCTACATCCCCCACTCCATTGTTGACATCGGAACCTGCTTTGATCAACAATCTGGCTATCGCTGTTGCATTTTCAAAATCATCCTTTCGCCCGCATGCTATATGTAAAGGTGTCCGTAAATATTTATCTCGAATGGTATCTGGATTGGTTTCTGGCAGTGCTTCTAATAAGGCTTTGACTGTAATAGAGCCATGATTAGCCTCTACTGTTCCACTGTGCAAAAGACACTAACCGTCATTGGGTGGTTTTCTTGCGCAAGCATCAAGTAGAATAGAATCGGATGGTGTTAATTGGAGTAGATCACGTAGTCTATCAGCTCGTTTGTTCTTTCTTATTTGGCATGACTTTGTAATACGATTCTGCATATCGCTCTTGTCTCCCAAATACTATGTTTCTGTGAATAAAGAGAAAAAGGGAAGAGAAAGAAAAAGAAGAATGAGCCCTTTTGCTGAAAGTTTTCCTATGGTCACCCATTGAAAGCCAGATCACAAGAAATCCCATTGTTTCATGATGGAGTGGCAGATTGCTTGCAGTAAGATCCAGTGCTGTCATCACATGCCATCTTTATTACGAGTGAGGCTACTGTTCCCCAAAAGCTGTCAAACTGCCAAGGTACACAGTACACAAAGATAGTTGAGTTATGTTTGATGAACACAGCGGTTGCATCTTCGCTAGCCAAAATGCGAGAGCCTTACATATTTTATCAGTGTATTTGAATCAATCGATTATTGTGAGCTCCTATGATATCTTAATGTCAATACCAAGCGAAAGAATAAATCAGAGAAACGATGAAATAGTGGTCTGGAGGACTTTGCGTTTACTGAATTCGTATAAAAGGGTAGTATCCTGTTATCAATAGCATTCATGCTTCCATGCCTCAAACTATCCTACTGATAGACACTAGCGTTTTGTATCTCAACTCTCTACTATGACGCGAGGCCCCTCCATAGATGGCCTAACGCTACCGATCTGACTCTTTGAGGATGCTCTATGCCTGCATTAATGGAAACAACCTATATACGGGCAGGTGGCATAACTGTATTATTTCTTATTACTCAAGAATCAGCGAAACACAGCGTAGTTTGGGTGTATTTGAGCCGTGTTTTCTCGTGATAGAAGCTGTTCTAAACCTTCGGAATAGTGCCAAATAATTGCTCTCGCCTAGTACTCACTTACTGACACCTTTGCTCAACTTTTTGGGGACCCAAAAAACATTGTCGAAAATCGACCAAAAAGCATGAGGGGTACCTCATGGTTTTCATTGAAAATCAAACGATCGCATTTTTCACCTTGATAATAAAGACTTTTACTATGGTATATCTTGAATCAAAATGTTTCTATCGATCCAAAGCAACCTCTGAAATTATCTTTGTGGGACTTTGATATGTAAAATTTCGACATTTTGGCCAGAAACCTCTTTTCATATTTTTACAAATCATTCAATAAGTGCATTCAAAACATCTATATAACTTGGTACCATTGGAAGCGCCTTGAAAAGTACTCCAGGAAAGCTTAAGGAAGCATGGGTGATTATCATACTTCACTTAGTCGAATCTGCAAAAATAGCTCGGTCGAGTCCAGAATCATCAAAATTTGTCCAATCTGGAACAGACTATGATTCTGGGTTTGAATTAATTTTGGCTGGTGGGGCCAGCTGGAAAACTCATGCCCTTTTCATAAGGCAATACAGTTCGGCATACTCGACGTCAATCTCCAGTATGCTGCATTGTACTTTCGTTGGGTATCTCCCTTACTACAATTGGATTCCTCGTCTTCCACTAATAATCCACTGCTGGCTATTCTCGTATATCATATCAACAACCACAACCGTTCCTCTCATCATCAACTACCGCTGCTCTTTCCAGTCGCACGACGACGGCTCACAACAATACGACGCGCAAACACCATTGATATGATGTACAAATCAATCGACATGTTACCGAGGAACTTTGACGACGTCGTGATCAACTTGCCCACTGCTCTCATGCTACCTCTATCCATCGTCATATTTTCCGACCCTCTACTTGGTGTCAGATTGCCTCGCAAAATCCATTCAATGACTGTCGCCGACGTCTTTGCTGTGCATACAACTGAGCAATTTCTGCATTGGAAACGTTCCTTCGACCCCACACTTGCTGTATGGCAGCGTGCACCTCGACAACTGATTCAGGGCATTGCAAAAGGCACATTTAAGTTGCAACCCTTCTTTCTCCCTCTGTGTGTTCCTTCCTCCGCTGTCTTTCCTTCACCATCCAGTCCTTCATTGCAACCATTTGTTGATCACCTCACAACTGACAACAACCTTGCAATGACTTCCACTGGCTGTAGATCCAAATCGTTTCGGCAAGCATGCTCGTCTGCTTCCGTCGTTCCTCAACGATTGGCTGCCATAGCATCTCCCCAATGGTCGTTTTTCTGGTCTTTGTCCCTGACCATGATCCAAAGAAATGTCGTATATCGATTCATCAACAACTGCATTCCCCATCAGTCTCTATTGAATCTGAGGTTCCCCTCTGTTTACTTGTCCCCCTTGTGCTTTGTCTGTTCCTCAGTTGAAGATTCCACTGACCACTTCCTTTTTGAATGTCCACCCAAGGCAGCGGTCTGGCAGGGTATTATCTCTGAGTTCCTCTGGCCCACGGTAACCATTGATGATATCCGCCATTCCCTCCTCACTCTCGACTTTTACAATATTCGATATAGTCAGCGGCCTCGTGCTTCCTCTCATCATATAGTCATCATTGCGATGTCTAACATTTGGAAAGCTCACTATCGTCTAATCTTCGATCAAACTTCCTTCGCTCCCGCCGCTGTGCTGAATAGTATCCGACTCGACATCCAAAAAATGATCGACGAAGATCTCATTCATGCCAGCCTATAATAGTCCCTCTTTTATATCGTTCTCATATTTTGTCTAAACATATATAATATTATCACAGAAAATTGCGCCCGCCGCTTGATTATAGTCCTGCTACTATTGTCTACGCGGAGCAAGTAATAAAAACCTTTTTAAAAAAAAAAAAAAAAAAAAAAACACAAAAAAACACAAAAGACAGTCCAGTCTATCCAATTTGGGCCTTCTTTACTTTTCTCTTTACATATTCTTATCAAGAGGATAATTTGTTATACAAGTGTAAAGCGTTATAATCCTACGCGCATGTAGCGTTTCTTACGACAAATTATTCTCTTTGTTTTGTTCTTATCAAGGTATTCGCTATTGCAGTGTAAAGCGTTGTTGGTTCACCCGATAATGTAGCGGATAGTAGATTATCTTTGTTTTATTCTTATCAAGAAGATGATCTGTTATACAAGTGTAAAGCGTTATAATCCTACGCGCATGTAACGTTTCTTACGACAGATCTTCCTCTTTGTTTTCTTGTCAAGATGATCCATTTGTTATACAAGTGTAAAGCGTTATAATCCTACGCGCATGTAACGTTTCTTACGACAAATGGATTATCTTGAGATCATTTGATTTGAAACACACCACATCCCCTTTATTACACCCTTTTTCTCACTTTGGGATTACATCTACTTTCACCTGTTCGTGGTTAATCCTACCAAGTTCCAAATGGAAAACAAAGGAAAGTAGCATCATTTATAATATAGCCATAAAACATCGCTAGTTTCATAAAATAGCATATAAGCTTCCAAACTATAATTAAACATCATGCATCTCTGCCTGCCATTGGCAATGCGCAAAATATAGCTGGATATTTATACCTGAGGATTGATTGACATGCAACTCCATTTGATCCAGACAGAGTTGCATCCAAACCATTAAAAGACAAAAGACATTATAATAAAGCCATGATTAAGTTATATTAAAAAATCCCAAACATGCCATTACCATTATCATAAGCCATTTGTCAAGTTATCTTAGAAATCCCACCCACCCATCCCACTTTATTTCAATTCATCCAAGCGATCCAAGCATAGACATGCCATTGTCACTGACACGCAAGGTCTGGCAGAAGTTGATCAGTGCTCTCTTGGTTTTCAAATCTTTGAAGTAGTCTTGAAATCAGCATTTACAATATTTTCGATCGAACAAATCTTGATATGCATGCCCATGGCATAACCACCTGCCACACCAAGCACATCACACAGTTTAACAACTCGAGAAAACTTGCTGTATTGAGGCGCCTTCTTGATTTGTAATCCGTCTTGTAATTGCTGATTCAATATTTTTGTGCTTTACACTTGCGTCTGCTTCCTTCATCAAATGTGATACCTTGAATAAATACACAAACACAGCCACTTGAGCTGTGCACCAAATTCGTGCCATCATCTCGCTGTTTGATCGCCAATGTCCCTGTATTGAATCGATCAATTCGACACTGCATATCCTGAACATCCACATCCACGTTGATACTTGTATCCCTTTGTGTATACAGCTGAATTCCAGCTACCTTTGCAGTGTCCACAATAATCTTCTTGGTCATATCGGCATCAAACTCTTCCTTCAGACCTTCCAATAAATATAATGCCACTCCTTTAGCCTTTTCAATCGATCCAAACAATACATCGCCATCATCGCTGCTTTCAACATGCTCTTGTTTATCTCCTTGACTATCAAAACCGCCCGTTTTATGTTTCAATCCATGTGATCATCATCATCGCAAGACGTTCAGTTCAAAGTTGCTTATGCCTCCATGACAGTAAACTTACGAGCCATACAAGCAGTCTTGTAGCGTTTGTAATTTATTTTGATTTCAAGAGCCTTTCTCTTTCGGTCTGCCTTGGATTGTCATTTCGGTTTTTAACCTTCTTTTGTCCATTGTGTGGATGACTATGCTTTAAATGGTTCAGTGGTTTTTTGTGGCTCAATGCTGATGGCGGCTTTTTGTGGTTCAGTGATGGTGGAGTTTTCTGAGTCAATGGTGGTTTGTGGATCAATGCTGGTTGTGGAGGTTTGTGGTTTAGTGCTGCTGGTTTGTGTTCAATATTAATTTGTCGACCAATCCTTGTCGCGGAGGTTTGTGTATCTATGATGATAGTGGCTCATTGGTGGTTGTTTTCTCTACACTATATCATCAAACACATTTGCATCAAAGCACCCAGTTATCACAACAGCAAGGCGTCATTTGCACTATTGTACGTGCTGTTATCGATGTAAATACTGCTCATGCAGTGCAAGACTAAGACGACCCAAATCTAGTTTTCCATGTGCTTGCTCATTTGCACACGTTAACCAACACTGTTACATTGCCAATACCATTTCGACTCATGCAAGATGCAATGATCCAGTTTTTTTTTTTCAGGATGTGGTCTAGATTACTTTACTCTCACTAGACAAGAAAGAGAAAACTTGAGCAAACAGCACATGCAAATAATAACCATTGGAGAATTGATACCCATCATAGAATACATACCCTTCAAAGTCTTAGCACCATCAAATGAAATAGGTGTGTCTTTTATTGAGTTCTTCATTGACTCTTTGCCATTTGAGAGACGGGGGTGGCTAACATACCAACAAAATGACCTCTTCATGAGGCAAAGCTTTTCAAAAAAAAAAAAAAAGTATTTGGGCTAAGCAATTGCCCTTTCAATTACATGATTCCCATTTAATCAGCATCGCATCATCATTGTCATCAACAGAAAGGTATTTGGGTCAGCCAGCGGCAGCGCCACTGCCGCCGCCAAAATTAATTCAAACTCAGTATTATTTTTTTTTTCTGTTCAAGATTGGACAGATCATGTCTTTTTTCGACTTCTTTAATTTATTTTGTGATATTCGACTATATAAACTGTGATGATCACCCTATGCTGCCTAATACATTCTTGAAGCACTTTTCAAGGCGCTTCCAATGGTGCTAACTGTAATAAGTGTTTTGACTGAAATGATTGAGCAATTTGGTAAAATATGAAATGAGGTTTTCAGCAAAAATAGCCATATTTTGCATATGAAAGCCTCATAAAAGTGGTTTCAGAGGTTGCTTAGGGTCGAGAGAAACATTTTGATTCAATATATACCATAGTAAAAGTCTTCGTTTTCAAGGCAAAAAACGCGGTCGTTTGAATTTCGATAAAAACCATGAGGGGTACCTCAAGGTTTTTGGTCGATTTTTGGCCATGTTTTTTTTGGTCCCCAAAAACTTGAGCAAAGGTGTCAGGAAGTTACTACTACTCAAGTACAATTGTTTGGCGTTATTCTGACAGCTCAGAAAGGTCTATATGTCAAGATATGAAGGTTTGAAAGCTGTCAAACTTGGTTATGTTTTTGCTTTATAGCTATTATTTACACGGCATGAATCACATCTTTGGTAGCTGCAATTTACTGGAAGGGCAGTTCTGCTGCTTGTGCAACTTCCAATTTGAATAGAAGGCATACTGATTTTGGTAAAGCTAATTTATACAAATTTTGATGCGCTATGTTGCTGGTAAGCTTATTAACAATGGAAATGAAGAACCAAATTTGCTGCTTGAATACTATGGTTATGCACTTTTTTTTTCGCTACGGTAAAACCGCCTCATAATTCAATGTCACCAAATGTTGAATTAGATGCTTTATGTTCTCGATGGATGAGCTTAGCACCTTCTCCAAACCTCCTCCCCAATGCCGGCTTTGCCAGTGGTTTTATTCACCTTGTACAGTACTCAATTCTTTAAATTCTTGAAAGAATATGATTTATTTGTCTACTTTTTTTTTGAATGTTTTACAGTATATATAGTAAAGATATAGAGTCCAAAGCTTTACAGTACAATGTATCACTGGGACAATAGATAAATCACAGCATTCCGTACTGACGTTAACGCTTTAGCCTCTTATGCAACACATCTGAAAAAATGGTGATTGACTAGATAATGTCTCTGTACGCAGTGACATAAACCATCACATAGCTATGGCGTCTGATATACAGCATCCTAGGCTCGCATAATTTGCTGCCATGTAGCGCAAGTACATCTCACTTGAACGTCAAAACAGATCTTGCAGATTTCATTCGCTCAATATGAATTGCACGCTGCTGCATTTCAAAGGCACTCGACTTGAATAGGAACAAGAAACGCGCTCCAATCCAGATACTTTTAATCATTTATACATTCACTCCATCATGGTACAACGCGGTTTACTCATTGTAGTGGAAGGTTGTGATCGCTCAGGAAAGTCAACACAATGTGAGAATCTTGTAGGCAGACTCCAGCAAGCTGGCAATGCCACTGAGCTAGTCAAGTTTCCAGGTATGTTTCTTTTTAGTTTATCAGACTCTTCCAACCTCACAGAACAAAAGACAGAACCACACAAACAGGCAAAATGATTGATAATTATCTTCAACAAAAGAGCGATCTAGACGACCATGCTATTCATCTCTTGTTTTCAGCCAACCGATGGGAAGCAATGTAAAGTATCAATCGCAACGAGAGATTGTTGTATTTGCTGATACTGTGCTACATTCGTAGGAAAGCGCTATCAGAGAAATTAAACAACGGCATCACATTGGTTGTAGATAGATATGCTTTCTCAGGCGTCGCGTTTTCGTCAGCCAAAGGATTGGATTTAGAATGGTGCCGCAACCCAGACATTGGATTACTGAGACCAGATATTGTCTTGTTCCTTGATTTGACAATTGACGAAGCAGAGAAAAGAGGCGGGTTTGGACAGGAACGCTATGAAAAGAGAGAGCTGCAGATCAAGGTGCGAGATGAGTTTGCAAAGCTGCAAGACGACTCATGGAAGGTAAGAGGACAAGAGATGCGTTGGGTGCCGAATACCTGATGATTGAGTGCTTGTGCGTAGTTTATCGATGCGAGTCAATCCAAGGACAAGGTTCAGCAAGCTATTTGGGATACCATTGAGCAATTCAAACAAACATCAAAAGATACAATTCAACCATTGCAGTTTAATTTATGGAAATAAATATATGAATTTTTTTTTGGTGTAGAGAATACATGGGCATTGCTCTAAACGTTTGATTTTCAGAGAGAGAGAGGGGGGATATAAGTTATTTGCTTGCGGTATATTGTCTCATCAGGTCCAATTCTTTATGGCTTCTGCCATTAGGTTGACCACCTGGTCCACCGAGGGGCGATGTAGCAGAGGTAGGAGATCCACCACCGCCACCACCTGTGCCTGATGAATTCTTTAAAAGCGATTGGAAGAAATTGGCTAATACTTCATGCGAAGGTGCATTCTGTTGACTGGCGCTGGTTGGCGAAACAGACATAGCCGCAGCATTGGGTATCGCTCCTGTTGCAGTAGGCATGGATCCCTTATTACCACCACCGGGTGATGATAAGGGCGACATATGGCCATTCTTGTTGTTGATGCCTTTCATAAGTAACTTTTCCAAGCTTAGATCCTATGCGGGTTGCATTAGTGTTGTAATGCATGGTGAGTTCACAGTGAGCTTTACCTTCTTTCGGCTGCTTGTTCTATCCAAATGATGGCCATTTTCAGTAGGCGATGATGCTATTGACGATAACGATGACAACGATGCTGGCGGTGATGTCGTTGTTATTGACATTGGGTTGGATGCAGCACTTCCGCCACCTCGCATCATACCTTGTAAGGCTGCAGCTGGTGATTGACTCAGAGGCCCAACAACGCCAGGTCTAGCCATGTCTCCTCCTGATCCATTGCTCATGCCGTTCTGCTTAGATTCTTGGTTCTTTTGTAATTTCTCATAATGGCGGTCATAAAATGACTGCTCGTCTTCACAAATGGTTGTGGTAGGTATATTGTATTGAGGCTATGAAGAGAGTAAGCAACACTGAAACCGCCCAACGCCATCGGATCCCGTACCTGAATCTCTGATTCACCGTTGGGTATAGCTTCTTCATATGTGCCTCTTGCACCTGTATTTCCGGGTTTTTGTCGATCAATGACCGCATCCATATCTGCATCCCAGCCTTCACTTACATGATCGCAATCAAAGCCTTCTCTCAGCACCTTAATTTTGCCCCACGAGTCCCATCCTGAAGGCACAAGTACTGTATCACGTTCAATTACTTGCGCTTTTAGGTGAAATTGGTATGGTTTGGCAAGAGTACTTAATGTGCGATGAAGGATGTATTCACGAAGGTTATGGAATGTGTATGGATGAAGTGTTGATGTGTAGAATAAGGCTGCACCATCTGTTTTGTTGCTATGAGCTGGATGTTCTCGGGTGTGGTGCGTGTATACTTACATTTCATGCAGATGCATCGAAGCGATTGCTGGATATAATCAAATTGATCATCTTTGAAGTCATGTGTTTGCTCTAGCTTATTGATAGCATCGCTCTAACAGTACATTAGTGTCATGCAGAATCGTGTCTGAACCCTGCTTGTTCATACCTTGCAACAGACAACAGTGATTGGCAGCCCTAGATTGTTTGTCAAGCAGCCAGTAGATAACGGTAGCATCACTTGCTGATCCATTGTGGAAGGCAGATTGGCATTGCTCAGTATAGGCGTGCTGCTCGTAGCCATGACAGAGGGCACTGAGCTGGTAGAAGTAGAGGCAGTGATGGTGATGTTGCTGTTTATCATGGACGGTTCTGTATACATCTGTAAATAATGTTCCACTACATATGATGACATTAAGAACGAGATGCAACCATACTTGGATGTGTAGGCTTACATTTCTCCTTGATCTCATCCACAACAGCTCTTCCTTTGCTCCAATTTGTGTCTGCTGCTATCCCTTCCTTGCAAATTTCGTCTATTAAATAATGCAACACATTGATCCAGCGCTCCAATGTCTCCAGGAACTTCCAGGGACGCGTCCAATCCATCAAGATAAGCACACATGAATCAGCAATTGTGTCTGCTCTGATGGCAAATTTCAGCAAAGGCAAGAACTCTGGAGAAGCCAGGCTGAGTTGGTACAAACCAAGTCTTGCCATCGCTGTGTATTGTGTGTGCATGTGTGAGAATAAACGTTGGTTACAAATCACCTTGCCCCTTGTTTTCTCTGTCCCACCATTACCTTCATTTTCTTCATCTTTGACATCTACAAACGAATATCCCAAGGCCAAATCGATTTTCTCTTGGTCTTGAAATTGTCGAGTCATGTTATCGTTGCTGGGCTGGGCATAGTTTTTGGGATTGGCACTAAATGAAGCTGGATGTTCCTCGTTGTGATCGAATTTAGGCAGCTGTTGTGGACTTGGATCATTTTTCAGGAAATGGACTAATGTTGATTTTCCAACACCTGGCTCGCCTAAAATCAGGACGTTTTTGGTTGGCACAATCTTGGACGATGCTACACCTTTCAAGATGCCAGACCAAAGATCATCTTTCTCGGGTATATAGCTTTTCTGATGCTGCTGTGTCAAGTTGGATTGTGTCGAGACACTTTGTGAAGGTGTTACTGAAGATAACATTCCGGAAAGAAGAAATAGAAAAAAAAAAAGAGAGAGAGAGAGAGAGAGAGAGAAAGAGAAAGAAAGGCTCGGAACCCCTTTTTGCTTCGCTTTATAAATAACAAACAAGACACACAATACTTTTGTGTTGTATTTACATAGTCTCGCAGACAGGACAAAACATGCATACACACACGACATGAAAAAATTTTAACCTTCTTTTTTGATCGGGGTCTTGGTGATGCCCTACATTTAATAGTGATTTGGAGCAAACAGACAGATCCATCTTTGCATAGCATCATCAGACTTGGATGATACAACATGCTTTCAACACTCGTGCTCGGCATCCTTTTTCTACAACATTGCAAAAATTCGGACTCCATATCATGCGAAATGAACTTGCAGGTTCCCAACAAGAGAGAAAGCGCTACGCTGCCCTCAATTTAGCACTAATGCCTTTCACTGTTTGTATCATCTGAACTTGAATAAATCCAAATGCACTCTACATATCCACAGAGCTTCAACGGCTCAGATTACCAAACCAAGTTCTAAAGCATGTGCTGGCTGAATGTATTATGAAAATCTACTACATTTGTTTTTTTTTAAAAAAAAAAAAAAAAAAAAAAGAATGCCAAAGGCTCTCAACTACAACCATGCTGTTTGCATCATGTCAGCGTTAGCATAAAAATCCTGCACCAAATCCTGTATTTGATTCATTAATGTGACCCTTCTCATCTTGTATAGCGCCTGTAATACGTTGTAGGTTCGAACTAAAGTATCCTTATCTGTAGGGTCGATTCCTCAAAATGATGCGTTATGGAGATGGCTATAAGAAGAGTAGCAAGATTTGATCATACCGACTATAACAGATAGCACATCTTTGTAGAGGATACCGCTTGATTTATTGGATGAAATGTCTGATCTTGCAAGTTAGCATGAAATAGACATTTGGACATCCGGAAGGAAAAGACGTCGTTTCTTTGTACTCCTTAAAATCAATCAAAAATGACGAGGTTTTTTCGGCTCACACTTTATTTTCTTTATCCTCCTCCAACAACAACATGTATAGAAGAAGAAAGGTCAACGTTGAAGAGAAGCCTCCTATTCCCGATCATCTCGAGGATTTTGGCTACGTTTTGAAAGAGAATGGCGAAGTTCGCAGCATTACCCAAGGTGCGTGTTCGTTGTGTATTGTACTATGGTAGCAAACACGAGAATTTGACACATTTTTGAATGCAGACTTGCCTTATGAGTTTGATTATTTGCCCAAGGATAGATCTTACAATGAAGAGCGTTACGACAAATTCATCAGTAAATAGTCCAAGAGTAGCCCTATAACGAATGTGTATCTCACCCATTCTCAATAGATATTATTGGAGATATTGTCGAAGATCGACTTCAAAAGGCTCCTTACAACTTTCGAAAGGTAATTGTGCCTATTGGAGCTGACCCTGCCAAAGACATCCATTCCTACATCTACATGACGTGAGTAAGCATTACCTATCGCTGCTGCTTTGAAGCTAACACCTAGGCTTGTGTAGTCCCAATGCTCTGACTACAACTGATAAATTAATGATCATGATCCCAGGCAACAATACTAGGTAAGTAGAGCCATTTTACTGATCCAAACACTGTTTGATCTCATGCCATGGATTAGAATTGGGCAATGGAGTAAGCGTGTTATGTGTGACATCAATGTTCAAGTAAGTAGGGAGGAATCCGCTATTTCGATCTGGATGCTTAAACCACAACTACTTAGTCTGGATCCATGATGCAAACCAGTGAAATGGTGCTCGAAAAAGGCTACGAAATCATCATATTGAACTCGAATGCCAATTTCTGGTATAACGGACGTGCTAATCTTACAGCTCAAACACACACAGGCGTTGCGATTACTGTCCCTGGTAACTATACACGGAAGCAGCAGTTTGCATAAAATAGGGAAGCTCATGCGTGCGTGTATTTGAATATAGGCAGCGAGACACCTGAGGAGCATTGCCAGTATGTTTTCCACAACTTTATCAGGTAAGGCTCCACCACTCCTACATATGCCCACCAACTCTATCTAACATGCATTTTATGAATGTATCTAGAAATGCAAAAGCAGACAAGGTAGCAGTTTTGGCTAATTCATGGGGCGGCTACAGTTTTGCGCTTACATTGAATACTGAGTGTAAAGTTGAAATGGCATAGTATGGCAAGAGGTACATGTAATTAAATCATCTTATTCTAGTCGATTATATCAAGGAGCATATCAAGGCAGTCGCAATGACAGATTCTGTACATATCCGCGACATGATCAAAGGTGACAAGCAGCGTACTTTTATGTTTGAGGTAAGTTACAGTACATTTAATCTTACTTGCATACTGAAAAACGATGTGGACATTTATATAGAACTGCTATAATTGGTCTGCTTCTACAGATAAAAAGGGCTCGCTCGTGCCTGATGTACGCTTGGGCTGTCCCAACATCTCTTCTGGCGAGGAAATTGCAGACTACACATTGCCTACCATGCTCAAGTACATTATGAACTTTATCTTTGTCAAGATGGGTGATATTGAATGGGGCTCTGATGATGAGAACGACGACATGGATGGAGGCGTGGAGGTGCTGACAGAAGAGGACATGGCGGAATTGTCTCGTATCGAGATCTTGAGCTCCAATGTATAAGCCAAATAAAATAGTTTCGCTTGATGTGTCTTGGCATTATGATGCAAGTGCTGATTCTCGGAAGAAGAACAAGTACATGGAAAAAACTGAAAATTAAGGGGGGGGGGATGATGAGGATGAGAAGCAACTGATCACTCTATCATTTATTTGGATTTTAGGTTAGTTCTTGATGCACTATTATGTATGCAATTCCGTGATCATCGTTTCTTTATCAATGGAAACACATACACATCAAAGCGTAGCACTTTCTCCATCTCTACAACATTTAATGGACATCAAATCAGAGCACATGTGTGTGTGTGTGTGTGTGTGTGTGTGTGTGTGTGTGTGTATGTGGCAAGCAGAGCACCGGGCAAAAGAGCTATATTTCAGTGTAAATGAAAGGCATGGCTTTGCAGTGCTTTTTGCTGGTTCTGCTGGTTTTGCTGCTGCTGCTGCTGCTGCATTACCTTGCATTGCATCTTTTTCTGAATCATAGTATGTAGAACAGTATCCTACACTCACAATACCCAAATTTTGAGTCTTGTTATTGATAATGATGCTTTGTTGGTTCACAAGGCCATTTCCTTTTTATTTTGCTACACCAAAACAATAAGCCTTGTAAATATCTAGTCATGTCAATATGTATTTATATACCACCACGTATACATTGGTTGTATTTCAATCCTCACTGGATAGATATATAGATGGAAACAATAATAAGGGGGTTCTTATTTTGGGGGAGAATGGGGCGTAAACAGGGATATACACACAGTTGCTTAAAGGAACGGCAAACCCGTTTCTCTCACTGTGCTAATCCGTTTTATACAGAGAGATGAACATTTGGTTGGTTCAGTTATATATAAATAATATGCAGGTAAAGTCAACTGCTTTGCAGCATAAATAATAAACAGACAATCAATCATTGAAGCACTGTGCGTGTGTGTATAACAAAAACCCCCATTCCGCCGCCACTGTATTAGAATATCATCACCACTATCATCCCCCTTCACTAATTTTTTTTGCGTATTAAAAAGGGCCGTTTCCCTTCTTAACTTCTCTCTCTCTTTCTCCTCTCTTTCCTTCATCCTTCTTTACATACACCTGTCATTGCCATTTCAAAAAAGCAAGGAGAGAGTTCCATTACACTGATATATACAAGCAAGGAACCCACATATCATCAAACAGCAGTAAGTAAGCCATATATACATTACATTGCATGTGGAATTAAAATTTTAATATAATAGTGGAAGGCATTTACCCAAACAACTTGTACTCGAATGATAGCTATCCATATCAGCAGCAGTATCGCTCAAGTGCATTTTCAGATGCCAGATCATGCCAACCAACGACTGCATCTACTACTACTACTACTACTACTACTACATCTTTATATCATTCGGCTGGTCTGAATAATACCCATCATAATACCAATGGCTTACATAATCATCACTACCACCACTCGCATCATCACCACCCGCATCCCAATGACTATCACAATAGCTCGGTTGGATGGACCTCTCCACCCAACATGTCCTGGAACACAAACACTTCACCCCCGCTTCCACCCCCTCTCTCGTCTTCCTCTAATTCGTCTCGTCATAACAGTTTCAGTGGGTACAACAACGCACCTGTGCAAAGACCAAAGTTGACTACCACTGTTTGGGAAGATGAAGGCACTTTATGCTACCAAGTAGATGCAAAAAGTGTCTGCGTCGCTCGTCGTCAAGATAATGATATGATCAACGGCACTAAATTGCTCAATGTCGTTGGCATGTCTCGAGGCAAAAGAGACGGTATCCTCAAGAACGAAAAGGGCCGTGTAGTTGTCAAAGTAGGCGCAATGCATCTCAAAGGTGTATGGTAAGTAGAGATACATTTAACTCATTTTGCTGCTCATAGCCTGACCACTGTGTACGTTTATATAGGATCACTTTTACTAGAGCCAAAGATTTAGCTACCAAGTTCAAGATTGTAGACATCCTGTACCCACTATTTGTAGAGGATCCCTCTGTCTTCTTGTCTGTGCCTCCACCTCCTCCCTCCTCATCTTCCGGCACTCTCAATGTGAGTAACTCAAACAGCGGCAGCTTGCCCATCATGCTTCCATCATCCAATCCCACCACGACAGCACCCAAATACACGACAAATTACGGCTCATTCAACATGCAAACCTGGGAAAAGCAATCCTATCAACCTCTTCCTAGTATCACAAATCAACAACAACAGGATCAAAGTACGTTTTCTTTGTTGTTATTTATTTGTTTACATTTTCTTAATCATCATTTGTTGTATAGTGTTGATTCGATCTCAAAACCTCACCAGCGGTAGTTGTAGTCCTGTGCCTGGAAGCATTGCTCCCATCTTGTCCTCCACCGCCACCGCGGAAGAGAATGATCTGTATCTGATGAGCAACCCATATGATTATCGTAGTAGCAGTAACGATAGAGCTTATAGTAACAACACGAGTAACAGCTCCTATCATTTATACGGTAACAATAACAACAACAACAGTGGCGGTGCTACTACAACAGATCATTACTCTTCTTCTCCTTACGACAATGCGCCAACAACAAGTCCTTATGTGCAACAACGCAAATTACATCATTCAGTCATTGATCATATTGCTGACAAGGAACCTTATCATCATCATGGAGAGCAAAGACGTAATAGCATTGATTTGCCTACCAGTCCTCCTCCAGAAGGCTTGAAATATTCATCCACGTCTTCCGCTGTATGGCCTGATGCAGACACCACATCAGCAGCAGCAGCAGCAGCAGCAGCAGCATCAGATCGAAAAGATGCCTCATTAGGTATATTTTAGTTTACACTCTCTCCCTGATAGCACAACTAAAACTCTATATTGTAGGGTCTTCTTCAGGTATTCGAAATGCTACTCATTTGATCCTGTCCGGTAGCAATGGCTCTTGTCATCCTCTTGCAAATGAGTACGATCATAATGGCAATGAGGAACAAGATCAATCAAAGTCCTTGTTTAAAAGTAGAAAGAGAGGCCATCAAGACATGAGCAAAAACAACATCCATCTTCAACGTAAGCGTATGAAGAATGATACGTTGACAGCTACACCTTGAACAGAATACGCCCATCATCATTTCATATCATCTATTTTTTTTTTTTTTTTTTTTGCTATCTATTATATCTTTTTTTTTTCTATTTATTCATCAATCCATCTACATTAGTATACACTCTCACACAATCGCACACACATCATTACACCATAAGCAAACCAATAAAAATATAAACCATAGTATTAATATCCCCTTCAAACAAAGAAAGTAATGACTCCTTTCAACTAGTGATACCATTGCCACCGTCGTGTGAAGGTTAGTGCTGATTTGAATTCATTGCATGACACTCACTCGAGTCATTTGATTCTGTTTGCTCACAATCATATCATGTTGAATCATTTTATTCAATATGAAGATACTTCATGTAAAATGCTTCATCTATACATGACGCTTATACCTTACCTTACATGTACGTACGGATCAGCAATACATTGAATTTGACAAATTGTTTATAATGACTCGACTGCAATCAAGTTTGAAACTGTTTGTTCAGGATATCACAACAATACAGCGGCTTACATTCCGGCTGGTTGGTGTAACACCGTGGTTTTTGTTTGGTAATTCTTATGCAGTTTAAAATACGGGTGCTTTATCAATGATGTGTTTTGTGTGCCTTTTTTTACCCCTGAATTTTCGGAGATGCTGCTGCTTTCAACCCAGACACGGATCACCATTTCTGCAAATCATTCTACACAATGTACAAGATTTGTATCGATCTAGCAAGAGTTGCATCGATATTTGTACATCAAATTCTATTATCTACAAATTGAATCTATCAGAAAGTATTTAATTATAGTCGATAATAAGCCAATGTGCTTGCGGAGGGCAGGTTGAACAGACCAAATTCCGGAGTGGGGTCTTGGGATGGTAATATGGGCGTTTCTTATTTGTTGTGTATGATAAATAACTCAGGGCATATTTTCAAATGAATAAAAAAAATCAGTTATCGTTACTAAAATATCTGTCTATTTGTATTAAATGAGAGACAATTAATATGTAGAGACATTCTCATACTCATTTGACCCAAAAATTTAACAAGGTGTGGCAAGCGCATGTTATAGTTATATAGACCACAACATGTGATGCGGCATTCTATACAAAGATGTTGACTAAATGCGCAGTGCTATCCCGAGTCTTGAGCTTTATAAATTTACCTTTCTTGGACACATTATTAACCTGCATTTTCCAGGTCGGATCAGAAAACCAAATGTGTACATCTAATGAGCATTAAAGTGGGGATGATAATTTGTGCTGTGTTGAAATGAAAAAGAATCAAGTGATTAGTTTATGTTGCTAGAGAAAATTTTGCCTATAACAAGATCTAACTGAAATATCATGGTGCATCCAATATGTGTACACCGACCAAAACGTTTTTGATCACATTAAAAATAATTAAATTCTATATCTTGATATTTCTTACGACACACGATCAAATAACGTTACCCGGTAACTATACTATATTCAAATTATGTTATTTAATTTTCTTTTATGCAAGCAGCATATTAATTAGCAAACGCAAATGTACTCAACAAGAAACAATCATATAGTATAGTTGCCGGTTTAAGCTTGCTGAAAACATTCATCAAAAGGCATATGTACTTATTTACGTAGAGATACTGCAATATCACTTGTATAGAATGGCTTCAGTGCGCAATAAATATATTACTTCAACTCCAGTTAAATCAATGCCACAATGACGCGCAGGTACACCATAATTTGTAAATGTATGATTGAATCAAGAGCTAAGGCACACCGAATGACTTTCCAGGAGTCTCACTTGCAATACAATACACTCATCAAGATAAAAAATCATCAAGCCTTTAGTAAAAAAATGAATACAAAATTCAAGACTAATTAAAATGCAGGGTAAAGCGAGCTTCTGAATAAACTTCCTTAGTATAGCCAGATGGTTAGTTATATGTACGCTTTCAAAAATTAGCAAATGCTGTATTCTTTAGGCGACATATGCAATCTAACTGTTACAAAGGCTTCTATTTAGAAGATGAATGTCTATTGGTGGATGCACTTGTAAATTACAAGGTAATTAAACGTAATCAAACTGGAATCATCGCGATGGAGCCTTAAATGGCATGCTTCTACTGCCCTTCGTTCTACGTCAACTCCAAAAGAACATCAAAGCAGCTTATATTAAGAACCTTTGTCAATGACCACTGCAACTCATCATATCCAATGGCCTCACATCAAGGTGCCATAAACCAAGTGTTAGTACACAATCAATATCCAAGTTTATTGACTCTTTTTCATTTCATTTGTATATAAAGGCATACTTTTATTGGTTGCTACAGCAGATTATCCACCACCATGTAACAGAATCAAGCAGCGTAAAGATCAAAATACAGCTGATCCTATGAATGATTGTTTACACAATACTATGCAAACCCAACCTTCCACTCTTGCATAAACCAATACGACCATCCAGCATGAACTTGGTAGAGTCTAGTGATGACTGAAAGCCGTACGGAATGCTGTGAAAAATGCCTCCAGTGTTGTTCGAGAAGCAACTATCAAAAGGCAAACAACATCTGACAAAATAATTCTCCAGATTCATAAGACTGCAAAAGAGCCTGTCAACATGCAGTCCGAATTAACTGCTTCAAGTAATGTTTAATGGAGTAGGCGGCCACCAATGATACCCAAAGAGAGCACACAATCAGAAAACTCTAGTACTTGCCCGCTGACAACCTATTATACGACTCATAAGCTCTGAATATTTGTCGAACAAATAGCAAACAGAAGTACTCATATAATAGCTAGTTTGTGTCGAAACCTTGAGTAAGGCTTACGAACCTACCTTCATTTATACCTTTAGAAAACTGCTCCTCGTCAAATAGAGTGGCATAGACCCCAGGAAACCTGAAAGGGATTTCTACTGCTCGATAAATCAAGCAACACAAAAAACAGTGAAAAAAAGATACCTTCAAACATTTATCATGCGCAATAAATAATGGCACATTTACTGCGCCTTATCGCTGCATTCGGAAACACTGCAATATATCTTTGTCTATTTCGATACACTGCTGCTCATTTCAAGTCTACGCTTGATGAAGATCCATAAGAAGCTAACGTTACTGTTGCGAACCATTTTCTCATTACAACCATCTTTTCTTATCCCTTTTCGTGCTCTGTTTGTTTGAGATAAAGAGAAGCTTGCTGCTTACAACATTTGGTCTCACCCTTCAAATGCACCCACTTTTAACAAATCATTTTTAATATACAGCATTACAAATTGGTTTCGTTTTTCCACATACAAATGGCCAGTGTACCTGAAATCATTCCAAAAAAATATGAACTCGTATATACTCCCTAATGGTTCGTTTCCAATAATGCATCTCTCAAGATTATAACACTTCAGGCCTTTTCATGCAAAAAAAAATAGGTTGCAGCTGTCCAAAATCGAACCTTTTGTTGCATACAAGCATGAATCCTAGACTACATTCACTTTTTCCTCAAGCCACTTTAACAGTGTAGCAACATAGATGAAGCTTGTCGTATCACTTCACATCTATGTTTACAAGTCCATTCAATTTTGTGTGCACGGATACCTCAACAACTACAATAGATTCAGTCTCCTCAATATCAGGACGTCGAATTTCACCTACGATATATGAAACATATCGACTTTGGTGATCTCTGAACTAGCTATACTAACAATAATCAATATGGCTTCAGTGACTTGATACTAATATACCATCTCAACGTAGTAGTCATCGACTAGGCTCTATCATATTAAAGTTAGCTAGATACTCCGTAATAACGAAGCTCTTTGCTATTTGTTTTTGATACAGTTGACAACTAGTTATTTTCATCGACCTTATTATTACGAATTCATCAACATGCTACTTTCAGAGCTCTAGCAGTAATATTTCAAGCTTAATTTCAAATGATCCAAACCTTCGAAACGAAAATGCCTTTGTACATCCAGAATCTTCGTTAAGAGATAGAAGCTAGCAAACCTTGAAACTAATACCACATGTTGGAAATAAATGTTAAAAGACACATGTTTGGCAAAGCATTGGGTACTGGGAGAATATTATACTGATGAGTGTACTACTGTACCTATACAATAACGTTCCTTACATAATATATCTAAAGGACATTCCTCACGTCGAACTATTATGCAATGGATGCTAGATCAAACGCTTGCACCTTAACGTACTCTTAAATAAAGAAAAAGACTTTAAATTATATCTATTTCGCTACCCTTTTATTACAAATATTAACTCAATAAAGATGAAAGCTCAATAGGAGATCAGCTAGCTGGAATCCTTCGGTCCCTGAACCTCTGAGCCAATCAAATCGCTTGAAAACTCCGCTGACCTAAAAAAAAATTGCGAGGGTTTCCCCCAGTTTTGATGTGAGGCAAAATTTTAAGCGCCGCTACAGTAGCAATATAGCCGCCGCTATCATCAAATCTCCCCCAGGTGCTAGAGCATGCCTTACTTACACCACCTAGCTTTAAATTCAGGCGTTGAGACCCTCAATCATCACTAAAGTAAGTAGTGATAACCAAGTGGAGGCAGCCTATCTACCTCTTAGCCTCGGATAAGTTCTTGTTGAGCTTCAGTGATAGGCACATCCACCACAACGTAAAAAAGTATGCTTCAAAGAAACATAAAAATAATAAAAGAAAGAAGAAAAGAACATATTACTATAGAAAGATAGTGATATGTAGGCAAAAGAGGGATACTCACACAAAGTGAGTCAAAGAAAAGTATAACAAATACAACATTAGAGACGTTTAGAACAGCTCGTTGTTATTGCAACAAAAATGCATACATGAGCAACATGCATGGTAATAGTCGGATGTAAAGCAATACAACCAACAAACGAAGAAGGAAAATGCAACAAAGAAAACATCATGAATGCATTATCATGAGAAAGGAAGCAATAATACAAACGTTCAAAGAAGTTTTATATCATTGCGACCAGAAGAAAGAAGATACTTACCACTTACCACTACCGTGGATAGACCAGAGAACGAGCATGCAGCACCAAACATAGTAGACCAGGAGGAAGGACCATAATATTAGCAGCAGCAGCAGCAGCAGCAACACCAGCAGCACGGATAAACCAAAGAACGAGCGACACCCAAGACCAGACAAAGACCAAAGAAGTAATTGCCAGACATGATTGACCAAATACGCAGATACCAGAGATACCAGAGAAGTAATGGTAGCAGCATTCATTCAAACAAGCAAGAAATCATTAAAACCTAATAAACAAACTCAATTATTAGTGTTAATTCTACGCCTTCTAGTGCTCGTTATCGAATGGTACCTAGTATATTCCACTTCAAAGAAGCAGTATCAAGTTCTTCCAACAGTACAAGACAGAGTTATCGGAAGCTAGAGTGTTATTATCAATCAAACAGTGCCCAAAACCACCATGGTTTGATACTAAAACACGTTTTGCAAAAAGGGTAAAAAACGGGGGCATGGAAAAATGAAAGGGCACCCTATCCGACGTCACGACTAATAGATTTAGTCCCAGTCTTGTACCGTAGCAGCCGTAATTGCGGCAGTTTAATCTGAAATTGTGCAGTGGTATTTTCGTGTTTAAACTTGACTTGGTCTCACATCCTTTAAATGTTTTTGCTAAACTTGATTATGAAAACTGTCATTGTCACACCCAACTTTCTAATACATCTCTAGAGAACTAAAGAAGCCGTGTTAAGCACAAAGAATAAAAGGATTATTATTTGTAGCTTATAAAAAATGTTCAATATTATAAAAACAAGAAAAGACTTATTTGAATAAGATCAGACACAAAAATTGTTATTTGGACCTGAAGAACAAAATAGGAAATGTTATTATGCTAGAATCTTCTTGAAGCTTTATTTCGAGCGAATTCAAAGAATATATAAAGACAATCAAAATCTAATCTATATCATTAATCGAGTTAAGCTCGGTCATTACCAGCTAATTTATTCACATTTCAACCATGTCTACACTCGAGGAACAAGTCTTAGCCCTCCAACAACAACTGGCCACACTTCAAGCCCAAATTCAAACAACTTCAGGCCCCACGCCAATGCAGTCAGCGGATGACACTGCAATGCCTACTCCGATGCAGCCAGGTGCAAGTGCTGCCGTACCTCACATTCACTCTGTCGAGACTCGCCCCCCACTACGATTGGTCTCCCTCCGATGCCTTAATGGAACTCATGGAGTTGGATACACCTATCCACAATGCCAAGCCTTTACCTGAATCTGAACGCAAGGCTATTATTGAAGCCTACCCTCCTAAGGCCCATCTTGATTATAAGGCCCCCAATACCATTCCTTCAGCTGAACGTCTGATGAATCGTGAACAGAAGTACCAGGATACTGCTATCAAACAACTCCAGTACCTCTTGTCGGCCGCTTTCCGTCCATTGGACATCCTTACTAACGAGATGTTTACATATGAAAGCGGCAATCCCAACTTGGAACGTTACAGTGTCATGCTACGGGACACTCGTCGTCTCCTCTTACATGTTTGCTCCATAATGACTCAACAGCGTACTAATATTGCCCTTCGTGCTCACAACCCCGCCTACCGTTTGAACAACACTTCTGAAGTCAATTATACTCCTCCCTTGAATGAGTTTCAGCAAACTCTTGTTCAACAACATGCTGCTATGAAGGCAACTCGTGAGGCTACTGTAACTCGTAGGCTACTGTAACTCGTAAGCCACGTCGCTTTGCGCGTAACCCTTCTAACTCTGGTTCTTCTTCTAATGGACTAGACCCATCGTTTTTTCGATCAGGTCCATCCTCGCAGCAGGGTGGTTTCAACAACAACACCAACAACCACAGCAACTTCAACAACAACAATGCCAACAACAACCACAACAGCAAGACCAGCAACAACAACAACAGTTTCCGACAAAACAAGAAAAACAACAACCCTTTTCGTCAGTAACAGCAACAACAGCAACACCATCCACAATCGACCCAGTAGGAGGTCGGCTCAGCAAGTACTTTCAACACTGGACCAATATCACCAAAAATTCATTCGTTTTAAACACTGTTCAACACGGTTACTACATCCCATTCCACACAACACCGCCAACAACTACCACACCAACATCCATCACTCCCTTTTCAGCAGAACAAGCAACCCTTATCGACCAAGCAATTCAAGATCTCCTAGCCAAATCAGCAATCGAACCGGTCTCACCCCAACAAGTGCAACAGCAACCAGGCTTCTACAGCTCCATGATCGTGATCCCAAAGAAGAATGGTGGTGTCCGCCCGGTCTTCAACCTCAAACGGCTCAACCAGTTTCTCGAGGCTCCTCACTTCAAAATGGAAACCATCAAGGAAGTATCGTTAATGATCAAACCGAACGATTACCTAGTTTCAATCGATCTGTCAGATGCATTTCTCGTATGTCTCCATCCAGAGTCCCGACGCTTCTTACGTCTCAAATGGAGAATTCAAGTCTACCAGTACTGTACGACCGCCTTTGGTTTGTCTTCCAGCCCCTTTGTGTTCACCAAAGTCTGCAGGTCCATCTTAGAACACTTGCGCTCTCGCGGCTTCAGGATCTCAACATACTTAGACGACTGGCTTTTGATTGCCAACTCAAGACAGCAGGCAGAGGCTCAGACTCGTCAGGTGGTATCTCTCTTAGAAGACCTTGGATGGCTCATCAACTACAAGAAGTCAGTTCTTACTCCTACACAACAACTCGAACACCTAGGCTTTGTCTTGAATACCCGGTGTTAAGCACAAAGAATAAAAGGATTATTATTTGTAGCTTATAAAAAATGTTCGATATTATAAAAACAAGAAAAGACTTATTTGAATAAGATCAGACACAAAAACTAAAGATTTATTGATGAAGACAAGAGTTATTCTATTTATACTAAGTTCTGAATGCCAAAGTAGCAATTTATCTTGTACAACGCTTATCACATCTGGTGAACCTCAATATTTAGATAGCTGAGATGAACTTCACTTATCATAGCTTGTCCATGTTGTTGCACAACACAGACATATCTACCCATCAAGAATACCTGAATCTCTATAGACAGTTGTAGCCCTTCTGACACAACACGCATAAAAGCACATATCACATAAAAACTAAGTTCCATACAATGCAGAACTTCAGCGACATCAGACAGAACTGTAATTTACTTATTTCTCCGGCAATACAACCTATTACGCCGCCGTTTTAGGTCGAATCCTGTTCAAATCTAGCGGTTTTCAAGCACGAATAACTCATGCCACATAACGTTTTGGACGCTTGAATAGCACTACACGCCTCCTCTTGGCCACGCTTTACTTCCTAGTGGTTTATCTTAATTTTTTTTGGGTCGCTGCAAATTCACAAAAATCATCGTTTTTCTATGAGTATTAGCAAGGGAAAATTCTTGAAAATCAAACGATCGCGTTTTTCACCTTAAAAATGAAAACTTTTTCTATGATACATATTAGATCAAATTGATTGTAACGATGAAATGCAACATTAAAAACTCTTTCTATGAGGCTTTTATATGCTAAATTTTGACATAATTACGGAAAACCTGTTTTCATATTTTTGAAAATTGCTCATTATTTTTGGTCTGGAAGCTGAACGTAATTAACACCATTTGATGCGGCTTCTTTAGTTCTCTAGAGATGTATTAGAAAGCTGGGTGCGACAATGACAGTTTTCATAATCAAGTTTAGCAAAAACATTTAAA
The DNA here is from genome assembly GCF_035048745.1 of Mucor velutinosus. Taxonomy (NCBI): domain Eukaryota; kingdom Fungi; phylum Mucoromycota; class Mucoromycetes; order Mucorales; family Mucoraceae; genus Mucor; species Mucor velutinosus. The sequence continues at coordinate 1,093,179 of NW_027041908.1, forward strand.
GGATGTGAGACCAAGTCAAGTTTAAACACGAAAATACCACTGCACAATTTCAGATTAAACTGCCGCAATTACGGCTGCTACGGTACAAGACTGGGACTAAATCTATTAGTCGTGACGTCGGATAGGGTGCCCTTTCATTTTTCCATGCCCCCGTTTTTTACCCTTTTTGCAAAACGTGTTTTAGTATCAAACCATGGTGGTTTTGGGCACTGTTTGATTGATAATAACACTCTAGCTTCCGATAACTCTGTCTTGTACTGTTGGAAGAACTTGATACTGCTTCTTTGAAGTGGAATATACTAGGTACCATTCGATAACGAGCACTAGAAGGCGTAGAATTAACACTAATAATTGAGTTTGTTTATTAGGTTTTAATGATTTCTTGCTTGTTTGAATGAATGCTGCTACCATTACTTCTCTGGTATCTCTGGTATCTGCGTATTTGGTCAATCATGTCTGGCAATTACTTCTTTGGTCTTTGTCTGGTCTTGGGTGTCGCTCGTTCTTTGGTTTATCCGTGCTGCTGGTGTTGCTGCTGCTGCTGCTGCTGCTAATATTATGGTCCTTCCTCCTGGTCTACTATGTTTGGTGCTGCATGCTCGTTCTCTGGTCTATCCACGGTAGTGGTAAGTGGTAAGTATCTTCTTTCTTCTGGTCGCAATGATATAAAACTTCTTTGAACGTTTGTATTATTGCTTCCTTTCTCATGATAATGCATTCATGATGTTTTCTTTGTTGCATTTTCCTTCTTCGTTTGTTGGTTGTATTGCTTTACATCCGACTATTACCATGCATGTTGCTCATGTATGCATTTTTGTTGCAATAACAACGAGCTGTTCTAAACGTCTCTAATGTTGTATTTGTTATACTTTTCTTTGACTCACTTTGTGTGAGTATCCCTCTTTTGCCTACATATCACTATCTTTCTATAGTAATATGTTCTTTTCTTCTTTCTTTTATTATTTTTATGTTTCTTTGAAGCATACTTTTTTACGTTGTGGTGGATGTGCCTATCACTGAAGCTCAACAAGAACTTATCCGAGGCTAAGAGGTAGATAGGCTGCCTCCACTTGGTTATCACTACTTACTTTAGTGATGATTGAGGGTCTCAACGCCTGAATTTAAAGCTAGGTGGTGTAAGTAAGGCATGCTCTAGCACCTGGGGGAGATTTGATGATAGCGGCGGCTATATTGCTACTGTAGCGGCGCTTAAAATTTTGCCTCACATCAAAACTGGGGGAAACCCTCGCAATTTTTTTTAGGTCAGCGGAGTTTTCAAGCGATTTGATTGGCTCAGAGGTTCAGGGACCGAAGGATTCCAGCTAGCTGATCTCCTATTGAGCTTTCATCTTTATTGAGTTAATATTTGTAATAAAAGGGTAGCGAAATAGATATAATTTAAAGTCTTTTTCTTTATTTAAGAGTACGTTAAGGTGCAAGCGTTTGATCTAGCATCCATTGCATAATAGTTCGACGTGAGGAATGTCCTTTAAATATATTTATGCAAAGAAAATTATATAATAAATACTACTTCAACAATGTGTTTGCGTTGCTGCTATAACAGTATTATTCTGGACAACCCACCGCCAGACAACCTTTCTAATTGTTGAAAACTATAGTGCAACGTTGTATGCTTTAAGGAGTAGTAGTGTACCATTCCGTCAGCCATAAACGCATATAGGGCTTTTATAGATTTATTTGATTTCACAATTTCCTTTCAGAGAAATGGGTGATATGAGCCCAATGAATCTATTAGACAGTTACAGTAGTATCATTTGCGGCTTTGATGTTGGGATACTACCTACGATAGAAAGACACCCTAACAAAGTGGTTTCGATTTTGAGGTTATTGAGGCCATCCCAAAAAGAGTTTTAAAATATTGATGGTAGAGCTTTGAAAGTAGTAGCACAAGTAATAGATCAATAGAAGCAATGTATGCAATGTTGGGAAACACTGTTGTGTGGAATACATCACCTCTGATCTTCCTTCCGACAGTTCATCAAGTTATCAAATTTAGATATAAGCTACATGTGCACTTAATTGGATGTACGATACGGATTTATACTATAAGAAGATATGAACTTCCGATACGCTAGTGAAGTGAACTAGACTAGATTCCCATCATAAACAAAACCCAAAATAAATGTCATCTCAATCAAACCATGCTACCATCAGCAGATAGGCATGCATAATAATAGTATTAGCATGATGATAGCAAGGGTTAAATGCTCTAAAATAAGAGATGACAGATACTAAAGTAAATGTCAAGGGTATTGTAATGTGTTGTAACATAAATATACCTAAAAAGGATACAGGCTCAACAATAAAGAGCTATTCTTTACGCATGATTCAAAAACCATATATTGAAATACCAATCTTGATCCATCAGATCAACAACTAAATGACCCAACAAAAATATTTAAAGTAATGGAATCACTGGCAACTACTAAACTGCTGCCAGATAAGAGATATAAACCAAATAATACAAATAGAGACGTAGAATATACATTTTATTGCACATTATCCTAATTTCGAATAAAGAAGGATTTTAACAGTATTCTACCTGCTTTTTTAACCCCTTTTTACTGCAGCTAGTACTATAAGATTCATAGGTATACCATATAAGATATAGCATATAGGCTATAGATGGCACCACGGGCATGGATGGCGCTATAGACTTGTACTTGTATTTCGACATAGACTATGGATGTTTACCATATCTGGATAAGCGCCAAGATTAATGCAATATAAGCTTGTTGCTTCATATGTGCACCTTATGATCCAAGCTATAAGACACGCACACGCTCATATCCGTGATACTAGCTAGAGATACATTATGTACCGCAGACTTGCACTATATATTAGACATGCTATAGACATGCATACGATATGCTATAGACATGCCATATATCCAGATACATGCTAAAGATGTATACTCAGCAATATACACTCAAATATGTACTATTGATATAGACTAATAAGTAGACTGTACCTATCGGATACTTGCTACCAGTAGATCAATATTAACTATCCTTATAGAAAGGATAGATCAGGGTACTTCGTATAAGAGTCTAAATATTCATCCAGACAAACCTAAATTATGATTAGCTTGCTGGAGTTGTCTTTTAGCATGATCAGTCATTAGTTGATCTGAGTTGGCTTATTTGTCAATTTAGTTAATAGGACTTTTATCCATTGTTATAGTATATAAGAAGAATAATGATCTATCTGGCCAGTAGAGATACTTTATTTTACTTTACACCTGTCAGTTTGATAATAAACATACCTTTATCAAATTGACTTTACTGGCTCTTATTCTTTTTTTTTCTGTGAATTTGGGTCTTATAAAGCCTCAAATTCCACAGGTATAGTTTTTATAGATTAATTCTTGGACTTTTAAAAATCCTCTGCTTGTAGCTCATAAAATATAAGATTTTGAGCAAATTTATGAAGGGAGCGCACACCTGGTACTTAAAACTCTTACATTATAATAGATATAATGTAGAGCTATCGAAAGGTTTTTGTCTTGTGCAAATCCGGTGAGTATTTGTCGAGATATGGCCAAAAAAGGGTATCATGCAAAATCATGGATTTTTTACCGAAATCTGCCTGTGATGGCAAGGGAAAAATCTGGTGACGATTTTTTGGTCAGGACAAGGTCGTCTTTCATCGATCTATGGGAAACGCTTTTACATACTAATTCACTAGTGCTTTTTATGAAAAGATTGAGTCAAAAAGTGACGTTCCATCTGAATATGTTTGACAGTATTACGAAAAATTTAAAATTTGCTTGAGTACGTGTGGGAGACAAACAGGCGCTATAATATTGCCTCTGCCAAACTTGATTTTTTTTGTTCATGTTGGCACATTTGTTCTACTAAATATATTCAAAAAAATGCATCGATTGAACGCGGCTATCTATGTGCTTTTTTTTTCCATATTTTATTACGATGAAAACTTAAAAAAGAGCAGAAACAAAACCTTAATACGTCATGGACATTTGGATTCATCAAGCAATTCGACTCATTAGCTGATAATTATATGGTTCATTCTGACACTGCTCTTCTTTGAGGCGACTAGCCTTCAGTCAAATGGTACGAGTATTACCTCCAAACACTCAAACGTATGCAAAATACAGCGAAATCTGCATGTACTTGAGCCGTAATTTCTCATGTTAGAAGCCGTTTCAGGCCACCAAAAGAGCACCATACAACTGCTCTCATCTAGCAGTAACATTTTGACACCTTTGCTCAAATATTTTTGGGATCGTCAAAAATCGACTACAAGCCATGATAGGGTGGCCAAAGTTGTTTTTGGGCGTTTTTTCGACCAATTGGTTGCAAGAAAAAACGACCAAAACCTTAAATAATGCCCACCTCAAGAGTTGGGCGTTCTGCATAATTTTCTTCTTTTTTTGAAAAAACAGTTACAAGTCTAGTGTAATAAGAGTGCAATGATTCTGTAAAAAAAATACATATCTACTAGGGAAGGGTGGATTGGTGTTACAATTTGTATGTCTTTAAACTTGGGCAATATTTATTAAAAAACATGAAAAATGTTTTTGGGCGAGTAGTATTAGGATCAAGTGATGGATTTATTGTGATAAAAGTACTGTATATAATGAGTAGTAATGACAGATATTTTCACTACCGTTCAATGCTTGTCAAAAAGAAGACTATCTATATATATATATATGTGTGTGTGTGTTATACTAATATTTCAATCATGCGGATTGAAACGTATGTAATGTGGATCATTACATCTAGCTGTTTCTTCTGCCACTGATTGCTCCTTCAATTTCTCCTCTCATCTCTTGATATACTCACGCTTCTTTCAAGTTATAAGCAGATGGTGGCATAATAAATGTAATCAAAACAAGTTGTAGATTGATAAAAAGGAAAGGACATGATACCACATTGACAGCAGCAGATCAAGGGTGGCCAATGTTGTAGGGCATTCGGTTGGTGCTGTTTTTTAACCAGAAAACGCCCAAAAACAACTTTGGCCGCCCTATGAGGGATACCTCATGATTTTCGTCGAAAAATAGAACAATCTCATTTTTAACCCTAAAAACGAAAACTTTCACTAGGGCATGTATAAATCAAAATGTTCCTCTCGAATCAGAGCAGCAACTGAAATTACTTCTGTAAGGCTTTCATATGCGACATCTCGACATTTCTGCTAAAAGCCTCATTTCATGTTTTTTGAAATGGCTCAATAAGTTTGTTCAAAACACCTCTGTTATTTAGCTTCATTGGATACGTATAGAAAAGTACTCCTAGAAAGCTTAATGAAGAATTAACTAATTATCATATTTTATATAGTCAAAACTCTCAAAATAGTAGAATCAAGTCGTTTTTAAGCAGAATCTGACCAATCTAGAGCAGAAGTCCATCGAGAATTTATTCTGTTTTGGCTGACAGATATAATGCCTTCGTTTCCATGAACGCAACCGATGTTTATGAAGCTATTAAGAAGGCTTCGTTTGCAAATTGTGAGACACTATAGCTTAGCACATCTACTATTTACTGTGGCAGTTAAACATTACTATATTTGAAAGGTTAGATCGTTGTAACATGCTCCTCCAAATACGAATTTTACTGCGAAATGCAGCATTGTCTATCTTGTTCATTTATCCCTTGTCACCAAACGCATATGGCTCCAGATGATCCCATACTCATAATAGTAATTGAATGGCACATGAGGCATTCTGTTAAGAATGACAAGATTGATATTGAAATCTTTAACTTTTGGGATGCACTAACTCACATTGGTGGACATTTAGGTTCTGGTTATGTAATATGCGTAGTATGAATGCGTGTTTAACAAATTAACTTGAATAAATGGCAGACCAGAAGTCTTTTGATACATGGTCTAAAGAAGAGCGTGCAATTTAGAAAGTGTGCTCCCATTCGACTCCAAGCCTAAAGCACACCATGTACAGTATATAAGATTTTGCAATGGCCAATGAAATAGTTCCATAGTGGGGAATGTAGCAAGTGTACGTATCGTTACGTCTTTTGGTGTAATTACTTGTCTGTCTGCGATTTGTGGGGGCTGATATTTGTACTCGGAGATGCAATAGAACCATTCATAATCTAAAAACTAATTGAAGGACTCGCTTAGTAAACCACTGAATTAAGGGAATAACGGGGCACGCATTTCTTTTTGTTTCCATCTCTTTCTCCCTCTACTTTTTTTTTTCTTCTAGTTGAAAACTATGGACAACTCGTTTGTCAAAACACCTGAAGAGGTCTGTCGATACTTTGATGTTGACAGTAATTTAGGTTTGAAAGCGAATCAAGTCAAAGAACAGCAGAGAAAGTTTGGAAAAAATGGTAAGTCAAAGTGTCAATGGGTATAGTAATAGTAGCAACTAAACGCTCTTATGGTCCCATAGAACTTCCTGAAGAAGAATCCACTCCTCTTTACAAATTGATCCTGGAACAGTTTCAAGACCAACTTGTCTTGATCTTGCTAGGTGCTGCTATTGTGTCGTTTGTCCTCGCCATCTTTGAGGATCAAGATACAACAACAGCATTTGTTGAACCTGCCGTGATTCTCATCATTTTGATCGCCAATGCCACTGTCGGCGTGCTTCAAGAGTCCAGCGCTGAAAAGGCCATTGATGCTTTGCGTGAATATTCTCCTGACGAGGCCAAGGTGCTTCGTGATGGTGTTGTGCGTAAATTGCGCTCTGAAGAATTGGTGCCTGGCGATATTATTGATTTGGCTGTAGGTGATAAGATCCCAGCAGATGCTCGCGTGCTTGCTATCTACTCGAGTGTGTTCCGTGTGGATCAAGCCTTGTTGACCGGTGAATCTGTAAGTGTTGAAAAGCAAGTGGAATCTATCAAGGATGAAGGTGCTGTAAAGCAAGATCAGTGTAACATGTTGTTTTCGGGCACGACGTGTGTTATTGGTAAGGCAAGAGCTATTGTTGTCAAGACTGGTGTATCCACTGCGATTGGTGATATTCATACATCCATCTCGTCTCAAATCTCTGAAAAGACACCTTTGAAGCGTAAATTGGATGATTTTGGAGATATGCTTGCAAAGGTCATTACTGTCATTTGTATTTTGGTCTGGCTCGTCAATGTGCGTAACTTTAACCACCCCTCTCACAAGGGCTGGTTAGGTGGTGCTGTCTACTATTTTAAGATTGCTGTTGCCTTGGCTGTTGCTGCTATTCCTGAGGGTTTGGCTGCTGTGATTACAGCTTGTCTTGCTTTGGGTACAAAGAAGATGGCTAAGCGTGGTGCTATCGTGCGTAGTTTGCCTAGTGTCGAAACCCTTGGCTGCACGAGTGTCATTTGTTCTGACAAGACTGGTACTCTGACGACTAATCAAATGAGTGTTTCTCGTGTTGCATTGGTCTCTAATGGCTCTGGTGCTATCCATGAATTGGCTATCGACGGTACTAGTTATGAACCTACTGGCCTCGTCAAGTCTGTGTTAAACAACCAAGCTGTTACACCAACCAGCGACTCTGTTATGCACGATGTTGCGTTAGTCTGTTCTCTCTGTAACGATGCCCGTATTGTATACGATGCTTCTGCTGATAACTACACTGCCATTGGTGAGCCTACTGAAGCTGCTCTTCAGGTGCTTGTTGAAAAGATGGGCACCACTGATCATCAATTCAACGGCCAGCTGAGCTCTCTCTCCAAGGAACACCGTTCTACTGCTTGCAACGACTACTACAACAAGTTGGCCAAGCGCACTGCTACACTCGAATTCACCCGTGATCGCAAGTCCATGTCTGTCATTGTCAACGACAACACATTGCTCGTCAAAGGTGCTCCCGAATCCATCATTGATCGCTGTTCCTTTGTGCGTTTGTCTGAATCTTCTGGCCCTGTCCCTATGACCGCAGCTATTCGTGATGCATTGAACGCCAAGGTCCACGAATATGGTCAAGGTATGTCCCTTCGTTGTATTGGTTTAGCCAAGTTGGAGAACATCAATCCCAGTCAGTTCAATTTGCGTGATCAAACCAAGTTTGCTGACTACGAGAACAACATGACCTTTGTTGGTCTTGTCGGTATGTTGGATCCCCCTCGTCCTGAAGTTGCTGAGTCTATCCTCGAGTGCAAGACTGCTGGTATCCGTGTCATTGTCATTACTGGTGATAACAAGAACACTGCTGAATCGATCTGTAGACAAATTGGCGTGTTTGAGGCTGATGAGGACTTGACTGGAAAGAGTTATACTGGACGTGAGTTTGATGCGCTTTCTAAGAGCGAAAAGGTAGCTGCTATTAAGCGTGCTAGCTTGTTCACTCGTACGGAGCCTGCCCACAAGCAGCAGTTGGTGGACTTGTTAAAGGCAAACGGAGAGATTGTTGCTATGACTGGCGATGGTGTCAATGATGCGCCTGCATTGAAGAAGGCTGATATTGGCATTGCTATGGGCTCCGGCACTGATGTTGCTAAACTCGCTGCCGACATGGTTCTGGCTGATGACAATTTCGCTACCATTGAAAAGGCTGTTGAAGAAGGCCGCAGTATCTACAACAACACCAAGCAGTTTATCCGTTACTTGATCTCTTCCAACATTGGCGAGGTTGTCTCCATCTTCTTGACTGTGCTTTTGGGATTGCCTGAAGCTTTGATTCCTGTTCAGTTGCTCTGGGTCAACCTGGTCACTGACGGTCTCCCTGCTACTGCACTTGGCTTCAACCCCCCTGATCATGATATTATGCGTCGTCCTCCTCGTAGCTCCAAGGAGCCTCTTGTTGGCGGATGGCTGTTCTTCAGATACATGTTTGTCGGCACCTATGTTGGTATTGCTACTGTTTTTGGCTATGTTTGGTGGTTCATGTACTACACGGGTGGTCCTCAAATTTCTTACTATCAACTGTCTCACTTCCATCACTGCAGCGAGCTGTTCCCCGAGATTGGATGCGAGATGTTCACCAACACCTTCTCCATGAAGGCCACTACCATGAGTCTGTCCATCTTGGTGGTGATTGAAATGCTGAATGCTATGAACAGCTTGAGCGAAAACGAGTCTTTGCTCACTTTGCCCTTGTGGAATAACCCTTACCTTGTCCTCTCGATTGCCTTGTCCATGATCTTGCACTTTATGATTTTGTATGTTCCCTTCTTTACAAAGTTGTTTGTGATTATCCCTCTCAATTTCGATGAATGGATGGCAGTCTTATGGATTTCTCTTCCAGTTATAGTCATAGATGAAGTTTTGAAGTTCATCACTCGTACTTGGATCGCACCTCCAACCATCGTTCAGATCAAAAAAGCCAAGACTCAATAAATTGTATATATATAGATCTTTTTCATTTCAACTCAGGTTCCTCGTTTTGTATTTTTTTTTTTTTTTTCCCTCTTTGCTTTTTTTTTTTTTTTTTTTTTTTTTTTTTTTGCTGTAGCATATACACCATGAAAAAGTTCCACTTCAAACAAGGGCCCTTCAATGTAACAGGCCTCTGCTTGGCCATCATAGGTTTTGTACTGGTCATGCTTTGTCTAGTAGGTTGTCAAACACCAAGTGGTCGGGGACTTTACTTTGCAAAGGTAACAGATGCACAGACACCTGCAGATGGAAACTCTGTTTCTGTGTACTATGGTTGGCAAGGATATTGTATAGAAGATGTCAAGCTGGAGTGCTATAGTGATAGAAGCATCATGATCGTGCCCTTTGGTAAGTGACCTATTAATAGCACTGATAGAACAGCACTAACAAGCATCCATGTACAGACACAGCCATTGTCAGCCAGTTGAACAGTACTTATCCTCGCCTCTTTACGGACGAAATCCAACAAGATGCAGACCTGAATCCTGGAGCAGCACCTAATCCATCGCACGACCCCAAGATATTCCCAGCGGCAGTGCTCTGTCTGCTATGTTCATCAGCATGTCTTGTCTTCTGCTTCTACAGAGTACTGACACCGCACAAATACCAGGACGAGCACTACACACGAGGCTTTTTGGCTAGTGGATCAGCCATTTTAGCATTGCTGTTGACGATCTTATCCAATGTCATGTATCAAGACGCTGTGGAACAGCTCAACATGACATACCCACACTTGATCGCTTCGACTGGACCTTGCATGCCTATGATTGGATGTAGCTTTGCTGCCTTTTTTCTCGCCAGTTACTTCTTGTTACGAGGCTGCATGAGCATGGAATCATCCAGCACAGATGGATACAATCCCATTTAGTAGTGTACAATAGTTCAAAAGACGTTTTATTCAATACATTATTTATTCAAGTCGACATGTCGTTTATGAGTGATTGTCCTTTGATTCGTATTTCACCTTTTTCGCTAAATCAGCGCCATCCATGTCATTCAGCCTTTTGCGATCTTGTTGGGTCAGAATCAACGATTTCAGCAGTTTGTTCTGGCAATAGTATGAATATCGTGTCACACACCTAAACAACACGAACGGCTTACCTCGACTTGGAGATCGTGTATCTGCTGCTTGTCCGCACTGGCTTGACTCAACTCCTGCTTGAGCGCCATGTTCTCGCTTTCTAGTTGTTTGATTTGCTGCTGTAATAGGACGTGATCATTGATAGAGGGCAAAGTGCGTGTCAGTTGCGGTGAAGGAGGAGATGACACAGAGGAATTGGTGGGATATGACCAGGATCTGAACGGTGGCGGTGACGACGAGGAAGATGGATTGTCATTTAGTTTGTAATGTATCAGTGAGGGCGATGTACCGCCTGCCGATGACAGACTGTTGGATCTCAAGGGCGGCAATGACAGGTTGAGTTGTTGCTGTGATGATGGAAATGACGGAGCGTCAATAGAGGTAGGCGAGGATGTCAATGGAGGGGGCGAAGGAGGTTGTGTTGAGGGGCGAGCAATATTGATTTGTGGGATCAGTGGGCGTTGTGGCTGTGGCGGTGATGAGGTATTATTAGTATTAGCGTTGTTTCCTGCTTTTAGATGTAGTGCCACTACTTTTGCAATCGAGTTCCGGTTGTTATTACTATTACATGCTGTACCACCATAAGCGCTTTGATGTCTATTGAGAGCGTCTAATCTGGCAAACGAGCGACTGCAGCAGGCACAGACGTATGGTCTTTCTCCTGTATGTAGCTTTTGATGGCGCTTGAGATCATGTTGGCGTCGAAAGAAGTGATTGCAAATGTCACACTAATTTTCGGGTTAGGTTTCATTGACATGGCTCTATAGCATCATTTACATACCTGAAAGGGCTTCTCTGGTGAATGTGTGGCTAAGTGAGACTTTAGATTGTGAGAGCGACTGAATGATTGATCGCACTGATTGCAAACAAAAGGTTTATCAACCACAGGCTTGACGGCATCTTGGTCATTTGGCGACTTGGGGGTGGGGAGTTGGGTGGCTGTTTGCGGTTTATCGTTCAGTAGAGATGAGATTGAGGTTGAAGATGCACTGCTTGTTGTTCGTTCATCCGACTGTCTCCATGTCTCAGTAGGTTGATTTTGGTGTTGCACCGCCATGGCTATAAATATGATTTGATGTGGAGATTTCTTGTACGAGAAAGAGGAAGAGAGAGAGAGAGAGGAAAAGAGGGGGTCAGAAGGGGAGTTTCTTTTTTTATTCGAAAAAGACTAGGAGGAGAAGGGAGAGAAAGGCGAGAGACAGGAAAAGGATATTTATAGTAGGCGCGGGTTTGCCACATGTTCCTTTTATAATTTGGTCGATGGAGGTAGAGGTGGTTGCCTTTTCTGTCTGCTTCTCTAATGTTATTTCCTAGAGTTCGGTCCGGATACGTTCTATTTAAAGCCTCAAAAGCAATCGTACACTGGAAATGCGCCTCACAAGTGGTTCTGCTATTGTAATTTGCATGTCTAAAAATAAAACATGGATGTGGAGTTGTTTGAGCACTGGGAATGAGTCGTAGTCACATGATACATGTCAATCGAGATGTGATCGAACCAGCTACATCAATCGCATGTTGCTCTATTAATACACCAACATGTCCAGATGTTCCATGGTGTAGAGAGATCATCTGTGCAATGTCTACCTTCTGGGCAAATTGACAGCACATTTGATGCCAGTGCTCTTCATTTGAACAGCGTCCATGTGCTGGCCACTGATCTACATTACTTACTGAGCCTCTTGTCAGATGAAATGTCAGTAAAGCAAGCAAACATTGCTAAATTTAGCATTTAAAGAAAGTTTGACTTGGCATTTGTTCAATTAAAATAGAAATAGAAATATAAGCTACTGTGTACTACACATCGACTCTGCTATAGCTCAGTAGAAGCTCCCCATTATAAAATAAAAGTGTACTTGCATGATAATCTAGTGTTATTTATCAAGACTTATTACACTTTGAAACAACTTGAGAAATGTATCAGACAAGTGAACATTGTTCCAAATATCAACAGTTGCAGAAGTGATGGAACATTTGCTTTATTTGACAGGCCAGCGAATATACTACCTATACTTTGCCAAAATGGAGATCTCAAACTGCTGGTAATCCTTGGGGCTACGTAATAAATAACGTTGCTATCATAAAAAGTAAATCTGTAGAAGTTTCGTCAAGTCTAAAACGTGAAAATCTATAAATGCTACTTACCAATAAGTTGTATGGCTAGTATACATTTGATTTTAGCGTTTTCAATGAGCACTGTAAGCCTAGATGTATCCGTATATTTCAAGTTTGGTTGGTTTTGAGCAGCCGTTGAATTGATCTCGCAAAATCCCAGGGCGTATATATCGTTGAACTGCTCGTTCATGACTATACCCCCCGTCAAATCTTGTATGAATGCCTGCTCTGGTTGATTTTTCTTCTTCAGGTTCAGTCTATGATAAATACGGTGCGTTAAACATAAATGCATCATTACATATTAACTTTATGGTCCCTAGGCATTTTCAAAGCCTCAAAAAGGAAAGAAGCTAATCTAACAAGTATTTTGATAGGCTGGTTTTGCCAAATATAGAATTTAAGGAACATAGCAAGACTAGCAACAGTTTTATGTAATTTGTCACCTACTGTTCATATGCTTCAAAAGCATCTATTACTGTATTGCCTCCATGATGAAAAGGGCATTGAGTTTGCCTGCCAGCCCCACCAGCCAAACCCAATTCAAATTCCGACACATAGTCTACTCTAGATTGGCCAAATTCTGTTGCTTTATCGACTTCATTGAACTGTTTTACTAGATTCGACTATATAAATTGCAATAATTTTCCCAAACTCCCTTAAGCTTCCTAAGAGTACTTTTCGAGACGCATATAATGGTGCAAATTATAAAAGGCATTTTGAATAAACGTATTGAGCAATATCAGAAAATATGAAATGAGGTTTCTGGCAAAAACATCAAAAATTTACATGTAAAAGTTACACAAACAAAGCTTCAGGGATTGCTTTGGGTTGAGAGCAACATTTTGAGTCAATATATAACGTAGTAAAAGTCTTCATTTTCAAGGTGAAAAACACGATCGTTTAATTTCCGATGAAAACCATGAGGGGTACCTCATGCCTTTTGGTCGAATTTTGGCCATGTTTTTTTGATTCCCAAAAAGTTGAGCAAAGGTGTCAGAAAGTAACTCCCAGATAAGAGCAACTGTTTGGTGCTATTTTGACGGTATAAAACGGTTTCTATCGCGAGAAATTACGGCTTAAATATACCCAGGTTTTGCTTTATTAGGTACACGTTTGATTAGAAAGGGCTGATATCAGTATACTACTTGCTAGCATATGAAGTATTTCGTGTGTTTACGGATGCGGAACATCACATAAGAGTCAGATCTGCTGATAATATGAAGGGTTCTCATGTGTAAATTGAGGGTTAAAATGAAAGTAGCAGTATTTCAGTAAGATGAGCAAGGGCAATTGGTAGCGCGAGTTGCTGCTGCGTAGGTTGGCACTCACGGAAGCAAGGCAAAGGTAGAGAGCCATAAAAAGCAAAACACACTCGTACATTATAAAAGAAGCAATTTGCGTTGACCTGGTTGACGGTATAAGGGACCTATGGCTAGATCTGTATAGTTGGTCAAAAATTACATTTCACCAATCCTACTATCAGTGTTTATTTGTGTTAATCTGACGACATTTTCATCGATATATCTGATTAAATAAGAGCATGCCTCACTGCACATACTAGCTATGGGAGCTGTAATCTATCGATTTGTCTGACCGTACTTTGCGATACACGTTGCCTAGTTAAGATTTGCTTGTGCCTTGACTGGGTAACTTTGTTGACTGGAGCATGGTGGAAAAAAAAAAAGGACCAACCCTTCAGCTGATTAAACACATCTTTGCTCAAGTTGTGTTGTGTTGTGTTTGTTTGGTTCTTTCTGCTCTGATTTGTGACACCATTGGATTATTCACAGTATACATACCAGAACGCGTTGCAAGTCTTGAGATTTTGGCTATATTTTTGAGATAAGCAGCGTGTGCAAGTGCCAAAGTTTTCTGACACGGTTTATTCAATCAGTTATGTAGATTACCCGTCGTCAAAAGCATAATATAATGTCACAGCTGCATCGTGGTCCTGGTACGCACAAATTGATGCACTAGATTGGCTCAGTTGCAACATAGATGCATTGATTGTACTTTACTAAGAGAATCCGGAGCTAATATCTAAGATCTTCTCGAGTTGCTATTGCAGGAACTCAAGCGCTAGTGCCTTGCTCTGATCAATGATCTAAGCATTTGTATTTATTGATGCATAAACGAAACCGATTGGATCCGGTCGTCCACGGGCCGCCCTTTCTGAAGATTCAAGTAACACAAAATGCCTTTCGTGTTTACATTTTTATGCATTGATTTAGGATATTAGATCACAAAATATGCTCATGACTATACAGTGAGAGTCAACATGTAAATATGGTTGCAGTCAACTCTTCTGTTTGTTTAAAATACTATGAAGCCATAGACATTCTTGGAGTTCTAATCATGTAGAACATCGGAATAAAGGATTCATCGTGAGCATTCAGCAGGTAAATTATACCCAGATGAGAGCGACAAACAATAAAATGCTTAAATCCATCAAATGGGTTTCATATACGAAATTGAAGGGAGAACTTTAATTTGAAGTGATGGACGTATGTTTCTATCGACACCATATTCTTCGCAGTTAAAAGAGTGAATAGCGTCGTGAAACAAAATGAAAACAGTGCCATGCCACTATTCTTGCAATCAGCACACGAAGAAACTTTCAAAGATTGTGTTTCGTTGCTATTGACATGTTGAACCAAACCACACAAATAGCACTTCTGTAGGCTTGATTTCAGGCTTGTTTTCAGAGTGCAATTTACCTCCAGGCACTCACGATACCACATGCAGGAGATAGTCCAGGTTTACAATAAAGAAATGTTGGAAAAAAATCGTTCGATATCATATTCAAGTCTGTCATTGATACCGATGGTGACACGCTGTATGTATTTTACTATCCCGTCTTGACACAAGCTGTATTAGATCTCCGGATTAGTATAAAATCAGAGAATGGAGCAGCAGATATCCTTTCCACACTTTACTCTTATATTACTATCTATAATGGCAATTATCTCTACCCTTTTGTCAGGATTCTCTGTTGGCGAGTTTATTTATAAGGCCTTTATGGCTTTTGTGTTCTACTGGGGCTTCCATATTCTATCTCAATTGGTAAGTGAGCCAAATGCCCTTAATGCACAGACCTTTCCATGCTAACATTGTAGTAAACAGATCATTCCTAAAGATCCCAAGATGGTTCCTACTGTCTTCTCTTGGGTTCCCATCTTGGGTAATGCTATTGAATTTGGAAAGTAAGTACTAGTAGAGAAGGGACCTGTATATGTGTAAGAAAAGGGTATCTAACAGCCGTCCTCATCAGAGATCCCATCACCTTTCTTCAAAACTGTCAAAAGCAGTATGGCGATGTCTTTACTTTCCAACTTTTGAACAAGAAGGTCACTGCTTGTTTGGGCCCTGATGGCAACCAATTCGTATTCAATGCCAAACAAACTGTCGCCTCTGCTGCTGCTGCTTACAACCACATGACCAAGTATGTCTTTGGTGATGATATTGTATTCGATGCTCCTCACAGTGTCTTTATGGAACAAAAGAGATTCATCAAGGGCGGTTTGAACATTGAAACCTTCCGCAAGGACGTGCCTCTTATTCTTGATGAATGCCACAAGTTCTTTGACAAGTTTGAAAAGACTGGCGTCGTCGATTCTTACAAGATGTTTGGTTCTCTCATCATCAACACTGCCTCTCGCGCTCTTCTTGGCCCTGAAATCCGTAATGCTCTTGATGATGGTATTGCTCAGCTTTACTATGATTTGGATCAAGGTTTCCGTCCCATCAACTTTATGTTCCCCAACTTGCCTCTCCCTGCTTACCGTAGACGTGATGAAGCTCGTGAGAAGCTGGCTGTTCTCTATGAAAAGATTATTGAAAACAGACGTTCTGACAAAACTGGCACTCAACACAATGATCTTCTTCAAGCTCTCATGGATGCTCGTTACAAGGATGGCTCTGCTCTCCCTGATCATCAAATCTGTGGTATCTTGACCGCCGCTCTCTTTGGTGGACAACACACATCTTCTACTACCTCTGCATGGACTATCTTAGAGCTCGCTCATCGTCCTGACGTTGTCAAGGCTGTTCGTCAAGAGATGATTGAAAAGCTCGGCTCCCTCCAAGTTGAATTCACTTACGATAATTTGGAAGAACTCACCCTCTTGGAGGACGTTGTCAGAGAAACTCTTCGTCTTCATCCTCCCATTTTCAACATGATGCGTCGTGTTGTAGCTGACAAGATGATCTACGAAAAGTCAGGTCTCGAGATCCCCAAGGGCAACTTCCTCTGTGCTGCTCCTGGTGTCACTCAAATTGATCCCACTTATTTCCACAACCCTATGAAGTGGGAGCCCAAGCGTTGGTCTGAAAAGACTGATCCCGTTCATCAACTTGAAGTAGGCGATGATGCCAACATTGATTACGGTTTCGGTGCTGTCGGTATCTCTTCCCGTAGTCCCTTCCTTCCTTTCGGTGCTGGTCGCCATCGTTGTATTGGTGAAAAGTTTGGTTACTTGCAACTCAAGGCTATCATCGGTACATTCATCAAGAGATTCGATTTCGAAGGTTTGACTGAGAACGTCCCTAAGCCTGATTATACTTCCATGGTTGTTGTTCCTGAGGATAGCAGAATCCGTTTCACTCGTAGAGACTAGAGAAAAGCAACTATTCACCTTATAATTTCATTTCAATTCAATGCATTCATTTCCAACATTCTATACATTATTATATATAAAGATTTTTATTTATTCTTTTCTTGTTCAACTGTATGATTTTGTTGTTTCTTCAGATGTTGTAGTGCTACTGGATAGATACATGTGTGCAAAGTATACAGCAGCTCCAATCACTGCTAGAATCAGGCTGAATCGAACAAATCCATAAACCAAGCGATAGATCCATCGGAACATGCCCAAAATCAAGCAGTAAAAGGCGTACATTATGATCAATGACAGGAATATGCCCATAAAGTTGGACTCAATGGCCATTTGTGAGATCATGCCATACAGTTGTCGAATAAAGCTAGGTGAGTTTGATAGGATATATGAAACAGTTGTTCTTGTTGCTGATAGCACTTGCTCCGGTGCAGGTAATGGAATATTGGATTTCTGCAGATTCACATAGCAAAATGTGTATGCTTCCGAGATTAACTGAAATGCTTGCATGGTTACGTTCAAAGAGTTGTTAAAGTTGTCCATGTTGATGTAGAATAATGACAGAGGAAAAGAGCGCGTCAGTTGAAATCAAGTAACTTGCTTCCAATATACCAAATTTTTATGTGAGAGCGTGTGACACATTGCTGTAATAATGATTACATGCGTGGTGTAGTCCATTTTTCTTGGAGAATTAGCTAGGACATGGCATCCGTATCAAAGTGAAACCGATTAAACCTAAAGACGGTGATGGCAATCAATGTATGTTTCAAATAAATTTACTGTTCATTGTTGTCTCGACTCAAATAGCAATCATAAGGCTGTCTCCCTAACCGTTCAAACCGCTAGGCCCCGCTAGAATGATTCACTGCGAAACTTGCTTATATATATGGGACATAGTGAATTGGATACATAATGTGGTGTTACAGTGACCCCCCTCCTACAGCAATGTATAAGAAATGGTGCTTTTTTTTTTTTTTTTAGCAAGCGAGCCTATTGCCACACGATATGAATGAATAATGGAGTGTGGACAGGATGACCGTATCCAGATGTTGGATTTACATTGTATGAACAGGATCAGATGAACTGTCAGTGCATCAAATGTCTATGGGACATATATGAAATCTCTGGTCTCGACTGCTCGCCGAGTTTCATTCTATCGTTTGCCTCAGATCAATTGCAAGAAAGCTTACTGTTCACTATATACTAGGTCTCCTTGCTACATGCATGGTGAATGATTCTAAAGCGCATATAGCTGTCAAATGTCGAAATTCCAAAGCTAGAACAACAAGGTAGCTGAATCCTAAACAGATCGCTTGATAAACTTCAACCTTTAAACCGGTATTTCGCCAAATGCTACTCCTATCTACACTTGGCCAAATCTAACTTGATGTGGTTGCTCTTCCATGTCCAAGAATAACGTTAGTTAAAAGTCGTATAGTATTGATTGACATCGTTCTTGTCATCGGCAGTTTAATTATTTGACAAATGCCATTATGATTTCATCATCTAAGCGAGCTTCTAGGTCCATGCTTTCTGAATGTATCATGCGAATACGACACTAGGTGCCTGGGAGTATACTATTACACCTGTACGCCCTTTGTCATACCAGGGCTCTCCTCGCAACATGAAGAATACAACTTATTTTTCTTCTTCTTACCCCTGAGGGTTTCTATTCTGAGAATCTGATCAAATGAAAAGATAGGTTCCTGCATCTTTTGTAATCAAACCCGTTAGTGTGAGATGGTCATGTTTCTAAAAAGGGTTCAAGTGATCTCTCGTTCAGTCCATGTTTAGTTAAATATCTATGCAGACAAAGGAATGCAAAAAGATCTCATGAGCTACTTTTCTAACAATTCATGACGGAAAAAGAAGAAATCATCATTTCTACGAAAATCCACTCAAATTTATTTGCATTGTGTATGTTTATTGACACAAAAAAAAAAAAAGAAATTTCAGGAGTACATGAAATGAACGATAAGAGAGAGAGAGAGAGAAAAAAAAAACGGGTTTTCTTTACAGAATGAATTATTTAATAACTATGCAGAGACTTTGCGCTCAGTTGCGAGATTTGGGTAGATCTGATACTCCCTTCACCACCACTATCTTCTTCTTCCTGATTTAATTTACTATCTCTGTCCAGTTGAATAGATGCAAAGTCAAATTTAGCTTGTTGATGCTTATTGTCATTGGGTTCTGCAGCATCAAATGTGAGTTCAGCCGACATGTGGTCTGTGGTATAGATGGTCTTGTTCTTGCCATCGGCATCTTTACCGCCACCATTCTTGTTTGTTGTGACCTTGAGTATGAGAAGAGGCGTTAGCATGCCTTCACAACGTGTATTAGTAAATCTCTCATGAATACATTACCCAATACACCGTAACAGCATTGATCTATATTTGCCATGCAAACAAAACGAATTAGCTAACTTGATATGGTTGAAAAGAAAAACAAATAGCCTTACAGTTACATCCACAGTGCACATTGTGAGACAAACTAATCCTCTTTGATGCCCCTTTGTTACAACCACAAATAACACATTTGCAAAGGAGATGAGAAGAGATACGACGGATGCTACCAAAGTACGACGAGCAAGTCTGTATAAGCGAGACCGCTTCCAATTTGCCCTTGAGGTAAGACCAATGTTCATCAATGGCGCCATAAAGAGCCATGTAAGGTACAAATTAAGAATCTACACAATGTGGTTAGTGTAATGTGCTTGATCTTTGCTGACAATACCGCATACAAAATCATAGACAAGCAATGGAATACTAGCAATCAGTTGTAGGCCAATAGTGCATTTGCCATCAGCTTCCAAGTAAATGTTTCTGTAAATCAACTGTAGATGGTGTGTATGAGTTCATCGGGTCTTTGGAAGCAAGTGTGCACATACATACCATAAGAGCAAAAATGATGATATATGGACACAACATGGTAAGATGAATTCGATACGAATTTGTCTTGAGGCGGGATGTCTTTACTGCAGTAACCAAGTAGATACGCTCAATCAGCCATGCATAAATGATAATCTTACTGCCAGCATAAAAAATATCACAAGCAAGCATGCCCAATGTACAGGATGTCATATTGTCTGCACAAGATGTCAGTTTATATGCTAGACCGAGGTATCTGCTCAAATCTTACTATTATTGGTAGACACAACCACTGCGGATGTATAGGCGAATGCCCAAGACGTCAGATAGAGCATAATGACCATGAACCGACCGTAATTGATCGACCTCAAAGTCTCTCCGTATGTCTTTGAGCCGATAGCAGTAGCTAACACGGTAATGCAGAAAAGCGACACCAGTTCGGATATGATTTCAAGAATATCGGGACCTACAATGCCAAGTTCAATGCTGATTGCGTCTGAAGATTCAACCATGGTAAATGAGAGAAAGAAAGATAAAAAATACACAACAATACACAGATGGCATTCTACTTTTATATACGCCTTTGGAGGGCATGTAAAAAAAAAAAAAAAAAAAAAAAAAAAAAAACTGGTCAACAAGAGTCAATATACCACTACTCCTTGAACGCACACATTCAAACAACAATTACTGTACAACGATACCATTCCAAAATACGGTTAGAGTTTAGGGAGAGACAAGTTGTATTTGCCCTCTCTGTTTTTATTTTACTTTCTCTTTGCTGCTGCTGATTTCTTCTCCATCTCTTCCATCTTTAGTAAATCCTCTTCAGCCTTCTTGGCTTCCCTTTCACGCTTTTCCTTTAACTTTTGTTCGTTCTCCTTGGCCTCCTTTGCATCTGCTTCGTCTTGCTTCTTTTTGCGTAGAGTTTCTTGTTCCAGCATGACCTTCATGTCTAATTGCATTTGCTTTTGTTTCTCGTGTTCCAACATTTGTGCTGCTGTGCTAAAGACGGTTTGTCCCCATCCTTCTTTGAATGTGTTGGCTTCCATTGCGATTTCTTGTAATTCAGCTGTAATCTCTTGTTCGGCAGCAGTGAACTCGCGCCAGAGGTCATCACCTATACTACCTGTCTTCATCAATTGCTGCAAAGCAGGCTTTTCCTGTTGCACTTGAACTAGGCGACGCACAGCTTCCATGGCACGGCGTAAAAGCGCAGCACGCAAATGATGCTCAGGAACAGAGGGCTCGCAGTTCAAAAGAGCAATGTATTCTTCTTTTTGAGTGTTGATGGGAAACCAAGCTTCCATGGATTGAAGCACTGCAAGAAGAGAAATTAGCCATCATTAACAACAGTTCCAGTCAAACACTTTACTGGTAGCTCTGCGGTACACGTATGAGAATGCGCTCATGGCAGCAATGCATCCTCCAAGATAGACGGTTGGTAGTAACAATGAACTCATGATAGATGATCTTTGTGAGAAGAATGAATATAAAAGTGAAAAAGAAAGGAGGAGGAGGAGGGGGGGGAATTACAATTTTATTCAATATGGACACAACGAACAAAAGTGATGTATTGATTCATGATTGGCTTAAATACAGCAATGTGTTAATATACCCTCTCTTTGGGTGACTCGTTCAAACTACACATGTGGTATTCAGTCTCCAAGAAGCCATTCCACCATAGCAACTTCCTCCTGTTCATCCCACTCAGAGTCTTGCAAAAACCATTCTTCATCGCCATCGACTTCGCCGTGCTCTTCATCATCGTCGTCACTGCTACTCACGCCATGCTTTCTGGTGGGGTCTGGCTTGACAAAATCAGTCTGTACCCCTTGATCTATGCCAATGGCTCGGTGAGGTGTGTGCTGAATAATGGGTTTCTTGGGTGACAGAATGGTGGATTTGCGTTCAATAGCAGAGGGATCCTGCTGCAAATACAGAAATCTCTCTCTTCTGGGCATATGAGACACTCTTTGGTGGTCGTCCAATGTAGATGCTCTTTCGAATTTAAGTACCTTGTCGAGCACTGCATTGTTGTTGTTTGGCGTGCTTCCGTCTGGATTTTGCTCACCGGCTTGCTGCTGTTGCTGTTGGCGCAACTGTCTTAGCACAGACCGACGATGAGCAGCAGGTGGAATCACATTCGTGCTAGTGGTTGTCTCTTCAGATTTGAGGATATCATCCCATTGCTTGATGGAGACACTAACAGATCCTACTGTGGATACTCTTTGTCGCAGCATAATGTCTTCGTGCATGGATCTTCGTCGATTGCTGCTGATCATCGAGGCACGCTTAGCGACCATACTAGAGGGTCTTTCGGGAGAGAGAGTGGCGGCCTTCTTTCGAGGAATGGCGCCGTTAGTGCTACCAGGTGCGTCCGTGGTAGGAGGCATCTCGGTAGGATTTGGAGCAGAAGTAGACGTGATGGCAGTAGGAACAGGATCCGTCGCCAAAGAGGCATCTTTATCCGCTGCTTTGCCAATGTCGTCTTCAGCGGATTGATTGTTATCAAAGCGAACTTGTCTCACGGTTGCTGATGTCGCTTCAGTGTCATCCGTATTGATTTGTTGAGGTTCTTCAGTCAAAGCTTGGGCATCAGCTTGAGTAGCACCATCGCCCAACTTGAGAACGGCGGTAGGCATGGGTTCATCCACTACCACTGCTGCCAACTCCTTTTGCAACTGCTCTTCTTTTAGCTTCCTCAAGTTTTCTCGGCTCTTTCGACTGCTCATACTGCTTCTGCGGATCACCATACCGTTCGTGTTGATTATATTAGTATTGCTTGTATTACTGTTGTTGTTACTATTAGATTTTGAAGGTCGAGGTAAGGGTGGTTCTTGAATGGATATGGTAGTTGTATGGGAAGTACTTTTGACAATAGGCGATGGCATGCTGGCTACGGAAGAGACAGTGGATGCAATTGAATCATTGCTACTGTTATTTACAAATGGTGTAGAAGCACTGACGGTGGCTGATCTGACGGAAGGAGATCGCTTCGATGATGATGGGGTGGTGGTGGTGGGAGGCGATGGTAGTTTACCAAGGGGCGTGATCACTGCTGGTTTTGGAGTGGCAGGGGATGCTAGGACGGGCAACTTGCTGCTGCTGTTACTGCTGGCAATGGGAGGCGGCGTATGGCTGAGTGTGGCAGCATTGAGCTTGGGCGATTTGATGCTACTAGGTGGATGGATCAACGGAGCAGCAATAGGGATCGTTCCAGGCAATGAATCAGAAGAGAGCGAAGGCGGAGGCTTGGGTGCATTTCTAGGATTCTCAAATCTACTGGCATCATTGATAGTGAAACTCTTTTTGCTGAGAGGCGAGGATGGTGTCTGAGGACGAGCATTGATCTTGGGTACTTCAATTGACATTTTGGGCTTGTGATAATCCATCTGGATGCCGTCTTGTTCGTTGTTGTTGTTGTTGTTGTTGTTGTTGTAGGACAGTGAGGACGACGAGGATGATGACAGCGACATGGATTGAGATGGAGGCAGCTTTTTGGTTGATGCTGAGCCATGCTGCTGCTGCTGAGATACCAGTGGCGACGATGGCCTGGATGGAAGAGAATGAACTGCAGACAACCTTGGCGAGGCAGAACTCGTTGAACGACGCTCCCATGTGGGCTGAGGTGGAGCCAATTCATCCTTGTGCTCAATGGATCTGAGCCTATTTGGTGTTAATGAGACTTTGACAGTTCCACCTGACTTTATCAGGTCATCAAAATTCATAGCATTGGGTGCGTCTGGGTCATAAACAGATGAAGCTGGTGAAGAAGCACGTGGTAGTACATCCCCACTAAAAGAATTTCGATTATTCTTAAACAAATGGAATGTTGATTTTCTATTAGCGTTGTATGTCGTGTTGAGGGCGTTTGTATTAGCCGTAATTGCGCTCGAATAAGACATGGCGGAATGAGGTCGCGCGATTTCAGGCACGCGGGAGGTGGTGGATACTGTGCTTTTGCGTGGATTGTCGTCAAAATAGTCCAAATCAAGATCGTCAAATGTAATATCCAAGAATGAACCAGTTTCATCTGTGTAACAGTAGTAATTAAATTTCATGAAATTCTGTTGGGTCGACACATAAAGACTTACTCTGATGGTCTATCGTGTAGCTTTTTCTATTGTTTGCTGGCGCTGGAGGATTTGGCAGGTAGGATGCCCTCGCTATATTGGCGTTCAAGAAACCAGCTCTTTTCTAGATGCCACATGTCTCTCAGTAAATCGCATTTGCTGTCTATACCGGCACACGCAGAAACACATCCCACTACATACCTCCATTTTATCCTTCAAATCCATTCTATGAAACACATCGCCCAGCTGAATATCGTCAATCAGAGCCAAGAATACTTCCTTTACTCTGACATAATCTGTGTCCTCGTGCTCTGCTGTCATTGCCACTGCTGTCAGCAAGTACTCTGCAATGTGCTCCATGACAGTCGTGACATAGATGGCCACAATGGGCGAGATAATCACCTTCATATTCGCCTCGTTGCGTTTGTGTCGAATGCTTTTCTGTAGATACAGTTGATCATCCTTGTCTGCTAGTGTACAAAACTCAAAGCATTTCTCTCTCAACAGCGGCACAGCCTCATTCAGTGGGAAATCCTTTTCAGACAAGTTGCGCATACGTTCATACAAATCATAGTCAATGCTCTCGGTCTCAGTGAAGGTTTTGACCTCGAGCTCTGCTTCCACAATAGCGTTTTTACCGAGTGTTGATGGCAGTAGACTGACGACGACGGATTTAATTTGAGACAGATCCAGGGAAAGTGAGCAAGTCAATAAAAGAACGATAAATTCATCCAGGAACTGATTTATAGCTTGCAAGGCGTCTGTAGATACTCTGAAGGGCCCAATTTCGGAGATGATGGCATTCGCAGCTCGTTGACAAATGTAATGCTCATCTGATTTCATGGTGTATCAAAGAGAAGAAGAAAAGAAAACGAAAAAAAGAGAAAAAAAAAAGAAGATTAGTATTCAAAGCCTTGTGTTGTATGCTATTTTAGGTACCTAATGTCATTCTATATTATTAGTTATATATATATATATATTAAAAGGGGGAGGGGAGAGAGAGTGGCGAGGGGGGTAGGAGAGGGATTCTAAAGCGGGGAATAAGTAGGCAAATCGTTATTATATAAAGAAGATTGAGATATTAAAGTATAATAAAATGGCAGTGGAATCAATGTCTTTTGCCCTTGAAAAAAGACATGAAAGATGGAGGACGAAAGACGAGGAAAAGAAAAAGAAGAAGAAAAAGAGCCTTTTCCTTTAGGTTACTGTAGCATCGTTTATCACTGAGTTACAAGTCGATAATATGATTTGTGTAACTTTTTTTTAGATGATTTAAACCATTTATCCTTTATTCAATTCACCATTTACTGAAATTATCAGTCCAGGAAACATCATTGCTTGATACCTTTCTGGCTCGCTGGTACTTTCCTAATGAGTGTTGGCAATGTTCCCATTCAAGATTCCGTTTCAAGCTTTCGGAAAGTGGATCTGATGTGGCGGTAGCTGGTGTGTTTGTTGCTGCAGCTGGATTGATGGATATGGGCGCCAACATTGGTGTTTGTCCATTGCTGGATCTTGTTGGATTGGATATGTTATTGCAGTGCTCTGCCTTGGTTGTTGCTGATGATGTAGACAGCAGATTGGTCAAGAGCGAACTAGTAGAGCATGGCTTGTTGGGCCTCTTCTTTTGAAAATCGCATTGATATGCGAATTCAAGCTCTTCGTCATAGTCATCTTCCATATCATCCTCTTCTGTTGTACATTCAGCATCGAGCAAGTCAACAATAACATGGCTGTCTTGCAATTTCTTGCTAACAGCTAGACCATTGGGTCTTTCTACACATTCTAATTCTGAGGGCATTCGTTCCAATGGATATAAAGTACGAGTATTGAAAACAAAATGTCAATTACATTGACGTGAGGCATTATATATATATATGCTTGATCCAAAGAGAAACAATGTCCTCGGAGGAACTTTGTTGGTAGTATCGGATGCATTTTTTTTTCTCCATTCTGCATAAAATTAAATAAAACTTTGATCTGCTTTCGCTTTTCTATAACCTTAATTTTTGGATGCGACACTTAAGCTAATCTACATCGATGCCAGCTTGGCGCGGTAATCATTGCTAGTAAATGACGATCAGCGAGGTGAGAAATAACGACATCTCTAATGAAACAGCTGTCAAACAGCAATGAATCGAGTAGAATAGCATTGTAATATAAGACTCTAATGAGATTACTTTCAGATGAGCGCTATACTACAATGTGAAAACTTTCCGTAGACATCCTGTAACTATGGATTTAGCTTTTCTACCATGCTCAGTGCCTGCACCATTGAAATCAAGTCATAATAGCAGGCAGCATTCTAACATTCCTTCTCGCTGCTCAAAAATATGCAAAACACAGTGAAATTTGGAGTATTTGAGCCGCGTTTTCTCGAGATAGAAGTCGTTTCAGATTACCAGGATAACACCAAGCAGTTGCTCTCATCTAGCACTTGCTTGCTGACACCATCGCTCAACTTTTTTGAGGTCGCCAAAATTCGACCAAAATTCGACCAAAATCCATGAGGGATGCCTCATAGTTTTCATCAAAAATCTAACGATCGCGTTTTTCGCCTCAAAAACGAACACTTTTACTATAGCATATATTTCGCCAAAATGTTTCTCTCAATCCAAAGCAACCCCTGAAACTACTTTTGCGAGAACTTCATATGTAAAATTGCAACATTTTGGCCAAAAACCTCTTTTCATATTTTTAAGTATTGCTAAATAAGTTTAGTCAAAACATCTATTATAACAAGTACCATTGGATGCGCCTTGAAAAATACAACAAAAATGTATTAGGAAGGATTTTTTTTTTTTTTTTTTGTAGGGGAGACGAGCTCCAGGTTTTATTTAAAGTCCTTTAAATGTCATACTGAGGGATAGAAAAGACTCTTGGTGGACCCAATGTCTGCAAAGAAGGGGAATAAGAAATTTTTTGAACTAAGTTGGGAAAGAAATCTACTACTAATAAGGTGCGAAACCTAGAGCCAATGCAATCTTGCGGAAATCGTCAAAAATAGATAATGGATAAGAATACAAAACACCAAACGAGGACATCAGTACTACGTCAAAAAATCAGACAACTTGCGTTCACCAGGATTTGAACCGGGGATCCTCCCGTTGGCATACGGGAGTTCTACCACTTCGCCCTACCACCAGGGACGTGTATTAGGAAGGATGGGATGAGCAACACAGTTTACATAGTCGAAAGTTGCAAAATAAATCAATTGAGTCGATTCTGATCAAAATCTGTCCAATGTAAAGCATATGTAAATCGGAGTATGAATTGGACCTTGTTTGGCAAAGTCAATATCTTCGTTTCTATTAAAGCAGTGGATGTTTTTGAGGCTATTCAAAAGGGAAATGCGGATTTGTATGCAAAATGTGTCATAATCCTCTTATTAAGGATAAAGTGATATACTGAGGCATACTTGAGAGGACAACACCTATTTAGCGCTTCTATTGTGAGTTTGTACTAAAGCATAGAGATAGTTCATCAGATCAATTGGCAGCCCTTCAAGCCCGCCGATAACATGCATCCGTTGCTATATTATTTCAAGCTGTGAAGAAGAAAAGAAGTATGTATACACATGTGAATAGTTTTAAACATCAACCGGTTTATGCAAATAATTTGGTTTAAGATGCCTCTAATCGTTGATAGATGTATTTAATCAGTCATGCTACTATAAATGTAGAGATCATTTGAAGCGACCGTTTCATGTCAGAAGCAAAATACAATCTCATCCTTCATCTGAACGGCTTGGGCTGACATTACATCACACCCTTGACACATATCTTGCTATTGAGATTCTCGAGCGTTTATGAAAATGCAAATAGTACCTACCCCTTGTAAAGCATCTCTTCCAATTTAAGCATCTTAGTTACGCATACAGGTCTGTTAGCTCATGATGCTTCCTATAGGAGAAATATATATATAGTTTTTGAACGTTTTGTAAATGTTTGCTGTACTCTCTCTCTCTCTCTCTCTGTGTGTGTGTGTGTGTGTGATCCTTGCGTCAACAATACACACCCACTTGAAACATATAACGAGTTTGTGTGTGTGTGTGTGTGTGTGTGTGTGTGTGTGTATACACATACAAGATTTAAGAACGCATAGATGTTTATTGATGTAGAGTGCGTAGTAGAGCACATACATTTGCCGAAATCATCACAAGAGCAATAATGCTTTTTATAGAATAAGAACATGTACATTTATACACACACACAAGTTTTAAAATACACATTACAGCATGATTCAACAGTTTGAATCAAATCTTGCAGTTACATTTCAAAATGTAAGTGTGTTATGTAACCATCATCGAGTAAATTTTAATGGCGCATGTAACGCAAGAAATATATAAATCATAGAGAGAGAGAGTGAGTGAGTGAGAGAATGAGAGAGCAGTGGTATGCTGTATCTATTCCCCTCATCATTTCTTTCTTTTCTTTTTCTTTTTTTTTTTTTTCTCTCTCCTCTCTTTTTTTTTTTTTTTTTTTCTTTCTTTTTCTCTTTGTTCATTTCTGTCCCTACCCCTTTTCTCTGCTCTTCACTTGATTCAATCAATTGAAACGAGAGAGGAAAGAAACACTTGAAAGAAAGGAAACAACAAAGAAAAGAGGCAGCCCTACGCTTACCTAGATATATAATATATATTTTTTAACTTGGTTCAGGTAAGTGGGCATCACATTTAGGATGTGGGATATGATGGATGATGTTAACATTTAGCAAAAGTTTTCTTTTTTTAAATATATTATATATCCAGCACCACCTTTATATGTAAGCAGCCAAGGGTGAATATCCATGAAATCGAGCGGTTACTAATAGGATGACCTTGTAGAACTGTCCTACACTACACAGCATACATTTATATTATCTCGAAATTAAAAAAGAAAAAAGAACCTTGTCGCTTAAACACAACAACAACAACCTTACATCGGAGATTCAGCAAACACGTTCGTTCATCATGGATTCAATTTATGAAATTAAAGTAACCGAATATCCAATTGTTGTAAAAGACACAAACGACAAATCATGGAAAACTGTACCTGTAAGTTAGTTCAGAAAAACGAGGTGAACATCGTGTAACTGACAGTGCCCTCTACAGGAGTTCAACATTACCGTAAAGACAAGTCAAGCTGATCTTTATGTAATCAGGTACATTCCTGATTTCTATAGTTTTGATCATTTGGTAAGGAGAGGACATGCTGCCAAGTTGTAAACCAAGATGCTTACTAAATGTATACTTCCAAGGTCAAGACGCACTACCAAAAGGTCAAGGTGCCCTTTCCCAGCTTATCCGAATCCATCTCCAAAGCAGAAAAGAGGAAAAGTATCCGAAACTTCTTTCACATGTCCATGAAATCCAATGCTGAAAAGGTCGAGAAATACTTGTATCGTTGCTCAATGGACCCAATTCTCAAGAATTCAACCCTTTTACGAGATTTCTTCTCTCCTCAGAGAGAAGGTGATTTGATAAAAGAGAAATCACATGTATCCACATCCCCCTCATCCCTCTCACATGATCCACACGACACACCCGCATCATATTCGCCACAACTCAATACTACGACACTGGATGATTCTATTGTCGATAGCAGAATTGACGTTGGCAAGGTCTGGGTACCCAGTCCGCATCCCTCGATTATTAGTTTACCCAACTCTATCAAAACGAATAGCCGAGACGATCAAGTAGATAGAGAGGAGGAAGAGGAGGACGGCCAAGACGATGACTTGATTGATATACTCTCCAGACACTCTGATCACCCTCAGCAGCACTACCAAGATACCTTCCCCCTTGACCATCTGGAAATGATCAAAGTCCTAGGAAAAGGCTGCATGGGAAAAGTAAGTTGCAATCCAACTGATATAAATAGCTTACTCAATTCAAATGACCACTGTATAGGTTGTATTGGTAAGATCTCAAATAACCAAGGAGTTGTACGCTTTAAAATCCATTGTCAAGGAGCATGTGATTGAGCAAAGAGAGATAACCCACACACTGGATGAAAGAAATATTCTGGCTAAACTTGCTGAAATTGATCATCCCTATCTCGCTAAGCTGCACACCTCGTTCCAAGACGAGCATCGATTGTATTTGCTGACCAACTACTACTGTGGCGGTGACCTTGCTACACACATGGCTAGACTCTACAATTTCACTCCAGAATGCGCACTCTTTTATGCAGCTGAAATCATCGATGGTATTGGTGAACTGCATCGCTTGGGTGTCCTCTACAGAGATTTGAAGCCCGAGAACATCCTGCTCAGCGGTGATGGCCATATCGTCCTGACAGATTTCGGCCTAAGCAAGTGGTTGACGGAAGAAGACGACTACACAACACAGACATTCTGCGGCACAGCGGAATACTTGGCTCCTGAAGTGCTTTTGGGAGAAGCTTATTCATTCCCCATTGACTACTGGAGTTTCGGTACCATTTTGTATGAAATGCTGGCTGGTATCACACCTTTCTGGGCCGACAACCACTCAGACATGTACCAGCGTGTGTTGACTGACGTCTTGGAGTTTCCAGCAGACGTTTTTGATTACGAAACAGCTGAATTTTTGTCTGATATACTGGATCGAGATCCCAGAACTCGTCTTGGAGCCCAAGGCGTCGAAGAAATCAAAGATCACGTTTATTTTGCGGATATTTCATGGGATGATATCAGAAATCGTAGACTGCAGCCTCCTTACCTTCCTCCTGTCACTGACGAGCTCGACTTTACCAATTTTGATCCTGATTTCCTGGCAATGTCTCCTGCTTTGACTCCCATTCCTTCCGAGATTGAATTCTCTGATGAAGTGCAAGACATTTTTGACGGCTATTCGTTCACAGACGAAAGATACTTTGAGTTGGAGCACCAGCAGCATGTGGAATATGATCGGTCTCACCAACATCAAGATGGATTTTATCACGATGTATCAGAGGAGGAAAAAGACTCGGAGGACGAGCCTCCTTTGTTCCAACCCGCCAGAAAGCGTGGCAGCATCAGCATGCTATCCAATGTGGACAGCTTTTGTTTAGATGATGATGTGCTTGTCAAGCCCAGCTTTGCAAAGAGCCCATTTTCGTCAGTGGACGGATTTTCATCTGAAGAACATGCGCGCTATGCCAAAAGACGAAACACAAGCGCTTCAGATAACCAACAGCTATCCGAACAGCAACCTGAACAACAAGCTACGCTGGTCGTAATGAGTTATCCCATTGTCAATGAAAAGCCTTCAGTCCATGATACCGTCTCATCGTTTGAGGATCTTGAATTCTCCAAACTGCCTGATCTTAAACTTTCATTCAACCTTCAACAAGATCAACAACACAAACAGCAACAGATTCCTGCTTCCACCAAATCCTCAAAAACGCACACCAGCAGCAAAACCCGGAGATTTTTCTCTCTTTTATTATAAACTACTTTAATTCTATGCCCATACCCTTCCTTTTATCACCACAGCATTCATTAATCTCCCTTCACTCTTATTATAACCCACAAAAAAAAATTGAAAAATCTTGATTCAGAAAACTCTACATACTCTATACACATACTATTACTAATCACCACACAATGATATCAAATAAAACGTATCTACATTTTGCAATGTACGTAGCAATTACCCTGCAAAATCAATGTTTGAGCTGTGCACCATTGATGGTACATATCACAGTGTAAGCCACAGTTTGTCAGACCCAACTCAATTGCATCATGCGTTTTTGCCTATACTACCTGTCATGTTGGATTGAAGATCAATGGAATGTGTCGCCTTTGGATGGCTACTAATCTGAGCGACTAAAGCAGATCATGGCAAATTGACTGTTTGATTTGTATTGAAGCACGATTGCACATCCCTTTCAGGTCTACAATTAGATTTTGACAGCTACTAAACGCTTCAAAAGGTGCTCTCCTCCTTGTCGTACTACTCTATTTCCACGTGCGGGAACCCAACTGTTGGGTGCAAATGAGGGGAATAAGCAATAGTTTACCGAGGCAACCCCTTGGAACCCAACAAATAGCTGAGGCTCAATTGCACCATTGCCACTATAAAATGGCCAACTAGACGAAGAAAAATGTAGGCCTTCTTCAACTATCTTTCACATGGTTCATTGTAATTCAATCACCTTATTTGCAGCCATTGGTGCCGCTTTTATCGGTTACAAGGTCTTGACTTTGTTAAAAACGCTTTTCGATACATTTGTTGCAAGTGGTATCCCTGTAAGTGTTGATTGTTTTTGGGTAACGCACGCGCGAGACCTTTAGTTTATTCATGATGACCATTTGTAGCTTAAAAAATTTGGTGCTGGCGATGGTGCATGGGCAGGTAACGATGCGTGATTGAGTGCTTGATATTTAGTATATAAGAGACTGAACATGCCGTATTCTCTAGTTGTTACTGGTGCGACTGATGGTATTGGAAAGGAATTTGCTTTGCAACTCGCAAAGAAAAAGTTCAATGTTTTGTTGATTTCACGTACTCAATCCAAGTTGGATACTGCTGCCAAGGAGATTTGTAAGTTGTGCTATGGCTGTGCGCTAAGAATCCTTGTCTGATGTAAAAGGAAATCTAGCCGAGCAATACGGTGTTGAGACAAAGACATTCGCCATGGATTTCACAAAGGGCGATGCTGAGGATTTCAAAAAGGTGGGAGATATCATCAATTCCATTCGTGTTGGCGTCTTGGTCAACAATGTCGGTGTGAATCACGATATTCCTACACCTTTTGCTGAAGAAGATGATGCTCTCATCAACAACATTATCGAAGTCAACGTCAAGGGCCTCATGAAGATGACAAAATTGGTACTTCCTCAAATGAAGCAAAAGTAAGTGCTTACAGGTTGGAGTATGCAAGGATTTAGGCTGACATGTGACACTATAGCAAGAAGGGTCTCATCTTCAATATGGGCTCTTTTGCTGGCTTGGTTCCTACCCCTTATTTGTCCGTCTACTCTGCTGGTAAGGCCTTTTTGTCTACTTGGTCTCAAGCTTTAGGTACAGAAGTCGCCAAAGATGGTATCGTTGTTGAGCATGTCAACACTTACTTTGTTGTCTCTGCCATGAGCAAAATCCGTAAGCCTTCTCTCTTGATCCCTACTGCCAAAAGCTATGTCGCTAGTGTCTTGAACAAGGTGGGTGTTCCTTGCGGTGCTAATGTGCCCTTTACATCTACACCCTATCCTATGCATGGTGTTGCCAATTGGGCCATCAATAATTTGTTGACCAACCAATTCTGGGTTACTCAAAACGACAGTAAGTGTAAAATGTGTGATTATGTGTGCAGTATCGAATATCTCATACATGTGTTGCGGTAGACATTCAAAAGGATATTCGTAAGAGAGCTTTACGTAAGCGTGAGCGTGAAGCTGCTGCTCGCAAGAATGAATAGAGAGAAAACAAGCAATAAACGGTGTCTATTTATTCTAAATTCTAAGTGTATCTAAACTATTCTTGAAGCCATGATTTCAACAAAGTGTATTGCTGATCTTGGACATCAATCATGTATTGAGGAGTAGTGCTATCGACACCAAGAAAATTCTACGAGTGAGGGTATTAGTCAAACGGCATGAAATAGGTATCAACAAAAGCAACTTACGGCACAATGGGTTGCCCTTGGAATGATGATTCCGTTTTGAACATTGCGATTAGCTTGTTGGCTGTGAACACTCAGCTCTCTCCAGCTATCCCACTCGCCATCGATCCAAATCGTCTTTTCCAACTCAATATCCCAGCCCTGATACTCCTTGTTGACTTGATTGACATCAGGCTGGCTTGGTACATTCGTGTTGGGGAAATTGAGCTGGCACACACGTTCAAAGAGATCCGTCGTCAATTTGCGAGACACAATGGTAGGTTCACCAGGAGGAGCAGCTACCTGGAAGTAACCAAATTGGAGACATGTTTGCCAGAGCCAGGAAACAGTCGATGGATCATTTTGCTTCTGTATCTGGATGTCAGTTTGATTGTGCGTGCCTACACAATTAGCCAGTGTGTCATAGCCAGGACAGAGACCTGTCTTTACATAAGATTTGATGAAGGAAGCAAAGAGGAGCAGATCTTGCTCGGCAGTGGTGTTGGTTGTCGAGTTGAATACGGTATTGCAGATAATGGCTTCGAAATTGTTCTCGCTGGGAGTAATACCATATTGCCAGTATTCAGCTAAGGGATTTGACAGGACTACATCATAAACAGGTTGATAAACGCACTCCAAGTTACGTAGTATCCTAGTACTTACGAGAAGCAAAATCATCGTCATACAAGTCTTCAGCATCAAACAGCTTCTTGAGAGCGGTTACTTGTTTGGTGTCTTTTCCAAACAAGATGCTGTCGATGTTAGAAATCACATTTCGAATGGTGTTGATACAAGGCTGAGGGGCATAACGCATGATGGGATCAAAGTATTGATAGAAATCAAATTGTGCCTGAACAGGAGCCGAAGAAGCAACAGAAGCAAAAACGATATCAGAGTACTTTTCCTTCATCCAAGCAGCTAAATTGCCACTGTAGCTGCAGCCATACACAATCACCTTTGTCTCAGGCACAGGTGGAACCTTCAAGTCTGCCGGGAACTACACAGACAATTTAGACATGTTATTCACTTTGTCTGACATTCTACAAATACCTTGATGTTCTTGATGAGATAGGCAATATCTGCAAGTGCTTGCTCTGCTGTCAGTTTATCCAATTCTTGCTCAAAATCCTATATATAAATGTGATCAGCAATCAGACGGTAAGTTCCCACATACGGAATTTATACTGCATACACTGGGTCCGGAAGCTCCATAAAATCTGTGTTCCATGTAAACAAAGATACCGCCTAATCTTTGAGCTAATTGAGCTACTGTAGAGTTGAACATGACATACGCAGCGTCAGTAACAGCTGCTTCACCAGCATTGGTTACTATAGAAACTGGCGTCAGTATCTGATGTACACATGGATAACGAATCCGACTTACAGAAGACAGGGCCATTTGGTTTGTAGTAGTCAGTGTTTACCCAGTATCTATTCTTGAAAGTCGTATTGCCACTCTTGAAATGATCCAGGGGCATATTGATGGTAAAGGGGCCATATTGCTGAGGAATATTTTCTGCATCTTTGCGATCGCTGAGTTTCAGAGACAAAAGGTTTCTCGACTTCATCGTAAGCGTTCTACCGCCACCGCTCAAACGAAGACCATGACAGCATTGAACCAGCATGCTGCCAACGATAGCAAGCACTGAAAAGAGAAGTAATCTGGAAGACATTGTATATAGACTGAAAGTGGCAATACAAAATGAAATTGATGAGTTTTTGACATTTGACAAAGGATGGATGCATATATATATCCTTTTTTCCAACACGTTACTTACAAAGGTACTGGATGGAATGATGATGAGTGCCACTAACTAGACGATGAGGCAAAGGTGCTAATTATATATTACAGTAGTACAGCAAAACTATGCCACTTGGTATCACTGTAATTATAAGATTTGTTTGTTCAATAAAGAAGAACGAGTAGAGAAAGAGGAGAAGAACACAAAATTGCATGGCATCGTAGCTTTATTTTTGACATGTCTTCTTTAATTGTGCGATTTAGGTGGATGTGAGAAAGCGAGGTGAATAAAACTGTTGATCCCGTTTTGAAATAAAAAGTTGGTTTGTAACAATTGATTATGTTAATTAATATCTTTTTTTTTTTCTATCTACGTATCTCTATATTAGACATTCGTTATCATCATCTTGATTGAATTTGTCATAAATCATATAGACAGCATATTTGATTTCGTATTGTATTAGATTATATGTGTTCCTTGCAATAAAAACCAAGTTTGTAATCAGACGTAATGTTAACAGGGCCAAATAAGCATTGACATTATTCAATTAAAGCCTTGTATTATCGTGAATGTTTAGCAGCCATGTATCCTCTGTGATTCCAATAAAGTATGAGGCTTGGGCATAAAGCACCTACATGCCAAGCACCATTGCCCATTGCACAAGCCAAGGACAGCCTGCAGTCAGATGTTGTTTTTATCCGCGGCTTTTCTCGAATTATTTGGTGTTGGCTTTTTGTTATTACAAATAAGCAAATACATGACACACTGAACTTACTAATAACTCGTCAAATATAAACATTTCAGCGATATCATATATTGCTAAATTCCCTTCATAACTCAAAAAAAAAGTTAAACATGTCTATCACTCTATGAGATTGTTATGTAATGCTTATTTATTTATGTAATATGTAGTTTTAATGCGCAAATTGGCCCTGCCAAATGCACTGGTATAAGGGGGACGGGTTATTTACACATATGGGCAGCACACATGCTTAATCTGCCAGCTTTGTTTGAAACAAATGAAAATGAATTGCCTGCTTTTTGATGTCATTCTTGATTCTGGTGAGCTCGAATCCCACAGGATGCTCTTGATTGAGATCATATGTCAAATCAATAGAGTCAATGCCGTCTGACGCTTGCTCGCTTGTATTGATGGCAGATATGAGTGTTACTTTGAGCTGAGTGGATGACACAAGTTCCACTTGAGAGGTATTAGTATCCATCCAAGAGAGGTATTTTCAAGACTTACAGTGAACTAGCATCGGCGCTTGAGGTTTTGGTTGAGCAATCTTTTCTGCTGGCATCATGCCTTGAGCTTCCTTGAACTCCTTCAGCCGTTTCTGTTTATCTTCACTGTACCTTGTCCATTCACCTGGAGTTTTGACGATTCTGAATGTCATGTAAAGCGTCAATGAACCCGTGTCCTTTTCGTCCATCCTCATGATATTCCTGTGCGTATATATTAGTTTTGTTTTTATATCGCCTCTATTGCAACGTACTGCTCAAACTTTTTTCCCCACAGAGCCATAAAATCTTTTCCCCACTTGGCCTCTTTCTGCATACGCATCGCAGCTACCTTGGATGGACCTTCAGTCAGCCTTCTCTTCTTTTGCATGAGATCGATCGACTTTAATCTTGTCATTTCTGGCTTGTTAATTTCCATCTGCTCGAAATCATCGACGTACGGGTTCTTCTTGAGACGTTCGGTGTCTTTTGGTTTATCATCGAACTCGAAATTGATTGTACTCGTTTCATCAATGTAAGGGTTTCTTCTCTTCGGCTTCGTCTTTTCAGTTGCCATGCTTCTCTTTGCCTTGTTTTCCTCGTCCCTCAAACTAGTATCTTTGGGCTTGTCATCAAACTTGAAATCGATCGCATTCGCTTCATCGATGTAGGGATTCCTACGCTGAGGTTTTGTCTTTTGCTCCTCCTTCAATCCAATGTCTGTGTCAAGGCATGATTTCTTGATTTTATGTCTAGAATCCACGCTGCTCTCTGTTATTTCCTCGTCTAGATCAATGACATTATATGTCGTACATTCACCGAGTTGTTTGAATTTTTTCAGTCGCTTGGTATTTTTTGCTTCATCGTTCTGATCGTTGGCAGGCCTTTTATTTATACTATTGCTACTTTTGTTGCCCCTGCTGTTGCTATTACTTTCCATGTGAATAAAATCGTCATCATTATCTGCTTTCTCTTTTGATATCATGAAATCGTCATCCGAGCCGTCTTCAAGTTTGAAGATATCCCAGTTCTTTTGCTTTGTCCTTGACGGTGGTACTGGAGGAGGTGAAGGTGGAGGTGTTTTAGGCGGCTGTCAGATATCAAGCAAGCCTTTGGTGAGCTTTCTTACTAAAGGAATACAACAATATGAATACATACCCTCTTTAGTCTGCTCACTAGCTTTTCAACCCAATTGTGCAAACAGTTTTCATTCTTTAGATCCCAATCCTCTGCTGGCAGTAAAACACTCTGCTCCTCAACATCAAACACTTCATTGATGATGACAGGTTTATCAAATATGATATCAGGAGGCGAATAGTAATTGGATGAATCAAACACTACTAGGCCTAAGGATGCGCTGTTAGAGTGATAGTATCATTGTCAATTTTTATTCGACTTACAGCGTATGTCTTTTGTCTTACGGCCCATTTCAATCCTGAAGCGATCGCGTACATAAGGTTCCTCTGTTCCGTAGTTGTAATGAGAGGTCAATTCCTTGGTGACATTGACATGCGGTAGTGCCTTCAGTCTGTTGATTGCACTCACAAGGTATTTGTTGACATCTTGATCGACATGAACCGTCGACATGTGTGTGTGTGTGTATGATTTATTTAAAGACAAAGGATGAGGGGACTGGAAGAGAAAGAGAGGTGGGAGTACAGACTACATGCTTTTTGATCGTGACACTGTTTCAAATAGTGTACTTTGCTCATAGATTGGATTCAAGCACCATGACGGTAAACATGCCCACAAATAGAAACAACACACAGAAAGAGGCCCATGTAATAACACCTCTACTAGCAGGAAAATTGCCGTGCTGCAATGCCCATTGCGCATGAAAATACCTAACGTTACCAAAATAAAGAAACAAAATGCTGGCCATCACAAAGATCAAGCCCAATGCTCTGCCTAGTCTTTTGTGATTTGCCGAGGACACATGATACACCTGTATAATGCCAATCCCCAGCGTAATCAGTGATAGGGATGTTCTAAACCAAGCAAGGTAGGTTCTTTCATTTGCTATATACGACCTACATTTGAGTATGTGTGCCAAATGTGTATATGCTGCTATGCAGTACATACCTAAATGATCTCTGGCTGTATTTCCCTTGTTCTCCAATACAATGGCAAATGAGTATTTAGAGTATAAATCGTCCAAGTACTCAAGCAAGGTCGAGATATAATTGTGGCCCCCCTTGTCTTTATCCTCTTCTTCGACTACTGTTCTATTATCATTCTCAAATGATACATGCTTCTTGTGATCAATCTCGCATGATTGGCTGATGTCATAAATGGTGTTTGTGTCTCTACAATAGTACGATGTAGCATCGCTCAATGATCTATGATGAATGTTGTAGTTGTGACGAGCTGCAATACGAATCATTTGCACAAAATGTAATATGAAAGAGAAAGAGCAAGGTACTGAGTATTCTTCTCCCTTTTTTTTTTGTCTCTTATCTAGCATACAATGATGATGATAATCCCCTTTCTTATGCATCTCCCCTTTTTTTCTAATTTCTGCCTCTTTTGCTTGCAAAAAAAGTGTGAATCCTTGAATGATCGCTTGATCCTTTTGCCGTGGATGGTATTGATGTGAGAAAAAAAAAAAAAAAGGGTTTTGCATGAATTTTTTCCTTGCTCAAAATGCCTCTTTGGATTTATTTTTTCTCATTTGTTTTCTTTTTCTTTTCCTATACCTATAGCAAACCAAAATGACAGAATCCAACCACTTTCATCCTGATATTGAACAAAACACAATGTA
Organism: Mucor velutinosus; assembly: GCF_035048745.1. Classification (NCBI taxonomy): domain Eukaryota; kingdom Fungi; phylum Mucoromycota; class Mucoromycetes; order Mucorales; family Mucoraceae; genus Mucor; species Mucor velutinosus. Next base: position 1,132,512 of record NW_027041908.1, read on the forward strand.
TGAAGAGAGATTAAAGCAAAAGAACATTCGATCCATGCCAGTAGGAAACGAGCGATTAGCTGCTCTTCGAGATTTAGGCGTTACTTTTGATGAAGGACATCATAAAACAACCAAAATTGCAACACCTTCTGGCACTCCAAAGTTACCCACATTTGTAGATGCTAGTCAGATTGAGGTAAGTACCAAGGAGAGGGTGGTCTACGAGAGCAACACATCTTGACATGTTATATACTATACACAGTATTTACTTGAGCAAAAGAAAGCCTCACATCCAAGTCCTTTTTCCGCTTCAATGACTACCAATCGAGAAGAATTTGGTGGCATGATGTTCCGTGAATGGCGTTGATAATGTCATGTACTACAACTACGATTGGCCTTGTTTGTATTTCCCCACCCCACCTTAATTATATCTATTCCTCTTCTTTTTATCCCTCTTCCTCTGTTATGCGCTCTGTAAATATAAACATGTTGATGTAATTTCCTTGTCATTGTTGTTGTGTCGATGCTTTATAATGTGGTACAGTGTGGGGGGATCATATGCTAATTATTTGAAACGAGCATGTCAAGGTCAAAACGTGATTGACAGCATGGTAATTAGTTGGGGCAGGGTCATTGCTACTGTGAGAACAATAATGATGCCATGGATTTCTTCATTGAATTTATTTGTTTTCTACTGATAAAAACGACAAACAAACAACCTGGGCCCCCGTTTTTTTTTATCAAATAGTCGAGGCAAGACATGGCCTTATTAGCATCTCGGTTATCCTGACATATTTTACTTTACTGGCTCTTTTCTAGTAGGTATATTGCCGTATCATGGCAAAGTTAGCCATATTCAACATCTAGTTTCTCCTGCTGTGGGCCATTTCCAAGTGCCAAACTCACGCCAATCAAGTTGCCTAGCCTCCTACGTTACTCTCTGATCATTTTTCTCAAAAAATTTTGGAGCTATAAAATTCTTTCAATTTCCATGAGGTACCCCTCATGATTTTCATCGAAATTTTTACGACAAGAGTTGCATTATCAACCATTCGTACACAACAACAGCACTGAAGATGGTATCGACCTGAGACCATTTGCCGCATCACTTCGCTTCCAACAACTATCGATCCTTCAGCTCTCAAACAAAAACGTTCGTTTCATCATGCAGTCATTGGACACATTAGACGTTGGCCGCCACTTCAACAACAACATCTCCAAAAAGCAATGGACAGCCTTCTATAAAAACGACATGCACTACTCGGCTCGTAATCTGTGGTACCGGATGCTCCATCAGCAATCCCCTAATAAGCTCGCCCTCTTCCAAAGACACTTGCCCAATTTAGAGTCTGATCACTGCGATCTATGCAACGAAGTAGAAGATGCCAAACATCTTCTAATTAGCTGTGCTCACAAGATCGATGTATGGAACTCCACCTTCAATGAGTTCCTCAGCTATCCCAAAAATGCTGACCCTCGCCTCGTCTACAACAACATTATGCTCCTCAAACTAGAACGCTATCTCATATACAGCTACGATATGCAGTTCACTATATATGACTTCTTCGCCACTATTATGCGTATGATTTGGAGAAATCACTTCCAACAGCTCTACAATTATATACCTTTTGATCCCTCTGTAGTATGCCGCCAAATCCGCGCCGAATTGATAAGATTGTCAAATCTTAGGAAACTCTAAATAGCTTATATATGGCACGTCACTTTGTTTACATACACTTGTCCATCCCTTGATGCGTTTAATTTATTTCTAATAAATCAAATATCATCCAAAAAAAAAAAAAAAAAAAAAAATTTTTCATCGAAATTTATACGATCGCATTTTTCACCTTGAAAATAAAGGCTTTTACTATGGTATATATCAAATCAAAATGTTTCTCTCGATCCAAAGCAACTTCTGAAACCATTTTTATGAGGTCTTTATATGCAAAATTTTGACATTTTGGCCAAAAACCTTAATTTATATTCTATTAAATGGCTCGATAAGATCAGTCAAAACGCTTGTTACAGTTAGCATCATTGTAAACGCCTTGAAAAGTACTTCAAGAATGCATTAGGAAGCTTTTTTTTTGTAGTTAATATTTTATTTTATTCAAATATTTTTGAGGGACACATCGCGGAGTGGTGGACCTCGAACAACGAACTGACTCTCTAATAAACGATTATGAGTTGGTCGGAAGCAGTTTGTCAATAAGACAAACTGTCCTGGAAGGAAAGCGCTCAATTGAGGCAGCGGAGAGGGGTGAAGGATTTTGGCTGCCGTGAAGCCAGTAAAGATTCCACATCTGCCAGAAAATGGTAGAAATGACGGCAATATACTTGGATCGATCTTTGATAAAGTGAGGGAGATGCAAATAACGCACTGTGCCATAGATGATTTCAGATGTCAGAGGAAAGTTGGAGTAGTACTGAGACAGGACGGTTTGCCATAGTTGCCATTTGACAGGACAGTCGACAATAAAATGCCTCAATGTATCAATGCCTTGGGCACAAAAGGGACAGATGGGGGTTTCCACAGAGCCAATGGTGCGCAGATAGGTCTTATGTGGGATGCATCGCGACAGTGCCCGATAAAGAACCGTTCTGGCAGCAGGGTGGGCAGGGGAGGACCACAGTGCTTTGACCATGACATTGGTAAACCGATGTTCTGATGGGACCAGCTGTTGTTGCTGTTGGCGATATGTGCTGGGGTGGTACAGCTTCCACTTATCGGTGATGCCCAGAGTACCAAAGAAGTCAAAGTTTGTCCAGTCCAAGCTGGAGTGGGAGGGGAGGTGCAGGATGTGGGGCCAGACACCAGGAACCAGATGAACTGTTTTGAGTACTAGGATTTCTTGGTACAGGGAGGCACAAAGATGCCGGTAGACAGGATATTCAGACGCAACACGGAGACGTAACCGTTGTTGATGGCTATCGAAGAGCAGGAACTTGTTGGCGGGGAACTTGGGGTGACGTTTGAGCCAGTGATCATCGTTAAGCCCAGTGAGGAGTTTGTGCAGAGGCAATCGCATGATGGTCTGGAGTGGAATGACCTCAACCTGGCGAAGGTCAGGGAACTCGAAGTAATCTTACGATGCGAAGATGGAATGCCAAATGGAAAGATCCTTATGTAGCAGAGAGGACTTGCGGCATTCAGCATCGAGGAAAGCCATGTAGGGGAAGTCTGAGGACCCTGGGAGCAGTGACAGATGTGAAACCAAGAAAGGTAGCAGGAAAGACGGATACTTCTGCGGTTCGACGAGATAATTGAGCCAGCGTTTTTGGAGTATAAGCTGTTGGAGAGAAGGGTCGAGAACGGCAAGACCACCCCTAGATTTAGGCAGGAAGATGAGATCCTTGCGTATTAACGGCCGCTTCTTTTTCCAGACAAACTGGTAGACACACGATTTGACCTTCTCTAAGAACCTTTTGGTCGGCCTGAGCATTCGAAGGCTGTACCATATTTTGGATAGAATCAGACTGTTGACAATGGTAACGCGACCCATGATAGACAATTGGCGTTGAGTGTAGATGGCACATTGAGTTTGAACAGAGTTGAGCAGCATTTCTTCCGTTTGGGCCCGTTGCGCTTGGTTGTATGCAAAATACAGACCCAAGTACCGAAAAGCCGCAGTGGAGCCTTGGTGGTGGTAGGTGTGAACGTTGATTTCTTCGAAGGCCCTCACCCATGCCAGCGACCGACGACCAGACAGCGAAAAGGCCTCCGATTTGTCTTCGTTGAACTTGGCATTGGACACGGCGGCATAGTTGGCCATATGTTGCTGGAGACGATACAGATCTAATTCATCGCGAAGGAGGACACAGACATCATCCGCGTACGCAAGGCATTTGATCGCCGGCGACACACGAGGAGCCACCTCGGCAGATGTACCATTACTCACACGGAAGCCATGGAAGTAGGGATCCTGCAATATGGAAAAAAGGAATGGTTCAAGGGCCACATCAAAGAGCAGCGGTGACAGGGGATCACCCTGACGGATACCCCGTTCCTGTTTGACAGCGGGATTGAAGTACCCATTGATGTTGATGTACATATCATTGCCAAAGAACAAGAGTCTGACGCAGGACACGAAACTGGCTGGGAACCCAAGCCGGAGAAGAACAGCACACAGATAGTCAGCATTCACTCGATCGTAGGCTTTCTCTTGGTCCAACAGGATACCAGCACCAGTGTGGTTGAAGGCGCGAGCCTCTTCCAGGACCATCGATAAAGCCATGCCATTGTCACAGATGAAGCGTTGTTGAAGGAACCCAGATTGAAACGGATTGATAATACGACCAAGGATAGGAGCCATGCGGTGGGCAAGAAGTCTGGTAAAGACTTTGCCATCACATCCTAAAAGACAGATTGGGCGCCAATTTTTAAGGAGTGCAAGCAATCCTTTCTTTGGTAAAAGACGAATACGCAGATCATGCCAGGAGGAAGGAAAGATACCATTGAGAGCATCATTGTATACCTGCAATACAAGTTTTTCCAAACGGGCCATACTGAATAAAAGCGACAGAAAAGGATATGCCAGGCCATCACTACCAGGAGCGGTTGCCTTCATTGAGCGATTCGCTTGTTGCAGTAGCTCATCCATTGTAATATTATCTGTCAAGGATTGCTGTTCATCGGCGGTCAAAACTTTCTCAAAGGTTATTGAGTTTAAGTAGGCTTCAATGTGTTCAGGCGCCACAGGGTCAGCTTTGTATAAGTCTGCATAGTATTGCCATGCGAACGATTTCATGTCTTCAATTTGGCCTGAGATCCAGGGCCGCCATCCAGGAGAGCTGTTACCAGCCTGAGCAGCACCATCATGCGTGTCAGCAATGCATTAGGAAGCGTAGGGTGATCATCACAGTTTATATAGTCGAATATTATAAAATAGATTAAAGAGGTCGAAGAAAGGCAAAATCCGTCCAATCTTGAATAGAAAAAAATAAACTGATTTTCAATCGATTTTAGCGGGCGGCATTGCTGCTGGCTGACCTAAATGCCTTTCTGTTGATGGCAGTGATAATTGCGATGTTGATTAAATGGAGACCATGGAGTTGAAAGGACAATTGATTAGCTCAAATACTCTTTTTTGAATGAGTTTTACCTCATGAAGGCGTCTTTTGCAATGACAATATCACAAAAAGGTCGTTGTAGATCTTACACAAGCCCTGTATTTACTTACGACTCGCTTTATGTCGCCATCTTATTTAGAGCATCAGAAAATGGCGATCGTGATGTGCAAATGCTGCATAAAATTTGAATTGGCTAGTTTCAAATTATATACGCAAAACTAACAAGTGTATATGATAAGCTACTGCATGGTATATTTGGCGTCCCATTCAGCCTGTAGAAGCTTTTGGCTGGGGTCCATGCTATGAGTACTTGCTGTTAAATCATAACACACTTGTAATGCAAGAGAAGCATGCTAGTTGTTGCTTTAGATTTCCTGATTGGCACTATTCAGTTGAATCTGCTATTTGCCTACCATAAATTTGCATATACCTGATGCTGATTTAGATTGATAATGTTGGGCATTCGACTGATTTACATCGTAGGATGAAATAAGAAAAGTACTTGAATCAAATACCACAGAATACCTGAGTCTATTCAAGCTCTCGAGTGCTAATACATCCAATCCGAATTATTGATTTCCATAGCAGTAAACTTATACCCTTTGCATCTCATATCGACATTTATAATTTCCTGGGCAAGTACAAGATTTTATTGATATAAAATAAGCAATGTTTAATGTGTACTCATATCAGGCACACGCATTTAATGTGTATTGTATAGTTTTTCATTTTATTTATTGTAAAAAATAATGGTCTCTCTTGGTTGCTTTTACAAAAAGCTTACAGGTTGAACCACGAGAAGGTGGAGACCAATCTCAACCCAAAAATTGAAAGTAGGCATGGGGGAAGGGAAACACATGACAACACAGAAGACTTATTACAGAAGACTTATTACAGAAGACTTACTACAGAAGACTTATTACAGAAGACTTACTACAGAAAACTTATTACAGAAGACTTACTACAGAAGACTCATTCCAGAAGACTTACTAGAGAAACCCTCACACCAAAGACACGAAACTCTCAAAAGACAAAGTACCAAAGACTTGAAAACCTCAGAGTGTGCCCTTAAAAAATCCCCCATGCGAAAGAATACGACCAAATAAATATAAATATCTATATACTAGGACCAGAGAGAGCCAGAGAGAGCCAGAGAGAACCAGAGAGAACCAAAAGTATCCAAAGAGAACCAAAAGTATCCAAAGAGAACCAGAGAGAACCAGAGAGAACCAGAGAGAACCAAAAGTATCCAAAGAGAACCAAAAGTATCCAAAGAAAGCCATCAAGTAGAATAGAACCAGTCTTGAAATACCATAAGCCTTGTATTGTGAACCACCCTGATTCAGAGCATGTTACCATCCGTTATGTGCAGACAAGACAAATATACTTACATGATCACCAGTCTTCTAGTAGCGTCTATTGTTTTTGAGAGAAAAAAAAAAAAAAAGATGAAGAAAAAGATAAAGAAAGGACGTGAGATAAAGAGAGAAATCTTCTACCTTTTATACCTTGATTACAGTAGCAACAATTTAAGGAGACACGCAAAAAACACTTCAAACGCAATTCTGAACGCTACTGGCATCCAGAGACAATGCAACTAATACCATTGGAATCGCCTTCAACTGCCCTACAATATGATATGCATTATTACTACTGTATACACACAAGATATGATATAAACTCATATGGTTTATTTCGTTTATTGATTAAACACAGTCAGCTTGTTTACATTTACATCTTGTATTCGGTTGATAACGGAAAGTGAACAATTTGATTCGCTTTGGATTTGAAAAGTTCGAGCAAAATGTAAACAATAACGGGTTCTTTATCAGTATAGTTTTGCAGTGATTGCAGTATATAAATTACATGTATTCACTATTTTATATGTACAAGCAGAGCTGTCAAAGTTCTGGTGCTACTGTCACCAACAGGATATGCTCTTACTTCTTTGAAAAGAATGTAGGCAAGTTGCACGGAAAACAAACAAACAAAAAGTCATCGTTCAATTAGAGTGAGCATATTGGTAGTAGTGCAAGCAAACCCATTTGAAGCTATATTTTACAATGTGTATCCAAGTAAAAGGCAATCTTGATCCGCTGCTTTTGGGCCTGTAGAACACTTGGGTGACATGACGCCGCCTCAAAATACAGTATTTGCATGATTTTTAAAAAAGTGTGTATGTATAAACCAGTTGTCTGTCTTCGTTAGTGCTCAGTAGAAACCTCACATGTATTTCATAATTAGTATTGCCATCTATTTGCTAAAAATTCCTAGTAACAGGAGATGTGATGGCCCTTACACTTTAATAAAATGGACATTTGGCATTAGGTTCCCAAGCGTATATGGTATTATAGCATTGCCTTAGTGGCTGCTATAGTATAGCCTAGTAGTGGTATCTCAATGTACAGTACATCAAACCTCAAGTGCCATTTGCAATTTTGAATAGCAAGAAAGTTTGCGTTTCATATTAGGCCATTTATTTGAATATGTAATAAACAATGATTAATCCGAGTGTCAGAAACAAAATGTGCTTCAGAATCAGGCAAAAGTAGAGAGAATAAGCTACTATAATACTTTTTTTCAAATTGCAATCCTCTTTATATTAGCTTCAAGATCGTAGATTACATTGATATCAGAAGCACTCAAAATCAATTGAATTCTCGCTTAACGTCTATTCCAGATTGGACAGATTTTGATCCAAAAACGACTTGATTCATCTATTTTGCAGAATTGGACTATATTAGATGCGATGATCATCTTATACTTTCTAATGCATTTCTGGAGTGCTTTTCAAGGCGCATCGAATGATGGTGCTTATGGCAGATGTTTATAATAAACGCATCGAGCAATATCAAAAAATATGAAATGAGGTTTCTAGCAAAAATGTCAAAAACTTACATATAAAAGATACACAAACGACGTTTCAAGGGTTGCTTTGGATCGATAGCAACATTTTGATGTAATACATACCATAGTAAAAGTCATCATCTTCAAGGTAAAAAAAAAAAAATGCGATTGTTTGATTTTCGATGAAAACCATGAGGGATACCTCATGCTTTTTGGTCCCCAAAAAGTTGAGCAAGGGTGGCAGGAAGTTAGTGCTAGATGAAAGCAATGGTTTGATACTATTCTGACGGCCTAAAACGGCCTTTAACACAAGAAATCACGGCTCAAATGCATCTAAAATACGCTGTGTTTTGCGCACAATCGAGTAATAAAGGGTAATGCGTGTATCAGATCGTTGAAGGCCACTTCCATCCAAAGTAAAATGGAGTCAAGCGAGCCATGTAATCATTGTCTGACATATCAATATGCTCGCCGTCTCCATCCGTCCATGGTAACCAGGATTTTGTTGAAATGAAATATATGACAACGAAATATACAAAGATACAGCCATTTAGCCAGGTCATCCTTGGCTGTAGCATCATTCAGCGTACCAGAACAAGCCCAGCCAACATAGACGCAAAGACTCATGTTTGACATGAGGCAAAACTACAGCGTGCATAGTCCCCAACACCTACATATGCGAGCTTAGGCTTTGATGTACTTATATCTGCATGGCAAGATAAGCTGCCTCCTTCGGATCCAAAGAGCTTATCAAAAGCAACTCTCTTTTGGACATTGATAATGCCAGGAATGTAGACAAAACCGTGTTTCTCATTTGTAAGCACTAGCTCTATTTAAGAAATTCTGCGAGTACCAATACTTAAAATTGTCTAATATACTCATTCGAATCAAGCATGTGTGCTTGTCGATTTGGCTCTCGTGATTATAGTATAGCTCTAAAAAGGCAGAATGTTTGCCAACTGCACATGATTTCAACCCAAAAGATGGGTTACTAAAGGGATAGTGTGAAACTAATACACTTTGATAGGCTTTTTCATGATGATGAAAGAGGACATGGCATTATATAAGAGTGAAACAGTGGGCGGTATCTATGCTGCTGCATTTCACGTATGTCTGGCGAGAAGGTACCAGACAAAGCTAGGTGAGCTGATAGCTCAATATATATCATTCGACATTTAATAACTAGCCAGCTTAATCGCCAATAGTCAGTATAGTATACATTGGTAAGTCTAAACAGAGCATACTGATTTGCATAAATCCAACCTAATTGATATCGGGAATGCTTGTCATTGGGCTATAACTTGATATCTTCACCTCACCTCAAATGATATTTGTAAATTGTCATGATTGACTATATATAGATGGTTTTTCATACAGCAAAAATATGATCTACAACACATTTATAGACATATAAACCGCATTCATTAATAGAAATACTGCCTGGCAAACAGGAGGCATCCATTAGTGATCGACATGCAAACGCTTAAAAACACAGTTGTGCAAGGAAAAATATAGTAAAATAGAAGAGTATTCCATATACTGTACACATTCATGTAGTATCAAGCAGAATGAAACTCAATGTTTGAACATGAATCAAACCCCCATTATTATACAGCCATCTGTGCCCCCCCCCCACGGCACACCAGTACAGTATACACTGTTTTGGCATAAAGATCTCATGTCTTTCTGATTAGATCAGCTCAACAGCTGGTTTCAATTAACGAGATACAATATAGAAAGCATAACCACCACATACACAAGCCAAATGATATCATATATGTACGGGTAATAATTTAATCGTGAATCCTTAGGTGCTTCACTATAATTTAGGCAAATTCTTCGTTCGGGGTCGTAGGTAGAGAACAGAAAGTGTGCAATATGGAATAACCTAATTGATCCTCAGAATGATAATGAAACTGTTGTACCATATATTGGCTTTTAAAATAGAATTCGAACATAATGGTGAAATTCTTTCAAGAACGGGGGTTCACCTGAATTTGATATAACTCTGGTTACTTTTCTTCTTCTTGCTCTCTTACACCTTTCTTTCTTGTAAATAGCATTTTCCCTAAATGCAAGTGTGGCAATCAGTATCTAAACTGGACGGCAACATGGATGCAACAACACCAACATCGGCTTCTATCATCCACAATCGAAGAAGTTCACTCGCCATCTCAGCCTTATTGAACGATGTCTCTATTGAACCAATGCAGCACCCGTTAGCACCCAATACAGCCACGCAATTACCATGGCACCATGGTGTTAAATGCAGGCTGCCAAACAGTCTCCCCATGCCACCCCCCTCCCCCATGGACTACTCTCCCATTTCAAGTGGATCATCATCGCCCAGCGGCTCATTGGATAGCTTCAGTAGACAGCCATCTATCACAGAGCCTCCAGATCTCTGGAGTCATTCCAGGACTGGTATGCACCAAACAAACAATGGCATCATTGTCTCCTCATTAGCGAAAGCTAAAAGAAAGCGCATTTTGCCTCATCAATACAAGAGACTGATGGAAATATTTGAGAAAACCGATACCCCAAGCTCAGAAATCAGAAGTCAATTAGCTAATGAACTAGACATGACGAAACGAGAAGTTCAGGTAAATTACTTTACGATGATTGAGATTTGAGACAACATATATTAATACATTTTAAAGGTTTGGTTTCAAAACAGACGTGCTAAAATAAGCAGAAGCAGAGTAAATTCATTATCTACAACATCGCAGCAAGAGCATCACCAGCATCAACAAACAGTTCGACATCACAGCTTGACCCTGTCGTCTACAAACGCATCTACTCATAGTGCGTCACCGCGCAGACGTGCCTCTGAATACTCACATCCATACTCAAAACACATTGCACCGAAAAAATCAATGTCGACTGAACCTAATTATAATCATATTAACTCTAACACTAATCCTAATCATAATGATAACAGCACTAATCCACCAGAACAGCATGCTTCGACCTTGGTTCTCGAAGCACCATACCATCCCCCTCAGTCGCCCACCATCACATCAGCCATTGATATATTAGCTTCAGCTGCTGAAATGATGCGGTCGTAACTATTATATGAAATAAACGACAAGTATTTTACGCTCCATAACTCTTGTTCTTGTTGGTAATCGGAACGGGTATCTAAATTTAAGGTTCTTGTGTATAACACATACACATGGCGATGTTTGTGTAATACAGAATATCAAATGGCATAGCATCATTTCATATAAAGCAAAGGAATATTCCACGGATGGGTATAATTGCAGATATCCACAGTAATACTTGATGGATCATCGCAAAAGTTATTAAACTCACCCGCAAGTGACATGAATGCAAGTTAGGCTGAAACATGGATGCTACTATCTATTGTTTAACAAACACGCTGATCTTTGATGTTGCATGCTGTTCATGATAATGACCACCACCAAAAGGTATTTTTACATGGAAGCAGTTTCAGTTTTTTTTTTTGAATTAACGAATTGAATATGGAGTAAAATTGAAAGATCGTATTCTTGATCAGGGCATATTGTAAAAAAGGGGTGAGACACATCTGTTTTGGAGGGAAATCACCAGGAAAAATAGCTCACATCCCTAGCCTAATTGACATTTAGACACATGATATTCTGGGACATTTGGAGCATGTCTTATAGCAGTAAATCTGAAATTCAGCCAATCATAGCTACATTTGCATTGTAGTACAGTTGTCTCCAGAGAATGGCTCTCTCTGGACAGCAAATGCTTGCAATGCCTCCACTGTTGATAGCCTTAATATTGACCACAAAAGAACTGCTTAGTATACAATCTCTTTTGAGCGAGGTACCATGCAATTTGTACCGAACGAGGGATGAAATGAGTATGAAACATGAAACCTACTTTTGATTAGCCATCCAATGAATTATTTTTAAAGTTTTTATTACTTTTCGAACATCATCAGTTTTTTTTTTTTTTTTTTTTTTTTTTTTTTTTTTTTTTTTTTTTTTTTTTTTTGTTCAGGGAATACAGGTCTGAAACCTGAGGTAAATATATACACACTCTAGTCTATGATATGCTCTAGTCTTGATCTTTAATGGTATTGAATCTTCTAAATCGACAGGTATCGACATCATTCCGTCTCACTTCTTGGAGCCAAGTTCTGCATATGGTACGCCATGATGGCACCTAGCCATGTCAAATCGGTTAAAAGGAGTGTTTAGCTGAAATATACCAATTAATCAAAAGCACGTTAGGGCTATTTTGCGGAGAGAAAGGAGGAAGCAGGTACCCAAGTCTTCATCGATCTAGAAGACCCTAAACTGACAGAATCTGCATGTCTCCACTTCAACTCAAATTAGGGGTAGATGGTGATCAGTCGCACAAAATGCCGGTAAATTGACACATATAATAGAAGAGAGACTGACTTTATTCATAGTAGCATGGTACTGTACTCGATGACAATAATAGTAATTCTTAAAAATAACATAACGTAACAGACAGACTCATTTAGATGGTGTTATTGTCGGCACTGACGTTGTGCTTGGCAATATCGTCCTTTGAATGGATTTTAGCGGGTGGGTGGGATGAGCTGCTGCTGTTGTTGCTATTAGGCCATGGTTGCTCTTGGCCTGCTCGAGGGCCACTTGAGTAGAACAACTTTGGCTGATAGGCGATATCCTCACTCAACACTTGGGAATTCTGAAATTTCTTAATCAATGCCTGTTTACCTTGAATATTTGCATAGGATAAATCACATTTCTTGTCAGATTTGAATAGCTTCCTAGAGAAGAAGAGAAAAGATGTATTAGTCTGTTTGTCTATGCTTACAACTTTTATATACTCAATTCTAGTATTGGAAAAACACTTTGCCATTTCTTTCCTACACGATCGTGTGCAAACTCAATAACATCCCTATGATGAAAAGGTAAGTACTCTATCCTTAAGAACCCCCCCCCCCCCTTGGGCAGCAACTTACTTGGGATCAATGAAATTGATAAAAGCATATCCGACATTGCATTTGTTTTGAAAGTCAATACGCAAGTACAAAAAGTCGTATTTTCTTTCATGTGTCGTATTGACGTAATCAATCAACATTTGCTACACGATAAAAAGCCTGTTGTGAGCACTCTTTAAACCTAAATCATCTTGATATGCACGTACCTGAGTGTATTTGTTGGGAATGTTTCTAATCATAAAAGTAGTGCGTGTATCCTGTCCTGATCCAATTCTATCGAGATCTACAGAATTACTGGTAGCTTTTTTAGTGCTTGGTGGAGGTCGTTTTCTACGTGAGTTGTTACGAGATGAAGGTGTTGGCACTTTCTTCTCTAATTTTTTCTGTTGAGCAACTTTCTCAACAGAACGAGTAGATGAAGGCGATGGTATGGGGTTGGAGAGAGATGAATCAGGCGTGGTGCTGGTATTTGTAAAAAGAGGAGTGCTTTGAACAGCAGCTGCGTAGCTTACATTTTCATCTTGCTTACCAAGACAAGTGCCACATGCTGTATTGCTGGATGAAGAAGGTGAAGTCTCAATAACAGCAGCGGTGATCTTTGGATGAGCAGTGTCTTTATGTTGTAATGCCACAGGAGATGGTGGTAGGCTGGACACAGGATGGTACTGGGGTGCCGAATAAGGGTCCACAGCAAAATAAGACTCACCTTCAGCCACAGGGCTTGGTAAGGGGGTGGCGACCATGATCTTTTGTGCAGCAGTTAGCGGCGGTGGAGGAGGAGCGGCAGCATGGCTTATGGGCTTGTTGAAGTCAATGCTCAACGCGGGAGGACAAACCTTACCACAGGCAGTGATGCCTTGATAGGCACATGCTATTTCGTCATCGTATGTAGCACTGTAAACCATGATCTGTGCACCCTATTCGTGTTGTACATACAAATGTCAGTGACACGAACAAAAACATACTGACATGCGGATCTGCATCCCTTGGCTAACTTACCTCGATGAATGAGCAGTTCAAATTGGCCCTCAATGCCTCACCATGTCGTTCATCGTGGTATTCCAAATTGAGGAGAATACAAGAACGAGAGATGCGAGCTTCAGAGATGGAATAAATGGAGCCAAAGCGTAAAATATGCTTCTATGTGTATGCGTAAACATTTAGCATGTCTGTGTGATCTGCCAAATATTTGCATTGTACTATTGCTTACCATGTAATCGTAATCAAGTAAGTCTACACTACTATTAATGCTGCTAAAAACCACAAACATCTTCTCAGCGCTGTTAGAGTCAGTGCTGTTGTTGATGAAGGCAGGCTTGACGAAATAGACCTTGTAATAGGCACTCAACTTGTGCTTCAAGTCGTCGTAGCTGTGTTTGGCGTCCAAGATGTTGAAAAAAGAAATCACAGTTGCATTGTTAGTGCCTACATTGCAATGAACGGCCTTGACATCACCGTGGACCTTGTTTGTAGGTAGGGATTGATTAGCTCACTTGCACGCAGTAAAGAAAAAAAAAAAAAAAAAAAAAAAGTTCGTAGAAACTTACTCTTTCCAGTTCATGCTTCAAGTGCATCGTCTTACTATAAGCAATCTTGTTCTTTGGCTCAAAAGCAATGTGTCTGTAGGCGCGATCTAGTATTTTGAAGTGGAGAATTGTTAAAGCCAGTAACAGTGGAATATGATTGTAATAGATCAAGTTTCAAATGAAATGATCGTGTACCTGAAGTGTGATCCTGAAGACTAAGCGACTTTTCAAAAAGACTTGGTAATTGCCATGGTTTACAGATAACATTACTGTTATTGTCGTAGTTTGCGGGAGGCAGTGGAAGCTTTGAATAGTGTAAGAAGGACATTCTTTAGTTTGAATTCAAGCAAATGAATCGCAAATCAAACGAGAATAAAGTTGAAGAATTAGGAATGTAGATTTGGATGAAACAACAAGAGGAAAACTGCGGTTAGCACAGCTATACTCTTTTGACCAAATGGATTTGCTTAAGAAAGAGAAAGAGAAGAAGGAGAGAAGAAAGAACAACAAAAAATCAGTGTCAATTATACTGAAAAACGCCTTGTTGTTTTCGGGTGATGTCTACATTTATTCACGTGCCAATTGGTTGACTTTTATGCTGATTATGCGCGTCTTTGATCTTGTTGCTGTTGTAACCAAAGGTCGAATGATGATATACTGCCTCCTCCTGTTCTTGCGGACGATGAGAAAAAATTGCTTCTGCCTATGGTTTGCAAGGAGGATGGGTGTTCCGCAGCAGCAGCGGTAGGATAGTGGAATGGCTGTTTGTTCCATGATGATGATTCCGAGATCATGGCCATATCTGCGAGAGGCAATCTCCTTGTAAAGACTTCGTTCGCTGCGCTGGTGGTCGAGTTCCAGGGCGTGGCATTGCTGCTGACGGGTGATTCGAATGAACTGCTTGTGGTTCCAGCCTCATAGCCGCTGGATCCACCTGCTGACGCTAATTGGCTCTTTTGGACAGTGTCTATGACCTTCATGTGGATGGCGTACAAATCTTTGACCAAAAAGTACATTTTATCAGACATGGCCCAGTACACTTTCATGCCCTATATAGATGGATAAACAAACAAACAATTAATTAACGATAAAAGATTCTCTCTGTCTCGTACCTCGAAAAACTTGTAGTACTCTTGCAGCGCTGTATCGCATCTCTTGCACTCTTCGGGATCCACACTAAAGCTGTTATTGACCATCACCGTGGCTGTTGTATAAGCAAAATAGATGGTGGAAGGCGGTATAATGTCAAAATGAGACAGCAGGTCCTTGAGCATGATGGTGACATTGTCAGCCGCAGCCAGACACTTTTCTTTACTTTGATGGACTTTATCCTGCATGGCCTGTGTCACTTGGCCCAATTTCGGCATATCCGCTAAAATCAGTGAAGGTCGATTGAGCAATACGATCAAAGTGTTGTGCAGCATGTGGGCCAGCACAAACTGTCCAGAATGAAATGTGTGCACTTGACGGAAATAGTCGAGATTAGCGGGCGAGTTCTTGAGTTGGTGAGGTAAGCGTGTCTCCCAGCTGTCCAGGGCGCGATTCAGCTCATCAAATTCAACATTGTTCTCCAAGCAGATCAGGTCCTTGAACCGTCTGTTGACAAAGCGTGCTATTCTACCCAGTAACACGTACAGCTCGTTGGTGCGTGATTCCAGCCCCACTTGACTAAACAGATGCGCGTCGCTTTTTAGTGTTGAGAGAGGAATTGGTGTCATTTGCACGCCAGTAACAATGCCCATGGGGTCACGGTGCACATTGTAGCGTACCAATTTAGTGCCATCCAAATTCTGCTGGTAGAATTCACCAGTGGATTCTAGGTTCAGCGAGCTGTTGTAAATGGGTAGCAGCACATCACTGTCCAAATAATCCATCATCTGCGGCTTGCCTGTCATGGAACTGCTCAGCTTGTCCTGTAGAAATGTATCCCAATAGAGCTTGCGCCTGTTTTCATACCAGAACCACCTTTCCACCGGCAGGATGCAGCCTGGACTCTCTTCGAACATCAGCTCCTTCTCCAAATTCATTTCAAACGCCATACGGATCGCCATGCCAGAATACATCCAACATCGCATACTACGCGCACATCCAAACTCATGCAAATTCAGTATCAATAGACCTTGGACATGCTCCATGGACGGTGCTTCTATCACTTGATTCAGCATGGATCTTGCTATCTCTGCAAACTTTTCTCCCGCCATCCACAGTGGCTGCTGCGCTATATCAGGCCGCTTTGAGAATCTACAAGATACGTTGGTTATCCAGCATGGCAAATGCTGCAAGTTTGATTCGTTTTTTTTTTTTACCTTGCTGCTACGGATAAGATGGCATACAATAGAAATGTGTTGCATGTTTTGTTGAGTATGTTTGCCTTGAATCCCTTGACATCAGCGATAGGTGATAATGTCTCAAAATGCATGAAATAGATGTCCACCAAGTGTTGAACGACATCCATTGCTGGCCATTCACACTTGGCATCAGGCGTTGGTTTCGGCAATGCCAATGCAGGTTGAGTAAGTGTGGTGGTATTGGTGGTATAGGTAGACTGTAATGATGGCGACTCTGCTGTTGTGCGTGCGGATGAGGCGGGACGTGGCAATGCTGACTTGTTTATCGGCTCCTCTACCATGGGTAAGGATGAAGGTGAAGCTTCTAGGACAGAGCTGCCTGTTGTAATCAGCTCTTCCATCTTTCGTAATCTCTGTTCGAGTAAATCAATGTGTCCTTGTCTGGGTCCTCTCTTCTTGACGACGTCAGTGTATGTACATTCTTGATGAAAACGTTCGCATTTGCCACATGTAGGCTTGACTCCATCACACTTGATCTTGTAATAGTTGGCACCTTGTTAAATCTATACGTCCCATTCGCAAAAAAAAAAAAAAAAAAAAAAAAAAAGACCTGCGTACAACGAACCTTTTTGCGTCGACACACATTGCAAGCCAATGCTAATCTTTTGCGTTTAACGGATCCTTCTTGCTGTTGTTGATATTCGGGTGAATCTGACATGTAAGAGAGAGAGAGGAATTTACCGAATAAAAAAAGAAGGGCATATCCCAATGTGCACACTATAAACTACGTCTCTATTGTGTGTGTATTAGTAAGGCGCGCGCACGCAACAATGTACACACACCAGAGGGAGATTAAACTATTGTGGTGCATTTTCCATTTGGTCAAACAAATCAGTTATTTAATTGCTTTACTCCTTTTATATTTCTTTATTTCTTTTTTTCTCGAAGAAAGCAACTGGAAACTGTATGCTAGTGATAGTAGCGTTGAATCAGTACTAGTTCCTGTATCATACATCACTTACATTCTCCATTTTCTGAACCTTTTTTTCTCCTCCCTTCCTCATCTCGAGTCTCGTCTCTATAACAACAGCAGTTACTATAGCAGCAGCACAAGCAAAGCATGTCCAACGCACTCTTGCTACGTCTCTTTACATCCGAATTCTTCAACTCGTGGATTGCAGTGTCGTACCTGTTTAGATACTCTGATAATGTAGGCATCCAGCACTATCTCTGCAATGAATTAAAGGGCTTTCCGATATCAGAAATTGAGTTCTTTTTACCGCAATTAATGTAAGTCATTTCAAATCAAGTCTTTCATATAGAGTACTCACCTGTATTGGATAGCCATCTCTTAATTACAAGACCTTCGGAATCAGTGGCGCTGGAATGTTTCCTGATTGAAATGTGTGAAAAGTCAACCCACATTGCACTCATGGTAATGTGTATTTGAAGAGAGGGAGGGAGTATCGCAACAGGCTCTAATTTGATTTAGTCTCTATGGTATCTACAAGCTTACCTCGCTGATCTGTCAACGCATCCTGCTAGTCCATCGTTCAACCTATGCAAGCGTCTATTGAACAGATCTCAAGCCATTGTGTTCTCTGAAGACAGCGACGATGACGACGATGATGAAGAGGCTGATCCCTCCAGATACAACACTGAAAAAGTGCATGAACATGCCTTACCGGCTCTTGTAGGCATGGGTGCCATGTTGCTCGGTATAGGACAACCTCTTATGACTAAACCAGCAGGTAGAATTGCAATTGCTCAGGGGCGCAGAAACAGGACATTCAGTACTACATCTTCCTCCAACACGACTGCATTGACACGAAGAAACACTACCGAGGACTCCTCCTCTTCTGCCACGTCTTCCTTATCTGCTACTGCTGCCAATAGCAAAGATCAACTCAAAGTGCCACTGCCATCATCAACGCATTCCAGCTACATCTCCACCTCGCAACCAGATCTTCCACTGCCCCACCACAGCAAAAAGAAGTTCAACCCATTCACAAGCTCTCCATCGTTGGAAGATCTGCACCGTGGCAAGGCATTTTCTGTGGGCCGGTACATCAAGAACGCACACCATAAATTAAACCGAAAAATGATGATGAGCGAGGAGAGGAAATCCACATCTTCATCCACCTCTTTGTCGGTATTCGATCCCGCCCTGACTGCACTCGGACAATCTTCAGTGCCAACCAATACAGCACCCTTATCGCCCGCTTTGTCGCAATGCTCGGCGGACATGGATATGGTAGTTACTTTGGACGAACAAGATTCGGATCAGGAACAGCAGAAACAACAACAAAAGGAGGAGCAACGAAAGCAAAAGCGCAAAAGCCGTCAATCCCTGTTACGTAGCAACTACTTTAGATCAGAGATGCAGTTTGTATTGGCTCTGGTGGACATTGCGACTCGATTAGTGATGGTGCCCAAGGAAGCCCGTATGAGTGCACTGCATGCTGAACTGACGCTACTGAACCACAACCTACCAGCAGAGATTTGTCTGCCATTATGGTGCCCTGCTACAGCGGAAAAGCCTCACCATCATCGCGTCGTTCGTATCAGTCCATCCGACGCCGTTGTACTCAACTCTGCTGAACGTGCTCCCTACTTGCTGATGATTGAAGTCTTGGATGATGAGATGAACTTTGAAAACGACGATTACAATTCTGCACTGTATCGCGCAGCGCGACGTAAGCATGCCAATCGCCAATCCATCATGAGTACATCCTCCTCCACAACGACGACGAGCAGTGTTTCCATGGCAACCCAGAACGAAGACGATAAAAGATCCATCACATCGACCACTGCACCTGTCAAAGTGACAGTACTCAATACAAATGACAGTAGTAGCCGACGCAACTCTAGATCAGCTGATGACTATGCTGAGCGTATGCGTACAGCAGCTGTCATGCTGGCCCAGTTACAACCACCCAACGCAACTGCACCTTACAAGCAGAATACAGAGCAGATCAGGCAACGTATTATCAAGGAAATGATTGCTTTGGAGGAGCAACGTATGCAAAAGATGAAGACGGAAGGTGTCAGCAGTGGTGTCGGCGGAGGAGGCGGTGAAGGTGCTGGTGGAGACATGTTGGAAGATGAACAACGTATTGCTTGGGTAGTCAACAAGGAGGATCCAAGTGCTGCTGTGCTATCAGAGGATTGGGAGACAAAGAAGGCTCGTTTGCGTCAAGCCTCGCCCTACGGCCATTTGCCAAATTGGAGACTCATGTCCGTCATTGTAAAGCAAGGTGCTGATCTTCGCCAAGAGCAATTTGCCATCCAGTTGATTAGAGAAATGCAACGTATTTGGGAGGACACCAGTGTGGATGTGTGGGTAAAATAGTAAGTAGCCAGGCGGATTAGGAAAAAAGGTTAATGTGTATGTACTAATGAAAGCCGCGCCTAGTTTCCGAGTGTTGGTTACATCAGATTCGTCTGGATTGATTGAAACACTCAGAAACACAATCTCGATCCATTCGATCAAGAAAGATGCCTATACAAGAGGATGGAATGAACAGGGAGCAGTGTTTACTTTGTACGATTATTTTGAAAAGGTAAGATAAGTGGGTTTGAATAACGCATACGGACAAAATGGCTTACAATACAACATAGCTTTGGGGTCCTCCTGATTCAGATGATTTTATAAAGGCGCAGGACGCTTTCATGCGTAGTTTGGCAGGCTACTCTGTTGCTTGTTACGTGTTGCAGATCAAAGATAGACACAATGGCAATCTACTGATTGATGAAGCTGGTCATTTGATTCACATTGATTTTGGTTTTATGCTCTCCAATTCACCTGGTTCTGTCGGCTTTGAAATGGCACCCTTCAAACTACCACAAGAATACATTGACATCTTGGGCGGTGTACATGGAGAAAAGTTTGCTGAATACAAGGCCTTAATGAAGGCAGCGTTTTTGGCCGTACGCAAACACAGTGAAAACATTTTGTTGTTGACTGAAATGATGAGCAAGGATTCCAAGTTGCCTTGCTTCCAGAATGGTGATATGACTGTGCCTCAGTTACGGGACCGATTCCAGTTGCAATTAACAGAGCCTCAGGCAGAAGAGTTTGTGGACAAGTTGATTATGAGTAGCTGCTGTAACGTGTTTACACGACTGTATGATACGTTCCAGTACTATTCTCAAGTAAGTGCATAGCTGGCCTCTATGAATGACTTGCGTATTCACTAGAATTTGATACGTTTATAGGGAATTTTGTAGATTTTTTTGCTGCTTGTTATACGTTTGTTTAATTTATTACTGCAATACCCTTTCTCTTTTCAATAATATAATCATCCTTCCATTCCTCGCTATAAGTTATGTTTAATAGACATATACTAGACTTCCATTCAACATTCAATTGCCTTGTAAGAAAGAGCCACATTTGTTATGCATAATTGAAAAATGTCAATTGTGGGCTTTCTATCTATATAGCTTTTATACAATATCAGTAGGCAAAAAAAAAAAGCTTTTATTTACTACGGTCTAATAATGGATTGATTCACCGTGGTTTTATGCACCGATGTGTTGCTAACACTGAAAAGCCGTCTTTATTACTCTATCAATAGACTCCCAAAAATTGGTTATAACATAAATATATTTGTAAATTTTATTACTGAAAACCATCTTCATTTTATAGCATTGATCTTTATCATTCCGCTCAGTACATTCAAGCTCTCCGCCAATCAAATCGCTCTAAATCGCTTGAAAACTCCGCTGACCTAAAAAAAAATTTGCGAGGGTTTCCCCCTGTTTTGATGTGAGGCAAAATTTTAAGCGCCGCTATAATAGCAGTATAGCCGCTGCTATCATCAAACTTCCCCCAAGTACTAGAGCATGCCTTACTTACACCACCTAGCTTTAGATTCTGGCGTTGAGACTCTCAATCATCACTAAAGTAAGTAGCGATAACCAAGTGGAGGCAGCCTATCTACCTCCTAGCCTCGGATAAAGTCTTGTTGAGCTTCAGGGATAGGCACATCCACCACAACGAAAAAAAAGGTATGCTTCAAAGAAACATGATAATAATAAAAGAAAAGAACATACTACAATAGGAGTAGAGTAGTACGTAGGCAAAAAAGGGATACTCACACAAAGTGAATCAAAGAAAAGTATAAAAAAATACAACATCAGAGAAGTTCAGAACATCTCGTTGTTGTTGCAACAAAAATCAATGCATGAGCAACATGCATGGCAATAGTCGGATGTAAAGCAACACAACCAACAAAAGAAGAAGAAAAGCGTAACAAAGTAAACATCATGAATGCATTATCATGACAAAGGAAGCAATAATACAAGCGTTCAAAGAAGTTTTATATCATTGCGACCAGAAGAAAGAAGATACTTACCACTTACCACCACTACAGATAGACCAGAGGATACGCAATCACCGAATATAGACCAGAGAACTAGCATGAATCAAAGACAGTAGACCAGAAAAGACCAGATTAGCAGCAGCAACACCAGTACCATAGACAAACTAAAGGACAAACGCCATTAGCAGAGACCAGACAAAGGCCAAAGAAGATACTTACCACTTGTCACCTCCACAGATAGACCAGATACTACGCAATCACCAGGTATGAACCAGAGAACGAGCATGCACCAAATACAGTAGATCAGGAAAGACCAGATTAGTAGCAGCAGCAGCAACAGCAGCAGAAGCGCCATAGAAAAACCAAACAAACGACACCAGAGATCAGAGAAAGACCAACGAAGCAATCACCAGAGTTAAACCAGAGGACAATCATGCACCAAATACAGTAGACCAGAAAAGACCATGTTAGCAGCAAAAGCAGCAGCAGCAACACCAGCATCATAGAAAAACTAAAGAATGAACGCCATCAGCAGAGACCAGACAAAGACAAAAGAAGTTACTTACCTCTTATCACCACCACAGGTAGACCATAAGAGTATAGACAATCACCAGATATAAACCAAAGAATGAGTATGCAGCAAAGAGAATAGAGCAGGAAAGACCATATTAGCAGCAACGGCAGCAACACCAGCTCCATAGAAAAACCAGAGAACGAACGACACCAGAGACCAGACAAAGACCGGAGAAGCAACCACTAGTAGATATGATAAGCCAAAGACGCAGACAGCAGAGACAGCAGAAAAGGAATGGCAGCAGCACCCACGTCAGACAGGCAAAAAAAATTATCAAAACCTAATAAACAAACTCAATTAATGTTAATTCTACGCCTTCCAGTGCTCGTTATCGAATGGTATCTAATATATCCCATTTCAAAGAAGCAGTATTAAGTTCTTCCTACAGTACAAGGCAGAGTTGTCGGAAGATAGAGTGTTATTATCAAACAAACGGTGTCCAAAACAACCATGGTTTGATACTAAAACACGTTTTGCAAAAAAGGGTAAAAAAACGGGGTTACGGAAAAATGAGAGGGCACCCTATCCGACGTCACGACCAGCAGATTTGGTCTCAGTCGTCTTGTACCGTAGCAGCCGTAACTGCGGCAGTTTAATCTGAAATTGTGCAGTGGTATTTTCGTGTTCAAACTTGACTTGATCTCACATCCTTTAAACGTTTTTGCTAAATTCGACTATGAAAACTCTTGTTATTACACACAACTTTCTAATACAACTCTAGAGAACTAAAGAAGCGGCATCAAATGGTGCTAATTACTCTCAGCTTTCAGACCAAAAATAATGAGCAATTTCCAAAAACATTAAAACAAGTTTTCTGTGGATATGTCAAAATTTAGCATATGAAAGCCTCATAGAAAGAGTTTCCAATGTTGCATTTCATCTTTACGATTAATTTGACCTAATATGTATCATAGAAAAAGTCTTCACTTTTGACGTGAAAAACGCGATCGTTTGATTCTCAAGAATTTTCCCTTGCTAATACTCATGGAAAAACGATAATTTTCATGAATTTGCAATGTCCCAAAAAAAATTGAGATAAAGCATCAAGAAGTAAAGCGTGGTCAAGAGGAGATGTGTGGTGCTATTCCAAGCGCTCAAAAAGCTTTATGGCATGAGTTATTCGTGCTTGAAAATGACTAAGTTTGCACAGAATTCGAACTAAAACGACGGCGTAGTGGGTTGCGTTACCAGAAGAATAAGTTACACTTCTGTCTGATAACTCAGATGCTGTGTATTGTACATTATAAAAATCTCTAGTATCAACCCAAGGCGTGGAAAAGCTGTCCGCCCTTCGTGGTGAAGAGATGCCCATTATTATGGCTCAAAACCTTTGCCAAACAACCATAATGTTGCATACAAGCATGGCTTGATACTTGACGTTAATAGGTACTTGACATGATAAGGTTGCATAAAGCTTGGCATGACATAGTGATTACTAATAATGACTAATTGATTACTAATGATTATCAACTAGCACTCCTTGTGGAATTTGAGGCTTGATAGACTAAAATTCACGGAAAAAAAAGAATAAAAAAACAGTAATGTCAACTTGATAAAGGTATGTTTTATTATCAAACTGACAGGTGTAAAGTAAAACTGAAGTCTCTCTACTGGCCAGGTAGATGATCCTTCTTATATACTATAACAATGGATAAAAGTTCTATTAATTAGATTAAAAAATAAGTCAACTCAGATCAACTAATGTCTAATCATGCTAAAAGACAACTCCAGCAAGCTAATCATTATTCAGCTTTGCCTGGATGAATATTTAGACTGTTATCCGAAGTACCCTGATCTATCCTTTCTACAGTGCGCGAAAAAAAACGTTCCAGTGTTTTGCCAAATTGCACTTATAGCCAGTTTTCTCTGCAAATATCAAAGCTACTGGGGTTTGCTTAGTTTCGTAAATAGCCTAAGTAGTTGGCTATTAGATGATATATTATGCACTTTATTCACGTAATTAGAAAAAGAATGGTAGCCTCATGAAAAGTGAAAAGTCGAATTTATTAAATCTTATAAAAAAGCTCAATATTTAGTTGGACCACCTTTACTCTTGATAACCGCTTTGATTCGGCGTGGCATGCTGCCTATGTATTTAAGACAGTCTTCTTTTGTGAATTTATAACATTCCTGTTCAATTCTGTCTTCTAACTCAGAAATGCTGGCGGCCCTAGTAGGGTACTTGTTCAAACGACGTTTTAGTTGATGCCAGACATGTTCAATGGGGTTTAGGTCAGGGCTTTGGGGGGAGGCCAATAAAGAACATTTTGAACAGAGAATCCGTGATGCGTGAACTATTTTTTAATGGGACCAGAAGTATGTGGTCTTGCGTTATCTTGCTGGAATCTAAACGTTTTCTTGTCCAGCCCACAGTACTCGATAGTGTCTAGCAAAGATGAGTCCAGAATTTCAGCATAAACTTCTGAGTTAACAGTTTCTTCGGTAATGGTGGAACCATAGGTGGGTTCCTCCGCTGTTATCATGCCCCAGAAAACAACGCCACCACCATCTCCCTGAAATTGAGCCTCAGTTTGATGAGGCATCAACTCAGTGGGCCTGTCAGTCCAGTAGAAAGATTCGCCGTCAGATCCCCACATGTTGACCCTGGTTTCATCGGAAAATCCCCATTTACGCCAATCGTCCGCAGTCAAATGTCGATGTCTCTTGGCCCACACAAGACGTTTTTTCCGGTTCTCCGCAGACACGAAATTGGTCTTTACCTTTCTTTTAGCCTTGGACCCTTTGCGCTTGAGTATATACTGTATATTCCTCAAAGTCATCTGAACTCCCATATGAGCAAGGTAGCACTGCACACCCTTGGGGCCGTCTAAATTACCATTGCGGAGATCCCTCTCAATGTAGTTCATATTCTGCGTATTGATTTTGCTGCGTCTTCCGGGTTTGGCATGTTTTGAATGACCAAGAAACTTCTTCCTATAGCGAGAAAGTACACTGACGGACAAATTTGGGAAGATTTTTTGAATGGCACGGAGGGAACAACCTTGGTTGAAAAGAGCCTTGACAGATCCTTGAACCTCCTGAGGAATGGGACGTGTCATGTTAAAAAAAGTGATGAAGTAAAGATGATAAAATATAATGAGGGAAAAGACCAAAATCTCAGGCTTCTTTATACTTTTTTAAGCATTCCTCGGATAACTAACATTTTAAACATTATTGATATAAAAAATTACGGCTCTCAGATTATTTTGGTGGAATGTATAGAAACAATAAGGCCATCAAGCGATATTTCCAATTTTACAAAATCGAAATTTTTTACTTTACGTCAGTTGCACTTGCTTAATATCTACTGTATCAATTATTTTAGTAGCTCATTTTGTGGCTAAAAACTCAAGCTTTCGTAGTCTTACTTTAGTTTTAAAACTGGAAAAAATTGACAGCGCTGTAAGTGTAAAACTACGAATTGGCAAAACACTGGAACGTTTTTTTCGCGCACTGTATAAGGATAATTAATATCGATCTAGTAGCATGTATTCGATAAGTACAGTCTATTTTGTCTATATCAATAGTACATAATATCTGAGTGTATATCGCTGAGCATACATCTTTAGCATGTATCTGGATATATAGCATGTCTATAGCATATCTCATATATAGTACAAGTCTTTAGTATATAATGTATCTTGATGTATCTTTTCTAAACCGGATCTCCAAATGCGCAGAAACAATCAGTTCAAGCACCAATCACATCAGATCATAAACTTTGACATGAAACAGGATTCAGTTACGATCCTTATCATGGCATGTTCATGATAATAGATTGGATCTATTATCCTCTCACCCAAATCGACTTATCTAATACTTTATCCTCATATCAAATCCCTCAATTCGAATAGTATATAAACCCTCTTATTTCCAATGTAATAAACGATATTCTTTACCTGATTAATTTCATATTCTTTGTTATATCAAATGCTATAGCAAGGTCTCACACTAAAGGTTTTAGGCTATTCTTAGGTCCTTTGGTTAAATCATGCTAATCATGATTTACAAATCAATTGTTGGGTAGATAGTAAACCTATTTGTATTATAGTTTATCATCATGCTGTAAACCCTAGCATAATGAAAAAGTATATAAATGCATCCTTGGGACGCATTCTCAATAAAAGTGTAATTCTTTGGCAGATTCAATTTTACATTGTATTTTGACATAACACTTTTTTGAATCCTATAAATTTTTTACACTTGCTACTATGAATAACGCAAACCCTACTACAGTTTTTGCTGGAGCTGGTGTTGATTATCGCTCTGCATCGGGAGATGCAAGTTTTGGTTCTGGTTCATCTTTGTCGTCTCTACAAAATGAACATAGCAATGCATTGAGCAATGATGCTCTGCATAATGGTATTGATGCTTGTAGCGAAGACGCTCGCATTGATCAGGCATTGAGCGATGACGCTCTGTCAACTCTTGATAATGATACTATTATGAATGATAGTGGTGAGCTATTGGAATTTGATTTCGATAGTGAGATCCAACCCTTGGGAATGGATCATCAGGCTAGCATGACCAGGGACATCAAGATGTTGAGGAGAAGGCTTTTTGAGGCTACAAGGCTGTCTATCACTATGCCTGAGAATGGCACGCTTGCATCCAATGCTGGGGCCATGAAACGCCAATTGATGATGGCTAAGGAAAACTACGATTTGTTGTTTGATGATACTCCAATGCTCTCCCCATCTATGGCCTATTCCAATGCTGGTAATAGTGTAGTACCTCCAGATACGCCATATATTCAGTGGAAAGGGCACAAGTTTAACAACAAGTTTCTCTACCCTACCATGGATGCATGCCTTCAACAATTCCAGGATGTACTGGAGTCTCGTGGTGTGTCGATCGAAGCAAACTGGAAGAGAATTATTAAGCCGAAAATGTCCACGGGTATGTCTGCCTGGACAAGAGAAATCATACAAAAGTATCCCGAAATTACTTGGGGCCAGTTCAAGAGCAAGCTCAAGGTGAAATATAGCCCTTCGGAAGCAGAAGAAAGAAAAGCTGCACTCAATAAGCTAAAGACGCTTAAATTGGACAACTGTGACGATCTAGAAGACTTCATTGACAGGTTTAACTCCTTGAAGGACTTAGCGGGAGTCAAGGAAAATACGTCTCTTGTAGACTATCTGCTTCGTGGTCTGGATATCGACTTGTATGGACCGGTGTCTATGGGCATTTCACAAGCCCGTTCCAAGGGAAGCTGCAGTGAAATCAGGTTTAAATAGATTTCACAAAAAAAATAAAGCAATAGTAAAATACAATAGAAATCAACTGTATTTTATTTTGTGTATAAAATGAACTGAAGATCCTGGAATTGAGTAAAAAAAAAGAAGAGTATTTATACATTTGCCTCTAGCTTGTAGGATTATTAGTGATGATAGAGAGCAATAGGTGCTGCTATTGCGATATCTGGCAAATGTTGATGTTTGATTTAAAGTGGTAATCAATGCAAGAGCACTGGCCATAAGGGTCGATTTGAGTAACCTTGATGGGCTTGGGTGAGCTATCGTCATAGCATGATTTAATGTAACCTTGATGGTTTAAAGTGTGATGTTTGTTATTGAAGTATGGAATCCTTTATCTGGAATATTGTGCAACTATGGCAGCAGGGCATAGTTGTCATATTTGAATATGCTTGTTATTGATTTGATTTTATTTGGATAAAGATACCATCACTTATTAGGACCATCATGGGTGTGATTGAATACACTGTGATCAGGAGTGATTCATTCACACGATGTGCGATATAAGCATGCATCTTTACATTAGTATGTTTAAATGGTTGTTGATGTACATTTGAGCGATTTTATTAATAGATCCAAAGAGCATGAATTTAAATGAGTGCTATTTGATGAATTTTGGTTTTCAATTAAGTTGCGTTTGGGTGGCTATTTCATTACAGAGGCGACACTTTGAATTTTGCTATCTCACAGTTGCGCAGTGCCTACGATTTGTTGAGAAGAGATAATTATTATAGGCAGGAAAAGCAGAGAAAGGATGCTGAACTGAACAATAAGATCAAGGATACGATCAAGGCACATCAGCGTGCTGAGGGCTCTGCTTCGTTGAACAACAAGAAAACTCGTCGTGCTGGTCGCCACCATGACAAGCAATCAAGAATGAGGAATGATAGTCCTGGTGAAGTACTTAAATGTTATGATTGTGGTTTCACACCATTTACGTATGCGCATAAGGCATTATGCAAAAAGAACCCTAAAAATATCAAAAAGATAACAAAGAAGAAGAGCAAGTTGATTGTGCCAAGACCTGCTTCCAATGATGATACTGATTCGTCATCCTCTGATGATGAGGAAAGTGATCAAACTTTTGCTGTTGCCACAATTTCTACAAAGGACAAGCAAAAGGAGGAAGTCGTATCCATGGATACTGATAGTGAATGCAAGCATTTGAATAATGAATATTTCAAAAAGATGCCTAGTAATAACATGGACACTAATGGACTTCTTTATCTACCTGTGATATTAGAATCAAAGAGTGGTGTTAAGGTTAACACATGGTTTTTGTTGGACACTGGTTGTACATTTAATGCAATCTCGCCCAAGTTACTTGATTTCATGCAATTAAATGTTGTAAATAAAAATGGTACTATTAAGCTGGCTCAAAGTAACACTGTTGTTAATCGTAAAGGACAAACTGAAGAGGAACTAAAGATTAATTATGGTTCCAAATTTGTCTATTCCAAATTTGAAGTTTTTGACTTATTTGATGATGTCCATTGCGTGTTTGGCATGGATCTATTGTATAAAGTTGGTATTACATTGGGTGATATTGCCGCAGATTGGTCTGATCGAATTGGATATAAGATTCCTGATATTAAACCCAATCCATACAAACCAAATGAGGATCCTTATGGATGTAAGGAAGAGCGTCAATTGATGATGAATGAACTATGTTGTGCCAGAAGGGCTACAACTGTCTATAAAGATTAAGGTATTCTTGATGGGTAGATATGTCTGTGTTGTGCAACAACATGGACAAGCTATGATAAGTGAAGTGCATCTCAGCTATCTAAATACTGAGGTTCACCAGATGTGATAAGCGTTGTACAAGATAAATTGCTACTTTGGCATTCAGAACTTAGTATAAATAGAATAACTCTTGTCTTCATCAATAAATCATTAGTTTTTGTGTCTGATCTTATTCAAATAAGTCTTTTCTTGTTTTTATAATATCGAACATTTTTTATAAGCTACAAATAATAATCCTTTTATTCTTTGTGCTTAACATTTTTTAAGATCGTGTAAATCAGAATCTTCCAGATTTTAACCTACCTATCTAATTTAAACCGAAAATATGACTATGAATGATTCTACTGTGTCTCCTGCAGAACAGAACAAGAGTTCAGATGTTCAAGCTGTTGGAAGCGAGCTTTCATACGGAGGAGCTGTAGAGCGACTTCGTCAGGAGGTTCATGGGTTGATCGCTGAAGTTGCGAACAGTGGGGACAAGTCGGACGAAGAGGTCGACGCTTTGAAGGCTGCCCTGTCAAAGAAGTGCTCTAACTTGGAGGCTATAGAGAAAGCTCTCTCTATGGTCACACCTAACCAGAGTCCTTCCCAAGTAACAGTGGTTAGTCAAGGTGCGGCTAATAGTTCAACTGTACCTGATGATCTTCCTTTGTTTCAATGGTTTGGACGTGTCAAAGATGAAAAAAAGGAAGTTTTTGCCAACATTGAGGAGTGTTGTCGCCGGTTTTCCGATAAGTTGAGCAGTTGCACGCTTGATCTTGACGAACACTGGTATCGTTTGCTTCCTCCTTGTCTTCCCGGCGATCTTCGCAATTGGCTTGATGAGTTTGTGAAAGCATCTGGCTCCACTGTGTCTTGGGCTACCTTGAAGGGAGCTATCATCGGTCGTTTTGGTACACCAAAAGAACAGCTCAGATTCGAAAGAATTAGGGAGTTTCTTCGTTGTACTAAAGGAAACGAAGAATCCGTTGATGGTTTCGTAGAGCGGTTTAAGACGTTGAGAAATAGAGCTGACATCAGTGATAAGGGTGTCGTAGCGATGGTGTTTTTTGACGCTTTCCCCAAGGTTACCGCTAGGTTGCTAATGGTTGCTATGAGTCAGGCACCAGAATCGTCATTTTATGACATTGATTATGTGTCCTCTCTCGTGCGCAAGATGGATATGATGGCTATTGAGACGGGTCAAGAATCTTTGGGCTCTGTTTTTGATGGAAGAAAACGCGCTGCTGACATACCTGTTTCGAACGAAGCAAAGAAGTCTCGGTACGCACCTTCTTCTAGTGGAAACGCTTTTCAAAGTAGCTCTTCGTCGAGATCCAATGGTCCCTCGTCCAACTCTCCACGTTCTAGTGCTAATCGTTTTGGCAAAACATTTGCTGAACATGTTGCTGAAGGGACTTGCTCCAAATGTAACGGTCCTCGACCAAAGGGGCAGATGCATCACTGCAACACTGCTATTCGTACTGGTGGTGGTAACACCCATCAGGGCAATGGTGTTAAAAAAGTTTTGCGTGCCATGACTAAGAAACGTGGTGGCAAACATTCGATGGATGCTGCAATCCAAGCTGCTTTTCTCTCTGCTCGTGTCGATCGTGCGTTAGCTGAGAAAGGTGCTTCTTCCCCTGCTGTCTCCTCTGCTGAACAATCGGTGGATGATGTTGTCCTTGCTCCTTCTTCTGGTGGTAGTGACAATGTTGATGTTGACCAAGATGCTGTGATGAGTGAAGCTCATGGTATCTTTGAGGATACTGACCTGGTGAATCGTGCCCAGTCTATTCTTCTTGAAAAAGAGATGAGTAGCATGTCTGTGGACGACGATACGCTACAAAATATATTTGCTCAGCAATGTAAGTTCGATGCTAGATTTAGTGCTCCACCTACTATGACCACCAATGCTATTTGTGTTCCTATTGTGGTTCAAAATGTCATTTGCTTTGGCTTAGTGGATACGGGTGCTACGTTTTCGTGCGTCACTGACAAGTTCTTTCAATTCTTAGGAGGAACCTCTCTTGCTGGATTTGAGGCTAATGATGATGATGAGAGCTTTGTTCAAATGGCTCATGAAGTAACGACTGTGCCTAGAATAGGTGCGGTACGTTTGCACATTAGCTACAATAAATCAAATAAAAACCATTTGTTTGAAGTATTTCCATTCTATTCTGAGGAAAACGTACCTGTATTGCTTGGTATGGATATTTTGTCCAAGCTTGGCATTGGTCTTACGGGCTTGGTGAGTCAACATGGCTTTCAATCAGGTCCTCGTGTACCAGATCCTATTGATGATGGTATTACTCCAAACGCACATCCTTTTGGTAGTGAGGAAGAGAGACAACCGTTTCTACTTGCACTAAAGGGGTTATTAGAAGAGAATTCGCGCATTGATATGAAGAATACTCAGTGTAATCTGCCGGATTCGATTATTAAGCTTGATACTAAACCAGGTGCTGTCGCTTGGCGAGCTCAATATCCTTTGCCTGAAGCTTATCGTGATGCTGTTGCCAAACAAATTCAGATATGGCTTGATGAGGGTGTTGTTGAAAGATCTGCTAGTCATACACGTTTCAATCATCCATTGTTGGTTGTAAAGAAAAAGGACGCTGATGGTAATTACACAATGTCTAAGCCTAGAGTGGTGTGTGACGTTCGTAAGTTGAATGCTATCTTGGAAGTGGATGACAAACAACAGTTACCTTTGATCTCTCATATCCATCAGAGCATTGGTACGAAAATGATTCATACTTGTCTCGATATCCATGCTTGCTTTACTAGCTTTGGCTTGGATCCAGAGCAAGCTCATAAAGTTTCATTTACTTGTCCCTTCACGAATATCCAATACACCCATAAAAAGGCTGCTTATGGAATTCGCCATGTCGGATCGGTGGTTGTACGCACATTGCAAACACTGCTCTCTGATTTGAATACAAGCTCTAGTTCTACTTCGTTTCCTACTGATGGTGATCACTCGGTTTCCTGCTATGTGGATGACATCTTATGCAGTAGTAATGGGAGCCTACAAGATCACTATGCGTTGGTTGCTGAGGTAATTCGTCGTTTAACCGATGCTAATTTGGTGCTCAATCCTGAGAAAGTCGTCTTCGCTCAGCGTAGTATTTATCTCTTGGGATGGAGTGTTATTAATGGTAAATTACTGCCTGACGGTAGAAAACTTACCAACATTGCAGATTGGCCGGCTATTACCACTGGTCGTCAATTGGCATCTTTCTTGGGTTTAATGTCGTACTTTCGTGCTGCCATTCCATGTTATTCTCGTCTGACTCGAGATCTTGATAGCTTGAAACAGTACAAAGATCTAACAGATGTTTGGAATGAGTCTCATACAAAAGCGATTGCCGACTTGAAGGATGCACTTACGATGGCACTTGTGCTGTCACCTCCTGATTTTTCGATTCGATTTCACTTGGCTACTGATGCTAGTTTAACTGCTCTTGGCGCGGTTTTATATCAAGTGGTCAACGATGAAATTCGATATGTAGGTCTCGTATCTCGTAAATTGTCTGTTTCTGAGCGTAACTACAGTACTACGAAAAGGGAATTGCTAGGGATTTGCTATGCCTTGGTTAAGTTTCATCGTTTTCTGTATATGCGAGAGTTTACCTTACATACGGACCATAAGAGTCTGATCTACTTGAATACACAGGAAGTCCCCAATGCACTCATGCTTGGATGGTGGGAGACCATTTTTTCTTATACTTTCGATATTGTGCATTTGCCCGGTGTCCTTAACGTAATTCCTGATGCTTTATCTCGACTTTACGAAGATTCGGATGCTGATGCTTCAGCACGACATCTTCTGGGGGGCAGGTACTATGCTGATGGTGGTGAAAGTGTAAAAAGAAAGAAAAAGGGTTCCAAAAACAAACTCAAGGTTGTCACACCTTCGCCTCCAATGAAACGTACTTTGGTCAAGACAACTAAGGCGTTACGATCTAATTCTTTTAGCAACCATGCACGCACTGCGGTAAACGCTACTCTTATCAAAGATGGCACCACCACAGCTGTCTCGCAAAAGCAAAAGGAATTCATATTGCGTACGCTTAGGTTTGCTGACTATATCACTCCTCCTGCTAATGAAAGAGACAATATGATCATTGCTCAGCATCTGGTTGGACATTTTGGGATCAAACATGTTGAAACTGCAATTCATCATGAAGGGTTTCACTGGGTGAACATTCGGAAAGACATAGAAAGAATATTAGCTGATTGTGACGAGTGTAACAGGTACAATATCGCTAGAGAGGGATATCATCCTTTCCGTAGTGTCAATGCCGCCCAACCTTTGGATCATTGGTGCATGGATCTCGGTGATATGGGTGTTACTAGCTCTTTCGGCAGCAACTTTCTATTTGTCCTTACTGATTACTTTACGAGATTTACTGTGATAAGATGCATTCCAGACAAGAAGGCTACGACAATTGCCAGGGAAATGCTTCAAGTTTTCTCACTTTTTGGATGGCCAATCAAGTTGACTTCAGACAGAGGCCTGGAATGGATAAATGAGGTGGTCCGTGCTATGATGGACATCAGTGGGATAGACCATCGCCTGTCATTAGGGTACAATCCATTGGGTAACTCGGTTTCTGAGTCATTTATCAAAATATGTAAGTTAACGACTATCAAGTTGTTAAAAGGTAAGAGGGATCAATGGGAGCACTTCATTCCGTGGGTGAATTACTGCATCAATGTCAAGTATGCTCGGCTACATAAATCTCGTCCGTATACACTTTTGTTTAATCGTCAACCAAATGGTCTGGCTGATTACTCAAAGGTGGACTATTCCAAACGTTTGGAGAAAGCTGATAACAGACTCATTGACAAACGATACCGTTTTGTACAAGATGTTCTTATCCCGGCTATTTCTAAGCGTATTGTGGATACACAAAATGCTGATCATGCTAACTTTGCGAAGAAACATAAGGTCATTGCCGAACCCTATCCTATTGGTAGTAAAGTTATGATTAAAAATGTTCATCGTCAAAATAAGTTAGATGAACGGTATGAAGGACCTTATTTGATTCATAGTATAACCGATAAAGGTTCCTATGTGCTGGCTGACAAGACGGGTGCACTCCTTAGTCGAGATGTGCCTACCCATCATATCAAGTACCAAGTCGCTGCGAATCCTCAGCCAATCACAATTGATGAATTCTCTGCAGAGCATTACGAAATTCAAGCTGTGATTGATCATAGAGGATCTCCTGGTAACTATGAGTATAAGGTAAAATGGAAAGGGTTCGATGATCCTAGTGAAGATACTTGGGAGCCTGTGAAAAACTTTGATTCGGCCAAACACATTGAGCTGTATTGGGCTCGAAGAGAAGGTGCAAAGGCTGCTGGTAAACGTAGGTTAGCTCCTCAAACAGTTAACTGGCGAACTACTACTACTCGCGAAATTGGTCAGAGTGGTAGATCAAACAGGTCTTAAATGGCTACTAGCATGATGGGATCAAGTCTTTTCCTTACATTTTTGTCCTATGAAAGGTTTTTACACAAGGTTTTTACTGACTGATCTCGGATGCAGTGTCATTTGGTAATTATTTATTGGAAAGTGCTTTATGTGCTATATTGTCATGATGTTTTGTAATCTGGGATTACGAAATGTCCACAAGAAGTACCTGAATCTGGGGGGGCAATGTTGTGCCAGAAGGGCTACAACTGTCTATAAAGATTAAGGTATTCTTGATGGGTAGATATGTCTGTGTTGTGCAACAACATGGACAAGCTATGATAAGTGAAGTGCATCTCAGCTATCTAAATACTGAGGTTCACCAGATGTGATAAGCGTTGTACAAGATAAATTGCTACTTTGGCATTCAGAACTTAGTATAAATAGAATAACTCTTGTCTTCATCAATAAATCATTAGTTTTTGTGTCTGATCTTATTCAAATAAGTCTTTTCTTGTTTTTATAATATCGAACATTTTTTATAAGCTACAAATAATAATCCTTTTATTCTTTGTGCTTAACAAACTACAGCCATTCATTGATGCAAACACTAGTATCAGCCCTAAAGCAGATTGTAATTTGCCTGATAGCGAAATTAGATTGCCTGTAAAGAAGGATACTCCACTTTCGGACACATATCGAAGACAATTT
This sequence comes from Mucor velutinosus, assembly GCF_035048745.1. Lineage (NCBI taxonomy): Eukaryota > Fungi > Mucoromycota > Mucoromycetes > Mucorales > Mucoraceae > Mucor > Mucor velutinosus. The sequence continues at coordinate 1,168,163 of NW_027041908.1, forward strand.
CCAATTGCTGAAGCAATGCGACCTGTGATCCAAAAGCGAATTGAGAAATGGTGTGAAAATGGTGTGATCAAACGAGCTAAACCTAATACACCTCATAACTCTCCCATTTTCACTGTGCGCAAGAAGAACAGTGAGGGCGAATACACTGGTAAAGAGCACCGTGTAGTGATTGATTGTCGGTTGATTAATAATGCATTGGATCCAGAGAAGCTTGAACGTTTCCCATTGCCTTTGATAAGTGATTTACATCGTAAAATGTCGAAGCATTCCCTCTATACGGTAATCGACCTATCGCAATGTTTCCATGCATTTAAGGTAGCTAAGGCATCAAGACCTTATTTAACGTTTACCGACATGAATGGACTGACGTGGTCCTTCTCTCACTGCCCTTACGGATTAACTATGGTCTCATCTCATGCCCAGAAAATTCTTTCTAATTTGCTGGCTGATCTAAGTGATGTCTGTACACATTTCATCGACGATGTCACGATCCATACTGAAAACGACCTACAAAAGCATACAGAGGTTGTCAAAACAGTTATTGATCGTTTGACTAGAGCTAACTTACGTATCAACACGGAAAAGATGCATATTGCACAAAAGAGCATCTATATTTTGGGTTTCTGCCTATCTAGTAATGGACTAGCACTCGATCCACGAAAGGTTTCCAACGTATTGGATTGGGATCCTGTCGTAAAGAGTAGTCGTGAGCTGATGTCTCGCCTTGGATTGATCAATTTCTTTCGATCCAATTTACCTTGCTTGTCAAGATTGACAGCCCCATTAGATAAGCTTCGAAACGCACATGATATAACCAAAGTATGGAAGCCGGAACACACTGCATTGATGAAGCAATTGCAAGAATTGTTAGTCAGTTCAGCAGTGTTGAGTGTGCCCAACTTAAATTATCCCATATGTGTTGTAACGGATAGCTCTGCATATGCAATTGGTGCTGCAATGTATCAAGTAATCAATAATAAAGTCAAGTATCTTGGTTTCATTGCACGCAGTTTGGGACCGTCAGAGCAACGATGGGGAAGCTCCAAACGTGAATTAGCTGCTGTTGTGTACGCATTCAAAAAGTTCCATCAATGGTTGTATGGACGCCCATTTCATTTGTTTGTAGATAATCGTGGTATTTTGTTCTTACATACAAAACCTAAATTGGATAGAATGGTTGAGAACTACTATGATACTATCTTTGAAATGGATTTCGATATTACGTTTTGCAGTGGTATTAACAATATATTGGCGGATACATTGTCGCGTCTTTTCTGGCCATACAATACGCTGGTGGAGAGTGGTAATACACGTTCCATCAGGGATATCGACAGGGAGATATTGATTAAACAGGATATTGTTAAGCAAAAGGGTAATAATAAGAAGAGAAAGAATACTCATGATGATGAGGTAGTAGCAGCTACTAAGAACAAGAAGCAAAGAGTACTGAATGAAGAGGAAAAGGGGAAAAAAGATATCAAGGGAGCACAAGATAAGAACACAGTTTTATCATGTGAGTCTTCCGGCATCTCCAATTCCAGTAAAGTAATCATTCCAAATAAGACTTCTGATCTATTTAATAACTCTAAGTTGACAGCGTATGCGAATTCATTGAAAAGAAAGAATGAAGATTTTTACTTTTGCGTCAGTCATTTAGATGTTTATCAAACGCCTACAACTGACGAAGAGAAACAGAGCATATTAGAAAAATCTCATCTGCTAGGCCATTTCGGTATACATGCTATGGAGCAAGTAATACACCAAGATTTGAACATGCATTGGAAAGGGTTAAGGGAGGATATAAACCAGTACATCCGTAATTGCCATAAATACAGACAGTTCAATCTAGCAAAGCATGTATATCATCCTCCAAAGCAAGAAGCGCCTGAAGGCATTATGGATCATGTTGTGTTTGATCTAGGTGGTTTCGATTGTACAACGTCTAGAGGTAACAATTTTATCCTTGTGGTATTGGATCTATTTTCACGTTTTATTGTACTGCATGCTATTTCTGACAAGTCTGCTACGACTGTTGCAAAGGAATTAGTGTCCATATTTTCCCTGTTAGGCTACCCTAGGGTGGTAGGACATGATCGTGGAGCTGAATTTCACAATGTTCTGTTGGAAAAGATCCTGAAGCATGCAGGAGTGGAGAATAGAGCTAGTTTGGCCTTTACACCACAAGGCAACAGTTGCTGTGAAGCGGCAGTTAAGAATTGTAAGACAATCATCATGAAGATTTTGGAAGGTCGAAGTGAAGATTGGGATCTGTACTTGAATGGAACTGCCTTAAGCTTAAATGTTCACAGATCGAGATTACACGGAATGATGCCATTCGTAGTAATGTTCCACAGACTACCCAATGAGTTTAAGGATTATCGAGGAGATAAACCTGTTCTTCATGAGAAAGAAATTGATGTGAAAGCATTCAAAGAGAAGCTAGATCTTATTGATAGAATCATTGTACCAGCAATCAGAGATCAGATAATGAAGACGCAAGATAAGGATAGTAAATACTTTAGAAAGAGACACAGAATCTTGGAAAATCCTTATCCTGTTGGATCTACTGTGATGATAAAGAATATTGAGAACAAGAACAGAAAGACGGATCCAAATTATGAAGGTCCATTTTACGTTCATGGTCATACTAGAAATGGAAGCTATATTCTTACTGATAGAACAAACTCGTTCTTAGCTAGAGATGTACCTACGCAGCAAATCAAGTTGATTAGCACAAGTGATACTAGAGACAATCCTTCAAATGCGTATGTCGTCGAAGCTATTATCAATCACAAAGGTAGCGCACCCAATTACAAGTATTTGGTAAAATGGAAAGGTTATAGTGAAGATTGGAATTCATGGGAACCTCCATCTATGTTTGATTCTCCTGATGTGGTCAAGCAGTATTGGGCGCGAGTAAATGCTAATAATAGCAAGACATCTAAGGGCAAGGCACCGAAAGCTCTGAGTACCCGAGAGATTGCTACGCGAGAGACTAAATCAAGAAATAAGCGCGAAAGGTTATTAGCTAAAGATGATGTATAATTGTTTGGTGAAAGGCTATACCTTTTCCTGTTCACAGTTCCTTTTGTCCCATCGGGTTTTGGATGTGTATAGGTTTTTAACGGTTGCCCTAATAATTAATTATCTATACCAATAATCTATACATAAGTTATATATGCAATTCATGTTTACTATACATAAGATTAATCAAGCAGTAACATGCAACAGATTGTCATATATTAATGATGGTTTTCTTTTTTTTTCTTTTTTTTTTGTTATGTCGGCCTATTATATACTATATGAACTACTACAACTACAATCTACTACAACAATGGTTATGTCCAAGTTTCGCATGTGTCTTATGCTGGTGTGGGGTGGTGTTATATCAAATGTCATAGCAAGGTCTCACACTAAAGGTTTTAGGCTATTCTTAGGTCCTTTGGGTAAATCATGCTAATCATGATTTACAAATCAATTGTTGGGTAGATAGTAAACCTATTTGTATTATAGTTTATCATCATGCTGTAAACCCTAGCATAATGAAAAGTAAATAAATGCATCCTTGGGATGCATTCTCAATAAAAGTGTAATTCTTTGGCAGATTCAATTTTACATTGTATTTTGACATAACAACTTTTTCTCAGATACATATTAGGTCAAATTAATAATAAAGATGAAATGCAACATTGGAAACCCTTTCTATGGGGCTTTCATATGCTAAATTTTGACATATTCACAGAAAACCTGTTTTCATATTTTTGCAAATTGCTTACTATTTTCGGTCCGAAAGCTAAATGTGATTAGCACCATTCGATGCGTCTTTTTTAGCTCTCTAAAAATGTATTAGAAAGGTGGGTGTGACAACAAGAGTTTTCATGGTCAAATTTAGCAAAAACGTTTAAAAGATGTCGGATCAGGTCAAGTTTGAACACGGAAATACCACTGCACAATTTCAGATTAAACTGCCGCAATTACGGCTGCCACAGTACAAGACTGAGACTAAATCTACTGGTCGTGACGTCGGATAGGGTGCCCTCTCATTTTTCCGTAACCCCGTTTTTTACCCTTTTTGCAAAACGTGTTTTAGTATCAAACCATGGTTGTTTTGGACACCGTTTGTTTGATAATAACACTCTATCTTCCGACAACTCTGCCTTGTACTGTAGGAAGAACTTAATACTGCTTCTTTGAAATGGGATATATTAGATACCATTCGATAACGAGCACTGGAAGGCGTAGAATTAACATTAATTGAGTTTGTTTATTAGGTTTTGATAATTTTTTTTGCCTGTCTGACGTGGGTGCTGCTGCCATTCCTTTTCTGCTGTCTCTGCTGTCTGCGTCTTTGGCTTATCATATCTACTAGTGGTTGCTTCTCCGGTCTTTGTCTGGTCTCTGGTGTCGTTCGTTCTCTGGTTTTTCTATGGAGCTGGTGTTGCTGCCGTTGCTGCTAATATGGTCTTTCCTGCTCTATTCTCTTTGCTGCATACTCATTCTCTGGTTTATATCTGGTGATTGTCTATACTCTTATGGTCTACCTGTGGTGGTGATAAGAGGTAAGTAACTTCTTTTGTCTTTGTCTGGTCTCTGCTGATGGCGTTCATTCTTTAGTTTTTCTATGATGCTGGTGTTGCTGCTGCTGCTTTTGCTGCTAACATGGTCTTTTCTGGTCTACTGTATTTGGTGCATGATTGTCCTCTGGTTTAACTCTGGTGATTGCTTCGTTGGTCTTTCTCTGATTTCTGGTGTCGTTTGTTTGGTTTTTCTATGGCGCTTCTGCTGCTGTTGCTGCTGCTGCTACTAATCTGGTCTTTCCTGATCTACTGTATTTGGTGCATGCTCGTTCTCTGGTTCATACCTGGTGATTGCGTAGTATCTGGTCTATCTGTGGAGGTGACAAGTGGTAAGTATCTTCTTTCGCCTTTGTCTGGTCTCTGCTAATGGCGTTTGTCCTTTAGTTTGTCTATGGTACTGGTGTTGCTGCTGCTAATCTGGTCTTTTCTGGTCTACTGTCTTTGATTCATGCTAGTTCTCTGGTCTATATTCGGTGATTGCGTATCCTCTGGTCTATCTGTAGTGGTGGTAAGTGGTAAGTATCTTCTTTCTTCTGGTCGCAATGATATAAAACTTCTTTGAACGCTTGTATTATTGCTTCCTTTGTCATGATAATGCATTCATGATGTTTACTTTGTTACGCTTTTCTTCTTCTTTTGTTGGTTGTGTTGCTTTACATCCGACTATTGCCATGCATGTTGCTCATGCATTGATTTTTGTTGCAACAACAACGAGATGTTCTGAACTTCTCTGATGTTGTATTTTTTTATACTTTTCTTTGATTCACTTTGTGTGAGTATCCCTTTTTTGCCTACGTACTACTCTACTCCTATTGTAGTATGTTCTTTTCTTTTATTATTATCATGTTTCTTTGAAGCATACCTTTTTTTTCGTTGTGGTGGATGTGCCTATCCCTGAAGCTCAACAAGACTTTATCCGAGGCTAGGAGGTAGATAGGCTGCCTCCACTTGGTTATCGCTACTTACTTTAGTGATGATTGAGAGTCTCAACGCCAGAATCTAAAGCTAGGTGGTGTAAGTAAGGCATGCTCTAGTACTTGGGGGAAGTTTGATGATAGCAGCGGCTATACTGCTATTATAGCGGCGCTTAAAATTTTGCCTCACATCAAAACAGGGGGAAACCCTCGCAAATTTTTTTTTAGGTTAGCGGAGTTTTCAAGCGATCTGATTGGCTCAGAGGTTAAAGTAGCAAAGGGTTACAACTAGTTGATTTCTTATTGATCTGTCCTTTATAATAGTTTTGTGTTTTTAATAAAAGGGGTATCTAAATAGATATAATTTAAGTTCTTCTTTATTCAAACGTAAGACAAGATGCAATTGTTCGAACTGGCATCTATCACACAGCTTTACGCGAGGAATATTCTTTAATGAATTCACTACTATATGAGGAAAGTCATAAAGGTACAGCAGTGCACTGGATACCAGGTCCTCCCAATGCCATATGCCTTGCTAAACATACGTCGTGTATGATTGATTCCCAACATGCTTCGGTTTCATGGGTTGCTACCTTCTACCCATAATATTACATTTTGGATGTATAAAAGTGTTTCCAATTTCAGGGTTTGGATCATCCAAAATCAGACTTTGAAGTATTAATGCTTGAGCTCTGAAAGTAGCATAATCATATCGCAGAAATTTGCGAAGAATACGACAGTGTAGTTGAATTTCAGATTAGATGATGGTGGGCTGCTGTTTAGGAACGTATGATTTCCGAAATAAAATAATTCTGAGCAAAGACCCATCATGCATAAGACCTGTTGAAAGCTGTTAATTACGAGTGATTACGAGCGCTAGATCGATGGATTAGGCGTTGAGAAACGTTGTAGTAAAAACCTCTTAATTAAAATCCTTCTTCGTTATAGTTTAGCAAAGAGTCAAACGTATGCTACGCGTTATACTAAAAGAAGAGAATAACTTTTTCAAGCCCTAAGTTAATGCTAGAAGTTTCATTTCAGACCGATAATAAGCCCATTTTGACAAAGCTCGTCTGTCATTTCGAAGCTTGGCTCGAATCAAAAAATTAGACATTGACATGTACATCACAGCGATAAATAACGGTCTTTAATTTTACACAACTCTATATAGATGCACTTGCTTGATCTCCTCTAATTCATCATCATTCAGATCCTGGAACCATCCGCCATCATAATCCAACTTGATTTCCTTGACCCAACCGCGCATTAACTTGGAAGCAGACATGCCTGCTTCCTTCAATTGTTCTTGTAACGATGGCAATGTAACTAGCAATAATCCAGGCTTCTTCTTTGTTTCTGTGCGAACAAATTTCCAGATTTGCTGTTGTGTAGCTAGTTCATTGAAGAATTGAAATACATTGTTCATGATGACAACATCTGCTTCTTTAGACAGTAACTCAGGCATGCTTTGGATGTCTTTACACATGACTTGCACACGGTCATCCATCTTGTACTTTTTGATCATGTCTTGCTGTAATTTAGTGAACCATTCGTTGATTTCGACACCAATGAGTTTACTGGCACGAGTGAATAAGTGGCCCTACGCATAGATGAGCATTTTGCCCTTGACATGAATACCAGCATGAATCAACTTACAGAATACAAAACAGCACCCAATCTAGATCCGACATCTACAATCACCTTGTCCTTGACTTTATCAGCCAATGCTACTTGGTACAAAAATTGCAATTGCAAGACAGAGGCAGAATGGGAAATAAAGTCTAAACAAGTAGTGGGTCAACATCAAGGATATCCTCCTCAATCAGCCATAATATACTTACTTAGGGGAGCCACATTTCTGGATGCACAGTCCAAACAGTAATTACGAGACATCTTTCCTTCATCAACAAGATCATCGACGTCTTCTTCAGAAAACAAAAATCCATCTACATGAACTGTATTTTGCTCTGTGAATCCTTTAAACTGATATCTTACAATTAGCATTTCTTCAGATCAGGCAAAATGAGTGGTATTATGTAATTACTTCGGGTGTATCGGGTATGGTGGTCTTTTCACCAGGAGCTTCAGCAGAAATAGGAACACGAGTGCGAAGATCTTTAATCATTCTTCCCAAGCGCATCATTTTAGCGTCGCTCACAGGTTGAAATTTGCCGTCATGTTGCTCGGTTTCCATGTCTTCGTCATTATCGCCGTCTGCATGGTGATGCAATTGACCGTGATATTCGTCTACAGAGGACATGTCAAAAATGCAAACCGAAAAACCGCCTGATCCTGCTCTTACCAAGTGCTGATTGAACAAATTCTTGAAAACTATGAAACTGAGAATCGTTCAATTCTGAAATGAGATTGACAAATTTCTCTTTTGAAGTCTCGAGGATATCTAATTGTGGTGTCTCTGTGTTCATGTTGTTTATGATTTGGAGAAAAAGAAAAGAAAGTTGAAAAAATATTCAGTGGCTTTCACATTTTACTACAAAAAGAGTGAAACTGGGTTCGGAATGAGATGATGTTGTAAAGCAATAAGTTTATTAGTAGAGAAAAAGACGGTATAATGATGATTAAAGTATATATACAAAAAAAAAGAAAAAGGTAAACGACATGATCTGGCAAGGCCTACTTCTCCTTGAGGGCTTCTCGTAACACTGTCTTGATGTATTCCAATTCTCTTTCTTTTTCATCAATTCTGCGTTGAGCTTCTCGACATTTAGACTCCAGATGATGAATCTTGTCTTGCGCTTCAGCTTTGATCGTGCTAGCCATCTCTTCAAAATGCTTGCTCTTTTCTTCAATTGCCTTCTTCTTTTCTATAGCAGCGTTCAAATCAAACAAGATCTTGTTGACGGTATCTTCCAGTTGCTCAATCTTGAGCGCTCTTTCTTCGATTTGACTCTCTTGATACTCCATCAACTTGGTTTCTTCTTGCAACTTGGCATTTTGCTCAGTCAAGTCATGCACCAACTCTCTCTCATGCTCAAACTTGTATTGTATCTCGCTGAGATCTCGTGTCTTTCTGCTGACGTCCACACGAGCCTCCTTCAGTTCTCGCTCACACCGGGACAAGGCCGCTTCAAGCTCGGATTGTGCTTCCTCCAACTTTGAGTTTTCCAATGCACTTTCTTCCAATCTCTTCTCTGTTGTTGTCAGCTTGTTGCGCAGGTTTTGAATACGAGTTTGCAATTGCTCCAGTTTTTGATTTTCTTGGTGCTCTAATCGCTTCAATTCTTCATCTTTTTCGTCAAATATGGCCTGTGCTTCTTGCTTCCAAATGGCCAGCTGGCTCTCTTTTGTTTTCACGACAGACTCCAACTCTTGTGCATAATCCGCTGCTGCTGCAAGCTCCTTGGACAGGTCCTCAAACAAAGAATTCTTTTGCTGCAAATCAGATTCAAGTTGATCAATCTTTTGTTCTAACTGAGCATGTTGAGCAAGAGCGTCGTGTAAGCGAGAGCGGGTATCAGCTCGCACAGATTCCAAGCGGGCAATCTCGACATCCCTCTCAGCAGCTTCTTTTGCCACTTGGTTCAGATTGGCAGCAGTTTCCTCTAAACGTTGCGTCAATTTCGACTTGGTTTGTACTATACTTTCTTCATTCATCTTGGAGTGTTGCAATTGGGAACGAGCATCCTCGAGATCAGAAGAAACGCGGTCTAAACGAGCTGTCTTGTCCATCAGCGTTTGAGTCAAATCTTCGATACGTAGCTTAGCCTTCTTGAGCTGGTCTGTTTGACGATGCATATCAGCTTGATTGGTCTTGAGCTCTTGCATAAGCTCCTCTTCACGCTCATGTCGAGATGCTTTCAATGTATCCAGTTCGTGCGTGACATCCAACAATTTGCGCTTCAATTCATTTCTCTCGGCTGTCAGTTGCACTTGACTTTCAGAGTGCTGACGCGTGCCTTGCATCAAATTATCCAGCTGTCTCTGCAAATTGTCTTTCTCGTTGTTGACGACTTGGCATTGATGTTGTAACGCTTGCACTTGGTGTTCTGCTTCTTGCAATTTGGATACCAGTTGACTTTGTGCACTCTGTTCAGTTGACAACTCGTGTTCAAGTTCGTCAATGCGTCTCTGCAGGTCATTCTTTTCTTTGATAGATGCCTCCAGTTTCCAATGCAGTTGCTTTGATTCATTGACCACATTTCGAACCTCGACGGAATACTCGTTTGCTGTAGCTGCTTGCTCTGCCAAATCTTTGGATAGCTGTTCATTCTTACGGCACTCCCTTTCGTAAGCACTTTGCAGCTGACCTGCTGAATCCAATCTTCTCTGCAAATTAGACTTTTCTTCTGTCAACCCATTGATTTTGTCATTTAATGTAATCACATTGCTCTGCTCCTGAGCGAGGTCCGACTTGAGTTTCTGATTCTTGGTACGTTCCTTGTCAAGTGTCAATTGCAGTTGATCTCTTTCATTCTGTAATGCTTCGCGCAGGTCGCTGATCTCTTCCAGATGAGCATTCATCTCTTTGATTTTGGCTTTCAGTTCATCACGTTCAGCTGTGGCTCTGGATATGCTGTCAGATTGTTGCGATGTAGCAAACGCTAATTCTCTTTCCACTTGTTGCTTTTCTCTCGCTAGATCATCCATTCTGCGCTTCAAATCACGAAGTTCCATTTCAGCAGCACTGCTGGTGTCTCTGTGTTCTTTGATGGTGGATTGGTGCTCCAGTTGAAGTGCTGCTAGTTGTGAGCGTTCTGCCATCAAATCTTCATTCAGCCGTTTCTTTTCAGCGCGTTCAAACTCGAGGGACTCTCTTAGTTGTTTGGCATGAGCACGTTCTGCATCCAGGTTAATTTGCAATTGTTGATTTTGGCTTGCAATTTCATTGTTTTGTGTACTGATTTGCGATAATCTGCCTGTAAAGTCGCCCTCTTTCTCGCTCAATGTAGATTGCAGTCGTGCGGCTTCAGCTGTGCTATCCTGCAACTGTCTCTCCAATGAACTGATACGATGTTGGGCTCGATCAAGCTCATCTACCTTTGCTTGATTGTCTTTGGTGAGATGCTGGTTATGTTGAGTGGCAGCTTGAAGTTTGATTTCGAGTTGTTTCAAGTTGGTTTGCTCTTTGGTCAAGGCATCTATCCTGTTTGAATACTCTTCCAACTGTTCCTTGTAATCGTTCAAATCAAATTTCAATTGCTGATTGAGGTTAAGATGCTCTTTCAGCGACTCCTTGATGGTTTTCAATTCGTGTTGTAAACTTTCGTTAGCTGCCTTTTCACTGCTCAAATCTTTCTTGCATGTCTCCAATTCTTGCAGTTCGGAATCAAGTGCATTGTTCAAATTTTCAGTTTCGTCCTTTGATTTAGCCAATTCAGCTTCAGTGTTTAGTAATTTCTCCTCGGTATTGATCAGTTGCGCCGAAAGATCGTCAATTTTGCTTTGAAGATCTCTCTGAAGCTCTTGTTGACTTTTGGTTAGGCGAAGTTTCTCCAACTCGAGCTTTGATATCTTTTGTGCGTCTTCACGTGCTCGCTCGTTTGCACTTGAATCCAATGGACCATCGTCTACATCATCCAACTCTTGATTTTCATATCGTTTGAGCTGCTTCTTTGATTTTTCCAATTCATCAACAAGGGTTCTGATTTGGCGCCTGTGCGCTTCAGCCATGCTTTCCATCTTGTTTTCCAACTCGCGAAGGTGTGTTTGTGCATTTGAAGCCTGCCCCTTCCAATTTTCGCTCTCTTTAAAGACTTCCACAACTCTGGCCTGTGCTTCTTTCATCAAATCTTCAGATGTCATGTCTTCGTCTGTCACTTGGTTGATTTGTTGTTTGAGCAAGCTGATGCGCTCTTTACACCGCTTGTTTAGCTCTTTGATGTCTCCTCTTTTCGCATTATGGCTCGATTGCAGTTGATCTTTAAAGAAGGATTCAAGATCATCAAGGGATTTGGCAAGCACTTGCAAGCGATTCGAGGATCCATGAGTGTCGTCAATAGACAATGATGATAAGCGACGATTGTAATCAGCAACACCAGGACTCATGGTTTGTCGTGTACCTTTTGTATTGTGGAGTGGACTATAGTTGTTTCTGCTGTAGGTAAACGTGGATGTCCTTGATAAAATAGATTCACGAGTTGATATTCTAGTCCTTGAGGGCGATACAGCTGCTGTGTTTGCAAAGGGGTTGCTATGGCTATTATCTTCCAATCTGTAGCGCTTCCCATTTGGATTTACATCTCTTTGCGGTGTTGGCTTTTCTTCTATACATGGTGATTAGGGCTTTCTTTTACATATACAAATGATACATGTAGACATACGAGGACTAGCAAACGAGTTTCTCATTGCAGTCGGTGAGTTTTGCATAGAATTTCGCTCAGTATATGAAAATTAAACCCTTTTGAGGTTGAACAAGGAATCTAAAAGGTACCAAGCAGGGTTTTTCTGAGTGGATAAAGAAAAATTCGCGTTGATGCACGCTTTCGTGACCTGTTGTTATACGCTCCATCAAGAGAAACAATAGATATGCTCTCACACAATGAGAATAGGTATTCAAGACCATGGATGTTAGACACCAAGTGAAGCTCTCAAATAATTTTGGAAGGCATAAAACCAAGAACCTAATCATGTCATTTGAGTATGATGGAAATTTATTATAAGCAATCCTCTCAAATTCTTTTCCTCGTGAGATATTGCTGAATCAATGGCAACATGAACTCTATGCCCTCAACAACGAATATTTCCTTGGCAACCAGGGGCAGATAGTATGTACCATAGCAAACAGGAACCACTTCCAGAAAAAAAAAAAAAGTTTATTTACATTGCAACCAGTGAGTCAAATGTTACATTTAATGATCACAACTGCATTCTTTAATCCATTTTGCCGTGCATTGGGTATAATATAAGAAGAATTCCAGTTAAACGACGACATACAAGTGCGAAAAAGCTAAAATAAGAAATTGAAAATGGCACTATTCCATGGTTCTGTCAGTTTGTTACACTATATGGATTTTTAAATAGCTTTTCATGTATGAAATTGTGCTCTAATCTCTACCGGATAATGCTTGCTGTAGGATACCAATACAGAACATTGTCGGGAAATGACGATTTGTCAACGCCAGGCACCAAAATGGTAAAATGGTAAACCTTTATCTTTATCTGGTTTCTATTTTGTTTTTGGGGAGAAAAACAGTGAAAACGTAACATTCTACAAAAAGAAACAAAGTGATCCCCCATTGATCTTTTTGATTTTGTGTAATCTCAAAGAATATAAAGAGAAATTTTGGTCTCTTTTGATATTTATCCATCAAATGGTTTTTTTTTTTTTCTGTTTTTCCAAGTTGAAAGCAGGTTTTACATTTTGAATTGAAACCGAATATATGGAGCTATTTAGTGTAATTAAAATGTTGGAGATACATACAAAGGTTTCATCCCAGTCTCTTATTTTGAAAAAGAAATGCTAGAATAATATAACATTTGGTTTAGATAATATGTGATTTGGGGGGGGAGGAGAAAGCATCCTCCTATTGATTACATTATACGAGTCCATTGTAGAACGTCTTCTCACACCAAAGCAGCTAATACACTTAAAGAACCCACACATGATGTTAATCTGTGTGTGTAAAAAAGAGACATAGTTCATCTACCATCCATCTCCCCCTTCTCCGTCCAATTAACCCACTTTTATATGGAATTACGCTTTTTAGCCATGTACCTTTTGATGCCCAGAGATCTATCTGGAGTTTCAAACTAGATGTATAAGCTTTTGCTTGGTCTCTATTCCACGCTATCAATTAGATGGAAAAAGCAGCTCATTTTGTAGATTCATTAGGTCGCCGCTGTCGTCGTTGTGATATGTGCGAGCCTGTATGGAATAAACCAAATAAAGATGGTTCGCATGGAAAGCAGTAGCTTAGTCTGTGTGTGCCCTCAGTTTTAAGGGACCACTGCACACACTGACACAAGATCTCCCCCACTCCTATAAAAGAAACTTGATTTCTACATCTCATGTCCTTTTTTTTTTCTCTCTCTCTCTTTTCTCTTTATCTTTATTTTAATTTATATCAGAAATGGATCAGAAACCTGAACTTGCTCTGGATCAGAGTCGACCATCAACATCACCATCCGCATTTTGCATCTTTAAGAATACCGTCTTAAAGTATGAGGCAGGTACGTACCAAATCTCCCCTCAACGCTTGGCTAGATCATAAAATAAATTGATGCTCCTGTTGTAGAACTGTCTGGCTCTGTTGTGCTATCCGTTATTTTCTATCATCTACTCGGAAACCCTCTTGCTAGTCAATTCTTGTTTGTCTCTCATGAAGTAGGCCCCAATCAATACGATAAAGGTGTTGGCGACGTCTATTTTGTCTTTTTCTGGACCATCATGTTCACCTTTTTGCGTGCTGCTTTCATCAAATACATTTACCTTCCAGCATCAAGCTATTTCAACATTGGAGAGGCCTCCAAAAGACAAAGAGTAGCAGAGCAAAGCTATATTCTCGCCTATTACGTTGTCTTTGGTTCTGCTGGCATGGTTTGTGTGATCCGCTTTGCATGACAACATTTAGCTGGCGAAACTAACCAATGCCTTTTCATGTAGTACATCATGTACCATGGCCCTCATTGGTTCAATACGTCTCAATACTGGATTGACTATCCTCATGTGTTGATCTCGAGAGACATGAAGAATTACTATCTGATGCAACTAGCATTTTGGATTCAGCAAATCTACGGTCTTCACATTGAGAAGCGTAGAAAGGACCATGTCGCCATGCTGTCGCATCACATCATCACCATCTTGTTGGTAGGCTCCAGTTACATCTCTAATCTTACTCGTGTTGGAAATGCTGTTCTCTGCTGTATGGATCTCTGTGATATCTTCTTGTCGGTAAGTGTACCCGAAACTTCTCTGTCTCTATGGAGCGCCATTTTTAATCCCACATCAATGATAATAGCTTGCCAAGATTTTGAAGTATCTGGGATTCACCAATGTCTGCAATATCGCATTTGGTTTGTTTGCCATCTCTTGGCCCATCACTCGCCATGTCTTTTTCTCGATCGTTACATGGAGTGTTGCAGGTAGGATTGAAGCAATCAAACAAGAAAGTTTATTATTAACGTCTCTTTAAAATGCAGTTGAGCCCGCACGTTATTTTGATATGGAATGGGATCCTTCTCGAGGAAAGTACTTTACATTGACAACCCAAAAGATATTCGTTGGACTCTTGATGGCACTGAATGTCATTATGTTTTACTGGTTCCTCATGATTGCTAAAGTCATTGCAAGGCTCTTTACTGGCAATGAGATTGATGACACCCGTAGCGACGATGAAGACGAGAGTGATGTGGATAGTGACGAATTTCAGAGAAATCCTGAAGTATGGTAAGTTGTAAAACCTTGTTTTTTTCCCAGCTTTTTCCCTTTAATCACTAATGTGTCATCTTATTACAGCCCGGATCAAGAAAAGAAACCTGTATACAGCAATAAGGATTAGACATCTGATCCGCTCTTGCCATCTCTATGCATCTACCAGCATCTCATTTTATCAACTGCCATATACCTTTTCTCCCTTTCTTTTGTTCCATGTATTTTTATTCAACCAAATAAGCAAATAAACATCCAAGATTACACAACTATACTAGCAATTCCTTAAACCCCTCCAAGAAATCCTTCGGTAACTCCTTCACAGGTCTTCTAGTAACAGGATCTACAAAAACATGGGTGAAACCACCTACTACACAAGCCATTGGATTCTCCTGCTCAAAGATGCCCACGCGATACGTAACGCTGGATTTTCCAATCTTGGAAATGCTTAGGCCAGCATGAATCATACTGGGGTAAGAGGCTGAAGCATAAAAGTTGGCTTGGCTGGCCACCACCAATCCAATGGGTTTGGTCTTGTTGTCGCTGCTTGTATCTAAACCACATTTCTTGATCAAGTACTCATTGATGACGGTATCAAAGTAGTGATAATAGACACTGTTGTTAATATGAGCATACATGTCGCAATCACTGAATCTAGAGATGTATATTAGATGCTGCTATGAAACAAATCATTCAGCATGTGTACCTCGTCTGAATGGGCAAATAGTGTTTGTAATCTTGTCGGTTACGAAATGTTTCTTTCAACGGTTGTTTTGTTGAGGCGGTAGTGGCAGCTGCATTGGTGGTCATGCCGCGGCTACTGTTCAAGTGGTTTGCAAGCAATGAAAGTCGTCTTTGGCTACCTGACATGGTGTGGTTTGGTGGAAGAAGAGGAGGTGTAAATATGATTAGTCAACTTGTAGCCGTGGGGTAATTTTCTAATGCTGCTCTGTGTGTGACATTGACTGTTCTAATGCAGCCATCCATGGGTTGGTGTAGAAACATTGACCAGTGCTCAATTCAGCTATCAAGAAAGCCAGACAGTTGGCCAGTCTTACTCTTGAAAAAGCCTGCATCTAGCGGCCTTGTTCCTATATTAATAATGAGAAAAAGATAATTCAGGGGTAAGGTCATGCCCTAATGTACATGTACGCACGACCATAATCACTGTGAACAAGTGTCAAATATAACCAACAGTGATGAATGCATCAATCTATATGAACAGCATCCGCTTGATCTCAGCAGCACCACCGCCAGAATATGATTTGTATAACAAGCCTCTTCTTGTGTGTACGACGCAACTCTTGAGTTGGTTTACAGTGATAACTGCTTGAAATAGTAAAGGGCAATTTAAGCTTTTCTTCTGAAAGATGAATAGTGCGTTACACATCTCGCGTTAATACCAAACGGGATCACCAGTTTTTGGAGTCATCATTACGATTACATGTTCATCGATATCGTCAGCTTAGTGCCAATGCATTCAAACAGAAGAAAATGGTGTGAGAAAACTGGTACAGATTCGTACAATGTTTTTATTTAGTTTCTCCAGCAACCCCAAATCTACTTTGATTCAGAGGTATATACCTTTACACAGCCATCTAGAACATGTGTATGTGAATGAGTACGCCAATGATGCCTTTACGTTGTACTGTATACATTACCATCACCACAAGAGAATATCAGCGGTCGATATGGATGGAAAATAACATCCCGTACTTCCATGTCTTGATGCCCTTTGATGATCGCAGTAACTTGGCCCGACTTGATATTGAAAACAAAGATTTGTCCATATACAGTTGGTGCTAATAAATAGCGGCCATTGCAAGTGATTTTGACTAGCCAAGAATTGGCGTGGTAGCTAGACGAAATGCATAGAAAAAGAGTGAATCAGGCTGAATACACTGTATAAGAAGCACACTGTACTCTTGGTGTTGATAAGTCTTGTGTTGTTCCAATATAAACCCTTCTTGCGCGTTGGTAGGATAGATCAGCTTATGCAATGTACATGTATTGGGTTTTGATGCTATAATTATACCGTGTTCAATAGAATATCTCTTTCCTACGTGCTTGTATTATACTAGACAACTTACAGACTCCCTCACTTTGGTCACACAGTTCAGCACCTCGACTGATGAGCCATGCATATTGACTATGGCTACTAGATGTATCATCATCCAGCCAATTAACAAATTTAGCGCAATCACAATAGGAAGAGTACATGCTCGGAAATGTCTGAATTAACGCTGCTTGTTCGAAATCATACAGTCGTAAATGTTCGTCTGTAGCTGCTATAAAGTACTTGTTGCCTGTGTTTGGTAGAAAAGAAACAGTGAATGCCATGCAAGTAACATCGTCTTTCATCTTGGTAGATGCTATCAGCGTTTGCCAATCCTCAGCCATTTGCCATTTACGAATGGAACCATCCTGGCTTGTCGAAATCAAGTAGTTTTGCTCCATAAAAACCACTTTTTTGATGCTCAGGATCTCCTCTTCGTGTCCCTCTAGTCTCGCCACTAATTTGTTCTCACACACATTGAATATCTTTATAGCGCAAGGTAAAATATGGTTATCCGCATCGTTGGCAGACCATCGATATCGGTCTTTTGACTTGCCTCCAACAGCAAGTAGTCCGTTGGGTGTCAGTGTACCGCAATAGAATTCATCAATGTGTTTTTCGTCCGTGTCTCTTAGTTTGCGGACCAGTCGAAAGTCATCCTGGATGTCGTATAGTTTGACAGCGCCTGTGTTGGAGTAGGTTACAAGAAGAGAACCATCGTCGGACAGCGTCATACTTGTAATGGGGCCTTGATCTGTCATGGTGCACGGAATACTAACCAGTGGAGATTGCGAGTTTATGGTTTTAATCATATGGCTCTCAGGGACGTTGGCATGGAATTTCCAATAGGTATCTGGGTATTTCTTGGCGAGCTCTTTTGTGCGCTCCTCATCCCATGTACCATGGACTGTGGCATCTGTGTTGGTGGTGGGTGGTAACTGCGATGCGATTAGCTAGGCGAGTGATATTGAGCTTATTTCTTGATTACCGTGGGTTGCTTCCTTTTTGATTTGGTGGTCTTTGCTTTCGGTCTGCTTTTTGGTTTGTACTCTCCTTGATCATCTTCATTTTCTACGTCGCTATCGAAATCAGATACAAAATCATCGGCTTGCTTATACGAGATGCGTTCTCTCTTGTTTCGTTTTGACATGCTATAGAGAATGGATGGGGGGATGAGAACCAAAAAAACAAGGACAAAACGAAAGAGAGGTAACACATTTGTGTCGTGACTCGAGGCATGTAATACAACTATGCTTAAAACGAAAGCGGATGCGCGCACGAAGAGGTCCGTTAATATAGAGTTTGCTCTCTTTATTGACATTTTAATTACTACTTTACACAATATTAATCATTCATTGGTTTTTGCACTAAAAACGCATACAAGCCCATGAACGATCTTGACTGAATCAACGCCTGTCTGGTTCTGTTCATCAGCATGTCATAGTTTTCATGATCCGTGATGCCCAACGACTGCTTCAACCAAGGCGACAGTCCATCCAGTGTGCCTTGAAAAAGCTGTATATAGGCATCACCAATGGGGCCACCCCATCCAAGTGGCACCTCTCGATATTCGCTCTGTAGTATCTTCATGCCTCCGCCTTCTGTTAACATTAAATCTAGTTTTGCCCCTGCTGAGGCATCTAAACCATAAGAAGCGCAGAATGATTCAACTAAGTGGACACCAGTGTGGTTAGCAAACAGCTTTCCTACATGGACAAGAGCCATCTACTTTACATGCTTCCGTGTATGTTCTTGCAATAGGGTCTGTCGTAATGATCTACAGAAAGAATCAGTTTAGTGTTTTTGGATACATTATGATCCAACGGTGCAGGCATTTACTCGCATGTCCAATTCCACACACTGAAAGCATCCACCGTCTTTGAGCACTCGCTTGATTTCTGATATAATAAAAGGCCATTCGTTTGTCCTAAAAGCTAAAACAACGAATCTGCGAATTGCGGTTAAACCTATGATGGACCCTTGACGTTGCCAAACCACATACCTCATCTGAATGAAATCTATGAGCAGCGTTTGAGTAACAAAGAAACATCAGTGTGTTTGATAATCACAAGCATGTACAAACCAAAAGTTTTATCGGGATACGGTATTCCTTGTAGTACATTTGCCTCTGTAAACGTAAGGTTTACAGGTCGAATCACCTGGGGCCATAGACTACACATATCAATGCCAGTAAAACGACAATTGGGGTATTCTAAACTGGTTTCGCATAGCCAAGTTGCAGGTCCGCAGCATACATCAAGCACCTCGAGTCCTCCATTTTGGAAATCCAACGATTTCAATGCTTCAACCATAATGTTACTAGAAAAAAGATTCATCAACTCCCTAATTCTCTTTGGAATTCATGCAAAACCGTAAAAAAAAAAAAAATGGCGCTTACAATCCCAACAGCTCTTTTGTCACAAAATGTTCTTCATGCAAGCGATCAATTTCTTTGTCGTCTTTGGGTAGCATGTATGAACTCGATTCGATGGCATGATACGTTCTGCCATATATAATGCGCTTATCTGATTTGATGGGCGCCTTTTTCTCCTCATTGACCGAATTGGATTTGCTGTTTCTCAACGTAGACGATTTAGACTTTCTTGCCTTGATGGATGTTGGAGAACTGCTACTATTGTGTCTGTGATGATGGTGATGATGATGATGTGGATGAACATGAGCATTCGGTGGATCGCGTGAAATATTACCGCCCATGGTATATAATGAAGACAAAAGAAAAGAAGAGGTAAAAGAGAAAAGAGTACATGTAGTATATATATATATATATACATCACATTTCGTTGTTGTTGCACTAAAAGCTTTTGTATATAAAGGGTAACTCCTGAATGATTGGGGAATCATCGGAGAGAGACAAGTGTGCGTGCTCTGTAGCTTCCATGGTACACTCTACAAGCGCAATGTTACCTTTTTGCTATTTGTTTACAACACACATGTACACAATCATACAAAATCAAACGCCATGTATTCATTGTCATCTGGAATACAAGGCTCTATAGCACAAGAAATCATATCTTGTTCAAACTGGACCCTCGATTTTAACCCTTTTTCACAAAAAAAAAAAAAAATTACATGATGAGATAATAATATGCTCCCTACCATGTAGCATCTTCTATTCTTCTATGCTTATTGTGCTTGTCTAACACACTGCAATCAATGTCAATAGCATAATATGAAATATAGCCCCTCGTCTCCTCACACTTGTTTTTTCTGGTTGTGGTCTACTTCTCCTCTTGTCCTCCTATAAATGGTATTAATGGGGAATAATTTTCATCTTTTAAAATATATGCATTGGGATAAAATCATTACTTTCACTTTACTGTGTGCCAAACAGAACAAGGGGGGGGGGAAGGTGTATAGTTTCACTGATTGTATTTGTAAAATCCAAGATGGGATCAATAAAGCAAATTTAAGGAGTCTACAAGGAGCATCAAACAGTATAGACAATAACGAAATTGTCTCTTTGGTCATGGAGCGTTGCGTATATTTCGTTAAAAGAGTGTATGTGTTTATTCATCATCATCATCATCATCATCATTAGGGTAAATATACTCTTCATCGTCACCAAATCCCAATTCCAATGTCTTTTGATAGAGAGCATAAGCAGTTAGACCTTGGAGAGCACAGAACTCGAGAACTTCTAGAGGCACCTTTGGACGTTCCCAGCAAGAACCACCAAACTTTTTGTTGCTCATGTGTATCCAACTGTCATATTGTTGCTTGCATTCAAAGTACTTTATCACATCAGGCCAGTCTTTCAGGTACTTTTCAACAGCTAAAGCAAAAGACATCGCAGTGTCATTTTCCATCACCTTAAAACCTAGATCCACAGTGGGCCCCATTTCAAAGCCCAAGATTTCCACAAAGGATTCCATGATAAAGTCAGGGCACCAGCTGATACGCTTGATAGAGGGGTCAGACAGCAAGCGGCCAAACACAGTAGACTTGAATTTAGATCGATTTTGGATTGTACACGCCTTCTCCAGGACGCATGTGTACGATTCGCCCGTGCTGAGGTAGAGTTGCAGCGCCTTGAACACGAATTGCTTGGACTTGGATTCAACCGTATGAAAACAGACAGTGACAGTAAAAGGTTGATCAGGCACAATTATCATATCCAATTGCTCCAACGACTCCAATGTGAGCATCGCCAGCTCTTGATCCTGACCGAAACTGTTTGGGTAAATGGCATCCACAAATGTCTCCAATGCATCCACTGCTCTATGATGTCTTGCCACTTCAGGTTCCGATGGCAGCTTCATCTTGAGTCCAACACGATCAATAATAGCATCCTTTTCAGAAAGGCGTCTTGAACCACCAGCACCAAAGAATTCATAAGGATTTTCATCATCATCATCATCATCATCATCATCGTCATCAGAATCACTGTCTGCAATGTCTGGTCCCATGACACGAGGTCCACTGAAATGTTTCCGAATGGGTATTTGGCCCATCTTCATCTCCATAGTGTCAGGCCGTTCTTCCTCCTTTGACCAGTTATCAACGCCATCTTCATCCACAGGTTCCTGGGCACGATGACCAGCGATTACACTAGCCGTTGTGTTGAACTTGATGGCTTCCTTTTTGACTGGGCTTATGGATCCCGCTGCTGCTGCTGCTTTTCTCTTGGCTTCTTCCCTCTCGAGATCCGTCAATTCACTATCAATGCCACTCTTCCATTTTTCACCAGTCGTATTTGCAAATATGGTCCATGAAGCAGCTCCAACACCACCTGCTGCATCTTGACTCCATGTAAATGACCCGCCTTGATCTCCTGCAGCAACGCGACTTTGAAATTCAGAGGCATACTTTTCTTTACTAGGTTTACTACCAAATCCAGCCACAGTAGTATTAGTATTAGTATTAGTATTAGTATTGGTGGTAGTGGTAGTGGTAGTGGTAGTGGCAGTGGCAGTGGCAGGTAGTTTACCAGAAGAAGAAGTAGATTTTGTAGGTGTAACCACAGGTGGTGCCGAATGACTTGGAGCAGGTGCTTGTGAGGAACGAGCAACATTGGTGAATGGTTTACGATGTGAGCGTGTTGCATCAAAGTTGTTGCGAGGAGAATAAGGCACAGGTTTCGGTAAATGGTGGGCCTGCTGTTGCTGTGGTGGTGGCTGCTGTTGGTATTGATTCGAATGATATGGTTGAGCAGGAGAAGGCGTTGCTTGGTATGAATGCGACTTGCTCTGGTATACGTTTTGCGTAGGAGGTCGACTAAACTGATGCTGAAGTGATTTGTGTGTCTTTTGTTGGTTGAAATTTGGAGTTGCAACTGTAGGTGGTGGCATGGGTTGTCTCACAGGCACTGGTGCAGATATAGCAGGAGGCACAGAAGCAGTGGCAGCAGAAGATGGCTTGGGTTCTGGCACAGACGCTTTCACATCGGGTGGACCATAATCAGAGTTAGTTGATTCAGTAACAGCACCAGCGTTAGAGACATTAGGATTTGCAAACGGTTGACCTCCAAAGAAAGGCTGAGATGTAGGATCAAAGTCTCCCCAGCTTTTATAGTTTACTTCTTCAGCAATGGATGTCTTGGTGGTAGTGGTGTTCCCGGAGAACCTCCAGTTATTATTCAGACGATCATCATCATCCACAATCACATTGTCTTCTTGTTGCTGGCCACTAAAAGAAGCACCAGACGCACTCGACTCGCCACCGTAAGACTGATACTCTTTTCTTGCGGATTCCTTAACAGAGAGTATGATTGCCTTTTGTATGTCCTTTTGATATCTTGTATCATTGTCGTCATATCCATCATCCGTCTTGGGTTGAGATGACAAGCAAGCGAGATATTCCTCCTCTTTGCTGTCTTCACGACGCTTATTGCTATAACGTTGACGATATGTAGGTGAAGTGGACTTGTAATTGGTGTTCCAATGTGTCTTGGGAGTAGCAGGGGTTTTGCCATTTCTTGGAGAGGATAAATTGGCAGGAGAAGCAATACCTTGCGCTCTTTGCTGATGGAACCTATAGAGTGCTTTCTCTGATTGCTTGGCTAATGTGTATGGCCAATAAAACTTCTCTTCACTAGGATACTGCTTGGTATATTGATGTAATGCATGCACACTCAATACATCAAAAATAGAATACACCAATGCTTTTGGTGGCAGAGGAATTTTTGTCCAGATACAATCATCATTATTGTAAAAGAACCCATCACTGTAGTGCTTTGCCTTTTTAAACGCTTCTAAACCATCCCATTGATCAGCAAATTTCACCATGGCAGCTTCCAAATTCATCGTTTCTACGGCAATTGGCATGAGCTTTGCTTGAAGATCCAACACAGGTGCTTGCTCTATCGACTTGAAATAAGACTCAATCGCCATGGCGTCAGGACGATATGACCATCCAACAATATTCACTTCATCATCCTCCAATATAGGTTTCAGTTTTGCTGATAAAACATCAAATCCCACAGAATCCACTTGAATAGCGAATCCCTTTGTACTGGAAACACCAATCTGCAATAGCTTGAGTTCAGGCAGTGATTTCTTGATAGATTGGAATTCGCAATCAATGGCAATGTACTCTGCGTTTCTGATTTCCTGGATGGCTTCATCGAGTTGTTCTTCATTGGATACAAGCATGCAAATAGCGGCCTTGTGGTTGCTTAATGGCACTTCAATATGATAAGCGCTCATTTGTTGCCAATCATCCTCCATGTCGTAATTTGAGTAATTATACCATGGTCGCTTTCCTGCTTGATGTGATTGTTGCTGCTGCTGTTGCTGTTGCTGTTGTTGTCGGGGCGATGGTGGAGATGGTGGTGATGCTATATGCTGTGGTGGTGCTTGCGTTCTTTCCTTTAGCTTGTCAAAATCGTCGCCACCAGCTACAATGCCACGAAGAGACTCAACTGCTTTATCGACCCCTTTAACGCTTCTCTTTTCAAAGACTGAGAGCAGACTTAACAAAGCTTCGGCTGATTTGTATGCAGACTTCCAGTATTCATGTTCTGATATCTCCATTTGTGTTATGTTGCTGTATTCGTTGGTGCTTAACATGAACTACTTGGTTATCATGTAAAGCTTTTCTTTGGTAATGAAAGAAGGAACAAAGAGAAAAAAAAAAGCAGCCGCGTCAATCATCACCTTAACTATGACAAACAAAAGCACACATCCTCATTTGGGTTCCTATTGTAAAGCCGCCAAAACAAATCACACAGGCTTCAAATGTATACAAACAATACGGCGCGCACAACCAGAAAGTTCGCTTTGTGCATATAAATAACAACGCTTCGTCTTTACTCTGCCACGGCTTCTCTCTCTCTCTCTCTCAAATAATGTTGAAACTGATGGATTTTGATAATAAATTACTGTATATGATTTAGGAAATTTAAGGGGCTGCTATATTAAATCAAAATTAAGAGTCTCTCTGACACTTTGCATAAAGCGCATTTCACATCTCTAACATATATACTAGAAAACTTGAACACAAAAGCGTCGTCGTAGCCAATCAAGGATTAAAAACTCCTCTCTCAAGAACATAACGCATCTAATTCAAGCGATTTCTTGCCTGCTACTTGGCTGTGGATTGAATGGTTTGTAGTTTCAAGGCAACATTTGGTAACATTGACCTTAAGAGGGTTTTACCGTAGCGAAGCAAACGTGCAAAACCCATAGTAAGCAAGCAGTAAATTTAGCTTTTCAAGATTGACAAGCTTACCAGCAATATATCGCATCAAAATTTGCATGAATTAGCATTACCAAAATTAATTTGCCTCCTATTCGGATTAGAAGTTGCACAGGCTGCAGAACTACCCTTCCAGCAAATTACAGCTACCAAAGACGTGATTTATGCCGTATAAATACACTCTATAAAGCAAAACATGACCAAATTCGACAGCTTTTAAGCATTCATAACTTGACATGTAGACCTTTCTGAGCCACCGTAATGACGCCAAACAAGTGTACTCAAGTAGCAGTACCTTCCTGACACCTTTGCTCACCTTTTTGAGAACCAAAAAAAAAAATGGCCAAAAATCGACCAAAAAGCATGAGGGATACCTCATGATTTTCATTGAAATTCAAACGATCGCATTTTTTACCTTGAAAATGAAGACTTTTAATATGGCATACATTGAATCAAAATGTTTCTCTCGATCTAAAGCAACTTCTGAAACCACTTTTTTGAGGTTTTCATATGCTAAATATGGCTATTTTCGCTAAAAACCACATTTCATATTTTACCAAATTGCTCAACGAGTTCATTAAAAACATCTATTTTACTTTGCACCATTAAAAGCGCCTTGAAAAGTACGTCAAGGATGTATTAGGAAGCATAGGGTGATCACCACAGTTCATATAGTCGAATATCAAGAAACAGATTAAAAAAGTCGAAAAAAGACAGTAGTTGTCCAATCTTGAATAGAAAAGTCAAGCTGAGTTTGAATCAAATTTGGCGGCGGCGGCGTCGGGCGGTGCTGCTACTGGCTAACTCAAATGTCTTTCTGATGAGGACAATGATGATTGCGATGCTGATTAAATGGGACTTATGCAATTAAAAGGACAATTTATTAACCCGAATACTTTTTTATGGGACTTTCTCCCTATAAAAGTGTCTTTTGCAATGATAATATCTCAAAAAAAAAAGTCGCTGTAGGTCTTACACAAGTCCTGTATTTTACACATGGCCAGCTTAATGTTGCCATCTCAAGAGCAACATCAGCGAAGGGATACCTCCCCCTCCTAACTCTGATACTATTAATTGATTGTTTAAAATTTACTTGATATCTCTGGCCTGAAATGTCTTCGGCGAGAGCCCGCACGGCGACGCCGTTATTGAGCGTAGCGAGATTGATCGGCTAGTTTATATATATACCAGAATTGCCATTGTTTAGCCTCCCTTTATCATTTAGGAACCCCCATAAACGGCTTATCACTGTGGATCTGATTCCTCTATGATGCTTCATGTGTATCAAAGGGATTCACTCATATACGAGCAGACAGTACACTTCTACGGTCTCTGATTACTCCAAAAATGCGCAAATTACAGCGAAATTGAAGTGCATTTGAGTCATTTTTTCTCGTGTTTGAGTACATTCTAGAGTACTAGAATAGCACCAAACAATGGCTTTCATCTTGCACTTGCTTACTGACACCTTTTCTTGACTTTATGGAGACCTGAAAAACATGGCCAAAGATTGACTCAAAACCATGAGGGGTACCTCATGGTTTTTATCAAAAATCAAACGACCGCATTTTTCATCTTGAAAATGAAGACTTTTACTATGGCATACGAGCCTTTCAGCACTTCGGGTGGGTTCCTGACCTACGCTTCGCTTCGGTGGGAACCAACCTACGTTCAAATGGCTCGCGCTGCCGCGGGCCTTTGGCTAATATCCCAAAATTAATATAGCTAAAATGTTAGAAGAAGAACCCTGATTGTTGACTGATATATAATCACTAATCATATGAGTGTTTATGCTTCAGATTGTTCTCTACCTTCGCTTCGTTTCGGTGAGAATCAACCTGCACAGCGACAGCTCGAGCTACCGGTTGCTCTTGCGTATCTTATCATAATACTACTACGTTCAAGCTGACCCTCTACTTGCATATGAAAACCCTTCATATTATGTGTGGATCTAATTTTTATGTGATGCTTTACATCCATATACACCTAGCTACTTCATATACGGGCAAGCAGCATACTGGTATTCCCACTTTTTAGTCCTTAGTGTCCCTAATACAGCAAAATATGAGTGTATTTGAGCTGTTTTTTCTCGCGTCCAAAGGCGTTTTAGATTGTCAGAATAGCACCAAATAGTTGCTCTCATCTAAGAATTACTTTCTGACACCTTTGCTCAACTTTTTGGGGACCAAAAAAACATGGCCAAAAATTGACCAAAAAGCATGAGATACCCCTCATGGTTTTCATCGAAAATCAAACGATCGCATTTTTGACCTTGATAATGAAGACTTTTACTATGGTATATCTAGAATCAAAACGTTTCTATCGATCCAAAGTAACCTCTGAAATCCTCTTTGTGGGACTTTGATATATAAAATTTCGACATTTTGGCCAGAAACCTCTTTTCATATTTTCATAAATCATTTGATAAGTTTATTCAAATCATCTATTTTACTTAGTACCATTGGATGCACCTTGAAAAGTACTCCAGGAAAGCTTAAGGAAGCATTTTTTTTTTTTTTTTTGTAAGGGAGTCGAGCTCCAGGTTTTATTTAAAGTCCTTTAAATGTCATACTGAGGGATAGAAAAGACTGTTGGTGGACCCAATGTCTGCAATGAAGGGGAATAAGATATTTTTGAACTAAGTTGGGAAAGAAATCTACTACTAATAAGGTGCGACACCTAGAGCCAATACAGTCTTGCGGAAATTGTCAAAATATAGATAATGGATAGAGTACAAAACACCAAACGAGGACATCAGTACTACCTCAAAAAATCAAACAACTTGCGTTCACCAGGATTTGAACCGGGGATCCTCCCGTTGGCATACGGGAGTTCTACCACTTCGCCCTACCACCAGGGACAGCTTAAGGAAGCATGGGAAGATCATCGTAATTTATATAGTCGATTCTCACAAAATAGTTCGATCAAGTCGAGAAAAAGACGAAATCTGACCAATCTTGAGCAGAAAAGAATATTTTGAGTTTGAATTGGTTTTGGCCGGTGGCGCTGCTGCTGGCTGACCCAGATGCCTTTCTGATGATAACAATGATGATTGCGATTTTAATTAAACAAGAATCATGAATTTGAAAGAACAATCGCTTAGCTTGGATACTTTTTTTTTGCTTTTGTTGGGAGTTTTTTCCTATAAAGATGTCTTTTGCAATGACAATCTCTCAAAAAAATGTTGCTGTAGATCTTATACAAGTCCTGTATTACTATACATCGCAACATTTAACGATCGTGGTTATTAACTTAATTTTTTGAGTAGAACGTTAATCTGAACTTGCATACAAACTTTCCAATGTATAAATACATTATACTAGCCAACCGATCTAGCTAATCTCGATGACAGCGTCGTCCTGAGGGCTCTCGCTTTAGACATTTCAAATCATCAGAGATAATAAAAATTTGTTGGTATATCAAGTAGACTCTTAATAATCAATCAATAGCAAGAGAAAGGCTATATCAAAGTTAGGAGGATTGGGGTAGGGTGGGAGGCTTCCCCTTGCAACCCCTCGTTTGCTTATACACAATATCTTCATTTTTCCGTTCGTGCCACATTTTCTGGTGGCAAAATTGTCAAATTATTTGCTGATGATGTTGCTGTTGAGATGGCAACATAAAGCTGACCATGCGTAGAGCCATTAAGTGAATTGTGATTTGGCTTGATTTAAGAAAAGTCTAAGAGAAGATTTGTCCATAAAGTATATCAAAAAATTGTGAGGTGTCTCTGTGGATCTGTAGAAACATCAAAAGTATATAGATTTTTATCAGATCTATTAAAATAATAAATCAATAATCAATAACGAGATCTAGTGTTTAGGAACAAGCGGAAAACCAGTTGGAATACTGCTGGCAATGCAAAGATGTTTAGTATATATTAACACAAAGCAGTTTCCTTTACAAAATGTTGCTCTCTCGACATCTCGACATACTTTAGATATACAAGTTTTCGGTGTGTCCAAAAAAGGAAATTTTAGCAATTTTTTTGAATTGAGCTATATTAATAGCTGTAAAAAAAAATTGGAAATCCAGGCCGATGTGTAGGAGTGGTTAACTTTCGTGATTCGGATTCACGAGATCCCGGGTTCAAATCCCGGTGTCGGCCCATTTTTTGGTAGACGTTTCTCAATTTAAGTTTGAAAGCAAAGGCTTTTGGTGAAAATTCATTTTTGATGAATGTATCCCTTTTTTTGATTTAATTTTAAGCGATCGCTAAGGTTTTGTCGAAAGGTTTACCCTCGCAAAGGAAGGTTTGATGCCTTTGATTCTGACGCTCATTTTTTTTTTTTTTGCATAGAAATAACGCCAATGTTGGTTCAGTCAACATTGGAAATATTCCATTTCTTCATGTATGAACAGATCCTCGAGTTTTTGAGAACCCAATGTCTTATTCTTGCAAGAGATTGCATATCTGAAGCAACTGCCTGAACAATATCATTGGTGGTATTTTTAAGATGGACATTTGAAGTTTATGCAGACAGCGTTCCTGGATGCTTCGTCCCTGAACATTACACATTCTGCTGTATTATAGAGTTTAGGTCCGAATATGTACAAGCTCTCGAAAAGAATGAACTGCAGAAAGGGGTTAAGCAAGGAGGATCAAAGACAGATCAAGGCTAACTTTTAATAGGCTCTTCCATCATTCAGCTCAATACTGGCTGCTCCAGTTTGATAAGTTCCTTGAGGTATTGCAATAGCAATGTGATGGTGGTAGATCTACGGCTGCAATTTCAATGCTACATCGTTTTCTTGATCTGAACTCTCCCTTTTTCATTTGGACAAAGGCATAAATCTTCGTCTAGACTCACTGTAAGCTATAAATCGCCATAGACCTAATAGTATCTAAAATGGGAATCTCATCAATACCAAGAAATTGGAAGACGTCCCTTGATTTAGATCAAATTAGTAAGCTATCATGGTAATGTGAGAACGCTATTATACAAAAGCTATCTGTAAATGTGGTTCATCTGGGACCACATGGTTTCCACAACATTTCAAGGGTAAAAACGTTGATTCAACATGCTTTCACAAAAGGGACCCACCACTCATTCTGGAAGACCTTATATTTTGAAGAGAGAGGAGAGCAAGTAGAGGAGTATACACAAAGAAACAAAGAAAATAAGACAAAGAATTATTGCCAAAAAAGGAGGGGATGTTAGAAATATGAAAGAGAGAGAGAGACAGAGAGGAGGACAATAAAGGAGAAGTAGGAGGGAAACACAAATTATCCAGATAACTAAACAGTGTAGAAAAAAGCAATAGGGTCTTTTTATTCACGACGAATGTAAAATGCCTATTCCGATCTATGGCTTGCTCATATTATGCTTCTCCCCTCTTAAAATAGTGTACCATAACCTTTGATGTGGCAATGACTACTGGGGGCTTTGCTGCGATAGCATCATCGCCCTGTCATATCTGTGTTCTTGCTAGATACCCACGCACACTGTCAAAAAGAGAAGTGTATCCCATCCATATACCTCGCTGGCTATAAACACACAAGATCTCGACATATTTGATTCATACACACACAAACACGCAAACACATACATTTCTTATTTATAAGCAAAAAGAAGAATCTAGATTTCCCCTGATAAAATAATAGACGCAGATAAAATAGATCAAAAAAGCACCGAGGAATACACAACAGATGTCATGGATACACTGTAGGCGGATCATTGAAATCAGCTTGGTACAGTTTAATAAGTATATACAATAAAAATGCTATCGTTACTTTCCCCATATGTGTTTGATAGTGTAGACAAAATGTGAGCGTACCATCTCGCCCATAAATAGATGCGCAAAACATTTATTTCAGGGGCTTGCATCATAACCAAAGGGACAGAATTATGCATCAAATTCATTCTGTAAGCAACTTGTTATGACTTTGGTGAATAGTATGCAACGTTTGTACTATGCTCAAAGGCAGCTTGTAATAAAACCAACACCATGATGGATTGATAGAGCATCCCCTCTGACGGAAACCGCTGTGAATAGACACTCGCAGCCAAATTCGCTCCTTTCCAAACTAAAATAATCCCCTTTTATAACATCAAAATTGTTAGATACGACTCCCCTAAGCATACATAAATACACACATAAGCTATTTACAAGAAACGAGCCCCTATACACCTCTTTCTCTTTGTAATTTTGAAAACCAACCAAGCAAAGCAAAACAAAAGAAAGCCAAAAATAATCATTGATCAAAACCTCTCTTCCTTCTTTTCTTCTGCTTTTGCTTTTTCTTCTATCCTCTCCTTTTATTCATTCACTCTTTTCTTAGCAACATCTTAGTATTACAAAACAACGTTAAAAAAAAACAACCACAAAAAGGTAAGGTGAAGCTGTGTTTTGCTCGGATTCAAGAGAGATGATACTTAAAGCGTTTACAACAGACCTTACAAAATGCCTAGACAAAATCCATTTCTACGACGTGCATCATCTCCTGGAGATATAAATACAGAAATCAACCATGGCAGTAACAACTTACTATCTGTTCCACCACCACCTTTACCACAACAACATCCAGCAAAGCTGACTCAGGCATCACTTTCTGATTCTGCATTAAAAGTGCCTGTGCGACCGTCTACGTTCAGGAACACACAGTCTCGTATGATGAGTATTCGACCTTCTCGATTCATCAAGGCATCTACACCAACATCGTCTACTTCATCCCCTATTATTTTAAATGATACCAGCGTACACTGCTCTTCTCAATCATCTGAAATGACTTCATTTATTCG
The DNA here is from genome assembly GCF_035048745.1 of Mucor velutinosus. Lineage (NCBI taxonomy): Eukaryota > Fungi > Mucoromycota > Mucoromycetes > Mucorales > Mucoraceae > Mucor > Mucor velutinosus. The sequence continues at coordinate 1,199,437 of NW_027041908.1, forward strand.
ACTGTTTGAAGCATTTACTCAAAAGCTGTATATTGAGGGATACGTGATGCGACACAATAACACCACCATGGAGGAAGGCAGCAAACCACGCACCAAAATGTTTATGGAATTGTCAGGTTCTACCTTAACCCTATGGGATACTGAAGTACCGGGCTCCATTGTCATGCCAACTTACTTTCAGATTGTAGATACAACCATTGTCTACTCCAACCCTATCGTCAGCGCAGACAGCAAAAAGAAGAAGCATGTATTCAGTGTACAGAACAAAAAGACAGCCATGACATTTGAAACGTCAGATGAACCTTCCATGATGCGCTGGGTTAGTGCCATCAGATTGTCCAGCTTTGAAAAGCAGAAGTTGCACCAGCTGTTCACTCTTAGACTACTCGGTAATAATGCAACCAACAACAGTACCATCAGCAACATTTCATCGGCTTCATTGTCGTCCAGTGGCAGCAACAACGTGGCAGATGACGTTCCTACAAAAAGCACCTGGCTCCAAGTAAGAGTGCCAGGCACGTCGATTTGGCAAAAGTATTGGGTCGTGTTGGTGAATAGAAAGAGCAAAGAAGATCAACATTATCGCAACAAGCGGTTTGGTAAAAAGACATCTGTGAACAATGTAGAGGAGCACATCTTGCTGTACGAGACAAAAAAGTCAAAATCGCCCACATGGACACTCTCTCGCTTGACGCATGCTTATGCCGTGTACCCTGAGTCACCTCAGTTGATTGAAAAGGGCTCCATGATTCGTATTGAATGCAAATTGAATGGTGGTGGTGTCCAGCAAAAGACATTGGAGAACCTGGACAACAAAGACAATGTCTGCTTCTGCTGGTTTATGGCGGATCACAGTCAGCTGACAATCCAATGGCTATTGACAGTGTATGATACATTTCGTCTGTATGGTAGACCTGAGCAACTGCTCGCAGATCCAAGTAACCAGAAGGCCCTCAACTTTGGTGAGCCAGTACAAGATGTTGGTAAAGTTGTTCATCCCAAGTTGTTTCTGGAGACGGATGAAGTTGTCAGTGCCATGAACGTGCTATCCATTCCTCGTCAGGAGATTGATGCTATTTTTACCAACGTTATTCTCAAGAAGCAAGCAGAGACATCGATTGTTAATGTCGCACGAAGACCCACAGGCACGAGAGCAAACAGCCTTCCCCTGATTACGGTGATATCTGCCACTGAAGACGCACATGGAGATGACAAGATCAAATCAGCGCTAGGAGAGACCACAGTGAAATCAGTTGATGTAGAAGACCAAGCAGCGCCTTTCAAATTTGCTCGACAAATAGCTGATTCAAGTGATGAGAGTGACGATGATGAGGAGGAGGACGATGGTGAGGAAGACGAAGAGGATGTAGATAGTGACGATGAACCCATTTGCAAGAAATCAGCCCATTCATTGCCCAGCAGTGCTACGCTCGAAGAGTCAGAAGAGTCTACCACCAAGAAAGTATTCGCTGATAGTTTGATTCCTGATTTCGATTTTGGAAATGGATTTGATGTGCCCAAGAATGTCACAGCAGCAGCCGTTGCAGCAGCCGTTAATGCCTCGGGTTTGTCACAGACGCTTCCTACCAGAGGCAAAAATAAGGGTGCTCGTCATAGCAATTCAATGACCATGTTTATGGATTCGTCTTCTTCGATATCGCCTTTGGATGGTAGTCGGCAAGACGATGATGTAGGCTTCTCGTTACATACCCGCAAAGTTTCCATGCCAGCTACCTCCGGCCATCACCACCACCATCATGGACAGCGATCGTCTTCTTCAGCAGGCTATCACTCTACCAATTCCAGGTCAACGCCATCCCCATCACAGCCTCCTGATTCGTCTTCTTCAGCTTTATTTGGCGACTTTAGTTTAACAACGGATTTCAGGAAATTCTTGGACGAGCCCCTGGATCAACGAAAATATTCCTTACCAGCCAATGTGAAGTTATCATCCATGGAGTCCAGTCGATCGACCTTGTCCAGTAATAACAATAACAACAACCATCGATGGGTAGATCATGAATGGGAAGAAGCGACAGACCACTACGGTGAAAATGAAGACTATGACGATGAAGAGCAGCCCACGCAACATCCCTACGACGACGACAATCAATCCTACGACTCAGATTTTGATGGTCCACTCATCCCCTCATTAGGCGATCATTTTGCACCCCAAAATAGTCTCTTGGATACCTACTTAGGAGAGCAATTGAGCGCAAAGGAACAAATAGAGTATGCAAAAGCCACCGGACAGCCATTGATACAGGTTTCAACCAAGAAACAAGGAGCTCCTCGAGGAGGTTTAGTGGGCATGATTTCGCAGAGAGAGAAGGATAGAAAAGAAGGCAATGGTCTAAGAGTAGCAGAACGAGTGAATCAGCATCATGCTCAGCTCGGTCAAGACCGATTTGAAAGAGAAAAGGAAAGAAGAATATTTGAGCAGAGACAGCATCAGTTCTTAAAGCATCAGGTAAAACATACTGCACATAGTGATTGAATAGCGTTGTACTGATTGACTGCCTATATAGATGATGCTCTATGCAAACGGCTATGGTATGCCTCCTCTGCCCATGATGCACCCTCATTCATTCATGAGCCCCATGCCTCCAATGGGACCTATGAGCCCTATGCCGATGAGCCCAATGGGTCCAATGTCACTTATGGCTCCCATGAGTCCTATGGGCCCCATGCCGCCAATGAACATGGCCATGATGCAGCAACAGCAGCAGCAGCAGCAGCACCAACAATACAGCCAGGCTTCTTCTTCGCCCACACCTCCACCACTTTTATCATTACCTCAACAGCATCTCCATTCACCCCTGAGCAGTGCACCACCTAGTCCACATACGCCCAGCTATGGAAATCACATTCGACCCATCTATGGCCCACCACCACCTGCATCGCCCATGGGATTTTACCAACAACAGCAGCAACAGCAATATCAACAAGGTAGACAAAGCCCAAGTTTATCAGCTCCTTTGATCGCGCATAGCAATAGGCGTGTATCGAGGCCTTTATTAGACGATGTAGACGAACTGAATGGCAGTAGTGGTGGCAATAATAGTAGAATCATGTCGCCTGTACTCAGAAAGAGCCCCATTGTATCGACTTCTTCGGGAACAAGCAGTGTTCGCATGTAAATCCCTTATTTTTTTTCTATAGAGTATCATGATCAAAACTGTCTTTTCTAAATAAATTATACACGATACTTGTTTTCATACAACTTGGTTGACCAAAGTAAATGTTTATTTTAACTATCTCACAATAAAGTACTAGAGTGATTGAAGAGAGAGAATGTTGTGTATGTATAAATTACTGCTGATATAGACTTGGTTGGATTGCTTGGGTGGAGAGGTAATTGTGTGCATAAAAATATAGAGAAATGAAATAAAACAAACGGGCGAAAAAGAAAAAGAGACAGATATACATTATTACTCACTATACAACATAAAAATGAGTCCACGATTACCATACAATCCCACTAGGTACTTACGTGAAAATAAACAGGTTATTAGTTGCTGCAACAGCAATTGTGTTTTCCTTTGGATGCCAAGAAGAATGTAAAATCTTCTTGCTGTAGTCCATGTAATCCGTGTCCTCACGCATTCTTCTACCCGCAGCACTATTAGCAGCTCGATTACCTTGGCTCATTGTAATCTTGTTCTTTGCAGATCCCAGTTTCTTTGCCTTGAATGCACTCTTGTCTGCTTGCAAAGTCGCCTCCTCATCACCCTCCTCTCGTCCGTAAATGTGGATATCATTACTGTAAGATCCTGTCATCATATGACTTCCATCGCCACTAAATGTACATTCAAACTTGTCAAAGATACAGTCATTTTCATAAAGGTCACAGAGCTTGGATCTGAGGTTGTCGTGGATGTTGATGGTGCGAAGTGGTTTCTTTTCCATATTGATGTCCCAAATCTTTAGTGTCAGGTAATCGCGGGACAAGATGTAGCGGCCATCTTGACTGAATTTGACATCAGAAATAGAGGAAATGATTTCGGAAAAGAAGGATCTGTTGGATAGGTCCTCGGGTTCCTCAAAAACTAAATATAGGTACATCAGCATCTCAATCCACAGCCTCATCTAGCCCACTTACCCTTCGCATTTTGATCACACAAGGCAGCTTCTCTCATATCAGCCAATTTGATAGTACCCTTACTACTACTGTACATGAACAAGTTGCACTGATCTGGGTGGAACTCAGCAGCAGTGATGACTTCAGTCAATTCCTCCATGTTGGCAGGTTTGATGTCGACAATGTCTAATCATAAAAGCATCAACATGCCATGTCCGTTTGATAAGCACAAGAGTACTTACTGAAGCTCTGATCCGAGATATCCAAGTTCCACAAATTGATACGAAGATCGTCAGCAGAGATATACGTCTCACTATCCGAATTGATGGAAATCGAGTTGATGTGATATGCATGAGCTTGAAATTAAAAAGGTGATTTAGAGTTGGGATTTTCATGCATTTGCAATATTTAGTTCTCCGCTTACCATTTGAATAAATACGTCTTGGGACAGCAGCTACAATGGTGTCTTGATGATTGATCTTTGGCATACTCAAAGTAGGATGAATAGGTGCCCCAAAGTTTCCAGGAACAGATGTTGGCATTTGATCTGACATCATAGAAACTTCACTCACAGTCTTTAAGCTACGTTCATACACTTTCCAGAGCTTGATGGTTTTATCTGCATTGTACATGTTGAGTTTTTTTTTTTTTTTTTTCAAATGCACTTTTGCTTGAGCAGATAAACTTACCGTTAGTAGAAAGTAAAAAGAGTGCTGAATTCTGTCTCTTGCACCATTTGATCTGATTGATTTTCTCTTCAATTTCTAAACTCTTTAAATAGTCGAATTCTGGTTCATGGGATTGAAACTCTGTGTGGAAACGATATTCGCAAGATTTTTTCTACAGATACAACAATGATGAGTCATGGGTGCTGGTTTACACTCTTAGCAACGCTCTAGTTACACTCTCATTGCGTTCAAACAACACCACTCTGCCACCTTTGTCACCCGTTGCCAAGTAATCGCCAGTGTGATCAAACTCAACGGCCGAAATGATATCAGCTTTTCATACAAATGTTGAGTAAAGTTTCCGATCATGAGCGACTGGGGCAGACTTACCTTCTGTTATATCGTCAGACTCGCCTTTATCACCAAAACATTGAGCAAACTTCCATTTGCTTTCATTATCCGTTGCTGATGCTTGCATTATTTCTAGTCAAAAACGTTTTAGAGCTCTGATGGGGCTTACGCGTTCTCGTCGAAATGGCAAACAAAAGTGAACGTGGACACCAGGGTCGTTATAGCAATCTTACATGCTTGGATAACACTCACCTCGTTGTTACTATGCAGAGTAAATCTCCAGTTGGAAAAGAGAGAAAAGATGGGAAGAAAACGCTGGATGCTCACGCATTTCACACAACATCTCACTCACACTTGCCCGCCTACAACGTCACATTTAGGATGAATGATGATGGATTGTCCTCATGGAACTTCTTTATCCAACGCACACACCGGAGATCTAACGGATTTTTTAGTTGTTTCGAAACTTTTTCAGCAGGCAAACCTCACTTGTAGTTTCATCTCACTGTTTTCCTTTTTCTTTTCATCACCATATACACATATATATATATATATATAGAGCAACATGTCAGGCTATAACATTGTTTGGGTATTCTTTGGTGTCGCCATCGTATCTGCTTTGGCCTATGTGTTTACTCCCAAGGGAAATGATCAAACGTAAGTCTCTTATTGTCTGATGAGTTGGAAGTGTAGCTCAATGCCATACTTGTATATAGTGTCATCAGAACTGTTATCATCATGTCACTCATCTGCTGCTACTTGATGTAAGTTGTCGTCTAGCGACAAAAAAAAACACGTTTAGAATATTCACATGTTGTCTGTAGGTGGGCTGTTACTTACCTTGCTCAGTTGCATCCTCTCATCTTCCCCAAGAAGGTTGGACTTCGACCTCCTCATCACGAATAATCAACATCAAATCAACATGTTTCGCGTCATTATCTTGTCTTTTTTTTTTATACAACCGAGGCTAAAGAGATGATTGCTCTGTATACTCTTTTCTTTTTCTACACTTGTAAAGGATAGGCCAACCAATATTCAGTCTCTCCTGATCCTTCCTTTGCTGACACACGCCGCTCACCTCCTATTTACCTCTCTTTCTTTCTACTCTATTAAAATACCCTCTTGGAATCAAATGGTTGTATAGACTATATTATGTGTATGTTGGATGCCTTTTTTTTTTAAGGGGAATTTGAAACTGTTTCAGGAGAGGTCTGATAAAGTGTATAATAGAGATCTCACATCGCCTGTCAAATTATGTACATGTCTTTTATTAGAGGTTTTCTTCAGCATGGACCAGTTGGTTATGAAGTCTAAAGTAAGTCGATTGGTTGTTCATCAATTCATCATGGGTGCCTACAAAGTGATGTGAGATGTTGGTTACTCATCAGACGGGAGGCATGGCATAACACACCTTTCTCTAAAATGTTGCCTGGTGTTCTACCCATCACAACAATCATGTCTGCTTTTCTGATAGTAGATAATCTATGTGCAATCACAAGCACAGTTCTACCGTGCATCAACTTGTCCAAGGCATCTTGCACCATTCTTTCGCTTTGAGCTAAAAAGACAAAACAGTGAGTGAAAAGAGAGCACATGAACTACTATGGTGATACTTTACTGTCCAGAGCAGAGGTAGCCTATTCTTATATTAGAACATGCATTTTTCATAGCCACTCTAGAAACTTACCTCATCCAAGATCAGAATCTTGGGATCCTTAAGGATAGCACGAGCAATGGCGACTCTTTGCTTTTGTCCGCCTGACAGGGCAGCACCGCGCTCACCTACAATAGTGTCATAGCCATCAGGGAATCCCTCAATGAATACCTCAGCATTGGCTTGGCGAGCAGCCTCTCTCACTTCTTCCATGGTGGCATCAGGACGACCATAGCGAATGTTCTCCAAAATGCTGGTGGCAAATAAGACTGGTTCCTGATTGATAAAACCGATATTTTGTCTCAACCATGAAGGATCCAATGTCTTTAGATCTTGCCCATCCAGAGTGATCTCACCCTCCAAAGGCTCATAAAAGCGTTCCAACAGGGAAGCAATAGTGGACTTGCCAGAACCAGAAGGACCACAGAGGGCTACTGTAGTGCCTTGAGGTACTGTCAACGTAAACTTGTCCAACACCTTTTGATCTGGACGAGTAGGGTAGCTAAAATCAATATCGTGGAATACAACATCGCCTTGCACATGGTCCAACTTATAACCACCCTTCAAAGGCATATTGGGATGTAAATGGATAAACTCAAAGACACGAGTGGCAGAAGCAGCCGCTTTGATGGACTGACCAAACAAGACACCGAGCGAAACCAAAGAGTGCTGTGCTGTTTGTGTAGACAGCATGTAGGACATGAGATCACCGCTCGTCAACTTGTTTTCAACCACCAAAGAGCCACCATAGTACAAAACAGTCAATACCATACAGCCCACAGAGATGTTGGTCAAGCCTTGAAAGAGGCCAATATGAAGGCCCATGTGTTGATTGGACTGTGCCATCTTTTGACATGCCTCTCCGTAATGCTCCATTTCACGATCCTCTGATGCAAATGCTCTTACAGTTCTCATGTTGGTAATCACTTCACCTGCAACACCACCTGAATATCCGTCTAATTGCTTGTTTTGCTTACTGAGCTTTCTCAAATAAGCGCCATACATGTTGAGCAAAACATACAAAACAGGCATTGTACCCAGCATAGTCAGTGTCAGTGATGTCGAGATGCGGAATAGCTGAATAGAGGAGCCAATGGTTTGAGTGACAGACTTGAGACCTTGAGTGACCAACTGCTTGAAGGTGCTCTGCGGATAAAGGTGTCAGTGCACCAACATCCATGTGGCATTTCCATATAGTTACCTTGAAATCAGAGACATCAGCTGTCAAACGACTCACAAGTTCACCACTACGATGACAATCGAAAAACGAGATATCCTGTCTGATGATAGCCGAGAACAACTTTGCACGCAATCGTTTCGCTACATTCTCACCAAATGCAGATACCAACGAAATATGAGCAAATGTCAAAAATCCTTGTGCCGTTAAAAGTCCAAACAATTTCAAAGCAGGTGCATTCAAATCACGAATCGTCAATGCACCCAACCCGTCTGCTGCTGCTTGCACACTACTCGACAAGACGTTGATCAATTGACCGGTCACCAATGGTGTTTGCAGTTGAACAATAGCAGCACCTACAGCGGTCAGTACAATCAATCCCAATAAAACTAAATCCGGCTTCACTAAATCCCAAATATCCTGTGCAATGCTGACTTTCTCTGCTGGTGGTGGTAAGATGTGATCAAGCACTTTGGCTTTAGTGACAGCCTCGGTAATCAGGACAGGCTGCTGTTGTTTGTAAGCAAATGTGGCATCACAATAAACGACTTTGGATGGTTGTGCTAATCGAAGTCCAACTGCAAGTGAAACGAGAGGGACAGAGTGTGATTTGAGTAATGTTAGGTTGGATTTCACACTGGCCAGTTTGGCAAATGGACTGCTGCTATAATATAAGATGCACCTTATCAGTTTCAGCGCTATGCCCAAGGACAGCTCCACACTACCTCCAATTCGAGGTGGATAATCTTGGTTGTTGTTGTTGTTGTTGTTGAGAAAAGTGCCTCTTCAAGTTGCTTTTTATACTTGATTGAAATAGACCGAGGGCCTAATGATAAGGTGTTAGCACCATGATAGACAGAAGAGATGAATGTGTCTCTTTTCATACCGGTTTCGAACACGGTCTAAGCGCAAACCTGGCTACCAACAACGGCATGTTGATATTTTGCAAGTGTGTATAGAAACAGAGAACGGAGCGTTTTGAATTGAGCGGGGAGAGAGGGGCGTCTTTATTTCTAGATGCTCTAAATGTCCACAACATGATTGGGCTTGTGATTGAATTCATTTGTGCTTGATATTTTCACATGCTTTCCATAGTCGTTGATTTTGGCATGTCTGGATGGCCCTGGAGTGAGCTGTAAAAAAAACTGAAAAGGCAAGGTACACATTATAAGGAGGCATTTGCTTTGTGATGAATATAATGACATTAGCACAAGCTTGAGATACACTTGCTCAGAGCAAATATCACAACATTGTAAATGTGCGAGTAATCCAGTTCAACTAGTTCAAAAACTGTTACGATTATAGCTCATTTACGTGGACAGCTGTTCTTATACAGACTATTTCAAAGCATTCTGCTAGGGTCCATAGCCAAAGTGTCGCGCGCAGTGTTGAATAAGATGGCAGTTCTGCAGTTTGCGTTAAACGTTGCAGTTGGAAGAGGAATTTGTAGCAATTGAATTGACCAGAAAAAAAAAATGCAACCAGAACAGTAAAAGTTAGGCAGCCCAAAATATAGTTCTCTTTGTTTAGCATTCACTTGCTTGTTAGCTTTACAAACATCAATTGCCTACATTATTTGACAGCTTGCCAGCCAAAACTCGCTTAAAATCTCGATCAAAATTTTCGCTTTAACATTGGACAGATTTGAGTAATACCTAAAAAAAAAAAAAAAAAAGATTTGAGTAATTTCGACTCGATTATACTTATTTTTTAAGATTCGACTATGAAAAGTGTCAAAAACACAACATGCCTCTTAATACTTATAAAAAGGGCTTTTCGAGACGCATCTAATGGTGCCATTTATAAGAAACATTTTGACTGAACCTAATGGGCTTTTTTTTTTTTTTTTTTAGAAAGCACCAAATGAGGTTTTCGGCCAAAATGTCGAGATTTTACAGATCAAAGTCTTGCAAACAAGGTTTCAGGAGTTGCTTTGAATAGAGAGAAACCTTTTTGATTCAATATATGCTCTAGTAAAAGTCTTCATTTTCAAGATGAAAAATGCGATCGTTTGATTTTTGTAAAATACAGGACTTGTGTAAGACCTACAGCGACTTTTTTTTGAGATATTATCATTGCAAAAGACACTTTTATAGGGAGAAAGTCCCATAAAAAAGTATTCGGGTTAATAAATTGTCCTTTTAATTGCATAAGTCCCATTTAATCAGCATCGCAATCATCATTGTCCTCATCAGAAAGACATTTGAGTTAGCCAGTAGCAGCACCGCCCGACGCCGCCGCCGCCAAATTTGATTCAAACTCCGTTTGTCTTTTCTATTCAAGATTGGACAACTACTGTCTTTTTTCGACTTTTTTAATCTGTTTCTTGATATTCGACTATATGAACTGTGGTGATCACCCTATGCTTCCTAATACATCCTTGACGTACTTTTCAAGGCGCTTCCAATGGTGCAAAATAAAATGGATGTTTTTAATGAACTCGTTGAGCAATTTGGTAAAATATGAAATGTGGTTTCCAGCAAAAATAGCCATATTTAGCATATGAAAACCTCAAAAAAGTGGTTTCAGAAGTTGCTTTAGATCGAGAGAAACATTTTGATTCAATGTATGCCATAGTAAAAGTCTTCATTTTCAAGGTAAAAAATGCGATCGTTTGAATTTCAATGAAAATCATGAGGTATCCCTCATGCTTTTTGGTCGATTTTTGGCCATTTTTTTTTTTGGTTCTCAAAAAGGTGAGCAAAGGTGTCAGGAAGGTACTGCTACTTGAGTACACTTGTTTGGCGTCATTACGGTGGCTCAGAAAGGTCTACATGTCAAGTTATGAATGCTTAAAAGCTGTCGAATTTGGTCATGTATTGCTTTATAGAGTGTATTTATACGGCATAAATCACGTCTTTGGTAGCTGTAATTTGCTGGAAGGGTAGTTCTGCAGCCTGTGCAACTTCTAATCCGAATAGGAGGCAAATTAATTTTGGTAATGCTAATTCATGCAAATTTTGATGCGATATGTTGCTTGCTTACTATGGGTTTTGCACGTTTGCTTCGCGACGGTAAAGCTTTCTTATAGGTCAATGTTATCAAATGTTGGATTGGATTTGTTATATTCTTGTTATATAATATATTAGAGCTTTGAGTGTAGTAGGCTGCAGAACTATTTTCCCAGAAGAGTACTGAGATGCTTTCGCCCAGCGGCAATGGAGTATGGGAGTAGAATGTTTGACATTTCAAAAGAATAGGAGGCGCGTCTATGATCAAAACATACCAGAATTATCTGTTAATACATAATTATTTGTTGAGATACAACAAAAGTGAGTCTTTTGTTGTCAATTCAGGTTTATAGAAACAAAAGGATTTTATTACTGAAACAGCGTCGGTGGATGTTTTGTGAGACGTTGATATATATCTGTATGTGCATCCAAGATCTTTCCAGGAAACGCATATTAATGAGTGCTCGAGAAAGAGCACAAAAAAGACTGAAAGCATAACATGGTAAATATAATGCATGTCTTTAATTATGACAAAACTGTTTATAACGTCAAATTAACAACTTACAGCGTGCAATTAAACATCACTAGCTGTATTGACACACATACGAACAATGATTGCTTTTGTGGTTGATATAAGCTTCTTGAATAATACAAACTTTCGAATTATCTCAAGTAGCGAGCATCTAGAATATCCATAAATTCAGTAACGCTCAATTTCACAGTAATTATCGTAACAGCAAACATTTTTGTCGCGCTTTCTCCTGGATGTTTGGTGCTAACGCATTCCAGTTTCAAGAGACAGCGTTTGTAATTTAGTAGCGTGCTCTAAGTGCCCAGAGATGCTTTATAAGCCATGGTATTAGCATACTGCTTTTACTGAGATGCCATGCCATTGATATATGATGCATGCATCTTCTGGCTATGGGCTGCCAAAGCAACGAAAGAATGATGCTATATTACTCTCCCAGAGCAGCACGCTTTCTGAGCATTGCAGGCATTTTGAGTCTATTACTTTCATCCTGTATTAAAAGAAGCTAGAACTCTAGCGATGTAGCATCCCGGTGTGATAGAAACCACTTTTTCTCATCGGTAAAAGGTGGAAACTATCATAAATATAGCAAATTATGTTAGTAAGAAGGACAGAAAATGTCATTTGACTACTGTCAGTGACCTATGGGCTCTATAATGAGATTTGCAATATTAATTTAAAACAGCAAGACTTTGGTTGATAGTGTCGAATAGAATCAATGCAACTTTCTGATTGTCAAAAAGGCGTCGACGACTTTAAAATATCGCTGCTGGATTTAGCTGTTTTCTGAAAGCCATCAGTTGCAATTAGCAACAGCAGCACAGAAGATCTTGACATGGCACATTTACGCCCTTTGTTTATAACCATGGAGCTTATGCATTGTTCACTCAAAGATAAAATACGAACATACTTTGGGGTAAAAAACACAACAAACTCACTGATCTTTTTCTTGTTTTATTCACATGGACAAACGTGTTTGCTTTTCTATTCATGGGATGTTGCTTGTTACACACTGAACACTTCAATTTGTGAAATCCTAATTAAATGGGTTGTGCCTCAAAGTTTTTTTTTTTTTTTTTTTTTTTTTTTTTTCTGGTGCTGGACCTATTATTTATTTATTGTAATGCTAGTTGCATTTTCCCTTTCTCTCTCTTTCTCCTTTTCATCTGTTTAATCTTTCTTCTTAAAAATTGGTGAATGTCTCTTTCCTATGACTTCGTAGTATCCGAATTTAGACATTATGATTATAAGAACATCTTCAACAGCAAACAAACGGAGATGAGCACCTCGTCACCGCCCTCTTATTCTGCTGTATTAGCAGAGAAGTATCAACAGCAATGTGCAACATGGAGTAAAAAGGCAAGTAACACTCACTTAATCCGGGCCCTCTCTTTCGGTTTCTTACCTTTTAAAATGTGAATAGCTGAAAGAAATGGATCACTTGCTGCAGTCTATGAAAAGATCCATGAAAGATACGCAATTCATGCTGAAATCATACCAGCGATGTTGCCAGAGGTAGAGAGCATCATAAACAGCAGAGATACACAATGACTAATTGCAATACATAGGCTCGAATTGAAGAATCAAACTCTGTTATTGAGCCTGAAGAGTGAACTAAGTTTGTTATCCGACATGTAAGACTGATCAATGATGGCTGACTCCGCCCTTTATTCACTAACAATACCAACATCAATCATTCCAAAATGTAGTGATACAACATCATTCGATTTTACGTCAGCCCAATCGGATCAATCATATCAGGAACATACAAATGACAGCCTCAATCGCATGAATCAAGCTTTACAGCGCTTAATCATGGAAGCAGAAGCCAGTCTGAATACTCGCTTATCGTCTTTTGATGCACCTGCTGTAGATCACTCTCCCAAATCACTACGTAAAACGAAATCGTGTCCTAGATTGAATAAACAGCTACAGCAAAAAAAGAGGTATCTTTATAGTCAATGGAGATTAGCTACTACCATGAGACAGTTTATTGAAACTGTGCAAAATACGACGAGGGAAAAGAAACTTGAAGTCGGCATCGCGGAAAATGCGGTGGTCTATCATCACCACCATCATATTCATCACCACCATTATCATCATCACCACCACCATCATCATGATTATACCCAAATAACGGAAGCATCATTACCATCAGCGCCGTCAAATTCTCGACAATCCCCCTCGACTCCTTCTCTTCCTACTTCTCCAACTGTAGCAGATCCACCAAAAATGCTTCAAAGTGCCTCGTCCCTGACCTCGCTCTTTAAATATGCTATTGACACTGTTGGCGGCTTCATTCCACAATCACCCCCTTCCTCTATAAAAACAGACATACCACAAACCAAGCCTATCATAACAACAACCAAAACAGCATTTTCAAGTCTATCCAAACCTACATTGCACCGAGCCATGTTTATATCGACGATACTGATGATGCGCAAATTCAACTATTCCTCGCTGTGGTTCCGCCGAGGAAATCAAGTAGAGACCTATTGGAAATCTCGTCCACGCTATAGCAATCTTCTGAGAAACAGAGCACAATTGTTGTGGTATATCCTCCAGCTTTTCGTTTCAAAATCAACCATAAGCAGGACAACTAGAAACCCTTTTATTTTGTAAATAGATATACACACTCGCATTCGCTTCATCTGTACATCCACTTGTAAATATCAATAAATATACATACTGTAAATCTCGAGACCTTTGTCTAGAAAACACATTACTTTATCGAGACCTCGGTAACCGTGGAAATAGCATATGGGGAGTACATTACTTTTGATTAACTTCTTTCGGATTAGACGCATTGCCATCCGAAGCCGACTCGTATGCTTGTATTATACCTGTTGGCTAAACTTGAAGAGATGTTCTGAATATAGCGCCTGTAAAGCCTCAAGTAGGTATTGTGACCAAAATCCATCGAAAAGCAGCATGAGCAAAAGAAAACTGCTAATAGGGTCTTTTCAGCTTTCTCCAAACGTTATAGAGCACTTTTTGTGTGTCAACAGCAGTGTAACAATAACAAATGGCACACTTTACATCGATGATTATTCTACTGTGTATCTTGGGCTACTGTCCGTCAAATGACACACACAGTTTATTGAAGCAAAAGACGGTTTGGGGCCAAATCGCAATCTAATTTCATGTTTGAGGGTGTTGAAATGTGGTTAGTCTCTTGTTGAACCTGATCATAGATTCATACCACATACAACGAGCTATCCATCAACTGAGCAGCCCAATGTTATCCTAGCTCCTGTTAGACCTGTCAACTGTATTTAGTCATCCAAAGATATTCTCATTACGAAGAGACAGTATTTAGTGGTTTAAGATTTATAAACATCAAATTGAACGCTGCGTTCAATGCTCTATACCACAATGCTGATTACATCTATAAACTGCTTTCAAATAGCACTGGATCATAAATCCAGCGTAAATGAGCATTCCAGGGTGTGTACATCTCAACACCAAAGCATTCTTGAATGCGGTAGGTAGTAACTCGCTCGATATTGCTTCTCAAATCCCAACAAGACCCAGATCAAACAGAAATATACGCCATTTCTTTGATAAAAGGCAGGATTTGGATACTATACCTCTACCAACGACCTGAATATACCGTACACTACCTTGCTATTTGGTTTGTTCAAGTGGCCTTTCAGGTGAGAAGCGTTATTTGCATTTGTAACATCCATATTGTCTGCCGTGCAACGCTCCGAGAACACACACACACACACACACACACACACACGGATACCCAAGGCATCCTCCGGCAAATGAAAATATAATGGGCATACATGTTAGTCACCAATGATAGGTCCTTCTTTTTCTTTTGCAAACAAATATATCAAAAAGCGAGCTTTTTTCGAACAGAAAAGGGTTCACGATACCACCGCAACAACACAATTTACGAGATATTTTACTTGGTCTTTCTCTTTTGGAAGGTCTTTATTGCTAGTCTAAAGTCTGTCTTTGGATACCATAAAACCTCCAGAAGAGAAATCAGAACAACCATTGTATTGGAATGGGAGAACAAGAAGTTACAATTGAACTTTAAAGAGTTCTCGAAAGGATTTGATCAAGCTACTGTGAGGGATTTGAAGGAGAAATGCAAATTGCTGACCAATGTGCCTATTGCAACTATGAAGCTTCAAGTGTCTGGTGGTAAGTGTGTATGCCATGTTGGAATGGAATGCCTCTTCTCATATACTGCATTTACAGCTAATTTGAAGGATGACAATGCCACATTATCGAGCGTTGGGGTTCATACCAACTCGGTCATCTCGTTGAACGGTGAATTAGTTGACGTAAGTGTGTGCTGTTGCGTGTGGGAGGAGCAATGAGTCTTATAGACATGGTAGGAATCCGTTGTCAAACAAACAGCGTCTGGTAATCCTGAAGAATACGGACTCATGGTTCGCATTGCCAAGATTGTGGACACCTTATCAGACGGCACTGTGGATCAAATCGAAGATTTTGAGGAAATGATTTCAGCATCCAGCGGCAAAAAGCTGAACGAGAACGACAAAAAGAAGTTACAGGACAAAGGCATTTATCTATCAGAAAAGATCATGCAAGGCCTTATCAGTTTAGACGGCGTGGAATGTCCCAGTAGCTTTGAAACTGCTAGACAACGCAGAAGAGACGGCGTGAAGCTATCTCAGCAACTACTAGAGCGCGTGGATAAATCAAGGGCTGTCGTTAGAGATTTATGTAAAAAGTAAATATAATAAAGCGTTTTTTTTTTTTTTTTGACATTTTGAGCGAAAAAGGGGAGCTGGCTGCGTACAACTCAGAAATCAGAAGGATTTTTTCTCGGGCTACTTTTCATTCTTCTTCTTCCCTCAATTGCATACAATGGCTTCATGGAGACTCAAATATGTCAGCTTGATTATAAAACGATACAACTCGACCGCAATTACATATGGTATGCTACGGCCATATCAGAAAGAATGCATAGAGACCACAGTAGACCAGTTCGACAAGGGTTGTATTAGACAGGTGGTGTCTCTGCCAGTTGGTAAATCCAGTCATTTAACACTCCTTTGCATGGTGGGTCATCTAACGCTTAGTAGGCAGTGGCAAGACTGTAAGCACATGAGCAACGAGAACATGGCAGAGTAGTGTATTCAAGTCTCTTTGCATGTAGGTCATCATGTCGAATCTGATACCACTGATACCCTCGCCAACGCCCGAAGCAACCAAAGTATTACTCCTGGCTCATAGGACAGAATTACTGGATCAGGCGCACAATCAGATCAAACGATACAACCCAGAACTAGTAAGCACATACAGACATGGAGTCAGCCCAGCGGTATTGACCATCGCATGTAGAATGTACAAGTGGAACAAGGCAAGCGAAAAGTGGATGTGGAGAAAGCAGATGTTGTCATTGCTTCTGTGCCGACACTAGGGAGACAGGATTCAGCCCGCATCAGCCAATACGACCCAAATCTATTCAAAGCAGTGCTGATTGACGAAGCCCATCATGCCACCGCAGACACTTACAAGCGCATACTCGAATATTTTAACTTTAGCGAGGAAGGATGCAAAAAGTTGCTATGGGGATGTACAGCTACGGTGAAACGACATGATGGAGAAGCGTTACGGCAGGTGTTTGACCGCATCACCTATCACAAAGGGTTTATGGAGATGATAGAAAACAAGTACCTCTGTCCCATGCGAGTAACCATCATCAATACTATGGTTGATTTGAGCGCTGTGCGGTCAACATCAGAGGATTTCGTTCAAAAGGACCTAGCAGAGGCCGTTAATACAAATCCGCGAAATCAAGTGATTGTGTCTAGTTGGATCAAGTATGCACACCAAAAGGGAAGGAAAGCGACATTAGTGTTTGCTGTTGATATCAACCATACAATTGAACTATGCAATGCTTTTATTGATGCTGGTATCAATGCAAAGTTCATCACAAGCAAGTCCAATGCCGTTGAGAGATTGCAAGTCTTGGAAGATTTTAGGCAGGGTAAAATTCCTGTGCTTGTGAATTGCGGTAGGTTTGTCGTGGATGGATGACAGCTGCCATGTGTACTCATCACACTGTGCAAGTAGCCATCTTGACGGAAGGAACCGATATACCCATTGTGGATTGCATTCTATTGACTAGACCAACACAGTCTACCACTCTGTTCCAGCAAATGTTTGGCCGAGGATTACGATTGTTTCCAGGCAAGGAAGATTGCCTGGTGATTGATTTCGAAGACAATTTCACAGACAAAGGAAGGCATAGCCTCATCACTATACCTACCTTGCTAGGCCTGAATGTAGCTTCCGTAGTTGAGAATCAGGATATCTTGAAATTGGAAGAGCAAGCGATACAACATCAAAATGCCGTAGCACGAGAGGAGCAGCACGCCCTGAAAGAGCAAGGTAAGATGACTTGCAAGTAAAATGAACGCTGTTAAATCATCATGGACAGAAAAACGAGAGGCAGCAGCGTTGGCTCTGGATCCTAACCGTGTCAAGATTAAAGTGACGGAATACGATGATTTAAATGAACTGATAGCGGATCTAACAACTTCTGAGTCAACTTACAAGTCTTCACCTTACGGATGGGTCGATGTGGGGAATGACAAGTGCGTCTTGTATGTGCCGACCAAAGGCCATCTAATACTGGAGAGATCCAAAGGTAGGTTGTCAGCAATAGCATTAGAGAATCATCACTAATATATTTTGTGTGTATGTCACTAGACACACAATTGTGGGTTGGCTCATTCAGATACCAACTCGCTGGTAAATCAAAGTTTGCAAAACCAACGCCTATACATCTGGAAGCTGCTGCACACGCAGAGGCTATTCGAGGCGCCGATACATGGATCAGAAAGCAATTTCCAATGTTACCAAGATACATTCACCAGCAAATGTGGAAATCGGCTCCTTTTCGATACGCCAATGTCACTGATGCACAGCTGAAAGCTTTGAAGCAGTATAAAATCGAAATCCCATCCAAAATTACAAAGGGTCAAGCCATGGTACTGCTTACCAAACTCAAATTTGGACAGCTCGCCTTGTGGAAAAGTCAAATTGACCAAAATATCAAGATGAAGAAAGCAGAGAAACAGAAGCAAACCGTAGCTGTTCTTTCCAGAAAGCATAATCATATTGAAGACTTTCACAAACAGGATTAATAAAGCAAAGCGCTCTGTTTATTATTACATGACTTCCAACCATTGTTGCCTTTTTTCTACCCACATGGACTTGACACATTCTATAGTGTCATGTACAAGCTCTGTAAACCCAATCAAATCGTGATGAATGTTGTCGATCTCTTGCTTGAATTGCATCCATAATATCAAATCCTCTGTTTCTTTTGTCAGAATCCTTGTCGTGGCACACACAAACAAGACGCTTCTTATTATGAAATACACAGATCCAACGGCGATCACCAAGAGCCTCGTAACATTCGAGCCAATTCCAGTGAGTACGGTGATGCATAGACAGAGTGTAAACCAAATATACGTCTTCAATTGCGCTCCAAAGGCCTGCTGAGAGCTTTTCAAAGCTCCTTCCATGCGACGTTCTTCGTTAGCCACATCTGGCAACGCGGAAATGTTCAGTCTGCATTCGTCATTGATGCTGACAAGCAATTGCCAGCTGCTGATGACTCTATCGTATGCTGTAATGATATCAGTTGAGCATGAGGTGGGCATGATTTGCGCTATATGGTTCAAACTGTCTATGTATCTGTTGCAGCTCTTTTCAATTTCCTTGAGATGCTGATAGTACATTTGCTGATGCTCAAGCCCACTTTGCTCAAGAACCTGCTTTATATATTCCTTATTGATCTTGGTCCCAAGCAGCTGCTTGATTCTGTGTTTTCTTTTATGTATTTGACGCCATATGTGGTTGTAAATGACATTGGAAATTTCCGTGAGGCTGTTTTCATCCATGATGCTTGAGGAAATGCGAAAAAGAGCCAAGACAGAGTTGGTAGAATAGGTCTGTGGGTGTCATTATTCAGCTCATGCTATGGTATCAATCAAGCTTGATATATGCCAGCTTTTTTTCACGAGGAACTAATCACATGAGCTGCATTTTTTTTTTTTGATCTCTGATTTTCTTGCAAGCTTCATTATTATTGCAAAATGGGATCTTACCATCAAGACATTTGGATTGAGTATTACAATCTTTACTGGTAATAACCATCTTTAAAGGCTGTACATTTCAAAGCAAATGCCAGCTTCAACACTTGGATCCACTAGGCTGATCATCCATCACCAATTACCAAGTATAATCATCTCGATCCACTGCAGACAGAGTATCAGTCGGCTGACATGGACATTTAGAGCCATTTGTGATCCCTTTATTACAGATAAATGTATAATGCTCCTACGGCGTAGCAAAGCATTTAGCAAGCTCTGCTTGTTTAGTATATATATACCACTATATTCTGCACTTTTGATACTGGTTACTCTTCTTTTAATTCACATTCTACACGCAAAACCAAGCTGAAATGTGCCATGTATGATCTAAGCCATTTAGTTCCAGATACAAGTTCAGCAGTGCAAATGGCCAGAAAAAATATTTTCCTTTTCTTTCACTTTTCCACACATATCAAGCCCATTTGTGTTGACTACAATGAAGAAAAAGTACAAAACAAAGTTCCCTGTGGTAAGTTTTTTGATGCTATTACATCCAGAGCAAGAAAACATGTGTTGAAAGTCTTTCGATATTGCTGCATCTAGGCGCGTATCAAGAAGATTATGCAGTTGGATGAAGATGTTGGCAAGGTTGCTCAAGCTACTCCAATCTTGATTTGTGAGTATCATCATCAGCTAGTTGTATTGTTTCCCACATTAACCTCGTCTTAACATTGCAGCTAAAGCACTGGAACTGTTCATGCAATCGTTGATAGATCAAGCATGCCAGGAATCTCGCGAAAGAAGTGCCAAGCGATTAACAGTGGCCCACCTGTAAGAGAGCACCGAATGGACCATTTGGATTTCCTCACTCATCATTTGACCTGTAGGAAGAAGACCATTGAAACTGTTGATCAATTCGATTTTTTGAAGGATATCGTATCCAGTATTCCAGATCCTTTAGAATCACAACAATCCGATACTGTGAACAAACCAATACGTGCCAGCAGAAAATCAAGAGTCAAAGAAGAATAATGCAATCCAGCAACAGAATCGGTAGTTATTTCGCCTTTATTTTCAAACTGTATATACAAAGATTCGAAATCATTACCATTTTATTCACAACATGCAGCTCTACAATCTCATTTGCAATCTCATCCTCTTTCTCTTTCACACACACACACACACACACACACACTTTATCTCGTCTAGTGATACCTAATAAAAGATTAAAAAAGGCACACTTGTGGTGAATTAAAAAAGAACCGAGATATTCTGCATATCTGCTATACGACTCAACAGCCAAATCTCCCCGCTTTTTTCATAATCTTACTTTGCAAAGGGCATCCATGATCCTTTGAAACTCCCTCAATTTCGATTCAAGATCTCGATTGCATGCAAACTTGGATTGATTATTAAAATATTTCTCCTTTTTCTCTACTACATTAACTTACATTATCATCTCGAAAATGACGGCTCCTTTGGTAGATGAGGAAACGCCTCTTGTTCAGCAACGACAACAGCAACCACAACCACAGATGAACAAACAAGATGTGTATGCTAAATGGAGCATTATTGCCGGTCTTGCCCTGTTTGTCTCACTTGTTATCTCTGTTCTGGTCCGTATACCTTTCAATGTCTTTACATATCACCCTCTGTTCATGACCACATTCATTGTTCTGGTTACCGAAGGCATCTCGTTATTGCAACCAACCTCAACAGAGATTGAAAAGAAGCGAGGATTGAGACATCATGCCATCATCCAAACTACCAGTTACCTGTCTGCTATCTGTGGATTTTCATTCATTTTCTACAACAAGGTTATTTCAGGAAAGCATCATTTTGAATCGTATGTAAAATTAATCATCATGTAAAAAATATCTGACTAAAGTCTGTGTATTGGCTGATTAGATTCCATGGCAAGATGGGGTTATTTGTATTCATCTATCTCTTTGTTCAGTTGGTCTTTGGCGTGTCAATGGCTCTTTTACCCAAGCAAATATTTGGATCTGTAGACAAGGCCAAGAGTACCTGGAAATATCATCGTGTGTTTGGCTACATCTTGTTGCTTTTGGTATGGATCACTGCTCAATTCGGCGTACGTGCAGACTATATGTACAATAACTTGTATAGCCCTCATTTAATTTGGTTGCATTGGGTATCTTTGGCCCTTGTTTTTGGTGGCCTCTACAGTCGCATTCGTTTTGACAAGTGGGGAATTATCAGACAATAAACATTGAGTATGGCGAATTATCTCTTGTCACACAAACAAAAAGTTAATCTTGCTGTAATAATGGCTTAATCTTTTGACCATGATGCAATGGATAGACCAACTTTTGGTGCGTATCAAAAGTAAGTAAAGTGGTGAAAGCATATTGCTTTGTGCGAATAAAATACTGCAGATGTCTGTCAGATAAATTAGCAAATTGTTGCTGAAATTGCTGTTAAAGTTACCGGGCATGTTTATCAGATTAATGTACTGTATTTCGTTGACTAGCTATTAAGAAAAATGCACATATACGTATTGCTGAGCAGCTTGAGTCTATGTAAACTTCATACACCATGATTTGAAAGTTTAAAAAATGGTTACTCCTTTGTATTTAGAGACTACTATATAACGTCATACTACTTGACAGCAAGGTTTATTAATATGGCAAGCACCCATCGATACTCTGAAAGTGGTAACCTATTAAAGAAGCTTATGGCACGCTGAAAAATCAACATTGACCACAGATTTGGCTAAGATAATACCATTATAGGGCTGTCATTGAGTCAATCTAATAGGATCTGCGAGCTCCTGTTGGTTATAAAATAATGCCGAGACATTATTCTTGCATCTGTCAATCGCTCAAACGTATTGTTTTCATTAGCAACCATTGCTCTCAGTCAGTAATAAGCTTATACATAGCTAAAACACACAGCACATCTTTGGCCCTTTGCCACACCACAACTAGGGAAGATTTACCAGAGAGTTTTTACTACTAATAATTTTTCGAACACTTAATCCATCGATCTCGCACTACTCGTAATTAAAAGTTTTTAATAGCTTTTATACAAAAGTTTCTGCTCCAAATTATTTTATTTGAATAACCATCCGTTTCAAGACAACAACAACCTACCATCTAATCTAAAATTCCACTGCAGTAATATCCTTTCCTCGCAGAATTTTGCTATAGAAACATGCTCTTCTCAGAGCTCTAGCAGCATCTAAATTTCAAAATTTAATTTTGGATGGCCCAAACCTCGAAGTGTTGCATACAAGCATGCATCTTAGGTTACATTCACTTTCTCCTCAAGCCACCTTTTACAGTGTAGCAGCATAGATGATGTTTATCGTATCACATCACATCTATGTTTACAAGTCCAGTCAATTGTGTGTGCACAGGTACCTCAGGAACTACAATACATTCAATTTCCCCAATGTCAAGATATCGAGATCCACCTACACTACATGAAACATATCGACTTAGGTGGCCTCTCAACAAGCTATACCAACAATCCATAAGGCCCCAGTGGCCTGCTATTTATATACCATCTCAACGTAGTAGTCATTGACCAGGGATCTACCATATTTAAGCAAGCTAGATGCCTTGTAATAAAGAAGCTCTTTGCTTTCGTTTTAGATACAGTTGACAACTGATTATTATCATCGACTTATTATTACGAATTCATCACGAAGACGGAAATACTTTTGTACATCCAAAATCTTTGATATGAGGAAGAAATTGACAAACCCTGAAAATGATACAACATGTTGAAAATCAATGATAAAAGACACATGTTTGGCGAAGCATTGGGTATTACTGGGAGGATCTAGTACCGAGAGTGCTATTGTACCTATATAATAACTTTTTTCCTCACATAATAAATTCAATAAACATCCCTCACATAAAGCTGTGTAATCGGCGGCATATCAAATCATTGCACTTTATATTGTTTTGAATAAAGAAGCATTTATATTATAAGTATCTGGATACTCTTTTATTACAAACATAAAATAATGTTAAATGACAAATCAATAAGAAATCAACTAGCTGTAACTCTTCGCTGTTCCAACCTCTTAGCCAATCAAATCGCTTAAAAACTCCGCTGACCTAAAAAAAAATTTGCGAGGGTTTCCCCCTGTTTTGATGTGAGGCAAAATTTTAAGCTCCGCTATATATAGCAATATAGCTGTTACTATCATCAAATTTCCCTCAGGTGCTAGAGCATGCCTTACTTACACCACCTAGCTTTAAGTTCAGGCATTGAGACCCTCAATTATCACTAAAGTAAGTAGCGATAACCAAGTGGAGGCAGCCTATCTACCTCCTGGTGTCGGATAAAGTCTTGTTGAGCTTCAGTGATAGGCACATCCACACAACGTAAAAAAAGGTATGCTTCAAAGAAACATAAAAATAATAAAAGAAAGAAGAAAAGAACATACTACAATAGGAGTATAGTAGTACGTAGGCAAAAAAGGGATACTCACACAAAGTGAGTCAAAGAAAAGTATAACAAATACAACATCAGAGACGCTCAGAACAGCTCGTTGTTGTTGCAACAAAAACGCATACATGAGCAACATGCATGGCAATAGTCGGATGTAAAGCAACATAACCAACAAAAGAAGAAGAAAAGCGTAACAAAGTAAACATCATGAATGCATTATCATGACAAAGGAAGCAATAATACAAGCGTTCAAAGAAGTTTTATATCATTGCGACCAGAAGAAAGAAGATACTTACCACTTACCACCACTACAGATAGACCAGAGGATACGCAATCACCGAATATAGACCAGAGAACTAGCATGAATCAAAGACAGTAGACCAGAAAAGACCAGATTAGCAGCAGCAACACCAGTACCGTCGACAGACTAAAGGACAAACGCCATCAGCAGAGACCAGACAAAGGCCAAAGAAGTTACTTACCACTTGTCACCTCCACAGATAGACCAGATACTACGCAATCACCAGGTATGAACCAGAGAACGAGCATGCACCAAATACAGTAGATCAGGAAAGACCAGATTAGTAGCAGCAGCAGCAACAGCAGCAGAAGCGCCATAGAAAAACCGAAGAACAAACGACACCAGAAACCAGAGAAAGACCAACGAAGCAATCACCAGAGTTAAACCAGAGGACAATCATGCACCAAATACAGTAGACCAGAAAAGACCATGTTAGCAGCAAAAGCAGCAGCAGCAACACCAGCATCATAGAAAAATTAAAGAATGAACGCCATCAGCAGAGACCAGACAAAGACAAAAGAAGTTACTTACCTCTTATCACCACCACAGGTAGACCATAAGGGTATAGGCAATCACCAGATATAAACCAGAGAATGAGTATGCAGCAAAGAAAATAGAGCAGGAAAGACCATATTAGCAACAACGGCAGCAACACAAGCTCCATAGAAAAACCAGAGAATGAACGACACCAGAGACCAGACAAAGACCGGAGAAGCAACCACTAGTAGATATGATAAACCAAAGACGCAGACAGCAGAGACAGCAGAAAAGGAATGGCAGCAGCACCCACGTCAAACAGGCAAAAAAATTATCAAAACCTAATAAACAAACTCAATTAGTATTAATTTTATTACGCCTTCCAGTGCTCGTTATCGAATGGTATCTAATATATCCCGCTTCAAAGAAGCAGTATTAAGTTCTTCCAACAGTACAAGACAGAGTTATCGGAAGCTAGAGTGTTATTATCAATCAAACGGTGTCCAAAACAACCATGGTTTGATACTAAAACACGTTTTGCAAAAAGGGTAAAAAACGGGGTTACGGAAAAATGAGAGGGCACCCTATCCGACGTCACGGCCAGTAAATTTAGTCTCAGTCTTGTACCGTAGCAGCCGTAATTGCGGCAGTTTAATCTGAAATTGTGCAGTGGTATTTCCGTGTTCAAACTTGACCTGATCCGACATCTTTTAAACGTTTTTGCTAAATTCGACTATGAAAACTCTCGTTATTACACCCAACTTTCTAATACAACTCTAGAGAACTAAAGAAGCGGCATCAAATGGTGCTAATTACTCTCAGCTTTCAGACCAAAAATAATGAGCAATTTCCAAAAACATTAAAACAAGTTTTCTGTGGATATGTCAGAATTCAGCATATGAAAGCCTCATAGAAAGAGTGTCCAATGTTGCATTTCATCTTTACGATTAATTTGACCTAATATGTATCATAGAAAAAGTCTTCACTTTTGACGTGAAAAACGCGATCGTTTGATTCTCAAGAATTTTCCCTTGCTAATACTCATGGAAAAACGATAATTTTCATGAATTTGCAATGTCCCAAAAAAAAATTGAGATAAAGCATCAAGAAGTAAAGCGTGGTCAAGAGGAGATGTGTGGTGCTATTCCAAGCGCTCAAAAAGCTTTATGGCATGAGTTATTCGTGCTTGAAAATGACTAAGTTTGCACAGAATTCGAACTAAAACGACGGCGTAGTGGGTTGCGTTACCAGAAGAATAAGTTACACTTCTGTCTGATAACTCAGATGCTGTGTATTGTACATTATAAAAATCTCTAGTATCAACCCAAGGCGTGGAAAAGCTGTCCGCCCTTCGTGGTGAAGAGATGCCCATTATTATGGCTCAAAACCTTTGCCAAACAACCATAATGTTGCATACAAGCATGGCTTGATACTTGACGTTAATAGGTACTTGACATGATAAGGTTGCATAAAGCTTGGCATGACATAGTGACTACTAATTGTTGAGCACAAAGAATAAAAGGATTATTATTTGTAGCTTCTTATAAAAAATGTTCGATATTATAAAAACAAGAAAAGGCTTATTTGAATAAGATCAGACACAAAAACTAAAGATTTATTGATGAAGACAAGAGTTATTCTATTTATACTAAGTTCTGAATGCCAAAGTAGCAATTTATCTTGTACAACGCTTATCACATCTGGTGAACCTCAGTATTTAGATAGCTGAGATGCACTTCACTTATCGTAGCTTGTCCATGTTGTTGCACAACACAGACATATCTACCCATCAAGAATACCTTAATCTTTATAGACAGTTGTAGCCTTTCTGGCACAACAATACCCTTTTTTGACCATATCTCGACAAATACTCACTGGATTCGCACAAAACAAAGACCATTCGATAGCTCTACGCTATATCCATTATAATATAAAGGTCTTAAGTACCAGATGTACGTTCCTATCATAAATTTGCCCAAAATCATATATTTTATGAGCTACAAGCAGAGGATATTCAATTTTTTATTTATTTATCTATAATAACCATACCATCGTATAGAGAATTGAAAAAAAACAGAAGCTATTAAGCTTGAAGCTCTCGTTCACTTAGTAAAACCTAGCGGTATGGCCCATTGAAAATCAGTCATTAGGGACATTTTTCGTCATTACTCATCTACATCGCCCTTAATAACCCCACATCAAACATGCCCTAATAAAAAAAAAGCACCCTCTACAACGTTCACTACACATACACCCCACACTCATATAGTAATTTAAAAGTTTTGCTAGCAGCGTCCATTCAAAATGAACCATTTTCGAAAATCTTTTCTTTCTCAACAACCATGCTACCTACGCATATTTCAATTACACCATCGTCTGGAGGGCAAGAGCGGATTTTTAAATATGATGTTCTGCCAATCACAGCGAAGATGTAGATCTCGTCTCTACATATGGAATAAATGACCAAAAAAATGTACGCATATACAGTAAGTAGGTCTGGATTTTTGAATCTGATATCAATAACGCTGTATGTTGTCTAAGAAGGTCAATCGGTTGCTCTGAAAAGTTGTTAGATCTGATATATATATATATATTACATTTTATATGATTGATGGTCTCTACGCAATTAGCATTGGTGGTGGTTATAGCGTGGAAAGGATAGTGGGAAATACTTCGCGTATTTCAACATAATTCGCATAAATGTAACTATGTCTTCATCATGATATGTGTTTTAAAAGGAATCTTTTGGAGCCAATATTGCAATTGTTCCTTTCAGGAAAGAAGTATCTTCCTTCTTTTGAGATGTCAATATAGCAAAAATACATTCAACAAACATTATAGTCGTACCATTGTTGTAAATGCCAATATTAAGCAATGGGTTACCAAGCACATTTTCGCACACCATTGAGTCTATACGAAGTAAGATATTTTAATTTAGTTTCTTTCAAATGTTCTTCCCTCCTTGATTTAAAAAAAGTGGTCCAATGTTTTCAGCAATTATAATCATTGCGTTCTTGTTTTTGAACGACGTTATCAGAAATTCAACTGAAAGTAAGTAATCTCTTGATACGACACTATCAGTACATTCAGCTCATATATCGTAGATAGATCAGTAGGCAATGAAGTTAGCGGTCAAGTGGCAATTGCTTTCAAATCTGATTTGTGTCAGCAAGAGGGAAACAAGTTGCATGAGATGTTGACAGCATCTGGACTATCCAACACTACGCAATCACGAAACTTAGATCCAGATCAGATTACAAATACAGAGGGCAAAATCAAGGAGCACAGTATCATACATCAAGCTTTGAGTGCAAATAAATTGAAATTGACCAAAAATAGGCGTAAAGGTTGATGAAGAGCATGGAGCAGGCAAGCAATTAGAGGCTGACATCTAACATCAACGTAAGAATCCGAGGTCTTGAGGAAAAAGTCAACTGTTTGATGGTTCAGGAAGAGATAGACTTAATGAATTCAACCTTATGTTAGCAAGACTGGCAGCTACCTCTATAGCAAATCATATAAAACAGTGCCCAGCAGTCGATGCCTCTCATCAGAAGCTACTACATATCATAACAGAGCTGTCAAAAGCCATCAAGATAAGAGTTTGCATACAAAGTGTCCACGCGAATGCCAATGCTCTATGCTTAAAATCATGCGCCATAGTTGCCATGACACCAAATCACATCTTTGGTGTTAATACTCATAAAAAATCTCTCTTTATTTGATTGGTTTTTCAGAATTATCAACAATAAACAAAGCATACATCGTTAGTTGGATAATGAGCCATGAGATAATGAGCCATCAAGTCGAGAGCCTGTCTATCAACGGCCAATCAATTGCATATTGGTCTACATTTGCAATCAAGAAGAAAAAAAAAGTGACTGCAGCAGCAAAAGTGGTGAACATTGCGATACACATAGCGCGCGTAAACTTACTGTTTTACCTTGCTTTCATTTCTCTCTCTCCCGTTTTCAACCCATTATATATCTCCTTTATATATTTCTAACAGAAAACAACCCACACTGCTACTTGTGCTCATATCAGAACTAAAAAAAGCCCCAAGATGAGGTAAGATGAGAGACACATCATCGGTTGGTTTCAACCCCATATTAAAATTGATTTGTTTGTCATAGTAAAAAATCTTCAAGAGCAAAGAAGGGAGACGGCAACGTCCCCAATTTCGTATTTAAACTGGGTGGAGACGCACCCTCTTCTCCATCATTCAATTTCTCTGGAAGTCAACCTGGAAGTCCTGCCGCAACATCCACAGGCGCCTTCAACTTTTCATCGAGTAATCCAGCAAGTCCAGTTACGACAGGCAGTTTCAATTTTGGAGGAGGAGCTAGTTCGCCAGCCACTACATCAACTCAACCGTTTGTATTTGGCGATCCTGCAGCCTCTTCACCTACGGCAAACAGTGCATTCAATTTCAATTCACCCAATACTTCTGCATCAGCATTGCCCGGCTTTGGATCACAAGTACCAGGAACCGCATCTCCCACTATCAAAAGACATGTGTCAGAGATCAACTCATTGACTGCACCACCAGATCGTTCAAGTTCTCTTAGACGTTCTGCTTCAGAAATCACATTTGGAGCATCCAGTAATCCATCTACGCCACCTGCTGCTGGTAATTCAGCATTCAGTTTTAGCACACCTGCTGCTCCTCCATCGACAGGCACACCTGCTTTCAACTTCAATGCACCTGCTGGCAGTTCCTCCACCACGACACCTGCTTTGAATATTGCACCCCTCAATACTCAAAATTCTGCAAACTCATTTGGATCATCATTGAGTGCAACTAGTCAAACTTCATCTGCTTCCGCTGTTCCAACTGCTCCCACTGTAACATTTGGATCATTTGGATCTCCCAGCACCGCGCCAAATGTCAGTGCTGCTGCTGCTCCTGCCTCTCCAGCCTCTGCATTCAGTTTCAATGCACCAAAGTCTACTACCGGCACCGCCGCACCTGCTACATCCGCATTTTCATTTGGAGGTACGCCGGGTACTGCATTCTCAGCTGCTGCTGCTGCTCCATCTACCACTGCTACTAGTAGTACCTCATCTCCCTTCAGCTTCAATAAGCCTGCGGGATCTACAACTGCATCTACTGACAAACCAGCTGCTCCAGTTATCTCTTTTGGCGCACCAGCAACTTCCACCTCAGCCACGCCTCAGACCTCTGCACCTGCTGCACCTGCTAGCTCTGGTTTTGGTGGATTTTCTTTTAATAAACCTGCCGAGACTCCCAAAGTATCAGCGGCTACAACTTCGGTATCTACTGCCACACCTACATTTACATTCAGCACACCTGCTAAAGCATCTGATGATAAGGGAAAGTCGGCTACAACTACACCATCTTTGACATTTGGATCCAACAAGCCAGCTACATCAGCCGCTGCACCATCCAGCACAGCATCTACATTTAGTTTCAGCAAACCTACACCGGATGCTACTTCTTCCTCTTCAACAACCACCGCAGCCACCACATCTACTGTGCCCACGCTTTCATTCGGTAATGATAAAGATAAAAAGGAGGAGGGTAAATCCACAGTGACCAGTAGCCCATTCAGCTTTAGTGCTCCTGCTACAACATCTGGCAGTACCACTACCGCGCCAGCCATCACTGTAGATCCTAGCAAACCCAATCCTTTTGCTTTTGAAAAAGTGTTGGATGATTTGGCCAAGATTGCTGCTCAACCACCTAGTCAGATGTACGCATCATTAATAACACCAGCATTGGCCGCCACAATACAGTAAGTGATAAATGGAGAATGGATCTATTTACATGCTCATGTTACTTTTTTCTTCTCTCCACACTCTTTCTCTTTAAACACTTTTTAGGCAAAACCAAGTAGTCAATCACACCAGCTTTCGCATTGATAACATCATGTCTACCACACGTTTTACAGAGCTCCCAGAGCAAGCACAAAAGGAATTAGATGAATTAGAAAAGTATATCAAGATGGAGAGTCAACGATGCGAGTATATTGGAAAACAAAAGATGCCTCAGCATTTAGACGCTATGGATAATGCTAGAAAGAACACCGAAATATTGTCACAGGTAAGTTTATTTTATTCAAGTGATACACCAGCAAGGGCTTACACACACACACACACACACACACACACACACACTTACATATAGCAATTGGATGCGCTCTCGAGTACACTCAAAGTCCGTATGGCGAATGTGGAAACCTTATATGATGCCGTCAAGGAGCAACTACGACACGCTAATGATGGCTGTGCTGTGTTGGAAGCATGCAAACATCCTGGAAACAATGCAAGATGGCTGTTTGGTTATTCTGAAGATGATGAGTAAGTATTTTCCTTGAAAGGCGATGGACAATGTGGACTCATGCTAGGGCTGTAGTTACTTTTCTCAATTAGCAAGACAATTAAATGGTAGAGTTGAAGAGTACAAGAGATGTATTTGGGAGGTTGAACGCACTGCTGAATCATGGACACAAAACAAGGTTCAATCACCTCAAGGTAAGAGAGAGAGAGAGAGAGACATTTGGGTTGATGGAAGGACTTGTATACTAATGGCCGCCTTGTTAGATATTGCCGTTATCATGCGTAACCAGAACAAAGCCTTTTTGGCCTTGTCAAATAAGGTTGCCTCATTGCATGAAACTGTCAATGCTGAAAAGAATTATTATTACCAATACTTGAAAATGTATTCCTAAATGTTTACGCTAATAAACACAATATAACACTGAGTATAACCTGGATTAATTGGCATCGGTTTGTGGCATTTGTAGAATGATTGGCTTACCATTTGTAATGGAGGGTATCACACTTGAGCAATGAATTTCAAAAGGCATATATGTAGACTGTATGGATCCATATACAGTACGTCAATGTCCGTGCTGTAGATGGGAGTACCAGGCAGAGGAGCAGTAACGTGGAATGATGAAGTTGAAATTTGTTCTACCAAATATCACGTTCTTTAATTAAACGACATACATTGGAAATGAGATCCATTACAAGGCAAACAACTGAAAAAGTCTAGGTAGTTTGTTTTGCATTAAAGACATGATTTCATGTAGTTTATCGCTATGCAAAAACAGTGCTCTTCCCCTTTTTAATTTTTTTTTTTTTTTTTTTTTTTTTGCCCTGTTCTCTCTTTGCTCCCTTGAAATCCCATTGAACTGATGAATGAATGTAGGGTTACCATATTGAGTGAGAGAAAGGGAAGCTAGATAGATTCTCTGTGATACAAGCAACCAATGTTGAGCTGAGTCACATCATCAGCAATCCTTTTATAATGGCAAAGAACGAGCTCTTTCTTTGTCTCTTTCTCTCATAAACATTTGAACCCCCCCCCCACCCCTTAATTTGAATATATTTAATTTGGAGTAATCCAATTGTTACCGTTATTCCACCTTTTTTTCTTCTTTCCATCCCTTTCTTTTTTGTGGCTCTTTTATACTTCTTGTGGTTTATTGTATTTTAGCAAGAAATAATAAGAAAAACAAAGGATTAAGAGATATTTTTTTTTATTATATGAAAACAGTCAATTGATTGACCTGTACAAAAAAAAAAAAAGTAGCATTGCTTTTTTCTACATTTACAAGAAACCAACCCACTTATATCCACACGTTCCTTTCAATTTTTATAAGCCCACATACCCTACTTGTCATCAATAATACACAATGAGCTCGCCTCCCCCCAAACAATCATTATCGTCCCCAACATCCGGCAATACGCCTCAGCCGGTATTGCCAACACCTTCCTCTTCGACATCTGTCTCACTAAGACAATTGAACCACAACAAGCAATCCCAAATGCGAAGAGAGCTAGAGCAGCAGCTGATAGAGAAGCAGAAGCAACTGCAGGAATCAAACAGCGGGATTGGAAAAAATGTGCTTGCGAGACAAGTGAGCCAGCTTCAAGATCGTTTGAAAGAGATGGATAACAACATCAGTCATGAGGAACTACAGCCCACATCCTCTGTTGATAGATTGAGATCGTTAGAAAGAGACCTGTCGTCTTACAGATCACATCCTCTGTCACCTGGTATATCATCCATCCGTAACAAAGAGAAGGTATCTACGCAAATAAGGAGATGTGGAACTCTCTCTTTCTTATTACTCGCCTGAGATCTCCTAAATTCTTACTGACCACCGTTCTCTTCTTTTCTTACCCCCCTTTTTTGTGTATTCTATAGTTACTGAACCAACGCTCTCCAACACACACTACCACTTCAGTAAACTCTACCGGCTTAGATCCTTTACCCAGTCCTACAACATCCACTCTTTTACCGCCTGCACATGGCCATGATTCTACCTCCATGCTGCCATTACCACCACCTCCTACAGGATCCACACCTACAAAACGCAGATCCAAGATACCGAATACAGACCGCAGAAACACCGATATTGAATTCGCTACAGAAATTGGTCAGGGGCTACTGTTAGAGGTGAGAAAGATGCAAGCACTGCTACAGGAGAAAGAGGAAAAGCTTCGTACTTTAGAGAATCAAAAAGCTGATCTTGAACGAACTGCTGAAGCCATGGCAAAGCAGATGCGTCAAAGAGAAGAGAATGAAGGTACGTAGAGAGAGAGAGAGAGAGAGTAATGCGGTAAATGGTGTTAATGTTTAACTCTTCTGTGCACAGAAAAACTAAAGGAAGAGACTTGGAATCTGGAGCTGGCAAAGCAAGAGCTGGTAGTCAGTGTCACTGACCTTCAGACGAACCTGACCAAAGCCAACGCCGAGCAAAACAAGCTAGCCAAGCAAGTCAATGAGCTGCGAACTGAAATTGAGCAACTGCGTGATAGAGAGGAAAAGCTGACTACGACTATTGACAAAATGAAGCAGCGCCACGAACAAGACATGTCGTCTTTACGTCGGCATGCAGCAGGCATCCAGCGAGAGAAATCTGACCAGTCCAAACAGATCGAAGCATTGACATCCGAACTCGCAATTGCCAAAGCACAATCACGTATTGGTAAGCATGCATCGATGGAAGCGGACGCTCATCTGCGTCGCAGTGATAAAGAGCAGACAGACAGCGATCAAGCCAAGAGCACATTGGCCGTAAGGAATGATTCGTCACCCTCCACCTCGCCGCCTTCCTCACCCAAGCAATCACCCACACGCAACCAAGCGATGGAAGTAGAAACACTCAAGACATCACTCGCACATGCACATCGTATCATCTCTGGTTTGAGATCCAATCTCCACAAGGAAAAGACCGAGAAATTTGAGTTCAAGAAGCTCTTGGCAGAGTCTCAGGAAACCATTGAGCAACTACAAAACGACCCTCGCATGTGGGTGGATGCAGGCCCCACACGAGGTGCCGGTGGTTCATCGTCCAACATGAGTGCTCGAGTGGAAGATGGTCAGTTTGGAGGTCGCAGATCACACAAAGCATCCACTTCGTCCGCATCCAAACGCAGAGGAAAGAAGACGCTTGATCCCAGACGCAGTAATAGCAACAAGCTGAGCAAATCGAGAAACACTGGTGACAACGATTCAGTGTATTCGTACACGTCCATGTCAGACAACGAGGACAGTGAACTGGATAGCTTTGATGAGAGCGATGCGGATGCCTTTAACAGTAACAGTAACCACAAGAACGGCAAGTCAACAAGTAAGAAAGCAGCAGCCATTGGATTTACACCATTGTCCTCAGAACTTTCTCAGAGTCAAGCACAAAAACCTGTAGCTATGGATGCTCAAGTCAATACAGACGAACTGGACGTACTGCCGCCATTAGCTACTGTCATTGATACAGACACTTCAACAGCGCCTCGATCTCTCAGTGATGAATTAGGCATGGCCATGTCCCGAACTCCATCGACTGCTGCTGCTGCTGCTACCAAAGAGCCCAGCATCACAGACTCTCTCAAGAATGTCACAGGTGGTATTGCTGCTGCTATTGGTATGGGCGCTCTACTTGACAACGACAAGAAGACAGGCATTGAAATCTCTACACAAACGGACGAGGAGCCAGCCAAGGCGATAACTTGCGAGATATCTACGCAAACAGAACAAGCGACATTGCACGATGTAACTCAAGCTGCTTTCAGTCTGGAGCCTGAGGACCCTGCCATCGCTCAAGCTGCTCTTGCTGCTGCTATTACTGAATCTCGTAAAGCTGCTTTGGAAAATGCTGTAGATCAACAAACACAAAGCGAACCCGAGGACCCTTCGATTGCTGAAGCTGCTCTTGCCGCTGCTACTGCTGCTGCAGTCTTGGCCTCTCGCAAGCAAGCACTTGAATCTGCTGTTGATCAAGAAACACAAAGTAAAGTGGAGGATCCTGCAATTGCTGAAGCTGCAATTACTGCTGCCATTGCTGCCTCTCGTCAACTTGCTTTCGAGTCTGCCGTCAGTCAAGAGACTCAATGTGATCCTGCTATTCAAGAAGCAATGGTTGCTGATGCCCTTGCCAATGCTCGCAAGACTGCTCTGGATTCTGCCATTGATCATGAAACTCAAAGCGATCCTGAAGATCCCTCTATTGCTGAAGCTGCCCTTGCTGCAGCCACTGCTGCTGCTGTATTAAACTCTCGTAAGCAAGCACTAGAGTCTGCCGTTGATCAAGAAATTCAATGTGATCCAGAGGATCCCTTCATTGCTGAGGCTGCTACTGCCTCTGCTATTGTCGCATCTCGTCAACATGCTTTAGAGTCTGCTGTCAGCCAAGAAACTCAATGTGATCCAGAAGACCCCTCCATTCAAGACGCTCTCATTGCCAATGCTCTCGCTGCATCTCGCAAATCTGCTTTGGAGTCTGCTATTGACCAGGAGATTCAATGTGATCCTGAGGATCCTGCTATTGCTGAAGCCGCTCTTGCTGCTGCTACTGCTGCTGCTACTGCTGCTGCAGTATTAGCCTCTCGTCAAGAAGCCCTTGCTTCTGCAGTTCATCAAGAGACACAAAGCGAGACCGAAGATCCATCGATTGCCGAGGCTGCCTTGGCCGCATCCAACGCCGCTGCTATTGCTGCTTCTCGCAAGGCTGCTCTCGAGGCTGCTATCAGTCAAGAAACGCAATCCGAAGCTGTTCCTGTAGTGGATCATGAAATTCAATGCGACCCTGTGGTAGGCACAGATTGTGGCGTGCAGAGTCAAGTGGATTCTGTGGATGCTTCTATCCAGTCTGAATTGGTGGAAACCAAAGATTCTGATGTGCAATATGAATCTATTGATACTGCCGATGCTAGTGTGCAGCATGAAGAGACAGATGAGAGTCGCGAATTAGGTATGTATATGGTTAGATACCATTGTGTAGCATGTTGAGTAACATAAAACTTCGATAGCTGCTGCTGCCATTGCAGCCAGTGCTTTGGCCGCAAAAGAATTAGCTGTCCAGCACCACAGCATTGGTACTCAAAGCGAAGACGTGCCTACATCAGATGAATCAACACAATGCGAGGTTGCTGCAGTCTTGGACCATGAAACACAATATGACGTCCCTGCTGGTATTGATCATAGTACGCAATCAACATTGGCTGAAACACTTGAGTGTGGCGTTCAAAGCGAGGCACCTCTCACTGTCGATGCGGATGTCCCAGTTCAACATGATCTTGCCGACACTAAGGATGCTCAAGTTCAGTACGAGACGCCTGATGTCTCTTCCAGCAAGGCTATCCTTCCTGTGCCTCTCGTGTTGGGTGGCCATGGAGATCAAGACAAGGAGGCATTGACCGTCCCTGCAGCTAGTACAGAGGAGGAGGACGAAGAATTCTTTGATGCCTCTGCAGATTCAAAGCCTTCAAGTCACAATACTATCAAGAACGCTGCTGTTTTCAACAATGCTGTACCAGCATCTCGTGCTATTAAATCAGATCAACCTGATTCTATTGCTGATGGGCAAACTCATGAGGAGAAGGATAGTCATAGTCTTCCCTTCGCTGCCGCTGCTGCCGCTCCTGCTGCTATTGCTACTTCAAGGTCCATCAACACAACTGATGCTAGTCCAAACAAGGCACCTGATGCCTCATATGACACTGCTTCCGAGCCCCGGCATGAAATTGTTCCTGAAAAGGTATTCACTAAAGCTGAAACGGATGCGCTTGTTGCCTCTGCTGTCGCCATGGCACTTGCCAATGCTGCTGCTTCTCAAAAGAGGGAGGAGCCCACTACCAAGATTCTGAATGTGGATGACGTGGAAGAGGAGGATTCCAAGCGACACACCTGTGACATGAGCCACAACAACAATAACAGCAACACCATTGCACCTAATCATGATGCCGATTCAGCCGTTGTATCTCATTCATCTGGTATTGTGTCTAGAGATGATGAAGAACCTATCAGCGAAGAGGACTACGGCAATGTTGTTGTTCATTTACCACGTGAAGAGGATACAATCACTTCATCGCCTTACCAGGACAAGCGTCAACAACAACGTGAATTAGAGGAGTTGGCTATTCTCAATCGTCATGATCAAGCTCCTCGCAGTGTTGGAAACGAATTTGAACACCATGCCTCCAAACCTCGTTCATTGGAACTATCCATGGGCCCAGTAATGACTTACGGAAAGGAACCAGTGGATGTGGCGAATGATGCTGCCACAGGTGCTGTAGCTGGTGCTGTAGCTGGTGCAATTGCTACTGGTGCCACACTCCATCATCATCATCAACAACAACAGGAGACAGACGAAGAGGATATCATGGACATTCCTGTGAGACCTGCCAATCCACCTCCTGCTGCACTGCTGTCAAGAGCTGCTCTTTCACCCACCTTCAATGAACGATCCATGTCCCCCGTATCAGTACCCAGTTCCAAGGGCAAAGCACCATATGACTCTTACTCTGGTCTCTCATCGCCCACAACCAACGACGACAACCAGCCTTCTTCTTCTCGCTTGGATTTGAACAAGAGAGGATCGGTCAGTGTATCAAGCCTATCGACCACCAACACCAACGAGCAACTTCAGTCCATGGCTTCATCTCAATACGACGCCAGTGGCCGTGGTAGCACAGGTGCAGGCACCACAGATCCCAACATGATCAACCTCATTACACAGACCATGATTGGTGACTGGATGTACAAGTACACAAGAAAAGCAGTGGGTGGTGGTCTATCTGAGAACAGACATCAACGTTATTTCTGGATTCATCCTTACACCAACACGTTGTATTGGTCCACTGCTGGTCCTGGTGGAAATGGCAATGGACATGAAGCCAAAGCCAAGTGTGGTAAGTTGCCGTGTTGCGATACGTGTGTCTTTGTCTAACACATCTGTCTAGCATTAATTGAAAATATCACAGCTGTGCCTGATTATACCTCAAATGCCAACGGTCTACCGAATGTCAGCCTTTTGATCCAAACCAGTCAGCGCCAACTCAAATTGACAGCACCAACCATGGAGAAACATGAGCGCTGGTTAGAGGTAAAGTGGATGTAGACCATAATCAGCTTGAGCAGGTTACTAACTCTATGCATAGTCTATTCAATACTTGATTGCTCGCAATGCCAATGGTTCCAATGCTGGACTTACGCTGCTCAATGATGCCAGCCGAAGAGGACCTGAAAACTCCATGAACAATAGGTCAGTATCCAGTGGCACAACAGGCTCACTGCTCAACAGACCTAGCTTCCGCCGCATCCATGACATATTCCAACAACCCTCCGTGTCCACTTCAGCACCTTCCATGGCTACTTCCACAGGAGATGATCACACCGATTTAGACGATGAAGAAGATGAAGTACTTGAGGATGTGCGCATGTGTTGCAATGGCAAACATCATGTCTCCAAGCTGGAAAAAGACCACACACATCGACACCAATATCGCAAACGCAAGAACCACCACGATAAAACCAGAAATACCATTCCAACTGTGGGCTAATCATACCTTTCAGCTTCCAACAAAAATACAATACATATACAACAATTCACATTAATCAAATCACGAGTACTGCAGCCTTCCTTTATACAGTTTCCGTGCACTATCAATTTCTCCCAATTTATTAGATCTTTTTCATCAAATTATCCGTATATCAGCTTCAACCATAGTTTGCTTCCATTTCTCTGTAATAGCTTTTTAGTTCTCCATTCATTACATGTAATTACATAACTAATAAACATGATACTCTTTTAAAAGAATATGCATTGGTACTTTTCCGAGAATAAAGCCTTGTATTGCCTACAATGACAGCGGCACTCTGGATGGCATTAAAGCAATCAATACTTTGAGATAACCATAGCCCAATGCTGTGCATTCATCCCCAACTAAAACTTCGAAATTCAAGAGCATTTATATCGATGGCATGTATGGTGTTAGCTGTTTCGAGCGGCTTTCTGTTTATACAGTGGTTTTAATGGAGAGTATGAAAGGCAATGATGTAGTAGGCAATGCAAGACTTTATGTATTATTATTGTGTTTATGAATCTATACAAGAAACGATGATAATGTATGAGAGTTTGTTTATTTTTGAATAGATGATAGGCAACTTGAATAGAATTTGGATTGATTTGATAGAGAGATGATGAGTAACACTGTTTTACAAGCCGAAAATATCGAGTACGTACCTGCAAAGTTGACTGAATGTTGTCTTTATAGTTCGAGGTGAGCGCGACCATCTTTTGCATGAACCACAACGTAAGAGGACCATGAAATTATGAGGGCATTGTATGAGAGAAGTCAATAGATAGTAGAGCACTTGATTTAGATGACCTAATATAAAATGGAAACAGAGTCTAGGAGTCTTGAAGAGGCAGTTTGTTATAGAGCCAGTTTGTTTATAGAGCCAGTTTGGCTTTTTGTAGAGGTAAGATAAAGGAGATGAGGGAAAACTTGTTCAAAACGAGGTTTTATTATATCTTTTTTCATCTTTGCTACATATAATTTTATTTCTGTTACCTTTTCTCAATAATATGCTTATGTAGAAACGCAAAGGATAGTACCATTCTAACGTTTGACATTTGCTCTATTTGGTCCGCTTCATTCGATGCTTGCAACTGTTTTCTTTCTTGAGCTATATTCATTTTATTGCCAAAAGCTCTTTTTCCACTTTCATCTGAAACGGATTTCCCCATCTCTTGCTGATTGTAATTAACAGACAGAATTTCACAGGCTCATTCTCATCAAAATGTGAATATGCCATTTGACTCTGAAGCAAGTGTAACTGATTGCTTGTTTAGGTAATCTTTTCTCTGGCTCTCCTTATTTCCCTCTCTCTCAGCATACGGTTTTCGATCCATTTATCTTGCTGTTTGCATCCACCATGAGTTGTCTATCTAATTGGACAATACGAGGTGATAACATTGGCTTATTCATCATTTATATCACTGCGGAACCAGTGCAATGATTTTTGTACCACAGATCATGCATTCAACACAAGACAAAGGTCTACACCTCTTAGAACAAGGTATCAGTAAGACTATCAAATGAAAACTGCTGCAATATATTCCATGGAGCAGAGCAAAATGGATTGTTTTTTTTTAGCCATTGCAAGTAACTTTGGGTCAAATATTGTACTCGCTGTCAATAGTACTAGTCAAGTGCTTATATTATAATACTTGTAGTTACATAGTGAGTTGCTTAGTCTTGAATACTCTACCTGCAACTTGTTGGTGATTTCATGCCAAAAGCATCGATTTCTTTAAAAATAACATACTTCATACCATACTCTTAAGAATTGTTCTCATTTGGAAGGTTTTCGGATCTTGCAAGATCAGAACAATTCAGGCGAAATCAAACTAGGTAGTTGCATGATTTAAGTTGGTCTTTACTTAAAATCAATTCACCCTAGCAGCCTCTCTAGCACATGGTTGCCTAACATGGCCGATCTTCAAACAGAATTAGCTGATCATTGCTTTCTAAAAGAGCATATTTATTGATTTCAGGTTTTGCGTGGACTCACCTGTCATTAGTAAGCCTTTGCCTCCAACTCCTCTTTTCCTCTTAAATTCAAGATGGTTGAATCTAATATTTGATCTTCAAGATAGCTTCATAACTACATTTTGTGCGTTTAATTCAGTATATAATTAGTTAATGGGCAAGCCTGTATTAAAAACATGCAGCTTTCAGTTGTCGTGGAGAAAGGTGGTTTATCTTCTTGACTAATCGAGCAAAATGTAAGAGCCGCTATTTCCATCGTTCTACGCCATGGATTAAGTAAACAAACACAACTCCAGAAACGTTAGCATTGATGCATGGGTTAAAGTTGCTTTCAATAATTGTATATATATATATACAAAAACATATATGATATTCTCGAGGCTCAAACTCAAAGTATTCTGCATTTCGCATTATAACTTGATTCTGGGACAGCGAATAAATCTATCAAGTATAAAGATGAGCATCAAAAGCAACAGAAAAGTAGTCAGATTAATCTATAGTACTTTTCAGCTCTCAACTTTCTCTTATTAACTTTACAAATATTGATTGTTTTCGTGATATAGGCATCGTCAATCTGGGCAGCCGCCACCACCAAAACGGAATTAAACGTCCGCTTAATTATTGCGTTCCATATTGGCCGAATTTTACTCTTATTCGACTCGATCAGTCTATTTTGCCAGATCCGACTATACAAATATGATGATCATTCTATGCCTCTGTAAGCTTTCTTGGAGTGCTTTTCGAGGTGCATTCAATGGTGCCAAGTAAGATAGATGTTTTGAATAAGCGTATTGAGTAATTTACCAAAACATGAAAAGAGGTTTCTGGTCAGAATGTCGAAATTTTACATATCAAAGTCCCACAAAGATGCTTCCAGGGGTTACGTTAGATCGATAGCAACGTTTTAATGTAATACATACCATAGTAAAAGTTTTCGTTTTGGATGCCAAAAACGCGATTGTTTGATTTTCGATGAAAATTATGAGGGGTACCTCATGCTTTTCGGTCGATTTTTGGCCAGGGTTTTTTTTTTGGTCCCCAAAAAGTTGAGCAAAGGTGCCAGAAAGTAACTGCCAGATGAGAGCAATTGTTTGGTGCTAATCTGACAATCTAAAACGGCCTTGAACGCGGGAAAACGCAGCTCAAATGCACTTAGTTTTTGCTGTATCAGGGACACCAAGGACTAAAAAGGGAAAAATACCAGTATGCTGCTTGCCCGTATATAAAGTAGCTACGTGTATATGGATATAGAGCATCACATAAGAACCAGATCCACAATAATATGAAGGATTTTCATGTGTAAGTGGAGAGACAATATGAAAGTAGCAGTATTTTGACAAGATACGCAAGGGCAATTGGTAGCGCGAGCTGCCAATGCGCAGGTTGATTCTTACCGAAGCGTAAACAGTCGTATAATTTAAAGTAAAGACCTTCAAATTAAACCAGATACGAAAACTAAGGGTCTATTCATTGGATCCTTGGCCAATCATCCCGATGGTGATTTTTATCTTCTTCATGTCCTTACGACTTGTATTTTTATCCTTATCTCTCGTCTCTTTGCTCATGAATCCCAGTTTCTGTACATCTTGGATTTGAATCCATGCAAATGCGATGGAAGTATGGCAACTTCCAGAACGAGTGGTAGGGTTGAAGAAAGTGACATTCAATTGGTTTCCACCATCTACAAGTGAGTATTGAGTTTATAGTGGCGATCCCGTACTACCATTGCTATTGCTAGTGGTGCTATCAGTCTATCACTGTTTCTGAATAATATTTTTGATGTGCATTGTCTGATCTTGTTCAAATAGCCTCATCAGATTGGGGCTATACCTAATGATTGCAAATAAAATCACGCTTCTCCAGCGTTTCATCCAAAGGCTCGATGCAAATTTCATCTACTGACACATGCATACACATATATATACAGAGCGTCTATATTTCTACATCATCTAATTTGCCTATACCATGAGAATTTTACTTGCAATGCTGCTTGCTCAGTTGCACGAGAATACGGACATCCGCAGATAATATCAACGACATGAAACGCCAATGAATATGAGCTCTATCACCGCCCTTTTGTCACCAACAAGTCGCATCACTGTATCTGAGAGCTGACAGCTGATTCTGATTTAGCCCAACGTGTGTTCTGTTTGGTCTTTCGCGATGCA
The DNA here is from genome assembly GCF_035048745.1 of Mucor velutinosus. Taxonomy (NCBI): domain Eukaryota; kingdom Fungi; phylum Mucoromycota; class Mucoromycetes; order Mucorales; family Mucoraceae; genus Mucor; species Mucor velutinosus. The sequence continues at coordinate 1,242,122 of NW_027041908.1, forward strand.
GACACATTGCTTTGACATTTGTCCAACACCATCATGATATGATGAAAGTGACTTGTTGATTTAAAAGCCTGATGGCCGTGGAAGAAGCATGTCAAATTATCCCACGGTCTGAAATTAAGAAGGGGGAGGAACTTTTTCGAGATGTAGCAATACACTTTCTTCATCTTTTACATCTTTTTGATTTATGACCATGACCTCTGACGCTCCTACGCTTGTGCCTGAAAACGCATTGACTACTGACCCCAAATGCCTTTGGACACCTTCTCATCCAGAGAACACACACATGGAGAAATTCCGCCAGCTCATGCAATCCAAGTATCAAGATGAGAAACTGGGTATGAATTGCACCGAGTCAAATCAAAAAGCATCCCAGCTCATGTTTTTCGCATAGATAACTACAATGCACTCTGGAAATGGTCCGTTGAATACCCAGAAGTGTTCTGGTCTGAAGTGTGGGATTATACAAATGTCATTTCCTCCAGCAAGGGAAACCATGTTATCGATAAAGCCGAGCACTTGGATGCCATTCCTGAATGGTTCAAAGAGGCAAGACTCAATTTTGCCGAGAACTTGCTGTGGTGTAGACGTTCTGATAAAACTGCCATCGTTGCTACTGGTAAGAGTGCGAGACAAAGGTCATTGGAAGGTTGCAGCGCGCTAACATCCATCTAGGTGAAGGCCATGGCAAGCGCTTCATTAGCTATGAAGAGTTATATAACGACGTTCTCAAATTTGCTGAGGCTTTGAAGTCATTGGGTGTCAAAAAAGGCGATCGTGTTGCTGCTTATATTCCCAATTGTGCAGAGGCTATTATTGCCATGCTTGCCACCACCAGTTTGGGCGCTCTTTGGAGGTATGTATTGTATTGGAAGGCGTGTGTCTGTCTGGGAAATTAACCTCGACATTGTGATGCTACAGCTCTACTTCGCCCGATTTTGGCACTACAGTAAGTTGGAATAGGCGTCTTGGTCAACATCGTGGGAAAATTAACACTTGTTTCTCATAGGGTGTGCTTGATCGTTTTAGTCAGATCCAGCCCAAGGTGCTGATCTCTGTCAATGCTGTCATCTACAATGGTAAAACACTGAACCACATCCCCAAGTTGAAGACTGTTGTTGAAGGTAAGTTACTTGCATGCCATCCAAAGAGCCTTTTACTAAAATTAAAAAAAAAAGGCCTCCCATGTCTCGAAAAGGTCGTCTTGATCCCATTCGTTGGTGAACTAGAGGAGCCTGAGAAATACGAGATTCCTTCCTTGGTTTCTTGGTCCAACTTTTTAAAGACTGTGCCTTCCGACAAGTTGCCCACTGACATCCAATTCGAACAGCTGCCATTCAACCATCCTGCCTTTGTATTGTTCAGTTCAGGCACCACTGGTCTCCCTAAATGTATCGTTCATTCGGGTGCTGGTCTCTTGCTTCAGTTGAAAAAGGAACACATCATCCACGGTGATATGAATCCTGAAGATGTGTTCTTTTACTATACTACTACTGGCTGGATGATGTGGAACTGGTTGGTCGCTGGCCTCAGTGTGGGTGCTACAATCGTCCTCTGGGATGGAAGCCCTTTCAAGCCCTCTCCCATCTGTTTGTGGGAACTGACAGATGAGTTGAAGGTGACTCATTTCGGTACCTCTGCCAAATACATTCAATCGCTCCAAGAGGCCAAGGTGTATCCTAGTAAGTTGTGAAATTACGTCTCGATTGCAGCCATATACTAACTCGTGGATTCAGTGGATCTCTGCAAGCTGGATACTCTCAAGGCTGTTTACTCGACTGGATCTCCCTTGAAGCCCGAGAGTTTCGATTTCGTGTACGAGCACATCAAAAAGGACATCATGTTGGGTAGTATCACTGGTGGTACTGATATCTGCTCCTTGTTTGCTGGTCATAACGCTGCTCTGCCTGTCTATCGCGGTGAAATCCAATGTATTTGTTTGGGTATGAACATCCAAGCTTGGTCTGATGAAAACAAGCCAGTGTATGCCAGTGCTGCTGATCTTGTCTGTGTCACTGCCTTCCCTTGTATGCCAGTTTGTATGTACGGTGATGGTCCTGAAAGAACTAAGTACAAGAGCGCTTATTTCGACGTGTATCCTCACATCTGGTATCACGGTGATTTCGTCTGGATCAACCCCAACACGGGTGGTGTTGTGATGCTCGGTCGTTCTGACGGTACACTGAACCCCAATGGCGTTCGTTTTGGCAGTGCTGAAATTTACAATGTGGTGGATAAGTTCAACGTGGATGGCGGCATTGAGGATTCTTTGTGTGTCGGTCAAAAAATCAAGGGCGAGGATGATGAGCGTGTTGTGTTGTTCTTAAAGATGAAGGATGGCAGTGAATCCATCTCGGATGAGCTGGTCAAGAAGCTCAAGGTCACCATTCGTAGTGAATTGAGTCCTCGTCATGTACCTGCCTTTATTCTTGCTATTAAGGACATTCCTGTAAGTTTCAACTGAATACCATATAATGAGAATCATCAGCTTACATCGCATGTAGTACACTATCAACGGAAAGAAGGTGGAGGTTGCTGTCAAGAAGATCCTTGGCGGTCAAAAAGTCACTGCCACTGGTACTTTGAGCAATCCTGAGAGCCTTGATCACTATTACAATATTCCAGAGTTGGTTCAATAGTGTGTATATTAGACGTGTTAATTCGATAGAATAAAATAAGCATAAACTTCTTTGATGATTTTTTCGGGTGTGTGTCTGTGTCTGTGTCTGTGTCTGTGTCTGTGTTACTGCCCACTGTAAAAGAGGAGCTGCGCACCATCAGTTTTGATTGACGCCTTTCTTTCCCCCTTTTTCACTTTACAGCATGTCTCAAAGTTCACCCATCGCCCAAGAGCTTCGTCGAGGAAAGAGGCCGAGATCCACCATCCATATAACATCCTCCTTCTTGAGTGACTCTGGAGAAAGCACATGTTCTGCCTGCGAAAGAGAAATTGGCATGAGGAACAGCGACTGCATGACGTTCGACTTGACACCTTCAGACTACTTTCGCTTGGCATTGACCATCACAGACCCTACAGCACAACACTTACTACAAGACGACAATGAAGATTATACCACCAAATACCTGATCCAGAATGCTCGTCGACTGGCCGTGGATCAAGAATTCGCTTTAAATGTCATTTTGATGTTGCACCCGCTGTTGGCCAACTATTCTAAAGAAGGCGTATCAAAATTGATTCCTGTTGTGAAAAAGACGAGATTGCATAAAGCAAGGGAACTCAGATTCGTACAGGCATGTCTTGCAAATGTCCAGGTAAGCAGAGTGTGCGTGTTATAAAAAAAAAAGGCTTTAGCTGATATTCTGCAGTCTACGACATTTGAGCTCGTGCGTGAGCAGTTTGTGCAATGTGTGCGAGAATCAGTGGATTTGGGGAAAATTATAATGTCTGATGTGCGGTTTGCCAGGCTGCTTCCTTTGCTATGCTTCTTGAGGGACGTCAGTGTAAGTTGTGCAGTGTTGTTATCTCAAGGACTATGCTAACCATCTGCAGACTGGAGAGGCAGACCAAGTGATTGAAATAAGCCAGGATGATTCGCAGAGCCAAATGTCTCAACAACGAGTAGATGCTGAGAATTACCATGTCATCAGCGATAGCGATTACGACCAACCTGAATCCAGTGGGTCCGTCATCGACATCACACAAGAATCATATGGCTTTGTCATTGCGCCCTCCGTGCCCGATTACTCTTCCTACTATTCACCATCTTTAAATGGAGGAGACCAAGACCTCAGCGTCACTTTTGATTCGCAAGGTAGAGCCGTCGACCCATTTGCCACTAGACACAGCTCGCAGACACCAGATCGCAACATGTCTTGGTCCACAACACTAAACATTCCATCGCCTGTATCAAAGGGCTCATCCACCGCATCATTATCCATCATAGATCCTTCCTCCGAGGTATCGCGTTCCTCCTCATCACAAGCAGTATCATCCCAGCTAGCCATGCCATCACCTCAGCGTCCTGTTAACTTGCCAGCATCACAGCAGCCGCATCTCACAGATTACGAGGAACTTTCCACTGCCGAATTGAAAGCTAAACTAAAATCCTTTGGATTCAAGACAAGCAACAGCAGACTACAAATGATTCAGGACCTCAAAAACATTCAAATGTCAATCGACAGCCAGAGAAATTCACAGCAAACATCCAGCCAAAGCACACCTTTATTGCAGCCGATGCCAGAGCTGAATGGTAATAGTCAGGCGAGCTCTGTTGAGTCCAACAAGAGAATGGAGATCATTCAGCATTTGAAATCAAGACCAGAAATTTGGAAAAAAATCGCCATGTATAATGTAGGATCTGCAGAGTTATAAGTCTGAAGGGCGCAACTAACGAGTATGCTTGGTTTATAGACTGTTTCTATCGATGAATGCATGATTGGCATACGTTGCAAACGAGGTGAAATGAAGATGGTGCTAGACGAGTTTGTAAGTAGAGTTGGAAGCGTTGGTTGTAGTAGGTATTAACATTGGTACTTGACAATAGGCAGCAGCAAAAGGCAAAAACAAGCGATATCTTTTTCAAAAGTGAAATGGTTAAAGCTATTTTTACTCTATACGCTACAAAAGAAAACTGATTGATGTCTTGCTGTTGCTCTATTAAATAAAGTAGCGGTTTTCACAAACATGGTCGGATTTATAGTATCGTTTCTTGTTATATGATAGCGCCAATGTTCTCAAGTTTTCTATGGATGATGGACAATACATAGAAACGTGGCTCGCATCATAAATTTCTTTGGCTACAGAGCTCCAGCTTTTACACACGAGCAACACATTCGTCGGCCAGTGTTCGCCATCTCTGACCGTGTTGAAATAGCGAGTAAACATCTCTATCAAGGATTCTCGAGAAAACTAATCACAGGATTTACGGTTTATATTGGTAAAAAGGGAAGCTGAAAGAGACAGCTCAAGCGAAATTTTATTTAATTCAGGCTTTGTCACAAATGCTGCTTTGACAGTAATTAAAGCCATCCCTTCTGATTCAGGCACAAGATAAACTCAAAACAGACAAATGTTCAGCCTAAATATGCAATGTATCTTTGAGGTGATCTACAGCCATGACATACTGGCAGTTATTAACCTGTTAGCTTAGATACAACCCATCTTTCTCAGTATCTAGTCGAACTGGCCAAACGAAGCCATTGATAGATGCTGAAACAAGCGTGTTGGTAGCTCAACACAAGCTGCCATCACTCGCGACGTCACATCCATCATCAAGAGACAAGTATACAGCAAGGAATTAACTGTTACTATCATGCTCTTGCTCTTTTTTTCTTTCTTTTTCTTTTACTCTAAATAACCCCAGTATGTCTACAGATCAAGTATTTGATGTCGACAACGATGATTCTGACTTTACATCCAAGTCCAATGCTGACAGTAATGATGATGATGATGATGATGATGACAACTCTACTATGGGTACAATGAGCGATAGTGAGCTAGTGACACTCTACAAGGATCAATTAATCAATGTGCATGAACTATTGGGTTCTTCTGATGATGATGACACGGATGATGATAGAGAGGAGCGAGTAGCAAAGAAAGAACTAGTTGATCTCTACAAAGATCAATCAGTACCTATTCAAGAACTAGCACCCGTTTCCAATGTTGAAGCGCCGTACAATAGCAATATTTACAGCATTGCTAGAAAAGTATCGTTGGGGCCATATTTTATCAAATTCTGTATGTTTGATTAGTCAAAGTGTACGCATTGTTAACCTCACTCTGTGATAGCTGTTCCTGTTGCTGCTGCATTGGCATACGTAGAGCCGATTTTTAGACAAAGGTGAGTTTTGGATCTTTACATACACATCTGCCATCCCTGTTCATTCAGCTTTTTGCTTCCCCAACAGCCGTGATAATGGTTCCTGCGTTTATTTGAATACAACTGCAGTACTGGTGATGAAAACCTTATGCCTTGGTAATGCGTAGCTTGTAGCACTTTTCCTATATACATTTCCTTACAATGGACATTGTGCAGTTTTCATTCTATGTGCTCCAGTTACGCTTATGAATTACAGATACACGCTCAAGATTAATGCGCTGATGCATGATATTATTGTTGAGCTACAGACCAAGGTTTGTATCAGTGTAGCATTGGTCTACGCGTACAACCACTGACTGTCAGAGGGCCACGCACAGAGAGAGCGTCATGTCAAATATCCTCACGTTTACCCTTCTGCTGCTGTTTCCGCTACACATATCAGATCTACCATTGTCAATCCAACCCAATTATCCACATTTGAGGATTGGCAGTGTGTCTTAGAAAGACTAGATGCGCACCCTCTGCTTAGAAAGTCGATGAAAGAAGAAAAAGGTGATTTCATTGAATATTGGGAGATATTGATTTAGATGATACCTTACAAATAAAGTCAAATTTCGATCTTGCACCCTGCATCATTATATGAAAAATCTTTTCAAAAGACCTGTAGTAGTTGCAAATCTGTCTCTTCCAAGATGCCCCACGTCTGTTTCAGTGGAAGCGGTTTATATATAAGGACGTACTGCACACTAGCAATGTTACCAGCTACTCAAAAGTATGCAAAATACAGCGAAACTTGGATTCATTTGAGTCGCGTTTTCTTACGTTAAAAGCCGTTTTAGACCACGAGAGTTACACCAAACAATTGCTCTCACCTAGCACTTGTTTACTGACACCTTTACTCAACTTTTTTGGGACCAAAAAAAAACATGGACAAAAATCGACCAAAAAGCATGAGGTACCCTTCATGGCTTTCATTGAAAATCAAACGATTGCGTTTTTGACCCCCAAAATGAAAACTTTTACTATGGTTCATATTAATTCAAAATGTTTCTCCTGATCCAAAGCAACCTCTAAAACCACTTTTATGAAGTGTTCATATGCAAAATATGGCTATTTTCGCTAAAAACCTCATTTCAGTTTTTATTAGATTGCTCAATAAGTTCAGTCAAAATATTTATTACAATTAGCACCATTGGAAGCGCCTTGAAAAGTACTTCAAGAATGTATTAGGAAGCATATGGTGATTATCACAGTTTATATAGTCGAATATAACAGAATAGATTAAAGAAGTCGAAAAAAGACGAAATCTGTCCAATTTTGAACCGAAGAAAATAAACTGAGTTTGAATCAATTTTGGCGGTGGCATTGCTGCTGGCTGACCTAACTGCCTCTCTGTTAATGACAATGATGATTGCGATGCTGATTAAATGGGGATTATGGAATTGAAAGGACAATCGCTTAGCTTGAATACTTTTCTGGGAAGCTTTGCCTCATGAAAGTGTCTTTTGCAATGACACTATCTCAAAAAAGTCGCTGTAGATCTTACACAAATCCTGCATTTACTTATGACCAGCTTTATGTCGCCATCTTATTAAGACCATCAGCAGCAGTGAATGATATGACAGTTTTATTATCAGAAAATGGGGATTGTGATGTACAAATGCTGCACAAAATTTGAATTTTCTTTCACATTATCCCAATAATAGGCTTTGTTTGATATCAGTGTAAGCAAAAGGGATGCTGAGGGAGATACCTCCTCTCCTCCACCCGGCTCTGATATAACCTTTATTTTACTAGCTAATAATTGGTTGTTTAATATCAACTTTATACCAAAATGTTATAATATCTGATTTAAAACGACTTTGGAGAGAGCCCACAAGGCAACGCGCCGACATTGAGCGTAGCGAGATAGATTGGCTAGTACTGTATGCTGTATTTTGCTTTTACCCCCCCACATTTGTGTATCTTACATAAAACTCGCCTGTGTAAACTGCACATCCAAAAGGCAAATTCTTGCGCGATACGCAACATTGACACCCTATTCAAATGGCATTCGGCACTTTGAGTGTAAAAGTAATAGGGGGATACCCTTTGATCTGTGAGCCAGATCTTTTTTTTTTTTTGCATGAACCTGGATGGAAACAAACATCCATGCTCAATCTTGTCAATGTTGTGAGCGCATCCTATTAAAGGTGATTTGTAGAGCGAGGTCACATGCCGTGGTACCCTGCAATTGAATACATCATGATAAAACGCAAACATTGTAGCTAAATTCAGTGAGCTGTACCCTTTTGGATCGGTAACTTTCCCTTTTCCCCTCCATTCCTGACCCCCAAGCGTCCATCATCGGCTTACATCCGCGAAATTCCTAAATATGGGTTGTCAACTTTTGAAAAAGGTAAATGCTACTTTTTCAAAGTTGCTGAATATAGATCATCTCATGTTACAATAGTAACAATAAAAGAGTGTCTTGTTTACATGTACACGTAGCAGCTAGCCATGTTCAGCCAAGCATCATCTATGGCATGAACGTCATAATGTAGTTGATAAGGCGCCCTACTTTTTATCCAAGTTTGGTCAAAGAAAACAAGGTGTTTTTACATGCTCTTCCATAGGATAACGCCGTTTGCAAATGTCTTTAGGTTCGAGATGGGCTGATATGGGTGTATGTGTGCCCTTACTGATGGATAAGCTTCCTTGTAGCACCCAAAGAAAAAAAAAATCGCTGTATCAATGTATAAATATGTGCCGTATTTGGAAGTATGTTTTCACCATTTCATTTTTGCCCTTAATACACAAAAAGTCAAAAACATCAATTCTTTCTCTTTTCCTCTGCTCTATCTATCTTTTTTTTCTAGCTATAAAACTATGTTTCAAGAGTATCAAACAGGTAACTTGAGTAATGGACGCATTGATGATCAATGCAATTAACAAAGGCGCATGAGAGTAGATACAGTGGAGGATTTGTACAATGAAATTGAACATCTTATTGGTAAGCAATGATCAAAATGCGAGTTGCGCATTGGCAACCAACATGAGATGACTAGATGTTCCCTTTGAAAAGTTCTCAAAAGATGTACAGCAATACCAGATAGCGGATGATACGCCAGCAGGGTTAGAGGATCTCAATCAGCATTACCAGCCATTACAGCAACATACACAGCACCAGGAACACCAAAGGCAGACTCAGAGCTCCTCAACCGACGCCAGCTTTGACAGGCCTATTCTCATTGAAAGTGATAGTGATGAAGTAGAAGAAGAGTAAAGAAGCTGGATACAAGCACACTTGACAAACACCAACTAACGTACATTTTGTGTATAGGTTGCTCACACCCGACCAACAATTTACATACATCACCTGCTACAAATGCAATAAAGTTTTGCCATTCGAGCCCAACAATGCGCTTGCAGTAAACAATGTTAATGTGTGCTTGGATTGTTCCACCAAAAAGAGAGGTCGATCAAGATCCTTCATCTCAGAAGTAGCGGATAAACTTAAGAACCTAGGTAGCAGCAGCAACAGTGTCAGCTTACTCTCACCCTCCACTGCCAACAACAGCAAGATGGATCGCAGAAAGAGCATGCCGTCCATGAACGATGCTTACACCTCCTCTTCATTAGCACCCAGTCCTACACCGTCAAGGCCCAGCAGTCGAGCCTCCTCTTTTATTGAAGATGTCAAACAATTCCTTGCACCTTTATCTCGAAAATCCAGCAGAAATTCCATGTTTCGAGATTATCAACAAAGCGACAATGCATCGCATCATCATCAGGGTCCAAGTCGAAAGGCCAGTCATAATTCGCTGCTGGATGCCATCAACATCTGTAAACCCAAGCAAAGGAGCCACACCAGTCCTTCCTATGAAAGACGTATCATTGATGAGAGCAGCTGGACTCAAGAAGATAACGAGGTCATGAACATCTTTCAGCAGCAACAGCAACATGCGCCATTCCAGAACACACAGGACTTGGATGTTGTACAGCATATTCCTGTTCGTAGAAAGCAGATCAAGCAGATCGAGTCTCGTCAAGACAGAATTGATATCTACAGTAAGTTTAGGTGCGATGGATGTGTAATTTTTTCTCAACTGTATGTACAGATAGTGCATATCTTGATTGCATGCAGGCTCCAACTGACCTGGTTCCATGGATCATCAAACAAACACAAAAGGGGCCACCCGATGATTGGTTTGGTTACACGCCACCAGCGACCAGAGAGCCCAAGAAGGTGATGGGTCTATTCAAAAGAAAGGCAAAATCAAGAGGCGATCTTCGTGCACAGCAGTTGCAGCTGGGCGATGAGCTGCTACATCGGTCCACACCGCTGTTGCAACATAGATACAGCAGCAGCAATCTATCCGTGTCTCCCAGTGCGAATTCAATGTACATGGACAATGCTGAAATGGCGCATTCTCCCTCTGAGATAACGCCACAAGACTATGATGATCATGGCCAGGAATACTTTGATGGCTCTCATGAGCACCCTACTGCTGCTGCATCGATATCGCCTAGCCAAAATGCATTATCACCCATGGAAGATCCGCTTACACCCCCTACACATCGATCTCAGTCTGCTCAGCCTGTCTCCATTTTGAAAAAGTCAAATTCAAACCGTCAGTTACAGCAACCCGATTACGCTTATGATCCGTATTATCAGGACACGGTCCCCTATGATGATATCGAGGATGACGACTATCACAATTACAATCAAGGCGCCATGTATAACAATGACTATGATTATGAGTACGGATATGAGCAGCCCTCCAGACACTATGCCGCAGCTCCAGTGCATGCACCTATCCGACAAAGAAGCTCATCCTCCTTGGTGGCTGATAGAAACAGACACAACAATAGTAGACAGCAGATGATGAACGAGCAAGATTACCATATCTCTATGGATCCTCCTCGAAGAAGAACAAGAAGAAGCAGTAGGAGCAGATCTCGCGATGAGGATTACTACTACAATGATGCGCCCGTGCCTGTTTACTATGATGATCCATCTTCGTCGTATTTTGATACTGCACCACCGGCACACCCAGCATCAACAAGACGAGCAAGAGACCGTTATCAGCCTCCATCGCATTCTGCTGCTGCTATGAGGTCCAGTAGTAACAGTAGCAGTAGACGGTCTTCACTGGCAGCTAACAGTAATAACAAGAAGCCGCAAGATTATTATGGCTTATCTGCTAAACTAACACCCTTCATGATGGAGGAATGGGAAATTACTCTGGATGAATTGTGCGATCTCTTCCCTAGGCTGGACAGACACTATATCAATGACTTTTTGAGATCTGCTCAGGGAGACTTCATCACAGCCAAAAATATGATCATGGAGATGATCATGGAGATAAGATGAGCATCTTGTCTTTATACCCCCGTCTATTTTGAATAAACCCTGTAATTTTATGTGCTCTTTTTCTCTAGAGCTTTTCACAGTTGTGTATCAAAGTCAAGGCACAGCTTGAGAGCCGAGCAGCAGCAAAGTGTGGGATTTCTGTGTGTAACTTTCAAAGACTATATTCAAGCCAATTCGCATTAATAAGATGAAATCATGTGAGAGAGAGAGAGAGAGACAGAGAGAAAGAGAAACGCAGTTCCCCACACACGCAGGTTGAAAGCATTATAAAAATCAACTTGTTCTTTTCTCTTTATCTTTGCACTTCATTACTCCAACAAGCCATTCAACCATGAGCGAACAAAACAAGGAACCCGAGGTCTTGTTTTCAGTAGAGAACCATGTTGCTACACTCACACTGAACCGACCACGCAAAGGAAACGCACTCACAGCTACCATGAATGCACTTTTGCTCCAGTATCTCGCTCAAATCGAAAAGGACTCAGATGTTCGTGTTGTTGTATTAACAGGCGCTGGGAAATTCTTTTGTACTGGCATGGATCTATCCATGGCAGCTACCAGCTCGTCATCAGCACAAGATGTCAAGGCTTCATTCACCAACGGACTGCAAGTATTTGAGACACTGTATCGTTTTCCCAAGCCAGTGATTGCACGTGTCAATGGTCCTTGTCTGGGTGGCGGTGTGGGTCTAGTGTTTACAACAGATATTCGTGTGGCGCATCAAGACGTCTACTTTGCATTAACAGAAGTCAAGCGTGGCATCATTCCTGCCATTATCTCTCAGTACATTGTGCCTGAATTGGGATCTCAAAAGACACGCGAGTACATGCTGACAGGCAGACGAGTCTCGGCCAAAGAAGCACACCCCTTCCTCAGCACTGTTGCCACTACACCCCAAGAGCTGGATCAGCAAGTGCTTTACTATGCCAACATGTTGCTGGAATCAGCCCCTGGTGCCATGACCAATATCAAGCGTTTGGTGGATATAGTGAGTTCAGGCGGAGAAGCACAGAGAGCAAGCCGCATCAGAGATGGCGTAGAAAAGGCCTATGTGGAGATGATGCAGTCTGAAGAAGCGGCTTATGGTATCATGGCATTTGTGACAAAACAAAAGGCAGATTGGTCTGCTTTTGTCAAGGACAATGCCAAATTATAAATAAATCAAGAGCCTTCATTTTGTCAACCGAAAATGGGGATAGTCACTGTTGTGGTTTTATTGAAAACAGTTGCTTTTCATATGGCGGTCTTTTTTTTTTTTTTTTCTCTCTCTCTCTCTCTCTCTCCCTCTCTTTCTCTTCTCTTTTACAATTGAAATGCATCCCTCAGATCAAAGAGCTTCTTCTTCTTCTTCTTCTTCTTCGTCTCAAGCAAGACACTCATTCGCATTCAACACAAGCACGCACGATCAATTCGATGGTATTGAATGTTGTACATTTTTCATGTGATGGCATTTGCATAAATTTAACACAAAACCATGATACATTTTAGCCAACAGATTAAGTACGTGGTATGAGGATTTGGAGGAGTATGAAGGAAACTTGGAGGAGATGGCAACCGCTACATTGGATCAGGTAAGGGGTTTGTGAGACAAAGCAGTAGCAGCCAAGAATGCCCCGAATCTCATAAACAACATGTCATAGACGTTTCAAGATGAAATGCAGCATGTCAATCAATGGTTTGGGTTCTTGTCAGATGCAGAAAAGACGGCTACGTTATACACTTTATTACAGCACAGCTCGCAAGTGCAAATCCGGTTCTTTATACATTTGCTGCAGGAAATGAGGAAGCCAAAGCCAAATCCATTGAATCGAGGTAAGTGCTGTGCAATTCCCGTGGTCATAGTGTACATCATTCACCTGGCACAAAAAAGGCTCCGAAAGAGCCTCTGCACTAGCCAATTTAAATCGAAGACAACCCTCCATCGTCGTTCAGCAGCAGCAACAGCAACAGCATGTAAATAGACACTCATTTGCCATGGGAGACACACAAAATTTAGGCAAATTATTCGGCACCATGGGCACAGACTGGTTTAGCAATGACGATCCATCGTCCACACAGTCGCATCAGCCACAACAACAGCAGCAGCATCCATTGCAGCAACCTCAGCCAAGAAGCATGTCAGGCAATAGAAGCCAACAACATCAATTGCGTCCCAAATCAGTCATGGAGCTCGGTGGCAGTGTTCTGGATCCAACATTTTCAACCACATGGCTGAAACAACGACAACCAAGTTTAAGCAGCAATGTCATTGAGCGACCACGATCTGCTGATATATCGTCATGGGCACTACCTACAGGCAGTAGTGGTGCAGGTGGTAATACCAGTGCTGCATCTTGGAAACCGCTGCAAAATCAGCATGATATCGATATCAATCTTTGGAAAGATCCCATCACTATGGACACTGCCACTGTAAATACAAGACGACCATCATCTGCCATTGCATCTGCCGCCTCCTCTGCTACAAACGCAACATCCAGCTTGAGAAAGGGCGGCAACTTTGCAGCTACCCATTACCTCAATACGCCATCCTCATCCACAGCAGCCGGTGGCACTGGCGGTGGAAAATCAGCTACATCTCGATCACCCTCTTTTGAAAGCGTGGTGGCAAACGATTTTGGATATGGTAGTGATCAAAGCGACGCATCCACCTCCTCCAGACGATTTCGACAATCGCATCAGCAGCAACCCACGCAAATGTCGACATACACCACACCCATCCTTGAGAATAAAGACGATCATGTGGACATGGATCTGATCCAAGGTAAGTGGTATAGATATCACAACTACATCAGGGGGGAGAGCTCAATGCCAGCGTGTATACCAGATGTGTCTGCATGGTTCAGAAGTATGCGACTGCACAAATACAACAGCATTTTTGAGCACATGCGATGGCAGGATATCATACAGCTAGACGATGCGGCATTACAAGAAAAGGGTGTAGCTGCACTCGGTGCACGAAGAAAGATGCTCAAAGTCTTTGAAAATGTGCGTGAGCATTGTCGACTCAATGTAAGTGTTGATCCCTCTTTGTTTTCGCATTTATAATATACACAATCTCAATCTATCTCCCAAAAAAAAAAAAAAAAAAAAAAAAAAAACCTCCTTTGATATAGAACATTGAGTACCAAAACCAACCAACTGAGTGAAAGAGTGAGCGAGTGAGTGAGTGAGTGTATGTATATATGCAGAAATCCAATTTTATTTAATAAAGTGTCTTCTTCTTCTTCTTTGTTTCGTCGTCGAGAATGAGAGCGATAGAGAGAAAAGAGAGAGAGAGGCTATTTTGATTGTGTAAAATAGATTTTGATTTAGGCCTTGCCAGCAGCGGCAGCGAGAGCCTTTTGGGTACCCTTCTTGGCGAAACGTTGGTTACGAAGGAACTTGGCATCCAACTAGTAAACACATGCAAAATCAATCACTTTGTTCCCGCTTTCAATCTCTAAATAACTTACACCCTTTTGAGAACCGTACTTGTGAGCAACAGGCTTCTTGAGACCGTTACGGTGAGCCTTCTTAATTTGGTTGTGGTTGGTATGGTTCTTAGACTTGGCCATTGCTAATTATTTGCTAATTGAGGCAATTAATACGGTTGTTGGTTGAAATTGTATGCAAATAGAACCAAAGAAGAAGAAGGAGGAGACTGGGATCGAGTGTCGAGATGTTGGAGCATTGGGCATGATTGTTTTCTAAATCCATCCATCACGTTACAATCTCACACTCATCGTTGTTGTCATATGGTTCATCCATCCATTGAATCCAATCCACACTGCGTTCTTCTCTGCTCCTTCTTCCCTCATCATTTGCATGTGGGTGCGTGTTATTTTACCTTATGTCAAAAGTAAAGAAAGATTATTCCTAATGTCGATGCAGTGTATTGATTTAGTAACGGGCCCTTGGGGGGGGGGATGCGGATTTACAAGACTTGTCGGACGTGTTTAGTACCGGACCCAAGCGTTTGAGTGAGAAAGCGGGAAGCTAAAATGCATCACTAGCACAAGATGTTAGATCTTCCATACAAAGCTTGCTGATGTAGAGCAGACACATCGGTGTGATGAACCTCATTTGAAAAAAGCAGAATGGAGACGCAGATTGTACGCCTACAAGAGTTTTTTTTTTTCAACAAAATGTACGGTTTCCCTGAGATAAAAGACGCTGTGTGCCTTGACAGCAATAATTCGTATCATGATCTCTGAGATTTCGTTGTGATAAACCAAACTATCAGCATAAAGGCACTAGTATGACACCTGGAGTGTGTTTGTATCTCTGCTGGCTTCATTTTTGATGTCGAAGCATGGCATGTCTTGATCTGCAGCTAGCCAATATTGATTGATCATTGATCAACGCCACTCAAAGCCTCCGACATGTGAATGCGCTGTATTGGCAACTCGCCCACATGGGCTGTCTATCAGGATACTGAACCTGAGTCGTAAAGCTACAATTAAGCAGCTATTAAAAGGTAATTCTCTCAAACCAATAACAGCTAGCTGGATGGCATTCATACATGAGCCCTATTATGCTCATGTGTATCTTAAAATAGACTGAAAAAGCATATGTATTATGTATGAATCAAGAGCAAGAGGTGATTTCAACTTGGCATACCTCATATGAGGTATTAACGCTAATTGTGAGTTATTTTAGGAGCGAAATGTCTCCCTAAATGACTCCATTGCCGTGGAATGGATGGGCCCATATGTATCAAAAGTATATACACTGTGTGTGTGTGTGAACCGAACTGCAAAATGACTCACTATTATCATGGAGATGTTCCTCGGAACGACACAATATGTGTAAAACAGAATCAAATATTTAGATGAACAAAACCACATTAGTAAATTAAAAACATGACTCCTTTTGTGTACATCTTGTTTACCAGACAAGTATACAGGTGTGGAGCAGACAAAGAATCTGATAAAATTAGCTGTAGTAGTAGATCTCTTTTTCAAAAATCTGGGGTAATATGAGCGAATACGAGAACCCTCGGATGAAATCGGATTCCCTTTACATGTGCTCTACACCAGCACATTCTCCTCCATGTACAGAATGTATATTATATGGACAAATAATACTTTATTGCTATTATTTCATGATTGTAAATGCATTAAACTATGGTTTTAAAGGATGTCATTGAATGAGATGGTATCATCATTGGTCTACAGAATGATGCTGCTTTTTGTTCATTGACTGTGGCTGCAACAAGCGAATTGTATGCAACTGCGGCCACAACGACAAGTGAAACTGCAATTTCCTCAGCTGAAGGCAATGCTGGTGAGCTCATCAGAGCAGGAGCCTCAGTGGGAGTATTGGCAGTAGTGGTAGGAGTCTTGGACTCTAATGGCTGGAATGCTTGATTTGATGTAGGCGTAATTGTTGATGCAGGTGTAGCAGGCTTTTCTTCTGCTTGTGGTTGAGGTTGTGGTTGGACTTGGATAGGTGCAGGTGGAGGAATATGAGTAGCAGGTGGACAGATGATCAAATCATCGTCAAATTCAGAGGCCAGCACTCTACGATTAGAACGAGGAGTACGTTTATTCAGCAAGTCTTCTGCCTTTGTCATTGTGTTTGATAACAAGAGTCTTTCGCGGACAGTGTAGTGTGGTCTGCGTCTTTTATCATCTCTATCCAGCTTCTTGATAGCAAGCGAATAGGCTTTGTTGGCTACTTGTCTTGGCGATAGGTTGCTTGCTGATGATGATGAAGCAGTGCTTGACTTTTTATTGATCCAGTGAGGGAAATTAGCCATAGTGATTAATTATTAATGAGAATTGGAGGATGAAATAATGAAGAAACAGTTGTAAATGATGTTGAATATGTTGTAACTATACTTCTCATTAGATGTCTGGAGAGAGAAGCTTTTACTGTATAGTTTTTTTTTTTTAAAAGGTGTTTCAATACGTGATAAAGTTGTTGGGAGATCAAGAAATGGAATCCCTCTATTTATACAAATTTTTTTTCAGTGTGTGAAGATGGCCTAGATCACAAAATCATGGCTAATATCGGAACAGAAGGCATATGAAATCTATTTTTACGGGGTCAAACACAAACCAATTCCCTTAAATAGGAGCAGAAAAACGAAAAAGAGGCTTTTTCATCAAATGGACACTCCTGTTGCTTACTGCTTGTTGCTGCTCCCTCCTCTTCATTCTCACAAGGCAAAGTTGAGTTGCTCGTGTGCGCTTGTGGGTTCCGAATAATCCCATTCTCTAATGCTTATTACGGAGCTGCGTCTTGCTTTTTGTTTCACAACCATGATAGAGAGTCTCGTTACAGAATCCGATAACACTAAATGCAGGTCCTTTGACGTCGTTGTAGTCAACTCAGATCAGCTAAGAAGGGGTCGTAATAGCACCATTCACTATAGCATCAAACAAAGTGCATAGATGGACTTTGATTGTATAGATTGCATCTCCTGAGCCGTAGTAGTACGCACATCTAGGTCCATCAACATTGGAAACAAAATATACCTATGCTCTATATGTAAAAGGCACATGACTCTTATGGACCTTGCTCTAGTTCTTTTATCATCCATTAACTTTTGCCATATATTCACATTATGCAGACATGCTGACAAGTACCGACAGATCTCTCTCTCACACAGCGGCACAGTATACGGTTGCAATTGTCTGTCACTATGGGGGTTTTCACATTACAAAGGAAGCATTGATGGATGCTTGAGCATATTATGTTTATTTGTTCATATTGACGGAATTTCTCACGATTTTGTAACATTTGTGTAAGGGTCAACAGCAAAAGGAAAAAAAGAAGAATGCGGACGGACACTCATCGTCTCTTGGAAGCAAGCAAAAACGCATCTGATTTCATACATTATTAGGCACTGTCCATATACGAATAGTCTAATATAGAATCAATTCAGAGTCCTCTCCTTCCTCATGTTCGAATCCCCAATCTAAGTTTTACAACCAAAGTGATCAACTGTTCAAACGCATGCTCATAATATAAAGTGGGTGATAAGGCATTTTCAAAACTAATCTGTTTAGTGTGGTAACTGCTATCAGTCCATTGATAAAGAGATACGCATAGCTTGAAACCTATTTCAGGGTGCTATCCCTCAATCGATCCACGAAATTGGCTCATGCAAATTGCGTTATTTAATAGCTGTAAATTGCTAAATATCGTATAGCTATATCTTCTCAAAATTGATCTATGACATCAATTAGATAATAAGAGGTATACCTTGCTAATGTTGCATTCGCTGCTCCACCCGCTGCGGTCCATCCTCTCTCATCTTTTTTAAAAATTGGAAGCAGGCCGAGTCATCCATCACACATCAATAAGAGGTGGCTGCCATCTGTATCTGTCTTTGAAGGTCTTGCTACTTCTGCAGCTTAAATAAAAATTTAATTATTTCAAAGCCACAATAATAGTTTGTATCGATTGCTTTGATCAATAAACCAGAGAACTGGAACCTCATAATCATTATTTTATACGAGTGTGTTTATACATCGGATGGCTCTCGACTTTCACTTCGCTTCAGTGAGAACTAACCTGCGCAGCGGCAGCTCGCGTTACCGATTGCCCTTGTGCATCTTATCAAAATACTGCTACTTCCATTTTGGCCATCCACTTACACATGAGAACACTACATATTATTTGTGGATCTGATTCTTATGTGATGTTTCACATGTGTATACTCGTAGATACTTTTATGTGAACAAGTAACATACAGATATTACCCCTTTCTAGTCAAGAGTGTACCTCATACAGCAAGATTTGAGTGCATTTGAGCTGCATTCTCTTGCGTTCAAGGCCGTTTTAGATTGTCAGAATAGCACCAAACAATTGCTCTAATCTGACAGTTACTTTCCCACAACTTTGTTCAACTTTTTGGAGATCAAAAAAAAAAAATGGCCAAAAATCGACCGAAAAGCATGAGGTATCCCTCATGGCTTTCATCGAAATTCAAACGATCGCATTTTTTACCTTGGTAATGAAGACTTTTACTATGATATACCTTGAATCACAACGCTTCTATCGATCTAACGTAACCCCTGAAATCACCTTTGTGGGACTTTGATATGTAAAATTTCAACTTTTTGGCCAGAAACCTCTTTTCATATTATTATAAATTGCTCAATAAGTTTATTCAAAACATTTTTCTTACTTGGCACCATTGAATGCGCCTTGAAAAACACTCCAAGAAAGCTTAAAGAAGCATTTTTTTTTATTTTATTTTTTTTGTAGGGGAGTCGAGCTCCATGTTTTATTTTAAGTCCTTTAAATGTCATTATGAGGGATAGAAAAGACTGGATATATAGATGGTAGGAACGGATGTAAAATAGAAAAAATGATGTAGAAAAGGAAATGGAAGAAGAGTAAAAAAAAAAAAACTAAATACTTACGAATCTAGAATTAACTCGGCGTCCAAGCGAGCAAGAGAGCGGTTAAGACGAAGTTGAACGTTTGAAGCTAGGAACGGGGTTTGGTCGAAGATCCAACGCCAATGCGCTTGCCATATTGTCAAGAGAGCGGTTGCAAAAAGTTAAGGAATAGATAAATCACTGAAAGGAAGAGTAGCATCACGATCAAGAGGGGGTGAGGAATCAAGTAAGATTTGTTGGAGGAGAGTAAGGAGATCCACATCAGAGATAGGTGAAGAGACAGAGAGGTAAGAGTGATAGATGTTACGCCAAACCTGAAGTTTAGGTGGGCAGGAGAACAGAGCATGAGTGATATCTTCCGTGGTTGAGGTAGAGCAAATGGTACAGTGAGGAGATGGATGTTTCTCTGGGAGTCGTAGATGTAGGAGGGCTCTTGTTGGCATTTTCTCATGGATCGCCCGATACCATACCGTGCGAGCAGCAAGAGGGATGGCCTCCGCCCAGAATGAGCGCCATTGGGAAGGCCGGAGGGGAGAAAGGGAGGAGGAAGAGGAAGAGGAAGAGGTTTGTCGTAATCGCTTGAAGAAACGGATACTGTTGAGGGGCAAACGACCACGCAGAGATGAGGAAAGAGGAGGGACGAGAATGCTACGACAAAGGGCACGCAACGAAGGAGATTGATGGGGATCTAAGGATGGACGAGGAGATACGAAGCGCTGTTGTGCAAGGAAAGGTTGGAGCAGTAATTGACTAGAAACGATGTGGTCATGAACGCGTTGGGAGGCAATAGGATGACGAGTGGATTGGAAGGGGGAACGAAGACGAAGCACCTGAAGGTCAGCATCAAACCGGAAAACATCGCTCACAAGAAGCTTTTTTGCAACATCGGAGCCTAATAAAAGTAGATTCGGTGGTATAAAGCTATAAGAATGAATGTTATTAGTAGAAGGTAAGGTATGTAGTAAAATTTCATATAAAGGAAGTGAGACACAAGATATGGCGTCGACATATAAGTTACTACGGGATATCACCTGGAAAAGGGACAAGCACGACTGAAGATTGAGGATGGGATTTAGGTAACTTAGTCGACGAGTAGGACTTTGAGGGAATCACGAACGATTACGAGCGTAAGGAAGCAAGAGATAGTAGAAGAAATGAGAAAATACGGTGGAGGAGTAACACCAAGAGAGAGTATAAGTTAGAACAGTAAGCGAGGGAGTGGTATACTTTGAAAGGGCAGGAGATCCAAGATATTGGAGCAAGAGAGGGCATAATACCCAGTACCATTGGAGAGCCAGTTGTTGAGAAAGAGGATCTAGAAGTCCCAAACCGCCGCTTGACCGAGTTAAGGAGAGAGTAGCAAAGGAAATTCTAGGGAAGATGTGAAAATTGATGAAAGAAGTACCCAGGCTTCGTAATGAGAGAAACTGGGCCTTGGTAAATGTTGTGAGACGTAGAACATGCCATAATTTGGAGTAAATGAGGGAGTTAAGGATGGTTGCCCTTCCACGGATGGAAATATTGCGTTGTGAGTGTATGGCAATAGCATTTCGGATGATGTCATATAGCTTTTGGAAGGCAACGTTGCGTTGAGTGATGCTGGAACAGATGGGATAACCCAGATAAATGAGAGGAGTGGCAGATGTGCGATCATGCCAGGCGGTAATACCATGGGATGTCATTAAGGCTTGCCAAGTTGCTGAAGGCTTACCTGAAAGAGAAGTAGCTATGGATTTGTGATAATTCAATAATGCGTTAGAAGCTTTCATATAAACTGAGATGGCAGACTGCAAGCGATGAAAATCGTGAGTATCGTGAAGGTACATCAAGGTATCATCCGCATAAGTTAGAATTTTGACCGCCAAAGGTGAAATGGTAAGCGCAGGCTGAGGAGCTGGGGTATCTCGGTCAAAGGAGGAGGCATCAGAATCAGAAAACAGATGCTGTATAGACTCTGATATGTCGTCAGAGAGAGTATCGGGTAGAGGAGAAGGAGCTTCAGCGGGTAGATTGAAACCAGTAAACTGAGGATCGTGTTGGATGGAGCGAAGGAATGGATCAAACGCAAGCTTAAAGAAGCATTTTTTTTTTTGTAGGGGAGACGAGCTCCAGGTTTTATTTAAAGTCCTTTAAATGTCGTGCTGAGGGATAGAAAAGACTGGATATAGAGACAAAGGATCGGATGGAAAATGGGTAGGAAAAAAAAAAGGTGACAGAAGAATGAACGAAAAGGCAAAACTGAATACTTACGAATCAAGATTTAACTCGGCATCCAAACGAGCAAGAGAGCGAGCAAGGCGAAGTTGAACGGTGTCAGCGATGAACGGGGTTCGGTCGAAGATCCAGCGCCAATGCGCTTGCCAAATTGTCAAAAGAGTAGTTGCGAATAGTTGAGGAATAGAGAGTTCATTGAACGAGAGAGAGGGATCACGATCAAGAAGAGGGGAAGAACAGAGTAAAGTTTGTTGTAAGAAATGAATCAGATCAACATCAGAGATTGATGGAGAAGCAGAAAGATAGGTGTGATACATGTATCGCCAGACCAGCAACTTGGGAGGGCAGGAGAACAGAGCATGTGTGATATCCTCCGTGGGAGAGGCAGGGCAGATTGTACAGCGGTGAGAAGGGTGATTGTCAGGAATGCGTAGATGTAGGAGGGCTCTGGTGGGGATTTTTTCATATATAGCCCGATACCAGACCGTGCGAGCAGCAAGGGGAATTGCGAGTGTCCAGAATGAGCGCCATTGAGGAGGTTGGAGAGGAGAAAGAGAGGAGGAGGAAGAGGGTAGGTTTTTGCGTAGTTTTTTAAAAAAGCGGATGCTGTTGAGTGGCAACCGACTACGCGAAGGCGAGGAAGAAGGAGGGACGAAAATGCTACGGCAAAACGCCCGCAGAGAGGGAGGTTGATGAGGGTCTAGGGCTGGACGGGGAGCAATGCTTAAAGAAGCATAGGATGTTTATCATATTTTATTTAGTCGAATCTGCTAAAATAGTTCAATCGAGTCGTATACTGTTGAGATTTGGCCAATCTAGAACAGACTATGAGTCTGAGTTGAAGTTAATTTTGGCGGCTGATGGGGCTGGCTGGTAAACTCAATGCCCTTTTAATCGTGAAGGCAATACTAATAAGTGCTTTGAAGCGTATGAAACGTAGGTGGCAAACTACATAGCAATAGCGTTAGCCATGCTGTCTTCTTGGTACTCTATATTTAAAAACGCCAGTTTATCAAAAACTTGTTAGATCAACTTCTTTCCTTTTTGAGGGTTTGGAAGTAGTATCTAGGGACCATAAATTTATTATTCTATAATACTAGAGCGCTTTACCGCAACGACGGGCTTCAGAACTTATTTTTGACCGATGTTTTGTTGTTGCGGTCAGATTGATCATATTATAGAACATTTACTCTTGTAATTATCATTGGCTTCATTGTCCGTGCATGTCTTCAGCTTGTCATGCGTTACCTCGTATATACGGCTGGGTGTGTCAGAGCATGGTGCATTTGTTCTAGCAACAAACGAAGATTGTTTATTTACTTTTGAATTATTGAATGCTGCTTAAAAATATGCACTCATATAAGTAAAGGAGTGTATTTTCGTATTTTTGGTCTTCACAACTACACTTGTTGTATGTTACGAGAACAAGAGTAAATGTAAAAATACTTGATCTAGGCCTTGCAATCTAACGCATCATTACGTAGAAGTCTGTACTATGGGTGTTGGTATGTCTGATAGCTTGTTCAGTGGGTTTCTTTTAAATTAAGTCGGTCTCCAAAACTATGTGATTTTAGAGACTGTGTTGCATACAAGCATGCATCTTAGGCTACATTCACTTTCTCCTCAAGCCACCTTTTACAGTGTAGCAGCATAGATGATGTTTATCGTATCACATCACATCTATGTTTACAAGTCCAGTCAATTGTGTGTGCACAGGTGCCTCAGGAACTACAATACATTCAATCTCCCCAATGTCAAGATATCGAGATCCACCTACACTACATGAAACATACCGACTTAGGTGGCCTCTCAACAAGCTATACCAACAATCCATAAGGCCCCAGTGGCCTGCTATTTATATACCATCTCAACGTAGTAGTCATTGACCAGGGATCTACCATATTTAAGCAAGCTAGATGCCCTGTAATAAAGAAGCTCTTTGCTTTCGTTTTAGATACAGTTGACAACTGATTATTATCATCGACTTATTATTACGAATTCATCAGACTGATGATAGACTTGGCAGGTATCATAATAAGCTACTTGTTGATCCATGCTTTTACGGTTATAGTGCTCATACCATTATATTCTGGCAGTCGAGTTCACACTGCTTATTTTGGAAACTCTGGCTTTGCTTATCAAGAAATAGGTCATATGCGTTTCTCTGTATTATGTTGGACGTTCATGATAAACAATGCCTGTTTGGTAGGACATCATCTAGTGCCAGGAGAACCAGGTATTCGGTATAATATGACTGTACCTGTTTAACTTTGCCCCCGTAATATCAAATTTAAAATACATTCCTCTTATGAAACGGTTCAATGGATACTAGATTAAATAAATGCACTGTATTTAGCCTTTGAATGAAGCAGGATTTAAATTGTATTCATTTGGTTACCCATTTAGGACAAACATAAAATAATGTTAAATGACAAATCGATAGGAAGTCAACTAGTTGTAACCCTTTGTTTTTTCAATCTCTTAACCAATCAGATTGCTTGAAAACTCCGCTGACCTAAAAAAAATTTGCGAGGGTTTCCCCCTGTTTTGATGTGAGGCAAAATTTTAAGCTCCGCTATATATAGCAATATAGCTGTTGCTATCATCAAATTTCCCTCAGGTACTAGAGCATGCCTTACTTACACCACCTAGCTTTAGATTCTGGCGTTGAGACTCTCAATCATCACTAAAGTAAGTAGCGATAACCAAGTGGAGGCAGCCTATCTACTTCCTAGCCTCGGATAGAGTCTTGTTGAGCTTCAGTGATAGGCACATCCACCACAACGTAAAAAAGGTATGCTTCAAAGAAACATAAAAATAATAAAAGAAAGAAGAAAAGAACATATTGCTATAGGAATATAGTAGTACGTAGGCAAAAAAAAGGGATACTCACACAAAGTGAGTCAAAGAAAAGCATATCACAAATATAACATCAAAGATGTTCAAAACAGCTCGTTGTTGTTGCAACAGAATTGCATACATGAGCAATGTGCTGCATGGTAATAGTCGAATGTAAAGTAACGCAAACACGCACAACTGCAAAAGCAACAGTGGTATAAGTTTGCACTACAACATAATGACTAATGTTGTCCCATGTGAAGCCACAGAGGCAACAAAACCCGCAAAAGAAGAAGAAACCGCAACAAAACAAACATCATGAATGCATTATCATGAGAAAGAAAGCAATAATATAAACGTTCAAAGAAGTTTTATATCATTGCGACCAGAAGAACGAAGATACTTACTATCACCAGAGATAGATCAGATAATGAGCATGCACCAAAGACAGTAGATCAGGAAAGACCAGTTTAGCAGAAGCCGCAGCAGCAACACCAGCACCATAGAGAAACCAAAGAACAAACGCCACCAGAAGAGACCAGACAAAGACCAAGCAAGTTCATTATAGCTTACCACCAAAACAGGTAGGCGAGATAACACGCAATCACTAGATATAGGCCAGATAACGAGCATGCACCAAAGACAGTAGACCAGGGAAGACCAGATTAACAGCAGCGGCAGCAGCAGCAACACCAGCACCGTAGAAAAACCAAAAAACGAACGACACCAGAGACCAGAAAAAAACCAAAGAAGTAACCGTCAGACATGGTAAACCAAAGAAGCAGACAGTAGAGATAGGATAGAAGTAATGGCAGCAGCACCCACTTCAAACAGACAAAAAAAATTATCAAAACCTAATAGACAAACTCAATTAATGTAAAATTCTACACCTTCCAATAATCGTAATCAAATGGTACTTACTATATTCCACTTCAAAGAAGCAGTAACAAGTACTTATAACAGTACATGGCCGTGTTATCAGAAGCTAAAGTGTTATTTTCAATCAAGAGGTTTCCAAAACCACCATGGTTTTGATACTAAACGCGTTTTGCAAAAAGGGTAAAAAAAAAGAGCGGGGGGAATGGAAAAAATGAAAGGGTGCCCTACCCGACGTCATGGCCAGCAGATTTGGCCTCAGCCTTCTGCCGTGGCAGCCGCAGCTGTAGCACTTTAATTTGAAATTGTGCAGTAGGTATTTTCGTGTTCAAATTTGACTTGATTTCATATTCTTTAAAAGTTTTTGCTATATTTGACTATGAAAACTGTCGTTGTTATACTTTACTTTCTAATGCACATATAAAGAGTCAATAAACGCGCATTGAATGATGCTGGTTACATTCAGCTTTCAGACCGAAAATAATGAGTAATTTGAGAAAATATGAAAACCGGTTTTCTGCGAATATGTCAAAATTTAACATATGAAAATCTCATAAAAAGAGCTTCCGGTGTTGCATTCTATTCTTACGGTCAATTTGGTCTGATATGTATCATAGAAAAAATTTTCATTTTTGGGGTGAAAAACGCGATCGTTTGATTTTCGAGAATTTTCCTTTGCTAATACTCATAAAAAAACAAGGATATTTGTGGGTTTGCAATAACCCAAAAATTTTGAGATAAGGCATCAGTTAGTAAGGCGTACCAAAGGAGAGCCATTTGGCGTTATTCCTAGCGCTCAGAACGCTTTGTGGCATGAGTTATTCGTGCTTGAAAAGGACTAGTTTGCACAGAATTTGGCCTAAGAATAACGCGTAATAGTTTGTTTTGTAAAGTAAGTAGCTTAACGTTCTGCAAGATGACCTTGATGCTCGTCAATGCAGAGTATTCAATTTTTAAATCATAATCGCTTTTATTCTAATACTAGTGGGGCTTAGGTTTTTGTTTTTTAAAGGCGCTATTTCAGTATTAGTGTTAGTACTTCAGCATCAATTACCGGTATGTTATTACTATCTAGCCGATCCATCTAGCTACGCTCGATGACGGCGTCGCCCTGCTGGCTCTCACCGAAGACGTTTTAAATCAGAAGAGATAGTAAAACTCTGCTATAAAAGTACATTTTAAATAATGACTATATTAGGCATGAAGCTTGATTTAAACATCAGAACTTTGGAGGTACAAATCAATATTTTTTATGGAGCATTTACGTTTTATTATTATAAGCCTTCTGGTTTACTACATCCTCCGTCCGAGTCGCATTTTCTGGCGGCAGAACTGTGATACCATTCGCGGATGCTGCTCTTGAGATGGCGACACAGAGCTGGCCATGCGTTAACACAGGACTTTTATGAGATCTACAGCGATTTTTTTTAGAGGTTATCATTGCAAAAGACACCTATATAGGGAAAAACTCGCAAAAAAACCAAATAAAAAAGGATTCAAGCTAAGTGATTGTTCTTTTAAATTCATAATCCCTAATTAATCTGCATCACAATCATCATTGCCATCAACAGAAAGGCATTTTGGTCAGCCAGCAGCAATGCCGCCGCCAAAATCAATTCAAGCTCAGTTTATTTTTTCTGTTCAAGATTGGACAGATTTCGTCTTTTCACAACTTCTTTAATCTATTTTTTGGTATTCGACTATATAAACTGTGATGATTACCCTACGCTCTTTAATACACTCTTGGAGCACTTTTCAAGGCGCTTCCAATGATGTCAAGTAAAATAGATGTTTTGACTGAATTTAATGAGCAATTCCAAAAAAATCTGAAATAAGGTTTTGGGCCAAAATGTCCAAATTTTGCATATAAAGACCTCATAAAAATGGTTTCAAAAGTTGCTTTGGGATGAGACAAACATTTTAACTTAACGAGACGTTTGAACGTAGGTTGGTTTCCACCGAAGCGAAGCGTAGGTCAGGAAACCACCCGAAGTGCTGAATGGCTCGTATACCATAGTAAAAGTCTTCATTTTCAAGCTGAAAAATGTGATCGTTTGGTTTTCGATGAAAATCATGAGGTACCCCTCATGCTTTTTGATCGATTTTTGACCATGTTTTTTTGGGTCTTCAAAAAGTCAAGTAAAGGTGTCAGAAAGTTACTACTACTAAAGTGCAATTGTTTGGCGTTATTCTGGTGGCTCGAAAAGGTCTACATGTCAAGATATAAAGGCATGAAAGCAATCAAATTTGGTTATGTTTATGCTTTATAGCTTTTATTTACACTTTATGAACCACATCTCGGGTAGCTGAAATTTTCTGGAAGGGTAGTTGCGCAGTCTGTGCAATTTTTAATTCGAATAGAAGGCATATTGATTTTGTCAAAGCTAATTCATGCAAATTTTGATGTGTTATGTTGCTGGTAATAAGCTTATTAACAATTGAAATAAAAGCTTGAAATTGCTGCTTACTAATATATACTATGGTTTTGCATATTCTCTTCGCTACAATCAAGCCCTCATATAGATCAATGTTTACCAAGTGTTGGATTAGACGCATAACTACCTTGGCCTTGCACTTTTGATTTGCTACGGTATACCCCCCTATATCTCAATGCTACCTAATATTTGATTAGATTCTTTACACCTTTGCTTCGCTAAGGTAAACCTTCTCTATAAATCAATGTCATCAAGTGCTAAGTTAGATGCATTGTTATGTTCTTGGTGGAGAAGCTAAGCCCCTCCACCAAACCCCCTCCCCATTGCCGGCTTCGCCGGTGGTTATGCTCACCTTTGTTCTGGCTTTCAATACTATCAAATTTTTAAAGGATACGATTGGCTTGCCTACTTTTTTTCATAGTTTTCCAGTATATATATTTTAGATTAGTGATCTGTAGTACATAAAGTATCTGTAGCTAGTATCACGGATATAAGCATGTGTCTTATAGCGTGGATCATAAAGTGCACATCTGAAGCAACAAGCTCATATTGAATTAATCTTGGTGCCTATCCAGTTATGGTAAACATCCGTAGTCAATGTCGGAATACAAGTATAAGTCTATAGCGCCATTCATGTCCGTGGTGCCATCTATAGCCTATATCTTATATAGCCTATATCTTATAGTACTAGTAGCGTCTCTGAAGTCCATATCTTCTTACAGTATAAATCGATATCGTACATCTAATCCAGTGTACATATAGTTTATATCTAAATCTGGTAACTGGACGAACTGTCGGAATGCAGATCATAGTGGATGTATTCCACAGGTACAATTCTTTCCCAGTTGTCATGGATTGATAGACGATGAGCTTGTAAAACCAGTTCAAAATGATAATGGAAATGAGAAACCGAATATGCTATTTAAACACCAAGCCTTTACATTTTGGCTTCGCTACGGTAAAACCACCTTTAAAATCGCTGTTATCATGTATTGGGCCAGATGCTTGAATACTATTTTGGTATTGCACCTTCGCCTCCCTAGATAAAACCTTATATAAATTAATGCTAACAAAAGTTGGATTAAATGCTGGACTGTAATGGCCATTCACCTTCGTTTGACTACGGTATAACCCCCTCAAGGCCAATGATACCAACAAGTGTTGCCTTGAAACAACATATCACGCAATCCATAGCCAAATAGCAAACAAGAAATCACTTGATCAGATACGCTATGTTCTTGGAAGAAGAGCCTTTAATCTTTGATTAACTACGATGGCGCTTTTGTGTTCATATTTTCCAGTATCCGATATATGAAACCTCCGTGGTGCTATACCATACCATGGCCTAGAGCTTACCTTGATAGTAGTTGAATGCACGTTTATACAGTACAACTCCAAAAGAATTCACTCTGAATTTGCTAGCCAGCAACCAGCAATACTCATATTACCGGAATAGTTTAAAGAACCTTCTGCCATTACATTTTAACTAAATTATTTTCCGTTATTGGGAATAGTCAATTCGATCAAATCAATTTCAAACTTTTCAATTCATTACATTCTTACCCACGAAAATGTGATATATTTAAAAGAAACCACAATTTGACAATACTAAGATTTTCTCACCATATATAAGAATTCAATGTTAGTTAAATATCAGACGTGAGACCATCAGCGTCTTTATATAAAGAAGTGTGGCCCAGACGTGAGCTTTCGGCGTCAGTATAAAAGAAGCAAGCTCCCCCCCTTTTTTTTTCATTGGCAGGTGTCAGGTACACACAGACTTTGTGTGTAACTTTTTTTAATTTAGTATAAATATCAACTTAGTTTGCAAAACAATAAAGATCATCTTATATCTCAATTCTATTCTTTTATATACATTTATCTAAGTCTACTCTAAAACTATACCTATACACACGACACAGGTGCACACAGACTTTGTTAGTAACTTTTATAGTTAATATGAATATCAAAAATAATAAAGGTTATTTTTTTTTCTCACTTATACTGCTGAGACATATACATTTATCTAAATCTGTTACTTATACTCACAACACCATTAAATAAAAAAACACTTTGTAACATTCTATGCGGAAACTTTTTGATAATCTTACATTTATCTGCCAGTAACTTTTAAACGAATCAGCTCTAGTACACATTCAAAATAACATTCATATATTACGAACTGTTCAACAACGCGATGGCATAGTAAAAGCGAATATAGTACCACAAAGTTTCGAGAACCTAATTCCACTACAGTAGCAGTTTATGAAGATTATTATCTGCAGTCTGATTGGATTATTTTGTATATTTCACACGGTCATCAAGCGATTGAGAAACAGTATCTAATGAATATTGTGGCAAACATTGTATCGTATAGTATTAAAAGACAATTTTTCATGTATGTTATCTTTTTACTATCTCATGCCGTGCAACAGATAGCATCCTATTAATGAAATTAAACAGTATGGGCCCGCTTCTGCAACAAAGGCAACATAATAATGTGTGCTACTCTTTGGGGTATTCAATGCATGCATCTCTAATAAACTCAGTAAATTTGTAAGCCATGTCTTTCTACGTGTTGTAATCACATATAATCCAGTCCAGCCTTTCATAGTATTGATCTATACGAGGGCTTGATTGTTGCGAAGCGAATATGCAAAATCGTAGTATCTTAGTAGTAAATTCGATTTCTCTCCTTCTTTATTAATAATGGATTGTTTAAAACCTACATTTATAGCTGTGTTTATTACTGTTAATGATTTGGAATGTCTACGGCGACAGCCCGCAGGGTGACACCGTCGTCAAGTGTAGTGATATTGCATCTAATTCAACACCTGTTAATATTAGTCCTAATCGATTTTACCGTAGCCAAGCAAAGGTGTACAACCATAGTGTTCAAGCAGCAAATTCGGGTTCTCATTTGCATTGTTAATAATAAGCTTACCAGCAACATAGGGCATCAAAATTCGTATGAATTAGTCTTACAAAATCAATATGTCTCCTGTTGAAATTACAAGCTGCACAGGTTGCAGAACTGCCCTTCCAGACGGCTTTAGCTACTAAAGATGTGGTTCATGCTGTGTAAATAAAAGCTATAAAGCATAAACATAACCAAATTGGACAGTTTCCAAGCCTTCATATCTTGACATGTAGACATTTCTGAGCCACCGGAATAACGCTAAACAATTGCACTTGAGTAGTAGTAACTTTCTGACACCTTTGCTCAACTTTTTGAAAACCTAAAAAATATGGCCAAAAATCAACCAAAAAGCATGAGGTACCCCTCATGGTTTTTTACGAAAATCAAAGGATCGCATTTTCCGCCTTGAAAATAAAGACTTTTACTATGGCATATATCAAATCAAAATGTTTCTCTCGATCCATAGCAACCTCTGAAACCACTGTTATGAGGCTTTCATATACAAAATATGGCTATTTTTGCTAAAAACCTCATTTCAGATTTTATTGAATTGCTCAATAGTTTCAATCAAAACACTTATTACAGTTAGCACCATCGGAAGCGCCTTGAAAAGTACCTCAAGAATGTATTAGGAAGCGTAGGGTGATTATCACAGTTCATATAGTCGAATACCAAAAGATAGATTAAAGAAGTCGAAAAAAGGCGAAATCTGTCCAATCTTGAGCAGAAAAAAATAAGCTGAGGTTGAATTAATTTTGGCGGCGGCATTGCTGATGGCTGACCTAAATGCTTTTCTGTTGATGATAATGATGATTGCGATGTTGATAAAATGGGGATCATGGAATTGAAAGGGTAATTGCTTAACCCAAACACTTTTTTGGGTGCTTTTGTTACAAGCGAGCCTATTGCAATGTCAACATCTCAAAAAAGTCGTTGTAGATCTTACACAAGTCCTTTATTTACTTATGACCAGCTTTATGTCGCCATCTTATTAAGAGCATCAGCAGCAGTGAATGATATGACAGTTCTATTATCAAAAAATGGCATTTGTGATATACAAATACTGCATAAAATTTGAATTTCTTTCGCATTGTCCCAATAATAGGCTTTGTTTAATATCAACGTAAGCAAAAAGGATACTAACGGAGATACCTCCTCTCCTTCTCCTGGCTCTGATACAACCTTTCTGTTACTAACTAACAATAAATTGTTTAAAATCTACTTGATATACCAAAATGTTATAATGTCTGATTTAAAACGGCTTCGATGAGAGCCCGCAGGGCGACGCCGACATCGAGCGTAGCGAGATGAATGTGCAAGTAATAAATACTGGAAGCCTTGAACATAAAAGCGTCGTAGTAGCAAATTAGAGACTGCAAGCCCTTGTCCCAAGAACACACTGCATCTAATTTTAATGATGTTATACCTGCTATACTTAGCTGTGGATTAAGTGATTTGTGGTGTCA
Organism: Mucor velutinosus; assembly: GCF_035048745.1. Classification (NCBI taxonomy): domain Eukaryota; kingdom Fungi; phylum Mucoromycota; class Mucoromycetes; order Mucorales; family Mucoraceae; genus Mucor; species Mucor velutinosus. The sequence continues at coordinate 1,274,343 of NW_027041908.1, forward strand.
AGGCAACATTTGCTAACCTTGACCTTAAACAGGTATAATAACCCTAAGGAAGCAGACGTGAAAAGCCATAATAAAGCAGTAAATTTGGTTTCTTATTTTCATTTGATGCAATTCACACCATAATCCATTATATTACACCTAATACAACCCATCAACATCCCATCGGTTTTTACATACACTACTAAACGCACATCAAACTACAGTCTACACGCACATCAAGACCCAACAAATAGTCAACTAGTAGGATGACTATTACTGAAACAATACCATTTAATTCAATGACATACAAGAACGGTTACAATTACACTTAACTGTAGATTATCTACACATATCATTTACAAAAATCTACTGGATCATCACACTTGTCTTTACACCTCAGGATTTGACATTATTCACAAAGATATAAATGGGACCACACAATTCATTTAATAAAGGATCGTCTTAATTTTGCACAGAATGATAAACTGATAATTTACTGATACATTCATTTGTATGACTTTAGTTATCTAGCACCGTGTTGAATATATCAGCTTGTAGCTCATAAAATTTATATTTTTCAGCAAATTTATAAAGAAAACGTACATCTGGTACTTGAAACCCTTACATTATGATGGATCTAATGTAGAGCTATTGAATGGTCTTTGTTTTGTGCGAATCCGGTTAGTATTTGTCGAGGTATGTTCAAAAAATGCTAGCATGCAAAATCATTGATTTTGCTTCAAAATCTGCCTGTGATAGCAAGCAAAAAATCTGGTGACCTTTTTTTGGTCAGGACAATATTGTCAATATTTCATGATAGAGTTATGCCAGAGCTTCAAGCAATAGCTCATTCGGTAGGATATGTTCTGGTCTACAATGATTAGTAATGCTTAACAATATGTTTTGATGACAGATAGTAATTAATCTTTAGAAAGCAGTCAAAAAATCGCAAAAACAATTGTACCAAATATTTGGTGAACAATGTACACCAGACACTTGATATAAATACCATTGTATTTTGCTTTGAATTCTCTACAAGTTTCATATAAGTTTGAAGGGGTGTTTACTTTCAAGAATCAAATAGTTTTAGGTCGATAGATTTAGAAAGCTCATGGACCATCATCCAGAACAATAAAGATTCAATCTCCGTTTAGCCTTCGCATGTGTACTGATGTATCATTTCTAAACCGGATCTCCAAATGCGTAGAAACAAGCAGTTCAAGCACCGGTCACATCAGATCATAGACTTTGACATGAAACAGGATTCAGTTACGATCCATATCATGGCATGTTCAGGATAATGGATTGGATTTATTATCCTATCACCCAAATCAACCTATCTAATACCTTATCCTCGCATCAAATTCCTCAATTCAAATAGTATATAAACCCTCGTATTTTCAATGTAATAAACGATATTCTTTACCTGATTAATTTCATACTCTTTTATAAATAATTTATTTCTGATAAATCATTGCTTTATTTTTTTTTATAAAATCCCTTAAACCCGATTTCACTGCACATCTGTTTATAAACCATGCTTGTAACATACATTTCTTCCAAGCAGTCATATAACTATGTAATTAAATATCCTTCCTTGATGTTCCCCCATTCTTCTTCTACATCTATTATTTCGTTGGCCGTCGCACGGCAATAATAGGCACCACAAGCTCAATTTCACAAATCTGTATCCTCTCTAGTTTTGTTTTCCATCAAATGTATTCCTACGCCAAAACGTCCAACAAAGGTTTGTATCTTCAAAGTACAATAACTGCGCCTATTCTTTAGAAATTAGCTTTCGTACAATGCGGAACTTCAGAGACATTAGACAGAGCTGTAATCTACTTACTTACTTCACAAAACAAACTACTATGCCTTATTCTTAGGCCAAATTCTGTGCAAACTATTTTAGGGGAAAAACTGCCTCGTTCGTTTAAAATTTTGTCTTTCTGCATTAGTTTTTAGTCATTTCTTTGGATACAAAGTCGAGATATATATCGCTTGAATGAGAGAAAGTAGTGCTATCTATACATAATCATGAATTTTTCAAAAACTAAAATCGAATGATTTTATTGTTTAAAAAATAAATATAAAAGAATGTACATTTTATTATAAAATCATTAATAGTGAGTTGAACCACCTTTGCTCTTGATGACAGCCTTGATTTGGGCAGGCATACTATCAATATATTTTTGGCACTCTTTTTTTGTTATTTTGTGCCATTCTATGTTAATACGCCGCTTTAGTTCTTCTTTTGTAGAGGGTCTAGTGGAACACTTACCAAAACGAAGCTTTAGGAGATGCCATACATGTTCAATGGGACTAAGATCGGCACTTTGGGTTGGACAATTCATATTTTTGTCTAGGTTGAACCATTGTCGGTGAACCATCGCTTAGTAATGTTCGAGATATGTGGTGTTGCTTTGTCTTGTTGAAATCGCACATCAGAAAGTGTCTTCCCAAAGTGCTCAAGAGTGTCGTCCAATGATGTCTTCAGAATATCGACATACAAGCCCGAGTTTATTGAGCCTTCGATAATGGTAGTACCATAACCTAGTCCCTCCGCTGTTATGCAACTCCAGAACATGACTCTATTGTTATTTCCCTGCATCTGAGACTTGACTTGATACGGCTGCATGATTCGGCCACCATTCGTCCAGTAAAACGAATTACCATCTAAGCCCCAAATGTTTACTTTTGTTTCATCCGGAAACACTGAACAACGCCAAACAGCAATAGTAAGATGCCTATGCTTTTTAGCCCACGCCAATCGAAGCCGCTTGTTTGTCCTGCTAACAAAATTGATCTTTGCGTTTCTTCGAGATTTAAGACCATTTCTTCTCAATGACTTGCGGATGCCACTAATTGACATATCTTGACCCATCAATCTTAAACTTTCCTGCGCTGCTCCGGGACTATCTAAATTACCTGATTGAAGTCCTCTTGACACTAGGGATATAGTTTTAGCACCAATTTTTTTCGGTCTTCCGCCAACAGGTATAGCTAAGTCTGTTATGTCAAAATACAATGTAAAATTGAATCTGCCAAATTACACTTTTATTGAGAATGCATCCCAAGGATGCATTTATATACTTTTCATTATGCTAGGGTTTACAGCATGATGATGAACTATAATACAAATAGGTTTACTATCTACCCAACAATTGATTTGTAAATCATGATAATCATGATTTACCCAAAGGACCTAAGAATAGCCTAAAACCTTTAGTGTGAGACCTTGCTATGACATTTGATATAACAAAGTCAGGGCAATAGAGTTTTCTGAGCCTTGTGAGAGTACAGTTACCGACTCCTGGATACATATATTCTATCTTTAAGAACGAAAGACCACGTTGGAGCAAAGATTGGAGAGTGTTGCGTAAATCTTGTGTTAAACGAGCAGGCATAATGAAAGTTCTGAAAAAAATAAGAAAGCAAAGAATAAAGAAAAAACTAGCTTCTTTTATATTTTTAAAATGCTCCTCGGGTATTAAATATTCTGAGCATACCGCAGGTAGTTTTTTAGATCTCTTCGATACGTTTATTGGAAGTAAAGATATCAACTATTTTATATCATCTAGAATTACCCACCTAACATTTTTGACACTTCTCACTTTGGTTGGTTATACTGGGATTAAATATATAGTCCAACCATAAGTTTTTTATGTTGCTGTAATTCCTGTTAGCTGTTCTGTCGAACGCAGTATGGAAGGGATTTTTTTCTGAGCTTTGGCAATATACTGAGTAAATGTCAAGATTATTTGAACGAACGGGACAGTTTTTCCCCCCTACAGTAGTCCTTTTCAAGCACGAATAACTCATGCCACAAAGCGTTCTGAGCGCTAGGAATAACGCCAAATGGCTCTCCCTTGGTACGCCTTACTAACTGATGCCTTATCTCAAAATTTTTGGGTTATTGCAAACCCACAAATATCCTTGTTTTTTTATGAGTATTAGCAAAGGAAAATTCTCGAAAATCAAACGATCGCGTTTTTCACCCCAAAAATGAAAATTTTTTCTATGATACATATCAGACCAAATTGACCGTAAGAATAGAATGCAGCACCGGAAGCTTTTTTTTATGAGATTTTCATATGTTAAATTTTGACATATTCGCAGAAAACCGGTTTTCATATTTTCAAAATTACTCATTATTTTCGGTCTGAAAGCTGAATGTAACCAGCATCATTCAATGCGCGTTCATTGACTCTTTATATGTGCATTAGAAAGTAAAGTATAACAACGACAGTTTTCATAGTCAAATTTAGCAAAAACGTTTAAAGAATGTGAAATCAAGTCAAATTTGAACACGAAAATACCTACTGCAAAATTTCAAATTAAAGTGCTACAGCTGTGGCTGCCACGGCAGAAGGCTGAGACCAAATCTGCTGGCCGTGACGTCGGGTAGGGTGCCCCTTCATTTTTTCCATTCCCCCGCTTTTTTTTACCCTTTTTGCAAAACGCGTCTAGTATCAAAACCATGTTGGTTTTGGAAACCTCTTGATTGAAAATAACACTTTAGCTTCTGATAACACGGTCATGTACTGTTATAAGTACTTGTTACTGCTTCTTTGAAGTGGAATATAGTAAGTGCCATTTGATAACGAGCATTGGAAGGTGTAGAATTTTACATTAATTGAGTTTGTCTATTAAGCTTTGATAATTTTTTTTTTGCCTGTTTGAAGTGGGTGCTGCTGCCATTACTTCTATCCTATCTCTACTGTCTGCTTCTTTGGTTTACCATGTCTGACGGTTACTTCTTTGATTTTTTTCTGGTCTCTGGTGTCGTTCGTTTCTTGGTTTTTCTACGGTGCTGGTGTTGCTGCTGCTGCCGCTGCTGCTGCTGCTGCCGCTGCTGTTAATCTGGTTTTCCATGGTCTACTGTCTTTGGTGCATGCTCGTTATCTGGCCTATATTTAGTGATTGCGTGTTATCTCGCCTACCTGTTGTGGTGGTAAGCTATAATGAACTTGCTTGGTCTTTGTCTGGTCTCTTCTGGTGGCGTTTGTTCTTTGATTTTTATGGTACTGGTGTTGCTGCTGCGGCTTCTGCTAAACTGGTCTTTCCTGATCTACTGCCTTTGGTGCATGCTCATTATCTGATCTATCTCTGGTGGTAGTAAGTATCTTCGTTCTTCTGGTCGCAATGATATAAAACTTCTTTGAACGTTTGTATTATTGCTTCCTTTCTCATGATAATGCATTCATGATGTTTGTTTTGTTGCGGTTTCTTCTTCTTTTGCGGGTTTTGTTGCCTCTGTGGCTTCACATGGGACAACATTAGTCATTATGTTGTAGTGCAAACTTATACCACTGTTGCTTTTGCAGTTGTGCGTGTTTGCGTTACTTTACATTCGACTATTACCATGCAGCACATTGCTCATGTATGCAATTCTGTTGCAACAACAACGAGCTGTTTTGAACATCTTTGATGTTATATTTGTGATATGCTTTTCTTTGACTCACTTTGTGTGAGTATCCCTTTTTTTTGCCTACGTACTATTATATTCCTATAGCAATATGTTCTTTTCTTCTTTCTTTTATTATTTTTATGTTTCTTTGAAGCATACCTTTTTTACGTTGTGGTGGATGTGCCTATCACTGAAGCTCAACAAGACTCTATCCGAGGCTAGGAAGTAGATAGGCTGCCTCCACTTGGTTATCGCTACTTACTTTAGTGATGATTGAGAGTCTCAACGCCAGAATCTAAAGCTAGGTGGTGTAAGTAAGGCATGCTCTAGCACCTGAGGGAAATTTGATGATAGCAACAGCTATATTGCTATATATAGCGGAGCTTAAAATTTTGCCTCACATCAAAACAGGGGGAAACCCTCGCAAAATTTTTTTTAGGTCAGCGGAGTTTTCAAACAATCTGATTGGCTGGAGGATTGAAGCCGAGATAGACTATATTAATAAAAATCAATTGGTTGCCAACTGAATGTATTAGCAAAATAAAAAGCATAAAGCCTCTATTTTATATAGCGATTTGTAAATCATCATGATTCTGAAATATGAGTAGAGAACTGGAGTAATTTATTCAAGGTCGATGATAAGAGAAGAGCATTCTAATGTGCATATGAGAGAAGAATGTTGTTTTAAATTAAAAAATACAGCTTTGACATCTTACTACTGCGAATATTGTTGACATAACATCAATCACATATCATGTTTCTCGTTCCCTTTGACGATAGCTCTACTATAAATCCATCAATTCCCGTTTTGAAGTCGTAGTAGTTAAAGTGAACTAGACTAGATTCCCATCATAAACAAAGCCCAAAATAAATGTCATCTCGATTAAACCATGCTACCATTATTAGCAGATAAGCATGCATAATAATAGTATTAGCATGATGATAGCAAGGGCTAAATGCTCTAAAACTAAGAGATGACAGATACTAAAGTAAATTTCAAGGGTATTGTAATGTGTTGTAACATAAATATACCTAAAAGGGATACAGGCTCAACAATAAAGAGCTACTCTTTACGCATGACTCAAAAACCATATATTGAGATACCGTTCTTGATCCGTCAGATCAACAGCTAAATGACCCAACAAAAATATATAAAATAATGGAATCAATGACAACTACTAAACTGCTGCCAGATAAGAGATATAAACCAAATAATATAAATAGAGACGTAGAATATACATTTTATTGCACATTATCCTAATTTCAAATAAAGAAGAGTTTTAACAGTATTCTACTTACTTTTTTAACCCCTTTTTACTGTAGTATTTAACCGCATGCTTATGCATGTCGCCTACTAAGAAAGTAAGACTTCTAAACAATCAGCTACTACAAATTATTGTCGTATTTAAAAAAGCATCAAGTTTATTGATCTATTGAGCCTATTGTTTTATCGCTTTGTCTAGAAAATGCTCTTTCTTCTAAATCCAGGGATGCCTTCTGCAAAAAAATTGGCTACCACAGCTAGCAATGCCAATGCCAGTGAGGCATACCACATGGAAGTATAGCTCTTTTGGATGTCTACAACCTTGCCTCCTATAAAGCTCGCAAGGAATGCGGCCACTTGATGCCCACAAAAGCTAACAGATGTCAAGGTACCCAAGAACTTATGCCCAAAGACATCACCAATAAATTTAGTGGTAACAGGCACTGTCGACAGCCATAGGAACTATTGCATTATTATTATTATTAGTAAAAAAAAATCACACAACTGATCTAATTATAAACAGTTTACCCCAAAAAGACATGAGAATATGATTGCTGTTGTCTCTGTTGTCGGAAGGAATACAAAAATGGCAATGAGAATGGCCCGAAGCAGATATACAAGAGTGAGCGTGATGCGTGGACTGATGAAGCCAGTGATGTAGCCAGCGCCTATGGATCCGATCATGGAACCAGCACCCAGGATGGATATGGTCCAAGCTACGTATTCAATGCAATTGCAATGTTAGATGTGTTGTACTTCATATTATCTGATTGACTTGACTTACCAGCTATAGAAGGATCGACGCCTTGGTCTTGCTATAAACATCAAGATAGAGCAGTTAAAGATATGCTGATGGCAGTGAAATGGATATTCTATTTACCAGATATGCTGGGAAATGTGTTGCAAGAAATGTAACGTGAAAACCGCACACTGAGAAACCCAACGTGATCATCAAGAATGTGGGGGAAGTCAATGCCTCTTTCAGTGCGGATTTAATGTCTACAGGTTCCTTTTGTTGCAGGGTAGTATCATCGAAGTCGGTATGCTTTTGTGATTCTAAATGTTGCTCTTGTCCTTTTTCTGTGAATGTTTCATCAATGCCATGTTTCTCAGAATCGTATGCAATTGTTGATTTGGAAGGGGCTGGAGATAGAGGTGTGATTGTTTTTAAAAAGTATGCCAAAGGCGCAATTGCACCCATGAAAATACCTAATTGAACATGTACGGTAAGTCATAGAGCCACCCAACAGAAGCACGTCTACTCACCAAACACAATGAACGAGAGTCTCCAGCCGATGGTAACCACCATTACTCTAGCTACTGGCAGGAACACAACTTGACCTAGGCTGCCAAAACTAGAGACCAGACCAAATGCAATGGCTTGCTCTTTGGATTTCTGTGCGAATCGTTGACCGATAGATGCCAACACAATAGGGAACGAATTTCCACCTGATGCGAAGCCTGTAACAATGCCATAAGCAAATATGAATAAACCAGACGACACTGGCGATGCATACACGATCAGCAACCCCACAGCATAGAGCACACAGGAAGCAAAGATGGACTTGCCAAATCCAAACTTTCGCTCAGCAAAATACACCAGAAACGGCTGTGAGAATCCCCAAAAGAGCTGAAAGACGCCAGCAGCTAACGAGAATGTGGATCTATCCCAACCAGTGTCTGATGTTACAGGCACAAGAAACACACCGATGGTCTGTCGAATGCCAAACGATGCAAACAAGACCACAGCGCCTGCAATGCATGACATTAGTCTTGATCTCTGCAATCTGTCTCTGAGGGATTCCTTCTCATTGATGGATAAGACGGTAGGTGAGCTTTCTGTGGTGTTTGCCGGTGCCTCCTCCATGTTTGTAAATGTTGAGTCGAGAAAAAAGAAGCGTGGGGAAATGACAACGGATTCTGCAAATTTTTATTGAGCAAGATGGAGTCATATTGCGCATTTTTTAGAGTAGCAACCTTAATCCTTACACAAACAGGGATCAATAGGTTTATTTCTACAAATACGGCAGTGAGTAAATTCTTATGATTTGACATTCAAGCATTGTGTACCCCGAGAGTCTACAAATTTTCTCAGGCTCCTTTGTTTTATTTGCCTTGCGGATGCACATGGAGATTCTTGATTGTAATACATAAATCCAATGTTTACTGCTCTCGAATTAGTATAGGCAATACCGGAAAATAGGCCATCACATCTACAAAAACGATTTCTAGATAGCATACTCTAGATTACTTGCGGTAGGCTACGATTGCTGATTGAATGACCTTTGATACCAAATCATGAATGGTTAAACATGCGCTCCTGGTCAAAAAGCCCGCTTTGTATAACAACGTCTTCCAGAGGCCCATTGACATTGTGCATGTTGATCCACTACGGTCATTGTCACTGTAGATGCAACATACTGGGATCAAATAGTTTCTGTAAATACACACTCTCTATTACTTCTCATGCAGACCTCGGGCGTAGCTATTGATATTATGATCAATTGATTTGAATAGCAGTATCAGGATCTTTCTGCAACGTTCATTCTTACGGATGCTGAGCATTGCCTGGTCTCAACCTTTTGATTTGCAATCAACACCGCGCGTGCTCTCACTAGATATGGATCACTTTGACTCAGTGCACGATAGCAGATTGGTGTCCCTGAAATAAATTACTACTATTTACCTCTCGATTTTGGTTAAAGACATATCTCACAGGTATTTAATTGATAGACCCCAACGTATAACATCGCCAACATCTTCATGAGGAGATTTACATTTGACGGAGGATCAAAAACCATGATCTATGGCCAAGATGAGCAATTGCACTGATAACTTACCATATCTCTGTTTGTAAAACAACAGATCTGTATATAATTTCCAATAGCCATGATGTTTGTTGATACCAAAGCGTCTGGCCACGCGTGCTGGTCCTTCCAATCCTGTTCAAATAGTGTTGTTCATGCAAGTTTTGTGATTAGGGAAATGGCCGATTGTGACTCGCCTGCCTTTACAAAATTCTCCTCGAAATTCAATAGTATGTACTTCTTTATTACATAAGTCAAAAATCGCCATGAGTATGAACGATCTTTTCTATGTTTTGCAAGAGACAGATCTAAAGTGAATATCAATTCATGGATCGGCCTAAAAAATTGGATGCTCATTGACCTTTTCTATAACTTTTAGTAATCAAGAACTCTACCTTCCTCCCGATACACCATTTGGAAAGACAAATTCTCAGCGACTGAAAGCGCTACTAAAGATACACCATGCAAAACAGCGAGAACGACTCTTGATTCAACAGGTAGCAGAGCTAGATGACTACCAAAAGGATTTCGCAAACAAGAACAAGGAAGATCTCTTTATTACACAAACAGAGACAGCGTGCGAGCTGATGAGCGGCCCTGATTTCTTGATTGAGCGCAATGATCAGATTATGGAACTGCTGTCCATGATCCCTTTGATGAACAACACAGCAGAGAAAGATACAGAAATGAGTGAGTTGACGAATTCAGTCGTACCTGAGGAAAAGCCATTAGCACCACCGCCGCCGTCATTGCCATCAGACGACGAAATGAATACGAGTGAGGATGAGGAAGATTCCTTGAATGACATGCCACAGAATATTGGTGGTAGTGGTGGTAATGGAGGTGGTGATGGTGAGAATGAAGCGGTACACAATCAAAAGATGATATATTCATCCATCATCAAGGTGAGCACAGATGGGTCATATGGTGCACAGATATTGATCGTTTCGCATAGAAAAAGTACAAGAAAGGATTCGTACGATTGAGGAAACTTCATGATACTCAATTGAAAAGATTACAAAATTTACAAAAGGAAGACTTGAATGCAATCAGAGAGGAGACTCCTCCCCCTCCATTACCTGCCCCAGTGGAAGCGGCAAAAGCAGACAGAAGGTCCAGTCCAGCAAGGAACAATAAAGAGCAAAGTCCTAGACCCAATAGCAAAGACAAGCAGAAGCAACTGGAGAGGGGAAGAACGGTAAACGAGCAGCAAAGGGGGGCATTGAGCACTGCACATCAAACCGCCCAACAATTGCAAAAAAACATGCATCGCGATAACCAGAGATTCAATGTCAATAAGAATCGTCAAGATACAGATAGAGACATGCCATGGAACCAACATCTACAACATAAACCTCATACAAACAAGATACCAGACATAACCACAGCATTAAAGCCACCTACAGTAACATCACCAAGGCCGCCAACAGTAGCATCATTGAAACCACCCATTGTGGCCACAGCAGGCCCACCTTCAGTAACTACAGCAGGCCCACCAATGATCGCATCAAGCAATCGCAACAACAATAACAACAGCAGCAGCAGCAGCAGTAGCAGCAGAAGCGGCGGCAGAAGTAAAAGAGGCAAATTGCACAAAGGAAGACGAGACTCTAACCAGCCTTTGTTCGATACAAAGCCCATCACATTCAAACCGGCCACGTTACTAGGGGATACGAGTGGATCCATCTACATAAAGAACAAACCAGATCGTGTGATTATCAATGGCCAAGATTTTGGCTCGCCCAAAGATTTTGACGATGCCATCAACGGGATACAGCGAAAAGACAACAGCATTCTCAAAAGACATTTGGGTGGCGATACTTACCTCTACTTCAAACCAAGTGCTGGTCAATTTGTTGCGTTAGGCAAAGTGTCTCGAATCCAACCATTTATTCACAAATTCCTACTATCCAAATAGCTAGTTTGTATACTCATATAATTAAATTTAATTGGATATTAAAATTTTTATGGTGTCTATTTCACTCTCTTCTTTCTCTCTTTCGTTTTCATTCAAAATTATGCCTAAACGTCATACTGTGGTAGCAGTGGGTTTAGGTCAGCTATTGTCTCTTTGTATCACTGGCACAAGCTCTGCTTCTTCAGCTTTATGGAGACATCATGCCATTAGTATACCCTTTACGCAGAATCTATTCAATTATATCTTGTTAGCCATCATATATACCACTTTTTCAAGGACAAGCCTTACCTCAACACCAGCACCGTCCAACAGCAGGTTACCATGGCAATGTGAGTGGCATTTGTTTACAGTTGTTTGTTTGTGATGTCTAATGATGATGCGATATCTAGTCTTTGGCTTTTCATTTGCGGATGTTCTAGGTACACACTGAAAGCCAATAGCAACCCTCATGCCAAACTAATTCCTATATGCTCAACTCTAGGCAACGTACTGGCTGTATTGGCATTCAAAAATACATCTGTATTGTCAGCGCTCGTGCTCTCATCGTGGTCCATCCCATGCATCATGTTACTTTCCACCTACTTTCTTAATGCAGCCTATAGTAAACGTCATGTGCAAAGTGCGCTTGTGTGTCTTGTTGGACTCGCATTACTGATATGGGGCGATACAATCGATGATGATGAAGCGACGAGTAAGTCAATACTTCTATTCAATTGGATTTGGTGGGCTGAATGGTCATTTCATGTAGGAAACCACAGCTGGATTGGAGATATTATCTGTGTAAGTTTGAAATCTTTGGTTTGCATTAAATATGGAATTTAATTGTTTAAATTACAGTTAACTAGTGCAACCTTGTATGCGATCAGTAATGTAACAGAGGAACATTTAGTGAAACAGCATACAGCAACAGAATTTCTGGGAAAGGCAGGGTTTTGGGGCAGCATTTTGTGTGGATTACAAGCGTAATGTATTCGATTAGGGCGAAATCCCTTTGTTGCAGTGATTTTTTTAACATGTCAACTCATTCAGGTACTATTTTGAATTTGATCGGGTGATTGAAATCCAGTGGTCATGGTCAGTGCGTAAGTAGTGTAAGTAAAGAGGGAGAGAGAGCACAGACATTGACCATTTTTGCCATCTAGTATCGTTAGTGGCCACCTATGTATTGTGTCTATTTTGCATGTACTCTCTTGTGCCGACTGTGTACAGGATGATGGGTGCCACATTTCTCAGCATGAGTCTGATTACAAGCAACTTTTATTCTCTGGTTGTTGGATTGCTGTTCCTGAATGCACACATGCCTCCATTTTACCCCATTGCTTATGCTCTAGTGATCATCAGTGTCACAGCGTATAGTTTGGCGCCTTCCCCGATACCACTTAAACAGGAAGGCGATGATGAAGAAAGCCGTCCCATCTATGCAGCAAATTACAGCTACCACTCTCAATAAACATGTACTTATATAGATCCTTCTTTCTTGCTGGTAGCATTGGACATGATGTTTATTCCCTCCCCATGGCGTATTCAAATATGTACAAAATTCAGCGGGAAAAAAGGAGGGAGCATAGTATAAATATCAACTCTAGTGTGTGCGGATTAATAAGGATTGCCAACAACCCAAGGGTTCTTTTTTGACTCCAATTTGATGCGGAAACGACGTCTTTTCTTTTCCTGCTGTTTCTTTCGAAGCTGTTCTTTTGTAAGAATGCTCCATGCGCTAATGTCACCCACGTTGGCAGAGTAGGTTTCGGGCGACAGGTTACCGCGAAGTGATCTACGAGGTCTATCTGTTGAACTCACTGTCCAAGCACGAGGGTTATCTGAGATGGCGGCAGATTGATCAACAAATTTGACTCTTCTCTCGGGTGTGGATGGTTTCTTTGCTGTGATATCTACCAACACCTTTTTGGGGATAGGTTCGGACACCGCCAGGGGTAATAGTTGCTCGGGTAATTTGGTGGTAGAGATGGAGGGTGGAGCAGCAGCTGGTATAGCAATATCGGCGGTGGTTGTGATGGAAGATTGTTGATAGAACAGCATATAGGCAGTTTGCGATAGCACTTCTTTGAGAGACACAGGTGTCACATCTTCATCATCCATTCGATTCCATTGTCCATTGGGTGCTTTGACATAGGCATAATAGTGGCCCGAATCACAGCTATAACCATAATGCACTAGCACAGCATACAGATTGTACTCGGCCTTTTTTATCTTCTTGTCCTGACTGGTATAAGGTGCCATATCCAGTGTCTCTGGGTAATCCACAAACGTTGTAATCTTGCTCATACAGCCACGGTACATGTCAAAGGCAAAACGCTTCAAATGAATAGTAAGCATCATGGGGAGCTCATTGATCGTCATTTGCTTTCCTGCCTTGACCATTTGTTTGCAGTGGTCGCATTTGTATCGGTTGTTGGGATCGTCGCTGCCAATCACATCCACCTTGATGAAATTCTCAAATGCTTTCTTCAGGGAATCCGCCTTGTTGGTAAGATCCACACTCAAATCAAGACAGGCTTCGTAGTTGTCGGATGTTGCTTTACAGCTGTAACACTTGAGTTGTGATCGAAGCTTGCCACCAAAGATCTGATACACAAGAGCTGTTTCCTCTACTTTGGGTGGTAATTTACTAGGTACAAAACAAAAGCGTCAATTTTTTCAGTCATTGTGAGCTGAGTTCAGTGGCTTAGCTATATACAATACATACCCTAATCCTTGGATGGAAGCCTTCTGAAATGCGGATAGCATAAACATATAAAACTCATGTGCATCTTCTTGTCGACCCAAGCGCAATGTTTTTGAAAGGGCTGTTGACAAGGCGTTAATCAAACACAAGTGCGGGATCCAACATGTGCCACAGCTAATTACCTCGCAAATTGGATGTAAAGTATCTAGGAAGAATAGCAGCACCCTTGGAGAAGCTCTTTTCATCCTTCAAACAGCGCCTCACATGCAACTCCATGGCACAGAGAGCACAAAATCCATCCATACGACACTGCTTTTGATGTTCCTCTCTCAACATTTGTTGTGCCAATGGTGGAGTGTAAGTCAGACATTCCAGCACTGAATTCAAAAAGCACGTATTCTGGCCATTGACATAACCAGGGCCAACTCTGCGATTGATTTTCCAGGAGGAGAGCAGCTTGGATTTGTCAAACAAGGGTGCCTTGATGCTTGTGTTGACCTTTTCGACCTTTTTGCCTGGCTGTTGCTTATGTTGTGCGGGTCTCTGGTTGTTGTGACCACCTTGATATTTGTGATGCTTGTGTACGTTGTTTCTGTTTTGGTTCTTGAAATTGCCGCCGTTACCATGGTGGCTCTTGTTGTTGTTTCGCTTACTCATCTTTTTGATGAAGAAAAAGTGTTGTTGGTGTGGAATAAAGAAATCTATTATTTTACTGCTTTCCCGGTTTTGGTTCAACAAGGAAAAAATTGATGGCTGCTGCAGTCACATCTTTCTTTTGAATACATGACAGATTGTATTGACATTTGGCAGCCGCATCATGTATTTGAAGCCGTTTCTATCAAATGATTGCCTAGAATGATGGACACATGGAATTTTTCATTAGAATCAAAGGCTGCCTGGGCTTATTAATGTATTTATTTGTGGGTCTTTTATCTAGCACAAAGCTCAATCCGAGCAAAGATTTGACATAAAATTCGAGATGTCTACTACACTGGAGGAAGGATGCAAAAGATGGTCTTCAAACATTATATAAAGAAAGAGGCCATAGATAGAGTCTCTATTCGGTAGGCTATGTAACTCTATCCATTCGCTCAAATGCATGTAATCACCTCTCAAAACCTAAAATGTATTTCAATGGAAAACCAAAAGCCATGCAAACATTTCACTCTGGATGAGGTGGATCTGATCTTTGATTGAAGTTGAAAAACAATGCATTGATCTGATATGTTGGCTTCATTCTAAGAAGGATATTGATCTTCCCATTCTGCTTGATAATCGCTAAATGTGATATCAGTACGAGTTATGCTATTTATTGTATCAGATTCAGATCCTCAAATCTCAAGTGTCAAGTCATACATTTTCCCATTTGATTTTCTCGTTCCTTGCAAGTGCCTAGTCTAGATGATGATTATCATTAGCACAGCAGAAGAGAAGCAGTAAAAGCTCTATGGATAAAAGGTTTATTGATAAGAAATGCAGAAATGATGGTAAGTCTAAAGACTGTCAAAGGTGCTATTGAGAGTCTGGAGAAAGATGTTTTTGCAAAAAGTGTTCCACAGCTGCTTGCTTTCTGTGTCGTTTTGGGTAAGTGCATCAGCAAATTCTATATAAGCATCGATAGAGAGATCAGGGAGACCATACAATGTTTTTGTATCATACTCCAGGTCAAAATTTAATGGTGGTTTAGGCTCTTTGTGGCCATCTTCTTCGTTGTATCGAGAGATGTTGGCAACGTATTGAGAATAACCAAGCAGAGTACCGTACGTGTGTGTAGCACCTTGTTGAGGAGAGTTTCTGTATTCATAGCGGTAGATTCTGACAGAGGGCATATAGACGGGGAATACAGATGGAGCAATGTGAACAACCACCACGGGCTCTGGATCAAAGTTTTTTGGTTTCTTGTGCATGATGGGCGTTTGATGATGGAATGAATCATGTCTATCTGGATGCTTGTTTTCGAATTCATCAATTTCTTCGTACATGCCCTTTAACCAATCGACGTATTCTCTAACGTTACGCTGAATGCTAACTGTGTCATGCTGCTCCTCAACAGAGTCCTCTAAGTAAGGGAGTTGAAGGTCCTCGGAGTTGTGGATCTCTTGTTCGCGCTTATCGTACAAAAGGAAATGATCCATATTAAGGTGACCATAAAAGTGACCATAGACGACATCTGAATAATTTGCAGTAATGCTCATGTAATCTGTCATACAGCTCTTGAAAAAATCCCTTGGAGAAGGAGGTACATGGCCAATAACATAGATCTTGACGTTGTCACGACGAGCCTTACGTAGTTGATTCTTATACCATTTCATATGGTGATGTCCAGACGAAGACTTCTTGGAGCAGGATTTAGCTAGCGGGTTTTTCTTGAGAAAGAACATGGTGTTGATAGATAATACCCGTAGTCCTGGTGCAACATCAACAGCAAAATAACCGCCTTCCAAGAAATCTTTGCGTTGCTTTTTGGGAATCCAATGATCCCAAAGCTTTTCAAAAAAATACAAGACATCGTCATTGAGTTCAATGTTGTTGTGAGGCTGGACGTCGTTGTTGCCAATGACAGGGACAACAGGAATAGCACGAGGGTGTTCAGGGCTGGAGCAGAACAGATCAGACATCATTTGAGTTACTTGACGGTTCAATTCAAGCACCTTGGTCTCTTTGCGAGGATGAGCTTCATCCCAATCATGTCTGGAATTGTCACCGGTCCAAATAACGAAATCAAGCTTGTCTCTCCATTCTCTTTTGATCCAGTCGAGGGTATGCTCAATGAGAATACTGGGTGCATCCATGCGTACACCGGGAACACCCATGACATGGCAGAGCTGCTTGCGCTTGGAATGCAAGTGCTTTTCGGGTATAGAGTGGCAGCCTGATTTGAGCGTGGCACCTTCAGTGTAATGATCATCCAACTGCCAACATGTACATGTCAGTATATGTATGTTTCAAGGGCAAAAGTTGCTTACATGCGTATCCGTAATTTGAAGGAAGTAGCCGTATTTTTTGTCATGAACTAGAGCTTGATTAACTTGATTATCAAATGCGCTCCAATCATTAAGCATGTTATGCATTAAAGTCTTACTGTCTTGATTCAACATTTGAGAGCATTGCCATAGAAACAGGGCAGATGCACCCAAAGAAAGTACAATATAAGGCAATTTCATTGTAATTCTGTGATACAAACAACGAGAGAAAAGGGTAAACACAACAAAACAACAGAAGCATATGTCTTATATAATGTCTTGTCCAATGAATCATGGATTTTGGGTTTAGCTAAACCCCTCTAACGATTGGGTTCAGACGCAGATCACACATGTTAACCTATTTTCCGGGAGATGTTGCATTTTCCCTGATTGACAGCAGTCAGTCCACTGCTCACAAAGCCACCAAAAATTTTTTCTGTGGACAAGTGGGTTTTTATTTTGGTGGAAAGTAATCAAACCGTTTGATTCCTTCTCTTCATTTATATATTTAAAATGGCTCCCGTCAAGGCTAACACCTCTGCTGTCAAGAAGTCCAAGTTCGTTATCGACTGTTCCGGTCCCGCTAACGACAAGATTATCGATGCTGCTGCTTTCGTACGTATACATTCCATCCTTTGAAATTGCACAGAAGATTGACGCCATGTTGTATGTATAGGAAAAGTACCTTCATGACCGTATCAAGGTTGATGGTCGTACCAACAACCTCGGTGAGGCTGTCACTATCTCTCGCTCTGCTGACAACAAGATCACCGTTGTTGCCAACATTGCTTTCTCCAAGCGTTACCTCAAGTATCTCACCAAGAAGTTCTTGAAGAAGAACCAAATCCGTGATTGGCTCCGTGTTATTGCTACTGACAAGCAAACCTTCGAGCTCCGTTACTTCAACATCGCCAACGATGAGGAGGCCGAGGACGATGAGGAATAAATTTCTCGTTAGATTCAACACAATAAACTGTTTTCTCTGAATCAGGATATATGGTAATATTTGAGTTGGGTTAAAGAGGTGTGTGGGTTGCAATGGTTTGCAGGAACAGACCAGAGATTTGCGCGTGATTGACATTGCATGAGTGTAAAGTGCGCAATGGTCTTGTAGTGGCGTGAAGACAGATGTACCAGGAATGGAAGTTGGTATTGCTATGTGTAGGCCCTTAAACTTTGAGACAATACTTACTGTTTGATATATGTGAATACATGATTGAAACAAGTGCTATTAGAATTAAATGGCGTAGTTTTTATGATCAATGTAGTGAGAGGAATAATGACGGAAATTATCAATATCTGTCAAAGTGAAGGCTATAAACATGCACACACACACATATATATACTAGATGCAGACTATGCATTGCGTCTAAAATATCTAGCGTGCCTTACAACCGCCATCACCTTACTAATAAGCTGTATCATTCTCAGTCACGTCACAATGCCACTCTACCTACTATTTCCAGATGAATATTTGGATGTAACAGTATGCCCTGAATCTAGATTAATGCATACCATGTCTTTACGGCTTTGCGTCATATCAAAAACGCGCCTATTGGCAAGCAAAGGTATGAAATATGGCCAAAGTCAACAGCTTTCGAGTCTTGATATCTTGACATGTAGGCCTTTCTGAGCCGCTGGAATGACACCAAACAATTATACTCGAGTAGCAGTAACTTTCTGACACTTTTGCTCAACTTTTTGAGAACCAAAAAAAAACATGGCCAAAGATCGACCAAAGAGCATGAGGGATACCTCATGGTTTTCATCAAAAATCAAACGATCGCGTTTTTGACACCAAAAACGAAGACTTTTACTATGGTATATCTTAACCCAAAATTTTTTTT
Source organism: Mucor velutinosus (assembly GCF_035048745.1). Taxonomy (NCBI): domain Eukaryota; kingdom Fungi; phylum Mucoromycota; class Mucoromycetes; order Mucorales; family Mucoraceae; genus Mucor; species Mucor velutinosus. Next base: position 1,293,217 of record NW_027041908.1, read on the forward strand.
TTGTATTTAAATGTGTTTTTTATTTATATTATAGACAGTAAGGTGCCATAAGGGTCTTACATGTCTAAGAAAGAAGAAATTAACTTGGAATGATCTTCCAGAAAAGAGGAGAAAACAGCCCGAGTGATCCAAGATTTACCATCAATTGTGCAGCCCCAATGATGTTGCCAGATAGATGAGAAGGCAGCGCCGAGAAGTTCCAAGATGGAAATGTCCAGAGGATTGTTGTCCTGGCCGTGAAGGGTGGTCAACCCAATCCAGATGGCCTCGTCCGTAGGGAACAGATCAGCAAGACCAAGGTGAGAGACAAACTCATACCAGAAGAGGGACTTCATACTGCAGCCAATGACCATATGGTATTCATCTTCAGTTGCTTCATGACACATCTTACACAGTGGGGAAGGATACTTCACACGGTTCATGGAGTGCAGGCGAACCTGCACCGAGAGATGTCCATGCAGCAAACGCCACCACGGTGTAAATGCCTTGGGCGGGAGACAGAGAGACCAGAAATCACGCCAGAGGTGAGGAGGAAGCAGGAGATGTGGTGGGCGATAGCCAGGAGGATGGGCTGGGCGACGCAACATGTCAAATGACGGATGCCAGGAACGGCGTAACGCCCCGAGAGTGATCTTGTCCACTGTAGCTTTTGAGCGAGGGCCAGTGGTGATGAACCAATGCGAAAAGCTAGCCGTGGGTGGAGAGGGGGTAGTGGAACTCTCCAGCAGTGCGGTTCGCTCTGGAGCGGTGAAGGCCATGACGGACCTGAGAGGAGCAGGGACAACCCAAACAGGAGGACCCTCGATGGGGCACAAGGCATTGAACAGATGTTGCAATGCAGCAGTATCACGGGGGCGCACGCAAACCAAGATGTGGGAGTCGGGGAGCACGCTCAAGAGGCTGGCAATCAAGGCATGAGGTGGCAGTTTGTCACTGTTCCTAGTCAAAGGCAAAGTCGCTGTGGGAGACAGGGAGCATACTTGTAACCAGGGCAGATCTAGGAGCCACCAAGACGGCCACTCAGGAGTGAGAGTCAAGGGAGGCAAACGAGTGAGTAGACGAGCCAGATGCTCCAAGTGAGGGCATTTCCGCACACGCGGCCAGCAGGTACGTGGGTATAGCAGCAAAGGCAGCACAGTAGCATGACCTGAGTATACATGGAATGTATACATCAGCCAGGGAGTGAGGAAATCCGCTGGGGATCTGGGACGAAGCAGACGCTTGACATATATGAGATGCAAGGCGAGATGTTGCTTCTTGATGTCAACCAGACCAATACCTCCATGCTTCCTAGGAAGGCAGAGAGAATCCCAAGCCACAGTAGGCCAAAACGAGACGATGTACTGGCGTACCACGCGCTGTATCTCCTCCAGCCACTTGTCAGGAACCACAACCACACGCAGGAGATGCCACAAGCGAGACAGCAGAAGGGAATTCGCCACTAAACCCTTTCCACGAATGGATAGCTGCCGCTTGGTGAGCAGATTGCAATGACGTTGAATCTTCACGGTAACGGAATTCAGGAAATGCTGCAACTGCTCCTCTGTATGATACAGAGGGTAACCTAGATACCTCACAGAGCCAACTGACGAGCTGTCGTACCACTCAATGTTAGACGTTTCCGTCACTCGCTTCCAATCAGCATGAGCCTCGCCTGACAGCGACAACAGCACGGTTTTCTCCAAATTGACCTTGGCGTTGGACGCTTTGCCATAGAGCGACAAAAGAGACAGCAGCACAGGCCATTCCGCCGTAGAAGTCAGGAAGACTTCCAGATCATCGGCATAGCTCAACAGCTTCACCCGTGGAGGGGTCGCCGGAGCGCGTAGGAGATCATGGTCGCCTTGGACCGGCACGAGAGAGGAGGCACGAGAGATACGCCCTGCGAGAGGAGCACGGACAGCGGTAGACATTGAGACGCCTTGAAGAGAAGGGCAGGCCAAGATGGTTCTAAGGAACGGCTCGAAAGCCAGGTTGAACAGCAAAGGGGACAACGGATCACCCTGTCGTAAACCACGTTGTTGATCGATGGGGGCGCCCAACCACCCATTGATTGACAAGGAGATACGAGTACCAAAGAACAGACTTGACACACTGGATACCAACGATGCCGGGAAGCCAAACTGACGAAGAACCATCGCCAGATAAGTCGGATTGACCCGATCATAGGCTTTCTCTTGATCCAAGAGTACGGCGACATTGGGATCCTGAGGAGCTGCATCACGGAGGTTGGTCATCAGCGTCTGGTTCAACCACGCATTGTCCGAGATGAGCCGGTGAGGCATAAAGCCTGTTTGGTACGGCGTAATCAATCGGGAGAGGACACGTTTGAACCGGTTGGCTAACATCTTGGTGAACAGCTTAGCATCGCTATTGATCATCGAGAGAGGTCGCCAGTTCTTGAGGAGCTCTGGATCGCCCTTCTTGAACAGCAGTACCATCCTCGTTTCTTTCCAAGAGTCAGGGAAGACACCACGCAGCGCATCAGTCAGCACTTGCTGCAAGAGAAGCAGAACAGCAGGGAACTTCGCCGCCAAATAGCGATACACCTCAAACGGAAGGCCATCCAAACCAGGAGACTTGTTCTTGGGTGCATGGTCCAGTAACAGCAAGACAGAGTCTGTGGAGGGTGGTTCAATCAGCCGGTCTGCCTCAGCTTCTTGTAGCTTCGCATCAGCAGGGATATTGTCAAAGAGAGAGTTGACGGCAGCCAAATCAATGTCTTCAGGTGTGTAGAGATCCTGATAGAAAGTACGAGCTTCTTGGAGAATGTCGCCCATGTCTGTCAGCTTCTCTCCAGTGCCAGCCTTTTTCAGGGACTGGATGGTTTGTTGCGCCTCACGATCCTTGATCACATTGAAAAAGTATTTGTTGTTCTGCTCTCCCATTTCCAGCCAACGAGTAGCCGAACGCAGCATAGCTTGACGAGTGTCATCTTGAATCCGTTGCTCAATCAGTTGCTCCAGTCTTTTGATCCTTGCCGACTCCTCCGGGGTCCCAAGTAGCTGTTCCCGTTCACGTTGGAGGTGGGAGACTCGAGCTTTGAAGCGAGCCTTCTGGCCTTTGGTGAACTGTTTGGCACAGTACTTGATGATCGACTTGAGAGATTCCCACTTCTCCTGAGCAGAGACACCCATATCAGCCACATCTGTCGTATAATAGTCAGACGCCAAAAACATATCCACGGTTTTATCCAAAAGGGCTTGGAATTCACGGTTCTCAAGCAAGTACGGATTCAAACGCCAGCTGCCAGGACCCAACTGGACGCCAGAGGTGACCAGATCGATTGTGAGGAGGCTGTGATCGGTCCACTCAGGTGGAATGTGGTGAGTCTGAGTGTTGATGATACGAGTCGCCATAGGAGGAGGAGCAAAGACATAGTCAATGGTGGTGCCAGCTTTAGGGAGAGTCATTGTGCCTTTTGGAAAACAGTTGAAAAAATGAGTGTTCAGCCATTCAACAAAAGGTTGGACTCTAGGGAGACGAGCTTCGACCGCATCATGCAAATGGATATTGAAATCCCCAAGCAAGATCCACTGGGAGTCAAGCATATCAGACCAGAAGGGCATGGACATCAGCTCCTCCAGGAAAGCATAGCGATGGGCTCTGTGCACGGGCATGTACACATTAGCTATCTGGCATATGGTGTGATTAGCGTCCTTAATAGTGGCGGTGATGCAGCGTTCGTCACGAGAGATGGTGGCATCCGCGAGCTCCAAGCCTTGCTTCAGACACACTATTGCACAATGCTTCGAGACGACAAAGAAAGACCGAGGAAACATAAAAGAGAAAGCACGCACATTATCATCAGTGAGGTGGGCCTGCTGACGGTAATGAGAGACCTCCTGCAGACAGAGAATATCTAGCTGGAGGGTTTTGGAGCGCAGAAAGGAAGTGAATTCCTTCTGTATAGATTTTGAGGAACCCTTAATGATGCTCCGGGCATTAAGGGTACCTATGCGCAATGATTGTTGTATCATTATGCCCTATGGGCGACATGATACACTTGAGGCTGCGACATAGACGTCGAGCTCATAGAATGACGGCGGAGAGAGGGCACATCAGTCTGGAAATCATTGGGAGAGGAGACATTGTCAGCAGATAACTTGGGATCCAAATGCATATGGAAGGACGAAGCTAACGGAGCATGCTTAGAAGCATCGCTACCGTTGGGAGAACGCTGGAGGGTCTGGGGATCGACCTCCATCACATCCGGAGACTGGTCCCAGGTTTGGCTGTCATTTGCGGAAAACAAGGTACTGATCTGGCTACTTGTGAGCTCGGTCGTTTTGCCGGCTAGCTTGTCTGTGGTGGTGGGCTGAGATGGCAGTTGCTGCGCGAGAATATCATTGATCGCGGGGGATGCTCTGTGGCCCTTCTCTTTTTCGTTAACTTTATCAATTGGAGTGACTGAGTAGGAATCAGTGTGATCCCTTTGGCTCGACTCATATTCAGCGATTGCTTCGTCAAAAGGCTTCTCTTCCTCTCGACAGAACTTAACAGTGTGTCCCAACTTGTGACATTTGAAACATTTGCGTTTAGCTAGGATAGGACAAGCAGCGCGAATGTGTCCACTCTGACGGCAGAAATGGCAAACTGGTGGTGCTCCTCTGTATGTCGCTGGCACATAGACATCCCAGGCGGAAAGGTAAAGCATGCGACTCAAAGGCTGTACGTCGTAGGAGTGACCTTCCGCGTCAGTGTACTTGACCGAAGTGTCGATCAGGAAGCTGACATGACCCTCAAAGAAGCCATCAACAGTGTACTTCTTGATTTGGTATAGCTTACCATAGTATTTCAGCGAGCGTTGCAAGTCCTCCAGAAAAGTGGTCATGTTTGGCATGCGGACAATAGTCATCTGCACATGGGTGAGTTTGCCCTCGCTGTTGTCCTTGACAGCAGTAGCTTTGTATACCACATCGCCATGAGTGATGCCGTTGTTGATGGCTCGTTTGGCATCCTCAGGGGAGTCAAATTTAGCTTCCACCAAGAGATCTCCAGTTGACTTCTGGTGATACAGACTAAGGGGGCGAAACTGGACATTAGCAGCTATTTGTTCCTGAATGAGGCGATACGCTGTTGTACGATGCACAAAAAGTTTGTTTGGAAAGGTAAACAAAACCGATCCCGGTGTCAAAGCTTGCTGCAGGATGGCAGTAGCTTTACGAGTGAGCACCTCGGCCTTCAGATCTTCGTGTTCGAACATAACTTCAGGAATTAGTTTAAAATGGTCATCTTTAGCTCGCTGTTGTGGAGCATTGATGACCTTCTTGGAGAGGCCTCGAGAGAGGACCGTGACCCAAGAGAGGTCAGTGGTGGTAGCCATGAGGATGGGTAGTGGAACGCTGGTGGTTATAAGGTTGTAGATGTGATTTAAGCAGTGGCGTAATTTTCACCTTAGGGGTAGTGATGGTTACGCGAAAGAGCCTATTATCTTAACCCAAAATGTGTCTATCGACCTAATGTAACCCCTGAAATCATCTTTGTGGGACTTTGATATGTAAAATCTCGACTTTTTGGCCAGAAACCTCTTTTTATATTACCATAAGTTGCTTGAGAAGTCCAATCAAAACATCTATTTTACTTAGTACCATTGGATACGCCATGAAAGGTACTCCCAGAAAGCTTAAGGAAGCATCGAAAGATCATCACAATTTATATAGTCGAATCTCATAAAACAGTTCAATCGAGTCGAAAAAAACTTGAAAGTTGGCCAATCTTGAGCAGAACACTGTTGTGTAACACCATATCAATGGTATAAAGATCCAAGCATCCACATCAATAAACGTCAGTCTTTCTTCTTCCTATATATTATAGTGGTCCCTTTATTCCTGAACAATACAACACATCCTCTGAGTTTTAACGGATTTTGACGGATGGCGCTGTTGTTAGCTGACCAGCATGTCTTCTGATGATAGCAATAATAATTGGGATGCTGATTAAATGGGGAGCAAGGATTTGAAAGGACAATCGCTTAGACTGGATACTTTTTTTTTTTGCTTTTGTTGGGCATTTCGATACCTGACAACCCCAGTCAACCTGGCCCACCACCAAAATATATGTAATTGCAACTTCCTCATCATGATTTGCAGCATTTCAACATTGCATGCAGGCATTATACATGAATTACTTCAAAGAGACTACCGCCATTGGCTGAAAGGCCATTTCGGAATGTGATGAGGATATCTTTACAACCTGTATCAAAAATATTCATTGGGAATGGTGGCTGCAATCTCGTTGACAATTGGCAGATTCTGAATGCGCCCATCTTCACCAGCAATTAGCTCTAATCTCATTTGAGGGTTGAGTTGAATGTGAGTGTCCTTGTTGATATGATTTCAGGGTTGTCGTTCTTCTTCTTTACTCTGGATCTTATGAGCATGTTTGTGAATACGAATAAAAAAGTTTGAGCCCTGTCCGGTGATCAATGCTACAGACTGTATTTACCACTGATTGATCACGACGACGCTTTTTCATCAAGATTTACCATTGTTGCTCTTACGCTGATCTAGAAGGAATGCTATGCTTTGAATGCTATCTTTATCTTTTAAAGGTTTAAAATAGTTTTTATTTAGCTGATTGTAGCTAACTTCAAAAAGACTACAATAATGTCACTGGTATGATTACTCTTGATTAGATGCTTTGTAGCTATTTGCTCTCTTCAAGCTCTGACATTTGATTTCTGAGGTTCAGCCGGATGACAGATGGACTTGACATTTACTTGATGAATGACCGCATGTATAGGATAGGTTTTTTGACAAAATTTCCTCAAATAGTAGGATCTGACCCTTTCTTCTGATCTGAACCAGTTGATTGGGCAATTTTGTTATCGATAGGGAACAATCAGGATCGGTTACTATGCAAAGTCAAGGGGTTTCCATAGCATTGGAAACGTGATGCATACGCCCTGCATCAACGCATTGACAACTTATCCCAAAGACGATTAGTAATGGTTTTACGACCTAGAACGGGATGCTGTATTCCACCAACCACCCAGTGCTCAATACATCCAAAGAACGAGCTAAGACGAGAGATTGTCTTCTCGAAGGTCCAAATTACTCAAATGACATTAGACAATTATGCACAAAAGAATTGCATGGGTAACTCTTAAGCTTTACGAAGAATACACAAATTAAAAGCAAAAGATGCAATTATAAAAAATGTGATCCCACAAATTTCATTTTTGCTAAATGGAGTTTAGCCAATGTGGTACGGTGATGCACAAACATCTAATTTATCTTGCTCTAAATGACATGTTCAAGGGACGCGCTCTCTTGGGACCAGATCAAACATGAACAAAGTGGATCGAGCGCGACGCTTATTCATGATATAATCAAGCTGATTTCAATTCAATTGGCAATATTTCGCATCAATAGTTAAAACGGAGTCTAATATCAGGGTTTTGACACTTTGCTTGTTGGATCGGGAAGCGTGATATCAGGTTAGTTGTTGTTGTATGCTTTTTTATATTTATTCCCAACTGAAACCATTTTAGAGTGTAAACATGAAAAGAAAACTGCAGTGGTAATTGAATGCCATCTACATGTTAATATAGCAGAGATATATTATACCAATGCCAGCCATGTTGCTTCTAGGAACTCTCGAAAATGAAGATGTTTCCTCATCATATGTGTATTTTTACATATCTATCGGCGCTTTGATGCTGAAATCATTGGACAACAGTGAGTATTGTGAGATAATTTAGCTCAAAAACATTTGCGTCTTTCAAGTCAGACTTGTATCTCATCAAGAGAAAATAGTAATTTTCTGAAATTCCCTCTTTTTTCTCTATTTTTCGAATTTCAACAAAAAATAGCTGGACAAACTTGCGTTTTTCAAAACAGAAAACAAATGTCATATTCCAACATGACAACCGCAACCGCAACAACTCGTTTCATGTTGATTGCATGCTTCATTTCCCTCTTTTTACTAAACTTACATCAATGCTATCCCAATCCATCTCCACCAGCAACGACCACCTCAACCAATACAGCCATTTTACCGAAACCCACCCAAAATGTCAATTTTGACCTTTTAAAGAAAATTGTCGTTCAGGAATTAAATAAAACGGACAAAGACGATGATGAAATAGCAGATGAACTCGAAGCTATCAGACGAGCTAAAGAAAAAGTCAGAAAAGCAAAAGAAAGGGCACGCAAATCTAGAGAAAAGGCAAAAGAACGCAAAGACCGAGACGACGAAGCTGATAATAATGACGATGACAATAGCAGCAGTAGCACCGATAATATTAGTGGCAGTAGCACAAAATCTACATCAAAGCAGTATAAACATCATGAATTAAACAGTAACGACGACGACAGCGATGATGACGATGGCAATAAAGACGATGGCCACAAAAAGTCAAACTCTCATAATAACAGTAAAGAAGATGATGCTAACAACAAGGCAGGCACTGCAACAACACCAACAAATACTGTGGTTACTACTATTATTGTTGTATCTACCGAGACACCCAAAACCATCTACACTGGCTCTGGTTCATCCAGCGATTCAGCAAAGCAAAAGAGCGATACCTCAAAGCACCATGAAGTAAGCGACCCAAATGGCGGCTCGTCCTCTACATCTGACAATGGTTCAGCTGGCTCTTCATCGTCTGATAATTCTGAAATATCTCAGGATACTGCTGCAATGTTGCGTGATCAATTAGCTTACCGTAAAGTGGTAACGGCACTTTCTATTGTGGGTGGCATTGCTGGTATCGCCCTTATTACTGGTGGCCTTGTATTCACTCGTATGCGAATGCGCAAGAGAAAGAGAAAGCAAGCAGATCTCGAAGTAGCTGAAAACAACAACAGTAATGACAGCGACAGAGGTTCTCAATCACAACCACCTCCTACTCCTCCTCACTCTCCATCGTCACTCACGCCATATTCACATTACCACACTCGCTTCTCCAATGATGGTGGCGATACTGTCATTGGCTTCAGTCAAGATCCTTTTAGTGACCCTGCCGACTTGTCAAATAGCAAAAATATGATACAATCTTTGGATCAACGCATGAGTCTACAACCTACTGCACCACCTTCATTACCTGTTAGTCTCGAACCTCCACGCCGTTATGCTGAATACCGCCAAAATCAAACGCTTTCCATGTTATCACAAACAACTGCAACATCATTACCTTCTGCACCGAGCGCTAAAGAATTGGATGCGCTACACTATGGTAATCCTTTTGATGACGAAGGCTTTGATATCACGGAAGAGAATGAAGATGAGTTGCAACGCCTAGGACAACCGCACCACCGCCATCATAGACATCATCCTTCGATAGCCATATCTGTAGCCACGTCGTCAATCGCGCCGGACGAAGAAGTATCACTACCCTCACTCTCACTATCTTCCCATCTGGCAGACACTGGTGGCTCGTCTTCATCCTCATCTTCATCCTCAACAACGTCAAATCGACCTTCCTACCTACAACATCAACAGCATTTACAAAAATCACAAGAATCCTTCTCATCATCCGCTAATCTACCACCACCTCCTGCTTATACACCGAGTGCACCGCCCAGTGCGCCTCCACTATACGCTCTTCCAACATCAAGGTTAGCGCTGGAAGCTGAGAGACAACAACAGCAACAGCAGCAAGAAGAAGAGGAGTCAAGGCGACATTCTATTAGCAGTTGCAGTATCACATCTACCTCAAGGCCACTGTCATTAAGGCGCGGCTCTGGTAGTTTGGCATTGATATCCTTCAAGTAGCAGCATTCTTTTTGTAAACGCTTTCATTTTTGTAATAATACAGCATCACTCATTATCATCATTAATACTTTTCCCTTCCTTTTATCATTTGTAAATTATACCACTTAATAAAAAATATGAATAAACCAAATATCTAATTTGTTTGACTTCTGAAACATCATTAGCAAAACATGGCTCAACAAAGCAAACGGTTAAGAATTCACAGAATATTCGATTTTTGCAAAAGAAATGGATGATACACATCAGACCCACACAGGAAAAAAAATGACGATATACATGTTTCAATCGAGCAGAATACTTTATTATTCATAATTAATATATTTACAATTCGATAGCAAGTCTAGCCATTTCGTAAGCACCATGACGAGACTTGTTGCCACCAATGAAACCACCAGCATGAGTAAAGATACAGCCATCAACACCAGAAATACGGCTCAATTCATCATCACGGAAACCTCTCCAAGCTTCAGGCAAGCTCTTTCTGTTTTCAAAACCTTCAGGGCGAAGAGGGACACATTGAATACGCCAGTTACCTTCGGGAGATGATTCAGGATAAAGAACATACAAGACAGACTTATCTTCCATTAAACCACGCTCCTTCTCCAAATCAAGCAAATGTTCCTTCCAGGGGCAAGAACGTTCGAGAGCAATAACACGACCAGAAGGATGCACTTCGGCAGCCTTATCAAGAGCATCCACGACAAGAGAACGAGCAGGCAACCAAGAGACTTGGAGGCCCTTTACATAATCTGCTAATTCGGCACCGGCCATGTCAGAGGCTTCAACAAAACGAGCATCAATCTCAGCATCAGTCATAGGTTCGTTCCAGTTGGGGTTCTTCTTTGCAACTCTGTGATAAAGACTGGTGGGTGATTCCTTGTAAAGAGGTGAGACGGTGTTGGGATAGGCACTGATACCGTTGTCGTTGGCGTCCAAAGCTTCAACAAAGCCGTGATAGGTCTTTTGGTAGAGCATTTCAACATCGTCATCCACCTCAGCTTTGCCAAGGAGATGCATAACAACTTCCTTGCCAAAATGCTTGTACACTAAACCAGCAGAACTTAACTTTGTCTGATGCTTATCGTCAAATGTCTCTGTGAATCCACGCTACCCGACAACAAGGTTTAATTCAAGGGGTTCATATTCATTTTTTGCTGTAGAAGCACTTACTTGATGGTGATCATATCTATGAGTGGCAGGATCGTAAACACCTCCAACGTCCACAATGATATCGCATTCAGCCAACTTATTGGCATCACGAGTACGGATAAGTTGAGCTCCAGTGAATTCCTTGGTCTTCTTTAACAAAGAGACAGCCAAAGCTTCATCGCTAGCAATGGTATGTCTTGTAAGTATGACATTGCATTCATGAAAAATGCAATCTTACCAGTGAAAATGACCGCTGTGAGTACCAATAGTCTATTTCAATCTGGTATCAGTATTTCGCTGCTTGATGGCGCTGATGCCCATAACATTACCTTGACCATATTTAATATTACTGTAAGAATTTTGAAGAAGGGTTCAACAAATTTTTGAGATGCTAAAAAAAATGTGCCTTTTTAAAATACCATGTACAAGCCACTATCCTATTTATGCTTTCCTGTGGAGATGGTGGTTCTTTTTGCATAAAATTTGTACCTGCTTGAATGGGCTACGAAACAAGTGTTATGGTATGAAGACAATTAAATCTACCGTCAGGTACCAACGGCATAGTAAGGTCACTGTTGAATCATGATTGCCCTTATATATTAGATCAGTATTTATTCAAATAAATATTTGATAGCAGCAAGTAAGCCTGTCCACACCTCCTTATTCAATCCCTTCTTTCGTCCGGTATTTGATGTGCTGCTTCATCATTTCCTTCAACCTCGTCCGTAAAATTACTGCTCGAAATTTTTTAAATGGATTGTAGACCGTACTAATTGGTCTCTTGTATCTCTTTGTTTGGATTTACTGTTCCATGTTGTATCTGAATAACGTTGCCTCATAATGATAATGGTAAGTTTTCGATTCAAAGCTTTGAGTGAAGCTTTTCAGGCCTAAGCTCAAGTATTCGTACCCTGTACCATTCGCAAAAAGTTTTTGACTAATTTTAATTTACTACAAAAATGCTCCAAATCGTTGCTTGCTGCCTTCATACACGAAATGTCGTTAGCTCTTCTTAATATTAACCTTCCAAACACTATCCTTTTTTGTTCTTGATCCTTTTTCCAAATTCAAATTCTTCCCATTTACGACCAGCATCCTCTTCGTCTATCATCTCCATATAACCTCCTTCTTCGCGTCATAATATTTGTTTGCATCGTCTAATCTAAGTAGATACTGTCTAACAAACACCATCGCCATGCAACAACTGCAATGCAGTGCAAAGTCATCTTCTTGTCACAGTCCTTCTTCTTGGTAAGAAAGAGTGATTTTCTTGTAAAGTTTGATAGTTGCCTTGTAAATTAAACCGTTCTCAATAGTTTCCTTCCCGAAAATAAAAAGAGACCTCATCTTTGCATTCACTTCTTTACTTAGGTTGGATTTTTCCCTTCTTTTTTTTTTTATCGTTTCCCATCTTTGATTCAACCAATGCTAATTGTGTAAAGACCATCAATAATGTAAAATATAATATAATATATATATATATATATATATATATATCAGATCTAACAACTTTTCAGAGCAATCGATTGATCTGCTTAGGCAATATACAGCAACATTGAAATCAGATTGGAAAACCCAAGGACTACTTTTTGTATGCACATAAACTTTTTGGTCATTTTATATTCCACATGTAAAGAAGAATTCCATATCTTCGCTGTGATTGGTTTATTCTTTAATTCGGACCCCGATTTCGAAGTTTTCGGGTTTTGAAGCCCCGCTCTTGCGCTCTAAACGATGGTGCAATGGTTGTTGAGAAAAAAAAAGATTTTAGAAAATAGTTCATTTTGAATAGATGCTGCTAGTAAAACTTTTTAAATTACTATATGAATGTGAGATGTATGTGTAGTGAAAGTTGTAGAGGGTACATTTTTTGAATAGGGAATGCTTGATATGTGGTTATTTAAGGTGATGCGAATGAGTAATGACGGAAAATGTTCCAAATGACCGATTTTCAAAGGGCCATATCTCTGATTTTTACTAAGTAAACGAAAGCTTCAAACTTAATAGCTTCTGTTTCTTTTTCAATTCTCTATATGATAGTATAGTTATTATAGATAAATAAATAAAAGTTTTGGTTATCCCCTGCTTGTAGCTCATGAAATATATGATTTTCAGCAAATTCATGAAGGGAATGTACACCTGGTACTTTAAACTCTCACATTATAATGGATATAATCTAGAGCTATCGAATGCTCTTTGTTTTGTGCGAATTTGGTGATTATTTGTCGAGATATACTCAAAAAAGGGTATCATGCAAAATCATGGATTTTTCTTCAAAGTCTGCCTGTGATAGCAAGCGAAAAAATTGGGTGGCCTTTTTTTGGTCAGGACAATATTGCCAATATTTCATGATAGAATTATGCCAGAGCTTCAAGCGATAGCTCATTTGATAGGAAATTTTTTGGTCTACAATGTTTAGTAACGCTCGACAAAATATTTTGATGACAGATACTGATTGATCTTTAGAAAACAGTGAAAAAATCGCAAAATTTATCTCATTAAATATCAAATAAAAAATGTACACTAGAGACTTGATATAAATACCATTGTATTCTCCTTTGAATTCTCTACAAGTTTCATATAAGTTTGAAGGGATGGTTACTATCAAGAAACGCGTAATTTGAAGGTCGATAGATTTCGGAATCCTATGGATCATCATTCAGAACAATAGAAATTGAAGCTCCGTTTAGCCTTGGCATGTGTACACGACACATGTATGAATTTGACCGAGCATTTTAAAAATCGGAGCGTACGAAAAGGGCCATATTAACTTGCTGGTTTCAAGTTATCAATAGATACTTGACATGATGGAGAACCTTGCTTTTAAGGCTATACTGAAACATTTCTTCTATCGATCTATTGCTCGAAACCGCTCCTGATTAACATGTGGTTTTTATATGAAGCTCATCACTCAAAGTTTACTTGTTTCAAAATTCATCTATTTCTCAGCAACAAACCCATTCTATTTCCACCGCCGTTTCTCTTGGAAAATTGAGTTATAGTAGGCGCATGTTGCTTTCAAAGTAAAAGCATCATTATTTCAAAGCTCACTTTTGGTTGTTCCATGTAATACAGTACGATGGTCTTGTAGTAAGAAGACATCTGTACTAGGAATGAGCGTGGTTGATGTTTTTATTTGTAGGCCCTGAAACCTTAGGCAATACTTTTTACTATATATTACGAGCCTTTCGACACTTTGGTTGGTTTCCTGACCTACGCTTTGCTTCGGTTGAAACTAACCTGCGTTCAACCTGCTCGCGCTGCCGCGGGCCTTTGGCTAATGTTGCAAAATTAATTAGCTAAAATGTTAGATAGCATTTGTAGTATGTGGATTGATAGCAATTTGATATAAAATCTCTAATCATACGAGCCTTTCAGCACTTCGGGTGGTTTCCTGACCTACACTTCGCTTCGGTGGAAACCAACCTACGTTCAAACGGCTCGCGCTGCCGCGGGCCTTTGGCTAATATCCCAAAATTAATATAGCTAAAATGTTAGAAGAGGAACCCTGATTGTTGATTGATATATAATCACTAATCATATGAGTGTTTATGCTTCGGATGGTTCTCACCGAAGCGTAGCGAAGGTAGAGAACCAACCTGCGCAGCGGCAGCTCGTGCTACTGATTTCTCTTGCGTATTTTATCAAAATACTGCTACTTTCATTTTGACCCTCCACTTACACATAGCAACCCTTCATATTATCTGTGGATCTGATTCTTATGTGATGTTCTACATCCATATACACGTAGCTACTTCATATACGGGCAAGCAGCATACTGGTATTCCCACTTTTTAGTCCTTAGTGTCCCTAATACAGCAAAATATGAGTGCATTTGAGCTGAATTTTCTTGCGTTCAAGGCCGTTTTAGATCGTCAGAATAGCCCCAAATGGTTGCTTTCATCTGGCAGTTACTTTCTGACACTTTTGCTCGACTTTTTGGGGACCAAAAAAACATGGTCAAAAATCGACCAAAAAGCATGAGGTATCCCTCATGGTTTTCATCGAAAATCAAACGATCGCATTTTTCATCTTGATAATGGAGACTTTTACTATGGTATATCTTGAATCAAAATGTTTCTATCAATCCAAAGCAACCTCTGAAATTATCTTTGTGGGACTTTGATATGTAAAATTTCGACATTTTGGCCATAAACCTCTTTTCATATTTTTACAAATCATTTAATAAGTGTATTCAAAACATCTATTTTACTTAGTACCATTGGAAGCGCCTTGAAAAGTACTCCAGGAAAGCTTAAGGAAGCATGGGGTGATTATCATACTTCACTTAGTCGAATCTGCAAAAATAGCTCGATCGAGTCCAAAATTATCAAAATATGTCCAATCTGGAACAGACTATGATTCTGGGTTTGAATTAATTTTGGCTGGTGGGGCCAGCTGGAAAACTCATGCCCTTTTCATAAGGCAATACAGTAGTAAATGCCCTCGAAGCGTATAGAAAGTAGGTAGAAGGTCATAGCACTATTGTTTATAATGACATCGTCTTGCATTCTATATTTAATAACGTTAGTCTGGACATTGACAATGCATGGGTTGCATAAAATGTCTGCAGTAAGTAATGAAATCTCTGAGGCTCTGAGACGTCGCTCAAATAAAACATTGACAGCATTGAGCAGAGGAAAGAGGGTAGAAATTACAGTGGTTTTTGTTGATTGATTGTAAAATCATTATTCTCATATGAGCCAGGTCTGATAGATGCCTTGAAACTCAGGTTCCATATTAGGATTGTAAAGTGCAAAAGTACTGAACATTTATTATGTTATGATATGAACCATGTCTGACAAATGCCTGGCAACTCAGCTTCTATATTAAGTTGTAAAAGTGTCTAGGGACTATAAACTTATCACGTTAGGATAAATGTTGCAGAGACCACTTTCATTCACTATATCTTTCTTTTTGTGCTTGAGTTGGTTTCAATTGATAGTGCCTCAATCAATTGCTTGTATAGTCTTTGAGTATTTACTAAATCCTTTGTGCAGCTCAAGCCTTCCTGCTGCAGTGTAAGGCCATTCAGGTTTTTTCTACAAGCCTTTCCTTTATGACGAGATCCTGATGGTTTCTCTTCAGATCTAGGCAGTCCTTTTGAGATATCTGCCTTGCTTGTAAATTGTCTAAACTTGAAACAATATTACCCAGCGTACCTTGACCTGATTGCACATCCCTAGATACCTGCTGCTCTATCAAAATCTGGCGCAAGCTTTCCGATGTCTTGAGATTTTTGGTGAGAATTTGATTTGAAGCCTTGAGTTTATCATTACGTTTAAATAATCCGTCTTTAGCTCGTTTGAGGTGTTCGACGTCTTTTTTTTTAGCCTTTTAATCGATTTTGGTGCAATCTCCAGTGCAGCCTTGACTTCTTTGTGCTGTGAAGATGTGGCATTTTGTATTTGGCATAAGGAATTTAGTTTGCTCGTGGTGTCTGATAGGACTAATTGTAGTGTAGGTAATCTCTGGTTTGCTTCACAGAATTTCTTCTTCAAATTGATGCACTCTTAACTATCAAGGTACTCGCTTTTGGAAGGGTAGGTTCGAAAGTAATGTAGTCTAAAAGAGAAAGAGTCCACAATTTGTGATTTACAGACTGGACATTGGCCGCGCCCATTACTCAATGCTTGTCCAATGTTGAACAGAATGTATTACAGTAAGATTTAACGCAGAGAAAGCAAACTATACGTATCATGTTTTGTCAAAGACATGTCCACATCTAACAATTGCAGCCAGACAACTGTTTCTGTATACGACTTCTAGACATGGAATACAGACGATTTTTATAATATAGGAAATGGGGAGGAAAGAAAGTAGACTGATTACACACCCTTCTAAAACCAACTATAAACAGGTTTTCCAGTGTCATGGCGTCTAATCATAGTGATCAACTGACCGAACCTGGATGCTTTGTTTATGTGTTTTCTGAGCTCTTTAGTAAATCATTGCGCCTGTTGGCTGTTGAGATGCGTTTACATGAAGGATGGATTTGCAAATGATTGTTCATCCCCTTAGTCTCAATCTTGCATGCAACCCGAATTATGCTATAGACGCCGGTTCAATGAATGAAAGCCTCTATTAAAAAAAGCTGTATAAATAGTTTTAAAAACGCCACATTGAGTTGTGTATGGTCCAGTGCTGGCGTACAGCTGAGCATCGCAAACGAAAGATTCTCTATCATTATGTCAATGAACCTGAATGCTATTGCTACTCATGCCTAGGGGTCATTGTAACCGATAAGAAAATTTTGGGAGGAGAAAAATGACGATATAACATTCAGGCGTCAATGGTGGCCACATGCTGTAATACGTTTTATCACTTACCCTTCTTTTTTTCAGCTTCTGTATCATTGACGTATTTCACAAACCAGTGCTGTAATAGAAAGCTCATCAAATCGACTTATTGTAGACGCTAAATCATCGTTGACAACACGCCGTTACATACAAAATGCAATTGTTAGTAGACCCTACAGCCACGTACTCTTTGTAATACCCACTAATACCCATCTAGCATTGTTATTCAAATTGCACCCGTTATAGATGGCTTGAAATGTTGCATAGTCAATATCTGCTTTTTAACAAAAAGGACAATTGCTCGGCATTTGATGCCACTCATGATAAGCAATGCAGGTGGGGCTGTCTAATATGATTTCTATCAACAATGTCATAAACTAAAATCGGCAAAAAGGTATCTCAGAGTGCGCACAGAGCGCTATTGATTGCTTCATTGCCATTCCAAGCATCTAATGATGATATCAGTACCTAGATGTCGGTGTCTCACATAACCGCATAATGAGCAAATCCTTGTATGATCTATGGGTGTCCTCAACTCTAGCAGAGTGTATAATTCCAGGTACTAGACTCGTTCCAATCAATTACCAAAATCAAAAAGAGATGAAGGCTGAAATTGTGCCACCTATGCGTTTAGATCCAGTTTTCTGAAAAGACGGTAGCTACACAAGCACTTTTTCGGTGAAACTGTGATAATAAAAGAATGCAACAGAAAGTGTGCAATGTAGCACTAGTGAAATTAGGTGGCACAATCTAACCCTCGTACATTGTCATCTGTTGCACTAAACAAGATCTTCTGGTGTGTGTATAAAACTCAACAGCATGAACAAAAGCGAGAGGTGCTGTATCCGAGTTAGAGTTTAATTCGATAAATGCACATGAATATGGTTTATGAGATGTGGGATATTTATCGTGGATGATGAGGACAATGACGATTTCAATTCATCCAGAGAATCCAACAGAATCCAAATATACGGCCTCTTTTCGTTCTGGGCACTAGATCCATATTGACTTTTTAGTTGATTTTTTGGTGCTCACGAAACTATGGCCATCACTTACATGATCATGTCGTTGCTGTTCTCCCCCGAGGCAAAGTAGACTTGTTGAATCTATGGCAATATACCAAAAAGTTGGGTTATTTTTCCTGAAAATGTGCTACAAGTGATTGTGCGTGTAGTACCAACGATATTTGCTGATCCACATGCAAGTGATCAAGTATCGATATGACAAACAAGGAGAGAATAATTGCATTGCTGCTGAATAATGTACGCCATAGTCTGGCCAGGTTGTAAAAAAGATCCTTTCCTAATCGAAAACGCGTTTATCAAACTGCGTGCTGGCAAAACAATTCCCCTGCCCCTCCCTCTGAAAGGTACCTCGATTTGACTGAATCCAGCTTTTTAGATCACAAAATGATTGAGACTCTCGGTTGTCTCTTGTTGGACAAATAATCCAGTTGATGTGAGTAAGAGCATCTTCCAGCTACCCACCCAGAAAGTAACGTTAGCATAGTCATCGTATATAAAGGACTAATTCTACTACCACACAAGTCCATAGGTCAGATGTCTGATTCCACTTCACTAACATGCGCACAAGCGGCCACACATCTCGGATGGACGCGAGCGATACACACCAAACTGTATTTCTCCTAGATTCAACGCTATCCAATGGCCCGCTGTAGATAAATCTGGATATCGAGTCAAATTGATGCGGCATGAATTCTGTAAATAGCTTGCATGATGGCCCTGCCTCCAGAATACGATATACACTCTGCATGAGGCGTACGACCTTCCAGTTCGACAGCAAAACAGTGTATGATGCTAATTTGGTCACCAACATCCTGCTCAAAATGGGACAAGTGATGGTGACTTGCAAGAGGTGATGTTGGCTGATACTGTGTTGCATTGTATGGAGATCTTGGTACTGATCCGACTCGATGAACTCTGAAATCAAATCTAGGAGTTCAGTATCCAGCAGTTCATTGTAATTCAACAGGAGCCTAGCCGATATCCCTTTAGCTGAAACATCCACACATACACAAGATGAGCTAAAATACCTCGATTTCAGATCATTTGACCAACATGCGATTACATGTTTATGCAGAGCGCTATCCACTGCTAAATGACGCAATAACTGATCAGGCAACAACAGCCGAGGTGGATCGAAATGGGCGGGATCAACCATGCCTTGCTGCGGTAGTGCAAGTCGAACGAATCGCTCAATGACAGGAAAGGCCCTTTCTTCGTGCACTAGACCCAAACAAGCTTCCGAAATCCTGCTATTCGATACGATAGCACTGCTGTTGGTTTGTTTATCCAGGCGTGCCGATAGTTGAACGATGAAATCAGGCGATGTTTCGGTTGCTACATGGATGAGTCGCCGTAGTCGAATGATGCACCACAGATTAGATCTATAAGTTCAAATGTCAGTCATGTAAACAAGCATCCTTGTCATGCAGAGATTACTTTGGCATAGTTTCATCGTGCATAAAAGGATCGAGATCTAATTTAGCATATTCCAGCAGACAAGATAATACTAGTTTTGTGATGTTGGGATCATGACCTATATAGGGGTGTATCTGACGGCATCTGATTAATCCAACAGGTGCATTGCATGTGCTTAAAAATGTATTACTGAGGCTCGGGTCAATAGTGGCCCTGCTTGGGGATAGATCTCGTAGCATTGATTTGACGTGTTCAGCTCTTTCAGATTCTAAGTATACGCTATGAGGGTTATATATAACCATCTTGACATTGAATGAAAGCATGTTCTCTCTTACTGTGTGTAATTGATTCAGAAAAGATAGGATGAATGGCTGGTTGCTGAGGATGGAATCCAGTTGCTCGCGTTGCAGTATACTATCAAAGCGTTCCCATTCCAAAGCCATCATGACACACAATAGCGCTTGAGTGGAAAATGCGCCTCAATACTGCTCCTGTTCATCTTGCTCAAGCTCTTCCCAGTAGTCACATTGAGCGTCAGCGCACAAATGTAACTATACCACCGTAAACAGCTCAATAACGCTATGACACTCTGTCCATGGTTGTGTGCAACGATTAAAGTGAAACATACCGACTAGAGTGCCAGCAAAATCGTACAAGCTGTCGAAAATGACCCTTACTCGTGTATCCTTTCACGGCTTCATTTTGAAAGAAAAAAAAAAAAAGGAGGTTGTTCAAAGATCATCAATGTGTTGCGTGTACATGAAAAGTGTAACATTGCATGTAAATGTCAAAAAAGAAACAATTTTTTAATGGTAACAATAAAAGTAGATTTATAATATATAAATAAGAGAAAAAGAAGCATGAAAATAGCGGTGAAATAGCATGGTCTTGAGGGAAATTACATATAAAGAAAAGAAAAAGCTTATACAATGATTAAATAGGGTTGTTTTGGTGGTATTAAGAAGGTGTCATAACTAAAATGTAAAAAGGTTTTTTAAGATGCTTGTTGCTGGATGGCAGCAGGGCCAGTTGTGTACTTTCTTGGTCCACCCACAGCGCCATTAGAAGGGGCAGGGCCGCCATAAGGTGTAGTTGGCGCAGAGGTGTTGGAGAATGCACTTGGGCCATTGGGGTTTGTGGGAGGTTGAGAAAAGTATGAATGCTGCTGTTGCTGTTGTTCATATCCAATAGCAGGAGATGGATGTCCACTAGGTATACGTCCACGCCAATCATTGTTATCCATTGTAGGCATATGCATATTGCTCATACCATGATGGTTATGATGAGGATGGGGCAATTGGGGCTGTTGATGTTGAGAATGGCTCAGCTTATTGGCCTCGTCGTGCAACACACTGTTACTAGGTGCGGGTGCTCCTCCGTTATTTCCATGGCCGAATTCTCCGTTATAAAGATCAGGGGATGAAGTCTCGGATGAAGATGGATCTGATGTCATGCTGGGTACCATATAAGAACCACCGTTATGCTGTTGTTGTTGCTGCTGAGGTGGTTGCTGTTGTTGAGGGTGGTGATGATGATGAGATGGATGTTGTCCAGTGGGTGTAGGAGGCATCATGCCAGGTTGTATAGGCCCTTGTCCACCTGAAAAGTGAGGATAGTTGGTAGGGTATGCTTGATAAGGATAAGGCGAGCCATAATCGGGCCCCATTACACCGGGTGGAGTCATGGGAGGTCTTGGGAAGGGAGCATTGGCAACAGAAGCAGGACCATAACGATCATCTTGGTGTTGGTGATGTTGAGGAGGTGGAGGTGGAGGACCAGTGGGGGTGCCAGCGCTCATGGGCATTGGGTTACTGCTGCCTTCATAGCGATCATGGTTGTCAGAGTAATGACCTGGGCTGCGGCCACGTACCACCAAGGGGGCAGATTGACAAGAAGCAATCTTGATCTTCTTGTTACCTTCAATTTCAGCATAGAGATCGACCAAACACACGTAGTACTGCTGAGCAGCTCTTCTTTTGCCGTTGTTTGCGGTGGCTGTTTTGAATTGGATTCTTTCAAAGGTAACGATGCTCTGATTAGCGCCAACAGAGCTCATGCTCAAGTTACCACCAGGCATGATCAGCTTGGCAGAAGGTGTAGATTGGGGACCCTTATCTCTCTTAGGAGTGTGTTGAACCAATTCGATCTTTTTATCGCTATTCGAAACACGGGCCGAGATGTTCATTGAAAAGTTGTGAACAGGATGAAAGACGCCATCTACTTGAACCAAACATTGCGTTTCTTGCTCGGCGTAATAATGATTTAAACCATGGATGGCAAAAGCGCCACTCACTTGGAAGTAGTTTCTGCGGTAACAGGTCCAATCATTATCAGCCAAAAAGAAGCCTCTGTCCATCTTGGCTTGAATGCGAATAGTCAATCTGGAGGAGAGTATTGGATGAGTGATATGCTTTACTTGTCTCTCTGACGAGGCACTTACAATGTAGATCTATCCAATGCATACAAATTGTCAACAGGCTTTGTGGAACTGAAGAATGGACCAAGTTCAGTAGAGAATAATTCACTTCGTCCTCTCTTGCGAGCAAGTGCAGGATGAGCATAAGGAGCAGCATGGAATGATGAGGTGGTATAATTAGCATGTGCTTTTTTTGAGATTGGGGAAGTGTGGTGACTTGGGCGAGGTGTACCAGGTTGAGAAAGAGCCATCATACTAGTCGTCAGATTAAGCAGGTTAGTAAAAAAAAAAAATAGATATAAAAATACTAAACTATTGTGTGTGTAATTACCCAGGTAAGCGAGGATCTGATTCTGATTTTCCAGCAGGCAAGTAATTGTTTGAAGGTGGAAGCTGGTGATGATGATGACTATAATGTATATATCAAACT
Organism: Mucor velutinosus; assembly: GCF_035048745.1. NCBI lineage: Eukaryota > Fungi > Mucoromycota > Mucoromycetes > Mucorales > Mucoraceae > Mucor > Mucor velutinosus. Next base: position 1,315,675 of record NW_027041908.1, read on the forward strand.
GTGTTAATAGACATGAACGATAATAGTTTTTCAACAAGCTGCGTGCAATGTTGCACCATCAATGTGTGTGATTTTTCATTGGAAAGACATCACTCAAAAAAGGTCGAATACTTACACAGGTGGATGCATAGGGCCCTGAGGAAATGATTGACCGTAACTATGGTGATCCATTGTTGGCATTGGAGAGTAATGCTGTAACTGAGGTGATTGAGAGACATTGCTGTCACTCATTGGGTGCTGCAATGTAGCAGCTTGGTGCCATTCTTTTGATTCGTGAGTAGAGTTCATGTTTGCAATGTGATGGCAGAAAGGTGGAATAAAAAAAGACGAAAACCAAAAGAGAAAAAGAAGCTTTCTCGTTTGGATCTAGAGATCTTTATAAGCAAGCTAAAAGGCGGATGTCGAAATGAACGACAATAAGGTTGAGGGGCAGAACATCTTTTATAGAAGACATGGAGAGAGAGAGAGAGAAAGGGCGAGAGGCAAAGCAGCAATGTAGGCCACTGAGCGGGTGTATCTTTTTTATAGTTGGATCCCCTATATAAGTTACAACAACCAGAGTCAGAAAAAAAAACTAGATATGAGTAAAGCTTAACCTTCTTTTTTCGAACCCTTACTGCTTCCTTTTGTTGATGGGTTAATTGATCTCTATATACAACACAATGAACCAGATGAAATGCTCGAAATGATCTGCATAGTGAAACAAATGTAGTACTTGCACACCTTCTTTATCTTTTCAAGCTGGCAACGCATCGTTATAATGACGGACGTGCGTTGTTGGAAGCAAGGATTATACAAAATGTGTGCATAATCACCAAAAGAGGGATCTGTCACACTAAAAATATACAATATTTACAACTGGTATGGGTCTCGGAACAGCACCTCTGTCTCTTGAACATAATGGAGAGATTCAAATTACTGTCATTTAACCCCACTCCTCCCTCGCCCCTTAATCTTTAATAAAAATCATTTATTTATCACGCCACGTTTCATACCAGTTTTTCTTGCAGATCAAATAATGTTCAAATACATGTACATGTCGTTGAACTGTTTGGCTTCTTTTTTTCCCATTAGTCACAAACCCATTACCATTATATATTCTATTATCACACAGGGCGTGCGTGCTCTGAATTGCCCATCGTGTGCAACATGGTAAGATTGGAGCCTATAACTAAGCAAGCTTAAAGGATAACATCGCCCTTCTTCTAATTAAAGGAATATCCGCTCAAATCTTGCCCTCTCACTGGTTATCCTAGTTAATTTTTAATCAAATCTTCTTTTTTTTTTCGTATCCAGTTTGTTTTTTTACCTGGTTAGCCAAAGACTATAGTGTTGGTTTGATCTATTTATAATGCCAATGTTATAATAATATCCTACATTAGGTAAATGTGGTTGTATATGAAAGCTTGTTTTGCGCGGTGATTACAAACATGCTCCGAAGAAACCAAATTTTAAAATTGCCCCTGAAAATCAAATCAAGTTACCGTTTAAACCATATAATCATAACTGACACGTTTCCACATTTTACACTCTTTTATTGAAAACGGAAATTATTGATTAAAACAAAAAAAAATCATTTACTCGCATTATGTGAGTGCACGTGAAATTCGTCTTGATGCTCGCTCACACTGTGTCGCTTCTCTCACATCATGGCGCTGACAGTAATCCATCACTGCACTGCTATAAATATACATCTACTTTAGATTCAGTTAATCAACATTTTCAAGTTGAGCAATATTGACATTACGAACAAAGAAACTTTATTTGATGCAAGATGAAATTAGATTATGTAGTGTGTCATTCGGCGCAAACCGTCGATAGCTATACAAGACATGTAAATAAGGGATCAGCGAAAAAAAAAAAAAAAAAAAAAAAAAAAAAAAAAAAACCTGAATATCATGCTTTCCTTTCCTCCCTCAAAAAAAAATAGATGACGGATGATTGCGCCTCGATCCAAAACGTTCACTGATTTAAAACTTACTAAAATGCTTACAAATTTCTATATTTGTATTTTACGTGTTTGAGTAAGATTAATCTCGCTTGATGCAGCCTTCCTTTTGTACATCTCATCTAGTGTTCACCTCATTTTTCCAGTTCTTTCATTCAGATTCTGAGATGAGAGTAAAAAGAATAGTAATATGAACATGATGGCATGTCGATCTCTATTATTTTCTATTGTTCTACAAGTAAACTGTACAAGGGCCTTTTTTAGAAAACGAACAGCTTCAGCATTTGAAAGCCAATCTTTGTTTGTAAAGAGTTATTGTCCAGGTTGCGTCTTGTATGACAATCCATGCTAATGTGTAAGAAAGAATTTGAAATCTACATCATTTATGTGGGTCAAAGCTTTGCTATTTAGGCTGGCCCTACCATGAAGCTTGTTACACTTGCTAATCTGCCAGGCACAAAATCGCTTGAACTCAACAAAATGCTTTTCTCTTGGTTTCATGCATATTGTATATTTGAAACAGAATAATAATCAACCGAGAATCTTCACGGCTGTTGATGTGATTCAAGTTTCAACCCATGGAGCTCTGTGTTTCTTATCCTTTTTCGATAAAATTAAGTTGTAAATGAAATGTTTAACCATTTAAGCGAAAATTTAATGCCTGATCATAACGGTTCCTACTCGAATCTTAAGTTTGAAACACAGGTTTTAATATCAAGACATGCATATTTTAGCGCATTCTTGCCACTGACAAAGTACGAGGCACCCTGTACGAGAATCGAGCGATTTTTCTTTCCGTGTACCATATCATGCGGATGAATACTACGCAAATAGTCGCACTTTCTGTATGGTATCTTGCCTCCTCAAGTGGTGTTATGGAATGTTATCTTTGTTAAAGACAACTTGTGCCTGAAGATCTATAAAAAAAGTTGGTCAAATCTGACAAAGTGGTTGTATATGTCTTTATTCAATTCAATTGCCTATTTAATGGTCTGAAACCTCTAGGTTTTGCCTATGAAAAGCCCCCATCTCGTCTTCCTTGTGTTGAATTGTATAAATCAAAAAACAAGTTGACGGATCATGGTTACTGCCCGCTTTGTAATGACATACAGATAGACTTGTAGCCTTGGTGCTAGTGCTCGCTCTTATCTTGCAAGTACGGCCTAGAAATGTCGCATGAGTTTTCTTTAATAAATGAATGGATTTGCCCTCAAGTCAGCAATTTAACGACCCAGAAGTTATTTCGCATTCAGGACCTCATCAATTTTGTGGGTATTATCTTATTGGAATCGAGTGAGAACATTGCTGCTGAAACCTCTCGTATTGTCTCCAATGTTGAATCCTTTAATGTGTTTCATGAATTCCAGCCAAGCCTCCCTTCACTGAATCTCTAGTGTTAGTGAAAATATACATCCCTGACCTCATCACCAAGATCTATATATGTCGGTGAAGCATCAATTGGGCTATGATGGTAGCTGATTTTGTGTATCCAATACGGCAACAGCGTAAAGGTCACCATAGCTTTTCTAACACAGAAGACTATCATTGCTTAATCTGTATAACTTACTATTCAATCAATCTCGCTACGCTCGATGACGGCGTCGCCCTGCAGGTTCTCGCTGAAGATATTTTAAACTAGTATATCAAATAGATCTTAAACATTCAATTAATAGTAAAAGAAAAGTTGTATCAGAGTTCGGGGCGGCGATATTCCTGTCTGCATCCCCCCCTTTGCTTATACACTGGTATCAAACGAAAGCTATTACTGAGACGATGCGAAAGAGAGTTCAAGTTTTTTGCAGCATTTGCACGCCAGGCTTTCTTCGTTCATGCCACTTTTTTTTTGGTCATTTATTCGCTGATGTTGCTCCCATGATGGCGACATAAAACTGGACATGCGTAAATACAGGACGTCTACGATCTACAGCGATTTTTTCAAAAGATAGTCATTACAAAAGATATCTTTATAGAGAAAACCTCCCAGAAAGACCGAAGAAATAAGAATACAGGTTAAGCGATTGTCCTTTCAAATCTATAATTCCCATTTAATCAGCATCGCAGGAATCATCATTGTCACCATCAGAAAGGCATTTGAGCCAGCCAGCAGCGAAGCCTGCCAAAATCAATCCAAATTCAGCTTCTTTTTTTTGTTCAAGATTGGTCAGATGTTGTCCTTTTTCGACTTGATTGAATTCTTTTGCGAGATTCGACTATATGGATTGTGAAGATCACCCTACGCTTCCTAATACATTCTTGGAGTACTTTTCAAGACGCTTTCCAATGACACTAATTATAATACGTGCTTTGAATGAAGCTATTGAGCAATTTGGCAGAACATGAAATGAGGTTTTTAGCGAAAATAGCCATATTTTGCATATGAAACCCCCATAAAAGTGGTTTCAGAAGTTGCTTTGAATCGAGAGAAGCGTTTTGAATTAATATATACCATAGTAAAAGTCTATATTTTCAAGGTGAAAAGGCGATCGTTTAATTTTCGTAAAAAACCATGAGGTACCCCTCATGGTTTTCAGTGGAATTTTGGCCATGTTTTTTTTTGGTCCCAAAAAGTTGAGCAACGGTGTCAGGAAGTTACTACTACTCGAATACAACAATTTGGCGTCATTCCGGTGGCTCAGAAAGGTCTGCATGTCAAAATATAAAGACTTGAAAACTATTCAATTTGGCTGTGTTTTGCGTTTTAGGAACTTTTATTTACACGGCATGAATCACATCTTTGGTAGCTGAAGTCTTCTGGGAGGGCAGTTCTGCAGTCTGTGCAATTTCTAATTCGAATAGGAGGCATGTTGATGTTGGTGAAGTTAATTCATGCAAATTTTGATATTTTTGATGGTAAGCTTATCAACAATAGGAAAAAGAGCCGAATTTGCTGTTTGAATACTAGGTCTTGCACCTTTGCTTCGTTACGGTAAAACCCTCTAATTATAGGTCAACGTTAACAAATGTCGAATTAGATGCGTTATGTTCTCGGCTTCTGGCCTTTCACTGGCCACTTTCGTTGTTTTTCTTTCATACTTTTCCAGTACATATATTAAAGACTAGTATCATTTCGAAAGATACGTCAATAACATTCAATAGCTTCAGACAATAGACAGATACAAGCATTAATCTAGGGCACATATTCGATAGGTATAATATACTCAGTTAATCATATTAGACTTACTATAAGCGTCACTTGCAGTTATGAGTAAAGTGATAATTGTGCATTTCGTCTACTGAGATCAGCATATTCACGAGCAATTTGTATTTCAAATTTCGCTGTGGGATATGATGGCCGTCATTATAATTGTGATTGAATACTTGGTGATCAAGACAATGATTTACTTGAATAAAGTGCAAAATAAAGTGTACCTTCATTCTAGTGCTTTTAAATATATGCTTATTGAATGCGAGATCTACTATCGAACCCAACAGCCTAAATTCTCATGGTTGATATTGGACGATGTCGATTTTCATAGGGATTGCTTCGAGATCACCATCACGTTACACTTTTACTGAAATTCAATAACGCAAAATGTGCATCTACAGCACAATATTAAAAGCAGCTTTGCTTCGTCGGCCTCCAGGCTGTTCCTACGCTACATACTATAAAACGATGAATAAAAATTGAGATGATGCGTTCAATACGAACCAAAAATGTCTAAGGACACCATTTTTCCTTGACGAAAAAAAATGCGCGGTCGGGGAATCGAACCCCGGCCCTTCGCGTGGCAGGCGAAGATTATACCACTTAACCAACCGCGCTTTTATATTTGTCTGGGTTAAAATTCTTTGATACTAGTTTTAATTTGCAGGATATTATTGAGCGATTGAATACAAACAAGAACAAGATGCGCAGGTTCAAACCTAGAGCGCCAGCATCCCGTAATATCAAACATCGTTTAACGTGGATTTCTCACAACATTACACAAAGGATATTGGATAAAATGAATCCTCAAATACAACAATTGTGGAATTTGAGGCTTGATAGACTAAAATTCACGGAAAAAAAAAATAAAAAAAACAGTAATGTCAACTTGATAAAGGTATGTTTTATTATCAGACTGACAGGTGTAAAGTAAACTGAAGTATCTCTCTACTGGCCAGGTAGATGATCCTTCTTATATACTATAACAATGGATAAAAGTTCTATTAATTAGATTGACAAATAAGTCAACTCAGATCAACTAATGTCTAATCATGCTAAAAGACAACTCCAGCAAGCTAATCATGATTTAGCTCTGTCTGGATGAATAATTAGACTCTCATCCGAAGTACCCTGATCTATCGTTTCTATAAGGATAATTAATATCGATCTAGTAGCATGTATCCAATAGGTACAGTCTTCTTAGTCTATATCAATAGTAGCACATATATATATCTGAGTGTATATCGCTGAGCATACATCTTTATTAGCATGTATCTGGATATATGGCATGTCTATAGCATATCGTATGCATGTCTATAGCATGTCTCATATATAGTACAAGTATGTAGTACATAAAGTATCTGTAGCTAGTATCACGGAAATAAGCATGTTGATGTGCCAGAAGGGCTACAACTGTCTATAAAGATTAAGGTATTCTTGATGGGTAGATATGTCTGTGTTGTGCAACAACATGGACAAGCTATGATAAGTGAAGTGCATCTCAGCTATCTAAATACTGAGGTTCACCAGATGTGATAAGCGTTGTACAAGATAAATTGCTACTTTGGCATTCAGAACTTATTAGTATAAATAGAATAACTCTTGTCTTCATCAATAAATCTCTAGTTTTTGTGTCTGATCTTATTCAAATAAGTCTTTTCTTGGTTTTATAATATCGAACATTTTTTTATAAGCTACAAATAATAATCCTTTTATTCTTTGTGCTTAACAATACTAATGAATAAAAAATGACATGATGATGTCCTTTTTCATTATTATATAATGCTCTAATTTCGAATAGAAGGCGAAAAAGTCCCAACAGTACTCCATGCTAATTGCTACTGTTAAGCACAAAGAATAAAAGGATTATTATTTGTAGCTTATAAAAAATGTTCGATATTATAAAAACAAGAAAAGACTTATTTGAATAAGATCAGACACAAAAACTAAAGATTTATTGATGAAGACAAGAGTTATTCTATTTATACTAAGTTCTGAATGCCAAAGTAGCAATTTATCTTGTACAACGCTTATCACATCTGGTGAACCTCAGTATTTAGATAGCTGAGATGCACTTCACTTATCATAGCTTGTCCATGTTGTTGCACAACACAGACATATCTACCCATCAAGAATACCTTAATCTTTATAGACAGTTGTAGCCCTTCTGGCACAACAGCTACTTTAAACTACTTCCTTAACTATATCGAAATTATTTGAGTACAAGCATGCTGCATACTTGCACTGCCCCTTACTTCTTGAAAGTATGCGAAATTCAATAAATTTGGACAATGATTTCTCGTGCTAAAACCTGTGTTAGACTGCCAGAATAGTACCATACAGTTGCTCTCATCTGGCAATAACTGTCTGACACCTTTGCTCAACATTTTTGAGATCATCAAAAATCCATCAAAAACCGTGAGGTACCCCTCATGGTTTTCATCAAAAAACAATCAATCGCGTTTTAGGGTTCCAAAATGAACACTTTTACTATAGCATATCTTAATTCAAAATGTTTCTCTTGATCGAAAGCAACCCCTAAAATGCCATTTATGAGGCCTTCAAATGTAAATCTCGATATTTTGGCCGGAAACCTTATTTCGCATTTTTAAATATTGCTCAATATGCTTATTCAGAATCTATCTTATGATTAGCTTCATTATATGCGCCTTGAAAAGTACTCCAAGAAACTATTAGGAGATGTGGGATTATCAGACAAAGTATATAGTCGAACTTGGCAAAGAAGATTAATTTTGTTGATTTTGATTAGAATCTGACCAATCTTGACAAAAGAAAATGGCCGGAATGTAAATCTAGTTTTTGCTGGCAGAATACATTCTAATGAAGGCAGTTGATGTTTTAAAAGCTAATAAGAAGAGGATTGCGAAATGAAAGTGCAGTCTAGTCTGACTTCTTTAGCTTTTGTTGTCTATTTCTATACTTGATAGCTCTATAGTTGCGAATTGCCCACTTAAGTGCGAATTAAATACAAAATGTGAAGTTGCTATCCTTTGTAGCAAACAGATAATTACCAAAAAAAAAGCTTTTATCGCGGCTGAACACGTCAAAAGCATCGACACGAAACACTTGAATTATTTACATTAAACAATGTTTATTTGGTAAAGCTTTGTTTTTTAATATAAAATTATAAGGATATCAAAATAAAGTAAACTAAAGTATTTTGAGCTTTCTGTACATACAAAGGGAGAAAATGAAATTATATAGAAACTAGCAATTGAAATGGGAGATTATAAGAGATTTAAAGAGATCAAACATGAATAGCTGCTTGCTGTCCAGAGTGATAAAAAGGGGGATATATGATCATGGCTAAGTAGAATGATTAAAGAGAAAACGAGCAAATTCCACTTGATCCTTTGTCTGCAATTATGTATCCACCATGTTGAATTCCAATTGACTTGTTTATTTGGAGCTAGTGTACTTGGTAACAGCCTTGGTACCCTCAGAGACGGCGTGCTTGGCAAGTTCACCAGGAAGAATGAGACGAACAGCAGTTTGAATTTCACGAGATGAGATGGTGGAGCGCTTGTTGTAAGCAGCCAACTTGGAGGCTTCAGAGGCGATACGTTCAAAGATATCGTTGACGAAAGAGTTCAAGATGGACATGGCCTTGTTGGAGATACCAGTATCAGGGTGAACTTGCTTCAAGACCTTGTAGATGTAGGAGGAATAGGTCTCACGACGAGTGATTTTTCTCTTCTTGCTATCAGCAGACTTGACCTTGGTAGTCTTAGCGGGAGCTTTACCAGCAGTAGTTTCCTTAGGAGCCATTTTAGTTAATTGATTTTGTTATAAAGGAGAAAAAAAGAGAAAATGGAAGGCATTGTGAATTTAAATCGTCTTTTATATATCAATTTGGTCTTTTTTTTTTTTCTTTTTTTTTTTTTTTTTTCATTTGGAGATTTCTTCCAGAATATTTTGTGACTCCAGTTGATTTTTTTTCCCTTCAAAAATAAAAAAAAAAATTAAAAAACTACATCTCAAGGCTGAAAAACCCAGATCAACAACTGTTAGATATCGCAATCAGTATCCTGCCTGTAGAAAGGTGCAAATGTATATATATTTCTATTTCCTTTTTTAGCCATTACGGTCGATATATAACATTTTGATGATTTTGAGTATATAAATCAACGTGATGTAACACGTCTAATCACGTAGATATACTATACAGAACCTATATACGTTTTTTCCTTTTTTTTTTTTTTTTTTAACCATCACCTTCATTATTTGAAGAGAAAATCTTCATTTGGAATGCAAATCGAAAAAAAAAAAAATTGCGAGGTAGTCCAAAGTCACAGTGGCCATTTTCGATTTAGTATATATAGTAGCCATCAGATTCCAGATCTTGCTCTAATTTCTTTTTTTCTTCACAACATACACATAAATTAATATATAAAATGTCTGGTGGTAAATCCGGTGGAAAGTCTGCTTCTGGCTCAAAGTCTCAAACTCGTTCAGCTAAGGCTGGTCTCCAATTCCCCGTTGGTCGTATTCATCGTCTCTTGCGTCGTGGAAACTATGCTCAACGTGTTGGTGCTGGTGCTCCCGTCTACCTTGCTGCTGTTCTCGAATATCTTGCCGCTGAAATTCTCGAATTGGCTGGTAATGCCGCTCGTGATAACAAGAAGTCTCGTATTATTCCTCGTCACTTGCAATTAGCCATCCGTAATGATGAAGAATTGAACAAGCTTCTGGGTCATGTCACTATTGCTCAAGGTGGTGTCCTCCCCAACATTCACGCCTCTTTGTTACCTACCAAGTCCAAGAAGGCTGGTGCTTCTCAAGAGCTTTAAATGCAATCATTGTCCTCAAAATCCCTTGCTTTTTCAAATAATTTTATACTCTTTAACCTAAACGCAATCAACTACATTTCCCTTCCTCATTATTATATTTGTACATAACACTTGGTTAGTTGCTGTTTTATTTACGAAAATTTGAAATAAACATATTCCTCTTTTTTCAAACCGAATGTATATTAAATGTCTTCTAAATCGTTATCGTGAAATGAGGGTAGTTCAATAATACTGTTTTTATCAAAATTGAACTTGACACGTTTCTTCTTTCTGATAGTGCTTGTGGATGATGTAGATGATGATTGTGTGATTTTTTTGTTTGTGCCATTCACTATTTGTCGTCTGATAACTAACCTTGCTTCTCTCGCCTCTCTTTCTTCCCTGACCTTCCAAATCTTGACCTGATCTGCTCTCTTGGCTTGTCGCTTTCTCTTTTCAGTTAATGACATTGGCTTTGTCATTGGTTCATCTTCCTCATCCTCGTCTGCTTTCACATTGGACGTCTGCTGTAATTTGTTGGCTGTAGTGGGTTTCTTCTTGAGCACCCAATGCTTCAAGGGCTTACGAGAGGATTTGGTTGTGTTGATGACAGTTTTCTCAGCAGAGATTGGTTTGTGCGGTTGAAGTTCACTGCTGGTTGTGATTGGTGAAGGAGGGGTTGATTGAGACTTTTGCAGTGGAACCTCAGCTTTTACAGTAGTAGTAGTAGTAGTAGTAGTAGTAGTAGTGGTAGTTGTAGTTTTGGTTATGATGGTTGATGTTGAATGCCCTTGCATGGTTATTAATTTGATTGGGACAGAATAGGACTTTCTAGGTATCATTGTATTTTTTTGATTTAAGTTGTTAATATCAAAAGGAGCTTTTAAAAGAACAATTGGTGGAGGATAGAGGCCTTTTGCAGTGACTAAAGCAGGAACAAACAAGGCGGATGGATATTTTCTACTTGGATTTGCTATAAAGTACACTTTTCTCGTCGTTTCACTAATCAAAGGACTGCCGTTATGTTTGCTATTCATTGATTGTTGAGTATACCATGAATATTTGCACTTTATAATAATAGTTTAAGGAGAAGAAAGAGGAAGCGACAACATTCTGTAGTTTCCCATCCATAATCAATTACAACGTGACCACTATAACAAAGGCACCTCTTCATCAGACTCAATTCACATGAACAATGTTGTATAGATTGAAAAAGATCAACGTGAGTTGATTCAGATATTTATTTACAGTATGCTAATTGATAAGAAAAATTGTTTGAGGGGAGGGGGGAATTATATAATAATTGGCTTATTATGTAGAGACTTCTTCTTTTAGAGTAATAATAGCGAAATAATATGTATGATGTTTAAAGTAAAGGGATTTATCCACCGAAACCATAGAGAGTACGACCTTGTCTCTTGAGAGCATAGACAACATCCAAAGAAGTAACAGTCTTTCTCTTGGCATGTTCAGTGTAGGTAACAGCATCACGAATAACGTTTTCAAGGAAGACCTTCAAAACACCACGGGTTTCCTCATAGATGAGACCAGAGATACGCTTAACACCACCACGACGAGCAAGACGACGGATAGCAGGCTTGGTAATACCTTGAATGTTATCACGCAGGATCTTTCTGTGACGCTTGGCACCACCCTTTCCGAGACCTTTACCACCTTTTCCACGACCAGTCATTGTATATAGTTTGTATTGTTTTACTTGTGAAAGTTAATGAAGAGAAGGGAAGTCCATTCTTGACCTTTATATATTCAATTGGATTTAATCACCGATTTTTTTTTCTAGTAAAAATGTATACATTTTTTTTTCTGTAGACATTTGGATATATATTTTTTTTCGTCAGTCTAATTGCAACTGCAAAATATATATCTTTCTGCATCCTTTTCATGCGAAAAAATATACTTTGCAAAAAAAAAACTTTTCCAAGTTGAAAGCAGCATGGATTTCATCTTGTAGCAATCCAATTCTCTACATGTCATTGCATCGCACAATATGTGCGATTACTTACATCTACATCTACATTGGAATCTCAATTCGATTACATCAAATGTGAAATTTCGTTGAGTATTTGAAAAAAAAATGGAAGGGCAATGTTTTGTGAATATACCAATGTCTGGTACTTACCAATTTGCTTTTTTTTTTTCTCAAGAAATTTTTATAAAAAAAGATACATCTTGGGAAAATTTAGTGCATATTTTACGACGCGCTCAAAATAAATGTATATTTTTTAAAATTGGATCGCAAAAAACATATCCAACTGCTTCCAAATCAAGAATTAATTATATTTATGTGACTCCTTGTAAAAACATATAAATACCAACGCAAGTTTCAATAAATTTGCCTCTCTCTATTCTTCAATATAATACAAATTCATAACAATGGCTCGTACTAAGCAAACAGCTCGTAAGTCTACTGGTGGTAAGGCTCCTCGTAAGCAATTGGCTACCAAGGCCGCCCGTAAGTCTGCTCCCTCTACTGGTGGTGTCAAGAAGCCTCACAGATACAGACCTGGTACTGTCGCCCTTCGTGAAATTCGTCGTTATCAAAAGTCTACCGAGCTCTTGATCCGTAAGCTCCCTTTCCAACGTCTCGTTCGTGAAATTGCTCAAGACTTCAAGACTGATTTGCGTTTCCAATCTTCTGCTATTGGCGCTCTTCAAGAAGCCTCCGAAGCTTACTTGGTGTCCCTCTTTGAAGATACCAACTTAGCTGCTATCCACGCCAAGCGTGTCACCATTCAACCCAAGGATATTCAATTGGCTCGTCGTCTCCGTGGTGAACGTTCTTAAATTATTTCACAATAATCGATATCACAACTACATCACTACCATTAACTATGCATTCCATTAATATTCTTTCTATAATATAACTTGTAAAGTGATTCTCTTATTCTCTCCACATATACACAAAATCACAACCTTTTCAAAAAGATTCACAGCTGGAATTTTTTTGTCATTGTACAGTCTTTAAATAAACTCAAATTTTTACAGAAAAACTAATTTGCCTCTCGTATAATTTCTTGGAATGTCTTCCAGAGAATGAACATGTCTGTACAAGAACAATTGCATTCTGATGGAAATTATCTTTTCTTTTTACTGTTCTTGTGCACCATAATATTTTCTTTTCCCGACACATAATTGGTCCATCACGTAATGCACTAATCAAACTATGGCGGCTTGGTTGCTTGCCGCTGCTTGCCTTTGGTTTTGCAGCAATGAGCTTTCTGTTGTCCATCAACCAATATTGGCCACCTGTCAAAATTTCCAAATCGGGAAAATTCAGGGGCACATATTTACTTATCTCCGATTTGATTTCCGACTGTCAGAGAGTTTAATCAAAACGAATGCAATTAGTTGCTCAGTGTGTGGCATGCTATAAGAGAGTTTTTCAAGCAAAAATGAGTTATATGTATAGGTCACTATGGCTATAAGTTTTTTAAACAAAACAAAGGCCCAAATAGATGGCCATACTAAATGAAGCAGGGTCAGAGCGTATGGTCAATACACAAGTGATAGCTGATTTGCAATCAATTGCCCGTAAGGTATACATATTTGACCATAGTAAGCATGTCTACAAAAACCAAATTAATTTTGGTATTGATGGATGTGAATTACGAAGATAGAGAGAGATAATAAGTAAAGAGCTTTGAGGAACAAGGTGTTGGTGACTTCAAATAAGCCCTAATAATCAAACACTGCCTAGGTTTCTGTAACCCATCCTCCAGCAACCTAAGGTGTCCAACATATGACCAAAAGGAGCCCAAATTGCATCTTGTAAACCTTTCCATATTGAAATTGAACTATACAAAGGAGCTATAATCTTGAAGCATTAATCCACAGACATAACAAATTGATCTGGTGCAATGCTTTGGTACAAAACCACCCATTGATACATTTTAAATTTCTCCCTTCCTCTGGTCGCAAAAGTGCTATCGTAAACGAATCCCGCACATCGATTTCCTTTCAAATCAGCCAATGAACAAAAGCACACATTGTCGTAGGTCCCACCTACCCGAAAACAAGTTGCGTTTGCTTTGAGTCCAGCAATGTAATCCAAATCTAAGCTCTAATGCAATCCATACAATCAATGTCGACAATCGAGGTAAATATAAGTTAACCAAAACATAGTGCTTTATTCGGTTGAAAGGGGATATGGTAACATTAATGTACAAAAGGTGGCATGCTGATAACGGAAAAAACGAATCATTGATTTAAGTTGTCAATCTAGTATTGCTTGATCTCTTGATCTTTGATTTATCTTCGGGCGTTGTCTTCTCATCGGCCAGCTTCTTCATGATGGTGAGTTTACCCACAGCATTAGCCTTGACAGACATTTGTCTCTCGATATTTTTGTTAATCTCAGCAGTGAGTTTCTACAATGATCTGATAAGTTACAGACATACAAGCTAACAGAGAATCCAATGACAAACCTTATCCAATGATCTTTGCTTGACCAAGGAAGCTTGCTTGGGTGGGATTCTTCTAGCTAGTTTCTCTGATTAATTGACCTGTCATTCAACAATGCAATCTAACATTACGTACATCCTTTCTTCATGACACCCTTCTTCTCTCTACCTCCCTTTTGCTTGGGCTTTCCGGGCTTCTTTGTTTTTGAACCTTGAGCCATTTGTAATGTGATGAAATGAGAATGGTGTGAGGGAGAAAAGAATATGAAAAAAATGTTGGCTTCCATCCCAGGTCTCCACCAGGAACTCAGCCACCGTTTTGCATTACACACCAATGCTCAAATCTCTGTGATGGGAGTAAAAGCAGTCTATGTAAGCTCCAACCTATCTAGCAACCATCTTTTGCACCAATGCGCATTGAAAGAATGTCTTATAAGCCACATGTCAAAACTTGAACTGTGTTGCGGTTTAAAATATTTTTCATACAACAATTGAAAAAGTTTGTTCAGAAACCATCTTCTTTTTTGAATCTTTATTTAAAGAAACCTTGTTGATTTTGTAGATTTGGAACACAAAATCAATACCTTTTTTATTTCAGTAACTTTACAACAAACAAACAGCAACATATAATGGCTTACGAAGGTGGTCGTGGCGGCAGCAGCCGTGGCGGATTTGGTGGAGGCCGTGGAGGAGGCCGTGGTGGATTTGGTGGTGATCGTGGTGGCCGTGGAGGTCGTGGTGGCTTCGGAGGCGGTCGTGGTGGCGGCCGTGGTGGATTTGGTGGTGATCGTGGCGGCCGTGGTGGTGGCCGTGGTGGATTTGGTGGTCGTGGTGGTAAGTTGTGTGATCTGATTGATGTAAATGTTGAATTTAGTACTCATTTTGACATTGAATTAGGTGGCCGTGGTGCCCCTCGTGGCCGTGGTGCTCCTCGCGGTGGTCGTGGCGGTGCTGGTGGTGCCCGTGGTGGTGCCAAGGTCGTTGTTGAACCCCACAGACATGCCGGTATCTTTGTTGCCCGTGGAAAGGAAGATCTTTTGGTCACCAAGAACTTGGTTCCCGGAGAAGCTGTTTATGGTGAGAAGCGTATCTCCATTGATGGTCCCGAAGGTACCAAGATTGAATATCGTGTGTGGAATCCTTTCAGATCCAAGTTGGCTGCTGCTGTTTTGGGTGGTCTTGATCATATCCATGTTGCTCCCGGCAAGAAGGTCCTCTATCTCGGTGCTGCCTCTGGTACTTCCGTCTCTCATGTTGCCGATGTTGTTGGCCCTGAAGGTGCTGTTTATGCAGTTGAATTCTCTCATCGTCCCGGTCGTGATTTGATCAACATGGCCAAGAAGCGTACTAACGTTGTTCCCATCATTGAAGATGCTCGTCATCCTCAAAAGTACCGTATGCTTGTTCCCATGGTTGATGTCATTTTCGCTGATGTTGCTCAACCCGATCAAGCTCGTATCATTGCATTGAACGCTCACCATTTCCTCAAGAACGAAGGCCACATTGTCATTTCCATCAAGGCCTCTTGTATTGATTCCACTGTTGATGCTGCTACCGTTTTTGCCCGTGAAGTCAAGAAGCTCCAAGAAGAAAGAATCAAGCCTCAAGAACAACTTACTCTTGAACCTTATGAAAGAGATCACGCTGTTGTTGTTGGCAAGTATGTGAGAAACAAGTAAGAAATAACCACTTTTTTTATATGTAACATCTGTAAATAATGTTGGGTTTCAACCGTTTAAAAATTTAATATTTTCCCTCTTTCTTTTTCTTTTCATTTCTTCTTCTTTTCATTCACTTATACGTTCGCAACAAATACACACACAAATCAACACGCACATTAGTTCACCACACACACACACACACACACACACACACACAAGTCTTATTATTTAGAAATATTGGATAGTTTTCATTAAAAAAAAAACTCGCAAAAAAATATATATAATCCATCAATTAACTCGTTCTTATTCTAATGTTGACAATTGCACATCTGAATCCTGATCAATTTCGCATTGAATTGCGGATACAAGTCATAGAGCTCATTGTGTCCCTGGAAACAAAGCATGAACAGTGTAATGTCTTATTGTAGCCTTTTCAGGAAGTGTTATTGATCTTTGTTGATATAGCTGGTGCCATCATTCACATTTACGAATATATTGTTGGAGATGAGACAGGCTGCATCGTCTTGAATACGAAGTCAGGTACGGAATACATTTTTTGGTGCTGAACAAAAATCTAATGATTTATAGAATTGCAAATCGACTCTGTATACGACATTAAACATGCCTATACCGAAACGGTGGAAGGCTATTTACGGTTATATGCTACTGATATCGAACCATCCTCCTCCAAACAACTGGATGGTATTAATACCCAAAACAATCGTTCTGCAATACTTTTAGCGAGAAAGCTTCATTAAAGAGTTACTTTATTGACTTGATCCATTCTGTCGACCTCTACTTGCACTAAAGCTTTCGAATCTTGGAGTACTTTATGTAGTTGAAGCACTAGAATAATCTTACTGTTTCCTTCTTGACCAATAAATTGTCGAGGCTCTGGTAATCCTTTTCGAATATCTTGTCAATGTCGTTAGTCGTGTTGCTTTGTCGCATTCACATTCTATCATTCACCTTCAAAAGCTCGCAATATCTGTGGCCCAAAATGGGGAAATGCTCGAGCAAGATGCACAAAGCCTGGTATCGCTTTGACTAGAAATTCTGATGGAACACATGCATTTGACGGCTGACCTTCTCGAGTAACAGGGAATGCAATTCTCAATAAGCGAGGAAGTATGTGCTTTTCTGCTGTTATCAAGCTATGGCATGTCAGTGAGAATTGGTATCTTGTGAGTAAATGTCTGCAACTTACTAAGGCTCAAGAGGGTATTTTTCGCATAAATGGCACGCTATCAAAATACCAAATACTTGCTTCTCTACTTGAGGCTGCCTTGTCAACTCGGAAACGAAATTGAAAACTGTATAGATGGAGGGTATCAGTTCTACAACCATGGGGATGAGGTCTGTAGAGTAGGTCTGGAAGTGTAGGATTTTGATCAAGATGGATTCACGATCATCTATAAATATAGAGTGTATAAATTCGCATATTGATTTCCTTGATTTCTCGAGAGCATGAGTGTTGTATTTGTCATGTGGCTGAACCAAACAAAGCTCAAGCAGTAATTGGAGCATTACGGTATCTTGGGCATTTGTCAAGGCAAGAACATTTCGAGAGTTGAATTGATTCTACAAGCCATGATTAGCTCAAATTTCCTGTACTATAGGTATTAGCTTACACTGGCATTAGGAAATTTGGTATGATATCTTTTCCAGATGCGGTGCTTTGATGTAGTTCGCAAACAAGATAATACATGCAGCCAAATAGGCAGCAGTTGCTCTGATCTGAAGATGCGTGGGTCGCTTTTGAAAGCTATATGTGGATCTTGGATCAAGTCGTTCATTGTGTAGGTTCTAGATCTGGCACAAATTAGCATTGATGCTATTCAAGCGTCTACGTTGCTCATACCCTGATGTCAGTAAGTTGATGGTCATTGTCCATAATGTATGAGGAATGATTCTATTGTATGTCTCCCACGTTGATCTCAATGCTTCTGCAATTCGAGTATCTAGCTTTCCACCTAAGCAGGGCGGCACCAATGTAGACAACATGCACAAAGCATGATCCTGAACATGGACAGTAGCAATTGTCTCTAAATAAGATAGTACTTGTATGGCGTGAATATCACATCCTCTTGCCACTCATCAAAGACATACCGTCTACTACTGTTGACACATTTGTCTCCCATTGACCCAACAGTTGCTCTAATTCTGTTGTCGTCAAATTCTTTTTCCAATCTCTATAAACTGTCTTTATCTGCCATAATGAGTCCACTGTCGAATCCCTTCCTTCTTGCATCAGGAAGCTCTGAATATCAAACAGCTCTGGATACAAGTTTGCTGATAGTGCTAGCATATCTGAGCATATAGATTTGTACGCATTTCCACTCTGATATAATTCGACATGATTCAGGATGAAGCGAATAGGAATACGGTCGAATAAATCCACAGAGTAAGCTGCAATTGATGTTAGTTTCGGCGCAACTATCTGGCCTGCTCATATACCTTTTTGTTCTTTGACATTGTTCATTGACATCAACTTGGGTTCTGTTCGAAAAGCAATAATATAGTCATTAAATGTCAAGATATACAACAGCATCAGTATTTGGCTGGTGGATATCGTTGAGTAATCTTCAAAATAAGCCTCGACAACATCTTCTGGTATTCTCTGACATTGATCTGTTAAGAATGTACTGGTTTTGTTCAAGAGTGAGTATTATCGCTTTGAATGCAACTAGTGTTGTCGTACCTCAACACGAACTCATTTATCACAGGGCCGAATTTAGCGTGAATTGGAAGTGTTGCATTCTTCATACATTCGAGTAGCCAGGATTGATAGTCTATATTGTGAAATACACGCCCCTTAAGCAGCTGGTAGAATGAATCCAGATTCAAGGACTTTTTGCTCATTGTGTCTAGATATTTATGTGATTGCTGGTGAAGCATAAACATTTCTCTTTCGAAAGTAAATGTTGCTTGTTTTGGTGACTGTGTGATGTGTTTGGAACTGCTCAAATGACAAGCTTCCAGATGATGTAGCTCTTTCTTACATTGGTCGAGTGCCGTGAGGTTCTGTCATTGCCAACTGCGAAGAGAGCACTTGGCTAGGAGGCTCATGCCTTGAACAAGATTATTCTCACGAAAACATATATTACAGCTAATTTCTGTCCTGATGAAATCATTCAAGTTACTGATTTTTCGTACAAGGATTTGATCTACATCAGATGGAAGGCATCTTATTTGTACTGCACAGCAAATAATATCTATCCAAAACATGCAGAATCAGATAAAGACCAAGTCTTCATAGCTATCTCTCGAAGCGATAAGCACATGTCTCGTTTTTGTAATACACAGATGCTTGAATCCTAAAATTGCTTGATATACCATGAAATATCTTTCAATCATCAGTGAATCTTTAACGTAGACACCTAATTGCTGAATGCCAATACGTTGACGCTTTTACATGCTCAAGATCAACAGGTAGCAGGCACCATCAAGAAGATATAAAGCTTTATCGTTGTCATTAGGGTTCAATACCCGCGTAAAAGCGTTCGTATTTTGACCAAGACCGTATCGCCTTAATTGAAGATGAGACAACAGATATTGACAAGTGATTCGCTAATCTATTTTGTTATGAGATTGTTCTCATCATCGATGAACACAAACTTCACAATACACACAATTACCCCAATCATTCCATGATGTCTCGAAAACCTTATTTTGTAGATGAGATCAATTCAAAGAAGATATGCTATGAAGCTCTCGAGTCTTAAAATAGGTGCTTAGCTCAAAGCAAGAGCCATTTTAATGGTAAATTCTTATGGAGACCATTTGATTAGCGTCTCCAGAGAGAGAGAGAGTTTCAATAAAATCTACCCAAAAGTAGGCATTTCTCAACCAATCACTGCAGAACAGATATTAGGAGATGAAGGGGATTGTCGCACTGAAGATTTTCATAGTTCTCTTTATTCTTTCTTTAAACAGAAATAAAAAAAAAAGCTTGTTCTTTCAGTCAAATATGGAAAGTAATAAAGACGAAGCATTAAAATGTCTTTCAATAGCAAAAAGTTCCTTGGAAAAGGGAGACTATGCAAAGGCATTACGATTCACTGAAAAGTCCATTCGTTTGTTTCCAACTGCTCAAGGAGAACAATTGTTGTCATTGGTGAAAAAGAAGAGCTCTGAACCCAATAAATCAAGTTATACCACATCATCAACAAATGCCACATCGACTCCATCTCGCCAACAAACCAGCACGCCTGAACCGGCGCAAGAGCGAAAGTATACTGCTGAACAAGTGAAAGCTGTAAAAACCATTTTGGCCTGTGGTAGAGACTATTATAAGGTATTGTCTGTAGAAAGAACAGCAACCGATGTACAAATCAAAAAAGCATACAGAAAAGTAAGCTATGAATTCCATGGGTTATTCAGAACATTTTACTAAAAAACGCGTTACCTCTGATAGCAAGCTTTGCAATTTCATCCTGACAAAAATAGTGCGCCAGGTGCGGACGAAGCTTTCAAATGTAAGTTTATAGAGGGGGGGGGTATATCGCTTCAGGAGAATTTTGGGTCTAATCGGGTCGATACGTCTAGTGGTTGCCAAGGCATTTGATGTATTATCAGACTCAAACAAACGAGCCATCCACGACGAAGGAGGAGACGCAGACAGCAGTCGAGGACGAACATCGTCTTATCATCAACAGCATCAACAGCATGCATACAACAGAAGATATGGTGATGAGGTGTCGCCAGAGGATCTATTCAACATGTTCTTTGGTGGAGGTATGCGTAACAATTTTGGACCTAGTTTCAGGGCACAACAGCAACAGCAAAGATATAGACAGCAACAGCAACGATTTAGACAACAACAAAGACATCAGAGAGCGGGTGATGGGGATCTGTCTAGTGGTTTATCACAAATGATGCCAATTATTCTTATATCTATTCTTGCCATCTTCGCGCTACTCTTTTCATTTGACGGAGAGCCACTCTACACGTTCCGTCCTCAACCACCCAACACGAATCTGAGAAGCACCAAATCCAACCACATCAATTATTACGTCAATCCAAAGGTGTTTGATACAACCGTCAAGAACAACATGTATAAATTTCAGAGAACAGAGAGGCAGATTGAGAGTGAATGGTTGGGTGAGCTGAGGGCTGCTTGTACTCAAGAGCAGAGACAAAGGGCAAATTTGATGGCTCAAGCAGACGGTGTTGTGTTTGGCATTATTGGACGAAATGAAAAGGCTTACAATAAGGCGGCAAATATGAAAATGAAGAATTGCGATGAATTAAGGAGGTTGGCTCCCAAGATCAGAGGTTGAACAAAAAACTATCATAATAATGCGTTGAAATCATACCAATAAATTATGATGAAAAAAGAAACATTTTTAAATAGATTGTAATTTTAGCTTCGTATTAATATCAATAAAATATACATTTGAACAGCCAGGTAGTAATGATGTGTTGAGATATCAACCATTTGTGCGTACGGTACTACTATAATGCTACGGCATTGCGCAACCCTTAGGGATCAGCTGCATTGTAATACTAGGGATTGCGCTTTGCATGATTTTCAGCCTATATGACAGTTTGACGTTCGCTGAAAACAATGAATTGACTACTAGGTTTACCGCTGCTTGATAGCTGAGCTGTGATAAGCTTTTATGCGAAGACTCTTTATAAACGGCTTGTAACTCCAGATCTGATTGTTTTGCAATGCTCCACGTCTACCTCGATGGCAGCAATTCAAATATGAGCCTACAGAATATTTGTATTGCTTCCAAATACGCAAACATACACAAAAACTGCAAAATTTGGATGCATTCGAGTCGCGTTTTCTCGTGTTAAAAGCCGTTTTAGGCCGTCAGAATAGCACCAAACAGTTGCTTTCATTCAGCAATTACTTACTGATACCTTTGCTCAACTTTGTTGGGATCGGCAAAAATTGGCCAAAAATCGACCAAAAACCATGAATGATACCTCGTGATTTTCGTCGAAAATCAAACGATCGCGTTTTTGACCTCCAAAATGAAGACTTTTACTATGGTATGTATTACATCAAAATGTTGCTATCGATCCAAAGCAACCCTTGAAACG
Organism: Mucor velutinosus; assembly: GCF_035048745.1. NCBI lineage: Eukaryota > Fungi > Mucoromycota > Mucoromycetes > Mucorales > Mucoraceae > Mucor > Mucor velutinosus. Next base: position 1,337,697 of record NW_027041908.1, read on the forward strand.
TCGTTTGTGTAACTTTTATATGTAAGTTTTTGACATTTTTGCCAAAAACCTCATTTCGTATTTTCAAATTTTGCTCAATAAGCTATTTCAAAATATCTGTCTTACTTGGCACCATTAGATGCGCCTTGAAAAGCACTTTAAGAAAGCTTAAGGATGCATTAGATTACCATTGCAATTTATATAGTCGAATGTAGCAAAATAGATTAATCGAGTCGAAAATACTCAAATCTGTCCAATCCTGAACAAAAACATAGCGGAGTATAAAGCATATTTCGGCCGGTGCCAAGAATTATGGATGCCTTTCTTATGAAGGTAATTGATGCTTTTGAAGCCCATGGGGAGGAAGTTGCGAGAGAATGCGACTTTTCTCTACAGAATCTGGTGTTTATATGAATTTTGTACATAGCCTCTTCAAAATAAAGTACAAGTATTGATCAAGTCAAGAAATATGATTGAGATAAAACTTGAATTGATATGTGATTTCTTTAGTGCACGAATTAGCTTTTACAGTTTGATAGCAATAGTGAAACGGCTTCTTCCTGCTAGCCTTGAGTAAGCAGCCGTTGTAAAAATAGCATGACGCTTTGGAAATCAAAACATGTTGTATGGAGATGTTAGCATCTACTGAATCTAGCCAACACGACATTGATAGCCATTGTCATCAAGTAACGATGTAAGAAAGTCGCTCACGATCGTACCTGAATGGCATTGATCCGACGCTTTCCAAAAGAAAATGATTCGTAGAGTATTACGTGTTTCAAATGTTGTCACGAAAATAAAGCTCCTTCTTCGATGCTATTATGGTCATCACGTTTCCACTAGATGTAATTGCATTGCTTCATATACAACAATGATTAAATGTAGTACAATGAGTGACCCAAGAGGACGAGCAGGGAATGACGTCAAGCCAAAGCAAAGTAGAAAAGCTAAGCTTTTCATCTCTCTTTGTATCCCCTTTTCTTCTTCGCCTTTTTTTTCTACTCATAAAAACACCTATTTATATCTCGGTTTAAGCATTGCGAAATGGCATTTCTGTAAGTGCCATTGTATGAAATGCATGCACTACACAAGCTAACATTTGACTGTAGTTCTGGAATTAAGAAGAATCTCAACAGAGCAGGAACAACTGTAAGTCGTTCTGTTACAAGGCAGAAGTAGGTATTCATGTGCTTTATCTAGTTGAAACAAAGAACAGGAGGTGGCGACAAGACATTAGATAATGAATTTGAGGAAGAGCTTGAAAGATTCAAGTCGTAAGTAAATGTATCATTACAACAGAACTGTTATACTGAGGAAATTGCGCAGACTCGAGAAGAAATCTGAGAAGTTATCAAAGCATGCAAAAGAGTACATTGATTCAACCAGAGGTGCGTATCCGCATATGTGTTCATACATAATGTGTCTATTGTCTGACTTGTCATGGCTGTAGCTATTATTGCTTCGCAGTCTAGATTAGTTCAAGTGATGGAGAAACTATATGGCGATGATGCTTTCAACAACACTGCTTTAGCTGAGTACAAAAGAGCGATTGAAGCTCTAGAGAAGGAATCCAAGGATAATTTGGTGAGTAATATGGTATATTTAGCTTGGAAACAGTTTATTCATGCGCAACAACATGTTATTCAGGACCCTGCCTATCAAAAAGCAGTAATGGAGCCTCTTGCTCGATTTGTATCCTACTTTCCCGAGGTAAATGAAGCAGTGAAGCGTCGCAACAAGAAATTACTCGACTACGATGCTCAACGATCCAAAGTGAGAAAGTTGATTGACAAACCTGTCGAGGATCCTCAACGCTTACCAAGAGCCGAACAAGAGGCTAATTTGGCTCGAGAAATGTATGAAAATATCAACACCATTTTAATCAATGACTTGCCCAAGGTGGTTGATTTACGAGTGCCTTATTTGGATCCCGTATTTGAAGCCCTAGTCAAATCACAGCTCATCTTTTCTCAAACAGGTTATGAAAAGTTGGAAGGCATGAGAAACTATATACCTCCTGAAAATGAAAATGATAGAAGAGTTGATGATGTTTTGCAGCAAATGCGTGAATTGACCATCTGTGGTAACTTTTAAAATGCAAATAAACTCTGATTCCCTTTCAATATGATGGGTGGCTTTTGTGGATAGTGTGGTTGTGGAATAGTAAACAGGTCACGAACGTCCTCTGTCAGCCTTGTCGCCTTTAAACATTTTTTTCAGCAACTTGTCAAAAAGATTTTCCTCATCTTATTTCAACACACATCATATCACAATGGCCAAGGAGCATAAGAAGGAAAAGAAGGTTAAGCCTACCAAGATGGATACCTCAGACAACGAAGACGAAACTCCTCGTTTCCAGTCTCCCATTGCTCATCCTTTAGCCGAGAAGAAGCTCGTCAAGAAGATTTACAAGACTATCAAGAAGGGTAAGCATCGACATCCTTGCTGAAATCCAGTAGAAATTAACAATACCATATAGCCAGCAAAGTCAAGCACGTTCGCCGTGGTGTCAAGGAAGTTGGTAAGGCTCTCCGTAAGGGTGAGAAGGGTCTTGTCATTATTGCTGGTGACATTTCTCCTTTGGATGTCATCTCTCACATGCCCGTTCTCTGTGAGGACTCTAATGTTCCTTACGTCTTTGTCCCCTCCAAGGAACAATTGGGTGAAGCTAGCTCCACCAAGCGCCCTACCTCTGTTACCATGGTTGTTTTCGGTGGTAAGAACAAGGACACCAAGGCCGCTGCTGATTACAAGGAATTATATGATGAGTGTTATGCTCAGGCCAAGGAATTGGTAAGTTTATAACTGAGCGCTTTGTGTGGCATGCTGATGTACTAATCTATGGATTTAGGATGAGAAGCTCGTTTATTAAATTTTGTCAATCTCTTTCATCACATTATCCTCTCTGATTTCACCATGTAAACTCTTTTTATTCGCATCAAGCAAAAAACACCAAATCAACTGTCAAATAACTATCGATAAACGCAATTTCCTTCGTTTAATGTCTATACAACAACCAACAAAATTTGATAGTTTGTAGATTTTTATTCATTTTCGAAACGAAAAATTTATAATAAATACATTTCAAACAAACGCTGTAATGGGTATGATGTAGTGATGTGGCTGATTTCTAAGAGGCATCTCTGTGCTTATGTATCTGATCCAAGCACCATGATATTAATCGCGTTGCTTAGTATGCCATACTACCTCTTATAATATCATCTCATGAAACTGCTTGAAGTGAATTAATGACAATATTTTATTTTATATGTTCAGTTGACAGGGTAAAATTTTAATGTATAATGAATAAATGTTTGCTTCTTTAAGGACGAGCGCCAACACCACCAGCACGATCATAAACAAGTTGAGCAACCTTGAATGCAAGATCATCAGTTTCAGCACGAGTAGCAGCTTCAGCATAAACACGAACAGCATCCTCAGTACCGGAGGCACGGACAAAAGAGCGACCATTACTGTACTTGGCGACAAGTGCATCAATTTCAGCTTGAAGACCAGCAGGTTCAACTAATTGACGTTCTGCGTTGGTAGTCTTGAAAATGTGTCTGTCAGAAACAACCACCTTGACGAGACGGTTGGGAAGATCAGTGTATGCTTGGTCCCATTCCTCGAAGCTCCATTGACGGCTGGTAAGAATAGCTTCAACCAAGAGCATATCAGAGATGGCATCACCCACAGTTTGATTGATAAGATCAGTCAAGGCGGCTAATTGAGTGAGAGCTTGCTTTTGAGCAGGAGTTTTACTATGTAAACGATGAGTAACTGGTTCAATCACTCTATATAATGAAAAAACTTACGCTTCAGCAGTCTTGATGGTGTTGAGAGCATCAGGGCTGAAAAGAACGGTACCATGACCATTGGCTTCAAAATAGACACCAACGTCGTACTTTTCAGCTTCGTGATGAAGATGCTTGACACCAGTGGAGACGCAAGAAACAGGGACGTTCAACACTTTGGTGAGGTAGTTGGTGGAGCTACCGTTAGCATAAGCGGTTTGAACAACACCCACCTTGATGGAATCAATACCAGCTTCTTGCACGAGTTCAGCAATGAAAAGAGCAGCGAGGCCAGCAATCTTATCACCATCCAAAAGTCTGAAAGTGCCCTCTTCAGTGACATAGTAAAAGACGATACGGTCAGCATCACCGTCAAAAGAACAGCATCTATCACCAGCCTTGATACTGATACTGGGAGGAGCACGTTGTTGTGTCTTGACAAAGTCAGCACCACACTGTTTTTTTTTAACCATGTTGTTAGTTTCTGTTTCTGTCCGCCATTTTAATCGTGTTGTACTACTCACGTTTTTGTTTAATTGGCCTAAAGTTGTAATATCTTCATTGACAACGTCAACAGATAAAACATCGTTGGAGATGTGCTTGGTCATTTCGCGAAGCTTGGGAGCACCAACACCGTTAGCGCAGTCAACGTGCAGAGTAGACAAGCGAGGCTTTCCCTTCTACATACATTTCAATGCGGTTAATTCATGCTCCTTGTCCATCCCCTTAAATCAGGTATAGTGAGATCTACTTACGACAGCGGCAGAAAAGGCAGAAGTCAACTTGGTATAATAACCCTCTTCAGTAGGCTCACCATAGGCATCACTGGTACCAGCAGTGTTGATACAGCGAACGAGGTAATGGAGCATAGGAGTGGTCTTCAAACCAAAGTTGGTGCTCTGAGCACCTGCAACCTTCAAACCGAGTTCAAGACACTTGACCAAGTGAGGGCAACTAGGTCTGTTGGTTGGTTCAAGTCGTTAGACGTAAGCAATATAAAAAATCACGCTCCATCTTTTGTTACCTAGTATCGTATGCATAAATGACGTTGGCGGGAGTCTCGACATCAATCTTGTTTTGAGCAATCACATCTTGAACGACTTGAACAAGGGATTCGCCATTCTTTGCATTAGCGAGCTTGGTGGCATAGACCTCCCAGGATTGTTCCAACATTTCACCACGAGGATCCACGAGTTTGACACCGTTATCCTCTTCAGGGTTGTGAGAAGCAGTAATCATAACACCAATAGTAGCGCCATTCAGCTTCTTTGAGCGCAAAGCAGCCAAGATGGCAACCTTGTACATGACAGAGCCCAACACGTCAGCGCTGCGAGAAGGCGATGATCAATAGCACATCCTTATCCACTACGAATACACACACACACGCAGACTTACTTTGAACGAAAACCAGCGGTACCATAGGTATAGACAAACTCTGATTTCTCGTGAGGAATGATGTTGTTCTTGATGGCGACGGTATCAAAGGACATTTTTTGTAATTTCTTTAGAAAGTGAGAGAAACGAGAAGAAGAAGTTGGTTTAGAACAGGGCAACTTTCTTTTTTTATCTGTTTCATCAAGTGTATTAACCGTGATTTGAAATTTGCGCACTGTACCTATTTTTATCAATTTGTTGAGGAGAGAGAAGCATACTTGGTTTTCGGACCTTTTCAAAAAAAAAAATTTCGGACGTTCTCTTTTTTTTTTTCAGGACGATTTCCATTTTAATTTCAGAGACAAACTCTTTAGAAAGACATCATACACCTTAGGATAATTTATTAAAACAGTTCAGTACGTATCCAAATAAAAATCTAAAATACATGTACTGGAGAACTATGAAAAAAAAAGACAAGCCAATCACATTGTTTCAAATATAATTTTAAAAAGAATTGAGAGCCGGACAAAGATGGATAAAGCCACCGGCGAAGCTGGCAATGGGGAGGGGGGTTTGGGGAGGGGCTCAGCCCGTCCACCAAGAACATTTGATAACATTGATTTATAGGGGAAGGTTTACCGTAGCGAAGCAAAGACATACATCCTATGACAACTAATCATCTAATCCAACATTAGATAGCATTGAGTTATAGGGGGGGGGAAGTTTACCGTAGCAAATCAAAAGTGTAAAGCCATGGTAATCAGGCGTCTAATCCAATACTTGGTAATATTGATCTATATGAGAGCTTGATCGTAGCGAAGTGAAGGTTCAAAACCGTAGTATTCAGCAGAAAATTAGGGGTTTCATTTCCATTGTAAGTAAGCTTACCAGCAACATATCGCTTCAAAATTTGCATGATTTAGCTTTACCAAAATCAATATGCCTCCTACTCAAACTAGAAGTTGCACAAGCTGCAGAACTGCCCTTCCAGAAGACTTCAGCTGCCAAAGATGTGATTCATGCCGTGTAACTAAAAGCCATAAAGCAAAACATAACCAAATTGGACAGCCTTCAAGCCTTCATATCTTGACATGTAGATCTTTCTGAGCCACCAGAATAACGTCAAACAATTGTACTTGAGTAGCAGTAGCTTCCTGACACCTTTGCTCAACTTTTTGAAGACCTAAAAAAACATGGCCAAACATCGACCAAAAAGCATGAGGCACCCCTCATGATTTTCATCGAAATTTAAGCGATCGCGATCTTCACCTTGAAAATGAAGGCTTTTCTTATGGTATATATCAAATCAAAATGTTTCTCTCGATCCAAAGCAACCTCTGCAACCACTTTTATGAGGTTTTCATATGCCAAATATGGCTATTTTCGCTAAAAACCTCATTTCATATTTTATTAAATTGCTCAATAATTTTAGTCAAAACACTTATTACAGTTAGAACCATTAGAGGCGCCTTGAAAAGTACTTCAAGGGTGTATTAGGAAGCGTAGGGTGATCAACACAGTTTACATAGTCGAATCTTACAAAATAGTTCAATCAAGTCGAAAAGAACGAGATTTGTCCAATATTTGAGCAGAAAAAGCAATCTGGGTTTGAACCAATTTTGGCTCTGCTGTTGGCTGACCCACCAAATGCCTTTCTGATGATGACAATGATGATTGCGATGCTGCTTAAATGGAGATCATGAAATTGAAAATACAATTGGTTAGCACAAATACTTTTTTGGGGAGTTTTGCCACATAAAGGTGTCTTTTGCAGTGGCAATGTCTCAAAAAACTCCCTGTATATCTTACGCAAATCCTGTATTTACTTATAACCAGCTTTATGTCGCCATCTTATTTAGCGCATCAGCAGCAGTGAATGATATGGCAATTCTACTATCAAGAAATGGAGATTGTGGTTTACAAATGCTGAATTTTCTTTCACAGCGTCTCACTAATACGCTTCGTTTGATATCAGTGTAAGTAAACAGGGTGCTGAGGGAGATACCTCCTCTCCTCCTCCTCCAGGCTATGATATAATCTTTCTTTTACTAATAGTTGTCTGTTTAAAATTTACTTGATATACTAAAATGTTATAATATCTTCGGTGAGAGCCCGCAGAGCGACGCCGACATCGAGCGTAGTGAGATAAATTGGCTAGTATGAGAATGCTTGACTCATGTTCTTTGTTTCAAGCAAATAATATTTGAAGCAACTAATTACTGCCTATCAAATCATCCATCTTTTTGCGTTTTGCAACTAGCCCATCTAATTTCAATCGGATGGCCAGTATATCATTATCATTTTCTTGTCTTGCCCGTTTTAAATGAGCCATCCATGGCCTTTTCCTATGTAATTAAGAACGTGTAAGCGTAAATCATTCCGTGGTTGCTCTTGGGTTGGTGGCTGCTCTTGGAGAGGCTGTTCCTTTGGCGCTGATTGTACTGGCTTACAGCAGCAAAGAAGAGCCACTCAAGATATTTTGTAGTCCGTTAAAGCACTATGAATATGACAAAAAGTGAGATTGTATTTCTTTATCCTTCATATGAATCATAAGTTACATAAGTTACAGGTTTGCAATTATACATGGTAGGTCGTACAGTAATTGTTTCAAGAGTGCGACAGATTGTGCGTTATTGAACAGCATATAATAAAAAAAAACTTGCAGCTTGTGCCTCATTTTTGAAGTGTACTGTTAAGCACAAAGAATAAAAGGATTATAATTTGTAGCTTATAAAAAATGTTCGATATTACAAGAACAAGAAAAGACTTATTTGAACATACATCCATCACCTGTTTTTAATTGCTGCAGTTGCTAATAAGCCACGGTTGAAAAGATAAAATACAGGGGAAAAAAAAAAGAACTCTTTTCTTTTGATTTATTTCCTTCATCGGGAGCTACTCTATCATCAAAAATGAAAAATGAAAAAAAACCACAGAAGTGGATTATGACATGACATAAAAGTGATAAGTCTATGTTTTCTATGATCGTACTCTATTGCTCATATATAGACTTTGGATTCACCAAGTTTAATTATAAATGGAAATCGTCCAGAAAAAAAAAAAAAGAGAACGTCCGAAATTTTTTTTGTAAAGGTCCAAAAAACTAAGTATTTACCACAATATTTCATTTGAGTATCCGATTAAATCCACACTTCCCTCTTCACCCTGTCAAGATGTCAGATTTCATTCACGAGCAAATTGTGCAGCTTAATCATGTGCTGTCTGATCTCTTTCAGAACGTCAACACAAGCAGCAATGTGGAGAGCAGCCATGATCCAATGGCCGCTTTGGACATGAACGACCAGCAACTCTTTCTGACATGCATCAGTCAAGAAATCGACCTGTTGACAACTGTACCAGATATTTCCGTTGTGGAAAAGTATCTAAAATTGTACATGGAGCACCCAATACAAGGGGATTTGGCATGGCTGTTTGTTGCGAAATGCACGGTGGCCGTCTATGGATACATGCTGAGCAACACGCTCAATTCAACCCTGCCGCTTTCCGAGGCTACAAGCTACTGGAATGGCATCTACGGCAGCAGACGATATGAAACCTACTATGCCCTGCAAAGTGAGTCCTCAGATGTGTATATGATTCGTAACCTTGTAAAATTAATGTAAAACATCCACAGTTTTACCTATACGAATCAGCCAAGTGGGTATCAATACCATCAAAATGCTGCGCACAACAAGCATTGAATCACTGCTGAAGCCGGAGCAGTTGTTTCGAAACATGTCCCCAAAGCAGCAAAAGTCATTGCGATTCTTTAGCATCAAGCAAAACAAATTTACCCAGCTGATTCATGAAGAGATACGTCAAAAATTGCAGCAGCTAGAGCACTACAAGAAGCTGCAAGCATCGAAATTAGGCTTGATGATGAAACTTGCTCCTTTTACAGCCACAAAAGATGTGTCGATGCAATCTGCGCAGTGCATCACTATGATGAAGAGTACATTGGGATTTGATCAGTTTGATGTCAATCAAGTAATGCAGGCTCAGGCTTCAAAGGGCACCACACTCGATGTTGCGAAGGGCTTGTTGGACATCATACAGGGTTGGGATCAATGCCAACTGCAGATAAACAATATCAAGAATGCGAATGGACCTCCCTCTTTCATCACTAAATACTGGATTCCCGGGATTCTGGGTTGTGTTGCTGGTAATATGGCAGTGCAACTACTGACAGCTCATCAAGAAGATATTATAGCATGGTCAAGGGAAATTGGCACTACTGCCCGGGACTTTGCTGTCAATTGGATTTGGGAACCGATGTTGCAAGTCTGGGATACGATTCGATTGAAAGATGAGAGGTTGAGCGTGCTGGGAAAAGAGGGGCTTCGTAGTGATCTAGACGTAAGTAGGATTGCGCTGATTTCATAGATGACTAGCTAACACCATCGTGTATACTGGTAGTCTTTAGAGAGAATGGTGGCTGAATTCGCTCGCGACCATTATCAATTGCCAGAAGATCAAGTTGGAGGTTTGATAAGCCGAGTACGAGAAGGCGATATGTCTATGATCTTAAAGGCGTACGAAGAGGAAATCAAGCACCCGTTAAAGAATGCAGTGAAAGGTATATATCCATTGGCACACTGATACTCCAAACGACGCTGATACATCAAACCATAGGTGATCTCATACAGACACTTTTGATCCAAGTGCAAAAGACCAAAGTGGATGTGGATCTAGCTATGGCTGCATTAGACAAGCTATTGAAATCGAATGAATTGAATTTTGCATTCTTGGGTAAGTTGCTGCTACAGATGATTTCTCTATAGCGCTCTAACATCTTTCTTCAGCCGTGGCTCCTTCAATGCTACTGACATGGGCAGCAGTGGCATGGCTTAGAAGGTGCTATGATCAACGCACTGGGCAAAGAATCGGAAAAACGGGGCTTCCTTTGCGACAAGCCATAAGGTATTTTAGGAAAATGTATCGCAAGAGACACCGTTAGGCTTATCCTCCCTTGAATGCAATAATAGACGCTTAGAAAGATTATTGACGCTGTCTTACAGCAAAGAAAATGAATTGGATTGCGAAACGCAAGGAATATTGTTGTGCGAAGTGCATCTACTACGATCTTATGCCGTCTATCTTCCCTCTCGAAACTCTATGCGAGATTTATTTATTGAAGATTTGCGTGATCTTGAAAACCCCAAGCTATCCATCATTCAAAAGCTACAGACCATCAACAGAATGTGCCGATCTTGGTCCTTTTTGAAGTACCCTGTTTAAAATAAATATGCTCCGAGCGACTCGGGTTTGATTTTGTGATCCAATAAATACTAAGGCTAAGCTATGGGACTTTCTTAGTTTGCAATTTCTTCCCTATGCGCTTCAAAAACAAGATTATTCTCCTTGCCAGCAGCATTCAAGAATTTATTTAATCTCCGATGTAATGTCTGCTTAATATTGGCCAGATTTGATTGTTTTCGACTCGATTAATCTATTTTGCTACATTCGACTATATAAATTGCAATGGTAATCTAATGCATCCTTAAGCTTTCTTAAAGTGCTTTTCAAGGCGCATCTAATGGTGCCAAGTAAGACAGATATTTTGAAATAGCTTATTGAGCAAAATTTGAAAATACGAAATGAGGTTTTTGGCAAAAATGTCAAAAACTTACATATAAAAGTTACACAAACGACGTTTCAAGGGTTGCTTTGGATCGATAGCAACATTTTGATGTAATACATACCATAGTAAAAGTCTTCATTTTGGAGGTCAAAAACGCGATCGTTTGATTTTCGACGAAAATCACGAGGTATCATTCATGGTTTTTGGTCGATTTTTGGCCAATTTTTGCCGATCCCAACAAAGTTGAGCAAAGGTATCAGTAAGTAATTGCTGAATGAAAGCAACTGTTTGGTGCTATTCTGACGGCCTAAAACGGCTTTTAACACGAGAAAACGCGACTCGAATGCATCCAAATTTTGCAGTTTTTGTGTATGTTTGCGTATTTGGAAGCAATACAAATATTCTGTAGGCTCATATTTGAATTGCTGCCATCGAGGTAGACGTGGAGTATTGCAATAGAGCCAGATATGTACCTGGTCGCTATATCCGGCGATGCTACAACGAAGCATATATTACAGAGTTAAATGCCAACTCCAGTCTTACTTCCGTAATACAAGCACCTGTGAATTCAATAAGCCATCATCCAACTGATTCATATCAAGGAAATACATTGCAGGTGTATGCTTCTAGAACAATGACGCACATGCAATAAATGATAAGGGAGTTACCCCGAAGGTTTCAGTCTACGATCGCAGATACATACCATATATACAATCGTGAAAGATGAGATAAGCAACATGTACATTTTTGATGCATTGCCTTCTTCTTAAGCAATCATGTCTAGGCAGTTGAGATTGGGAAAACGGTTGGCAGTAATCAGTGGAGCTTCCATGCTCTTTCTGTACTTGCTTTATACAGCCATTACAAGCCAAATTCAGTTTGCCGCATACCCATCAGCCGATCGGCTTGGGTACTGGTAGGTGCATCCAAGATAACCAATTATTGCACAAACTACAAGTACAAGAGCCAGGTAAAGAACATCTTTGTATTGGTTGTATAGACGCGCTTATTGAGCATTGAACAGTGCTTGACTTGACGCAAACAAATGTGCTATCTGACAGATATGACATTGCTGTCCCCAATCTATCTTTAACACGGGCAGAGCAAAGACAACATGTATGTTCTGGATCCGCAGCAGAAATCATACACTTTAGCAGCGATTGAGCTCGATAAGAAGACCATTTGCTGACCAGCAACTGGTGGAGACGGGAGAATGGAAGTTTAAAGAGGCATTATAAACGACGGCAAAGTCAATAAAAAAAAACCAAGTGAATGGATAGTTTACGTCGAAAAACGGCCAGCAGCCCATTTTTTCATTTTATTCAGCTTTATAAAAGACGAGATACGATGATGATGATGATGATGATCTACAGGGCGATTAACGGATTCCAAAGTGACTAGATGGCTGAATTTAATAGCGATGCTGACTGGTGTCAAGTAGTATTCAGGTTTTTGGATGTTTGTGATTTGGTAAGCAAGTTGCCACGAGGATGCTTGCAAGATATGAAAGCCTTCCTTTTGCGCAGAGAGTTTCCTTGCACCTTGAGGATAGTACGTGCCTGGCGCGGATGATGTTGCAGTGTTGATCGTATTCAGCGCCATGGATCGTACAGCTGGACACGCTTTGCTTGTGTAATAGCGTCTTGGCTTTGGATGATGCGCTGTCAGTAATACAGTCAGAGATGTAGTGTGGAAAAGACTGAACTTGTAGCTTGTTGTAATACGAGATTTGCCTTCTTGTTCCACAGTCAATAGAAGCTGGAGGCGTGGCAAACGATACACGGTCAAGGCATGGATCGCTAAACGACGCAGTTTACTGGACACAGTCATCAATATTATCAATGTGCGTAGGTCCATTGTAGGCTGTAAGAGTATCTGAATGATGATTTCATCTGGAAAAGTGTCTATGGTCAACATGATGTAAGAAAAGAGAAGAGTGTGTCAATTGCCAATGTTGGGAAATTTTTGAAAGGTCATCAAATACATGTTGCGATAAATCATCATGATTAATAAAGAATGATGCAGCCGTTTGAAACGAGTAAATTGTATCTCCCTTGTCCTTTCTCGCCGCCTTTTTCTTTTCAACAGGAAAAAGTCGAGCTTGGCTTTACTTGGCATGTCTTTGTTACCACGCTATGTATCGCCAGATCCTTAAAGACACTGTGCCTCTCTCTATGTCAAACCATGTATGCAGAAGAAACCTGGATAAATGGTTTCAGAACTGAAGTATCTATACAAGATTGATTCCCAATCTCTGGATATGCTAGATTGCTCAACAATATAGTATGAGCCATGGTTGAAAGCATTGCATGTTGGCTTCGTGAAGTATACAGGCCATAGTTATGCAGCATCTAATTGTGGCTGACTTCAAGACACCATATCGAGTCACCGGCCAACCTAAATTAAAATAATGCATGATGTAAGGGAAGTCTTGATTACGTTCGATTTTTTTTAGTTCACTTCTTTCTCTCATAATCAACATTACCAAGAAGACCATGCCAGAACTACCAACTGCAAAGACCGACACACCCTTGCTCACCCCATCCGATATCACAACACAGCAGCCCAACACACCCGATCTAAGTAACCCATTTGCGTATGCAGGAAATCCCATCCAACCAGCACTGTCAACAGAGCAAGATACGATCCCATTGAACAATGAAAACGCTACCACCGCCTTTAACAGCCCCATTTCGTCCAACACGACAGATCCTGAAGTAGTCAAACTAAAGAGCTCCATTTGGAAAAAGGCTGGACAGCTTCAATCCGCCATTGGATCGCTTACAGGTTTAGAGAGTTGGCAAACATCGGGAAGAAAAACAGAACAAGACGCAGAAAGGGAGCGCAGGGAGGCAGAAGATAGATTAAATCAAGGAGAAGCTAGCAGAGTGCATGGAGAGTACGAGCGGTTGATGGGCTATGTCAATTATGCCATAGGACATGTTGCCGGTGACTCAGAGATGCAATCCAAGGCGAGTGAGCGAGCAGAGCATGGTGCAGCTGAAGTAGATAGAAGTATAAGCAAACGTTGAACATGCATCAAATGTTGAAAATAAAAGCAGGCTCATTGTAGTAATATTTATCATGTTCGTGGGGCTTTCAAGGGAGCTTGATTGATGTATATTGGTTGCGGCGTGTATGAGCTCAACCAAGAGACATAAGCCATCAATAATCTAGAACGATGCATCCATCCGTGATTGGCATTGCTACATCAAAGCGGTGTTCAAGTGCAAGACGTGCTGTCAATGCAGTTAGCCAGCCATGTATATCCTGCCAAAGTACTATACACGCCCAAAAGCAGCTTCACATTAGAGTCATTATCCAGATCAAAGACTGTTGACAATCCTCCAGATATGGCATTAATCGGGAAGCCTTGTGTAATGCAAACCATCTCGATTTCACGAGAGGGATTTCAAATTTTGAAGTTTTATTTGACAATGAGAGTAGGGCCATCTCTTTTTTTTTTTCCCAACATTTAATCCCCTTTCATCTACACTAGCACTTCTGTCTCTTTTTCCATTTCATTGTTACAAGAAAGAAAACACTAGAAAATGGGTAATTTTACTGGCTACTCGGTTGCTGGATGAGGGAGCTAAATCAACCATGTTAGATACCTTTGAATACCTTGAGAAAACATTGAAGGAGCGTATCATGTTCCTTGATGGTGCTATGGGTACCATGGTGCAGAGACTCAAGTTGGAGGAATCCCATTTCAGAGGTAAGGTCATGGCTTGATCGCAACGAGAGCCGCATTGTGCTTACATTGGACATCTGTAGGCGAGGAATTCTTGACCTGGTCCAAAGATTTGAGGGGTAACAACGATCTATTGACCCTCACCTTGCCCGATGCCATTTATGGCATCCATCGCCAATACCTGGAAGCTGGTGCTGATATGATTGAAACCAATACCTTCAGTTCTACTTCAATCGCTCAATTGGATTACGCCTTAGAAGACTATGCTTATCGTCTCAATAAGGAAGGTGCTGCCTTGGCTAAAAGAGCTTGTGAAGATGTATGGCAAAAAAAAAAAAAAAAAAAAAAAAAAAAACTTGTTTGATTTCTATTGACTCATCTCTGTCCAATTAGGTTACCAGAGAAACAGGTATTCGTCGCTTTGTATGTGGTGCTATTGGTCCTACCAATCGTACTTGTTCTATTTCTCCTTCCGTCGAAAATCCTGCTTTTAGAAACGTTACATTTGATGAACTTGTCACTGCTTATTCAGAGCAAGTGCGTGGTTTGATGGATGGTGGTGCCGATATTTTGTTGGTGGAGACTATTTTCGATACATTGAATGCAAAGGCTGCTTTGTTTGCCATTGATCAAGTGTTTGAAGACGACAAGTAGGTGAGCTGTCTTGCATTTCTCGGTTCTGCACCCTGACATCTTGTTTATTTGAATAGGCGCCCCAAGGTCCCCATCTTCATCTCAGGTACCATTGTGGATCAGAGTGGTCGTACACTTTCAGGTCAAACTGGCGAGGCATTTGTCACCTCTCTCAACCATGCCAAGCCTGTGGCCTTTGGTTTGAATTGTGCTTTGGGTGCTGAACAAATGAAGCCTTTTGTGCAGAATATCAGTCGATTCACCGATGCTCACATTATTTGTTATCCCAATGCTGTAAGTGTGGATAGCAGGAGTAGATTAAAAAAAAAAACGACAGAGCGCTGACACTGGAGAAATGTAGGGTCTGCCTAATGCTATGGGTGAATACGATGAGAGTCCCGAGGCCATGGCTATTAATGTGGAACCCTTTGCAAAGGAAGGTCTAGTAACCATTGTGGGTGGTTGTTGTGGTACCACCCCAGATCACATCAAGGTAAAACAAACAAAACGCAATGTCGCACAATATGATCTAATAGTCTTATCCAATGTTCAGGCTGTCGCTGATGTCTGTAGAAAATACAAGCCTCGTCCCAAGCCAGCAGACAAATCCAATGTCATGTTGCTATCCGGTCTTGAAGTGCTTCGTGTGGACGAAACTACTGGTTTTGTCAATGTGGGTGAGCGTTGTAATGTCGCTGGTTCCAGAAAGTTTTGTAGACATATTTTGAAGGGTGAATTCGAAGAAGCCCTAGCCATTGCCAGATCTCAAGTAGAAAACGGTGCTCAAGTGGTGGATGTCAATTTTGATGAAGGCTTGCTGGACGGTAAAGCTGCCATGACCAAATTTCTCAACATGCTGGCGTCTGATCCCGATTGTTCTCGTGTGCCATTGATGGTGGATTCATCCAACTTTGCTGTCATTGAAGCCGGTCTTCGTTGTGCCCAAGGTAAATGTATCGTCAACTCCATTTCGCTCAAGGAAGGTGAAGAGGAGTTTATCAAGAAGGCCAAGATCATCAAGCGATTTGGCGCTGCCGTGGTTGTCATGGCCTTTGATGAAGTGGGCCAAGCTGCTGAAGCAGATCGCAAGATTGAAATATGTACTCGCTCTTATAACATCCTGGTGGACAAGGTGGGCTTCAACCCCTATGATATCATCTTTGACCCCAACATCTTGACCATTGCTACCGGTATGGAGGAGCACAACAATTACGCTGTCGAGTTTATCAATGCTTGTAAGGGTATCAAGGAGACGCTCCCCGGTGCCAAGATCAGTGGTGGTGTGTCCAACTTGTCGTTTGCTTTTCGTGGTATGGACAAAGTGCGTGAAGCCATGCACTCTGTCTTTTTGTATCACACTACCAAGGTCGGCATGGATATGGGTATTGTCAATGCGGGTTTCTTGACCGTCTACGATGATATTCCCAAGGATCTGCTGCAACTTTGCGAGGATGCTGTGTGGAATCGCGATCCCGAAGTCACTGAGAAGCTGTTGGACTATGCAAAGGCTCATTCCAAAGACGCCAAGAAGGACGAAGATTTGGAAGAGTGGAGAGCCTGGCCCGTCACTGAACGTATCAGCCATGCTCTTGTGAAGGGTATCATGAAATACATTGTGGAAGACACTGAAGAAGCACGTCTCGACAAGGAGAAATACCCTCGTTCGCTCAACGTGATTGAAGGTCCTTTGATGGCTGGTATGAATGTCGTTGGTGATTTGTTTGGTAAGGGCAAGATGTTCTTGCCTCAAGTCATTCGTTCTGCTCGTGTCATGAAGAAGGCTGTTGCTCATTTGGTCGAATTCATCAAGATCGAAAAGGAGGCTGACATGCTGCTCTCTGGTGAAACCGAAATCAAGGGTAATGGTACCATTGTGATGGCCACTGTCAAGGGTGATGTCCACGATATCGGCAAGAATATTTGTGGTGTCGTATTAGGTTGTAACAACTACAGAGTCATTGATATGGGTGTCATGGTGCCTTGTGATAAGATTATCAAAACGGCCATTGAGGAAAAGGCCGATGTCATTGGTCTTTCTGGCCTGATTACTCCCTCTTTGGAAGAAATGGTCATTGTGGCAAAGGAATGCCAAAAGGCTGGTCTCAAGATTCCCATTCTCATTGGTGGTGCTACTACCTCCAAGATGCACACAGCTGTCAAGATTGCTCCTCAGTATTCTGCTCCTGTTATCTACGTCTTGGATGCTTCTCGTAGTGTCCCTGTAGTCGCTAGTCTGTTGGATGACAACATGAAGGAAGAGTTTGCCGAAGACATTCGCGATGAATACGACGAAATGCGTGAAGAATACTACGAAGGTCTCGAAGAACGCCATCTCTTGACATTGCAAGCTGCCAGAGACAAGAAGATGGTCATTGACTGGATCCAAAACCCTCCTCCCGCTAAGCCTACCTTCTTGGGTGAGAAGGTGTATGACAATTATCCTCTCGAAAAGCTTGTTGAGCACATTGACTGGAACCCCTTCTTCCAAGTCTTCCAACTGCGTGGCCGCTATCCCAACAGAGGCTTCCCCAAGATTTTCGATGATGAACATGTGGGTGAAGAGGCCAAGCGACTCTACAACGACGCTAAGGAAATGCTGGACATGATTATCTCCAAGAAGCTGCTTACAGCTCGCGGTATTGTTGGCTTCTACCCTGCTCATTCGGTTGGCGATGATATCGAGATTTACACTGATGCGTCTTGCGAACAAGTAGCTGCTACTTACTATGGTCTTCGTCAACAAGTGGAGAAGGAGACCGATGAGCCTTACTACTGCTTGTCTGATTTCGTGTCACCCAAGGAATCTGGTGTTCCTGATTACCTTGGCATGTTTGCTGTCAGTACTGGCTTTGGTTGTGAGGAATTGGTCGCGCAATACGAAGCTGATGGCGATGATTATAACAGTATCATGGCAAAGGCTATTGCAGATCGTTTAGCTGAGGCATTTGCTGAAGCACTCCACGAAGAAGTCCGTAGAAAGGATTGGGGCTATGCCTCTGACGAAAGTTTATCAGCTGCTGACCTCTTTGCTGTTCGTTATCAAGGTATTCGTCCTGCTCCTGGTTATCCCTCTCAGCCTGATCACACTGAAAAGAAGACCATGTGGGATTTGGGTCAGATTGCTGAGAAGACGGGCATTACTTTGACTGAATCTCTTGCTATGGATCCTCCCGCTAGTGTCAGTGGCCTGTTCTTTGGTCATGAACAGAGTAAATACTTTGCTGTGGGTAAGATCGAGAAGGATCAAATCCAAGACTATGCTGCTCGTAAGAATATGGATGTCGAGACTGTTGAGAAGTGGTTGGGCACTATCCTTGCCTATGACAACTAAAAAAAAAAAAAAAAAAAAAAAAAAAAAAATCTAGATTGTAAATATATCTTAGCACAAGGCGCGACTTAATTTTAATGAACATTCCCTGAATTTTTAAATTGTTTAATGAATTGTAAAAAAAAAAAAAAAAATTGGTTTGAAGTCTTTTGAGCCAAATGGGGGGGGGGGGTTTGAAGGCTAGGACTAGACTGAGGAATGGTGGTTGGACCTACACAATACGACACGGTCGCTCAAAGGCTTCAATTGTTGTATATGGAGATCTTAGTTTGAGTCCCCGGGATGTGGCACTGAGCCTGAACATGGCTCTCTCTTTCTTTCCACAACAAGGGCCTATTAAGCAACGAAAAAAATATATATAAAAAAAAAATCTTTCTCCTTTTTCACTTGAATTATTTACACACATATACAGTACATATTACAACATGTTTATGAAACAAATCACTGAAATTAAGGTCGCATTAGCTCCTTTCAACACTGCATCCAAATCATCAAGGTAGAGTTTCAAAGAGCCTCAACAGGCGTATACATGTCATGACCCTGGCAGTTGACATGTATCGTTTATAGATTGTTCTTGAACCATGTCAACACAAACAGTGCACGTAAAGTGAATCCCACCATCAAGATTACTACTGATGTGTTATCTGATCCTGCTGCTGCCTCTCACATCCACGTTGTTTACCGTAAGTTTCTTGATTCATTGAAAGAGAGCTTGGCTGTGTACTCATGCCTCATTTGCAGGTGATGGTCAAAAGCTCGCCTTAGATTCTGATAAACTGAAGATTAGCAACATCTTACAAGTTGTCAACAAGCACGCAAAAAAGCTGGAGGAAATTGAACAAGCTAAATCATGGTAGACGAGACTCACTTATCGATTGAATTTTCAGAATAGACAGATAGAGAGGTGTGGTTTGATGGAATAAAATGCTGTATATATATATATATATATTATGTCAAGTATCACATTACAGAAAATACCGAGATGGCCATTACGTTTAGGCATAGATGATGGTTCAACTATTGACATTGGTGATAGCACTATCAGATGGAGTAGGGAATCAGTCTATTCGATGCATGAAACATCCCTGCGACCAGTCTGTTCAATTCAATACTTTGGACACTCTATACAATGCAGCCTACTCTATTCACAGATGATGCCAATATATCAAATGGCATGGATCAAGAGATACTTTTTTTTTAATGAGTATTTGTTCTCTACACTTCCATCGTGTATGTGTCCTTAACCGAGTTGAAATGTCAAAATATAAATGTTGCCCTTTGCTTTGGATCAGTCAGTCTAATGAGGTTTATTATACAACAGTAGGAAGAATATCATTTGATATAGTAGCTTCCTTTTTTTAAAAAAAAATTATAAATACAAGATATGTGGAACGATGGTATACTCCTTTGAG
This sequence comes from Mucor velutinosus, assembly GCF_035048745.1. Taxonomy (NCBI): domain Eukaryota; kingdom Fungi; phylum Mucoromycota; class Mucoromycetes; order Mucorales; family Mucoraceae; genus Mucor; species Mucor velutinosus. The sequence goes on from NW_027041908.1 coordinate 1,357,492, forward strand.
GATCAATCCAAATCCATTTGACTTGTAGAGTCCAGAATACTTTTGTCACCTTCTTCATCTAGTTCTTCATCGGATGCTTGATTATTGCTAGTGCTTGTCATCTCTCTGACCACTGGCGCATGTTGGCTTTGATCCTCGTCTTGGTCGTCATCCGTGTCCTCTTCATTCTCATATGCATCATCCTCAGGATATTCACTGGCCCCGTTCTCAGTAATGAACAATTTGGCGGTATCTGTGCTTCCCATCTTCTCCAACCATTGAGGCACCGGTGCTCTGATTTGACCACGACTGATCATACTTTTCAGCCCGTTGGACACATTATCGCCATTCAATGTCAATTCAAACGCAATAGGCTCTTGATCATTCTTGTCGAGATCCTCGCCCTCCTCCAGTGTCATTGGTAACTTGACATCCAATGTCAACACAGTTCTACCAAACTGATCGTCCTGACCAAAGTTTTCTAGGATGGATTTCACTCGAGCATCGATTTCCTCTTGATTTACTGCTTTAATACGTCTGGTTGCTTCACCCTTCCCCACATGAATTTCCTCGTCTGCCAGCTTTGATTTTTGTCTGATATTCAGTGGGTTGGAATAGCTGATGTTTGTGCGTAGTTCAGCAAAGACGCCTTGCGACTTTCTGGTTTTAACAACATGTGCTAAATGCCTTGCTGCTTGTCCTCGAATGTTTTGTACGAGTAGATTGTCGCCATTGAATGTCTGCAGAATGGCTTCTCTGATATAGCTCTCCAGGTTGGATGTAGCGCCTGCACCAAACAACATGACAAACTCTGTATGTGGACAATATACCAGATAAACCACTTTACGAGCTAACACTTGGTTGACTCCAATCAGATCAGACAGGACATGTATACGCAGCCAGTGTAAATCTGATTTTCTGTCATGCATAGAGTAAAAGTACTATCATGGCATGTCAGAGGACGTCCATCTCATGCTGTAGATTTTGTAACTTACGCAATCGAACGATTGAGCTAGAAATCTGTCAATCGAGTCCTGAAGAGCTGCTGCATCCATGTCCAGATTCAATTTTCCTCTGCCTTCCTTCATGACTCGAAACACTTTCCATCTTCTTCTAGGGTTTTCATCCACTGCCATTGCTTTCAATTCCATTTGTGCCATTTGGATAGCACGAAATCCACTCGACTATTTGACTATGCGTATTAGAACAAGATAGACCACATGAGTAATACCACCCATTTACCCAGTCAGCCTGCAACTTTTGATGAATCTCGCCCTTTGCCAAGCCCACATAGTCCTCATATTTGCATTCTTCGTTTTGCGGTTGTAGATCTGGTGAATCCAGCCATGATTTCACAAATTTTCTAATGGCAGAGGGAGAGCAATCTTTTACTGCCTTTTCAGTTGTTTTATCAGGTCCATATAGCGTCAAATCTTTGTCTGACAACATGAATAGTGTATTTGGGTGAAAATGAAAAGCGGAAAGAAATAAGGAGAGACGCGGTTGAATTTGGCAATTTATTATAAAGACCTGAATTAACGTGCCGTGAGTGCAGGCTCAACTTGGCCCAATTGACTCTAAACTCGGGGGGGTTTTTTTTTTCACAGCATGCGATATACATCAACCTCAAATTTGCAGATTTTTTGTAGCTTCAGCGAGCTCATCTTCCTTTTTCACATCCTCCATCATTTGATTCAAAGATTTCTGGGATAATGAACGCGAATGACGCTTGAACTTGGTTACTGCCTTCATCTAAAATTGCACATGTTGAGTCCAATGATAAGCAACTAGAACGATGGACAAAACCTTACCACTGCAAATATACTGGCAATGCTCTTGATTGCGTTATTCATTTCTTCTTCGGTAGGTTCAGATACAATATCACAATTGTCTTCTTCGGACACCATAGTTTCAGTGCCGTCATTGGTGATCCATGGATGTTCTCGAAGTTCTCTCATGGTGATACGAGTATCTGGATTCTTGTCTAAAATGCGATGAAACAGGTCGAGCAAGTTGTCGCTCAAATCATCGCCGTATTCGATTCTAGAGTATGGATACAAATGAATAGGTAGGTTTGACAGTTTTGCCAGCAAATACTTTACGGTGCGTCCTTGATCATTTCGTACAGTTCCAGCAAATTGCCACTCACGAAGGGTGTCTTACCATAGATCATACAGTACAATGTCACGCCCATGGACCAGATATCAGTTGCTTTTCCTGACACTTCACCATGCTTAGCGATACATAATTCAGGGGCCATGAAAGCTGGGCTACCCGCAGATTTCTTGAGTTTGTCATTTCCCTTTACAAAAATCTCAGACACACCGAAATCAACAATTTTCAACACATTGTCCTTGGATAGCAATAAATTATCGGGTTTGATATCTCTATGTACAATACCATTTGCATGTACTATATATCGACAGAGCTGTTGAGTAACCTACGCCCTACTGTGATGAGATCAGACTTACAGTACTCAATACCCAGCATCATTTCCTTGAAGTATCTTCTTGCCATGTCGTCGGTATAAGGTGGAGCCACTTGATCCAGTTCAATATCCATTAAGACTCCATTATGCATCATATCAAACACTAGTCGCAAAAGAGAAAGTACAATGAGCAAAAATTAGATCCAAGAGAGATTTAGCCTATTACCCATATAAAGCGAGTCTCCTGATGGATCATCCAGGACTTCATACAACCGGACGATATGAGGATGATTCAATTTTTTCAACACAGCCAGTTCTCCACGTACTAGATCCAAAGGGTTGGATGAGGCGGTAGAGGCAGGAGCACTTCTGTTTACGCCTAGACCCATCATTCTTCCACGACCTCTTCCACGGGGACCTCCACTACGGAATAGGTCCATCTGCTCTTTTTTTCTCAGTCTTGATTTACTAAATTCTTTGATGGCGTATTCTGTATTTGTATTTTCATCAATGCCGAGATGTACTGTACCAAAGGCGCCTCTGCCAATTTCCTTCTTAAGCAGGTAATTATTGATCTTGCGCAAACCTTCTTTCGTCTCTGAAGTGGTTGCACCCAACGTCTCAACAACCACGGAAGGTGGACGCAACGGCTTTCTTCTCGATGCACTGGTGGATGATTGAGGTGAGCTGGGTGGTGATGGACTGGCTGACATTATTTGTGGTTAATAGGAAAAAGAGAAAGGGACCCAACAGAAAAAGAAAAATCTCAATTTATAATGTTGATTTGGGTTCAAAAAGCCACACTCTACAGATCCATATGTTGTGTGCCAAGAAACTATATATTTTCGAACAGTTTAATCAAAATGTGTGTGTATATGTAATGTGTGTGTGTGTGTGTGTGTATGTCTGTGAATGGGTTTGATAATAGTAATAGTGTGTATGAATATATATATGTGTGTGTGTGTGTGCGTGCTTGAGAAAGAGGGGAAGGGGGGGAATATGAAGGTTTAGATGTGGGTTTATCGTGCGTTATCTTCTGGCGCCAACAACAGAAGCAGAAGTCAAGGTAGATTCTAATGGGGCAAGATGACAGATGGGCGTTGCTGATGCTACATTGGCGGCCTCTGCCATTTCATTGCTTGCAGCAGGCAATCCAATCATGTATCCCAAGTGTCGAGTGAAATCATGTACTGCTTCAGTGAAATAGCCGTGCGTGAAGCTATTGTGTTGAGCAAGACTATAAACATAAAGCATAAGTAATGCATGTCTACCGTATCAGCGTATTATTGTTATTACCTTCTAGCCCAATCACTAACAGACTCAGAGCTATAGCATTCTCCTTGACGTAAGTTTGAAGATGTGGTTTGGATAGCAAGCTTCCAGAAATCATTTAAATCTTGATATAGGTCTCTTTTCAATTTGTTGTTATCTAGAAGAATTTACCAGGTAAATACGGCTGCACACTATCAACACGTTGATGAGCAATCTCGTACCTTCATTGTCCCATGTTGGCAACCGATGCGCCATTTGAGTTGCATGATCAAGAAAGGCGAAGCAAGTAGTTGGAAACACTTGGGCAGATGTAAAGTGATTGGCATATTGAGTGATAGTGTCCTACATATACAGCAGTCCGTCAGTACACAAGATGGTATACGCAAGCACACACAAAATACTCACAATCAGATCGGATAATCCATCTCGCACTCTGGAAAATGTGTAGTCGTCTCTTCCAGGTCCGTTCTTGTTGAATGGAAAACTATTATGAAACTTGCGTTCCATATCAATCAAGACATTCATTGTGGATAAAATGGTGGGTGCAGGAATATTGTTGATGATATCTTGTCGAACTTGAGGCTGTGTCGTCAACAACGAATTGATAATATTAATTAATGCATCCTTCTCCAATGTGTCTAAATAAAACAGGGAGTTTTTTTTATTAGTGTTTGTTTTGTATAACTGCGTAAACTAAATGGTTACCTAGCAGAGCCCCTCTGGTAGATCTCTTGGGATTTCTTTTGCTGTTCTCTGAGAGTTTCACGCACTTGAAGGAACGGCGAGGTGCTGCTGCAGCTGTGGGCTTGATCGCTGAAGCATCTGCCATCTCTTCATCTTCAGAATTGCGACGCTTGCGACCTGCGTATCAGTATGTTAGTAAGATCTTCTATTGCCATCTGTCTGTTTGTCGAATATACCTCGAGCCATTTCTTGTTGTTGATAAGATGCCATACTGTTGCTTTGGTGTTATGATAATCGAATCGAAAAGGTGTTGAGAGAGGGAGAGAGAAAAGAAGAAAAACGAGATGAAAAAAAAAAAAATATAGTGAACCAATCTCTTTTATTGCAACACAACCTCCTCTTTGGTGGATTCGATGCTCGTTCCTCCCTATATTTTTAGGTCTGAGATGACATGTTCCTCACTCCAAGATACACCACACTTTTTTTTTTTTTTTAGTGCTAGTGCGATTGTTTCCAGAAGCAACCAGTGAAATCTGCCTGCTTGTTTGGTTTCAGCATGCGCTAAATTTAAGCAGTTTATTCCTTTCAGCTTGCATTGATTTGTCTAGTGTCACTTCCATTATGTATGCCATTCTCGGCATCTGGTGATTGTGTGTGCTAATCAGATGTGGAGGTGTAGCAAAACGTTGGTTCGACGTGAATGCTGATGAAATGCAGCATCAGTAGGCTTTAGATGCAATTCCAATCAAATCAAGCATACCTCTGTACTTTCAATGCTCGTTATTACCATTAGGAAGGACGCTATAAATGCATTGATGAGTTCTTCAGATTGAATAACTAAGTTTGATAGCGAACTAGGGTAATGTGATTTACCTACAATGATTTACAGTACAAAGCTGGTATCTTAATTTGCCATACTGACGTCTATAACGTCAGGAAAACCAGCAGATCGGGTGTATCTGCGAAATAGTAGATGATAAGACGAGTTAAAGTACCAATTCGTGAGAATTACTTAAATATCAATGCTGGCATTGCCAATCTTGATGACTTTTGTGTGTCTGACTTACAATGAGGAGCATGCAACATTCATCGATTGTCCAAGGAAATTTGATTGCTGAAGCCAATCAAGACCATGTTGCTGGTTCCTTGAAGATCATAATTCATTGCGTGGTTCTGGATTGATTTAATTTCTTTGAACAAAGAGGAATCATGCAGACAAGAGTGCCAAGGTTTCTTCTCGGCCGAGATTGCTGCTAGTAGATAGAGAGATGGCAGATGTGGCTTCTCGACCTTAGCTATGCTGATGGTAACCATCTCTTCTCGCATTTTTTTTTTTAAAAAAAATGTCACCCAATTCTTTTTTTTCTGCGGCATGACAGTATATAGAGTGTTCACAATCTTACAGCGAGATTCAGGAGCACTAACTGGAATAAGTCTACTTTTGTCGACATAGGTTTAGAGTATGTAACATTTACACTATTTCAAATTAAACAGTTTCATGAATAGCGAGTTGTTATTCCAGGTATAATCATTATATATACAAGAACATCAAGCATCACAATTTGCAAATATCTTCTGTTAAAATCAAATGGAATTGTCATGCCTCCTGTTCAAGCTGAAAACTGTGTAACCTGTAGAGTTGCTCTACCTGAAGATTTCAATTTTCCAAAATGAGGTTTATGTCGAAATTTGATAAATAAATCAAAAGAACTGAAAAAAAGCTGCGTTGAGACCACCCAGAGCGCCTGTCGTTTTCATTTCAGAGCTAAGGAGGATGCGACTTCATTATCTCCAAGAACATAATAATGCATCTAATTCAACACTTGATAGCATTAGTTTATAGAGAGGGTTTCCATATCGAAGCAAAGGTGCAAAGCCATGATAATAAGGCGTCTAATCCAACACTTGATAGCATTGGTTTTAATGACGGTTTTACCGTAGCGAAGCAAAGGTGCAAAACCTATGACAACTAAGCATCTAATACAACATTAAGTAGCATTGATTTATAGGGGGGGGGGTTTACCGTAGCGAAACAAGAGTGCAATGCCATGGTAATCAGGCGTCTAGATCCAATACTTGGTAACACTGATCTATATGAGGACTTGATCGCAGCGAAGCGAAGGTTCAAAACCGTAGTATTCAGCAGCAAATTCGTTTTTTCATTTCCATTGTAGATAGGCTTACCAGCAACACATCACATCAAAATTTTGCATGAATCAGCTCTACCGAAATCAATATGCCTCCTGTTCAAATGAGAAATTACACAGGCTGTAGAACTGCCCTTCCAGAAGACTTCAGCTACTAAAGAGGTGATTCATGCCGCGTAACTAAAAGCCATAAAGCAAAACATAACCAAATTGGACAGTTTTCAAGCCTTCATATCTTGACATATAGACCTTTCTGAGCCACCAGAATAACGTCAAACAATTGTACTCGAGTAGCAGTAACTTCCTGACACTTTTGCTCAACTTTTTGAACAAAAAAAAAAACATGGCCAAACATCGACCAAAAAGCATGAGGGGTACCTCATGGTTTTCATCGAAAATCAAGCGATCGCGTTTTTCACCTTGAAAACGGAGAATTTTGCTATGGTATATATCAAATCAAAATGTTTCTCTCGATCCAAAGCAACCTCTGAAACCCACTTTTATGAGGTTGCCATATACAGAATTTTGACATTTTGGCCAAAAAACTTATTTCATATTTTTTGGAATTGCTCATTAGGTTCTGTCAAAACATTTATTTTGCTTGGCATCATTGAAAGTACCTTGAAAGGTACTCCAAGAGTGTATTAAGAAGCATCGGATGATTATCACAGTTTATATAGTCGAATATCACAAAACAGTTCGATCAAGTCGAAAAAAAAACAAAATCTGTCCAATCTTGAACAGAAAAAATAAACTGAGTTTGAATTGGTTTTGGTGGCGGCCTGCTGCTGGCTGGCCTAAATGCCTTTATGTTGATGACAATGATGATTGCGATGCTGATTAAATAGGGATCAAGAATTTGAAAGGACAATTGCTTGGCCTGAATACTTTCTTGTGATCCTCTTGGATATTTATATATCTGAAAACGCCAGCCAGCCTGGCTTGCTACCAAAATATATGTAACTCCAACTTGCTCATCATGATTTGCAGCATTCAACATGGTATGTAGGCAGTATCATATGCGTTTCGCTGATTCGTTTAAAAGAAATGATTGCCACTGGCTGAAGGGCTATTTTGGTATGTGATAAGAATATCTTTACAACCTGTATTTGAATATATATTAGGAATGATGGCTGCAATCTCGTTAATAGCAGGCAGATTCTGAATGTGCCTATTTTTTACCAACAGTTAGCTCCAGCAATCTTATTTGAGGATTGATTCAGATGTGAACATCCTCGTTGGTATGATTTCAGGTTTGTCGTTCTTTTTTTTTTTTCATTTAGGATCGCATGAGCATGTTTATAAATTAATTTTATATGCTTCTGATTGCTTTTTTCATAGTATTTGAGTTCTAGCCGATCCATCTCGCTATGCTCGATGTCGGCGTCGTCCTGCGGGCTCTCACCGAAGACATTATAAGTCAGATATTATAACATTTTGGTATATCAAGTAGATTTTATACAACCAATTATTAGTTAGTAAAAAAAAAGGTTATATCAGAACCAGGAGGAGTAGAGGAGGTATCTTCCTCAGCATCCTTCTTGCTTACACTACTGATATCAAACGAAGTCTATTATTGGGACATTATGAAAGAAAATTCAATTTTTATGTAGCATTTGTACATCACATTCTCCATTTTTTGATAATAGAATTGTCATATTATTCGCTGCTGCTGATGCTCATAATAAGATGGCGACATGAAGCTGGCCATAAGTAAATACAAGACTTACGTAAAATCTACAACTTTTTTGAGATACTGTCATTGCAAAAGACATCTTCATGAGGCAAAGTTTCCCAAAAAAGTATTTGCGCTTAGCAAATGTCCTTTCAACCTTATTTCCCCTATTTAGTCAGCATCGCAATCATCATTGTCATCAACAGAAAGGCATTTAGGCCAGCCAGCAGCAGGCCGCCACCAAAACCAATTCAAACTCAGTTTATTTTTTCTGTTCAAGATTGGACAGATTTTGTTTTTTTTTCGACTTGATCGAACTGTTTTGTGATATTCGACTATATAAACTGTGATAATCATCCGATGCTTCTTAATACACTCTTGGAGTACCTTTCAAGGTACTTTCAATGATGCCAAGCAAAATAAATGTTTTGACAGAACCTAATGAGCAATTCCAAAAAATATGAAATAAGTTTTTTGGCCAAAATGTCAAAATTCTGTATATGACAACCTCATAAAAGTGGGTTTCAGAGGTTGCTTTGGATCGAGAGAAACATTTTGATTTGATATATACCATAGCAAAATTCTTCGTTTTCAAGGTGAAAAACGCGATTGCTTGATTTTCGATGAAAACCAGAGGTACCCCTCATGCTTTTTGGTCGATGTTTGGCCATGTTTTTTTTTTTTTTTTGTTCAAAAAGTTGAGCAAAGGTGTCAGGAAGTTACTGCTACTCGAGTACAATTGTTTGACGTTATTCTGGTGGCTCAGAAAGGTCTATATGTCAAGCTATGAATGCTTAAAAGCTGTCAAATTTGGTTGTGCTTCATACATTTGCTTGTAAGATTGTGTTTGTAGAATTTAGATGAACATAATGCAACATCAAAAGATTCACTGGATCTAATCTAGGCTAAATACAATTGCTTAGACTACCAAAACTTTCATACCAGTGCAAGTTAATGGATCCTATGCTTTTATTTCTCAATGGCTATTTTAATCATTATCTTACCAAAGAAATAACTCCAATGAGACTTTCCATTTTTAGAAAGCTTAAATGGCAAATTGTGTGCCCAGAGTTCTATCAAAAAGGGGCAGGTAAAACCATCTCAAGGTAATATACAAATCATTTTTAACATCACACTAGATTGGCGTCATGCCCTCTATGGAATCTCTTTATCGGTTATCACTCGTTCATGATAAATTCGCTGCTTCAATCGTCGAGAAAATATCGGAAGGCACTTTTTAAGATACGACGACATTTACTTTTAGCCAGAATGTCAATTGAGAGGCATTGCGAGCATTTGAATATTGAATCAAGGGATTTTGGAGCACTCCAGCATATACAGTGCTCATATAAGCATTCTCACTTGGCTCGCTACAATTCATGGGCCAAATGTAATATAAATTCGGCATAATCCAAGCAACACATTTCATTATCTTTGTGGATTCATTGGCCTTCCGAAATTCGGACCCGTTTTTTGATAGCTCTCATTTTTTTTTCAGTGGCACACATATAAAATGAATTGAATTACCTATTTCTCACAATTTCTTCCTTTTTGATTGCCAAACTCTTTATTCAGCTAAAATCAACAACATGACTGGAACCGCCTTTGAAACTTTCGATGCTCAAAAGCTTGAAATCCAAACCAACAAGCAATTAAAGCCTTTGATCCCTGAAAGTGAATTGGTCTTTGGTAAGCACTTCACCGACCATATGATCTCCATTGAATGGACAGCTCAAAATGGATGGGCCGCTCCTAGTATCAAGCCTTATGGCAAGCTTGAATTAGATCCCAGTGCTATATGTCTTCATTACGGTTTCCAGGTACTTTTTATGAGTCTTCTTGTGATCTTTGTCAGTCTATTGATGCGGACATATTGTATAGTGCTTCGAAGGTATGAAGGCCTATAAGGATGCTGAAGGTCATGTCAGACTTTTCCGTCCTGATATGAACATGGCTCGTCTGAACAAGTCTTCTGCTCGTTTGGGTATGCCTGTAAGTTTGACCTATCATCGACAGTTAACACACGATCACTCATCAAATTGGAATGGTATGTAGACATTTGACCCTGAGGAACTGATCAAGGTTATTACTGAATTCCTTCGCATTGAAGAGCGTTGGATTCCTTCCAAGCGTGGCTATTCTCTCTATCTTCGTCCTACTATCATCGGTACTCAAGATGCTCTTGGTGTTCGTGCTCCTGATAGAGCTCTTTTGTTTGTCATTGCTAGTCCAGTCGGTCCTTATTTCTCCACTGGTTTCAAGGCTGTCAGTTTGTTGGCAGACACAGAGCATGTTCGTGCCTGGCCCAAGGGTACAGGTGATTACAAGGTTGGCGGTAACTATGCCCCTTGCGTCTTGCCTCAATCGATCGCTGCTAGCAAGGGCTATCAGCAGAACTTGTGGCTCTTTGGTGAGGAACATTATGTCACAGAAGTGGGCACGATGAACTTTTTCATGCTGTGGTCAAACAGTGAAACGGGCCGTCGTGAGTTGATTACTCCTGCTCTTAACGGTTTGATCTTGCCTGGTGTCACTCGTAATACTGTCATCGACCTTGTCAAGAGCTGGGAGGCAGAGACTGGTATTGCTGTTCGTGAGGGCACAGTTACTATGCCCGAGATTGTTCAAGCCGTCGAAGAGAACCGTGTTATTGAAATGTTTGGTGCTGGTACAGCCTGTATTGTCAGCCCTATTAAGCGTATTGGTTACAAGGGCGAAGACATCCTTATTCCAACTGATCCCAATGGCGAGTCAGAAGCTGGACCTCTCACTCAAAAGGTAATTTCATCTAGCATGCAGTTCACAGAGCAGCATTACTTACTTTTTCACACACAATTGCAGATTAATGAAGCTATCATGGATATCCAATACGGCGTCGTCGAGCATCCTTTCTCTCTTAGAATCTTTTAAATGAAAGATCTAATATATACACCTGTAATCATTTCATAGAACTGTATCATATCAAATTATATCAAGCCCTAGACTTTAAATCAATAAATATTCTTACAAGTATATCAAGCAAATGATGGATACACATAGTGCCATATTCAAATGATAAAATAAGCTACTAAAAAAAAAAAAAAAAAAAAGAGAGCACGATCTGCATTGATTGTTGCGTAAGCTGTAATTTCAATTCCGGTGCAAAAAGGATCCATTTGCCACAAAAATGTAAACATGGATTTCCAATGTTGTTGAAATCTGACTTGAAATATAAAGAAAAGGAGTTTTCCATCTGTCTGTTGATACGTGGTTCCCTTTCCCTTTCTCTTTCTTTGCTCTTTTCTCTTTTTCATTACTCTTTCTATACATGCTTTTATAAACCACACCATACTGTTCAATATACCTGGCCTGAAGCTTTTTCGTTAATATGGTAACAAACTAACATGCATACGCAATGAAATGACATAATTCTGATCGACATCATCATCATCATCATCATCATCATAGCAGGTTCCTTCCACATCAACTCATTCACCACAGCAGCAATCACTCCAATCAGCCGCAACCCCCACCCCAACCCCCAATTATTTATTGATGGCACCCATGAACCAACAAGAAAAAAATTACTTGCATCCAATGCAGCAAACAATAAAGCGAAAACCAGACATTTTACCACCGAAAACAGAGTTGATTGAAATCAAGGATACCAAAAAGTTTAAAACTATGCATAGCCATCATGATGCTTTTGAAAATAAATATGGCAAATGTTCATTAATGATCGATGGTATGAATCAAACAAAAACAAGCAAGCAATGATATGCCATAAGAACACACTTATAATGTACCCCTCTTCTTTTCTTATTCTTTCTTTCTCTCCTTCAGATTTTCACAAGCGTGTAGGGGACCAAGTCATTGCGTACAAACAAGAACAAGAAGCGTACTATTATGCTCGCATTGTGGATCTAGCACCAACATGCATCTTGGTACACTATGAAGGCTGGCCACCGGATCAAGCCAGTTGGATCGATTACAATGGGGTCGTAGCAGATTGTGATACAGTGTCATTTGGTCCAAAGGGAAGAGAGTCGAAGCTATCCTGGGCAGATTTCAAAAAGTTTTATTATTCAGTAGCTGGCGTCGAGTCCAGAAAGAACACTGGTCTTGTTACAGATACCCAGATGAACCTGCACAATTGTCCTTGTGAATCAGAACGCATGATTCATCCAGAGCGGCCAGAACGACTGACATCCATTTTCGATTCATTACATGCCAAAAGGTAAGCTTTGAAGGGGAGCAAGGGTCACTGACTCACACTTATGTGTGCTTAGGCTTCTGCGCTATTTCCGGCGTATTCATGCTCGAGAAGTTACTTCCAATGAACTACTGCGTGTACATACTTTTTCACATGTTAGAAACTATTATCCGCTATTATCCAACAACACAGCACAAGAACAAAAACCCATCAAAATCACATCCATTGCAGCATTACTCAATTATTCACCACCCTCATCTCCTATATTGAAACCAACTTCCTGTGGAGTGGGAGGAGGAGGAGGAGGAGGAAGACCCATTTTAAAAATAGAACCGCATTTACAGCATCAGCAAGCATCGCCATCCACACTGTTCAACCCTCCAGAGCTACTGTCTCGCATGGACTGCGGACACTTGGGCATTTCGGTAGATACGACATACCATCCTGAACATTCTAGAACAGCTGCAAAAATCTCGGCTGGCGGATTGATTGAATTAGCAGACACCATTGTGCGAGGAGAGCTGAAAAACGGATTTGCATTGATTCGACCACCAGGACATCATGCGGAGAGCGATACTGCTATGGGCTATTGCTTCTACAACAATGTGGCAGTAGCTGTGTCGGCCATTATGGAGAAATACCCGGCAAAAATCAAAAAGATACTGATCATTGACTGGTAATAAGATGGTCTGTGAATTCCTGAATACCGTACTGATGGCATGCATATAGGGACATACAGTAAGACGGCGAAAAAAGGATGAGATGTCTGGCTACCCGAGATTAATAATCCAATTCTGTAGTCATGGCAATGGAACACAAAAGATATTCTACGACGATCCCAATGTGCTTTACATCAGTGTGCATCGCTGGGAGCATGGCAAATTTTATCCTTTTACTGGAGCACCGGATGAATGTGGACAGTCGGAAGGGCTTGGATTCAACATCAACATTGCACTGAACGAGTGCAAAGATAAGCCAAGTATGTGCAGCAATTTATAGGTGTCTATATTTCTCTCTAACCAACAGTTGTCTATAGAGGCTATGGGTGATACAGAATTTATAGCTGCGTTCTATCATCTGTTGATACCTATCGCTAGGCAGTTTGAACCCGATATGGTAAATAATCTTTTAAACATCTTTCCACATGAAATGTAACCTGACATGCTTTTGCTGCAGATATTTGTGTCGGCTGGATTTGACGCTGCAGAAGGACATCCCGAGAATGTAATGTACATGCTTACATTCGCAAGTGCTTTGCTAACATGTTCTACAGCTTGGTGGTTATAGTGTCACTCCAAGAGGGTTCAGCTTGATGACCAAGATTGTATGTGATCTAGCAAGCGAATTATGTAATGATAGATTAATATTAAGCTTGGAAGGCGGATATGAACTTGAATCACTTGCCAATAGTGCGACAGCCAGTATGGCACAACTCTTGTCCAACGACACGAATTTCAAACACTCTCTTAACGGAATCAAACCTAATCTTGGTGCAATTGAATCATTTAGAACAATTGTAGAAATACAGAAAAAGTACTGGCCATGTCTACCCACGCAGAGCAACTTCAAGTTTCAACTGCCCTATGATTGGAAGGCAAAAGATAGCATCATGAATAGACCGAAAAGGGATGTAAAGAAGCCCTCGTCCACATTGATCATTGAGGGCTATTGAACCAATAAAAGATGGATAGATAAGAACTAGATGTAGATGGCCAATAAAATCAATGTCCTTATCATCAAGCTCTATGGTACAACAGTGCAGCAGGAGCAGCAGCACAACTCCCGACGACTGATTAGTCATGTTGCTGCAATAAAAATTTTTCGCATCCTTTCTATTGCTTTACTTGTTTCTTTCTTTCTCTCCTAATACTTACATTACCCATCACATTAACCAACATGACATTCGATACACTTTCTACTGGTGAAAACGTTCTATTCGTAGCTCCTGCTACCGTGGATCAAAGCATGTTTGTTCAGGTCAAATCATCCGCTGAACAATCCGTTGGACCTACAGGACAAACCGCATTTGAGGTCATTGATAGAGTTGCTGATGCTCCATTAAGCAAATCAAACTTCAACATTATCTATTCCAACTTGTTCACGCCCTCTATTTCCACTCATACACCAAACATGTTCTCTCGCTACTTGACTACCCTGGCTGCTGGCGGTCGCCTAGTGCTGGAGGAAGTGGTCTTGCTCGTCGATTTAGCCAATACCGTATGTCCCATTACTCGCAAGGCATCCGACCTGGAATCCATGTTGAAGCTCGCTGGTTTTGTGGATGTCAAAGTGACAAATGTAGCCCCTGTTTCTGATGAAACTTTGGCTGATTATTTCCGTTTGTGGGGCACTGCAAAGGTGGAGCAAGGTGTGAGCAGATTGACAGGTAAATTCGGTATTGCTCATATTGAGGCAAAGAAGCCTGCCTACGAAGTTGGACAAAAGATGACATTGAAGTTTGGCAAGAAGAAGAACGCTACGACCACAACAAAGAAGGCTGTTTGGGCTACTGTTTCCACTGATGATTTGGAGGATGAAGATGCCTTGTTGGATGAGGACGACAAGATTAAGCCCAGTAAAGCTTCCTTGACTCGGCCTGATGATTGTGAATTGACAGATGGAAAGAGAAAGGCCTGTAAAAACTGTACATGCGGAAGAGCAGAGGAAGAAGAGATGGAATCAAATAACGTCGTATCATTGGATCTGATGGATGATATTCAAGATGAAATCGTGGAAGTGGATCCTACACCCAAGAAGACGGGTGGATGTGGTAGTTGTGCATTGGGTGATGCCTTTAGATGCTCTACATGTCCTTACTTGGGAATGCCAGCATTCAGCACTGGTGAAAAGGTTGCTTTGGGTGGCATGTTTGCTCAAGATGACATTGAATTTTAAGCTACTACTTATTTAATACACAATACCACTCCCCTCCCCTCTATTTACATGTAAAAATCTTAGGAATACATGAACTATTCTTAATCTTTGTAATATATCTATACAGTTTTATCTTCCCTCAAAGAGACGGATTACGTTTGAAATCTCACAAATCACCCTTCTGGAAGGTTCAACCCCTCTTCGCTATTTTGTTGTTTGAAACCTGAGTCTAAATAAAATCCATTGATAATCAATCATCCAGGCAGCTTTTCTCCCTTCCTCTCTCACCCACATATTAAAGCTGACAAAAAAAAATTTTTGAGTACAAAAGAAATCAACTTCTGTCAACCACTCCTTCATTCTTTTCCTCTCTTTCTCTTTTAATACAACTTGATAATTATGTCTATTATCTCCCGCATCGCCTCAAGAAGCCTCTTGCAGTTCAAGAGGCCAGGCATGGTGCCTAGAGCTGCACTTACTGTGCCTCATTTCCAAACAAATCAGCCTAAAAACTACTCTAGTAGACCAGTTGATAATTCAAATGCTGCGCAAAGTAAATTTGTCTCATGATGAAAACGTTGTGTAACTGAATTTACTTACCCCACTTTATAATGCTTTGTAGGAAGGCCTAAAGTATCGATTAAAACCATTCAGAGCTTGTACAGAAAGAAGGAAGCCATCTCCATGATGACAGCACAAGATTACCCTTCAGGCCTTGTTGTAGATCAATCTGGTATTGATATGTGTCTTGTTGGAGACTCTTTGGCAATGGTCAGCTTGGGCTTTGATTCAACAAATCCCCTTACAGTCGAGGTAGGTTTATTTCACATGACAAATCATAATTTCATTATTAATAATAAATCCAGGACATGCTACACCATTGCCGAGCAGTTGCTAGAGGTGCAAAAGCACCGTTTATTGTAGCAGATTTACCCTATGGAAGTTATGAAGCCAGTCCTGATGATGCTGTGAGAGTCTCCCTCCGTTTCATGAAGGAGGGCAATTG
The DNA here is from genome assembly GCF_035048745.1 of Mucor velutinosus. Classification (NCBI taxonomy): domain Eukaryota; kingdom Fungi; phylum Mucoromycota; class Mucoromycetes; order Mucorales; family Mucoraceae; genus Mucor; species Mucor velutinosus. The sequence continues at coordinate 1,373,749 of NW_027041908.1, forward strand.
CGATGTAAGTCCTCTGTTGTACATGTGGATTGTGAGAACATTGTCTAACTTTAATTGTAGGCCGTTAAATTAGAAGGTGGTGTTGAAATGGCAGAAACCATTCATAGAATTACGAGAATTGGAATCCCCGTTTTGGCTCACATTGGGCTTACACCACAAAGACAATCTGCATTAGGCGGCTTCAGAGTCCAAGGCAAGACAGCCAAACAGGCAAGTGCTTTGTTAAAGGACGCATTTGCTGTCCAGGAGGCCGGTGCATTTGGTGTGGTTCTTGAAGCTATTCCAGCCGAAATTGCCGGCTACATTACACAACAATTGAAGATCCCAACCATTGGTATTGGTGCTGGTGTGCATTGCTCAGGCCAAGTTTTAGTTCAAAACGATGCTTTGGGTTTGTTTGACAAGTTTGTTCCAAAGTAAGTTTCGACTAGGTTGCATGCTCTCCTGTATACTGATGCTTTTTTTTTTTTTTTTTTTTTTTTTTTTTTTTTTTTTATTTTTTTTATACTTATTAGGTTTACAAAACAATATTGCAACTTGAATCAAATTATCACATCTGCTTTGAGAGAATTTCATGAAGATGTCAAGACTGGAAGATTCCCTGCTCCTCAAAACACGTATCCTATTGATCCAATCCAATTAGAAAAGTTTTATGCCATTGAACGAGAGAGAACTGGTATTCATCACGACCAACGAGAGCATGAGGAAGAGGATAGAACTGTTCATGCTACTATGCTTTAAAGCAACGGCGGCAACCACTTTATAACCTTCATTTATATATAATTACCCATTAAATTAGTTTTTCATTATTAAGTCTTATGCGTTATGCATATCTCTAAAACTCATAGGCTGTGTTTGATCGATTCTCTGAAAAAATATGTAAAGTGTTTACGGATCATCTGTAACGAACTTGATCGATGTACCAAATGCAATATTGAATTAAGCCATAATTTTGCAGTCAGCACTGAAATTTGCATTTGAGTGAGCAGTTTGCACCAAATAAATCTATATGAATACATGAAAATGCACAAAAAAAAAAGCAAAAGAAGATGACAATACTAATATGTAATGCTTTGCAATACGTAATTGCCTTTCGTACGAGCTTCAAAAGCCTCTCTTATTATTGATTTTAATAAAATCGATTTTGCCAGCCAACAAGCCCATAATTTAAGTGCCGCTCAATAGTAGCTGCATCAAATTGGTCGAATTCGATCAATTTTCGACTTGGTTGAACGATTTTGTAAGATTCGACTATGTAAATCATTATGATCATCCTATATATCCTTAAGCATTCTTGGAGTAGTGTTCGAGGCGCATCCAATGGTACCAAATAAAAGAGATGTTTTGAATGAACTTGTCGAGCAATTTCAAAAAATATGAAATGAGGTTTTTGGTTGAAATGTCAAAATTTTGTACATAATAGCCTCACAAAAGTGGTTTCAGAGGTTGCTTTGGATTTAGAGAAACGTTTTGATCTAATATGTATTATAATAAAAGCCTTCGTTTTCAAGGTGAAAAACGCAATCGTTTGATGTTCGATGAAAACCATGAGGGGTACCTCATGCTTTTTGGTCAATTTTTGGCCATGTTTTTTGGGTCCCCAAAAAGTTGAGCAAAAATATCAATAAGCAAATGCTAGATGAAAGTGATTGTTTGGCGCTACTCTGGAGGTCTTAAATGGCCTCTAGCTCGCGAAAATAGGCTCAAAGTCAAGCGAATCATGCTGTGTTTGCATACTTTTGAGTAGTAAAAAGGCAACGCAAGTACGTTGCCTGCCCATATATGAACTGTTCCCATCGATGCAAACGTGCGGCATTCAGGAAAAGGCAGATCCGCAATTACAGGCTGCTAATATAACTTTCACGTAATAGTAGAAGGTTGGATAGTGGCTTTTTAGTAATACTTGACAACGTCTTGAACCAGAAGTGAGCACTCATCAATGCCAAGCTATTACATAAGATATCAAAGACTAATAATATCAGTGGTGCTGTTGCAAATAAGATTGATCTATTTACGCATGATTCAAAAATATTCAGTTTGAATTAATACGTTAGTGTTCAATGTCGGAAGTGAATGCGCTTCCTTGAGATTTGTGTAAATCAAATATATTGACCAACACGGAAGTCGCAATGAAGGAAGCTTTTGGTGCTCAGTGTAATGGGCACTGTGGCTTTCCGTTCAAATGGCATCTATATATAAATTGCTGTGCAACTACTAGATAAAGACCTTTATATACAGCTCTGTGTAATTCATATATAAGTGTAGCAAGAGAGCATGATTTAAATTGATAATATTTTTATACTACACTCGATTTGCCGTATATCCGTTTGCCTTGTCTAGATCATGGAAAAAAGTAAAAGGTACGGAAATTCGCATGCAGTATAATGTATGCACTGATTTACGATAGCTTGGTAAACATTATCCTAATTTATTTGTTTTACATTGACGCAAGTCTATTTGGATTCTGAAAATCTGATGGGAATACTTGGCAGCGATTCTCTAGAAGTAGGTAAATTAAGCACTTTTGGTTGAAATCGCTTTGAAAAAAATCATTGGATGTCTCAATCAGGATAATAAGGACTTATTTGGTAGTTCGCCACCAGTTATTATATATTTATATTTGCCTACTATGTGTAAAGTCTTGGCGAAACCAGTATTATTGTTGCGTTTCAATTTACAAGCGTTTATGCTATTGTTGTCCTTGACACTTCAAAGTAGAATGCAATGGGTTTGAATTGATACAATTCGGCAATGGATAATACAATTACACAGCAAAGGGCATACCAGTATTTTGCAGCATGTAGGGGTGGAAAGCTGGAATTCGATAGTTATAAAATCATATTATGTATAGCATGGATACAATTTGACATTTAATAATAGAAACAGGAATCACTGTCAATGTACATCAATATTAATTAACTTTTTGTCGTTACATTATACATTTTGTCAATATAGTTACACATCAAAGATGGAGTTGAATACGATCATTGATCTAATTATAATATCATAAACCCACTATGGCGATATTTCTTATGAGTATCAGAGGTATATAAAGAGCCGGATCTCTTCAAGTCTTTTAAACATTATCCTCACCAATCCTTATCTTGTTCAATGAAGCTTCTACTTCTCGTTTCTTCTGTCCTTTCCGTTGCCAGCTTGACTCAAGCAGCTGATCATTACTCTCATCCTTGCGAAGAGACTTACAACGGTATGAAAATAGTTGGCGAATCTTTAGCTCTATATCATAGTAACCCTAATTGTATAGCTGTCCAGGCTGACGATTGCAAATCAATTGCTGCCGCTTACGGTGTCACTGAAGTAAACCTTCAACAATGGAATCAATATTTTGATCCCAAATTTCAATGTAATGACTTGAGTGCAGGCGATCATGTCTGTGTAAAGGTAAGCTTTGACTATTTGTCTTTAGAGAGAAAAAAACTCACTAAATTTTATATATAACAGTTCAATGAAAAGTTGCTCAAGAGAGCTGCTGCTGATGCCCACAAGAAAAAAGCACCTGGCTCCCACAAATCGAAGAAACCTGCTCATAAGGGCAAGAAGGGACTTTCTCATGGAAAAGCAGCTGCCCACAAAAAGAGCGTTGTTCATAAGATGGCATCTTCCCACAAGAAGGATACTACGCACAAGAAGGATACTACGCACAAGAAGGAAGCTGCCCATCATAAGAAAGCTCCCGCTCATAAGAAGAGCGTTGCTCATAAGAATGCTCCTGCTCACAAGAAGGCCCCTGTTCATGGCAAGAAATCATCCCACCATAAGAAGGTATCTCCTCATAAGAAAGCTCCCGCTCATAAGGGTCTCGGTAAAAGATCTCGCAAGGACGAATCCAGTGCTAGCTCTGATGTCTCTGTTACTAAGCATCATAAGAAGGAAAAGAAGCACCACAAGAAGGAGAGAAAGCACCAAGGCAGCAAGCAAGGTTCTCAGTAAATTTCTCATTCCTCCATCTTTCATGATCAGGATATCATTAAGGCATTGCATTCTTTAGCAATAAACTCAATTATCACTATGTATTCCTTTCCCTAGTTCTCAATTGCTTGTTAAAATCAAAGCAACTGATGAAACTCTTGCAAATGGAATTTGAAACAGCTCATTTTGATGTTAATGAATGGTCCATCCATTGCTAGCTGATATAGCTTTTTGAAACAAAATACACGAAAAAAAAATGTAATATAGTACGTTAATGCATAGGTCTATATGCTAACATATTTATGTTTTCATGCTACTGGGTATCAAAGGATTCATCTACGTAAGTATCATTCGATTTCAGCCCAGAGGCTCGAATCTCTGTTGTCGTTCTCGGCCTGCCAAAGACCAGTCTGCTGAGATTTCAACTGACTCATCTCCTACATTTGAACGGAATGCTGTTTGCCTGACTTCCAAGCTCTTAACTGTAAACCTGGACATTGTGTCTCCGGGACAGGTTCCGCCACTTGCTTTGTATAAACACATAATGATGAGAACGGTGATAATACCAAACTGAATTAACTAATGTTTATATTTAGAATGAAGTATAATGTTGGTGTTACATATACGATGCTTGAGCCAGCATGGATTACCGTATGGTTATTTTGCTTGATCGACTTCGCATCATGGTATTCTTAACTACTGAGTCGTATTAAAGTCAATGCAAAGAGTGGCCATATAAGTTTGAAACAATGTTAATTAACTTGCTTACCAGATGTACAGGTACTTGGTATTGTCGTCGTTGTTGACACGAACGCTTGATTAGTGTTTAGTAAGTGTATGCCGATGATTCGGCAGAGACGCTATATGATGCCAGCCCATTAATTTGTGTAGTATGTGCATGCTTGACGCCTTTGAATCATATAATGGCGCAGATGTGCCAATAGTAAATTTTACCTGGATCTATCAACATCTCTATAAAATAAGCTCGCATCCCAAAAGGTGTTGCTTGGATTTCAAGCAACGCTTAGTACAAGAATCCATGTTTATAAAGCTCACAGATGCTAAAAAGGAATTAAGCTGTATTTTTGGAATATCATCTAATATCGCCTGTCATCATGATACATGAAAATGCACAAGATATACGATAATCGTAAAAGCATGGACTTTTAAATCAGAGACACATTGCTTCGTTCATTGCTTAACGAAGCACTTTTCAGGACAAGTCAAATAACTTGACAAATGTAAAATTACTCATGCTTCACCTAATTGTAACGTTTACTAATTGATTACGTTTATTTCAAGTTTTATGGAATTTTGTTGCCAAGAATGAAAATAAGTATTGAGCAAGTCAAGTAAAAGTGTTCTAGTAAATTGCCATTGCTCTTTAAAGGTGCATTATATAAATGGAGAAGGGTCTGGAATATGCAGAATGAAGCATAATACGGGTTGTTGCGCGGATATAAATCTATCTCCACCATTAGGATATCATATCGAGGAATTGAGGTCTGAGGGCATGTAGTACATGTATATGCCACTGAAAACAGTCAATGCACCCGTGTAATTTCTAACTGTGTAACTGCATAACTCAATTATACTTACATGAGTACGATAAACCCTTGCTTTATTCAAACTACAGATTTGTTAGCAGTAATCACGATAGTAACACCTACACTTTTTCGGTTGTGGAATATAAGTGGCACCACGTGGAGTGTCGTGAGTCAACAGTTGTCAAACAACGTAATGCTTTTCGCGACTGTAATGGCCGTATAAGCATGTTCAATTATTTTGAATATATGGAATCTGTATGATGATCTTAGGCACCCAAGTTCAAGGTGGAAATGAGTTAAGTGTCTTGGGATTGAAATTCCAGGAATATACATAATGACATAGATTTACGTAATTTTTTCTTGATGTTTTGACTATAATACATATGTAGATCAAACAATTCGATGCACGGAGTTTTTCAAAAGACATTGGTAAAGCCCAAATAGTCTGGCCATATATCATCGATAAACCAACAAGAGCCACAAATTACTGGGGACGGATCGGGGGCCATCTCATCAATGCGATAGAGAAGTTTCGTATTCAGTCCGTCCTGAAATTCATGGTTTCAAATGGTGTAGCATTTTCCTTTGTGTGATTTAAGTATATAAGAGGTCCATATTTCTCCAGTTCCCTGTCTTTCTTCTTCCTTTAACAATCAATAAGCGCAGGTCGTCTTTGCATATATCCCTCTTCTTATATCATCAATCATGCAACTCCAATTTGTTCCTTCTCTCATGGCCATTGCCGCCGTCTTCTCCGCTATGGTTGCTGCTGCTCCTGTCGAGTCTACTAATGATGTTGCTGTCAATGATTTCGCTGCTCCCGTCTTAAAGAAGAGCAAGAAGAGTGATGATGACAATGATGATGAAAAGTCTTACAGTGGTACTGCCACTTGGTATTCTCCCAAGAAGAATGGTGGTACTCAAGCTGCCTGTAGTGGTAAGAAGATCAGCGATGACTCTGAAATTGTTGCTCTCAACGCACCTCAATATGGCAAGATGTCCGAGGACTCTGACTGGTGTGGCAAAGAAATTGAAATCACTGGTCCCAAGGGTACTACTAAGGCTACTATCTTGGATGCTTGTCCTGAATGTAGCCATGGTGATCTTGATTTGACTCCTGTCCTCTTTGAACGTGTCTGCGGTAGCAAGGGTAAGGGTGTTGCTGATATCACCTGGAAGTTGGCTTAAATAAGCCTGTTGTTTTCATACACTATAATACAGGTCTATTATATTCTCATTAATTCAGCATTGAAATTGATTTTCTGCTATGAATTATATAGCCGCATCTACATTCATAAATAAACTTTTCCGTCCGTTGGTCTTTCATTATGTTCATGAAATTTTACTTCGTAACGTTAACAAATATGTTATTGTTGTAGACAAGAGTATGAGTCTTCTGTGCATATAACGTTACCCTTTCTCTTCGTTTGCATAAATCCAATATAAAAAATCACGCAGAGAACTGTATATGCCAGAAGATTGACAGAGTTTGTGTATACACGTGCAAATAAGCAAGAAATGAAACAAGTAGTTGTGAGAATTCGTATAATGTAGCAACTGTAACTTCTGTTGCAGGATTATTCCAAAAAAATACTTTAAGAGATGTGCTAAATTATTATATGATCACAGCTTTTATGTTCAAAATGAGTAATAGGCCGACTTATCTTGAACTATTTTGAAGGGTAAATTCAGCAAAATTTGAACACCTTTACTCCAATCTATCCTATTGCATTATCCAATTAAAATATCGCCCTGAGCGGAATTTAGCTGTCAACTATCCACCATATTTGGAAATATAGGGCTACAGCTATGATAATGCTCATCTAGTCCTCTCAAGCCTGATTTTCACATATAGAACAAGTTAGAGACATCAATTGAGATAGCTATTAAAAAAGCCAAAAAGCTGCGTGAGATAATATGCGGTGCAGTAGAGTGACCTTTACCGTCAAATTATTAGGATTCGTAATAAAATATAGCAGAACGTTTGGCATTTGAATACTTGTTTGTTAGTTAATGATCGTTGTTTTCCTTTAACAAGATATCAGTACATTATATAGGCTGAGTATCTATACGCTCAAATAAATGGACCATATGAAGCTCCTTTTGGACATTAAAATTTGGATGACAAAAAATGGTAGAATCAAAAGGCATAATATCGCAAGTGCACCTCTACCAGATCACTCTTTATTCCAAAAAAAAACCTCCAGTGTACGTCTCACTACAAAAGGAGACATTATATTTGAGTTTAACGTGTTCAATGCAACAATAGTCGGTATTTCTACTGCTATGATGTCAAAGCAATGAGCTTTTGTGACCTAATCAAAAGTGAGTTAGAAAAATCAAGGTCGCTTTAGCCTGAATTACCAAAGTCATTATAAGATTCATTGAGAAAACTAAAGAAAAATTGTAAGGGAAAATTTCCAAGCGTTTCACAGTGTAGTTTTGACCAGGATCAATGAGAAATGCAATGCAGATAACAGCAGCCTTCACCCACTGTTTGTGTGACCGCTGCTCTTTGAGGATTTTAATAAGGTTCCTCGAAAAAAGGAGGCATGTTTGGGAGAATTTTCTTTCAAACAGTTGTCTTTATGGAATCTATATACGATTACTTCAAGGTATGTTTATCAAGCTGAACTCTCATTCAGGAAAAAATTAAGCATGTACTATAGGGTATGGTCGAGGGGAAAAACAGTAAAAGGAAAAGCGAAGCAGGAGAAGGTCCAGTGAAAGAAGTGAAAAAGAAGAGAAGAAACAGTAGGAAGAACAAGAAGAAAAACCGACAAAAAGACAAGGCAAGCGAAGCAAATGAAGGAATGCCTGGAGCATTTCCACTGCCATCACCACCTACCACACCACCTACAACGATTATACTCTCTGATAATGAAGAAGATGATAACAGTAAAGAAGTTACAGACACTCACAATGAAGACCATGAGGTCTTGCATACCACAACAAACAGGATATCACTAACTAATCGAGACTTACAAACATTACAACCTGGAAATTGGCTTAACGACACTATCATCGACTTTTCATTAAAGACAATTGAGGATAAATACCGATGCAGCGATTATATATTTGTATCGAGTAGTTTCTTCTTTACAAGACTCAAATCAGCTAAATCGTAAAGTATTGGATTCTGTGAATGCGTATCTTTGGATCGCTACTGACAAGGATTTTTAGGAAGGGTATGGATATATATAATGAGACGAAAGCGTGGATAAGCAGCAAGAAGATTCGTCAGAGCCGCACTTGGCTCATACCAGTGTGTCAAAAGTATGATTTGGCATCTTGGTTAAGCATGTTACTAATCATGAATTAGTTATCATTGGTTCTTGATTGCTGTGGTTTTCCCTGGAAAAACGAGGTAAATTTGTATAATAATGAGAGTGTGCATACGGTTTATATAACATTTTGCATCATAGATCTCTAATTTATATCATGGATTCGTTGAATGTAGACAGAAGAGCCGAGGCCGAACTTGTAATTGAGTTTATTAAAAGCTTTCACCTTGTGGAAGCGAACTCGCCGCTTAGAAAGATACCTGAAATATACCAACACAAAATTCCACAACAGCATAATATGAATGATTGTGGTTTGCACCTGATCAGATCTTTCGAGTTGTCTATTGTTCGTCGAAAATTCATTATTCGATTGATGGAGGTAAAAGAATCAGCATTGAAAATGATAATAGCAGACATTTACTTCTCATGCAGGGTGGAGTAACAAATCAAGCGGAAATTGATGCATTCTGGCAGGAGTATCCAGTAATTTCTCGTCATGAATTGGAATATCAGCTTCTGAAATACGCTCTGGAGCGATCAACAAATTAGTTTTCATAAGGGTTTCATATTTTTAAGTAAAAGCAATAAAACTTGGGTTTTATCAGTGTAGACAAATTTAGCAATGATCGTCCAATGGCAAAGAGAAAACTGACATCAGTGCACAAATAATCACTCCAAAATGACGATATACCAAGCGAATGCCATTATGATGTCATGTAAGCGTAAAAAGGTTTGGTGGGTATATAAAGTGGCATGAAATTTTATCATTTAGATATCTCTGATCTCTATATACATCACAAAATGAATTACTTTAAAGGAAAACTAGCTGAAAAGGTGCATATACCTGAAGTTGTGGAAACTGTTCGTGTTCAAGGCTCCAGCCAATTCCGAAAATACACAGCCAATGTTCCCTATCTCAACCAAACGCTACCAACAGCTAAAATGACAGATCGCAAGAGAACCAAATTGTTAAAGAAGATTCAGAGAATTGCCATGTGGTTGGATAACGCTGTACCTCACTCGCCTATTCCATTAGGTCTTGATTCTATTCTAGGTTTCATTCCTGTTGTTGGTGGTTCTATGGGTGGTCTGTTCTCATTGTATCAAGTCTATTTGTCTACAACATTTGGTATTCCATTATGGTTGTTCATGCACATGCTGCTCAACATTGCTATTGACTTTATATTCAGTTTGATACCCGTGCTTGGCGGTTTCCTTCACATGTTCTACAAGGCAAACATTTACAATTACGAAGAATTGAAGGATTATTTGGATTCACCAGAATATTTAAAGAGGGCTCAAATGAGAGAGCAGGAGACGGCGACCTCCACTGCTGCTCCAGGAGAGATTACTTGGACTCAGTTGGGCACAGATGTAAAGAATTTGGTGCCCTTCAATGTAACCAAAAAGACTAGTGATAAGAAACAAACGTAAAAGCATTCGTATATATTATCCTGACATAATGAAAAAAGTTCTGTAAATAAAATTGTGGATGAATGTTCACTGCATCTGTACATGGTCAAGCTTTTACGCATTTACACAATATATATACTACCCGATCTATCTCGCTACGCTCGATGTCGGCGTTTTCTGATAATAGAATTGTCATATTATTCGCTGCTGCTGATGCTCATAATAAGATGGCGACATGAAGCTGGCCATAAGTAAATACAGGACTTACGTAAGATCTACAGCGACTTTTTTGAGATATTTTCATTGCAAAAGACACCTTTATGAAGCAAAGCTCCCCAAAAAAAGTACTTGCGCTAAGCAATTGTCCTTTCAATTCCATGGTCCCCATTTAATCAACATCGCAATCATCATTGTCATCCACAGAAAGGCATTTAGGTCAGCTAGCAGCATTGCCACAGTCAAAATAAGCTGAAACGCAGCATATTATTTTTGTTCAAGATTGGACAGATTTCGTCTTTTTTCGACTTCTTTAATCTATTTTAAGATGTTCGACTATATAAGCTGTGATGCTCATCCTATGCTTCCTAATTCACTCTTGAAGTACTTTTCAAGGCGCTTCCGATGGGGCTAACTGTAATAAATATTTTGACTGAACTTATCGAGTGATTTACGAAAATATGAAAAGAGGTTTTTAATCAAAAAGTCGAAATTTTACATACGAAAACCTCATAAAAGTGGTTTCAGAGGCTGCTTTGGATCGAGAGAAACATTTTGATCCAATACATACCATAGTAAAAGTCTTCATTTTCAAGGTAAAAAAATGCGATCGTTTGATTTTCGGTGAAAAGTTTTTTTTTTTTTTTTTTTTTGGATGATATTTGATTTATTAGAAATAAATTAAACGCATCAAGGGATGGACAAGTGTATGTAAACAAAGTGACGTGCCATATATAAGCTATTTAGAGTTTCCTAAGATTTGACAATCTTATCAATTCGGCGCGGATTTGGCGGCATACTACAGAGGGATCAAAAGGTATATAATTGTAGAGCTGTTGGAAGTGATTTCTCCAAATCATACGCATAATAGTGGCGAAGAAGTCATATATAGTGAACTGCATATCGTAGCTGTATATGAGATAGCGTTCTAGTTTGAGGAGCATAATGTTGTTGTAGACGAGGCGAGGGTCAGCATTTTTGGGATAGCTGAGGAACTCATTGAAGGTGGAGTTCCATACATCGATCTTGTGAGCACAGCTAATTAGAAGATGTTTGGCATCTTCTACTTCGTTGCATAGATCGCAGTGATCAGACTCTAAATTGGGCAAGTGTCTTTGGAAGAGGGCGAGCTTATTAGGGGATTGCTGATGGAGCATCCGGTACCACAGATTACGAGCCGAGTAGTGCATGTCGTTTTTATAGAAGGCTGTCCATTGCTTTTTGGAGATGTTGTTGTTGAAGTGGCGGCCAACGTCTAATGTGTCCAATGACTGCATGATGAAACGAACGTTTTTGTTTGAGAGCTGAAGGATCGATAGTTGTTGGAAGCGAAGTGATGCGGCAAATGGTCTCAGGTCGATACCATCTTCAGTGCTGTTGTTGTGTACGAATGGTTGATAATGCAACTCTTGTCGTAGGAGGGCTTTTTCAAGCTTGAGCCAGGTGTTTCTCTTGCTACATGTGGACTTGGGAACAAGTTGAAACATGGCTTGCTCCGAATTGTATTTGAAAAATTCCTGGACTTTGCTGGTTTTGGCGGTTTCACACTGTAGAAATTCAAGTTCTTCCAAATTTTCATCGAAGGTGAAGATTGCAGTGAGGGGGAGACTCAGGATGGTCAGCGCGCTTGGCCTCCGTTGCCAATCAATACACAGTGAGCTTCGTTGGCGGCAAATGTCCATGGCACCGAAAATTGAGTGGAATGGGTGGAACCCATTCAGCGTGTTCTTGTATCTCGCTGCTTTAAAGAAGAGGGGCACTACATGGTCGGGTGTGTCATGGGCTAGGCGGAGAGCGTTGGTCAGGAGCTGGTAGGTAAAGTCCGGGACCGAACCCTTGTTTCCTTGAAGGAGCACCTTGATATAACGAAACTGAAGAGCATGCTGTTGAGCTCCAATGTCAATCAATCCTAGGCCGCCTTGATCTCGCGGTAGGAAAAATGAGTTTCCTTTCAGTGGCGGGAAGAGGCCAGACATCACGAATTGGTATATAATGGACTTCAGTTGCTTCAAGACATCCAGAGGTAGCGATACAATGCGAATGACGTGCCATAATTTTGATAGGATCATATTGTTGGCGATGTTGGCTTTACCGTACAGAGACACATTCCGTTGACTATATATCGTCACCGCCGCTTTGACTTTACCAAGGAGTTCAGACACATATACATCGCGTTGATGGTTGGAGAACCAGATGGGGTACCCCAAATATTTGATATACCCGGGAGAGTGGCTGTCATACCATTTCATCTTGAGCCGGTTGATGATGTGATCTTGGACTCTGAGGCCTTCAGACCCTTTCATGCTACCGCCGTGCAAGGGAAATGCCACTGACTTGTCATAGTTAATCTTGGCATTGGAGGCCCGGTTGTACGTCTTAAGTCTTCTTTGGAGTTCAGTTAGTTCTGAATGAGATTTTACATACGTGAGAACATCATCCGCATAAGCTAAGACCTTAACGGGAGCAGGAGACACCCACGGGATCTGCACATTTTTGGGTAGTTTGGTGTGCTGAAGACTATAGCCTGAGATTGCAGTGTTGTTGATGATGGATAAGAGGAACGGTTCAATAGCTAGATTGAATAGGACAGGTGAGATGCTATCACCTTGCCGAATGCCTCGTCGTTGTGCGATAGGTTTCGTCAGAAAACCGTTGATGTTGACATGGATGAAGTTATCGAAAAACAGGTTGAGGATGCAGGCGACGAATTGTGGTGGAAATCCAAACTTCAACAGTACTTGTGAGAGATACTGGGGGTGGACTCTGTCATATGCTTTGGCGTTGTCCAGCATGATTCCAGTGTATTCGACAAAGTTGGTTGCATTTCGCCAGCTGGCGGATGAAGCGTTATCCATAATTACCCTGAGAGACATGCCGTGATCACCGATATATCGACCTGACAAGAAGCCGCATTGATATGGGTTGATGAGTTTGTTGGCTACTGGTATGACACGAGAGTTCATAATACGAGTAAAGACTTTGCAGTCGGCCGCAATCAATGTGATGGGGCGATAATTGGCGAGATCGCTCCGGTCCCCTTTCTTAAACAGAAGGATAATACAAGATTCCTGCCATGATTTGGGAAATTTGGCGTGCTGGATAGCGTCATTAAATACTTGGTGCACGATGTCTCGGCAGCTAGGGTGAGATATAATGAGATATAAGATTTCATACCCGATACCATCTAATCCTGGGCTGCTTTCTTTGGGAGTTCGAGCAGACCCTAGCAGAATGTCGTCGTAGTCTATTAATGCGGTGATCTGGTTGGCGTCGTCGGCTGACAGAGTGGTGTCGATGTAGTCCAGCATTTTGTTCAGGCAGGTAGAGTCTATCCGTTCTTCGGTGTACAGTTTCTGGTAGAATCGTTCTGCGGCGTTCAGCTTGGAGGCAGTGTCGAGACAGTCGACCCCAGTACGAGGGTGCTTCAAGTTGGGGATGGTTCGCTGATCAAGGCGTTGTTTACTGGTCTGCTTTATGTATCCAGGCGACTTTTCACTATTTTCAAGCCATCGTTTCCCGGCCTTAAGAAGCTGAATATCCACGATTTCCTGTTGCAACTTGGCTAGCTCGTTCTCCACATCCTGCAACAGTAGCCTCAAGCAAGTAGTGTCATGTCTGTAGCGTCGTATCAAATTGTTCCTTTCACTTTGCAGTGTCTTGATTCTAGCCTTCCTCCAATGATCGTGTGTTCTGGTGAACTGAATAGTAACCTGTTTGGCCTTCTTTTTAATAAGATCCCACTTTTCTTGAGCAGACAGAGAGCTGTCGAGTTTCACCGCAACAAATGTTCTAAGCTCGTCGTCTAGTTTCTGTCGATACTTATGGTTCTTGGCGAGGTGAGGGTTCGCTCGCCAAAGTCCTTTACCGCAGTTAGTCAATCCAGTAGTATATGTTTTGGTCAAGAGAGCATGGTCTGTCCAATCTGGCCTGATAAACGAGTTAGTGGCATCACTCATTTTGGAGGCTATGTCGTGGCCTGCAAACATATAGTCGATGGTCGACATGGTGGACCCACGCCGAAAGGTATACGCATGAGGTTCATTCTTTGGATTGAGACAATCGGAAAAGTGGGTGTTCAAGAAATCGGCAAACTGCTTGGGTTTCCCTGCACGGTGAGTATGATGGTATGTGGTGGTGTCGAAACTGTAGTTCATATCGCCAGCTATGATCAATGAAGGGATGATTTCAGGCATGCTTTTGAGGTGGCTGGTGATTTGGCCAAAAAAACGGTTTCTGGCTCTATAATCGTCTGCATGTGCATAGATATTAAGTATATAGATGGGTGGCATATTGTTGTCAACGAGTGAGATTTTGGCTAAGATACCCCTTCCTTCGTTGAAAACGTGCAATTGTTGTAAATTTAGAGCTTGATTAAAGTTGATTATTCCACAATGAGTGGTCCATATAGCTTGGTGGTACTGGAATTGGTACTTAAAGTTGGTGGTGATGCTTTCGAAGGAGTGTGATTGAGCATTAGTTTCTTGACATAGTAAAATATTGCATAGTTCTCCTTTGAGATGCCGTATAAAGCTGTTGGTAGCAGCGATGTTGTATTGTTTGTAGAGGTTCCTGCAGTTGATGGAACCTATCCTAATATTGACATTTTTAGTTTGTGTTGTCCCAATCATTAGTTTATAATGAAGTGGTTGTTGATGAGGCGCCATACGCTGCATCCGCCGTGCCATGAGGCTCTTGTTGCTTGAAGAGCTTCTTGGCATGTCCTTCTTCATCCGATCCCATGGGGGTGGAATCCATTGCATTCCTCTTGTGGGATGTCTCAGGCGTTGTATCATCCTTACGGCTGGAGACCGGTGGTCTGACATCACGAAGATTGTAACGATTCCTGAAGTTAGCTGTGGTGAGACTGTCCGAGTCCTCCTCTCCAGTACTACTGGTGTCTTCGTATTCAGATTCGTCAGAGCTTGGCGCGACAGGCTGGTTGGCCGATTGATCCTCCTGGGTTGCACCCAGTTTGTCATCCTTGAGAGCTTCGCTGTTTGAAGAGTCAGCAGGAACCTCTGTGCTAGAAGTTTCAGTGATAACCTCTGTGCCATGAGGCTCGATTGTCTCCTGAATCGCTTGCATAGGAACGTCTTGCACAGGTTCAGAAGATGCCGCGGATGCAACCGATTCCGTGTCACTGGTGTCCATAGAGGATTCGCCTCTAGTCGTTGCCTTCTGTTTGTTAAGGTACTTCGGCTTGGGTACTTGCATTAGCTCTAGAAGATCAATTTCTCTTCCAGTAGGCTTTGGAGCGGGAGGGTTCCCCTGGGTGTCAGAATTGCGACGGCGACGGTCTTGGGATGGTTGGTCCTTCTTCCTATTCCAGTAAGCCTGGGGGCAAGTAGCAATCAGATGCTCAAGGCTACCGCATTTATGGCAGGCCTTCCTTTTCTTCCTAGGACAGTCAGCCTTGACGTGATCATCGGTATGGCAATCCGAACAGATGGGTTGCATGTTTGCCCATGTCAAGCGGAGATTCTCCTGCGAGCCATCAAGTGCGACCTGAGGCTTCAACTCGGCTGCATAATGTTTGGATTTGTCGATATTAAGGGTGACGAAGCCGCGTCCAGTGAACCAATCCCCATCCTTGGAGTGGCAGAGCCCGACATTGAGGATATCACCATATTCTTCAAAGGCTTTGATCAACAGAGGTTGGAGTACCTCCACCGGCTTGTAAGGAATGGCCGAAATGCTAACTCGAAAGATGTTGGCATGCTTGTCCAGGGTCTTGTTGACTTGGATAGTTGCACCTTGGAGAATAAACTCTTTCTGCAAGGCTTCCATACAATCCTCTTCTGTGGGGAAGTTGATTTCAATGACTTTGTGATTCTTGCCAACCACACGGTGTCGAATACCAAGACCTTTGGGATATTGTTCACGGAGACAGCTTGATAACGATTTCTCCTTGAAGTGCATGCCGACGAACTGTACACAGTCGATGATCAGAGAGAAATCATCCTGGGCTTCAACGAAGGTGGACGTGAAGTCAAGAGCTTTGCCGATAACACCATTATTAGAAATGGAAGGGGTGATCTTGAATGGAGTTCTCTTTTGCGAGTTGATATCCTTGAAGAATGAAGCATATGTAAACATATTGTTGCCTGGATTATGGCTGGAATCCAGCGTAGAGCCACCAAAGTTGGTGGTCCTGCCTTTTTCACCTAAATTGTGATCTTTAGCGGAGAAAGCCATGATTTTCGGTGAAAAGCATGAGGTACCCCTCATGCTTTTTGGTCGATTTTTGGCCATGTTTTTTAGGTCTTCAAAAAGTTGAGCAAAAGTGTCAGAAAGTTACTACTACTCAAGTACAATTGTTTGGCATCATTCTGGTGACTCATAAAGGCCTACATGTTAAGATATAAAGGCTTGAAAACTGTCAAATTTGGTTATGTATTGCTTTATAGAATTTATTTACACGGCGTGGATCACATCTTTGGTAGCTGCAATTTACTGGAAAGACAGTTCTGTAGCTTGAGCAATTTTTAGTTCGAGTAGGAGGCATATTGGGTTTGGTAAAGCTGATTTATGCAAATTTTGATGCGCTATGTTGCTGGTAAGCTTGATAATAATGGAAAAGAGTAACCGAATTTGCTGCTTGAACACTAAGGTTTTGAAACTTCGCTTCGCTGCGATCAAGCCCTCATATAGATCAATGCTACTGGATGTTGGATTAGATACTTAGTTGTCATAAGTTTTGCACGTTTGCTTCGCTACGGTAAACCCCCCAAATCCCCTTCCCGTTGTCGGCTTCTCCGGTGATTTTGCTCATCTTTGTCCAGCTCTCAATTCTTTAGAATTTTATTTGAAAGAACGTGATTTGCTTGTCTATTTTTTAAAAACATAGTTTTCCAGTATATATAGTGAAGGTATTGTATAGTAGTGCTAGTGCATGTCAATAACGAAAGGATTTGGTTGATTGATGCTAGGTCCTAATGTATTTCAATCGTCAGCGCTATTGCGTGTTACAGCAATCAGATTCGTTACACTTGATTAAACTTTCCACCAGCCATTTTCCACTCTGGGAAACTGTTCTTTAAAATGGTTACTAATCCAATTTGACCACATCATTTCCATTTCGAAAAAAACAAAAGAGAGTGAGAAATGCACGACAAAAGGTTATATTTAGAACCAGGTGTTCTGGCCTAATTGCTCAAGCAAGAGCAAACAAGGGAGTTTTTAGATAAAGGACAACTTTCTTTGTGCATCGTGTTAAAAATGGAATATTGCAACACTTTTAGAGCCACCGATTTACTCGTCCTATTTTAGAAATTTCTTCCATTTCCTTTTAATCGCTTTTTTTACAACGAAATGTGAGAGAAAGCCCCATCAAATTGGAGAGATATATTTCACGTTTGATATCCATCTGGACCATACTATTAAATATGAGGGCGAATGAAGATCTGTTTATATCCAAAGATATCACATTGCGTTTGATTTCAGTCAATCATAAGCTTGAAAATAGAGATTGCTGCGAGAAATTACATCAAATGAGAAATGCACATCCTCAATAGAAGGGACAGCTCAGTTGCCATGGCAACCACATAGAATCAGGGCAGATCAAAACGTCAAATGATGAGACGCACCCATCGCCAGGGACAACAACATTGAACAGGATCGCGGGATTGTGACTCATACTGTAGTTTCACAAATGGAAGATTGCTGCGCAATATCCTTTGGAAATGCTGCGGTATAAAAGGTAGAAGCTCAAAAAACTCTCCCTCTTTCTTTTTGTAAAAAAATCATTTTCTTATACCCTTATTTTATCTGTTTAAAGAGGAAACAGACTATCTCATTATTTATTCATCAAATTATATAATTTCTAATTTTCATTCACTCGCATCATCATCCACATCATCTAAAATGACTACCCCCAATTTCAACTTTCAAGAATTGCACGATTTCCTATTCGAACCCTCTACTACTGCCGTGAAGATGGAATCTACCGCTTCTTCCTCTACTGCTAAGCAATTCGACTTTGAACAAGTCTGGAATGGCCTCAATGGTGAGTTTCAACCTAGAAGAAAATCAGAGTTTGTAGAAGCATGTGAACTGATTTTAGAATACAACGCTCTAGTCAATGCCATTGAAAAGTCTTCTGCCTTATCAGCATCTGACAATATTCATCAACAATCAAATTCATTATCTACCTTCATTGGCGATTTAACTCCTGCTGCTGCTGCTGTGGTAGCTGCTGAATCTCCAATGATGAATACTCCCTTCTTAGATCATTCTTGTATGAATACACCTTTTACACCTGCCTCTGTGTTTACTCCTAGCTTGGCTCACATGCAGAATTCACCTTTCTATTCACCTTATATCAATAATAATATCAATCAATCTTTTGGTAATATTAATACCATTGATAACCAAGATGACGTTCAGGTCGCCAGCTATTTGAAGAACGACATATCCTGGCAAGATAACAGCAATGGCACTCCTGCTATCTCAACCGCCGACTTGTTTGCTCCCACTCCCACCATCAACTCTTCTGATGTCTCTCCCGAGTTGCTGAACACTCTTGATACATTCAATGGTGACCCATCTCAGTTATTGCTGAATAGCATGAATGACAATGTGCAAACAACAGCCGCCACATCCTGTCATGACGAATCCTCTGATTTCCTCTTCCCTCCCCTTCCTTCCGACGACCAAGATGTGTCCTTTTCTTACAACGCCAATCCTACTCAAGACCTTGACGCCAGCAATTTGTTTGATGATTGTTTTGACGACTGTTTCTTTGATGAAGTCAACGTTGTCCCTGAAGTTGTGGTGCATCAGCAACCTGCCATTGAACAAAAGGAAATTGTATCAAAAAAACGCAAGAACAACGATTCCATTGTCAACAAGAACAAGCGCATCAAGATTGCCTCTAGCAATGACCAAGACCAACGCAAGTTCGAATGCGATATATGCCATGCTACATTCAACCGTCGCTACAATTTGGGTACTCACATCAAGACTCACGACAAGAATAGACGTAAAGACTTCCCTTGCAACTTATGCCAAAAGTTTTTTGACCGTAAACACGACCTGACAAGACACATCTCCACTGTGCACAATGGTGAACGTGCTTATGCCTGTGACCAATGTCCATCAACATTCAGCAGAAAAGATGCCATGGTGAGACACCGTATGCAAAAACATAATGTCACTGTTTAAATCCTTTTATGAACCCTCCCTTTATCTATGAAAAAAAAATCCCACTCTTGTATATATCTACTTTTATCATCAATGTTTAGCATCTCTTCAACTTTTTTGTCTGGTCACAGAATCATTGCTTGATTATTTCTTTTTTTTTTTTTTTTTTTTTTTTTTTGCCCTCAAACTCAACAAAAAAAAAAATGAATAAAACCATAAACTTTACTATAATTATATCCCTACATGTCTTTGGGTTTCTTTGTTCTGCCTTCCTAAATAGCAAAATGATCAGTGCACCGCACATTGTCTGGATCATTGGACCATTTCATTAGTAATTCACTGTTGTTAACAGGCCACCAACATCCGTCTGACTTTTGACATCCTGATGTATCTTTCCTCTATCTCCAACAGCCTTAATCTTGTGATGGCCAGCCTCAGATTCGTATACGACCCAGAAACCGTCTTGATCGTAGACCCTTCGTTTTTCCCTGTTAAAAGGTCCCAGATGTCAATGGACTTTGCTTGAGTTCGACTACAATAGTTCAGAACCCTGATAATAATTGTACCAAGATGGCTTGCTGCTTCTTTAGATCTTTCTATCGCTTGTATCTCGCATGTATTTTGCTGCGTATTCTTGCACCTCTTTGTTGATGCGAGAGTTTAGGCACTCTAATATATAAAGTCCCCTTGTCTGTTTGTAGTAACCTTCCTTGCTGCATCGGTAGTTCGCGCACAATTCATTCGCTATACCTCCTGACATTTCCTGTTGTAATATGACGAATTTTGAGAAATAAAAAGGAGGGAGAAAGAAATTATACTTCGACTTCTAATTGACAACGAACTAACTGATAGAAGACTCTTCTGATAAACCTTTCAGCTGTCTACCCTCATTTTGAAACCTCCAAACTAACCTGTAACTCTAGATCTGCTTCTTCTACGATGCTCCACGTTAGTATTAATGGGAACAGCGCAGATGCGGGCAGATAACATATTTGAATTGCTTCTTACTACCCGAAAGCATGCAAAGTACACCATACTTTAGACGAATTTGAACTGTGTTTTCTCGCTAGAAGCCGTTTTAGGTCAGCAGAGTAGTACCAAACCATCGCCTTCATCTAGCACTCACTTCCTGATACCTCTGCTCAACTTTTTTGGGACCTAAACATCATCGACCAAGATCACCCAAAAACCATGAGATGCCCCTCATGATTTTCATCGAAAATCAAACGATCGCGTTTTTGACGTCCAAAATGAAGACTTTTGCTATGACATATATTAAATCAAATTGAACGTATCGACCTAAAGCAACACTTGAAACTCTGTTTGCGAGATTTTTACATGTAAAATCTCAATATTCTAGCCAAAAACCTCATTTCATATTTTCTCATATTGCTCATTAAGCTTGTTCAAATAATTTCTTATAATTAGTACCATTTAATGCGCCTTGAAAAGTACTCTTAGGAAGCTTAAGGGTGTATAGGATGATCATGACACTTTACATAGTGAAATAGGACAAGATAGATTAAACAAGTCGGAAATAGACCAAGATTGTGAGAAAACAAACAGCCGGAGATTTAACCAATTTTGGCTGACAAAATGCTTCCTACTACATAAAGATAATCAATATTTTCGAAGCTGATAAGAAGGATATTGCGAGTTTGGAAGTACTGCCGCTCAGTCTGGTCAGTATGTCCTACGATGGAATGCAATCCTCAATCACCACGATCAAACTGTAAAAATTTAGGTCAACATTGTATTTGGTTGCTTTAGGAACAGATCTTTGTCAATGAGATGAGAGTAGCTTGTTTGATATCATCACAGGCAGCTCATGCCATCTCAAAATATAAACTTAACATAACAAAGTTCTTTAGATCAAACAGCAACAAACCCTTTAGTTTCCTCTCTGGTATGAGTTTCTAGCCAAAGTCCGATTACATTCGAAAAATCAGTGTAAATTTGGTATCCATATTCTATTCAAAAGCTCTGGAAGAGCTCCTTATTTAAAGTGCCTGTTGATTCAAGCATGACTAGATCTATCTGATCAATGCACACAGTCCGGAAGACGATTAAATGTTATGCTCGTTTTAAATGCCTCTTGATGCTCTTGATCTGAGTTCAATGACAAGGAAACAAAATGTCAATTGTGAAAGCCATTATAATTACTGACAGCTTAATATACAAAGATACTAGAGACTATCGCATATTGAAGCGGTAGAATCATCTCTATTGGAACATGATAATCCACCACAGCTGCTATAAAGCGGCATAAACAAAGATGTGTATTGAAAAGTTCACATCTCAGCCACCAGTTGATCATGATTTAGAGTCACACTGAACTCTTCAAACTGACAAATTTTACATTTGATCAATCCAACAACATTTTTAACCAACATCATTCACAACAATGGCCATCGAGGAAAAGAAGCGCAAACACAAGGACAGTTCCGAAAAGGGCCATAAAAAGAAGCACAAGTCGATTACAAAGATTGTTGCACCTAGCTCGCCTGCATCCTCCGTAGGCTCACCTGCTCCAACTGTTGCTACTTCCTTTTCAGAAGTAGTTGTCAAATTATATCTGCATTTAGCTCCCATGTGGTCAGGGAAGACAATGGAGGGTGTCAATGAGCAGCTGAACGCTTTTTTAATGAAGTATGTTTGTGTTGTGTGAGATCCCTCTGGAAAAAGCCTAAATGTTTACCATGTAGATATGTTCCCGAAGTAGATGGCATCATTCTTGCACACAGCGATGTTCAATTCATCGCAGATAAAGGAAAGATTCTCTACGATTCCCCATTCTGTCATTTCTTCATCACTGTCAAATTTCTTGTTTGGAAGCCCAAGAGAGGAACAAAGCTAGTTGGACGTATTAATTTGCAATCAGAGGATCATATCGGTCTCTTGATCTACGGTACCTTCAACGCCTCCATCCCTAAATCTCGTATCCCTACATCTACTTACGAATGGAAGATCAATGAGGAAGAAGCAGTCGAAGAGGCAGTTCAAGAAGCTGATGAAAGTGAGAACGCAGATGTCACAGAAGCCGTCGTTGAAGAGCGAACAAGAACACAGTATGGTGAATGGATCAACAAAGCTACTGGAGCAAGCATTGGTGGAGAGGATGGTACACTTGAATTCAATGTCATGGAGTAAGTGTATTTGCGAGTGATGTGTTATGTAACAAAAGTGGCTAATCATTCCAATAGCATTATTGAGGCCAACGATATTTTAACCGTAACTGGTTCGCTTTAGACTGTATATTTTTCAAACAACATTATAATCATCAAAAAATCCATTAAAAAAAGCACAATATAACAAATGATCATCATCTGAACGAAAGACTGTTTACTGCAATGGAATAATGTTCTCCAACTCTTTGATCAAATCTTGATAATTGAATTCCTCGGGCGATGTATTGAACGTTTCCACCAACTTCACTGATGTAGGATTGTTTGTGGAATAGAACTGTTGCACAGCAAAAGCTAGGAACTGAGCATTAGCAACGGAAATCATCTTTTTGGGATTTTCGTTTATCTCGCCTCGCATCAAGACGATGCCTTTGGTGTCTGCCAGTTCTGGATAGTGTGTGATTGTCAGGAAAGGTCTCGCTTTTTCGCCTCTTGTCTTGTATTCGAGCAGTGATGTGATGTTGCACTGATGTGCCTGGAATTGGAGAAAGAAGAATTCCAGACCAGTGTCTCGAGGCATGGGTAGTATGAACTGGTGTGCAAGAGAGATGCAATCAATGATGTAGTCCAAGCACAGTAAGAAATGGTTACTTACCAATGGATATTTCTGTGAGACTTGAAACATTGTCGAGTAGGTATCAACTGGGATCACTGCTGTGATGCCATCCTTGTCAGCATAATGCCGTGTCCAGATTTTGGCAATGGACTCTTTGCTTTCTTTTGCTAGTAAATCCAATTTCACGATTTTGTCTAATGTCTAATTTCAACATGAGTTGTGAGATTGATACGTGTGTTGCAAAGGACACATACAGGAGCACTTGATTCGTATTTCGTATTTGTCTTTTTAGCCGAACTCACTGCTTTTGGCGTTGATGTTGAAGGCGCCTGTCTAGTGGTTGGCCTTTGCGGTGGTGATAGTGGCTGCGAGTCCACTTTTCTTGCCAAGATATCCTTCTTGAGCTCGTTTACAGATGATAATCCACGCCTAATTGCACATATAAGTCTCGACTAAACACTGATTGAGCATTGTATGATTACTTTTCTGCAGCCAGCTTCAGTTTGAAAGCATATTTACTGTCATAATCAATCTTGACTCGACTGGCTTCATTGGCAATGCGATTGATTCTGTCTGTAATGCAATGTTTGGTGCGTGGTCATGACCATAATGCATTCAACCTCGTAGTTACCCCAATTATTATGATGGCCACCAAAGAATATAGATGCTGGGGTGTTTACAACTTCGGCATGCCTTACTTGGCGAAAAAACAAGGAAGGTTTTAACTTGCTAAATGAGCTTTTTATCATATGGACAAAAATAAATAAGCAGCAGTTCAGAGCTTTTTGTTTATCGTTTGGCAGGCACTTCAATCAGGGTTGTGGCTTGTTATAGCTTGTCCAACCCAGTGGCCGGTGTGGATCAATGCATCATTTAGCGATCAGAGGCATAGATAGAAATCAAACAGAGTGTTTATTGTTAATTTGATAAAGGACGCTTATTATTTTCATTTGATACATCAGATGTCTCTTCAACGTCAGCAATAGCTCCAAATTGAGGAGGCCATACCAAATCCACATCCATCACATCCAATTCCAATAAATCAGCAGAGTGAATACCACCCACAGAGGCCAAATTGGGCAATGTTCTACCGAGATCACCGTGTACATATTCTTTAATATAGGTTCCTGCTTGCGTATGTAGCTTCAGTACACCATAGTGTGCTTCAGGACTATTCAAATCCACATTTGGGTGTAGTCTAGCAATGGTGGATGTGTGGATGACTTTTGGACGAATTGCAGCTGATCTACGTTGGAATACACGCACAGGCGTCTTTTGTTGAATGGTGAATGGCGATGATCCCACCTTGTTGATGCGTTCAATGACTTGATCAGTCAGTGGCTCAGACAGCCATACAAGAGCTCGGTATCTCTTAGTTTTGGTCTCCTCGCCCTCCTTGATGATGCTGGTATACTCGGGTTTAATGTATCCCAAATGTCGCACTTGCACATTGTCTTTGTGAATAGGCTGATTGTTGATTTCTTGCTCAATCTGTCTATATTCTTCATCGGATAAGCGAGGTGTTCTGGGGTTAATGAGTTCCAAATAAAAAGGTCTACCCGTTCCTAGCATACGGACATTGGCATCTTCGCGTCCTGCTGTTACAAATTTTGTATCATCGGCTCGATGGTATTTGCGGATAATTTCAGCGAAACAGTCGGATACCGAGTGCTCTGCCAATTTGCGACCTTTGATTGCCCATGGTGTTTGGCTGTATTCTCTAGAGAATTTGAGGTAGCGTCCACCTACATACGATGAAGTATGCAATAAGGTAACTGAATCGAATTTTGCTCTTTCGGTGGGTTCGGCTGGTGGAATTGCGGTGAGGCTATCATGCCATGTTTGATTAGGGTTTCCCTTATGAGATCTGCTTTATTCAACAAACCTCTTGGCTTCTTCGTTGTCTAGTTTCGTCAAAGCTTCAATTATGCAAGGTCTTGAATCGCCCACAGTTACTCGAATTTTCTGATTCATTGTCAGTATCAACCATGTCAAACCTGACTGCCTTGTCTGCTCTTACCTTTTGACGCACTGTTCTCATCTTCAGCAATGGTTCTTTCAATTCCGCCAAAAACAAATGATCTTTTGCTGTAGGCTCATGGCTGATGATCACTGTCATGAGCAAAGCACCGTCAGCGTCCAGGTGAAGTCCAGTCTTCTCTTTCAGCTTCATGCCAAACAGATACTTGAAGAAATCCTTGGGATCTCTGACGTTGACATCTTTGTAAAGTCTGACAAGATCTGATGCGTATTCTTGACCCATGTATACCTCGACCAGTGTATTCATGACATGTACCTTGAGCAAATGATCACGCAGTAAGATACTTACAGGCAACGTGCATGTCAAGCAGCAGCTGTCTGTTTTGTAATCCTCCTTTTTGAGTTGCTCGCATACACTGTCTACATAGGAATCGGCAAACTGAATTGAACCTAGACAAGCTGAACATACTGCATTTCCATTCACACTGTAACTGAGTTGACGGTCTTGATACAACAGCTGATTGAATGCATCACGCAGTTCCTATTAATAACAAATATGAGTTACTATCCTCAATACTCGACATACAATGCTTGTTGCTTACCGTTTCTTCAAAGGCATAAATACGAAAATTTGTACATCCTAGAAAACGAAGGCAGCATCGAAAACAACATTTGGCAGCAACGAGTATGTCGACTATTGTCAATGCTCCTTTGACCGAGACATGCGGATCCTTATTCAATTTACTCTCGAGAAGGCATTGATGCACTCGTTCTACGACACTCGACATGGAAAATTTGGAGATGAAGAACCCTTTTTTTTTTTTTTTTCTGAGACGAAGTTTAAAAAAAGACAGAGACAAGCGCAGGGACAAATTGGGTCCTCAGTCCCACTTGTGTCTACATTCTGGCTGCCACAGTTGATTTGTAGAAGGCTGTCTTTACTCAGAATACAGAACATCACCTAGTTCTATGAAAAAATATACAACCTTCGTATAACGTCAAATTGTCCAAAAAAAAAAAAAAGAAAAAAAAAAGATTGACTTGATCAAATACTAGAAGCCAGGTTATTCAGCATTTCGATCAAAACTTGGCTTGGGGACATATTTCTCTATCACTTGCCTCACAAATCTTTCTTTCTAGTCAGAGAGGCTCATTTATCTCCTTATTTGATGTTGGATGTATAGATACACCACGGATAAATATATAATGAAGACCTGCGCTATAGACATGATATAAATTACAGACATGTGAAATGCCAAGATATTCATACTACTATAGTATCATAGTAGGCTTCCACCATTGTGTCCAATGTTGATTCTATATGTAAGAACAAAATAACATGATTATCCACAAACAAATAGAATGAGCGCCCATACAGTTATCGATGGAACTCTTTGGATGCGTACACAACAGCAGCTAATTCATGCTTGGAGCTTCCTCATTGTTGCTCTAATGGCTCCAAGCTGCGTGCAATAAAACCATGATACCTGATTTTATTGTTGATTATCTGATACATCGCAGCGCTGATTGCATATGCAGATATATTTGGTGCAGCACGAATAGGATAATGCATGTTGGGCAGCATAATCAACACTGCTGAGCTGTCTAACAATTTTTGCAACTGCTTCATCAATGCAGTGTATCCAGGTTTCCATACTTTGTTTATAACATGTGTATTCCAATGCTTATTCAGTGGGGCTGTCAACCTTGACAAGCAAGGTAAATTGGGTCGAAAAAAATTAATTAATTCAAGGCGAGACATCAGCTCACGACAACTCTTTATTATAACAGGATCCCAAGTGTATAGATTGGAAACCTTTCTTAGATTAGGCGCTAATCCATTACGAGACAGGCAGAAATCTAAATTATAGATGCTCTTTAAGTACATCTTGAGACTGCTCGAAACAAGTATCCATCGTAGGAAAGATGAACTTCTTGTAATTGAATGTGTGTCCCTTTTATTGAATATGAGGCGTGTATGAAGACACTATTCCGCTCACATTAGGATTTATAAACAAAGATGGGCTTGCCTGAACGATATCATCAAACAAAAGATTGTAGCTCTCGTTGGCCATGATCAACGAGCGCTTCAATGCTCCGGTATTTGAAGCAAGGGCACCATTTTCAGGCATAGTGATGGAATATCTTGTAGCCTCAAAAGGCCGTCTGCATAACATCCTTTTGCCTCGAGCCATGCTTGCTTCGTGATCCGTCCCCTAGGGCTGGATCTCATTATCGACACTATGATGAATGGTAGTGGTGAGCAATTGGAATTTAATTTCATTATCAAAAGTAGATAGAGCGTCATCGCTCAAAGCTTGATTAAAGCGAGCGTATTCGTTGCGAGCTTCCATACCATTATGCATAACATCATTATTGCTCAATGCAATTGCTGTGTTCACTTTGTAAAAGCGACAAAGACCAACTCGAACCAAGACTTTTTGCATCTTCGAATACAGAGCAATGGTGAGCATCAGTGCCAACAGAACCAGTAGTAGAGTTTGCATCATTCAAAATAAAATATGAGGACTTCAAGTTTAAAAAGTTTATGGAATTCAAAAACGTGTCATATCAAAATACAAAGAATTACACTTTTGTTGAGAACGCATCCAGAGGATGCACTTACGTACTTTTAATTATGATAGGGTTTACAATATACTACAAATGCGTTTACTATCTAGCCAACAAATGATTTGTAAAATATGATTAGCATGATTTACACAAACGACCTTAGAACAGCCCAAGAACTTGTTAGAACATTTGATACAACCACTTTGATCGTGTGCAAAACTACATCGAAACACGATATCACTAACCGGTTCTAAATAAAACGCTTCCAAGCATCTAATCCATTAATTCAGCTCTAGTAATATAGTATATTACATTAAGTCATGCTACGACGATATCTCATCCAAGCCCACCAAGGTTACTCTAATCGACCCTTATGGCCAGCAGTGCTCTTGTGTTGATTACTGCTCTAAATTAAACATCAACATCATTTGCCAGATAAAGCAGCAGCAGCATTTATTGCTTTCTATTACTACTAACCCTACAAGCTAGCTACAAATGTTGTACATAAACACTCCTTTTTTTAGTCAGTTCCAAGACATTCATGATGTATCATTTCTAAACCGGATCTCCAAATGCGTAGAAACAATCAGTTCAAGCACCGATCACATCAGATCATAAACTTTGACATGAAACAGGATTCAGTTACGATCCATATCATGGCATGTTCAGGATAATAGATTGGATCTATTATCCTATCACCCAAATCAACCCATCTAATACCTTACCCTCACATCAAATCCCTCAATTCGAATAGTATATAAACCCTCTTATATCCAATGTAATAAACGATTTTCTTTACCTGATTAATAATTTCATATATACTCTTTTTATAAATAATTTATTTCTGATAAATCAATTCAATTCATTTTATTATACATAAATAAAATAATATGGTTGATTTCTATTGTATTTTGTTGTTCCTTTATTTTCTTGTGAATCACTTAGACCTATTTTAACTGTATTGATTACATGCAAGAATCAACCGGGAAACTCGCTACGCTGTTTGTATTGAGATAATATATATCTATGTTAACTTTCCCACATAATAGTGAATTTAAAGGGCGTCCCTTGCATGAAACTGTTTAACGGAAACTGTATCAAGTACTAGCACCTTAATTTACTCTTAAATAAAGAAGGTTTTAAATTGTATCGATTTCGCTACCCTTTTATTACAAACATAAACTCATTACAAATGGCAGATTAATAGGATATCAACTAGCTAGAATCCTTCGGTCCCTGAACCTCTGAGCCAATCAAATCGCTTGAAAACTCCGCTAACCTAAAAAAAATTTTGCGAGGGTTTCCCCCTGTTTTGGTGTGAGGCAAAATTTTAAGCGCCGCTATATATAGCAATATAGCCGTTACTATCATCAAACTTCCCCCAGGTGCTAGAGTATGCCTTACTTACACCACCTAGCTTTAGATTCTGGCATTAAGGCCCTCAATCATCACTAAAGTAAGTAGTGATAATCAAGTGGAGGCAGCCTATCCACCTCCTAGCCTCGGATAAAGTCTTGTTGAGCTTCAGGGATAGGCACATCCACACAACGAAAAAAAAAAGGTATGCTTCAAAGAAACATAATCAAAGGAACAAATGAACATAACACTACAAGAGTATAGTAGTATGTAGATAAAAAAAAAGAGACACTTACACGAAGCGAGTCAAAGAAGAGCATAACAAATACAACATCAAAGATGTTCAAAAAAGCTCGTTGTTGTTGCAATAAAAATGCAACCATGAGCAACGCGCATGGTAGTAATAGTCGAATGTAAAGCAACATGATGACACAAATACGCACAGCTGCAAAAGCAACAGTGACATTATAAGTTCGTGATACAACATAATGACTAATATTGTTTCATGTAAAGCTACAGAGGAAACACTACCAACAAAAGAAAAAAAGAAGAAAAAGTCGCAACAAGGCAAACATCATGAATGCATTATCACGAGAAAGGAAGAAAAGATATAAGCGTTCAAAGAAGTTTCATATCATTGCGACCAGAAGAAAAAAGATACTTACCACGTACCACAGCCACAGAAGATAGACCAGAAGAGTATAGGCAATCATCGGAGACAGACCAGAGGACAATCATGCACCAACTAACAGTAGACCAGAAAAGACCATATTAGCAGCAGCAGCAGCAGCAGCGCCATAGAAAAACCGAAGAACAAACGACACCAGAGACCAGAGACAGACCAAAGAAGCAATCACCAGAGTTAAACCAGAGGACAACAATCATGCACCAAATACAGTAGACCAGAAAAGACCATATTAGCAGCAAAAGCAGCAGCAGCATCATAGAAAAACTAAAGAATAAACGCCATCAGCAGAGAGCAGACAAAGACAAAAGAAGCTACTTACCTCTTATCACCACCACAGGTAGGCCATAAGGGTATACTCAATCACCAGATATAAACCAGAGAATGAGCATGCACCAAAGAGAGTAGACCAGACAAAGACCAAAGAAGCAGTCGCCAGACATGATAAACCAAAGCCGCAGACAGCAGAGATACCAAAGAAGTAATGGCAGCAGTACCCACGTCAAACAAGCAAAAAAACTATCAAAACCTAATAAACAAATTCAATTAGTGTTAATTCTATGCCTTTCAATGCTCGTTATCGAATAGTACCTAATATATTCTACGTTAAAAAAGCAGCGCCAAGTCTTTCTCAAAGTACAATACAGCGTTATCAGAAGCTAGAGTGGTATTATCAATGAAACGGTTTCCAAAACCACCATGGTTTGATACTAAACGCGTTTTGCAAAAAGGGAAAAAAAACGAGCGTATGGGAAAATGAGAGGGCGCTCTATCCGACGTCACGACCAGTAGATTTGGCCTCAGTCTTCTGCCGTAGCAGCTGTAGCTGCGGCAATTTAATTTGAAATTGTGCAGTGGTTATTTTCGTGCTCAAATTTGACTTGATCTCACATCCTTTAAACCTTTTTGCTAAATTTGACTATGAAAACTGTCGTTGTCACACCCAACTTTCTAATACACCTCTAGAGAACTAAAGAAGCCGCATCAAGCGGCGCTGATTACTTTCAGCTCTCAGACCAAAAATAGTGAGCAATTTCCAAAAATAGGAAAACAGGTTTTCTGTGATTATGTCAGAATCTAGCATATGAAAGCCTCAAAAAAAGAATCTCCAGTGTTGCATTTCATTTTTACGATCAATTTGATCTAATATGTATCATAGAAAAAGTCTTCATTTTTTAGGTGAAAAACGCGATCATTTGATTTTCAAGAATTTTCCCTTACTAGTACACATGAAAAATATGAGGATTTTCATGGATTTGCAATGACTCAAAATTTTTTGAGGTAAAGCCTCAGTAAGTAAAGCGTAACCAAGAGGAGGCGTGTGGTGCTATTCCAAGCGCCCAAAACGCTTTGTGGCATGTGTTATTCGTGCTTAAAAATGACTAGATTTGAACAGAATTCGACCTAAAACGACAGCGTAGTGGGTTGTATTGCCAGAGAAGTAAGTAAATTACACTTCTGTTTGATGTCTCTGAAATTCTGCATTGTACGGAACTTAATTTTTATGTGATAGATGCTTTATTATCCTAATTCTGAGGTACAGATCTTTCTTTTTGAAATGCGCGTTTATAGTAATTTTACGACTTTAACATCAATGATATTATGGAAGCCTGAAGTTTACAACATATTCGGGTTAACAGGAGTTTTATCAGGTCAGCAGCACACTTTTAATAACTGCCCACAACGCGAATATCATATTTAGTCTTATAACCAAACGGAAAGTCCATTCATACATGTTGTTGGAAACTCAGTAGCAGTACAACACTAGATACCATCCTCCTTTTCTTTAAGGGAAATTGTTATTTTATTGTAACTAAATCATTGTTTAACGTCCTGTTACTGTAAACGACATTGGCTAAGGGAATAGTAAGACGGATAAATTGTGTTCAGGGCTCTACGATAAAGCGGACAAGGATCCTTCGTAAATGAAACGGCTACCACTAGAATAGAATTTTCAATAGTTTGACCGGTTTTTTGATCAATTGTAGTTCTTTCTTCAAGAATTATATGGGTATATATATATAACAGGCTATATGTCTTAAAATGAATTTAAGTCATATTAATAAGCACCATTCGTTTAATTCTCTGTATAATCATCATTGCCACACTTACAATTCCAGCAACACAGATATGAAATCAAAAGTCAATCAATATCAACAAGGCAAAAATAAAGAAAAGCATGGATGATGATTTATTTCTAGTTGTTTTATTACGAGCTATATACATTACTTTTCAGTTATTTAAAAGGGTTAAATAAATTTAGATTAGTACTCATATGTATTGTTTTCTGAAGATGTAAATATCAAATTAGAGGGATGGGATGTTCAAGGTGGTGTGGATTAAACTAAGAATACGTGTTGATTTCGGCTAGCAATGAACTTTTGTTTGTTGGATGCGCATATTTATTTGTTAGTAGGCTGAGAAGGTGAATCCGAATTGCGAACTGTCAGCAAGTCTCGTCCATCAGCTTGGCCATGATTACTACCTCCTCATACCTATCAATATCGATTCAAGCATTTTCAGTAACCAACATGTCTCATGGCTGCCTTTTATTCACCAAGAAGTAGGCTATCCATCACGTCATGATCCAGTTTGGAGAGAGATTTGTGAATCTTGGAGAGAAAGAATATGTGAACGAAAAAGTTTTCAGCAAAGACAGATTTGATGTATCATTTCTAAACTGGATCCCTAAATGCGTAGAAACAATTAATTCAAGCACTGATCACATCAGATCATAAACTTTGACATGCAACAAGATTCAGTTATAATCCTAGTTATGGCATTTTCAGGATAAACGATTGAATCTATTCTATCACCCAAGTCAACACGTCTAAGAACAGGGCGTTTTTAAATGTAAAAGCATAATGTTTTCATCAATTCTTTTCGGAAAAAGTTGACGGCAAATTCAATTCCCCAGATTGTCGCAGAAAACTTTCCACAGCCAATCCTTTTAACACTCATATTTTGAAAAATACATGAAGGAACTTGTTCAGCCTTGTCCAGAGCAAACAAAAAGCAATTACGAAACTAATGGTGAGAAAAGCAGTTTGTCAATCATTATCAGGCACCAACACCCAAGTAAAAGGAAGAATTGATATCAACATCTACCATCCAATTATGTTTTGCGCAAGCGTCCAAATCGACGACGCCACCCCAGTATGTACAATTGAAAGATACGGTGGATAACTATTATTTTGGATACTAAAGCATGCCATCTTAGCCAATATTATTTAGTCAAAAAACTAGACAAGTTGGCTTCAAACATTTGATCAAGTCAGTCTGACCCCTTTGGATAATCTTAAAATCATACACTTGTTAAGAGTAGAAGCACAGTGTGAACATAAAAAGTGAGAAAAAGAAAGACAATTTTAAATGAAATTACTTTTACAATAACATATGAAGGCTAAGAATGATGGGATGGATGAATTAGATGATCCACTCAATTGTGTGAGAGCAAGTGAATGTAAAAGAGATGAAGGGAGAGGCATAATCTCCAATTCATATGGATAATGTGCTTACAATGCCATAATTGCAGCAACACCAGCACTCAAAGCAAGACCCATCACAGTAGCAGTGAGTTGAGCAGCACCATTCTTGTCGGCATTGGTTTGTTGAGAATTGTTTCCAGTAGATGATACGACCTTGTTCACAGTGGTATTTGTGGCAACAGGAACAGATGTATCATTGTAGGCACAAGTTGTGTTTGAGCATAAACATTGACCGGCAATAGGATCCCACCAAAGACTATCGCAATTATTGGGAACAGGATGACGGAACTTGGGATCAGTAGAAGCAACAGCAGCATTGGGTGTAGGGTTTTCCAAAGTGGGCTCAGAAGAAGGACAGTTGAAACAAGTGGCCCAATTGGCAGTGTTAAAATTGCACGAATTGAGCAAACTACCAGAGACAACGTTACTGGCAATAGTAATGTTCTCTAAACCGTTACAAATTTCCTTGCCAATGTTGGGAGTAGTACATTGCATGTAAGGCTGGTTGGCTAACTGACTTGCAGGAACAGGGTTTTGCATCTGTGTATATAGAGTGAGCATAAAATGATCTAGATAGTGGCCGTATAGCACTTACCCATTGCAACAATTGGTCATTGGTGACAAACCAAACATCAGGCTTTCCTTGAAGTGATTGAATGAAACTGACCACTGCACTCTTTTGAGCAGTCGTATCAGCAAGGCCAGGGTAGTTTGTCAAGTGGGCTATATGGATTCGTAGGGTTGAGCGCTACTGTATTCATTCACCACGTCATAGCCAACTTACTAGGATGAACGTAGATACCAAAAGGTTGACGATTGCCATTGTAATGTCTATCAAAGTTGGCGTTGGACCAAGCAGTGACATCAGAAGGAGAGCCAGCAAGGTACACGTCCATCAATTGAGCGGTTCCTGCATTATCCTGAACTGCATACATGGGGATCTCCCAGACACCAGGCAACTTGAGTTCAGAGCCACATACATTGTTCCAACAATCATTAGCTAAACCGTAATCAAGAGTGTATGGCCTGTACAACGGTGTATGTAAGTTTACATACGAGACATGTCAGTCGGTGAAAGTCTTACCAGTAGCAATCATCGACTACGCCAGTTGCAGACGTATCGTATTGGAATCCTTGAGAAGCAATCTCTCGCAGAGTGTCTTGAGTGTAGTTCACTATAAAAGGATATACTCAGTCTCTCATCCCATCATTTAGCTGAAAATGACATACAGAAAGGTGCTCTGAAACCCTTGATTTTGCCAAGAGGGATACCACCGTATTGATTCAACATGGCGCGAGCAGCAGCGATTTCTCTATTAGCAATACGGTGTTAATGTATGACATCTATCAAACATCGAGCATGCATTCCACTTACTGTGAAGATGGAGAGCCTATTTACAGATGCAAACAAAAAAAAAGCAAACAAACATGAGTATAATGTGATGCTACAGGAATATCATTGCGATGCTTACCAACATGAGTAAATGTATGGCTTTAAGAAGATTTGAGTGAGTTATATGCAGCCACATTATGCAATCTATTAGACTTACTCGGCGACCTCGTTGCCTTCAGCATACCATTGTTGTACCAAGGCAAAATTGGTATAAAGCATGGACACATACCAAGAGCCCTATTTGATGAATAAGATGCGTTAGACATAATCATTTTCTTTGATATTAGGGTCACACAACACAGCGAGTGAGAGGGTGTTGTATAACATAAAATATATATACTTGCCTTTGCAGCACAACCATTAGGGTTCCTTCATAAACAAGAAAAAAGGAGAGAGAATGTATGAGATGAGACAAAGAGGAGACGACAGCATAATTCAAGGAGAGAGTCTACTTACTTGACATTCAAGAGATCTTTTGCAGTAGCTAGCAATTCAGGTTGAATGGAATCATCAAATGTAATGGTAACAAATTGAGGAACATCAGAAGCATTCATTCCATTTGGAGGTGATAATGAAGGACAGAGACAGTTTGGCAGTTTACATGTAGTGGGATCACAGGCAGAGGCAGTCGTTGCTGCTTGACTCAATTGAAGTGCCACCGAGAGAACTGCATATACAGCTGTGCTAATACCACAAAGCTTCATGTCGAATAAGGGTCGATTAGAGAAAGAGAAAAGAAAAAGAGGAAATAAACATCGATGGAGGGTTATGCTTTCTTTTATATAAGAAAAAAAGGGGGGCACTATAGAAAAAAGTGATACACCAAAACCCTAAAAAGAGCAATTCACTATAAAAAGCAATATTTCTCTATTTATACACCCATCTGTTTACAAAAGGAACCCTTAAGGCATTGGATTAGCCGAAGTGTTTCTTTCTTATTACAAAAGTTAAGTAAATGTTGCAGTACATTGAAGATGAAGGCGCTGTTGCAAATCTTCTGCCAGCTTTGAAATATACTTATAATGCCACACAAATGGAACGTCATAGACAACTCCTTGTATACATGCAAATGTCATCTAGACCCTATATGATGGATTCAGCTGCTATTCATCTGTGCAGATTCTAATTTTCTGTCTTATCAAACTCTATCTATTTAAAACGGTATAATAATAATGATGATGACATTTTCAATTAAAAAAGAAACAAAGGATAAAAGCCCAACCGAGGTTGTTGGTGGCGTATCCAGGTATAGATTCACACTCATGGACATGGCCTGATTATGAAAATACACAAATTTGTCTCCTCCACAATGTGGATTTGCACCCGAGATTACCATTTAGAGCGCTATGAGAATCCCTTGCTTTAATGATGTGGTGGATGAAATAGAAGAAAATCATAAGCTTTTCTTGGTTTTACCTCTAAATATAAACAGGGACATGATGTATCACCTCTAGAGGCCCAAAGGAACAAATTCTCATTCTAGAACCATATAATAATTAAGATGACCAACATTCGTGAACAGCTCAACAACATACATGATTGAACGCATTGGCCCTTGGATCGAGGCGAATGTTTCATAATTCACTTTCTGTCATTATTAAAATCATTGAAATTCATGTAGATCATTTTTTTTGTTGCTTTGTGTAGCCTTGACGCTAATTTGACCACGTTTTATAACATGCATTATAATCAAATATCTGGATGCATATTTCTCATGGATATGGTGGATATAATCTTAAATCACCAAGCTTCTCGGATAGAATGTGTATAGCTTGATTGCAATCATGACAAAAAGTAGTAAAAACACATCAGTGGCCAAGATTTTCAAATGTATCCTGGCAATTGTGGATGACAACCGGGATTTGGCTACAAGAAAGAAGGTTCAGTTATAGCCACGCTAGCGAATATTACATTTTGGTTTCACTATGCAGCATTCCCAACCTCTTACACTATGAAATGTATGCGAAGATTCGATTTTCGTTGGCTGTCAAGGTAAATTCCAAGCTCTCTGTTCCTGGTTGCTATGGTATCTGGCATAGCAACCAAATAAACAAGAGAGAGTCAGGAGCTAATTTCAATGTAAAAAGAGTTGATATCGACAAAAAAGGTGCATAACCTCAATGCAAATATCTATTTTTCAACATGCTACAGATGCCAGGGCCAGTTTCTGTAGATTTCTTTTCTGTGTAATCCATTTAATTATACACTTGTTATCATTGTGATTATGAGTAAACAGCTCGTGTAATACAATGATTGAAGCATGTGAATATAAGGGCTAACTAGGTGTGACAAATGTTCAAACAGTGTTATATATATAAAACTTTTTGCTGAAACTATTTCTCTTTTATTTTTTCTTGTTTTTATATCCTTCCTTTTATAACACACATATACAAACCTTCCGTTCATTCTAGCGTATATATATATACAAGATGAATTCATCATCAGAAACATTAGTGGCATCAGAGCCATCACAAACAACAAAGGAAACAGCATCAAAGCCCACAAGTCAAGTGCGTTGGGCTCCTATCACAGGAATTCCAATTGAAAGGCGATTACAGATGCTGGCTGTTTGTACCTGGGTTAGCATGATGTTCATACTGGTTTCACTCTTCTTTTTCATGGCAACATATAAATTCCTTTGGCCCATACTGATTGCATACATTTCATTCCTCTATGTCGATAAAGCGCCCGAGTCTGGTGGAAGACGGTTTGAACGTGCTAGACATTGGACTTTATGGAGATACTTTGCAGCCTATTTTCCCGCTCAATTGATCAAGGTAGGCACGGTGGATATGGTTGTAGATAAGCAGAAGCTAGGTGCTGACATACAACAATTGTATAAAGGAGCACGATCTAGATCCCAAGCATAACTATGTCTTTGGATATCATCCCCATGGTATCATTTCTTACGGAGCACAACTAGCATTTGCCACAGAAGCTACAGGATTCTCTGAAAAGTTCCCTGGCATCACACCTTCCCTATTGACATTGAATTCAAACTTTCGCATTCCATTCTACAGAGATGTCATTATGGCGCTCGGTATCGCTTCTGTATCTCGTCGATCATGCGAAAACATTCTATCATCAGGACCCGGCAGATCCATTGCTATTGTCGTTGGAGGAGCTGCAGAATCTTTGAATGCGAGACCGGGCACAGCTGATTTAGTTTTGCGTAAAAGATTGGGATTCATTCGTTTGGCTATCAAGCATGGTGCTTCACTCGTGCCTGTGTTTTCGTTTGGCGAGAATGAAGTGTACGACCAGCTGGATAATGCAAAGGGAAGCAAGGTGTTCATGTACCAAAAGAAGATGCAGGCAATGCTTGGATTCACCATGCCATTGTTCCATGCTCGAGGCATATTCAACTGTAAGTATCACAAGTGGAAACGGGGAATCTATGTGTATATACTCACACATATAATATGCTATATAGATGATGTGGGAATTATTCCATTCAGACATCAGATTACTACAGTTGGTAAGTCTCGCTTTTATCTCGAGCATTTTAAGCTGAATAATCGCTAATACACAATGATTTGTAAATCCAGTTGGTAAACCTATTCCCGTTCCTGCGTTAGAAGAGGGCGAAACGGATCCCACTCAGGAACAAATCTTGGCTGTTCAAAAACTATACATTGACGAGCTCTTCTCTATTTATAACAAGTACAAGGATGTCTACGCTAAAGACCGCAAGCAAGAACTTCGAATTACAGATTAGATCATCTGTCAAACTATCCTATTTTATTTATTCATGCATTATTATACCTGAAACGTATTAAAAAAAAAGAGCAAGAGAGATTATCGCTTCTCTTTGACTACAAAGACCAACCAAATGAATACAAATGTAATGAATGCCGTAAACATGGAAGCCAAGCGAACGACATCTGGCCAATAATTCTTGGCATTGAAACCAAATGTGGATAGAATAGTGGCTCCAGGCACATCAATGTTGAGTCCAAATCTCTCTTCCACAAGCTGCAAGTAGAGCATTTCATTCACCAGTAACGCTTCTAGACCGTAGTTGAAGAAGGACAGGTATTTGAGCCACGCAAACGCAGGAGACATGCTATCTATAATGTATATAAATTGAATGTAAATATCGGTCGTATATGTGTGTGCATGGCTGTGTAGTGAACATACCCTTGTTGAGCAGCAAGCCAGCAAACAACATGGAAAATAGCATAACCAAGACGCTCAAGAGATTAGCCATTGAGATATTCTTGAAAACAACGCCTATTGCCAAGCAAAGTGCAGCTGCTGTCAAATTGAACAAGACCAAAACAAGCAGGAACTTGAGAAACTCATCTACGCCTTCCACTAAACCCACCATATAATACGATATCAATCCCATCATCAATGGAGGCACCACACGCAGAGGGATAATATCAAAAAAGATTTTAGCAAAAAAGTAGGTCCCTGGTGAATAGTAGCCATTTGCTCTTTCTCGGATAAACAAGATGCGTTCTGTAGAAAAGACTTGCAAAGATGTCAAGCACATGAACCCAAGCAGGGCCTCATAGAAAAAGAACAGGCCCATTCTGTTCTGAAAGCCTGCAATGGTGTTGGACACTTGATAGAACAGGCCACCGCATACCAGCGCAAGCACAACAGTGATACCGTAATGAGCAAACATCAGCATGGGGTTTCTGTACAGGTTCTTGAAGGTGCGGTCTGATAAGATGCGGAATTGTGTGATGAAGGTGGGCTTTTTGTGTGTGCTGATGATGGCTGTGTCTCCAGATAAGATGACGCTACTGCTGCCACTACTGTTGTTGTTGGTATCCTGTATAGAATGATCAATGTCTTCTCTCAACTCGGCGGCCATGTTGCTGTCATTGTACGCTTGTGCCAACTGCCTCAAATGTGGTGTCAATCCGTCTGTTGCGTTGTTGTTCTCTGGTGTATCTTGGACGACAACAACATCGACTTGCCTGCTACGATCATTATCACGTTTGATAGCTCCCATGGTCAGATCAATGGCATAATCGCCTATATTGAAGCCAGGTGGGCAAGTGTATCCCATCTGACTGAAATATGCCTGTGTCTGTGTCTGTGGTCCAGCGTAGATGGTATGGCCTTTTGCCAGCAAGACAAGATGGTCGAATAGTGTCACAATGTTGGAACGTGGTTGATGAATAGTGAATACAATGGTGCGCTTGTAGTTTCTTGCCAGGGAGACGAGACTTTCCACCACATTAAATGCATTGTAAGCATCTAGACCACTGGTGGGTTCATCCAAGAATAAAATGGAGGGCGATGTGACCAGTTCGCAAGCAATAGAGACTCTTCTTCTTTCACCACCACTGATAGATCGACTGCCAGGCTGACCAATTTTGCTGTCCTTGATACCGTCAATGTTGAGCTCCTGCATGACCTCCATCACTCTGAATTTCTTGGCAGCTGTACTCATTGAGCGAGGTAGTCTCAGTAGGGCAGAATACAAGATGGTCTCGTACACTGTCAGTGTAGGAATCATGGTGTCTTCTTGATCGACATAACCAATGAGTTGCGCATATTCTTCACGTGGCACTTGTTTACCATTGGCATACAAACTGCCTGTCACTTGACCTGTCTTTGTACGGTTGGCAAGAATGTCAAGTAGCGTTGTTTTGCCAGCACCTGATGGACCCAATATAGCAAGTATCTCTCCCGATCTCACTCTGCCTGTGGTATTGACTAGAATGGGATTGATGACATTGGGCAGCGTATAGCCAATGCGATCAAATACAAGATCGACAGGCGTGTGTTCAGACATGAGTTTACCAGTTTCATCATCTGCTAAACGTATCTCGTCATGTCGAGTCGATTTCTTGGCTAAAAAGGTGACCACGGATCCCACCAATATCAAAAACACGGCGACGCCTCCTAGACCACTGCCAATCATGATCCAATTGATGGGACGTTCACCACGCTCAAAGCCAGGCACCATGGTATAATGCAAACATTCGCCCGAGTTGCAGTTGAGAAAGATGGAGTCATCGCCAAAGACAGCAGAGATCAAATCGTTCATGGCAGGCTCGGAGAAGACACACTCTTTTCCATTACAATTAAAGCTGGCAGGTCCTTGTATTTCATCGTTCAAAAAGTCGGTCAAATCAATGGATCCGTCTTTGCCGCACAGCATCTCGTCCTTGATACATCGACAGTCAATCTTGTCGCAGGTGTATTTCGTCGTATTTCTATCATATTCATATGCTGTGACATGTGATCTTAGTCTATTGATAGTACTCTATCATATTTGTTACTTACTTTGCTTGAAAGCGCAAGTATCCAAATGACAGTAGAATGATTCAATCTGATCCACCCAGACTACAAGTGCAATAATGTAAATATTCGTGATAAACAAACATGTAGTAGCTCCACAACTTACATTGGAAATCACAGGTTGCATCATGTCGATTGCAAGAAAATGTTACTTGAGGTATCTGGTCCTTGAGTTGATCCAAGATCTTTCTGTCTAGATGGAAGTCAGTATATATATATATATAATCATGCAAGGCCAATGAGACTTACTAGTAACGTTGCACATTTGATGGTTTTCATACACAGTCAAGCCTCCACGATAACAGGTACCATTCTGTCCTGTTGGCACTAAGGCATCACACACGGAATCGCTGGTACACACTATGCAATCACGGTTACTTTATCATGCCAGCGTGAGATGGGATTGCTGTACGTATACCATTGCAGTTAATACCCTCCCATCCATCAGGACAATCGCAGACAGTGCCATTCTCTCGCGGATATCGATTTCTACCCTCGTCCAAACCACCACACACTAAAGCATGAGTGAGTACACATACATGGCACATCAAGACAGACACCTCTATATCACCTACATGGTTGTTTGCAATCATCACCGCCAAATCCAGGAGGACATTTGCATTTACCGTCATAGTCTGTACAATTTGCAAACTGAAGGCATTCGAAACCAGGCAACATACAGTTGAAGCAGGGTGGACATTCCTCTTTATCTTTGAACGCAGCAGAGAATGGACTGGCTAGGCTATTGGTGTAGTCAACGAACCCTATATCATTTGCTGCAGCTTGATTCGTAGTAGCATGCACTGCATTCTCTGTTATAACTAATAAGCAAAAGACAATGACCAGATGTATGCTATTCATCAACTGGCGCGGTATACGTGTATCTCAAAAGAAAAAAGAGTGAAATGTAGAAAAATCACAATAATGCACCTTTTATAAATCATCGTGGATCTGCACTACCTGATCGTGTGGTGGTTGCCATCGAAATCCAGAGTCATGTGTTCTTGGGCCGCGTGGGGATAATGGATGGCCCACCTTGAGCACGTAGCATTGAAAAGAATTGGGATCGACATTGCCGCCAACAGAAACTCACCCACAGCATTGTCAAGCTATATAATCCATGGACAAACGCTTACACTTGATCTAATATATCATGTTATGTGACTCAACAGCCTTGTAAATATTTTATGCCATGCAGCCCAAGTAATTTTGCATTTCCTGCGATCAATAAAGTAAGATCTGCTGTGTATACATGGCAGGTGGCTCGATGGCACATCTCATAGCGCCTCTCTCTCTCTGTTTGAGTCGGTTCAGTACTATATTAGCGCCAAACAGAAACCAAGCCTATGACAACGTCTCCCGAGATTACAGATGACTCTTGCTATACCCAAGGTACCAGCAGAGGCAATTTAAAGCGGGGCTCAACACGAATGTAATCACCTAAGCATTTCGTCATGTCAAAGTCAGTCTTTTAATTGTGTTTTCAAACATTGATACTGCAGCAGTAACGAGCATACAGATTGCATTGGGCATTTAAGACAATCTTCCTTACATGGGCATCATGATCATTTGCCAATGACAGGTCGATGGAGAGTGGGTTGGTATAATTAGTCCAAGCCATAAAAAAAGAGGGTCCTTTTTACTAACATATCTAAAAATAAAATCTTAAAATTAGATGTTTCATCCATGTCCGTGATCCATGATGAGCAGCGAGTGTTGTATGAATTCAGGCAGTAATCTAAAGAGGCACAATCATACAGTATGATACTATAAGCAGGCATAGAAGGTAGGATTGAGACTTTAATACTGGTGCAATTCTACATGTCATTTGCGGTCAATCTTATAATACAAACAATGAAAACCCTAATGAGATATAAATAGGCAACAAGTGTGGTGCCGCGAAAAGAAATCAACAATACCTCATTAGGCCGCCGACACGCCCAAGATTGTTATTTAATGGGCCATCCATCATTCTTGGCTCGTGCTCTTTTCTCTTTCTTTGCATCAATCAATAAACACTAGCAATAAAATGACCATGGATTATCAAGGACTCAGAGAAAAGTACCACCAAGCTGGTCAGGGCCATGTATTTACTTTCTTTGAGCAACTGTCTGCCAGTGAACAAGAAGCGTTTTTGCGTCAATTGAGCAAGGTAGACATCGAGAAGGTGACCAAGACCGGTAAGAAAGCGATGAAGGGGCCTGAGAACCTGGCATGTCAGTTGGAGCCTCTTCCTACAGAGGTGATTGGGGATGTTGCTTCCAACCGTGAAGAGTGGTGTAAACTGGGAATGCGCTTGATCCAACAAAATCAGGTGGCTGTCATCTTGATGGCAGGTGGTCAAGGCACTCGCTTGGGATCTGCTGAACCCAAGGGCTGCTATGACATTGGGCTGCCATCTCACAAGTCCCTGTTCCAATTGCAAGCGGAACGTATCTGTCGTCTGCAAACGTTGGCCGCCAAGGATGGCCAAGACGCTGTTATTCCGTGGTATATCATGACTTCGGGCCCCACTGATAAACCTACTCGCGATTATTTTAAAAAGCACAATTACTTTGGTTTAAAGCCTGAAAATGTCATCTTTTTCGAGCAAGGTGTCATGCCTTGTTTTACTCTGGATGGTAAATTCATGCTCGAGAGCAAGGGAAAGGTAAAGTGGGTATAGAGGGTGCTTTAGAATGGGATTGCTGACCTGGCGTGCCTTCATAGCTGGCTGTGGCTCCTGATGGCAATGGTGGTATCTATAGTGCGCTTCACAGAGAGGGTGTCATTGAATCGCTCAAGCAGCGAGGCATTCGTTACTCTCATTGTTACTGTGTCGATAACAGTTTAGCCCGTGTTGCCGATCCCGTCTTCATCGGTTATTGTGCTTCTCGTAACACAGATTGTGGCATCAAGGTGGTGCCCAAGAGCATGCCTGAAGAGCCTGTTGGTGTCGTAGCTCGTCGTAACGGTAAATATGGTGTAGCTGAGTACTCTGAAATAAGTCAAGAGCTTGCACAAAAGCGCTTGGAGAACGGACAATTGGCATTTGGCGCAGCCAACATTGCCAATCATTTCTTCTCGACTGAATTTTTGGAGCGAGTGCCTACGTTTGCGGATGAACTAGAGTACCATGTCGCCAACAAGAAAATTGCTCATGTCGATACTGCCACTGGTGAGATTATCAAGCCCAGTAAGCCTAATGGAGTCAAATTGGAGCGCTTTGTATTCGATGTATTTGGACACAGCAAAGCATTCAGTGTGCTTCAGGTAGATCGCATGGATGAATTTTCTCCCTTGAAGAATGGGCCGGGTGCTGGTGTGGATTGTCCCGAGA
The DNA here is from genome assembly GCF_035048745.1 of Mucor velutinosus. Taxonomy (NCBI): domain Eukaryota; kingdom Fungi; phylum Mucoromycota; class Mucoromycetes; order Mucorales; family Mucoraceae; genus Mucor; species Mucor velutinosus. The sequence goes on from NW_027041908.1 coordinate 1,418,077, forward strand.
CATCCAGAGCTGATATTTTGAGTCAAGCCGAGCGATTCATTAACAAGGCAGGTGGCCGTTATTTGAACAAGGAAATCCAAGTCGAGATCTCACCATTGCTTTCATACGGAGGTGAAAATTTAGAGTCTATCTCTGGCGAAACTGTCAAGAAATCAAGCATCTTGAACACCTTGGACGATATTGCTTCGATTATTTAGAAACATTTAAATTATTCTTACTACTTGTATATAAACTTATATCCTAATTTCATCTGATAAAGAAAAATCTCCTTGTTTGTGTGTGTGTGTGTGTGTGTGCTGCTTTCCCAGCACCAAATGGCTCCACAAATCAGCATTGAACGTGACGGTAGAAACCATGCTATTTAGTTTAGATTTGGACAGGGGAATGAAAATCTCAATAAGCTTTTTTTTTTCTACAGTTCGACATTTATAAAAAGAGGCCTCCTTTTTTGTTTGGTTAACCCATCACATTATGTTGTCAACTCGTCACTTATTGAAGCCTACTTTGAGATTGGTCTCTCAAGTGAACCAGTATAGTTCTCTCGCTCAAGCACTCCCTATTCGCTCCACAGTCAATGGCATCCAACGTCAACGTCAATCTCTCCGTCCATTGAGCCCATTGCAACCAATGCAACAACAGCAACAGCAACCTCAACAAGTCCAAAAATCACCTTCTGGTAGATCTCGTCGTGATGAGGAAATCAGCTCTCGTTTCATTACATTTGTCAATGAACAAGGTCAAGTAAAGGAACGTTGCAGAGTCAAGGACGTGCTGCTGGAATTTGATCGCTCTCGTTATTTCCTGATTGAAGTGGATCCCACCGTCAAACCACCTGTGTGCCGTCTTTTTGACAAGAAATCACTGTTTGAAAAGGAGAAACTAAGCAAGAAGAAGAAGCAAACATCGCCAGAATCTGTGCTGAAGGAGATTGTGTTTGGCTGGAACGTGAGTGAGCATGACATGGAGCATAAATTAAACAAGGCAGCACAGTTTTTGGATAAAGGAAACAAGGTCAAAATCGACATTGTGTATAAACGCGGACAAAAGCGAGTGGATAAAGAGACGCAAGAGCAAGTAGTGTCCACTGTTTCCAGCTGGATGGATCAATACAAAATCACCAAGAAACCAGCCTTTGCTGGTCATAACTGCTCAATGCAATTTGAAAGAAAATAATGTTACTATATAAACATGTTACCCTCACTCCTCCCCCCCCTCCCCTTGTAAATTTATCTTCAAATCTCACCCTCTACTCTGAAAAAATAATAAAAAATGTCATACGACACAGGTACAATTATATATACATAGGATCTCTTTGTGTGCAAAAATGGGCATGTATCATGTTGATAGGTCAATTGGCAGCCAACTATACAGTGTCATCCATCTGCAAATGTTTGGCATTTGAGTACGAAATAATTAATCTGGGTAGCAAGCTGGATCAACCTATTTTTGCGTGCTGGAGCACATTTCAATAAAGTTTTCAATTCTGTTGTATCCAAAATTTGGGTACATGGCAGAGAAACGTAAATAAACAAATCGAACTTACATTATTTTTTCAGGCGAAAATATCCTCTGTTGGCTGAGATATGATTAGACGCACTCAGTTGAACAATGATTCTATCTAAAAGCGCACAAGAATCATTGACAAGATCAATGTCATGCTGCTATCAGCCATGCTTGATAGCGCATTGATGAAATCGTTCAAGTGTCGTCAGCACAAACGACTGAGTACCTAAACATTTGGGGGTGCTATATCGTGTGGTTCAAAGCCAATCTCTCAAGAGCAGCTCTGTTTTTCTTGGGAATACAAGCAGAATAATCGTGTTAATTATCGACTTTAAGGACTTTAATAGGTCGCCACTTTATTTGGGGATTCCTCCTTCGCCATGGGTTTGGTGGGCAAGAAATGCGGGAGACAAGATGAGCCTAAAATAAAAAGTGTGAGGACAACTTCTCAGTAGAAGCAAAAAGGTGTTTAATAGCTGTACTTTTTTGAATCATCAGTGCGTCTAAATGGAGGGAGAGCAAGATCATCATGAGTGGCCTGATTAGAGAAGTCTATGAGCGTCCTATAGGGGGTACAGACGATGATACTTGAGCAACTGGTTACATTGCCGTAGCCACGATGGGGCCTTCAACGTGCACTGCCAAGGATTCTGAGATCAATTTTGGATTGTGCTTCAGTGAATATCATGTCGTGGTCAGCATGTAGGAGTCAGTATGGACTAGCAAAGCCATAGACTGCTCAAAAGGCGTATCAAGTAGGCTTTACACAATCAACCAATGGTAAACACTGTCGTCAATAAAATATGCGGTTTTGAGCAAATTCATAATAAAGGGAACGTATATCTGGTACCTGAAAACTTAACACATAATGGATATAACGCAGAGCTATCGAATGGTCTTTGCTTTGTGCGAATCCAGTGAGTATTTGTCAAGATATGGTCAAAAAAGAGTATCATGCAAAATCATGGATTTCTGTTCAAAATCTGCCTGTGATAGATAACAAGCGAAAAAATTGGGTGGCCTTTTTTTTGTTCAGGACAATATTGTCAATATTTCATGATAGAGTTATGCCAGTGCTTCAATCAAAAGCTCATTCGATAGGAAATGTTTTAGTTTACAATGCTTAGTAATGCTTAACAAAATGTTTTGATGACAGATACTGATTAATCTTTAGAAAACAGTCAAAAAATCGCAAAAACAATCGTACTAAATATCAGGTGAACAATGTACACCAGAGACTTGATATAAATACCATTGTATTCTCCTTTAAATTCTCTACAAGTTTCATATAAGTTTGAATGAATGTTTACTATCAAGAATCAAGTAATTTTAAAGTCGATAGATTTAGGAAACTCATGAATCATCATTTAGAACGATTGAAATTCAACCTCCGTTCAGCCATCGCATGTGTATGCCACACATGTATGAATTTGAGTGGGTATTTAAGAATCAGAGGGTACAAAAAGGGCTATTTTTGTTTAGGATATAGATCATATTTGAGAGGCAAATGTATTATACGTTGCATAGTACAGGATGTAATGAAATTGCCACTTAAACGCAACTTGATTGAAAACTGGAATTCATCAACTATCACTCATTCAAATTCATGCTATTCGAATTTACCATTAAAGCGCTCAAATGTGCATCAACAACCATTTAAACATACAAACGTAAAGATGCTTACGTATTTCGCACATCGTGTGAATGAATCACTCCTGATCACATTGTATTCCATCACACCCATGGTAATCGTAATAAGTGATGTTATCTTTATCCAAGTATAATAAAATCAATAACAAGCATCATATTCAAATACGACAACTATGCCCTGATGCCATAGTTGCACAATACTCCAGATGAAGGCTTTTACTCTTCAATAACAAACCTCACATCTTAAACTGTCAAGGTTACATTATTAAATTATGCTACGACAGTAGTAGCACATCCAATTCCAACAAGGTTACTCAAATTGACCCTTATTGCCGGTGCTCTTGCATTGATTACCACTTTAAATCAAACATCAGCAATATTTGCCAGATATCACAATAGCAGCACTTATTGCTCTCTGTCACCACTAACCCCACAAGCTACTGTAGGGGGGAAAAACTGTCCCGTTCGTTTAAATAATCTTGACTTTTACCCAGTATATTGCCAAAACTCGGAAAACAAAGCCACCCCATACTGCGTTCGATAGAACAGCCTATAGGGATTACAGCAACATAAAAACCTTATGGCTGGACTATATTTTAATCCCAGTCTAACCAGCTAAAGTGAGACGTGGCAAAAATGTTAGGTGGGTAATTCTAGATGATATAAAATGGTTGATATCTCTACTTCCAACAGGCGTATTGAAGAAATCTAAAAAACTACCCGCGGTATGCTCAGGATATTTAATATCCCAGGAGCACTCTAAAAGTGTAAAAGAAGCTAGTTTCTTCATGTATTTTCTTTATTTCTTTGCTTTCTTATTTTTTTTCAAAACTTTCATTTTGCCTGCTCGTTTAACACAAGATTTGCGCAACATTCTCCAATCTTTGCTCTAACGTGGTCTTTCGCTCTCAAAGATAAAAAATTTGTATCCAGAAGTGGGTAATTCTACCCTTACAAGGCTCAGAAAACTATATTGCCCTGACCCAGCTAGACCTCTTGGCGGAAGACCAAAAAAAGTTGGTGCTAAAACTATGTACCTAGTGGCAAGAGAACTTCGATCAGGTGCTTTAGATAATCCCCGAGCAGCACAAGAAATTTTAAGATCGATGGGCCATGATATGTCAATTAATGGCATCCGCAAGTCATTGAGACGAAATGGACTTAAATCTCGTAGAAAAGTAAAGACCAATTTTGTTAGCAAGACAAACAAGCGGCTTCAATTGGCGTGGGCTAAAAAGCATAGGCATCTTACTATTGCTGATTGGCGCCGTTGGGTGTTCTCGGATAAAACAAGAATAAACCTTTGGGGCTCAGATGGTAATTCTTTTTACTGGACGAATGGTGACCGAACCATGCAGCCTCATCAAGTCAAGCCTCAAATGCAGGGAAATGACGGTGGGGTCATGTTCTGTAGTTGTATAACAGCGGAGGAGCCTGTTTATGGTACTGCCATTATTGAAGGCTCAGTAAACTCGGACTTGTATGTCGATATTTTGAAGACATCATTGGTCGACACTCTTGAGCACTTTGGGAAGACACTGTGGAATACATCCACTATGATCTGCATTCCGACAGTTCATCCAGTTACCAGATTTAGATATAAACTGTATGTACACAGGATTAGATGTACGATATCGATTTATACTATAAGAAGATATGGACTTCAGATACGCTAGTACTATTATAAATGTTAAGCACAAAGAATAAAAGGATTATTATTTGTAGCTTATAAAAAATGTTCGATATTATAAAAACAAGAAAAGACTTATTTGAATAAGATCAGACACAAAAACTAATGATTTATTGATGAAGACAAGAGTTATTCTATTTATACTAAGTTCTGAATGCCAAAGTAGCAATTTATCTTGTACAACGCTTATCACATCTGGTGAACCTCAGTATTTAGATAGCTGAGATGCACTTCACTTATCATAGCTTGTCCATGTTGTTGCACAACACAGACATATCTACCCATCAAGAATACCTTAATCTTTATAGACAGTTGTAGCCCTTCTGGCACAACAATAAAATTCATACTATATAAGATATAGGCTATAGATAACACCACAAAGATGGATGGCGCTATAGACTTATACTTGTATTCCGACATTGACTACGAATGTTTATCATATCTGGATAGGCACCAAGATTAATGCGATATCAGCTTGTTGCTTCAGATGTGCACTTCATGATCCACGCTATAAGACACATGCTTATATCCGTGATACTAGCTACGGATACTTTATGTAATACAGACTTGTACTATATATGAGACATGCTACAGACATGCATACGATATGCTATAGACATGCCATATATCCAGATACATGCTAAAGATGTATGCTTAGCGATATACACTCAGATATGTACTATTGATATAGACTAAGTAGACTGTACCTATCGGATACATGCTACTAGATCGATATTAATTATCCTTATAGAAAGGATAGATCAGGGTACTTCGGATGAGAGTTTAATTATTCATCCAGGCAAAAGCTAAATCATAATAAGCTTGCTGGAGTTGTCTTTTAGCATGATTAGATATTAGTTGATCTTAGTTGACTTATTTGTCAATCTAATTAATAGAACTTTTATCCCTTGTTATAGTATATAAGAAGGGTCATCTACCTAGCCAGTAGAAATACTTGAGTTTACTTTTCACCTGTCAGTTTGATAATAAAACATACCTTTATCAAGTTGACTTCATTATTTTTTATTCTGTTTTTCCGTGAATTTTAGTCATAAAAAAGCCTCAAATTTTACGCTCCTGTTGTAACAGCAACGCAAACATTGTATTGAAGTAGTATTATTATATATTTTTTCTTGCATAAATATATTTAAAGGGCACTGATCACGTCGAACTATTATGCAAGGGATGCTAGATTAAACTCTTGCACTTTAACTTACTCTTAAGTAAAGAAGGTTTTAAATTGTATCGATTTCGCTACCCTTTTATTACAAACATAAACTCATTATAAATGGCAGATTAATAGGATATCAACTAGCTAGAATCCTTCGGTCCCTGAACCTCTGAGCCAATCAAATCGCTTGAAAACTCCGCTAACCTAAAAAAATTTTGCGAGGGTTTCCCCCTGTTTTGGTGTGAGGCAAAATTTTAAGCGCCGCTATATATAGCAATATAGCCGTTACTATCATCAAACTTCCCCCAGGTGCTAGAGTATGCCTTACTTACACCACCTAGCTTTAGATTCTGGCATTAAGGCCCTCAATCATCACTAAAGTAAGTAGTGATAATCAAGTGGAGGCAGCCTATCCACCTCCTAGCCTCGGATAAAGTCTTGTTGAGCTTCAGGGATAGGCACATCCACACAACGAAAAAAAAGGTATGCTTCAAAGAAATATAATAAAAGGAACAAATAAACATAATACTACAAGAGTATAGTAGTATGTAGATAAAAAAAAAGAGACACTTACACGAAGCGAGTCAAAGAAGAGCATAACAAATGCAACGTCAAATATGTTCAAAAAAGCTCGTTGTTGTTGCAATAAAAATGCAACCATGAGCAACGCACATGGTAGTAATAGTCGAATGTAAAGCAACATGATGACACAAATACGCACAGCTGCAAAAGCAACAGTGGCATTATAAGTTCGCGATACAACATAATGACTAATATTGTTTCATGTAAAGCTACAGAGGAAACACTACCAACAAAAGAAAAAAAGAAGAAAAAGTCGCAACAAGGCAAACATCATGAATGCATTATCACGAGAAAGGAAGCAAGGATATAAGCGTTCAAAGAAGTTTCATATCATTGCGACCAGAAGAAAGAAGATACTTACCACGTACCACAGCCACAGATAGACCAGAAGAGTATAGGCAATCATTGGAGACAGACCAGAGGATAGCCATGCACCAAATACAGTAGACCAGAAAAGACCATATTAGCAGCAGAAGCAGCAGCAGCAACACCAGCATCATCGAAGAACTAAAGAATGAACGCCATCAGCAGAGAGCAGACAAAGACAAAAGAAGCTACTTACCTCTTATCACCACCACAGGTAGGCCATAAGAGTATACTCAATCACCAGATATAAACCAGAGAATGAGTATGCACCAAAGAGAGTAGACCAGGAAAGACCATATTAGCAGCAGCGGCAGCAATACCAGCACAATAGAAAAACCAGAGAACGAACGACACTACAGACCAGACAAAGACCAAAGAAGCAGTCGCCAGACATGATAAACCAAAGCCGCAGGCAGCAGAGATACCAAAGAAGTAATGGCAGCAGTACCCATGTCAAACAAGCAAAAAAACTATCAAAACCTAATAAACAAATTCAATTAGTGTTAATTCTATGCCTTTCAATGCTCGTTATCGAATAGTACCTAATATATTCTACGTTAAAAAAGCAGCGCCAAGTCTTTCTCAAAGTACAATACAGCGTTATCAGAAGCTAGAGTGGTATTATCAATGAAACGGTTTCCAAAACCACCATGGTTTGATACTAAACGCGTTTTGCAAAAAGGGAAAAAAAACGAGCGTATGGGAAAATGAGAGGGCGCTCTATCCGACGTCACAACCAGTAGATTTGGCCTCGGTCTTCTGCCGTAGCAGCTGTAGCTGCGGCAATTTAATTTGAAATTGTGCAGTGGTTATTTTCGTGCTCAAATTTGACTTGATCTCACATCCTTTAAACCTTTTTGCTAAATTTGACTATGAAAACTGTCGTTGTCACACCCAACTTTCTAATACACCTCTAGAGAACTAAAGAAGCCGCATCAAGCGGCGCTGATTACTTTCAGCTCTCAGACCAAAAATAGTGAGCAATTTCCAAAAATTGGAAAACAGGTTTTCAGTGATTATGTCAAAATTTAGCATTTGCAGGTCTCATAGAAAGAGTTTCCAATGTTGCATTTCATTTTTACGATCAATTTGATCTAATATGTATCATAGAAAAAGTCTTTATTTTTAAGGTGAAAAACGCGATCATTTAATACTCAAGAATCTTCCCTTGCTAATACTCATAGAAAAACGATGGTTTTCATGAATTTGCGACGACCTGAAAAAGATTGAGACAAAGCATCAGTAAGTAAAGCGCAGCCAAGAGGAGGTGTATGGTGCTATTCCAAGCATTCAAAACGCTTTGTGGCATGAGTTATTCGTGCTTGAAAATGGCTAGATTTGAACAGAATTCAACCTAAAACGACGTCGTAGTAGTGGGTTGCGTTGACAAAGAAGTAAATAAACTAATGCTTTTTCTGATGTATCTGATGTTCTACATATGTGGTGTAATGAAATAGCCACCCAAACGCAACTTGATTGATAACCATAATTCATCAAATAGCACTCATTCAAATTCATGCTATTTGGATCTATTAATAAAAGCACTTAAATGTACATCAACAACCATTTAAACATACTACAGTAAAGATGCATGCTTATATCGCACATCGTGTGAATGAATCACTCCTGATCACAGTGTATTCCATCACACCCATGATGGTCGTAATAAGAGATGTTATCTTTATCCAAATAAAATCAAATCAATAACAAGCATATTCAAATATGACAACTATGCCCTGCTGCCGTAGTTGCACAATATTCTAGATAAAAGATTCCATACTTCAATAACAAACATCACACCTTAAACCATCGAGGTTACATTAAATCATGCTATGACGGACGATAGCTCACCCAAGACCATCAAGGTTACTCAAATCGACCTTTATGGCCAATGCTCTTGCATTGATTACCACTTTAAATCAAATATCAACAACATTTGTCAGATATCGAAATAGCAGCACCTATTGCTCTCTATCATTACTAATCCGACAAGTTAGTTGCAAATATATAAATATTCTTCTTTTTCTATTCAATTCTAGGTACTTCAGTTCATTTAATACACAAATATACTACAGTTGGTTTCTATTGCATTTTATTGTTATTGCTTCAATATATCTTTTTGTGATATCTCTTAAACCTGATTTCATTGCATTTATATTAGAAATAGTATAGGTATCGACACAAATAAAATTGCTAAATAAAACTATTTCATTTCGATCTCAAACTTTTGCCTATAATGCTTTACAGCTCATTATCTTTGTTATTATTTCATTGATTCTACTATGTTTTTGCAGGATCGCTTGATTTTTTATGTATCTTTTTATGATAGATTCATTGCACTTTTTATTTTCTACTTTCTACCTTCTGTTTTCGTTTATTGATTACTAGTTGAACAATTACTATAAACATGGCGTTCATTCTATAGACAGATCTGCTCTAGTATATATACTGGGGAACTATGAGAAAAAGCGTCGAGGTGACTAATCAAAGATTAAAAGCCCCTCCCCAAAAGTATATAACGCATTCAATTCAACATTTGGTAACATTGACCTATAAGAGGGTTTTACCGTAGCGAAGTAAGGGTGTAAAACCATAGTATTCGAGCAGCAAATGCGAACTCTCATTTCCATTAGTACTAAGCTTACCAACAGCATAGCGAATCAAAATTTGCGTAAGCTAGCTTCATCAAAAACAATATGCCTCCAATTCGAATTAGAAGTTGCACAGGATACAGAACTGTCCTTCCAGAAGATTTTAGTTACCAAAGATGCGAATTGTGCTGTGTAAGTAAACGTTATAAACCAAAATATAGCCAAACTTGACAGCTTTTAAGCCTTCATATCTTGACATGTAGATCTTTATGAGCCACCGGAATGACACCAAACAATTGTATTTGAGTAGTAGTAACTTCCTGACATCTTTGCTCAACCTTTTGGGCCAAAAAAAAAAATATAGCCAAAATAGACCAAAAAGCATGAGGGGTACCTCATGATTTTTTACGAAAATCAAACGATCGCGTTTTTCACCTTGAAAATGAACACTTTTACTATGGTATATATCAGTTCAAAATGTTTCTCTCGACACAAAGCAACCCCTGAAACTACTTTTATGAGGTGTTCATATGCAAAATATGGCTATTTTCGCTAAAAACCTCATTTCAAATTTTATCAAATGGCTCAATAATTTCAGTCAAAACATTGATTTTGCTTTACACCATTGGAAGCGCCTTGAGAAGTACTCCAGGAATGCATTAGGAGGTACGGGCGGATCATTACAGTTTATATAGTCGAATCTCACGAAATACTTCAATCAGGTCGAAGAGAGAACAAATTCGACCAATCTTGAGCAGAAAAATAATTTGGCGTCGAATCAATTTTGATGGCAGGCGACACTGCTGCTGGCTAACCCAAATGCCTTTCTGACGATAACAATGATGATGACACTGCTGATCGCAACGCTGACTAAATAAAGAACTTATATTTGAAAAGACAATTGCTTAGCTAAAATACTTTTTTTTTTTTGCTTTTGTTGGGAGTTCTTCCCTATAAAGGTGCCGTTTGCAATAACAATCTCTCAAAGAAGTCGCTGTAGACCTTATAGAAGTCTTGTGGCCAGCATAATGTCGCCATCACAAGAGCAACATCAACGAATGGTACGGCAATTCTACTACCAGAAAATGTGGTATACAAATGTGGCATAAACCTTGAACTCCCTTTCACATCGTCTCAACAATAGCTTTCGTTTGATATCAGTGTATAAACGAAGGAAGGCTGCAAGGAGGAATATTACCCCTCTTTCTGACTCTGACACAACCCTTTTTTTTTACTATCGTATTATTGTTTAAAACCTACTTATATATCAGTTTTTATTATCCCGGATTTGAAATGTCTTCGGTGAGAGCTCACAAGGCAACGTCAGCATCGAGCGAAACGAGATCGATTGGCCAGGTTATCTATACTTTACATTCTCTCTTATTGAACTGCACTCACTCTACTCGACTCCCAATGTATAAATGGACATGTAGAGGGTGATTTTTGGATGGAAATGAACATGAAAAACAATGAAGCATCTCAGTATCATGCTATATACTTGAAGGATGATGGATCTGCCAATCAGTTACTAGTTTATATCTTCAACAACTCAGTTAATTTGGTGCACAGCTGCATTTTTGGTGTGAGACGTTCTACTTTAGTAGTAAGGTACTACTTTTTGGAAGACCTTTGTATATGCAATGTTTAAAAACAGATTCAAAGAAAAATAAGAAGCGCCAGTTGGAAAAACTCCTTCGCTCGTTGTTTTTAGAAGAAAACGAATCTAGCAATTGCTTATTCTTGTATCCAAATCGCAATCAGGGCGTTTTTATGTTTGTTTCTATACAAGACTCAGCCATGAAGATCAATTTATAACAAGGGCCAATAAAAATCTTATGAACATATATTGATAAATTGGCCTTTTTTTAACAATATCCTCTGTTTATGGTGTTTACCGTCGTGTGAAATGTTGGTGCAACCAGATACAAAACTTTTGATATCAAGCAAAACGAGGTTTTTGTTTGTTATCTTTTGATTGTAGTGTGCCAGAGATGCACGCAAATGCGATTTCATAGTGAAGTACAACAAGGCGCCATTTATATGATTTTGAGTGCAAATACCATCTCATCGTTACTTCTTGTCTAACTGTATGCCTTAATGATTTTTTTAGCACAATGTGGTAATTTTAACTCGATAGAGAATATTTGTGGAACCACGCAGAGTTACTCTAAAATTCATCATCCATATTACATTATTCAGAGTGAGCTTTTCCTTTTTCCTCTCTCTTTTTCATTTTGTTCTCGCAAATCGTCCTATATAGCTCTCTACGTTTGGATGGATTTTATAAAACGCTTTCACTTCATCCAAAAGTTGAAGGACAACAACAAAAACAGCAATAATGCAACTTCATTGGGACAACAGAAAAGTAAAAGATCAATCTTCAGTCATCACAATAATGATCGCCTTGTGTCATCCAATGTACATGATGCCAAGCACCCGGATAGCGATGATGATGAACAAGATGATGATGATTACGACGAGTACAACAGCAACACACTGATATTCCGCCAAAAGCCGTTGCATGCGATTACCATAGCAACGGCAAATACTAAAAAACCCAGGACACCAGACACTAGCAAAAGCAAAAGCGCCCGCCCTACACATCAGCTCTACATTCAGCATCAAAAGAATCAAAGTTCAACCGTGAAAAGCCAGTTGCTATCATTATCATCGTCGAATGACGTTCGGCAACACAAGCAATTGAGTATAGCTTTTGAGGGCAAAGGAACCAAATACATCAACAAGAATGAAAAGCAACTGCCAGCAAAACATACTCATCACAAACAAGAGAAATCAGCAACGCAGCATCCAAAAAAAGTAAGTGCATGGGCATCCAACGCTGGCATTGCAAGGTGTACTAATCAGTAATTTCCGTATAGACACTGTGAGTTTCCATATAATTCAATGGCACGTTTGACATATACTAATGGCAATGCCTCACATAGATATCAGGACTCGACATTGTATGCACCATTCACTGAACGTCCAGAAATCATAGAAGATGATTATATACCCTTACCAACTGTCACCCGAAAATACATTGATCCACCACCGGATGTATTGCTTGATTCAATACCACCATTCCATCATACCCACAAAAGACATCACTCCAATTTGCTCGATAATGACAGCACCACCACGAGTACAGTAGCATTATCACCGACAACTACAGCTGTTGCTCCCTTACAAAAACCAAAGAACAAGCTGGTCGTCGACACCAAACAACTGGATGACACATCCGTTGCATTTATTGGTGCCTGGCTCTCTAGAAATTCTGCCGCTCTCGAGACCAACAATGTCGACATCCAGCAATCAATCCACAAATCTACCACGTTTTAAACCCGCATTGGCATCTTGTAGACAGCATAGATTGATTGGCCCGGGTTTTATTGAATGGAAAAGGGAAGATTTACTTTTATGGGAGAGTCACTGTTAGTCAAATGTGTATAAAATAAACAGGGTTTGCTTCTTTTTACAAGTATCTCAACTTAACATGTCAAATACGATTACTCCTAATAACCCACCTTACCCTGCTTTCAGAGCAACTAATAAAGAGAGTTTTGCCTATGAGACCACGATTCGTCGTTGGCCCATTATTATCGATAGCGCTATCAAGGATGTCAAGCAGACAATCGCAGAGACTTTTGCTGAACGCGCTCAAGAAGGCGCCAGTATTGTGGCAGCCTTGGAAGCCATCAAGCAAGAATTGGTTGACGAAAAGCCTTTAAGGTGAGTACAGGCGAGTAGATAGACATCGATCCCTCTTGACATTGAAAGCAATATCTAGACCTATTCAAGATAACAAACCTGATACTGCCAAGTGGAACAGACATTTGGAAGACTACTTCAAGGGTTGCACTTGGATGAATGGTACCTGGCTGTTCAATGAATGCTATCTTTATCGTCGCATGGCTGAAATCTTTTACAACTCTCAACATTGGACCGATTACGATTGTTTCGAACGCCAAAAGAACGACACTTTCAAGGGATCCTACGGTGCAGTATTTGATTTAGCATGCAAGATGCCAGAGCTGATAAAGCCAATGCCCGAGGAGAAGCTTGAGATTGTGTACAATGAACTCATTCAAATCTGTTTGTGGGGAAATGCTACTGATTTGAGTCTGTTGACCAACATGTCACAAGCGGATATCGAGAGATTACAAGCTGTTGAGAAGGATCACTTGGCTACACGTCGTCGATTCATCTTGGTGGATGACACTGAAAAGCTATGGCAAAAGCTCAAGTCTCTCAAGGGCGGCCGTGTTGATTTTGTGTTGGATAACTCTGGTTTCGAAGTGTTTGTAGACATGATCTTTGCTGACTGGTTACTGCAATCTGGTCTCGCTGGTAAAGTGGTGTTCAACTGTAAAACAATGCCTTGGTTTGTCTCTGATGTGATGCCCAAGGACATGCCTATGATGTTCAAAAACTGTTTGGACAGAGATTTCTTCCCTGCCAAGGATGTCAGATCTCAAGAGGATGTGGATGCCTTGGAGACTATGGTTCATCGTTGGGAGCAATATGTTGCTGATGGCAAGTTGGTGGTTCGCTCTCATGATTTCTGGTGCACAGGTCTCTCTTACTGGTACATGGAGTCTGACGCCCCTGACCTCTTTAGCGAGATGAAGCAATCTGACGTCGTGTTGTATAAGGGTGATTTGAACTATAGAAAATTGGTGTTTGATTGTGATTTCCCTGTTACTACGCCATTTAAGGAAGCCATCGGCCCCTCCATGGCAAACCGCTTTACAAACATCATTGCTCTGCGTACAAACAAGGCTGATCCTGTTGTGGGTCTGACTGAAGAGACCAAAAAAGATATTGAAGGTAGAGCAACTAGACAAGAATGGCGCTTCAGTGGTAAATACGCCGTTGTAGAATATAACTAGATACTATTGTTGAATAAATCTATATGTGACGTTATGGATAGGAGGAGGATGGTTCTAGCAACAAAGTCTCTCTACTATACAACTTTTTTTTATTTGAGATTTTTACTTGGAATAATCGTAGAAACCCTTGCCAGATTTGCGACCCAAATTACCCTCCTTGACGAGCTTATTCAAAATTTGAGATTCCTTGAGAGGAGTATCCAATGATCCAGCCTTCTCCCAACCATCAACAATGAACTTCATGGTATCCAAACCGACAAACTAAACGAAACAAATAATGGCATTAACAACCAAATCAATCATCCCTGACACACACTACCCAGACTTACATCCGCCAATTCCAGGGGACCCATGGGCATACCAGCTCCTAACTTCATGGCAGTATCGACATCAGCAATAGAAGCTTCTTCGCGATCAATGACACGCATAGCTTCCATCATGTAAGGCACCAACAAACGGTTCACAATGAAACTAATAAGATAGAAAGCATTGAGTCTCCTATTCAAACTAAATGGTCATTATAAATCTGATTTACCCAGGAGTATCTTTGCAAGCAACAGAGGTCTTGCCAACCTTCTTTGTGAATTCAGCCAAATCAGTATAGACTTCATCAGACACCTTGTCAGTACGAACAATTTCAACCAACTTCATGGCAGGCACAGGGTTGAAGAAATGCAAACCAGCGAAACGTTCCTTACGAGCATCGCTTGTAGCCTCAGCAATTTGAGTGACAGGCAAGGAAGAAGTGTTACTACAAAAGATGGTATCCTTGGGAGCTACCTTATCCAATTGAGCAAACAACTTTTGCTTGATATCAATGTTCTCGACGATAGCTTCGACAATGAGGTCAGTTTTGGCAGCTGCCTCCTCCACGTCCTTGGACAAGGTGACATATTGAAGCGTTTCATCAATGAATTGCTTTTGCTTGGCTTCATCATCTGCAAACTTCTTGCGAGCAACGCGCTTGAGAGACTTGGAAATGATGCTTTTACCGTTTTCGAGTGCGGCATCTGTGGTATCAATCATGGTGACATTGTATTTAGCTTGAGCAGCTACTTGGACGATACCAGAACCCATCAAGCCAGCACCGATAACAGTGACATGCTTGATGTCTTTGAGCAACAAGGAAGAGGTGGAGAATCCACGTTGAGTAGCGAGCAAGGGCTTGGTCAATTTGCTGCCAAAGGACATCATTTTGTAGAAGAGGTTTTGAATAAAGAGAGAGAAACGTAAATGAAAAACAGAAGCAAGCTATAATTTATTGGGTTTTCAGCTCTTTCACAAGTAGTCATTTTCACATGCGTGGGTGTTTGTGTGTTTGTGTGTAGGTACACCCAGGACCAGTTGTGGTGGACATGATTGGCGCTTCAATTCATGCAACCTGAATTTGTAGCCCCCCCGCAATAATGCCAACATCAAGGTTCAACAGAGAGAGAGAGCGCGCGTATGTAGGCTTTGGTTGATAAAAGCCATTTATTACCGTCGATTCCATTCCAGCCCAAAAGAAACACATCAAGGGCATTTATATTAAGAAATACCGTGCCAACTCATGAAACCAAATACCATTTGTATAAAAAAAAACTTAATTTTGTTGGTTATCACAGCAGATCACCTACTATGATGTGACAGGATCAACCAGCGCAAAGGTCAAAGTACAACTGGTACCAAGGATAAGGGTTTACATGGTACCATGCAAACACACAGCCCGAAATGGCAGCTTCAAGCAGTGTTCGATCGAGTAGGCGGCCGCGTTTTTACTCAAATAGAACACACAAGCAGGGAGCTCTAGTAGTTGCCCGCCGACAACCTATTACATGACTCATAAGCTCTGATTATTTGCAAAGCAAATAGCAACAGAACTACACATATAATGGCCAGCTTGTTCTGAAAGCTAAAACAAGGCTTACGAACCTGCCTTTATTTAAACCGTAAGAGAATTTCTCCTCATCAAGTACAGTGGCATTGATCTATTGGTCCCAGGAAACCTGAAAGAGATTCCTACTACTCAATATCACACAACAACAAGAGTAAGATAAAGAGGAAAAAGGAAAAAGCACTCCAGCATCCATCATGCCTTACTACATGATGACTATAAGAGGTCCTGCTGATATAAATGCATCTGAGATTGTCCTTGATACTGCTGATGCGTTTTGTTTAATGTTCCTGAATCGAGCGTTTTGGGATTATGCCAGTGATTTAAAAGGGCGAAAGGAAATTGCAACATCTATATCTCACCAAAGATTTAAACATCTGGATATATTCTTTGATAACAGCCAAGAACGGTTCAAGCAAGGGAAAAGGTAAAATAGGCTATCAAGCAGAGAAGGTTTACCGTAGATTTTGCTTTTTTCTCAAGAACATCCGCAAAGGTGATTAATTGACACATGAGATCTTGTATACTGGATCGAGGGCGAAATGAAGCTTCATCCCTTACAAAAAACGGTCATCTATACTTATCTATGGAAAAAACAGTTCTGCATTATCTCACAAATGCTCTTTATGGAAGACTTGGATCAAAAGGAGGTGCTCCTGTAGATAGTATTGCATAAAAACCAAAATTTGCTTGTGTACATGTGGAAGACTACATAGATATCATGATGTTGTCTATGCCAAGCTTGATCTTTTCCGTTTATGTTGGCTCAGTTTGCTATACTTAATTCTATAAGCAGAAATTTAATTAATTGGAGGATGTTATCTTCCTGCATTATACTAAGCTGTTCCATATTTTGCTACGATGAAAGCTTTAAAAAGAGCTGTAACGAAGTCCTAATACACCATGAGCTTCTGCAAACATTGAGCAAACAGGCTCGCAAGCTAATAACTGCATGGCTCACTTTGACCTTATTCTACTCATGAGACGAGTGATCTTCAATGAAATAATGCTTACATTACCTTGGATTATTCAAATGTACGCAAAACACAGAGTAATGTTGATGTATTTAAGCCATATGTTCTCCCGTTAAAAGCTGTTTTAAGCTGCCAGGTTAGCACCAAACAGTTACTCTCATCTGGTAGTTACTTTCTGACACCCTTGCCCAACTTTTTTGGGGACCAAAAAACATGACCAAAAAGCATGAGGTACCCCTCATGGTTTTCATCGAAAATCAAACAATCGCATTTTTTTTTTACCTTGAAGATGATGACTTTTACTATGGTATGTATTACATCAAAATGTTGCTATCGATCCAAAGCAACCCTTGAAACGTCATTTGTGTATCTTTTATATGTAAGTTTTTGACATTTTTGCTAGAAACCTCATTTCATATTTTTTGATATTGCTCGATGCGTTTATTATAAACATCTGCCATAAGCACCATCATTCGATGCGCCTTGAAAAGCACTCCAGAAATGCATTAGAAAGTATAAGATGATCATCGCATCTAATATAGTCCAATTCTGCAAAATAGATCAACCGAGTCGTTTTTAGATCAAAATCTGTCCAATCTGGAATAGACGTTAAGCGAGAATTCAATTGATTTTGAGTGCTTCTGATATCAATGTAATCTACGATCTTGAAGCTAATATAAAGAGGATTGCAATTTGAAAAAAGTATTATAGTAGCTTATTCTCTCTACTTTTGCCTGATTCTGAAGCACATTTTGTTTCTGACACTCGGATTAATCATTGTTTATTACATATTCAAATAAATGGCCTAATATGAAACGCAAACTTTCTTGCTATTCAAAATTGCAAATGGCACTTGAGGTTTGATGTACTGTACATTGAGATACCACTACTAGGCTATACTATAGCAGCCACTAAGGCAATGCTATAATACCATATACGCTTGGGAACCTAATGCCAAATGTCCATTTTATTAAAGTGTAAGGGCCATCACATCTCCTGTTACTAGGAATTTTTAGCAAATAGATGGCAATACTAATTATGAAATACATGTGAGGTTTCTACTGAGCACTAACGAAGACAGACAACTGGTTTATACATACACACTTTTTTAAGAATCATGCAAATACTGTATTTTGAGGCGGCGTCATGTCACCCAAGTGTTCTACAGGCCCAAAAGCAGCGGATCAAGATTGCCTTTTACTTGGATACACATTGTAAAATATAGCTTCAAATGGGTTTGCTTGCACTACTACCAATATGCTCACTCTAATTGAACGATGACTTTTTGTTTGTTTGTTTTCCGTGCAACTTGTCTACATTCTTTTCAAAGAAGTAAGAGCATATCCTGTTGGTGACAGTAGCACCAGAACTTTGACAGCTCTGCTTGTACATATAAAATAGTGAATACATGTAATTTATATACTGCAATCACTGCAAAACTATACTGATAAAGAACCCGTTATTGTTTACATTTTGCTCGAACTTTTCAAATCCAAAGCGAATCAAATTGTTCACTTTCCGTTATCAACCGAATACAAGATGTAAATGTAAACAAGCTGACTGTGTTTAATCAATAAACGAAATAAACCATATGAGTTTATATCATATCTTGTGTGTATACAGTAGTAATAATGCATATCATATTGTAGGGCAGTTGAAGGCGATTCCAATGGTATTAGTTGCATTGTCTCTGGATGCCAGTAGCGTTCAGAATTGCGTTTGAAGTGTTTTTTGCGTGTCTCCTTAAATTGTTGCTACTGTAATCAAGGTATAAAAGGTAAAAGATTTCTCTCTTTATCTCACGTCCTTTCTTCATCTTTTTCTTCATCTTTTTTTTTTTTCTCTCAAAAACAATAGACGCTACTAGAAGACTGGTGATCATGTAAGTATATTTGTCTTGTCTGCACATAACGGATGGTAACATGCTCTGAATCAGGGTGGTTCACAATACAAGGCTTATGGTATTTCAAGACTGGTTCTATTCTACTTGACGGCTTTCTTTGGATACTTTTGGTTCTCTTTGGATACTTTTGGTTCTCTCTGGTTCTCTCTGGTTCTCTCTGGTTCTCTCTGGTTCTCTCTGGCTCTCTCTGGTTCTCTCTGGTTCTCTCTGGTTCTCTCTGGTTCTCTCTGGTTCTCTCTGGCTCTCTCTGGTCCTAGTATATAGATATTTATATTTATTTGGTCATATTCTTTCGCATGGGGGATTTTTAAGGGCACACTCTGAGGTTTTCAAGTCTTTGGTACTTTGTCTTTTGAGAGTTTCGTGTCTTTGGTGTGAGGGTTTCTCTAGTAAGTCTTCTGGAATGAGTCTTCTGTAGTAAGTCTTCTGTAATAAGTTTTCTGTAGTAAGTCTTCTGTAATAAGTCTTCTGTAGTAAGTCTTCTGTAATAAGTCTTCTGTAATAAGTCTTCTGTGTTGTCATGTGTTTCCCTTCCCCCATGCCTACTTTCAATTTTTGGGTTGAGATTGGTCTCCACCTTCTCGTGGTTCAACCTGTAAGCTTTTTGTAAAAGCAACCAAGAGAGACCATTATTTTTTACAATAAATAAAATGAAAAACTATACAATACACATTAAATGCGTGTGCCTGATATGAAGACACTTTAATAATGCTGCTTATTATATCAATAAAATATTTTATTTGCCTGGAAATATTCATGTATATATATCTTGGTCAAGTAATGTGACAGATCTGCCTGAAGCATAGCACTGGTTTCAGCGTTAATAGCCAACATGGGTCCTTTCATGCAACTGGAAGGTTCAATAGGAATTATCAGTTACAACGATTAGTAACCGCGCCAAGCCTCATGAAGCATTTTATGAATTTCTACAGATCAATATTGATATGAGATGCAAAAGATGTGGGGTTAACTTTATTAAACAAATGTAATAATGAAACAAGATAGTAAATGATATAAGCAAATCAGTGCTTCTTGGCGTAGAGAGCAGCATTGCGACCAGCAGTCCTACCAAACACAACACATTCCAAAAGAGAGTTACCAGCCAGACGGTTATGGCCATGAACACCACCAGTGACTTCACCAGCACCATACAATCCAGGAATAACTTTACTATTATCTTCGGCTAGGATGGCAGCGTCTGTATTCATATCAAGACCGCCCATAGTATAATGTACAACAGGAGTGATTAGACCAACCCAGTACGTAGTAGGACCAGAAAGAGGACTAGGAAAGAACGTCTTTCCAGTGCTATCAGGCTTCTCTTGTCCAACATGAGTGTCGTACTCCTTGAATTCTTGTTCCAATTGTTTTACATCTACATCCAACACTTTGGCTAACTTCTCGAGGCCCTCTGCTTGTGTAAAGAAACCCTTAGAAGCGTAGAATCCCAATGTACTCTTGCCAAAGCCTTCTACAGCTTCATCAGTCAGTACCATATAAGCAGCAGCATACGTTTCAGGCAATGTCTTGCTCATGAAACTGTTGGGACGAGAGTGGATCGTACCAGATTGGCGATTCACAGCAGCAGTGACTTTATCACGCAAGGTCAACTCATCTGTGAAACGCTTACCCTCGCCATTCAAAAGAACACCGCCATAAGCTCGGAGCGCTTCAGGAGCCAAGAACTTTGTAGGAGCAGTTGGGTTACTGGGATCAACGAAACCTGTAGGATGCACTTGCACTTGATCCTATCATTTTTCATCCAGCATGTCATTAGCTTTTCAGATTGCAATGCTTTATAATAACTATTTACCATATCTCTCATGCCTGCTCCAACTGCCAAGCCAAGACGTACACCTTCACCAGCAGCCCAGGGGCCATTTGTAGTGGCTGTGTGTACCAGCTGAGGAGCAAATTCACTCAGCAATGTGCTTTGACCGTCAGGTAAATGCTTGCCAGTTTGTCCGCCGAAACCACCGCTTGTCAAAATCACAGCATCCGCCTTGATTACCTCTTTTGATTCCTTTTCTGTCTCGGGGTCCTTCTTTACAATCTCGACACCTGCAACAGCATTGTTTTCCATGACCAAGTTGGTGACACGAGTATTCGTGATGATTTGAGCGTCAGCATCATCAAAGGAAGTAAAACGCTTCTTGAGGGTCTCTACTAATTTCCAACCTACGGGTACAGGACGACCATTCTGAGCAGGACAGCGAAGGGTACGACCATGAGAATGACCACCGCAGCGAGAAACGACAGACAGGTCCAAAGAAGGAACACCATCTACTTCACTCTCCTTGATCAACCAATCCAGAGCGGGTCTGCTTTCATCCACTAACTTTGTGACAAGATCCTCATGACTAATTCCAGCACCAGATTTGAGTGTATCTTGGATAAATGCTTCACGAGTATCCTTGCTCAATGGTTCGATGGCATTGATACCAGAAGTAGCCTTCATTGAATTGCCACCAATGTTCTTCTCCTTGTCAATCAAGATAACTTTGGTATTACCTTGATTATGAGCTTCTACAGCAGCAGTGAGGCCTGCTAAACCACCGCCCACAACGACCACGGTATTTTGTTGAGTATGAGACATGTTTGCTGGAGACGAGATGAATCTATTGTACAGATAGTAAAAAACAAAAATCAGCAGAAAATTTGTTAATAACTTCATTACGAAAAGAGAGGAAAAGAAAGGGTTGATGGCTGGCGATAGTTTTTAAAAAGAATGTCGGGTCCATTAAGGGCGTTTGAGACATGACGATGATGCTTGGAATGGCATGATTTTTTCAAATGTTTTGTAACTCATACCTTAAATTGGTAATCTGTGATTTCCAAATAACCAGTTTCTGTAGCTGATGTATTGGCGGCTTGTATGCTTTGGACAACAGTGATATTGGTGATATGAGTTGCCTTGAAAGTGGTATCAAAGGCTTCATTTCTGATGCGAGGATGACTAATCCAAAAGCGATCCAAAGAGAGAAGAAGAGTGATTAAAATAGGTTTTACACTCATGTTCCACCTTTGAATTCAAATGTTTGTTTCGGGGATCAGAGGGACGTTCAGTCTAGCATTTGCATTACCATCAAGTTTATTATCAAACTATCTTCACTATAAATACTGTGAAACATTCAAAAAAAGTGGACAAGCCAACCATACCCTTTCAAAATTTTAAAGAACTGTGTGCCGTACAAGGTGAATAAACCCACTTGCAAAGCCGGCAATGGGGAGGGGGGGGGGGGTTTGGGGGAAGAATATAACGCGTCTAATCCAACACTTGATAACATAGGTCGATATGAGAGCTTGATCGCAGCAAAGCAAAGGAGCAAACCTATGACAACTAAGCATCCAATCCAGCATTTGATGGCATTGATCTATACGAGGGCTTGATTGTAGCGAAGCGAATATGCAAAACCATAGTATCTAAGCTGCAAATTCGGGGTTTTATTTCCATTATTAATAAGCTTACCAGCAACATAGCGCATCAAAATTTGCATGAATCAGCTCTACCAAAATCAATATGCCTCCTATTCGAATTAATAATTGCTCAAGCTACAGAGCTGCCTTTCCAGTAAGTTGCAACTACCAAAGATGTGATTTACGCCGTGTAAATAAACTCTATAAAGCAATACATAACCAAATTTGACAGCTTTCAAGCCTTCATATCTTGACATGTAGACTTTTATGAGCCATCAGAATGATGCCAAACAATTGTACTTGAGTAGTAGTAACTTCCTGACATCTTCGCTCAACTTTTTGGGACCAAAAAAAAAAACATGGCCAAAAATCGACCAAAAAGCATGAGGGGTACCTCATGGTTTTCATCGAAAGTCAAACGATCACATTTTTCACCTTGAAAATGAAGACTTTTACTATGGTATACGAGCCTTTCAGCACTTCGGGTGGTTTCCTGACCTACGCTTCGCTTCGGTGGAAACCAACCTACGTTCAAACGGCTCGCGCTGCCGCGGGCCTTTGGCTAATATCCCAAAATTAATATAGCTAAAATGTTAGAAGAGGAACCCTGATTGTTGATTGATATGTAATCACTAATCGTATGAGTGTTTATGCTTCGGATGGTTCTCACCGAAGCGTAGCAAAGGTAGAGAACCAACCTGCGCAGCGGCAGCTCGTGCTACTGATTGCTCTTGCGTATTTTATCAAAATACTGCTACTTTCATTTTGACCCTCCACTTACACATAGTAACCCTTCATATTATCTGTGGATCTGATTCTTATGTGATGTTCTACATCCATATACACGTAGCTACTTCATATACGGGCAAGCAGCATACTGGTATTCCCACTTTTTAGTCCTTAGTGTCCCTAATACAGCAAAATATGAGTGCATTTGAGCTGCATTTTCTTGCGTTCAAGGCCGTTTTAGATCGTCAGAATAGCCCCAAATGGTTGCTTTCATATGGCAGTTACTTTCTGACACTTTTGCTCGACTTTTTGGGGACCAAAAAAACATGGTCAAAAATCGACCAAAAAGCATGAGGTATCCCTCATGGTTTTCATCGAAAATCAAACGACCGCATTTTTTATCTTGATAATGGAGACTTTTACTATGGTATATCTTGAATCAAAATGTTTCTATCAATCCAAAGCAACCTCTGAAATTATCTTTGTGGGACTTTGATATGTAAAATTTCGACATTTTGGCCATAAATCTCTTTTCATATTTTTACAAATCATTCAATAAGTGAATTCAAAACATCTATTTTACTTAGTACCATTGGAAGCGCCTTGAAAAGTACTCCAGGAAAGCTTAAGGAAGCATGGGGTGATTATCATACTTCACTTAGTCGAATCTGCAAAAATAGCTCGATCGAGTCCAAAATTATCAAAATATGTCCAATCTGGAACAGACTATGATTCTGGGTTTGAATTAATTTTGGCTGGTAGGGCCAGCTGGAAAACTCATGCCCTTTTCATAAGGCAATACAGTAGTAAATGCCCTTGAAGCGTATAGAAAGTAGGTGGCAGGTCATAGCACTATCGTTTATGATGATATTTTATTGCCTTCTATATCGTTCATAATGATATTTTATTGCATTCTATATTTAATAACGTTAGTCTGGACATTGACAATGCATGGGTTGCATAAAATGTCTGCAGTAAGTAATGAAATCTCTGAGGCTCTGAGACGTCGCTCAAATAAAACATTGACAGCACTGAGCAGAGGAAAGAGGGTAGAAATTACAGTGGTTTTTGTTGATTGATTGTAAAATCATTATTCTCATATGAGCCAGGTCTGATAGATGCCTTGAAACTCAGGTTCCATATTAGGATTGTAAAGTGCAAAAGTACTGAACATTTATTATGTTATGATATGAGCCAGGTCTGATAGATGCCTTGAAACTCAGGTTCCATATTAGGATTGTAAAGTGCAAAAGTACTGAACATTTATTATGTTATGATGATATATGAGCCAGGTCTGATAGATGCCTTGAAACTCAGGTTCCATATTAGGATTGTAAAGTGCAAAAGTACTGAACATTTATTATGTTATGATATGAGCCAGGCCTGATAGATGCCTTGAAACTCAGGTTCCATATTAGGATTGTAAAGTGCAAAAGTACTGAACATTTATTATGTTATCGCTGGCTTCATCCACTTTTGCACCCATCCGATCCCACTCCTCCTACCAAGACTTCTCTTCCTTATCTCCGTGTCATCCTCAACTTCTTCCTCGCTACTCCCTCATACCCCACCTACCACTGGTCTCTCCTCTTTCCTGCCTGTAGGCCATCAAGCGCCAGAAAGGTCATCGCTCCTCTCTACAACATTCTTCGCGCCGTAGATACCATTGTTCGTAAGTTTGGTGTCTGTCATGTTTCCTTCAGTACTTGTCTACGCCTGCCATTTTCGACCTTGGTTGAACATAACCTTCCACCCAACCATAGCTTATCGCCTACATTTCGCTCACCAAAGGAAGTGGTAAAACACTACCCCAGAGTGCTTCAACTTACAGGTAATGATGTTTTCATCTTTGATACCACCACTCAAGCTCTTCAACTTCGCACTTCGGTCATTGGCCTACCCCACCAACCCACCAGCTTACGCGCTATCAATTTTCTTCAGGCTCAAAACCTACTGCTCACCAACTTCATTCACTTCAACATGTTGCTCCTTGTCCCTCGTCCAAACATCACACATATCGACCTCTCCACCATCACCAACTATTCCGATAGTATCAGCCTCGTATCCACCCTTCTACTCTCTTTATTGGCAACTTCATTTTCTTTTGAGTCTCATTCATTCCTTTTATCCCTCCCTACTAATCAAGGATTCAAATCCCTCCCCCTTCACACTAACCCTTCCTCTTATTCGTCCCCTTTAGGTGTTGCCAAATGGAAGCAGTTTTGGACTCTCCAGATTCCTTTGAATGCTCGCAATACTTGGTTCCGGATCCTTCATGAAAAAGTTACTACTCGTCAATTATTACATCAACGGCTTCGCGATTCATTTACCCCGTACTGTCCTCACTGTCAGTCTTCGTCACCCACAATCCCCACCATCATCGAAGATACTGAGCACTTCCTCTTTTCCTGTCCTCGAAAATTGGACGTCTGGCGACAAACTCTCTCTCTTTACATCTCACCTCGATTCTCTTACTTTGCGTACGAGGAATACATTGCCATCCTCCACCTTCGCCTCGATATTGACCGCTCATCTCATGAACTTTTTCCTGCATTATCCGTGTTCCAGGTCTTTGCTTGCATCCAACAGGCTATCTGGTCTGCTCATTACCGCCAAGTTTTCCAGCACGTCCCTTTCATCCCGTCTACTGTCATCCACTCCATTCATCGTACTCTCCTCAATTTAGACTCCCAACTTTCCTTCGATACAATTATCTGAGCTTCCCCTTATATCCTCCAGTCTTTATATCCCCTCCCTCTATATTAGGTGACGATTTAAGGACTTTAAATAAAAACAGAAGTGCCTACTTCCTTATAAAAAAAAACATTTATTATGTTATGATATGAGCCAGGTCTGATAGATGCCTTGAAACTCAGGTTCCATATTAGGATTGTAAAGTGCAAAAGTACTGAACATTTATTATGTTATGATATTAATTCAAAATGTTTCTCTCGATCCAAACCAACCTCTGAAACCACTTTTATGAGGTGTTCGTATGCAAAATATGGGTATTTTCGCTAAAAAACTCATTTCAAATTTTATTAAATTACTCAATAATTTCAGTCAGAATACTTATCACAGTTAGCACCATTGTAAGCGCCTTGAAAAGTACTCCAAGGATGTATTAATGGTAGGGTGATCATCACAATTTATATAGTCGGATATCACGAAATAGATTAAAGAAGTCGAAAAAAGACGATATCTGTCCAATCTTGAACAGAAAAAAATAAGCTGAGTTTGATTTAATTTTAGCGGCGGTATTACTGCTGACTGACCTAAATGCTTTTCTGTTGATGACAATGATGATTGCGATGCTGATTAAATAGGGGAAGTGGAGTTGAAAGGACAATTGCTTAGCACAAATACTTTTTTGGGGAGATTTGCCTCATGAAGGTGTCTTTTACAATGACAATATCTCAAAAAAAGTCGCAGTAGATTTTACACAAGTCCTGTATTTACTTCTGAACAGCTTTATGCCGCCATCTTATTAAGAGCATCAGCAACAGTGAATGATATGGCAGTTCTATTATCAGAAAATGGCAGTTGTGAGATACAAATGCTGCATAAAATTTGAATTTTCTTTCACGTTGTCCCAATAATAGGCTTTGTTTGATGTCAGTGTAAGCAAAAAGGATGCTGAGGGAGATAACTCCTCTCCTCCTCCTGGCTCTGATATAACCTTTCTTTTACTAACTAATTATAAATGGCTGTTTAAAATCTACTTGATATACCAAAATTTTATTATATCTGATTTAAAATGTCTTTGGCGAGAGCCCACAGGGCGACGCCGGCATCGAGCGTAGCGAGATAGATTGGCTAGTGACAAGAGTACTATATAAATCTGTGATTACAACATGCCGTGAATTAGATCTTCATCCATTTGGCATTGTATTTCTTGACAATAGCCTTGGCTTCATCAATATGACCATTCTCAACTAAGATCATGACTACACCACGAATGGATGATTCAAGCGCAGCAGAGATCCAAGCATGCTTGATGTCAGTGTGCTCACCGACAAAGACAAGTCCATGGTCCATCTTAAAGTACGAGGGCATGTAGAGCTTATGTTGACCTGGTTCAGGACTAGCCCAAGAACCAGACTGGAAGGGGTCCAAGATCCAGCAGCGACGATCATAGTTGCCTGTCCAATATTTCTTGACTAAATCACCATGGAGCTCTGTGAAATCCTCAACAATACGAGAGACATGTTCATCTTCGGTCATGGAAGCAAATCGGAGACCCATATCGCCACTAGCATAGCTAGCCAAGACTACACTGGGGCCCTTGGTGCCAATGTTGTTAGCAGGATAGCAGATGCTACCTGATAGCAAATCAGTGCTATCACAACCGCCTTGAATAGGACGATCCAATTTCTCCCAGAAGCGTTCCTTGAATTCAAGAGCCACTTTACACGCTTGACTGTAGCCAAGGTTATGAATAGCTTGGTTCAGGGTATATTCAAGTTGAGGCAGGTGCCACGTACGGACAACACTAAATGGAGCAGCAACAATGACATTATCGTACTTCTTTGACTTATACTTTGTGTCATAGGGCGATTTTTTCCATTGTACAGACACCTTGTCACCATCAAAGTCCAACTTACTGACACGGATACCATAGGTTATCTTCTTGCCAAGGACGGGACCGAATGCCTGAGGAATACGGTTTAAACCACCTTGTACAGTCTTCCAGTTGGTAGCTTTACTAAAGGTAAATGTATCATACATGTTCTCCCAGATTTGACCAGCACCCAAACCAGTAGCATAATCAGTAGCATTCAAGCTTAATCCCATCTTGTTGTGCAGCCATCCCCATTCAGACCAATCGTCATAGCCTTCTTCCAGTGCCTTTTCATGAGCAGCGTAGAGATCATCACCCATCAACTTGAACCAATCTTCAGTAAAGAACTCGGCAGTAACATTGTTGGTCACTGAGGATAAAGAAGAGGTGTCTGCACTCTTGGGAACTATGGAAGAGTTGGCTTGCACCTCGCCGACGGTAGGAACTCTGCCATCAGGAAGACGGAAACCTTGGCGATAGTACAAGTTGCTATGATGATTTGGTTAGCTGTCAGTACCTCGGAGCAATACAAATGTATAATACTTACTTGGCACGGCTTTGATACCATTTTATAAACTCAATCTTGTAGGATTTGTCATTGAGGGCATTCAACTCATCAGCAAGTTGAAAGACAATCTGGTGATCAGTAATGGGAAGAGTCTTGCCTTCGTGTTCAAATTCAACAGGGAAACGCATAGGGCCCATTTCTTGATAAGCGATGCCAGAGTTTCCAAAATAAGCAGTGCGAACTCGACTATCAGGATACATTGATATGAGCACCATAAGCATATATGCATGGATTTGCAAGTAGCTTACCCGCCAAGCCTATCATTAGCCTCCAAAATTTCATAGTTGTGAAAACCAGCTTGATCCAACAGAAAGCCGCTGAACAAACCAGACATGCCAGCACCCACAATGCCAATTTCTATACTATGCGTTAGCTTGTAGGACCTGGGCCCAGTGTTTGTTGCACTTACTCTTGTTTTTGCTGGAAGCATGAGCACGTTTGGATACCTTTTTGTTCTTGTGGTAATCAACAGCGTCAAAATACATGTCAGATAGTTCCGGATGACCACGCTTGGTAAATTTCTTGGAAATGGTATAAGGTTCGCTTTGGGCAATGACATTACCAGAGGCATCTTTTGCAATGACGCAACCCGATTGAGCATCAGCAGGTACATGCCAAGCAAACTTTTCAGGCTGAAAGTCGTCAAGCACATCAAATTGATCAATTTCATGAGCAATTGATCCGTCCTCACAGGATCCATAAGAGAGAGTGACAGTCCCTATGATGGATTGAGAGCCGTAATCCCAGTAGATATTGGTCAATGAATCAGCCTCAAGTGTAGTCTTAATAAGGATCTTGGCATCACTTGTGGCAGACGAAGCTGGAGCTGCAAATGCTTGCAGAGCTGCAGTGGCAAGTAAGAAAAGGGATGTCTTCATGCTGTTACAATATGATGTAGTTGTAAAGATGAGAAACACAAAAACATGCTCTTCTATTTATATGACTTTGCATCTGTGATGCTCGTCTTGCTTATCTAGCTTGCATTTATCAACTTGGGCAGATAGCTTTCTTGACAGCAACAGAAATAATCAATGTATAAGATCTATCGTAGTCAATGGCGTCTCCTATCACTGTTGAGATAGGATAGGTTGTATTATCTGGTTTTCTGTCCAACATGAACTTATAACTGGTCAGCTTGATTCATTGGGCATTCAGCAAAAACGGGGATACTACCTGTTGATTTATAATGTATTCTGTTTACCAGAAACCTGCATTGAAAGTACGCGCTTGTTCAGAGTGCTCCGAGTGATCGGCTGTTGCACCAAATAATCATTGATGGATACAGATGTCTACCGGGAAGGCGCCAATGGAATTCAAACGAGCTTTATCAATGGTTTATATCAAGTATTTGCTCGGTGGCAGCTATACCATTTGAAAATTGTCAAATCCAAACAAGCATTTGCTTTGCGGAATTTGCAGAATAAATTTGTTACCCTATTTGCGAACGGTAAACTGCAAATTTCGCGTTGGAAATAATAGGAGATAGGGAAAAGAAATACTAAGATATACAGTAGAATAGAGATTTAGCGCCACTGTCTGATCTCGTGCCGCTAAAACTCGGTAATTTCTTCTCCATTGATAATGTTGCCAACTGAAAATATTCTAAATTGCGTCGTAGAATCGTTACACGATTAAATATACAGTGGACAATGTAGAAGATAAGTCCATAGATTGACTCATCTCATGTCTGACAAGGTATATTTGGAATGTTAACGACTACAACAAGTGCTGGTGGTTTGAAAAGAAAGATCAGAAATACGGCCAGCATGACATTGTGCCATACCCACTATTTCGTGATCAATTCAAGTGCATGGCCACGTACATCACTTGTCTAAGCAATTTGTCTCGTATATTTATCTCGATATATGATTTTCATATAGCGAAGAAACTTTATCCTCGTCAAGCTTGATAAGATACCAATATATTCCTGCCAAATTTCGATGGTTTTTCCCAGGTCCATTATTTAAGGTTGGCTGTGTATCATCTATCATTTACGTATTCGCTCATTCAAAGGTAAAAATGCATGCCTGCATACCATGAACGTCTGGCATAGCGCAAAACACTGTTGTCGTAGATGGTGGTCATCAAGATATGTATTAGATATTGCCAATTGAGCTACTTTATCTGATCAACACGACACAATCAATCGTATTAATACGTCATTTAAAAAGAGTTACACAGTTGCATATCCGGGTCATTGAAGAACTGGATTCTGTGTACTTTTTGATTAGAAATACACAATGATAGTGAATTTGATTCTTTTCTCGGCACCATTCTCCCCGCTTATATCTCTAGTTTTTCTTGTCTCAGAACATGTGTTATCAATAGCCTCTAAAACACTATGGATACTGACCAAATTTGCCTCATAGCAAGCAAACTAGTTTTGAGAACTGATTAGCTAATGTGCCTGAATCAAAAAACCAAGCACAGGTTTTTATACCAAATCATTGGACCCAGGTTTGTGAGTGTATATTCACGACTGAATCCTTCAAAACCAATTAGTCTATTTTAAATGATGAATACATTTTCTGATGCTTATTATAAAAGCATATTAGGCGAGCGTCCTCGATCCTTAAATTCATCCTGTAGCGTTCTTAGATTTCTTAAGGCCCGTACTCGTTGAACAACTTGTTTCTTCTATTGATCAGATCTTGCAGATGAAAGGGAAAAGCATTGCTCTAAAAAGTATCATCTCTTTTACTACCAATTGACATTCTCTAGTATGACAAGGTGCATGTTTCGTATAATGTATACTTCCATCTTATTATAGTTCAAGCATATCATTTTCCATAGTAGTCATTGCTTTCGGCCCTTGGCAAGCTTATATAGAATTCATATGCGCATCAATCGGTACTAGTCGTGGTAGTTGATCTACAAGTTGTGTTTAGATAAGCCTGCTTTTCACATATTTTGAGGGTTTTCAAGAGAGAGTATCCACCAAACAGTACTACTAAACCTATAGCACTATTCACCGTGTAATGCCAAAAATTGCCTATCAATTGAGGCCTTACTTAAA
Source organism: Mucor velutinosus (assembly GCF_035048745.1). Taxonomy (NCBI): domain Eukaryota; kingdom Fungi; phylum Mucoromycota; class Mucoromycetes; order Mucorales; family Mucoraceae; genus Mucor; species Mucor velutinosus. The sequence goes on from NW_027041908.1 coordinate 1,449,560, forward strand.
GCTTTAGCATCAATTTTCGTGAATCCACAAGGCCGAATAGGTCACCCCCCAGCCAAGTTGGCCAAAAATGAATACTCAAGACTAACTTTTGCTACAGTAGCGCATATAAAATTATCTTTATGCATTGCTATAAACCATTGCACGCCCTGAATTTATTTCATAGACTTGAGCACCACATGGACGTTTCTCTGCTGTTACTGAAGTAAAACGTGTTTTTGTCACTGTAAACTCCAATATGGGGGCTAAAAAATCAACATTTCAAAAGAAGCATCGTAGGTGTCAAAACGAGAGCTCATTTTGTAGAGCAAACACCGGGGAGTAAGGTTCAATTAATAGACAAAGTGGGTTGAATTGACAGTTGTACAGATAATAGCGTCGAAACATTGGTTATATTGGTTTTGTTGCGCTTGATTGCTTAAATATTTGACAATCAATGTAGCGACTGAATATCCGGTCATATGCGAAGCAACTGTTCAACGTGATCATATAATCTTCCTGATATGGAACTCTAACATCAACATAGCGCTTGCAAGAAAGCTATACCCCTTCATTGTCAAAGTGCGCAGCACGATTTTGAGCGTTGTTCGCCATAGAATACGAAGCAAGAAGGTATGACTTACTAGCGGTTTTGGCTACAGCGTTTCTCAACGTCTTATCTATCTTTCTGTTACTCTCAGTTATGAGGCTATATTTGACTAGAAGCAATCCCATGCGCAATCCAATAAAGTTATTGACAGCACAGTCTATCCAGATCAAACAGCTTAACGCATGTAAGAAATACTGATTCCTGTGGTCGAGACATGCCAGTTCCTTCCAGTGATTTATCGAAAGCAAGGTCAAATGGTTTTAAGGGCAGAAACATTTCGGTGATGGGCTCCAAGGTGAATATCGTCTCGTATCAGTTGATTCATATTACAAGCAAGTGTTTAAATCTTGGGTCCATATGCAAATGTAATGAGTAAATCAAATTCATTTTAACCCCATATTAAATGGCTTTGGAGCAGGGCGTACAATGATGTCAAGTCTTTTTAACAGACGTTCATCAGGGACACACTCAATTGCCATCAAATCACTTTTTAATATTGCATGGTTACAATAGAGTATGATAACAAGCTGCCTAGCGATGGATTGGAATGTTGATAATGCTACATCTCACAGAATCCCTTATCCCAATTGCTCAATACAAGTTCCCAATGTTATTTCGTGAAGTATTGCATCAGCATTAAAGTCGATTGTTCAATGCCAATGCCAAAATGGCATTCTATGCGTAATTGAATGATTGATTTCCTTGTTCTCTTATCAGGTAACGTACACATTTTGGATCCAAAGTGTGGGACGACGATAAATTTTTTCTCTGTAGATCGGAATTCATGTTTTTCTGATCTGTGAGGATTTCGAAAGAGACATAGCGGTGGCTTTGGATGCTTCCAAATCAACCAATCGCACCCAGAATGTGACTATATCAGAAAGGTCAACAGAAAATTTTTTCAAGAGGTATAAAAGGTCAACAGACTTTTGCAATGGGTATTGCTCCTCCTCTAATTATTCTTCATTAAAGATGGAACACCAAGTATGTACTTTGCACATGACATGTTGTCTTGTTGAATTGCATCTCTAACCACTTATCATTAGACCGAGAAGGCTTTCCAAAAGCAAGCTGGTATTTTCCAAAACTCCAAGGACTCCAAGAAGCGTAACCAACGTTGGTTCAAGGAAGTTGGTTATGGTTTCAAGACCCCCAAGGAAGCCAAGACCGGTACCTATATCGACAAGAAGTGTCCCTTCGTCGGTGAAGTCAACATCCAAGGTCGTATCCTCACTGGTATTGTCACCTCTACCAAGATGAAGCGTACCCTCGTTGTCCGTCGTGATTACCTTCACTACGTTCCCAAGTACAACCGTTACGAGAAGCGTCACAAGAACATCTCTGCTCACGTCTCTCCTGCTTTCGATAACGCTGCTATTGAAGCGTAAGTATTTTTTGTTTGTGTCTATGTGTGTGTGTGTTCGCTGCTCGATTTCATCACTATTTTGTTCGTTAAGAAACAAATGATTTGCGGTTTTTTTTTCAGTATTGAAAAAAAAATTTTCATCAACATGTCGTTTATGGGATGTTGATGTTGTGAAAGTAAGAGGTTTTCGCCAAACCCGCTAGAGTCTAATCACTTTAGTTTACTTGTTTAATTACTTTCCATCATGAATTCTTTGTATAAAAGAGAAATCATTTTTTTTTTTTACGCAAAGAGTTATTTTGACGGATGAGGTAGTTGGTGAGGTAGCGGCTCCACCAAGCCTTTGATTCCAATCATACTAACAATCTATCTATAGTGGTGATGTCGTTACCATCGGTCAATGTCGTCCTCTCTCCAAGACTGTTCGCTTCAACGTCCTCAAGGTCTCCAAGGCCAAGAGCGCTGCCAAGTCTTTCTCCAAGTTCTAAATTGATTTTTGAATAATAAAATCTCTTTATAATCTAAGCAATGTTTAAATGTCATAAAAAATTTTCTTACCCAATGTTGTTGAGCTGATTTGGATCGATCTGAATCTACCGAGCGAATAAGGAGAGGGCCAACTGCTTGTTATCAATCACAAGCCTAATTTCCCTTTTTAAATAGTCTCCAAGGGCTGGCCGTATGTTTTCATATTGACATGCAGCCCCCCTTAAAACAGTAGGTAGATAAATATCGCCTCAAATGTACATCATGGGCTCCTTCAAATTAACAAGCCTATTTGTTTTTGTCCACACTTGTGTATTTTTCGTGAGTTGAGCATTTGATGTTTATGATTGAACCAAAATTTATCTTGCCCCTTTTCGAGCCATTGTTATTTTTGCTTCTTTCTCTTTTTCCTTTCTCTCTCACTCAACATCTATCAACTCTGCAATGAGTAAAGGAAGTGGTGCTATTTTGAAAGCCAGTGGTCATATTAATCAACAACAACAGACCACAGGTAATCCCCGCGTTTCATACTCAACATCTTCTACTTTTACCACCACCACCACGACAACAGCTCTTTACATTGCTGCATTTGCAAAAGTAGACATGATTCTAGCCTCATCCACACCTCCAACATCTTCATCATCTACCGTGCTGGCATGGTTGCAAAAGGAGCTTGCCCTGTATGTAGATCTTCATCTCATGTCAATACCTGTGGACCTGACTGAAGCTATGGACTGGCTTGCAAAACCTTTAGTGTGCCTGGCTCATCGCTATTTTCCTGATCAATTCCTCAACCTGTCTCAGCAACTCCAGAACCATGCAACAACGCACAAAAAAGCACTGAAGGTGTTTGAGGATCGTCTCCATGTGGTTTATAATGATGATGAGGATATATCCAGCTATTTAACATCCATTCAAAAGGGACTTGTCCTGACAGATGATGCGACGCTCAGAGGCTTACACATTCGAGATAACCAATCCACCACCACAAGCGATTTTGATTTGACCCTTGGTATATCCTTGACTCAATTGTGGCAGCAATGGACCGAACTTGCCAAGCAGGAATCACTAAGCTCGACAACCACTACCACCACTACCACAGCCTCTACGCGATCATCGCCTTCACCTCCTCGCATAGAGCCGATGCAAAGCCGAGAGTGTTGGGAAGACATTGAAGCGAGCCTACAGCAAATGCAGCCACAGTATCAGTCGTTTCAGCAGGCTATTATCAACAATACAGACATACCTCCCGATCTTGCTGTACGCATCTCTGCTATCGATGCAACGCATGCAGCTCTCTCCGCTCAAATGCAAAGGCCAACCATTGAATTTGCTACTACAGTCGCCTATATCCGCAATGAACTGGAGTTTATCCAAGCCAAAATGCTGAAAACAACCACCACAGATGCAGGTATCCATGATTTGGAAGTGAGATCAACCAAAGTGGGCACCCTCATTGATCATTTGGTGCGCTATGATATGGATGATGGCCAGCACCAGCACTACCAGGCTCTGTTACACAAGTACCAGCTTATCGTGTCTTGGGTCGACGATGTGCGCGTGTGGTTTGTGGAGGCCGAGCGTATTCGTGGGTGGATTGAGCAGCGTATACAGTTGCTGGAGGCAAAGCAGTCGCTGAATGCGCTTGAGGAGGTGGAGTACGACTACACGCCAGAACAAATCGACCAGTGGAACAAGGAGCATGATCTGCTGCAGAAGGAAGTGGAGGCATTTGATGCTCAGGACATGACGAGACTGAGGGCGCATGTCAAGCAACTTACCTCGACACATAAGGATCTCAGTCCTGCCGACACCACCACCATTGAAATCACCTTTACCACACTGACCACACTGGATCGACTGATGCATCTGCTACGACGCCATGCCTATGAACTGCAAATGCTGACGCTGCGTATGGCCTGGGAGCAATCGTACCATGTGACGGTAGCGTGGGTGCGATCTGTAGCCGAGCAAGTCAAGCAATTTGTACATGATAAGGCGAGATGGAGGGCTAATGACGACCACGTACAGCAGCAGCGGCAGCAGCAAGACAAGAACAGCATTATCAGCACCTTGATTCAGTTTGAACAACAGTCAGCTCACTTTGATCAAGGCCAATTCACCAGCACGGTCAATCTCTATCAGGACATGGACGATGCGTGTCATATTGAACTGCCCTCTCATTTGGAATCGAGACAGGTGGCTATTGAGGAAGGGTTTGAGGAGTTGACACATCGCATTTCGTTTGCAAGGCAAGTGGTGGAGCAATATCTCGTGGTCACTGATTTCCTGGCTAAAGCGGATCAGCTCAAGAACGAAGGCGAGACTTTGAGACAAGAGATTGTGTCTGCCGATGTGTCTGCTGTATCCACGACAGAACTGAGTGAGAAGGTAATGCTTTTTCAGGAGAACACTGTGCGACTGGTGACGGGTGTGGCTGCCCGTGTTCCTTATCCCGAGGCCACACATCCATCAGACCAGCAAGGCAATGATGATGCTAATGAGATGATTCGCATGGTTATTGGATCACGGAAATCTGCACTGGTCTTGTTTGGCGAGGCTTTGGACCAAAGCCTGAGTGCGTTGAGAAGAGCATTGCAGTTGCAAAAGAGGGCCAAGCAGTTGCAAGATGAAATGGCACGATTGGGTGGTTGGGTGGATGAACGTCTCAAGGCGATGAGCAGGTCGAAGGTGGATGTGTTTGTTGCTGGTAAATGTGCACTGGATGATACGGATTTGGCTCGCTTAATCAAGGAGCGTGATGGTCAAGTGGCCAAGCTGAAGGGTATCAAGGAGAACGAGTACAAGAAGTTGCAAGAGAACATAGCGGCTGTGCAGCAATCATCTGTCTCTCAGCATAATGTCATTTCGACTCAGGTCTCTGCATTGCAGGATGGCATGGGCACTCTGGGTGACCAATTGGATGTGTTGGAGGAAGCACTCAAGCTGCATAGCTCTAGATTAGCCATCCTGAGTCGCCGTATCTCTTGGGAAACACAGCACGCCATGGCTTCTGTGTGGATATCCAACCATATCTTTGCTGTATGGGATTTCGTTTCTCGTAAAGCACAATGGAGAGTGTCCACCATGATGGATCTGGGAGAAGAGGAAAAGGAGACACATCAAATTGGCGGTCATTGGCGATCTCAAGTACAACTGGAATGCGATGATTTGGTCAGCAAGATACAGGCGTTTTATACTGAGCAGCTAAAACCTGTAAAAGATGTATACAACGAGTTACTGAGTGATTTTGGTAAGCAGGTTTATAATGACAAGAGTATAAATTTGTTACTGATGTATGTTGCACGGGTAGAATCATCGCAATCAGCAGAAGCAACGACAGCTATAGAGTATGTGCAGCGTCGTCAGGATACGTTGAACCAAAGCTACCAAAACATCAATGACCTGATCCACTACGCCCAGCAAGTGCTAGAACAACATGAGGTATTGACTGACTTTACGCGTCAAGTGGGTGAGTTGCAGACCAAAGGACAGCAAATAAAGATCGATATTCAACAAGCCATGGGTACCGTGATGCACATGGGCAACAATCACCACTTCAAAGAAGCTGTGCAGGCGTATAGTCAAGCAGTGATGCACCTGTGGGTGCAAACTGGCTCTCAGCTCCCCTATCCAGTGTGCCCTGAAGATGCTCGTACAACGCGCCCCTCTACCAACGATGATGAGATATCAACAGAAGTAGCTACTGCTGTCTACAAGGCGTACACTGACTTGCAAGCACTATCCAATACACTATCTGACATGGTGCAGCGCTTGGATGTTGGCTTGATGTATCGCGTGCAACTAGACCAATGGTGTCTACAAGTGCAACACACCACGACCAATATCACCGACATGACGACCACCATCACCTCGTACAGCTTTGATCTGACAACTGGCACCATGACACAGCATAGTAACGTAGTGGATCAAGGCAAGCAGCTTGAGCATGAATTGCAAATACAATGCCACCATTGCTATAAAGACGTGAATCACATCAAACAACAGCTTAGTGAAATACAGGACGCCATGGCAACGGATGACTGCGATATGCTGGATCTTTCCATCACAGAGAAACCACTTGCTTTGTTGGAAGAGTCTTGCCACGCGCTGAATCAGTCCATGCTTGATTTCACGCGACATTTACAAGTATGCGAGGACCGTGCTCAATGGCATGGGATGTGGCTGCATCAATCTCAAACATTACATGGTTTGCAAGAAGCTATGCTGGAATGGATGAATCAGAAGGCTTGGTGGATCTCTACGTTTGATGGTGAAGGAGGAAGCAACGACACATTGCTGACATTGACCAAACAACTGCGCGTGTGTCATCTTGTGCTGCAAGATTGCATAGCAGACCAGGATGGTCTTAAGAGCAGCTACAATGCACTCGCAGACTCATTCAAAGCGGCTACTGGCACTGCTCTGGAAGACACACAGCAAAACAACGTCCTCCATCTGTCTACCAAGCTACAAGAGACGATGACGATGCAATTGGATGATATTCAGCAAATACAGGAACGTCATGATTGGGCTTCCCATGTGGATGAAGAATTAAAAGCATGTGCCAACCAGGAACTGGCAACTGAAACCTTCATTCAACTGTATGCGCGTTGGTCTCCTTCTACTAGTGCAAACCACGAGAATCTGGCAGACAAGGTGGACAAGCTGCATCAAGCGACAGCGGGTCATATTTTAGCGATGGATACACTGCTCAATCAAGTTATTCAGCAACAGACTGAGCCCATCTTTCGTCGCAAGGCCCATCTGCAAAGTACAAAGCACAGCCTTGAACAGCAGGATTTGTTTTTGGACAAGGTGATGGAACAGCAAAAGGCATTGTGTGCCATTCTCCATGAAATCAACCAGGTGGAATCACTGGCAGAATCCAAGAAATCAGTGTTGCTGTCCTTGGCTCAGCCATCATCTCATGACGTGCAAGAGTACAAGCAGCGCGTGGATCAAGTTCATGCGCTGATTGACAAGACCATGGTTTATCCTGTGCGCCATTATCGAGACCACAACCCTCGTGCGCGCGAAGCAGATGCAAGCCATAATGCTGGACTGCAAGATATGCTCAAGGCGCGTCAATCTCGACTGATAGAACTGGGGTCTACGCTGGAGTCTATTATCAAATCCAAGGAGAGACTGTCCCGTCGCAAGGCTGCTGAGGCGTCTTATTTTGCAGAGGCTCATGTGGTGGATGAATGGATTGATGCCAAGCACAGAGCATTGAGTGAAGAGAAGGAGAGCTTGAAATTGGCTGTGGCTCACATCAATGGATTGCAGTCTGCCATCAACAATTACACGACATCCGTCCATGGCCTGCAAGTGGCTGCCAACAAGTGCATTGCCGTTATTCAGCAACAACAAGGAGACGATGATGTGGATGATACAGCTCAGAGTGTGCAGCGTATTCATGACAAGCAGGCCTACATTGATATCAAGTGGCGTCAGTTGGAGGATACCATTGCCAAAGTGCAGCATCAGCGTCAACAAGAGTTGCAGCACCAGGAGTTCATGAGTCTGTTGCATGCATTCAATACACAGTGCGACAAGCTGCAAGAGGCTTTGCAGCAAGACATGGACCAGATCACAGAGTCCGTGTGCACGCAATGGCAGGATGAACTACAAGCATTGAATACAAAGCTATCCGAGCTTAAATTGCAAGCACAGAGGCCTGACGACGTGACAGATGCAGCTGCTCATTATGATGGTTTGAAGGAGCAAGTGCAACAAAGATCCACAGAAGCCAATCATTACCGTCTGAAGCAAGAGTATGCTGAAGGTGCTGCTGCTTTGGAATCGCTGATGATTAGCGCACAAGAAGCTTTCAGTGTGCTACAACAAAAGCCGACGACCATGCAGGGTGACGCTGAACAGGACAAGGCGCTTGTTGAAGAGATCAATGCGGATTACGCCAGTTGTTGTCAGATATTGGATCAAGAAAAGTACGATGAACAGCGCTCCTTCTACCGCTTCTTGCAGCTGAACAAGGTGCATGATTTACACGCCATTGATGACCGTAAATCACACCTGGAACAGCAGTGGAAGCACATTCAGCAAGCGCTGGCTAGTTATCAGCAACAGAACATCAAGTCTTTGATTCAATGGCAAGAATTGCACAGCAAATTAAATGACATCAAGGACGAGGCTTTGGCAGGTGTGCTGGATCGTTTGGATCATTTTCAATTGTCGGATGCGGTATCGGTGCCTACTTGGCTGGATCAAGATGCTTCCTTGCTGGCCCTGTTGAGGCATCGTGCTAATGCTTGTCTGGATATCGCTGCTTCTCTAACTCAAGCAGACGACGATAAGAATATGGCTCAATTCAGGAAGAGATACGACGATTTAATGCAACAGATGGATGCAGCTACCTTGTTGCTCTCAGAAAAGAGAAACCTGGCTCAGCAGCATGTGGATGTGATTGAATGCGAGCAGTTGGTGGCATCCTTTTGCCATCAACTTGCTGAAGAAGTGGAGGCCATTCAAACTGAACGTGTGTCTGACACGACTATGCCCGATGCAACTAGTTTGGAATCCCTGTACAAACAAGTTTCTACGTTTTACATGACTCGAGAAACCACGCAACAAGCTTTCAAGCATCAACTGATGAGTATTGAGTCTCGCATTGACACTGTCTCCAAGAAATACAATGTGGACACCAGCCAGTTGCTTGAGGAGCTAAACACGGCCATGTCTGATCTAAACACGCAGTTAGCAGATACAGCTCAAGTCAATGATGTGGTTCGTCGTGTACTGGGTCACAGCAAGAGCGCAGACAACATCAAACTGTGGTTAGAGAACTGTCAAGCTGCTATTGCTGAATTGGAGGAGCATCAGCACGAGTCGACTGCTTTGGATTTAGCTGGCTTGACACAGAAGATGAGCGATTTTGAGAAGGTTATGCAGTCCTTTTTGGACTTGTCTCAAGCAGTGGAGTCTGTTCCGTGCCACCAAGCTATTGTGCACCACATGGTAGATGCCATTGTTAAGCCAACCACTGCTGACATCCAGGACCAGTGGCAAAAGACGCAGGCTGACTTGAAGGCAGTCGAAACCGAGATTGAAAAGACTACGCGCGGTGTGGGTGTGGCTCGCAAGATGAAGCACTTGATGGCTTTGGTGGGTGAGACAAGGGATTATCTGGATAGAACGCGACTGCATGATTATGATGCTCAAACGGAAGAAGGCTTATCGGATGAGGAGGACGATGACAAGACGCAAGTAGCAACAGATGATGAAAAGAAGGAAGGAAATGAGGACACAGACCCTACTACTACATCAGTCGGCAAGAAAACTGCTGCACCATTATCGACAACGTTGCCTCGTCAAGGTGAAATACAAGACATCGAGAAACACTTGAAAGCCACCGAGTCAGAGATGCTACCTCAAATCGAGCAAGAGCTAGAAGAGCTGGATCGCCTTATGAAGGAGTTTAATGCTGATGTAACATTTACAAGACAACATGCCGAGCTCAAGGCATCTGTCCATAGCTTACAAGAGATGTTTGCTACCAAATACAGCACGCTGAACAAGTGTATGGCTATTGGCGTATTTTTGAGCACAGCAGATGATATCGAAATCTTGCAAAGCTCGCTGGAAGAAGCTGTCAGTCAATCAGCACCACACCATTCCTTGATAGGCACATTGAGTCGCACTGATTTACAGGCAAAACTGATCGAGTTGGATGCTCGGTTCAAATACTATGAACGCAAGATTGTACCCAGTCTGACATTAGCCCAGGAACAAGCCAAGGCAGTAGCTGAACTGACAGCCAAGGGAGGTGAAGCCGTGCAAGCACAGCTGCAAGACATGGATCGCAAATGGGTCAGCATTAAGAAACAGTTCAAGACGCGCAAGATTGAGCTCAGTCGTACTATTGACACCTCGCAGGATAGTAAAGATCAGCATGCAAGAATCAGAAAATCATCTTTGCCCACCAGAAAGGCATCTTCTTTACTGCGCGATCGCGCAGATGTAGCAAGGCAGCGATTGTCGCCCACAGCCAGCAGCACGTCGTCATCCTCTTCATCGTCTCGCACCACAAGCACCACCCGATTGCCATCCAGATACTTGACTCCACCACCACCACATCAACCTTCCAAATCAGCGACACATTTGAAATCAAAAAGTACCCATAAAGTTACAAAACCGCCTCTCAACAGCTACGTGGCAGATCCAGACAACGACTTGGATATGGAGATTGGCCGTATTGTCAATGAAACACCTTACCGAGTCAAGGTCAAGATGGTACCTGGCGAAGTGGGTAGATATTGGTTTGGTAACTTGAATCCCAAATTGGCGTATTGTCGCGTCCTCAAGAGTAAGATGGTCATGGTGCGGGTGGGTGGTGGATGGACAGAATTGTCACAGTTTTTGAGAGACCATGCCTTGCTAGAAGGTGATTTTATACCAAGACATCAGAAAAAGAAGACTACAGATGCCGTGATTCCAGAAGAAGATGAACCAAAATCACCAACAATCCAAGAAGGATTTATTGAAACACATCGACAACACCCTCCTCCTTCTATGCATCGTTCTGGTGTTGTTACTGGATCCCCCAGCCATTCAGCATCCACGACTACTAGCGGATACAAGGATGGCGATAAGTTCATTGCAGTGGATTCGCATGGCAATCAGTTGCAAGTGCAGATGAGAAAAGCGCCTAACAATTTCATTCATACCAGTAGCAGTAGTAGCACAACCAATACCAGTGGCAGCAGCTTGAGTAATCACAGTAGCCACCACTTGAATGATTATACCAAGAGGCGTATTGCTAGAAGAAAGGAAAAGAAGCCTGTTGCTAGCACAGCCACTGTCCCATCATTATCTCAATCATCCTCGTCTAAATAAATCTCGCATTTTGTATACACTTTATTACTCGTAAACAAACTAAAAATGGTCCTTCATTTTGCGCAATTTTCCCCAAACTTCACTAACTGATGCATTTTCATCATCTGTAATCAACTTGGCGACTTTAGGCAAATTAACCCTCAAGAAGGGGTTGGTCAGTTTCTCGTTGGCAATGGTCGATGGTGTCGTGCATTTTGTTTGTTGAGCCCATGTCATCTTGTCCTTGATATCTTGATTGTCTTTCTCCACATGTTGTGCAAACTTGAGGTTGCTGACAGTATATTCATGGCCGAAATACACCTTGGTATCGTCAGGCAATTGTAGCAATTGGGTCATGGCGTTCCACATGTTGTCAGGAGACCCTTCAAACATGCGTCCTGAGCCACTGCTGAAAAGACAATCGCCAGTGAAGACGGCACGGTCTTGTTCGTGTTCAATGTAGTAGCACATGTGATCCATGGTATGACCACTTGTAGCAAGTGCTTTGATGGTCAAATCGCCTAGCTGGATGGTATCCTTGTCCTTGACGATGTGGGTCACGCCATCCACTTGATCTGATCCACCGTAGCAAGTGACAGGATGTGTTTTCAGCAATTTGGGGTTTCCGCCAGCATGATCCCAATGATGATGGGTAGTGAGGACCCTATAACATGGATTGATGAGTTTTAGTTTGCTTGGTGACATACAAATCAGGATGGTTACATGGACAGCTTGTAATCTGGGTACGCTTCCAAAGCCTTTAAAACATGATCAGGTTCAACAGGGTCCACAGCAGCAGCTTTTGGAGGGTTGAATGCACGTTATGACTTTGTGAATGATGGCAAACATTATACAACATACATACCTTGCTTTGACTTTTGGTCCAATAAAAGATAGGCGTAACTTTGCATAATAACAATAGGTTGGATATTTGCAAGTTCTAATGTGAACAAATCGTAACACTTACTTGTCTTTAAGACATGGAACAGGCTTGATAATCATACTTGTGAAATAAGAGCGTGTTTGGTTCAGACGAGAAAGAATCATGCAAATACACAAAAGGAAGAAAAGTGCAAAGAAAAAAAGTTTTGCTTATAAATACTTTCATCATTTGTACGCCATTACCATTGTCAACAGTTTCGGAGGTGAATAATCTCCTGTTATGACAACACTCAGCATGCAAAAACTATATACAACACATCAACCATCCTTGATAGCCCATCCATAGATTTAAGATTAAACAAGAAATGAACAGAACAATAACAAGACTCTATGAAAGACAAGCTTGGTTCATCCTTTTTTTAATCCTTCATCCTGCGCTGTTTTCATTGAAAATCGACAGTCAGCCTTCATCCAACATTTGAAATCCACAGCTTGGAGAAAAAGTATAACAGGTGTCGTTTCCAATAGACAATGTAAAATCTTCATCTTAAATAAAGAATAATTTTAAGAAAGTATTTTTGTCTGGTTATTTACCTCATCATTCACACAAACTGTGTGTTTTCAGACGACAAACAAGAGTGTACACTAGAGCCCTAGAAGCCATTCACGTTCAAATTTGGCAGCTTTCAAGCCTTGATATCTTGACATGTAGGCCTTTCTGAACCACCGGAATGACGCTAAACAATTGTACTCGAGTAGCAGTAACTTCCTGGCACATTTGCTCAACTTTTTGAGGACCCAAAAAACATCGCAAAAATCGACTCCAAACCATGAGGGGTACCTCATGGTTTTTGTCGAACATCAAATGATTGCGTTTTTCACCTTAAAAACAAAGACTTTTACTATGGTATATATTGAATCAAAATGTTTCTCTTGATCCAAAGCAGCCCCTAAAACCACTTTTGTGAGATTCTCATATGCAAAATTTCGACATTTTGACCAAAAATTCCATTTCATATTTTCTCATTTTACTCACTAAGCTCAGTCAAAACATCTATTTCACTGGGCACCACTGGGTGCGCCATGAAAAGTACTCCTAGAAAGCTTAAGGGAGTATCGGATGATTATGCCTATATATATAGTCGAATTTCGCAAAATAGTTTAATCGGGTCGAAAAAAGGCAGGATCTGTCCAATCTTGAACAGAAAAAGATGTTCTGAGTTTGAATTGATTCTGGCGCTGCTGGCTGACCAGAATGCCTTTCTGATGGTGACAACGATGATTAGGATGCTGACTGAATGGGGATCAGAATTGAAAAGACTATCAATTAGCCTGAGTAATTCCTGTTCCTTTCTTTGGAAATTTTCATATCTGGTAACGCCAACCAGTCTGGATCACCACCGAATTATATGTAATAGCAACTTCCTAATCATGATTTGCAGCACTTCAATATCGCATAAAAGCAGTATGCGTATCATTGATTTGTTTAAAGAGACTATTGTCACTGGCTGAATAGCTAGTTTGGTATGCGGCGAGGATATTCTTAAAATTTGAATCTGAATATTGATTGGGAATGATGGTTGCAATCTTGTTGACAGTTGGCAGATTCTGAATGCATCTATCTTCACCAACAATTAGCTCCAATCTCTTTTGAGGACTGAGTCGAATGGGGGCATCCTCTTTAATATGATTTCAGACTGGATGTTCTTCTTCTTCACTCAGGAGGGTCTCATGAGCATGCTTATAAGTGCGAACAAAGGTTTTCGAGCCTTGCTTGGTGCTCGATGTTTTAAATCTCATATGCCTCTGGTTAAGTTTTTGAATCTATGTACACAACTTATCGACGGCTTCAAAGACGATTATTCAAGTTAAGTGCTATGACTTTCTCAAATACTACAGTCTTGATATTACACTGCCTGATTTACTTGATAAGAAGGCCATTCTCTGCAATAGATCGCTTATTGTCTGTCCGCCGACACATTAATGCAAGCAAGTTCTACATTGGGGGGCAAGTTGCTTATCTGATTTTCGGAGATGGTGTTACCTAAACTAGCAAATCTGGTTCCCATGATGCCAAACAAAGTTCAATAGCAATGGCATATCGTATAAAGCAAACATCAAATAGCTTATTCAGCAAATGTAGAAGATACATCGAATGCCAGGTTATCAGGGATGTAAATCACATGATGATGTATGATGAAATATTCACGTTGTGTTGCCTGTGCCAGAGATCGGGTCAAATGCGATCAAGAGCATCGATTGGACACATGCTTTGTAATACACAACAAGCACCATTGGCCAGTGTATTAGTAATTAGCGTCACAGTCTATAAGGAAAGGTATATTTGAATCTTGATTTGAAAGACCTCTTGTAGATACCTGTCCAACCCCTATCTCATTATTTAATAAACGAAATCTTGTATTGAGAAAATAATGTTTTCTTCTCGTTTCCTTTCGCGTATATCTCTTTCCTCCCGTAGAAACTTTACTACTTCAATTTTCAACATGGCTCCTCAACACCGTCAAGTCGCTGTCATTGGTTCTGGTCCTGCTGGTAAGTACATTGGATGATGCGAAATGATGATGGGCACAAGGCAAGAAAAAAGTCTTAAATTTTTTCTTTTGATGATGAATAGGCCACACCGCTGCTATTTATCTTGCTCGTGCCAACTTGAACCCTATCATGTTTGAGGGTATGATGGCCAATGGTTTCGCCCCTGGAGGTCAATTAACCACCACCACTGATGTCGAGAATTTCCCCGGTTTCCCCAAGGGTGTTCTGGGTGGTGAGTTGATGGATTTGATGAGAGCACAATCTGAAAACTGTGGTACCGTCATTGAGACCGAGACCATCACCAAGTTGGATTGTTCTTCTCGTCCCTTCAAGATTTGGCGTGAAGGTTCTGAGGATCAAGAAGAGCCCACTGACACTGCTGATGCCGTTGTCATTGCCACTGGTGCCTCTGCTAGACGTATGAACTTGCCCGGCGAAGAAAAGTACTGGCAAAATGGTATCTCTGCCTGTGCTGTCTGTGATGGTGCTGTTCCTATTTTCAGAAACAAGCCTTTGGTTGTTATCGGTGGTGGTGATTCTGCTGCTGAGGAAGCCATCTATCTCACTAAATGTAAGTATACCTGGCACTTACCCCTTCGACTGACTAAAATGGAAGATCGGAGAAGGGGGAAGAATACTCAGAATGATTTATCATCATGTCCATGGATCGCTAAAGACATTCGATTATTGTAGATGGTTCCAAGGTCCACGTCCTCGTTCGTCGTGATGAGCTCCGTGCTTCTAAGGTGATGGGTGACAGATTAAAGGCTCACGAGAAGGTTGAAATTCACTTCAACACCTCTCCTGTCGAATGTTTGGGTGATGGTAACCTTTTGACCGCTGTTACTACCAAGAACAACAAGACTGGTGAAACTGGCCAAATTGAAGCTTCTGGTTTGTTCTACGCTATTGGTCATGATCCCGCAAACTCTCTTGTCAAGGGACAAGTTGAACTTGATTCTGAGGGTTATATCAAGACCATTCCTGGTTCTGCCGAGACCAACGTTCCTGGTCTCTTTGCTGCTGGTGATGTCCAAGACAAGCGTTACCGTCAAGCCATCACCTCTGCTGGTTCTGGCTGTATGGCTGCCCTCGATGCTGAACGTTACTTGAGTGAACGTGAAGCCGAGCTCGCACAAAAGTTATGAATTGTTGGTAACGAAAAACCTAGACTTTAAGCTGGCTAATACAATAGATTTTATTTCCCTGATCCATAGTTTATCGGCTAGGTTTTTCGTTATGAATTCGTTGCCCTGTTAATGTTATATTTAATTCTCTCGCTTATATATATTTCTCTTCTATCACTATAACCCTTTATTCTACATGGAATAATAAAAATTTTGTTGAAATACAAATGCTGTATTGTGAAATCTATTTGATTCAAAGAGGGTAATACGTTACTGCTGAAGCTGGATTGCACAGCCGGAGCACAAGATATTGGAAGGCTCAATGTTTGGCATGTGATGAAAGAAGCACTATTTGGCACAGTATGAACGTCAAAACGATTCCCTCCACACTGTCATTAGTAGACAACTCCGAGATGCAATGCCGGACGCTTGGGGTATTCAAGTTTCATTTTTCCTAATTTATCTGATGGCGCTCTTTTCTTTATCTATATCTATCAAGAATGTCAAGTTCTGAAGCTGCTACATCGCAGGCTGGTGTATTTGCAGGCTTAAACCCTGCTGAATATAACCCATCTGATCCCATCGTACTGTTCATTATACAGGTAACCAATTGTCGACAGCACCGCACATCTTGAGAAGCTGATATATATTTGCATAGACGACAATCATCTTAGTCTTTTGTAGGATTATAGCTATTCCATTAGGCTACTTGAGACAGCCTCGAGTTATATCAGAAGGTGAGCTATCAGATGCTCAGTAGAGTGACGCATCATTGATATGAGTGTTTGATTAGTGATTGCGGGTATTATTCTTGGCCCTACAGTAATGGGAAGAATTCCAGGGTTCATGGAGACTATATTCCCTCCTCCATCCCTGCCATTCTTGAACTTGGTTGCAACATTAGGCTTGGTTTTCTTTTTGTTTCAAGTGGGCCTTGAAGTTGATATCCAGGTCATCCGTCAGGATTGGCATAAAAGCATGGCAATTGCTGTCGCTGGCATGGCCTTGCCATTTGGTCTCGGTGCGGCTGTGAGTGTTGGACTGTACAAGCTTCAAGGTGATAATAGCATCAATTTTGGAAGTTTCTTGCTCTTTTTGGGTGTAGCCATGTCAATTACAGTAAGTTGCTTCCTGAAAGTGTTGATCCGTCTATTTACGAGTTTATGATACAGGCATTTCCCGTCTTGGCCCGTATTTTAGCTGAATTAAAGTTACTTCGCACCAAAGTAGGCGCTATCACAATGGCAAGCGGATTAATCAATGATTGCACAGCCTGGTACAATATTGCATATAGGAGGAAAGTAAGGTTCAAAGGGGTTAATTTGTATTCATTAGGGTGTTACTTGCATTGGTGGTAGCGCTTTTGAATTCGTCGGGCGGCATTGATGCACTGTATGTGTTTTTGACTGCAGTTGGATTCACGCTATTTGTGATATTCATTGTTGGTCCATTGTACCGAAGGTTATGTTCTTACACCAATTCGTACGAGAATGGCCCTTCACCTCTGTTAATGACAGTGACTCTGATGACTGTCTTGCTCTCGGCCTTCGTGACCAACATCATCGGTGTGCATGCAATCTTTGGCGGATTCATTGCTGGTGTGATTGTGCCGCATGAGCATGGTTTATCCATCAAAATCACAGAAAAAATCGAGGATATGGTCAACATCTTGTTTTTGCCATTAGTAAGTGCTGTATTTAGAAAGAAAGGAAATGCGTTCCTGAGATTGCTGCTATAGTACTTCACTCTTTCTGGATTGAAAACGCAGATTGGTCTTTTAGATACAGGTGTCATTTGGGGCTATGTGATACTCGTCATCTTCCTTGCTTGCTTTGGTAAGATTATCGGTTGCTCAGGAGCTGCAAAACTCTGTGGCATGACGAACCGTGAATCCATTACGGTTGGCTTTCTCATGAACTGCAAAGGGCAAGTAGCATGTATGTGGTACAAAGAGCAATGCTGTAACCTCCTTTCAGTCTTGTAGAGTTGATTGTCCTCAATATCGGCCATGATGCTGGCGTGCTCAATGATCAAGGTAAAGGCCATCGCTTGCTGCATTTGGGAGTCCTCGGGTTTAACAGTACATAGTGTTCGTCATCATGGTTGTCATGGCACTCGTTACTACCTTTATGACAACGCCTGTCGTTATATGGCTGTATCCTGAATGGTATCAAAAGCAAACGGCGAATGCAGCCGAAGACACCTATATGCATGGAAATGACAATCGTGTAGATTCAGAACCAGACACTCCTGTTGATAAAGGCACCATCAAGTTATCGACTGTGGAGGCAGTGGGCCACGAACGATATCGTTTACTCACCATGCTCAATCGCATCGAGTCAATTCCATCCATCATGGCGCTGATGAAACTGTTGAAACGAGATAAAGCAACGACCTCTGTGGAAGTGCATGCGCTGCGACTTTTGGAGTTAACACAACGTACCTCTGCCGTTATGAAATTCAAGGATTTACGAGAAACTCGGCGTCAAGATCCTGTCTTGAACGTGCTGCGTACATTTGCTAATTTGATAGGCATTCGTTCATTGCAAACGCATGTTGACTTGTGCGCTACATCAGATATCATCAAAACAGTGTCTGATTATGGATCTGATGTCGATGCTGACATCATCTTGTTGCCTTGGATCAACCGTTACATTATCAACAATGAAAACTATGCAGCCGCCTTATTAGACAGCAACTATGCTGAGCTGGAGTTTGTCAATGGCGCCTTCTCGATCCAGTACTGCAACATTGGCTTGTTCATTGACCGTGGGTTTGGTCAGATTCAGGATGGTGATCTCGATGTGACGCCTCAGATTATTGTCGCCTACAAAGATGCCACTCACGATGATCGAGCTGCTTTACTCTTTGCCTTTCGATTGCAAGCGTGTTATAAGATAGACCTGAGAGTCGTAACACATGGAGCAGACAGGCACATCAAATACGCTACGAATGAATCTGTGGCTCGTTACACGGATGATGAAAGCACAACATTGGATGGATTATTCGATGATTCATACGTGCAGTCCAACATCTCTTGTCAACAAGTCAGTAGTCTGAATGGCACAGCCGTCAGCAATTCTCTGACCAGGCCCTTGAATAAGCATGATTTAGTTATCGTAGGACGCAATTGTATCGCAAAAGAGTCTGCTCCAGCTTCGCCCACATCATCCGCCTCTTCTGCAGCCTCTACACCCTCTGACACAGACTCCAAAGACTATGAAGTAGCACTTGGAAGCCTTGGATACAGCATACTAAAGCATGGAACAAGAAACACGAGTGTTCTCATAATTCAGGCTGCATCCTTAGATGCTTAACATTGACTACTTACAGTAGATTATACCACGTTCCTTTTAATTCCATTTTTGCATTTAATAAACAAGCTTTTCATGCTTTAATTGAACCAGGACAGCATATTTCATAGAGCTATTATTCGATACATTATTTCGACATGTAGATAAAATTGCGAGGAATATAAGGCTCTTCAAGGTACTGAATGTCTTGCCCAGTCAGCTTGATATCTAATGCTCCTATTGCATCATACAGATTATCCAAGTTACCAACACCAAGGATAGGGCTTGTGCAGTGAGGTTTAGAAAGCATCCATGCCAAAGAAATTTGAGCTGGTGAATGACCTGATCTTTCAGCAATTTGCGCTACGCGGTCAATAATCTCATCGTTATTAGCACTCTCCTTTTTAGCAAAGAACAAGTTGATGCCACGATCAGATTCCATTCTAGTCGTCTCGGCTCCTGCCAGTCAAGAGACCTCTCGCTAATGGAGACCAATGGATCAAAGCTATGCCGCTATCTTGGCAGTATGGAATGGTCTCTCTTTCTTCTTCACGATATATTAGATTATACAGGTTTTGCATGCTAATGAATTTCATTCATCCATTCTTTTCTGCGACGTTGTTTGCTTTTTGAATCTCCCAAGCATAGCAAGAGCTACAGCCAATGTATCTCACCTTGCCAGATCTGACCAAATCATTTAAAGCCTCCATAGTCTCCTCAATACGGGTATACTATAAGTTCAAGGAATGCTACATGAGACTAGGCATATACGTTGTCATTATGATATACTGACATGGTCAAAGCGGTGAATTTGATACAGGTCAATGTAATCCAATCCAGAACGTTCAAGAGAAGCGCTGCATGCATCGAAGATATGTTTGCGAGAAAACCCAAATGAATTGACGTACTCTGACTCGCCATCTAGCTGTCTGCCTAGTACATCAATTTCCACAACACCAGCTATTGTATAAAAGACCTTTGTCGCAACAACAATACGAGAGCGAGGCATATTGAACATTTGGATAGCTTTCCCAAGGACACGTTCACTTTCTCCATTTGAATAGGCATCAGCTGTATCAAAAAAGTTGATGCCAGCATAGGCTTCTTTGCCGATGACCTCGAGAGATTCTTCTTCATCCTTCACCCAACATTGCCATTTAGAAAAACCTTATGACATGCAACCGAGAGCAAAACGAGGTGCCTGTAAAAAAGTATATACTACTCAATATGTGGGCCCGACCGTAATAAAATGCTTCTATAGACACTTACACGTAACCCCGTGTTGCCAAAGCGAACATACTCCATCTTGGGCAATCCCTTTGGATCTGTAATAGCCATTTGTGAATAATATGGAACAGATAAATCTGGATACGAAAGAAAATCACGTATTAAATGTGAGGGTTGGCCACAAATGTACTAGGATGGGGTGCCGCTTGTCCCAAGATTTATGCATCAGAAATAGAGCTTGTTGATTTACAGTAGCTAGACACTTGTAAAGCCTTCTTAATAAGGAAATTGAGCATATAAATATTCTGGTGATAAACTAGGCTGGTTAGCGTTAACAGATACAAACCTACTCAAAGAATGCATTTAGTTACAGCCAAATTGTCCAAACATATATACTAAAGGATAGCTTTTGCTAGAGTGCCGCATATAAAATTCATTTTGCGTGCCAGCATTAGCCATACTGATTATCAGAAATAAATTACTTAGAAAAAGAGTATGAGGTTAATCCGGTAAACAATATCGTTTATTAGATTGGAAATAAGAGGGTGTTATACTACTATTCAAACTGAGAGATTTGATATGAGGACAAGGTGCTAGATGGGTTGATTTGGATCATAGTACAATAGATCTAATCTATTATCCTGAGCATGCAATAATTAGGACCGCCAGTGAATCCTGTTTCATGCCAAAGCTTATGATCTAATGTGATCTATGCTTGAACTGATTGTTTCTACGCATTTAAAGATCTGGTTTAGAAATGATGATACGCCGCCTCGCATGAAAGTGTTTAATGGATGCTAGATCATATAGTTGCATTGTGCCGCCAAAAGGACTACAATTGTCTATAAAGATTAAAGTATTCTTGATGATAGGTAAGTATGTCTGTGTCGTACAACTACATGGACAAGCTATGACAATTGAAGTGCATCTCAACTATCAAGGTACTGAGGTTCGTCAGATGTGATAAGCGTTGTATAAGATACTGCATTGCTACTTTGATATCCAGAATTTAGTATAAATAGGATAACTCTTATCTTCATCAATAGATGATTTTTAGTTTTTCTGTCTGATCTTATTCAAATAAGTCTTTTCTTGTTCTTGTGAAATCCGATAAAATTTGAAAGCTACCAGTTAATGACATAATTGTATTTTTATCGGTACAATTGTTGCTTATTTATTTGAGACATATTTCAGATTAAAAAAAAAAATACAAATTTTATATTCGATGATATAATTGGCATACTTTTCATATTTTTTAGACATTGGAATGCCAACGATTGTTCGTGATAATAAATGGCAGATTAATTAATTCAAAATGTTTCTCTCAATCTAAACCAACCTTTGAAACCTCTTTTATGAGGCTTCCGTATGCAAAATCTGGCTATTTTTGCTGGAAACCTCTTTTCAAATCTTATGAAATTGCTCAATAGTTTCAGTCAAAACATTTATTACAGTTAGCACCATTGGAAGCGCCTTGAAAAGCACTTCAAGAATCTATCAGGAGGCGTAGGGTGATCATCACAGTTTATATAGTCGAATATCACAAAATAGATTAAAAAAGTCGAAAAAAGACGATATCTGTCCAATCTTGAACAGAAAAAAATAAGCTGAGTTTGAATCAGGTTTAGCGGGTGGCATTGCTGCTGGTTGACCTAAATGCCTTTCTGTTGATGACAATGATGATTGCGATGCTAATCAAATGGGGATCATGAAATTAAAAGGACAATTGCTTAGCGCAAGTACTTTTTTTTTGGGAGCTTTGCCTCATGAAGATGTCTTTTGCAATGACAATATCTCAAAAAAATCGCTGTAGATCTTACACAAGTCCTGTATTTGCTCATGACCAGCTTTATGTCGCCATCTTATTAAGAGCAGCAGCAGCAGTGAGTGATACGACAACTCTACTATCAGAAAATGGCGATTGTGATGTACAAATGCTGCATAAAACTTGAATTTTCTTTCGCATTGTCCCAATAATAGGCTTCGTTTGATATCAGTGTAAGCAAAAAGGATGCTGAGGGAGATGCCTCCTCTCCTCCTCCTGGCTCTGACATAACTTTTTTTTTTACTAGCTAATAATGGGTTGTTTAAAATCTACTTCCTATACCAAAATGTTATAATATCTGATTTGAAATGTGTTTGGCGAGAACTCGCAGGGCGACGCGCTGACATTAAGTGTAGCGAGATAGATCGGCTAGTACAAATGTGACTGAAGTGTAACATTCTACCGCACGTATTTAGGCTTTCAAGAGGCACATGAGTCCATAGACTTTGCTTGTTCTCCATGTTCTATTATAAATTGAAATGTGTCTTGTATACACCCGAAAAGCTCGACCTTCCTAGCACTTTTTTTGGCTCCTTTCCAGCGATCAATGTACAGATTACCAGCTATTTAAGCAACTATAAACACAGCAGCAATGCCAAAGCACCCCCATTACGAAGAAGGTCTTCACAACCACCGCAGTCAACACAAAAGCACGCTCCTCCAACTCCCATTCACAACGTAAAGCCTCACTCAAATCATAGCTTAGAAGGTCAAATTGATTTTCGCTTTGGGCCTATCGAGATGACAGCCATGGATGTATCAGCTCACAATACCAGAAAGAAAAAGAAGCGCATGGATGAATCGACGCATCATCTGGGCTATGGGGTCATGCATCTATATAGGAGCCATCATTCATTAACAGAGCAAGAGCTACCAGATACGAAACTGGCAAAAGAACAATCATTGAATGCATCAACCACTGAACAAGATGAAGATACCACACTGTGTATATTGGCTGTGCCCTCGTACATGACCTTCAAAGATTTCACAGATTTTCTTGGATCAGCAAACTCGCATATCGAGCGCTATCGCTTCATTCGGTAAGGCACATATATAATGACCATGCAAAGCATATGTATTGAACACTGCTGTATAGAGATTTCTCGCCCAACAAATACACAGTATTACTCAAGTTCAAAGATCGACAATCAGCATTTGCTTGCTATCAAAAGTTCAATGGAAGACGATTCAACATGACAGAGGTGGGAACTACCTGATCAGATGGATCCAAGAGCTATTATTAACAAATTCACAGCCTGAAATTAGTCATGTTGTATACCTAGAATCCAATACAGTCGAAACAGTCGCCATTCCACCTCAATCATACCCCTATTTAAACGAGACATTAAGTCAAGATATAGCACACGAGATACAGGATATGGCAGAGCTACCGACATGCCCTGTGTGTTTGGAACGCATGGACGAAAGCATCACGGGGTTACAGCATATCCAGTGCCATCACACAACGCAATGCTACTGCATCGATAAATGGGGCCATAATCAATGTCCTGTATGCCGCTATTCGCAACGACCTGTATTGTCAGCATCATCAGCCAAGAAGAACACGCACTATGAATACGAGCAAGTACAATGCGAATGTTTTGAGTGCTCCTCTACGGAGAGTTTATGGATTTGCATGGTTTGTGGACATGTGGGTTGTGGAAGATACCAAGAGGCGCATGCGTATGATCATTTCATGGAGACAAATCACCTATACGCATTGGAGATCGAGACACAGCGTGTATGGGATTACTTGGGAGATGGCTATGTGCATCGATTGATACAGAATACCGTGGATGGTGCTATTGTCGAATTGCCCAGTCGCAGCGAAAACAACTCTGTAGCTCCAGAAGACAGCGGTCATATGAAGAGAATTCACTCGTCCATGATGAGACTGGATATTGGGTCAGGATCTGGTGGCTACGGTCATGATGGAGCAGCTGTCGGTGGATTTGGCAGCAGTAGATCTGGCAGCGCAGATAATTTGGGTGCTCAGGGCAGTCATCAGCAAGGGAAATTAGATTCAATATCTGTGGATTATACCTACATGCTTACATCGCAATTGGATTCACAGCGAATGTACTACGAGGAGCAATTAGACGCGTTGACGGAGGAGCTGTCCAACTTAACGAGCCAAGTGTCGACCATCAGCCAAGAAATTGAAGCAGCTAAAAAGCATAAAACAGAACTGATTGACAAGGGAATATCTCTGGATATAGCTATTACTGATGTCAAGAAAGAAAAGGAGAAGGCTGACAAGAGAGCACTCAGTTACAAGGACAAATATGAGGCGATGCAAAAGAATTTGAATGAAGAAAAACTGGTAATGCAATGCGAATTGTGCACTTTGGATGTATATATACTAATGCATGATTCCTCCATTGAATAGCTCACAAAATCCCTAATCAGAAACAACGAATTGCTCAAGAAAGATGCAGATGACAAGGATGCTACATTAAAAGTACTCGGCGACCAAGTTCGTGATTTGATGTTCTTTTTAGAGGCTAGAGATAAGGTGAAAGAGGGCGATGATGACAAGAGTAACGATGAAAATAAGTCGTAGCTCAAGAGCATCCATATCAAAGGCGATAGACCCATCAGAAAACCTACACGATGGCAATAACCCAACATTAGAACGCGACTCTTCAACACATGACGAACTCATCCACTATCAAAGGTGTTCATGGCAGTATTACAGATCTCACCGAGCGGCTTTATTACACGCGAAAGAATGTTGGCTTGGTCTTTTTACACAAATGCAACTGAATAAACCCTTTCAAATTACTGTTGTATGTACATCTTTTATTGTTAATTTTCTCCACAATCAAATTAAATGGAAGTTACACAGCTTCCAAAGAAACGACGGATAATTTCACGACCGTAAGGTATATAACTTGCTCTGCAATTCGGATGAAACGTTAGATTTCATGCTTAATAAGATTGTGTCTAGAGAAACACTTACGAATACCAAACAAGGGCAGCAAACTGGATACAAACCAAGACAATCGACAATGCAAAGTTCTTCAACTAGATGTAACGATGGATTTAGTATCACCTTTCACAATACAAGCTGTAATACTTGGTGGTTCATACCCAGATGGACATGGCAAGTGTCAAAATAAGCAGTACGATGTAAGTAACAGTTGCCCAAAAACGAACTATGAGTGTAAATGCTGCTTGAGCACATTGTCTTGAGGAAATGCACTTTGTCTAAATTACCTGGGGCAAACATGGTTTTGATTTGCTTGGGAATACCAATAATAAACGTTAAACTAATAATTGAATTTAGAGTTGTTTGTGAATAACCTCTTTTCTCAAAGCCCCCCACCCCCCCTCATTTTCCTTACCTGAACAAGGAAATGATATTGCCACAGCTATAGATAATACAAAAAGCAACAACATTGCCCACCAAAAGAATCAGGGTTGACTACAATGTCGGCGTATACAGTTCAATATTCATATTTCCCGAGAATAGCATTGCTATCTTACCAAGATAGACAACAGAGCGCCTGCAACGAAACTGGTAGGTAAAACGCATGTCAATCATACAAGCACACAGTCTAGTTGCCACATCCAACAGCTTACCAACCGCCAAATGCAAACATGCGCTGCGACTTGTCAAGCCCACAAAACTTCCAGCTTCCTGAATTGTTGCATATCATGAGTACATGTATGCGCCCATTGGCCATTACCGAGAAGACTACAAACCATCATCTGCCGTCCCTTGATCACTGTAGTCTGACGAAAAGAACCCAAACTTCATATTTTTACACGTTGATATCGAGTTTATGGAAAAAAGAGAGATAAAAGAAACAACAATGGATTGTTTGTATTCAAATTAAATCCAGAGACGGAAAAACATAAAAGCAGTCTGTCCAGGTGAGCTTCATTGACAGAACTGAACAATGAACGATATTAAAGGGTGGTTTTAATTAATTACGAGATATTTACAGTCTACATGGGTGAATTCGATCCTCTACACAACGGCAGAGGTTTGTTGAGAATGAATGCTCATGGCTCTCTCCTTCTTCTTGCGACTAAAAAGATCTCTGAGGTTATCCCATCCACGCAAGATTTGGTACAAGAGAATGGCAGAGTAGGTAGGAAGGCCGATACCATCCAGTTGGAAGTTACCCCACTTCAATGTGGTTTGCATGGCAGCACCAATGATGACTATCGTAGGTGGGTTAGACATTTTTCAACATTGTGCCTCAATTGGCTTACCAGGAACACCAGCAACGAGCATGTTTCTAGAATCCTTGAAATCAACTTGGTTTTCAACCCAAATTCTGGCACCAGAGACTGTGATCAAGCCGAAAAGGATAATGGAAAGACCACCGAATACACCTTCAGGGATGGTATGAATGGCAGCACCAAACTTTTGGATGAAGCCCAAGAAAATGGCAATAACAGCAGCCACCAGGAAGATCAATGTTGAAAAGATTTGAGTGACAGCCATGACACCAATGTTCTCGGAATACGTCGTTGTACCTGGCCCACCTGCTGCAGCAGACACAATCGTAGCAACGGCATCACCCAAGATGGCACGGCCGAGATATTTATCCAAAGGCTTCTCAGCCATAGCACCCACGGCCTTGATATGACCTAAATTCTCGGCCAACAAGACGACACAGACAGGGACGATGACACTGATGGCTTGACCATCGAACTTGGGCTTGACAAACGTAGGGGCAGCGAACCAAGGAGTGGCATACAACTCAGTGTAATCGATTGCTGGACCATGACCAGAGTAACCAACGCCGAAATAGATAAGATAACCAATAATCATGCCAATCAAGATAGGCATACGCTTCAACATACCAGGGGCATAGACACTGACAAGCGAGATCAGCATAACCGTAGTGAATGCCATCCAGCCGTCAAATGAAGTCTGGGTGGCACTTTGAAAGGCAGATGTTGATAAATGGATACCAATGGTCATGACAACTGTACCAGTTACAACTATTGATAAGGTTAGAGATCTATTCAAAAGCCGCTCCGATTCCGGAAGTATGGGAAAAGGTTCTATTTTCACTTACCAGGAGGCATAATGACATCGATCCAGCCAGAGCCTGCAAAGAAGACGACAAGGCCAATGGCACCATACACCAAACCACAGACGATAATACCACCACAGGCAATATCAGTATGCTCATTGCGGCCAGAACTGGGAGTATAATTGTAACCTGTAGCTGAAACTACAACACCAATGAAGCCAAATGACGATCCAACATAGGATGGAACTAAGAGGCAAAAATTTTCAGTCGATCGAGTCTAAAGTAGAGGTCATAGATGGTACGCACCCTTTCCGCCAGTGAAAATATAAAAGATAATGGTACCAATACCGGAAAAGAACAAGGCAGCTAAACAAGGTGTCAACATGTGGATTTGTCAGATCATAGCCTATGTCAATATTTACTATTTGTATCAAATCCCATCATAAGAGGTGCTACATGGAGGAGTTGTGGTGAGCATGCAGTGTCTATCAATCAATGATTACATGAGATTTACCAAGCACAGTAGAACCAAACATGGCCAAGACATGCTGGATACCCATAAAGAAGCATTGGTAAAGAGGAGGTCTTTCATCAATGTAAATAGCACCTGATTTTTTTTTTTTTCGTTTTCATTAAAAGGCAATTCTAATATCATCACAATAGAGCTCTGGAAAAATACCTGACGTCTTTAGCTTGTATCTTGGGAAATAATTGATCAATGTATGT
Organism: Mucor velutinosus; assembly: GCF_035048745.1. Taxonomy (NCBI): domain Eukaryota; kingdom Fungi; phylum Mucoromycota; class Mucoromycetes; order Mucorales; family Mucoraceae; genus Mucor; species Mucor velutinosus. The sequence goes on from NW_027041908.1 coordinate 1,477,463, forward strand.
TTAGAAAAGAGCTTGTGCCCAGTGGCCACAGATTCGTTTTCATCATTGCCATTAGATGACCCTTGACTATACTTTTCAGTCAAAGCTGGATCAAAATCGTGAGGGTATTTTTCCATTGTGATTATAGTTTTTTTTTACAGTTTGTTCTTGTTGTTGTTATATGTAGATATATAAGATCAAAAGAATAAACGAAAAAATCAACCAAGAAGTTTACCTTTTTGGAAGAAAAAAAGAAAAAAGAAAAAGATTGGTAGTTTGAGAAACAAGACGTTTAATATATCAGCTTCTAAAAGGCGTTGAACCAATGATAAAGGAGCCCAAGGAAAAAGCCAAAAAAAAATTTTTACTGGCAATACTGGTACGACGACACTCGTTGAGAACATCAAATTGTCTTGGGATTCCACAATCCACTATCTGCTCTGTTTATAATACGGTCATTCAGTTTTTGCTGCATTGGTAGTATAGCATAGATAGATAAATAGTTGATCCTCGGATCAGACTTATCTGTTATTGTACAAAAATGTAACACCACGCCACCCACTCTATTGTAGGAAATGAAGACAAGCATTCTTATCAGAAAAACTTTCGAAAGCTAAATAACTGTAGTACAATTTCACTTGATCAAGTGTTTGACTTGGGATTCTATTGCTTCGATCCCAACTCTAAAGTCAACTTGCCTCCATCATCTTCAGTTCAAGCAACTTTCGGTTCACACATTGCTCTCTGGTTGCAAGTAACAAGATCATGCGAGAGGAAAGCCAGAAGAAGGCACTGATAAACATATCACTAGAACAATATGAGCAAAAACTATAGTATAGTACACTAGGAGTCTCCATCACGTTCTGTACACACACACACAGGAAATATATTATACTTCATCCACACTCTGAAAGTACATAAAGCAGGTAAGATTGCGAGTAAATGCACTATCACCTGGAAAATACCCATACCAATATTTGGAGATGTAATGTAGAGCTTCTGATACACGCCTCAAAATGAACAAAGCCAACCACACTCAAAGTGCATAAGACGCCAATTCTGTTGTGGGTTGTAGTATAAAAAAAAATGTACAAATGTTATATCAAATCAGGTGCACATTGAGTGAGGTCAGTAAATTTCAAACTCAGTTATACCAACCTGATTTTCTGGGTTTTTTTTGACGCGTTTTAGCACGACATTTGCGACTTGCAGAGGATATAGCTACATCAGTTGATGGTATAAACATGTAAATATCTACGCCCAAAAATTTCTGCTTCTTGGCTCTCTAACAGTGGTAATTTTGTGTATGTAGTATATCTGAGTGATGTTTAGTCTAGCTTTAACTTTACTGTCCCGAAAAACACCAAAGACGTCTAATAAAACACTTCATCTTGACAGAGAAAGTAGCAAAAAGCAAACGCAAACCAGACAAAAATTATATTAATAGATTCAGCAAACTTTTCTGATTGTTTTGGTGTTAATAAGCTGTGCTTTCTGAATCCTCTTAATTTTGCCTCTGGTTGGCCTGAGACATCAAGGCTTTATGGAGTTTGTATCTCACTTGTAGCCCCACTGCTCTCATGATAAGTTCAGTGTTAGTTGCTTTGTAAGGCTAAAATATACTATGGATAGCTTTTAAGATAGTAAGAACCTATATAAATCATAGATATTCGACATCTAATCGATCTGCAGTGTGCCATTAATAACTATTGTTTGACTAATTATCTTTTCATCACCTTCTGTATGACTGTTGAGCAGTTTTATAGAAAGAGAAGGGATGCTGGTTGGACCGTACAAGATAAAACGCATTGTTGACTAGATTGCTCCCATAATTGCCTTTAACTCAAAAGACTTTTTTTCAGTAAAAATTACAAACTTTAGCTTTTCCTTATGCAGTTGTAAACTTTGATGTCATGGGTAAACAGTCAAGACAGCATCATAACTCGGGACATTTCAGTCCAGAAAAGTTGGCCACTCGCATATATTCGCTCGGTAACAAAAGATTCGAGTACCAAGTATATCTATACCGAATGAATCATGGTGGATGTGCACGACACTTTTATAAATCACTGCCTTATCTTGATGGAATCAAGAGCAGGATGGCAACTTGCTGCATTGAAAGTCTGGAACATGAAACATTCGTAAGCTAATTGATGTTTGGACTGTTGAAAATATCATAATGCACCAACCATCATGCAGCATGCAGCCTTAAATCAATCGTTTTATTGGTGAAGAGAAAATAAACTTGGAATCATCTATCCACATATGGTATTCAAGCAACAAATTCTGTTTGTCCACTCGAAATATCACCTGCTTCTTCCTGAGAAAGATATAAATAGAAGGCATTTCTCAATGCATTGCCTTTATTCTTTCTTCTTTACCTTTTTTTTTTCTACTATGCTAAATTATTTCCTACTCTGTATCAAGTCATCTACAAGTTGGTTTTCTCCCTAGGCCTCTCTTATTGCTTTATTCTGGTGGTAATTCTTGCATCAAGCGTCACGAAATGTTTCTCGTTTGCTTCACCTGTCTGTTTGCGCAGCATAGATATTCTTAGTAGCTACACTTCCCATTGTATCGGTTCGGTTCTTTCTCTCGCATTGGCTGCCGATAAGTAATTCAAGTCAATACGTTTGCACTGATATCTCTTTCCTCCATATTTGCGCACAAGAATAACAGCAGGTCTCATGCGTGTTTCCTTATTCTCCGGTTAAGTCTCGTTCACAACACTCGTTTGCACTGATTTGCATTTTCCCAGTATGTCTAGTTTCAGTTATCGACCTCCTCTCATGGTGCTTCTCTTGTGTACACTACGTCTCGGTTAAGTTTGAATTCAACCTCGTTGCGCTCATTCCAGTTTCTTTTTGTATGCAACACTACAACATAGCGGCAGAGCACTTTGCTTTACATGATATACTTCAATTAGTTCAGTTCGCTTTAATCCACTCCAAGTAATTCAACACAACACACATTTGTTTGACTGATTATCTCTTTTTCATCCATCCCTTCAACATTACGTCATTTTCCAAAGGATCCATTTTTCTCCTATTACTATTAGTTAAATTTAGTTTATTGTTACACATCTCCTGATTTGGTCTTCACGGTCTGGTCTGGTTCTCTTCTATTGGTGGTCTATCTGGTGATTTCTAGGTTCTGGTTCTGTCTCCTGGGTCTTCTGATTCAAGACAAGCCTGATTGGTTCACTACGTTGAGAACTTTTGGTGTCTCTTTGCAAGACTTGAAATGTATACATTTGAGAACTTGAGGAATCTTTTCAGTGAGGATTTTAGATCAGCGTATAACAACTTCAGTTTCAGTGTCAGCTTCAGCTTCAACTTTACCTTTCAGCATTTCAGTCGATGGACATTTTGCTTGTATTGTGTTTGTATATTCATATCTGACATCTTTATTATTTTAGATCTCTTGAGAGCCTTTTCTTTTCTGTATGGAGGGAAGTCTTGAAGGGGGATTCTATTGTGTCTTTTGTGGGTTTACAATGATTGCCTGGAGTTGGGTTGTTTGAATGATTTGTGGGTTCCTTGTGTGGGTGTAATTCAAGTCTTGACTGATCTGCTTACTTCCCTCCATTCTCTTATCCCCTGTCCCTCTCTTTTCTTGTAGCAAGTGTTCGTGTTGTCTACTGCTTATTACCTTTGATGACTTCTGTCTTGTATGATTGTTCTTATTTGGGTTTTCCAATGCTTTTTGGCCATAGAATCGTTTTGCTGGCATGAATTTAACTTGGATATATAATATTAGTAGCAATTATAACCCCTTGCCTATTATTATTATCATTTTTTTTTTTACTAATAAACCACACTCTCATTTGCCATCACCCTATTAAAATTTACATTGATAATTTTCATTGCATCCATGTCTTTCATTTTACTCTAAATTACAAACAAATACAAATAATATAAATACAAAAGATCTAATCGCTATCTTCTTCTTCATCATCCAAGTCAGTGTCCGAAGAATCCGAAGCCTTTGTCGCCTTCTTAGACTTGATGCGCTCCAAAACTGCGCCTACCATGGATGGCTGACGCTTCAAATTACCGCCTACACCGCTTGAACTGACACCGTCATCCAAATCATGTCTATTCTCGAAATCACGACGACCATAAAAGGATCCCACGGGAGACACGTTGTCAATATAAGGTGTCGTCATGCGTCCAGGAATGATTGCAGCGGCAGCAGGCGAAGTAATATCACTAGGCTCCATGGGTAATTGTATGCTACCTTCTTCTGCAACAGAAGCAGACGACTTGTTGACATCACGGAAAGCAAACGGCAAAGGAATTTCTTTGATAGCGCGATAATTACCACAGTTGTTGATATGCTATTACATTTGATTAGTCAACATGGTGCTTGCGATGCTCGGTCATGAACCTACTTCATTTTCGAGACGGAAAAAGTTCCATTGAATACGTCGATAAGCCTCTAATAACGCAGTGACAAATCCAATGAGTTCACCTTTATATCCTAAACCAGCAGCGTTCAATGTCCATCCAAAACGAAGGATAATATTCAGAGGGGCAGCGACATAGTAAGTCCATCTGTAGAATACAAGATCGTTTCTCAGTAGCAAATGCTTGCTATCAGGCTGCAGTAACCCCCAATCCATTTTGATGTCCCAGATTGAAGTGTACGATGAATTAACAATACAAAACAGGACCCAAATGACTTCCATCGATGCATTGGCTGATAGTAAACAATATTGAGCAAGGTGTTGAACAAAACTTTCATTGAGATATACTTACGATACATTCGTCGATAGCCCGTTGCTAATGTGGATCCAATACTCGTGGTATACTTGAGAGCATTCACTAAATGCACTTTTTCCCTGGAGTCCTGATAACGACGAATACATTGGATAAAACGCCACCAAGGAGGCAAACACGCCAAGAATGGGGTATACCAGAAGATTTTGACAGGGCAATTGGCTGACATGTTATTCCAGTGAAAGCGGTAGGCACAAACAAAGTAAGAAAATGTCCAGAAAGAATAAGCCAAACTATTGAGTTCATCTGCAATGAAGAAATCACGGAATTCAATAGGGAAGAAATAGCTGAGGATGATACGACCCAAGGAGAGACTGAGCCAGCGACGAGAAGAGTAATACAAGATAGGGAATGGACATGTCAAAACAGCCATGATGATGACAAACAAAATCAAGGGGCATAGTTCAGAGGGAACAAGGGGTGCAAATGACTGAGAAAAGTCCACGTACATCATAAATGACAGCAATAGCAGCATCAGTGAAGGTAATTCGGCGAATTCGTGGTAATCCAAGTTGTCTCGCGGATCAAATTCAAAGATAAACTTGTAGTTGATGTGAGATCGTGTCCAGACGAGTGTGTTAATGGAGAAACCAAGGCAGAACAAGATGGGTAAGCTAAAGCAGGCGTAGATCTGAAGGTTGTATTCCAAGTTGGGGAGCTGTTGCTGCACATTGGGATCGGTTGCAAGTTGAGTGACTCGAGCCATAAGTGCGAGAGAAAGACCAATGTAGAAACCAGTTCTCCAGGTTGTGGGTGTATAATGATCGTCTCGCTCTGGGATGCGAAGTTTTGCCATGCCTCGTCTACGATGTCCATCCGCAAATTCCTGAATGTACAGATTCTCGGTGTCCTGCAGATATTCATCTAGTTTATGAGACTTTGCCCAGTGATATCTGCGCACTTTCTCCATATACAGTGCGCTTGCTTTCCATCCTGCTGTCTTATCAAACTTCTTCAAGATCTTTTGGAATCCAGTTTCGTTCAAAATCTGTGGCCATCTTATGAATATGTGTAACCTGACATCATGATGCGTGTATTACCTTGTATGACTTGAGCAACTCCAAGCTACGATAATATTCGGTAATGGCCTTTTTCAATCTGCTCCTTGCCACCTTTCATAAAGAGTAAGCATTAGTTTCGAATCATTCAGGGCAATCTTTTCCCCCACTGTTACATTGTAACTCATATGATGATCTCCATTGTATTCTACGGAAGCTGGTAGATCAGGAATATCCGTTTCATTGGATCCTCTTCTCCCCTTGAACCAATTCATTGGATTCAATCGACCATCAGCAGATATGATATCGTGCTCAGACTATAAGTTCAATAAATATAATGTGATGATCTCTTTTCTAAACAAAACTTACATGCAAATGTGATAACTGCACTGCGAAATCTCGAACTAATTGAACTTGAAGTTTAAGTGCCTCGTATTTGGCTTCCGCTTCTTTTTCCTTTTCTAATTGTGTAGCGAAATGATGAATTAAGACGAGTAAATGACACATCTCCTTTTTTCACATACCATCGTAGAATCGAGATATTGTCTCTAAATCTCCATCCAGCATGACGAAAAAGTACTGCTCGGGTTCGCTTGCATGCCGAAGTGCCTCTTCCAACACAGAAATAGATTGCAGTTCAAGGGCTACATTGTGTTTTTGTTGAGCTTGGAGAAAAGGCTTTGCATGCATCGCCTCTTACCTGGTATAGAAGGTCGATTGACATTGCCTAATTCTGTGTCTTGTCTGTTGAAGTGAAAGGAAAATCGCTTGAATAAATTACTAGCCGAAACGCTTCTGGGCTGTAATCCAGAGGATCTATTGTCTATGATGGAGGATTGGGTACGTGTTGGTCTTCTCGGTGTTGCTAGTCTGTTAGGATAATCCAAGTCTGGTGCATCGTCGATATCCTGGATAGCGTTATGAAGTCGAACGTTTTCCTCGACATGATTCAATTTACGGTACTAAGTTGACAGATGTGTTGATATGATTGTTGTGCATTTTAATGCAAGAACTAAACAAGAGTTTACCTTTTCGATGGCTTTCAATCTTTTCTTGAGGCCTTTGTAGTTGATGTAAGCCCTCCTCCATTCCGGAATACTTTCTGACTCGAGATATTTGGCAAATTTCATAGATTATTGCCAACGTAACTAATATTCGAAAAAAGTAAATAAAAGAAAAAGTTTTTTTTTTTTTTTTTTTTTTTTTTTTTTTTAGTATTTTCAGACATTTATTTATTTACTGTGGTTGGTTGATTTTGCAACCTTAATTCAGTTTGCCTTGGGATTGGAAATTAAACATGATAAGCTGAAGATCAAAAAGGTCATGAACGATATCAAGCATGTATAGCATGTGCCAACATACGGTATTCATGGCAGCCCCGAGCATTTCACTGGGCTCGATGACAGTAACATAATCATCCAAGCGCAATACACGTTAATGTAGCGTGCCAACAGCATTTTAAACTTTTGGCCCTTCTTTCTGGATTTCTACAATCTCGTAAGGAAAACACATCACATCATCAAGTCAAGACTATTGAGTGCTTCGCTAACTTGTATGATTGCAGGCTTGCTCTTTCGACATATCCCACAGTAGATGTCAAATCTATGATATTTGAAATTCATGTTCAGTTCATAATGTCTATCCCCCCCCAATCCTATGATGAAACAGGCCCCACGTGAGAGTAATTCTTTTGAATTATGATCCACTCACAGCATAGCAAATGACTTTTTCCATTATTCTCATTTGAACATTTGCTAGATCATGAAATCAAGCACTTGAACAGCAACGGAAGAAATGATCTCCGCATTATGCATGAGGCTCCTTCCCCCCCCCCAGCAATCCATTGTTGCAATTAGAATGAAATTTTGTGTATCAAATGTAAACAAAAAGGTAATTACATGTTTGTTTGTAATAACTGCAACAACGATGACACTTTGAATGACGAAGCCATTGCTTTAAACGTGAGAATTTGGCCACATAAAATGAAGATGTTCATTTCTGTTTGGTTTATTAATGTTGTCTGAAAGAAAAAACAGCTTGTAAATAGTCTATTATATATATACTTGTACATGTGTTCTGAAAGTAAAAGAGCGTTGACTAACAAGGCCGTAAAGTAGTTGCTGTAGTTATAGGGTATATATATATACAAATAGTAGTTATTTACAAGGTAAAGGTAGGGTATCAAGATTGAAAAAGAAACGAACTCTAAAGAGTATCATCCAACAGGATAGGACGATTGGGTAGAATAGATCGAATATCAAATCCTAAATCATGAAGAAATTTGGTTATCTCCTCATGACTCACATAAAGATCCCAATGCAAGAATCTCAAGAAAGCTAATTCCATTTGAGTAATTTCCTTGATGGACCAAACATCACCCGTAGCTCTAACAACTTGCTTTGTGGAAAGACAACGATCTTCACTGTACTTGCTAGCAACCAGCAGAGATGCAACAAAAATACGATGAGCAGCTTCAGGTTCAGCCTTGTATCCTACAAAAACACAATGTAATCAGTCTTGTGCATTGAAAATCTTATTTGATTGATGTGCAACTTACCAGCAGGCAATGATTTCCTGAATCTTTGAACGTACATGAGTGCCATGACCATATGAATAGGTTGGACATCACATTTGTCAGTAATAAGTTGGATGAACGGAATCAGGTCAGGTAAATGGGACGTTCTTCTTTTGATCTCGCCATCATTTTGCGCAGCTGCAGTAGGTGTTACTTCGGCAGGAGCATTAGGAAACAAGATGGCATCGAATGAAGAGGAAGCGAAATCTAACGTTGTTTAAAAAATTTAATACAAACAGATCCAGGGACCAAATTTAAATGAATGGTACCACCCACACCTCCCTTTTCCATTTATTTAAACCAATTCGCTTCTACTTTACCTATGAAACCAGGAGGGATTGCTTCTCTTGTAATTGTGTTAGGGAGGGCCAGCATGGGTGTTATAATGATTATTCAAAGGGTAAAAATACCAAAAAGAAAAAGAAAAAAAAGAAAAGAGAAAAAAAAAAAGAGGTGAAAATTCAAATTGCCTCCAGTATTTATACTTTTTTTTTTTTCGCAATATTGACTAGTGGATAAACTACCCGAGCTAATTTTTTTTTTCTCGACTGATGGCCAGCTGATAGTTGATAAACATTTGATTTTGATTTATTCGTTACATGGCTCATGGCTGCTTCCTATCAATTCGCTTTATCTCTCATCGCATTGAATAATTTCAGCACCTTTTGTGCCCTTTTCTTCTTGTCCAAAATGAAAGAATTGTGTAATCTGGATAAATCCTCTTTTCCCTTTTTCAAAAGACTTGTAGAACAATACGAATCCTAACAAATCAGATACTCGATGGCTAAACGTTTCTGTTGCGGTTTGAGAAATTGAAATCATTCTGACACATCCTTTTAGCTGTCGTTTGCCATTGATTGGCTCCCTGACTCGACGTGAGAAAGGACAAGACTTGATGGATGAATGTGTGATTTTTTGATATACATGTTGCTTTTGATATATATTAACATCCCACACTTTTTTTTCTATGAAGAAACGTGTATACACAGACACAAACAATCATATGTTTCATTCCTATTTGTTTCTTAAAAGCAACATGACATGTAAAATGTGAGGAATATTTCGGGAGCAACCACCATACGCTGCACATACTGTTCAATCTCAGTATCATGGTGAGTTGTGTTTTGTCACCGATTTATTGAATCGACCTAGTTTCTTGTGCGTCGTATCATTACATTAGCAAGATTAAGAGCAACCGTGAGAATGAAATTTACTTATTTTTTTAAAAAAAAATATGAAAAATGACGAAATGTGTATTGCTTCTGTTTGAGGTATGATGTATTGAAACAAGCAAAGGCCCGCGGTAGCGCAAACCCCCTGAACGTAGGTTAATTTCCTGACCTACACTTCGCTTTGGTCGTAACCTACCGAAGAGTCGAAATGTTCATCGCAACCTAATAAGTTTATGATCCCTAGACATTTTCAAAGCCTCAAAAAGGAAAAGAGTTGATCGAACAAGCATTTTGATAGACTGGCGTTACTAAATATATAATGCAAGAAAGATAGTATGGCTAACGATAGTGCTTTGTAAGTTGCCACCTACTTTCCATACGCTTCAAAAGCATTTATTACTGTATTGCCCTCGTGATGGAAAGGGCATTGAGTTTGCCAGCCGGCTCCTCCAGTCGCCAAAATTAATTTGAACTCAGACCCTTGGTCTACTCCAGATTGGCCAATTTTGATAGTTTTTCGACTTGATTTAACTATGTTGCCAGATCCGACTATATAATGTGTGATGCTCATCCGACGCTTCCTAATACATTATTGGGGTACATTTCAAGGCGCTTCCAATGGTGCCAAGTAAAATATATGCTTTGAATAAACGTATTGAGTAATACTACAAAACATGAACTGAGGTTTTTTGGCAAAAATGTAGAGATTTTACATAGAAAAGTTGCACAAACGTGGTTTCAGAGGTTGCTTTGAATCCATACAAACATTTTGATTTAGTACATGCCATAGTAAAAGTCTTCGTTTTGGAGGTCAAAGACGCGATTGTTTAATTTTTGACGAAATCCATGAGGTATCCCTCATGCTTTTTGGTTGATTTTTGGTTGATTTTTGGCGATCCCAAAAAAGCTGAGCAAAGGTGTCAGAAAGTTTGCGCTAGTTGAGAGTAATTGTTTGGTGCCATTCTGACAGTCTAAAACAGCTCCTATCACGAGAAAACACAGCTCAAAAGCACCCAAACTTTGCTGTGATTTGCATCATTTTGAACAGTAAGAGATACTGTTAATAAGCTATCTGCCCTTATATAAATTCTTCTCGTTGATACAAGCGTAAGGCACATAGAAAAGTTGTATCTGCAGTTACATGTCGCCTGTAAAAGGTTCTCTCTTAAAAGTAAGCAGCTGAAAAATGAAATATTTATTACATAACGACCTGATCTAACAGCAATATCGAACGTTCCAGGAACAATTCAAAACTAATTTACTGATGCATCGAAGAACCAACGAATGTAATTGCATCGTTTGTGTAGACAGATTTAAAGCCTCACATATATTGCTGTAATGAGAAGGGTTCAATGAATATGTATTAGTGAATCATACACCTCAGGCGCCATTGATTATAGAAAACGTAGCGTCAGAAGCTCGATCAGGCAAGATAGCAACATGTAGCTAATTATAAACGCAAAGTACATGATCAGCATAAAATTGCGCTCCATGGTAATTCCTGAACGACTTCAAGTATTCTTCAAATGATGTGGCATGAGCTCATCTAACGAGGTTTAAAGAAATTGCTGCAGATATTGTTGCTCTTTTCGGCCAAATGCATCTGTGGGAGTTCAAATAGCATGCGTGATGTACAAATGGCAGTGGATAGTCATTCATAACCGCAACATAAAGTGAGGTGGATCATAGAGATCAAGGCCTATTTCTTGATCCATCAATTCAAATACAGTAGTCACTGCAAGCAAGTTTTTTTTCCATGAACCTAAAAAGCTGTCGTCTTGCATTTTGACAAATTCTTTTCTTTCACATTACGATACACATAAAACAATGTCAAATTTGACCATCAACGTTGAATTCAGGTAACCTTGAATACAGATATAATTGACAAATGCCGTACTCATAAGCCATGTAGTGGAGGCATGGAGCTTTTGTTCCAAAATGTTAGCAAGCACAGCATCCAATTTCCTGCTACCAACGAAAAAGGCAAGCCCTCCAATCTTCAAGATTTAATCCTTTATATCCGCGATACCATGATGACTGAAAAGAAGGATCTATTTGTTGAAAAGGACACTGTGTAAGTGCTTGTTTGATTCTTTCTGTGGTTGTGGTATTGATTTTCTTGTATGTAACAGTCGTCCTGGTATTTTGGTCTTGATCAATAATGTGGATTGGGAATTGTGCGATGAATTAGAGTACGAGCTAGAAGACAAGGATGAAATTGTATTTATCTCAACTTTGCATGGTGGATAAATAAAAATGAGTGTTGTCATCAGAGGAAAAAGGGGATAATATGGTAATAAACGTTAATTAAGTTACTCGGATCTTTGTTCATACGTTTTATTGGGTGTCCCTTCACCCCCCTCCCCCCCCCTTATTTTTGGATCTAGTGTTCATAAAGTTGATATACCTCTTTTTTCTTTTCTTTTCTTTTCTCTCTTTTTATAAAATATGAACACTGAGTGTATGTAACGCAATGCTAGTTAAAACAACGTTATACTAACATCTCCTTAGTTACTGAACAACCTAGGGCAGGCGTCTTGCTCATTCGAGTGTGTGAAGCAAGAGGCATTACGCTGCCGCAAGGTGCACAGGTACCGAATACAGGTCCTCTACCTGTTCTCCAACGTAGTAAAAGAGAATCATTTCATAGAAAGCAAAATTGGTGGCTACCCTATGTTGTATTGGAATTTGATAAAAATGAAGTATTGATTGATGCTCTTGGTGGTGACACATCGAATCCTGTATACAACTACAGAGCCAATTTGTAAGTCTATCCTCAAGCATGGCACTCACATCAGACTGATGAACTTCTTGAAACAGTGATGTCTCTTGTCAATCCCTTGTTGCCATATCCATCTACTTGCGACAACCACCAAATCAAGAAACTGGAGGCGTACCTGCTGCCAGAACCGCCAACGATCATTTCTTGGGCACAGTCAAATTTCAGCCCAATTTCACATCCACAGCCTTAGAAGATCAAGTCTACAACATTATGGGAGGCACAGGAGCCATGTTTGTTCAGTCATGCTACACGCCTCACCAACAAACGACCAGCATCTCATTCCAATCTTTTGATCTGTTACGAGTGATTGGACGAGGCAGCTTTGGAAAAGTGTACGTGGTGCGCAAAAAGGACACAAATCGTATCTACGCCATGAAGGTTTTGCGAAAGTCTCGTATCATCTCACGCTCTGAAGTGACGCATACAATGGCAGAGAAGACGGTGCTGGCTCAAGTGAGAAATCCGTTCATTGTACCACTCAAGTTTGCATTTCAGAGTCCCGACAAACTGTATTTGGTATTGGCGTTCATTAATGGTGGAGAGCTATTTCATCATTTGCAAGTAGAAGGGAGGTTTCATGAAGAAAGAGCAAGATTCTATACAGCGGAATTGTTTTGTGCCTTGGAGTGCTTGCATGGATTCAATGTGGTGTACCGGTAAGTGAGATGTATATGGAGTGCCACATCAACACGGTCTAAATAAACATTTATTCGTTAGAGACCTTAAACCAGAGAATATCCTGATCGATTATAACGGTCATATTGCATTGTGTGATTTCGGTTTATGTAAATTAAACATGACTGATTCTGAACGAACAAATACTTTTTGTGGAACACCAGAGTATTTAGCACCAGAGCTGTTGTTAGGTCAAGGTTATACCAAGAACGTCGACTGGTGGACATTGGGTGTGCTATTGTATGAAATGTTGACAGGATTACCACCATTCTACCACGAAAACACCGATGAAATGTACAGAAAGATCCTCCGAGACCCACTTATCTTTCCAGATGACATGTCAGATGAAGCATCCAGTTTCCTAACAGGCTTATTGACTCGAGACCCAAACCAGCGTTTAGGAAATCGAGGTACAGATGAAATTAGGCATCATCCGTTTTTTAGATCCATTGATTGGACAAAGTTAATGAGGAAACAATTACAAGCACCATTCAAGCCATCTGTGGAGAACATGTATGACACCACCAATTTTGACGATGAATTTACTTCAGAGCAACCTGTTGAATCAGTCGCCGCTGAAGAAGATTCTCAGATATCCAAGACGATGCAAGAGCAGTTTAAAGGGTTCACTTACAATCCAGATGGCGCAATGACTGATAGTTACAATAACCATCAACAAGGCTCCAATTTGTCCATGTCACAGCAGCAACAACAAGCATCACAATTCTCGAGATGGCAATAAAACTCGGATATATTCTATCACTATTTATTCAATCGAGTAAAATTTCCCTTTATGATTACTTTTTTTTTTTTTTTTTTTTTTTTTTTTTTCGCTGTTTCCTTTATAAAGTATACATACAAATGACATACTTGACTCCTGATTCGAATCTAATAAAGGATAGATCAAAAAGCTTCTCATGCCTGGAGTCAGTTGCAAGCAGTAGCCAATCCTCCTCATCATCATCCATGCACGAATTCAATCACACACCTCGGTCTTGCTATACAGATAACAGTGCTATGCAATACAGTACCAAGAGATTTCATTCATCGCATTTGGGTAAACCACCTGGCTTGAATCAGCAATGGAGTCGATCTGCCAGTAATAGTAGTAACAGCACCAGCTACAGTAATGAGATCAACAAGCCACCACCCCCACCCACAAAGACTAAAATAGCACCTATGAAAGAAGTAGAAAAGGTAAAGCTAATTGCATGACATGTGCCAAGTCGGCTAACCCTAATATATAGCTAATTACAGACTTGAAGAAGGAAAATTTCGATCTGAAGCTGCGCCTGTATCATTTAGAGGATATCATGACCAAGGATCTTGATCTGTATCAATTGAAACAACAAGTACATCTAGGCATACAGACAGACAGACAAAGCCAAGTACTAACAATAACATTTAGAATCGCAAATTACGGATGAATTTAGAAGATTCAAGTAAACACATGGAAATATTACAACATGAGCTGGATATGCTCCTTAACAAACCAACAATTTCGGTGGGCACTCAAACTGATCCACCAGCAATAGTGATGGATGAAGAGGAGGACGATGCGGCTTCAGTGGACAGTTACTTCACAGCATTTGAATCACCCATCATCAGGAAATATCAGTTCAATATGGACAGACAGATTGAATCATGGCTAAATCATATTGATTATACCAAATGCAGAGGACCAGTAAAGAGGGCGCCGCAGATATAATAGGAGGGGGGGGGGGAAAGGTCTAGATTAAGACAGCTAGGCAGTTTGGCTAGGCAGGTGCCATCCAGAGTGTCACCAACAAATGATGTGATTGAAACCCCTTCTCTCTCCCACTGTGTATTCTAATGCCATTGCTTTTCAAACGAAACAGACAGAAAGCTTACTTTTTTTTTTTTTTTTTTTTTTTTTTTTTTTTTTTTACACAAAATTATTTTGTCTTACCTGAATAGCTAACAAATTCACTCTCACAATTCCCTTTTTTTTTTGTTTTCCCTTTTTCTTTATTGTACATTTTCCCCCTTTTCCTTTCTCTTTCTTTCACTTTTAATTTTCGAAAATAAATCAAATCAACTACACACACAAAAAAAAAAAAAAATAGACGAAACAGCATCAAAATCAACACAGTAGCCCCTTCCCCTTTCATTTTTCATTTCATTTTATAAATGGATCCACAAACATGTACAATTATTCTATTAAAACAAACAAACCCATTCTACATTTCAGATCATGACGATGTATTTGACAAGGAAGCAGAAGAAGCCGAGAAAGATATACTGCAAAGATCATTTGGGCATGGTAATTATTACATTTCTACACAAAATGAAGAGCAAATCAATAAAATTGAAATCAAATCAAATCACAAGTTCATAAAGATACAAACCTTGAATCATGCTTGAACTATATTAAACTGCTCCCGTCTTCATCGACACTGCTGCTCATGGAATTGGATGATGCTATGGAGAATCAGGAGCAAATTCAAGCTGTATCTCACACCATTGAACAAGTATCTGACGCTGTACCTGTCATTGGTAATTTTATAGTGTGCTTGTTTTGATTGTACTAGAGTTGTTACTAAGCGCCCTACTGTAGTGTATTCGACAAAAGACGATCCGCAATTTATGTTGGAATGTATCCAACTGGGTGCTGCTGACTATGTGTTGCGGCCCCTACGATCTGATGTGATAAAGACGTTGTTTCTGGTATTTACTAGAGTGCAAACGACATGTCGACTAAAGGACTCATGAGAAACCCCTCTAAATAGACACTAGTGCGTAGACAGCATCATCAGCAATCCTCGCCGTTATACCAAGATCATCTTATTTCTTGTAGTACCATTAGTACAATCACTTCAGTCATGTCTCCCATCACACCCACAACAGCACAGCACTGTAGCAATAGCAACCATGATAACAATAAAAACTCGGCTTATTTACCGGATCGCATTCATGATCGCATCAAGGCTATCAACAGCAGAGATATAAAGTAATACCTACATGCACAAATCAGTGGCAGTGATTGGGATATTAATGCATCTGTTTAGCTTTACAAAGGCCATCATTGATTCGTATCTACCAGTACCGTCAACATTAACATGCAAACAACTAACAGAGTAAGTTTTTTTGTTACTTCTCTCCCTCCCTGCTCTCCCTCCTCCCGTTTATATTTCCCTCCTTTTATAGACAATAACAGAAACACCTCCTTACTGCTCACATGGGAAAAATGAAGTATTAATCCCCTTTGACTCTTTACAGTGAACATCGAGAGACGTTGCAAAAGAAGGTGTCTAGTTGGGATTTCAGTCCATTGAACCTGTCTCATGATGACCTCGTTCATTGTTCAGTCATCATTATATCTCAAGTATTTCTACTGGACGAAATCACTAAATTCAGTCAAGGTGAATAGAAGACACAGCCATGTAAATACAAGTACTATACTCACTCATGACGATAGACCAGCTGTATAGTTTTATATTGGATTTGGCTAGTATCTATCATGATGAAAACCCATACCATAACTTTGCTCATGCAGTGGATGTGCTGCAATGTATATATTACTTTACATGTCAATTGGGTCTGGTACCATTTGCCGATGGAACTCCACGCATAACAAATTCAAAAACATACCGTATACTAAGGCCAAAAGATCTGTTCGCACTATTTATAGCTGCTATTGGGCATGACACAGCACATCCAGGCGTGAATAATGCATTTCTGGTAAGCAGGCTTGTCTTGTGTTTGGAAGCAAATGAAGCTGACATATTTTAGATCAATACCTCGGCTCCTCTGGCGCTGCTTTATAATGACAATTCCGTATTAGAAAGCTTCCATGCAATGACCTTGTTTCAGCTACTGAAGAAGCACAAGTTTGACAACATTCTGGGTGGATCAGATTCCAAGGAATATGTCGAATTTAGAAAATTAGTCATTACAAGTATTTTGGCCACGGATATGGCGTTACACGGTGATTATGTGACCAAAATCAAGGAACAAAAGCAGCGACTGGCAGACAGTGATCCAAACGAGTGGGATGCGCCGAGATGCTTGGAGGAGAGGCTCTTGTTTTGCAGTGGTTTGATCAAATGTGCTGATATTAGTAATGTTGCTCGCCCCTTTCCTAGAGCTTACGAATGGGCACAGATACTGGTAGAAGAGTTTGCCTCGCAAGGTGACTTAGAGCGAGAGTTGGGCTTGAGTGTGATGCCCATGAATGACAGATCTCAAATTATTTTGGAAGACTCCCAAATTGGATTCATCAGATTTGTTGCCGTCGGACTATTTGAGAGTGTGAGTGAATCCATGCAAGGTAAGGAAGAGCAGGATGGGATCCGCCTCAGTGAGTAGCCCACTCATATCATACGCATGCAGAACTCTCTTTTCCGGTGGAGCACATCAAACGAAATCTATCCATTTGGGAAGATAGAAAACGGGAAAACATTGAAAACAACCATCACACTTCAACACAACAACAGCAGCAGCAACAGCAAGAAGATTCAAACAGCAGCAGCGATACCACAGCCACTGCCGAAGACGATTATCACTCACAAGCCGTAGCAGCGCTGTCCAAGAAGGGTGATATTGACTCTGGATACACCTTGCCAGAGATGCCCGCCACATTAGCCATGTCTAGTTTCTCATCCATCACTACGAAGCAATATCAACATGAAGAAAATCATAACGGAGACTGGGATCCTCGAGAATCCTCCGGTCCAGTTTACTGTTCATGCAACATCATGTGAAAACCCTCTTCCCCAAAAAAAAACACTGTGTTATAACTACTACTACTACTACTACTACTACTATTGCTATATCATATAGACAGATTTTGTATATTTAGATTTTTTCCCCCTTCCACCAAGCCCACTTTTACCTATGATATTATACACCATTAACTTTTTATTCTTATGTTTATATATAATAAAGGCCTATTGTCGTCCTTTTTCGCTTATCACTGATTCAAGACATGATGGTGGTTGCAATCACATAGCCAATGCCTAATGCTGATAGCACACCAAATCCTGATTGAATCCAATAACGCGTGTCTGTCTTTTTCTTTACCAAGAATGAGTGATGCAAATGTTTACTGGAGACTGTGTCTGCAGTACTGAACGATTGTTGATCTGTTGAAAATGAATCTGCTGCTACTGTATCATTTACCGCATCTTCTTGCTGTACAAGTGGGTATCGACTTTTGGTAAGCTCTACATTTTGTACGTTGCCAAAGAAATCTGTCACCTTGACTTTGTTCAAAGGACGGTTGAACAAGTCAGAGCGAATGCCTGGATGAGAGGCAATCTTGACTGGATCATATGTATCAAACTAGATCCATACCTGTTAGCATTGGCATGAAATTTACACTGGCCCATCTTACCAATTCCTGTAATGTCCTGTCACTGGTCTGATCCACATTCTCTAAAAATTCCAAATTGTAATACGTAAAGCTGTCGATGACAGCAACACCAATGTCGTAATCTGTGTGATGCTAGATAGCATAAAGCATTAAACGCATGCCCATCCACTACCCTGAACACTTACTGAATAGGAGCTTTCATCTAATTTACTACTGCCAGCAGCAAGGATATTGGTAGAGTTAATCTTACTGTACATAGTATTTGCTTGGCAGGTGTCAATCATGAATAGAATCTCGTTGTATCGCTTCTTTTCAGACATTTGCTTGAATGAATCTGCCAAATCGTAGGCGCTAATCTCCTCAGCATCTTGGAATTTCAAGAATTCGTCTCCTCCATGGCCGGTCATGTAGACCAAGATGTTGGATCTATCGTCTGATAGTAGTCGTTTGGAACGAGGAGTATCAGGCGAGACACGGCCTAGTGTGTGCAACAAGTCGTATCAGCCACGCAGTATCTTCCACTCTGAATGCCAACTTACCCGTGAGCATACGAATAAAATTCTCTACCGTCACTTCATATCCTCGATAATCTACTTCTACATTATCACCGTATAGATCCAATAATCGATTGGCATTGTTGTACACTGTTGCCGGGTATTTGTTACGAGGATTACAAGAGACATCGTCTGCCAGCATCAATATAATGTTGGAATCCGGAATGCCTAGTCGCTTGACTGTGCGATACATGGACAATGTGTTGGCTACATGACGGTAGTTGAACCAAAAGCGAGAGGTGCAGACCTAAAATACTGGGTGGTTAGAATTGGGCTCTTGTCTGCCTTGTTCTCAGCTATTTACCAAAACTGCCCAATTGTTGGTATGTCCACTTTGACTAAAAAATCCCTCTATTTGCTCTTGATCATTGCTGTACACTGACAGAACAAATAGACAAAGCAGAGTTATGACGTTATAACCCCACCACCACTTGGCCATTTCTTATATCTTGCTGATTGAATGTGTATGTAAAAGAAAGAAAAGCATGCTGATGAATGGTACCCGCTCCATAATTAATGTGCGCGTTGAATCCTCCAATGAGAATGACGGACATATGAGCATTCCCCTTAATTTAGAATAGATGTATTTCATAGTTGCTGCTTGTATAATTGACTATTGCATCCATCTGATCAAAAGGCAATCTTGCCTCCATGCTTATTTCTTCAGTTTGACTAGGGCAGCCACATTGAAAATGGATTATGTCAAAAAGTTAGCCAAGACTCATTCTGTTGGGCAGGAACTCGAAAAAAAGCATTGCAGGCAGTAGCACATGTATGATTTCTTGTTTGATTGCATAATCAGTAATCAATTTATCGCAAAAAAAAAAAACTCATCCTGCTGAAATATACTGAAATATCATAAATCAAATATTCCTTGACAACTACGAAGTCGCTAGAAACGACATGTCGCTACAGATGTGGTTCTTGTACGAAGCTTCGTGTCTGTATCAGTGGAAACAACTCGTATACTGGTGGATAGCTTATTAACAGTATCTCTTACTGTTCAAAATGATGCAAATCACAGCAAAGTTTGGGTGCATTTGAGCTGTGTTTTCTCGTGATAGGAGCTGTTTTAGACTGTCAGAATGGCACCAAACAATTACTCTCAACTAGCGCAAACTTTCTGACACCTTTGCTCAGCTTTTTTGGGATCGCCAAAAATCAACCAAAAATCAACCAAAAAGCATGAGGGATACCTCATGGATTTCGTCAAAAATTAAACAATCGCGTCTTTGACCTCCAAAACAAAGACTTTTACTATGGCATGTACTAAATCAAAATGTTTGTATGGATTCAAAGCAACCTCTGAAACCACGTTTGTGCAACTTTTCTATGTAAAATCTCTACATTGCAGTTTTGTATCTGAAATAGCAGGTTTAATAAAAGCAAATTGCTCATCCAGATGCGAAACCCAGAATATAAGAACATCAACTAATCAATCTCTTGAAAATGGAGACACCATTAATGTATTATATTTGGAATTACTAGCCGATCTGTCTCGCTACGCTCGATGTCGGTGCCACCCTGTGGGGTCTCGCCAAAGACATTTTAAATCAGATATTATAACATTTTGGTATATCAAGTAGATTTTAAACAACCAATTATTAGTTATTATTAGTTAGTAAAAGAAAGGATATATCTGAGCCAGGAGGGGAAGAGGAGTTACCTCACTCAGCACCCTTTTTTGCTTATATTGATATCAAACAAAGCCTATTGGGACAATGCGAAAGAAACTCCAAGTTTTATGTAGCATTTGTACATCATAATCGCCATTTTCTGATAGTAGAATTGTCATATCATTCACTGCTGCTGCTGCTCTTAATAAGATGGCGACATAAAGCTGGTCATGAGCAAATACAGGACTTGTGTAAATTTTACAGCGACTTTTTTTGAGATTTGTCATTGCAAGAGACTCTTCAATGAGACAAAGCTCCAAAAAAAATTATTTGCGCTAAGTAATTGTTCTTTCAATTCCATGATCCCCATTTAATCAGCATCGCAATCATCATTGTCATCAACAGAGAGGCATTTGGGCCAGCCAGCAGCAGCGACGCCCGCTAAAATTGATTCAAAACCAGCTTATTATTTCTGCTCAAGATTGGACAGATTTTGTCTTTTTTCGACTTCTTTAATCTATTTTATGAGACTCGACTATATAAACTGTAATAATCACGCTACCCTTCCTAATACATTCTTGGAGTACTTTTCAAGGCGCTTCCAATGGTGCTAACCGTGATAAGTATTCTGACTGAAATTATTGAGCAATTCAATAAATTTGAAATGAGGTTTTTAGCGAAATTAGCCATATTTTGCATATGAACACCTCATAAAAGTGGTTTCAGAGGTTGGTTTGGATCGAGAGACACATTTTGAATTAATATATGCCCTAGTAAAAGTCTTCATTTTCAAGGTAAAAAATGCGATCGTTTGGTTTTCGATGAAAACCATGAGGTACCCCTCATGCTTTTTGGTCGATTTTTGGCCATGTTTTTTTAGGTCCCCAAAAAGTTGAGCAAATGTGTCAGATAGTTACTACTATTCATGTACAATTGTTTGGCGTCATTCCGGTGGCTCATAAAGGTCTACATGTCAAGATACAAAGGCTTGAAAACTGTCAAATTTGGTTATGTATTGCTTTATAGAGTGTATTTATACGGCATAAATCACATGTTTGGTAGCTGTAATTTACTGGAAGGGTAGTTCTGCAGCCTGTGCAATCTTTGATTCAAATAGAAGGTATATTGATTTTGGTAAAGCTGATTCATGCAAATTTTGACGCGTACTAATAATGGAAATGAAAACCCAAATTTACTGCTTGAATACTACGGTTTTGCACCTTCGCTTCGC
Organism: Mucor velutinosus; assembly: GCF_035048745.1. Classification (NCBI taxonomy): domain Eukaryota; kingdom Fungi; phylum Mucoromycota; class Mucoromycetes; order Mucorales; family Mucoraceae; genus Mucor; species Mucor velutinosus. The sequence goes on from NW_027041908.1 coordinate 1,499,161, forward strand.
TACGGTAAGCCCCTCGTTAAGGTTAATATTACCAAATGGTGGGTTAGATGCTTAGTTGCTATGGGTTATCACCTTCACTTTGCTACGGCAAAATCGCTTCATAGGTCAATGCTACCAAATGCTGAATTAGATGCGTTATATTCTTGGTGGATGGGCTTAGCACCTCCTCCAAATACCCTTTTCATTGCCGGCTATGCTGGTGGTTTTATTCACCTTGTACGGCACACAATTCTTTAAAATTCTCAAAGGATATGGTTTATTTGTCTACGTTTTTTGAATGATTTACAGTATATACATTAGATGCAAGAACTCAAGCTTACTCAGGCTACGCAGGAGAAATCATGGATTCCTTTTCTTGATTGACCATGGGAATATCACTTATAAACATCATCCGGAAGAGGCGGCCTAGATTTTAAGCGATTCTGTGTGCACAATCTCTCATAAGCGGAAAAAGTAAATGTCCCCCTTTTAAACATCAGTGGCAATGGTTTTTTCGCTCTCTTTTGTATCCTCAATACAACATGTCTACCGAGCATTTATCTGATAGCTGTCTTTTCTGTAAAATCATCAAGTAATACAACTATCGAACAGGTTGCTTTGTACATGACTAACGTGATTTTTCGTGAAAAGGGGTGATATCCCATCCTGCAAGATCATCGAGACAGAAAAGAGGTATATTTGAATGTTTGAATTCGGCTTCCCTGGACTAATACGCGATATAGTTACTCTTTCCTCGATATTAATCCTTTGAGCGAAGGTCATGCTGTAAGTGTTGATGTGTGAAATAGTATAAATGTCGAAATACTGATTTATACCTGCATCTCGCATAGCTCGTTATTCCCAAATGTAAGCCATCATCACATCGCCAAACTAGGCACACAATTAGTTTACAAGCACCCGACAAATGGAGTAACATTTTGGTGTTCCCTATATAGATCACGCAGAGTTCTTTCATCAAGTTCCTGACGATATTCTCGCTGACATGTTGCCTGTAGCTAAAAAGGTAGCTCTTGCTATTGGCTTGGCTGATGGTCAATACAACTTGCTGCAGGTAAGCATAGAAAAGCAAAATAAGCAGACAGGTTAGACAAAGTTGAGATTCTAATCCATTCACTCAGAACAACGGCCGTATGGCTCATCAGGTACATGCATGCTCTACCTTTATAATGCAAGACAACTAACATATTTTTCTTTTATAGGAAGTTCCTCATGTTCATTTCCACATTATCCCTAAGCCTAACCCAGAGCAAGGCCTTATCGTCGGATGGCCTCAACTCAAGGATGTCTCTCAAGATCAGCTCAAAAACACATTGGGCCGTATCAAGGAAAAATTGTAAATTCCCTAATTTCAATAAAGTGTGGATGAATTCATCATTCATCATCATGATAGTTAATTTTTTCGTTGTGGTTGAATAAAATCTTTTACGACTTACCTTTTGAAGAAGGTGGTAAGATCACCGTGTCCAAGGCAAGTTCTATAAACTGAACCACCGTGTCAAATTACATGAAATCAACATGTTCTATTGGCTTAAACCGTGGGTAAAGTGACCATTATCAAGAAAAAAAAAAAGATGAATTTCTACCGAAAAATGTACCTATATTGTGCTTGCAATATAAAATCAACCTTTTTCCCTCTCTTTTCCAACTTTGTCAAGTTTCTTCTTCTTCTTTTTCCCTCTTTTCCCTTTTTTTATAAAAAAAAAGCACTTTTCAACAAATGTTTGCTTTGAAAAGATTCTCGACTTCCCTCAAGACTGTTGCTCAACCAGCTCTTCATCGTCAATTGAAGAAATATCCGTCGATTCAAGGTCGCACGGTGATTGTACCACACTATCAGACATTGAAACGCTACGTTACAACTACATCCAACACTGCTGAAGCAGAGGACAACGCTAGCACCTCTGAAAACACAAACGACCATCATGCAGTGGTATCTACATTTGATCTGTTCTCGATCGGCGTCGGACCTTCTTCCTCTCATACTGTCGGCCCTATGCGTGCTGCAAAGATTTTCATCACTGATTTAAAGGAACACAACATTTTGGATAAAGTAGTTACTCTTCGAGTAGGTAAAGTATCGTTCCAAAGGTAACAGAGGGAGAGCAATGGCCTATTAATAGCAAAAGAGAGTTATCTTTCCGCATGTCTATTGATAAGCCAATTGATTACGTTTTTGAATCCGAGGAAGCAAACGCTTATCTCTTGCTCTCAACACAGCTAAATCCGGAAATTAACCTCCTTTTTTTTTCATTAAAACTAGATTTGTTCGGATCTCTTGCTTTGACAGGTGTAGGTCATGGTACTCCAGAAGCTGTCTTGATGGGCATTGAAGGTGAAAGTCCTGACAAGGTTGAAACATCCACCATCAAATCCCGTGTGAAAGACATTGAAACAAACAAATCGATCCGTTTGGACGGCACACATCGCATCACTTTTGATTACGAAAAGAACATGGTGTTCAACTATTTCAAGACCTTGCCCCAACATCCCAATGGCCTCCGTTTTTGCGCCTATGATAAGGATTCCAACATGATTGCAACAAACGAATACTTCAGTATTGGTGGTGGCTTCGTTGTGAACGCTGAAACCCAAATGGATCATGGTGAAAACGTGTACTACAAGCAGATCAACAAGAAGGATGCCGTCGTTGCTGAACGTCGTGAACAAGATATCGCTGTCGTTTCTTTACCTTTCCGTAACTCTGAAGAACTCTTGGCCGTCTGTAAGCGTGAAAACATGACCATTGCTCAAGTTGTCTTTGAAAACGAATTGAAATGGAGTACGCCTGAAGAGATTAGAGAGAAGCTTTTGAGAATCTGGAACACCATGGATGATTCTATTCGTAACGGTGTCATGGCCTCACCCGATGACTATCTTCCTGGCTCTCTCCGTGTCAAGCGTCGTGCTCCTAGATTATACAACAAGCTTTTGAAGGGTTTGTATGGTGGCCCCTTGAACCAAACCGGAGGTTATAGCCAATCTTATATTCCTGCTAGCGGATCACAAGAAGAAGCTACCATGACCACATCACCTGAAGCCAGCAATACTCAATATCCTCTCGCACTTACATTCTTGCCAAAGAAGCCCAAGAAGAAGTTTGTCTTGCCTGCTCTTGATTATCTCTCTGTATACGCTATTGCTGTCAATGAAGAAAACGCTTGTGGTGGTCGTGTGGTCACTGCTCCTACCAATGGTGCTGCTGGTACTATTCCTTCTGTTCTCAAGTACTACCTTGAGTTTATCTCTGAGAACCCCGAGAGAGATGTCATGGAGTTCTTGCTGACTACCTCTGCTATTGGTATGTTGTTTAAGCGTGGTGCTAGTATCTCAGGTAAGAGCAAAGCATGCACTGTTATTTGCATGATACTAACTTCATTTTGTAGCTGCCGAAGTGGGTTGCCAGGGTGAAGTTGGCGTAGCCTGTTCAATGGCTGCCGCTGGTTTTACTGCTGTGATGGGTGGTTCCGTAGATCAAGTTGAAAACGCTGCTGAAATCGGTATGGAACACAATTTAGGTTTGACTTGCGATCCCATCGGTGGTCTTGTGCAAGTGCCATGTATTGAACGTAATGCATTGGCTGCTGTCAAGGCAATCGCTGCTGCTCAACTAGCTTTGAACGGTGAGGGAGATCATCGTGTATCGCTTGATCAAGTCATCGAAACCATGCGTCAAACTGGTGTAGACATGATGTCCAAGTACAAGGAAACCAGCCAAGGCGGTTTAGCCGTCAATGTTCCTTTATGTTAGATAGAAACATTATTCTCCATTATCATACATATCATTCATTTTTTTTTTTTTTTTACATTTATACGCAACATCTTTATTTATTAAACACGCTCTTTTCGAACCAACCAAAGTTTTTATTTATTTCCTTTTAAGTTGAAATATAATATGTGTAGTATATATAGAAGAAGGTATCTTTTCATCCAACATGTCTGTGATGTTTTTTACTGAGTTCAAGCAAATATAGCAGGGGATGTCATAATATATAGTAACTGAAGTAAACTTCTATATACAGCAATTGTAGCATCTATGCGACTATAGCATGTTGCTAGAAACAGTGAAAAAAATTCCTCAGGAAAAAAAAAGTTGGTTAACCTATGCCATATTGTTTAGATTTAAGCCCAAACCTTGCCCCTAACCTTGTCCTTGGCCTTATTTGCCTAATAGCCTTCAAAACGCTTCATATTTGCATTATAATTGTTTCCCCCTTTTACAGTTCATTAAATTCAAATAATTTCAACCCAAAACTATGATACCACAGTCTAGAAAAAATAAATATCCGTGCTATCTCTTCCTCCAGACCAGCTAAACTTTCGGCCTGTTCAACAGATTTAAAGTTATGATACAGACAAAGTCAGTGAAGAATACTGGAGCTTGCACCACAGCTGCCATGTACTGTCGCATGTATCTCAGGCCATCCAAAGCGCAATTTTTAAAAAATGCCACATCAATTTAGCAAAGCTTTTTTACTGATTGATAGTAGTATTTGCGCGTAAGTAACTATTATATATGTATTCAGATTTTTTTTTAATACATACTACTACTAATCCTCACCAACATTGTCTTCTTCATCAGAGTCATCTTCATTCAAACTTGCCGCTAGGCCCATGGTTAGTTGCCCAGACTATACACATCGCGTTAATACAGTCGGCAAGGTTGACAGAAATGGCGCTAGAGATACTCACTGATATTGGACAAGGAAAATGTGAAGACTGGTAAATCGTTGGCGATATAGCTATGCCTGCAATTCGAATGGTAGGAATCAAATCATATTGAATGTATAAATCCTCCTTGTTGGATCCACCGAGTAAACCGCATTTAGAGGCGATATCTGTGAGCATTGCATAGCCCTCATCTTTCATTGGGTCATATTTTATCGAAAAGGGAAAGGTAAAGTTGGTAATGCCATGGGATCGTATATGTACGTTCAAGATCTCACCACCCCCTACCGAAATTTTAGGGGCAGTTGGGTAATATGCCTTTAGACTAAAAGGTAAATTCGCTGAATTGTTTGCTCTGTAGGATGTATATACCTTACAATGGCTCGTATAGATTCAAACGTGATGCTTTCGACGTTGTCATTGACAACACCAATTTGAAGTCCAAAGTTGACGCTAAAGGCAAGCGTGTCATTGGATTTCTCAAAAGGAGCATAGCCATCAGGATGTTTGGTGGGTCCATTGAAATTCACTTCTGGGACTCTAAATATTGCTGCCAAGACACCTACGATAATCAAAAATATGATAAAGAGCAATAGTAAGGCACAGCAACCATATCTAGTCCACATGGGAAGACAAGGACAGCAGATGCAGCACAAATAGTGTTTTACAGGGCTTCTCTTCTTTGGGATCTCGCCTAAAAGAATATGGATTTAGTCAGGTTCTGAGACATCTCATTCGTGGCTTACCTCCAGGCACCAGCTCACAAAGTTCTACAGCAGTTTTCTCTTCTTTGCGCATGACATACTCATCATTTGCTTGGTCTGACATGAAGCTACTATCGACTGTCGATAAAGGTGGCAACTGATGAGATGCCATTTTGCTCAAATTTGTTTATGCAGAAGAGAGATAAAGAATAGTGTATGCTTATCAAAACGGCTTGTACATGCCATACGATGAATCGAGGGATGCGATGATCTGCAGACCTAACAGCTTGCATAAAGGAATAGGGCAGAGATTTTGCGGCTCGCATCATGGTCCGGTTGGTAGCAGTGCTTCTAGTCCGTGCACACAGATGGCTATTCGAAAGTTGCAGTGCACATTCACGTCCTTTTTTTCTTTCCTCAATTGAAAATTTTTAACAAGCATACTGTATCAGTTGCGTTGCTATTGTACATATATATCCCTAATTACACTTCAATTCACATAATCTTCCTCTCAAGCACCCAACATTTATGGATCAAAACCCCACGCTTTCAATTATAACTTTTACAGCCTAGACAAACAACTCACTTTTTGACGGAAAAAGATACCAGACACCAGCAATCATATCACTTACACACACACACACAATGACCACCTTGCAAGTCTTTGCTCATAGATTAGGCGATGCAAATCTAGGTACGCGCACATGATGTGCTCAAATGTGTCTTTCACTCATAACGATCAACAAACGGTTTTATAGGTATCAACCTCAAAGTTACTATTGCCAACGAATTGAGAGATCAGGTAGAGGTGTTCCAGACAGCAGAGTATCCCAAATTTCTGTCGACGCTGATACCAGTCTTTCTTGACATACTTCAAAACGATCAACCTGTTTTTATCAGCAATGCACCTGAGCAGGTAAACATCAACTGGATACATATCCCTGTCAGGCAATGTCGCATACTGATGCTCTCTCTTTCTCGTCATTAGAAATTACGAAATATTTTACTGGAAATCATTTATCGATTGCCACAAACAGAAGCATTGAAGGAATACGTACCCGAATTATGCAAAGCGTTGATGAAGATTCTTCGCGTGGAGAACGAGGACAATGCGGTTGTCTGTGTCAAGATCATTATTGATTTACACAGATCGTTTCGGCAAGTATTAGAGGACCAAGTGCAGCCCTTTTTGGAGATTGTGCAAGAGATATTTCAAAACATGGAGCAGACAGTCAAAGATGCCTTTGATAATCCTGATATCACTACAGTAAGTTGTGTGTGTGTGTGTGTGTGTGTGTGTGTGTGTGTGTGTGTGTGTGTGTGTGTGTGTGTGTGTGTGTGTGTGTGCGTCTCTTGGAGTGGAGTTATTCATCAAATGCAATAGCCATTGTCGGCAGCATCACCTCGACCCATGTCTCCAGCAGCCGACACACCCGAGATACCAACCAAAGTATTGGCAAAGAGCATGTTTAGTTTCAAGGTCTTGACAGAATGCCCTATCATTGTTGTCTTGCTGTTTCAATCCTACAGACGCTCTGCCTCTGAAAACATTATGAAATTCATACCACTGATATTTCAGGTACCATTCTTCATTACGCACATGTCAAACAACTTCAACTGACGTGTATTTGTATAGACATTGGGGTTGCAAGCCAAACCACAGATGGAAGCTGCCAATGCCGCACTTGCTAGAGGAGAAGTCTTTGTAGGTGTTAGCCCTGCCATCAAACAGAGAAGCCTGTACAACGAATTCATTATCGCTCAAGTCAAGACCATGTCATTTTTGGCCTACATTCTGCGAAGTTATACAGCCCTGTTACGACCCTACCAACACCAAATTCCTGACTTTGTATTGCGATTACTGAGAGAATGCCCAGCTGAATCCTCTGCCACCAGAAAAGAACTGCTAGTGGCTACGAGACACATTTTATCCACTGATTTTCGCACATCGTTTGTACCCAAGATCGATCTACTATTGAACGAAAAGGTGTTGATAGGCACAGGAGTGACAGCACATGACACATTACGACCCTTGGCTTACAGCATGCTGGCAGATCTGATTCACCATATTCGAGCAGAGCTAACCGCTTCTCAACTCTCGCGCACCATCTACATTTACTCTCGCAACCTGCACGACGCTACACTGGCACCCAGCATCCAAACCATGTGCGGCAAATTGCTGCTCAACCTGATAGACTGCATCATGAAGATCCCAGACAAGTCAGAGGGACGAGAGTTGCTGATGCGCATCTTGGATGCATTTGCCAGTAAATTTGAGGCACTGAACATCCAATTCAGCTCCTGTGTCAAGCAGTACAAAAAGAAGAATGCGCCCCCCACGACTAAAAACGGCAGCATGGAAGAGGACAATGACGACTTTACAGAGATTGACTTTGACCATGCACGCTCCATTCATACAGCCTCCTTCTTGTCAGAAGCAGCTCACGACGGCATCAAGGACGGTCGATTTCTATTTAAAAACTTGGCTATTGGGTTGAAGCCGCTGTTCATTGGTCTTCGCCACTGCAACCCACCGCCGCCGCCAGGACAAGAGATCAGCAACCCTCAAGTCTACGCTCAGTTTGCACGTGGATTCTCGCAGGATGATGTGCAGCTGTTTGCCCGCTTGTTCCGAGAGGGCCTCAAATGCTTCGAGTACTACAATGTGGACAATTATGGACCTGACGGCTCTTTGCCTGATTATTCACCACCAGAGGAAGAGAAAACCAAGGACAATTGGACCATTGGATCCACTGAGACATGCTTAAAATTGAACCTGCAACAGAACGGAGAGAAGGAAGTACTGGATACGTTTCCCATTGTATTTACACTGCTGGATCCTGCTGTCTTCCAAGAGCTGTTTGCCTCTCAAATCGACTTTTTCTACGACCGCATGCTGATCAACACTTCACTGCTGCATCTGTCGCAGTACTTTTTAGTGAATGAAATTACCACACAAGGCTTTGCGGGCATCTTGTTTCGCTTCTTGGTGGACCGCATTGATCAGCTGGGACAGGACAATCTTCACTACTCTGCCGTCATGCTGCATCTGTTTAGACTCGCATTCATGGCTGTCAACTTGTTTCCCGATGCCAATGAGGGCATTCTTCAACCTTACTTGGCCAACTTGGTCATGTCCTGCTTCAAACTAGCTGCCAAGGCCAAAGAGCCCGCCAACTACTTTTTGCTGCTGCGCGCCCTGTTCAAGAGCATTGGTGGTGGCCGATTTGAACTGCTCTACAAAGAAGTATCGCCTCTGCTCCAGGTAATTCTCGAGAATCTCAACTCGCTACTGTCTCTTGCGCACAAAACGGACATGCGCAATTTGTTTGTGGAACTCTGTTTGGCTGTGCCTGTGCGCCTCAGTACACTGCTGCCGTATCTTCCTTACCTGATGCGTCCTCTTGTCATTGCACTGCAAGCAGACCAAGACCTGGTGTCTCAAGGCTTGCGCACTATGGAGCTCTGCAATGATAATTTAAACCCTGAATTCTTGGACCACATCATGGCGCCTGTCATGTCTGAATTGATGGACGCTCTCTGGAAACATTTGAAGCCATTGCCTTACAATCAGCAACACAGCCATGCTGCCATGCGCATTTTGGGTAAGTTGGGTGGTCGCAATCGTCGTATGCTCAAGAGCCCACCCAAGCTAGGCTTCAATGCACGTATTGAGAGCGGTATCTCGCTGGAGGTGGTCTTTGATCCCAACCCTACGCCACACACACTTCCTCTGGACAAGTGCTTGGAGATTGCTATTCATGCATTGACCACTGCACAAACAGACATTGTCTACAAGAAGCACGCTTATAATTTCCTCAAGACCCACTTGATTTTGATGCTGGAGCTGGATGAGGGACCTGACGATTTGGCTGAATCCTTGTATAAGCGAGTCAAAGAGCAATTTACAGATCGTTCATCGGACGAGGAGATTGCAGCTACTACCGCTACCACCACCACCACCACTACAACACCAGCTGCTACTACTAGCACCACCACCACTACAAGTGCATCAACTCCTACTGCTAGTCTCGTCACTGCCAATATGGGTCGCATTACAGTAGATGAAGACAACTCTGTCGTTGGCAACACCTTGAATGAAACAGGCATGAAACCCAAACGACTGGCTGGTAACGGCTACACCAAATACGTCTCTAAGCGAGTGGCACAAGAAGAAGCCCTGCGATCCATCTTGGTGTCTGTCATGTCTGCATCCATCATCCCTGAACTGAGCGATGATGCTTGGAAATTCTTTGTCAACATCTGTCGCCATTTCACGCTACTTCATATTGGTGAAGCCATTGAAGCCAAGGAAAACGGCCGCAAACCACTGGCCAACATGATGGATGAACGTCTGACAGTGCAACATCTGAACACAACCATCCTCGTAGAAGCCATTGTGGAAGTCATGTCCTCTTCTCAGATCCAACTTCGCAAGCGTGGTGAAGAGGCATTGCATGCCTGCTACGACGTGGCTACAGCCATTTTTGGATCCAAAGAGCATGTGGATCAGCTGCCCATCTTTCGCGTGTTTGCATCTCAATTCTGTTCCTGCTGCTATAAGCCTGAATGGTTCAAGAAGCGTGGAGGCTGTCTCGGTATCTCTATCATGAGTTCTCAGCTGGATTTGGGCACCAAATGGATGCGTGAGCATGAACTGGATTTCATTCGATCCCTGCTGTTTGTCTTGAAGGACGCTGCACCAGAAATGGCCAATGTCAATACGGAAGAAGCGACACAGACACTGTCTCATGTCCTTAAAGTCTGCAATGGCCCTGAAGACGGCGAAACAGCTGAAGCACAGCAAAAATTCCAAAACTTGATTACCTTGCTGCTCAGTGAACTGTCCAACTCCAACAGTGCTGTGCGAGAAACGATTCAATCTTCCTTCCAGTTGCTGGCTGATCTGACAGGCAACGAAGTAACCGAGCTGCTGGCTCCCGTGCGCGAACGTCTTGTGGCGCCCATCTTTGCTAAGCCCCTGAGAGCGTTGCCCTTTGCCATGCAAATTGGTCATATTGATGCCATCACGTACTGCCTCACACTGCGTCCTCCCTTTTTGGAGTTCAACGACGAATTGACGCGCCTGCTGCACGAAGCTCTGGCATTGGCAGATGCTGAAGATCAAGCACTGCAGAGCCGCAACTCGCAATACAAGAACACCACGTCGCTGATGAACCTGCGTATCGTCTGTATTAAACTCTTGTCTGCTGCTTTGGCATGCTCTGATTTCTCCAGTCAGCGACAGACGCACACACGCGCTCGTATCATCCAAGTCTTTTTCAAATCCTTGTATTCCAAGTCGCTGGAGGTTGTGGAAGCAGCACACCGTGGATTGAAGCAAGTGCTAGCTCAACAGCACAAACTGCCCAAGGAACTGCTGCAACAGGGCTTACGTCCCATCTTGACCACGCTTTCCAACCACAAGACGCTGAGTGTGGCCGGCCTGGAGGGACTCGCACGATTGCTGGAGCTGTTGACCAACTATTTCAAGGTGGAAATTGGCAAGAAACTGCTGGACCACTTGAAACAGTGGGCAGAACCTAAAGTGCTGCAGGAGGCTGCCGGCAAACCCTTGAGCGAAAACCATGAAATCAAGATTATCGTGGCTATTTTGAACATCTTCCACTTGCTGCCTGCTACGGCTCACATTTTTTTGGATGATCTGATTACGGTTGTATTGGAGATGGAAGGTCATTTGCGTCGATCTGTGTCCAGCCCTTTCCGACCCAACTTGATCAAGTATCTCAACAGATACCCCACCGAGACAGTCGAGTACTTTTACAAAAAGCTGGATGATCCCAAGTGCTGCCAATTGTTTATTGATATTCTCAATATGGAGAACGCCTCCAGACTGCGCGATGAAGTTGCCAGTACATCGACTGAATTGATCAGCAAAATCTTTAAAATATCAGAGCCCACGGAGCATGCTGCATCGACACCCATCAACGTGCTTCATTATCGCGGTGTCATGATTGTGCACACACTGCTCAACTACACGCCTGAATTCCTCGATACACACAGAGATGTATTAGACGCGCTGCTGGAGTTGTGGCGCTCACGACAGAAGAAGGTCCTCACACCACAGCAAAAGGAGCAAGAACAGCAGAGCCTCATCATCACACGTGAGTTGCTCTTGCTGACCAAGATTTTTGTTGAGTATCTGGAGCGAAATCCTAGTGAAATTGACATTGTCTTTGATCTGGTGTCTCTATTTGCCCAGGAGTCCGTAGTAGATCTCTCCTATTTACAAAAGTTTTTGCTGGAAAAGATTGCCCTCAAGTCATCTGCCAAGCAAAAGCGATTGATTCTGGACAAGTTTTTGGCCTTGTTTACGGACAACACGGTCTCCTCTTATCTCAAGATGATGGCACTGCGTCAAATTGTGAATCCTGCACTGCTGGCTACGTTTGTGCGCAAGAATGGCGAGTATACCGAGATTCTGGATGCTGCCATGATGGAGCAGCTCCTAGAAAAGATCTGGGCCAACCTCATGATGGAAGCTAATGAAGACAATCAGTACACGGAGGATTCTCTGCGAATTGAGCTACTGCAAATGACTGCTATGATTGTGCAATACGCGCCTCAACTACTGGCTGATCGTCGCAAGGAAGTGATCAAGTTTGGTTGGAACTACTTAAGATTGGAAGACGCTACGAGCAAGCAAGCTGCCTACGTGTTGATTGCTCATTTCATTGCTGCCTATGACACACCGAGTAAGATTGCCATTCAAATCTACGCCGCTCTGTTGCGTGCTCATTCGTCCGAGGCAAGAGTGCTGGTCAAACAAGGTCTGGATATCATTGCTCCCGTCTTGCCGCTGCGTATTGCTTCTCAAGGCAGTAACGAGCGTGTGCCTACCTGGGTGAGATTGACTCGCAAGGTTGTGGTAGAAGACACACACAGCATCTCACAAATGGTCAATGTGTATCAACTGCTGATCAGACATGCTGATCTCTTCTTTGACTACCGTGAACACTTTTTACCCCAAATCGTAAATACACTGCCTAAACTTGGCTTGCTACAGAACGCGACACCGGAACACAAGATGCTTACTGTGGAATTAGCCGAGTTGATTATCAAGTGGGAGCAGAAACGCATCCGTTTGCAGCAACAGGCAGAGCAAGCCGCGTCTCCTGGGTCTCCTTCCAAACGTAAAATAGACGCTGATGGTGATTTTGAAATGCAAGATCAACAAAATGAACCCAACGAGAGTCCTAGCAAGAAAGCACAGGTGCAAACCTCGTCTGGTCAAGTCAAAGCTGTTGCATCCACATCCAGTAACTCACCGCACAGTAACAGCAGCAAAGAATACTCACCCAGCCTTACGCTGCGTGAAAGCGTCGTCGGTTACCTGGTCCGACTTTCCTGCATCTTGTTCAATCCTTCTGATATGATACAAAAGAGACTTGTGCAGAGAACCATTGAGCTCGTCAAGTCCTTCTTGAAGCCAGATCTCTGGTCGGATGTCCATGTGCGATTTCAACATGTGGAGCGTTCTCTGTTGTTCAAAGATGCTTCCAATGAAATGGTGGTGTCTAGTGTTTGTCATGCCCTGGAAATTTTGAATGCTGATATCACGCACAGAGACACAGATTGGTTTATTGAGAATATGGGTCAATTGTATCGCTTGTTAGAAGCCAGTATTCGATCTGAGAATACGCGTATCCAGACTGCTCTGTACCCTGTGTTGGTGTGTATCATTGGCGCTATCGACAAGTACAAGGCTGCTATGGCCAAACAGATGGAGAGTGCCGCAAGTCATGTAGAAGATGCCACGCCAACCAGTGCAACAAAGACTCCCATGGATACATCGCCCACCGCTTCAGCAGACCACACAAACTCAAATGAAGAGGCACCTGTTGACAATGAAGCCACATCTATGGAGGAAGATACACCTGCCTCAGCTGCACCTACAGATAATAACACAGCCACTACTACTGTAGAGGAGGCTAGCAACAAGGACTTGTCTGATAGTAATGTCGCACCTGCTGTGGACCCCACGCCAGCGCAACCCGAACTCTCGCCTGAAGTGGTTGCCTTTATGAGCTTGGTCGAGTACATTATCAAGGAAGGATTCACCAACATGACCAACATTTACGGAGTTCTCAAACTACTGCAAGCAGCCAGCCACAGTCAAGACGAGTACTTGGATCCTCATGTGCCTGGCCTTGTTAAGGTACTACAATTGCTGACAAAAGAGCACACCATGCCAACCCACTCAACCACAACATCCACCACCACATCGTATGAAACACAAGTGAGTTTATTGATCTTGGGTCTGTCTCTGTTAAAGAAGCGCATTGCTCATTTGGGAGACCAACGTCGCTGGTTCTTGACATGCTTGATCCAGCTGATTGAAAAGTCGCCTGACATCTCTCTGTTGCGCAACATTCTGGACATGCTGAGTGAATGGGTGCTTGGTAAAGTGGAGCCTATCCCTACCATCAAGGAGAAGGCTGGCTTGCTGGGTAAAATGATGACCATTGAGTCCAGAAACAACACACAATTAACCCAAGACTTTTTGACGCTGGTACTCAAGATTTACAGCGATCCTTCGTTTGCTCGCTCTGAATTGACAGTGCGTATGGAACACGCTTTCTTGCTGGGCACTCGCAACGACAATCCACTGATCCGAGGCCAGTTCATGAAGATATTTGATGATAGCATCGGCCAAACACTGGCTGCTCGTCTTAACTATATTCTGGGCATTCAAAACTGGGAGCCCCTGGCTAACTCGTTCTGGTTGCATCAGGCTTTGGATCTGCTGGTGGGATCTGTCGACATTGATACACACGTGTCTGCTCCTTATACGCTGAAGGTCAAGCCCATTGGCATCTTTGCCAGCAGCATTGACCAAGACAACACAGCTATGAAGGTGGATGTGCCCGAAAGCATTGCTTGTATTGTCAAGGAGCACCGTACTTTCTTGAAGAACTTGCAGGGTATTCAAGTGAGCAACACGCTGAATGACATTCGACAATTGCAGTATCTGGATGATGAGACCGCGTTCAGGCTCTGGGTGGATCTGTTCCCCATGTGCTGGACGGCGCTCACCAACGTAGAGAGGCATGACATTGCCAAGGTGCTGACTATACTGCTCTCCAAGGACTATCATGCCAAACAAGCGGAGCGCAGACCCAATGTGGTGCAAGCATTGCTGACGGGCATTTCCAACACCACCCCCACCATTCCTACTCCATCTCATTTGATTAAATACCTGGGCAAGACGCACAACTGCTGGCACACGGCCATTGAAATGCTGCAGAAGCAAGCCATCACAGGTCGCTTGACTGACGTTCCCAAGGAGGAGCAGCAGGACCAGCAACGTACCTTGGATGCATTAGCAGAGATGTATACAGCACTGGATGAAGAAGACATGCTCTATGGCTTATGGCGTCGTCGTTGTGTCTACTCTGAAACCAACATGACCGTATCGTGCGAGCAGTGCGGCATGTGGCAACAAGCACAACACATGTATGAAAACATTCAAATCAAGGCGCGTGGCGGCATCTTGGCTCACACTGAATCAGAGAGTATGTTATGGGAGGATCACTGGATCATGTGCACTCAAAAGCTGCAGCAATGGGATATCTTGTCTGATCTCGCCAAGCACGATAACAACACCAATCTACTTCTGGAGTGTGCCTGGCGCTTGTCTGATTGGACAGCAGAGAGAGAAGCACTGGAGCAATCACTACATCAGCTGTCTGATTTCCCTGCGCCTCGTCAAAAGATCTTTGAAGGCTTCTTGACACTGATCAAATCGCAGACCAGCCAAGACAAGTTGCCCGAGTTTACTCGCATTTGCGAGGAAGGCGTCCAACTGTCGCTTCGTCAGTGGCATGCTTTGCCTTCTGTGGTGACTCAGAGTCATTTGCCTTTGCTGCAAACCTTTCAACAGTACCTGGAGCTCTCTGAGGCGAGTCAGATCTTCAAGAGTCTTTCTAGCACCAACGCTCAGAACTTGGATCAACGATCCGCAGAACTTCGCAGTATCCTAGGAACATGGCGTGAACGTTTGCCCAACATGTGGGACGACATCAATGTCTGGAGTGATCTTGTGGCATGGCGTCAGCACATCTTCAGTGCTATCAACCGTACCTACTTGCCGCTGATCCCTATGCTTCAACCAACACCTGGTCAGAACAACTCTAGCAGTGGACATTCTTACGCCTATCGTGGCTACCATGAAACTGCCTGGATCATCAATCGATTCGCACACGTTGCCCGCAAGCACCAACTGTACGATGTCTGTATCAACTATTTGACCAAGATCTACACACTGCCCAACATTGAAATCCAGGAAGCCTTTTTAAAGCTGCGTGAACAAGCCAAATGCTACTATCAAAACCCCAATGAATTGACAGCTGGCCTGGACGTGATCAACAACACCAACTTGATGTACTTTACGCATCAACAAAAGGCTGAGTTCTTTACGCTAAAGGGCATGTTCTTGGCCAAGTTACAGCACAACAACGAAGCCAATGAAGCCTATGTTAATGCTGTTCAGATTGACATGACTCTACATCGCGCTTGGGCTGAATGGGGCAGATACAATGACCGCCGTTTCAAGGAAAATCCCAAGGATCTGTCGTGGGCCAACAATGCAGTTAGTTGCTACTTGCAAGCAGCTGGTTTGTACAAGAATGCAAAGTCGCGTAAGCATCTACTGCGTATCTTATGGCTACTGAGCTTGGATGATCAGAATGGCACCATATCGCGTGCTGTGGAAGGCTACAAGGGTGAATGGCCTGTGTGGTACTGGATCACATTTATCCCCCAATTGTTGACAGCACTGCAACATCGTGAAGGTAGACATGCCCGTGCCATCTTGATTCGCATCGCCAAACAGTTCCCTCAAGCGCTGCATTTCCAACTGAGAACAGCCAAAGAGGACATGTTGAAGCGTGCCAGTGTGTTGCAAGCGAATATGGCCGCTGAAGCAGCTCAGCAACAGCAACAGCAGCAGCAGCAGAACAATGCCACTACGCCAGCCACAGCTACAGCTGATAGTAATAATAAGAATGGAGCAACCGAGTCTACATCTGCCAAAGAAGATGCCATGGACGTGGATCAAAAGGAAGAAAACACAGAGGAAAAGACATCCAGTGATACTGATGCTGTTAAGCAGGAAGTTACAGGCGAGAGTGCTGTTGTAGTTGACAAGAAAGAGAATGACACGGCACAAGTCAAGACGGAAGAGACGAGTACCGAAACGCCACCACAACAAGCTCAGAATGGCAGTAGTACGCCAGTGGCTGCATCTCAGGCTTCACCTGCTGTCAGTCATGCCAGTGACAGAACATCCTCTGCTACACCCAAGCAACAACCTGCACAAGGATTTTCACCCAATGCCGCTGCAGCTGCAGTATCATCCACGCCTACTGTTCCTGGCAACAACAACAACAACAACAGAGGACCTTTGCCTACGCAAATCAACACGTCTGCTGCTGCCGCCAGCCCATTGGATGAGATCATGTCGATGCTCAAAACTGGTTATCCTCTATTAGCCTTGTCCATGGAAACCATGGTGGATCAAATTCAACTGAAATTCAAGCCTCAAGCGGATGAAGACATGTATCGTTTGGTGGTTGCCTTGTACAATGAGGGAGCTCAGCAATTGCTGACACGATTGACCAATCCCAACGACACATTCCAACTAACCCATGCTACTGTTGCAAATATCCATCGATTCGCTGACAGCCTTTATCCTGGACACATGAAGACGGCCTTTGTCAATGATTTCGCCAAAACCAAGCTGAATCTGGAGGAATACGTAGCCAAGTTGAGATTGTGGCGTGACAAGTTTGAAGCTATGCTAGATGCCCGTCCTCGCAAACACAAACTGGAAGCTTCAAGTCATTATCTGGTTGAATTCCAACACCAAAAGTTTGACGATGTTGAAATTCCTGGCCAATACTTGCTGCTCAAGGACAATGCCAACGACTTTTTGCGCATCGACCGTTTCCTGCCCGAGGTGGAAATCATCCGTAGCTATGGCAACTGCTATCGTCGTTTGACCATTCGCGGCCATGATGGCACCATTCATCCCTTCTTGATTCAAAACCCGGTGGCTCGCCAGTTCCGTCGTGAAGAGCGATTGATGCAGCTGTTCCGTATGCTGAACTACATTCTGGAGCGCAGAAAAGAGAGTCGTATGCGCAACTTGGTGTTCCATTTGCCTGCTATTGTACCTCTGGCTCCCAATGTGCGAATGGTGCAGGATGATCCTTCTTACACTTCGCTATATGACATTTATGAAGATCACTGTGACAGTGTGCACATGCACAAGGATGACCCCTTGGTGTGCTTTGTGGAAAAATTTAAAAACAACGTGCACGTGCAGAAGGATGTAAGTAAATGAGCACATATGAATTATGCTCTAGACACTAACTATCTGATAGATTGTGAACCAAAAGACTGAATTGTTGAATTTGCGCATGGAAATCAATGACTACATCTCGACCAATATGGTGCCATCCAACATCCTCAGCAAAGTAAGTTGGAATTGCAATCTGCAATTCTTGGTATTAGTGTCATTAACGTCTCCTTTTCTGTAGTATTTGTTCAAGACCATGAGTTCATACACGGATTATTGGATGCTTCGTAAACGCTTCACTGCACAGTACGCAACAGCTACATTCATGGCTTACATATTTAGTGTGGGCCATCGCATGCCTCACAAAATTATGATTTCTCGCAGCACGGGTAATGTTTGGATGACTGAGCTTTTACCTGGTAAGTAAGAGTGGATGTTGAACGAGCAACCGGTTGATTGACCTTGTATTTAGGCTGGAACTCTGCAAATCCATTGTTTGGTAATGGTGAAGCGATTCCCTTCCGTTTTACACCCAATATTCAAGAATTCATCACCCCTATTGGCATTGAAGGTCTGTTCACCAGCTGCTTGATGGCTACAGCCCGTTGTTTAACAGAACCCGAGTTTGAGCTGGATCAATACTTGTGCCTATTTGTTCGAGATGAGCTCGCTACATGGCATCTGGCAAATCATCGTTCCGTCACTGATGTGCAATTCCGCGAAAGAATCAACACTAATGTACTTCAAGTTCAAACAAAAGCGCAATTCTTGTCTTGCAAAGCAGATCGCGAAAAGACATTGAATGCAGGCAAACCTTTAAATCAAAATGTGATTGATCTGATCTCTCAAGCTAGTAATCCTCAAAAGATGGCTCAGATGGAGTGTACCTGGATGCCTTGGTTGTAAGAAGACTAGTGTATAATAAAATTTCAACAAAATATGTTTATTTTAGGGATTTGTAAATAAGAGAGTACGATGGGAAGAGGGATACAATGGGAATGAATTTTGAATACTCTTAACATGGGGATCATGCTAACGGGTGTGTGTGTGTGTGTGTTTGCATAAACTAATTAATTTCAGCCTTTTGATTGACATAGTTGTTGTTGGTTGTAGAACTCAACAAACCCTCGCCGAGAAGACCAGAGAGCTACTATACAGTTAATATCTATTATTAATGAACCTCTCTACACAACTACTTACAAGTCCCTTGTTTCCACCAGAGCTGCCAACACTGCCAATGTTTTGAGTGATATGCTTGTTACCAGAACTGCTGTTATCCTCATGGTTGCTGTTATCTTCATAATTGGAGTTGTCATTGCCATGATGATGGCTGTTATCACGGCATGGAGCAGCAGAGACCAAGGCAGCAACAGAGAGAATGGCGAGAAGAGAGAGAAACTTCATTGTTTAGAGAGCGATGTTTGATAAGATGGTTAGATGATGTTGATTTCGAGTTGGATTTTGCCAATTATTTATACTATTTTTTCTGTAAAAATCGACTCCTTTGAATCAAGCAGCATAGTATCTTAATTCATTATTATATTCTTCTCAAGGAAGGAGGGCAGAAGATTCCATTTGAAACGTTTGAGAGCAAAAAGGCTCCTTTTTCTGATATAAATATACATTGAGCATTTTCAATTAATGTCCATTACTGCTGCACTGCACGTGTAGTGTAAATTAAGCGATAAAAGAGGGAGGAAATTGAAAATAGTTTGAGGGGCAAACAATTGGTAGGTAGTACGGCGCGCACTGAAGGCTTAGAGAGCAGGGGAGATATTAATAGTCTTTCCATACCTCTTGTTTATTAAATTGTATGTCTAGACTTCTTTGGCCCATCACTGGCAAACATTTTTCTCCTTATATCCATGGCCAATTTGTAAAGCCTTCATCTCAACACATACGAAAATTAGTCAATCCGAATGATAGATCGCACCTAGTCGACGTACATGAAGCATCTCCATTGCAAGTAGAAGAAGCGCTTGTAAGTGCAAAAGGCATATCTGCCACTTCAGAATGGCAAACAAATCCCAAATACCGCAGAGATCGTCTGCTAGCTCTCGCTCTGAAACTAGAGCAGCATGACCATGATATGGCACACATTGAGTCATTGCAGACTGGCAAACCACTAGGTGATTCACTCTATGAGATCAGTGATGTGGTCGACTGTCTGCGTTACTATGCTGGCTATTGTGACAAATTCTACGGTCAATCACAAGCATTGCACAACATGCACACATACACCACTCGAGAACCTCTTGGTACAGTGGCATTGATCACCTCTTTTAACTATCCTCTATTGCTAGTGGGATGGAAGCTTGCTCCGGCTTTAGCTGCTGGTAACACCGCTATCGTCAAACCAGCACCGCAAACACCATTATCATCACTAGCATTAGCTGAATTAGCAACCGATATCCTGCCTCCAGGCGTGATCAACGTGCTACCCGGCGGCATTGAAACAAGCCAAGCGTTGATTGATAAGACAGACAAGACCAGTTTTACAGGATCGACTCAAGTTGGACAACAAATTATGCGTCGAGCAGCCGATCGTTTGCTGCCATTGACACTGGAATGTGGTGGTAAAAACGCTGTCATTGTCTGCGATGATGCAGATCTTGATACAACGGCTGATACTGTTGCTATGGGTGCGTTTTCCAATGCGGGACAAAACTGCTGTGCTATCTCACGCGTGTTTGTACACAGATCCATTTACAACACATTCCTGGATAAGCTGGCCAGCACGGTTCACAGTTCCTGGAAAGCAACATTAGACACAGCAGAGGGAGACAATGAATATAATCAATATGGCCCCCTAATTGATGACAAGCAATATAAACGAGTCTTGGGTTATGTGGAAAAAAGCAATCAAGCACCCTTTCTTATGGGAAACATCAGTGCAACAACATCTTCTCAGGGCTATTTTGTCCCACCCACTATCTTTGCTCATGTAGATGATAATGCTCCGTTAGCTACCGAGGAGATATTCGGCCCTGTCCTTAGTGTCATGCAACCATTCGACCATCTAGATGAGGCCATACAGCGTGTGAATCAGTCTGTATATGGTCTTGCTTCAGGCGTTTTTTCGCAAGATATTAAAAAGGCTCACAAAGCTGCTCGTCTTATCAGGGCCGGGTTTGTATGGGTCAATACGTACAATATCATGCCTCCTTCGTTGCCCTTTGGTGGGAGAGGCCAATCTGGTATAGGTAAAGACCTTGGTAAATCAGCATTAGACCAGTTTTCGTTTGAAAAGAGTGTCATGATGGACATTTCTTGAGTCAATAAAAACAAGTGTGTTACAACCTTATTTTTTTCTGTCATGCCATACACAAAAGGTTAGATTCTACAGAGAGATCGGGACATTACACAGTCTTGGTCAGGTACAAGATAGCAGCTATATCTTATCAAAAAGCACGATAAATCTGTCAAAAACAATAATTCCCATAAATCATCATGATGTCTTCGGTAAATCTTTTAATGAATCCCACTACCATAAAATGTTTCTGATGATTTCATCTTCTCTCTGCTCTTTTCCATACATACAAACCGACTATGAGCAACTCTATCAAGCAATCGATTGAATCTACCATTGAGAGTATCGACAAGGAGCTTCGAGATATCAGTCTCAAGGTACACATCTAGAATGCGCATGAATTACTACCTGCTCATGCTCATCTACTACTGATTTAGATCCACGAAAATCCAGAACTGGGCGACCAAGAGTTCAATGCTTGTAAGATCTTGAGCGATTACATGGAGGAGAAGGGGTTCCAGGTGACTCGTGAGGTGGCTGGACTCAAGACGTCCTTCTTGGCCATATTCAGCAACAATGAATCTGGCAGACGTGTTGGATTTGCTAGTGAATATGATGCATTACCTGGGTAAATACACTATACAAACCATACACACATACCCAAAACTGACTTGTAAATGACAGCATTGGACATGCTTGCGGCCATAATCTGATTGCCATTCAAGGTGTCGCCTGTGCTGTCAGTATGAAAGCATTGATGGATAATAATTTAGTTCAGGGCACAGTTGTATTATTCGGTACACCCGCAGAAGAGAGTAGCAGTGGGAAAATTAATTTTGTCAAGGAAGGTCTTATTAAGAATAATGTCGATGTAGCTCTCATGTTGGTAAGTGTGTGAAATCTTTCTCCCGGGTTTATTGTACTAAAGCAACACTGTGTAACTGCATAGCATCCCATGGCTCAAGATATGTTGTACGGTAGGCTATTGGCCTTGGACAATGTTAAAATTGAATATTTCGGTAAACCTGCACACGCTAGTACGGCACCATGGGAAGGCGTAAATGCCCTGGACGCCATGGTACAAGCAATTACTAGCTTAGGCCTGATGAGACAGCAAATTTTACCCACTGACAGGTACATGAAAGATATTTGTTGGAGTCTGCTAAAGTCGTTCTAACGCAATGTGTGCATACATAGAGTGCATGGCATTATTACCAATGGTGGTGAAGCACCCAATGTGATCCCATCTTACGTTTCTGCCTCTTACTACGTTCGTTCTCTCACCAAAAACCAACTGGAATCCCTCAAAACTCGAGTAGAGCAATGCTTCAAGGGAGCTGCATATGCTTCTGGATGTGAAGTCAAGATGAAATGGCACGATATAGGATCCATCGATGATGTCTTTATGAATGACACCATGGCAGCCAATTTCAAGAGCTACATGGAGAAGGAGGGCATCACTTACAAGGACCGCACGGAAGAGGAGCAACTTGTCGTGGCAAGTACTGATTTTGGCAATGTCAGCTACACTGTGCCTAGCATTCATCCCATGTACGCTATTCATACGGATGCTGGTAACCATACAAAGGAATTTACAGACGCCTCCAAGACAGAGATTGCCCACAAGGATACGCTTCGTGCATCTAAATGTCTTGTAATGACTGCAGCTGATGTCTTGACGGACGATAATTTATATAAGCAAGTGGTTGCAGATTTCAAAAAGGGAAAGCCTCAATAAAGCGTGTCTGTTATCTCTTACACTATACAAATCCATAATCTAACGATCATTTTAATAACTGTGGAATCATCATGTTTTCGGTTTTTCTTATCGAAAGTCTTCAGTTAGTCACAAAAGCTACTTGAAGCTTTGCTAAAAAGCAATATGCTATATAGCATACACAGTTCCACTCACCAAATTGCCTTCATCTCGATTTATCCACCAGACTGAATGAGTTCGAAGTTTGAAAATATGAATATTGACTAGATCGATTTTGTTTTAAATTGACATTTTTGGAAAATTTACAGCCTCTAATAAAGAATCTTTCCATCTTAATGTGGATATTAAACCTTCATAGATGTTCTAACAAAATACATACAGTCATATATGCTATACTTTTTGCTTTAAAAGCATATGGCGCTCCTCATCTGTCATTATATATACTGTAAAATACTCAAAAAAAAAGTAGATAAACAAATGATATCATTTCAAAAATGTAAAGAATTGAGACGAATAAACCACCGACGAAGCCGGCATTGGGAAGGGGGTTTGGAGGAGGTGTTAAGCTCATCCACCAAGAGCATAACGCATCTCATTCAACATTTGGTAACATTGGGCTATTATGAGGCGGTTTTATCGTAGCGAAGCGAAGGTGAAAAACCACGGCAACTAAGCATCTAACCTAACATTCGGCAACGTTGACCTATAAGAGGGTTCTGCTGTAACGAAGCAAAGGTGAAAACCATGAATTTCAGGCAGCAAATCCGGCTGCTCATTTCCTCCACTGTTAATAAGGAAACCCAGCAGCATAATGCATCAAAAGTTGCATGAATTAGCATTACCAAAATCAATATGTCTACTACTCGAATTAGAAGTTGCACAGGCTGCAGAACTGCCCTTCCAGAAGGTTTCAGCTACCAAAAATGTGATTCATGCCGTGTAAATAAAAGCTATACAGCAAAAGCATAACCAAATTTGACAGCTTTCAAGCCTTCATATCTTGACATGTAGGCCTTTCTGAACCACCGGAATAACGCCAAACAATTGCAGTTGAGTAGTAGTAACTTCCTGGCACCTTTGCTCAACTTTTTGGGCCAAAAAAAAAATATGGTCAAAAATCGATCAAAAACCATGAGGTACCCCTCATGGTTTTCATCGAAATTTAAGCGATCGCGTTTTTTACCTCGAAAATGAAGACCTTTACTATGGTATATATCAAATCAAAATGTTTCTCTCGATTCAAAGCAATCTCTGAAACCACGTTTATGAGGTTTTCATATGCAAAATTTCGACTTTTTCGCTAAAAACCTCATTTTATACTTTACCAAATTGCTCTATAATCTCAATCAAAACACTTATTACAATTAGCACCATTGGAAGCGTCTTGAAAAGTACTTCAAGAATGTATTAGGAAGCATATGGTGATTATCACAGTTTATATAGTCGAATATCACAGAATAGATTAAAGAGGTCGAAAAAGACGATATCTGTCCAATCTTGAGCAGAAAAAAAAATGAGCTGCGTTTGAACCAATTTTAGCGGTCGTCGCTGTAGATCTTACGTAAGTCTTGTATTTATGCACTAGCCGATCTTTCTCGCTGTGCTCGATGATGGCGTCGCCCTGCGGGCTCTCGCAGAAGACATTTCAAATCAAATATAATAAAATCAAGGTATATCCAGTGGATTTTAAACGATCAATGTTTAGTAAGCGAAGGTTATATTAGAGCCTGGAGGAGGAGAGGTGGTATCTCCCTCAGCACCCTTTTTGCTTACATTGATATCAAACGAAGCCTATTATTGAAATGATGTGAAAGAAAAGTCAAGTCTTATGCAGCATTTTTACACCACAATCTTTATGTTCTGATAGTAGAATTGTCATTGCTATCCGCCGCTGCTGATGCCGATGCCCTTAAGATGGTGACATAACGCTGGTCATATGTAAATACATGATTTGCGTAAGATCTACAGCGACTTTTTTGAGATATTGTCATTGAAAAAGACATCTTTATGAGGCAAAACTTCCCAGAAAAGTATTCAGGCTAAGCGATTATCCTTTCAAGTTTATGATCCACATTTAATCAGCATCCTAATCATTATTATCATCATCAGAAAGGCATTTGGGCCAGCCAGCAGGAGCGACGCCCGCTAAAATTGGTTCAAACGCAGCTCATTTTTTTTTCTGCTCAAGATTGGACAGATATCGTCTTTTTCGACCTCTTTAATCTATTCTGTGATATTCGACTATATAAACTGTGATAATCACCATATGCTTCCTAATACATTCTTGAAGTACTTTTCAAGACGCTTCCAATGGTGCTAATTGTAATAAGTGTTTTGATTGAGATTATAGAGCAATTTGGTAAAGTATAAAATGAGGTTTTTAGCGAAAAAGTCGAAATTTTGCATATGAAAACCTCATAAACGTGGTTTCAGAGATTGCTTTGAATCGAGAGAAACATTTTGATTTGATATATACCATAGTAAAGGTCTTCATTTTCGAGGTAAAAAACGCGATCGCTTAAATTTCGATGAAAACCATGAGGGGTACCTCATGGTTTTTGATCGATTTTTGACCATATTTTTTTTTTGGCCCAAAAAGTTGAGCAAAGGTGCCAGGAAGTTACTACTACTCAACTGCAATTGTTTGGCGTTATTCCGGTGGTTCAGAAAGGCCTACATGTCAAGATATGAAGGCTTGAAAGCTGTCAAATTTGGTTATGCTTTTGCTGTATAGCTTTTATTTACACGGCATGAATCACATTTTTGGTAGCTGAAACCTTCTGGAAGGGCAGTTCTGCAGCCTGTGCAACTTCTAATTCGAGTAGTAGACATATTGATTTTGGTAATGCTAATTCATGCAACTTTTGATGCATTATGCTGCTGGGTTTCCTTATTAACAGTGGAGGAAATGAGCAGCCGGATTTGCTGCCTGAAATTCATGGTTTTCACCTTTGCTTCGTTACAGCAGAACCCTCTTATAGGTCAATGTTACTAAATTCAGAATTAGATGCGTTATGTTCTTGGAGGAGGGGCTCAGCCCCTCCTTAATGCTGGCTGTTTGGTTTTCAATTTTATCAAATTTAAAACGACGGCCAAATAGTGTGTTGATCCCGTCTTGAATTAATAATCCATTTTGCCATTGTGAAACATCAGTAGCCATTTGACATAAATAGAGAGTGTATTCTTAATTTGAACCTCGAATATCTTGTTTTTGACTCATGTTGTATATTGCAGTCAGTACAACAAAGAAGAGATACGTGTAAAGTGCATGTACATTAGAACAAAAGCCTAGAACGCATTTATTCATCTTTTCCATAGAATCAAGAAACAAACAGGACAAAGAGATCTGATTTCTTGTTCCGTAGTCATTGTGAAGACGTGGGACTAAATTATGCTTACAACTGCCTGTGTCAACTTCGGATAAATCTTCCATTTGATCTGAGAGGTGCTCCCAAAATAAACATATGAAAAGCATTCAAATTCTGGATTATCTCTGGGGTGACACCTGGGATCACGTATCAGTGTGAAACTGATCTCATTTTGCCTTGCAATTAGCAGCTCTTCTCAGTTTATTTATGCCTCCTTGTGTTGCAAATACAATGAGTATATAACTTGATTGTCATGATGATACGTAAGCGATTTTGCGATATGTGAAATGGCTTGATATGTGATCAAGCAACGACTTGACTCCTGATCATGAAAGAAGTGTCACCAAAGCCCTTCTTGAATCGGTCTGATTTCCCTTCTCAAGTGCTCAAAAGGACGCCCATGCATAGACAAGAAAATGCAGTGAATGGGCCAGGACATTTGGAAGTGATTAACGCCTAAATACAATGGCTTGTGTAAATTTCACCTCCTATTTCAATATTCGCTATTTCAAGAGCAAAGCAGGAAGCCAAATCCGTAAAGTTTATCAAGGCATGGACTCCTAGAAAGTGCAATTAATTTCAACACACAGCCATCACACAAATTGGCGTCTTTTCAGGCTTTAGATGCCAAACTCTCGTAAGCATAAACCATTTCTAGCGCGAAAAACGGTACAGAGTTCTACAAAACAGTAGATTCGATTTGATGTCTTTCTACAGCATTTCTGAGAAGGTATATATTAGATGAAGTTGCTTCGGGAAATCATATTTATCTGATGAAGCGCTTATTTGAAAGCATGCAAGTCAACTTTCTTGAAGAAATTGAAAAAGTGGTTTATTGAGAATAAGCTTAACTTGATCTGCGTATTAGATAAAAGTCGACTATAAATGCGTAATCTATTCTCTAAATGGAAACCATAGAGATGATGGGGCACTCCAGGTGAAGCGCACAATGTGTAACGAGAGCTGTTTACCATAGCCACCCGCAGCAACATCCATTTGTATGCACACATGGTAATGATAGATCGGAAAAATTACAACCGACAGCGAACCTTGTAACCATTTTTGAGCAGATCAAGAAATACAAGCCGACGTATCAGTATAGACAATGTGTGTGCCTCTTGTTTCGAGATTGAAAACACTATAAATACATTGTTTGTTATCAACCCAATTCTTTCTCTCTTTTCTTTTTTAAACCAACACATTCTGGATAAATGTCAAATCAGAAACTAGATCTGTCTGACACCTCTACTCCACCCCCTAGAGATGTCCACCAAGAAGTCATCAAGACATCTTCCATCTCAGAGTCTCAAGAGGAAGGCACCATCACAGACGAAGGCAGATATCCCAACAGTGGCGATGACAATATGTTTGTTGGAAATGGTGATTTTGGTGAAATAGAAAGAGACGACATCAATGTGGAAGGTAAGTCAAAGATCGCGATCTAACCATCAAAGAGTGCGCCGTGCATAACTGTTTATTTCTCTCGTTTTATAGCTGCGATTGGTGAGTTTCATGAACTACAGAAAGAGTTGTCTCATATCAGCCGTCGTTCCTCTGGCATGTCGCCTGAAAAATTAGAACAAGGCGAAGCTAGTGAGAACGACTTCAACTTGAGCAACTTTTTGCATGGCATGTCTGACGATCGTAAGGAGGCTGGCCATCAATTGAAGCATCTGGGTGTCATCTGGAAGGATCTATCGGTCGAGGTATGTGATACAGAGAGGGAGAGAGCCGGACATTGCTAGCGAGTTGTGTATGACTAACATTACTGCCTATTTATTATTGTTATCAGGGATTAGGCGCTGAAGCCTTTACTATACCTACCGTCATCAGTGGCTTACTCAAGAACATCCAATTCTGGAAAAGATTTGGTGTTGGAGCCAAGCAGCCTAAAAAAGTGATTTTGAAGAATCTGTCTGGATTCTGTAAAGATCAAGAAATGCTTCTTCTGCTCGGAAGACCTGGATCAGGATGTACTACCTTGCTGCGTATCATCTCCAACATGCGAAGCTCGTTTACCGATATCAAGGGAACTGTGAGCTATGGCGGATTCGATCATGATACATTTGCAAAGTATTTCCATGGTCAGACTTGCTATAACTCGGAGGAAGATCAACATTACCCCACACTCACAACTAAACAGACACTGCAATTCGCACTACGTACAAAGACACCAGGCACACGTCTACCCAATGAATCCAAAAAGGAGTTTATCAACAAGATTTTGTATATGCTGGGCAATATGCTGGGACTGACAAAGCAGATGGACACCATGGTAGGAAACCCCTTCTTCCGTGGGTTATCAGGTGGTGAAAGAAAGCGACTCTCCATTGCAGAGCAAATGACGACACAAAGCACCATCAATTGTTGGGATTGCTCAACACGAGGCTTGGATGCTGCGTCTGCCCTGGATTTTGTTAGATCGCTCCGCATCATGACAGATGTCTTTAAGAAGACCACAGTGGCTACATTGTATCAAGCTTCCAACAGCATATTCAATCTGTTTGACAAGGTGATACTCTTAGATGATGGCTACTGTCTGTACTTTGGTCCGGTTGCGTCTGCCAAGCAGTACTTTGAAGACCTTGGCTTCTATTGTCCTCCTCGCAAATCAACACCTGATTTCCTGACTGGTATCTGTAACCCATTGGAGCGTGAAATCAGAGAAGGCTACGAAGACAAAGTGCCGGTGTGCGGCGAGCAATTTCAGTCTGTGTTCTACGCCTCGCCCATGTACCAAGCCATGATGCAAGAACTGCAAGCATACCAAGAGCTGATAGAAAAGGAACGACCCTCAGAGACGTTCAAAGAGGCCATGAATCAAGAGCATCAAAAGCGTGCTTCCAATCGATCCCCGTTCATTGCCTCCTTTTACCAACAAGTCAAGGCACTCACTATCCGACAATACCATCTCCTGATTAAAGACATGCCAGCACTGATCTCTCGTTATGGTACCATCTTGATTCAATCTCTGATTACAGCTTCTTGCTTTTACAACCTGCCAAAAGATGGAAGCAGTGCGTTTTCGAGAGCTGGCGCAGTTTTCTTCAGCGTATTATTCAATGCGCTAGTATCACAGACCGAGCTGGTGAATTTCCTAATGGGCCGGCCTATATTGGAGAAACACAAGCAGTATGCACTTTATCGACCCTCTGCATTCTATATTGCTCAGGTGGTCATGGATATTCCGTACGCACTTGTTCAAGGTATGTTGACCCTTTACACACTTTAAAAATTGTATACTCATTCAATGTCTATAGTGCTGTTGTTTGAATTATGTGCTTACTTCTTGATGGGCCTTAATTTAAGCGCTGGCAGATTCTTTACCTTCTTTATTACGTTATTCTTTGTCAATATGTGCATGAATGGCTTCTTCAGAATGTTTGGTGCCATCACATCCAGCTTCTTTTTTGCTACTCAATTTGCTGGCGTCGTCTTTATCTCAACCATCACTTACTGTGGCTACGTGATCCCGTATCCTGACATGCATCCTTGGTTGTACTGGATCTACTGGATCAGTCCTATCGCTTATGGCTACAAGACACTGCTGATTAACGAGATGAAGGGCCAAGAATACTCGTGTGAAGGTGCTGGCAACTCGGTGCCGTATGGTCCAGGCTATGACCTCTGGGACTACAAGGTGTGCACCATGACAGGCGGTCATCCTGGACAGAATTTTGTGCTTGGTGACGATTACCTGATTACCAAGCTTCAGTGGGATGCGAGACATTTATGGGCACCTGACTTTGTTGCTGTGGTAGGCTTCTTTCTGCTGTTTACTGTGCTTACTGCTTTGGCCATGGAATTCCGTGCTGTCAACAAGATTGGCTCTCTCACAAAGCTCTATGTCCCAGGCAAGGCTCCCAAGGCTCGTTCACAAGAGGAAATCGTAGACCAGCGTCGCAAGCAAGCAAATAAAGTCGAGACCATGGAGCAAATCTCTAATGGCACTACGTTTTCATGGCAAAATGTCAACTATTCAGTGCCCATCAAAGGCGGCGAACTCCAACTGTTGAATTCCATCTCTGGCGTCGTCAGGCCGGGTAACCTGACAGCGCTAATGGGCTCCTCTGGTGCTGGTAAAACTACTCTTTTGGATGTACTGGCCAAGCGCAAGACCATTGGTAAGGTGGATGGCCGCCTTTATCTCAATGGTGAAGCCTTGATCAATGATTTTGAGCGTATTACTGGCTACTGTGAGCAAATGGATATTCATCAGCCAGCAGTTACTGTGCGCGAAGCTCTCCAATTCTCTGCTAATCTGCGTCAACCCTATGACACACCTCAACACGAAAAGGACAGCTATGTTGAACAGATCATTCATTTGCTTGAAATGGAAGACATTGCTGATGCTCAAGTGGGAGAAGTGGATCACGGCTTTGGTATCTCTGTGGAAGAGCGCAAACGTTTGACTATTGGCATGGAGCTAGTAGGTAAGCCTCAGTTGCTGTTCTTGGATGAGCCTACGTCTGGTCTGGATGCTCAGTCCTCTTTCAACATTATTCGCTTCATTCGTAAATTGGCGGATGCTGGCTGGCCTGTGCTTTGTACCATTCATCAACCCTCTGCCATCTTGTTTGATCACTTTGACCATCTGTTGCTTCTTGTGCGTGGAGGACGTACTGCTTACCATGGCGAGATTGGTGAAGATGCTCGTATCATGATTGACTATTTTGAAAAGAATGGTGGTCCCAAGTGTTCGCCTGCTGCTAATCCTGCTGAATATATCCTGGAGGTGGTTGGTGCTGGTACGGCGGGTAAAGCCAAGCAAGACTGGGCCGAGGTATGGGAGCACTCACAGGAAGCCAAGCAGTTGGAGCAAGAGCTTGAGTCAGTACACCAAAATGCGGACCAAAACCCTCAGAGACATGCACTCACCTATGCCACACCCATGTGGACTCAATTCTGGCTTGTTCATAAGCGCATGGCTTTGGCTTACTGGCGATCACCCGATTACAACATTGGCCGTTTTACTACCATTATGTTTACCTCTTTGCTCACTGGTTTTACCTACTGGAAGCTGGGAAACAGTGTTTCTGACTTGCAGAGTCGCTTGTTTGCTCTGTTCTCGTCCTTTTTGATGGCCAATATCCTCATCATTCTTGCACAGCCCAAATTTATGACAGAACGTCTGTATTTCCGCAGAGAGTACGCGTCTCGCTTTTATGGCTGGATACCGTTTACCATTTCGGTCATTCTGGTTGAAATCCCCTATATCCTATTCTTGGCAGCCTTCTTTATGTTTGGCTTTTACTGGACTGCAGGCTTGACAAACACTTCGGAGGCAGTAGGCTACTTTTACTTGGTCTTGATCTTCTTTGTCTTTTGGGCTGTCACTTTGGGCTTTGTCATTGCATCTGTTGCTGAGAACCCTACCATGGCTGCTGTGATCAACCCACTTGTCATCTCCATGCTCATCTTGTTTGCTGGTTTTATGCAGCCTGAGAAGGCAATGCCTCGCTTCTGGAGCAGCTGGATGTACTGGCTTAATCCGTTCCACTACTTTATCGAAGGTCTGGCTACTAACGAACTATCGCACATCAATGTGCATTGCACTGACAAGGATCTACTCAAGGTATATTACACTTTGTGGTCACGTTATCAACGCATTATTAACATCTAGACATTAGTTCCTCCCTCCTCCTAATCAAACATGTCGAGACTATACCAATAACTTCTTTTCGTACGGAGCTCCTGGTTATATTGACAATCCAGACGCTGTTCAGCCTGAATTGTGTGGTTACTGTTCCTTCAATAGTGGCGAGGAATTCTACTCGACTACATTTGGCTGGAGTGCTGCACACAAGTGGAGAAACTTGGGCATCATTATCGCTTTCTTTGTATTCAATGTATTCTGCTTTGGCGCTTTGGTGTACTGGAAGCGTAAGGGAAGACGTTAGAATGCACTATATGTATCAATCAATGTACACTACTCTAAATATAATAAATGTAATTCACTTATTAGTAAATCTACCCTACAACAAAGTCGATCATGTAAGCAAAGGGGCACACTTACTCTGTGAGTTGCTTGCATCAAGGAGGCATCCGTTTTGCGCTTGTCAGAGATATATTCAGGAACGCACATTGAGAGAGAAGTATTAAATCATTGGTGGTATAACAATCAGCCATAAAAGACATCGATGCCACACATATTGATAGGCAATTGCAGTGATACTATCGTAGCCACTCTATTTTCCACATTGCAATCCAGCGATCGAGAGATGTGCCTCTAGATTCCTTGTACCCATGTTTCAATGTTTTGATTAGCCAGTATTCAAATTGATCATCGATGGAATCACAGCAAAGGAGCAAAGGACCGCAGCATGTTTAAGCTGATACGCATGAGCAATGCAGATCAAAATGGCTCTGTGCTTGTTCACTAATGCAGATCAATTGATGATAGAATCAACTGTAAATCAAAGAAACAAGCGACGAATTCAACAAAAGCATATTGACTCTTGAACCATAGATCTCCCTGTAGCATCGTACACCAGTTGTATATATAAGCAATCAAGCAAAATAAACGTTTTCCTTCAAAAACAAACCATACAAATAATATGCAGATTAAATTTCTTTCTGTTGGTTTAATCGCTCTTGCTGCCACTTTGGTTGCTGCTGATACTGTCAAAGTCTCTGATACCAACGTAGGAGCTCACAACACTGGCTCTTGTCTCCTCAACAATCTCAAGGTCGAGGATGTACTTAACAATCTCAATGTCAATGTGGCCTCCAAGAAGCGCAGTGTCTTGTCCCGCAGAAAGGTTGCTCGCACCGTCAGCCACATGCATCATCACCGCCATAATCGTCGTAGCGAGAATGAGCGTGATGAAGAAGAAGAGGATGAGGACGAGGCCGATGAAAACGAAAACGAGCGTGATGAAGAAGAAGAGGACGAAAACGAAAATGAAGCTGATGAAGAAGAGGCTGATGAGAATGAAGTCGATGAAAGCAGTGCTAGCAAAGCCATGCGTCGTCGTGAATGGGAGCAAGATGAGGACGAGGATGAGGACGAGGTTGATGAACAAACTGTCTCCAAATTATCAAAGCGTGATCTTGCCAGCGGTTTGCTTGGTGGCGGAGGCTTGTTGGGTTCAGGTTGTGAAGCGAATACTGCTGGTACTGCATCATCTAGTGGTGGACTTACTGACGGGCTCACTGACGCTCTCATTTAAATCATATTATACCATTTTATTCTTACACATTAATACACTTAATTTACATTGTTACAACATCATAATAAATTGTTCAAATAAACTACCATTATATCAAAAAGCACGTTTGGTAGTACATATAGCTTGATCTCCTAAAATAATGTATCATTTATGCATTTAAGCGCAACACTACAAACATGACGATATACAGGCACTGCAATGCTTGATGGAAGTTACCCAAAACGTAAATAGGAGTACATATTTGACACATAATCAATATCGCTTCTACTGTGAGGAAAAGCCCATCACAAGGTGTCATGTTCAGTAGCTTAAACCGCCTAGTATTTCAAATGGTATACTCACGGTGAATGGATTTGATCCATCCAATGTATTGATATCATATATGAACTTCTGCCGCCAAATAAAGGACAACAGTAAAGCCGCTGTTGTATGTATACGGTTGCTATACAGGCTTTTAAGGGATAACCTGTTTTATGGAGTAGACACATTTATACATAAAGAGGATGCTGATCTTTCAGCTTGTCAAGGCATTGCAAAACAACATGTGCTACTCTTTTCTAGAGTATATAAAGACAAGATTTTCAACTTACAAGGGGCCTTTTCTTCATTCAATACAACACATCTCTATCATACAAAATGCAAATCAAATTCCTTACTGTCGGTTTACTCTTGGCTGCTGTTTCCATGGCTTCTGCTGGTGTCATCAAGGTTGAAGACACCAACGTCAGTGCCAAGAATACTGCTTCGTGTATCGCCAACAATCTCAAGATCAAGGACGTCCTCAATGATGCACGTGTCAATGTTGCCAACAAGAAGCGTAGTGCCCTGTCTGGCGAGCAGGTTGCCCGCATTGCTCGTCGTGCTGAGCAAGAGCCCGAGGCTGATGAAGAAGAGGAGGATGAAGAAGAGGAGGATGAGGATGAAGAAGAACAAATGTAATTTGGCAAAATGGGATACGCGCAGCAATCTCTGTATTCTTTGGGGTTATGCACTACTCCAAGCAGTAAATACTTTAATAAACCTACACACCTATACTTGAAACCATACACGATAGTTTTCTCGTTGCTATCTATATGATACAAAAGCTATTCTGGTACAATAATGCAGTTTAGGAGGAGGCATATGCAATCAAGACTGTGATTTGTAGGAAATGAGAGAAAATCATATACAGCTTCACTATATGTATGAGATACTTGAGAGAACCAAAGTTCTTTACAGCAAACGAGTGAGTCATTCTGATGCTGTGCATTTAGTATATTGAATTGCTTTGATGATGGTGAAATGCGCATATGTATCGACATATAGTATATCGGCCCATACTCCAAGAGATGGAAAACTAAGAGGTTTCTTTGAGTCTAGACGTTTGTTGAACTTGCATGGTGCATGCAGATTCCATACATTCCATCTTGACGCACTGCAGATCATCCACCATATCAACTACTCTAGTATATAATCACAAGCCAAGGCCTCCTATTTCTACCACGGTGAGCATGACATTTATATCCGATCATCTATCTGGTGCTGGTTGCAAATGCATACCCACTAAGAAATGTATACTGAGATGCTATTCTGAAGCGCTTATATGTTGACCACAATTGCTTGGACTAGTAGCCATTACACTCTAGCGATCACTTGTAAAAAGGGGCAGTTTTTACGTAAATGCTCAACAATTGTACATACAAGCTTTAATTCTGTGAGGTCAGATAAGATAGCCTATAAGAGAATCCTTAAATATCCAAAATTTCATGATTTTTACTTGCTAATTCTTGAAAATAAAAGTTGCTTTCGATCATATCTTTTCTCGAAAGAATCGAGCAGTTACTAGAAAGCAGGTTTATACTCATACTTATGAAATATAAAAAGCGATTGTAACATGATGTAAAATCTTTCATATGTTGCAAGGTTTTGATGTCTTTCTTACTATCGAAAATTCAATTACGTATCAAAGTTATAATGTGTGAGCAAAGGGCAATTACAATTAAGAGGCCTTTCAGAAGAGTGAGTTGCGCCATGTCAAATAAAATACTGCGACTATTATGTATACTGACAATAGCACTCGTCCAGTATTGCATTGATGTACACTGCATTGTTGTACAAAGACAAACAAAACAGCGCAGATACACGGCTCAGACACATAATGCAGCAGTCGCTAAACTAGTATTATGTGGCACCTTTCTTATTCAGAAGCCACTGCAAGGCATCCATATACTTTGCGAAGAATTCTTGCAATCTTGAACTTGCAAAGTACATGTTCTATTTTGATACCGCCCTTAATCTGATATAATCCTTAAGTTATCTGAAGAGCCCCATTTCGACTCATCCATCCCAGCATTTTAGGAACATAATCGAAGCGACGTATTCATTTTAAAAACATTCGTAAAGTACATAGTATAAAAGCATTCATTTCGATCAGATCAATCCACTGCAGGAGCGCTCAATTGCAAATATTCAAACAAGTGTATAAACTCTGTGTGCATCATTCATTTCATACGCTATTCTCACCAAACCTATGCTCAATATTTCTGCTCACATTGCCTCTTGGGAGAATCACCAACTTCGAGATAAGCATATACTGTTTGTAATTTACACGACAAATCGCATATACATATACATATACAAACGCCCCCCCCCCCTCACTCCCTGTATACTAGTCCAAATGCACTGTAAATCAGAGCAAGTGCTTCTTGTTCATCACCACCATTAGACAAGGATCCACCAATACATAATGCAGGTTGAATGATAATAGATTTCTGTTTTATCTTTCAAAGAGATAGCATGTACCTACATATTTGCTATACGCTTGATGAGGATAGCGGGATGAATCTAGCGTATAATGAACCCACTGAGCGAAGAAAATATAAAAAGAAGCTAGATTTTCATTAAAAAAGATAAACTTTATCCTACAACACTTGGATTCATCCATATACAATGCAAATCAAATACATTTCTCTTGGTTTACTCGTTGCCTTGGTAGCCTCTACTACTGCTTCTGACACTGTTCATGTCTCTGATCTGGATGTCGCGGCCCACAACACTGCTTCCGGTATCGCCAATAATGTCAGGGTCAATGATGTCCTCGGAAATCTCCGTGCCAATGTTGCCAACTCAAAGCGTGTCGTCTTGTCTCGTAGAGATCTTGCCCGTGCTGCTCGCCGTGTACACCGTCGCAGTGAGAACGAGCCTGATGAGGAGGAAGAAGATGAAAATGAGGCTGACGAGAATGAAAACGAGCCTGATGAAAAGGAAGCTGATGAAAACGAGAATGAAGCTGATGAGCATGAGGCTGACGAGAATGAAAACGAGCCTGATGAGGAGGAGGCTGATGAAAATGAAGTCAATGAGAGCGGTTATGCCAAGGCCTTGCGTCGCTAATTTGTACCCTGCTCTACAATGGGATATCATATCATCCTTTTACCATTATTACCCATTTATTAATCACCAGTATTGAATAAATTGTTCGAGTAAACCATCTTATACACTTTAATTTTATTTGTAATGTCGCCTTTTCACCACGCTATGTTTGATTATGTTTTACTGCAGTGAGGTGACGCAGGCTTCTATCGAGAAATATGAGCTGTTTTCTATTGGGATCAAGTATATCAACACGGATACAATTAGCTATACAACAGATAAATGGTAGGCTTGTGTCCAGCATCGCATCATCTTTATGCATGGACTTTTAAATGCGAGGGGTGGGAGGAGTGTAGGAGGATTACAATCTTGGCCGCCATCTCAATTACACACACCCCTTTCTCTCGTTTTCTTCCCCTGTCAACGATGAATCAATGGCTGAAGAACTTATTTCGCATTCGCAGCAGTAATACAGCACACTTTGTACCTTCCAATTACGACACTCTCTCTCGACCGCAACTGATTGCCAAAATAAAAGCTCTTGAAGATCAATTATCGACCGCGAAATACCCCATCAAACATGACAAGAGCAGGCCGTTTGACATGACACAATACAGCCAGCAACGCATTGCGCTAAAGGTAGCTTATTTAGGCTGGAACTACTCTGGATTTGCAGCACAAGGAGACGAAATCAAGACGCCTACAGTAGAAGGACAGATATTCAAAGCGCTTCAGTCGTGCAAATTAATCACACATCCAGATCAATGCAACTTTACTCGATGCGGCAGGACTGACAAGGGCGTGAGTGGCCTGGGACAAGTGATTGCATTGAATGTTCGAAGCAGCCACAGCAAACTCGGTTCTTCATCTTTGTCCACAGCGTCATTACCCTACATTGAAATTCTAAACAGACTGCTGCCAGACGATATACGCATCTTGGCTTGGGCGCCTGTTGACCCGTCCTTTAACGCAAGATTTGACTGCAAATCGCGCACATACAAGTATTTTTTCCAGAAGGGAACCTTGGATTTAGAATTGATGCAGAAGGCGGCTAGTTTCATGATGGGTTCGCACGATTTCAGAAACTTTTGCCGCTTGGATCCATCCAAGAACATAACCAATTACGAGCGCACGGTGGTCTCATTAGACATCAAGCCTGCCACTACTGCCAGTAACAATGAATTCTATCAGGTAGAGCTCAAAGGAACAGCATTCTTGTGGCACCAAGTGAGGTGTATCATGGCGATTCTGTTTCTGGTGGGGCAGACATTGGAAAAACCAGAGATTGTTCGAGAATTGCTGGACATCAACACGTTTCCCGCAAGACCTGAATACCCAATGGCCAGTGATTTACCGCTATTATTGTACGATTGTGAATTTGATGGCATTCAATGGATTTACGCCAACCAAGATGAGGAGAAGGACGTCAAGATACCTACACCCGTGAGGACATGGCGACATTTTAACCAGTTTCGGACAGAGCATGTCATCAAAAGCCTACTATATAAAACGTGCATCGATGAAATAGAAGCCATGCCAACATTCAAGGACCACCCAGAGTATGAGCAATCAACAATTCTGCTTGGTGCTGGTAAATCCATCAGAACAAGCCATTACAAACCTCTGAAAGATAGGCCTTTAGCTGATTCAGATAAAGTAAAAAAGGAGAAATATCGCATTAAGCAACTGAAAAAAGCAGAAATAAAATGAAGGGTTTATTGATGTGTCAAGAATGGAATACTAAAGGCTTTCGGCTTTTGTCTTTTCGCATCGTATTGGGTAGCGTTAGTTGTGGTAGTGGAATCATGTGAGGTGGAAGGTAAAGCAGGTGGTGGTGGTGGTAGTGTATGTGTGTCAGCATCCATATAGGGTGTGGCGAGTTTCTTTCGTTTGTGATGTGATGTTGGCGTATTAGTGGTATTGCTCTTATCGTTACTGCTACTCTTTTTCTTGCGTTTGAGCCAGAAATTGCTAATCAATACATGAGCTCCCCAAAACTCGGAGCAAACCTTCAGTGGCAACAAATGTTCGGTAGCTGCTTCTAGTTTTCTATAGGCGTCCAGCTTGACGGTAGGATCTAATCGACTCCAACGCAGATCAGGATCGATATTGTTGGCCTCTTTGATGTGAGATAAAACGGCTTTCGTGATTAAGATGGCTTCTTTCACCATCGCCTTGTAGTCTAAACCAGTTTTTGACGATGGGCCTAGTACCTTGGTGATCAAATCAATGTAAAGATTGCAGGTAAACTGTAAGCTATGTGATTTTCCTCCGATTGAATTGGTAAGCTCTTTTGTTGAGGGCCGCGGCACAACTCTGTCAATGGGCTCATACTTTGGGAATGGCCCTTTGGTCACATTCTCTTCAGTTGTTGACGTCGTACTCATGTGCCCCCTTTTGGGAATTTGCGCATTTTGTATTGGACTATCAACTGTGCTACCTTCATTAGAAGTCGAATGGCTGAAATCGTCTGCAATGGCATATTTGCTGTTGTGGATCGATAGCTTGATGGCCTGCATCTCAGATTTCAAGTCTCCCACCTGAGATACAAGCTGTGTGATCTCTTGTGTCATTGTGTGTATCTTGTCTAGAGCCATATCTAACTTTTGGTAGATCCATTGGTTCGGATCTGTATCTTGATATCTTTTAGACCCCTAAATGCCACAGTTAATCGCTGATTTACAGACATGGCCAATGTACAAAAAAAACCTCTTGTTCGTCCTGTTGCTCTTGATTCATGTGGTTATCATCATCTATACACTTTCTTTTCAATGTGCTCGCTTTGGTTGCTATGTAATCGTCGTCGTCGTCGTCGTCGTTGTAACTACAAATCAACCACCAAAAAATCAACATTTCCGGCCACGCAGGTCATGTTGCAACTCAACTCACTTTTTATGTGATTTCTGTCTCTTTGATGCTCTGACCATTACTATAAATAATCCATGAAACGCTGACTTTGAGATGTGATTTTTCAAGAAAAAAAAAAAAAAAAAGGAACCAATATGATCACTTTGGGCAATTCTGGAGCTATTTTATACTAAAAATCTCTAGAAAAAAAAAATGCATCTAGTGTTTTCTAATTTTCCAAATCCACATTTTAGAATGCCGTTTCCAGGTTGGAAAAAGGAAAACTAATGGTGAGCATCCCATTTGTTTTGGATCGATGACGACCAACCAGGAGCACCTTCGAATCCATTGCGGCCTTGTTGATAGTCAGAAACCGCTTGAATGCTCTCTTGTTGTGTGTTCATGACAAAGGGACCATGTTGAACAATGGGTTCATTGATTGGCTGGCCAGCAATAATCACAAAATGTGTATCATCAGAAACTGATTCAACTGGAATGAAATTGCCTTGGTTGTTATCCAAAACTAATGTATGGTGAGCCTCGGATAAATGCTCCGTGCCTCCAAATTTCGCTGATCCCTCAATGGTGCAGATGAATCCAGCATAGTTGGGCGGGATCTCTTGCTCCATATGTTTGCCTTTCTTCATCTTGACGTCGATGAACATGGTTGGTGTTCTTGTAAAAGCTTGGCTGACTGTGCCATTGGAGGATCCTGCAATGACTTTGATATCTACGCCTGGCTCAGGCGAAACGTGTGCCACTTGTTCCTTGGGAAGCTCTTGGTAGTTAGGCTCGGCAAGCTTATCTTTGCTAGACAGATTGACCCAAAGTTGAAGACCATGAGCTCAATCTTTGGTTGCTGGAATCTCTGTATGAACAATGCCGCGTGCTGCTGACATCTACTGAAGATCTCCTGGTCCAATGCGTCCCTTGTGGCCCTTGAAGTCCTCGTGCAGAAACTCGCCTTCCAACATGTAGATTACCTTCTCAAATCCGCGATGGGGATGATCTGGAAATCCGCCAGGAGCATGGACATCAAATTCGTCCAGCATCAAGAATGGATCAAGATCACGCAAAGCAGCAGTGCCAATACTACGATACACTATGGACAAGGCGGCAATTAGCCTTATAGCAAGTAATTGTATGCAGAAACTTACCTTTGGCGCCATCGCCGTCCATTTGAGCCCTGGAACGTACACTTTTGACGCTATTTCTTGCTATACGAGAAGCCATTTGGAACCTAAATTATGGAAAATGGAATGTTTATCCCCAGCATTTTTTCACATATCGACTTTATATGGTTGGAAACCCGCCGTGTGTAATCAGAAGGGCTTGGTCATAGCACAATTTGTAAATGCTTACTGATTGCTGTGTGGTACGAACAAGACACTCCACACACAGTGCCAGAAATACGCGGATGAGGCGTCAATCAGGTACACAAAGCAGTAAACGTTTAGTAACAGCATATATATATTGTTTTAAAGGAGCGAAAAGAAGGAAAGAAAAATTGCTCAAATCATTTGGCAGACAAGATCGAAAAATCTAACAACTCGGAAAGGAGGCCGATGTGAACTTGACAATAGTTTAGTCATTGTGTCTCCATTTTATCGAGAATTCCATCGTCTGCTATGCAATCACGCTAAACAGCAACAATAGTCGGTATTGTATCACCGAGCCATTCTAGATAATGCAATCGTATGCCTGTTTCATCAAATACATGGTGTATATTTCAACTCGGATGCCATCCGAAAAGGTTGTTTTAAAGCAAGGTATTTTAGGACGTCAGATGGAAAAATGACAAAAGGCACAGTTAAAGTTCTCAACAATCTACGGTCATGTAATTGATCATGTCTCACCTGTACAGGCGTTTGTCGACGCTTTGTAATATTTGAGTTTGCTCCATTGGTCAGGATCGCAGTTTACATCCAGGGGGGGGGTATTAGTTAATAAATACCCGTAGTAGTGCTTATCATTGGATGTTGATTGTATCCAATGTAGCTTGTGAATGCTATATTTGACACTTATCTTTCAAAGCAGATCAAAAATAGATCACAGGGGTGCTTCAATGTTAAGAATTGTAAGCTAACCTCATTGAATTGTCTAAATCCGAAGGCGGAAATGTTGCCTGTCACTTTCTACATTTAGTATGCGCCATATCACCAATTATCTCGCATATGATGTAGACAGGTAATAACATTGCTTGAATGCTTAAAAACCAACATTGGAATGCAGAATAAGCGGATTCGGCAAGAAACTGCCAATAATAGTAAAACACTCTTTTTAAACCACTATATTTACCAAGGTTTTTGTACCAACAATAACCATACAAGAGACATAATTGAATTAATATAAACGAGTATTTATGCTTCGGGTGGCTCTACCTTCGTTTCGCTTCGGTGAGAACCAGCCTCCACAGCGGCGCTACCAATGGCCCTTGCGTATCTTGCCAAAATACTGCTACTTTCATGTTGACCCTCCACTTACACATGAAAATCCTTCATATTATATGTGGGTCTAATTTTTATGTGATGCTCTGCATCCCTATACACTTAGTTACTTCCTATACGGACAAGCATCATACTGGTATTTCCTCTTTTTAGTCCTTAATTCCCCTGATATAGCGAAATCTGAGTGCATTTGAGCCGTGATTTCTTGTGTTAAAGGCCGTTTTAGGCCGTCAGAATAGTATCAAACCATTGCTTTCATCTAGCACTAACTTCCTGCCACCCTTGCTCAACTTTTTGGGGACCAAAAAGCATGAGGTATCCCTCATGGTTTTCATCGAAAATCAAACAATCGCATTTTTTTTTTTTTACCTTGAAGATGATGACTTTTACTATGGTATGTATTACATCAAAATGTTGCTATCGATCCAAAGCAACCCTTGAAACGTCATTTGTGTATCTTTTATATGTAAGTTTTTGACATTTTTGCTAGAAACCTCATTTCATATTTTTTGATATTGCTCGATGCGTTTATTATAAACATCTGCCATAAGCACCATCATTCGATGCGCCTTGAAAAGCACTCCAGAAATGCATTAGAAAGTATAAGATGATCATCGCATCTAATATAGTCCAATTCTGCAAAATAGATCAACCGAGTCGTTTTTAGATCAAAATCTGTCCAATCTGGAATAGACGTTAAGCGAGAATTCAATTGATTTTGAGTGCTTCTGATATCAATGTAATCTACGATCTTGAAGCTAATATAAAGAGGATTGCAATTTGAAAAAAGTATTATAGTAGCTTATTCTCTCTACTTTTGCCTGATTCTGAAGCACATTTTGTTTCTGACACTCGGATTAATCATTGTTTATTACATATTCAAATAAATGGCCTAATATGAAACGCAAACTTTCTTGCTATTCAAAATTGCAAATGGCACTTGAGGTTTGATGTACTGTACATTGAGATACCACTACTAGGCTATACTATAGCAGCCACTAAGGCAATGCTATAATACCATATACGCTTGGGAACCTAATGCCAAATGTCCATTTTATTAAAGTGTAAGGGCCATCACATCTCCTGTTACTAGGAATTTTTAGCAAATAGATGGCAATACTAATTATGAAATACATGTGAGGTTTCTACTGAGCACTAACGAAGACAGACAACTGGTTTATACATACACACTTTTTTAAGAATCATGCAAATACTGTATTTTGAGGCGGCGTCATGTCACCCAAGTGTTCTACAGGCCCAAAAGCAGCGGATCAAGATTGCCTTTTACTTGGATACACATTGTAAAATATAGCTTCAAATGGGTTTGCTTGCACTAC
Organism: Mucor velutinosus; assembly: GCF_035048745.1. Classification (NCBI taxonomy): domain Eukaryota; kingdom Fungi; phylum Mucoromycota; class Mucoromycetes; order Mucorales; family Mucoraceae; genus Mucor; species Mucor velutinosus. The sequence goes on from NW_027041908.1 coordinate 1,542,341, forward strand.
TACCAATATGCTCACTCTAATTGAACGATGACTTTTTGTTTGTTTGTTTTCCGTGCAACTTGCCTACATTCTTTTCAAAGAAGTAAGAGCATATCCTGTTGGTGACAGTAGCACCAGAACTTTGACAGCTCTGCTTGTACATATAAAATAGTGAATACATGTAATTTATATACTGCAATCACTGCAAAACTATACTGATAAAGAACCCGTTATTGTTTACATTTTGCTCGAACTTTTCAAATCCAAAGCGAATCAAATTGTTCACTTTCCGTTATCAACCGAATACAAGATGTAAATGTAAACAAGCTGACTGTGTTTAATCAATAAACGAAATAAACCATATGAGTTTATATCATATCTTGTGTGTATACAGTAGTAATAATGCATATCATATTGTAGGGCAGTTGAAGGCGATTCCAATGGTATTAGTTGCATTGTCTCTGGATGCCAGTAGCGTTCAGAATTGCGTTTGAAGTGTTTTTTGCGTGTCTCCTTAAATTGTTGCTACTGTAATCAAGGTATAAAAGGTAGAAGATTTCTCTCTTTATCTCACGTCCTTTCTTTATCTTTTTCTTCATCTTTTTTTTTTTTTTTCTCTCAAAAACAATAGACGCTACTAGAAGACTGGTGATCATGTAAGTATATTTGTCTTGTCTGCACATAACGGATGGTAACATGCTCTGAATCAGGGTGGTTCACAATACAAGGCTTATGGTATTTCAAGACTGGTTCTATTCTACTTGATGGCTTTCTTTGGATACTTTTGGTTCTCTTTGGATACTTTTGGTTCTCTCTGGTTCTCTTTGGATACTTTTGGTTCTCTCTGGTTCTCTCTGGTTCTCTTTGGATACTTTTGGTTCTCTTTGGATACTTTTGGTTCTCTCTGGTTCTCTCTGGCTCTCTCTGGCTCTCTCTGGCTCTCTCTGGCTCTCTCTGGCTCTCTCTGGTCCTAGTATATAGATATTTATATTTATTTGGTCTTATTCTTTCGCATGGGGGATTTTTTAAGGGCACACTCTGAGGTTTTCAAGTCTTTGGTACTTTGTCTTTTGAGAGTTTCGTGTCTTTGGTGTGAGGGTTTCTCTAGTAAGTCTTCTGGAATGAGTCTTCTGTAGTAAGTCTTCTGTAATAAGTTTTCTGTAGTAAGTCTTCTGTAATAAGTCTTCTGTAGTAAGTCTTCTGTAATAAGTCTTCTGTAGTAAGTCTTCTGTAATAAGTCTTCTGTAATAAGTCTTCTGTAATAAGTCTTCTGTGTTGTCATGTGTTTCCCTTCCCCCATGCCTACTTTCACTTTTTGGGTTGAGATTGGTCTCCACCTTCTCGTGGTTCAACCTGTAAGCTTTTTGTAAAAGCAACCAAGAGAGACCATTATTTTTTTACAATAAATAAAATGAAAAACTATACAATACACATTAAATGCGTGTGCCTGATATGAGTACACATTAAACATTGCTTATTTTATATCAATAAAATCTTGTATTTGCCCAGGAAATTATAAATGTCGATATGAGATGCAAAGGGTATAAGTTTACTGCTATGGAAATCAATAATTCGGATTGGATGTATTAGCTGCTTTTGATAAGCTCTTTGGATCCGAAGGAGGCAGCTTATCTTGCCATGCAGATATAAGTACATCAAAGCCTAAGCTCGCATATGTAGGTGTTGGGGACTATGCACGCTGTAGTTTTGCCTCATGTCAAACATGAGTCTTTGCGTCTATGTTGGCTGGGCTTGTTCTGGTACGCTGAATGATGCTACAGCCAAGGATGACCTGGCTAAATGGCTGTATCTTTGTATATTTCGTTGTCATATATTTCATTTCAACAAAATCCCGGTTACCATGGACGGATGGAGACGGCGAGCATATTGATATGTCAGACAATGATTACATGGCTCGCTTGACTCCATTTTACTTTGGATGGAAGTGGCCTTCAACGATCTGATACACGCATTACCCTTTATTACTCGATTGTGCGCAAAACACAGCGTATTTTAGATGCATTTGAGCCGTGATTTCTTGTGTTAAAGGCCGTTTTAGGCCGTCAGAATAGTATCAAACCATTGCTTTCATCTAGCACTAACTTCCTGCCACCCTTGCTCAACTTTTTGGGGACCAAAAAGCATGAGGTATCCCTCATGGTTTTCATCGAAAATCAAACAATCGCATTTTTTTTTTACCTTGAAGATGATGACTTTTACTATGGTATGTATTACATCAAAATGTTGCTATCGATCCAAAGCAACCCTTGAAACGTCGTTTGTGTATCTTTTATATGTAAGTTTTTGACATTTTTGCTAGAAACCTCATTTCATATTTTTTGATATTGCTCGATGCGTTTATTATAAACATCTGCCATAAGCACCATCATTCGATGCGCCTTGAAATGTATCCCAAGAATGTATTAGGAAGTACTTTTTTTTTAGGGGGAGACGAGCTCCAGGTTTTATTTAAAGTCCTTTAAATGTCATACTGAGGGATAGAAAAGACTGTTGGTGGACCCAATGTCTGCAATGAAGGGGAATAAGATATTTTTGAACTAAGTTGGGAAAGAAATCTACTACTAATAAGGTGCGACTCCTAGAGCCAGTACAGTCTTACGGAAATCGTCAAAATATAGATCATGGATAAGAGTACAAAACACCAAACGAGGACATCAGTACTACCTCAAAAAATCAAACAACTTGCGTTCACCAAGATTTGAACCGGGGATCCTCCCGTTGGCATACGGGAGTTCTACCACTTCGCCCTACCACCAGGGGCGTATTAGGAAGTACGGGCTGTCTATCACATTTTATATAGTCGAATCTAGCAGAATAGTTCAATCAAGTCGAAAAAAGGCGAAATCTGGCCAATGTTGAGGAAAAAAAACATCTGAGTTAGAATTAGTTTTGGCGGCTGGTGGGAATGGCTGGCAAACTCAATGCCCTTTCATCATGAAAGGCAATACAGTAATAGATGCTTTTGAAGCATATGGAAAGTGGGTGGCAACTTACGTAGCACTACCGTTAGTCATTCTATCTTTCTTAAATTCTATATCTAATAACGTCAGTCTATCAAAATAATTGTTAGATCAACTTCTTTCCTTTTTGAGGCTGTGAAAGTGTCTGAGGACCATAGATTTATTACGTTACGATGAGCCTTTTTGTCTCTTTGGGTGGCTTCCTGTCTTACGCTTTCCTTTGATGGAAGCCTACCTACGTTCAGGTGGCTCGCGCTGCCGTGGACCTTTGGCTAATATCGCAAAATTAATAATAATAGCTAAAATGTTAGAAGAAGTTTGTATGTTGATTGATAGCGATCTGATATAAAATCACTAATCATATACAATATGAGCCATGCCTGGCAAATGTCTGACAACTCATTTTTTATATTAGACTTGTAAAAGTGTCTAGGGGCTAAACATGTATCATGCTACGATATGGTATTAGCGCAATGATGGATTGTTCGCCAGTTTGCCACAAAAATTTTCATTTTGTCAAAGGTGGTGCCAATGTTGATGGCTGCGCGCTAGTTTTCATACAAGTCTTTGCGATATCACATAAAATATTGTACTCATACGTCTTTCACGTAGTCATAAATGTATACACGGTCTGCAAACCTTTTTTTTTTTTTTTTCATTCAGTGAGAGTAACTATGCTCTTAAGGATGCCTTCAAGTATATAAACCTTACATTTGGCATTTTCAGGTACCGAATTTGATTTCGAATTGCAACGTAGCATTTGACAAAAATTGGCAAGCACTACCATACAAACTACCAGAGTATCTAGCTCTAATTGATAGACGTAATTTAGATCCTGCTAGAGCATCTATATACCATATTTGATCCAGCTTTAATTACATCTGCTTGCAAAAATCAGACAAAAGCGGCATAAATGACAATCTAAGCCTCTATAAATTTTTTCTTTTTCAGGTGTGGGTAGAAAACATTTGGGATTGCATCTCTTTTGTATTTTTGACATTTTACACACAACACACCATGTCCTCACGTTTAGCTCGACAATCATTAGAATTACTCACTGCTTCACCGAGCAAGAAAAACGACGCTGATACCCCTAAAAAGAGCCAAAAAATCAAATTACCCAAAACAAACAAAGGCATCAAAAAGGTGAAGCATGAAATCCGTTATGGAAGACATCAGAAAACCCGTTTATTACAAGAGCAAATCGAGAAGCGAGAGAACCCTATAGGTAATAGCTCTCCCAGCCTTGTTTTAGAGAGAATATTGACATATGGAGGATTATTTAGACAAATTAAATGCAGAGGCTCTATCAAATGAAGAGAGATTGAAGCGCAATGTACAAATCATGAAGAGTGCTTTAAGGTCTAGTAGCTTGGAAAAGAAGATTCACAACGAGGTAAGATGATGGAATAGTGTGGCCTGCGTTTGATATTCACGAGACTTTCTAGGTGATCAAGGAGAGAAATGCGAAAAAGACCAAGAAATGGTCTAGCAAAGTACATGGATCAGAGGGAGATACAGACAGTGATAGCGATTAAAATAAATGCATTTCAAATTACATGATGGTTGTGATTTTGGATTCTTGTTGTTTGGCAGAGACTCGATCTGGCGCATTGGGATGCTACTAAGAGCATGTGTCGATCTTTTTGGTAGGACGCTAGTTTTTGTGCTGCAATGCTCTAATGTCAGACGCATGCTATTTGCATTGTAAGCTTTTTGAATGCTTGAAAACAGGAAGAAAAGACATTTCACTCTTGTAAACTGCTCAAATGCATTCAATGACGAGGACGATGATCTTCTTTTTCGAACAAGGACTCGTGTCAAGTTGGTACACAATCGTAGCACCAGGACACAAGCACATTAAAAACTCCCCACTTATTAAAAGGTATTGTGATTTGGTTTCTTGCCTGCGAAATCCTCATAAAAAGAGAGCTCCTAAATGGAGGTCCCTTAATTTTTGTGCTCTCCTAATAGTCTGCTAGTTTTTGTGTGTGTTGCCCTTGATTTCTATATATCCGCCCTTTCTTCCCCCCCCTTTTTTGCACTCTCTTTCTCTCTTTTTTTATTTCTTTTACCTCTTTTTTGCTTCTTTTTATCTACACTTGCTCAAAATATAAAGAATGTCTGGTAAGTTGCTAATGAAACAAACGTTATTAATTTTTAATTAACTCATCGCTTTAAACAGACCAAAACAACAGCCCATCTGGTGTATGATTTCAGTAATATAACAATGTTGTCAATAGAGAGACTAATCACATCCAATAATATAGATTACTGTTCTACGTAAAAAGCTCCAAGGCTATGTTGGTTTTGCCAACCTTCCCAACCAAGTGCATCGCAAATCTGTAAAGAAAGGCTTTCAATTCACCGCCATGGTAGTTGGTAAGTTATTTGTTGGCTGATATAGGGGCATTTAGGCAAGGGGAAAGGGCATCGTATATGTATAAAAGCAGGAGTTGTATCGACATCTCAACAAAGGGCACATTTTGAGAAGGGACATGACAGAGTGGGATGGAAGCAGAGAGTGTGGTGAAAGGGATAGCACTGGGTTCTAATCACATCTATCCCCCCCTCATTAGGTGAATCTGGTCTTGGTAAATCAACCTTGGTCAACACCTTGTTCAACACGCAACTCTACCCTCCCAAGGAGGCCGTTGAACTGTCTCATGAAACAGCACAAACAGTCGAAGTTCAATCCATTACATCTGATATTGAAGAGAACGGTGTCAAGTTGAGATTGACTGTTGTAGATACACCTGGTTTTGGTGATTTTGTGAATAACGAAGAAAGGTAATACAGCACGTTTTCATATATTGTACGTTGTACCAACTTTTTTCAAATTTAGCTGGAAACCTATTTTAGACAATATTGAAGCTCGTTGTGATGCTTATCTTGAACAAGAGAATCGTGTTAACCGTCGTCGCATGGTGGACAATCGCATTCATGCTTGTCTCTATTTTATCGCTCCCACTGGTCATGCCTTGAAGCCTTTGGATATCGAATTTATGCGTCGTCTTCACACTCGTGTCAACTTGATCCCTGTAATTGCAAAGGCTGATACCTTGACAGAGGAAGAAGTTGCTGCCTTCAAGGAACGTATTTTGGCTGATATTGCCTACCACAAAATCCAAATCTACCAAGCTCCTGTCTACGAGTACGATGATCAAGAGACAATTGCTGAGAATCGTGAAATCATGTCCAAGATTCCCTTTGCTGTTGTAGGCTCTGATAAAGAATTCGAGATTGAAGGTGGTCGCCGTGTTCGTGGCCGTAAATATCCTTGGGGTGTCATTGAGGTCGATAACGAAGAGCATTGTGATTTTGTCAAGCTTCGTCAAATGTTGATCCGGTGAGTAAGCGCTTATTCGTGTGATGGACAATGCATGTTAACCAATGTGATGATTAGTACACACATGGAAGAACTCAAAGAATTCACCAACGATGTTCTCTATGAAAACTACCGTACCGAGAAGCTGACAGCTATGGGTATTCAACAAGATCCTTCTGTCTTCAAGGAAGTCAAGTAAGTGAGATAAACCCCTTACATCAACGCAACAACAACAAATATTCATGCATTCTGTTTAGCCCTGTTCAAAAGATGGAGGAAGAACGTCTTGCTCACGAACAAAAGTTAGCCAAGATGGAAGCAGAGATGAGAAGTGTCTTCCAAGCCAAGGTTCAAGAAAAGGAAGCTAAATTGAAGCAATCTGAAGAGGAACTGTATGCTCGTCATAAGGAGATGAAGGACGCACTTGACAAGCAGAGAGCAGATTTAGAAGAAAAGAAACGTCGCTTGGAATCAGGAAGACCCATGACTCCAGAAAAGACAGCAAAGAAGAAGGGCTTTTCTTTTAACAAATAACTACAATAAAAATTACACCACATAGTAATAATATCAACCCACAAATCTCTACTCACTACTACTACCACTCAAACATTATTATACACATCGCACAATTCCCTTATTTTATATATATATTTTACATGTTTCGTTCTAAATAAATTCTTTTAGAAGGTAATCCTTGTCCTGGAACATCCACATATAATTGCTTGTATTCCCACTTTTGCTTTTCGTTCTGTCATTTTCCCAGTAGTGTGATTAGAAATTTACATGATTCAGTGTGCCACTCAACTCACCTTGATCATCTCCAGCATGACTGTGCCTTGATTGTCAGGTCCTTCAACATAGAAACGCATAAACAAATGGGGGTTGCCGTCTTGATCTTCGACAGTTTGTGAGGTAATACGTCTGTTACGTCTTCTTTTGCTTCTGCTGGGTTCGCCATGTCCCTTGATAGGCTCACCCAAGATGGATACCAACTCTTCGTGGCTACGGACTCGATCAACAGCATCTGAAAATATGCTCGTAGCACTTTGAGAGCCAAACAACTCTGAACCAATGTAATACACAATAGCTGAAGTCAATCCAACGCCTGCCAAAATGATACCTACATTGAATGTGGTCTTGGAAGCGACTATCACTGTACGGTGTGTTAATCGAATTGCTCACGTTGTTCACGACTGCAAGTTTACCCTTTTGTGGTGCGCTCAATTCGCTCCAAGGCTTAGCAGCTGCCAAAGAGTTGGTCTTTTTGTGAGCTGGCGTATAGCGAGCAGGGGTTGAAAATGGTCTGATTGCTTTGTTGTTACTCATGCTGCAGCGAATGGTCGACTTTGGAATAAGACGTGATAAAGCGGATTGTTTACTATAATACATCTCCCATTACTATTTACCCCATGCTATGTCTGTCTTTCTAATGATTACCTCAAGGTAGAACGAAGCATGATTAACTTTTATTTCAGTGTTATAGATGAAAGGGAGAAGGAAAAGAAGTAAATCCTACTAATTTATACTTTCTGCTCCACACCATATAACCTATTGCCCATGTTTCTCATACGGAGGTTCAATCAGTCGAATTCATCACTAAAAAAAAAAAAAAAAAAAAAACAGTATGGTTGTTGGTGATACATCCAACACTATTACGCTAATGCCTCATACCTCCATATCTGCCAGCGTGTTCTGTAGCTTGGTTGCACCTTTGATAGCAGCTCTAAGAATCTTTTTGGATATGGGATTGGATGACGAAGTAACTCGCTCTGATGATTTTCTACCGAAATATTGGTCTGATGAAATGCTTTGAGAGCCTTGAAATTGTGCTAATCTTGAGGCATTTGCAGCAGAACGCTGTGGATCATAATCATTTCTGCCAAAGTATTGATCTGATGAAATGGCCTTTGCATTTCCAAATTTATCTCTAGCATAATGATCATTGGTATCCTCCTCTGCGCTGTTGATTTGCGATGATGTCCTGTTCTTGCTGCCTGTAGTGCTGTTTAGGTTGAGTGACATGATGCCCAGTCTCTCGTTTTCTATATCCTCTTCACTGCTGCTGCTTTTGTCTACTTTGGATTCTACGTAAGTGAGTCTTGTGCTTGTTGGCTTTTGTAATTTAGGAATGACAATTGATTGATTCATCATCATGGCTTGATTTCGACTACTACGTCCTATGCTCTCCTCATCTACACCCTGCTCTCGCATCTGCTCTTCTCTCATGGCAAGTTGAGCTTGCTGTTGAAACACAGTGCTTTGCACTTTGCGAGCGCCTAATCTGGATGAATGGTGATGTGATTTCGGTGCTTTCAATGTTCTCTTCTTGGGCGTAGATGCTATTGCTGCTGCTGATGGCAGACCAGAGGGTGTTGCCTTTTCAAATTGGTCAAAAAAATCGTCTACGGCTGCATTGGAAGTTGTGCTGGCTTTTGGAGAAGCTATAAATTCATCAAAAGGGTCATTTTCCTGATCAATCAAATGAGGAGTTTGATGAGTTGCGGTATTCGTTGAGGGTGATAATAGATCATCAAACACGTTGCTTCGTTTGGCAGGCGCAGGCGCAAGCGCTGATGGTGATGATGGAGGTGCTCCTAGTAAGTCATCAAATAGCGATGATTTCGCATCATTGGATGGGCTATTTGGCTTGGCAACAGGTCTAAAGATGTCGAAATCATCCATCAGGTTGGTATTTTTGGCAGCATTCGTGCTATCATCGTCAAAATCAATGAGAGATTGGTGTTGCTGTGGTTGCTTTGGCTGATCGAAATCGATAAGGTTGTCTTGCTTTTGCTCTATTAATGGTGATGGCTGCTCTTGCAGCATCTGCGTAGCCTTTTTCTGAAGCTTGTTCTTGTAAGAAAGTGCTGTTTTATACGTATATTTCGACTTGAGGTCATTCATATTCAGTGCAGTTTCTCCAAACCCTTCTCGAGCACTTGCATTTCCACCTGCAACCATTAAATCGAGCTGTTCGCGTGTCCAAGAGTCTAAAATAGTGGACCTAGCAATGTTTATTCATGCAAATATGAGTCTACACCTGATATTGCACTGTAGTCTGATATCACTTTACTTGACGAAACTAATGTGGACACCGAGATTGCGATGTGCTGCTGCACAGTCTTGACAAATAAATATACCAAAGGTTACTGAAGCCCAAGTGGGTCCTTTGGCGTTACAATCAAAGCAACCCTAGCATCATGCTGTTGTTTAGCTTATCGTCGACAATCACATGCCGAATGAAATAGTACCTTATTGTGCTTTTTCTGTAATAGACTCTTGAATGTTGTTGTCACTTGGTCTTTTGGCAGATTATTCATGGTATTGAAGCTAAGAAACAAGCAATAAAATGAGGTTGAACAAAAAGATGTCCCTTTGAGCAGCTTGCCAAATGAAACGATGACTATGTTTTTTTTTTTCTGTGTAATAAGCAAGGGCTTTCGTTTTATTGGAAAATATAATTATATAAGTGATTCAATATGGGTATTGTGGTTTTTGTTGGTTATATTGTTGACCATATTGAGGTTGAGGAGGTTGGTGATGTTGCTGTTGTTGGTAGTTGCCACCAGGGGTCGTGCCATAGCTTTGAGACAGCTCATCTTCGCCCAGCAGCTCCTTGACTTCCCATACATTCTGCTTGGAGCCAACCGAGAACTCGAGGTCTTCTTTGGTGATGGAGTCCCAGTATTTATAAACCATCATTACTGCCAACAAAGTACAAATGGATCCAAAGAACAAACCATCCACATAGTGCTTGACTTGATCACAGATGACGACAGAGAAAACGTAGAGAATCACTTGGCCGATGATGAAGAAAGCCGTGCCAAACAAGATATCACCCAATGGCCAGCGATCATCCAATGTGTTGACTACTAGCACTATTTGCGAAATCACATAGACAATCAATGCAATGCCATTGATAATGAAATAAAAGGCCCATAGAGCACCAGGCGATGCATAGTTGAATGGACCAATGTTCTTGAATGTTGCAATAGCAATGAATCCAGTCAACAAAAAGATGACGAAGGAACTAATGCGAATAGACTATGGCACATGGTTGAGTCGAATGTCATTGAATATGCAGTTTGCGTATACCAACCCAAAGCGATAAAGGCGTGCCATCTTCTGCAAATTGGAAACCTACAAAGCCGTTCAACAGCAGACACCAAAAAGTGGCACATATGAAGCCAATATGTACTGCAGTAAACCACTATCATGTAATGTCGTTAGTATATTATCCAGTACAAACACACACATAGATATACATACGGGATACACTGGTGATGATGTTGGTATAATGCCAGTTACAAGTAACATTTCGAGAAATGTTGTGATCATGTACAAGTAAAAGAACATGACGATTTCCTTGCGACCTAAATTTAGTATGAGTATGGTTACTGGATAGATCAATGTATGTGCTTCTTACCAACGGCAGTGTATTTGGATCGAATGTGATAAATCATGATGGCAGCCATAATAATGGCAACAATATCAATAACCAGAGTTGCTAGTGATTAGATGTTAGATCAGACTATACAAACAATGTGGCTAAGTGAGTATATTTACCGGGCTGAAAGATCAAGTTGCCTGCTAAATCAATATTACGAGAATAGCAAACTGGCTCCACGCCATTTGCTTGTCCTATTAATGGACACAGAGATAGAGCCACTGTCTGGCAAATACCGGTGAAACTAAATGCTTCAAACTTGTATGTGATGTTGACCATGCTGAGGTATTATTATATATATATATATATATATTATGTACACACACTGAAGGTTGCTCTGATCTAATGGTAAAATATGAAAGGGGAAGAAGAAAGAAAGAAAAAGAGAACAAAAGCGAGTAAAGAGAAGAAAGAGGGGGAGGAGAAAGAATATATAAAAAGGGGAATCGAGGGGGAGGGGTTGTGCACACACTAGGAGAGCAGTGAAAGCATGGAAGGAGGAGGACGACTTAATATATAAGAAAGGCAGGAGTAATTTACTGTTAGCAAGTCGTACACTAGTACATGATTTGATGAATGAAGATTACTTGTACCACTTGAGTTAATAGCTTTTAAGGTGCCCGATCTACAAATAAGACTGATTTGGTGTTACATTTGGCCCAAATTTATCTCATAGTTAAAAATAGGTCCATACAAATAGAAATTCTAGCCTTTTCATTATATACATTTTTCATTTTGCGATTAAATTGATTAAAAAAGAGTTGTAAATGTCCAACAGCCATAGTCAGTTTATCCTCAAATTTGCATAATTTCAGCGCATATTCAGCAAACCCGGCTTAAGCGTCTCGATAAAAAGGTTTTGAGCCTTAGAACCGAATATAAGTTTCATCTTGAATATTTTGTGAGAGGGAGCGTACAAACAGCTAATCATGTCTCTTCTAATGGAAACAAACTCGCTCAAATCATACGCTAAAGTCGTCACAAATCATCTTGAGATTCGAAACCCCTTGCAAAAGCAGCTACTTGACATAGTCTTATATAGCATCTATCGCCAAATTGTGGTCTAAATGAAATTTTACAGTAGTAAATTAATTGTACATCGATTGACATGGCTAATTTTAAACGTGGTTTAGCAAATTGCTTTATTAACTCTTTGATGAACCGTAGTTAAATTTAATCCATGTTAAAAACGTACACTTGCGCTCAATGCTGCTAGATACGTAGTATTATCAATGGTTATCATTTTAGGGCATCTAATGTACATGTTATTCTATGCTCTGAATAAGCTGCCACTCTTCCCTTGTGAATGAAACAGCATGGCGGTCGATCTATATGGCATAGTAGCCCCACAAGGGTGTCAAAATTGTACAGGACTAGAGTTGCCCGGCTAAAACTGGCCCTTAAATGTAAGCAAACAAAACACAAAAATTATCCTCGTAAACTAGATGCTCTCAGGTATAAATCCATGGTATTTTGCTTGAGCTAGTATACCTCGCCCATAGAATTTTAATTCTTTATCACCAGTGCAAATCGGTTAAGATTCAGGCACCGAATTTTTGCAGCACCCTATCACCAACACAGTGTCCAAGGCCTCTCTTTTATTGGGGCAAGGATGATTTGCAATGATACCATAGCAGACGAACACACCAATTTACATTGGTAAAGAGCCTATTTTATACGATACTAGAGCAAAGCTTAGCATTGCTACTGACAAATTCCAGCGGAACCCACAGAGCGACGATGACGTTTTGGTTGTAACAACACGAATGAACTAATTTATTTATATTTACTATCTACACTTTTTTTTTCGAATTATATGTACCAAAGACCAAACTTTTTCAAATCCTTCATCTTGTTGTCTCCCTTGCGATAATTAGCATGCACAATCATGGGCGTCATGCCGTATTTTGTTGGGATGTTTCTATCGAAATAAGCTCTACCGTGAGGGAACAGCATTAAATCCAACAACACGATGGAACTTGTCTGGTAGTTGAGGTTCATATCGTCCAAGATCCTGTTGATGGCTCGTTGTTGAGTGACTTCAGGCTTTTTGTTTTGTTCGGTATCTTGAATGTAGATGGAGGCGTCCAGAATGCGTTTGTTTGTGTTTGTGGGACGCATAATGTAAAACCCAGAATTGATGATTTTTTGTTCTGTCTCTTGGGAAAACAAAGTCTCTGTTTGTTTTCTCGAGTTCAGTTTCATCAACAAATAATCGTAAATGGAAGGCGATGTAAACACAATGTCGACATCCGAGAACCAGACAGTAACATCAGTGTAGAGCAACCTCTCCACCACCAGCGACTTAGAGTGCGTAATGGGTGTATAACCGTCCGATAACCATCCTTCGAAATCCTTTGATAACTCCTTGTGGAACCAATCTTTGGGAATCATGACGACGTGCTTACCAAATCCTGCTTTTTTCATTGTTTCAACCATCTCCTCGTCGATAGCAAACACCAGAAATTTGTCATCCAATCCGCACTTCTTGAGCGAAGCAATCCAATTCATCGTGTAATCCGCCATACCTTGATTAGCCACAGCCGTCAGCAAGATACGATCGGCCTTCTTATTACCAGAGCCTCCAGCAATACGAACATTGTACTCAATAGCTTGTTCAATTTCAGGACTCAGACGGCCCCATTTCTTTGGTTTCCATTCCTTAGCATCAATAGGCTTAGTGGCTACAGGCACAAGGTCTTCTTCGTCAGGCACATCCAAATCACTTTCAGTGTGTTGTATCTGTGTGCTGGTTGCTGTTGTGTCAGTACTGTCTTGTGAGCCGTTGAATAAAGACCGAGATTGTATGGGTGTGATATTTGACAAGAGCGCTAATAGAGATAACAGAAATATAGTTGCTAAAAGCATTGCTAAGGCTTTGTTTCTTGCGAACCTCTCCATGGTGGTCATTTGTGAATGTATAATAATTTTTGAAAGAGACTAGAGGAAAAGAAAAGAGGGAAAAAAGGAGACAGGATTGATGTATTTCTAATCATTTATAGAGGCTCTAGTCTTTATTACATGGTGTAACATTAAATCATATCTACTTAAATAGTAAAAAGATCCGTCCAGCAAGGGAGCATTCAGCCTCATCTGTGGTTACAATAAACCGGTATCTCGTAAATTGTTCTGGATGATAATGTCATTGATGGCATTCATAACAAATTCCATTTGCGCTGTATCTGTTGCACATGTGAAATGGGTATAGATTTGCTTGGTGGCTGGCTCCTTGTTCAACGCTAAAAATCGCCTCATCAGATACTGGCTTGTCTCTTGGTAGGTATTTGCGCCTTTGTACTCGGGAAATGTGTCTGATAACAGGTGGTTATGCTCGATCTTTTCACGAAATATATCAATCTTGTTCAAGAACAGTATGATGGATGTCTTTTTAAACCATTTTGAGTTGCAAATCGAGTCGAATAGCAGCAGCGATTCTTTCATGCGGTTCTAATAATACACGTATTTTTTTTAGCTTTATCTATCGATTAAACCCCTTCATAATTTACCATATGCTCGTCTTCAATCAACACTTGATCAAATTCAGATAATGCAACCATAAAGATAATTGCCATGACGTTTTCAAAACAGTGGATCCATTTCTTGCGTTCTGATCGCTGTCCACCCAAATCAAACATGCGATAGGTAAATTCTCCTATTCTGAATGTGGTTTCAGTGATACCTGTTGTTTTCACTCGTGCACGCAGCACGTCTTGATCCGTAGGCGTGTAATCCGGGTCACCAATTCGGTCGATAGAGTCAAAGAAGCTGCCCCAAATATAGTTAGCAACACCTAATGGCGGCATCAAATAATGTGGCTCAGCTTACTACTTGGCAGAGTCGTTCAGTTGATACTCTTGATTTCGATCGTACACAGATAGCAGATTCTTGTCCTTCCACAGGTACCGTATCGCTTCAGTGACCTCGGTATTTAAGCCTTGAACTTGAGTAGGCAAAGCCCAGATAATGTCGCGGTATTTGTTCCCAACTGCTTGATCCTCAAGTGATACATGCATTGTTTCCATAGCTTCCAAAATCACACGCATGGATTGCACTGTATTTGAATAGACAATTTCTTTGAATTCGTTTCGCTCTTCTTGAGAATAGCCACCGTGGCGAATGAGTTTCATCTGTTTCAAAACTGTTGATTTGCCTGATTCACCAGCACCAAGCAGCAGTAATTTGATCTCGCGCTGCGAATTTACTTTGGCTTGCTTGATTTGTGTGTCAATTTCCTTGTTGCGAATGACATCTTGCTCTGCTTCTGTCGTTTGCTTTGATGGCATGCAACCCATTATTTTGCCAGAATAAGAATTTATGCAAAAAAAAGAGCGAAAAGAGTGACATCTTACTGGAGCAATCAAAAGAGAGCATTTATATGTTTGTTCCATCTGTCTGTTTAACCATCAACATTGGTTATAAAATATTCCTGTCAAGCATTCCCTTCATTTACTGCGTCAGTTCTATTTGCAATGTTTGCGGCAAACCGAGGCAATAGAGCATGGCCCCTTCATTAATGATTGCTGGAGTTGGCTGACATTTGGAGTCCCAGTTTGCAACAATTTTGTTTAATAGATATGAATTCTGGTAAAAAAAAAAAAAAGACAAATAAGAGTAGCTAGAATCATACGCAGTGCTGTTTTCATACGTAATCCACAGTCTGTGAGCTCTTAAGAGCATCGATTACTTCCATGATAGGCATTGGCAATACACTTGCCAGCAAGCAGCAGCCAAAATCGGTTGCAGCTTCGCTCTGAATTTACCGTTGCTGATTGGACAAAATCTAATCAAAATCGACCTTGTTGAACAATTTTGTCAGATTCGACTATATAAACTGTGATGATCATCACTCATTTCCCTAAGGTTTCTTAAAGTACTTTTCAAGGCGCATCTGACAGTACTAATTATAAGAAATGCTTAGAACAAACTTATTGAGTAAATTGTTAAAATTCTAAATGAGGTTTTTGGCGAAAATGTCGAGATTTTGCATATTAAAATCTCATAAAAGTGATTTCAGGGATTACCTTGGAAAGATAGAGTCATTTTGATGTAATACATGCTATAATAAAAGTCTTTAGTTTTGCTATCAAAAAAGCGATCGTTTGATTTTTAGTGAAAACCATGAGGTACCCCTCATGCTTTTGAGGCGGTTTTTGGCGATGAATTTTTGGTCCCAACAAAGTTGAGCAAAGATGTTAGTAAACAAGTGCTAGTTGAAAGGGATTGTTTGGTGTTATTCTGACGGTCTAAAACTGCTTCTAGCCCGAGAAATTACTGCTCAAATGCACCCAAATTATGCTGTGTTTTGCATGTTTTTGAGTAGAAAGGGGTGATATCGGTATGCTGTTTGCCCATAAAAAAGTTGTATCCACTTATACAAACGTGCATCACCGTAGAATAGCTAGATCCACAGCAACAGGTCGTTTGTGGAAGGCATTCACATATGGCAGGCAATCAAAGTTGTAGCTAGGCTACGCATTACTAGCAGAAGATCTCCCAGTATTGATTTTTAATCAAGCCAACATCTCAACGCCATAACCAATTGGTCAATATCGGCTTTTCTTGATCTAAGGCTTTAGAAAGATGTCTAGATGTATAACGCAAAGACATTTACATCAAACACTCATTGCAGATTTTTATGGTAATTAGGCATGAACTCTTGCTAGGGCTTAACCTGAGCTCTACTTCAGTAACGCATTGGACTCTTCATGTCAATATTTTGCATGATTTTGGTTGTACGATTCGCCTAAACAAGTTACTCAGGTCAATCTCCTCTTTAACATGTACGAAATTCATACATGTTTCGGATCAAGTTGTGGAGTCTTCTTGCTAAAAGAGAGAGGATTCTTTACATAGTATATACTATAGGCAGCGATCACTACAAGGAACAAACATGCTTACTAGAAGACAAGAGAACTAACAGAAATACGCATTTTGTATAGTTTGTATTCTCAAATAAAGCTTTCATTATATATTATATGTGTATTTAATATGAAAATGTACTCTGTGGTGGTGGTGGTGGTCGTCTATAGACATGTGCAAGTGATTGAATGTGTCTGGTATATAGTACTTGATGATGAGCACAATCAACCGTGCACTTTTACCATTGTTTACATTACGGTATAGATTCAACAAGGCGCACGAATGTCAACACTCAATTCATGTCATTGTTGTTTACACGTCTATAAAAGGAAATGCTTTGGATACAGACGTGTTGAAAACAATCAAATACTATAAAAGGGCAAACAACAAAATTTGAATTGTATTCCTTCTTTCTCTCCAATTTTTAATTATTAAACAACACCTCTATGAATTCATCCAAAGAGAACATCGCTAGACCTAGAAGCAATCTCGGTGTAAGAACTGACTGGCGCACGCGGCCTGTGTCCCCATCAAATGGCAGTAACAGCAGCAGCGGTATGACAGATTACAAACGAAGTATCAGCCCTATTCCAGACAGCCTTTCCAGTGCTGGATCAGATTCTCGTCAAAGCAGTAAATATGGCCGTAGACCTATTCCTACTAGCACGACATCATCGTCTTCAGGTGCTGGACAATCTGTCGCAGCTTTGCAACAACATCATCAATGGCTTATGCAACAGCAGGACACCAATGTAGCACCCTCGTCTAACTCACACAACAGCTATCGGTCGGTGTCTCCCGCTCCTCGCTCTGCAAGATCCATGGATGGAGCCAATGCTAGACAGGTTAATAAGCAGCCACAGTACGTTGCTGCAGCTCCTGTAGCAACTACTAATGAGGACGAAGATGTCATTTTTGATGAGGTAGATGATGAGGATGAGGGTGATGATGTGGAAGAAGAGCGCATGGTCATCATTCAAGACGTGAGAGCTCGATCTCCTAGTATCAATAGAGGTAAGTTTCTGAATAAAGGGTGATGCCAGAGCATCAACTCATACTTTTGCACAGGATCTGGTGGCTCCATCATGTCAGTGCAACCTGCACCTAGTTTCTATCATACATCCCCTGCTGGGCCGCAAGAATCCAAGGTAATATACAGGCTGAGTGGACAATACCTGGTCGATTTAACACAGAATGACAGATTGTAAAAGAGGGCTGGCTCTACAGAAAGAATGGATTGATGGTAACACGAGACATTTTAGCATTATTTACTGCTTTCCTAATGCAGATACTAATGTTCCGTTTATAGCAATGGAAGCCTGTTTATGCAGTCGCCAAACACGGAAATACTGTTAAGCCTGGAGGATTGTATTTGTATAAGGATATCAAGGTAAGGTACACTGTAGGAGCGAGAGATTGAAGGTCTGATGCGGGAGCTCCTAGTGCACAAATCATATTCAAACCTATGACATGAGCGAGGTCCTTGAAGTATCGCCTCGAGCTCAAGATTACAAGCAAGGCATCAAATGGGAGATTCGCATGCTGGTAAAGCGGGATGATGTTATCCTAGCTACAGACGACATGCTGTCTCGAAAGGACTGGGTGGATTCACTGACGTCAATCATGGGAAAGGTTTCCATTGCTACACAAAACGAATTGACATCTCGTATCCACTCTTCAGAGCAGATGAACCGGGATCTTCAAGGTGTTGCAGAGGAATTAGATAGCGAAAACCAGAAACTAAGAGAACAGCTCCAGACACTCAAAGACAGCATTGCCAAAAAGGAACGTTTCTTCCAACAAGAACTGCTCAACCGTGAAAATGAACTGAAAGAATCCATGGCAAAGAAGGAAAGAGCGTTTCAACAAGAGTTGCAAGACAGAGAAGAGGAACTAAACACTGAAATGGACCGTCAAAGACAAGCTCTGGAGACCAAATGCGAGATCTTTGAACGTGAGGCTCTGCAGTGGAGAACCAAATACAGCGATTTGGAAAAGAAGAACAGCAGCAATATGAGATCCGTGGATCATGACAAGATGGAGTCGTTGGAGATTGAAGTGCGCAAATGGAGAAATCGAGTGGATGAATTAGAACATCAGCAAAAGCAAACAGATTACAGAAATATCTCGAGAAATCGCAGCATGAACAGTGATTCCTTTGAGGCCAATGATGCGCTGAAAGAAACCATGTCAGACGTTAAATTCAACTTGCAAGTGCTTCGAGATCAAATCAAGAATTCTTCTGAGGGTCCACTTTTGGACATCAAGTCAAGCGTCAACAAGCTCTGTGATACACTGGATGATGCTAAGCTCGGCTGGAATGACCTTCAAAGTGACATTATCAAGTTTTTGGAGACTGAAAGAGATGATGCTGATATGAAGGACGCCAAGCAAAAGCACATGATGGAGCTCTTGCGCAATGAATTTGTGGATTTACGTCAGGAATTGGTGGGAGTCTCTGCAGAGCAGGATGACGATGAAGAACAGCAAGCTGCCAAGTTACCTTCCCTCTCCGAAAAGTTTGATATCTTGATCCAAATGGTGGAAAATGTGCAGATCAGTCAATCCCGTCTATCATCATCCATGATGGATAACAACTCTACTTCTTCAAGTGACAGTGGCATGCCATCCACCCCTCCTCTATCGTATGCTGACAAGGATTCTGATCTCTACAAGGCTGTCGCATCGCAGCAAAAGCAGCTGTCAGATTGGATTGCAGAGTCAAGAGAAATGCAAAACTCGACATTGACTACAATCGAAAACAACATGCGCCAAAGCAGATCTTTGCCCTCTGTTCCTTCTGATATTGGTCGTTTGCACGAAAAGATCACTCAGACGATCGAGACCGCCATGTCTGAAATCGCCAAAAATCAGCAAGAAGGTCAAGATGAACAAGGAAAGAACATCAAGGTCATTGGTAACTACTTGCAACTGATCTCCAACGATATTCAAGAAAGCGCTATTCCCGATCTCTCTGCCTTGTCCCAGCAACTGGAAGATGTGGTTGACCGACTCAACACCACAGAAGAGCGACTCTCAATGCTGAATGGAGTATCCGTGTCGTCGATGCATCATCAGCAAGAAGATACCACGTCTTATCGCAACATGCCCCCAGCTTCCCCTTCATCTGCAGCCATGAGCGATGACGACAAGCTATCTCAACTGCACAGCTTTGTAAAGAACACGGAACGTTTCATGGAGCGCTCACTTCGCATTCTCAGTCAATATGGTAGCAATCCCAACGGTATGGAAGAAACCATTCGTCGTGCTGTGAAAGGCGCTTCCAAGGCGCATTCTGAAGAGCTTTTGGTGATCCAGGAACAGAACAAGGATGAAAGAGAAGTGATCGAAAAGAAGATGCAACGCTACGAGGAGAATGCTCGCAATTACTTTGAGAAATCCATGGAGAAGATGCACACTGACCTCCATGAATTTACTGGTGTCATGTATGAAATGCTTGAAAGGCTCGTTCTCAAGGCCCTGGAACACTCGTCTTCATCTGGAGCTACCTCATCCTTCAACAACGAAGAGGAGCAGCCACAGCAAAAATCCATCCAAAACGTAGTTGAGCTATATGGAAAGCTCTCCGGCCTGAATCGAGTGCTCAAGGCAGAAATTACTAGACTTTCACAAGAGAAAGAAGAGCTGGAAGCTACTGTAAAGTCAATGAAGAGGACCAGCAAAGACCTGGAGAAGCAAATCGACAAGCAAAATCAGCAACTGCAATCAGTCAAGTCAGAGTATGAGCGAATCCAACGCGATGTCCAGAAATCAAGACAAGAAGGCACGCATGATCTGATATCCAAGGAATTGGAGCCATTGATGCAACAAATTGCCAAGCTGA
The DNA here is from genome assembly GCF_035048745.1 of Mucor velutinosus. Classification (NCBI taxonomy): domain Eukaryota; kingdom Fungi; phylum Mucoromycota; class Mucoromycetes; order Mucorales; family Mucoraceae; genus Mucor; species Mucor velutinosus. The sequence goes on from NW_027041908.1 coordinate 1,562,779, forward strand.
GAAAAATGGCAGCTGTCAATGATGAACTTTCCGAAAACTTGAGCAGCCATCGTGAAAAGGTAAGTCCTAACAGAGCATTGATCAGCGTATAAATTACCAACATGCCTACTTGCAACAGGCTGCTCCATCAAGATCACCTTTACCCAGTCCCCGTTACAATGCAGAGGAGGAAGGTGACAAGCAGCTCCGATTCCCCACCATGAACATGCGCAGCAGAAGAAGCTCGTTTACATCTCAGTTCTCTGACGATAGCAATAATGATAACAAGCGTTATGATCAACAATCCACCAAGTCTCCATTGATTGGCAGCAGAGATAAACCAAGAGGTAAAAGCCCATTGGCAAGCTACCTGGAGCGAAGCAACAAACAGTAAACTACAGCATCCTAAAATCCACATATACCATTACATTATTTTGAATAAAATGAAGCATATTCACCAAGCAGTCAAAGCATGGCTGAGTTACGGTTGTATTCAGGTACCCGATCGCTGGTTGGAATGGATGCATGAATTTTGACATTGCGAGTGCTTTTGGACATATCCAAAGTGTCATCTTCTACTCGACATACAGCATTGCATATAGTGTGGCTATCTTATGACACATATTATGCTATAAGGTATACGAAAGCACTTAAATTTGCCTCTGTAGGCGCTTGATTGACGAAACGGAATTTCCATTTTTAGGCATAGGAGAATTCTTTTCATGATCGTTCTGAATATCGTCGCAATCTTGTTGTTCATTACTAGTTTTACAGTACGAGAACCTCTTCTTCTTTTCCCACTTTTCTCTTGTTTAGTTTGTCAGTGTCTTAGTTTTTCGTTTGGATGTATAGATCGCATCATGACCCAAATATGACCAGAGCGATTGCTCGACAAGATGAGGCTTTGGAGGATTTAATTCGGTCCACTCGTCAAGTGATTCGAAAGCACTCAACCCATTTAGCCTATAATAACGACAATAATAACTATAGCTTCCACCGTCGTCGTAGTTATTCCAACCATAAACCTCGGTTACAACCGCCAGCACCACCGCCAGCACAGCCACCACAATGCAGCCATCATTGCTGCGAAAGTATCGCAAAACCTTTGCCACCGAAAACACACCACCATCATTATGTACAGCCACATCAACCACCACAACAGCCATCATACCAATCACCGCATCAACAGCCATTCTATCCACAGCCGTTTCCGACCAAATCCAGGACAAAAACCTGGCTCAACAAGATTATACCTTCTAAATTACAATGCGAAACAGACGATGAAGTAGGCTTGCATGATTTGAAAAAGAAAATTTACAAGCAGAAACCAAAGCCACAACTACAGCAACAACAGCTACCCTACGTCAAAACCACAGGCAGACCAATGATTATATTTTCAATGTCTCCGTCACCGGAGAAGGTTGTCGTGATTGATGTTTCAGCAAACACAACAGTGATTCTTCGAAGCTTAGATGCAGATGATCCCAATAGCAAGTAGATAGCAGCAATGTATCACATTACAGATATGGACACCATTAATCAATTATTGGGCCATGTACAAATGACTGGATCCAAAAGCACGGGAGATATCAAAGGTAAGGCTTACGGTAAGACTGGTAGGATCGAGGCCAATAATACATGTGGTCGTTAGCTCATGCTGCTCCTGAAATCAAGAAAATGTCAAAGAGTCATACAATGCAACTTGGATCCATATAAACGAGTCATTTCCCGCCCAACAGTGGTCCAAACACAGCCTCATCCACATCGTCAGCCGCAACAGTTGTAGTAAGATTTGAACATAAACTCTTTGAGCAGATCTATATACTAAACTTTTTTTTTGCAGAGTTCTTATGAGCGATCGCATCAGCAACTACCGCAAAGGAAGCCCAAGGGAATGGCTCGTTACATGTCAATGCCGACTCAATTCAGCCTCAAGGCACAAGAGTTTTGCTACATGGACAGTGATGCTAGTACAGTGGATTATCGAGGAGAGCATTCCCCTTCCTCCATGTCATCCACAGCATCCTCTCTCTACTACTACCTAACAGCGATAACAGATCAACGAAACATGAGCGAGTGGCAGCCACGAGTCATATCAGAGGATGGATGCGATGACAAATGTAGACACATTGAAACATTTCAGGAGGGCGTACAAGTTCCATATTGTCAAGAGCACATATTTGGAATGAACATATAGAGTTTTGCACTAAGAGAGCAACTCGTTGAAATAATTTGTGTATAGAAATCACACTAGATGGCAAATATTGCTGCGTTTTTTGTAATAAAGAACTATCCTTGGAGAAGTAAACAATCAATAAACAAAGGTATATTTTGGCATTGAATGTTTGTGTATCTATTTTCTGCTGTTTCTTTTGCTTTTATCGTACGACAGGATGCCGTTTAGAAACTCGAATAAGAATGACATTTGTTAGTAAGAACGCTGGTAAATATGGATCACTACTATGATACTCAGACTCTATCGATACAGTGTTTAAAAAACAGAAGCTATCACCATCGACGCCTACAACAACACATGTGATGCATCATCACCATTCCACAGTGGAATGGTCGTTTCATCCCACAGACACCAGCTCTTGTGGTAGTGCAGCAACATCGCAAACCGCAGGCGATTCACTCGTAGCATCAAGTATTGCAAATGACGATACGTCCATTGCATTCTTTGATTACAATTTTGTATTCACCACCACGCCTGAACTAGATGCCTATCCAATAGAGCAAGAGAGTGAGCACGGCAATGTGCCACTACCAACTGGCTGGACGCTCGCTGGACGCAAAAGATCCATCTTTGAGCTCGACACCAACATCCATACGCTCAGTGAACTGTACTCCACCCTAGTGGACCTTCGAAACCAGCTCCCAGATCCAGTAGCTGATCAAGTAGAATCGCTCTACAAGAAGAAGCCCAGCCTTCTCTCTACTCGCTCGTCTACCGACTATTACATGTCGTTGGTGTCGAGGTCGGGATCGTCCAACTTATCATCGCCGCCTGGTACACTACTGCATCAAACATCTAGCATGGAAACCACAGATTGCGAGCAACAAGAGCAGCACACCAGCAACGACTATGATCGTCTCCATTGGATTTATCCTGACTTTATCTTTGAGTTGCTAGTGCATGTTTATTTAGACTGCATTTGTTTCACTCGAGTGCAGCCCAACAAGCTGTTGAAACAGCACCGTCAAGGCGACAAACTTAACAGGGCTTATGCCTGTGCCATCTATGCTTACGCTGCTTTGCACGCCTTGCTATGTCATCCCGAGAAATTCGGTATCTATCCATTCATGCATCAGCTGGCGGAAAACGCTTATCAGATTGCGTTTGATTTAGTGGAATTCGATGCCATGGACTCAGTAACATGCGAAACACTGGTGATCATGTATCAGTATCTGCTGACCATGGGACAAGATGGAGAGGCACGCAACTTGTTTTGCCTGGCTCAGCGGCAAATGGAGCTGCTGCTTACAGCACAGAAGCAGCACCAGCAAGATGTATATCGAATGTATGCTTGGATGGCAGAGTTGGATTGGTCTTTTGCACTGGCCAAGTTCACAGCGCCCCTGATAGAGTATCGTCAGCTAAAGATGTCTCTGGATCAAATCAAGCCTGTCATGGCAAACTACACGGATGAGCAGCTGTACATCAAGGCAACCAAGTTCAGGATCAGAGGGTTGCATATACTGTTGTCCAGTCAGCATGAACAGCAGCCATTCTCCTCATCACCGCATACCACGCCGCCTCACCGTCAATTAAATCAGTGGCGAACAAAGTATTTGGAAACATTCTTGTATAAACGACATGCGCATGGCGAGGAAGATGACCACCAAACCACATTGTATACACTGGAAGATAAACTAGCATTGAGACTGCATGCATTGTACTTTGCGGGCATGTTGGAGCTTCATCAGCAGCATATGCTCAAGGGGTTTGAAGCAGATCACCGTTGGGAGCCGTCCAAAGAGCTGTGGCCTGACTACTTCTCATCCTTTGGATTGTCATTCGAAATCTCGACTGAGCAGAGGCAAGTAGAAAAGGGCTTGTATAGAAGCATGAACGCAGCCTACGGATTTATACAGGTGATTCGATTACTACTGGACGAAGGAGATCGATGCATTTTGCCTCAGGTATGCGCCATCGTGTGGTATTCACAGCTCTTTCAACTAACAAGACACACATATAGGTCATTGACACACTGTCAGCCGCATGCACTGTACTCTACTTTGGCAACAAGGTTGTCTTTTCCGATAAAGAAATGATCCAAAAGTCCCAAGAAGCCCTTTCATTTGTGGTGCATGCATTTCTGACATCCACCACCTTTGCTATGATGGAATGCCCGCGCATTGACCAATTTGTAAAGAAATGGGGAGCTCTCATTTCGTAAATAAAAAAACATTTTAATCATTCAAAAGAGGTATTTCATATTCATTTTGAGGGATGGTTTTTGATAATGTCAATGCAGAGACAGTGTCTTGCAACATGGCAGTGATATGGACAAAATCAGGTGCTGCTCCACCTTGGCTGCAGTTCTTTTGTATCATGGCACGCAATAAATCTAACAATACACTTAACCGCAATTGTGTTTCTTCCAACCATAGCCGCCATTGATAGTGGTAGGCAGGCCGTTTATTGAGCGTCACTGTGTTGATGATGGACAAGTGTTCATTATGCTGTCGTATGTATATTTTGAGCCCTGAATCTCGACTGAAACTGACATCCGATGGTCGTGTCAAGAAGAAATGATTGATGTAATGGTAAGTCAGTGAATCAATGTCGTTGGATGATATGAGGTTGGTTTGTGCTAAACAGCATATGAGTTTAATGTACAATTTGAACTCTTGACTGGGCAGAGAGTCTTTACGAGGTGCTTGCTGATTTGAGTAGGATGACTGATCTGAATGATGGCTCTGGTATCTGGATTGGATGGCTCGTAACTGTTTTTGTAAATGACTGGTGAGCAAGTGGTGGTATATGTTGCTAAGCATGTCTTCTTCCTCTAAAACGGCCACTAGTGTGTCGTGCAATCCAGCTAGAAAATCGACCATCAGTACCCCTGTGTACCTCTGCTGCTCAAACGGCTGTTCATGCTGAGCACGTATCGATGATATGATCTGATCAAACTGTTGACTGAGGATATGTGTTTCTTGCGATTTCATGAATGCATGTAATGTCGAGTCCAACAGACAATGCTCTAGCAGAATGGCCAACGATTTATTCAGCAAAAAGTCCAATGAAAAGGCTCTGCCTGATTTACTTGGCATGCGATCGCAGATGCCTATGGCCAAGTGATTTGCCACAGATTGAATGATATGCTGCTGTTGACTTGTACTGCCGGTGTTGCCGTGTCTCGCAAGATAAGCGACAGCTGCATGTATACTCTGTCCAAACGGGTTGATGATGCGTGGTTTAATGAGGTTGATCTGATATAACGATTGCAGTAGTTGAAATGACAGTGTTCGGCTGGCATGAGAGCAAGTCCCTAAATACCATACATCTGCAAACTCCAGATACTGGCCAATATGTAAAACAAGTTCATACGGTAAGCTGAGGAGTGTTGAATGGGACATGTGAATTAAGATATCAAAGTATTAGATGTTGGGTAAAATGGTAAAATGCGACAATAGAGGCGGAAAAAAAATGTGCGTATTGAAGATTTACCTTGAACAACTATCATTTTCATTGGCTGATGGTATCATAGCAACACGGATAGAAATGCTCGAGTGCAGTGTAATTGGGGTTTATTAGAGTTTTACAGGTTGGAATTAAGTTTTTTTTCGTTTCATTTAAGAGAAAAGGAAAGAAAAATATAAACAAACAAAAGAAAAATGCATAAAATTACAGGATATATAGAGAGGTGAGTATTATTGGAAAGGTTGTTGAGGAGCAAACGGAGGCAGAGTTGGAGGAGAAGGCACAATGAAGGGATACAGCATGTCATCATCGACTACACTTAGCGGTCTTCCACCACAGGCATTACGGACATCCAGCTCCATCACACTGACCAAGTTGCGTGTCATTTCGAAATCATACAGATACGCCTTGGACATTTTGGATACATTGACGGATTGCGCTAGACATCGCTGAGCAAATTCTTGGTACTGATCATCGGCATAGTTCAATAGTTTGATGTACACCATATTGGCAAACAAGAACCCCAATAGCGGGATATTACATTCATCATGATGCTTCACCATGATATCTAAGGTTTGAGTGATGGCATAAGCGGCGTCAATACATGTATAGAGGCACTGTACCGAGAAAGGTGAGGTGGGTACATGATCCGAAGGGAAGAAGGCTTGGTAGAGCAGAATCTTGTTGATGTTGTAGTAGACGTGGACACTAAGGATACAGAATCTTGCAAATTCATGAATGTCAACATGATAGTATTGTTGCTCTGCTTGTTGCTCTCCATAGCCATTATAGAGGCCACCATGTCCACAGCATGGTTCTGGCGTACCCGCGGCCATTTGGTCGAGAGCAATGGACTCCAAGTCAGGGTTCTTCCATTCTACGGGTAGATTATCGTAAAACTCTTGCAGTCTATCTTGCATCGCTAGTAGATCCATGGAGAGTGTCGTGTCTTGTTTACCGGCTGCCTGGGCTGACAGTAAGCGACTCATCACATCGTGACGAAGCACTTGCAGTTGAATCATACAATACCACTCTGTGTAGACATAGTAATTGATCATTTCTTGAGGCGGTTCAGCAGCATCAATGTCCATGAAATCAAGCACTGGCTTAGGCTGAGGAGGAGGCAGAGGGCAGTTGGGGTGAAACCTGTCAGATTCACCAGACGTGTTGGAGACACCTTGCAAGACACGATACCAAGTATTAAAGTAGTACAAGCACCAGACAAGGATACTTTCTCTTGTATCCAATACGCGACCTTCGTCGTAAAGGCCCAGCTCCTGTGCCATTGTAAAAGAGATCCACTCGTAAATGTAGATGACACCAGGATAACCATTTTGATGGTTGCAATACGATAACAAGAAGGCAGCTTGACAGTTATCAATGGTAGGTTCGTCAAAGCACTCTGCTAATTGTTCACGACCCTTGAGACAGTAAGCCATGGAGAGAGCTTTACCCATATTGTAACTGGGTGTTTCATGAGCAGGACGTTTGCTCCAGACATGCATCTGGAAAGCATTGCGAGCAGCCATAGCGCAGACAGCATAAATGAGCACAGTGGAGGGTCTTTTTTCAGGATCAGGGTCATGATAACGGGCCAAGAATTCAGTAGTATCCACGATAGGCAAACGAATGGCTGAGCAGCAAGGTGTTCTACAATACAATTCCACCAAGCTATCTGTCAGTTCAGGCGATATGTCCACGGGATAATCGTCAGGCAATACGTGTGTAGGATGCGACCAAGAGTTCCAGACACCAAAAGAGAAACCGGAAGACGTGTGTATAGAACTAGCGTCGTCCAATTCAGCAGACTGAGCCATGCGGTGTCGTTCGTTGTCTTCGCCTTTGATAGAGTCTCGAGTACCGTCTTGTGCATCTTGGTCATCACGCGATGTGATGTGCATGGATCTCTTGAATTGATCCACTAGCTTGGAGAGATCATTGAACGAATTGACATTGCTTTCCACCGAGAGGCCCTTGTTGGTCGTTGTGATTTTCCAGGCAAATGGCTGCAAAGGCTTCTTTTTGAAGGACTGATCTACTCGTTGACCGAAATCTCGAGTCTTTTGAGCAAAGTCTTTGGCCATCTTGTCGATCGAGTCTTGCCATTGATCCATGACTTTGTTCATTGTATTGAGCACTTGAGAAACGTGGTTTGCTTTAGGTTCGGTCTTCATGTAAACGCATTCAAAATTGCTGCCAGCACATCTGCTACAGCTGGGCAATGTGAGATCACATTGTTGTAAATCTTTGTAGCATTTACTACATGGATAAACGGAAAAAGAGCTGGTAGAAGCAACTGGATTATTGATATTACTGCTTGTAGTGGACATACCATCTTCCTCTTCTTCGGCTGCTGTTGTCATGACTTGATCAATCGAACTGGCAGCATCGTTGGAATGAATGGAAATGGAAGAGCGAGCGTCGTTGTAATTGTAAATGGGTGATTCCATCTCTAGAGGTGAAGGTGCTACGGAGGATCTCGGTTGAGCCAATCTCTGCAGAGAGATGCCTCGTTTTGCTGTTGTTGTTGTTGTTGTAGGCAATGCGCCATTTTCGCCCGTCTTGAGGAGATCACCGAATTTCTTGATTCGATCACTGAGTGTCTCTGTTGCTTTCTGTAGCTTCTTCAAGGTGGGTGCTGCTTCAGGATACTGGCAAGTGATGCCTCTTCTTTTGCAACGAGAGCAAGCTGGTTTGGTTCTATCGCAGGCATGTCTATTAGAGCAGAATTCAAGAAAAAAAAGTTATTTATTTGATTAAACAATTAGAACAAACGCAAATATCTAACATTGAGTATATTTAGTGTATTTGCCTGAATCCTCTGCATCGGTAGCAGGCTGCTCCCAAATTATTGTGATTTGAAGTTGTTGGTTTCTTTACAGCATCAGCCATTCTATCAAGTCAATTGCCACTTTACAGCAGAAAAAAAAAAGGGAAAAAAGAAAAAAAAAAGGGGTAATGGTGGGAAATACGAATGATATAAGGAGATGTATACCAGAAAAAAGAACAGGAAAAAAAAAAAAAGAGAGATAAAATTGATACACACACAAAACTTATTTTTATATGAATAAAAAGACCCTCGAAACAGGCCATAAATAGGTTGCAATTTTCCCTGAACTCAATGTAATTTCGAGATAATCATTATCAGAAGGGTAAAATAGCCGCTTCAAATCAACCCAATGTATAGGAAATTATCGACCCATTCTGACTATACATGTCCTCTATTCTTGGAAAATTTAGAAGCAACATGTACAGAATGTACATGATAACAGGCGGGGTCTTGTACACATTAGGCTTGGCATTTTTCAAGTGTTCATCATGATAGCATGTATTCAGCATAGAGGCCAGCATCGCAGACAGTTACCACAGTCTCATCAACACACACACAGATAGATAGAATAGTTTCACATTCAAGCTATCTCTGGCGCCGGCAGATAAATTAAACGAGTTACAAAAGAATGATGATTGCCCTGGAAATCAAGATTCTGTCAATGGTTCCATTGAGCTATTTATTGTATTACGGGCGCTGCTGAGCAAGGATTATCCAATGTACAACAATGCTGCATGGCTAGGATGACTCATTCGCCTTTCTTCATCAAACTACATACCATTATCGTTCAGAGTAAAGCTACAACTGCCAAATGACGCTTCTTGAAATGTATCAACGCTATTCAGCATCTCAATTGGCGTATTTGAATTTGCCTCATCCATGAAGCATCAGACATTTTAGGCTTGGGACTGCACCGAAGCGTGGGTCTGATGCCGTTCGTGCGCGTAACTAAATCTTTGATCTCTTGGGTTTCTCTGCAATTGGTTGATTGAACCCTTTATGATGCTGTTCTATATTCTGTGATCAAAAAGACCTGCGACTCATTGAATCAATATTAAAAATAGTAAGGTTTATTGTAGCACGAGGAACAAAGAAATGAAGGGCCTAATGGCAGAAACTTTCTTCTGTGTTTGCACAATAGCATTGTACTCCTCGTTATGACTGATTGTACTGCGGACCAAAAGAGATGTCGTAATTTCACAGTGTTGCATCTCGCTCAATTCCGCCGAACATACAAATATTTTGTCTTTGGCTGGCCACTATCACTTGAGTCCTTCATGAGCAACTTGTAGCAGTGGATTTGGCTTTTCTAGGATGTTCCACATTAGGGTTGTTAAAAGCAATTTGTATATGTTCAGACAGCATACCGGAAACAGCTCTTATTACTCGTTATTACGTAAAACAAAGCTAAAATTGTGTGTACTTGAGCAGTAATTCTCGTGTTACAAACCGTTCTGGACCGTCAAAATAGCACCAAACAATTGCTCTCATCTAGCAGCAACTGTCTGACACTTTTGCTCGACTTTTTTTGGATCGCCAAAAATCGGCCAAAAATCGACGAAAAACCATGAGGTATCCCTCATGGTTTTCATCAAAAATCAAACGATCGCTTTTTTCACCTTGATAATGAAGACTTTTACTATGGTGTGTATTGAATCAAAATGTTTCTATCGATCTAACGTAACCCCTGATATCATCTTTGTGGGACCTTGGTATGTAAAATTTCGACTTTTTGGCCAGAAACCTCTTTTCATATTTTCGTAAATTACTCAATAAGCTTATTCAAAACATCTATCTTACTTGGCATCATTGGAAGCGCCTTGAAATGTACCCCAAGAATGTATTAAGAAGCATCGGGTGATCATCACACTTTATATAGTCGAATTTGGCAGAACAGTTCAAGCAAGTCGCAAATGTATCAGATATCTCCATTTCGAGTAAAAAAAAAATGGCATGCGGAGATTTAATTGATTTTGGTTGACAAAATGCCCTCTCATGAAGACAATCAATGTTCCTGAAGCCAACAAGAGGTGGATTGCAAATTTAAAAGCGCTGTAGCATAGTTTAACTATTATAGTATATTTCTGTTGCATGCTTTTATATATACTATATAAACTTGCTGTAAATTGCGTACGTAAACGCAAAGCCTAATATGGAATGCAAAGTTCTCACTGAGCATGAGCGAAGGTAGACGGTCAGTCCCGAATACAAGTATTTTGTAGCCCAACACACTCTCAGCATACCCTCTCGGAGCTCTATACCTCTAGTAATTTGTGGTAATAAAAACAACCGGCAGCATCAAGCTGATTTTTATTAATGTACATGGTATAGCTACATATTTTAAACGATCTAACAAAAAGTAACTGTGTATTCGTTGGTGTTACAGAGGAAGACACTTGTGGCATCATCAAAAGCATAACTATAGGCATCAGGACAAGCAGCCTTAACCTCAGAGGCATAGGAGTTGGTGGTGCAGACATTGGGACTATAGAAACTGCCAGTACAGCAGTACTCATCTGTATTGAACTTGGTACAGGCACTCTTGCAACCTGACACCTTACCCTGAGCATCATAAGTTTCGAAACCAGCAGGACAACTAGGCAAAGTCGAACAAGAAGAAGTAGCGCAATGGCGTTCATCATTGGAGGTAAGACCTTGCTTCATGACAGGAGCTACAGTCATGGGCAAATTGAAACCATCAACAAGAGAGATATCATAGTATACAGCACCAGAGTCCAAAAAGTGGAATTCAGCAAGAGAAGCAGGAGAACCCATACCAGATTTGAAGCAGTTTTCACCACCACAATTGATTCTACCCCAAACACGTCCAGACCAGTTGACAGGCAATGTATAAGTGTGTGTTGAACCAGCAGGCACATCAACGACATCGCCAAAATAATCCTCAGCAATCGAGTTACCAACCTTGAGAGTGGAACTGCAGTGATTTACAACATTGACAGTGGGCTGACCAAACTTGAGGAATGAAATGTTGCTTGTAGCAGCAGTGGCATTAGAGGAAGCAGCAGGGGCTGCAGCGACGAAGCCGGCCATCAAGGCAACAGAGGAGATCACTGTATTGAAAAGCATACTGCTTGAGATTGTTGCGTGGTTTTGTTTGAATGAGTATTCTACGAATGACTCTCTCTATTTATATTGTTTTTTTTTGAGACAGAGATGGATGGAACTGATCAGCACTCGGGTCCCCTTTCTCTTCTCCTTCTTTATGAAGCAAGAACTTCACCAATGTCGATTCAAGTTGAAATTTTTTAATAGGCTACATTTCACACAAGGCTGAAATCTAATGAATACAGGGACCCAGACCTTTTTCTGCGTGGTAGATGAAATGTATATTCAGTGAAAGTGTGAGATGGAGCGTGTATGTATGAGCAATGTACGTACTCCTTGATGTTTTGTAAATGCACGATATTAAAAATGCCAGATCAACAACTAGAGGTATTTGAGGCACAAATAAGAATGTGCCTCGAAAAGTGCACTGATCAACACTCATTGAAGATGTTTCTAGTCCCTGTTCATTTTAATGGGTCAAATTTCGTTTTTATCAACAAAGTACATTGATTGATATGAAACATAACTTACAGTTGATATTTGTGTACCTTTCCCACAATTGACACGCATCTCCTGATATCCTCTATTCCATACATTGCCGTTTTCTCTTTGCAAATGACAAAATATAGCTTGAAACTGGTCATAGTTTGACATACACAGGACCCAATCATTGAAAACGGAATAAAAATAGGTGGAAAGATATACATATAGAAATCCCTTAATTGCATAGGTTTAATTGTGTATGTTTCAAATGTGCTGCTATGCTATTTTGGATCATTTCAAGCTATAACGATCATACTTGAACTATTCAAAGAATTGAATGAATAACGAGCAACTCGTTCTGCAACAGATCGTACATGTTTCGATATCAAAGTAGAAATCCTTTTTTTTTCAATATACAAGTGCTGATTTTACTTTCTCCTTGATATAATAGCCTGCACTATCCTTGTTTTGAACATTTATCGACGATAGTGATTTCGTCTAGAACATGCAACAGTTGCTGGCATCTTGTTCTCTCCGATTCAAGCGTACAAGACATCTCAAATGAGTTGTACAAGATTCTCTCCTAATATATCCACTAAAATGAGCATCATTCTCTAGCGATAAAGAAGGAGTTAATCAGGAATGTCGAATGGCTACCTATTGAAATGACCTATTCAGCATGGCTTGATCTCTTGCGATAAAGAGATATATAATGGGAGCTATCAAGCCAGCAGCTGCGAAACAATTGAAAAAGGGTCTGGAATATGCGTATGGCATTTAACACTTGCTACCACTTCACAGAGTCATCATATGAAGATGGTCTCGAGGCATCTCCGCCAAACATTCGCAATCGCCTCTTACTGCATCCCTTTGAGCTCATTAGCAAGCAATCTGTTCCTGCCATATGATGCCTTTCTGGACCTTATTATATAAATAGAATGTTTCTTTGCTGACATATGTCAAATTCTTACATGAAAATTATATCTCAATTGAGAATTTATATGTAATCTTTGTTTCGAGTTTGCTGCCAAGGGATTTAAATCAAATCCTCTTCTTTGGGTTTTTTTCTTGAGGCTGCAGTCTAGAAATGTGATAAATAGTATCAAGATGAAGATTGAATTTCTACATCTTGGCATTGAGATCATAGCCAAACACAGAGAAACCACAGCTCTGGTCAGTCATGCAATCATTGCTTATTGTTCTCATTATGCCAATGACAATAGCGCAAATAACTCTCTCCATTTAAAGTCTTGTTAGTTGAAGCCATGATGATTTTTAAAAGCAGGATGCAGAGTCTTGCTCAGAGCTATAAGCGTTAACCGTTTAACAGATATTTAATAGCGCAGTATGATGGATAAAATATGAGTAATATCAAACAAATCACCATGCGTGCAACAAAATAATCCGGGTGAACGTAGACTGTGTTTCGCTCTGTAGTTTACAATCACAAAATCAATGTGTAAAACCCTCGGTTGATCCCTTCAACCAAGCTAATTATAATTAGATCAACTATGATCATTGGATGTGAGATTTGTTGATGCACGACTGACGTAAAATACGCATGATTTCTCGCTTGTCATCACACTCAATGCTGTATATCACATCCTTCGTGGTATGATAATGCAGCCTACAGTTTACTTGTCTTCTTTGTAGGTCGCGTGTTACTGACATATAATAGTGATATCAATGTATAAAATTTATTAAGATGTAATATTAAAGATATTCAATCAACTAGAGATGGAGCCTTAATCCAGCAAATTTCCCGAAGGAGGAGGAGGCCTTTGTTGTGGCTGTTGTTGGTACATTGGTTGTTGCCATTGCTGCTGCTGCTGTTGTTGTTGTTGTTGAGGTGGAGGCTGTTGCTGCTGCCATTGCTGTTGAGGCTGATATTGAGGTTGATAACCTTGATGAGGATGTCCTTGCATTTGAGGAGTATATTGAGGTTGTTGAGGAGGCATTTGATGATGATATTGAGGCTGTTGAGGCAAGGGAGGTGGTGCTTGCATGTTACCGTAGTAGCCTTGTGGTGGCTGGTGCTGGTGCTGTTGCTGTTGAGGTTGGGGCGGAGCAGCATAGTTACTAGGAGGAGGTTGATATGGCTGCTGTTGGTTATACATGGGACGAGGAGGAGGCATGTGTTGCATAGGAGATTGAGGCGTAGGAGCATAAGGAGATGGCGGCTGGTGGTATGTAGCAGGTGGCATGTTGGAACCGTAGATACCGTAAGGTGAAGTGTTGGTTGGTGGAGGAGGAGCAGGCGCCTGGTGATGGTATTGCTGCTGCTGTTGCTGTTGAACGAAAGCTTGGGGCTTTGGTGGAGGAGCAGGCGTATAACCACTGGAAGGAGCTGTAGGCTCATTGATTGACATTTGACGCGTTTGGTTTGTCAAGTGAGACATGCTAGTAGACGGCATGGAGGATGAGGAAGGGGCTGACTGAAGAGGAGCAGGTGGAGGTGGTGCAGTAGCATACTTGCTCAAAGTCTCACGAAGCAGTTCTTGTTCAAGAGAGCTCTTGTTGCTTTCAATGCTGTCCATCAATCGACTTCTTTCGTTGGAACGTTCAGTAATAAAGCGATGAATATTCCGTTGCAATGAATCGACAGTATCCTGGATACCAGAGTAAAACTGGATGCCTCTGTTCAAACCGTCCTTGATTTCGTTATACACTGATCTAGCTTCGTTGAAATCAGCTGTCAAATTGCGACGAAGGCGATCCGCTTTGTCGTGCTGTGATTGCAAGTTCTGAGCCTCCTTTCCTTCCATCAGATCCTTGAAAGCTGTTGTCAATTCTTGGATAGCTTGTTGTTGATGCTGAATGGTAGCAGAGATACGCTGTTGATGAGGTCGATACTTTTCCAACTCGGTGGAAAAGATGTGCTGCTCGACATTGGCTTTTTTGTTGAGGATCAAGAGTTGAGAGATATCGTCTTGCATCGTCTACAACAGAAAGTTGTTAGCGTGTGTATATCTCTCTTTCTAACTACTTAGTTACCTTATCCTTTAAATCACGGAAAGTGTCTTCACGATCGCTCTCGATTTTACGCAGCTTTTCAATGATAAATTCAATGCGTTTCACCTTTTCATTCAAATCGCCATCCTTCTTGTCACTCTCAACAGCAATGTCGACGTCTAGTAGGTTGACACCAGTATTCTTATTTGGCGAGTTACCTCCAGCAATAGCTGAAATGCACTCGGCATAAGCCCCTTCCAGCTCTCTGCTTTGACCTCCATGCTTCAAAATCTCGATATTTCGTCTCACAGAATCATACTTGCCCATCAACTGATTGTCAGATTGCGATGCGCCACCCAGCGTACGATGATGATTGGCGATGTCGTGTCTGAATTCAATGGTAATCGGGCCTGAAGGAGGTTGTGTCCATTGATCAGCATACTGCACTCTTCCTTGTTCACAATCTCTCATTTCCTTATCTAAATTCAAGCTAGCCTCATCCAAAGCTTGTCTCGCCTTGGTCTTGAGAGTGGTCAATGTGCTGAGCAGTTCAGCAATAGGCGAGCGACATTCTTCGGCGGCAATCTGATCAGCCCAAGATTTGACATCAGAGGGTGGTGTAGCATAGTCATCCAGCGAAGAGTTGAGCTGTTGTTGTTGCTTAAATTTACCGAGAGAGCCGGGTAGTTTCATGTAATCCAAAGAAGCGTTCAACTCTGCTTTGGCAATGTCGCATCGCTCGTTCTCTGATCGAAGTAGTTTGGCAATCTCTTCGGAGTAAAGCGAAGCACTTTCATGAACACTGATAGGGATCAGCTTGGAAAAGATATCAGCGCCAATCACCTTCTTCATCTCATCAGGGCTATACAGCTCAGCAATGGGAATGACCTTGACAGCCTTGAGACGATCGATGGGGGTCAAAATGGATTCTTGAGGCACAGTTTCGTGGTAGATCATGTCATTGTCACGGTTAGCTGCAGTCAATTTCTCGGTGCAGTTGGCACTCATGTTCTTGCAGAGCTCTTGAATAGCAGCACCACCCTCAGAGGGAACTGTGCTATTGGCATGATTGGAGGATAAAAGAGCCGAATTCAGGTTGTTGGCTAGTTTGACAGCTTCCTTGGCAGCAGACTCAGCAGCCGCATAGCGTCCAGCACACTCACCATACTTGGCCTCTGCTTCACAAGCGGCAGCTTTGTGCTCTTGGGCAACCGCAGTATAGTATTTCTGCTTAACTTGACAGAGCACAATCCAAGACTTGTCGACACCCATGCCACGATTGACGGCATCACCAAGCGAGTCCACCAAATTACCATATACCCACGCAGCATGGCTTGCTAGTTTAGCAATTAACCCATCCTTAGTCTTTTCACGAATACTGCTTTCCAAGAAACATTCCTGCGCTTGAGCGAGCATCAATTCCGAGAGCATATTCACAGTTTCACGACTCAAATCTTCAGACGGAGCATGTAAAAAGTTATCATTGATGTATTGAAACATGCCAGCTGATGCTTGAAAGTAGTGGAAGGCTTTTTTGCGGCCCTCAGCTTCAGCTCTGTTCTGAGAACTTGCAATAGCAGATAGTGTAGCTGCTTCGTTGAAGATGACACTTGCTTTTTCAAATGCGAGCGAGTATTGTGAGATGGCGCGGTTATTGAAAGCATCGTACCTGATGGAGCGAGCAGTTAGCGAACACTACATGAATATAGCATCTTTGGACATTTACCAGTTGAACAAAACCTTGACATGCTTCTCATCCACAGGAAAACGCAAATCTAGTAGCTCGAGTTGACCAAAATAACGGTAGAGAAGGTCTCTACCTGTGAAATCCTTTCCTGCACCACGGATATCTTGGCGTAACCTATTGAATGATTGAGTTTCCTCCTTGTATTTCTCGGGATCATCCTGGTAAAAGCGAGCAATGTATTTCTTGAGAGGATGAACCCAGTCGACATCGTCTGTTTTCTTGAACGGGGCACTTATAAAGGGTATTTGCGGTGTAGCCATAATGTTTATATATACAAGAAGAGGAGGAGAATATGCAAATAGATAACGCAAACATTCGTATTCTCAACAGAAGCCTCCGAAAGAGGTCACATTCATGGTTGTAAATATTAAGATTATGTGAGATGCCCCAATTGAAAAACGATTATTATCTTAACAAACTGTCCATGTAGTTTCACTTCACATTATGCTGCCTTGTCAATAAAAAATCGCCATTGTTGCAAATATATATAAGCTTTTACCAATAGGAAATATTAATATGGCAACTAGCCAAGCAATATCGCTACGCTCAATAACGGCGTTACCTTGCAGGCTCTCGGCGAAGACATTTCAAATCAGAGGCAATCAATTAATAGCAAAAGGTCATATCAGAATCAAAAGGGAGGGGAGATATTCCTCCTCCTTTGCTTATACACTGATATCGAACGAAACCTGTTATTGAGACGATGTGAAAGAGAGTGCAAGTGTTTTGCAGCATTTGTATACCATATTCTTCGCTCATTTTCTGGTAGTAGAATTGTCATACCATTTGCTGGTGTTGCTTTTGACACAAAGCTGGCCATGCGTAAGTTACAAGACTTGTTTAAGATCTACAACGACTTTCTAAGAAATTATCATTGCAAAAGATATCTTTATAGAGAAAAACTCCCAACAAAAGCGAGAAAAAAATTACTCAAGCTAGGAGATTGTCCTTACAGAACTATAATTCTCGTTTATCACTATTGCAATCATCAGAAAGGCATTTGGGTTAGCCAGCAGCAGCACCGCCCGCCAACCCCATTTAAGCTCAGTTTATTTTTCTGCTCAAGACTGGACAAATTTTGTCTTTGTCGACTTCTTTAATCTGTTTTGTGCGATTCGACTATGCAGATTTTGATGACCATTCGATGCTTCCTAATACGCCCGTGGTGGTAGGGCGAAGTGGTTAAGCATCCAACATGCCATCTGGATAATCCCGGTTCAAATCTCAGTGAATGCATTTTGGTGATTATTTTGACGTAGTACTGATGTCCTCGTTTGGTGTTTTGTGCTCTTATCCATGATCTATATTTTGACGATTTGCATAATTGTATTGGCTCTAAGTGTCGCACCTGATCAGTAGTAGATTTCTTTCCCAACTTAGTTCATTATGTATCTTATTCCCCATCATTGCAGACATTGGGTCCACCAACAGTCTTTTCTATCCCTCAGTATGACATCTAAAGGACTTTAAATAAAACCTGGAGCTCGACTCCCCTACAAAAAAAAAAAAAAAAAAAAGCTTCCTAATACATTCTTGATGTACTTTTCAAGGCGCTTCCAATGGTGCTAACTGCAAAACGTGTTTTGACTGAAGTTATTGAGCAACTTGGTGAAATATGAAATGAGATTTTCAGCGAAAATAGCCATATTTTGCATATGAAAGCCTCATAAAAGTGGTTTCAGAGGCTGCTTTGGATCGAGAGAAACATTTTGATCCAATACATACCATAGTAAAAGTCTTCATTTTCAAGCTGAAAAACGCGATCGTTTGATTTTCGATAAAAACCATGAGGGGTATCTCATGCTTTTTGGTCGAATTTTAACCATGTTTTTTTGATCCCCAAAAAGTTGAGCAAAGGCGTCAAAAGGTAACTGCCAGATGAGAACAACTGTTTGGTGCTATTCTGACGTTCTAAAACGGTCTTGTACGCGAGAAAACGCAGCTCAAATGCACTCAGGTTTTGCTGTATTAGGCACACTCTTGACTAAAAAGGGATGATATCTGTATGATACTTGCCCGTATATGAAATAACTACGTGTATATGGATGTAGAGCATCACATAAGAATCAAATCCACAGGCAATATAAAGGGTTACTATGTGTAAGTGGAGGGTTAAAATAAAAGTAGCAGTAGTTTGATATGACGAGCAGGGACAATCGGTAGCGTGATCTGCCGCTGCGCAAATTGGCTGAAAGCGAAGATAGAGAGCCATCCGAAGCGTAGACACACTTGTATATATTAAAGATATTTTATGACGAGGCTGGAAATATTTGCTATTTTAAAGTGCTTAAAGGAATATCAAGAAACCTATCAAGTTTTTATACGGTACTGCACATGTTAAGACCATCATTTAAAAATAACAACTTAGTTGATCCCTTGGACCTGACAATGGTGATTGCACTCAGGTGCTGTTCATGGGCCATTGTTGATTTCTACCAAACAAGCAAGCATAAAGTGCAACTTTTCTTTTCAAAGAAGTGCCATCAGTATTTGTAAAAGCACGACCAATATCTATAAAAGTACGTGCAGCATTTAATTTTCTACAATCTTCGTTTTATATAAAAGCAACCTTTACTTTTTTTGAACGACCTTTTTTCGTGTGTGCCACCAATTTCTAGAAGTACATTAGACCTTGGTAATTTAGCGCTTTAAAATTCATGTCCATGCTGCGTATTGATAGTGGCAATTCGTAATTGCCCATCTGATGCTTGCTTTTCTACGACACTAAATATGTAATGCGAGTTGTTGCAAAGACCATCTATCCAAGCCATCTATATCGTTTACAGTTCAAAGTATGAGACAAGATCATTTACTTGAGAAGCTGGCGAAGTGACATTACTTTGTTCTTTGAATGGTTAAACGTTTTACTGGCCAATGTTTTTAATGATAGTTCCCAAAAAGAATAGGATCCTCGTCCTTGTAAACAAGAATCTTAAGACTATTAAAGCGTTCCTTTCATACGTCTTTAGACAATAAGGACGTATCGGCTACTACCACAAATGGACTATGCCTTGCTCTCCATTTTTCCGGCTAAGCTTAACTTGTTCTTGATATTGTGTAAATTTTTCATTGTTTGTTTTTGAAATACTTTGGAGCCAAGCAGGTTTTCCTCAGTCTTTGGTATGGACTTCATAACTTCCTCTCTGACTTTCGTTTGTGATACAATAAAACTTGATTCAATTAGATGAACATAAGCATCATACAAAGGGTTTTTGCTAGGAGCTTAAAGACGGAATATGTGGTTTCGAACATTATGTTTAGAGACATCAAGCTGGAGGCACAGCTTATTAGCGATTGCCCACCATTCTAGCCTTTTACTTGGAGTACTGTATTTCCATGTCATAAGATCCTTCGCTTTTACATCAAAAAAATGCGGAGCGTCGCCATTCTTCTACTGCATGAGAAACAAATTGCATCTGTCTAGACTGTAGATACTATAGAATAGCTTGTAATGGCACGTATATTAAGGCTTTGAGGGTGAACTTACTGGAGAATCACAATCACTTATCCATAAGATGAAATGAATTTCCAGCAATAACCAAAAGATGTGATAGCCAGTGTTAGTATCATAGAGACAAATTAAACGGCAACTCAGAAAGTAGCCCAATATTGAATGCAAGATTGGGTGCTGATTGAAGCTCCTCTGATAAATCATACGGTTTCATGAACCAAATACAAGTAACCCAGCGATTTACCAATCAAATCAACATGGAATAACCCATTTTACATCATTAGACTCAGTTCAAAGGGAGGGGCTCTTTTAGGGAATCAAACAGCTTTAGGAAGGAGGGAGAACTTTAATGATATCATTTCATTTCTATTAAAAGAGATTCCTAAAATCTTGGTACAACACGCATTCTTATTTGTCACAACTCTCTCATTTGAAATTTTTGTATAAATAGAATGAGCATTGGAACAAGTTTCTCTTTTAAATTTTTTAACACCATCTATAAAAATGACTTATTCCTCTACTACCACTACTACTGCCGCCTCTGCTATCAACAGTACTACGGCTACTACTACCAAGCAACAGCAACAAGCATCCATCAGCAGATTGACTGAACCAAAGAGATATACCAGAGATCAAATCATGGCCATGGCAAGATGCGAATATGCTCGCCAATTATGCGTTTACACAAAAGCTCAGTTATCGAAAGGCGAAGATTTAATGCTCTCTCCATCCACATCGTCCAACTCAGTGTCAACAAATCCTGCTACACCACCTACAGCAAGAATGATATGCTAGATCATAGAATGCCGAAAAATATGGGATTTTTACCATTTTTGTAAATACGGTGAACTTTGTACCATAGACCAATTCCACTGCGCATGTATATAAACTCGTATCAATTTTAAATACCCTTCTTTGCCTTGCTCTCCATCTTTTGAACCCATTTTATGACTAATAAATTGCTACTTTTATTTCCTTCAACATGTATGCTCTGACTTATTCATTGGTTCGATGATGGTTTCCAAGGTAAACTGAGCATCGTTACTTTACAACAAGCTCATAGTTACACATCCGAAAAATCGGGCGGAGAGGCATAAAATAGGAAGATTTTCTCTCCTTGTCCCACTCCAAACAGACCTATCAAGTGGATAGAAGAATCAAGAAGTTTTTTCATAGTGCAAACTGCCAAAAGATGGGCGAATAGAGCATTTGCCTTGATCATGTCCCATATGGGTACATAGCCCAAGACAGAATTGCATTATCTGATGTCTGTTTCGTTCAAGATCTACCATCATTAGAGCCCGACCTTTATTATCTAAACCAACGCTCTCTTTCAAGACTACTTTAAAGCGTACTTTTACAAGTGTAACACTTTGTTATGCAGAGAAAAGCAGACTAGAAAGAAGCCACCTGGTCTAATACCTGTTACAAGAAAGCTATACATTTGCAAGAAGGATTTCGACTTGTCAATGCCATTCTGATCTACATAGATTTTGCAAGTTCTCTAATGTATATTCCAGATGCATCCACTCATAATTGTATTATACATATGTGTTAGATGAAACATGCCAAAATGAAATTTCTGGTTACACTAACGGCCAAATTATTGTGTGCAAGAAAAGCGTGATTGTTCAATAGAGTGCTCTTCACGATGCGATTTATTGTAAATGCAGTAATTTTCAATTGACATCATCCTCCCTTCTCGTTATTCTGAGCCTTCTCCTTAATATTGCATACAGAATTTCAAATACTATTCATAAAAAGCCAGTGTAAACAAATGAACCAAAATAGCATTTTCATCGGACTGACGTAAAATGTGTAAAAGTTCATCCTTTGCTCTTCTATTAGAAATAGC
Source organism: Mucor velutinosus (assembly GCF_035048745.1). Classification (NCBI taxonomy): domain Eukaryota; kingdom Fungi; phylum Mucoromycota; class Mucoromycetes; order Mucorales; family Mucoraceae; genus Mucor; species Mucor velutinosus. The sequence goes on from NW_027041908.1 coordinate 1,584,789, forward strand.
ATCCTTGATACGTGATGATTAGAATCCTCAGCTTTCCTTTTTCAGATAAAGACATGCCGCTCTGTACTGCTGCAACGATACAACGCTCTCATGAGATCATGCTTGTACGCGGTCTGATAACGATATAATTGTTTAGACAGTTTCTCGATATATGGTAGGGGTGTTGTTTGAACATTGTTTTTTTTTTTTTTTTTTTTTTTTTTTTTTAGCTTCAAGTTTCACTCTCATCCAGGGTCTTCTGTTGAAGAGAAACAAGAAGTTTCGCTCAGAACAAACTATTAAAAGTATGGTCAATATTCAGGCACGCCCTTCATTGATGCATAAAGACGTAAGGAGAACACGCATTTTTGTGTTGTAAAACGCTTCTGATGAAACCCGTTCACGCAATCTAAAATATCCTTACTTCAAGTATAAAATGACGATTACCATGAAACTTTTTTTTTACGTGGTATTGAAGAACGATCGCGTTAGGAGCTAAAATTCTGTATATTTTCAACACGTTCTGTCAAAAGTGATGTACGATCGCAAGGGTTGATATACCAAAATAGTCATATGAGCACTTATATAGTGCAAATACTCTTTTTGAATCAAGAACTAATTGAGGCTGCACCTAGACATGTTTGGCGTTCTTTTATACTTGTCTATGACGTTCATCAGCAGATATCAAGCCTGGACTCATGGCAGTTTTTTTAAACGACTCTTACAGCTGAAATACCCGTTTAGCATTATGAATCGGTGTTCAAGTCAAGGCTGATATCCACTCAAATGCCAAACCTCAAATCTGCCGGCTAGGACATGAATTATACGCAAAACCTTCAAAAGGGGTATTCTAAAGAGCCGCACCTGGAAATTTCCCCCATGCTACATGGCAAAGACTCAAATGATACGCAAGAATCTTCTAGAATTCGTCTAATCAATTGACTGGGATATATGTTTATTGATGGCTTCGAGTTCCATAGAGTCTATACGAGTATTTTGAGTTAAAATGCCCTTGTTTACAGATTGATGCAATTAGGTTATTTGTCGTCTTTGTTTAACGATGGCTTTTCGTACTCTTTATCCACTAATGAGGCGTATTTTTCAATGATATCCCGTTGTTTTCCGCGAAGAGTTCTAAATAGAATGTTAGATCAAATGTAACAATTCCTAAACACATCACATCTTACCTCGGCAGCTCAATCTTCAACTGAACAATTTGATCACCTCTAGAAGAACCTCTCAAACGCTGAATGCCTCGTCCTCGCAGAGCAATATGGTCGTCAGGCTGTGATCCAGAAGGTAGCTTCAAGTCTACCTCGCCGTCGATTGTAGGGATTCGTATTCTGCCTCCCAGTAAGGCTTTATGGAACGGTACCTTAGCATCATAGAAAATGTCGGCATCTTGTCTACGGAATACTTTGGACGGTTGAATCTATAATTACAAGTCAAATAGAATATTCGAATAAGCTTTTAATGCTAAACTTACATTTAATGAAACAAACAAATCGCCATTTGGACCTTGTCCCTTGATAGGTGCATCGCCAGCACCGGGCACTCGAATTCTTGAATTATTATCTACCCCAGCTGGAATAGTAACCTCCACTTGCTTTCTCTCTCGCACTTTGCCCACACTATCACAGGTACTACATTTTGCGTCATGAGGGATAGATGAGCCAGCACCACCGCAAGCTTGACAAGTTGCTTGCATATTGAATCCGCCCATTTGCACTGTCTGAACACCAGATCCATGACAAACTCCACACTGAGTCTTCTTTTTACCTGATTTGATTCCTGATCCTTGACATGTATGACAAGTGGTAACTGGATTGATGGTGACATACTTTTTTGCACCCTTGACAGCATCCATGAAGCCTATGGTAAGTGGTACCTAGAAGAGATTTTAATCGAATGCTGTTGTATTGAGTAATTACAGCAATACTGTACCTGAATATCCTCGCCACTCATGGTGCGGAATGAATCTGCGCCACCAGCAGCACCACTACCAAAACCTCCAGAGAATCCGCCTCCAAAGAACTGAGAGAATATATCATTTGGGTCAAATCCTCCGGGAAATCCGCCTGAGGCTGATCCAGCACCACCTGCACCATAAAAACCTCCTGGACCGCCTGATCCTCCCATTCCAGCATCATCAAATCCATGTCCATATTGATCGTATTGATTTCTCTTTTGCTCATCTGACAAAATCTCGTATGCCTCCTGAATCTGTACAAATTTCTCTCGGGCATCTTTATCTTTGTTTGTATCAGGATGATATTGCTTTGCTAGCTAATTTAAAAGTCAATCAAAACTGCATGATTTCTTCTTCTCCTTCGAAAACTAACCTTGTAATAAGCTTTTTTAATATCGCTTTGAGATGATGATTTGGAAACACCTAGGACCTTATATGGATCCTGGCTTCGTTGCTGATTTATGGAAGAAGTATGAAATCCTCTCTAGACCATTATGTTAGCCACTCGCTTTGAATTTGTTGCAATGCATGACGACATTGAGTCTGTTGACATACCTTTCGTTGCTGTCGTTGATACATGTAGACAGATGGTGCAACTCCAACTGATGATATTTTAAGGGCTACAAAGTAAGCTATCATTAATGCTGTTTTACCATTAAACCTTTGCTTATGTATGCTACCTTTTGTCATCATAGCTTGTCTCGATTTCCATAATGCTGCTGATTTGACAGCCGGTTGAATTAGTCTTGTGATATGATTGACATTCATGGGCGAGTTATAGACTGAAAGTATCAATGTGAGTTCCGAAAAAATGTTATCAGGATAAACCCTTGATGTTTTTATATACCTTTTTTTTGATTTTTTTTTCTAGATATTTCTGCCAAACATTTATTGATGTGACGAATTCCCAATGCTGAGATGGAAGATGTTGTATCCTAATTGGCCAAATGTCGGACAACATCAAAGTAATCTGGCTTTCCAATTCATCGGTTCATCGCTGGATGTCCTTACTACGTTTGCTGTGATACAACAAAAATAAACCTTCGATAGCATCTTTGGAGCAGCTGCTCTTACCTCAAAGCTAATGGTCAGCATCATGCAAAATATCATAGCCCAAAGGATATCATTGATGGTTCGAGGGATAGAGCACATTAATAACTCTCCTACCTGATCTACTTGACCAAGTTGTCCTAAGAACATAAGATATATCATTCTTCAAAAGCGAGGCATTTACACTCTTATATCTTGTAACGATGGCAGAACTTGTTTTCAGTCAACTGCTCTAGGTAAATTAAATAACCATCGTTTAGCATTATTAACATCAGATGATCCTTCTCGACCACAGGGATTAGCAAACTCCCAGTGCATTTAACTGTCTTCCTAATCATTGTGGATGGCTATTTTTTACATCACTATTAAGAGTGTATTAAAGCAATGAGCATTTAATGCATATATCGATATTATATCCTTGCTGGATATTTTCTTGACAGACATCTGGTTACTTTACCTGGTAACTTGCCCTCCGGTGTTGCCATGTGTCGCAAATTATCGTCCTGAGTCCAATCGACTTGGTATTTCCCTCGGCATTGGTCTTGGATCTACTAAAATGGTTGTTTTTGAGAAACCACAGTTTGCATTGTTGGTCTCCAGAGTGCAATTGTATAGCCATGAAGCGTCACCGTCCGCCAGACAAATCACGGCAGAAAGAAGTATCGTAAAATCATTATCTGAAAATTTGATGAATAAATCACTCTTACACGACAGACCATGTGATTCAGAATAGCTTCGTCAAAGATGATGCACGAGTTTCCATGAGATGATGTGAAAACAATATTATTGAGAACATACGTTCTTTTAACACGCATACAACGTAAACATTGGCCATTGCTTTGGATTTTATCAGCAGCAATGTTGTGATGAAATACGTTTCGACAAAAGAACTATCATAGACACATGCTGAGGATCAATATTGGCTCTGTTGGTCAAATGGATGTTTACAAACGACTCAAGTAGGAGCGAGCAACCTACGGCTTCCTGCTGATTGGCATGAATAACATTCTCCGAGTACTAGTCCTAACTGGAGCCTCCTTTTTCGACAATTATACTCTCTGGCGCTTTATGAGCAGAATATTGGCTACCTTCTTCCTCAGGCGCAGCTTGTTGATTACAAGTGTTGACGAGTAGCTGATCAATAAAGTAGGTGTTAGAAAACATTCCACAAAAACCGCTTGGCTATGCCTTGCTTCACTGTGATTTAGCAAAGAGTTATTTTTGTTTGAGAAACAGATAGTTTTCGAAATTAGCTAGTGTTGAAGCATGATCTTTATATAAGAACTTGTTAATTGCTAGTGATTACAGGTAATAGATCGATGGATCAGATGTTGATAAATGTTGCATTCAAAACCGCATGATACTATCCTGCTTCGTTGTTGTTTGGCAAAGGCGCAGTGAAGTCAGACTTACTGGTTTTCCCAAAAAAAAAAATAAGCAATGGTAGAATACAATAGAAATCAACTGCGTTTTATTTGTGTATAAAATGAACTGAAGATCCTGGAATTGAGTAAAAAAAAAAGAGTATTTATACATTTGCAACTAGCTTGTAGGATTAGTGATGATAGAGAGCAATAGGTGTTGCTATTATTGCTATATCTGGCAAAAATGTTATTGATGTTTGATTTAAAGTGGTAATCAATGTGAAAGCATTGGCCATAAGGTTCGATTTGACTAACCTTGGTGGGCTTAGATAAGCTATCGTCATAGCATGATTTAATGTGACCTTGACAGTTTGAGGTGTGATGTTTGTTATTAGAGTGTAGAGCCCATTATGTAGGGCATTGTGCAACTATGGAATCAAGGCATAATAGTTGTCATACTTGAATATGCTTTTTATTGGTTTTATTTTATTCGTACAGCAAAGATAACTTCCCTTATTACGACCATCACTATGAGTGTGATGTAATACACTGTGATCAAGAGTGATCCATTCACAAGATGTACAATATAAGTATGCATCTTTACTTTTTTTTTGGTATGTTTAAATGGTTGTTGATGCACAATTGAGCGCTCTAATAGTAGATTCAAATAGCATGAATTTGAATGAATGATATTTGATGAATTCCGGCTTTCAATCAACAATAAGTTACGTTTGGGTGGCTATTTCACTTCAGCCAGATCGAAGAATTGCATCTATCTTATTACTTTTGAATAAAGAAGAACCTCAATTGTATCTATTTAGATACCTTTTTATTAAAAACTCATAATTATAATAAATGACAGATTAATAGGATATCAACTAGCTAGAATCCTTCGGTCCCTGAACCTCTGAGCCAATCAAATTGCTTGAAAACTCCGCTGACCTAAAAAAAAATTGCGAGAGTTTCCCCCTGCTTTGATGTGAGGCAAAATTTTAAGCGCCGCTATATATAGCAATATAGCCGTTACTATCATCAAACTTCCCCCAGGTGCTAGAGTATGCCTTACTTACACCACCTAGCTTTAAATTCTGGCATTGAGACCCTCAATCATCACTAAAGTAAGTAGTGATAATCAAGTGGAGGCAGCCTATCCACCTCCTAGCCTCGGATAGAGTCTTGTCGAGCTTCAGGGATAGGCACATCCACACAACGTAAAAAAAGGTATGCTTCAAAGAAACATAATAATAATAAAAGAAGGAAGATACTTACCACTTACCATCACCGTAGATAGACCAGAGGATACGCAATCACCGAATATAGACCAGAGAACGAGCTTGCACCAAACACAGTAGACAAGGAAAGACCATAATAGCAACAGTAGTAGCAACACCAGCACCATAGACAAACCAAAGAACGAGCGACACCAGAGAAAGAGCATGCACCAAACACAGTAAACCAGAGAAGACCCGATTAGCAGCAGCAGCAGTAACTGTGGAATTTGAGGCTTTACAGACTAAAATTCACGGAAAAAAAAGAATAAAAAAACAGTAATGTCAACTTGATAAAGGTATATTTTATTATCAAACTGACAGGTGTAAAGTAAACTGAAGTCTCTCTACTGGCCAGGTAGATGATCCTTCTTATATACTATAACAATGGATAAAAGTTCTATTAATTAGATTGACAAATAAGTCAACTCAGATCAACTAATGTCTAATCATGCTAAAAGACAACTCCAGCAAGCTAATCATGATTTAGCTCTGTCTGGATGAATAATTAGACTCTCATCCGAAGTACCCTGATCTATCCTTTCCATAAGGATAATTAATATCGATCTAGTAGCATGTATCCGATAGGTACAGTCTTCTTAGTCTATATTAATAGTACATATCTGAGTGTATATCGCTAAGCATACATCTTTAGCATGTATCTGGATATATGGCATGTCTATAGCATATCGTATGCATGTCTATAGCATGTCTCATATATAGTACAAGTCTGTAGTACATAAAGTATCTGTAGCTAGTATCACGGATATAAGCATGTGTCTTATAGCGTGGATCATGAAGTGCACATCTGAAGCAACAAGCTCATATTGCATTAATCTTGGTGCCTATCCAGATATGGTAAACATCCGTAGTTAATGTCGGAATACAAGTATAAGTCTATAGTGCCATCCATGTCCGTGGTGCCATCTATAGCCTATATCTTATATAGTATGAATCTTATAGTACTAGCGTATCTGAAGTCCATATCTTCTCATGATCATAGTATAAATCGATATCGTACATCTAATCCAGTGTACATACAGTTTATATCTAAATCTGGTAACTGGATGAACTGTCGGAATGCAGATCATAGTGGATGTATTCCACATTTGCCCCCACCAGTTTCAACGCATGTTGACTAATTCAAAGAATTATGTAAACGATCAATGATCTGTATTTCGCATTCGCTGACAAAGATATAACGCAATGTGATAGTCTAAAGGTGCTACTGCAATTTGCATGTTGCCCTGATATATCCCATGACAAACATCACTTTACTGTTCTGCAACGTTGAGTCTCTTAGAGCCTCTCAAACGCTTGTCAGAATCATCACGCTTACGCTTTGATTTGGAGGAAGCAGTGTCACTATTTAGTGCCTGTCTTCTCTTCTCAAGCAGCTCATATTCCTTGATCTTTGCCCAGTACTTACGAATGGTTTGAGGGTTGTTGAACGATGCAGCAGTTTCCCAGGAGTTGGCAGCTTCTCCAAATGTCTTCCATTTTACCAAATACTCTCTATTGTGTTCAGGACCACGATGCGCTCTGATCTCGTCAACCTCATATACTTCTTGTTCGATGATAGACTCGTCGATTGCTACCAGCTTCAATTCAGATGGCACATAGTCGCGATGTAGTAGTTCATTCATATCGTCTTTCAACACATATGTAGATCTTTTCTTTTGAACAACTTGATAAGGTCCATCATAAGCGGCCTCAAGTTTGCTTTCTCTATGCGGAAGTCTTACCATAACCCAATCACCAACTTTGAAGTGTGTAATCTTGTGATGCTTATTGAATCGCGTTGCTTGCTCTTCAATAATGCGTTGTGTTCTTTGGTTAATAGCTGGAAAGACAACCTGGTTCATAATCTCTGCCTTCTTGCGTAGCTCACCGAGAGTCATTGGCTTCTTTGGTAAGTTGTCCTTGATCTTAGGATCATCGTAGTCTACGAATCTATTCAATGGTCTAGCAAACATCAATTGAAAAGGTGCACTCTCAGTGCGATACCTAATTTTTGTGTTTATAGCCAGTTGAGTTCCAGGTAGAACCGAGTCCCAGTCATAGATGTGTTCACTGACCATCTTACGAAGTGCATTAAGAATATTTTTAACACCTGATTCGGATGCACCATTGCCCCTAGCGTGGAAAGCCGTAGAGTATCTTTGATTGATGCCAAGTGCTTTACCGATCTCGCTCATCAAAGCACTCTTGAATTCACGTCCATTATCAGATTGTAGTATTTGTACTACGCCAAAGTCTCCAAAGATGGTAGTCAGAGCTCTAGCGACAGTATCGGTTTGTTTGTTGGGCAATGCACGAGTTATAATAAATCTGGTGCAAATGTCGTATACAACTAATATATATATATTGCCATTGTTGGTTGGAGTTAACGGACCAAGAAAGTCAATGCCTATGTGATCAAATGGACCATACGCTACAACGTTTCTCAGTTCATGGTAACCCTTTTGAACTACATTATGCCTTGCACATTCCATACATGATTGACAAATTGCCTTTGCATCATCATATAGACCTGTCCAATGAATACCTTCTTCATGTAGTTTCTTGACAATACTAGTGGCACCAAAGTGTCCAAATTCATGAGTTTCACGAAGCAGTTGGTCTCTCTCATTGTCAGGTGGTGCAATGTAAGCAACGCTTTCATAATTGCCCTCCTTGATCTTCATAGCAAGTACATTCAAGTGCTTGTCTTTATTATAGACTACGTTGTTCTTGGTTAGATAATGCTTTGTTTGCTTATTGTTGCCAATGAATCGTTTCTTGGAGTCTTTGCTTCTCATGATATTCTTTTGTAATTTAGCAATTTTCTTATCACTGTCTCCCGCCAGCTCTGTATGATCTTCTAAAGGTTCATACAAGCGACTAAGTTTGTCAGGTAAGATGTTGTCTAAGCCCTTGATATGAGTGAATTGCAGTTGGGGATACTCGTTTAAAATCTCCATGTAATTTTGAATGACTCTAGTAGGACATTTACATGTGTAGATATAAATCAGAGCTCGATGATCTGTCATAACCTCAATCTCAGGATGCCCGTACAATAAGGGTCGCAAACGAACTAAACCGAATAACACGGCATACAGTTCTCGTCTCAGGACAGGCCAGTTCTGTTGGGATTTGGTCAGAGATTTGCTCAACATCGCCACATAGACTGTGCGTCCTTGATCGTCGCGCTGCGTCAAAATGACTGCAACTGCATATAAGCTAGCATCACATTCAAGATAAAATTTCTTATTCATGTCTGGTGCAGTCAGTAAAGCTTCAGATAACAAGACCTTCTTGATAATCTCAAGTCGTTTGGTGTGCTCCTCAGTCCATTTGCTACCAGCATCTGGATCATTTCGTAGAGCATCAATAGGCGCCATCAGTTTTGACAGATTTGGGATGTGTGGTCTCAAATATGAAATAACACCAGCTAGTTGTTTAACCTGTTTGGCAGATTTGCATGGACCCCAATGATCAATGTCAGAGAGACGTCGCATGTCAACCTTGGAAACATGAGGACCAACTACAAAGCCTAGCAAGTAGATGCTAGATCGAAACCAGGAGCACTTTTCAACACCAATCTTTAAGTTGGCATGTGTCAAGCGTCTCAGCACCTCCTTAATCAATTCGCAATGACTGGATAAGGATGAAGATACGAGGCATAGGTCGTCCACATAGACCTCCACGTTGGGCATATCAGAAAACAAAATGTTCATGACAGAGCTAAAGACAGATGTGATTGGGCGCAACCCGAAACAGCAGCCTAACCATCTATACGATTTTCCTCTAAAATTGAACAAAAGCACATTTCTTGATATGTCAGAAATTCTAAATGAAAAATATGCGTTTTTCAGATCGATTTTCGAAAATATTGTCCCCTTCTGCTTGATCCGGGTGAAGATATCCTGTATATTTGGTATCTCAAATTGGTTTGTATTGTTGGGCATATGCTGGTTGATCCTCCGCACATCCATACAAACTCGAGTTTTGGTGGGTTTGCCATCATTGTCCTTCTTTGATACTGCAATGAGAGGGCTGTTGAATAAGCCGTTAGGTCTACACTGTTCTACAATTCCTGCATCCAGCCATTCATTCAATTGCTTTTCGATTTCGGGCATTGCATGATGTGCGATCGGATATTGCTTGACGTAGTAATCAACATTCTCCTTGATTGGTATAGTGATCTCAGATTCAGGCACGTTACAAAACGTTCCAGGCTTGATTCTCTGATTCTCATCAATAGCATCTTGGATGTTGCTCATATACTTATTCTCCTCAGCTTGGGATTCAAAGATTGATGCGGTTTCTGGATCAATAGAATGTTTAGTATCAAAATTGACATTTTCGAAATCGATGCTTTCAAGAAGCTCTGATTTCTCTTCCTCTGTAAGATGTCCAATATCAGCAAACTTGTGAGCAACGCCAGTTAGCCCAATTCTAAGTCGACTCAATGTGTCTACACCCAGTAGCACATCAAAATCGCCTAGGTCCTGAATAAAATTGGATAGCTCAAACGAGTGATCAAATGCAATGTCATTAAGATATCTTATCTTGATAGCTGGTGTTTTACCCAATCTCTTTACTGAATGACTCAGAAAGTTCAAATTGCCTTCAACAGAAATAATATCTTGGGAAGTGAATAGTAATTTATTGTGAAAAATGTTTTTATTTAAGAAGGTGGAATCTGATCCCGTATCTACTTTCGCGATCAAACGGACTGGTTTTCCTTCTTTGCTCTCTAAAATAATAGGAGTCAGTAACTGAAATGGATTGAAACTTTCAGGTACATTTTTCACATTAGACTTACAGTTGAGCGAGGCATCCTCTGCTTCAATCTCGTCCAAGCAAGCATCTATTTCCTCCATGGTGACATCTCCAACAGCATCACCAATGTCAGAATCAGTGCTACTTTCCATGGTAACATCGTTGGTCTCAGAACCAGAACCAGACTTGTTGTCCTTGCGAACAGTGGTTGTTTGTACAGTATGCACACCAATGTTCTTCCTTGATTCTCTCTCCTTCTTCCAGTCGTAGAACTCTTGACAACGATGACCGTAAGCACGGGGCTTACCACAAAAGTTGCAGGTTTTGGGATCAGAGGATGAGGAATTCATAGAATACGGAGCAGCAGTAGTAGCCCGGTTAGGCTTGTTGTCAGAGCCAAAGTGCTTCAATCTTGACTTACAGTCAATGGTGTTGTGGTTGGCATTGCTCCCGCCATGCTTCGCACAGAAATACCCAGTGGCAGATACCCTTGCCATCTTTGTTCTCGAACCAGAACCACCAGAACCACCCTTACACTTACCTCTGATGTCGACCTCAACATCATCATCACCACGATTTTGCTCGTCAACAAGGAACAAAGGCAACACACACTCATAGATCTCGTTGATAGTCCATTTGTGGTTGGAACCATGCTTGACGGACATTTGGTTGACCATCATTTGCTGATTCTTGCGTAACAGCGTGAACTGATAGAACTTGGCTAACATGTTGCTGTTAGGAGGGAAGCCACAATCCTTGACGTACTTCATGAACTTATTCGTATAGTCCTGTAGAGTATCTTTGTTCTTCATGCGCATGCTGAAGAGTTTGGCCATGGATTCCTCAGAGTTGATGGGAGCACCAAAATGTTTGCGGAACAATGCCTTGGCTTGATCCCAATCATTGCATGCCAGAAGATCATTCTTGGTCCATGATTCGAAGTCAAATGGCAGTGAAACAGGCACGTAGCGTTTCCAAACCAAATTTACTTCATTACCGGATGCTCTGATGACGTTCTCAAAAGCACTGAAGAAATGATCGACTGTGGTGAATCTTGGATGGTCAGGCCAATGCTTAGCTTGTCCTACCACCTGGAAACGGGGGATCTCATTGAGATTGACAGGTCTTGCTTTGGAATCAGCCCTCTTAGTAATCGCATTGACTTGCTTGCTGAGCCATTCGATAGACGCAGATGCTTCATCAGCCGCCAAGCGTTCTTCCTCAGTGTAAGTATCACCAGCGTTACGATGGATCTGATCCAAGCGAGCCTGAGCAGTGTCAATCTTCTTGAGAAGATGATCAACTGCAGAAAGTTGAGCGTGCTCATCCACTTGCATAGATGAGTCATAAGGAGAAGAAACACGGATAGAGTCTTGAGCAATATCCTCTTGAGTGTTTTCGGTAGCGTTGTATTGGTTGTGAGACATGATAAAAATAGTTTTTAAAGTAGAATAATAAAATGTAGAGTATAAGATAAAGTGTAAAAGTGATAACCTTTGAGTTGAAAAAAATGTGGAATTTGAGGCTTTACAGACTAAAATTCACGGAAAAAAAAGAATAAAAAAACAGTAATGTCAACTTGATAAAGGTATATTTTATTATCAAACTGACAGGTGTAAAGTAAACTGAAGTCTCTCTACTGGCCAGGTAGATGATCCTTCTTATATACTATAACAATGGATAAAAGTTCTATTAATTAGATTGACAAATAAGTCAACTCAGATCAACTAATGTCTAATCATGCTAAAAGACAACTCCAGCAAGCTAATCATGATTTAGCTCTGTCTGGATGAATAATTAGACTCTCATCCGAAGTACCCTGATCTATCCTTTCCATAAGGATAATTAATATCGATCTAGTAGCATGTATCCGATAGGTACAGTCTTCTTAGTCTATATTAATAGTACATATCTGAGTGTATATCGCTAAGCATACATCTTTAGCATGTATCTGGATATATGGCATGTCTATAGCATATCGTATGCATGTCTATAGCATGTCTCATATATAGTACAAGTCTGTAGTACATAAAGTATCTGTAGCTAGTATCACGGATATAAGCATGTGTCTTATAGCGTGGATCATGAAGTGCACATCTGAAGCAACAAGCTCATATTGCATTAATCTTGGTGCCTATCCAGATATGGTAAACATCCGTAGTTAATGTCGGAATACAAGTATAAGTCTATAGTGCCATCCATGTCCGTGGTGCCATCTATAGCCTATATCTTATATAGTATGAATCTTATAGTACTAGCGTATCTGAAGTCCATATCTTCTCATGATCATAGTATAAATCGATATCGTACATCTAATCCAGTGTACATACAGTTTATATCTAAATCTGGTAACTGGATGAACTGTCGGAATGCAGATCATAGTGGATGTATTCCACAGTAACATCAGCAACATCAGCAGCAATACCAGCACCATAGAAAAACCAAAGAACGAACGCCACCAGCAGAGACCAAACAAATACCAAAGAAGCAACCGCCAGACATGATAAACCATGGCCGCAGGCAGCAGAGATACCAAAGAAGTAATGGCAGCAGCACCCACGTCAAACAGGCAAAAAAAATTATCAAAACCTAAAACAAAAATTCAAATAGTGTTAATTTTACGCCTTTAAATGCTCGTTATCGAACAGTACCTAATATATTCTACGTTAAAAAAAGAGGCGCCAAGTCTTTCTCAAAGTACAATACAGCGTTATCAAAAGCTAGAGTGGTATTATCAATGAAACGGTTTCCAAAACCACCACAGTTTGATACTAAACGCGTTTTGCAAAAAGGGAAAAAAAAGAGCGTATGGGAAAATGAGAGGGCGATCTATCCGACGTCACGACCAGTAGATTTGGCCTCAGTCTTCTGCCGTAGCAGCCGTAATTTCGGCAATTTAATTTGAAACTGTGCAGTGGTATTTTCGTGTTTAAACTTGACTTGATTTCACATCGTTTAAACGTTTTTGCTAAATTTGACTATGAAAACTGTCGCTATCACACCCAACTTTCTAATACATCTCTAGAGAACTAAAGAAGCCGCATCGAATGGTGCTGATTACTTTTAGCTTTTAGATTAAAAGTAATGAGCAATTTCCGAAAATATGAAAACAGGTTTTCTGTGAATATGTCAAGATTTAACATATGAAAGTCTCCCAGAAAGAGTTTCCAATGTTGCATTTCATCTTTACGATCAATTTGATATAATATGTATCATAGGAAAAGTCTTCACTTCTGACGTGAAAAACGCGATCGTTTGATTTTCAAGAATTTTCCCTTGCTAATACTCATAGAAAAACAGTCCTTACACACTACTGTACTCAAAAAGAGTTGCATGTGTCGTTATAAAAATGAGCACTATTTGTACTCATTCAGAGTTATATATTTTTCCCTTAACACTTGGGGGATTTTTGTACCAATCACAGATGATATCGAAATCACAGGTGATATCAAAATCCAATGCTGTTGGGCTTAATAGGCCCTGCTGCCTTTATCTTGCTTCCTATACATGGCTGCCTATACCTTGCTGCCTATAATACGTTCTGCCCTATACTATACCTTGCTGCCAATTGTTTATTGATCGCAATCATCGGAGAATGTCTTCTAAATATCATTTGATCCCAGTAGGCTATCATGCCTTCCACAACTCATTTGTACCCCAACGTTGCTAGTTGCGCTTGGTCTAGCTTTCTCTTTCGACTGATGCAGAAGCTTCTTCTCTCAACTAAATTGCCCTGCCTGTCTATCTAATCCTAGCTTCATTCTCTACGCTGCATTATTTTCGTCACAATAGTTTCAAGCATGCTATTGGCAGTTTTTATCAGTAGATAGTTTCTTTTGCGAAAGCATTTGATGCGCAACCTCCTCAAAACATTGCAAATAATTTTGATGAGCAGTCATCAAATACAAATTTCTGATTGCAGTCAACGCAAAGTACCTTCCTCTGCTGGTATGTGATTCAACAAATTGGTGTTTAGAAAAGAGCACAAACATCTTCCCCAACTGTGTAACTGTGTAGGTTGTGATACAATCGAGTCGACTTACCAAATACTCTTTGTAAGGAGGCCAGCATCATTTTTCTATTTTCGTCCGCTATTCATCAAGTGTTGAAAAACGACGCAGCTTATAAAATTGCTAAGAGAGCCAAGAAAGCCGCAGGAGAAGAGGCAAACAAGGAATCAAACAGAAAGGTCATCAAGAAAATGCCAACGAATGCAGAGGAGATAACCTTGAAGAAAAAAGACCAAAAAGAACGCAAACAACGCAGCCGCTCTACAACAAAGTCTCAGTTGATGAAGAAGAGCACAAAGACTGCACATGCGAACGCCATCAGGTATATCAATGAACTGGAGAAACAAAATAGGCAAGCTGTAACCCAGCCTACTAATGTTTAGAATAACGAAATATAGACAGAGTAAATACAATTAGAACTGAATATATTTATTATGTTATTCCATGATTGAATAGGGATCAAAAATAGTGTAGATATCAAAGGTATTTATAGTTATTTGACAGTGCCGCAGCAATAGGACCTTGATCTTGAATGCGGGATAATTGTATAAGCCTTGAACCAGTTAACGAGGATGTGCTGCATAAGAACTCATGAACCACCAGTCAAGGATAAACAACAAAGATAATCCAGCATAGAATGTTCTTCCTAATAGCTTTGACGGAAGAACATTTGTCGGAATTGAAACCCACTTCCAGGGACGAAAGGCCATAGGCTACCACTCTCCAGGAACCAGGGTATAGATTAGCCATTTGATGGCACCACTCATGTTCCTTCGTGCTGCTTGAATAAAGACCTCTCACTTCTACTATGCATCTCAGCTCATTCTCAGATCCTCTTATGTAATATACAACGCCTAATACATTTGCCTCTTAGAGATGATCTATATCCTAAACACCTAATGCTTCGCTGAACGACAACACTAGACAACTTGTCCATGCAAACGGAGCATTTCATTTTGACGATGACAGCATCGACCATGGCTTCGACTACATAGAGCCTTCTTCTAACCAGCGTTATGGTTTCACAACCATTCTCAGACTGTGGAATTTGAGGCTTTATAGACTAAAACTCACGGAAAAAAAAAGAATAAAAAAAAACAGTAAAGTCAACTTGATAAAGGTATGTTATATTATCAAACTGACAGGCGTAAAGTAAACTTGAAGCCCCTCTACTGGCCAGGTAGATGATCCTTCTTATATACTATAACAATGGATAAAAGTTTTATTAATTAGATTGACAAATAAGTCAACTCAGATCAACTAGTGTCTAATCATGCTAAAAGACAACTCCAGCAAGCTAATCATGATTTAGCTCTGTCTGGATGAATAATTGGACTCTCACCCAAAGTATCCTGATCTATCCTTTCTGTAAGCATAATTAATATCGACCGAGTAGCATGTATCCGATAGGTACAGTCTTCTTAGTCTATATCAATAGTACATATCTGAGTGTATATCGCTGAGCATACATCTTTAGCATGTATTTGGATATATGGCATGTCTATAGCATATCGTATGCATGTCTATAGCATGTCTCATATATAGTACAAGTCTGTAGTACATAAATATCTGTAGCTAGTATCACGGGTATAAGCATGTGTCTTATACCGTGGATCATGAAGTGCACATCTGAAGCAACAAGCTCATATTGAATTAATCTTGGTGCCTATCCAGATATGGTAAACATCCGTAGTTAATGTCGGAATACAAGTATAAGTCTATAGCGCCATTCATGTCCGTGGTGCCATCTATAGCCTATATCTTATATAGTATGAATCTTATAGTACTAGTAGCGTATCTGCAGTCCATATCTTCTTACAGTATAAATCGATATCGTACATCTAATCCAGTGTACATACAGTTTATATCTAAATCTGGTAACTGGACGAACTGTCGGAATGCAGATCATAGTGGATGTATTCCACAGGTACAATTCTTTCCCAGTTGTCATGGATTGATAGACGATGAGCTTGCAAAACCAGTCCAAAATGATAATGGAAATGAGAAACCGAATATGCTATTTAAACACTAAGCCTTTACATTTTGGCTTCGCTACGGTAAAACCACCTTTAAAATCGCTGTTATCATGTATTGGGCCAGATGCTTGAATACTATTTTGGTATTGCACCTTCGCCTCCCTAGATAAAACCTTATATAAATTAATGCTAACAACAGTTGGATTAAATGCTGGACTGTAATGGCCATTCACCTTCGTTTGACTACGGTATAACCCCCTCAAGGCCAATGATACCAACAAGTGTTGCCTTGAAACAACATATCACGCAATCCATAGCCAAATAGCAAACAAGAAATCACTTGATCAGATACGCCATGTTCTGGGAAGAAGAGCCTTTAATCTCTGATTAACTACGATGGCGCTTTTGTGTTCATATTTTCCAGTATCCGATATATGAAACCTCCGTGGTGCTATACCATACCATGGCCTAGAGCTTACCTTGATAGTAGTTGAATGCACGTTTATACAGTACAACTCCAAAAGAATTCACTCTGAATTTGCTAGCCAGCAACCAGCAATACTCATATTACCGGAATAGTTTAAAGAACCTTCTGCCATTACATTTTAACTAAATTATTTTCCGTTATTGGGAATAGTCAATTCGATCAAATCAATTTCAAACTTTTCAATTCATTACATTCTTACCCATGAAAATGTGATATATTTAAAAAAAACCACAATTTGACAATACTAAGATTTTCTCACCATATATAAGAATTCAATGTTCGTTAAATGTCAGACGTGAGACCATCAGCGTCTTTATATAAAGAAGTGTGGCCCAGACGTGAGCTTTCAGCGTCAGTATAAAAGAAGCAAGCTCCCCCCCTTTTTTTTTTCATTGTCAGGTGTTAGGTACACACAGACTTTGTGTGTAACTTTTTTTAATTTAGTATAAATATCAACTTAGTTTGCAAAACAATAAAGATCATCTTATATCTCAATTCTATTCTTTTATATACATTTATCTAAGTCTACTCTAAAACTATACCTATACACACGACACAGGTGCACACAGACTTTGTTAGTAACTTTTATAGTTAATATGAATATCAAAAATAATAAAGGTTATTTTTTTTTCTCACTTATACTGCTGAGACATATACATTTATCTAAATCTGTTACTTATACTCACAACACCATTAAATAAAAAAACACTTTGTAACATTCTATGCGGAAACTTTTTGATAATTTTACATTTATCTGCCAGTAACTTTTAAACGAATCAGCTCTAGTACACATTCAAAATAACATTCATATATTACGAACTGTTCAACAACGCGATGGCATAGTAAAAGCGAATATAGTACTACAAAGTTTCGAGAACCTAATTCCACTACAGTAGCAGTTTATGAAGATTATTATCTGCAGTCTGATTGGATTATTTTGTATATTCCACACGGTCATCAAGCGATTGAGAAACAGTATCTAATGAATATTGTGGCAAACATTGTATCGTATAGTATTAAAAGACAATTTTTCATGTATGTTATCTTTTTACTATCTCATGCCGTGCAATAGATAGCATCCTATTAATGAAATTAAACAGTATGGGCCCGCTTCTGCAACAAAGGCAACATAATAATGTGTGCTACTCTTTGGGGTATTCAATGCATGCATCTTTAATAAACTCAGTAAATTTGTAAGCCATGTCTTTCTACGTGTTGTATTCACATATAATCCAGTCCAGCCTTTCATAGTATTGATCTATACGAGGACTTGAATGTTGCGAAGCGAATATGCAAAATCGTAGTATCTTAGTAGTAAATTCGATTTCTCTCCTTCTTTATTAATAATGGATTGTTTAAAACCTACATTTATAGCTGTGTTTATTACTGTTAATGATTTGGAATGTCTACGGCGACAGCCCGCAGGGTGACACCGTCGTCAAGTGTAGTGATATTGCATCTAATTCAACATTTGTTGATATTAGTCCTGATCGAATATACCGTAGCCAAGCAAAGGTGTACGACTATAATGTTCAAGCAGCAAATTCGGGTTCTCATTTGCATTGTTAATAATAAGCTTACCAGCAACATAGGGCATCAAAATTCGTATGAATTAGTCTTACAAAATCAATATGTCTCCTGTTGAAATTACAAGCTGCACAGGTTGCAGAACTGCCCTTCCAGACGGCTTTAGCTACTAAAGATGTGGTTCATGCCGTGTAAATAAAAGCTATAAAGCATAAACATAACCAAATTGGACAGTTTCCAAGCCTTCATATCTTGACATGTAGACATTTCTGAGCCACCGGAATAACGCCAAACAATTGCACTTGAGTAGTAGTAACTTTCTGACACCTTTGCTCAACTTTTTGAAAACCTAAAAAATACAGCCAAAAATCAACCAAAAAGCATGAGGTACCCCTCATAGTTTTTTTACGAAAATCAAAGGATCGCATTTTTCGCCTTGAAAATAAAAACTTTTACTATGGCATATATCAAATCAAAATGTTTGTCTCGATCCATAGCAACCTCTGAAACCACTGTTATGAGGCTTTCATATACAAAATATGGCTATTTTTGCTAAAAACCTCATTTCAGATTTTATTGAATTGCTCAATAGTTTCAATCAAAACACTTATTACAGTTAGCACCATCGGAAGCGCCTTGAAAAGTACTTCAAGAATGTATTAGGAAGCGTAGGGTGATTATCACAGTTCATATAGTCGAATACCAAAAGATACATTAAAGAAGTCGAAAAAAGGCGAAATCTGTCCAATCTTGAGCAGAAAAAAATAAGCTGAGGTTGAATTAATTTTGGCGGCGGCATTGCTGATGGCTGACCTAAATGCTTTTCTGTTGATGATAATGATGATTGCGATGTTGATTAAATGAGGATCATGGAATTGAAAGGGTAATTGCTTAACCGAAGCACTTTTTTTGGTGCTTTTGTTACAAGCGAGCCTTTTGCAATGTCAACATCTCAAAAAAAAAGTCGCTGTAAATCTTACACAAGTCCTTTATTTACTTATGACCAGCTTTATGTCGCCATCTTATTAAGAGCATCAGCAGCAGTGAATGATATGACAATTCTATTATCAAAAAATGGCATTTGTGATATACAAATACTGCATAAAATTTGAATTTCTTTCGCATTGTCCCAAAAATAGGCTTTGTTTAATATCAGCGTAAGCAAAAAGGATATTAAGGGAAATACCTCCTCTCCTCCTCCTGGCTCTGATACAATTTTTCTGTTACTAACTAATAATAAATTGTTTAAAATCTACTTGATATACCAAAATGTTATAATGTCTGATTTAAAACGGCTTCAATGAGAGCCAGCAGGGCGACGCCGACATCGAGCGTAGCGAGATGAATGGGCAAGTAATAAATACTGGAAGCTTTGAACATAAAAGCGTCGTAGTAGCAAATTAGAGACTGCAAGCCCTTGTCCCAAGAACACACTGCATCTAATTTTAATAATGTTATACCTGCTATACTTAGCTGTGGATTAAGTGATTTGTGGTGTCAAGGCAACATTTGCTAACCTTGACCTTAAACAGGTATAATAACCCTAAGGAAGCAAACGTGAAAAGCCATAATAAAGCAGTAAATTTGGTTTCTTATTTTCATTTGATGCATTTCACATCATAATCCATTATATTGCACCTAATACAACCCATCAACATCCCATCGGTTTTTACATACACTACTAAACGCACATCAAACTACAGTCTACACGCACATCAAGACCCAACAAATAGTCAACTAGTAGGATGACTATTACTGAAACAATACCATTTAATTCAATGACATACAAGAGCGGTTACAATTACACTTAACTGTAGACTATCTACACATATCAATTACGACAATCTACTGGATCATCACACTTGTCTTTACACCTCAGGATTTGACATTATTCACAAAGATATTAATGGGACCACACAATTCATTCAATAAAGGATCGTCTTAATTTTGCACAGAATGATAAACTGATAATTTACTGATACATTCATTTGTATGACTTTAGTTATCTAGCACCTTGTTGAATATATCAGCTTGTAGCTCATAAAATTTATATTTTTCAGCAAATTTATAAAGAAAACGTACATCTGGTACTTGAAACCCTTACATTATGATGGATCTAATGTAGAGCTATTGAATGGTCTTTGTTTTGTGCGAATCCGGTTAGTATTTGTCGAGGTATGTTCAAAAAATGGTAGCATGCAAAATCATTGATTTTGCTTCAAAATCTGCCTGTGATAGCAAGCAAAAAATCTGGTGACCTTTTTTTGGTCAGGACAATATTGTCAATATTTCATGATAGAGTTATGCCAGAGCTTCAAGCAATAGCTCATTCGGTAGGATATGTTCTGGTCTACAATGATTAGTAATGCTTAACAATATGTTTTGATGACAGATTGTAGTTAATCTTTAGAAAGCAGTCAAAAAATCGCAAAAACAATTGTACCAAATATTTGGTGAACAATGTACACCAGAGACTTGATATAAATACCATTGTATTCTGCTTTGAATTCTCTACAAGTTTCATATAAGTTTGAAAGGGTGTTTACTATCAAGAATCAAACAGTTTTAGGTCGATAATAGATTTAGAAAACTCATGGACCATCATCCAGAACAATAAAGATTCAATCTCCGTTTGGCCTTCGCATGTGTACTGATGTATCATTTTCTAAACCGGATCTCCAAATGCGTAGAAACAAGCAGTTCAAGCACCGGTCACATCAGATCATAAACTTTGACATGAAACAGGATTCAGTTACGATCCATATCATGGCATGTTCAGGATAATGGATTGGATCTATTATCCTATCACCCAAATCAACCCATCTAATACCTTATCCTCACATCAAATCCCTCAATTCGAATAGTATATAAACCCTCTTATTTTCAATGTAATAAACAATATTCTTTACCTGATTAATTTCATATTCTTTTTTTATAAATAATTTATTTCTGATAAATTAGCTACTACTTTAGCAAAGCGATGTTTACGTTGTTGTTGCAGCTACATTTATTTATACTCAATCACCTTAATAAATTGCTACTTTCAAATTATTAACAAATATTAGATATGTCGTCGGTAAGTCTAAATAAAGTTGGACTAGATACTTTCAGTTATGTTGGATCTGAGCATGACTAAATGAGTTTGAGCGGATTTGACATCATGAATCTGTAATTTATATGGTGTATATAATGGGTCTGATTGTTTATAATCTCTATGACATTCGTTGATCTGCAAAATACATGGCCACTGGTACTATTAGATCCGGTAGTAGTCTACAATATGGTAACAATTGACTCTATTTTTTGTTTCTTGCTGTTCAAACCGTGCAATATTGATTAAGATTTATTTATTAAAAAAAAATGCTACAATGAGAATTAGCCTTCATTAAATTTGGGGTATGGCAGAAGCAGCTTTATTAGCTCGATTGACAGATCGCCATCATAGCCATATCGGCTGTTGATATGGCACTACGACCCAGCAAGTATTCTCGAGAACATAGATGTCTTTATGTAGAATCCTATTTGATGCTTTCAAGTGAGCACCTTGACCTTCTCAAAGAAAAATGCTCTCGTATGAAAACATCGAAATTTTTAAATATTCGTAACCCAAAATTTTATACATTTATATGCGTCGGTAAACGGTATAATAAAAGCGAGAAGATCAACGACTAACTTCAGTAAAATACATGTTTGACCCACATGTCGTCGGATAGCTGCCTCACGTCTTTAACTTTCAGTCGATGGAAGGATCTGCAAATCGAAGCCGCTTCCCCCTTCTGACGGCCGCCTCTTACGGAAACAAGTGTCAGAGACGAAGCGGATTGCTTTCTCGCCCAAGGAGAGCGGTATGCTTAGCTATCACTTGATCTACTTTCAAAAAATAGCAGACCATAAAGTGCTTGGCTCGTCAACAGCATCGATGAGTGTTGTCAGTGTGGAATTTGAGGCTTAATAAGACTAAATTTTACAAAAAAAAGAATAAAAAAAAAAGTAAAGTCAACTTGATAAAGGTATATTTAGTATCAAACTGACAGGTGTAAAGTAAACTGAAGTGTAATGAAATAGCCACCCAGACGTAACTTAATTGAAAACCAAAGTTTATCAAATAGCACTCATTCAAATTCATGCTATTTGGATCTATTAATGAAAGCGCTCAAATGTACATCAAAAACCCATTTAAAAATACTAAAGTAAAGATGCATGCTTATATCGCACATCATGTGAATGAATCATCACTCCTGATCACAGCGTATTCAATCACACCCATGATGGTCGTAATAAGTGATGATATCTTTATCCAAATAGAATCAAATCAATAACAAGCATATTCAAATGTGACAACTATGCCCTGCTGTCATAGTTGCACAATATCCCAAATAAAGGATTCCATACTTCAATAACAAACATCACACTTTAAACCATCAAGGTTACATTAAATCATGCTATGACGATAGCTCACCCAAGCCCATCAAGGTTACTCAAATCGACCCTTATGGCCAGTGCTCTTGCATTGATTACCACTTTAAATCAAACATCAACAACATTTGCCAGATATCGCAATAGCAGAACCTATTGCTCTCTATCATCACTAATCTTACAAGCTAGTTGCAAATGTACAAATACTCTTCTTTTTTTACTCAATTCCAGGATCTTCAGTTCATTTTATACACAAATAAAATACTGTTGATTTCTATTGTATTTTACTATTGCTTTATTTTTTTTGTGAAATCTATTCAAACCGGATTTCACTGCATGAAGTATCTCTACTGGCTAGGTAGATGATCCTTCTTATATGCTATAACCATGGATAAAAGTTCTATTAATTAGATTGACAAATAAGTCAACTCAGATCAACTAATGTCTAATCATGCTAAAAGACAACTCCAGCAAGCTAATCATAATTTAGCTCTGTCTAGATGAATAATTAGACTCTCATCCGAAGTACCCTGATCTATCGTTTCTATAAGGATAATTAATATCGATCTAGTATCATGTATTATCCGATAGGTACAGTCTACGTAGTCTATATCAGTAGTATATATCTGAGTGTATATTATCGCTGAGCATACATCTTTAGCATGTATTTGGATATATGGCATGTCTATAGCATATCGTATGCATGTCTATAGCATGTCTCATATATAGTACAAGTCTGTAGTACATAAATATCTGTAGCTAGTATCACGGGTATAAGCATGTGTCTTATACCGTGGATCATGAAGTGCACATCTGAAGCAACAAGCTCATATTGAATTAATCTTGGTGCTTATCCAGTTATGGTAAACATCCGTAGTCAATGTCGGAATACAAGTATAAGTCTATAGCGCCATTCATGTCCGTGGTGCCATCTATAGCCTATATCTTATATAGTATAAATCTTATAGTACTAGTAGCGTATCTGCAGTCCATATCTTCTTACAGTATAAATCGATATCGTACATCTAATCCAGTGTACATATAGTTTATATCTAAATCTGGTAACTGGACGAACTGTCGGAATGCAGATCATAGTGGATGTATTCCACAGGTACAATTCTTTCCCAGTTGTCATGGATTGATAGACGATGAGCTTGCAAAACCAGTTCAAAATGATCGAGACAATCGTTTGGTGTTGCGAATACAGCTCTACGCTTCTTGAAGAAGTGTCCACGCCATTGAAAATAGGGTGTTTCATTTGGTACCAAGGTACTCCCTGTCTTTCCAAATACCAATTCATAGGTGCGTTCAGCCATCTCAAGTTGATTACGCAAGACACCAAGATTTGAAGGTATGATTGATCCTTGTGGACATCCAATGCTTTGAATAATAGTTTTGAAAACCATTAGCCTCAGCCGTTCAATTTCGTTCATCAAGGTCAATCTTTCATCACTTGAGATTGGGGTGGCAAATTCTATATCCACATGGTTTGTAAGTACATCATTATTCCCTCTACTAACATTTTCAGTATTGTAGTTACCTTGAGGTACTGGAATATGATAAAAGGTGGTAGATGCATTGTCAACGTTCGCATCACCTACAGAAGCAGCAGTATTCCCGTAAATATTACTACTAGCACTGACACTGCCTGTTTGACTCCCATGAATCTCAGCAGGCACAGAAAAATTACCAGATGCATCACCATTGATACCATCGGTTGAAACAGACGTTCTAGGTAAATCCCTATGGATAATACCAACGCTGGAAGAACTAGCAGATGAACCACCATTGATTACATCTTGACTAGCAGTGATGATAGGATAACCAATCTCCATTAGAGTGGCAGCAATTGAGCCTTGAGCATCAGTACCGACAGGAGCAGCAGAAACTACCTGATTGGCAGCAGTGAGAGTTTGATCGGTAGAGGTAATAAAACCAACAGCAGCAACAGTAACCTAACCAGTATTAGTTTCATCAGGAGCTTTTTGATTGACGGCCTTGTGATTGAATTTCTTTGGTGACATAGTAAGTAAGACTTGATAGCAGTAAGAGATCCAGAGTAGATAGATTTGTAATAAACGAGATTTGTTGAATACAGATTAAAAAGTGATTCATCAGAAATAAATTATTTATAAAAAAAAAGAGTATGAAATTAATCAGGTAAAGAATATTGTTTATTACATTGAAAATAAGAGGGTTTATATACTATTCGAATTGAGGGATTTGATGTGAGGATAAGGTATTAGATGGGTTGATTTGGGTGATAGGATAACAGATCCAATCCATTATCCTGAACATGCCATGATATGGATCGTAACTGAATCCTGTTTCATGTCAAAGTTTATGATCTGATGTGACCGGTGCTTGAACTGCTTGTTTCTACGCATTTGGAGATCCGGTTTAGAAAATGATACATCAGTACACATGCGAAGGCCAAACGGAGATTGAATCTTTATTGTTCTGGATGATGGTCCATGAGTTTTCTAAATCTATTATCGACCTAAAACTGTTTGATTCTTGATAGTAAACACCCTTTCAAACTTATATGAAACTTGTAGAGAATTCAAAGCAGAATACAATGGTATTTATATCAAGTCTCTGGTGTACATTGTTCACCAAATATTTGGTACAATTGTTTTTGCGATTTTTTGACTGCTTTCTAAAGATTAACTACAATCTGTCATCAAAACATATTGTTAAGCATTACTAATCATTGTAGACCAGAACATATCCTACCGAATGAGCTATTGCTTGAAGCTCTGGCATAACTCTATCATGAAATATTGACAATATTGTCCTGACCAAAAAAAGGTCACCAGATTTTTTGCTTGCTATCACAGGCAGATTTTGAAGCAAAATCAATGATTTTGCATGCTACCATTTTTTGAACATACCTCGACAAATACTAACCGGATTCGCACAAAACAAAGACCATTCAATAGCTCTACATTAGATCCATCATAATGTAAGGGTTTCAAGTACCAGATGTACGTTTTCTTTATAAATTTGCTGAAAAATATAAATTTTATGAGCTACAAGCTGATATATTCAACAAGGTGCTAGATAACTAAAGTCATACAAATGAATGTATCAGTAAATTATCAGTTTATCATTCTGTGCAAAATTAAGACGATCCTTTATTGAATGAATTGTGTGGTCCCATTAATATCTTTGTGAATAATGTCAAATCCTGAGGTGTAAAGACAAGTGTGATGATCCAGTAGATTGTCGTAATTGATATGTGTAGATAGTCTACAGTTAAGTGTAATTGTAACCGCTCTTGTATGTCATTGAATTAAATGGTATTGTTTCAGTAATAGTCATCCTACTAGTTGACTATTTGTTGGGTCTTGATGTGCGTGTAGACTGTAGTTTGATGTGCGTTTAGTAGTGTATGTAAAAACCGATGGGATGTTGATGGGTTGTATTAGGTGCAATATAATGGATTATGATGTGAAATGCATCAAATGAAAATAAGAAACCAAATTTACTGCTTTATTATGGCTTTTCACGTTTGCTTCCTTAGGGTTATTATACCTGTTTAAGGTCAAGGTTAGCAAATGTTGCCTTGACACCACAAATCACTTAATCCACAGCTAAGTATAGCAGGTATAACATTATTAAAATTAGATGCAGTGTGTTCTTGGGACAAGGGCTTGCAGTCTCTAATTTGCTACTACGACGCTTTTATGTTCAAAGCTTCCAGTATTTATTACTTGCCCATTCATCTCGCTACGCTCGATGTCGGCGTCGCCCTGCTGGCTCTCATTGAAGCCGTTTTAAATCAGACATTATAACATTTTGGTATATCAAGTAGATTTTAAACAATTTATTATTAGTTAGTAACAGAAAAATTGTATCAGAGCCAGGAGGAGGAGAGGAGGTATTTCCCTTAATATCCTTTTTGCTTACGCTGATATTAAACAAAGCCTATTTTTGGGACAATGCGAAAGAAATTCAAATTTTATGCAGTATTTGTATATCACAAATGCCATTTTTTGATAATAGAATTGTCATATCATTCACTGCTGCTGATGCTCTTAATAAGATGGCGACATAAAGCTGGTCATAAGTAAATAAAGGACTTGTGTAAGATTTACAGCGACTTTTTTTTTGAGATGTTGACATTGCAAAAGGCTCGCTTGTAACAAAAGCACCAAAAAAAGTGCTTCGGTTAAGCAATTACCCTTTCAATTCCATGATCCTCATTTAATCAACATCGCAATCATCATTATCATCAACAGAAAAGCATTTAGGTCAGCCATCAGCAATGCCGCCGCCAAAACTAATTCAACCTCAGCTTATTTTTTTCTGCTCAAGATTGGACAGATTTCGCCTTTTTTCGACTTCTTTAATGTATCTTTTGGTATTCGACTATATGAACTGTGATAATCACCCTACGCTTCCTAATACATTCTTGAAGTACTTTTCAAGGCGCTTCCGATGGTGCTAACTGTAATAAGTGTTTTGATTGAAACTATTGAGCAATTCAATAAAATCTGAAATGAGGTTTTTAGCAAAAATAGTCATATTTTGTATATGAAAGCCTCATAACAGTGGTTTCAGAGGTTGCTATGGATCGAGAGAAACATTTTGATTTGATATATGCCATAGTAAAAGTCTTTATTTTCAAGGCGGAAAATGCGATCCTTTGATTTTCGTAAAAAACCATGAGGGGTACCTCATGCTTTTTGGTTGATTTTTGGCCATATTTTTTAGGTTTTCAAAAAGTTGAGCAAAGATGTCAGGAAGTTACTACTACTCAAGTACAATTGTTTGGCGTCATTCCGGTGACTCAGAAAGGCCTACATGTCAAGATATGAAGGCTTGGAAACTGTCCAATTTGGTTATGTTTATGCTTTATAGCTTTTATTTACACGGCATGAACCACATCTTTAGTAGCTAAAGCCGTCTGGAAGGGCAGTTCTGCAACCTGTGCAGCTTGTAATTTCAACAGGAGACATATTGATTTTGTAAGACTAATTCATACGAATTTTGATGCCCTATGTTGCTGGTAAGCTTATTATTAACAATGCAAATGAGAACCCGAATTTGCTGCTTGAACATTATAGTCGTACACCTTTGCTTGGCTACGGTATATTCGATCAGGACTAATATCAACAAATGTTGAATTAGATGCAATACCACTACACTTGACGACGGTGTCACCCTGCGGGCTGTCGCCGTAGACATTCCAAATCATTAACAGTAATAAACACAGCTATAAATGTAGGTT
This sequence comes from Mucor velutinosus, assembly GCF_035048745.1. Classification (NCBI taxonomy): domain Eukaryota; kingdom Fungi; phylum Mucoromycota; class Mucoromycetes; order Mucorales; family Mucoraceae; genus Mucor; species Mucor velutinosus. The sequence continues at coordinate 1,612,838 of NW_027041908.1, forward strand.
TTAAACAATCCATTATTAATAAAGAAGGAGAGAAATCGAATTTACTACTAAGATACTACGATTTTGCATATTCGCTTCGCAACAATCAAGTCCTCGTATAGATCAATACTATGAAAGGCTGGACTGGATTATATGTGAATACAACACGTAGAAAGACATGGCTTACAAATTTACTGAGTTTATTAAAGATGCATGCATTGAATACCCCAAAGAGTAGCACACATTATTATGTTGCCTTTGTTGCAGAAGCGGGCCCATACTGTTTAATTTCATTAATAGGATGCTATCTATTGCACGGCATGAGATAGTAAAAAGATAACATACATGAAAAATTGTCTTTTAATACTATACGATACAATGTTTGCCACAATATTCATTAGATACTGTTTCTCAATCGCCTGATGACCGTGTGGAATATACAAAATAATCCAATCAGACTGCAGATAATAATCTTCATAAACTGCTACTGTAGTGGAATTAGGTTCTCGAAACTTTGTAGTACTATATTCGCTTTTACTATGCCATCGCGTTGTTGAACAGTTCGTAATATATGACTGTTATTTTGAATGTGTACTAGAGCTGATTCGTTTAAAAGTTACTGGCAGATAAATGTAAAGTTATCAAAAAGTTTCCGCATAGAATGTTACAAAGTGTTTTTTTATTTAATGGTGTTGTGAGTATAAGTAACAGATTTAGATAAATGTATATGTCTCAGCAGTATAAGTGAGAAAAAAAAATAACCTTTATTATTTTTGATATTCATATTAACTATAAAAGTTACTAACAAAGTCTGTGTGCACCTGTGTCGTGTGTATAGGTATAGTTTTAGAGTAGACTTAGATAAATGTATATAAAAGAATAGAATTGAGATATAAGATGATCTTTATTGTTTTGCAAACTAAGTTGATATTTATACTAAATTAAAAAAAGTTACACACAAAGTCTGTGTGTACCTAACACCTGACAATGAAAAAAAAAAGGGGGGGAGCTTGCTTCTTTTATACTGACGCTGAAAGCTCACGTCTGGGCCACACTTCTTTATATAAAGACGCTGATGGTCTCACGTCTGACATTTAACGAACATTGAATTCTTATATATGGTGAGAAAATCTTAGTATTGTCAAATTGTGGTTTTTTTTAAATATATCACATTTTCATGGGTAAGAATGTAATGAATTGAAAAGTTTGAAATTGATTTGATCGAATTGACTATTCCCAATAACGGAAAATAATTTAGTTAAAATGTAATGGCAGAAGGTTCTTTAAACTATTCCGGTAATATGAGTATTGCTGGTTGCTGGCTAGCAAATTCAGAGTGAATTCTTTTGGAGTTGTACTGTATAAACGTGCATTCAACTACTATCAAGGTAAGCTCTAGGCCATGGTATGGTATAGCACCACGGAGGTTTCATATATCGGATACTGGAAAATATGAACACAAAAGCGCCATCGTAGTTAATCAGAGATTAAAGGCTCTTCTTCCCAGAACATGGCGTATCTGATCAAGTGATTTCTTGTTTGCTATTTGGCTATGGATTGCGTGATATGTTGTTTCAAGGCAACACTTGTTGGTATAATTGGCCTTGAGGGGGTTATACCGTAGCCAAACGAAGGTGAATGGCCATTACAGTCCAGCATTTAATCCAACTTTTGTTAGCATTAATTTATATAAGGTTTTATCTAGGGAGGCGAAGGTGCAATACCAAAATAGTATTCAAGCATCTGGCCCAATACATGATAACAGCGATTTTAAAGGTGGCTTTACCGTAGCGAAGCCAAAATGTAAAGGCTTGGTGTTTAAACAGCATATTCGGTTTCTCATTTCCATTATCATTCTGAACTGGTTTTACAAGCTCATCGTCTATCAATCCATGACAACTGGGAAAGAATTGTACCTGTGGAATACATCCACTATGATCTGCATTCCGACAGTTCGTCCAGTTACCAGATTTAGATATAAACTATATGTACACTGGATTAGATGTACGATACCGATTTATACTGTAAGAAGATATGGACTTCAGATACGCTACTAGTACTATAAGATTCATACTATATAAGATATAGGCTATAGATGGCACCACGGACATGAATGGCGCTATAGATTTATACTTGTATTCCGACATTGACTACGGATGTTTACCATAACTGGATAGGCACCAAGATTAATGCAATATGAGCTTGTTGCTTCAGATGTGCACTTTATGATCCACGCTATAAGACACATGCTTATATCCGTGATACTAGCTACAGATACTTTATGTACTACAGATCACTAATCTAAAATATATATACTGGAAAACTATGAAAAAAAGTAGACAAGCCAATCGTATCCTTTAAAAATTTGATAGTATTGAAAGCCAGAACAAAGGTGAGCATAACCACCGGCGAAGCCGGCAATGGGGAGGGGGTTTGGTGGAGGGGCTCAGCTTCTCCACCAAGAACATAACAATGCATCTAACTTAGCACTTGATGACATTGATTTATAGAGAAGGTTTACCTTAGCGAAGCAAAGGTGTAAAGAATCTAATCAAATATTAGGTAGCATTGAGATATAGGGGGGTATACCGTAGCAAATCAAAAGTGCAAGGCCAAGGTAGTTATGCGTCTAATCCAACACTTGGTAAACATTGATCTATATGAGGGCTTGATTGTAGCGAAGAGAATATGCAAAACCATAGCATATAGTAGTAAGCAGCAATTTCAAGTTTTTATTTCAATTGTTAATAAGCTTATTGCCAGCAACATAACACATCAAAATTTGCATGAATTAGCTTTGACAAAATCAATATGCCTCGTATTCGAATTAAAAATTGCACAGGCTGCGCAACTACCCTTCTGGAAAATTTCAGCAACCCAAGATGTAATTCATGAATTGCAAATAAAAGCTATAAAGCATAAACATAACCAAATTTGATTGCTTTCATGCCTTTATATCTTGACATGTATACCTTTTCGAGCCACCGCAATAACGCCAAACAATTGCACTTGAGTAGTAGTAACTTTCTGACACCTTTGCTCGACTTTTTGGGGACCAAAAAAACATGGTCAAAAATAGACCAAAAAGCATGAGGAATACCTCATGATTTTCTTTGAAAATCAAACAATCGCATCTTTCACCTTGAAAATGAAGACTTTTACTATGGTATGTATTAAATCAAAATGTTTCTCTCGATCCAAAGCAACCTCTGAAACCGCTTTTACGAGGTTTTCATATGGAAAATATGGCTATTTTCGCTAAACACCTTATATCATATTTTACCAGATTTCACAACAATTTCATTCAAAACACCTATTACAATTAGTACCATTGGAAGCGCCTTGAAAAGTAATCCAAGAATGCATTAGGAAGCATAGGGGTATCATCACAGTTTATATAGTCGAATCTTACAAAATAGATCAATCAAGTTGAAAAAGATAAGGTTTGTCCAATATTAGAACAGAAAAAGCAATCTGGGTTTGAATCAATTTTGGCTCTGCTGTTGGCTGACCCACCAAATGCCTTTCTGATGATGACAGTAATGGCTGCGATGCTGTTTAAATGGAGATCGTGTAATTGAAAGGACAATTGATTAGCACAAATACTTTTTTTTGGGAGTTTTACTACATAAAGGTGTCTTTTGCAATGGCTATATCTCAAAAAGGTTCCTGTATATCTTACATAAGGCCTGTATTTGCTTTTGACCAACTTTATGCTGCCATCTGAAGAGCAACATCAGCGAATGAAATAACTCGCTCTCCTGACTCTGATATAACCATTTTTTTTACTGGCTATTGGTTGTTTAAAATCTGCTTGATATGCCAGATTTTTTTTATCTCTGATTTGAAATGTCTACGGCTACAGCCCGCAGGGTGACACCATCGCCGAACGTAACGAGATTGCAACTAACTCAGCATTTGATAATATTAGTATAAAAGGGTTTTACCTTAGCCAAACAAAGGTGCAAAACAATAGTGTTTAAGCAGTAAATTTGGTTACTTATTTCCATTGTTATTAAGCTTACCAGCAACATAATGTATCAGAATTTGCATGAATTAGTCTTACCAAAATCAATATGCCTCCTGTTCAAATTAGAAGTTGTACCAGCTGCAGAATTGCCCTTCCAGAAGACTTCAGATACCAGAAATGTGATTCATGAAGTGTAAATAAAAGCCATAAAGCAAAAATACAGCCAAGTTTGACAACTTTCTGGCCTTCGTATCTTGACATGTAGACCTTTTTGAGTCACCGGAATAATGCCAAACAATTGTGTTTGAGTAGTAGTAATTTCCTGGCGCCTTTGCTCAATTTTTTAAAGACCCAAAAAACATGGTCAGAAATCGACCAAAAAGCATGAGGAATACCTCATGATTTTCTCTGAAAATCAAACAATCGCATCTTTCACCTTGAAAATGAAGACTTTTACTATGGTACATAATAAATCAAAATGTTTCTCTCAACCCAAAGCAACTTTTGAAACCATTTTTATGAGGTCTTTATATGCAAAATTTCGACATTTTGGCCAAAAACCTTGTTTCAGATTTTTTGGAATTGCTCATTAAATTCAGTCAAAACATCTATTTTACTTGGCATCGTTGGAAGCGCCTTGAAAAGTACTCCTAGAGTGTATTAGGAAGCGTAGGATGATCATTAGAGATTATATAGTCGAATGTCATAAAATAGATGAAAGAAGTCGAAAAAAGCCAAAATCTGTGCAATCTTGAACAGAAAAAAATAATCTGAGTGTGAATCAATTTTGGCGGCGGCATTGCTGCTGGCTGACCAAAATTCCTTTCTGTTAATGGCAATGATGATTGCGATGCTGATTAACTGGGGATCATGAATTTGAAAGAACAATCGATTAGCTTGAATCCTTTTTTATTTGGTTGTTTTGCGAGTTTTTCCCTATATAGGTGTCTTTTGCAATGATAACCTCTCAAAAAAATTGCTGTAGATTTCATAAAAGTCCTGTGTTTACGCATGGCCAGCTCTGTGTCGCCATCTCAAGAGCAGCATCCGCGAATGGTATCACAGTTCTGCTGCCAGAAAATGCAACTCGGACGGAGGATGTAGTAAACCAGAAGTCTTATAATAATATAACGTAAATGCTTCATAAAAAATATTGATTTGTACCTCCAAATTTCTGACGTTTAAATCAGGCTTCATGCCTAATATAGTCATTGTTTAAAATGTACTTTTATAGCAGAGTTTTACTATCTCTTCTGATTTGAAACGTCTTCGGTGAGAGCCCGCAGGGCGACGCCGTCATCGAGCGTAGCGAGATAGATCGGCTAGTACTTTATATACGACAGACTTGTAGTATATATGAGACATGCTGTAGACATGCATACGATATTCTATAGACATGCCATATATCCAGATACATGCTAAAGATGTATGCTCAGAGATATACGCCCAGATGTGTACTATTGATATAGACTAAGGAGACTGTACCTATCGGATACATGCTACTAGATCGATATTAATTATCATTAAAGAAAGGATAGATCAGGATAGATCAGGGTACTTTGGATGAGAGTTTAATTATTCATCCAGGCAAAGCTAAATCATGATTAGACATTAGTTGATCTGAGTTGACTTATTTGTTAATCTAATTAATAGAACTTTTATCCATTGTTATAGTATATAAGATGGATCATCTACCAAGCCAGTAGAGATACTTCAGTTTACTTTAGACCTGTCAGTTTGATAATAAAACATACCTTTATCAAGTTGACATTACTGTTTTTTTATTCTTTTTTTTCCGTGAATTTTAGTCTATCAAGCCTCAAATTCCACACTGACAACACTCATCGATGCTGTTGACGAGCCAAGCACTTTATGGTCTGCTATTTTTTGAAAGTAGATCAACTGATAGCTAAGCATACCGCTCTCCTTGGGCGAGAAAGCAATCCGCTTCGTCTCTGACACTTGTTTCCGTAAGAGGCGGCCGTCAGAAGGGGGAAGCGGCTTCGGTTTGCAGATCCTTCCATCGACTGAAAGCTAAAGACGTGAGGCAGCTATCCGACGACATGTGGGTCAAACATGTATTTTACTGAAGTTAGTCGTTGATCTTCTCGCTTTTATTATACCGTTTACCGACGCATATAAATGTATAAAATTTTGGCTCACAGATATTTAAAAATCTCGATGTTTTCATACGAGAGCATTTTTCTTTGAGAAGGTCAAGGTGCTCACTTGAAAGCATCAAATAGGATTCTACATAAAGACATTTATGTTCTCGAGAACACTTGCTGGGTCGTAGTGCCATATCAACAGCCGATATGGCTATGATGGCGATCTGTCAATCGAGCTAATAAAGCTGCTTCTGCCATACCCCAAATTTAATGAAGGCTAATTCTCATTGTAGCATTTTTTTTAATAAATAAATCTTAATCAATATTGCACGGTTTGAACAGCAAGAAACAAAAAATAGAGTCAATTGTTACCATATTGTAGACTACTACCGGATCTAATAGTACCAGTGGCCATGTATTTTGCAGATCAACAAATGTCATAGAGATTATAAACAATCAGACCCATTATATACACCATATAAATTACAGATTCATGATGTCAAATCCGCTCAAACTCATTTAGTCATGCTCAGATCCAGCATAACTGAAAGTATCTAGTCCAACTTTATTTAGACTTACCGACGACATATCTAATATTTGTTAATAATTTGAAAGTAGCAATTTATTAAGGTGATTGAGTATAAATAATGTAGCTGTAACAACAACGTAAATATCGCTTTGCTAAAGTAGTAGCTAATTTATCAGAAATAAATTATTTATAAAAAAAGAGTTTGAAATTAATCAGGTAAAGAATATCGTTTATTACATTGAAAATAAGAGGGTTTATATACTATTCGAATTGAGGGATTTGATGTGAGGATAAGGTATTAGATGGGTTAATTTGGGTGATAGGATAATAGATCCAATCTATTATCCTGAACATGCCATAATATAGATCGTAACTGAATCCTGTTTCATGTCAAAGTTTATGATCTGATGTGACCGGTGCTTGAACTGCTTGTTTCTATGCATTTGGAGATCCGGTTTAGAAATGATACATCACTACCCCACACCAGCTTGGAGACCCTAGGTCGATAGCGAAACCATAAGATAGCACCTCTTGATTAGTGCTTGTGATGTAAGTGATAAACCGTGAAAAAAAAAGAAAAGAAAAAAAAGAAAAAAAAATGTATGTTCCCTATGCTTTCATATGAAGTTGCTGCATGATGGAATCGTTGATTCGCCAGTAAAAACCTTTATACATTGAAAACCAAACATGCCAATTGGAAAAAAATACCAATGTAATTTACAAGGGAAAAAGGCAGAATCTATTGACAAACATCTATAAAGATGATGGTTGTCTGTTCACAATCAACCGCGCATGTCTCTTTGTAGATCTCTCTTCACGCGTTGCAACCGATCTTTTGTTGATTGATTATAGTACTCTTTGCCTTTTACCAGAGCTCTTTTCAGGTGCTCCTACTCTCGCCCAGTACTGTTTGATAGGTTGTCTTGAATCAAACAACTCTGGAGTTTCCCATGAATCATAACTACAATCGTAATCCTTCCAAGTAACGAGATATTGATAGTTAGGCGCTTTACCCTTATGTTTGAGGATAGCCTCAACTTCATAACGTTTATCAGCAGGTTCTGGAGGAGGTGAATTCTCGATCATCAATTTAATGTGAGATGTAGGAACATCTCTTGATAAGAATGTATCGGTTTCATCTTTTAGAATGTAACTGCCATTCTTTGTATAACCATGAATATAGAACACGCCCTCGTATTTAGGGTCAGTTTTACTGTTCTTACTTTCTACATTCTTAATCATGACAGAAGCTCCTATGGGGAATGGGTTCTTTAGAATTTTGTGTCGCTTCATAAAATAAGCATTGTCAGCTTTCTGTGATTCGACAATCTGCTCCTTGATTGCAGGTACAAGAATTTTGTCAATTCTCTTGATCTTGTCTTTCAAGGCCTTGGCATTTAATGTTTGCTCTGGAAGGCTCATTTCAACATCAGAATAGTCTTTTAATTCATTAGGAAGCGTGGCAAACATGACAACAAATGGTTTCATGCCGTGTAGCCTTGATTTATGTAAATTTAAGCTATAGTCTGTGCCATCAAGATACAAATCCCAATTTTCGGCACATCCATCCAGCATGTTAATGACGATGGTCTTTGAGCTCTTGACCGCGGCTTCACAAGCGCTGTTGCCTAACAGGCACCATGGAAGTGAAAGCCTTTGCTCTATCTTTGCATTGGCAGCAATGCTCTCTAGTAATTGAGAACTGAACTCCTTACCTTTATCATGAGAAAGGATTTTTGGGTAACCAAAAAGACTAAAATTAGAGACAATTTCTTTAGCAACTGTTGTTGCAGTTTTGTTTGGAAACGCCCCTAATACAATGAATCTTGAGAATAGATCCATTGCTATCAAGATAAAGTTGTTACCTCTAGGAGTAGTAACATCAAATGTGTCTAGGTCAAAAACCCAATGATCTCCAACAGAATCCGCAGTATGATTCTTTGGTGGATGATATACATGTCTTCCTATGTTAAATATCCTGCATTTGCTACAGTTCTTGACATATTGTTCAATATCTTTTCTGAGCCCTTTCCAATGCACTTGGTAATCTTCATGTATAACCTGCTCCATAGCAGTGATTCCATAGTGTCCTAAAAGGTGAGATTTTTCTAATAGTTCTTGCTTTTGTTCTTCACTTTTAGGTACTTCATAAATGTCCAAATGTGATGCATAAATGCACAATTCTTTATTGTCCTTGCTGTCAGAATTTGCAGTTTCTGTGAGTGCACTGCTTACTGTGTTACTGTTTGTATTTTCCTTATTAGCATTATTCTCAGTATCATTGATTTTGGTACCCTGAGTACTCGGATTGAAAGGCTGTAAAATAATGTCATTTGCTTTAATACCCTTCTTTTGCTTCTTAGCTTTATGAAGGTCTTTATCATTTGTAGACTCGATTGGATCTAATATCCGTTTAATAACAGTAGCTCTTCTAGCGAGAGAACCACACCCCTCCAGCTTCTTTGTACCAGGTACAAAGATGCGAGAAAGTCGATCTGCTAGAATATTGTCCATACCCATACAGTATGTGATATCAAAGTGAAATTCAAAAATTGTATCATAAAAGTTCTCAATCATACGAGTAAGTTTCTCTTAAGAATGTAGGTACAATAGACCACGATTATCCAAGAATAAATGAAACTTTTCACCCCGTAACCATTGGCGAAACTTATTGAAAGCATAAACCACTGCCAAAAACTCACGCTTGGATGACCCATAGCGTTGCTCACTGGCAGATAGTTTACGGGCGATGAAGCCATTATAGTAAATACGCTTTTTGATAACTTGATATAAACAGGTACCAATGCCATATGCACTAGCATTAGTGACAAGGCAAAATGGATAGGCTAAATTAGGTGCTGGAATGATACGACTACTAACAAGCAATTGTTGAATGTTGGTCATGGCAGTTGTATGATCCTCTGTCCATACCTTGTCAATATCTGGAGTATTTTTAATGGCATCCAATGGTGCGGTTAAAGTAGACAAACGAGGTAGATTGCTACTAAAGTAATTTACCAATCCTAACCGAGATTGAAGTTCTTTACTGTTAGCGACCTTTGGATCCCGATCTAAAATATTGTTTACTTTACGAGAATCAAAGGCCAACCTCTTCTCGGGTAGGCAAAAGCCTAATATATTAATGCTACGCTGAGCAAAATGAGTCTTTGCGTGATTTATCTTGAGATTAGCCTTTTTTAACCAATCCATAACTATTTTGACGTATTTTAAATGTGTTTCCATGTCTGCTTCTGTGTACACCGTGTGCACCGTGATATCGTCTATAAAATTGGTGGTGACAGAGCTTAGATCAGAGAACAAATTAGTCAGATACCTTTGTACAAATGAGCTAATTGGTAATAATCCCATGGGGGCAGTTCCTGAAGCTCCATTGCAGGCCAGTTGTTGGATCGATAAATGAAACATATTTGCGAGAAGCGCTTGCTAGCCTAAAACTATGGAAACATTGTGAAAGATTCAACACCGAAAATATAGCGTGTTCTGACATCTTTCTATGTAATGTGCTAATCAAAGGTAGTGGGAATCGATCGGATTTGTCTGGATCTAATGCAGCATTGACAGCTCTGCAATCCACAACTACTCTATAAACACCAGGAGCATACTCACCAGTGCTAGTCTTTTTACGTACACAGAATATAGGTGAGTTGTATGGCGTTCCAGGTGGTGCTGGTTGAATGACACCATTCCTAATCCATATAGCCATTTGTTCCTCAATAGTTGGTAGAAACTTTTCTTCCAGGGGCCATTGAGGTTTATACATTTTGTTTTCATGATCTTTCAATTTATGCAACTCTAGGGTACTACCTGGTATATTGCAATATGCCTTAGGATCAATGTTTTTGTTGGCCTCAATGTACGGTTCAATTTCTTTCATGAACTGAGCTCTCTCTGCCTCTGTACCATAAGGAGAATCATTAGGAGTGTAGGGATCTGGATAAATTGTAGGAATCTCAGGGTTATTATCATCATCCCAATCCATCGCCATGTTGGAGATTGTAATGCCAATTTGCATGATCAAATCCATACCAATTACCACATCAATGTCACTAAAGATATCAAAAATCTCAAATTTAGAGTAACATTGGCGAGAATTATATGTAATCTTAATGTCTTCTTCTGTAGAACCAATTCTATCAATAACAGTGTCCTTTTTACAAGCTTTAATGATGCCTTTAATGTCTTTATTTATTTTCACTTCTAATATTTTGGCTAACTTGGGGGGAGAGACAACTAAATGGGGAACCTGTGTCCAAAAGAAAGTAGGTTCGAACCTTGATGTCGTTGCTCTCTAAAGTAATTGGCAAAATAATAGAGTTTTTGTTTAGTAAATTGCGAGGTGGTTCATTCATGTATTGATACTCACAATCTTTAATGCTCATGGCTGCGAAGGTCATATTCTGCTCGTCGAATTCCGTATCCGTATCCATATTGTCATCAGAGTTGTAATCAGTCTGCTGATTGGGCACAGGGACGATCGTCTTCTTGACGACCTTACTTCGAAATCTTGGTTGATTATTCTTCATCTTGCACACGGCCCTGTGCGCTGGAGTCCATCCTGACTCCTTGCAATCGTGACAAATACGAGTGTTGACCTCACCAAACTTCCTTTGTGCCTCATCGATTCGTTTTTTCATGCTGTCAGATGCTTTGCAATCCTTGGTGCGATGATTGTGGGCATTCGGATGATACATCATGCATCGTTTGGGTGAGTGACTGGTGACCTTGGTGTTTAGAATAACGAAATATAGACAGAGTAAATACAATTAGAGCTGAATATATTTATTATGTTATTCCAAGATTGAATAGGGATCAAAACTGGTGTAGATATCAAAGGTATTTATAGTTATTTGACAGTGCCGCAGCAATATGACCTTGATCTTGAATGCGGGATAATTGTATAAGCCTTGAACCAGTTAACGAGGATGTGCTGCATAAGAACTCATGAACCACCAGTCAAGGATAAACAACAAAGATAATCCAGGATAGAATGTTCTTCCTAATAGCTTTGACGGAAGAACATTTGCCGGAATTGAAACCCACTTCCAGGGACGAAAGGCCATAGGCTACCACTCTCCAGGAACCAGGATATAGATTAGCCATTTGATGGCACCACTCATGTTCCTTCGTGCTGCTTGAATAAAGACCTCTCACTTCTACTATGCATCTCAGCTCATTCTCAGATCCTCTTATGTAATATACGACGCCTAATACATTTGCCTCTCAGAGATGATCTATATCCTAAACACTTGCTAGCACTATTGTTATTCAAAACTGAGGCGGAGGATGTTACTGGAGTTGCTTTTTCACGTTCTCTTTCCCACTTGTCCTTAAACAGAGCGTTGTAGATAGCTGTTATCTTGTTGACCACCAAATCCACGGTGATCTCCTCATTAGAATTGGTATTGAGAGAATACTTGGTGTAGTTCGCCAACTCTTCTGGAAGGGCCTTGATCAAATAACGAACGATACAATCCTCATCCTGGATTTCAGCCTGATTGCGCAATTGTTGGAATTTGTCCACAAATTGATTGAAAGCCTCTCCTTGTTGATGCACTAGTCGCTCCAAATGCTCTCTTGCCGCATCTCTCATATCAATGCTTGATCGACCATACTTGTTGATAACTGCTGTACGGAATTCGGACCAAGTTAAACGGCCTTGTTCAGCAACCATGCTTGTATACCAACAAGCCATTTCAGTTGATAACTTGGCTGGTATTGTGGAATTTGAGGCTTGATAGACTAAAATTCACGGAAAAAAAAGAATAAAAAGAATAACAGTAAAGTCAACTTGATAAAGGTATGTTTTATTATCAAACTGACAGGTGTAAAGTAAACTGAAGTCTCTCTACTGGCCAGGTAGATGATCCTTCTTATATACTATAACAATGGATAAAAGTTCTATTAATTAGATTGACAAATAAGTCAACTCAGATCAACTAATGTCTAATCATGCTAAAAGACAACTCCAGCAAGCTAATCATGATTTAGCTCTGTCTGGATGAATAATTAGACTCTCATCCGAAGTACCCTGATCTATCCTTTCTATAAGGATAATTAATATCGATCTAGTAGCATGTATCCAATAGGTACAGTCTTCTTAGTCTATATCAATAGTATATATATATATCTGAGTGTATATCGCTGAGCATACATCTTTAGCATGTATCTGGATATATGGCATGTCTCATATATTGCACAAGTCTGTAGTACATAAAGTATCTGTAGCTAGTATCACGGATATAAGCATGTGTCTTATAGCGTGGATCATAACGTGCACATCTGAAGCAACAAGCTCATATTGCATTAATCTTGGTGCCTATCCAGATATGGTAAACATCCGTAGTCAATGTCGGAATACAAGTATAAGTCTATAGCGCCATCCATGTCCGTGGTGCCATCTATAGCCTATATCTTATATAGTATGAATCTTATAGTACTAGCGTATCTGAAGTTCATATCTTCTTACAGTATAAATCGATATCGTACATCTAATCCAGTGTACATATAGTTTATATCTAAATCTGGTAACTGGACGAACTGTCGGAATGCAGATCATAGTGGATGTATTCCACACCTCGTCTCATCTGCCTCAATCGAGCGCTTCCCCACCAGGACAGCTTGTATAATCAATAGACTGTTACCTACCGCCACATAATAATTTAGATTAGATGTTTATTCCGTTGCTCGAGGTCCACCACTCCGCGATATGTCTCCCATAAAATAACATATGAACAAAACATAATATTAACTACAAATAAAATCTATTGGTGTCGATACTTGTATTACGGAACTTGTAGGTATCATGAATGTCTATCCACTCGACTTGGAAACAAAATATCGTTGTTAGCTCTCCCCATTATGCTGAACCGAGTCAGGCTGCCCGGTTTCAGCCGTTTCTCTTTAAATATGAGTGTTTAACATCGTGTGTTAAGCACAAAGAATAAAAGGATTATTATTTGTAGCTTATAAAAAATGTTTAATATTATAAAAACAAGAAAAGACTTATTTGAATAAGATCAGACACAAAGACTAAAGATTTATTGATGAAGACAAGAGTTATTCTATTTATACTAAGCTCTGAATGCCAAAGTAGCAATTTATCTTGTACAACGCTTACCACATCTGGTGAACCTCAGTATTTAGATAGCTGAGATGCACTTCAATTATCATAGCTTGTTCATGTTCTTGCACAACACAGACCTATCTACCCATCAAGAATATTTTAATCTCTATAGACAGTTGTAGCCCTTCTAGCACAACATCGTGGATAGACGTTAAGTCAAGCTTTTCGGCTAGAGATGGCACCTCTGTTGTGAACAACCATCAAAAAGGTCGTGCTAGCCTGATAAGCGTCTCGTTCAATCTGAGCAAGTTATTAGGTTCAAATCTGCAACATATCATTGATGTCCAAGTCCAAAATTTACTGTATTCGCGCATTTCAAAAAGAAAGATCTGAGGCTCAAAATTAGAATAAAAGCATCTATCACTTAGAAATTGAGTTCCGTACAATGCAAAATTTCAAAGAAATCAGACAGAACTGTAACGTACTTACTTCTTTGACAAAACAGCCTATTACACTTTACCTTTAGGCCAAATTCTCCTCAAATTTAGCCAATTAGAAGCACGGATAACTCATGTTACAAAGCGTTGTGGACGCTCGGAATAGGGCCAAACTTCTCTCCTTGTCCACGCTTTACTTACTGATGCTTTATCTAAAAAAAATTTGGATCATCGCAAATTCATAAAAATCATCGTTTTTCCATGAGTATTAGCAAGGGAAAAATTTTGAAAATCAAACGATCGCGTTTTTCACCTTAAAACAAAGACTTTTTCTATGATACATATCAGATCAAACTGATCGTAAAGATGGAAAGCAACATTAGAAACTCTTTCTTTGAGACTTATATATGCTAGAATTTGACATAATCACAGAAAACCTGTTTTCATATTTTTGCAAATTACTCATTATTTTCGATCTGAAAGCTGTATGTAACTAGCACCACTCGATGCGCCTTGTTTAGCTCTCTATAAACGCATTAGAAAGTTGGATTCAACAATAAAAGTTTCTATAGTCAAGTTCTGCAAAAACGTTCGAAAGATGTCAGATCAAGTCAAGCTTAATCATTAAAATGACCACTGCACAAATCCAAATTTGAGTGCCGCAATTACGGCTGTCGCTGAGGAGAGCTGTGGTAAAATCTACTGGCTGTGACGTCGGACAGCGCGCCTTCTCATTTTTCCATACCCTCGTTTTTCTCCCTTTTTGCAAAACGCATTTAGTATCAAATCATGGTGGTTTTGGAACCCTTTTGATTAAATACAACACCCTAGCTTCTGATAACACGGTCTTTCACTGTGAAACATACTTGATACTGATTCTTCAAAGTGAAATATAGTAGGTACCATTCGATGACTAGCACAGAAAGTTATAGAACAAGCACTAATCGAATTTGTACATTAGGTTCTGATAATTTATTCGCCTGTTTGACGTGAGTACTGCCGCCATGACTTCTCTTCTATCTCCGCTGTCTGCGTCTTTGATTGATCATATCCGGCGGTTGCTTCTTTGGTCTGTATCCCTGGCGGTTACCTCTTTAACCTTTGTCTGGTCTCTACTAGCCTCGTTCGTTCTCTGGTTTGTCTATGATGCTGGTGTTTCTGCTGCTGCTAATATGGTCTTTCCTGGTCAACTCTCTTTGGTGCATGTTCATTCTCTGGTCTACGGTATATCTGGTGATTGCGTATCCTCTGGTCTATCTACGGCAGTGGTAAGTGGTAAGTATCTTCTTTCTTCTGGTCGCAATGATATAAAACTTCTTTGAACGTTTGTATCATTGCCTCCTTTCTCATGATAATGCATTCATGATGTTTACTTTGTTGCGTTTTTCTTCTTTTGTTGTTTGTGTTGTTTTACATCCGACTATTACCATGCATGTTGCTCATCATGTATGGATTTTGTTGCAACAACAACGAGCTGTTCTGAACGTCTCTGATGTTGTATTTGTTATACTTTTCTTTGAGTGCTCACTTTGTGTGAGTATCCGTTTTTTGCCTACGTACTACTATACTTCTATAGTAGTAGTATGCTCTTTTCTTATTATTATTTTTATGTTTCTTTGAAGCATACCTTTTTTACGTTGTGTGGATGTGCCTATCCCTGAATCTCAACAAGAACTTATCCGAGGCTAGGAGGTAGATAGGCTGCCTCCACTTGGTTATCACTACTTACTTTAGTGATGATTGAGGGTCTCAACGCCAGAATCTAAAGCTAGGTAGTGTAAGTAAGGCATGCTCTAGCACCTGAGGGAGATTTGATGATAGCAGCGGCTATATTGCTATTATAGCGGCGCTTAAAATTTTGCCTCACATCAAAACAGGGGGAAACCCTCGCAAAATTTTTCTTAGGTCAGCGGAGTTTTCAAGCAATCTGATTGGCTCAAAGGTTCAGGGACCGAAGGACTCTAACTAGTTAATATCCTATTAATCTGCCATTATAATGAGTTTATGTTTGTAATTAAAGAGTATCTAAATAGATATAATTTAAGTTCTTCTTTATTCAAAAGTAAGAGAAGATGCAATAATTTGATCTGGCATCGATTGCAGAGCTTTACGAGACGGATAGTTGATGAATTTATTATGTTAAGAGATTTTTTATATATAAATACAATAGTATGCTCGGTATTAACTCCTCCCAGTGCCAAATGTTTCGCCAAGCATGTATCTTTATCATTGATTTCCAACATGTGGTGCCAATTTCAAGTTTTGTCAGCTTCTACCTCATATCAAAGATTCTGGATGCGCGAAAGTATTTCTGGTTTTGAGATTTGGGCCATCCAAAATGGAGTTTTGAAATATTGATACTACAGTATTGAAAGCAGCATGTTCCTACTATAGCAATCTGTAGCGAGAAAAGCGATGGTGTGTTTAAATTTTAGATTGGATGGGTTATTGGTAAGAAATATGGTGTTTTCAAAATAAGACAGTTGTGAGCAATGGGCTACATATAGGAACCTGTTATTTACAGTGATTACAAGAAGTTATAGATTGATAGACGAGTTGTTGCAAAACGTTTTTTTTTAAAAAAAAAATAGCTCAAATGTTCCCAAATTACGCAGAGAATTTCATATATTTAAGTAGCAAAAGATATTTTAAGTAAAGTATCTACTTGTACTGAAACTCTTTTATTGATACAGACATGGATCATTACAGTTATTCATAAATTTGTTGATCAATGAAGACTGAGAGTGATTGAACTGATTAAAGCAGCCAAACAGAGCCGCTGTAGACTTAAATTGAGAACTGTTTCGCAGCATTAGGCAAATATGTGTAGCTGCAAGTGGTGGTGTAGAATATGTACTTTCTGGTTGTAGACTATAGTCTGTTAAGACGCCTCTTTAATCCGTCTTACAACGTTATTGTACCTATCATCTAATAGTGATTCCATCTGCTCCTGGATATCAGCTAGCTTCATTTTGAAACGTTGCTTGCCCGAGCAGATCCCTTGCCAATAAAACATATATGGTACCGATAGCAGCTGTAAAGTGCGTAACAAGGTCCAGGCATTCGTGTATGGTTAACATTGCATTGTGTAAGCAGTGACTCTATAGGTCTCTTTGCAATGTCTCACAGAACCAAGCATAATTTTAAACTACGGCAAACATCTTGAAAAGAGCAGAGCCACAAACCTACTGGAAAGCCTTTCTTTTCTCTTTAATAGAACACTTTCTCGATATCATGGATAATTCACTACTTATAAAAGCCGCCATTGCAGTTACAATTTTACTAGTCGTTACAGGTATTATAGTCAAATATAGGGATGCATCTGGATGGAGTGGGTATTCATATTGAGTGTAGTCATTGGTCTCTCTCTATTCGCAAAGAAACAAGGCAAGAACACAGTTTTATTACTAGGCATCAGCGATGCTGGCAAAACAGCCATGTACATATTAGTAAGTCATTTTCTTGGTTATTCACAGTAGTAGAATCGATGCTGATGCCAACATACAGTTGAAAAATGGAAAAAATCGACCCACAGTGTCATCTATGAAGGAGAATGAGGGACAAATCACAATCAACAACAAGGTAAGGGTGGACCATTGCAAAGGTTTAGAACGTGAAAAGCCTGATACGACATACAATAGATGTACGAGCTAGTGGATATGCCAGGCCACGATCGTGTTCGTTACCGATACGCAGATTTTTTACCTGTAACACGCTCTATTATTTTCGTGATTGACAGCACCAAAGTCAGTAGAGAGATTCGACCTGTAGCGGAATATCTGTATGATATATTGGCCAAGCCCATTGTCCAGAAGCAGCGCACACCCATCTTAATTGCCTGCAACAAAGCTGACATGATCACCGCTTTACCTATCGAGAAGATAAAACTGTTATTGGAGACTGAACTGTAAGTACTTTGAAAGTGTATGGAGTGGTATAGTCTATCTCATTCCCTAATAGCAATCGTTTGCGTGGCACTCGCACAGCCCGTGTTGAACAGCAAGAAAGTGACGAACAAGAGGCATTCTTGGGATATGAAGGGGAGGATTTCAAGTTTGATCATGTGGATAATGATATTGAATTTGAATCATGTTCGGTTGAGAACCAAGATGTAGAAAAAATCAAGGATTGGATCGTTCAATAAAGGAAACTGATATGGATATGAAACTTCTGGGGGAGATGGGTGTTGGCAGTTAGTGCCTGCAATGTCACAATTTGAAATTGGCATTGAGAAATGGAGGCATGAGGCTCTGTAAACTGAAAATAATAAAAGAGCCAGATCAGATAAACTATCCAGCTGTTGATTGAAGAGTTTGAGAGCACCATATCACCAGTTGCTGCTAAATTTCAGCAAAGCCTTTACCAATGCTTTTTTTTTTTTTTTAGGAATTGGACGTTTTGTGTGAGGATGAGATGTGTTCTAATTTGATGACAAGTAATGTAGGTATCTCTGTATCGATACATCATGTATCACCGAGTGGTTTAGATAATCAGTTTCAAATGTGTGTTGGTGAAAGTAACCGGGTGATCAAATTTCTCCAAGTTGACTGTGGTCAAAGCGAGCAAACAACAATCTGGTAATTTCCATAAGATTGGTAAAGTATTGAATCTGATTACAATGGTGTCTTTTAGCTACTTATTCAATGCGATTGTGCATCTACAGTTTATTTTGACATAAAAATAAGATTGCGAGGGATATAAGGCTCTTCCAGATACTTGATGTCTTGGTCAGACAGTTTAACAGCCAATGATCCAATCACATCATACAGATTCTCCAACTTGCCAACACCAACAATAGGGCTTGTACAATGGGGTTTAGAGAGCATCCATGCTAAGGAAATTTGAGCTGGAGAATGGCCCAACCTCTCAGCAACTTCCACCACGCGATCAATAATTTCATCGTTATTGGCACTCTCTTTTTTAGCAAAGAACAAGTTGATGGCGTGGTCAGATTCCAATCGAGTTGAGTTGCGATTTTTACCAGTCAAGAGACCTCTAGCGAGAGGCGACCAATGGATCAAAGCTACCCCACTATCCACGCAATAAGGATGCATTTCTCTTTCTTCTTCACGATAGATCAGATTGTACAAATTCTGCATGCTACTGAATTTGGCCCATCCATTCTTCTCAGCGATACGGTTCGCCTTTTGGAATTCCCAAGCATAGCAAGAGCTACAGCCAATGTATCTCACCTTGCCTGATCTGACCAGATCGTTCAAAGCTTCCATCGTTTCCTCAATTGGAGTTTGCTATAGAAACCACCACATAAAACTGAGTGCCAAGCTCATACCTTACAGATACAACAGCGTACTTACATGATCAAAACGATGAATTTGGTACAAATCAATGTAATCCAGACCAAGGCGCTCCAGAGAAGCGTCAACAGCATCAAAAATGTGCTTGCGAGATAGACCAAATGAATTCACAAATTCTGGCTCATCGTCTAATTGTCTTCCCAGTACATTATTGCCCACTTCGTTGGCAACAGTAAAGAACACCTTTGTAGCCACAACAATACGAGAACGAGGCATATTGAATTTCTTGATGGCCTTTCCTAGCACGCGTTCACTTTCGCCATTGGAGTACGCATCAGCAGTATCGAAAAAGTTGATGCCGGCTTCGTATGCCTTACCAATGATCTCCAGAGATTCCTCTTCATCCTTGACCCAAGGCTGCCATTTGGAAGAGCCGTAAGACATGCAACCGAGAGCAAAACGTGAGACCTGTACATTCAAAGAGATGTTGATGAGAATGCGGCATTCATATTTTGAGAAAGAGACTTACACGCATGCCAGTGTTGCCAAAACGAACGTATTCCATCTTGGGGAGCTTCTTTTCTTCGGTAGTAGTGGACATGATAATTGCTGCAATAAATACAAAGTGTGGAGAAGTGTCAGATTTCGAGACTCGACATTCGTTTATATGTTTGTCATCTCAGACAGGCGTCACTCTATTATGCAGAAAAGTTGGCAACTTTTTGCGTAATCCATGTCCAAACTAAGAATTTGGAAGCCAATGCTAGTGTTACAGAGACATCCGTATTTGGTTATTATCTGCGTGGAGATGTACTCAAAACGCCGGCTGCGGATAACGAGTATATCAAAAGCTATCTGATATCAATAATTGAGATATTTAAATGAGTCCTTCAACAGTGTTTAGCCAACATCCAACTGCTGCTTTGCTTAATGAAAAATACTCTTTATTGAACTAAAAAAAAATTAGTAATCGAGCTTCTTCTTGGGATTGTAGGGCTCTTCAAGATATTTGACATCTTCTTCAGTGAGCTTGACATCCAATGAGCGGATCAAATCCTTTAACTGTTCAATACGAGAGATACCTACTATAGGAGAGGAAACGTAGGGCTTTGTGTACTCCCAGGCTAAGGCAATCTGAGCACTGGTAACGTTGTACTTTTGAGCAATTTCTTGAACGCGATCAATGATGAGGCTGTTGGCTACTTCATCGTTGGTTGCTTTGAACATGCCCATGGTAAATCGACTGCCACTACGAGTCGTGGACCTGTTCTTGCCGGTGAGCTCACCCATAGCAAGTGGAGACCAAGGGATCCAGCCAATCTTTGCATCCAAAGAGTAAGGCGCCATTTCTCGTTCTTCTTCACGGTACAGTAGATTGTACAAGTTCTGCATTGACACAAATTGAGCCCATCCGTTCTTCTCGGCAATGCTGTTTAGCTTTTGAAACTCCCAAGTATCCATGCTACTAGCACCAATGTAGCGCACCTTTCCAGAGCGCACAAGATCATTCAATGCCTCCATAATCTCTTCCATAGGCGTGTTCTATTGCACAAATGCATCAGCTAGAGTACCTTTACAGACGCAATCAATACAACACATACCCTATCCAAGCGATGAATTTGATACAGATCAATGTAATCAACATCAAGTCGCTTGAGCGAGGCTTCTACAGCATCAAAGATGTGCTTTCGAGACAAGCCAATACGATTTACCATAGCAGGGTCTTCCTTCATGC
Organism: Mucor velutinosus; assembly: GCF_035048745.1. Classification (NCBI taxonomy): domain Eukaryota; kingdom Fungi; phylum Mucoromycota; class Mucoromycetes; order Mucorales; family Mucoraceae; genus Mucor; species Mucor velutinosus. The sequence goes on from NW_027041908.1 coordinate 1,633,935, forward strand.
CAGTGCGGTCAGAACGGTTCACATCATCAAAGACAGGGCCAAAGACCTTGGTAGCAATGACAATGCGAGATCTATCCATTCCCTTGATAGCCTTACCAAGAATCTCCTCGCTAACACCATTGGAGTAAGTATCAGCTGTATCGAAAAAGTTGACACCAAGCTTTGCAGCCTCACGGATCACTTCAATTGCTTCTTTTTCTTCTTTGACCCAAGGGCTCCAAGAGGATAAACCAAAAGACATGCAGCCGAGACAGAGGCGAGAAACCTACGATAAACACTTAATGGCAAGCTTGTCACGTTATACTACAATCTTACTTACTCTTAATCCTGTATTTCCAAGACGAACATATTGCATTTGAGGGACGGTAGAGGTAGCAGTTTCAGAAGACATTTTACTGTTGGTTTGACAGAGAGAAACTGTTTTAATAGACTATTTTCAGTCTTTTATGCGTTTTAATTCTGACCTAAAATCTTTGATCTTTTCATTTTTGGAAACCATATTACGTCTCCAGTTTCCTTTTCTCTCAATTAATCTTCCGCATGAATTTCAAATCGTATCATACTAGATTGACAGCTCGGCTGAATGGCTGATGATCAATGCCACGGAGCTATCGTTGTTTCGGGTAAGCCGACGTTATACTTCGAACATTTCAACATCAGAGTCATGGATACCCAAATTAAGACATAGGCTTACGCAAAGAGGGTTCTAAATGCAGATTCCTTCAGAAATATAGCATATAAAAACATGATTCATTTTCCTTTTTCCCTACAATCAACCAACATCTCACAAACATGGCTCTTGAAAACCTCCCTAAAATGCAATATGTTCGCTTAGGCAAGACTGGCATGCGTGTAAGGGATTTAATTAGCATTGCTCAAATACAATAGTATTCATGCTGAGGAAATAGGTTTCGCGTTTCACTATCGGTTGCATGTCTTATGGCTCTTCCAAGTGGCAATCCTGGGTCAAGGACGAAGAAGAATCTCTTGAGCTCCTTGGCAAAGCTTATGATGCTGGCATCAACTTTTTTGACACTGCTAATGTCTACTCTAATGGTGAGAGTGAGCGTATCTTGGGCAAAGCTATCAAGAAATTCAACATGCCCCGTTCCCGTATCGTTGTGGCTACCAAGGTGTTCTTCTTGGCTAATGAGGACGATGTTTCGTTTGGCTTAGCTGGTAAAAACTTGGCAGACAAACCTGAATTCGTCAACTGCTATGGTTTATCTCGCAAGCATATCTTTGATGCTGTTGATGCTTCATTAAAGAGACTTGGTTTGGATTACATTGATCTCTATCAAATTCACCGTTTCGATAAGGTATAACTAACTGGACCTGCTTATTGCTATAGATATATACTCACTTTTTTTTTTCAATAGAATACACCAATTGAAGAGACAATGGAAGCATTGAATGATCTCGTTCGCTCTGGCAAGGTGAGATACATTGGTTGCAGTTCGTGCCATGCTTGGGAGTTCCAAAAGGCAAATTGCATTGCTGAAAAGAACGGTTGGGCTCAGTTTGTATCCATGCAAAACTGCTACAACTTGTTGTACCGTGAAGAAGAAAGGGAGATGATTCCATATTGTCTTGACAGTGGCATTGCCAACATCATTTATTCGCCTTTGGCCCGAGGTTTGTTGATTGGTGGTTTAGAGAGAAAGTCATCTAGAAAAGAGAGTGATCCCATCATGAAGAACTACTCTGGAAAGGGTCATGAAACGAACGATGAGATTATCGATCGCGTTGCCAAGTTGTCTAAAAAGTTGGGCTACTCTGAAGCGCAAATCTCGCTCGCTTGGATGTTGACAAAACCGCACTGTACTAGTCCTATTGTTGGTGTCTCCAGTGAGAAGAATTTATATGACATAATTGGTGCACTCAATGTCAAATTGAGCGATGAGGATATCAAATACTTGGAAGAAACTTATACTCCTCGCAACCTCTTCCCAATGTAAATTGCATGAATAAATATTGTTTGTTTCCACTAGTGTCACTGAAAGTACTCTGTAGTAGCCGATTAAAAATAAATGATACACTTTGCACTTTGTACATTGAGGTTCGCATATGGCCAATCTGTGTATCCCAATTTTGCTGTGTTTTGCATGTTTTTGAGTAGGATCAAGTGATATTTGCCAATATATGGATTATTTTCATTATTTTGATATATGTTAAGGACCTAACGAGCATTTCAGCTCAAGGGCAGTGTAGTTTCATAATCGGGATGCTTTATTATCATGAACGAGTGTGTCTACGCTTCGGATGGCTTTCTACCTTCGCTTGGCTTTGATGAGAACCAATCTGTGCAACAGTGGCTCACGCTGCCGATTGCCCTTGCTCATCCCATCAAAATGATGCTACTTTTATTTTAACCCCTTACTTAAAACCCCTTCATACTATCTGTGGATCTGACTCTTATGCAATGTTGCACATCCGAATACACATTGATACTCTATATATCGGTCAACGGTATACTGGTATCACCCGTTTAGTCAAGAATGCGCTTAACACAGCAAAGAGTGAGTACATTTAGGCCATGATTTCTCGCGTTAGAAGCCGTTTTGGTCCGCCAGAAAAGCACCAAACAGTTGCTCTCATCTAGCGGTTGCTTGCTGACACCTTTGCTCAACTTTTTTGGGATCGTCGAAAATTCATCGAAAATCAACCAAAAAGCATGAGGGATACATCGTAGTTTTCGTCGAAAATCAAGCGATAACGATTTTGACAGCAAAAATGAAGACTTTTACTATGGCATGTATTAATTCAAAATGCTTCTCTCGATCCAAAGCAACTCATGAAACTTTGTTTGGGAGGTCTTCATATGCAAAAACTCGACATTTTTGCCAAAAACCTCGTTTCATTTTTTCAAAAATTGCTCGATAAGTTTAATCAAAACATCCGTTTTACTTGATACCATCGGATGCGCCTTGAAAAGCATTCCAAGAAAGCTTAGACAAGTATAGGTTGATCATTAGATTTTAAATAGTCGAATCTAGCAAAACAGATCAATCGAGTCGAAGAGTATCGAAATTTGTCCAATCTAGAGCAGACTATAAGCCTGAGTTAGAATAATTTTTGACAGCTGGTGAGGCAGGTTTGCAAACTCAAATGCAATAATAATATATGCTTTTGAAGCCAATGGAAAGTAGGTGGCGAACCACATGGTCCTATCGTTTCTCGACTAAACACGTCAACGTCTTTAGCTGCTGGCTTTACAACATGTTTGATTTTGACATCAGTATTTCAATGGTCTTGATCTTCTCTATTCATGCTTTTTCAAGTACCTCTAATCTCTGGCAAACGTGCTTATACTGGCTGCCAATTGAATATTCCACTTGTTCAAACTTTCTCGCAATATCCTTGTTATTGCCATTGATGAGGGTGGTGGTGGATTGCTTATTCTCAATTGATATTCGGTTCTGTCAAAGCGTCAGAAACAAGATGTTCTTGTATGAAGCTTTGCTTGTTGTATCGAGAGCAGCAGCAATTTGAGTTTGACTAGACCGTAACAATGCAGTAGATAGCTCAAGCATGTGAAATGGTGATAATGGAGAAGAAAATTCGGCCCCTTTCAACTGCTTTGGCAAATCAGCCATTGTCTTGAATATATGCCCTCTTACTTCTCTGTTGTTGTCGCGCAATGCGAGTTTTGAAGGATTTGTTAAACATTGCTCGTTCATCATGGATCTCACTTGAAAGCTGGTAAATTTTGCATTGTGCTTTGCAGATATCTCAATAATCCTGGCAAGCTGCTCATTAGATTCTGGTGTTGCTGTATTTGCTTGAGTTGGCACTTTTTCACGGCTTTACTCAGGTTTACCAGTGAGACTTCTTCATGCATTTGACTGATCCAGCAACAACCCAAACCTTCATTCAACGCTATTGTTTTGTGGTAACGCTCAAATGCTTTAGTAATGTAAATTTTTACATTTCTTTAGTCTGTAGTAATCCCCTAGAGCTATGTGAACATCGGCGTCTGTCTCGTAGCACTCTTCGAGTCGCTCGTGGTAGTCTTAGCTCTAGACAAGCCGTAATGTACTCTTGGGGTTGCTCTCAGAAACGCCATTCCAATATCACTTGCTGCCTCTTTGTATCCTACATCCAATAGTAGCGTTTTACAATTGCATAATCCACACTCACTCCACGACCTTGCTCGTACATCTGGCCCAGTACACATCTAGCTTTTTCATGTCCCGAGGGAGCTGCCTTTTCAAAATAGCATCTAACTTTCCTGTAATTGCTTCGCAAGAATTCATCGCTTTCCATAAGCAGCTTTCCAATCCTGTCATGGCATTCACCGCGTTCAGTATGGGAAGATACTCTTCTTTAGATGTTGTAAGCTTTGTAATAGTTTTCCTCATAATCTGTTAATCCAATCTCGTGGAATCTACTTCTCTCCAACTGGCTCTGGTAGTTATCAAGTCAATTTCAGTATTTGCTTGATATATCGACTTGGTTTAAAGCCTTACCGTATGACGTTTTGATCAACTTTTGACAAGAGCAAGAAGCAAAAGATAGGTGATCTTCCGCCCTTTTTTAAGCACCCGAGCAACTCGTCACGATGCTACACATGGAAAATTCTTTCATAATGTTTCTTGTTTCCAAATTACAATCAATGCAAAGCAGAAATGCCACCACAACCGCAAGCATTGCGATCGAATTCAGTGAATCCATCCAATTTGGTTGAACTTCAGGTGCTCACCAAGATAGTGAATCAGTTGCAAGGGAACAATGACATGAAAGGCTCTATACCTTACTTGGCTAAAATCGTTCAAATTGTTGCTAACCAGAGATTAGAGCGACCCTCACCAACAGCCACAGAAGAAAGCAAACAGCGATATTACCAGCAGCTTAACGAGCTCTCGAAAGTACAAGCAGATGCGTATGCGCAGTTGGCTGATGCCTATTTCCAGACGCAACAGTTCATTACATGCGAATCAAACTTGAACCTATCAGTCAAGATTTGGGAGCGTCTCTTGAAGCATGATGCCGCTTCTACAGATACCATTACACCACGCTTGAAGGCGGCTTACAAGCAATTAGGGGAGGCATATGAGGCGATGGGAAAAACTCAATTAGCGCAGCATATGGCAACTAGACTTGATAGATTATCATCTGATTAATAAAGTGCACATTTTCTCACAAATAGATACACATTGAAAGGTTAGAGAGAGATTGTATTTATTTCAAGCTAGTGTAGTAAAATAAGAGCAGGGAGAAGAGAGTTGGTTTATATAAAATTACAAAAGGCAGCAAGGAAGAAAAGAGGGTTATAATATGTATATGTATCTAATTGATACGATCTTCAGCAGTATGATCACGACTCTTGCGAGAGAGACGAGAGACTCTTGGCTTACGACCACCATGGATCCCACGATACAGTTGCTCACCCCAGTTAAAACATTCATCGCATGCCACCTTCTTGTGAGCTATACATCCAGGCTTGTCCTTGGAGACACGGGTCCACTTACGTGCAATAGAGAAAGGCTCACGTTCATCACCCTTCCATTTGGTATTGTATTCTTCTTCGGTCAATCTCTCGTGGAGCATGTCTTCCACAGCCATGTTGTTGGAGGATCGGTTATCAGTAGGGCACTTGTCGCAGACTTCAAGACCATGACGAGTACAGAAAATAAAGCCATTGATGGTAACGGAGTAAGAGTCAACGACGTTGTCAAAGTCTTCTTCTACGGGATATTGAGAGTCCATGCTGTTTCAAGTAATTCGATTTGTAGATATGTATATAATTGAATGAAGAAAAAAAGATGAGTGCTCCAAATTCGCTTGTATTTATACTTGATTTTCTAATGATGGTGGTGGTGTGATTTAATGGAAAAATCCTTTACCTTTGGAGCTGCATGAACTCCAATATGACGTTCCGTTTTCTATGGGTCGTTTTTCCCATACATGGTTTTTTCTCCCTTTCTGAATGAAAGCACCCCGCCTTTTGTTGGTTCATCACCACTGTGTATTGCTCTATCTGGGCAAGTTTCTAATGCAATCATCATATTGATGTCGACCCAAAATGAAGGGGTTTTGGCTGTGATTTGAGAGGCATAAAAAAAAGTACATTTGCCTGAGGACCCTTCATTGCATTTAATTAGAGTTACCCACATTTGATAAATCTCGGGTGATTCTTTCTAGTACACTGTTGTTGATCGAATTGTCCCGGTGTGGCCGTCTTTTTCTATTTCTCTATTCTATCCACCACATACATTTGACAACCATCACTAAGGCTGATGTGTGAGTCAAACCAGTTTGAACGCCATGGATCGCATGTATTTTTTGTTACAGTGTGCGTGTGAAAATACAAGGTCTTATTTATTTGTACATAAAACGCCCAATCGTGGTGGTTTTACATTCATATACGTCCATAATTTAATCAGAAAGGAGCCCGCATTCATTGAATTTGAGATTCATTTTCCATCCAAATTCATGCAAATTTCATGACATTCAAAGCTGAGCAGACTGATTTCGACAGCATGGTCAAATATCATTGCATTTGACGATGAAAAGCTGTATTATATAAACTTGCAATGTAAATAGATGAAAATATTCTCATCAGCTTATTACTTGTTTATTCTTGGTCTCACGTCAAAATCACAACTTTCATGCAAAAACAAGCATTCGGACATTCAGCTTATTTTTTGCTTCATTCCGCTAATTACCCTGGCTTGAGATCCTTCTCTCCAGGCGCATTCACATTAGATAATGCAGTTTTAGTTCTGTCATTGACCCGTTAATTACTATAAAGGTCTATAATGTAAATATAAGATTAGGTTCTACAGGAAAGCAAAGGAGAGTGGAAAGGGGAGGGGAGGGGAGAGAGATGTTGATTTTCTGTTTTTTTTCCTTTGCATTGAGATCCCGTAATTTATACCATAACGAATGGAAAACAATCGTAAACTCATGTAGAAAGGTTGCATTAAATTGAATGAAAAGTCTCAATCAATTGTCTATAATGGTTGCTCATATAGCAAAGCTGCAATATAGATGGACTCGAAAAAAAAAATACGAAATCAAGGATTCGTTGACGCAATTCAATTCAAAACAACACGAGATGTTTTTGGAAAATTAAGACGATTCCCTATTCGTCTGGAAACGTAGGCCTGTGTCAAGTTGGATACAAGTTCATGTGCGAGCAGCATAGCACATGGATTTATCCTTTAGTATCACTATATACAAAGTATAGTGTCTCGTGATGGCAACAAAATACGCCCATTACCAAGTTTATCTAATTACATGCTTTGCGATGTACCCACACACATACATTTGTCAGATTAAGTATAAGTTTGTGCTTGCTTTGCAATTCTCTTTGATGAAATGTTTCAAATAATCACGTAGCAGTGAGTCATGCCTTTTCGTGCAATGTCATACAGCAAACATATTCATTCCTTTGCACGGTAGATCTGATTCTCATAACATACAAGATTTAGCAGCCCTGTTCTTCCATCAGGGCATACGTTCATGATGAAGAAAAGCCGGGAGAGATCAACTTTAAATGGTCTAAGCGTTATTTCAGTGTTGCTCAAGGTTATCATATACTAAAATTGTCATTTGCAACTATAATAAATTGGGTTGAATAAAGAAATATACCCTATCTAGTTCACTGTTGAACGTTGATTGTCAATTACTTGCCTTAAAAAAAGTTTTGCTGTATACAAGCAAATCAGAAGCACGATCTTAAAAGTGCAGTTCAGTATGTACAATTCCAGCCTAATCTGGATGATCTTATAACCTACTAATACACATCAACAATTTACTCTAAGGTCATGCGAGAACCCTATATAAAATAGCCATGGATCTCACTCTTTACGATGCTATGCAATTATAACAATGAGGACAATTGATACGCGATTATACAGCACTCTTGCATTCCCTCTCAACGTTCTAAATCAAACGAAATAAAGCATAATTGTGCATTCGTACCGCGATTTCTTGCGATAAAAGCGGCTCTAGACTGGCAGAATAGTGCTGAATGATTGCTTTCGTGTAATATTTACTTCCTGACACCTTTGCTCAACTTTTTTGGGATTGTCAAAAATCGACCAAAAACCATGAGGGGTACCTCATGGTTTTCTTCGAAAATCAAACGATCGCGTTTTTGACCTCCAAAATGAAGACTTCAAACTATGAATATCGACCCAAAGCAACCCCTGAAACTTCATTTGTGAAGCCTTCATATATAAATTTTTAGCATTTTTGCCAAAAGCCTCATTTCGTATTTTCAAAAATTGCTCAGTAAGTGTGTTCAAAACATCTATTATAATTAGCACTATTGAATGCGCCTTGAAAAGTACTCCAAGGATGGTTAAGGGTGCATGAGATAATTAGCACAGTTTATTAGTCGAATCAGGCAAAAAAAAAAAAAAAATCAAGTCAATTTTGGTCGAAATCTGTCCAATCTGGAGCAGGCAACTGCATATATGCAACATGGCCAAATGCATGATACTTTCTAGGACGTAAAACATCTTTCCACTCGAGTCAATTCACAGTGCGAAATGGCAATCCATGTCATATTTGATAGAACAAATATCATTTTATTTGATTTGATGCTTCTATATTGATACATGTAACTCCAAATATACCCGTACACGATACACATTCATATCCCTGAGTCCCATTTAAATACACAACAATTCAACACTTACATGCACATATACAAACATACATATACACATTGTTCACTGGTTGAAGAGCAGTTATCTGTCTAAAATGATCATAAAACACAATATCCAACATGCATTGCTTACATAGATAGATATAATGGCTTCCAAAATGATAGTTTAATAAAACTACAACTCTGTTAGTAGCAGAAATCAGATTTTTATTCGAGTAGGTGGATACTATTTCGTGTCAACATTTGAACTTTTTTGTTTTATATCTTACCAGATTTCGTTTAAAAAACCTGATGCTTTTCTAACCGAGCACGTTGTTCCTCCTGCAAAAACATAATAGTTCAGTATTCATGAATTAGACTCTTGTATATGTTTTCTCTCTCGCTCGCTCTCCCTTTCTCTTTCCATTCTAGCAAACTTACTGGTGATATCTCATTATTGTTGTAGATTAAAACTACCTTTGACGGCTTCTTTTTACCACTGGGTGTAATGGCTGATGTTGTGCTTGTAGGAGCAGCTAAAGGCGGTGTCATTGGGTTCTCAGAGATGTGAGGCTGTGGTGGTGACTGAGCTGCAGAGAAAGGTTGTTGAGGAGGTGTAGTTGCAGGCACTGGAGCTACAGCAGCTGGTTGAGGTGGTGCAGTGGCAGCAGCTGGAACGTAGTCTGTATTAACTGGAGGCGGTACTGATGTAGCTGTTGGCATTGGCATAGGAGGCGCACCAGCACCCATAGGATGAGGAGGAGGAACAGGAGGCATTGGCCCCGGTGGACCAGGAGGATATCCTTGATAGCCCCATTGACCAGGATATCTATACATTGATATGAGTGCCTTTTTCCATACATATATTTCCTCATGTGATACTTACCCAGCATTTGGAGGAGGAGCTGCATATCCATAGTTTTGTGGTGGCACTGGTCCACCTGGCAAAGGCGGTGCATTATACCCATTTGGAGGAGGAGGGTAATATTGGCCATAGCCACCCGCAGCAGGCTGTCCGTAATAAGCGTTGTAATTGTAATACTGTTGTGGTGGTGGCTGCTGTTGTAATTGTGGAGGCTGTTGGATGACGGCAGGAGCTGTAATGACAGGTGAAGCCGTGTTTGTTGGTGTCGTTTCAGCTGATGAGACAGCAGCAGCCGCGGCGGCGGCGGCGGCTTTATGTGCTGCCATTTGTGCTTGGATCTGCTCTAATGTTAACTCGCCATAATGTCCTGAACCGCTTGCTTTTGACTTTTTGTTGCCGTGATTTCCTGATATTCTAGCTTCGTGAGCAATCATATCTTCTTCAGGGATGCCTTCCATGCCAAAAATCTCGATATCCAGCTTGTCTCGTCCAGGTAAAGCGTTAGGAACTCTAAAGCGAGTTTGTTAATACATGCTGTGATGTGAAACTGGATAGCTGACATTACTTGTAGATGTCGATTTTATGGACTTGATGAGAATGCACAACCATACCTCCGGCAGTAGCTGACGCTCACAGTTAGCCTTTGTTTTCAAACTTGAATTGCTTAATGGGCACTTACTTAGCTTCTTATTACACTCTTCACATTTGAAATGTTTAGCCTATAGGTTATACAGGTGAGAACAGCTGAAGATGGTGCTCAATTCAATTCAAAACTTTACTCTTTGATGTGTCACTAGAACTTTGTCGTCTTCAAAATCCTTCTCACAATACCAGCACCATGGCCTCATAGGCTTCGACTTTCTCTTTTTTCCCATTGTGTTATAATAGTTTAATGTAGAAGAAAAAGATTTTTCGCTTGCACCAAGAATCGCGATGGTTTTAAACTACTGTATAAAGCAGTGACGTATTTCATCGATGCAATGGGAGTGATTGGGTTGGATGAAGGTGTATTTGAGGTGCAACTAGCTCAGACAGTGGTTTTTATTAAGAGATGATGAAGAGTAAATGTAAGATTGTATAGATGAGTAGGTAGTAGTCTATAATACCATGATATAAACGAATCAATAATGGATAATGTACATGTGATATGATAACTAAAAGCCACTCCAAGCTCTAATACCATCACCACCAAAGCTTTAGGATCAATGCAATCAACATGCCCAACCAGGAGAGACAAGCGAATAGAGTACAAGTCCAGCCAGCACCAAGGGCTGCAATCATGGGGGGGGGTGTATATCAAAGATAGGATACAAGATATACCATATCGAACGAATGTAGCAGCAGCAGTAGCAGATGCGCCTCTTCCAGGCAATGCATCAACCAGGTACGCAGTGACAACGGTAACCACCTGAACAGTGCCAAAACATTGAATACCAAAGGCAATGATAGCACCCCAGAGGCTCAGTCTGTGTTCTACCACCCAGCCAAAGAGCAAATTGCCTAGAGGACTAAAGATGAAACCTGTGATCCAGGCATTGGCGGTCAATCTGTCTTCTACTCTGTGAGCACCCCCCTACGAAGACGGCGAGACCTGATCAAGAGACGATCCGACACACGACTACCCACAACTGCACCAGATAAATTGCCAATGCCAGCACCCAGACAGCATGAACCAGTTTGCCACGACGAGAGACCATAGACTTGCTTAAATGCGTCTGGAAGAATAGCCTCTGTTGCAAGCATGGCGACAAAGAAGAGGGCAGCTACAACTGATGCCAGAAGAATGAACAGATGTCGTAGTAAGAGAAAGGCTGTGAAGGGATTGAATCTCTTTTTGGTTTGACCCTTGTTGGCTGCAATAGTAGATTTCCCTTGGGTGACAGTAGTTGCAATGGACATATCGCTGGAATTGAGCGTGCCTTTGGCAGACGCACCAGAATCAATGCATTCGTTGCTGATTACAAGCAATTCAATATCGAATTTAGCATCGACTCGAAACGTCTCTGGTGTAAAGAAGAGCGTAATCAAAAAGATGAATATGCCCAATGCAGAGCAGAACCAAAAGGTAGCTCTCCATCCCAATGGACTCATGATCAAAAAGCCCCTAACAATAGGTCCAGATACAGGTCCCAAGATCGCACTAAACATATACTTTCCAAAAGCTGTACCGCGCTCTTCCACAGGATATAAATCAGCAATGTAGCCAGTACCAAGAGATTGACCACAGGCGACACCGATGGATTGAATGCAGCGAACAACTACCAAAGCCCATATATTATGTACAAATGCTGCACCGATGGACGTCACTGTGAAGATTACCATGGCAATCAAAAACAAAGATCGGCGTACTTGATAATGCTCAGATATAGATGCCCATATGACAGGAGCAATTCCCAGGAACAAGACACACAAGGCAGCTGTCAGTGTGGTGGCCTAGGCTGAGCGTGCAATTCCTCAGTAACATATGGGAGTCCTATTGAATATGCTTCGATGTTTGATTCATTGAAAATTTAGTGCTTCATTTATGTATGTGCCTGGAAAGTAGATGGTAGAGGCAAATCCTGCTGTACAAGCTACAAGAGCCACACATGCCACTATTCCAGTCTTGACTCTTGGTGGCAAACTTCGCGGATCAGCATCTATGGGTGGTGCAAACATGTATTTTTGTTTGAAATAAATTTCAGCTTTGGCATTGTGTCGAAGGATGGCTTTTCTGCTGACAGGTACAATGTACATATTTTTGCTGTTTTGACGGTGGTATTTATAAGAAATTTATACTATCTTGGAGACATGTCTTACTCTTGATGTTTTACTTTAATCAATGTATTAAGCCAATCGCTGACAGCAGCTGGGAGTTTACATACGCATTACACATGGCTTGCTAATCAAGTTTCCGCAATTGCAAGTTCTTTTACCTTTGAATCGTTTTCGGGAAAACGATTCAAAGATATATAAATTGACAGGATCGCACTTTTTGGTCTACTCGATGATTTTATTAGTCAGTTAGACCATCATTATCGTCTCTTTTGAAAGCGTCATTAACAGCTATGATGGATCAAATCGAAAAAGGAAGGGGTCATACTATCCTGGGCAATCAAACGCATCTATTGTGTTACATTCATGCGTTGCTCCTTTGTAAAACGCGTCGCAATGGAATAAATTACCTCGCTTACATGCAATGTATTGGCAAGGTATTTGTACGCAACTAGACACTCCAATACTGGAACGGAATACATGCGTTCATACGGAAATCAACCGATGAGACCAACACATTGACGTTGTATTTTTCCTTCAGTAAATGGATCCCATTCTGGAGTATCTCCGTGTATATGGTACAATGCCCCACTCGAAGTGCACCGGATAAAATGTTAGAGCTAACGTGCATGCTTTATAAAGCCTCATTCAGAAATGTTATCATGCGCTTCGTAGATGATTCTATTGGCATCTCTTATTCTCTGCAGCAACTGACCACCATCTTGATTTTAGCCATATCAGAGCCTATACAGGCTGCCTCCCATTCTGGCTTCTATCAAGCTCTTTCATAATACAGTAAGAATTATCCTATGCCAGTTGAAATCTGAAGTGGCAAATGTTCTCCAAGAAACCATAAGCTTTGAAATTAGGAGCAGGCAATACATCCTGGGCGGTCTTGATAGCAGAGGAAGAAACAGCAGAACATACTCGATTGACAATGACACCAGTGAGGGAGACAAGATTGCTTTTGAAAGAAGCAAAAGCCATGGCGAATCTGTAATGAATATATAGCAATAGAAAAAAAAAAGAGAACAATGGGCTGTTCCTGTAAGTAGACATTGCATCCTTATTATACTTTTTCTGATAGGCATTAACGTTTCTTGCTGATATAATAGGTATCATTCATAATTGCTATCAACGTTCCGAGTATTTTTAGCTTATGGAACGCATACAATGGGTCAATCAATAAGAGAACCTTCTAAACGACACAATTGTTTGACCTTGATAATGAAGACTTTTTATAATTTCTCTTTGAATTTCAAAATCGAAATTCAAGCTTTGAAAGTAGCATGTTCCTATAACAGTTCTTTGCGTAGAAGATGATGGTGCAATTGGATCTTAGATTGGATGTGGTGATGATGAGAAAAGCGAGATGTGAGAAATTTGCAAATTCTGGACAGATGCTGTTAGTAAAACCTTTTGATTAGTATATAAACCTGGGTCATATGTCTATTCAAAGTTGTAGAGAATACGTTGGTTGAGTAGAGCATGTTTGACTTGAGGTTATTGAGGACAATGTGCATGACGATTGTGATGTACAAATGCTGCATAAAGCTTGAAGGTTCTTTCCTATCGTTCCAATAATAGGCTTTGCTTGATATCAGTGTAAGCAAAAAGGATGCAGAGGGAGATACTTACGCTCCTCCTCCTGACACTAATGCAACCTTTCTTTTACTCATTAATAATTGGTTGTTTAAAATCTACTTGATTTACCAAAATGTTATAATATCTGATTTAAAATGTCTTCAGAGAGAGTCCGCAGGACGACGCCGACATCAAGGGTAGCGAGATAGATCAGCTAGTATACATATACTGCATATAGACAGAAAAGCCATGTTTATATAAAGGAGAGGGGCATTATTTGTGAAGATGCAGACTGCAAATCATCGATAGGCCTATAGCGATTTATGTAAACATCCTAATAAAGATAATTGTTATTGTACCTTTCAAAAGTAGTTATTATACAGTAAACACAGCTCTCTCTCTCTCTCTCTCTCTCTCTTGATAGAATATTATTCCAATTTGAACCAATTTACCATCAGCGACGATACATATCATGGACGCTGATATCATCTACACAAAGCATTCAGTGGCATTTGTAATACATAGTTCGAGTGCTCTTTGTTGCACATGCTTTACAAGTATTTATGTGCCATGTATTTGTATATAGAAACACAGTGATTATTTCATAGCCTTGTATTACGACTAAATGTCAAAATCAACTTCAGTGTAACCCGTATTGCAATATTTTATCAAGTAAGCCCCTGAATTGTTGTTTTTCTCGGGCTCGAAGCAAAGAAGCAAATATACAACGAGTGTACAAGACTAAGGAAACGGATGAAACCTAGCAGTAAATGTTTTTCTGCTGCTTCTTTTTTCATTAATGTAAAGTGTCATTCTGTGCATTCATGATGTGAATGCATAACATACACGGAGATGTCATGTATGTAATGCGCCATCATGCTAGCGGTGCTTGTGAGTGATTCAACATCACATCCTAGAACCATTACATACACCCACATTGCTCCTCTCTGTATAATATGATATCCAATGTCAAGCGTCATAGATAAAAATTTCAACATCCATGCAACCGTTGATAGGAAGAAACGGTGAAGCGAGATAAAATGGATATATTGAGTGTTCGTCTAAAACGAAAGAGTAGTATTTAAAAAGAACCTGCTCTGGTAACCTGTTCAATACGAAGCAACACTACATCATTGAACGCCAAACAACTTGTCATCATCAGTCAGTACCTGCTGATATTGCTCTGCTTCTCTCCATCTAGTTGAAAGATGTCATTTTCTTATAAGTTTATATTACTACACGTGAAGAGGTCATTATTATTTATACAACGACTCGCAACAAATAAACAGAGAGAAGTAATAGTTTTGACTGCATTCAAATCACTAAAATTTCATTTTGCTATATTGGTTAAATTTTCAAGTTGAGTGCTTGACAGGCAAACAGAATTTTAAGTTTGTATTTGTGTGCGAATTCTTTCGCTTAAATGTAGTATACCATTGAATTATGACACACACGAAACTATTTATTGTTGATTTCAAACAAACCACTAAACGAAATGTCAATGCTCACCATTCTATTAAATCAGCGCTGTACACAAGAAAAAAAGGGGAGCAAGGCTAGACATCAGAAGCCATGATGGGCCTGTGTATTCATGTTATTTACAAGTTTCCTTTTATAAAAAAACGACAGGATGAGTGTAGACGAAATAGTGAGATGTATGTGCTGTGCAGCATTTTATTCAGGTTAGATGCAGCTGAAACGATAGTGTAGATTACTAAAGAATGATTGCATTTTTAATGATGTATTTTTAGTATTCTTGTTCGTCAAAAATTTCCTTGCAACAGATCACTGATCCACATCGCGTATCTACAACGCTATACGGTGCTGCTAGCATACATGCTGAGCGAGTTTCTGGACATGGAAAGAGCAGAACAGGGAGTAAATATCTCAAGAAGCCAACATTTTGGTGATGCTAGCAGTCATAATAAACAAAAAGTGTTACATCTGCATAGCCCCTTTATTCTTGTTGATTCATCATCGTATTTCAATATAAATACATCAACTTGAACAGCCCTTTTTTTTTCGCTTTCAGTTCTGGTTTTTTTTTTCTCTCTTCTTCTTTTTCCTTACTTGTACTCTATTCCAAAATGTCTGTAAGTGATAAAGATGGTTTCAGTGTCATAATAGAGGGGTTCTAAACATGGGATTTCAAACAGCACCGTGTGTTCAAACCTGTCATACTCTTCCATGATCATTCATATAGCACTGATCCATCGGGTGTAACCCATCGCATCCACATACCTTATGGAGATCCTCACTACACTCCGCTGATCCAGCAAAAAAAGCACAAAGTAGGGCTCATGCTGCAGACAAATGGCCGTGCATGGTATGATATAATCAAGAGTTCTCGATCGAAATACAAGACACCAAAGCCATCGTCCTACACCAAGAGACGTCATTATTACCAGGCAGGTTCCTCGTCCGAGGTGGATGAAGACGAAGATGACAACCACAGCACAATGACTTCCAGCAGCTCATCATGTACCACAAACAGTAGTAACAATTCCATCGCATCACCTATACCCACAGCCAAAGCCGCAGCTACATCCGCCACTACCAGCACGGCACCCACTAGTATGATTGCTCGAAAGAGAAGAGGAAACTTGCCAAAGACAGTAACAGCGGTGCTGAAGCAATGGCTGATTGATCATTGCAGAAACCCTTATCCAACCGAGATTGAAAAAACAGGGTTAAAAGATAAAACAGGTCTGACGCTGAATCAGATTAGTAACTGGTTCATCAATGCAAGACGAAGACTATTACCTCAAATCCTTGCTACAATGCATCCAAATCACAAAGAAACAAACGGCATGTTGCATCATCATCACTCACAGCAGCATCATCAGCACACGATTGAAGACGAGGATGACGATGACGGCGTCGATGATGACGAGGAGGAAGGGGAGGAAGAAGACGACGACGATGATTTAATTCCTATGCCACAACCACGAAAGAGAAGAAGAACGAATTTCCTGTACACTACAAACAATCAACAAGGTATATAACATAGCATTGGCAGTCTATAGTGCATTCTACGCATGCATACTCACCTTAATCTAAATAGCTCTTCCTCCTACGACTGTCGTCAGAAAGCGTAGACGTTATAACAAGAGATCCAATGCTGTATTATCATAAAAAAAATCATTGTTCCAAAAGAATAAAAATAATATGATTTGTATTACATGTCTAAAATGGCATGATAAATATAGAATTCCAATTTCGTAGGCGGTGTGCGTGTTTATCTAAAGTTAAGCTCAAAGGCTTTACCTTTTTTTTTTTTACACTATGTAAAAACAAGCCTAATTCGCAAAAATAGTAGCTTTATCAGGTGCCATTTGACATGTTGACAATGATAAGCATTTGATAATTTACAGTGAATTTATGCAGATGGCTTGCACGATAGGACATGGAAAAAACGAACCCAATAGAGTTTCCGTATGAAACCTAACGATGAATTTCATTATAAATGTTTAGAGTAAAAAAAATCAGGAGAGGATTTTCCATCTACACAATTTTCCTATTATACTAAAAAGCCATTTTGTGGAGAAATCCATGCTAGCCGTTCTTTTACTAATGCCTTCTTTTTCTGTAATCTGATTTTGACTGGTAGCCTATGTGCCATCTCGCTCACACACACACACACACACACACACACACACACACACAAACCTTATGTTGGAGAGTTTGCCATGCCTCCTTTAGATGTTTGTTTTCCAAATAGTACCAAGCCCATGTAGTATGCAATCGCATTAGTAATCCCATGGACTGAAATTAAGCTTTGAATTAGAAAATTCTTTCGAGACGAATCAAGTAACTCAGTAAAGTATGGGGGGGATTCATTTAATCTATCCGCTTCCTTCCGTTGTATACTACATGAGCATGAAGGAGCGCAATGTCCAATTCTTATTTCCTGATATGAAATAGATGTTGTCCCACATGATCCCACCAATCTATTCAATGATTGATATACTCTAAAAAGGATGCCTACTGAAAGCAAGCCTGGATCAAATGTGAATTTCCCGGTTAGATGTGCCGACCGATCTTGATCCCGTTTTTTTTTTTTTTTTTTTTAGTATGGATAATCTCTTGTCGCAGGCTGCTGTCCAACCTTATATGTACACAACCAAATTGACGGGTGAGACCTTTGCACCCAAATGAAGAAGCATTGGAAATGTTCCCACCTCCCTGTTGCCACAAAGTATAAATACAGTTCCTCATTTCCATGCTAATTTATTTGTTACAGATAAAATCTTCCTCTTTCTTCTTTTTTTTCTCTCTCTTTCTTTCTTTCTTTCTTTCTTGTTCATTCATATACCAGCACATGTCTACCACTACCAGTAATCTACATCATCATTTCCTTCATATTCCTCAACAACAACAACAACAACAACAACAACAAGATATGGCACTTAAAAGAGTTGCGTTAATCAAACGTCCCCCACTTGTGCGCTCTTGCTCACCGAATCTCAGTGAAGGTCTTCATCGCACAGCATCCAATGCAAGCTTAAACAAGCATCATCGCAAGCCAAAGAAATCCGTGCGCTTTTGCGATAATGCATCGTTGGAAAATGTCCGCCTCTTTCTCAAAACTCAAATGCCAAAAGCTTGTCGCTCGGACCCTGCATGCTTGAATAAACAATATACGTTCCGTATTCGTCGACCCAATTGGCCTTCGTCGGCTCTCAAGAAAAGACACAGCGATGGAGGCGCTGCTGTACGCTTGGAAGATGTTCAGCTATCAAGGCAACAACAACAGCAAGACACACGGCATGTTACTTTATTAGGCAGCATCCAGGTAGCCAATCTGGCGTTTCAGAAAAGGGTCATTGTCAGATACACATTGGATGATTGGAACACGGCGAAAGAAGTTGAAGCGCAGTACCAAGAGCCTATTGCCCATAGTGCCAACACCTGGGATCGTTTCAGCTTCAAGATCGTATTGGATGCAAACACACATGCAGCGCATGAATCACTGTATTTGGCGGTCAAGTACAATGTCAATGGCCGTGAATTCTGGGATAACAACAACCACAAGAACTACCAGGTTGATATTGTACCTGATGTCGAATTGGATCTAGAAGATGCTTCATCAAACTCTTCCTCCTCCTCGGATGACGATGATGATCACATCTTTGAAGACTGCATCACTCATGGAGAAGAAGATGACGATGCCCAAGAACCCGATATTCAAGAACTGCAACAGAAGCTACATCTCACCAACCTCAAGGAAAGATATGATTTCAGCAATGCTGCCACCCAGAAGCCATGGTCTCCTCCCTTGTCACCCACTACGCCTGCTGATACTGCGCCAATATGGATTGGTCATAATAGCAACAACACTAACAGCAGCAATCACACCAACTACTTTGCATCACAAACCGCCACAACAGGAGTACCCAACAAGAGTGAAACTGTTATCCCGGATGCTGTTCATACTCGTCCTAGCGACGATACAACTGCAAGCCAATTCCACCATTTGATCCACAAATACTGCTTTTACAATGACCACAAGAAGCCATCCATCTTTACACCTTATCACTCTGATCCTCCTCGCTGTTCATCACCAACACCAAAGGCTATCCGTTCTTGAGATGGCATCAAAAATACCCGTTTCTACTGTTTATTTTCATTTTGTGTATTACTTTTACCCACCCTCAAAATTCTAAAAACAAAAAAAGTTTCGTTATCATTTGTGTATCTGTTTTATATATATATATATATATATATATTGCTAATAAAGTACTCTTTTTTTTCATTTACTATTGTACCAAACTATAATTACCCATCTAATATGCAACACTAGCACTGTGTAATCTGAACATGCTGATGGATGATGATCTCTCTCTCTCTCTCTCCCCCTAGTGTCGGTGTGAACCGGCACCCAATTAAGTTTCAACATCACCCCATCTTGTTCAATTGATACACATTATGAATTACAAATGAGCATGCAGCGCCTCTCGCGGCGTCTAATGACGCTTAAAGACACACTGCTCTTTCGATTTTCTCCATGGACGCTTGTGGTGAGATCCAATTGACACGGTAAATGGAACAAAATGACGATTTATTTTAAGCGTAATCCATCTTTGGCAATATACAAGAGGAGTAAAACTGTTTGTGTTGTACACTGGTAAACAATAAACAAGGTCATGCATTGTTATTGTATCGCACCATTGGGAAATTTGTGTTGTATTGTGTACGCTAGGGTGCAGCATTGATATCTGGTCTTGCTTCTTTCGGTAAAGAGGCCTTCTTGCTGGCTGCATTTTGCTTGCGACGAATAGCAGCAGGTACAAACGCAAGTGTTTCCTTTTCTAAATCTCTTAACTGGGGTTCGGCTGAGATGACAGGCGTGCTAGCATGTTGTGTTGTGGTTGCTGGTTGTTGGGTAGTGTGTGATGGAGGTTGCTGATAATGTACGGGTGCTGAAAAGTGTTGATCTAGATGTTTGCATAAGAAATTGCATGACACAAATGAACGAGCACGACTTACATGGCATGATTGGCGGTGGAGGTGGTGGTGCAACCATCATTTGAGGTGGTCGGAATCCATGAGGAATAGGTGGTGGAGGTGGTGGCACGCGTTGCATACCCTGTCTAAGTGGCCCTCCTGGGGGAGGTGGTGGTGGAGGACCTCTCACATGTAGCTGCTGTTGTATGATGGGATTCAATTGCTCCTCAAACGGTCTATAGGGTGGAGGCCCTGGTGGAAGTGGGATCTCATAGTCATCATCTGATTCTGTCAAAATTTTTGCTGGCGGTAATGGTACATCCACTTCTGCATGATCTTGATCTATACTAATATCGTCGTCTGAACCATCCTCTTCTTGGTCTGAATCCTCGGAATCATCATCACGCGAGCTATCTGAATTACTGCTACTCTCATCCCCATCGTCCCCATCTTTTGTGAAGGAAGAAGATGGTTTTTCTATCAACCAGATGCGTCAGTAAATCACCTCCAAGGAACCTAGGATCAAACCCTAACCCTTTATCTTTGCTGGCACAAATGCTCCTCGCTTGGGATCGTAGACTAGTTTTCTAGCTTCGCCTTCATGTTTTTTTTCTTGTTCTTGCATACGAGCAGCATAAGCAGCTTGAGCACTAAAATTGTAGTCATTGTCAGCTGTCAGCTCAACAAAGTTGCCATTTTCTCGCAATTACCCTGTAAGCTCGGTTGCCTATACACATCAATTGAGGTTAGTATTGAACCAACAAACTATACCCCCTGCTGAGCTATACCTTTTTGGCCTTCTCAATCTTGCTGATATCACTTTTCAATCCTTCTAAACGCGCTTGTCCTGCCTTGTCCAATTGCCCACTATTAGCTAAATGCTCTAATCTGGACATCTCTTGTCGCATTTTGCCGACATCTTTCTTTGCCAATGCTGATTCACGCACGCGTTTGCGATCCTCTTTATTCTAATACGCACTGTATTGGTACGCTTGATTGATGTTTTTTTTTTTTTTTTTGATACTAGGAAACAAACCTTTTTCAATTCTCGTTTACGTTGCTGTTTACCTAATGAACATAAATTAAGAAATCGCTAAGTATACTGTTATCAAGCGCCATCGCAAATATACTTTACGTAGGGCGTCAGCAGGGTTCATAGATCGCTTTGATTTTCCCATTATTGTTTGGATAATATGTAGATGGTTCGAAAAAAAAAAAAAAAAAAAAAAAAAGAATGCCTAATGAAAAAAAAAAAAAAAAAATTACGCTAAATTGGGTGGGCAGGGAATAATTTCAAGCAGCGGTTGAACAAATGCATTTCTTCAACTGATGTATGCTTGCCTCTAGCCATCTAAGCGAATGATACCATATCAATTTACCTTTATAAGATTAATCCTATCTCTTGGATAATACTCAAAGAAAACTAGATTTTAATACTAACAAAAAGAAAGTTTCCCATCACCAATTAGATTGAACGGGCCGTTGCCAATGATTACATTGCAAGAGTGGATCACTTGATTTTTACTTTATTTTTAACTCTAAAAACCAAGGAAGAGGTTACCGATAACGACCTTTTAACACGGGCTTTCATAGCGAGACACTCTTCTCTTTTGTGTGCTGAGAGAGATAAGCATGTATGCCAATCATTTCATTGATTGTATAGTGTTGCATGAATAAAGTTTGTTTCCTTTCTCTGATTGTATGGCTGTTGAATGGACGTCCTGGAAAGTGCAACACAATGCTGGATGGCATTATTTTCCCAACGGAATCTAGGTTATGGTAGGAGCTGATCTGATCTGAAGAATGACTCACTCGTTGTTGGATTGATATTGCTGAAATACACTAAAAAGTTACTATTTCACTATCTACCACACGAAGGCCTCCTGTGGCCGACCTGTAACTGCGGATCTGACTTCTCTGCAATTCTATACGTTTGTATCGAGGAGTACAATTCGTCTATGGACAGATGGTATACTTGCATTGCTTCTCATTACTCAAAACTATGCGAAATTCTGGATTCATTTGATTCGTGTTTTCTCGCGCTAAAACCTGTTTTAGACAGTCAGAGTAACACCAAACAAATGCTCTCACCCATCCGTTACTTACTAACACCTTTGCTTCACTTTTTTGAGATTGCCAAAAACCGACTCCAAACCATGAGGGGTTCCTCGTCAAAAACATCAAAAATCAAACGACCGCGTTTTTGACGCAAAAAACGAAGACTTTTACTATGGCATGTATTAGTTCAAAATGTTGCTATGGACCCAGGGCAACCCTGGAAAACACGTGTGTGATAATTTCATATGACCAATTTCTACATTTTGAACATAAACCTCGTTTCATATTATTGACGATTGCTCAGTAAGGTTTATCATAACACCTATTACAATTAGCACCATCAGATGCGCCTCTAAAAGTACTCCAAGAAAGCTTAAGGGAGTTTTTTTTTTTTTTTTGTAGGGGAGTCGAGCTCCAGGTTTTATTTAAAGTCCTTTAAATGTCATACTGAGGGATAGAAAAGACTGTTGGTGGACCCAATGTCTGCAAAGAAGGGGAATAAGATATTTTTGAATTAAGTTGGGAAAGAAATCTACTACTAATAAGGTGCGACACCTAGAGCCAAAACAGTCTTGCGGAAATCGTCAAAATATAGATAATGGATAGAGTACAAAACACCAAACGAGGACATCAGTACTACTTCAAAAAATCAAACAACTTGCGTTCACCAGGATTTGAACCAGGATCCTCCCGTTGGCATACGGGAGTTTCTACCACTTCGCCCTACCACCAGGGACGCTTAAGGGAGTATGGGAAAATCGTCCAGATTCATATAGTCAATTCTAGCAAAATAGTTCATACAGGTCGATTTTGCTTAGAATCTGGCCAATCTGGAGCAGATGCAAAGCGGAGCTTCAACTATCTTTTTGCTGCTGCTGGCAAATGTTTGACCATCCTCATCATCGAGGGAATCCATGCTTTTGAAAGCTCAGAAGAAGGAAATTTCGAGTTGAGCAGTACTGAGGTTTTGTCTGGCACTATTATTTTGCTCCTGTCGCATACTATGTCTTATATTTTTTACACCCATTGTAGTTAGAAGATACAGATTTGACGGTTTTCCTGCCATGACAAGGATGAACTTTAAGCCATTTTCCGCGGTATAGAAAGTATGGCTGTGGATAGTATGCTGATGTTAGATAGTACCTCTGTTTATATCACCAGTGTCGATGTGTTAGTGCACAATCACTTCAGTATTGACGATTGTGTCCATGGCTTCAACAGCACTGGCTATTACGAAGCACCACAGCAGAAACAACCACCAACACATATCTTGGCTCTGCAGAATATCAAGAGCTGTCAATGAAGTACGATTTTTCTTAACTGATGGCCATCGATGGAGCAAATGGGCTTTTTCAGCCTTTTCTAGAGTCTACTTTATCTAACTGGAGCTTTATGACACGCTCATCAACTGACAACTACATCTCCAACAACAAAGAAAAAAAAAAGAATAGCAATTTTTTCAAATAAAATTCTACTCATATTAAGCCATGTCATGCACAAAACAGGCCATCTCTTTCACGAGATTGTTTCCAATTTTATTCAAAAATCAGAAAGATTATCAAATTTGTGGGTGTTGTTCATAGTGTAAGCGAGTGTGTGTGTGTGTGTGTGTGTGTGTGTGTGTGTGTGTGTGTGTGTGTGTGTGTGTGTGGATGTCATTTATTTGATGGAGGAGTATAATGTCTGTGTGTGTGTGTGTGTGTGTGTATTGAATTATTTATATGGCATGTTCGTCGTCTTTGTGTGTATTGTATATATAATAAGGGAAAAAGAGAAAGAAGGGGAGAAGGTATCTTGTTGTGTACAAATTGTCTTCTACTACTGCTACTACAAAACATTCTTTCTGGTCAGATAATCAAAACGTTTGAAAGTATAGCCAACAAATGCAAGATCCTTTTGAGCATTAACAGTGTCTGTTTGATATCCTGTTGAAAAAAAAAAGTGTTTAATGCCTTGACATGAACAATGAGACAATATCGAAAATACCTTGGTTATCCACAGCATCAGGTACAGCATCCAGTTCTTCTGTAGGAAAGTAGCTGGTATCCGTAATACTTCTTAATTGAGGTATATGAGGTGATCTTTCATTTCTAATTTGTTCCCAATTGATACCGTAAAAGAAGGGATGTTGCTTAATTTCATCGGGCCCATTTCTACCAAGACGCACTTCAGGGTCGCAAATCAATCGACGTATCAAATCCTCTGCCTCTCGGCTAATGGGTTGGTCTTCAGGGAAGATCAATGTTTCGCGCCAATTCATAATCTTTCGGTATGTGTCATGGGGATTCTCAGAGCAAAAGGGAGGATAACCGCACAGACATTCAAACATGATGGCTCCCAACGACCACCAATCACACTCTTGACCATAGCCTCGCTGTAAAAAGATCTCGGGTGCAATGTAATCTGGTGTACCCACTGTAGAATAAGCTAGTGCTCTACGGTTCTTTTTCCATGTAGCAATCTTTTCTTTTTGCGTATTGAGGTTGATGAAATCAGGTCCAGATGAGTTTTGTGCTCCCTCCAACAGACGCTGATAGTATTGAGAGTCGTGTGTCTTGTGAAATCCAGTGGATAAACCGAAATCTGACAATTTGATATGACCATCCTTGTCAATCAGGATGTTATCTGGTTTGATATCACTATACAGAGAGCAAGATGAATACATGACGTCCTTTACACATATGCATCCGGTCCACTTTACCGATGAATGAATCCCAGGTTGTGAATAGCCTCCAACGCCAACACAATTTCTGCAATATAGAATCTTGTCACAGGTTCACTGAATGTGTCGTATTTGATTAGCATGGTCATCAAATCACCACCAGGTAAGAACTCCATGATCAAGTACAGATATTGTGCATCTTGAAAAGAAAAGTAGAGTTGAACAACCCAGGGTGAGTCGGCTTCGGCTAATACATCGCGCTCTGCCTTGACATGGGCCAATTGGTCTTTTTTCAACATTTCAGATTTCTTCAGTGTCTTCATGGCATAAATCTTTCCGGTGTCTCCTGCTTGTACCAATCTCACCTGGAATAGACTTTGTCTGAGATCACGGTTCACTCTGCTATCATGGATGCGCACTCACCTCACCAAAGGCACCTTTGCCAATCACCTTTACTGTGACAAAATCTTCAAGGCCAAGTCGGGTTCTACGCAATCTTAAATACTGAGATTCTTTTCTGCCTAGCGACTGAAGTTGTCTCTTTTTCTTTTCCTCGCTGCAATGCTCGTGTGCTAATTTGTTTTCAATTTCACTGCGTCTAAAAATGAAATAGAGAGACACACGTTTATAATTGATGCAGATGCGTATCTTTAATGCATACCTTTGATTTCGCTCGTAAGCTTGATCAAGAGCAGTTTTATAGTAGTGTTCTAAACGAAGTTTAGCTGCTGTAGCTCTGTCCAACACACTTCTTGGGAAGCCTTCAGTGGACCTATTGAAAGTGTCCGGCTGCAATTGTTGTTGCTGTGGTTGCTGATAGAAATAGGTAGATGCGATACCGCCATTGTCCTGGTGCTCATTATTAGCATAACTTTGAAATCCTTGCTGCTGCTGCATCATTTGCTGCTGCTGCTGCTGCTGCTGCTGTTGCTGCTGTAATACTTGTTGTTGGTGAAGCTGCTGTTGTTGTTGCTGAATGTACTGCTGCTCCTTCAACTGCTGCTGTTGTTGTTGGTATTGCAACTGCTGCTGTGGGTTTGTATACGTGTAGTCCATACTTTTTTTTTATCCGCTAGAATGAAAGCGAAAAGGAAGAAATAATAAATAGTGCAAGTTGAGGGATGGGGATGATTGGATTACAAAACATTCGAATTTACAAGTCTTGCTCAGAGAGCCATTCAAGGATTCTCCGCCATGATTTCGTATCTCCATCATAGTAAAAGAGAAGCAATTACAAAGCCTCCCCTCTCCCCCCCTTTTTTTTTCATCCCGTTGCTCCAATGAATTCTTACAATAAAATCCTCGAGGAAACAAGAAGCATGGTTTCTGGCTACATGTCAGGTCTTGATCCATCTCATGACATGTACCATGTTGATAGAGTCACTACTTTGGGTATGTGTGTTGGTTGCTCGAGACATTGCTTGCTTCTGGTAACTGACATGATTACTGCGCAATTACGGCTTTGTGTTTGTTACAGCTCGTTGTATCGCAGCCGATTTAGCTAAGGATGTCACTGTATCTATCGATTTAGAATTGGTCGAGTTGGCTGCACTTTGTCATGATGTGGGTGATCGCAAGTATTATCAAGGAAAGGAAACTGGCGGTCAATTGATCAAGACATTTCTGTCTGATCTTGGTTATGCAAAAGCAGATCTTGTTGCCAATATTGTAGACCATGTTGGCTTCAGTAAAGAACTTGGCTGGGACGACGAAAAAGACGATGCTGCAGAGGTGGAATGGAGGAATACCTGTTTAGAGCTGCACGCGTACGTTATGATAGTGGTAGAGATATCATGTTATCATATCTAAAATACTCTGTTTTCAGGGTCCAAGATGCTGATAAGCTGGATGCCATTGGCGCTTTTGGCGTCTTGCGCTGTGCAGCTTTTAGTGGGGCTAAAAACAGACCATTGTATGTACCAGACCAAAAGGCCATTGAGAACATCTCGCAGAAAGATTACCTTGATGAATCCAACAAGAATAATTCGGCCATCACTCATTTTCATGGTATGTATGTGTGTATGCGTTTTATTTTATAGTGATGTGTGTATAATTGATATACATTATCGCATATGATAGAGAAACTGTTTAGACTTAAATCCATGATGAGAACTCCCAAAGGAAAATCCTTGGCAATAGAACGTGATAGATTCATGCAAACTTTTGTGGATCAGATTAATCGTGAATTTAGTGTCATCTAGGTATTGATCTCCATCCTTAATGGCCTTGTACTTGTGGTAGTAGAGGTCGTTGATCTTTCTGGTGTTGTAACGTGCCTTGATAGATTCAATGGCTGGCTGCTACTTTCAGCGTGCGGTGGCAATGAGGGTGGTTGCTCATCCGCTGCAACTGATAATAAATTAGGATAGGAGAGCGGTCTTGCTCGCCTCTTATGACTATGTCTCAATTGTTTGTTTTGTTGTTGTTGGGTAGTAGATGCTGACTTTCTCTTTTCGAAAAAGACCATCTTTAGCTTGTCCATGATATGGCTTGATCTTCTCTCTCGTTTAGGTATGGCTGGTGGTGTGGATGTGGATGTAGGTCTGCTCTGGACGCGGGTGGCGGTTGGCTCGGCGGACGAGAGATTTGACATGTCTACATCTTCTACCTCAACATCATCTTCTTCATCTTCTGTATTGGATAGCACACCATGGTCTTCTTCCTCACCAACTGCTTGCTCTGTTTCGATTTGAGCTTGAGGAGATGAAGCATGAGGCGCTGATTCTTCAATCACATGTTGTAGTATTTGAACTGTATGATCTAATCAACCACATCAAAATAATGGGTATGAGCTTCTTTTTTTCTAGCTTCTTT
The DNA here is from genome assembly GCF_035048745.1 of Mucor velutinosus. Lineage (NCBI taxonomy): Eukaryota > Fungi > Mucoromycota > Mucoromycetes > Mucorales > Mucoraceae > Mucor > Mucor velutinosus. Next base: position 1,661,718 of record NW_027041908.1, read on the forward strand.
TTGCTTTAAACAACACAATATATAGCGCTACTTACTCTGGTTCGCAGGAGAGGACGTAGATGAGGAAAATGGATCCGGCAATGTTTCGGAATAGATGACAGGAGACGATACAAGTGTCGTCGAGTAAGGATCAGCGACATGGAGTGGATTATGTAATGCAAAATCAGAGGATTCTGGAGATTGTAAATTCAACCCAGAATCTGCTGGAGGTGCAGTTGTTACGGTAATCGATCTCTCATGGTGCTTGTTGTTGCTGTTGCTGCTGCTGCCTGTGCGAAAGATATTAATGACTTCATCCGCCTCAGAAGCAACGCTTGCTTCTAGGTCAGAGTACGTTCTACAGATAGGGCATTGGAATCCAGGGTAGCTCTGTAGCAAAGGTCGAATGCATTTGAAATGATAAGTATGAGAGCATGGAGATACAAATAGTGCTTGAAAAGGAGCTAATGCATATAAACAAATACAGCATTCATCTACATCATCATGACAGCTGGACGTAGTGGTGGTTATAGTGGTATCGTTGCTGGTTTGCATGTTTGTTAATTTCTTGAGTGGGATGCCATCTGATGCAGGTGGTGAATTAATTAAGTCATTAGTTGGTGTATCAATGATTGTATTCCTTAAATTAGCGCTTTCCTCTTGATGCTGCTGGTGCTGATGATGAGAAGAAAGAGGGGGTGTTGGCGCTGTTGCTTGAGTCAAATTACGGAGATTTTGGAATGCGTTCAGGTTGAATGAGAGTGGCCGCTGTCTGCTTGATCTGTTCAATTCAAATCGCATTTTGACGGAACGATACATCTCCTCTCTTCCGCCTTGGAAATCAACGCCCAATTGCACAATATCGCCGTCGTGTAATTCCACAGGGCGGCTCTCACTTCCTGCTGGACTCAGTCGAACATGATTCAGAAAGGTACCAGAGGATGATTTGGTATCTCGAATATACAGCTAAAAATGTCAAAATTTCAGCCTTTGTCCCCAAATTAAATCGGCGAACCTCTCAGTATTCTTTACCTTGCCATCTGTTTCAACCCACACTTCACAATGACATCGAGAAACTACTTTGCTCTTGAAAGACATGCAATTCAGATTAGCATGACGCTCAGAGTATCGGCCAATGCGAATAATGGATCCAACTGGGAGCTGTCTGTCGACGATATCAAAGATCAAACTTCGACTGGGATTGTCAATGTTTGGCACAATGCGGACATGAACTTTGTCATTGGTGTGTTGATCTAACGAGGAGGATGCAGATGAAGCGATTGTAGCTCTTCGTTTGGCTGTTGATTCAGATCTAGATGCTGTTGGTCTCGGGTCGGCTGCTGCTGAAGAGGATGAAGATGGCGAGGCAGATGCTGTATTTCTGGTGAATCTTCTTGCGAGCAATGCTGATGCTCCACTGAGCGATCTTCTTCGAGCGCCTTCTACAGGAGCCCCGCTACTCGTTGTAGTAGTAGTAACAGTAGCAGTGGATGTCGATGGCGCCATGTTTCTTTATAGGAAATAAGTATGTAGAATATAAAAGAAAGAAGGAAAAAGGGAATACAAGATTTTTGTTGAGTGATTTAATTCTTAAAAAGGCGGCGGTCCCCTAAAAAAGGTTAATCGATTTCATCAAATGTACAATATCACAAACTGTTCCAATGTGTGTGTGTGTGTGTATGTGTGTGTGTCTGTGTGTGTGAGTATGTGTGTGCTTCTTTTTAGTTCTGTAAGCTGAAAAACTTGTAAATGATGATACAAATATTACTGTACTGTCCCACACGCATGAATATACAAAGAAGATCACACTGAGACCACATACGAAATGATTGATATTGAATCATCAGGATGAAAAATTCCCTTGAAATTCATGCTAAATATGTCTACATGTTGGAAAAAGCACAGCAATATGTAAAGAAATGAGACAATAAGTTGATAGCAAATTTCTCCATGTAGGTTTGAGTCCGTACAGATCCCTTTCGCTCCCTGCCCTGCCCTCGCCCTTTGCTAGTTTCCCTCACACTCTTTCAGATGCTACATGTCGGACACTTTTGAATGTGCAACATGCTCTACTAAACCACTGAAAATCTCGGGTGGTTTTTTTCCAACAGAAAAGTATAATGTTATTCATGCAATTTATCGTACAACTAAATTACTCATTATCATGTTGCATTATTCTTTATTTAGAGGACGAAAGGGGCGAGTAAGTTTAGAACAAGGAGAACAAGAACAGAAAGAAACGAGGGAGTGTGCCAGCAAGAGGAGGTGGAGGATAGTTTACAGGGGGGGGGGGGGAGGCCATTTTGAAGGAGTTGACTCACGAAAGCAAACATAATTGATTACACAAAATCAGTGTTAAAGAACTTGAGAACGAGATGTATTGTATAAAGGAGCTGATTTTAGTGGCAAGAATTATGAAAACACATGGCATGATTATCCTTCCTTTCCTAAAACAGCATTTAGATTCATGAATTTGCAACTATACATAAACTTTATACTGTTTTCTGTCTAAAGTGTCAATCTCTTCTCTCGTTGTTGCGATTAATTTAAAAATAACGATGGATCCACAATGGGATGTCTACTCCTTGCTCGTAATGGCAAGTATAAAAGCCAGTGGATTATGAATCCGTTGTGGAAAATATACCTTGTAGAATCCTAAAGATGCTTATTAAACACATAAATTTTTTGATTGTCCTCTTGTGCTGCTGGTGCTGTGGTATCACAAATCTACTACTAGTAGTCTCAGCAGATGACACTGGTAGCATCTCTAAATCAACCATGATCTCTACCACGTCCGAAACTGTCTATGAAATGCTGCCAGAGGATTATGATAAAGACGCCATCTACCGCCATATCGTCAGCGTGCTAATGAAACGAGCCTCCAAGCAAACCGTACCTGTCACTCCAGAGTTGTCTACCATGATTGTTGCTCAGATAAAGGCTCGCATACACACTCAGATTACTACCAAGATCTCCGCATCTGTAAAGTTGAAATGAACACATCATGCCATTCTACATTTTGCTCATCACAGTCTATATGTAGATCTTTCAGATAATAAAAGCAAGTATTACTATTAAAACCAGCATCATGGGAGGTGCAGTACATGTAGGCAATGCTCAAATCGAGGCTATTCAAACAGCTGCTGTAGATGGATTACAAAGTAATTACATGTAACACATACACACACTCACAGACAGATGTGTTCTAACACTTGGATGTATCACAAAATAGCGCAAATGACGAAAACTGTAGAGAAAGAAATAGAAGAGTCTCTCTCAGAATCGATTACCTTCGCTATTGATCAATTACTGGCTGCACCTGCCGCCAAAAGCCAAAAAATACTTAGCACAAAGCAACTGACAAATGTCCTGATCAAGGCAGAAACGATTGCTAGAACCGAACTCAAAGTCAAACTACCCGCTATTCAAAAGACGCTCAAGTCGTGTGTGGATAAACAGCTGAATACACACATCAAGGATTTACAAGTGGATATTCCTGGTGTACTAAAAATTCAAATTAGTGCTAATGTGGATGTGATATCATCCGTAAAAACGGCTGTACAAAAAATATACAAATCTTATGCCGATGTTAGTGTAGCAGTAGCCGTACAATCTTACATAAAAGGCATTACAGTATCAGCGTCGAAATTGTCAGCTGCTAAAGGAGGTACTACGTAATCCAGATTGACTATACCACTTTGCTCTCGTGCTTGCTTGTATTCTGTTAATTGTAATAGTATATATAACATTTTAGAGCTTAATAATAATACACTTCTCTGTTATTTATTCATGCAAACGTTGTGCTATATCCAGAAATCAGTAACTTTAAATTAAGCATCATAATGGTCTCATATATTACTCGTGTCCAAATCGTACTACTAGTAATGATGATTGACATGTGTGTCCGGAATTAAAAAAAAACCATTTGATCATACAAACTTGCCCGTTATTTGACTGTATTGGCCACATCCTAGGGCAGCAACATCTTTTGTGAGTGTTCGAATTTAAATTCTGAGACAAAACTTCACCAGCACATTAGGTTTGCCCGCGAGATTCCACTTTACGAGCTAAAATTCAGCTATAATGCAAAAAAAAAAACTAAACTTAAAACATGTATCACACCTCTATCAATGACTACAAACGCTCGCTCCTCAAATGTGAGTCCAAGTAGGGCAAAAAAAAAAAAAAAAAAAAAAAAAAAAAAAAAAGATCACGAATTTGCATAAAAAGTCAATTAAGCTTATCGAGTCGAATTTAGTAGAACCGACTAAAATATGCTTCAAAGAAGGCACGGAAAGCGAAATTAATGGCTAATGAACGTGGAGTTCAGTATCAAGATATACGAATATACACCTTAAGGAGTTTAGTATGCCACTACTAGCCAATCTATCTCGCTACGCTCAATGTCGGTGTCGCCCTGTGGGTTCTCGCCAAAGACATATTAAATCAGATATAATAAAATTTTGGTATATTAAGTAGATTTTAAGCAATATATTATTAGTAAAACAAAAATAACAAAGGTTATATTAGAGCCACCAGAAGGAGAAGAGGAGGCATTTCCCTCAGCATTCTTTTTGCTTACACTGACATCAAACGAAGCCTATTATTGGGACAATCGGAAAGAAATTTCAAGTGTTATGCAGCATTTGTACATCATAATCGCCATTTTCTGATAGTAGAATTGTCATATCATTCACTGCCACTGATGCTCTTAATAAGATGGAGAAATAAAGCTGGCCATAAGTAAATATAGGACTTGTGTAAGATCTACAGCGACTTTTTTGAGATTTGTCATTGCAAAAGACATCTTCATGAGGCAAAGGTGTCAGGAAGTTACTACTACTCAAGTACAATTGTTTGGCGTCATTCCGGTGGCTCAGAAAAATCTACATGTCAGTATATGAAGGATTGAAAGCTGTCAAATTTGGTTATGTATTGCTTTATAAAGTATATTTACGCGGCATAAACCACATCGTTGGTAGCTGCAATTCACTGGAAAGGCAGTTCTGTAGCTTGAGCAATTTTTAATTCTAATAGAAGGCATATTAATTTCGGTAAAGCTGATTCACGCAAATTTTGATGCGCTGTGTTGCTGGCAAGCTTATTAACAATGGAAATAAAAACTCGAATTTGCTGCTTGAACACTGTGGTTTTACACCTTTGCTTGACCACGGTAAAACCCATTAAGACTAATATTACCAAATGCTGAATTAGATGCAATCTTGATACGCTCGTATATATAGTGAAGATTAGTGTTTGATGTCTTCTCAATTAATTCGATCTTGCTTGAAGAAAAAAAAAACGCCATCAAATGCAAGCGTAATGCGATGAAGCTGGAATAATTACATTACTGACTGTACGCACGTAATTTACAGACAGCTCCAAGTTTTTGGTTACAAAAAGGCGTTATGCATCAATACATTTTATTGTTTATTGATGCAATGTTTTGTTTGCCATGCTTTGTCTTAGGTGGAAATCTTGTCGAAATAATGGGACAGTGGTGCTTCTGCCTTTTTTTATTTCATACCGAAGCGTTTTTTCCCTGGATTTATATTTTCTATCCAACTTTGCTAGTCGTAAATTAGCGCTATTACAGATGTGGATTCTTGGCAACTATTAAGATTTGTAACTGGCTACTATTAAAGATGACAATGATTCCATATATTATGGATATGCAGAAATCAGAATTCAAACTCACGCAGGCATTTAGGAGCAGATTCCGCATGACATTCAGGAACAAATTCCTTGGTTACCATAGTAACCAGGCACGTAATAGGGATCGAATACATTCAGGGACGCCCATAGCGGTTTCAAGATATTGCTATTTAAAAGAAACTATGTTATGATGTTATCTGATTTAAGCAAGATTGTCTATACATGATTGGTACATACATCGCACTTCTCATTTATTTGTATTCTCTGAAATGCTGTTATCTTATTCAGAGATATCTTACAATTATGCAGGAGATCTTCTGCAAGTATGAGCCTATATGTACATTTTTCTCTTCACAGCGCCATGAATCTTGATCTGATATATATATATATATATATGTATAAATGTCAAACTTCTCATATTGATTACTAAATTCAACATGTGTGCCAAGCAAAGCATATAAAATGTTCTCCTCGTGCGTAAACTTGTGTGAGTCATTAGATATCCAATATATATGCACACAACAGTAATCGTTTTCTGTTTCACCAAGCACAATGTGGAGTTTGATTGACCAAGATGGCTCGTGGTGCGCTGTTGTTGAGTGCCCAGATAGTACAGACTTGAACAACCGATAACCTGTTTATAACAAAGATTTAGCTCATGAGTGCATATCAATTTGTTTCAATTAATTCAAATAATGTAAATATGATGAAAATAGATCAAGCTCTCGTCTTTACAACATAATAGAGATACACTGGAGAAAGTCATTGTCCCTAAAAAGGATACATCTCATCTGCATATAAAGTTTAAATGGAATTTGGCATTGTGTCAAAAAAGGTACACAGACTAAGCACGACATTTTATGGTCAATTGTATCGAGTTTTAAATTAATACCATACAGAAAAAGAAAGAGGAGAAGAAAGAGAAATATCGCGCTATATTGAGTGTGTCTCATTCAACATTTGTAGGTATAGAGTGAGACAGAAGGGAGTGCTAAATGAAAAATTTTGCTGGCTTGTGTGTGCTTGCGTGCCCTTCTCCTCGATCTCCCTTAGAAACAAAATTACACAGAGCCTCATTTTTTATTCTTATCTCTTTCTTTCCAATTTTTCTTTTCAACACTGCCAATTCATTGAAACCAAATGTTTTTCTCGAGAAAGAAGAAATCCTTGATAAATTAATGGCAAACCTATTGTTACAACTAGATCAAACGTCAAAAGATAGTTTCTACACAACTGATACACTCACAAATGTTGGTTTATTTAGTATTTTACACTTATAATTTTCACTAACAACAAACATTGATATAGGGCTCTAAGCAATGGTTGACGGACGCACAGCATATTGATGATGATGACATTGATCCTTCTCTTTCTCACCATATGCACGTCAACGTCACTGAAGCGGATGAGTATTCCTTCTCCCCTACCAATAAAGTTTGCTGTTGTAGCCATAACAACCGATACAGCATCTATCAAAGATATAAATCTCCTTTTCCTTACAATTCATCATTAAATTATTACTGTAAGTTGTTGATCTCCTATATTTGTTGCTCTTCTTTCTTTAGTACATTGTTCAAAACTAAAATGTTTCTACTAGATAACACAGCAACAGCAATCACAGCTACAAGTAGAGCAACAGCCACAGCGACAACTACCACTTACAATGAGGATATCTACTATATAGACTTTCATGGGCAAATGATGAGGAGCAATAATCATCAAAAGCTATTTGATCCTCATATTGATGATTTCGATATTGTGCGAGCCAAAGTAACTGGTATTACAAGAGCCATGCAGCAGTATCATGTTGACGAACTGGAGCAAGAGCACGAGCCTCTGCTTTCGCCAATACCTTCCTCGATTAATACAGGAAGCATTGATCAATTAGACTCATCAAGCATCCGGCCGCTATCTCCTCTGAGCATACTGTGTCCAACAACCAACTCACTTGTACAGTCTCGAGTGTTGGAAGAGATAAATGATGATGAATACCAACTAGAAGATGAACAAGCATGGCACGCTGAATTTCTCAATCTCATGTCGACGTTGATTACTCACTCCGAGAGTCTAGAAAATATATCAACAGAGTTGCTGAGGACAGAGGGCAAAGTGAGAGAACTCGTTTTACTTCAAAAATCCATGCTAGAGGAATACGAGGAAAGAGAGAAATTATATCGAAACAGATTGAACGAATGTGAGCAGGTCGCACAACAGCAGCAACAATTGATGGATCATCTTGTGGAACTCGATAGAGATTTAGATCTTACTGGTCATGCTACTGATAGAAGCAAAACGTCAAAAGCCAGCAAGCAACGGATGACTCTATCTGCTACCACATCAACGACTACTACCACAACGACATTATCACCTATTTATCGTTGGCAAAGTTCAGAACAGAGCCGACAGCCAAGAAACAGGAGAAGCACCTATGATAGCTGTAGTAGTAATAATGTATGCATGCTAGATCATCAGTGCCAACAGCAATGGGACTTTAATCAGCCCGTCAAAGACATTGTCCATATCAACTCGATGCAAGATCTCGTTCACACGTTACGTTGGGAAGTAGGATTACGGATTGGAGGGGGCGTGGGCACCGGCCATGTGATTCATTCCTTTGAAGGCCCATTAAATGGTATCGAGCTAATCATTGCTGGATCAGGAACTATTGCAACCACAGCTGCTGTCGATGAATTATCATCCTCATCCTCATCCTCATCAACAGTAGCACCTTTAGCCCCCTTTTCTTTGGGCACATGGAACGAGGATTATACAAGACAAGAGGTGCGTAGTATATGTTATTGGTTACGCCATTCTGACAGTTTAATACAGTCCTTTACATTATCTTCGTCCATACAGCACCTTCGATTCCATAGACACCATTACATGCTCCATATCAATCGACACGATCGCAATACCCTCTTCAAGCTACTACCGAAAAGCCAATGGGTGCCTGATCAGCAATCAAATCAGTGCCAATTTAAAACCGCAGCAGCATCATGTATCACTCAATTTGGTCTATTCCAACGAAGACATCATTGCAGAAGGTTGGTTCTTTAGTCTGATTTATGGTGCGTTTTTATTCAACCAATTTATAGATGTGGCATCCTTGTTTGCCAGAGGCACAGTTTGAATAGACTGCCTTTATTTGCTTCCATGAAACCTATAGAAAAATGGCATCGAGTGTGTGATGGCTGCTTTTACGATTTAATTATCAAAAAGCAGCAGCAGGCGTCTACTCGTGATTCTGCAGCAGACCTGACTGAAATTTGTTAGCACAATCGATACCCCCTATTTTCTCTTCACTCTTCAATTGTATATACTCAACAACATCATATATATATCCAAAAGAACGTTCTCTTTTCTTGAACTGTAAATAAAGACATCATATAAACGCCGTTACGCCAAGTACATTCTGTACAGCGAAAAGGGGTGCGTAATTTTACATCCATAAATAATTAAGATTGACGCATCCGAAACGTCTTGTTGAACAAAGATATAGCCCTGCATATACATCTAGCAACGCAGTATTTCTCAATGAACAGGACATGCGGATAACCTGATCACTTGAGAAGCCTCTGGATGCCTTCAGCTATATGACAGCAAGACCCCAAAGTAATGTAAGTATCACTTTTCTGTTCAAAATGCGATTCATGCAAATTTCAGTGAAACATTGGAGATTGATTTAGGCGTCCAACTACAGATCCGGCTTAACAAAAGCGCAGGTTGATATACACTGACAACAATTCTATGATTGTTGAAAATTGAAACTATTCTTTTCTATTAGTGATTTCATGAAAAGGATGCAAAGCGTGTACTCAAACATTTCATACACATATCTTGCTCTAAGCAGATTTGGTCTTGCCTTTGTCTTGGCGGGCAAACCCACCACGGCTACTACCGCGGCTATCACCATGTCCATCTCTTGCACAACCACCTCAGTTTGCTACTTTTATAGCTACTACTGTCTTTGTATATCTTGCTTGCGGTGTTTTGCCTGTAAATTGTCCATTGAATTTGGGCGCGTTCGAAGTATCTTGCAATTTTAAGTGCTCTAAATTTTTTACGAATTTTTCTGTGATTTTGGAGGTATTGCTTTGATGCTGGATATGTTTACTGCTGATGATAGGGATGCCCACCACCAGTGTTACAAACAGATAAAGCTGAACCAACGTTAAGATCAGAGATGATGTGTTCTGGGTGCTCGTGGCTGGTAGTGGTTTGGTGTGATGTTGATTTGGATAGACTTTGATTCTTATTCAAAGCAAGATAACTTGACTTGGTCATATTGGTTCAATGTAGATACGCTAATTGCGCGAGAGATGTAATGACTGTTGAAGAAAGGCTTATTTTGGAAAAATCATTAATCGAAACGCTTTTGCTGTGGATATGGAGTGTCACGGTTTTCCAAGGAGGAAGTGTTTTGGTCACCAATTGTCTGTGATGAAAGGGTAGAACATCTGTATTTCATCTTACTTTGAGAGAAAGCGCACTTCTACCAGGAGTTAGTTGGTTTCAACATAAAAATTAAACATTTCGACCTTTGGAGAGTGCGAGATTGAGGGAAGACAAGGAGCAGTGGGAGATTTATACGATACATGAAACTCGAAACAACCGGCATGAATGTAAACAGTAAGCTCATCAACAACGCCATTAATTAGCTCAATTAACAGTAACAATATATTTGCTTTCATCTTTCTCTCTCTCTCTCCTTCCCTTGTGCTGGCGCTAATAATCATAATGAACTTTGTGGATGATCAAGATTTAATCAAAATCAAGGATGCTGCAATCCGTAATATGCCTGTCTTGCATTATGACAGAACTGGGTTTCGAGCTTCCCCTCGTTTATCGAAGGATACAAACAAATACTACAATGTGCACGTAACAGATGAAGTTATGCTTGAATACATTGCCACTCAATTGAAGGAAACAGACAAGATGTCTGTTATGGGCGAGTTCTCTATTGAACATTGGAAAAACAGACTAGGCAATCCCTACCATACAACCCACATCCAAGCTCAATGTTTGCAAGTCAATGATTTTATCTGTTTCAAAAGCGCCCAGGCACCAGCCATGCATATCCAGTTTCGATTGATGGTTTTTTTTTTAGCCCAAAATATGCCTGGTGCTTCCAAAGTCTCGACTTGCTTTGATGCCAAAACCATTGGCGATATGGTCAGAAAGGTCATTGTTCCTATCTGTAAGGCACCTATAATCATTTTGTTATAATTTGATTTCATGGCTAATTTTTGCATAGATCCTAATGACAGGAAAAGACACAATGTGGACAATCTCAAGGCTGCAAGAGACAAGGTACGCAAGACTCTTCATGAAAAGAATATGTTTGAATTGCAACGTATTCAACAAGGCAACATGCAATTAATAAATAAGTTGACTGAATCTTCAAAATAAGCTGTATTACATAAGATAGTCCCCTTCTATAGTCGTATCATATTCTCAGTAAAATAAAAATCCTAGCAATGTATGTTGAAACTTCAGTTTTCAAATGCCTGCTATCATACAAGTACCCTCCATGAACGGGTTGTAACTGTGGATTTGGCACTTTTATGACGATATACGTCTGTATCAATGGAAACAGCTCATGTACAGGCTGACGGCATGCTCATAGTGGCTCTTATTACTCCAAATTGTGCCAAACACAACGAAATCTGGTTGTATTTGGACCCTGTTTTCTCACTTTAGAAGCGGCTCTTGACTACAAGAATAGCACCAAACAATTTCTCGCATCTAGTACTTACTTCCTGCTATCTTTGCTCAACCTTTTTGGAATCGCCGAAAATTGACCCAAAACCATGAGGGGTACCTCATGGTTTTCATCGAAAATCAAACGATCACATTTTTGACCTCCAAAATGAACATTTTTACTATAGCATATATTGATTCAAAACGCTTCTCTTGATCAAAAGCAGCCTCTAAAACTTCACTTGTAAGATTTTCGCGTGTTAAATTTTGACCTTTTGGCAGAAAACATGATATCATATCTTTAGACTTTGCTCGATATACTTGCTCAAAGCACCTATCAAATTTAGTACCATCAGGTGCGCCTTGAAAAGTACTCCAAAGACGCATTAGAAAGCGTAGCATGGCCATTACAATTTACACAGTCGAATTTAGCAAGATAGGTCGAATTGTGCTCAGAAATTCCTAAAATGAACAAATCAGAACAGAATGTCGAGCAAAGATTAACCAATTTTTGTGAGACTGGTGAAACGTCTAATCATGAAGGAAATTGTTGTTTATGACGCTTGGAAGTAGAGAGTCTCGAATTAAACGGTGCTATAGCTTAGATTGGGTGCATTTTTGCATTTCTATGTGCAAATTTATGTATGATCGATTGAATACTTGCAAACTAACCGTCCAAATGCGATCCTAATGCGACATGCAACATTGCCATCAAAACAATAATGCCTGTCATATACCGAGTTTGTGAATCCTCTCGTATGGTACAGTATAGAATTAAGCATATTTATTATTATTGTAATACTAGTATCCACCATCAGGCTTCAGTACTCTTGGTAGTTGAGGTGGCAAATCCACTGTATTGGGACGATGCACTTCAACAGCATCGGGATGTACTGCGTAAGCTGTTGAGTTGGGCTCACCCCCATTGATGATGGTTGTGGATGTAACGCTGTCTGGGCCTGTACCAAATCGCTCATTGTTGTTTGCGAGTTTGATTGTAGGCATTTCTGTATATTTCGTTTCAATTTGATCCCAATCGACTTCCATGGGCTCCACGTTAGTAGTATTGTAGTACTCGGCTTGTTGTTGTTGCTTTGTTAGCTCGTGTTCTTGTTTTCTGATTCTTTCGTTCTTTTTCTTGTTGCGAAGATAGAACCAAATGACAATGGCGCCCAAAATTACCTATCAAAAGAACGAATCAGTAAGAGAGTTTGTAGATCTCATGTAAAAAGAACGTACCACAACGACAGCTGCAACAGCAACACCAGCTTTAGCACCACTGCTGAGGCCAAAAGTGGCAACACTAGCGCTTGTAGTGCCAGCACCAGGCTGGATTGTATTGCCATTGGAGGCTTCAGCCGCATTAGCAGCATTAGGATCAACATACTTGTTGGACATGGTGATGGCGTCAGGGTTGGTGGTGTTGAGAATAAGCACTGAACTAGTGCCTACTTTGTTGGGATCAATACCCCACATGACGAATAAGGTGTTGTTATTGACGAGCACAGCTATAGAATTGAATGGTTAGCATTGGAATCAATATTTGCAAAGATATGTGCATACATGAATGTCTTGATCTTTGCAAGGTTGTTCCAGCAGGTGCATCGATGGTCTGTCTAGTCCAATTCTTAGTATCTAAATTCAAGACATTGCAGTAGTCCTGTACGACTACAAATACTTGGGTCAGTCTTGTGCCTGTCAATAGTGTGCCTTGAGCCTACCTGTGTCGTCGGCTTCACCGCCATACAATAAGACATGTCGATTGGTGGAAGGCACTATTTAGAGGTAAGTGGTTTGACGAGTCAGTACAATACAACTTGAAGTATAGGCTATGACGTTACATAATGTCAATGTAGAATAGATTCTGCTTTGTGTGGGTATATCGCCAGTGAGATTCATCATGCTCCATTCATTGGTAAGAGTGTTGAATGCCTTGATGTATGAATAGGGGCGAGGAATAGAGTTTTGTGATGTAGTCGTTCTGTATTCGCCTCCCATGAAGAGAAGCATGTTGGTAACGGGATCAAATACGGATTGATGTCGAGCAGAGAACTGATCTGAAGCGGTTGTCAAAGGTACAGGGGTATTCCAGGCAGACTGTTTGGATGTGATTAATAATCCTTGTGTTTGTGTCCATGTTACATGTATTTTCGTACTCACTGCAGGATTATCTACGTTAAAGTAGGAGACTTGAGTGTAACCAATGGTTCTTGAGAAGCCGTCTGCAAAGGTGAAGATGGAAGTGTTTGTGTTGGGCGTTGTCCAATTGGGGTTGATAAATCTACAGTAAAAAGAAGAAAAAGTGTTGGTACATATGAATGGATTGTAACCAACGGTACATATACTGACTCTTCAAATCCACCATAGAACGCAGCACCTTTACCAGGCACATAGCTACCCGAGCCCCAATATCTACACAGATGAACTACCCGATCAGTAATTTATAACTTAAATGATGAGATGCAGTATACCAACATTTGTCTATTTCCATAAGGGTCTTCAGCGTAAGCAGATTGAATGTACCATTTGTTTTCGAGCGCATTGTACATGACATTCATATTTGCCAATGCCTTTGGCGCAGTGACATAACCGCCATTGACGATCATGCGATTTTGATCGCTGATGACAATACATTGAGGATCTGTTCTAGGTGTCAAATCGACGTTGTCTGCAATGTAGCTGACACTTCGCCACAGGTTTTGCAAGTCGTCAGAGGCAATTCCACTTTTATTGGTGATGTCTAAAACGTTCATGACATTATCTACTTTATTCTCTGTTGTGCTTGTAAAGATAAGACCACCATAGCAATATATTTTTCCAGACATGAGTCCACAACCTGAAATAAAGCACTATTAGTATCGATTCCCACTTGCGCTTATCATGGCACTGCGTTACATGTATTGGCTCTTGCTGCTGTCTGAGCTAAGGTGGTGGTCGTTAAGCTCAAAATCAATGCCAGGCACAACGTGGCAGGAAATCGCTTGGACATGCTTGATTTTTAGAACGTAAATTAAGAACCAAAAAAAAACCAAAGAAACCAAATCAATTACAAGTCAAACAGTTTATATAGACTTTAGAAATTAGCAAAACTAAAAAATTGTGGGCTTTGATGTGTAACTTGACAAGTTGAAATATCTGCACAATATAATTTACCTGTATCACCCAACTCAACCCTTTATATATTTGTCTTGTTGATGCAATGTTTGCAGAACTTGAGGGATGACATAAAGCAATTGATCCTGTTTATATAAATACTCGAGTAGTTCCTATGCTCATCCACGAGCAAATCCTGGTAGCAACAGATTCAGGTACACATTTATAAGGAGCATTTGCATTCAACTTTTTTCTCTGCTGATCACAAACTTTTCTGCTACGTACAAAAGCGCAAAATTCTTAAAAATAGAAACATGAGTGGGTCATTTTGACACTTTTTTTGGCATGGTTTGGTTTTGGAGGCACCATATAACATGACATACAACACAGTATTCATGTTGCGTTTAGAAAAAAAAAAAAAAACGAGAGGGGTTACTGGCATAACCCAAAGATGTCCCACCGACACTTTTTCAAATGTAAATTGCCATGAGGTGAATTTCTCTAATTCTTAATAATGTGTTGCACCGTACGACATCTGCATCTACGATGAAGATCTGTTTCTTACCTTCTTGAAAAGCCTAAAATGGGATTTAGATTATCACAAGCGGCTAATATACTTATCATACAGAGCAGACGGATGCATCTATTAGACGATAAAAAAGAAATTGAGTTTCTGTAGGATAACCTATTATAATATACGGGTGTTTATGTTTCGGATGGACCTCTATCTTTGCTTCGCTTCGGTGAGAACCATCCTGCACAGCGGTAGCTCGCGCTACCGGTTACCCTTGCGTAGTATCTTATCAAAATACTGCTACTTTCATTTGACCCTCCACTTACACATGAAAACCCTTCATAATATCTGTGGATCTGATTCTTATGTGATGCTCTACACCCATATACACGTAGCTATTTTATATACGGGTAAGTAGCATACTGGTATTTCCTCTTTTTAGTCCTTAGTGTCCCTGATACAGCAACATTCAAGTGCATTTGAGCTGCATTTTCTTGCGTTCAAGGCTGTTTTAAACCGTCAGAATAGCACCAAACAATTGCTCCCATCTGGCACTAACTTCCTGACATCTTTGCTCAACTTTTTGGGGACCCAAAAAACATGGCCAAAATTCGAGCAAAAAGCATGAAGCACCCCCTCATGGTTTTCATCGAAAATTAAACGATCGCGTTTTTGACCTTGATAATGAAGACTTTTACTATGGTATATCTTGAATCAAAATGTTTCTATCGATCCAAAGCAACCTCTGAAATTATTTTTGTGGCATTTTGATATGTGAAATTTCGACTTTTTGGCCAGAAACATCTTTTCATATTTTCGTAAATTATTCAATAAGTTTATCCAAAACATCTATCTTGCTTGGTACCATTGGATGCGTCTTAAAAAGCACTCCAAAAAAGCTTAAAGAAGCATAGGATGATCATTATATTTTACATAGTCGAATCTGCAAAATAGATCATTTTTTTTGTTAAATTTTGTTTATTGTTTGAGCCGCATCCACTAGGAGTAATGGGTCGAAGTGAAGAGGCGGGTGCAATTGAAAAGAAAATAATAAAAAGAAGGTAAAATATTAACTAAACTAACCTAAACAGAACTATCAAAACTACCTAAACTACAAGAGGGAGTGGATTTGATCCTCATCCACTGTCTGGCGAACAGTGAAGCGGATATTCACCAGAATCGCCTCAGGGACAAGGATGATGTTGTCAAAAACAAAGCGCATATGGGCTAGCCATATTTGAGACAGGGTGATGAGTAGGACTATGTATGGGTGGATGCCTTTGACTTGGGAGTACCAGATATCCGAAAAGTCCAGGGACAAAAGAGCCTCTTTGATGTCAGTGATGGACGTGGTGGGCCATAGGAATTCAAAAATGACGCCTTGCCATACCTTTTCTTTGGGTGGACAGTCAAAGAGCAGGTGGCTGGCAGTTTCATTGGGAGACAAGCAGACAGGACAATTGTGAGACTCAAAGACTCCAGGCATCATGTAGTGTAATCTGCTTCGAGAAGGGATACAGCCTGTGATGAGCCGGTATATCACATTACGTTGAATGTAGGTAAGAGACAGGGGCCAAAAGAATTTCCAATGAGAAGCAGAGATATTCTGCAAGACCAAGGGTTGTTCCATCGACGACAGCACAGACAGACGAAATGTTTTGGCCGAAGCCTGAGCATTTCCAAGGGGTTGGCCATCGTTCAGACAAAATTGATCCACCAGCGGTGCAAAAGAGACTCCAGGATCCACAAGGGGGGCTGGGTTATACACTGGGAGGAAGTAGGGCTGGAATTTAAGAGTGCCAGATGCGAGGCCTCTGAACACTGTTGAAGGGGCTCGCTTCTAACTGAAAAGGGAAGGGTCACGAGTGTCTTTCCAATATACAAAGTTAAGTCGGGCATCGTACTGAAATACATCAGAAACCATCATCACTTTGACTTTAAGAGGAACAACCAGTGAGGAGGATGGAGGAACATAGAAAGCCGCCTGTAATGGAAGAGTCATGGCAGTTGCAGTATTGATCGGGGCCGCATCAAACGACTTGGGAAGGTAGTCAACTGCACGATATAACATATCGACAGTTCCCGTGCGTTGCTTTTTCAACCCCTTAGTACGGCGAGCAGAGGGAAATAGCAGCGGGATTTGATGGTGGGGATAACCATTAACATTGCGGATGTGGTAGCTTAAGAGGTACGACACAGGATGGGAATCAATGACATCTTGATCTTGAACCAGTAATGGGTGGAGCCAACGAAAATACAAAGTCGAAGCTTGTATTTGGATGTCTACAACACCGAGACACCTTCTTTCCTTTGGTAGAGTCCACATCTTCCAAGGGATGACGGGGAAGATGTTTCTTCTCAAGAACTGAATAGCCAGAGAGCGCAGCTGCTTGAAATCAGCTTGAGTCAAAGGCGTAACACGCAGAATGTACCATAGCTTGGACAGCAAAAGAGAGTTCAGCACTGTAGCCTTTCCAACGACCGATAAGGAGCGACCAGAATGAATCTGGAGCAAAATAGATCAGTCGAGTCGAAAATTACCAGAATTTGGCCAATCTGGAGCAGACTGTAAGTCTGGTTTTTAATTAATTTTGACAGCTGGTGGGGCTTGCTGGCAAACTCAATGCCCTATATCATTAAGTCAATACAATAATAGATGTTTTTGAAGCGTATGGAAAGTAGGTGGCAGATTACATAACACTATATTTAGCCATGCTATCTTCCTTGCATTCTATATTTAATAACGCCATTCTATCAAAATGCTTGTTAGATCAATTTCTTTCCTTTTTGAGGCTTTGAAAGTGTCAAGGGACCACATACTTATTACGTTATGACCAGAACGCCAACATTTTCATTTGCCGTCGCTTGACACTTTGCCAGCTTGCAATGCTTAATATGATGCTATATCGTTGAAAAATGCAAAGATTCGTTGTGTAAACGATGCAAAAGCCATTGCATTTTTGAGGTCTTGCTTAACGTTCTCTTGACGTCCTTACAGACAATGGGTAGCTGCAAAAGCAAGGCATTTAAAAGACAATATGCCAAATTGTCCAGTCTTGACAGAGATCAGATGGCTTATTGTAATAAGCGTCGACCCCATTTATCAATCACGCTGTTATTAGTAGATGCTAATTGATATATAGTTGTCCGGAGAGCAGGCACATTCGTTAGCAGATGTCAACAGCGTGTGAGTTGAAATTGGTATGGTCGTGTAACTTGAGCAATTGCTTGTTTTGTTTTGGCGTTTCGAGTTCTCCCCCTCTTTCTTTCTGCTTTTTTCACCTTTTCAATCAACTAAAGCTTACAAATGAATGTTCAAGGCGATCGAATTCCCAAGGTAATCCCTATTGATGTCACGGATGATGAGTTTGGTGATGATGAAGAGGAAGATCAATATGTCAAATATTCAGCGGCAGACAGGAGGAACAGTAACATCCTGCAGAGAATAGTAAGAGCTGTGAATCAGCTCTCCTTTAGCTCTCGTTCCGGAAGCCCCTCAGTATCGTCCATGGCATCCAACTCGGATGATAATGCACTGTTTGAAAGCGAGCAAGAGCAAGAAGAAGAGGAGGAGGCAGAGATGGAGGTGGATCGGCAAGTTGAACAGCCGGCCAAGGCAGAGGAAGAACAAGCTGCAGTAGTCATCGCACCCTTGCCATCACCACACGATACTCTAGACGACACCCACCAAAGAACAGACTCGATGAAATTGGATGCCACAGAGGAGCTAGTAGCACTGCCATCAGAGCATGTCAATGACTATATTGAAAAGCTGTTGGAGACATGTGTATCGCTCATTAAGACGACCAAGAAGAGCCAGGCCAACAAGGACGCTGATAGCTGGGCTATCAAGCACGGCTGCGCATTCTACATGGGCAATCAATTCCACTGTTATTACAAACAAGGACAGGGCTGCAAAGCGTCTTTCGACACCAACGATCAATTAGCAGAGCATTTGAGCTCTATTCATAATGTATCCCGAAACACGAGTCCGTATTTATAGAGTATATATGATTATATGCTTTATTCTAACATACCATGTAACATTTTAGTTTCAAGGTCTGTTCAGCAGATGGCCCAAGACAAGAAATTAGCACATTGGATTATTGCTGCCAAACTGCCCATGAGTATCATCGTTGATGGCCAGTTTAATCTTTTCCTGGGCACCTTGCGTAGTAACAATCAGGAAAACAGAGGTGGCTACTCAGTATCGTATACTAGACTGGAGAAAGTAATCAAGGCTGAGTATGAGGTCATTTCCTCCGAGCTATCTGAACGCTTAAGGACCATGGAGCACATATCCGTGGTAGTCAGCCAATGGGAAAGACCTGGACATTCAGGTATCTTGCTTTTCTCTGTGTTTTTCATGGATCAAGAATGGAACAAGAAGAGCTACCTTATTGCAGCTGAACCTTTGCAGCATGACAGTCGTAAGTATAGTATGCGCGAAGTGTGCCCAATGGACAATGTAAACTAACTCACTTGGTTTACCATTAGGTAGCACTATTTTACAAAAGATGGGCATTGTCTTTTTGGATCTGGATATAATCGACAGGGTTTATTCCATTACTTGCCAAGGTATCCGACACCTCAATCCATCCACCTTGCTCACATTTATGCAAAAGATCAATGGAGCAAGAAGAATGAAGTTGACCAAGGACAGAATATACACAACCATGCTGGATCAAGTGGTGATGGAGATGCGCATCGAGCTCTTGTCGTCGCTCAGATTTGACTGTGAGCCCTTAAAAACAGTCATTGATGAAATGGAAAAGTGCAAGTAAGTCCTCTGTTGCCACTCTTGAGTGTGATGGAAGCTAATCATACAGAGAGCAGCTGCAATATATTTTTTAAAGAAATGCAGCCTTATTCTATCAAGCTCATGCGAGCTCATCTTGACAAGAAGAAGAGCCACCACATGGATTGCCGCATGAGATTATGCGGTATTTGCGATACAGATGACGAATGCATGGCCCAAATCATCAAAATGGATCATGAGCTTGCTTTTATATACGATTGGCTCTATGAGGCTGCGTAAGTCAATATTGTCACACACACACACACACACACACATACGCACACGCACACGTACAGAACTATAACAAAGTCCTTCTGTAGGGAAAAGAACATAACTATTGCCAACAAAGCCTATGTTATTTGCTGCGAATTGGGTAAATCCATCAAGACATTAGCTGAACTGAGAAACTCTCGACGGGTTGTAGCCAAGACATCCACATCCAAAAACTATGAAATTGCTGAAGCTGTCAAGAAGGCCGATTATATGAAGAAGTCACTGGAATCCATGCACAAACTGTTGAGTGCGTACCGTACACAGATTGAAAATGGGCGTGGCCATGTAGAGGCATTTGTGTACGATTCCTACGCTTACGATGATACATACTTCAAATTGCAGCACAAGACACCCGCCCTCTTGAAGCAACTCAGGGATATCAATCTGCTGCTCGAGGACATTGCTGAACAAGATTCAAAGCGCTATAGAGTCAATGATATTACAGAATTATTGAAAATCAACACGGAAGAAAGGTAAGGTATCCATATTGACCAAAGTGATATCTAGTGTCTGAAGCTGTGCATTTTGTCCAGACAACAATTCGAAGACCCTGATGTGGCAACAAGCAGCAGTTGCAATATCATCAATGGCAAGCGACGTCGAGCCAACAAGTCCACTATAATCCAGGAACCCCCGTCAGTCCAACTGTTCTCTGATCAAATACAATTGCTCCAGCAAAAACAGATAGCTTATTTCAAAAAATACCCAGACACAAAGATTAGAGGTACGTATTGTGTATACAGTATTATTTCTATCAGGGAGCGGCTGCTCATGTGTATTATATAGATCAACCTCATATCATGACTATTTTAAGTGAACAAGCAATTGGTGGCCAAATTAACTTTTGGAGGCAAGAAAGTGATGAAAGGTTGTCTGTACTTATGGAACACACCAAAAAGTCGTTTGCCATTCCCACTACTGCACAAGAATGCATCAACTCTGTCGATCAGTTCAAGCAGATGTATTTGCAGTTGGCGAATCAAGAACAAGATGTCAATGTTGATTTCATATGTAAACGCGCACTCCTTTCTTGTTGGAGCCAGGATTTTACCTTGTTTAAAGACTGAGATAGATCTCTTTAGTTTATGTAAAAAGATAGGTATAGTAAAAATAGGATGATGTGCAGTTGTAATGAATAAAATATGCCTACACTATGATGAGATCAAGCGGAGAGGAGGCCATTTACTGAGATTCAAACTCTGACACACTACCACCAGGCAATCAAGGCCATGATGTGTCAATTTTCAACCCCCTTTGCATTTTTCTTTATTACATTCAATACGCCCAAAAGCATGAGTTTTGCTCACAAAACAGCCATCATCACTGGCGCTACCAGAGGCATTGGACTCAACATTGCACAAGCATTTGCCAAACAAGGTGCTCGTACCATTCTCATTGGTCGTAATAGTGATCGCGTCAAGCACATTGAAGACACCTTTCGATCCACTTATTCTGGTCAGGAGCATCAAGGCATTGTATTGGATGTATCCAACAAAGACGCCATAGACCAAGTATTCAAGGTGTGTGTGTGTGTGTGTGTGTGTGCATGTTGGTCATGTCAAGCATGATGAACGAAAAGAAAAGAAAGACTCATGCCTCTTTTTCAAATAGCAAACATTGAAGGGTCAACAAATTGATTATTTAATTAATGCGGCA
Source organism: Mucor velutinosus (assembly GCF_035048745.1). Taxonomy (NCBI): domain Eukaryota; kingdom Fungi; phylum Mucoromycota; class Mucoromycetes; order Mucorales; family Mucoraceae; genus Mucor; species Mucor velutinosus. The sequence goes on from NW_027041908.1 coordinate 1,683,386, forward strand.
GGTATATCCAGGGATAATTTACTGATCCAATTAAAGGACCAAGATTTGCAAGATATCATCAACACAAACCTGTTGGGCACGATGAGAATGAGCCAGCATGTCACCAAAGCCATGATGCGAAAGAGAAAGGGAGGCTGCATCATCAACATTTCCAGTGTGGTGGGTATTCATGGCAATGTGGGTCAATGCGCTTACAGTGCATCCAAGGCAGGCATCATTGGGTTTACCAAGTCACTGGCAAAGGAAGTAGGGCCTGCCAAGATTCGAGTGAATGCCATTGCACCTGGGTTCATTGATACGGACATGACAGCGGATATCGCGGACAAGGACAAGATACTCAAGCTGATACCCTTGGGCAAGTTTGGCAGTGTGCAAGATGTGTCATTAGCAGCTCTGTTTATCGCACAATCCGAGTACATTCATGGCCAAGTGTTGTCGGTGGATGGAGGATTGATCTTTTGAAACTGAGGCATCTTCTTTCCCGGATTTAATGTTCACCCAGCAAGCATCTATAAAAAAGCGGAAAACTTTTCCACACGCACACATTTTCTTTTCTTCTTTTTTCTTATTGTTACACATTTGCATTAACTTGTACATTTCCAAACTGTCGAATAACAATAACTATCACAATAAACAAGGTGAATCCTTCAGCGCAAACAATCCATTTGGAGACCATTTGGTTGAGGATTCGCCGTGGATTGACCAACCCACTCCGCCCGTTGTTGGCCATTCGCCTTACAATCCCTTTACTGATAACGCTACACAGCAGCAACAGCACACGGCAGAGAGTACATTGCATTATTCTCCGTCAGATTTGATCAATTCTACTACTGATTTAATCGACCTACAACAAACGAACCATACCAGCAGCAGTTCCTCGCGTTCAGTGTCATCGTCTCATCCACAACAGCAACCATCATTTCCTAATTTCACTCAGTTGACAGACCCTTCGCAGGTCAGTATGCCGCATTTCGTACATGAAAGAGCTGGAAAGCAGAGAGGTAAGAGAGAGAGAGAGAGAGAGAGAGAAGCCTATCAAACCCAACATTCTCGGGACTCATTCTTTACCATTATACCTAGACATCTTTGAGGACCCAAAGATTGAGGATGAGGACATGTACAGCCAACCACCGCCGCCACCACCACCTACGACCTTGGCAGCTGCATCATCGTCATCCAATGACCGCACAATGATACTAGCCACAGATGGACCAGGCGAGTCTACATCGCCATACGCCCGTGCTAATATGCAATTGCCCAAAAAGAGTAGACGAACAAGACGGCCCATACGTCAAGTGATAAAGGATGCCTTTGCTGGCATGACAGGTCGAACATCCACCGTCTCTGGCATTCCAGGCGAAAATGGCGCTCGCATCATCCACATCAACAATGCACAACTCAATGACGAGCAAAAATTCTTGCACAATCGAGTGACGACAGGCAAATACAGCGTGCTCAGCTTTTTGCCAAGATTTTTGTACGAAGAATTCTCTAAATATGCTAATCTTTTCTTTCTATTCGTCTCTTGCATTCAGGTGAGTTTTCGCATGGTAAGATACGTCATGAGGTTATCTAACAATGGGATTCTGTAGCAAATTCCTGACATTTCTCCGACCTCAAGATGGACTACCTTGGTACCCTTGATCATTGTATTGTTCATTACAGCAGTAAAGGAAGTGGTGGAAGATTGGGTAAGCTCACAGGCGCTAGAACAAAAGAGTAAACGTAAAAAGCTTAACCAATTAAACGATAGGGTGTGCACCGCTCAGATGCTGAATTGAATTCTAAAAAGTGTAAAGTATTGGAAGGCACTCAGTTTGTGGAAAAGACGTGGAAGGATGTCAAAGTGGGCGATGTATTACGTGTGGAAAGTGGTGACAATTTTCCTGCAGATCTCATCCTGATCAGCAGTAGCGAACCAGAGGGTCTTTGTTATATCGAAACCAGTAATTTGGATGGTGAAGTCAACCTCAAGATCAAACAAGCGCTACCACAGACAGCCACCATCTTGAATCCCACAGACATGAGTCGACTGCAAGGTGTCATCAAGTCGGAACAACCCAATAACAGATTATACAACTACGATGGTGCCATCTCATTGACGGCATATGGCAGTAACCACCGTGATGTGCCATTGGATCCTTCGCAAATCTTGTTGCGAGGGGCTCAGTTGAGAAACACACAGTGGATTTACGGTATCGTTGTCTTTACTGGCCATGAAACAAAGCTCATGTTGAACTCCAGCAAGAAGCCTTCCAAGGTCTCCAACGTCACTCACATCACTAATCGCAATATCATGTACTTGTTTTGGATCTTGGTAGGCATGAGTATTGCAGGCGCCATTGGTGGTGTCTTGTTTACCATGTACAAGGGAGAACAGGCGAGCTACTTGCCCATTCACACGTGGAGCCTTGGACAGGAATTTGGTTATGACATTTTGACATTTCTCATCTTGTTCAACTCGTTCATCCCGATCAGTTTGATGGTGACCATGGAAGTCGTCAAGTTTATTCTGTCCTACTTGATTGAATCGGACCTTGACATTTACTATGAAAAGACGGATACACCTGCCACTGCTCGCAGCAGTAGTTTGATCGAAGAACTGGGGCAAGTCAAGTTTATCTTTTCGGATAAAACGGGTACTTTGACATGTAACGAAATGCAGTTCCGTCAAGTTTCTATTGGCGGCTTGTTTTATGCAGATCAAGTAGACCCTGACAAGGCTGCAAGAGAAGGCTCGGATGACCCCACCATGCAGTACAATTTCAGCCAGTTGCAAGAACATTTAAACACGCACACCACAGCCAATGTCATCAACGAATTCTTGACCTTGTTGGCTGTCTGCCACACGGTCATTCCAGAAAGACAAGAAGACTCGGATGAAATCATCTACCAGGCTTCCTCTCCTGATGAAGGTGCGCTAGTCAAAGGTGCTGCCACGCTCGATTACAAGTTTCATACGCGTCGTCCCAACTCCATCACCTGTACTATTCGTGGTCAAGAACAAGAGTTCCAGGTACTGAACATCTGTGAGTTCAATTCCACGCGTAAACGTATGTCTGCTATTGTTCGTGGTCCTGATAACCGCATCAAGCTCTACTGTAAAGGTGCTGACACAGTTATTCTGGAACGTCTTGCCCCTGATAACCCATTTGTGGAGCCTACATTGATCCAGTTGGAGGAATGTGCCTCTGAAGGTCTCCGTACACTGTGTATTGCCATGAGGGAAATTTCTGAAGAGGAGTATGCTCGCTGGTCTCAAATCCAAGAGGCCGCTGCTACGACACTGGTAAATCGTGCTGAGGAACTGGATAAGGCTGCTGAAATCATTGAAAAGGACATGTTTCTGTTGGGTGCCACTGCTATTGAGGATCGCCTTCAAGACGGTGTGCCAGATACGATCCATACATTGCAAGAAGCAGGTATCAAGGTGTGGGTGCTGACCGGTGATCGTCAAGAGACTGCCATCAACATTGGCTACTCTTGCAAACTCTTGAACGAGGATATGAGTTTGATTGTGTGTAATGAAGACAATCACTGGGAGACCAAGAGCTTTTTGGAAAGAAAACTGCGTGATATTAACGAGGTGATTATGCGTGGAGAAGACATGGAGCCCCTAGCGCTGGTCATTGATGGCAAGGCATTGACATTTGCACTGGAAAAAGACATTGAAAAGGTGTTTTTTGATTTGTCGGTGCTTTGTAAGGCTGTTGTGTGTTGTCGCGTCTCGCCACTGCAAAAGGCGTTGGTTGTGAAGTGTGTAAAGAAGTTTGATACCTCCATCTTGCTGGCGATCGGTGATGGCGCGAATGATGTCTCTATGATTCAAGCTGCTCATGTGGGTGTGGGTATCAGTGGCGTGGAAGGTCTCCAGGCTGCTCGCAGTGCAGACTTCGCCATCTCACAATTTAGGTTTTTGAGGAAACTATTATTGGTGCATGGCGCATGGGCATATCAACGCATGAGCAAGATGATTTTCTACTACTTTTACAAGAACGTGGCATTGTACTTGACGCAATTCTGGGTAAGGTAGATGGTTTTGATCATGCTTTTGTACTCATTTCTTTTTATAGTATGCTTTTTACAATGGCTTCTCTGGCTCCACCTTGTACGAATCTTGGACCATGTCATGCTTCAATGTCATCTTCACATTTTTGCCTCCGCTTGTCATTGGCATCTTTGATCAAATTGTATCCTCTCGCATGTTGGATAAATACCCTCAAATGTACATGCTCGGCCAAAAGAACGTATTCTTTAATCAAAAGAAATTCTGGGGCTGGATTGCCAATGCTACATTTCACTCTGTGGTAGGTTTCACCTATTGTTCTATGAACCCCCCTGTCTGATGATTGAAACTCATCTCCTGATTGTATGATACAATGAAGATCTTATTCTTTTTAGGTGTGGGTGCTTTTAGAACAGAAGGTGTATTCAAAAATGGATTACTAAGTGGTCAATGGTGGGCAGGCGCTGCTGTATTCACGGGTGTACTAGGATGCATCTTGTGGAAAGGTGTTCTGATTATAGAGTAAGTTTTGATTGATTTCTGGTGACAGTTCGGTGTGAAAACCGAGCGTCCCCGCAATCCGTTTGATATGATTGGTTAACCTCGTGCTGAACGTAGTTTCTGGACAATGTATACGGTGATCTCTATGATAGCATCGATGGCCGTCTGGTTCCTGTACCTTATCATTGTTGCTTATATTGGCCCCGCAATCTCGGTAAATGTTTTACCTGAATATTATGGCATGGTACCCATGCTGTGGGGAAATGTGAATTTCTGGTTATTCTTGCTGATTGTGCCCTTTATTTGTAACCTGCGTGATTTTGTGTGGAAATAGTAAGTGGATATTTCAAATGTTGTGCTGATTTGTGTAACTGACATATGTGTGTATCTTTTAAGCGGTCAACGTGTCTTTTGGCCAATGCCATACCATCATGTACAAGAGATTCAATACTATAATTTGCCCGACTATCGACCTCGAATGGATCGCTTTAGACAAGCAATGAACAAGGTGCGACGCATCCAGAGATTGAAGCGCAATCGTGGCTATGCTTTCTCTCAAAACGAGACGGATCAAACCAAGATTATTCGTGCTTATGATACAACTGTACAGAAACCATCGGGTTAACTTGTAAATAAATATAATAGGTTTCTTTCATTAGAATCAAATTAGACTTCTAGAAACCTTAGCCGTTTTATTCCGACCCAAACATGTCCGATTCGTCGTTTTCGCTTTTGTTTGTAATCCATATTTGGACAATGAGGTGATTTTTTATCACTCAAATTTAATATAAATTATGTTCGCATCTTTCATTCTTTTTCTTCTTTATTCACTTACATTACAGAGAAAAAATTATTAACTATGCAACACATTGATTCCGCCAAGTTATACGCTGATGGTAGCTATCGTTTTGAATACGTCTCTAAATTTATGGATTTTGGTAAGTGTGTGGCATTTGTGGGGTGGTACATGAATACAGACATTAAATGTGTCTATTCATAGGCGCTGAGGATATCAAAGCAATCGAGGCTGTAGCTGACAAGATTCGCCCTTTGGTTCCCGTTGTTGTGGATGCCGTCTATACCAAGCTCTTTGAATTTGATGTCACCAAGAAGCATTTCATTCCCAAGAATGAAGGTTTTGATGGCCAAGCTCCCACTTCTTTGGAAGACTTGACGCTCGACCATCCTCAAATCAAGTTTCGCAAGGATTTCTTGAGCAAATATCTCAACAAGGTGCTTTCTGGTCCTTATGATGATCGTTTCCTTCGTTATCTTGACTGGGTTGCTCGTATTCACACTGATACTCCTGACAAGAAGAGCAAGATCAACGTGGATTATATTCATATCAATGCTTTGATGGGATTTGTTGAATCTACTTTGGCTGGTGGTTTGTTGTCCCTCGACTTGGATCGCGAGACAGAAGCAAAGGCTCTTTTAGCTTTTAACAAGGTGCTTTGGATTCAGAATGATTACTTTGCCAAATACTATTGTAATCCTGAGACTATTCATGACGCTAATGTCGTTTCAAAGAACACAAAGCAAGGCTGCATTGCTGCTTTGACCACGACTGCTGCTATTCTTCCTCTTGCTGTGGGTGTCATTGCTGGTGCTTTTGGTGCTTATTATCGATTACGCCGTGCTTAATTGTACTCTTTCTTTTCTGCATATTTATCTCACCCTTGTGTTATTACTAATTTTTTCTCGTCATATTATCACTATCTATCAAATAAACCAATTTGTCTTTTTCTCCATTGTAAAACTTCTTCCGTCTTTTGTTCTGTGGTAGATTTTAGGGAGTCTATGCGTTACACATCAAAGTTACGTATTGGGATTTTTTTGTCTTCCCGAATACATCAAACATTGGACTAAACAAAACGAAATAAGCGCTGCATTATGAATCCAATGCGAGGCAATTTGGATATGAGGTATATCATGAGTCATGGTATGCTGTTCAAGACATTATATGTCGACCATACTATTTGTATTTGTTTAAATACTATCAGCTCACTTCCTATCATTGTATGACAGTGGCACGCTTATATCAGCGTTTCCTAAAAGCCTCTTCACGGTAATCCAGATGCCTATATTTAAAAACTAGACCTTGGCCTCCTGCTTACATGGCTCTATAAGTACTCTCAAAGAGTCAGAGCAATAAGTTGGGCTTTCTGGTCGAGACTGGACTTGTACAGCCATAACCGCCATTTCCATTCTTGCTTTTTTTGGCAACCAGTGGGTAGATCTCCTCGCGTTGCTGCTGGCTACGTTCTACTTTATGGAGCGGCCAACTATCTACAGCTCTGATGAGCAAGTTTCTTCACCTTGGAGTTAGGATCACTTTGCTATGATATATACTGTGAGGGAAAAAAAACGCTCCAACGTCCCAACATCATTATTACGATGTGTATATCTACACATTAGTGCCACATCATCAGATTTATAGTTACAGACTAACAATAAGATTATTTTAAAGTTTGTGAGCATCATTTATGATGTGAGCTTGTCCAAATAGCTTAATTACGTTTGATTGGTTAGAGAGCAATATGTCAGATTTGATTAGTTCGATTAATATCATATCAGAAACTAGTATTGGATCAAATCAAAGCCTATAGAAACTAGCCCCTGGCTTATGCAGTGAAACCACCTCCGCATAAGTCTCCAGTAAAAGCATCTGCTGTCGGGCTGTCATTAGAAAAAGGCACAAAAGTCTTTGACATTTTCTTTGTTTTGCTTCCAGTATCTAAAGAATGTCTTTATAGGCAACATACAAATAAAGTTTCTGTAGCACATTTTGTCAGGTTTCGAATGATGCATTGTGCCTAAGATTTGAAGCACTGTACGTAATGTTAACTGGATTAATATAAAACACCTCATTTTGAGTCAATAATATAAGTACTGCATTTGTTCAATCGATGATATATGTATGGTTATTTCAACTTGATGATCAGAATTACACTGCGGTACTTTCTTAAAATATCCATCTGCTATGGAAGTGGTTCTTTTCTATCATGAAAATAAACCAATTTTAGGGCTCCAATCTCATTTCAGGCTTGAGTAGAACGTGGACTTCCTCGTTTACATGATTTTGGGCCTGTCATTCTTTTTGTTCAGTCAGGCCGGCTATCATGAGCATCCTTGTAAATGTGAAAACCATGGTTATCACAACGAACCAATTGGAAATCATTTTACTATATGCTTCAATAATTGAATCATCTAAATGTTGGTTGTGTGGGTTGGCATATCGACACGCAGCAGCATGCTTGGAACTGTAGATATACAGTTAAATATAATGAGATAAAAAATTACTTTTAATTGTATATTACAAACTAGCCGATCTATCTCGCTACGCTCCATGACAGCGCCGCCCTGTGGGCTCTCGCTGAAGACATTTCAAGTCAGGGAAAATAGAAATTTAATAACTCAAGTAGATTTTAAACAATTAAATATCGATAAAAGAAAGATTATACCAGAGTTAGGAGAGGGTATCTCCCTCGGTATTTCCTTGGCTTGTATACTGGTATTAAACGAAAGTTGTTATTGGGACAATGTGGCAAACAGTTCAAGTTTTAAACAGCATCTGCACAACACATTCCCCTTTCGTGCAGCAATTTTTGTAGTAGGGTTTTCATTCTATTCGCTGATGTTGCTCTTCAGATGGCGACATAAAGCTGGCTGGCCATGCTTAAATACAGGACTTGTGTAAGATCCACAACGACTATTTTCAGAGATTGTCATTGCAAAAAGCGCCTCTTACAGGGAAAAACTCCCAACAATTGCAAAGAAAAATATTCAGGTTAAGCAATTGTCCTTTCAAATTCATGATCTTTATTTGATCACCATCATTTTCATCATCAAAAAGGCATTTGGGTCAAATTTTGTTTGAAGCTCAGGTTAATTTGTCTGCTTAAGATTGGCCATATTTTGACTATTTTCGACTTGGTCGATCTATTTTGTTAGATTCGACTATATAGATTGGCATTATCATCCTATGTTTTCTATTACCGTCCCTGGTGGTAGGGCGAAGTGGTAGAACTCCCGTATGCCAACGGGAGGATCCCCGGTTCAAATCCTGGTGAACGCAAGTTGTTTGATTTTTTTGACGTAGTACTGATGTCCTCGTTTGGTGTTTTGTACTCTTATCCATGACCTATATTTTGACGATTTCCGCAAGACTGTACTGGCTCTAGGTTTCGCACCTTATTAGTAGTAGATTTCTTTCCCAACTTAGTTCAAAATTTCTTATTCCCCTTCTTTGCAGACATTGGGTCCACCAACAGTCTTTTCTATCCCTCAGTATGACATTTAAAGGACTTTAAATAAAACCTGGAGCTCGACTCCCCTACAAAAAAAAAAAAAAATATGTTTTCTATTACCTATAGAACTCCCGTATGCCAACGGGAGGATCCCGGTTCAAATCCTGGTGAACGCAAGTTGTCTGATTTTTTGACGTAGTACTGATGTCCTCGTTTGGTGTTTTGTATTCTTATCCATTATCTATTTTTGACGATTTCCGCAAGATTGCATTGGCTCTAGGTTTCGCACCTTATTAGTAGTAGATTTCTTTCCCAACTTAATTCAAAATTTCTTATTCCCCTTCTTTGCAGACATTGGGTCCACCAACAGTCTTTTCTATCCCTCAGTATGACATTTAAAGGACTTTAAATAAAACCTGGAGCTCGACTCCCCTACAAAAAAAAAAAAAAAATGTTTTCTATTACCTACGTGTTGCACCTTATTAGTAGTAGATTTCCTTCCCAACTTAGTTTCAAAATATACCTTATTCCCCTTCATTGCAGACATTGGGTCCACCAACAGTCTTTTCTATCCCTCAGTATGACATCTAAAGGACTTTAAATAAAACCTGGAGCTCGATTCCCCTACAAAAAAAAAATATGTTTCCTATTACATTCTTGAGGTACTTTTCAAGGCGCTTCCAATGGTGCTAATTGTAATAGGTGTTTTGAATAAAATTACTGAGTAATTTGATAGAATATGAAATGAGGTTTTCAGTGAAAATAGCCAGTTTTGGCATATGATGGCCTCATTAAAGTAGTTTCACAGGTCGCTTTGGACCAAGAGAAACATTTTGATCCATTATATACCATAGTAAAAGTCTTCATTTTCAAGGTGAGAAATGCGATCGTTTAATTTTTGACGAAAACCATGAGGGGTACCTCATGGTATTTGGTCAATTTTTGGCCATGATTTTTTTGGTCCCAAAAAGTTGAGCAAAGATGTCAGAAAGTTATTTCTACTCAAGTACAATTATTTAGCGTCATTTCGGTGGCTCAGAAAAGTCTGCATGCCAATATATGAAAGATTGAAAGCTGTCAAATTTGGTTATGATTTTGCTTTATAGCTTTTAATTAAACAGCATAAATCACATTTTTCTAAGCGAAAATCTTCTAGAAGGGCAGTTCTGGAGCCTGTGCAACTTCTAATTCGAAGAGGCGGCATATTGATTTTAATAAAACTAATTCATGCAAAGTTTGACACGCTATGTTAATTGGTAAGCTCATTAATAGTTGAAATGAAAAGCTGTTTAAATACTATAGTTTTGCATACTCGCTTCGCTGATGAATTCCTATTAACAATGTCGCTGAAATAATCAGTCGTCAACTGTATTTAAAGCAAAAGCAAAGAACCCCTTTATGACAAGACATCCAACCAGTAGTTTAAATATGATAGATCCCGGGTCAATGGCTACTACTACGTTGAGGTGGTATATAAATAGCAGGCCACTAGGGCCATATTGATTGTTGGAGTTGTTAGTTGAGAGATCATATTATTGGTCGATAAGTTTCATATGTCGTAGGTGGATTTCGACATCTTGACACAGGGAAGGTTGAATCTGTTGTAGTTCCTGAGGCATCCATACACATACAGCTCACTGGGCTTGTAAGCATGAATGTGATGTGATACAACAAGCATCATCTAAGTCGCTATACTGTGAAAGTGGCTTGAGGAGAAAGTAGATGTAACATAGGATGCATACTTGAACTGTGTGCAGCATAATAGAAAAAAAGCTTGGTTGAGTCGGCAGCTGTACAGGTAAGAGTGCCCAACCACAGGCTTTTTTATAACATTGGTTAGCTTATACTTTACGCTTGATCATTTGATAATCAATGTAGATATAACGACGGAATACCCGTTCATGTTTTAGCGATCCCTCAAATTGAGCATATAATGTTTCTGATATGAAGTCTCTGGCACTAACATAAGGTGTGAAAAAACTTTTCCCCTCTTTTGGTAAGATGCTGCGCAGTACATTTTAGGCCCTTTACCAAACCACAACTAGGGAAGATTTAACCAAGAGGTTTTCACTGCAACGTTTTCAAATATTTAATCCATATATCTTGCGCTTGTAATCGCACGTGATTAACAGCCTTCAAAGATTCTGTACTTATATAAGTCTTTGCTCTAAGTTGTCTTATTTTGAAAATTATCTGTTTCAGTACAACAACCCACCATACAATCTAAAATCCAAATACACTATCGTTTACCACACAGAATTTTGTTTGGAAAACATGGTATTTTCAGAGATTTAGCATCAATACTTTATAACTTGATTTCAGTTGGCCCAAACTTCGAAACTAGAAGTACTTTGCACATCTAAAGTCAATAAAATGAGGTAAAGGATAGCAAGCCATGAAGTTGAAACAGGCTGGAAGTTATTAATGCTAATTGACGCATGGTTGGCGAGGCATTTGGTACTACTGGGAGGGCCTCGTATTTGGTAGTATACTGCTATAATACCTGCTATACTGTATAACTTTCCCCACATAATAAATTTAGATGATACACCTCAAATAAAAGTGCTTAATGGAGGCAAGATCAAATGATTGCTCCTTATTACCATACTCATAAATAAAGAAGGATTTAAATTGTATCTATTTTGATATTATCCGTTTATTACAAACACAATGCCATAATAGAGGAATGATCTGCTCCATTCTAATATATCATAGATTTCCTCAACCACAGAAAATCAAGATGGAAATAACTGGGTTTTAGTAAAATAGAAATCAACTGCATTTTATTTGTGTATAAAATGAACTGTAGATCCTGGAATTGAGTAAAAAAAAGAGTATTTATACATTTGCAACTAGCTTGTAGAATTAGTGATGATAGAGAGCAATAGGTGTTGCTATTATTGCGATATCTGGCAAATGTTATTGATGTTTGATTTAAAGTGGTAATCAATGTGAAAGCATTGGCCATAAGGTTCGATTTGACTAACCTTGATGGGCTTAGATGAGCTATCGTCATAGCATGATTTAATGTGACCTTGACAGTTTAAGGTGTGATGTTTGTTATTAGAGTGTAGAGCCCATTATGTAGGGCATTGTGCAACTATGGAATCAGGGCATAATAGTTGTCATACTTGAATATGCTTTTTATTGGTTTTATTTTATTCGTACAGCAAAGATAACTTCCCTTATTACGACCATCACTATGAGTGTGATGGAATACACTGTGATCAAGAGTGATCCATTCACAAGATGTACAAGATAAGTATGCATCTTTACTTTTTTTTTAGTATGTTTATATGGTTGTTGATGTACATTTAAGTGCTTTTATTAAAAGATCCAAATAGCATGAATTTGAATGAGTGCTATTTGATGAATTATGGTTATCAATCAAGTTGCATTTGGGTGGCTATTTCATTACACCACAGATGTAGAACATCAGATACATCAGAAAAAGCATTAGTTTATTTACTTCTTTGTCAACGCAACCCATTACGCCGTCGTTTTAGGTTGAATTCTGTTCAAATCTAGCCATTTTCAAGCACGAATAACTCATGCCACAAAGCGTTTTGAGTGCTTGGAATAGCACCACACACCTCCTCTTGGCTGCGCTTTACTTACTGATGCTTTATCTCAATATTTTTCGGGTCGTCGCAAATTCATGAAAACCATCGTTTTTCTATGAGTATTAGCAAGGGAAGATTCTTGAATATTAAATGATCGCGTTTTTCACCTTAAAAATGAAGACTTTTTCTATGATACATATTAGATCAAATTGATCGTAAAAATGAAATGCAACATTGGAAACTCTTTCTATGAGACTTGCAAATGCTAAATTTTGACATAATCACAGAAAACCTGTTTTCATATTTTTGGAAATTGCTCATTATTTTTGGTCTGAAAGCTGAAAGTGATCAGCACCGTTTGATGCGGCTTCTTTAGTTCTCTAGAGATGTATTAAAAAGTTGGGTGTGATAACGACAGTTTTCATAGTCATATTTAACAAAAACGTTAAAAGGATGTGAGATTAAGTCAAATTTGAGCACGAAAATAACCACTGCACAGTTTCAAATTAAATTGCCGCAGTTACAGCTGCTACGACAGAAGACTGATACCAAATCTACTGGTCGTGACGTCGGATAGAGCGCCCTCTCATTTTCCCATACACTCGTTTTTTTTCCCTTTTTGCAAAACGCGTTTAGTATCAAACCATGGAGGTTTTGGAAACCGTTTCATTGATAATACCACTCTAGCTTCTGATAACGCTGTATTATTGTACTTTGAGAAAGACTTGGCGCCTCTTTTTTAACGTAGAATATATTAGGTACTATTCGATAACGAGCATTGAAAGGCGTAGAATTAACACTAATTGAATTTGTTTATTAGGTTTTGATAGTTTTTTTGCTTATTTGACGTGGGTACTGCTGCCATTACTTCTTTGGTATCTCTGCTGCCTGCGGCTTTGGTTTATCATGTCTGGCGGTTGCTTCTTTGGTATTTGTTTGGTCTCTGCTGGTGGCGTTCGTTCTCTGGTTTTTCTATTGTGCTGGTGTTGCTGCCGCTGCTGCTAATATGGTCTTTCCTGGTCTACTCTCTTTGGTGCATGCTCATTCTCTGGTTTATATCTGGTGATTGAGTATACTCTTATGGCCTACCTGTGATGGTGATAAGAGGTAAGTAGCTTCTTTTGTCTTTGTCTACTCTCTGCTGATGGCGTTCATTCTTTAGTTTTTCTATGATGCTGGTGTTGCTGCTGCTGCTTCTGCTGCTAATATGGTCTTTTCTGGTCTACTGTATTTGGTGCATGATTATCCTCTGGTCTGTCTCCAATGATTGCCTATACTCTTCTGGTCTATCTGTGGCTGTGGTACGTGGTAAGTATCTTCTTTCTTCTGGTCGCAATGATATGAAACTTCTTTGAACGCTTATATCCTTGCTTCCTTTCTTGTGATAATGCATTCATGACGTTTGCCTTGTTGCGACTTTTTCTTCTTTTTTTCTTTTGTTGGTAGTGTTTCCTCTGTAGCTTTACATGAAACAATATTAGTCATTATGTTGTATCGCGAACTTATAATGCCACTGTTGCTTTTGCAGCTGTGCGTATTTGTGTCATCATGTTGCTTTACATTCGACTATTACTACCATGCGCGTTGCTCATGGTTGCATTTTTATTGCAACAACAACGAGCTTTTTTAAACATCTTTGATGTTGTATTTGTTATGCTCTTCTTTGACTCGCTTCGTGTAAGTGTCTCTTTTTTTTTATCTACATACTACTATACTCTTGTAGTGTTATGTTCATTTGTTCCTTTGATTATGTTTCTTTGAAGCATACCTTTTTTTTTCGTTGTGTGGATGTGCCTATCCCTGAAGCTCAACAAGACTTTATCCGAAGCTAGGAGGTAGATAGGCTGCCTCCACTTGATTATCACTACTTACTTTAGTGATGATTGAGAGCCTCAATGCCAGAATCTAAAGCTAGGTGGTGTAAGTAAGGCATACTCTAGCACCTGGGGGAAGTTTGATGATAGCAACGGCTATATTGCTATATATAGCGGCGCTTAAAATTTTGCCTCACACCAAAACAGGGGGGAACCCTCGCAAATTTTTTTTTAGGTCAGCGGAGTTTTCAAGCAATCTGATTGGCTCAGAGGTTGAAGTAGCAAAGGGTTACAACTAGTTGATTTCAGATTGATGTCATGTATTATAACTTTGTGTTTGTAATAAAAGGTTATCTAAATAGATATAATTTAAATTCTTCCTTATTTAAAAGTAAGATAAGGTTCAATCATTTGATTTAGCATTCATTAAAAAGTTTAATATGAGGAGTTTTCTTTTTAAAAATTTATTTTACGTGGGGAATTTATAATTTACTTATTATGACTGATTTTTGCATTTGGTTTGTGTTGGATGGGCATTACATTTTATGAGACTTTCGCCTACTATTATTTCTGTAGTACATCATATTGGCCGTGCGTAATAACTGACCACATATCAACCTTGTTGTAAGCATTAATTATAAGGTACATTTATCCCTTACAGCAATCTGATTTAAGCAAACCAAACGCTGTTAGTATTATCTGGTACGTACGTGAGAATGGATGTAGGTTTATTCAGTAAGAATCAGATGAAGAGGAAAGGGAGGAGTGAAAGTCTACTGCAATTTATATGTATGATTTATGGATTGCTTACGCACCCGTCTAGAATGGTGTTCTCATGCTAAGTTTTAGTGTCAATTCTCATGCTAAATGGTAGTTATTTCAGATATAGATGATCAGTCTAATTTAAATATCTTAAGTTGCTCTTGGCAACGTTAATTACTTACATTCCTTATCTGCTATATTTTTACATATAAATAATAGCTTACTGAAACTTAGCTTATGTGAATATCATGGTTATCGTTTACTTGTTGATACAGTATATTTACATATGCTCCATATGTTGTGCATAATTTATTATTGAATTCAAACTACGATATTGTGATTCAGGAACAGTTATATGTGTGAATACAACACCAAACCAAATGCAACGGATGACAATTTATGGGCAACAGGATATGTCTTTAGGTTGGCATGTATACAACTGGTGACCGCAATCCAAATGTCACTGTGCAAGAAAGAAATACGTAGTCTGGTGACTATGAGCCAAACTGTGTTCATAAAGCATTCACGTATTATGATGAGGCCAACATACTATCAATCGAAGTTACCTCGAGAGGTTGTCACTCATCTCATTTTCAATTTTGGATTGACCATGACAAAGGCTTTAGCCTATGCTGGCTTATGTAATGAACAAAGTGAATCAATAGGAAAATGTGATCATAGCATCCATTTTCGTCAAAACAATGCTACGAAATCAAGTGGGCATATCTGGTTTGCAGACTTTACTAAGCTGATATCCGAAGCTTTTGCCAAATATCGCGATAGAATAATTTGCAGGCCCAATTTATCGATTTATTAATATCCCAACATAAACAGGTGTTACTATTACAGACATCGAAGAGTGCATGATCAGCTCAACGTGTGATTAAAATACATAATACTTATGTCATAGAGGCAGTAAATAGATTTCAGTATTCTTGGTAAACAGGTTGTCCAGAAGATGTGCAACTGGGAATATTAAAATAAAGATATGAAAATGCAAGGCTTTTCAGGTATTAAACTTGCGAAAACAGAGTGTTTCCACAAATGATGACACAAATTTAAACATATTTTTATCAATTAAGTAACAATCATGGTATCATATCGTCCAAAAAGACAATGAGTTCACATTTAGTAACATGCAGCGTGTCATTTGCTTCAATTTAAAATGATCTCAATTGAAAAAACGGTCCATACAGACATACTGCATATCTTTTGCATGAGTGTATAATCATAAATCTATAATTTTATCATTTGTATAATGTCAAGTTGTACACTGTGCACCATCGAGCCAAGCAATTGGGTTCCTCGATTGTATTCGAATTGACAACCTATCTATTATTAATTCCTGGCATGTTATGGTGTCATCAGGTCACTTTGTATCATTTAAACAAGATTTCAATGACAAAAATGAGCTCATTCGCATCATACAACACACATTTGTAATGTACCTTCTGCTCGACGTATGGTGCCACTTGTCAGCAGTAATCTGATAATTGAAATAGCCCTCAATACATCAGTATACCGTCATTTTCAATGACTTTTTGTAACCATTGAGATGAATAGCATAAGTTTTTATTTCAAGGAAAAGAAAGGGTTGAGGATATAAAGTAGTAGGTAATATTACCATAAATAAACATGTATTTACAATAATGTTGTTTGTAAGAAAGAATGCTATATAGTGTCTTCTGTGTCGCTCTCGCAGTCAAACAAAATGTCACCGCTTTCTATGGAATCACTTGCACTGTCATTGTCTTGCTGGTGTAAAGACCGAGTTTTGCGGTTGTTGCCATCATGTGGTAAAGTAAAGGATGCTGGCCAGGGCGCAGGTGGTCTGTCCATCAAACTTCCCACAGTAAAAGTAGACTTTCTACTTTGAGCAACTTGCTTTTGGCTTTGTGTTGCTTGGGCAACAGAAATCATGGGCTGTCTTTTAGTGTAGTCAGTATCAAATAGCGTAGCAAAGTTATTCATAGTGTATGGAAAAGTTGTTGGTGCACTGTCTACTCTTTTCTTTCTTTTGTTATGACGAGATCTATAAGCATCTGATGCCCCTGGTATCCAGATAGGCTGGGCTCTACTATAATGCATGAGAGACTCATCGGATGATGCTGCGGTTGTGGTGTCAGTAAGAAGCTCTTGCTCATTTATCTCGGACAAATACATGTCTTGAAAGTATCTCTCTAATGGCGAGGTAGTGAGATCCAAAGGAATATTTCTGTAATGCGGATGTGCACTTCCAGTGGTGAAATCGTTGGGGTCTTTATTATCAACGGATGACATTCTTTATATGCTTGTTCTAATTTGTGTGTGTATAAATGGTATGTTGTGTATGTATAGTAATTGATATATGTAAATAGATGTGTGCGGATGCTAAGCTGAATGTTTATTGCGTAGCATTAATAGAAAAAAAAAGAGATAAAGACAGAGAGAAAACTTGGCTTATTTATACTAAATCAGGACATCATGATGTGAGGCTTCGACATTGAATATGCTGCCAATGTTACATGGCATCAGAGCAGTAACAGATTTCTATTGTTGTTGTTTTTATCATAATTCATATTACACAAATAATTGCTTTATAAAGCCAATAGTGATCTACTGTGTAATTTTGTACCACTAGATGACTTGTGTAGGACAATACTGGACAATAAAACCTGTGCAAAACGAATAATTATAGCATCAAATACGCAGAGCATTGTAATTTGGCATCTGCTCGTCAGTCGAATTGCATTGGCAATTTCAGTGGGATGCACGTCCTGGAATTCTTGAAGTATTTGGTCCATGTATCTACGACATTGCATCACATTGTTATCAACAACAAAACGTGAAATAGATGATGTGTTGTCAGATACTGAAAATGTGCGATCAACGCCGATACATCAGCATCCTTAAACGCCTGAATTTGTGTTCATTGACTACATTTTCTCTATTGGAAAAGGTCATTTGTTCGTAAACAATTTGTCACAGGTCGTCTTTCTGAACAAAAATCAATGATAATTGTCTGTTTTGCGATACACGTGGTACGATGCCCTCATTTCTTATAATTGTAGAAAGATACAGACAAACACAAGAATTCAGGTTGAGAATAACCGTGCCTTTGTTACCAATAGACTGAAATGATGGTCAGGCTCGTATTTATAAGGAGAAAGCGCAATCTTTCAGTCAGGTAATCAGCGGTGATATGAGAATCGGTCTAAGCTCGTTCTATGGCATCACATTTTCAACCTGTTGCTGGTTTAGCATGCATAATAGCACACAATGCTTGGATATTGTGTTGCGTGTCGACTGTTTTCGATTTTTGAGCTTTGCTACGACTTAAATTCATCTGAAGAATCGGATAGATAGTATACAGTACTTAAATAAGTCGTTTAGGTACTTGTATTTTCGAATTGCTGGACAATTGTGGTTCAATCAACGCCACTTGAGAACATTCGCTTATCTTGCATATGATTACTGCTATGAGAAAATATTTGCTGCCGTTTTGTTTATACATAATGCTTTAAGCGGTCAAGCCCGAATTTTATAGTAAGCAGCATATACAGACAAATGTTGTCTGGAGGCGGAGCGATTGTATCAACTGGGCGCCTTATGGTATTCGTGATGTTCTCGTTGTTTTTGGGCGGCTATAGCCATATTTAACTCTTTTATATATATATATATATATATATATATATATCCAAGCCAAATGTACATTTCGAAATCACATGTGTTTTGTTTGCAATGACGGCCCAGTTTGTGTGCCTTATGTGTGTGTGTCTATTACTCGGAATCATTGGTAGCCTGCCGCCCCATCTCTGAAATCAAGGCACATTCAGGCACAAGCAGCATTGTATGACATTTTGTATAGTGGGCATACATCCAGGAGTACTATCAACATTGCTTCATTTTGTTTCGTGAGCGAGCATGGCGTGCTCTAATGCTCCCTGCTGTTCCTCCAGCAATGGTTCAAGCGTCATACCGAGTAAATGTACTTCAAATGTTGTTGATATGCATTGAAATGAAAACGGTACCTGGATTATGTCCCGAGCAAATACTGCACCAGAATCCAAGCAAACAAACAAACAAACAGGTATGCAAGTTTCTTTATACTCTTGAGTGACACGAGACCTTTCATTGTATCCAGCATCTGGTTGACTCGCAAATAAATTGAACATCAGGAACCATGTTTCCTCCTGTTTCACCCAGTCAGAAAGCCAAACAGTCTATTGGAATTCTACCACTTTCTTTTGATTTCCAAACTTGTCACAAAATTTTTGATTTGCACTTTATACTTTGCTACTTTTCTGATCAAAAGTTTTTCTTTCTCTTCTTCATCTATCTTTTGTATATTTGAAAATGTCTGAAGGAAAGTCTGGTAAGTTTATCTCGAGCCGTTAGAGCATACAAGTCCAATTGATCTAATAAACACATCCTTAAAGTTGGTATTGATTTGGGTACTACGTAAGTAACATCTACCGCGCCCGCGTGTATGTATCTCGAGGCATCAGCTCACATCTCTTTTCTTTGTAGCTATTCTTGTGTCGGTGTCTGGCAAAACGATCGTGTCGAGATCATTGCTAACGATCAAGGTAACCGTACCACCCCCTCTTATGTTGGTTTCACCGACTCTGAGCGTCTCATTGGTGATGCCGCCAAGAACCAAGTTGCCATGAACCCCTACAACACTGTCTTTGATGCCAAGCGTTTGATCGGTCGTCGTTTCGCTGATGCTGAAGTCCAAGCTGATATGAAGCACTGGCCTTTCAAGGTCATTGACAAGGAGCAAAAGCCCATCATTCAAGTTGAATACAAGGGTGAGACCAAGACTTTCACTCCCGAAGAAATCTCTGCCATGATCCTCGTCAAGATGAAGGAAACCGCTGAGGCCTATTTGGGTGGCACCGTCAAGAACGCTGTCATCACTGTCCCTGCCTACTTCAACGATAGTAAGTTTCACATTCATCTATGTGTGCTTGGGCGCGAAATTGCATAGTACGAGTGATACTTATGGCGCTTACATTTGATAGGTCAACGTCAAGCTACCAAGGATGCTGGTTTGATTTCCGGTATGAACGTTCAACGTATCATCAACGAGCCTACTGCCGCTGCCATTGCCTATGGTTTGGACAAGAAGGTCGAAGGTGAGCGCAACGTCTTGATTTTCGATTTGGGTGGAGGTACCTTTGATGTCTCTCTCTTGACCATTGAAGATGGTATCTTTGAAGTCAAGGCTACTGCTGGTGATACTCACTTGGGTGGTGAAGATTTCGATAACCGTCTCGTTTCTCATTTCATGCAAGAATTCAAGCGTAAGTTCAAGAAGGATATCACTGGTAACGCCCGTGCTGTTCGTCGTCTCCGTACTGCTTGTGAGCGTGCTAAGCGTACCTTGTCTTCTGCTGCTCAAACCACCATCGAAATTGATTCTCTCTTCGAGGGTGTTGATTTCTACACTTCTTTGACCCGTGCTCGTTTCGAGGAATTGAATCAAGATCTCTTCCGTAACACCATGGATCCCGTTGAGAAGGTCCTCCGTGATTCCAAGATCGATAAGGGTTCCGTCCACGATATCGTTCTCGTTGGTGGTTCCACTCGTATTCCCAAGGTCCAAAAGATGGTTTCTGACTTCTTCAACGGTAAGGAACCCAACAAGTCCATCAACCCTGATGAGGCTGTTGCCTATGGTGCTGCTGTCCAAGCTGCCATTCTCTCTGGTGATACCTCTGAGAAGACTCAAGATCTCCTTCTCTTGGATGTTGCTCCTCTTTCTCTCGGTATTGAGACCGCTGGTGGTGTCATGACCGCTTTGATCAAGCGTAACACTACTGTCCCAACCAAGAAGTCTGAAATCTTCTCTACTTATGCTGATAACCAACCCGGTGTCCTTATTCAAGTCTTTGAAGGTGAGCGTGCCCGTACCAAGGATAACAACATTCTCGGTAAGTTTGAGCTCTCCGGTATTCCTCCTGCTCCTCGTGGTGTTCCTCAAATCGAAGTTACTTTTGATGTTGATGCCAACGGTATCTTGAACGTCTCTGCTCTCGATAAGACCACTGGTAAGTCCAACAAGATTACCATTACCAACGACAAGGGTCGTCTCTCCAAGGAAGATATTGAGCGTATGGTCAACGATGCTGAAAAGTACAAGGCTGAAGATGAGGAGGCTGCTGCCCGTATCCAAGCCAAGAACGGTCTTGAGTCTTATGCTTACAACCTTCGTAACACCCTTCAAGAGGAGAAGGTTGCCTCTGCTCTTGCTGAGGATGATAAGACCACTCTCAAGAACGCCGTTGATGAGGCCATCAAGTGGTTGGATGAATCCCACGAAGCCTCCAAGGAGGAATACGAGTCCAAGCAAAAGGAACTTGAGGAGGTTGCTAACCCCATCATGATGAAGTTCTACCAAGCCAACGGTGGTGCTGAAGGTGCTGCTCCCGGTGGTATGCCTGGCGCTGCTCCCGGTGGTTTCCCTGCTGGTTCCACTGCTGAGACTGATGGTCCTAGCATCGAGGAAGTCGATTAAATTATCAAAACATAGACGTTATTCCAAAATCATGTGTAGACATTTCCCACTTAGATATGATATACAGTAGTAATTAATCCCACAAAAAAAAACTATAGAGAAAAACTAGAATAAATGTATGATATTTTTTCTTTTTTGTTTTGTCATAAACAAAAATACTACAAATACAAACTGAAGGGCCTTTTTTATTGATGGATAGAAACAGCACTCAATCCTAATTAATGCTGGATACTCGATTTTCAACTGCGAAATTCCGTCGCCTACTATAAAATGTGCATGTAACATGATTTTGTAGTCTTTATTTCCTTTTCGTTTGTATACATACTTTTTTAATATTCTTAGAGTCATTGCCATGGCAGAGGAATACTTGATTACTGACGACTTGATGATACAAAGCTATGCCGAGCAAAGCGCAGTACTGATTGTGATCAGTCCTTCACAGCAACCCGTCGAGATTCAAGATGGCTTGCTAAAGCTAATTTCTCATGCCCCTCATGGAAACTTGGTCAGTGAAGATGCAATGGACGACGATTCGAGTGAGTTCAAGTGGCATGTCAAGTAAGTAGAGGGCCTAGTGAATCCTACGCATCCAGTAACCATTGCCAACCAGTTTTATATACGATCCATCATTACGTGAAGGGGAGTACACCTCGGCTAGCAACTACAACAACTACGGAGATGTAGCTCCTGGCGATAAATTTGAAGTCCAAGTACGATTTCACAGAAAAATAGACGGTAAATATTGCGCTTTGTTTTGTTAGTGTGGATCTAAAGAGGCTAAATGATGCCAAATTTAGCTTTTAGAGCCCTGGGAAGATTGCTTGGAAGTGCTAGGGATTTCATGATTTTGACGGGCATTCATGGCGATCTGGTCAATTTCTCTGAAAAGGCACAATTCGACACTCAAGGGTAAAAGCAAGCAATGCGTTGAGAATACAGATATGCTGATATTGCAAACGTATAGCGTCATGGTGGATTGCAGTCGTGGCGGTGTGTTGCGTCCAAAAACGGTCTACTTTTTGCTCAACAACATGGCATTGATGGGGCTCAACATGCTGCAGCTGTATACCGAGGATACGTATGAGATGGACGGAGAGCCCATGTTTGGCTATCTTCGAGGAAAATACACGACACGAGAGCTATCTATGATTGACGATTATGCATTTGATCTGTAAGCTGCCAAATGTTACCGTTGATTGGACATTGAAACTGACTATATTGTAGTGGCATTGAAGTCATGCCCTGTATTCAGACATTAGGCCACATGGGACAGGTACTGCAATGGCAACAGTATGCCTATTTGAGAGACAATACCGAAGTTTTACTTGCGGAATCAGAGCCGACGTATGATTTCATCGAGAAAATGATACAGACAGCCACTAGACCCTTCCGGTCCAAACGAATTCACATCGGAATGGACGAAGCGCATGGTGTGGGTGAAGGTCGTTATAGACAAATGTTTGGATACAAAGACTCTACACAGCTGTTCCTCGAGCACTTGCAACGCGTGAATGAAATTTGCCTTCGAAGCGATGTCCAGCCTATGATATGGTCTGATAGTAAGTTACAAGGATGATTGAGTTAGGGTGTGAACTAAGCTTTGTGTCTATTTGATAGTGCTATTTTGCTTGGGTAATTATTCCCTGAGATATGCTGACATATGAGAAAATGCACTAACTATACCTTTTATGACCTTAGCCATCAAAAACAACTCCTTGCAAGGGTATTATGACGAATCCAACAATCCTGCTACACCAGAATTGATTGAAAACATGCCTCAGAATATGAAGCTGATTTTTTGGGATTATTATCATACGACATCTGATATCTACTCTCAAAAAATACAGCAGCACAGACAAATGGGATGCCAAGATCCTTGGGTTGCAAGTAAGGCAAACTGTTATTCATCAATACAATAGCGCTCATTTTGTAAATACAGCATCGGCGTGGACTTGGAGTAGGTTCTGGACAGCATTGCCCTTTTCATTTCAGGCTATCAGAGCAAGCGTAATAGCAGCCAAGAACAAGGACGATGGTGTACGAAATACATTCATTACGACATGGGGAGATGAAGGAAATGAGTGCGATGTGTAGTGTGTCTATACTTGCTACGGGTGAATTGTATACTGATTCTTTTTTTTTATTGCAGCCTATCGTCATTGCCTGCCTTGTTTTACTATGCTCAACATGGATACACAGATCAGGAAGAAGTTGACATTCAGACATTGAAGCGGAATTTTGGTACGCATGAATACACAAAAGCTTACCTATTGCTAAGTATACAAACTATAGAGGGTATCTGTGGAGCAAACTTTGACGATTGGGTTCTAGCATCCAAGGTAAGCATGTGTGGAGTTGAACCATGTTGCTGCAATATTAAGCGTGCGTAGATTGATGATACCCCTGAAGGCGTGCCTATTACATCCAGATCCAACTTTGCGAATAACATGAGCAAATGGCTTATGTGGGAAGGTAAGGGCAATGTCGAGTGGCTGCAAACTGTGAAAGATACTCATCCAGGGCTGCTTGCAGAACCCATATTGAGCTTTCTATCACCGCAATACAACGATGAAGACTTGGAAACACATTACGCTGCCATTGAGGACCACTTGTCCAAAGCCATCTCAGAGAAAAGAACCTCATGCCCCTTCAATGATCGACTGGAGCTACCGCGTAGAATAGCCAAAGTATTATCACTGAAATGCCATTTGCGCAAGCACTGTGTCCGGGCATACAAAAAGAAAGACTACGACCAGCTATTGACAATCGCACATACTCGCTTGAAGCTGCTGAGAGGGGAAGTTGATGCGCTATGGAAATACCATCGCAGCATGTGGATGAAGACATACAAGCCCTTTGGTTGGGAAGTGCTAGAGAACAGATATGGTGGATTACGTACTCGACTTGAAACCATGTATGATAGGATTATAGCACATGTTGATTTTGTAAGAAACAACAAGCTGGCAGAAGAAGAGGATGAAGAAGATGAACATCAACGTATACCCGAGTTTGAAGTCGATTTAGAAACTATTTATTATGGGGCCAAGACAAACTTATTGCTGGATCATGCTCGGGTTGTATCTACCTCTCGCCCTGGATAATTTATGCTGCTATTTACAAATAAACACTTGCTGTAAATCACCTTTGTCGAGCAATCCCATATCCCATGCTGTATTATATTTGAGAATGCATGTTTATTTACCTACCAGGCAATAACAAGTGGAAACCATTAGCGATTATGATGGTGTTCTTTTCACAAACGATCAAATATAACGTGCTGGTCTTTGAGATGATAATGTAGATCTGCTATGTATAAAGTCCATCCTTAGTTTTCGCTATAAAGGAAAAGCAAGCATTGGAGAATGGCTCTGCGGGCTCGACGATATAGATTTATGCTCTCGCAAGGCTTGATATGAAGGTAGAGCCTGTTTAGCCTGATCGCTGCTGATTGATTGTTCGGAAATAATGCCTCTCTACGCTTGGAAACTTGCAGCAGGCAGAGCATTTTGCTGCTTATCCAATCCTACTACCTGCCAGCGCGGACCATCGCTGTGTCACTTGAGATCTACTTCTCAATTAGGCACGTTGCGTAAGTGCCAGACGAATCTGCGCCGGCGAAGATCCGCGCATGCTCACTCGGCTCTGATTTTAACATTGATGACTCCAAGATTGCATTACAAATAGCGCGCGGATGATCGCTGTATCACTCATGGTGCATCTGCTACGGTAAACAGTTGTGAGCATATATAAAGAGCCATAGTTGGCTTGTCATCTTTACTTGATCAAACCAAAGCATAAATCAAAACGAAATGACTAACACAGCTACTGTTTCTACCACTGAACGAATCTTCATCATTGGGTCAACTGGAACGATTGGATCCAAGACTGTCCAAGACCTCCTTGCCAATCAAGTTCCTGTCACCGTGTATGCTCGCAATCCTTCCAAAGTGGCCACCATGTTTCCTCAAGCTAACAACGATCTTCTCAAGGTTGTCCAAGGTGATTTCGAGGACTTGAGTCCAATCAAAGAAGCTGTCAAAGGACACACTCGTCTCTATCTCATCGCTTCTGATATGTCTACTTATGCTCAAGTCAAGAAAACTATTGCTACTTATGCTTATGCTGCTGGTGTCAAGCAAATTGTCGATATTTCATCCTCCTATATCGATCATGGCTGGAGAACCACTGCTATCGGTCAAATGAGCTATCTCGCTGAAGCAGGCATGTTTGATATTCCTAATCGTGGCTATTTGGTGACTCTTCGTCCTACTCGCTTTATGGGCAACTTGCTGGGACAAATGAGCAGACATGTCAATCAAGGTGTTTTCAACAATGTGCCCAAGGACTTTGAACAAGGATGGGCTTCCAACAATGACATTGGTGCTCTGGCTGCTGTTATTCTGCAAGAGGATATCCACAAGCACAAAGATGCGGTATACAATATGACCAGCGATGTTTGCACGCCTGCTCAATTCACGGCTATCCTGTCAAAGATTGTCGGTAAAGATCTGCCTTATCATCAAATCACGGACGTCCAAATGTACAATGCACTTATACAAGCCAACATCTTTTCTCATCCTGTTGCTCTGGAATTCATTGATTATCGCAACGAGAAATCTGCCAGTGTTACTCCTTGTATCGAAATCATGCTTGGTAGAACACCCGAGACTTTGGTGCAATTCCTCAATGCCAACAAGGATAAAATCATGCAACACTTGAAGAACTAGTTCCACTCACCACTATAATCACCCTACAATAATAAAAATTATTCCTTTATTTACAATCTATTTAAACCTTCCAAGCACTCTAATGTGTCTTTTCGTGTTTGAAGCGTTCAGTTGCAATGGCCTTAAGGATCTGCAAACGAGCTCGATTCAATTCCATCTCCAATCCCGGCACCTGCAACTCCTCCACCAGCTGTTTGATATTGTTTGAATTCAGAACGCCTTCTATATCTTGCTCCATGGCCACCAGATCAGGCTTGTTGGGTGATTTCTGGAAAGCTTCGTGGATTTCAGAAGGAAACACAATGTCCTCGGCACTGACGAGTGATTTCTTATCAAAAGTTATGTCCAAGTGTATGTCGTTGACGTACTTCAAACTGCCATAACTCGACAAGGACTCCAAATGTTCTGCGCCTTTCCAAGCTTTGTAATGGCTGTACAAACGAAACAAGTTGTAAGCAAGTGGTATATTGGGGATGAGTGGTACGACGACAAAGGTGCACGCCAAGGGAACCCAATAAGCAGAATAACGCATGTACTTTTTGTGATACGGAATTCGTTCGTTCAGCAATGCCTTTAATTCTGATTCGAGTTGAGATCCGTCCAAGATCGAAGGATGATGCACCAAGACCTACAAAGCATCCTTCTTGTCAGATCCACCTTCACAGCCGGTTGACTTGTATCACTGCCTACCTGATTCAAAGGCTTTTCAATATCCTCCTTGCCCGGCACACTCTTAAAGAACCATTCTTGATAATCCAACTGATTCATCACGTTGCTTCCACGAATATAAAGCTTTTTCTTCCAACTATCAGGCTCTGCTTTATCTAATAACTCCCATTTCTTGCTGGACCAGTCCACAGCTTTCGTCAGACGAGACGTGGAAGGGATGGTGGAATGACAGTAGTAGGCCCAACGATTCTTTACAATTGGAATAGCATAAAGACGCATGATAAAGAGGAAGTATAAGGAAAAAAAAGAAAGAGAGAAACGAAAATTCAATTCAAAACGACGTAATAAATCGCAGTAAAAAAAAAATAAAACTAAAATGGTGCATTTCAATGTCAAGCTTACCATTGTCCTTAAAAGGTAAGGATGTATTCATCATGATGATGGCCCTGGAAGCCGGAGGATCATTCACCATACACTGAGGTGTGCAGGAAGGATTCATTTCTCCTGATGAGATGTCGTACTTCACTATGCTGGCATTTGACAGATGGCATTGCAGCTTCGAGAACAAGCATAACATGGAGATCAATGAGAAGAGATCAAAGATGTTGAGTATACCCACTTGACATCAGAGAATCCAGTTTTTATAGTCTTGCTTCATTTTTATTGTGAATACAAATGGTATATTTACTTGATGGAATAAAAACGACTGAATAATTGTGTATAATACATATATAAGAAATAAGGTATGTTGAAAGAGTAAGTAGAGGGAACGGCAAGGGGAATAAAAGGTGATATGTATAGATATCTAAATATAATAAATGATAGTGTGGAGTGTGTGTGTGAGAGAGAGAGAGAGGAACAAGAAATTACTCTTCTTCTTCTTCTTCTTCTTCCTCTTCTATAATAGTTTTTGTACCCATGGGAGGGCCTCTTGGTTCCTGCATACCGTAGACACTTAATCTTGATCGAGGCACAAACTCAAATCGACTTGATCTGGGCCTGTGATTGGCATGATTGAATACGGTATTGGATGAGGATGGCGACGATGGGGATGGCGACGATGAGGAAGGAGTGGTATTGGTGTTGTAGAGGATGGGGTTGGTAGGTAACTAGATGAACGAGTTAGTAAAGTGACACATCCATCTAACATGGTGTACAACTTACCGGTGATGGTGTGGTGGATTGTGTTGCTGCAATCATATCTTCTTCTTCGTCATGCTCTTCCTCTGAATCACTGCTGCTACAACTGCTGTCTTCTTCAGATGAAAAGTCTGATAGATGTTTATGTTCTTCTTCATCTTGTTGCACAGTTGTGGTAGACGTGGAAGCATTGGATAGCGACAGTATGGAGTGTTCTTCCATGGGACTGATGGGCGATGCCAACATTTCCTTGACACGCGTCGTTGCTGCAGGAAGATGTTGCTCTACCGCTGTTACTGTGGTAGTTGTATTGAGCGAAGTAGAAAGACTAGGAGGAGATGGTGGGGGTGTAGGCTGCTGTCTATGATACATCATGGAATACCGCTTCTCACACATGTCAATTTCTTTGGGTTGTGAAGAAGCAGAGGTAAGGATCGAAAATGTATCAGTGACATAGCGAGAGGAAGAAGTGAGAGCAGTTGGAGGCATATGAACATTGACAGAAGAGGAGGAGGGATGAGGAAGTTGATAGTTAGGATAGAATGGAGCAGATCTATTAGAGTGAATAATACGGCTGGATGAGGGTGTGGATGA
Organism: Mucor velutinosus; assembly: GCF_035048745.1. NCBI lineage: Eukaryota > Fungi > Mucoromycota > Mucoromycetes > Mucorales > Mucoraceae > Mucor > Mucor velutinosus. The sequence goes on from NW_027041908.1 coordinate 1,711,914, forward strand.
GATGGTAGTTGCTGTTGCTGAGGAGAATGAAGATGCTGTTGCTGTTGTTGTGGATGATTGTTTATTAGTAGTTGTAGTAGCATTGTAGGTTAATTGGTCTAATTCGCAAATAGGTGGTTCTGATAGCTGTATCACACGTCTTCGGTATTTCTGTGATCCAGTTCTGTATATGGGCGGCGACATGACTTCACAGATAATGTTACTGTTATTGGTAGCACAGCCGGATGTGGCTGAAGTGGATGCTGCAGTGGAATTGGATGCATCGAAATTGCGATAACTTGAGGGCGATGCGATGGGCGATGACATGGTGGAACAGTTGGATGATGAACGACCACGCTGTTGTTGTTGTTGCTGTTGTTGCTGTTGTTGCTGTTGCATTTGTAATTGCTGTTTAGAGCCAAACCATGATTTCACAGATGAAAACCAGCCAGATTTCTCGTTGTGAGGAATAGCAGCTGTAGATCCAAATCCCACGGTATGGATAGTATGTGGAGGTCGATTCATCTCTGGTGATGGATAGGGTTGCACATATTGCGGTAATGCCATCGGCTTTTCTTGGACAGCAAGCGAAACGATTTCTTTCTCATCTATGTGTGGCTCTTGGTCTTCTGCTTCATCTTCATCTTCCATGCCTGTTTGTATTCCACGATCAATTGGCGTTGTTTCTTTACCTGTACTAGTAGGGACACAAGTAGCAAGATCAAGTGACGAGGTGGAGTCGACCATCATTAGGTTTCTAGATTGAATGGCCGAGGCAAAGGCATCGGACACGTTGGATTTAGACGAGAGTTGTGAATTGGACATATTTTCAAGCAGCAAATGCCACAGTGTACTGGAAGTGTCGCATTCGCCTGTTTGCATCTTGATGAGTGCATCTTTGTCGAATCCAGCTGCGGTTAAAGCAGCAAAGAGGCGCTGTTCAATGGGTGTCATGCTGAATGTATCGCTGCTGGCCATGGATTCTCGCTGATAATAGAATGAAGATGGCAGTGATGTTCTGAAGCTTGACTGCAACAATGGCGAAGTGGGTGCTGCTGCTCGTCTGTTTAAGCTGGGCGCAGAGAAACGAGGCGATTTGCTTTGCTGCTGCTGCTGCTGCTGCTGCTGTGACGAGGGTCTCAATATGCCTAGACTGGATCGAACTTGGGGCGAGAACTTGAGATTGTGGTCTACCTCTTCCATGGCCGCAATAGAATTGACATCATTTTGAGAGAATATGGAATCAACATCGGATGAAGAGCTGCTGGATTGGTTTGTTGCAGTGGAGGAGGATGGCGTTAAGCAGGTATCGTCTTGTTGGTACATCCAAGCGTGATCTACAATAGCGTCGATGGACAGACGATCTGAGGGATTTGCTTGGAGCATATGGTGAATTAAATCTTGTAGGTTGGCAGAAAAGTAATACGGCATCTCATAGTCTACTTGCACAATCTTTCTCTGTGTCATAATCTCTGAATCATCGTCAAACGGATATTCGCCAGCTAACAGCGTGTAGAGAATTACACCAAGAGACCAAATATCAGTCTCTAATTTAGTTTTTGTAACGTTAGTTTCTTTTTGTACAGGTTACACCATGAAATATTACCTGGACCAGTGTACTTTTTTCGTAAAATGACCTCTGTTCACAAAAGTTAGTATAAACAAATGATTTCATCCTTGTTATTTTTACCTGGTGCAGAGTAGCTTAGACTGCCGCAAAATGTCTCTAGGTACTGATTTTTCTGTGTGAATCGAGCAAAGCCAAAGTCGCAAATCTTGACATTATCATCAGCGTCTAATAAGATGTTTTCTAATTTAAGGTCTCTATAAGGAGAGGAGGGGTTGGGTTGAGTTATATGTGATTGCATCTCCTTATGGCGGTATTTACCTATGGACAATGCCACGCGTATGACAGTACTTGATTGCATCTGTCAACTGACGAAACCACTTGTGAACTCGGATATCTGAGCATCGACCAGAGTCAGTCAATGCATCCAGCAAATCGCCGTTTGGGCAGTATTCGGATATGATGTGTATACATGATTCTGTCGTGATCATTTCGTACAGCATGACAATGTTGGGGTGTTTGAGTTGTCGGTGATGGTGGATCTCTCTGGCCATCATGGGCGCATGCTGTTTGCTGATCTTTTTGATAGCGACGAGTCGACCTGTTAATTTGTGTGTGCCTTTTTTAACTTTGCCAAATGTGCCCTCTCCAATGGTCTCTCCTATTGTATAGCAGCCGACCGACGTCATTTCGTGCGATGATAACTCCTTGAGCAATTCATTATAGTCTACTGCCAACTATACAAAAAGTGTTAGATGTGTCGAGTTTTCTGTTGATGGATCTTATTTTTACTTTGGCTTGTTGATTGTGTGTTACCGAGTTTCTTGGTGAACTCAACATTTTCTTGAATATATATACGATAAAGGAATGGAATTAGAGTGTATAATGTTGATTTTACAATTTTCGTGACATAAAGGAAGGTGGTGAATAGAATGATGGCTTTTTTTTGAGGGTGGAAAAAAAAAAAAGAGAGAGAGAGAAGAGAGAAAGAGGAAAAGAAGATATACAACAATCGTATTTAGCCCAATTTTTTTTTTTTTTTTTTTTTTTTTTTTGTATTAAGGAGAAAGAGAGAAAGAGGGAGAGAGCCTAAATCTGATCGCCCAATATACGAAAAGGAGCACAAGGAAAAAACACTGTGCAACATTCTCTTTTATTTTAACCAACCAACACACATTGCCAATTTCCTTTTTGTAGCGTCTTGGACTTGACAACATGTATTAAAAAGAACAATTAAAACCCTGGCATCATAGTAATCCAGTATAATTTGATCGCGCCATCATACATCTTTCACCAAAAACTTGCCTGTTTGGAAGACAGCATCACCCCACTCGAGCACACATGCTTCTAGTGTATAAAAATACACACTAAATTGGCTGTGGTTTATTTATTGGCAAAAAGAAATGTCGCACCAATTTTACAATCGCATAAACGTATTTGTAAGGTGGTACATTTTCCCTAAACAGACAATGAGTATAGTAATCGTTGCTATCCATAAGAGATCGTGGCATGACATTGGAGTCGCATATTGAATGCTAGCCTGATGTGTGAGGATATATGTACTCTTTGTACAAGACATCCTGGCATACTTGGGGTCATTATTCATGGCCATGAAGTGTTCATTTAGACGAGAGCATTCAGTGATCTGAAGGAGAAAGCGTCTATCGAGGTTAAATATTTGTACCATAATCAAATTCGACTTCAAATCCCTCCTAGCAATACCTTCGGTACTCATCTTGTCGCTTACTTTATTTCAACAAATAGCTTATTTCTCATACTTCCTGTTGGGGTTTCTGTTCATCAAATGATGAAACCCGAATAGTAGATCAATGCAATTGTGAATTGATGGTGATCCGGATTTTTGAAACGCCGTATCCAGGCACCAGCTTACAACATGACGTCCATAATACACATCTAACTACCTATGAGCATTAGGCTCATTATAGTCGTAGAAACAAAGCAGCTGCTTTGTCCAAAGCAAGATAAGCTTGCATTGGATTATACATGCTTAAATAAAGCAATTCTTCCTTTGAATTTATGCAACATCCATGTGCCATAACAGTTTCACATTTGCACTTTTTGAATGCAAGCTTGGCCAGCCGTTAAACACCTATACAGCACACATCAAGACTATTTGCTCCATCTATGGATCCATGATATGTAACATGATAACTCAAGAAAAACCTTTTTTTGTGAAAATTATACAGTGTTATTACGATTTATTTATCAACTATGTTTATGCGTGTTCAAATTTGTCACACAAATATGAGTGGTTTTACAAAAACTTGCCTAATAAGCCAGCAACTCCACCACTGCTATGAGATTGCTGTTGTTGCTGCTGTTGCTGACCTCCACCGCCGCTCAAACTACCCAAAATACTCATCACTTGACCGAGACCACCACCGGATCCGCCACCTTGGCTGTTGCCCTGTTGTGCCATGAATAATTTCATTGCCATCATGGCAGCGCTTTGAAGCATTTCACTTTGATTAGCACCACCAGCGCTACCACCTTGTGCCTTGAAGAGTTTCATGGCTTCACCCATGGCCAAACCAACAAGTTGGTTGGAAGATCCACCGCCATTGCTGCTACCTCCTCCACCAGAGAACATCTTGAATGCTTGCATGGCAGCAGCAGATCCCATATCGCGAGAAGACACGTTACCAGTGTTGCCTTGGTTATAGACTTGGTCATGAGCCTGAGCAGCGTTTTGAGCTTCGTTTTCGTTGATGCTTTGCTTTTGAGGAGCATCGTCGTCATCGCGATCAAAGACGTTGCTCAAAATGTTGGAAAAGAGGTTTTCCTCTGTTTGAACATGCTTCATCAGTGTCCCGTCATCTTTTTAATTGTAGGCTCACTATCACTTACTGTCATCATCATCGTCATCATCATCTTGAGCGTGTTGCTTTGCGTATCTAGCAGCTTGAGAGACATCAGGCTTTTGGTATCCACCGTAGGATTGTTGGACAGCACCTCCACCTACATGTATATCACTTTAGTGCCCCAGTCCCGATGTAAACATGTAATAGGCACTTTGATTTACCTTGGTAAGAGTTGGATTCACCACCTTGGTATGAGTTTGATTCGCCACCTTGATAAGAGTTTGCTTCACCGTAAGTCATTTTTGATTTATAATAGTAGTGAAAAAAAGAAGAGAGAAAACAAGAAAAAGCATGCTAATAGATGGTCTTTAAATAGCGTGTGTGTTTGTGTGTGCTTTGTATGGCGCGCCATTGAAGTAAGCGGGCGTAATAACATCGCATCATAAGGTTTCACAGCACTACTGATTAGATTGCCAGAGGTTGCCTTAATGGTGTAGAACCCGAATATCAGAGATTAAAAAAAGCTTATTTTGTCATGAAGCGAGTCGGGGTAACCCCATTTGCAGCTCCCTGGCAGCAGTAAAAATAAGCAGGTGCACTTCGATGCTTATTATTTGGGTGGTAATAGTGGAATTCAAGCCTATACTCAAGGTATGACATGTAATGTTGGTGTAGCATGCCAACTTGGCATTTCACATTAGACTTCGCATTTAGGTGAGCAGTTTACACGCATATAGGCCTATGGGATATCATTATATATCCTAGAAAACTAGAACACAAAAGCTCTTTTCCCAAGAACATAACGCGTCTAATTCAAGTGATTTCTTACCTGCTATTTGGCTGTGGACTGAGTGATGCGTGGTTTCAAGGCAACATTTGGTAACATTGACCTTAAGAGGGATTCATCGCAACGAAGCAAACGTGCAAAGCCACAGTAATTAAGCTGCAAATTGAGGGTTTTGTTTCCATTATTAATAAGCTTACCAACAACATAACACATCAAAATTTGCACGAACTAGCTTTACCAAAATCAATATGCCTCCTGTTCAAATTAGAAATTGCACAGGCTGCAGAACTGTCCTTCCAGAAGGTTTCAACTACCAATGATGTGGTTCATGCCGCGTAAATAAACTCTATACAGCAAAACATAACCAAATTTGACAGCTTTCAAGTCTTCATATCTTGACATGTAGGCCTTTCTGAGTCACCGGAATGACGCCAACCAATTGTACTTGAGTAGTAGTAACTTCCTGACATCTTTGCTCAACTTTTTTGGAATCACTAAAAATCAACCAAAAATCAATCGAAAACCATGAAGGGTACCTCATGGTTTCCATTGAAAATCAAACGATCGCATTTTTCACCTCCAAAATGAAGCCTTTTACTATGGTATATATGAAATCAACATGTTTCTCTCGATCCAAAGCAGCCGCTGAAATCACTTTTACGAGGTTTTCATATGCAAAATTTCGTTATTTTGGCCAAAAACCTTATTTCGTATTTTCTGTAATTGCTCAATAAGTTCATTCAAAACATCTATTTTATTTTGCACCATTGGAAGCGCCTTGAAAAGTACTCCAAGGGTGTATTAAGAAGCGTTGAATGATCATCACAATTTATATAGTCGAATATCATAAAGTAGTTCTGTCAAGTCGAAAAAGACAAAATCTGTCCAATCTTGAGCAGAAACAGCAAATGAAGTTTGAATCAATTTTAGGGGTTGGGGCTGCTGTTGGTTGACCCAAATGCCTGTTTGATGATGATAATGATGATTGCGATGCTAATTAGATGGAAATTATGTTGTTGAAAGGACACTTGTTTAGCCCGAATACTTTTTTTTTCTTGGGAGTTTTTCCCTATAAAGGTGTCTTTTGCAATGACAATACCTCAAAAAAGTCGCTGTATAGATCTGATAGAAGACCTATATTTACTCAGGGCCAGCTTATGCTGCCATCTCAACAATTCTACGACCAGAAAATGAAGCACGAACAGAGAATGTGATATACAAATTCTGCATAAAACTTGAACTCTCTTTCACATCGTCTCAATAGCAGCCTTCTTTTGATATCAGTGTATAAGCAAAGAGGATTACTGGGAGAGTGGGCTGATACCTTCTTCTCCTACTAACTATGACAAAACCTTTCTTTTACTATTAATTGTCTGTTCAAAATCTACTTGATTTACCAAATTTTTATTATCTTTGATTTGAGATGTCTTCGGCAGCCATCGAGCGTAGCAAGATAGTTTGGGTAGTAGCAATATACAACAGAAGTAAATCAAATTATTCAGCCCGAGTTATTGTATTTTTCAGTCTGCAATCCCCTCATCAGCTTTCAAAAGCAATGGAGTATTTATCTTGCCAGCCAAAATCTTTTAAATCTCCACTTATGATATTTCCTCGAAATAGAAATATTTTTTTGCATTTTGCGACTTGATCGCTCTATTTTGCCAAATTTGACTATGTAAACTGTGATGCACACTTCGTGCGCCCCTAAGCTTTCTGGGAGTACTTTTCAAGGCGCTTCCAATGGTATCAAGAAAAAGAGATGTTTTGATCAAGCAAATTGAGCAATGCTTGAAAATATGAAATGAGGTTTTTGGCCAAAATGTCGAGATTTTGCATAAGAAGGTGCCAAAAATGTGATTTCAAGGGTTGCTTTGGATCGAGAGAAACATGTTGATTTCATATATACCATAGTAAAAGGCTTCATTTTGGAGGTCAAAAACGCGATCGTTTGATTTTCGATAAAAATCATGAGGTATCCCTCATGGTTTTCGGTTGATTTTTGGTTGATTTTTGGTGATCCCAAAAAAGTTGAGCAGAGGTGCCAGAAAGTTAATGCTAGCTGAGAGCAATTGTTTGGTGTCATTCTGGCGGTCTAGAACGGCTTCCAGAACGAGAAATCACTGCTCTAATGCACCCAAATTTCGCTGTGTTTCGCAGACTTTTGATGCGTATAAGGTAAAAGATATATGTTGTTTGCTCGTATGTGAATTGTTCCCAATAATATAGATGTGGAGCATTGCGAAAAAGTCAGATCCATAGCTCCACGTCGTTCCGCGAGGCTCCCCACATTATAACCGACAACTTAAAAGTCCAATTTCGGCATTAATGCAGCTCGAATCTCGTAAATGGATACCATGGTATAATTTGAAAGAAAAAGAATTGTGAGATCGAGCGTTGACTTGAATAGGGCACCTGTTGTACGACGCTGTAAATGGATGGTGGTATAGCTTATTCGCCTCAAACATGGCTACTTGCACTGAAATGCCTGCAAATCAGGTACCAGTTTGATACCTAAATGTGAAAGATTGATAAAACCTTAAATAGTGGTTCGACTTCAATCAAACCAAGTGCATTCAAAAGATACTGATCTCTTGGATTTTGGCATGGGCTTTGGCATGGGCTTTGGCATTGACTGATGCTGTCTACAGGGAGCACTACAGACAAACAGAGGACAAATATCCAAAGACCATCCACGCTTATGGACTGCTCTTGATGTAAACCAGTCCCTTAAATCAGTGAAAAAAAAGTGTCAGAAAGTTTTTCAGGAATCCATCATCCACCTTTTATTGTTTTGTAGTAGTCGATCATGAAATTCACTCCCATCATTGACAAGAATGTGGTTCTTCATGACGTCTCAAAGAAGACGCATGTCAGCTTTGACGATGTGGAGCCTACTCCTACAGCAGCAGTAAAGGAATCCAAGAAGCGATCACATCCAGCTCATGACAGTAGTGACAAGGGCAAAAAGAAGAAGCACAAATCAGACAAAAAGTTAGACAAGAAGAAGGCCAAAAAGTCAAAAGATGCTGATATTTCCATAACAGAAGCGAAGCCTGCTACTACTACTGTCGTTGCTGCAATATCTCCTGAACCCAAGCCGGCAGTCATTGCTAAACCCATCGCTGTTGCAACTCCCATCAGTACACCTGCCTCCAAAAACAACAACAAGCCAGCTAAGAAGGCACCTGCCATTGCAATCACTCCCAACTCGAAAAAACCCAATGCATCTCCTAAAAACAACAGCAAAGCTAAAGGAAAGCAACCGCCCAAAAAGTTGACACAGGAAGAAGTACTTGCCAAAGTAGCAGCAATTCGTAAAAAGAAGCAACTCAAGCGTCAAGCGAAAGTCAAGGTCGATGGACAAGTGGTTACCAAACCTACGTTTAACATCATACCCAGTAACCTCCAGGCGGTTATGCCTACCAAACAGCTGGGCGAGTTTGTCCTGTATGCGTTATCCGAGACCAGCAACTTGCCTTGGTGCAACATTATCCATAAAGCCAAGGTGGATCATGTCGTCATGATGTACGCTCAAGGACTTAATTGCAACTATTTCGGTGTAGACGATACAACCACACCCTATGTCGATTTAGAGCAACTCAAGGAATCTGTGGGCAAAGCTGCTATGCCGTTCCTGACCAAGCAAGCCAGATACATGATCACCAACCAAATCTCTGGCAAGAATGGCCGCTTCAACTCACCTGTCGCTGATATCCTGCAGTGCAACATGTCCAACTCAAAGAAGGAGCGCTTGGCCAAGGAGAAGCAAATCAAAATGCAAAAGTACAAGAACAACATGCGTGAGTTTTACATGGTGACATTGGAGGAGATGAAAAAGATCGATTATCCTATTCCTCCCTTCTTGGATCCCAGTGCAACATTGCCTGAGGGTTGGAAGGAGACACATCCTGCTTTGGAGCCTTTGAAGGAAGGCGATCAGAAGCGCTTGATTGCTGTGGACTGTGAGATGGTTTTGACTGTAAAGGGCAGTTCTTTGGCTCGTATTACACTGATTGATGAAGGTAGGAAAAAGCACATGAAATTCTCTTGGCGGGCTGATGACTGATGTCTATCTGTGATGTGTAGATGGCAGTGTGTTGTTGGATGAACTTGTAAAGCCTGATCAACCCATCGTCGATTACTTGACCCGATACTCTGGTATCACACCTGCTAGAATGAAGACAGCTACATGCTCTTTGCGTCGTGCTCAGAAGTATGTCCGCAAGTTCGTTAACCACAACGTCATTCTTGTTGGTCATGGTTTAGAAAACGATTTAAAGGCATTGCAGTTGGCCCATCCTTACTGTGTGGATACATCGTTGCTGTATGATCATCATCGTGGGCCTCCCTATAAACCTTCGCTTCGTTTCCTGACTCGCACCTATCTCAAGCGTCATATTCAAGAACGTAATCAAGAACGTGTTGGTCATGATTCTAATGAAGATGCTCGCGCCACACTGGATTTGTTCAAGCTCAAGTTGGCCAATAAACCCAGTTTTGGCAAATTCAAGCAAACCGAGCTCATCATGGATCGTCTGCTTGCCAATCGCCCCAGTCGTTCCAGCGCCATTTTGGAGAGTAGCAGAAGCGATTACCGCTCATTCGGATCAACTGAGAGTGGTGAATATCGTCGTGTGGATACCGATGAAGAATTGGTGGATTTGACATTGGAAAAACTGCCTACCACCAACTTTTTGTTTACACGTTATCAAGCAGCAGATGAGAATTTGGTGCGTCGTGAATTGGAGGGTGGTGAAGCCCCTGATATTTTGCCCACTGCTGCCAAGGCCACTTCGGACCGTGCTCTCAGACTTCAGTCCATGGACTCTTATATCCGTCGTATTTACCAAGGTCTTCCTCCCAACTCTTTCTTGATCGTGTCTGGAGGTGTGAATAATGTGCCAGAATACAAGGCCTTATACGAAAAGCATAGAATCTATCAAGAAAAGTACGGTAGCAAGAAGTTGAGTGCTGCAGAGATACCAAGGGAGGAGCAATGGACAGAGGCAGATCAAGAGACATTGTGTAAATATGCTGCAAAGGCAAGAACAAGTACATCATTCTTTCTGTTCAAATCAATTTAAGGCAGTTTATACAAGAATAAGATCACGCATCAATTACTACCATGATTTATGCCGATTATCTTCTGTTCCATATAATAAATTAGCATAGACTTTTTCCTTCTCTCTTTCTTCTACTACTTTTGTACTTGTCAAAATGACCCGTTTTTGGACCCGCTTATTCCATAGTAAAAAGAAGAAACTACCAGTAATTATGTTTGATGACTATGCTCAATCCAAGCATCTCAAAGAGTCTTACATGTACGGTAAGCGCCTTGTTCGAGTAGACAAGCTGCAGAGTGCGTATTATCATTTGCAGCAGCAACAAAAGAAATCTCAGGTACCGTTTTGGAGGTTTATGGATCCATTCATTCAGACATGGTATTCGGAATTGGAGAGACTCTGTCGCTCAAGTCAATCAGCTCTTATCATGCTGAATATGCAGCTGGAGGAGGTATCGAATACGATATGCTTCGTTGTAAGTAGATCATGCCATATCACTCTTGAACAGGTGCCTGATGGTGTGTTCCATTCACAGTCATCTCCTTTGAAGAATCGAAACAGAAAATCACTCAAGAAGGCCCATCAGTTTATAGCAACATGTCTTGACGAATGGGATTTCATACAGATGGGAGCTTCTTGTTCAACGGGCTCAAATGATTCATATCAAGGCTACTTTGAACAGATGGAGTCTCGAGCTCAGTATGAATTTGGGGTAAGTGCATTTCACATGTGTATAATACAGATGCAGAGGAGGGCTGATGATACTATACCAGACATACTCTTCACCCAAGCTGTGTCAGTGCATCCGACAAGTGTATCGATTCAAGCAAAATTTGCAGCTCTACCGCTGCTACATCACCTCGCAATTTGATATGCTCTGGGGATTAGGCAGCACAGCAATGCAACTGGAACCAACCACAGATGTACCACTATTACAAGTCATGAAATCTCGCTGGCAACAGAAATACACTCATGAACTCGCATCGTACACCGCCATCACAGACTCATTTCATGCACTTTTGAAAAAGAGTACGCCTGTTCGACAAGATTTTACATGCGCCGTCTGTCTTTGCATCTGGCACGAACCGACGACTCTGCAATGCAACCACACGTTTTGCCGCAACTGTGTTCAGCACATGCTGTGTGCCAGCTGCCACAAATTTCGGCGAAAAACATTAAATCGTATATCAGAAGGGTTGGTGCATTGGATCAAGCCGTTTCCAGCAGTGTATTGCACATGTCAAATATTCAATCATTTGGGTCAAACAACACCTTTAAACAAAGAAGGAACATGTCCTCTGTGTCGTACACTCTTCAGCCCAGCAGACTGTGTTGTGGATGAGGAGCTATCCAAGTTTATTGCGCTGTATTTCCCCAAGAGCAGCCAGAAAGACAACGACGAGGAAGATGCCGTCCAAGAGAGCAGAGAATTGGACCAGCAACATGTTGCAAAGAAACAGAAATCAAGTGCTAATACAGATCATGCAAACACACGAAGAAGAAGCCAAGTCAATGCTGCCAAGTTTTATTCTAAAATGCAGAGATGGTCCAACAAGTGGAGTGGATATTATGGTGAGGCTAATGCAGGCATTGGTCAGGCACTGCCTCCTGTTCCTCGCATACCTTTGGCATCAACTCAAAGACAAGTGAATTATGAAATGTTGGTACTAGCGAGACGGTCATGGATGTTTTAAGTTGTGGATTAGCAGAATGTCATTTTGTCGATTTAGCATAGAAAGTGCTGTATTGACCAGCTCCTAGTAACTCATAGATATATATATATATCTATTGACTCTTGTAGATCTAAATGAACAGTAAAGCGTTTATTTGGAATACATATGTTAAAAAGCTATGCATGTAAATGTGAATCAGTATTGGAAAAAAAGTTCAAGTTGAGATATATATATTTGAGCCGTTGGACATGTATAAAACATGTCATAATGGCAATACCGAACGTATGAATCCAAAGTTTCAAGTCAATGTTCATACTGGACTCCATGATGTAGCTTTGGCATCTTCAACACTCAATCTCAGGTCCACTCTAACCAAATACAGTGTTTAGAGCTTGTTTCCGTTCCTTTCATCAAAGATTTACAGTATTGCTACCAGGATCGCACACACCGCTATACATATCTTCGCACATGCTGCCAGCATGACTCCATCTATTCAATTACCAAAAGAAAAGTAGCATTTTTTTTTCCATTTGTTTATTTAAATATATATATAAAACGTGTGTTTAAGTTGAACTGTGTATTTGTGTGTTGTTTAAGAAGATTCAGAGTACTTTGAGGTATCAACGCCGTGACTGTTGTGATTAGCAAAGTTGAACCATGGGATAGCACCTAAAGAGCAGCACATGTTTAATTCCACCATATCACTAGTACATTCACCTAAACCACTTACCAAACTTCAATTGTGAGTATCTAGAGTTTCTAGCAGAGGCATCTTGGACATATTCGGGCATATAGCTCTCACCGTACAAGGCCTTTCCCTCCTTTGCAAGTTGACTTAATTCAGCTTGATCTTTAGCAACCTCGGCGGAATTTTCAGTCCAACCCCAGAAACGAACTATATAACAAGATCAGCATCCAATCTCTCTATCCAAAATCATACTTGAAACTTACGACTGCTGGTTTGGTAAGCATACAAGAAACCACCAAAAGCACCAACAACTGTAGCAATACGGAGAGGAAGACGCAGGTTGCGAAGAGGGCCAGCGGGATCCATTTTTTCTACAGAAAAAGGTGAGTGTGTCAGTAATCCAATGCTAAATGTCGATGTGTTTCGTCTCTCTATGGCTGTCAAAATCAACTTTACCCATTCCCAACAACAAAGCAGGAGCAGCAGCAGTGCCTGCAGCCCAAGCAGCGTAATCTGAGGGTCTCATGTAACGGACGACACGGCTGAAATGAGGATCGCTGTCAATAACAGGGTAAGGAGTGGTGAATTCTTTAACGGGCATGATAGATCTTTGTAACTTGATTCAATAAAAAATCAACAAGACTAATCCAAATATCAAATGTAAAGGTGATGGTGCAGCATATATTGATACAAATTGATGATGATTATCCAAATGATGTTGTAATGCGAGAAATTTGATGTAAAATGTCGAATATGAGATATAATTGGAAGGTAGAAAAGAGAAATGTCCTTGATTTTTAGTATTCATTGCAATCCCATTGTACATTTTGATTTCGCATCATGCTTTCATGATATACTTACGAGTAGGGTGTTGTGAAGATTGACTATAATAAAACAAAAAATGTAAAAAAGAGGGCCTTCAATATTTGCAATGTTTTTTTTAAACCAGGTTCGATTGGCATCTTCAATAGGAGCCAATTTGCTAGTTTCGAGGCAAGCAAGTGACGTCGACAGCCTCAAGCAACCAGTAAATGTGTCAATGAAATGTGGGGAAATGAAAAGAAGCTCTTGTTTATTAAAAGGTATATATACAATCATGATGCGAATTCATTAGATATAAGTCTTCTGGAATTGATGGTCAAGGTTTTGTTATTGCACAGCTTTACTTTGGTGTAGAGGCGTTTGCCATGTGGCAATCCAGAGATCTTTTTGAAATTGGTGACCCTCAGATACGGTTGGCCGACAAAGAACTGCTTTTGATAATACCACTGACTCTTGCCGTCTGCATTGTACAGCTTAAAGTATTGGCTTTCTTCAAAGTTGACCTCCAGGTTCTTGAGATGGTCTTGATGCTCAAAATTCAGCTCCAATGCCATGTTCTTTCGCTTCTTCTTGGCGCAATGAATAAGTCGATTTTCATAATAGCCATCCGTTTCAAAGATAAATGTGGTGAGGTTGGGAGAGAACAAGATGACATTGTTGACAATGGCGTTGCAGTTGCTGAGCTCCTTGTCATTTGTGATACCACAGCGTGTGATGGTGAGATGTTCCAGTAAGGTGGGTTGTGTTAGTGTTGGTGTGTTTTCTACCTTGACATTCGCCAGCATTCTTCCAATGGTAAAGTATTTAAGCGTGGGCACTTCGCGCAAGACCATCGGCAGCATGTCGATTTCATATTCGCTTTGCTCCACTCGGCTTGATACGTTCAGCGTATGCAGATTTCGGAATGCACTGATGATGGAAATCCACTTGTGATTGGGGCCATTCTGGTGATGGAAACTGTCGTTACTGTATCTGATCTTGAGTGAGTTGAGATGCTTGGCTTGATCCGAGACTTGTACAAACAAGAGCTGCTCCTCCAAAGTCACTCTGTTGCCGCTGATGCCAAGATGATTCAGCTCAACCCCGTTATCGTCAAATTCCTTCAAAATATCAATGCTTAACGGACATGTGTTTGTGTCATACGATTTCAGTTGAGGCCAGTTGCGGCAGGCAAGTGCCAGAGGTTTCTCCAGCTTGAATCCTGTAGGGCTTGTAATGTCATCCATGGCTCGGTAGAAGCAGAAGCTATGTAGATCTGAATACTTTTTGCCCGTGTATTCAAGCCACTTGATAATCACAGCATCATTCAATTCATCCTCGGTGGCAACGCTGTCCATTGTTGACAAGGTAATGTCCTTAATATTGCTGGCTTTTTCCTTGACATCTATTCCATTTTTAGTCGATTCGATGTATACATCATCAATGACTGACTCTATCTCGGTGTGCAGACAAAGCAGCATTTTATTGAGGTGTAATGTCTTTAAGTTGGGTGTGCTGGCGTGTAGATTTTCCATATCTTTCAATGTAATAAAGATGTTCGTCAGATCAAGACATGTCAGCAACGGTGCGTTGTATAGATATTTGATGAGTGATTGCACCTTGAAGTAATTTTCAACATAAGATGCCTCTGTCGCCTCAGAGTAGCTGCTATCCCAAGCGTAAGTAAGTTTGATGGATGTGAGATGTGTTGGTATGGGCGATTTCAATAGAGATACTGTGATGGGCAGGTAATGTGTCTCCGTTATATTTTCCAGGGTCGTCCACTTTTGCATGGAGAGGTCGAATGAAAGCAGATTCACATCGTCTGGCGTAAACTGATCCTCATCAGCATTGTCGAACGGCACTATGGTCAAGCTCTTGAGGCTGGGAAATGTGTCTGGCAGTGTCGTCACCAGCAATGTTGGCAAATAGATGTTTCGAATCTCAAGTTGTCTTACGGACCTCTTGCATCTTTGGTGATAGAGGTAGCGAATTGCACGTTCAAGTCGTTTTTCGTTATTAAATGTGAGTTTGGTGTACAGACTATCAGATTTGACCCAGTTGTACCACTTGCGACATACAACGAGACACTCTAATTTAGTTTGTATATCAATGTAAGATTGTATCAGAAGAAATGTTTCTTTTGGCAGTGATTCCATGATGGATGTGTAAGTGTTTTGTTGCGGGAAAAAATTGTTTGAAGCAATCTATGAAAAGGATAGACAAAATGGTCGCAAATCTACACTAACTCATGCTAGAACTAACCCAATTGCGTTACGTCAAAGTATTGTCACCCCCCTCTTTATGTAAATAGAATAATAACGTAAGCTACAGACACTTTTTTATCATAAAGCAATGGTTTCAAAGGATTGGGCTAACTGCAAAATGCTGTTACAAGGAGAGCATAAAGCCATCAACATATCAATAGCGTATAATGTATTTTGGTGGCCATTTTCTGGATAGCAAAAATACAAACAGCAGTATTCAAATTTCATTCAAATTTCACGCAAATACATTGAATTCGAAATCCTACGTACCATGATTACCCTGACCCAATGCACTGGCACCTACTGGAGATTTAGATATACATTCTACTCATGCTTCATTTTTTAGTAAATGTGAATGAACTTTTCTCGACATATGTGTTGATTTCAGCACTGTACCCAAGCGATTTTTAATAATAACCGACGACCGTGTGTGCGAGATTAGCATTAGAATTGAGGCTTGTTTAAGAATACCCATTTGGGTCACCTGTGTAATGCAGCAAATGCACAGATTTCGGGTTAGTATACATATAAATTATCGGATGTGATTTACTCCGTAGCTTGGATCCTGAAAACAGCTCAAATGCGAGTTTCGTTCAATTCGACATCTTGTAGACGCTCTGTCTATTTACTCCTAGACATAGGTCAATGGGGATAATTTACCCGGGATTTCTGTGTCTACCAAACACAAGAAGACGCCGTGCACCATTCACCAGAATTCTGTGCAATTGTTTAGTATTACAAAAAGTAGAAATGAGAATATTCTGTCACCAGAAAACAGCAATGCATTTCTGGTCATATTATGCATCTTGTTTTACAATTCACAAAGGTCATTTTATATAATTTTTCCATAAACATAGCTTTTTACAAACGAGCGATGGGATTTTCCAGCATTCTGGATTGATCTGACAACAGAAACGTATACAACAGACCCATTGTGTGGTTGTATCGCGCTCTGAGCCAAAGTGTCTAGCCTCGATTCCCTTTGTTGTAATACGCCTATTTTAGGAAAATGTCACAAACGTGCAAAGTGTGGTTACATGCAATTTGTAAGAGCCTACTACACGGTTAATTGACCAATGCTCCGCCCTACTAAAGAAGCACGTTAAAGATGTCCATGCGAGCACGTACACACACACACATACTAAGCTGTTTCTCTCAATTTAGAAAAATATCATGCAAAAAGCAATGCTACTTTTAGACATGCCTAGAATGTGATTTTACACAATAATTGGAAAATTTCCCAATGATCAGAAATGAATAGCATATGCTAGAGTTCCTTGATAAATCCTTCTCAGGAACACATACTGAGGTGCCAAGCTTTTATACGACAGTATACAGTGCTTGATTGACGTATTGTTGTGCTGGTTGCAGCCCGATCAGTGTTCAGTGATCATGCGATTGTAAAGGAGGAGTATATCCATTTTGAGGATTTTTTCTGTATAAGCGGATTGAGTGATGAAAAATGTCTACTATGTAAAATCAATGGATATATACAAACGCGCAAGCAAAACACTAATCTTCATGAGAACCAATAAACTCTGTTGTATTTACCCAACAAACAGCCATCTCATCATGTTTGGTTACCTTCATCGACTATTTATGCTGTGTAAATTGTCTGCATCTCACAAGAGATCCCGTATATCTTGTGCCCAGAGACGTACGGAAGCAATGTTATACACTATGTACCATTGCACTCTCTGATCAATCATGTGTGTAGTGCACCCTTGATTCAAGTCTCACGAAACAGCATGCATTTCATATGTTTTTGTTTGACACTTTACACCACCAAAATTAAGCTTATATCTGCCACAAAGGCATTGTTTTACGTAGCAAAAAGTATCGTAAAGGGACTCAATTCGCTCGTACATCGTTCACAGGAACGAGATTCATAATGAGTGAGAAATACAGCTTGGTTTTTTGTATAAATAGGCAAAGGATTTGGCCTCAAATTCGAATTTTAAATCAATCAAACCAACAAACAAATCAAATCAAAATGCGCGCCTCTCTCTTTGCTATTGCTTTTACTATTGCTGCCTCAGGTAAGTTTTTGGATGGGATTGGGTGCACCTCAAAGGTGAGGTTTAAAGTATTAACATTGCATTCTGCTAGTCAATGCTGCCGCTGTCCAAAAACGTGCTGTTTCTGCCGGTGTTCAATCTTGTATTGATGGCCTCAATGCCGCTAGTGCTCAGCTCTTGACTGTAACCAGCCAAGTCAACTCCTTCACCAGCTCTGCTGGCTACTCTGGTGCCCTTGCTGTTCACTCTAGCGAACAAACTCTCGAGTCCAAGTTGAAGGCTGCTACTACCAGCTGTTGTGCTGTTACCTCCACTGTCTCTGAGGAGGATGCCACTGCTGTATTCAGTGTTGTTGGTGTTGTTGTCCCTGAAATCGAGAGTGCCTTGAGTGCCATTGTTACCAAGAAGCCTCAATTTGATGCCGTTCTCTTGGCTACTTCTTTGGTCAAGACTGACATCAAGAACTTGAACACCGAAGTCAACTCTTTGGATACTTGCTTGATTGCTGTCACTCCTGCTGATGATTTGGCCAATGCCAACGCCTACGTTGACAGAGTCAACACTGCCTTTGCTTCTGCCAAGACCGCCTATGGTATCTAAATAGCATAGCTAGTCTTCATTGCTAATTGAATCTTTTTATTGAATAAATTGATCATGATATAATGTACAATTCTCAAAACAGTTTTCAAATGCGCATCTGATATAACATTGCCAGCTATTTAATATCTACAATTTAGAAGCATTGCATGTATTTGGCATTCAAATTCCTCGCATATAACACTTGTTAGTTGATGTTGCTTTGCAATCTTATGAAGTATGTTTAATAACATTGCCACAATAAGCTATGATATAATTATAGCACCGGAATGTACCTAAAATGTCTGCCTTGAGGCATTTTTTTAACGTAATAATCGCAGAGGAAGATAGTTTTAAAGATACTTGATGTAGACATAATATCATCGTGTGCAATCAATATGACTGCAACTCAACAAACTTCCTATAAATCTTCATCAATACATCATTGCTACCTGGATCAATTGAGTTGTAGCATAAATCATTAATTTATATATCGTAAAATATTCAAAAAAGTAGACAAGCAAACCGCATCCTTTCAAAATGTTAAAGATTTGTGTGCCGTGCAAGGTGAATGAAAGCACCGGCAAAGCCGGCAATGGGGAGGAGGTTTGGGGGAAAGAACATAACGCATCTAACTCAACACTTGATAGCATTGATCTATAGGGGTGTTTTTCCGTAGCGAAGCAAAGATGCAAAACTATGGCAACTAAGCATCTAACACAATATTTGGTAATATTAATCTCAATGGGGTTTTACCGTAGCAAAACTAATGTGCAAGACCATATTATTCATGCAGCAAATTCGGGTTTTCATTACCGTTGTATTTGTGGAATTTGAGGTTTGATAGACTAAAATTCACGGAAAAAAAAGAATAAAAAAAACAGTAAAGTCAACTTGATAAAGGTATGTTATATTATCAAACTGACAGGTGTAAAGTAAACTTGAAGCCCCTCTACTGGCCAGGTAGATGATCCTTCTTATATATTATAACAAGGGATAAAAGTTCTATTAATTAGATTGACAAATACTATGAATAACTAAAATCATACAAATGAATGTATCAGTAAATTATCAGTTTATCATTCTGTGCAAAATTAAGACGATCCTTTATTGAATGAATTGTGTGGTCCCATTTATATCTTTGTGAATATTGTCAAATCCTGAGGTGTAAAGACAAGTGTGATGATCCAGTAGATTTTCGTAAATGATATGTGTAGATAATCTACAGTTAAGTGTAATTGTAACCGTTCTTGTATGTCATTGAATTAAATGGTATTGTTTCAGTAATAGTCATCCTACTAGTTGACTATTTGTTGGGTCTTGATGTGCGTGTAGACTGTAGTTTGATGTGCGTTTAGTAGTGTATGTAAAAACCGATGGGATGTTGATGGGTTGTATTAGGTGTAATATAATGGATTATGATGTGAAATGCATCAAATGAAAATAAGAAACCAAATTTACTGCTTTATTATGGCTTTCCACGTTTGCTTCCTTAGGGTTATTATACCTGTTTAAGGTCAAGGTTAGCAAATGTTGCCTTGACACCACAAATCACTTAATCCACAGCTAAGTATAGCAGGTATAACATCATTAAAATTAGATGCAGTGTGTTCTTGGGACAAGGGCTTGCAGTCTCTAATTTGCTACTACGACGCTTTTATGTTCAAGGCTTCCAGTATTTGTTACTTGCCCATTCATCTCGCTACGCTCGATGTCGGCGTCGCCCTGCGGGCTCTCATCGAAGCCGTTTTAAATCAGACATTATAACATTTTGGTATATCAAGTAGATTTTAAACAATTTATTATTAGTTAGTAACAGAAAGGTTGTATCAGAGCCAGGAGGAGGAGAGGAGGTATCTCCCTTAGTATCCTTTTTGCTTACGCTGATATTAAACAAAGCCTATTTTTGGGACAATGCGAAAGAAATTCAAATTTTATGCAGTATTTGTATATCACAAATGCCATTTTTTGATAATAGAATTGTCATATCATTCACTGCTGCTGATGCTCTTAATAAGATGGCGACATAAAGCTGGTCATAAGTAAATAAAGGACTTGTGTAAGATTTACAGCGACTTTTTTTTTTGAGATGTTGACATTGCAAAAGGCTCGCTTGTAACAAAAGCACCCAAAAAAGTATTTGGGTTAAGCAATTACCCTTTCAATTCCATGATCCTCATTTAATCAACATCGCAATCATCATTATCATCAACAGAAAAGCATTTAGGTCAGCCATCAGCAATGCCGCCGCCAAAATTAATTCAACCTCAGCTTATTTTTTTCTGCTCAAGATTGGACAGATTTCGCCTTTTTTCGACTTCTTTAATCTATCTTTTGGTATTCGACTATATGAACTGTGATGATCACCCTACGCTTCCTAATACATTCTTGAAGTACTTTTCAAGGCGCTTCCGATGGTGCTAACTGTAATAAGTGTTTTGATTGAAACTATTGAGCAATTCAATAAAATCTGAAATGAGATTTTTAGCAAAAATAGCCATATTTTGTATATGAAAGCCTCATAACAGTGGTTTCAGAGGTTGCTATGGATCGAGAGAAACATTTTGATTTGATATATGCCATAGTAAAAGTCTTTATTTTTAAGGCGGAAAATGCGATCCTTTGATTTTCGTAAAAAAACCATGAGGGGTACCTCATGCTTTTTGGTTAATTTTTGGCCATATTTTTTAGGTTTTCAAAAAGTTGAGCAAAGGTGTCAGAAAGTTACTACTACTCAAGTGCAATTGTTTGGCGTTATTCCGGTGGCTCAGAAATGTCTACATGTCAAGATATGAAGGCTTGGAAACTGTCCAATTTGGTTATGTTTATGCTTTATAGCTTTTATTTACACGGCATGAACCACATCTTTAGTAGCTAAAGCCGTCTGGAAGGGCAGTTCTGCAACCTGTGCAGCTTGTAATTTCAACAGGAGACATATTGATTTTGTAAGACTAATTCATACGAATTTTGATGCCCTATGTTGCTGGTAAGCTTATTATTAACAATGCAAATGAGAACCCAAATTTGCTGCTTGAACATTATAGTCGTACACCTTTGCTTGGCTACGGTATATTCGATCAGGACTAATATCAACAAATGTTGAATTAGATGCAATATCACTACACTTGACGACGGTGTCACCCTGCGGGCTGTCGCCGTAGACATTCCAAATCATTAACAATAATAAACTCAGCTATAAATGTAGATTTTAAACAATCCATTATTAATAAAGAAGGAGAGAAATTGAATTTACTACTAAGATACTACGATTTTGCATATTCGCTTCGCAACAATCAAGCCCTCGTATAGATCAATACTATGAAAGGCTGGACTGGATTATATGTGAATACAACACGTAGAAAGACATGGCTTACAAATTTACTGAGTTTATTAAAGATGCATGCATTGAATACCCCAAAGAGTAGCACACATTATTATGTTGCCTTTGTTGCAGAAGCGGGCCCATACTGTTTAATTTCATTAATAGGATGCTATCTATTGCACGGCATGAGATAGTAAAAAGATAACATACATGAAAAAATGTCTTTTAATACTATACGATACAATGTTTGCCCCAATATTCATTAGATACTGTTTCTCAATCGCTTGATGACCGTGTGAAATATACAAAATAATCCAATCAGACTGCAGATAATAATCTTCATAAACTGCTACTGTAGTGGAATTAGGTTCTCGAAACTTTGTGGTACTATATTCGCTTTTACTATGCCATCGCGTTGTTGAACAGTTCGTAATATATGAATGTTATTTTGAATGTGTACTAGAGCTGATTCGTTTAAAAGTTACTGGCAGATAAATGTAAAGTTATCAAAAAGTTTCCGCATAGAATGTTACAAAGTGTTTTTTTATTTAATGGTGTTGTGAGTATAAGTAACAGATTTAGATAAATGTATATGTCTCAGCAGTATAAGTGAGAAAAAAAAATAACCTTTATTATTTTTGATATTCATATTAACTATAAAAGTTACTAACAAAGTCTGTGTGCACCTGTGTCGTGTGTATAGGTATAGTTTTAGAGTAGACTTAGATAAATGTATATAAAAGAATAGAATTGAGATATAAGATGATCTTTATTGTTTTGCAAACTAAGTTGATATTTATACTAAATTAAAAAAAGTTACACACAAAGTCTGTGTGTACCTGGCACCTGACAATGAAAAAAAAAAGGGGGGGAGCTTGCTTCTTTTATACTGACGCTGAAAGCTCACGTCTGGGCCACACTTCTTTATATAAAGACGCTGATGGTCTCACGTCTGACATTTAACTAACATTGAATTCTTATATATGGTGAGAAAATCTTAGTATTGTCAAATTGTGGTTTCTTTTAAATATATCACATTTTCATGGGTAAGAATGTAATGAATTGAAAAGTTTGAAATTGATTTGATCGAATTGACGATTCCCAATAACGGAAAATAATTTAGTTAAAATGTAATGGCAGAAGGTTCTTTAAACTATTCCGGTAATATGAGTATTGCTGGTTGCTGGCTAGCAAATTCAGAGTGAATTCTTTTGGAGTTGTACTGTATAAACGTGCATTCAACTACTATCAAGGTAAGCTCTAGGCCATGGTATGGTATAGCACCACGGAGGTTTCATATATCGGATACTGGAAAATATGAACACAAAAGCGCCATCGTAGTTAATCAGAGATTAAAGGCTCTTCTTCCAAGAACATAGCGTATCTGATCAAGTGATTTCTTGTTTGCTATTTGGCTATGGATTGCGTGATATGTTGTTTCAAGGCAACACTTGTTGGTATCATTGGCCTTGAGGGGGTTATACCGTAGTCAAACGAAGGTGAATGGCCATTACAGTCAAGCATTTAATTCAACTGTTGTTAGCATTAATTTATATAAGGTTTTATCTAGGGAGGCGAAGGTGCAATACCAAAATAGTATTCAAGCATCTGGCCCAATACATGATAACAGCGATTTTAAAGGTGGTTTTACCGTAGCGAAGCCAAAATGTAAAGGCTTGGTGTTTAAATAGCATATTCGGTTTCTCATTTCCATTATCATTTTGAACTGGTTTTACAAGCTCATCGTCTATCAATCCATGACCACTGGGAAAGAATTGTACCTGTGGAATACATCCACTATGATCTGCATTCCGACAGTTCGTCCAGTTACCAGATTTAGATATAAACTATATGTACACTGGATTAGATGTACGATATCGATTTATACTGTAAGAAGATATGGACTGCAGATACGCTACTAGTACTATAAGATTCATACTATATAAGATATAGGCTATAGATGGCACCACGGACATGAATGGCGCTATAGACTTATACTTGTATTCCGACATTGACTACGGATGTTTACCATATCTGGATAGGCACCAAGATTAATGCAATATGAGCTTGTTGCTTCAGATGTGCACTTTATGGTCCACGCTATAAGACACATGCTTATATCCGTGATACTAGCTACAGATACTTTATGTACTACAGATCACTAATCTAAAATATATATACTGGAAAACTATGAAAAAAAGTAGGCAAGCCAATCGTATCCTTTAAAAGTTTGATAGTATTGAAAGCCAGAACAAAGGTGGGCATAACCACCGGCGAAACCGGCAATGGGGAGGGGGTTTGGTGGAGGGGCATGGCCTCTCCACCAAGAACATAGCAATGCATCTAACTTAACACTTGATGACATTGATTTATAGGGAAGGTTTACCTTAGCGAAGCAAAGGTGTAAAGAATCTAATCAAATATTAGGTAGTATTGAGGTATAGGGGGGGGTATACCGTAGCAAATCAAAAGTGCAAGGCCAAGGTAGTTATGCGTCTAATCCAACACTTGGTAAACATTGATCTATATGAGGGCTTGATTGTAGCGAAGAGAATATGCAAAACCATAGTATATAGTAGTAAGCAGCAATTTTAAGTTTTTATTTCAATTGTTAATAAGCTTATTGCCAGCAACATAACACATCAAAATTTGCATGAATTAGCTTTGACAAAATCAATATGCCTCGTATTCGAATTAAAAATTGCACAGGCTGCGCAACTACCCTTCCGGAAAATTTCAGCAACCCAAGATGTAATTCATGAAGTGTAAATAAAAGCCATAAAGCAAAAATACAGCCAAATTTGACAACTTTCTAGCCTTCGTATCTCGACATGTAGACCTTTTTGAGCCACCGGAATAATGCCAAACAATTGTGTTTGAGTAGTAGTAATTTCCTGGCACCTTTGCTCAATTTTTTAAAGACCCAAAAAACATGGTCAGAAATCGACCAAAAAGCATGAGGAATACCCCATGATTTTCTTTGAAAATCAAACAATCGCATCTTTCACCTTGAAAATGAAGACTTTTACTATGGTACATAATAAATCAAAATGTTTCTCTCAACCCAAAGCAACTTTTGAAACCATTTTTATGAGGTCTTTATATGCAAAATTTCGACATTTTGGCCAAAAACCTTATTTCAGATTTTTTGGAATTGCTCATTAAATTCAGTCAAAACATCTATTTTACTTGGCATCGTTGGAAGCGCCTTGAAAAGTACTCCTAGAGGGTATTAGGAAGCGTAGGATGGTCATTACAGATTATATAGTCGAATGTCATAAAATAGATGAAAGAAGTCGAAAAAAGCCAAAATCTGTGCAATCTTGAACAGAAAAAAATAATCTGAGTGTGAATCAATTTTGGCGGCGGCATTGCTGCTGGCTGACCAAAATTCCTTTCTGTTAATGGCAATGATGATTGCGATGCTGATTAATTGGGGATCATGAATTTGAAAGAACAATCGATTAGCTTGAATCCTTTTTTATTTGGTTGTTTTGCGAGTTTTTCCCTATATAGGTGTCTTTTGCAATGATAACCTCTCAAAAAAATTGCTGTAGATTTCATAAAAGTCCTGTGTTTACGCATGGCCAGCTCTGTGTCGCCATCTCAAGAGCAGCATCCGCGAATGGTATCACAGTTCTGTCGCCAGAAAATGCAACTCGAACGGAGGATGTAGTAAACCAGAAGTCTTATAATAATATAACGTAAATGCTTCATAAAAAATATTGATTTGTACCTCCAAATTTCTGACGTTTAAATCAGGCTTCATGCCTAATATAGTCATTGTTTAAAATGTACTTTTATAGCAGAGTTTTACTATCTCTTCTGATTTGAAACGTCTTCGGTGAGAGCCCGCAGGGCGACGCCGTCATCGAGCGTAGCGAGATAGATCGGCTAGTACTTTATATACTACAGACTTGTAGTATATATGACACATGCTGTAGACATGCATACGATATTCTATAGACATGCCATATATCCAGATACATGCTAAAGATGTATGCTCAGAGATATACGCCCAGATGTGTACTATTGATATAGACTAAGGAGACTGTACCTATCGGATACATGCTACTGGATCGATATTAATTATCATTATAGAAAGGATAGATCAGGATAGATCAGGGTACTTTGGATGAGAGTTTAATTATTCATCCAGGCAAAGCTAAATCATGATTAGACATTAGTTGATCTGAGTTGACTTATTTGTTAATCTAATTAATAGAACTTTTATCCATTGTTATAGTATATAAGATGGATCATCTACCAAGCCAGTAGAGATACTTCAGTTTACTTTAGACCTGTCAGTTTGATAATAAAACATACCTTTATCAAGTTGACATTACTGTTTTTTTATTCTTTTTTTTCCGTGAATTTTAGTCTATCAAGCCTCAAATTCCACACTGACAACACTCATCGATGCTGTTGACGAGCCAAGCACTTTATGGCCTGCTATTTTTTGAAAGTAGATCAACTGATAGCTAAGCATACCGCTCTTCTTGGGCGAGAAAGCAATCCGCTTCGTCTCTGACACTTGTTTCCGTAAGAGGCGGCCGTCAGAAGGGGGAAGCGGCTTCGATTTGCAGATCCTTCCATCGACTGAAAGCTAAAGACGTGAGGCAGCTATCCGACGACATGTGGGTCAAACATGTATTTTACTGAAGTTAGTCGTTGATCTTCTCGCTTTTATTATACCGTTTACCGACGCATATAAATGTATAAAATTTTGGGTTACGAATATTTAAAAATTTCGATGTTTTCATACGAGAGCATTTTTCTTTGAGAAGGTCAAGGTGCTCACTTGAAAGCATTAAATAGGATTCTACATAAAGACATCTATGTTCTCGAGAACACTTGCTGGGTCGTAGTGCCATATCAACAGCCGATATGGCTATGATGGCGATCTGTCAATTGAGCTAATAAAGCTGCTTCTGCCATACCCCAAATTTAATGAAGGCTAATTCTCATTGTAGCATTTTTTTTTAATAAATAAATCTTAATCAATATTGCACGGTTTGAACAGCAAGAAACAAAAAATAGAGTCAATTGTTACCATATTGTAGACTACTACCGGATCTAATAGTACCAGTGGCCATGTATTTTGCAGATCAACGAATGTCATAGAGATTATAAACAATCAGACCCATTATATACACCATATAAATTACAGATTCATGATGTCAAATCCGCTCAAACTCATTTAGTCATGCTCAGATCCAGCATAACTGAAAGTATCTAGTCCAACTTTATTTAGACTTACCGACGACATATCTAATATTTGTTAATAATTTGAAAGTAGCAATTTATTAAGGTGATTGAGTATAAATAATGTAGCTGTAACAACAACGTAAATATCGCTTTGCTAAAGTAGTAGCTAATTTATCAGAAATAAATTATTTATAAAAAAAGAGTATGAAATTAATCAGGTAAAGAATATCGTTTATTACATTGAAAATAAGAGGGTTTATATACTATTCGAATTGAGGGATTTGATGTGAGGATAAGGTATTAGATGGGTTGATTTGGGTGATAGGATAATAGATCCAATCCATTATCCTGAACATGCCATGATATGGATCGTAACTGAATCCTGTTTCATGTCAAAGTTTATGATCTGATGTGACCGGTGCTTGAACTGCTTGTTTCTACGCATTTGGAGATCCGGTTTAGAAAATGATACATCACTACCCCACACCAGCTTGGAGACCCTAGGTCGATAGCGAAACCATAAGATAGCAGCTCTTGATTAGTGCTTGTGATGTAAGTGATAAACCGTGAAAAAAAAAGAAAAGAAAAAAAAAGTATGTTCCCTATGCTTTCATATGAAGTTGCTGCATGATGGAATCATTGACTCGCCAGTAAAAACCTCTATACATTGAAAACCAAACATGCCAATTGGAAAAAATACCAATGTAGTTTACAAGGGAAAAAGGCAGAATCTATTGACAAACATCTATAAAGATGATGGTTGTCTGTTCTCAATCAACCGCGCATGTCTCTTTGTAGATCTCTCTTCACGCGTTGCAACCGATCTTTTGTTGATTGATTTAGGTACTCTTTGCCTTTTACCAGAGCTCTTTTCAGGTGCTCCTACTCTCACCCAGTACTGTTTGATAGGTTGTCTTGAATCAAACAACTCTGGAGTTTCCCATGAATCATAACTACAATCGTAATCCTTCCAAGTAACGAGATATTGATAGTTAGGCGCTTTACCCTTATGTTTGAGGATAGCCTCAACTTCATAACGTTTATCAGCGGGTTCTGGAGGAGGTGAATTTTCGTTCATCAATTTAATGTGAGATGTAGGAACATCTCTTGATAAGAATGTATCGGTTTCATCTTTTAGAATGTAACTGCCATTCTTTGTATAACCATGAATATAGAACACGCCCTCGTATTTAGGGTCAGTTTTACTGTTCTTACTTTCTACATTCTTAATCATGACAGAAGCTCCTATGGGGAATGGGTTCTTTAGAATTTTGTGTCGCTTCATAAAATAAGCATTGTCAGCTTTCTGTGATTCGACAATCTGCTCCTTGATTGCAGGTACAAGAATTTTGTCAATTCTCTTGATCTTGTCTTTCAAGGCCTTGGCATTTAATGTTTGTTCTGGAAGACTCATTTCAACATCAGAATAGTCTTTTAATTCATTAGGAAGCCTGGCAAACATGACAACAAATGGTTTCATGCCGTGTAGCCTTGATTTATGTAAATTTAAGCTATAGTCTGTGCCATCAAGATACAAATCCCAATTTTTGGCACATCCATCCAGCATGTTAATGACGATGGTCTTTGGGCTCTTGACCGCGGCTTCACAAGCGCTGTTGCCTAACAGGCACCATGGAAGTGAAAGCCTTTGCTCTATCTTTGCATTGGCAGCAATGCTCTCTAGTAATTGAGAACTGAACTCCTTACCTTTATCATGAGAAAGGATTTTTGGGTAACCAAAAAGACTAAAAATAGAGACAATTTCTTTAGCAACTGTTGTTGCAGTTTTGTTTGGAAACGCCCGTAATACAATGAATCTTGAGAATAGATCCATTGCAACCAAGATAAAGTTGTTACCTCTAGGAGTAGTAACATCAAATGTGCCTACGTCAAAAACCCAATGATCTCCAACAGAATCCGCAGTATGATTCTTAGGTGGATGATATACATGTCTTCCTATGTTAAATACCCTGCATTTGCTACAGTTCTTGACATATCGTTCAATATCTTTTCTGAGCCCTTTCCAATGCATTTGGTAATCTTCATGTATAACCTGCTCCATAGCAGTGATTCCATAGTGTCCTAAAAGGTGAGATTTTTCTAATAGTTCTTGCTTTTGTTCTTCACTTTTAGGTACTTCATAAATGTCCAAATGTGATGCATAAATGCACAATTCTTTATTGTCCTTGCTGTCAGAATTTGCAGTTTCTGTGAGTGCACTGCTTATTGTGTTACTGTTTGTACTTTCCTTATTAGCATTATTCTCAGTATCATTGATTTTGGTACCCTGAGTACTCGGATTGAAAGGCTGTAAAATAATGTCATTTGCTTTGATACCCTTCTTTTGCTTCTTAGCTTCATGAAGGTCTTTATCATTTGTAGGCTCGATTGGATCTAATATCCGTTTAATAACAGTAGCTCTTCTAGCGAGAGAACCACACCCCTCCAGCTTCTTTGTACCAGGTACAAAGATGCGAGAAAGTCGATCTGCTAGAATATTGTCCATACCCATACAGTATGTGATATCAAAGTGAAATTCAAAAATTGTATCATAAAAGCTCTCAATCATACGAGTAAGTTTCTCTTGAGAATGTAGGTACAATAGACCACGATTATCCAAGAATAAATGAAACTTTTCACCCCGTAACCATTGGCGAAACTTATTGAAAGCATAAACCACTGCCAAAAGCTCACGCTTGGATGACCCATAGCGTTGCTCACTGGCAGATAGTTTACGGGCGATGAAGCCATTATAGTAAATACGCTTTTTGATAACTTGATATAAACAGGCACCAATGCCATATGAACTAGCATTAGTGACAAGGCAAAATGGATAGGCTAAATTAGGTGCTGGAATGATAGGGCTTCTAACAGGCAATTGTTGAATGTTGGTCATGGCAGTTGTATGATCCTCTGTCCATACCTTGTCAATATCTGGAGTATTTTTAATGGCATCCAATGGTGCGGTTAAAGTAGACAAACGAGGTAGATTGCTACTAGAGTAATTTACCAATCCTAACCGAGATTGAAGTTCTTTACTGTTAGCGACCTTTGGATCCCGATCTAAAATATTGCTTACTTTACGAGAATCAAAGGCCAACCTTTTCTCGGATAGGCAAAAGCCCAATATATTAATGCTACGCTGAGCAAAATGAGTCTTTGCGTGATTTATCTTGAGATTAGCCTTTTTTAACCAATCAATAACTATTTTGACGTATTTTAAATGTGTTCCCATGTCTGCTTCTGTGTACACCGTGTGCACCGTGATATCGTCTATAAAATTGGTGGTGACAGAGCTTAGATCAGAGAACAAATTAGTCAGATACCCTTGCACAAATGAGCTAATTGGTAATAATCCCATGGGGGCAGTTCCTGAAGCTCCATTGCAGGCCAGTTGTTGGATCAATAAATGAAACATATTTGCGAGAAGCGCTTGCTAGCCTAAAACTATGGAAACATTGTGAAAGATTCAACACCGAAAATATAGCGTGTTCTGACATCTTTCTATGTAATGTGCTAATCAAAGGTAGTGGGAATCGATCGGATTTGTCTGGATCTAATGCAGCATTGACAGCTCTGCAATCCACAACTACTCTATAAACACCAGGAGCATACTCACCAGTGCCAGTCTTTTTACGTACACAGAATATAGGTGAGTTGTATGGCGTTCCAGGTGGTGCTGGTTGAATGACACCATTCCTAATCCATGTAGCCATTTGTTCCTCAATAGTTGGTGAAAACTTTTCTTCCAGGGGCCATTGAGGTTTATACATTTTGTTTTCATGATCTTTCAATTTATGCAACTCTAGGGTACTACCTGATATATTGCAATATGCCTTAGGATCAATGTTTTTGTTGGCCTCAATGTACGGTTCAATTTCTTTCATGAACTGAGCTCTCTCTGCCTCTGTACCATAAGGAGAATCATTAGGAGTGTAGGGATCTGGATAAATTGTAGGAATCTCAGGGTTATTATCATCATCCCAATCCATCGCCATGTTGGAGATTGTAATGCCAATTTGCATGATCAAATCCATACCAATTACCACATCAATGTTACTAAAGATATCAAAAATCTCAAATTTAGAGTAACATTGGCGAGAATTATATGTAATCTTAATGTCTTCTTCTGTAGAACCAATTCTATCAATAACAGTGTCCTTTTTACAAGCTTTAATGATGCCTTTAATGTCTTTATTTATTTTCACTTCTAATATTTTGGCTAACTTGGGGGGAGAGACAACTAAATGGGGAACCTGTGTCCAAAAGAAAGTAGGTTCGAACCTTGATGTCGTTGCCCTCTAAAGTAATTGGCAAAATAATAGAGTTTTTGTTTAGTAAATTGCGAGGTGGTTCATTCATGTATTGATACTCACAATCTTTAATGCTCATGGCTGCGAAGGTCATGTTCTGCTCGTCGGATTCCGTATCTGTATCCATATTGTCATCAGAGTTGTAATCAGTCTGCTGATTGGGCACAGGGACGATCGTCTTCTTGACGACCTTACTTCGAAATCTTGGTTGATTATTCTTCATCTTGCACACGGCCCTGTGCGCTGGAGTCCATCCTGACTCCTTGCAATCGTGACAAATACGAGTGTTGACCTCACCAAACTTCCTTTGTGCCTCATCGATTCGTTTTTTCATGCTGTCAGATGCTTTGCAATCCTTGGTGCGATGATTGTGGGCATTCGGATGATACATGCATCGTTTGGGTGAGTGACTGGTGACCTTGGTGTTTAGAATAACGAAATATAGACAGAGTAAATACAATTAGAACTGAATATATTTATTATGTTATTCCAAGATTGAATAGGGATCAAAACTAGTGTAGATGTCAAAGGTATTTATAGTTATTTGACAGTGCCGCAGCAATATGACCTTGATCTTGAATGCGGGATAATTGTATAAGCCTTGAACCAGTTAACGAGGATGTGCTGCATCAGAACTCATGAACCACCAGTCAAGGATAAACAACAAAGATAATCCAGAATAGAATGTTCTTCCTAATAGCTTCGACGGAAGAACATTTGTCGGAATTGAAACCCACTTCCAGGGACGAAAGGCCATAGGCTACCACTCTCCAGGAACCAGGATATAGATTAGCCATTTGATGGCACCACTCATGTTCCTTCGTGCTGCTTGAATAAAGACCTCTCACTTCTACTATGCATCTCAGCTCATTCTCAGATCCTCTTATGTAATATACGACGCCTAATACATTTGCCTCTCAGAGATGATCTATATCCTAAACACTTGCTAGCACTATTGTTATTCAAAATTGAGGCGGAGGATGTTACTGGAGTTGCTTTTTCACGTTCTCTTTCCCACTTGTCCTTAAACAGAGCGTTGTAGATAGCTGTTATCTTGTTGGCCACCAAATCCACGGTGATCTCCTCCTTATTAGAATTGGTATTGAGAGAATACTTGGTGTAGTTCGCCAACTCTTCTGGAAGGGCCTTGATCAAATAACGAACGATACAATCCTCATCCTGGATTTCAGCCTGATTGCGCAATTGTTGGAATTTGTCCACAAATTGATTGAAAGCCTCTCCTTGTTGATGCACTAGTCGCTCCAACTGCTCTCTTGCCGCATCTCTCATATCAATGCTTGATCGACCATACTTGTTGATAACTGCTGTACGGAATTCGGACCAAGTTAAACGGCCTTGTTTAGCAACCATGCTTGTATACCAACAAGCCATTTCAGTTGATAACTTGGCTGGTATTGTGGAATTTGAGGCTTGATAGACTAAAATTCACGGAAAAAAAAGAATAAAAAAAACAGCAATGTCAACTTGATAAAGGTATGTTTTATTATCAAACTGACAGGTGTAAAGTAAACTGAAGTCTCTCTACTGGCCAGGTAGATGATCCTTCTTATATACTATAACAACGGATAAAAGTTCTATTAATTAGATTGACAAATAAGTCAACTCAGATCAACTAATGTCTAATCATGCTAAAAGACAACTCCAGCAAGCTAATCATGATTTAGCTCTGTCTGGATGAACAATTAGACTCTCATCCAAAGTACCCTGATCTATCCTTTCTATAAGGATAATTAATATCGATCTAGTATCATGTATTATCCGATGGGTATAGTCTCCTTAGTCTATATCAATAGTATATATCTGAGTGTATATCGCTGAGCATACATCTTTAGCATGTATTTGGATATATGGCATGTCTATAGCATATCGTATGCATGTCTATAGCATGTCTCATATATAGTACAAGTCTGTAGTACATAAATATCTATAGCTAGTATCACGGATATAAGCATGTGTCTTATAGCGTGGATCATAAAGTGCACATCTGAAGCAACAAGCTCATATTTCATTAATCTTGGTGCCTATCCAGATATAGTCAACATCTGTAGTCAATGTCGGAATACAAGTATAAGTCTATAGCGCCATTCATGTCCGTGGTGCCATCTATAGCCTATATCTTATATAGTATGAATCTTATAGTACTAGTAGCGTATCTGCAGTCCATATCTTCTTACAGTATAAATCGATATCGTACATCTAATCCAGTGTACATATAGTTTATATCTAAATCTGGTAACTGGACGAACTGTCGGAATGCAGATCATAGTGGATGTATTCCACAGGTACAATTCTTTCCCAGTTGTCATGGATTGATAGACGATGAGCTTGCAAAACCAGTCCAAAATGATAATGGAAATGAGAAACCGAATATGCTATTTAAACACTAAGCCTTTACATTTTGGCTTCGCTACGGTAAAACCACCTTTAAAATCGCTGTTATCATGTATCGGGCCAGATGCTTGAATACTATTTTGGTATTGCACCTTCGCCTCCCTAGATAAAACCTTATATAAATTAATGCTAACAACAGTTGGATTAAATGCTTGACTGTAATGGCCATTCACCTTTGTTTGGCTACGGTATAACCCCCTCAAGGCCAATTATACCAACAAGTGTTGCCTTGAAACAACATATCACGCAATCCATAGCCAAATAGCAAACAAGAAATCACTTGATCAGATACGCTATGTTCTTGGAAGAAGAGCCTTTAATCTCTGATTAACTACGATGGCGCTTTTGTGTTCATATTTTCCAGTATCCGATATATGAAACCTCCGTGGTGCTATACCATACCATGGCCTAGAGCTTACCTTGATAGTAGTTGAATGCACGTTTATACAGTACAACTCCAAAAGAATTCACTCTGAATTTGCTAGCCAGCAACCAGCAATACTCATATTACCGGAATAGTTTAAAGAACCTTCTGCCATTACATTTTAACTAAATTATTTTCCGTTATTGGGAATAGTCAATTCGATCAAATCAATTTCAAACTTTTCAATTCATTACATTCTTACCCATGAAAATGTGATATATTTAAAAGAAACCACAATTTGACAATACTAAGATTTTCTCACCATATATAAGAATTCAATGTTTGTTAAATGTCAGACGTGAGACCATCAGCGTCTTTATATAAAGAAGTGTGGCCCAGACGTGAGCTTTCGGCGTCAGTATAAAAGAAGCAAGCTCCCCCCCTTTTTTTTTTCATTGTCAGGTGCCAGGTACACACAGACTTTGTGTGTAACTTTTTTTAATTTAGTATAAATATCAACTTAGTTTGCAAAACAATAAAGATCATCTTATATCTCAATTCTATTCTTTTATATACATTTATCTAAGTCTACTCTAAAACTATACCTATACACACGACACAGGTGCACACAGACTTTGTTAGTAACTTTTATAGTTAATATGAATATCAAAAATAATAAAGGTTATTTTTTTTTCTCACTTATACTGCTGAGACATATACATTTATCTAAATCTGTTACTTATACTCACAACACCATTAAATAAAAAAAACACTTTGTAACATTCTATGCGGAAACTTTTTGATAATTTTACATTTATCTGCCAGTAACTTTTAAACGAATCAGCTCTAGTACACATTCAAAATAACATTCATATATTACGAACTGTTCAACAACGCGATGGCATAGTAAAAGCGAATATAGTACCACAAAGTTTCGAGAACCTAATTCCACTACAGTAGCAGTTTATGAAGATTATTATCTGCAGTCTGATTGGATTATTTTGTATATTCCACACGGTCATCAAGCGATTGAGAAACAGTATCTAATGAATATTGTGGCAAACATTGTATCGTATAGTATTAAAAGACATTTTTTCATGTATGTTATCTTTTTACTATCTCATGCCGTGCAATAGATAGCATCCTATTAATGAAATTAAACAGTATGGGCCCGCTTCTGCAACAAAGGCAACATAATAATGTGTGCTACTCTTTGGGGTATTCAATGCATGCATCTTTAATAAACTCAGTGAATTTGTAAGCCATGTCTTTCTACGTGTTGTATTCACATATAATCCAGTCCAGCCTTTCATAGTATTGATCTATACGAGGGCTTGACTGTTGCGAAGCGAATATGCAAAATCGTAGTATCTTAGTAGTAAATTCGATTTCTCTCCTTCTTTATTAATAATGGATTGTTTAAAACCTACATTTATAGCTGTGTTTTATTACTGTTAATGATTTGGAATGTCTACGGCGACAGCCCGCAGGGTGACACCGTCGTCAAGTGTAGTGATATTGCATCTAATTCAACATTTGTTGATATTAGTCCTGATCGAATATACCGTAGCCAAGCAAAGGTGTACGACTATAATGTTCAAGCAGCAAATTCGGGTTCTCATTTGCATTGTTAATAATAAGCTTACCAGCAACATAGGGCATCAAAATTCGTATGAATTAGTCTTACAAAATCAATATGTCTCCTGTTGAAATTACAAGCTGCACAGGTTGCAGAACTGCCCTTCCAGACGGCTTTAGCTACTAAAGATGTGGTTCATGCTGTGTAAATAAAAGCTATAAAGCATAAACATAACCAAATTTGACAGCTTTCAATCCTTCATATCTTGACATGTAGACATTTCTGAGCCACCGGAATAACGCCAAACAATTGCACTTGAGTAGTAGTAACTTTCTGACACCTTTGCTCAACTTTTTGAAAACCTAAAAAATATGGCCAAAAATTAACCAAAAAGCATGAGGTACCCCTCATGGTTTTTTTACGAAAATCAAAGGATCGCATTTTCCGCCTTAAAAATAAAGACTTTTACTATGGCATATATCAAATCAAAATGTTTCTCTCGATCCATAGCAACCTCTGAAACCACTGTTATGAGGCTTTCATATACAAAATATGGCTATTTTTGCTAAAAATCTCATTTCAGATTTTATTGAATTGCTCAATAGTTTCAATCAAAACACTTATTACAGTTAGCACCATCGGAAGCGCCTTGAAAAGTACTTCAAGAATGTATTAGGAAGCGTAGGGTGATCATCACAGTTCATATAGTCGAATACCAAAAGATAGATTAAAGAAGTCGAAAAAAGGCGAAATCTGTCCAATCTTGAGCAGAAAAAAATAAGCTGAGGTTGAATTAATTTTGGCGGCGGCATTGCTGATGGCTGACCTAAATGCTTTTCTGTTGATGATAATGATGATTGCGATGTTGATTAAATGAGGATCATGGAATTGAAAGGGTAATTGCTTAACCCAAATACTTTTTTGGGTGCTTTTGTTACAAGCGAGCCTTTTGCAATGTCAACATCTCAAAAAAAAAAGTCGCTGTAAATCTTACACAAGTCCTTTATTTACTTATGACCAGCTTTATGTCGCCATCTTATTAAGAGCATCAGCAGCAGTGAATGATATGACAATTCTATTATCAAAAAATGGCATTTGTGATATACAAATACTGCATAAAATTTGAATTTCTTTCGCATTGTCCCAAAAATAGGCTTTGTTTAATATCAGCGTAAGCAAAAAGGATACTAAGGGAGATACCTCCTCTCCTCCTCCTGGCTCTGATACAATCTTTCTGTTACTAACTAATAATAAATTGTTTAAAATCTACTTGATATACCAAAATGTTATAATGTCTGATTTAAAACGGCTTCAATGAGAGCCAGCAGGGCGACGCCGACATCGAGCGTAGCGAGATGAATGGGCAAGTAATAAATACTGGAAGCCTTGAACATAAAAGCGTCGTAGTAGCAAATTAGAGACTGCAAGCCCTTGTCCCAAGAACACACTGCATCTAATTTTAATAATGTTATACCTGCTATACTTAGCTGTGGATTAAGTGATTTGTGGTGTCAAGGCAACATTTGCTAACCTTGACCTTAAACAGGTATAATAACCCTAAGGAAGCAAACGTGGAAAGCCATAATAAAGCAGTAAATTTGGTTTCTTATTTTCATTTGATGCATTTCACATCATAATCCATTATATTACACCTAATACAACCCATCAACATCCCATCGGTTTTTACATACACTACTAAACGCACATCAAACTACAGTCTACACGCACATCAAGACCCAACAAATAGTCAACTAGTAGGATGACTATTACTGAAACAATACCATTTAATTCAATGACATACAAGAACGGTTACAATTACACTTAACTGTAGATTATCTACACATATCATTTACGAAAATCTACTGGATCATCACACTTGTCTTTACACCTCAGGATTTGACAATATTCACAAAGATATAAATGGGACCACACAATTCATTCAGTAAAGGATCGTCTTAATTTTGCACAGAATGATAAACTGATAATTTACTGATACATTCATTTGTATGACTTTAGTTATCTAGCACCTTGTTGAATATATCAGCTTGTAGCTTATAAAATTTATATTTTTCAGCAAATTTATAAAGAAAACGTACATCTGGTACTTGAAACCCTTACATTATAATGGATATAACGTAGAGCTATTGAATGGTCTTTGTGTTGTGCGAATCCGGTTAGTATTTGTCGAGGTATGTTCAGAAAAGGGTAGCATGCAAAATCATTGATTTTGCTTCAAAATCTGCCTGTGATAGCAAGCAAAAAATCTGGTGACCTTTTTTTGGACAGGACAATATTGTCAATATTTCATGATAGAGTTATGCCAGAGCTTCAAGCAATAGCTCATTCGGTAGGATATGTTCTGGTCTACAATGATTAGTAATGCTTAACAATATGTTTTGATGACAGATTGTAGTTAATCTTTAGAAAGCAGTCAAAAAATCGCAAAAACAATTGTACCAAATATTTGGTGAACAATGTACACCAGAGACTTGATATAAATACCATTGTATTCTGCTTTGAATTCTCTACAAGTTTCATATAAGTTTGAAAGGGTGTTTACTATCAAGAATCAAATAGTTTTAGGTCGATAATAGATTTAGAAAACTCATGGACCATCATCCAGAACAATAAAGATTCAATCTCCGTTTGGCCTTCGCATGTGTACTGATGTATCATTTTCTAAAGCGGATCTCCAAATGCGTAGAAACAAGCAGTTCAAGCACCGGTCACATCAGATCATAAACTTTGACATGAAACAGGATTCAGTTACGATCCATATCATGGCATGTTCAGGATAATGGATTGGATCTGTTATCCTATCACCCAAATCGACCCATCTAATACCTTATCCTCACATCAAATCCCTCAATTCGAATAGTATATAAACCCTCTTATTTTCAATGTAATAAACAATATTCTTTACCTGATTAATTTCATACTCTTTTTTTTTATAAATAATTTATTTCTGATAAATCACTTTTTAATCTGTATTCAACAAATCTCGTTTATTACAAATCTATCTACTCTGGATCTCTTACTGCTATCAAGTCTTACTTACTATGTCACCAAAGAAATTCAATCACAAGGCCGTCAATCAAAAAGCTCCTGGTGAAACTAATACTGGTTAGGTTACTGTTGCTGCTGTTGGTTTTATTACCTCTACCGATCAAACTCTCACTGCTGCCAATCCGGTAGTTTCTGCTGCTCCTGTCGGTACTGATGCTCAAGGCTCAATTGCTGCCACTCTAATGGAGATTGGTTATCCTATCATCACTGCTAGTCAAGATGTAATCAATGGTGGTTCATCTGCTAGTTCTTCCAGCGTTGGTATTATCCATAGGGATTTACCTAGAACGTCTGTTTCAACCGATGGTATCAATGGTGATGCATCTGGTAATTTTTCTGTGCCTGCTGAGATTCATGGGAGTCAAACAGGCAGTGTCAGTGCTAGTAGTAATATTTACGGGAATACTGCTGCTTCTGTAGGTGATGCGAACGTTGACAATGCATCTACCACCTTTTATCATATTCCAGTACCTCAAGGTAACTACAATACTGAAAATGTTAGTAGAGGGAATAATGATGTACTTACAAACCATGTGGATATAGAATTTGCCACCCCAATCTCAAGTGATGAAAGATTGACCTTGATGAACGAAATTGAACGGCTGAGGCTAATGGTTTTCAAAACTATTATTCAAAGCATTGGATGTCCACAAGGATCAATCAATCATACCTTCAAATCTTGGTGTCTTGCGTAATCAACTTGAGATGGCTGAACGCACCTATGAATTGGTATTTGGAAAGACAGGGAGTACCTTGGTACCAAATGAAACACCCTATTTTCAATGGCGTGGACACTTCTTCAAGAAGCGTAGAGCTGTATTCGCAACACCAAACGATTGTCTCGATCATTTTGAACTGGTTTTACAAGCTCATCGTCTATCAATCCATGACAACTGGGAAAGAATTGTACCTGTGGAATACATCCACTATGATCCGCATTCCGACAGTTCATCCAGTTACCAGATTTAGATATAAACTGTATGTACACTGGATTAGATGTACGATATCGATTTATACTGTAAGAAGATATGGACTTCAGATACGCTACTAGTACTATAAGATTCATACTATATAAGATATAGGCTATAGATGGCACCACGGACATGAATGGCGCTATAGACTTATACTTGTATTCCGACATTGACTACGGATGTTTACCATAACTGGATAAGCACCAAGATTAATTCAATATGAGCTTGTTGCTTCAGATGTGCACTTCATGATCCACGGTATAAGACACATGCTTATACCCGTGATACTAGCTACAGATATTTATGTACTACAGACTTGTACTATATATGAGACATGCTATAGACATGCATACAATATGCTATAGACATGCCATATATCCAAATACATGCTAAAGATGTATGCTCAGCAATATACACTCAGATATATACTACTGATATAGACTACGTAGACTGTACCTATCGGATAATACATGATACTAGATCGATATTAATTATCCTTATAGAAACGATAGATCAGGGTACTTTGGATGAGAGTCTAATTATTCATCCAGACAGAGCTAAATCATGATTAGCTTGCTGGAGTTGTCTTTTAACATGATTAGACATTAGTTGATCTGAGTTGACTTATTTGTCAATCTAATTAATAGAACTTTTATCCATTGTTATAGTATATAAGAAGGATCATCTACCTGGCCAGTAGAGAGACTTCAGTTTACTTTACACCTGTCAGTTTGATAATAAAATATACCTTTATCAAGTTGACATTACTGTTTTTTTATTCTTTTTTTTCCGTGAATTTTAGTCTATCAAGCCTCACATTCCACAGATTCAACAACTGGCCTGCAATGAAGCTTCAGGAACTGCCCCCATGGGATTATTACCAATTAGCTCATTTGTGCAAAGGTATCTGACTAATTTGTTCTCTGATCTAAGCTCTGTCACCACCAATTTTATAGACGATATCACGGTGCACACGGTGTACACAGAAGCAGACATGGGAACACATTTAAAATACGTCAAAATAGTTATTGATTGGTTAAAAAAGGCTAATCTCAAGATAAATCACGCAAAGACTCATTTTGCTCAGCGTAGCATTAATATATTGGGCTTTTGCCTATCCGAGAAAAGGTTGGCCTTTGATTCTCGTAAAGTAAGCAATATTTTAGATCGGGATCCAAAGGTCGCTAACAGTAAAGAACTTCAATCTCGGTTAGGATTGGTAAATTACTCTAGTAGCAATCTACCTCGTTTGTCTACTTTAACCGCACCATTGGATGCCATTAAAAATACTCCAGATATTGACAAGGTATGGACAGAGGATCATACAACTGCCATGACCAACATTCAACAATTGCCTGTTAGAAGCCCTATCATTCCAGCACCTAATTTAGCCTATCCATTTTGCCTTGTCACTAATGCTAGTTCATATGGCATTGGTGCCTGTTTATATCAAGTTATCAAAAAGCGTATTTACTATAATGGCTTCATCGCCCGTAAACTATCTGCCAGTGAGCAACGCTATGGGTCATCCAAGCGTGAGCTTTTGGCAGTGGTTTATGCTTTCAATAAGTTTCGCCAATGGTTACGGGGTGAAAAGTTTCATTTATTCTTGGATAATCGTGGTCTATTGTACCTACATTCTCAAGAGAAACTTACTCGTATGATTGAGAGCTTTTATGATACAATTTTTGAATTTCACTTTGATATCACATACTGTATGGGTATGGACAATATTCTAGCAGATCGACTTTCTCGCATCTTTGTACCTGGTACAAAGAAGCTGGAGGGGTGTGGTTCTCTCGCTAGAAGAGCTACTGTTATTAAACGGATATTAGATCCAATCGAGC
Source organism: Mucor velutinosus (assembly GCF_035048745.1). Taxonomy (NCBI): domain Eukaryota; kingdom Fungi; phylum Mucoromycota; class Mucoromycetes; order Mucorales; family Mucoraceae; genus Mucor; species Mucor velutinosus. The sequence continues at coordinate 1,753,237 of NW_027041908.1, forward strand.
CTACAAATGATAAAGACCTTCATGAAGCTAAGAAGCAAAAGAAGGGTATCAAAGCAAATGACATTATTTTACAGCCTTTCAATCCGAGTACTCAGGGTACCAAAATCAATGATACTGAGAATAATGCTAATAAGGAAAGTACAAACAGTAACACAATAAGCAGTGCACTCACAGAAACTGCAAATTCTGACAGCAAGGACAATAAAGAATTGTGCATTTATGCATCACATTTGGACATTTATGAAGTACCTAAAAGTGAAGAACAAAAGCAAGAACTATTAGAAAAATCTCACCTTTTAGGACACTATGGAATCACTGCTATGGAGCAGGTTATACATGAAGATTACCAAATGCATTGGAAAGGGCTCAGAAAAGATATTGAACGATATGTCAAGAACTGTAGCAAATGCAGGGTATTTAACATAGGAAGACATGTATATCATCCACCTAAGAATCATACTGCGGATTCTGTTGGAGATCATTGGGTTTTTGACGTAGGCACATTTGATGTTACTACTCCTAGAGGTAACAACTTTATCTTGGTTGCAATGGATCTATTCTCAAGATTCATTGTATTACGGGCGTTTCCAAACAAAACTGCAACAACAGTTGCTAAAGAAATTGTCTCTATTTTTAGTCTTTTTGGTTACCCAAAAATCCTTTCTCATGATAAAGGTAAGGAGTTCAGTTCTCAATTACTAGAGAGCATTGCTGCCAATGCAAAGATAGAGCAAAGGCTTTCACTTCCATGGTGCCTGTTAGGCAACAGCGCTTGTGAAGCCGCGGTCAAGAGCTCAAAGACCATCGTCATTAACATGCTGGATGGATGTGCCAAAAATTGGGATTTGTATCTTGATGGCACAGACTATAGCTTAAATTTACATAAATCAAGGCTACACGGCATGAAACCATTTGTTGTCATGTTTGCCAGGCTTCCTAATGAATTAAAAGACTATTCTGATGTTGAAATGAGTCTTCCAGAACAAACATTAAATGCCAAGGCCTTGAAAGACAAGATCAAGAGAATTGACAAAATTCTTGTACCTGCAATCAAGGAGCAGATTGTCGAATCACAGAAAGCTGACAATGCTTATTTTATGAAGCGACACAAAATTCTAAAGAACCCATTCCCCATAGGAGCTTCTGTCATGATTAAGAATGTAGAAAGTAAGAACAGTAAAACTGACCCTAAATACGAGGGCGTGTTCTATATTCATGGTTATACAAAGAATGGCAGTTACATTCTAAAAGATGAAACCGATACATTCTTATCAAGAGATGTTCCTACATCTCACATTAAATTGATGAACGAAAATTCACCTCCTCCAGAACCCGCTGATAAACGTTATGAAGTTGAGGCTATCCTCAAACATAAGGGTAAAGCGCCTAACTATCAATATCTCGTTACTTGGAAGGATTACGATTGTAGTTATGATTCATGGGAAACTCCAGAGTTGTTTGATTCAAGACAACCTATCAAACAGTACTGGGTGAGAGTAGGAGCACCTGAAAAGAGCTCTGGTAAAAGGCAAAGAGTACCTAAATCAATCAACAAAAGATCGGTTGCAACGCGTGAAGAGAGATCTACAAAGAGACATGCGCGGTTGATTGAGAACAGACAACCATCATCTTTATAGATGTTTGTCAATAGATTCTGCCTTTTTCCCTTGTAAATTACATTGGTATTTTTTTCCAATTGGCATGTTTGGTTTTCAATGTATAAAGGTTTTTACTGGCGAATCAACGATTCCATCATGCAGCAACTTCATATGAAAGCATAGGGAACATACATTTTTTTTCTTTTTTTTCTTTTCTTTTTTTTTCACGGTTTATCACTTACATCACAAGCACTAATCAAGAGGTGCTATCTTATGGTTTCGCTATCGACCTAGGGTCTCCAAGCTGGTGTGGGGTAGTGATGTATCATTTCTAAACCGGATCTCCAAATGCATAGAAACAAGCAGTTCAAGCACCGGTCACATCAGATCATAAACTTTGACATGAAACAGGATTCAGTTACGATCTATATTATGGCATGTTCAGGATAATAGATTGGATCTATTATCCTATCACCGAAATTAACCCATCTAATACCTTATCCTCACATCAAATCCCTCAATTCGAATAGTATATAAACCCTCTTATTTTCAATGTAATAAACGATATTCTTTACCTGATTAATTTCATACTCTTTTTTTATAAATAATTTATTTCTGATAAATTAGCTACTACTTTAGCAAAGCGATATTTACGTTGTTGTTACAGCTACATTATTTATACTCAATCACCTTAATAAATTGCTACTTTCAAATTATTAACAAATATTAGATATGTCGTCGGTAAGTCTAAATAAAGTTGGACTAGATACTTTCAGTTATGCTGGATCTGAGCATGACTAAATGAGTTTGAGCGGATTTGACATCATGAATCTGTAATTTATATGGTGTATATAATGGGTCTGATTGTTTATAATCTCTGACATTTGTTAATCTGCAAAATACATGGCCACTGGTACTATTGGATCCGGTAGTAGTCTACAATATGGTAACAATTGACTCTATTTTTTGTTTCTAGCTGTTCAAACCGTGCAATATTGATTAAGATTTATTTATTAAAAAAAATGCTACAATGAGAATTAGCCTTCATTAAATTTGGGGTATGGCAGAAGCAGCTTTATTAGCTCGATTGACAGATCGCCATCATAGCCATATCGGCTGTTGATATAGCACTACGACCCAGCAAGTGTTCTCGAGAACATAGATGTCTTTATGTAGAATCCTATTTGATGCTTTCAAGTGAGCACCTTGACCTTCTCAAAGAAAAATGCTCTCGTATGAAAACATCGAGATTTTTAAATATCTGTGAGCCAAAATTTTATACATTTATATGCGTCGGTAAACGGTATAATAAAAGCGAGAAGATCAACGACTAACTTCAGTAAAATACATGTTTGACCCACATGTCGTCGGATAGCTGCCTCACGTCTTTAGCTTTCAGTCGATGGAAGGATCTGCAAATCGAAGCCGCTTCCCCCTTCTGACGGCCGCCTCTTACGGAAACAAGTGTCAGAGACGAAGCGGATTGCTTTCTCGCCCAAGGAGAGCGGTATGCTTAGCTATCAGTTGATCTACTTTCAAAAAATAGCAGACCATAAAGTGCTTGGCTCGTCAACAGCATCGATGAGTGTTGTCAGTGTGGAATTTGAGGCTTGATAGACTAAAATTCACGGAAAAAAAAGAATAAAAAAACAGTAATGTCAACTTGATAAAGGTATGTTTTATTATCAAACTGACAGGTCTAAAGTAAACTGAAGTATCTCTACTGGCTTGGTAGATGATCCATCTTATATACTATAACAATGGATAAAAGTTCTATTAATTAGATTAACAAATAAGTCAACTCAGATCAACTAATGTCTAATCATGATTTAGCTTTGCCTGGATGAATAATTAAACTCTCATCCAAAGTACCCTGATCTATCCTGATCTATCCTTTCTATAATGATAATTAATATCGATCCAGTAGCATGTATCCGATAGGTACAGTCTCCTTAGTCTATATCAATAGTACACATCTGGGCGTATATCTCTGAGCATACATCTTTAGCATGTATCTGGATATATGGCATGTCTATAGAATATCGTATGCATGTCTACAGCATGTGTCATATATACTACAAGTCTGTAGTATATAAAGTACTAGCCGATCTATCTCGCTACGCTCGATGACGGCGTCGCCCTGCGGGCTCTCACCGAAGACGTTTCAAATCAGAAGAGATAGTAAAACTCTGCTATAAAAGTACATTTTAAACAATGACTATATTAGGCATGAAGCCTGATTTAAACGTCAGAAATTTGGAGGTACAAATCAATATTTTTTATGAAGCATTTACGTTATATTATTATAAGACTTCTGGTTTACTACATCCTCCGTTCGAGTTGCATTTTCTGGCGACAGAACTGTGATACCATTCGCGGATGCTGCTCTTGAGATGGCGACACAGAGCTGGCCATGCGTAAACACAGGACTTTTATGAAATCTACAGCAATTTTTTTGAGAGGTTATCATTGCAAAAGACACCTATATAGGGAAAAACTCGCAAAACAACCAAATAAAAAAGGATTCAAGCTAATCGATTGTTCTTTCAAATTCATGATCCCCAATTAATCAGCATCGCAATCATCATTGCCATTAACAGAAAGGAATTTTGGTCAGCCAGCAGCAATGCCGCCGCCAAAATTGATTCACACTCAGATTATTTTTTTCTGTTCAAGATTGCACAGATTTTGGCTTTTTTCGACTTCTTTCATCTATTTTATGACATTCGACTATATAATCTCTAATGATCATCCTACGCTTCCTAATACACTCTAGGAGTACTTTTCAAGGCGCTTCCAACGATGCCAAGTAAAATAGATGTTTTGACTGAATTTAATGAGCAATTCCAAAAAATCTGAAACAAGGTTTTTGGCCAAAATGTCAAAATTTTGCATATAAAGACCTCATAAAAATGGTTTCAAAAGTTGCTTTGGGTTGAGAGAAACATTTTGATTTATTATGTACCATAGTAAAAGTCTTCATTTTCAAGGTGAAAGATGCGATTGTTTGATTTTCAGAGAAAATCATGAGGTATTCCTCATGCTTTTTGGTCGATTTCTGACCATGTTTTTTGGGTCTTTAAAAAATTGAGCAAAGGCGCCAGGAAATTACTACTACTCAAACACAATTGTTTGGCATTATTCCGGTGACTCAAAAAGGTCTACATGTCAAGATACGAAGGCCAGAAAGTTGTCAAACTTGGCTGTATTTTTGCTTTATGGCTTTTATTTACACTTCATGAATTACATCTTGGGTTGCTGAAATTTTCCGGAAGGGTAGTTGCGCAGCCTGTGCAATTTTTAATTCGAATACGAGGCATATTGATTTTGTCAAAGCTAATTCATGCAAATTTTGATGTGTTATGTTGCTGGCAATAAGCTTATTAACAATTGAAATAAAAACTTGAAATTGCTGCTTACTACTATATACTATGGTTTTGCATATTCTCTTCGCTACAATCAAGCCCTCATATAGATCAATGTTTACCAAGTGTTGGATTAGACGCATAACTACCTTGGCCTTGCACTTTTGATTTGCTACGGTATACCCCCCCCCCCTATATCTCAATACTACCTAATATTTGATTAGATTCTTTACACCTTTGCTTCGCTAAGGTAAACCTTCCCTATAAATCAATGTCATCAAGTGCTAAGTTAGATGCATTGTTATGTTCTTGGTGGAGAGGCCAAGCCCCTCCACCAAACCCCCTCCCCATTGCCGGCTTCGCCGGTGGTTATGCCCACCTTTGTTCTGGCTTTCAATACTATCAAACTTTTAAAGGATACGATTGGCTTGTCTACTTTTTTTCATAGTTTTCCAGTATATATATTTTGGACTAGCCGATCTATCTCGCTACGCTCGATGACGGCGTCGCCCTGCGGGCTTTGGCCGATTACAATAAAACTGGTTAAATCAATAGTTATAAAGGGTAAAAAAGAATATAGAGTAGTTATATTAGGTAGTATCTGAAAATAGAACTTCAGGATACACCACATTTTCTGTGTGTTTCATATTTTCGGGTAATAAAATGGTCATGCCATTGGCAGATGTTGCTCTTGACATGGCAACATAGAGTTGGCCATGAGTAAATACGGGACTCCTGAGGTCCACGGCAACTTTTCTGAGAGATTGACCCTGCGACTTGTTGATGGTCATTGCGAAAGATACTTTAACCGGGAATTGCTTTCTGGTCAAAATGAATGGCAATGTGCCAGGCAATGTAGACAAAGTAAAGCGAGGAATCAACTCGACAGCACCTGACCCTCCGAGGATTTTCACCTTGAGGACATACTGTCCAATTTGCTGAATGATCAGCCTTGTGCCATTGCACAAACCTCTTTCAGGGTTGAGGTTTCTCAAGAGCATGACAGGAAGACCTACTTTCAACTCCAAAACTGCTGGCGGCAGCCCTGAAGGCGAAAGGGTTTGCAAATACTCTGAGGGATAGGCTTGGGTCTCCGTGTTGGTCAGATCAGACTGAGCTGTGTCAGCAGAGTACAGAGTGACCTTTTCCCCAATCACGTTCTCCATCACCTTGCTGTTAATAGCATCAACGTTGACGTTCTTTGAACAGAGAATAGCTCTTTCCTTGAAGAAATCACTATTTTGCAGAGGACACTGCAGAACATGCTGAGGATAGATATCTTCAATGAACTGATCAAGATCAGTCATCTGCCTCAAAAAAGAGGGCAAAGCAATGCTGCCAATCATGGATGGTTCATACGACATTTTTCCTATCCAATCTGCAAATTGCCTATCTGTGTCATTGGAGTTGGCAAGTCTCATATTCTCAGTCAGGCTCAGCTTTTGTAATTTGGGCCATAATCTTGACGATTTCAGTGAGGCATTGACGATTTCAGGACGGCCACCTTGCCTAACAACAGGTGGAATTTGAGCAAAATCACCGCCAAGAACAACAGGAATACCACCAAAGGTAACTTCATCACCACGACTACAAATATCACGAAGTGTTCGATCAAAAGCTTCAAAGCAATATCGATGCTGCATTGGCACTTCATCCCAAATTATCAATGATGTCTCTCGAATGAGATCAGCAAGATCATCGTTTTTCTTGATTGCACACACAGACTGCTCGTGGATGTTGAGTGGAATGGCAAAGCGAGAGTGCGACGTACGCCCACCAGGAAGTAGCAAAGCAGCAATGCCAGAGGAGGCAACACAGAGAACAATTTTTCCTTGGCTTCTATAAAAGTGACAAAGAGTATTGTAAATGAAGGTTTTGCCAGTGCCAGCTGGACCTTGCAAAAAGAAATGTGAGCTGTTGGCGTTGCTGTTGATGGAGGAGGTGATGGTCTCAAATATGTGCTTCTGGGTAGCGTTCATTTGAGCGTACTTTTGCTGGTACGAAAAGGCTTCTTGATCTTGGAGATATGACATTTCATTGAGTATCAATGAATTGCGTTGTATGCCAGTCATTCTGCTTATCAAGCCATTCCAGTTGAAGAGAGGCAAAGGCAAATTGAACTGACCTAGAGATCTGTCTTGTGCACCAAGAGATGTTTGCAACAGATATAAGCCGTAATCAAGACTTCGCGTTCCATGGTAAAATTCAGCGTCAGGTTGCACGCTGAGCAGCAGCGAATACCCTTTTTGCACGATTGCATGCTCAAGATCATCACAGAAACTTTCACAGAATTGATCCCAAATCTGAACAGGCGATACCAATGAGTTGAACATGAGCGCAGAGACAAACATTGAACGCATTGCGTAGCCAGAGGCAAAGGTAGCAGCTTCTTCAAAGGCTCTGGTCCATTCTCCATCATCTTCGATCAAATGCAGCATCATACAGGCCTCGCGAAAGGTGGCGTACTCGTGATTATTGACAGTTCTCAGATGAGAAAACGACGTGGCTCCTCTGACAACTGTGAGCAGCAGACGCAGATAATACCTCTCACCGGCAGCAGGATTGCAGTAATACATGCGCCCAATTGACATTCTACTCGAAGACCTAGGCTTCCACTTTTTTGCATTCTGCTGCCAAGTCATATGTTCAGGGAACTCTTGATAAAGCAACGGTCGAAAACCGGGTTTGCCGTGATTTGCATGGTTGTAATGAAAGTAAGCCATCAAAGTAGAGCGACTCTCTCTCAATACTTTGTCAATTTTCTCCTGTGGCCATTGGGGATCAAAATAAACAGGTTGCTCGTTTTCAAGATGCACAGCAAGTGGAGTAACAGATGGGCTTTCCTCATGCATTGGGAATTCAAACAACCTCCATGCAGCTTCAACAGGACTAATATAACGGCCATTTAGATACTTGGCCACTTCGTTATTCTGAGTTGTTGCTGTGGTAGTGGCATTTGCTGTTTCAGTGGCTGTGGTGGTGGTTGTAGTTTTGAGCGTTGTCTGATCAGAGCCTTTGTAAATATACTTGTTGATGTACTTGATTGCCTGGACGCTACCACATACTTCGACATTTACATGGGCATTGTATTTTTTTGACAAATAAGGGTTGTATGGCACCACCCACTCATTCGTCATGTGGAAATCGCGGTAGACACCCAACTTGTCCTTGACGCGCACCTGATGAGAACGACCATCTCTTCTTCTTCTATAAGTAGGATAACCATCAGCACTGGTCACCGTTACTGGCTGGTAGTTTTTGGGAAATTTCTTTGAGCATACATCATTGCCAAAAGCATCTTGTACCATACACGGAGACTTTGAGTTTAGCTCGCCACATGGGCCATGCATCATATTGCGAGTGATGATTGCATGCAATTCAGGTTCTTCTTCAACATTTGGGATCTCAGCGCAAATGATCTGATCAATCCTCTCTGGCGTATCAAATCTATCTGTTTCTGCATCCAAAAACAATAGCATATGACCGTGAGGGAGACCACGCTTTTGATACTCAATAGTCCTTACAATGCCTTTATAACAGCCAAAGACCTTTCTGTCTTTCAAGTCTTTAAGCAGCTCTCGGTGCTTAAGGTTGAATACTCGAGCAACCAAGTCGGGGCGATCAGCGGCTGTTTGGCCTGGCAACAATTCATCTTGGATCTCCCTCCAGTTTGGGTTGGCAGTAAATGTGATGAATAACGTTGGCTTACCAAAGAATCTAGAGATAGCCATTGCATTTTGATATAGCTGCATCATGAATCGCGGTCCACCAGTGAAGCTACTGGGCAAGATGAACGTCTTTCCCACCTGTTCGAGGTCTGAGTCAGCAGCAGAGGTAGCATCAGCAAGTCCTTTATACACATCAGCGCGAAGATTCGTCTGATTGACTTTGATCCAGTTCAGTTTTGTTTGCTCACAGATTGCCCAGGCATCAATCACATATTGTTGAAATAGACGTCTTGACAAAAAAATGATCTTTGACTCGTTGTTTCTAACATGCAATCGAAATCTGTAGAACACGCCTTGGGTAAGTCGGCTATCTGACACTTGTTGTTGTTGCTCTGCTGGTGTCTCATCTTCTTCGCTCTCAATAATCATGGCATCAGCAGTTTGCGCTGACGATTGCAGTCTTTGGCCCCAATTCCACCCATATTCACCTCTAGGAAAAAGCAAAGCATAATGAAGAGGCATATATGCAGCATGCGTCTCATTGATACGCTTAAACTGGCCTTGAGCCCTGGCCGAGGAATTGCTACGATATGTGATCAAAATATCTCTGAAACTCCTGTCAGAACACTCGTTTGGAATGATGGCAGCAATCTCGTTGACAGTTGGCAGATTTTGAGTGCGTCTGTCCTGGCCAACAACCAATTCCATTTGCATCTGAGGACTGAGCCTGATGTGAGCATTCTCGCTAACACCATCTTGAGCTTGCCTCTCCTCTTCTTCTTTCAGGATTTCGTGAGCATGTTTGTAGATGCTTACAAATGGATTGCCACAAACTACAGGATCAGCAATCATTTCACTCAGTTGCTCAATGATCGTGTCGTCCAATCCTTGATTTCTGGGGTCTGCACAGCGAATCGCAGCGGCATACTCTGGGTCGTAAACGTACAGCTGGCTATACTTTGGCACATTGCTCAAATTTAGTGGTGCTTGCAAGTGATAGAGTTCCCCATGAACACGAACCGGCGTGATGCCGCCTCTCATCTCATTCTCTCTATCCCTTTGGAGCTGCTCAGGCGTAGCATCGGTGCCAAATGATGTAAATGCGAACAAAGTGTTGTATTGTCGCATGTGCTGCAAAAAATGAGAGGATCGAGGATGGCTTCCGTTGATCAAGCTATTTAAAGGCTCGGGAGGCTCTTGCAAAAGGGGCAAGACAGCTCTACCTTTTTTGCAGCAAGCATGAAAGCAGTTGTCGTTTACTCGCTGTTGAACAGCCCTCTCTGCGGCCCAATGCAAAGCTCCACATCCATCACATTGGTTGTCCATTCTGCCCAAATCTGAACGTTGTACTCTTCCAAGTTCTGATACAAACGCTGCAGGTGCTCTTGGTGTTCTTCGATTCGCCAATCTTCTTTGCCTGGCGTAATTTCGCGCTCGTTCCTGAATTTGAGTACAAACAAAATAAACCATTGCGTCTCAGGGTTTTATTAGGCGTTAAAAGCCATTTTACTTACTCGACATGAATCACATTTCCGATAAGCATAGTCTACTGGAAGAGCAGCTCTACAGGTCGTGCAGTGTCTTGTTTGAATAGTAGGAGGCATATTATTACGTACGTATAATAACAAAAAGCAATGTATCAAATTTTTTTTTTGGTGCCTTATATTCTTGGTGGAGGGGCTAAGCCCCCTCCCCCAAACCCCCTCCCCATTGCCGGCTTCGCCGGTGGTTATGCCCTCGTTTGTTCTGGCTTTTAATACTATTAAATTTTAAAAGGATATGATTGGCTTGTCTACTTTTTTTGAATGTTTTACAGTATATATATTAGACTAGCCGATCTATCTCGCTACGCTCGATGACGGCGTCGCCCTGCGGGCTTTGGCCGATTACAATAAAACTGATTAAATCAATAGTTATAAAGGGTAAAAAAAAATATATAGAGTAGTTATATTAGGTAGTATCTGAAAATAGAACTTCAGGATACACTACATTTTCTGTGTGTTTCATATTTTCGGGTAATAAAATGGTCATGCCATTGGCAGATGTTGCTCTTGACATGGCAACATAGAGTTGACCATGAGTAAATACGGGACTCCTGAGGTCCACGGCAACTTTCCTGAGAGATTGACCCTGCGACTTGTTGATGGTCATTGCGAAAGATACTTTAACCGGGAATTGCTTCCTGGTCAATATGAATGGCAATGTGCCAGGCAATGTAGACAAAGTAAAGCGAGGAATCAACTCGACTGCACCTGACCCTCCGAGGATTTTCACCTTGAGGACATACTGTCCAATTTGCTGAATGATCAGCCTTGTACCATTGCACAAACCTCTTTCAGGGTTGAGGTTTCTCAAGAGCATTACAGGAAGACCTACTTTCAACTCCAAAACTGCTGGCGGCAGCCCTGAAGGCGAAAGGGTTTGCAAATACTCTGAGGGATAGGCTTGGGTCTCAGTGTTGGTCAGATCAGATTGCACCGTGTCAGCAGAGTACAAAGTGACCTTTTCCCCAATCACGTTCTCCATCACCTTGCTGTTAATAGCATCAACGTTGACGTTCTTTGAACAGAGAATAGCTCTTTCCTTGAAGAAATCACTATTTTGCAGAGGACACTGCAGAACATGCTGAGGATAGATATCTTCAATGAACTGATCAAGATCAGTCATCTGCCTCAAAAAAGAGGGCAAAGCAATGCTGCCAATCATGGATGGTTCATACGACATTTTTCCTATCCAATCTGCAAATTGCCTATCTGTGTCATTGGAGTTGGCAAGTCTCATATTCTCAGTCAGGCTCAGCTTTTGTAATTTGGGCCATAATCTTGACGATTTCAGTGAGGCATTGACGATTTCAGGACGGCCACCTTGCCTAACAACAGGTGGAATTTGAGCAAAATCACCGCCAAGAACAACAGGAATACCACCAAAGGTAACTTCATCACCACGACTACAAATATCACGAAGTGTTCGATCAAAAGCTTCAAAGCAATATCGATGCTGCATTGGCACTTCATCCCAAATTATCAATGCTGTCTCTCGAATGAGATCAGCAAGATCATCGTTCTTCTTGATCGCACACACAGACTGCTCGTGGATGTTGAGTGGAATGGCAAAGCGAGAGTGTGACGTACGCCCACCAGGAAGTAGCAAAGCAGCAATGCCAGAGGAGGCAACACAGAGAACAATTTTTCCTTGGCTTCTATAAAAGTGACAAAGAGTATTGTAAATGAAGGTTTTGCCAGTGCCAGCTGGACCTTGCAAAAAGAAATGTGAGCTGTTGGCGTTGCTGTTGATGGAGGAGGTGATGGTCTCAAATATGTGCTTCTGGGTAGCGTTCATTTGAGCATACTTTTGCTGATACGAAAAGGCTTCTTGATCTTGGAGATATGACATTTCATTGAGTATCAATGAATTGCGCTGTATGCCAGTCATTCTGCTTATCAAGCCATTCCAGTTGAAGAGAGGCAAAGGCAAATTGAACTGACCTAGAGATCTGTCTTGTGCACCAAGAGATGTTTGCAACAGATATAAGCCATAATCAAGACTTCGCGTTCCATGGTAAAATTCAGCGTCAGGTTGCACGCTGAGCAGCAGCGAATACCCTTTTTGCACGATTGCATGCTCAAGGTCATCACAGAAACTTTCACAAAATTGATTCCAAATCTGAACAGGCGATACCAATGAGTTGAACATGAGCGCAGAGACAAACATTGAACGCATTGCGTAGCCAGAGGCAAAGGTAGCAGCTTCTTCAAAGGCTCTGGTCCATTCTCCATCATCTTCGATCAAATGCAGCATCATACAGGCCTCACGAAAGGTGGCATACTCGTGATTATTGACAGTTCTCAGATGAGAAAACGACGTGGCTCCTCTGACAACTGTGAGCAGCAGACGCAGATAATACCTCTCGCCGGCAGCAGGGCTACAGTAGTACATGCGGCCGATAGACATGGTATCGGTTCGTCTTGCTTCCCACCTTTTTGGCTTCTTTTCTTTCCAAGTCATATGCTCTGGGAATTGCTGGTAAAGCAATGGTTGAAAACCAGGTTTGTTTTGATTCACGGCATTATAATGAAAGTAACCCATGAGCGTGGTATGACTCTCTCTCAGGACATTATCAATTCTTGATTGAGGCCAGGAAGGATCAAAATATACAGGCTGCTCATTTTCAAGATGAATAGCAAGTGTAGTGACAGGTGGGCTTTCCTCATGCATTGGGAACTCTTTCAACCTCCAGACGGCTTCACACGGGCTGATATAACGGCCATTCAGATATTTGGCACATTCATCATTCTGATACATTGCTGCAGTACCAGCTGTTGCGGCTGTTGTCGCGGTAGTCGTGGTTTTCAGAGTAGTCTGATCAGAACCTTTGTATATATACTTGTTGATGTATTTGATAGCCTGGACACTGGCGCATACTTCCACGTTGATATGAGCGTTGTATCTCTTTGATAGGAATGGATTATACGCTACCACCCATTCATTTGTCATATGAAAGTCGTGGTACACGTTCTGATCATCTTTGATGCGTATTACATGAGAGCGGCCATCCATTCTTCTACGATAGAGTGGATACCCATCATCAGGGACTATGGTTGCTGGCTGATAAGGCTTTGGGAACTTTTTTGAGCAGACGTCGTTACCGAAAGCATCCTTCACCATACAGGGAGATTTCTTGTTATAACCACCACATGGACCGTGCATCATGTTGCGGGTGACAATTGCATGTAGTTCAGGGTCTTGATGAACGTCTGGAATTTCTGTGGAAATAATCTGGTCGATCCTCTCTGCCGTATCAAACCGGTCATTTTGGTTATCCAAGAACAACAGCATATGACTATGCGGGAGGCCGCGCTTCTGGTATTCGATTGTTCTCACAATCCCTTTATAAGCACCAAAGATTTTCTTTTGCTTCAGGTCTTTGAGTAATGCGTCGTGCTTCCGGTTGAATACTTCAGCAACCAAATCTGGGCGATCAGCAGCACTTTGGCCAGGCAACAACTCATCTTGGATCTCCCTCCAGTTTGGGTTTGCAGTAAACGTTATGAATAACGTTGGCTTACCAAAGAATCTAGAAATAGCCATTGCGTTTTGGTACAGCTCTGCCATAAACCGGGGACCACCAGTGAAACTGCTTGGCAAAATAAACGTTCTACCCACCGTTTCAAGATCTGTATCAGAAGCACTGATAGCATCAGCAAGACCTTTGTAGACATCAGCACGGAGAGTCGTTTGATTAGCCTTGATCCAGTTTAACTTGGTTTGTTCACAAACAGCCCAAGCATCGATCAGGTATTGCTGGAATAGACGTCTCGAGAGGAACAGGATTTTGGATTCACCATTCCTGACATGCAATCTAAATCTATAGAAGGCACGCTGGGTAAGCCTGCCTGTTGCTCGACGTTGTCCCTCTTCTTGCGCTTCTTCATTGTCAACATCCATGGCATCAACAGTTGAAGCAGGCAATTGCAAACGAAGGCCCCAATGCCACCCATATTCACCTCTGGGAAAAAGCAAAACGTAATGGAGAGGCATGTAGGCAGCATGCGTCTCGTTGATCCTTCTAAAGAGTCCTCTGGAACTGGTGGAGGTGCTATTTCGATAGGTAATCAGGATGTCTCTGAAACTTGAATCAGCATATTCATTGGGGATAATAGCTGCAATCTCGTTGACAGTTGGCAAGTTCTGAGTACGCCTATCTTCACCGACAACCAATTCCAGTCTCATTTGAGGATTGAGTCGAATATACGCATCCTCGCTGACATGATCTTGGGCTTGTCGTTCTTCCTCTGCACTCAGAATTTCGTGGGCATGCTTGTAGATACGTACAAATGGGTTACCACAACGAACCGGGTCATCAATCATTTCACTTAATGCTTCAATGATTGAATCATCTAAATGCTGATTTCTGGGGTTGGCAGATCGACATGCAGCAGCATACTCGGGATCGTAAATGTACAGTTGATTGTACTTTGGAGCATTACCAAAATTCAAGGGTGCTTGCATGTGATACAATTCACCATGGGCACTTACTGGAGTAACTCCACCTCTTCTCTCCTCCTCTCCTTCTCTCTGGGCCCCTGCTGGCGTAGCAGTGGTACCGAATGAAGTAAAAGCAAACAAAGTATTGTATTGCCTTATATGCTTCAAGAAATGGGATGAGCGTGGATGGCTTCCGTTGATTAAGCTATTCAAGGGCTCAGGCGGATCTTGCAATAAGGGCAATATGGCCTTTCCTTTTTTACAGCAAGAGTAGAAGAGATTGTTGCTTCTGGATTGACCGGTAGTTCTTGCTGCGTCCCAATGCAATGCGCCACAACCATCACATACAACGTCCATTCTTCCCAGATAATGAGGTTGCATTCTTCCAAGTTCTGATATGAAAGCGGCAGGTGCTCTAGGTGCTCTAGGTGGCCTTAATGCAGCTCTCTGTCTGGCGTAGTTTCGGGCACGTTCCTGAAACAAAAATATATATATAAGGTTCGTTCGAATGTTTGTTTTTCATTTCTTTTCTATTTACTCGACATGAATCACATTTTCGAAAATTGTAATCTTCAGGTAGAGCAACTCTACAGGTTACACAGTTTCTAGCTTGAACAGGAGGCATGATAATTCGATTTGATTTTAACAAAAAGATATTTCATACACTTTATGCAAATTGTGATGCTTGATGTTCTTGGTGGAGGGGCTAAGCCCCCTCCCCCAAACCCCCTCCCCATTGCCGGCTTCGCCGGTGGTTATGCCCTCGTTTGTTCTGGCTTTTAATACTATTAAATTTTAAAAGGATATGATTGGCTTGTCTATTTTTTTTTCATAGTTTTCCAGTATATATATTTTAGATTAGTGATCTGTAGTACATAAAGTATCTGTAGCTAGTATCACGGATATAAGCATGTGTCTTATAGCGTGGACCATAAAGTGCACATCTGAAGCAACAAGCTCATATTGCATTAATCTTGGTGCCTATCCAGTTATGGTAAACATCCGTAGTCAATGTCGGAATACAAGTATAAATCTATAGCGCCATTCATGTCCGTGGTGCCATCTATAGCCTATATCTTATATAGTATGAATCTTATAGTACTAGTAGCGTATCTGAAGTCCATATCTTCTTACAGTATAAATCGGTATCGTACATCTAATCCAGTGTACATATAGTTTATATCTAAATCTGGTAACTGGACGAACTGTCGGAATGCAGATCATAGTGGATGTATTCCACAGGTACAATTCTTTCCCAGTTGTCATGGATTGATAGACGATGAGCTTGTAAAACCAATTCAAAATGATAATGGAAATGAGAAACCGAATATGCTATTTAAACACCAAGCCTTTACATTTTGGCTTCGCTATGGTAAAGCCACCTTTAAAATCGCTGTTATCATGTATTGGGCCAGATGCTTGAATACTATTTTGGTATTGCACCTTCGCCTCCCTAGATAAAACCTTATATAAATTAATGCTAACAACAGTTGGATTAAATGCTTGACTGTAATGGCCATTCACCTTTGTTTGGCTACGGTATAACCCCCTCAAGGCCAATTATACCAACAAGTGTTGCCTTGAAACAACATATCACGCAATCCATAGCCAAATAGCAAACAAGAAATCACTTGATCAGATACGCTATGTTCTTGGAAGAAGAGCCTTTAATCTCTGATTAACTACGATGGCGCTTTTGTGTTCATATTTTCCAGTATCCGATATATGAAACCTCCGTGGTGCTATACCATACCATGGCCTAGAGCTTACCTTGATAGTAGTTGAATGCACGTTTATACAGTACAACTCCAAAAGAATTCACTCTGAATTTGCTAGCCAGCAACCAGCAATACTCATATTACCGGAATAGTTTAAAGAACCTTCTGCCATTACATTTTAACTAAATTATTTTCCGTTATTGGGAATAGTCAATTCGATCAAATCAATTTCAAACTTTTCAATTCATTACATTCTTACCCATGAAAATGTGATATATTTAAAAGAAACCACAATTTGACAATACTAAGATTTTCTCACCATATATAAGAATTCAATGTTCGTTAAATGTCAGACGTGAGACCATCAGCGTCTTTATATAAAGAAGTGTGGCCCAGACGTGAGCTTTCAGCGTCAGTATAAAAGAAGCAAGCTCCCCCCCTTTTTTTTTTTCATTGTCAGGTGTCAGGTACACACAGACTTTGTGTGTAACTTTTTTTAATTTAGTATAAATATCAACTTAGTTTGCAAAACAATAAAGATCATCTTATATCTCAATTCTATTCTTTTATATACATTTATCTAAGTCTACTCTAAAACTATACCTATACACACGACACAGGTGCACACAGACTTTGTTAGTAACTTTTATAGTTAATATGAATATCAAAAATAATAAAGGTTATTTTTTTTTCTCACTTATACTGCTGAGACATATACATTTATCTAAATCTGTTACTTATACTCACAACACCATTAAATAAAAAAACACTTTGTAACATTCTATGCGGAAACTTTTTGATAACTTTACATTTATCTGCCAGTAACTTTTAAACGAATCAGCTCTAGTACACATTCAAAATAACATTCATATATTACGAACTGTTCAACAACGCGATGGCATAGTAAAAGCGAATATAGTACCACAAAGTTTCGAGAACCTAATTCCACTACAGTAGCAGTTTATGAAGATTATTATCTGCAGTCTGATTGGATTATTTTGTATATTCCACACGGTCATCAAGCGATTGAGAAACAGTATCTAATGAATATTGTGGCAAACATTGTATCGTATAGTATTAAAAGACAATTTTTCATGTATGTTATCTTTTTACTATCTCATGCCGTGCAATAGATAGCATCCTATTAATGAAATTAAACAGTATGGGCCCGCTTCTGCAACAAAGGCAACATAATAATGTGTGCTACTCTTTGGGGTATTCAATGCATGCATCTTTAATAAACTCAGTAAATTTGTAAGCCATGTCTTTCTACGTGTTATATTCACATATAATCCAGTCCAGCCTTTCATAGTATTGATCTATACGAGGACTTGATTGTTGCGAAGCGAATATGCAAAATCGTAGTATCTTAGTAGTAAATTCGATTTCTCTCCTTCTTTATTAATAATGGATTGTTTAAAACCTACATTTATAGCTGTGTTTTATTACTGTTAATGATTTGGAATGTCTACGGCGACAGCCCGCAGGGTGACACCGTCGTCAAGTGTAGTGATATTGCATCTAATTCAACATTTGTTGATATTAGTCCTGATCGAATATACCGTAGCCAAGCAAAGGTGTACGACTATAATGTTCAAGCAGCAAATTCGGGTTCTCATTTGCATTGTTAATAATAAGCTTACCAGCAACATAGGGCATCAAAATTCGTATGAATTAGTCTTACAAAATCAATATGTCTCCTGTTGAAATTACAAGCTGCACAGGTTGCAGAACTGCCCTTCCAGACGGCTTTAGCTACTAAAGATGTGGTTCATGCCGTGTAAATAAAAGCCATAAAGCATAAACATAACCAAATTGGACAGTTTCCAAGCCTTCATATCTTGACATGTAGACATTTCTGAGCCACCGGAATAACGCCAAACAATTGCACTTGAGTAGTGGTAACTTTCTGACACCTTTGCTCAACTTTTTGAAAACCTAAAAAATATGGCCAAAAATCAACCAAAAAGCATGAGGTACCCCTCATGGTTTTTTTACGAAAATCAAAGGATCGCATTTTTCGCCTTGAAAATAAAGACTTTTACTATGGCATATATCAAATCAAAATGTTTGTCTCGATCCATAGCAACCTCTGAAACCACTGTTATGAGGCTTTCATATACAAAATATGGCTATTTTTGCTAAAAACCTCATTTCAGATTTTATTGAATTGCTCAATAGTTTCAATCAAAACACTTATTACAGTTAGCACCATCGGAAGCGCCTTGAAAAGTACTTCAAGAATGTATTAGGAAGCGTAGGGTGATTATCACAGTTCATATAGTCGAATACCAAAAGATACATTAAAGAAGTCGAAAAAAGGCGAAATCTGTCCAATCTTGAGCAGAAAAAAATAAGCTGAGGTTGAATTAATTTTGGCGGCGGCGTTGCTGCTGGCTGACCCAAATGCCTTTCTGTTGATGATAATGATGGTTGCGATGTTGATTAAATGGGGATCATGGAATTGAAAGGGTTATTGCTTAACCCAAATACTTTTTTGGGTGCCTTTGTTACAAGCGAGCCTTCTGCAATATCAACATTTCAAAAAAGTCGCTGTAAATCTTACACAAGTCCTTTATTTACTTATGACCGGCTTTATGTCGCCATCTTATTAAGAGCATCAGCAGCAGTGAATGATATGACAATTCTATTATCAAAAAATGGCATTTGTGATATACAAATACTGCATAAAATTTGAATTTCTTTCGCATTGTCCCAATAATAGGCTTTGTTTAATATCAGCGTAAGCAAAAAGGATACTAAGGGAGATACCTCCTCTCCTCCTCCTGGCTCTGATACAATCTTTCTGTTACTAACTAATAATAAATTGTTTAAAATCTACTTGATATACCAAAATGTTATAATGTCTGATTTAAAACGGCTTCGATGAGAGCCCGCAGGGCGACGCCGACATCGAGCGTAGCGAGATGAATGGGCAAGTAATAAATACTGGAAGCCTTGAACATAAAAGCGTCGTAGTAGCAAATTAGAGACTGCAAGCCCTTGTCCCAAGAACACACTGCATCTAATTTTAATAATGTTATACCTGCTATACTTAGCTGTGGATTAAGTGATTTGTGGTGTCAAGGCAACATTTGCTAACCTTGACCTTAAACAGGTATAATAACCCTAAGGAAGCAAACGTGAAAAGCCATAATAAAGCAGTAAATTTGGTTTCTTATTTTCATTTGATGCATTTCACATCATAATCCATTATATTACACCTAATACAACCCATCAACATCCCATCGGTTTTTACATACACTACTAAACGCACATCAAACTACAGTCTACACGCACATCAAGACCCAACAAATAGTCAACTAGTAGGATGACTATTACTGAAACAATACCATTTAATTCAATGACATACAAGAGCGGTTACAATTACACTTAACTGTAGACTATCTACACATATCAATTACGACAATCTACTGGATCATCACACTTGTCTTTACACCTCAGGATTTGACATTATTCACAAAGATATTAATGGGACCACACAATTCATTCAATAAAGGGTCGTCTTAATTTTGCACAGAATGATAAACTGATAATTTACTGATATATTCATTTGTATGACTTTAGTTATCTAGCACCTTGTCGAATATATCAGCTTGTAGCTCATAAAATTTATATTTTTCAGCAAATTTATAAAGAAAACGTATATCTGGTACTTGAAACCCTTACATTATGATGGATCTAATGTAGAGCTATTGAATGGTCTTTGTTTTGTGCGAATCCGGTTAGTATTTGTCGAGGTATGTTCAGAAAAGGGTAGCATGCAAAATCATTGATTTTGCTTCAAAATCTGCCTGTGATAGCAAGCAAAAAATTTGGTGACTTTTTTTTGGTCAGGACAATATTGTCAATATTTCATGATAGAGTTATGCCAGAGCTTCAAGCAATAGCTCATTCGGTAGGATATGTTCTGGTCTACAATGATTAGTAATGCTTAACAATATGTTTTGATGACAGATTGTAGTTAATCTTTAGAAAGCAGTTAAAAAATTGCAAAAACAATTGTACCAAATATTTGGTGAACAATGTACACCAGAGACTTGATATAAATACCATTGTATTCTGCTTTGAATTCTCTACAAGTTTCATATAAGTTTGAAAGGGTGTTTACTATCAAGAATCAAACAGTTTTAGGTCGATAATAGATTTAGAAAACTCATGGACCATCATCCAGAACAATAAAGATTCAATCTCCGTTTGGCCTTCGCATGTGTACTGATGTATCATTTTCTAAACCGGATCTCCAAATGCGTAGAAACAAGCAGTTCAAGCACCGGTCACATCAGATCATAAACTTTGACATGAAACAGGATTCAGTTACGATCCATATCATGGCATGTTCAGGATAATGGATTGGATCTATTCTCCTATCACCCAAATCAACCCATCTAATACCTTATCCTCACATCAAATCCCTCAATTCGAATAGTATATAAACCCTCTTATTTTCAATGTAATAAACAATATTCTTTACCTGATTAATTTCATACTCTTTTTTTTTATAAATAATTTATTTTTGATAAATCACTTTTTAATCTGTATTCAACAAATCTCGTTTATTACAAATCTATCTACTCTGGATCTCTTACTGCTATCAAGTCTTACTTACTATGTCACCAAAGAAATTCAATCACAAGGCCGTCAATCAAAAAGCTCCTGGTGAAACTAATACTGGTTAGGTTACTGTTGCTGCTGTTGGTTTTATTACCTCTACCGATCAAACTCTCACTGCTGCCAATCCGGTAGTTTCTGCTGCTCCTGTCGGTACTGATGCTCAAGGCTCAATTGCTGCCACTCTAATGGAGATTGGTTATCCTATCATCACTGCTAGTCAAGATGTAATCAATGGTGGTTCATCTGCTAGTTCTTCCAGCGTTGGTATTATCCATAGGGATTTACCTAGAACGTCTGTTTCAACCGATGGTATCAATGGTGATGCATCTGGTAATTTTTCTGTGCCTGCTGAGATTCATGGGAGTCAAACAGGCAGTGTCAGTGCTAGTAGTAATATTTACGGGAATACTGCTGCTTCTGTAGGTGATGCGAACGTTGACAATGCATCTACCACCTTTTATCATATTCCAGTACCTCAAGGTAACTACAATACTGAAAATGTTAGTAGAGGGAATAATGATGTACTTACAAACCATGTGGATATAGAATTTGCCACCCCAATCTCAAGTGATGAAAGATTGACCTTGATGAACGAAATTGAACGGCTGAGGCTAATGGTTTTCAAAACAACTATTCAAAGCATTGGATGCCCACAAGGATCAATCATACCTGCAAATCTTGGTGTCTTGCGCAATCAACTTGAGATGGCTGAACGCACCTATGAACTGGTATTTGGCAAGACAGAGAGTACCTTGGTACCAAATGAAACACCCTATTTTCAATGGCGTGGACACTTCTTCAAGAAGCGTAGAGCTGTATTCGCAACACCAAACGATTGTCTCGATCATTTTGAACTGGTTTTGCAAGCTCATCGTCTATCAATCCATGACAACTGGGAAAGAATTGTACCTGTGGAATACATCCACTATGATCTGCATTCCGACAGTTCCTCCAGTTACCAGATTTAGATATAAACTGTATGTACACTGGATTAGATGTACAATATTGATTTATATTATAAGAAGATATGAACTTCAGATACGCTAGTACTATAAGATTCATACTATATAAGATATAGGCTATAGATGGCACCACGGACATGAATGGCGCTATAGATTTATACTTGTATTTCGACATTGACTACGGATGTTTACCATAACTGGATAGGCACCAAGATTAATTCAATATGAGCTTGTTGCTTCAGATGTGCACTTTATGATCCACGCTATAAGACACATGCTTATATTCGTGATACTAGCTACAGATACTTTATGTACTACAGACTTGTGCAATATATGAGACATGCTATAGACATGCATACGATATGCTATAGACATGCTGCCATATATCCAAATACATGCTAAAGATGTATGCTCAGCGATATACACTCAGATATATACTATTGATATAGACTACGTAGACTGTACCTATCGGATAATACATGATACTAGATCGATATTAGTTATCCTTATAGAAAGGATAGATCAGGGTACTTCGGATGAGAGTCTAATTATTCATCCAGACAGAGCTAAATCATGATTAGCTTGCTGGAGTTGTCTTTTAGCATGATTAGACATTAGTTGATCTGAGTTGACTTATTTGTTAATCTAATTAATAGAACTTTTATCCATTGTTATAGTATATAAGATGGATCATCTACCAAGCCAGTAGAGATACTTCAGTTTACTTTAGACCTGTCAGTTTGATAATAAAACATACCTTTATCAAGTTGACATTACTGTTTTTTTATTCTTTTTTTTCCGTGAATTTTAGTCTATCAAGCCTCAAATTCCACACTGACAACACTCATCGATGCTGTTGACGAGCCAAGCACTTTATGGTCTGCTATTTTTTGAAAGTAGATCAACTGATAGCTAAGCATACCGCTCTCCTTGGGCGAGAAAGCAATCCGCTTCGTCTCTGACACTTGTTTCCGTAAGAGGCGGCCGTCAGAAGGGGGAAGCGGCTTCGATTTGCAGATCCTTCCATCGACTGAAAGCTAAAGACGTGAGGCAGCTATCCGACGACATGTGGGTCAAACATGTATTTTACTGAAGTTAGTCGTTGATCTTCTCGCTTTTATTATACCGTTTACCGACGCATATAAATGTATAAAATTTTGGCTCACAGATATTTAAAAATCTCGATGTTTTCATACGAGAGCATTTTTCTTTGAGAAGGTCAAGGTGCTCACTTGAAAGCATCAAATAGGATTCTACATAAAGACATCTATGTTCTCGAGAACACTTGCTGGGTCGTAGTGCTATATCAACAGCCGATATGGCTATGATGGCGATCTGTCAATCGAGCTAATAAAGCTGCTTCTGCCATACCCCAAATTTAATGAAGGCTAATTCTCATTGTAGCATTTTTTTTAATAAATAAATCTTAATCAATATTGCACGGTTTGAACAGCTAGAAACAAAAAATAGAGTCAATTGTTACCATATTGTAGACTACTACCGGATCCAATAGTACCAGTGGCCATGTATTTTGCAGATTAACAAATGTCAGAGATTATAAACAATCAGACCCATTATATACACCATATAAATTACAGATTCATGATGTCAAATCCGCTCAAACTCATTTAGTCATGCTCAGATCCAACATAACTGAAAGTATCTAGTCCAACTTTATTTAGACTTACCGACGACATATCTAATATTTGTTAATAATTTGAAAGTAGCAATTTATTAAGGTGATTGAGTATAAATAATGTAGCTGCAACAACAACGTAAACATCGCTTTGCTAAAGTAGTAGCTAATTTATCAGAAATAAATTATTTATAAAAAAAAAGAGTATGAAATTAATCAGGTAAAGAATATTGTTTATTACATTGAAAATTAGAGGGTTTATATACTATTCGAATTGAGGGATTTGATGTGAGGATAAGGTATTAGATGGGTTGATTTGGGTGATAGGATAATAGATCCAATCCATTATCCTGAACATGCCATGATATGGATCGTAACTGAATCCTGTTTCATGTCAAAGTTTATGATCTGATGTGACCGGTGCTTGAACTGCTTGTTTCTACGCATTTGGAGATCCGGTTTAGAAAATGATACATCAGTACACATGCGAAGGCCAAACGGAGATTGAATCTTTATTGTTCTGGATGATGGTCCATGAGTTTTCTAAATCTATTATCGACCTAAAACTGTTTGATTCTTGATAGTAAACACCCTTTCAAACTTATATGAAACTTGTAGAGAATTCAAAGCAGAATACAATGGTATTTATATCAAGTCTCTGGTGTACATTGTTCACCAAATATTTGGTACAATTGTTTTTGCAATTTTTTAACTGCTTTCTAAAGATTAATTACTATCTTTCATCAAAACATATTGTTAAGCATTACTAATCATTGTAGACCAGAACATATCCTACCGAATGAGCTATTGCTTGAAGCTCTGGCATAACTCTATCATGAAATATTGACAATATTGTCCTGACCAAAAAAAAGTCACCAAATTTTTTGCTTGCTATCACAGGCAGATTTTGAAGCAAAATCAATGATTTTGCATGCTACCCTTTTCTGAACATACCTCGACAAATACTAACCGGATTCGCACAAAACAAAGACCATTCAATAGCTCTACATTAGATCCATCATAATGTAAGGGTTTCAAGTACCAGATATACGTTTTCTTTATAAATTTGCTGAAAAATATAAATTTTATGAGCTACAAGCTGATATATTCGACAAGGTGCTAGATAACTAAAGTCATACAAATGAATATATCAGTAAATTATCAGTTTATCATTCTGTGCAAAATTAAGACGACCCTTTATTGAATGAATTGTGTGGTCCCATTAATATCTTTGTGAATAATGTCAAATCCTGAGGTGTAAAGACAAGTGTGATGATCCAGTAGATTGTCGTAATTGATATGTGTAGATAGTCTACAGTTAAGTGTAATTGTAACCGCTCTTGTATGTCATTGAATTAAATGGTATTGTTTCAGTAATAGTCATCCTACTAGTTGACTATTTGTTGGGTCTTGATGTGCGTGTAGACTGTAGTTTGATGTGCGTTTAGTAGTGTATGTAAAAACCGATGGGATGTTGATGGGTTGTATTAGGTGTAATATAATGGATTATGATGTGAAATGCATCAAATGAAAATAAGAAACCAAATTTACTGCTTTATTATGGCTTTTCACGTTTGCTTCCTTAGGGTTATTATACCTGTTTAAGGTCAAGGTTAGCAAATGTTGCCTTGACACCACAAATCACTTAATCCACAGCTAAGTATAGCAGGTATAACATTATTAAAATTAGATGCAGTGTGTTCTTGGGACAAGGGCTTGCAGTCTCTAATTTGCTACTACGACGCTTTTATGTTCAAGGCTTCCAGTATTTATTACTTGCCCATTCATCTCGCTACGCTCGATGTCGGCGTCGCCCTGCTGGCTCTCATTGAAGCCGTTTTAAATCAGACATTATAACATTTTGGTATATCAAGTAGATTTTAAACAATTTATTATTAGTTAGTAACAGAAAGATTGTATCAGAGCCAGGAGGAGGAGAGGAGGTATCTCCCTTAGTATCCTTTTTGCTTACGCTGATATTAAACAAAGCCTATTATTGGGACAATGCGAAAGAAATTCAAATTTTATGCAGTATTTGTATATCACAAATGCCATTTTTTGATAATAGAATTGTCATATCATTCACTGCTGCTGATGCTCTTAATAAGATGGCGACATAAAGCCGGTCATAAGTAAATAAAGGACTTGTGTAAGATTTACAGCGACTTTTTTGAAATGTTGATATTGCAGAAGGCTCGCTTGTAACAAAGGCACCCAAAAAAGTATTTGGGTTAAGCAATAACCCTTTCAATTCCATGATCCCCATTTAATCAACATCGCAACCATCATTATCATCAACAGAAAGGCATTTGGGTCAGCCAGCAGCAACGCCGCCGCCAAAATTAATTCAACCTCAGCTTATTTTTTTCTGCTCAAGATTGGACAGATTTCGCCTTTTTTCGACTTCTTTAATGTATCTTTTGGTATTCGACTATATGAACTGTGATAATCACCCTACGCTTCCTAATACATTCTTGAAGTACTTTTCAAGGCGCTTCCGATGGTGCTAACTGTAATAAGTGTTTTGATTGAAACTATTGAGCAATTCAATAAAATCTGAAATGAGGTTTTTAGCAAAAATAGCCATATTTTGTATATGAAAGCCTCATAACAGTGGTTTCAGAGGTTGCTATGGATCGAGACAAACATTTTGATTTGATATATGCCATAGTAAAAGTCTTTATTTTCAAGGCGAAAAATGCGATCCTTTGATTTTCGTAAAAAAACCATGAGGGGTACCTCATGCTTTTTGGTTGATTTTTGGCCATATTTTTTAGGTTTTCAAAAAGTTGAGCAAAGGTGTCAGAAAGTTACCACTACTCAAGTGCAATTGTTTGGCGTTATTCCGGTGGCTCAGAAATGTCTACATGTCAAGATATGAAGGCTTGGAAACTGTCCAATTTGGTTATGTTTATGCTTTATAGCTTTTATTTACACAGCATGAACCACATCTTTAGTAGCTAAAGCCGTCTGGAAGGGCAGTTCTGCAACCTGTGCAGCTTGTAATTTCAACAGGAGACATATTGATTTTGTAAGACTAATTCATACGAATTTTGATGCCCTATGTTGCTGGTAAGCTTATTATTAACAATGCAAATGAGAACCCGAATTTGCTGCTTGAACATTATAGTCGTACACCTTTGCTTGGCTACGGTATATTCGATCAGGACTAATATCAACAAATGTTGAATTAGATGCAATATCACTACACTTGACGACGGTGTCACCCTGCGGGCTGTCGCCGTAGACATTCCAAATCATTAACAGTAATAAAACACAGCTATAAATGTAGGTTTTAAACAATCCATTATTAATAAAGAAGGAGAGAAATCGAATTTACTACTAAGATACTACGATTTTGCATATTCGCTTCGCAACAATCAAGTCCTCGTATAGATCAATACTATGAAAGGCTGGACTGGATTATATGTGAATATAACACGTAGAAAGACATGGCTTACAAATTTACTGAGTTTATTAAAGATGCATGCATTGAATACCCCAAAGAGTAGCACACATTATTATGTTGCCTTTGTTGCAGAAGCGGGCCCATACTGTTTAATTTCATTAATAGGATGCTATCTATTGCACGGCATGAGATAGTAAAAAGATAACATACATGAAAAATTGTCTTTTAATACTATCTATACGATACAACGTTTGCCACAATATTCATTACATACTGTTTCTCAATCGCTTGATGACCGTGTGGAATATACAAAATAATCCAATCAGACTGCAGATAATAATCTTCATAAACTGCTACTGTAGTGGAATTAGGTTCTCGAAACTTTGTGGTACTATATTCGCTTTTACTATGCCATCGCGTTGTTGAACAGTTCGTAATATATGAATGTTATTTTGAATGTGTACTAGAGCTGATTCGTTTAAAAGTTACTGGCAGATAAATGTAAAGTTATCAAAAAGTTTCCGCATAGAATGTTACAAAGTGTTTTTTTATTTAATGGTGTTGTGAGTATAAGTAACAGATTTAGATAAATGTATATGTCTCAGCAGTATAAGTGAGAAAAAAAATAACCTTTATTATTTTTGATATTCATATTAACTATAAAAGTTACTAACAAAGTCTGTGTGCACCTGTGTCGTGTGTATAGGTATAGTTTTAGAGTAGACTTAGATAAATGTATATAAAAGAATAGAATTGAGATATAAGATGATCTTTATTGTTTTGCAAATTAAGTTGATATTTATACTAAATTAAAAAAAGTTACACACAAAGTCTGTGTGTACCTGACACCTGACAATGAAAAAAAAAAAGGGGGGAGCTTGCTTCTTTTATACTGACGCTGAAAGCTCACGTCTGGGCCACACTTCTTTATATAAAGACGCTGATGGTCTCACGTCTGACATTTAACGAACATTGAATTCTTATATATGGTGAGAAAATCTTAGTATTGTCAAATTGTGGTTTCTTTTAAATATATCACATTTTCATGGGTAAGAATGTAATGAATTGAAAAGTTTGAAATTGATTTGATCGAATTGACTATTCCCAATAACGGAAAATAATTTAGTTAAAATGTAATGGCAGAAGGTTCTTTAAACTATTCCGGTAATATGAGTATTGCTGGTTGCTGGCTAGCAAATTCAGAGTGAATTCTTTTGGAGTTGTACTGTATAAACGTGCATTCAACTACTATCAAGGTAAGCTCTAGGCCATGGTATGGTATAGCACCACGGAGGTTTCATATATCGGATACTGGAAAATATGAACACAAAAGCGCCATCGTAGTTAATCAGAGATTAAAGGCTCTTCTTCCAAGAACATAGCGTATCTGATCAAGTGATTTCTTGTTTGCTATTTGGCTATGGATTGCGTGATATGTTGTTTCAAGGCAACACTTGTTGGTATAATTGGCCTTGAGGGGGTTATACCGTAGCCAAACGAAGGTGAATGGCCATTACAGTCAAGCATTTAATCCAACTGTTGTTAGCATTAATTTATATAAGGTTTTATCTAGGGAGGCGAAGGTGCAATACCAAAATAGTATTCAAGCATCTGGCCCAATACATGATAACAGCGATTTTAAAGGTGGCTTTACCATAGCGAAGCCAAAATGTAAAGGCTTGGTGTTTAAATAGCATATTCGGTTTCTCATTTCCATTATCATTTTGAATTGGTTTTACAAGCTCATCGTCTATCAATCCATGACAACTGGGAAAGAATTGTACCTGTGGAATACATCCACTATGATCTGCATTCCGACAGTTCGTCCAGTTACCAGATTTAGATATAAACTATATGTACACTGGATTAGATGTACGATACCGATTTATACTGTAAGAAGATATGGACTTCAGATACGCTACTAGTACTATAAGATTCATACTATATAAGATATAGGCTATAGATGGCACCACGGACATGAATGGCGCTATAGATTTATACTTGTATTCCGACATTGACTACGGATGTTTACCATAACTGGATAGGCACCAAGATTAATGCAATATGAGCTTGTTGCTTCAGATGTGCACTTTATGGTCCACGCTATAAGACACATGCTTATATCCGTGATACTAGCTACAGATACTTTATGTACTACAGATCACTAATCTAAAATATATATACTGGAAAACTATGAAAAAAAGTAGACAAGCCAATCGTATCCTTTAAAAGTTTGATAGTATTGAAAGCCAGAACAAAGGTGGGCATAACCACCGGCGAAGCCGGCAATGGGGAGGGGGTTTGGTGGAGGGGCTTGGCCTCTCCACCAAGAACATAACAATGCATCTAACTTAGCACTTGATGACATTGATTTATAGGGAAGGTTTACCTTAGCGAAGCAAAGGTGTAAAGAATCTAATCAAATATTAGGTAGTATTGAGATATAGGGGGGGGTATACCGTAGCAAATCAAAAGTGCAAGGCCAAGGTAGTTATGCGTCTAATCCAACACTTGGTAAACATTGATCTATATGAGGGCTTGATTGTAGCGAAGAGAATATGCAAAACCATAGTATATAGTAGTAAGCAGCAATTTCAAGTTTTTATTTCAATTGTTAATAAGCTTATTGCCAGCAACATAACACATCAAAATTTGCATGAATTAGCTTTGACAAAATCAATATGCCTCGTATTCGAATTAAAAATTGCACAGGCTGCGCAACTACCCTTCCGGAAAATTTCAGCAACCCAAGATGTAATTCATGAAGTGTAAATAAAAGCCATAAAGCAAAAATACAGCCAAGTTTGACAACTTTCTGGCCTTCGTATCTTGACATGTAGACCTTTTTGAGTCACCGGAATAATGCCAAACAATTGTGTTTGAGTAGTAGTAATTTCCTGGCGCCTTTGCTCAATTTTTTAAAGACCCAAAAAACATGGTCAGAAATCGACCAAAAAGCATGAGGAATACCTCATGATTTTCTCTGAAAATCAAACAATCGCATCTTTCACCTTGAAAATGAAGACTTTTACTATGGTACATAATAAATCAAAATGTTTCTCTCAACCCAAAGCAACTTTTGAAACCATTTTTATGAGGTCTTTATATGCAAAATTTCGACATTTTGGCCAAAAACCTTGTTTCAGATTTTTTGGAATTGCTCATTAAATTCAGTCAAAACATCTATTTTACTTGGCATCGTTGGAAGCGCCTTGAAAAGTACTCCTAGAGTGTATTAGGAAGCGTAGGATGATCATTAGAGATTATATAGTCGAATGTCATAAAATAGATGAAAGAAGTCGAAAAAAGCCAAAATCTGTGCAATCTTGAACAGAAAAAAATAATCTGAGTGTGAATCAATTTTGGCGGCGGCATTGCTGCTGGCTGACCAAAATTCCTTTCTGTTAATGGCAATGATGATTGCGATGCTGATTAATTGGGGATCATGAATTTGAAAGAACAATCGATTAGCTTGAATCCTTTTTTATTTGGTTGTTTTGCGAGTTTTTCCCTATATAGGTGTTGTTAAGCACAAAGAATAAAAGGATTATTATTTGTAGCTTATAAAAAATGTTCAA
Source organism: Mucor velutinosus (assembly GCF_035048745.1). Classification (NCBI taxonomy): domain Eukaryota; kingdom Fungi; phylum Mucoromycota; class Mucoromycetes; order Mucorales; family Mucoraceae; genus Mucor; species Mucor velutinosus. The sequence continues at coordinate 1,783,791 of NW_027041908.1, forward strand.
TATTATAAAAACAAGAAAAGACTTATTTGAATAAGATCAGACACAAAAACTAAAGATTTATTGATGAAGACAAGAGTTATTCTATTTATACTAAGTTCTGAATGCCAAAGTAGCAATTTATCTTGTACAACGCTTATCACATCTGGTGAACCTCAGTATTTAGATAGCTGAGATGCACTTCACTTATCATAGCTTGTCCATGTTGTTGCACAACACAGACATATCTACCCATCAAGAATACCTTAATCTTTATAGACAGTTGTAGCCCTTCTGGCACAACAGGTGTCTTTTGCAATGATAACCTCTCAAAAAAATTGCTGTAGATTTCATAAAAGTCCTGTGTTTACGCATGGCCAGCTCTGTGTCGCCATCTCAAGAGCAGCATCCGCGAATGGTATCACAGTTCTGTCGCCAGAAAATGCAACTCGGACGGAGGATGTAGTAAACCAGAAGTCTTATAATAATATAACGTAAATGCTTCATAAAAAATATTGATTTGTACCTCCAAATTTCTGACGTTTAAATCAGGCTTCATGCCTAATATAGTCATTGTTTAAAATGTACTTTTATAGCAGAGTTTTACTATCTCTTCTGATTTGAAACGTCTTCGGTGAGAGCCCGCAGGGCGACGCCGTCATCGAGCGTAGCGAGATAGATCCGCTAGTACTTTATATACGACAGACTTGTAGTATATATGAGACATGCTGTAGACATGCATACGATATTCTATAGACATGCCATATATCCAGATACATGCTAAAGATGTATGCTCAGAGATATACGCCCAGATGTGTACTATTGATATAGACTAAGGAGACTGTACCTATCGGATACATGCTACTAGATCGATATTAATTATCATTAAAGAAAGGATAGATCAGGATAGATCAGGGTACTTTGGATGAGAGTCTAATTATTCATCCAGGCAAAGCTATATCATGATTAGCTTGCTGGAGTTGTCTTTTAGCATGATTAGACATTAGTTGATCTGAGTTGACTTATTTGTTATTCTAATTAATAGAACTTTTATCCATTGTTATAGTATATAAGAAGGATCATCTACCTGGCCAGTAGAGAGACTTCAGTTTACTTTACACCTGTCAGTTTGATAATAAAACATACCTTTATCAAGTTGACATTACTGTTTTTTTATTCTTTTTTTTCCGTGAATTTTAGTCTATCAAGCCTCAAATTCCACACTGACAACACTCATCGATGCTGTTGACGAGCCAAGCACTTTATGGTCTGCTATTTTTTGAAAGTAGATCAACTGATAGCTAAGCATACCGCTCTCCTTGGGCGAGAAAGCAATCCGCTTCGTCTCTGACACTTGTTTCCGTAAGAGGCGGCCGTCAGAAGGGGGAAGCGGCTTCGATTTGCAGATCCTTCCATCGACTGAAAGCTAAAGACGTGAGGCAGCTATCCGACGACATGTGGGTCAAACATGTATTTTACTGAAGTTAGTCGTTGATCTTCTCGCTTTTATTATACCGTTTACCGACGCATATAAATGTATAAAATTTTGGCTCACAGATATTTAAAAATCTCGATGTTTTCATACGAGAGCATTTTTCTTTGAGAAGGTCAAGGTGCTCACTTGAAAGCATCAAATAGGATTCTACATAAAGACATCTATGTTCTCGAGAACACTTGCTGGGTCGTAGTGCTATATCAACAGCCGATATGGCTATGATGGCGATCTGTCAATCGAGTTAATAAAGCTGCTTCTGCCATACCCCAAATTTAATGAAGGCTAATTCTCATTGTAGCATTTTTTTTTAATAAATAAATCTTAATCAATATTGCACGGTTTGAACAGCAAGAAACAAAAAATAGAGTCAATTGTTACCATATTGTAGACTACTACCGGATCTAATAGTACCAGTAGCCATGTATTTTGCAGATTAACAAATGTCATAGAGATTATAAACAATCAGACCCATTATATACACCATATAAATTACAGATTCATGATGTCAAATCCGCTCAAACTCATTTAGTCATGCTCAGATCCAACATAACTGAAAGTATCTAGTCCAACTTTATTTAGACTTACCGACGACATATCTAATATTTGTTAATAATTTGAAAGTAGCAATTTATTAAGGTGATTGAGTATAAATAATGTAGCTGCAACAACAACGTAAACATCGCTTTGCTAAAGTAGTAGCTAATTTATCAGAAATAAATTATTTATAAAAAAAAAGAGTATGAAATTAATCAGGTAAAGAATATTGTTTATTACATTGAAAATTAGAGGGTTTATATACTATTCGAATTGAGGGATTTGATGTGAGGATAAGGCATTAGATGGGTTGATTTGGGTGATAGGAGAATAGATCCAATCTATTATCCTGAACATGCCATCATATAGATCGTAACTGAATCCTGTTTCATGTCAAAGTTTATGATCTGATGTGACCGGTGCTTGAACTGCTTGTTTCCACGCATTTGGAGATCCGGTTTAGAAATGATACATCACTACCCCACACCAGCTTGGAGACCCTAGGTCGATAGCGAAACCATAAGATAGCACCTCTTGATTAGTGCTTGTGATGTAAGTGATAAACCGTGAAAAAAAAAAGAAAAGAAAAAAATGTATGTTCCCTATGCTTTCATACGAAGTTGCTGCATGATGGAATCGTTGATTCGCCAGTAAAAACCTCTATACATTGAAAACCAAACATGCCAATTGGAAAAAATACCAGTGTAATTTACAAGGGAAAAAGGCAGAATCTATTGACAAACATCTATAAAGATGATGGTTGTCTATTCTCAATCAACCGCGCATGTCTCTTTGTAGATCTCTCTTCACGCGTTGCAACCGATCTTTTGTTGATTGATTTAGGTACTCTTTGCCTTTTACCAGAGCTCTTTTCAGGTGCTCCTACTCTCGCCCAGTACTGTTTGATAGGTTGTCTTGAATCAAACAACTCTGGAGTTTCCCATGAATCATAACTACAATCGTAATCCTTCCAAGTAACGAGATATTGATAGTTAGGCGCTTTACCCTTATGTTTGAGGATAGCCTCAACTTCATAACGTTTATCAGCAGGTTCTGGAGGAGGTGAATTCTCGTTCATCAATTTAATGTGAGATGTAGGAACATCTCTTGATAAGAATGTATCGGTTTCATCTTTTAGAATGTAACTGCCATTCTTTGTATAACCATGAATATAGAACACGCCCTCGTATTTAGGGTCAGTTTTACTGTTCTTACTTTCTACATTCTTAATCATGACAGAAGCTCCTATGGGGAATGGGTTCTTTAGAATTTTGTGTCGCTTCATAAAATAAGCATTGTCAGCTTTCTGTGATTCGACAATCTGCTCCTTGATTGCAGGTACAAGAATTTTGTCAATTCTCTTGATCTTGTCTTTCAAGGCCTTGGCATTTAATGTTTGTTCTGGAAGACTCATTTCAACATCAGAATAGTCTTTTAATTCATTAGGAAGCCTGGCAAACATGACAACAAATGGTTTCATGCCGTGTAGCCTTGATTTATGTAAATTTAAGCTATAGTCTGTGCCATCAAGATACAAATCCCAATTTTCGGCACATCCATCCAGCATGTTAATGACGATGGTCTTTGAGCTCTTGACCGCGGCTTCACAAGCGCTGTTGCCTAACAGGCACCATGGAAGTGAAAGCCTTTGCTCTATCTTTGCATTGGCAGCAATGCTCTCTAGTAATTGAGAACTGAACTCCTTACCTTTATCATGAGAAAGGATTTTTGGGTAACCAAAAAGACTAAAAATAGAGACAATTTCTTTAGCAACTGTTGTTGCAGTTTTGTTTGGAAACGCCCGTAATACAATGAATCTTGAGAATAGATCCATTGCTACCAAGATAAAGTTGTTACCTCTAGGAGTAGTAACATCAAATGTGCCTAGGTCAAAAGCCCAATGATCTCCAACAGAATCCGCAGTATGATTCTTTGATGGATGATATACATGTCTTCCTATGTTAAATATCCTGCATTTGCTACAGTTCTTGACATATCGTTCAATATCTTTTCTGAGCCCTTTCCAATGCATTTGGTAATCTTCATGTATAACCTGCTCCATAGCAGTGATTCCATAGTGTCCTAAAAGGTGAGATTTTTCTAATAGTTCTTGCTTTTGTTCTTCACTTTTAGGTACTTCATAAATGTCCAAATGTGATGCATAAATGCACAATTCTTTATTGTCCTTGCTGTCAGAATTTGCAGTTTCTGTGAGTGCACTGCTTACTGTGTTACTGTTTGTATTTTCCTTATTAGCATTATTCTCAGTATCATTAATTTTGGTACCCTGAGTACTCTGGTTGAAAGGCTGTAAAATAATGTCATTTGCTTTAATACCCTTCTTTTGCTTCTTAGCTTCATGAAGGTCTTTATCATTTGTAGGCTCGATTGGATCTAATATCCGTTTAATAACAGTAGCTCTTCTAGCGAGAGAACCACACCCCTCCAGCTTCTTTGTACCAGGTACAAAGATGCGAGAAAGCCGATCTGCTAGAATATTGTCCATACCCATACAGTATGTGATATCAAAGTGAAATTCAAAAATTGTATCATAAAAGTTCTCAATCATACGAGTAAGTTTCTCTTGAGAATGTAGGTACAATAGACCACGATTATCCAAGAATAAATGAAACTTTTCACCCCGTAACCATTGGCGAAACTTATTAAAAGCATAAACCACTGCCAAAAGCTCACGCTTGGATGACCCATAGCGTTGCTCACTGGCAGATAGTTTATGGGCGATGAAGCCATTATAGTAAATACGCTTTTTGATAACTTGATATAAACAGGCACCAATGCCATATGAACTAGCATTAGCGACAAGGCAAAATGGATAGGCTAAATTAGGTGCTGGAATGATAGGGTTACTAACAAGCAATTGTTGAATGTTGGTCATGGCAGTTGTATGATCCTCTGTCCATTCCTTGTCAATATCTGGAGTATTTTTAATGGCATCCAATGGTGCGGTTAAAGTAGACAAACGAGGTAGATTGCTACTAAAGTAATTTACCAATCCTAACCGAGATTGAAGTTCTTTACTGTTAGCGACCTTTGGATCCCAATCTAAAATATTGCTTACTTTACGAGAATCAAAGGCCAACCTTTTCTCGGATAGGCAAAAGCCTAATTGTTGTGCCAGAAGGGCTACAACTGTCTATAAAGATTAAGGTATTCTTGATGGGTAGATATGTCTGTGTTGTGCAACAACATGGACAAGCTATGATAAGTGAAGTGCATCTCAGCTATCTAAATACTGAGGTTCACCAGATGTGATAAGCGTTGTACAAGATAAATTGCTACTTTGGCATTCAGAACTTAGTATAAATAGAATAACTCTTGTCTTCATCAATAAATCTTTAGTTTTTGTGTCTGATCTTATTCAAATAAGTCTTTTCTTGTTTTTATAATATCGAACATTTTTTATAAGCTACAAATAATAATCCTTTTATTCTTTGTGCTTAACACTAATATATTAATGCTACGCTGAGCAAAATGAGTCTTTGCGTGATTTATCTTGAGATTAGCCTTTTTTAACCAATCAATAACTATTTTGACGTATTTTAAATGTGTTTCCATGTCTGCTTCTGTGTACACCGTGTGCACCGTGATATCGTCTATAAAATTGGTGGTGACAGAGCTTAGATCAGAGAACAAATTAGTCAGATACCTTTGTACAAATGAGCTAATTGGTAGTAATCCCATGGGGGCAGTTCCTGAAGCTCCATTGCAGGCCAGTTGTTGGATCGATAAATGAAACATATTTGCGAGAAGCGCTTGCTAGCCTAAAACTATGGAAACATTGTGAAAGATTCAACACCGAAAATATAGCGTGTTCTGACATCTTTCTATGTAATGTGCTAATCAAAGGTAGTGGGAATCGATCGGATTTGTCTGGATCTAATGCAGCATTGACAGCTCTGCAATCCACAACTACTCTATAAACACCAGGAGCATACTCACCAGTGCTAGTCTTTTTACGTACACAGAATATAGGTGAGTTGTATGGCGTTCCAGGTGGTGCTGGTTGAATGAAACCATTCCTAATCCATGTAGCCATTTGTTCCTCAATAGTTGGTAAAAACTTTTCTTCCAGGGGCCATTGAGGTTTATACATTTTGTTTTCATGATCTTTCAATTTATGCAACTCTAGGGTACTACCTGGTATATTGCAATATGCCTTAGGATCAATGTTTTTGTTGGCCTCAATGTACGGTTCAATTTCTTTCATGAACTGAGCTCTCTCTGCCTCTGTACCATAAGGAGAATCATTAGGAGTGTAGGGATTTGGATCAATTGTAGGAATCTCAGGGTTATTATCATCATCCCAATCCATCGCCATGTTGGAGATTGTAATGCCAATTTGCATGATCAAATCCATACCAATTACCACATCAATGTTACTAAAGATATCAAAAATCTCAAATTTAGAGTAACATTGGCGAGAATTATATGTAATCTTAATGTCTTCTTCTGTAGAACCAATTCTATCAATAACAGTGTCCTTTTTACAAGCTTTAATGATGCCTTTAATGTCTTTATTTATTTTCACTTCTAATATTTTGGCTAACTTGGGGGGAGAGACAACTAAATGGGGAACCTGTGTCCAAAAGAAAGTAGGTTCGAACCTTGATGTCGTTGCCCTCTAAAGTAATTGGCAAAATAATAGAGTTTTTGTTTAGTAAATTGCGAGGTGGTTCATTCATGTATTGATACTCACAATCTTTAATGCTCATGGCTGCGAAGGTCATGTTCTGCTCGTCGGATTCCGTATCTGTATCCATATTGTCATCAGAGTTGTAATCAGTCTGCTGATTGGGCACAGGGACGATCGTCTTCTTGACGACCTTACTTCGAAATCTTGGTTGATTATTCTTCATCTTGCACACGGCCCTGTGCGCTGGAGTCCATCCTGACTCCTTGCAATCGTGACAAATACGAGTGTTGACCTCACCAAACTTCCTTTGTGCCTCATCGATTCGTTTTTTCATGCTGTCAGATGCTTTGCAATCCTTGGTGCGATGATTGTGGGCATTCGGATGATACATGCATCGTTTGGGTGAGTGACTGGTGACCTTGGTGTTTAGAATAACGAAATATAGACAGAGTAAATACAATTAGAACTGAATATATTTATTATGTTATTCCAAGATTGAATAGGGATCAAAACTAGTGTAGATATCAAAGGTATTTATAGTTATTTGACAGTGCCGCAGCAATAGGACCTTGATCTTGAATGCGGGATAATTGTATAAGCCTCGAACCAGTAACGAGGATGTGCTGCATCAGAACTCATGAACCACCAGTCAAGGATAAACAACAAAGATAATCCAGGATAGAGTGTTCTTCCTAATAGCTTTGACGGAAGAACATTTGTCGGAATTGAAACCCACTTCCAGGGACGAAAGGCCATAGGCTACCATTCTCCAGGAACCAGGATATAGATTAGCCATTTGATGGCACCACTCATGTTCCTTCGTGCTGCTTGAATAAAGACCTCTCACTTCTACTATGCATTTCAGCTCATTCTCAGATCCTCTTATGTAATATACGACGCCTAATACATTTGCCTCTCAGAGATGATCTATATCCTAAACACTTGCTAGCACTATTGTTATTCAAAATTGAGGCGGAGGATGTTACTGGAGTTGCTTTTTCACGTTCTCTTTCCCACTTGTCCTTAAACAGAGCGTTGTAGATAGCTGTTATCTTGTTGACCACCAAATCCACGGTGATCTCCTCCTTATTAGAATTGGTATTGAGAGAATACTTGGTGTAGTTCGCCAACTCTTCTGGAAGGGCCTTGATCAAATAACGAACGATACAATCCTCATCCTGGATTTCAGCCTGATTGCGCAATTGTTGGAATTTGTCCACAAATTGATTGAAAGCCTCTCCTTGTTGATACACTAGTCGCTCCAACTGCTCTCTTGCCGCATCTCTCATATCAATGCTTGATCGACCATACTTGTTGATAACTGCTGTACGGAATTCGGACCAAGTTAAACGGCCTTGTTCAGCAACCATGCTTGTATACCAACAAGCCATTTCAGTTGATAACTTGGCTGGTATTGTGGAATTTGAGGCTTGATAGACTAAAATTCACGGAAAAAAAAGTATAAAAAAAAACAGTAATGTCAACTTGATAAAGGTATGTTTTATTATCAAACTGACAGGTGTAAAGTAAACTGAAGTCTCTCTACTGGCCAGGTAGATGATCCTTCTTATATACTATAACAATGGATAAAAGTTCTATTAATTAGATTGACAAATAAGTCAACTCAGATCAACTAATGTCTAATCATGCTAAAAGACAACTCCAGCAAGCTAATCATGATTTAGCTCTGTCTGGATGAATAATTAGACTCTCATCCGAAGTACCCTGATCTATCCTTTCTATAAGGATAATTAATATCGATCTAGTATCATGTATTATCCGATGGGTACAGTCTCCTTAGTCTATATCAATAGTACATATCTGAGTGTATATCGCTGAGCATACATCTTTAGCATGTATCTGGATATATGGCATGTCTATAGCATGTCTCATATATTGCACAAGTCTGTAGTACATAAGGTATCTGTAGCTAGTATCACGGATATAAGCATGTGTTTTATAGCGTGGATCATAAAGTGCACATCTGAAGCAACAAGCTCATATTGCATTAATCTTGGTGCCTATCCAGATATAGTCAACATCTGTAGTCAATGTCGGAATACAAGTATAAGTCTATAGCGTCATCCATGTCCGTGGTGCCATCTATAGCCTATATCTTATATAGTATGAACCTTATAGTACTAGTAGCGTATCTGAAGTCCATATCTTCTTACAGTATAAATCGGTATCGTACATCTAATCCAGTGTACATATAGTTTATATCTAAATCTGGTAACTGGACGAACTGTCGGAATGCAGATCATAGTGGATGTATTCCACAGGTACAATTCTTTCCCAGTTGTCATGGATTGATAGACGATGAGCTTGTAAAACCAATTCAAAATGATAATGGAAATGAGAAACCGAATATGCTATTTAAACACCAAGCCTTTACATTTTGGCTTCGCTACGGTAAAACCACCTTTAAAATCGCTGTTATCATGTATTGGGCCAGATGCTTGAATACTATTTTGGTATTGCACCTTCGCCTCCCTAGATAAAACCTTATATAAATTAATGCTAACAACAGTTGGATTAAATGCTTGACTGTAATGGCCATTCACCTTCGTTTGACTACGGTATAACCCCCTCAAGGTCAATGATACCAACAAGTGTTGCCTTGAAACAACATATCACGCAATCCATAGCCAAATAGCAAACAAGAAATCACTTGATCAGATACGCTATGTTCTTGGAAGAAGAGCCTTTAATCTCTGATTAACTACGATGGCGCTTTTGTGTTCATATTTTCCAGTATCCGATATATGAAACCTCCGTGGTGCTATACCATACCATGGCCTAGAGCTTACCTTGATAGTAGTTGAATGCACGTTTATACAGTACAACTCCAAAAGAATTCACTCTGAATTTGCTAGCCAGCAACCAGCAATACTCATATTACCGGAATAGTTTAAAGAACCTTCTGCCATTACATTTTAACTAAATTATTTTCCGTTATTGGGAATAGTCAATTCGATCAAATCAATTTCAAACTTTTCAATTCATTACATTCTTACCCATGAAAATGTGATATATTTAAAAGAAACCACAATTTGGCAATACTAAGATTTTCTCACCATATATAAGAATTCAATGTTCGTTAAATGTCAGACGTGAGACCATCAGCGTCTTTATATAAAGAAGTGTGGCCCAGACGTGAGCTTTCAGCGTCAGTATAAAAGAAGCAAGCTCCCCCCCCTTTTTTTTTTTCATTGTCAGGTGTCAGGTACACACAGACTTTGTGTGTAACTTTTTTTAATTTAGTATAAATATCAACTTAGTTTGCAAAACAATAAAGATCATCTTATATCTCAATTCTATTCTTTTATATACATTTATCTAAGTCTACTCTAAAACTATACCTATACACACGACACAGGTGCACACAGACTTTGTTAGTAACTTTTATAGTTAATATGAATATCAAAAATAATAAAGGTTATTTTTTTTTCTCACTTATACTGCTGAGACATATACATTTATCTAAATCTGTTACTTATACTCACAACACCATTAAATAAAAAAACACTTTGTAACATTCTATGCGGAAACTTTTTGATAACTTTACATTTATCTGCCAGTAACTTTTAAACGAATCAGCTCTAGTACACATTCAAAATAACATTCATATATTACGAACTGTTCAACAACGCGATGGCATAGTAAAAGCGAATATAGTACCACAAAGTTTCGAGAACCTAATTCCACTACAGTAGCAGTTTATGAAGATTATTATCTGCAGTCTGATTGGATTATTTTGTATATTCCACACGGTCATCAAGCGATTGAGAAACAGTATGTAATGAATATTGTGGCAAACGTTGTATCGTATAGATAGTATTAAAAGACAATTTTTCATGTATGTTATCTTTTTACTATCTCATGCCGTGCAATAGATAGCATCCTATTAATAAAATTAAACAGTATGGGCCCGCTTCTGCAACAAAGGCAACATAATAATGTGTGCTACTCTTTGGGGTATTCAATGCATGCATCTTTAATAAACTCAGTAAATTTGTAAGCCATGTCTTTCTACGTGTTGTATTCACATATAATCCAGTCCAGCCTTTCATAGTATTGATCTATACGAGGGCTTGATTGTTGCGAAGCGAATATGCAAAATCGTAGTATCTAAGTAGTAAATTCGATTTCTCTCCTTCTTTATTAATAATGGATTGTTTAAAACCTACATTTATAGCTGTGTTTATTACTGTTAATGATTTGGAATGTCTACGGCGACAGCCCGCAGGGTGACACCGTCGTCAAGTGTAGTGATATTGCATCTAATTCAACATTTGTTGATATTAGTCCTGATCGAATATACCGTAGCCAAGCAAAGGTGTACAACTATAGTGTTCAAGCAGCAAATTCGGGTTCTCATTTGCATTGTTAATAATAAGCTTACCAGCAACATAGGGCATCAAAATTCGTATGAATTAGTCTTACAAAATCAATATGTCTCCTGTTGAAATTACAAGCTGCACAGGTTGCAGAACTGCCCTTCCAGACGGCTTTAGCTACTAAAGATGTGGTTCATGCCGTGTAAATAAAAGCCATAAAGCAAAATATAACCAAATTGGACAGTTTCCAAGCCTTCATATCTTGACATGTAGACATTTCTGAGCCACCGGAATAACGCCAAACAATTGCACTTGAGTAGTAGTAACTTTCCGACACCTTTGCTCAACTTTTTGAAAACCTAAAAAATATGGCCAAAAATCAACCAAAAAGCATGAGGTACCCCTCATAGTTTTTTTACGAAAATCAAAGGATCGCATTTTTCGCCTTGAAAATAAAGACTTTTACTATGGCATATATCAAATCAAAATGTTTCTCTCGATCCATAGCAACCTTTGAAACCACTGTTATGAGGCTTTCATATACAAAATATGGCTATTTTTGCTAAAAACCTCATTTCAGATTTTATTGAATTGCTCAATAGTTTCAATCAAAACACTTATTACAGTTAGCACCATCGGAAGCGCCTTGAAAAGTACTTCAAGAATGTATTAGGAAGCGTAGGGTGATCATCACAGTTCATATAGTCGAATACCAAAAGATACATTAAAGAAGTCGAAAAAAGGCGAAATCTGCCCAATCTTGAGCAGAAAAAAATAAGCTGAGGTTGAATTAATTTTGGCGGCGGCATTGCTGATGGCTGACCTAAATGCTTTTCTGTTGATGATAATGATGATTGCGATGTTGATTAAATGAGGATCATGGAATTGAAAGGGTAATTGCTTAACCGAAGCACTTTTTTGGGTGCTTTTGTTACAAGCGAGCCTTTTGCAATGTCAACATCTCAAAAAAAAAAGTCGCTGTAAATCTTACACAAGTCCTTTATTTACTTATGACCAGCTTTATGTCGCCATCTTATTAAGAGCATCAGCAGCAGTGAATGATATGACAATTCTATTATCAAAAAATGGCATTTGTGATATACGAATACTGCATAAAATTTGAATTTCTTTCGCATTGTCCCAAAAATAGGCTTTGTTTAATATCAGCGTAAGCAAAAAGGATACTAAGGGAGATACCTCCTCTCCTCCTCCTGGCTCTGATACAATCTTTCTGTTACTAACTAATAATAATAAATTGTTTAAAATCTACTTGATATACCAAAATGTTATAATGTCTGATTTAAAACGGCTTCGATGAGAGCCCGCAGGGCGACGCCGACATTGAGCGTAGCGAGATGAATGGGCAAGTAATAAATACTGGAAGCCTTGAACATAAAAGCGTCGTAGTAGCAAATTAGAGACTGCAAGCCCTTGTCCCAAGAACACACTGCATCTAATTTTAATAATGTTATACCTGCTATACTTAGCTGTGGATTAAGTGATTTGTGGTGTCAAGGCAACATTTGCTAACCTTGACCTTAAACAGGTATAATAACCCTAAGGAAGCAAACGTGAAAAGCCATAATAAAGCAGTAAATTTGGTTTCTTATTTTCATTTGATGCATTTCACATCATAATCCATTATATTACACCTAATACAACCCATCAACATCCCATCGGTTTTTACATACACTACTAGACGCACATCAAACTACAGTCTACACGCACATCAAGACCCAACAAATAGTCAACTAGTAGGATGACTATTACTGAAACAATACCATTTAATTCAATGACATACAAGAGCGGTTACAATTACACTTAACTGTAGACTATCTACACATATCAATTACGACAATCTACTGGATCATCACACTTGTCTTTACACCTCAGGATTTGACATTATTCACAAAGATATAAATGGGACCACACAATTCATTCAGTAAAGGATCGTCTTAATTTTGCACAGAATGATAAACTGATAATTTACTGATACATTCATTTGTATGACTTTAGTTATCTAGCACCTTGTTGAATATATCAGCTTGTAGCTCATAAAATTTATATTTTTCAGCAAATTTATAAAGAAAACGTACATCTGGTACTTGAAACCCTTACATTATGATGGATCTAATGTAGAGCTATTGAATGGTCTTTGTTTTGTGCGAATCCGGTTATTATTTGTCGAGGTATGTTCAAAAAATGGTAGCATGCAAAATCATTGATTTTGCTTCAAAATCTGCCTGTGATAGCAAGCAAAAAATCTGGTGACCTTTTTTTGGTCAGGACAATATTGTCAATATTTCATGACAGAGTTATGCCAGAGCTTCAAGCAATAGCTCATTCGGTAGGATATGTTCTGGTCTACAATGATTAGTAATGCTTAACAATATGTTTTGATGAAAGATAGTAATTAATCTTTAGAAAGCAGTTAAAAAATTGCAAAAACAATTGTACCAAATATTTGGTGAACAATGTACACCAGAGACTTGATATAAATACCATTGTATTCTGCTTTGAATTCTCTACAAGTTTCATATAAGTTTGAAAGGGTGTTTACTATCAAGAATCAAACAGTTTTAGGTCGATAATAGATTTAGAAAACTCATGGACCATCATCCAGAACAATAAAGATTCAATCTCCGTTTGGCCTTCGCATGTGTACTGATGTATCATTTTCTAAACCGGATCTCCAAATGCGTAGAAACAAGCAGTTCAAGCACCGGTCACATCAGATCATAAACTTTGACATGAAACAGGATTCAGTTACGATCCATATCATGGCATGTTCAGGATAATGGATTGGATCTATTATCCTATCACCCAAATCAACCCATCTAATACCTTATCCTCACATCAAATCCCTCAATTCGAATAGTATATAAACCCTCTAATTTTCAATGTAATAAACAATATTCTTTACCTGATTAATTTCATACTCTTTTTTTTTATAAATAATTTATTTCTGATAAATTAGCTACTACTTTAGCAAAGCGATGTTTACGTTGTTGTTGCAGCTACATTATTTATACTCAATCACCTTAATAAATTGCTACTTTCAAATTATTAACAAATATTAGATATGTCGTCGGTAAGTCTAAATAAAGTTGGACTAGATACTTTCAGTTATGTTGGATCTGAGCATGACTAAATGAGTTTGAGCGGATTTGACATCATGAATCTGTAATTTATATGGTGTATATAATGGGTCTGATTGTTTATAATCTCTATGACATTTGTTAATCTGCAAAATACATGGCTACTGGTACTATTAGATCCGGTAGTAGTCTACAATATGGTAACAATTGACTCTATTTTTTGTTTCTTGCTGTTCAAACCGTGCAATATTGATTAAGATTTATTTATTAAAAAAAAATGCTACAATGAGAATTAGCCTTCATTAAATTTGGGGTATGGCAGAAGCAGCTTTATTAACTCGATTGACAGATCGCCATCATAGCCATATCGGCTGTTGATATAGCACTACGACCCAGCAAGTGTTCTCGAGAACATAGATGTCTTTATGTAGAATCCTATTTGATGCTTTCAAGTGAGCACCTTGACCTTCTCAAAGAAAAATGCTCTCGTATGAAAACATCGAGATTTTTAAATATCTGTGAGCCAAAATTTTATACATTTATATGCGTCGGTAAACGGTATAATAAAAGCGAGAAGATCAACGACTAACTTCAGTAAAATACATGTTTGACCCACATGTCGTCGGATAGCTGCCTCACGTCTTTAGCTTTCAGTCGATGGAAGGATCTGCAAATCGAAGCCGCTTCCCCCTTCTGACGGCCGCCTCTTACGGAAACAAGTGTCAGAGACGAAGCGGATTGCTTTCTCGCCCAAGGAGAGCGGTATGCTTAGCTATCAGTTGATCTACTTTCAAAAAATAGCAGACCATAAAGTGCTTGGCTCGTCAACAGCATCGATGAGTGTTGTCAGTGTGGAATTTGAGGCTTGATAGACTAAAATTCACGGAAAAAAAAGAATAAAAAAACAGTAATGTCAACTTGATAAAGGTATGTTTTATTATCAAACTGACAGGTGTAAAGTAAACTGAAGTCTCTCTACTGGCCAGGTAGATGATCCTTCTTATATACTATAACAATGGATAAAAGTTCTATTAATTAGAATAACAAATAAGTCAACTCAGATCAACTAATGTCTAATCATGCTAAAAGACAACTCCAGCAAGCTAATCATGATATAGCTTTGCCTGGATGAATAATTAGACTCTCATCCGAAGTACCCTGATCTATCCTTTCCATAAGGATAATTAATATCGATCTAGTAGCATGTATCCGATAGGTGCAGTCTTCTTTGTCTATATCAATAGTACATATCTGAGTGTATATCGCTGAGCATACATCTTTAGCATGTATCTGGATATATGGCATGTCTATAGCATATTGTATGCATGTCTATAGCATGTCTCATATATAGTACAAGTCTGTAGTACATAAAGTATCTGTAGCTAGTATCACGGATATAAGCATGTGTCTTATAGCGTGGATCATAAAGTGCACATCTGAAGCAACAAGCTCATATTGAATTAATCTTGGTGCTTGTCCAGATATGGTAAACATCCGTAGTCAATGTCGGAATACAAGTATAAGTCTATAGCGCCATTCATGTCCGTGGTACCATCTATAGCCTATGTCTTATAGAATATGAATCTTACTGTATAGTACTAGCGTATCTGAAGTCCATATCTTCTTATAGTATAAATCGATATCGCACATCTAATCCAGTGTACATACAGTTTATATCTAAATCTGGTAACTGGATGAACTGTCGGAATGCAGATCATAGTGGATGCATTCCACAGTCAGCTTAAATCATCAGCCTGTTCAGTTGCTTATGAAGAGTTGGGGTTTTCTCTTCTGGTGCATCATCTTCTGGGCCATCTGGCTCTTTTTATTTTGAGTAGTAAAGCACTCTTGTCCATTTCTCTTTGTGAATATACCAAACAGAATTCAGGGGTAGCCTTTCTATTTGAGTTTCGATACTAGGACGTATGTATAGGACTTGCTGAGAAAAAGAAAGTTTGCAATTAGGTTTGGGCGATTAAGTTCAAAGTATACAAGCAAAATGATGTTAATGTTATTATGCACAATAATATATTTTTAGTGGATCAAGCTATCATTAATATAGTTTATTAATCCAAAATATGTGTCCAAAAGTCGGGGATCATGCAGAAATAGAGATCGATTGCAGATCTGAAACGTTTTCTATACATTCTTGGGGACACGATGGTAGGATCCTTTTTTCCACCTCCCAACATGCCTGATTCCTTGACCCAGCTTTCGAGCTTTTTATCCCAAGTGAAGGTGCGGATGAAGTCTACAATATGCACATTTAGTACACACAAATCAACGCGTATACAATCTTACGCCACAGCTTACCGACAATGCCAACAATGATTTCGTTTGTGTCTTCATCAAATCCAACTAACAGAGAATAATCCATGACATCCAGTGACAGTAGAAATTGTGTATCATTGTATAACGAATCCGATAAATTGCATTTCGTATCGACTCGCATATAGAGTGGGTTCTTGCTGATGACTGCCATGATGAAAATTTGATTTAGAACAATGGTAAAAACGCTGGGTAAAGAAATGCTACACTTACCTTCAACCAGATTTTCATCTAAAAACACCTCTACATCCTTGCCTGTCTTTTCAGCATATCTGTTTCTCATGGATCCCTTCAAATCAAACACTTTCTTAACAGACGTGTCATAAAATAAGTTTTCCATGACCAGGATGTCCATCTTCATTGATTTTCCACTGACATTGTTGTAAAAGCCGATTCGATACAGACCGAAAATCTTGCATAAAACAGTAGGAATCTGTACGCCAACGGTTTTAGTATCTCAAAACGCTTTACAAATGCCAGGCGCTCTGTAACTTACTCCTTTGTCAAAAACCTCGTTAAACATATATAAAAAATACTTGTTCGCGGAGCCTAGGAATGCATCCATTTCATATTTCGAAATCTGTTTGATCAAGAACCGTTGATCTATCAAGACATGTGAGTTTGTCCGTTTTTTGCCATCTCGTTTTGTACTTTTATATACCGTTAGTCTTTAAAAAGATGGAACCTGATTTACCACCAGCCGTATCCCAAGGAGTGCATCTTGCGAGCGAAGAAATAAAGATTTCGTCACAGCCACAGCTCTTTCGTAGCATATCAAACTGTTCTGCAAAGTAGATCTTGCATGAAAAGCTAGTGGATCCGCCCTGAAAACCTATGTTGTCCCTTGTAAATGTACATTTTTCCTACTTGTGTCTTGAGCAACTTACTGAATCGCCATGGTTTTTCTCTTTCATCTGTCTCGGGAAACATTTCCGAGAAGAATGGCTTACTTTCCGTAGTTGCATCTGCAGATTTCTCCTTGTTGTTCGTGTTAAAAATCTCGGCCTTTGACATTCTCAACTCTTGTTTTCTTTGCAATTTCTCGTTGTAAAATGTACTGCCTAGCATGTAGGAGATGATACTACTTGGTTCGTCTTCTCTCACCAAGATGTTGGAGTCTGCAAATATATGCTCATTGGGAGAGCTATGTAGTCAAAATGTCAGAACATGGTTCGAGTGTTTTAGTCGACACGAGGCACTTACAATGGATACTCTAAAGGCGTCAAATTGCTGATACTCTTCTCTGCAAGAACGTAGGTAATGGCTTTCATAATAGAATTTCTCCCACTGGTATTTGTCGACCAATCTATGTAAAGATAATGAGTCAAAGCTCGCTTTTCATTCAAAGTTACACACCTAAACCAACGCTAGATGATTTGAGCAATACGGCTGCTTCCATCATGGCAGTAGACCCTTTCAACTCCAATCCTTCTTGCTTTTTATCCACCACCATACCACACTCCAAACTCAAAAAGGGCAACGTGTTTGTGGACAATTGTAGTTGGTGCTCGTTATGAAACTGCTCCAATTCAATGATACTGGGCACGATTTCACGGCCCAAGGATTCATCGTATTCATCTGTGCTTGTCAATGAGAATGTATTGTGCTGAAATGGAACCAATTCATCGTCCATGTCCTGTTCGTCTTGTTCATCGTCATTCGAGGTAGGTTTCACCACCAAAATACCTTCTTGGCAGGCAGATTCATCCATCAATGACACTGTACTACCGTCTCCTAAATCATCATCATCGAAACTAGCAGCAGAAGACGAGGAGGAAGATGAAGAAGAGGATACAGAAGAGCGGTCAATATCCATATCATCATCATCACCATCGTCCTCTGTCATTTCCTTGATCTTGGTATATGGTTCAAGTGATGCTTTACTCGGTAATCTTTGGCGCATGGTTCTTGTTGAGATCTTGCCATCGGATAGTTTTCGGTGATGTCTTGTGTATTGACTATTTGGATGATGAGGCGATGCAATAGGCACAGGCAAGTGAGATATATTGCTGTTGTTGTTGTATGCAAACTTGTGGTTGCTGCTGCCTTTGCTGTTACTATTCGCTGTAATACCCAAAGTGGCATTGACCGAATTTGCGCCAGGATACTGTAGTAAATGAGTTGCGCTTGTAGGAACTGGAATACGACCACCCACACGAAGTCTGCTGGAGGATGGCTGCTGTAGCAGGTTGTTTGAGGATCCGCCTACAATGGCCATGGTTCTTGATCTCGGTCTTGCAATAGATATATCTTGCATTTGCGCTTCCTTTGTAGTTGTAGTGATAGTAGTATCAGTAGAAGAAGACGCTGATGTGAATGATGACGAGGCCTTTGATTTGGACGTTGAAGCAGAAGCAGATGCAGCAGCAGTAGTAGTAGCAGCAGTGGCAGTAGCCCTTTGCGCCGCTTGTGCCGCAGCCAAGGCACTACTGACAGGGTGTGTGATATTCGCAGCGCCAAGTCTTCTCTCTGCCATTGGCATCTTGTTGTTGTTGAGTCCAGACATGAATCCATATCGATACGCAATGGAAGATCTTTCTGGCATTTTAGCAGTATAAGGAGAGCCACGATAAAACGCAGGTTTTTGTGGTGTTGGGCCATCTGCCGCCGCTGTTGTTGGTTGTGCGTTTGGATACGGAAATGCGTCTTGCTGCTGTGGCAGGGCTCCCATTTGTTGAGCAGAATTCTCCATGAAATGGTTCGATGACGACTCATAAAATTGAGATTTACGGTTTTTGTTCTTCTGAGCACTTTTATCCAGCAGTCTTTGAATGGGAGTCGCTTTCTGTTGTTGTATGGGGAGATAGTTTCCTGGTGATGGGGAGCTCTTTGATTTGCCTACCATGGGATCAGGCAATAAACCAGCCAATCGCTTATAGGCAGTAGAGGATAAGATGGGTAATGCAGCTGCCTGCCTTATCAATCGAGACTGACTTGAATCTTGAATCAGCGGTTTAGCGACCATGGAGAAAGACTCTGTCATGGGTGTCGAGGGTGGTGTGGTAGCTGAAGGTGGTGTATCTGCAGTTTGACTCGACTCCAGAATCCTAGAAGCCTCAAGATAGTTTTTACGCTTCTCCTCGTCTTTCTGCTGTTGCAATTTCTGCTGTTGTTCCTTGAGTATCTTGTCTTCGGCCTCCTTTTTCTTCTTGGGCGCATCCTTCATCAGTTCCAATGACAAACGACGAGCTACACTGGGGTCCAGGTCTCGTGTATCCTCCTCCAAGTCATCCACACTGGACATCTTTTGAGGAGAGGAAGGTTGTTTGCTGCGAATACTAAGGTCCTGATAGCTGTCTACGCTGTATTTTTTATTGAGCTTCTGCCGCTGCTGTTGTCCTTCTTTGTTGCTGCTGTTCATCTGTGTACTGCTATAGCTGTTGCCCGCCGCCATATCATGTTGACTCGTTGGGTCATCTTGCATAAACATCTGATCAAACCTTTTAAGCTCGTCGTGCCAAGGATAAGACTCTGTAGGCGATTCACCCAATCCAGGTTGATCCTTGAAGCTAAGATTGACAGCTTCATTGTCTTCCACAGAAGACGAGGTAACACTACCCGACACACCGTACGGCACCATGCAAGCTTCCTGATCCAATCCAACATCCAGCAGGGGTAAATCAGCAGCTTCAATAGCACGTTTTGTACGCAGATTTAAATTGGAGACAACGGGTGTATTGCTGCTACTGTTGTATAGACTCTCTGCGGGAAACATCTTGCGCAAATGGTTGGTTGTCAATCTTCTCAGCTCTCTCTCAGGTCGAACAAACCGTCTAGCAAAATCAATGTATTTTAGGTCCCAAGTTACTGCATGATTCTGAAGATCGGCCAGCACATTGTTGAGCTGCAGTGTATCCGTAGGTGCACTGGTAGCATACTCCATTTGCAGCTTTTGTAGCAGATTCTTTTTGTTCTTGAGCGCTTCTTGAGAGAGTTCCTGAAGGTATTCTTTGCAGAGATCCACCATGTTGGGTTGCACAATGTCGTACGAGAAGGCCTTATTTCTTTCAATTATGGAGTCAAAGAACTTGGCAATCTTGGATCGTGTGGAATCCAGTGAGGCATCTTTCAAAGCCATTTGTTGTTTGGAGCTGAACCGTAAGTGCAGTGGTGGAGGATTGACTTCGACTACTTGCACCATGGCATGCGTGAAATTGACAGACAAGTTTTGATAGCGAAATGAGATGGTGTGGTCGCGATAGAAGCCATGCGGACATCCCAGACCTGAGTCATGGCCGTCTTCCTCCTCACCAAAGTAGCCACTACCATCGGGCATTGCATGGTCCCCATGACCGTATAGAGGAATGGATTCAGACTGGTAAAACAAGAGCTCCAGGAACTTGCCAAACGAGTACCTCTGCAGCAGATCAGACATTGGTTTCCAGTTATGTGTAACATTACAAAAGTTGCAGTGCGTACAAATCAAGATGGGTATTCTGCGCAAGTACTCGTCACGGCTGATATCAATCTTCTCCTCCACTAGCTCATCCTCGCCGCCACTGTCGTCCTCCAAGAACACTTGCACCTTGATCTGTGCATTACCATGCGAATAGGTTCTGTCGTGGAAGATCATGAGCCCACCGCACATTTTAGAACTGCATTTTGTATACGCATCCTTGATGGAATTCAGAATGTATTGTCCCAGCGTACAGTCGCCCATGGGATTGTAATAGTCGTACGGATCCAGCATAGCCTTTTCACAAGGAAAGCTGTGATTATCCATGGGGTTGGTGGTACGACGCACAATGATTTGCTGGTGATGCACAGGTGTCAAGTACAGATGAATGTCGCCAATGTAGCGTTTGAACAGCAACCAGCATTGCAGATGAAGATCTTGGTAGTGACGGTATTCTAAGTCATGATCCAAGTAAGCGTCAAATGCCTTGAGATAATCATGCATCAACATGAGATCTGTCGGGATAGGGGGAATGACGGGCTTGTTGTTGTTGTTGTTGTTGTTGTTGCTCAGTGCTTGCTTTTCTGGATCAGCAGCAGCAGTAGGTAGAGGTGATGTTGGTGATGCTGCTGCACTCGAATTGTCTGCCAGTACGTTGCCTGTAATGTGAATGCCCAATCGCTCACGGATCAACCCAATCAGTTTTTTTTGTGATTCTCTCAATTTCAGCAAAATGTGAGGTACAGGGAGTGTCACACCGGGCGAGATAGACAAGGTGGTTGTCTGATATTTTTTCAAGACGAGGTTGATGGCTGTCAAACATATATCATCGTCTTCTACAATGACCGTTGCTTGCTGATATTGCTGTTGCGACTTCTTCTTGGCAGCATTGATGTCGACTGTATTAACCGTGATTTGAGATTCAGCAACAGAGAGTGCAGACACACTTTGCGTATCCATGGTAACGGGTTCTGATGAAGATCCTTCTTGATGATAGGAGGATACAGTGGTGGATCTGCCTCCTGTGGTTGATCTGATGGGATGCTGATGCAAAGTGGAAGAA
Source organism: Mucor velutinosus (assembly GCF_035048745.1). Classification (NCBI taxonomy): domain Eukaryota; kingdom Fungi; phylum Mucoromycota; class Mucoromycetes; order Mucorales; family Mucoraceae; genus Mucor; species Mucor velutinosus. The sequence continues at coordinate 1,805,675 of NW_027041908.1, forward strand.
TCATCATCATCACCGCCCATGTCCATTATACCACCCTCGTCGAATCCAATGGCAGCAGCAGCATGGTTATTGCAGTAGTCCTCATACATGGTAGGTTGATTGTATCGACGCAATTCAATAAAATCCTTTCTCAATTGTGCCTCCAAATTGATATTATTCGCCACCTTGACCATGAAATTCATAATGTACTTGACCGTAGCTAACGTCTTGAGGCTGCCACCACGCAAGACAATAGTGGCACCTCGTTCCTTGGGACACTCATGAAACATGAGGAAGGTCTTGCGTCGATTAGGCAGATATTCATGCATCACTGTCAATGGCTCGAATAGACCGCATTTGCCAGGCACTATGGTTTTGGCATTCCACAACTCGTTCTTGTAATTGAACACTGTAGCATCCGCACATCGCGCAATGGCATCCAACTTTTGCTTTTTGATATTGTAAGCAACGACAATGTTGGCTTGATTCAGACGTTCAATGATGGTGCGAGGTGCATGAGATGCAATCAAGACAATATGGGGCTTGAGTCCAATAATCTCGGACACCAACGAATTCATGTGCTCCTTTTCCCATGCCAATAAGCGATCAAACTTGAGGTACTCTTGACGGGGTGTGTTTGTGTCTGGAAATCCAGTAATTGAAGCAGCTGAAGAGGATGCGTTGTTGTAAGGCGCATTATTGCTTGTTCCTCCTCCACTACTGCTGCCACCTCCACCAAACCCATCCACATCAAAATTCAAGATCAAAATAGATGGGTTTTTGATTTTACGCATCATGTGCTTGTGTGCTACACTCTTGGACAGGACGACACCACTGACCGAAAAACTGTCCTTGGGTAGACCTCCAGGCACCTTTTTTATCTTGACATAATGGTTCAAATTAAAGGTATCCCTGATCCGGATATGCGGTTGCACTTGATCTGCAATGACCAACAGCTGCTCCATCATGACCTGCTCCCAATCCTCCAATGGCAAACCACCTTCCTTGAGTAGATGTGTAATGATGTTGCGCATGAGGTAAATAAAGGATGGGTCCCATTGACGATGCGTTGCTACGGTCACAGGATGCGATGTGGATGCAGAGACGGAGAGTATCTGGGCCCGTAGTTGGTCCAAATCAGGCGCGTTGTTGGTAGTGGCGGTGCTCTTGGTATTCGTGGTAATAGTAGCTGTATGCGTCGTCGGCGTAGATGTGGAGGGCGTTAGGGGTTGGTAAAACGAGTTTCGATTGCTGTTGCTTGCAGGGCTCTCGTAGCCGCCTGTGCTGCTGTTATCGCTATGATGGTCTGTCGACGACATGGTAATCGGTGTGTTTCTCATTAGACTCTTGGTGCGCACTCGAATATGGCGTGTGGAAGAGGTAGAACTACCACTGTTGAGGTTGCTGTTGTTGCCACTGCCTCCATTCCCGCCACCATTGCTGCTACTACCGCTACTTATATTGCCTGTCAATCCATTACTGTTGGTTTCTGTCAGACTCAAGCGTCGACGCATGATGCTGTTGGATCGATGGTCATTGGAGGGTCTCATAAGCCAAGATGATGTCTTGTTGACCGTGCTTGTGCTGGTACTCAAGATAGGTTTCGGCACAGGTGAATCTATGTGGTAGTCCTCATAGGAAAAGTTGTTAAAGATGCCTGAGCTAGGTCTTTCTCCTGTGCCCCAGAAATTCAGTAGGTTGCGCGGATTGCGTCTTAGATCATCGTCCTCACCACCACCATTGCTGTTATTGCCGTTACCATTACTACCGTCGTAACAGTCTCCTTGTTGTTGGTGCTGGTGATGATGCTGAATCAGCATGTGCTGCTGCAATTGCTGCTGTTGCAAGTAAGTGAGATGATTGCTATTGCCAGCGTCATGATGTACTGGAGTGACAAGAAACGAGTTGCGTCTGAATGGCATCGGTGAGTTTATTTGCTGCTGTTGCTGTTGTTGCTGCCTCACACCCTCCAATGTAGCCAAACTCGTATCAATGCCCAATGAATTCATGGTACTCGTCCTTGATCTCGGCGTGGTTCTCAGAAACGTGTTGGTCAGTAACTTCTTGAACCCTATATCGGAATCACTGGCTGTATGATGAGACGATGTCGATTGCGAGAAATGAATATCCAACGGCCGCTGCATATCAAAGCTGTTGGTAGAACGATCAAATTCTAGTTCTTCATCACTACTATCATCATCACCGCTGGTAGGTATCAAGAAGGATGACTTTTGTAACTGCTGTTGTTGTGGTTGTAAAGACGACGACAATGATCCATCGACTACTACGGACGAGTAAGAGTAGCCATCGTGCAATGAAATGGTGTCGTCCGCTCGATAACCTTCCATAAATTTACTATAGCAATCGTTGCATACTCTAAGTGAATGACTTGTATGTATACTGTTACTGAGACATTTAGAGCAAAAGATTCTGCCTGTAAGATTATCATGTGAGTTTACTCGACTTGACTAAATGAAATAAGCTTTTTCTTACCACATGTTCGACAGTGATGCTTTCTTCGAAACAAATTGAACGGGGCATTGCAATTGTTGCACTCTTTGCACTGTTCATCTGGCATCCAGAAATCCTTGTTGCTGTCCACCGGTTCTCCCCCTCGCAATCGATTTAGAATACGGCTCAATGAGTTGGTGTTGGAAACAGAGAACGTCGTCATAACAGATTGTGTGTCGCTGTCAATAGACGATGTCTTGGTTAGGGGTATAATCATATGCGAAGGGATCCGCTGTTGCTGGTTTTGTTCCTCGTCAATGATGATGTGTTTAGAGTGTTGCTGCTTTGGCAGTGAAGCTGGCGTTGGTGTCTTTGCTGTGATGGTATGAGTCGATGCAGTGGCATTGGAGGCTGCTGTCGTTTTTTTCAAGTGAGGCGTAGGCGTTGCCTCTCTGTCATCTTCCTCTTTGGTGGTGGTCCTGGATAAAGTGCTCGCAGACGCATTGTTCGCATTAATATTTGCACTGGCAGCAGTAGTATTGGATTTGTGGGTATGTATATGTAACGGCGATGAGGCCATACTGGTATTTGTATCTGTCTTATTGCTGTTGCCGCCTGTCGACGTCGAAGCATGATGATATGGTGTAGTAGTAGTTGCTGCGACTACAGGGACAATGGTATCTGTAGCGGAAGATGAAGTATTGGATGGTGTCTTAGTGAGCTGTTGTTGCTGCTCTGCCAAATGTTGTTCAGGTACTACTTGATCTGTAATCATACCACTTTCATTTGAGAGTACAATCGATATCGTACGTGTTGAAGAAGATGGGGATGTGTACTGTTGCGTTGAGCCAGAGGAGACAGCCGTCTTGAATTTGGAGAATATCTTGGATATCAAACCTTCTTCATCTCCTTCTGGTATAAAGTTGAACGATGTCAAAGATGATGGATCATCTTCTAATCTACTACCACCAAGATTTTTTTCCATCTGCGTTATTATTTGTGTATAATAACAAGAAAGAAATGTGTAACTTTTATGCTGCTATCTTTTTTTTTTTTATTATTTAGAAATATTAAGGGGGATGGAAAAGAGGCGGCAGAGAGGGAGAGGAGGGTGCACAACTTTAAGTTTTGTATGTTGTGCAACCGATGTTAACCTTGCTGCTTTCTCGGATTGAAAAGAGCAATGGATCATAGACTAGATATGTTCGTGATGGCGATGGTGGATTGACGATATCGCAAAAGCATCCTGGCTAACCACTGACAGGTCTATTGTTTGAAATGAAACAATCTGATGGTATATATGCTATTCTGCGAGAAAAGTGCTCCGCATTAAAGGCTTTTTTGTGTGTGTGTGTGTGTTTATGGTACACACACATTTGGGTAGTAGTATAAATTAAAGAAGGTCCCCGCACGAGAGAGATTTTCTCTCTTTCTTTTCTTCTTTTTCTTCTTTGCAACTTACTACACACAAGCACAAACACACACACACACACACACACACACAACATGGCAACGTAATGTATCTCGGGAGTACACTCCAGAAGCAATGCTAAATGTATTGATATTATTCTGTTTAGTGAAGCACCCAAGACCACCCCCATCACTGTCTCTGAACTTGCCAAGCATGATGGTTCTGACCCTTCACTTCCCATCTATGTGGCCATCAAGGGCGATATCTTTGATGTTTCCAAGAACACTAGCTCTTATGGTCCTGGTGCAGGTTATAATGTTTTTGCAGGAAAGGATTCATCCAAGGTAGGTTATCCTTATGAGAGAGAAAGAGATAAGAGGGGTTAATCAGTCATCGGCAGGCACTTGGTAAATCCTCTTTAAAGCCTGAAGATTGTGTTGCTGATTACAGCGATCTCACTGAAAAGGAATTGGAGGTGTTGGATCAATGGCATGCCTTTTTCTCCAAGAGATACAATATTATTGGAAAGGTGGTTCCTGACAACTAAAAAAAAATCACTGTAATTTATCATATTTATTCACTCATTACAACATTCAACACATTCTCACACAATAAACGGGGCCATCACAGATGGTTTTGGGCGTGTATTGAATTTGTAAACAATGAAACTATCTGATCCTTTTGTTCTCTTTTTATCGCGCTTTTTGTTTTTGTCCCAGGGAAATATACAGGTTGAAAAAGTGTTCGCCAGTCAATTCGCCATGACTAATGCTAGATCTGATAAAGGAAACTAGCAGTTTGTGTAGCCATCGCCAGGGCCACATTTGAAAAATGACATGACATTTGGGATTTCTAAAAGAAAATTTATTGATAATGTGTTGAAAAATATTTCTATTCAAGAGCAAAATAAAGAGAACGAGAGAAAAATGAGTGACCTTTTAACTTCTTCAAATAAATATGATTGTTGCAAGAAGGCGAGGCGAGAGTCCAGTCTAATAACAAGAAGATGCTTTGGCCACCAATTGACTGTGATGAAGATGGAGAACATTTGTATGTGGGCTTACGCTGCCATAAATTATACGTCTACGTTGGATCTATCACTCAACTTGATGGATTCAGAACTCTCGTTTGTTATTGAAGGATACTAACAAATATCACAATGTACATGTTACAGAAGAAGCCATGCTCGAAAACATTGCCACTCAATTGAATAAAATACTAATAATGAATGTTGAGATTTCAGCTTTTGAGTGTTTATTGTTATATGAGTACCCTTGATAAGCAATTTGTAACTGTGGACTTGACTTTTCTATGATGCTCCACATTCCTGACAACTATAGCAATTCGTTCAAGGGTAGGTAGCATACTCGTATTGCCTCTTACTACTCGAAAATATGCAAAATACAGCTAAATTCAGGTGCATTTGCGCTGTGATTTCTCGTGCTAGAAGTTGTTTTGAACGGCCAGAAAAGCACCACACAATTGCTTTTATGTAGCATTTACTCTCTGACATATTTGCTCGACTTTTTGTTGATTAAAAAAAAAGCTCGCCCAAAATCGCCCAAAATCCATGAGGGGTACCTCATGATTTTCATCGAAAATCAAATGATCGCGTTTTTTACCCCAAAAATGAAGACTTTCACTATGACATACGAGCCTTTCAGCACTTCGGGTGGTTTCCTGACCTACGCTTCGCTTCGGTGGAAACCAACCTACGTTCAGGCGGCTCGCGCTGCCGCGGGCCTTTGGCTAATATCCCAAAATCAACATAGCTAAAATGTTAGAAGAAGAACCCTGATTGTTGATTGATATATAATCACTAATCATATGAGTGTTTACGCTTCGGATGGTTCTCACCGAAGCGTAGCGAAGGTAGAGAACCAACCTGCGCAGCGGCAGCTAGTACTATAGATTGCTCTTGCGTATTTTATCAAAATACTGCTACTTTCATTTTGACCCTCCACTTACACATAGTAGCCCTTCATATTATCTGTGGATCTGATTCTTATGTGATGTTCTACATCCATATACACGTAGTTACTTCATATACGGGCAAGCAGCATACTGGTATTCCCACTTTTTAGTCCTTAGTGTCCCTAATACAGCAAAAAATGAGTGCATTTGAGCTGAATTTTCTTGCGTTCAAGGCCGTTTTAGATCGTCAGAATAGCCCCAAATGGTTGCTTTCATCTGGCAGTTACTTTCTGACACTTTTGCTCGACTTTTTGGGGACCAAAAAAACATGGTCAAAAATCGACCAAAAAGCATGAGGTATCCCTCATGGTTTTCATCGAAAATCAAACGATCGCATTTTTCATCTTGATAATGGAGACTTTTACTATGGTATATCTTGAATCAAAATGTTTCTATCAATCCAAAGCAACCTCTGAAATTATCTTTGTGGGACTTTGATATATAAAATTTCGACATTTTGGCCATAAACCTCTTTTCATATCTTTACAAATCATTTAATAAGTGTATTCAAAACATCTATTTTACTTAGTACCATTGGAAGCGCCTTGAAAAGTACTCCAGGAAAGCTTAAGGAAGCATGGGGTGATTATCATACTTCACTTAGTCGAATCTGCAAAAATAGCTCGATCGAGTACAAAATTATCAAAATATGTCCAATCTGGAACAAACTATGATTCTGGATTTGAATTAATTTTGGCTTGTGGGGCCAGCTGACAAACTCATGCCCTTTTCATAAGGCAATACAGTAGTAAATGCTCTTGAAGCGTATAGAAAGTAGGTGGCAGGTCATAGCACTATCGTTTATGATGATATTTTATTGCCTTCTATATCGTTCATAATGATATTTTATTGCATTCTATATTTAATAACGTTAGTCTGGACATTGACAATGCATGGGTTGCATAAAATGTCTGCAGTAAGTAATGAAATCTCTGAGGCTCTGAGACGTCGCTCAAATAAAACATTGACAGCATTGAGCAGAGGAAAGAGGGTAGAAATTACAGTGGTTTTTGTTGATTGATTGTAAAATCATTATTCTCATATGAGCCAGGTCTGATAGATGCCTTGAAACTCAGGTTCCATATTAGGATTGTAAAGTGCAAAAGTACTGAACATTTATTATGTTATGATATGAGCCAGGTCTGATAGATGCCTTGAAACTCAGGTTCCATATTAGGATTGTAAAGTGCAAAAGTACTGAACATTTATTATGTTATGATATGAGCCAGGTCTGATAGATGCCTTGAAACTCAGGTTCCATATTAGGATTGTAAAGTGCAAAAGTACTGAACATTTATTATGTTATGATATGAGCCAGGTCTGATAGATGCCTTGAAACTCAGGTTCCATATTAGGATTGTAAAGTGCAAAAGTACTGAACATTTATTATGTTATGATATTGAATCAAAATGACCCTTTCGATCCAAAGCAACCTCTGAAATCGCTTTAGAATATATGTAGTGCGGCACTTCAAATGTTTTTGGCTGGCAAGAAACAAAGATGCCTTTCTTATTATCGATGTAATCGATGGTTTTGAAGCTATTATGAAGTGAATTACGAGTCAAAAGTACCATAGCTTGTTTTTCTGAAGGTAATAACGCTAATTCACATATTATTGGCCTTAATAAAAAACGTCCTCCTATTAAAATGTGATGGTTAGCATATCTCATGTCACCAGGGATTTCCTACAAATAAATGACATATTCATCACAGGATGCAAGGCAACTTGAACCTCTTACTAAGCACCAACAAGGGCAGGCAACCGGCGTATATATATATATATATATGCACTCCTAAAAGCCATGCAAATGATGTACTTCGAGGCGACGTCATGGCACTTGTGTGGTTTACAGGCCCAAACAGCAATGAATCAAGAACGTTTATGCTAAGACACACGTGTGTAAAATATAAGAATGGCTGCAAATAGGTTTGATTGTCCTACAGCCAGTATTATAAACAGCACCTAGAAATTTTTCATCATTGTGGGTTAAATTGCTGTAGCTGATATCAATGCTGGATCCTTGGGCATCAGCAGCTTGTCAATTATGAGGAATCGCGAATGATGAATAGATAAACAGGATGTTGGGGCGCCTTGTAGTCAAAACCGCTTGGTCGTGCCTTGCTTCGCTGTCGTTTGGCAGAGGGTCGAAGTTGCACTGCTCGTATTATAGAGCCAAAGAAGAGCCTTGCAATAACACCAGTAGAAAACACACATTTCTTGAGGTCTTTAGACACACAAGTTCTTGATATATTTGTATATCAGTAAGATAAACCTTTCAGAGAAGGTTTTGCTTGAGGGATTACCTACCATTAGACCAGTTCTTATGGAAGACAACAGCAGCATGTGTCACGCAGAAGGATACTGTGAAGATAAGGACAGAAACCAAATAGTGTGAGATCTATAATACCATCTTTTGCGATATATCAGCCAAGCTACCTCGCTTGAGAACACCCATAGAATTATTTGCTATTATGCTCATGTCACTGAGAGAGAGCACCGTGCCATCTAGCATAAACGAAAGTACTCTGATTTTAAATATATCATCTTTTGTAGACACTTACCAAATGTAGAGAAACTGAAAGAAAAAGAAAGAAGAGGAGTGGCATGTGTTTGTACTTTTTGGATCACTAATTGACTGAATCAATGAAGCTTGCCAAAAGCAAAGAAAGAAAGAAAGAAAGAAAGAATCAATTTTGTAAGCTATGATAGTACTGTAAGGCAGTACACCATAGCCCTTACATAGGGCAATGTGAATAAGCATATGCTACTTGGTAGTGTTGCGGTTATTGATACTAGCGCTTAGGTATATGATCTACAGTATAAACAAAACTAGCCGATCTATCTCGCTACGCTCGATGACGGCGTCGCCCTGTGGGCTCTCGCCAAAGACATTTTAAGTCGGATATTATGACATTTTGGTATATCAAGTAGATTTTAAACAACCAATTATTAGTTAGTAAAAGAAAGGTTATATCAGAGCCAGGAGGAGGAGGAGAGGAGGTATCTCCCTCAGCATCCTTTTTGCTTACACTGATATCAAACAAAGACTATTATTGGGACAATATGAAAGAAAATTCTAGTTTTATGCAGCATCTGTACATCACAATCGCCATTTTCTGATAATAGAATTGTCGTATCATTCGCTGCTGCTGATGCTCTTAATAGATGGGGAATTAAGCTAGCCATAAGTAAATATAGGACTTGTGTAAGATCTATAGCGACTTTTTTGAGATATTGTCATTGTAAAATACACCTTTATGAGGCAAAAGCCCCCCAAAATAAGTATTTGTGCTAAGCTATTGTCCTTTCAATTCCATGATCCTCATTTAATCAGCTTCACAGTCATCGTTGTCATCAACAGAAAGGCATTTAGGTCAGCCAGCAGCAATGCCGCCAAAACTGATTCACACTCAGTGTATATTTTCTGTTCAAGATTGGACAGATTTCGTCCTTTTTCGACTTCTTTCATCTATTTTGTGATATTCGACAATATGAACTGTGATGATCACCCTACGCTTCCTAATACATTCTTGAAGCGCTTTTCAAGGCGCATCCGATGGTACTAGTTGTAATAGATGTTTTGAATGACATTACCGAGCAATTTAATAAAAATTGAAACGAGGTTTTTAGCGAAAATAACCATACTTTGCATATAAAGACCTCATAAAAGTGGTTTCAAAGGTTACTTTGGATTGAGAGAAACCTTTTGATTTAATATATACCATAGTAAAAGTCTTCGTCTTTTGGTCGATTTTCTGCCATGTCTTTTTTTGGCCCAAAAAATTGAGCAAAGGTGTCAGAAAGTTACTACTACTCAAGTACAATTGTTGGTGTCATTCCGGTGACTCAGAAAGGTCTACATGTCAAGATATGAAGGCTTGAAAGCTGTTAAATTTGCCTATGTATTGCTTTATGGCTTTTATTTACACGGCATGAATCACATCTTTAGTACTGTAATTTATTGGAAGGACAGTTCTGTAGCTTGCGCAATTTTTAATTCGAATAGGAAGCATATTGATTTTGGTAAAACTCTTTCATGCAAATTTTGATGCGATATGTTGCTGGTAGGTTTATTAACAATGGAAATGAAAACCCGAATTTGCTGCTTGTATATAGTGAAGATGTATACAAGATTATTATTAACAGCTATTGTTCTGTATGATGTACTGAAGCTTGCAAGTAATATTACAAAATAACCAAGGTACAGATTTTCATATCAAGAAGTCAACATGTCGGTCTGTAACAATCTAATCCATTTTCTAAAGCATGGATGGGATCATCAAGCCCCATCGTCTCATTTGCTTATAGTGGCAGCCAGATCTAAAGCGTGTACATTTGCTTACACTCGTCTGGTCTCACTGCAAACACTTGGCATGTAGCGATGATATCATATGTTGCGCTATACATATGATGTTGACACTGGATGACGATGGCAAACTTCTAATGGCTTCCATCGATTTCTGGAGCATTACATTGGAGTATCTGATACAATGGCAATAGTTGACCACCGTAGCAGCAAATGCCAATCAACGTGTAGCTTTTTTTTTTCGTTTCAATTTTGATACATAATGCCTTGTAACTGAACATTAAAAAGATAAATGGGTAAAGATATACATTCATCTCAATTTATTTATCCAGTCCCGACCTAATCTTGGTGTCATAGATAGAGATGCATGTGTACTGAGAACCACAGCAACTACAATAAAATGCCCTTAATGAGTAAAGATTTTATTGTTCAAAGGCCGGTATTGTTAGTAGTTGTTGAGTTAGTTGCTGTGCAACTTGTGGGTTCGAGTGGAGTCCAACATTGGAAGGCATGTTGAGATGCCATTCGAAAAATGCATGCATGCTTTCTGATAGCAACGCATCAGCAACGTCCAGCTGAACTGTGCGCATACACACCATGCTTTTGACAAGCAACCCAAGAGTGATCTCATGGATAGCATTTGACATAACGCAGACGTCATTTTACCAAGAAAAGCACAGAGTAACATTTGGTGTTTTGAGCTTAACATTAATGCATTGCTCCGCTCGGCTGTCGATTGTCATACAAATATAAGCAAGCTTTTTCTCCTCCGGCTCTATTTTATCGACCCCCTTTTCTCTTTCTTTTTTTTCTATTTCTGAATGGGTGCCACGGATAGTAAGCTTGCCTTTAGAAAAGGCGTATTTCGTCTATTCGAAGAAAGAGTAAGTCGGTCTATTTTTTGAGCATGTTTGCTTCTTTTTTCAACTAACAACATATGCTACAGCATGTTCCCAAATCAGCCGATGACTACTGGCCTTTGGTAAGTGATTGGTATCTTGTAGATGTAGACGGAAACAAGATATTGATGTGTGCTGCTGGACATAGTTTTGGACACTACCGGAATCTGTGGATGATGTGTATACGTTGGTGGGCTCAAGTGACATCAGAAAAGCAAGAGACACTGCAATCGAAAATATCGAGACATTGATAGACAAGGTGAGGAGAATACATACAGCTTTGAAACAAAGAACAAGCGTATTGATGAGTGCCTATACAGCTAATAGAACAAATGACAACCTTGTTAAATGCCAACGCAACTACACAGACCATCCAGCTTTTAAACTGCTGTCGCGTTTTGACCCGAATCATACCTTTCATTTTCGAAAGCCCAGAATGTGCCGAATGGGAAAACAAGTTTTTCTGGACACCACGTCCATTAGATAAGAATGCCATTTTGCCCTCTCCCTCCAATGCCACTCCATCCGATCAAAAGCAAGCAACAGCAGCAGCAGTACCGACAAACCACTTGCTACCTCCTCGAGGTGAAGTCCTCATGAATTGTAAGTACGAGATGTAAAAGGGAAGAGGGGGGATGCCAAATACTGATACATGGATTCCTCAACAGTGACATTACAATCCCTATTCCTGGCTGGTTTTACGTTGCCTCATGCCATGGGTACAGCAGAGAGCAAAGTGAATTATGTGATTTGGGAAACGGGCGTTGGATCATCGACGCCTATTGGATCTTCGCGGGACAATGATATGAATAGAACAGAAGTGCTTCGTCTGCTCACTGTGCTCTTATCGAAGTCTATGTATCGATCTCCATCTCATATACTGGCCAAGAAGGATCGATGGTTGCAACACATGGTGTCTCGGACAGAGAGGAAAGTGGTGCTTGCATTTCTGTGCAGTATGATTAATACTTCATGCAAGTTTAACCCCATGGGCTGGACAGCGGTTCCTTACAATCACATTGTATTCACTGATCCTAGAGAACAATTGGTGGCCCTATGCTTACGAGTTTTATTGATCGTGTTGGATTATCGCCCACACACTCCCAAGGAAAAACAACGGCAACATCAACATGAGAGCGTTGCTGAATCTGCAGAACAAGCACAGCGAGAAGACGATACTCTAGTGGCTCGCATCGACGCTATTCAAGTGGAAGATCACCATCAGCAACCGCCACAATCATCACACACAGAAACCATGGAAAACGCATTTAGATACTATCTATCCAAATTACATAGAGCACAGGACTTCCAGTTCTTGATTGATGGTATCTACCGAATTTTGAGCACCCCTATGCAGGTAAGATCACGATGCTAGATCGAGATTTGCTTGCTAACTAAAGCCGGCCACTGTACAGACCCTCAGCAGTTACTTGCCGGGATCGTCCAAAAGAGTGAGATACCATGTGGAAATGATGATGTTGTGTTGGAAGTTGTTGGAAATGAATAATGTAGGTGTGATGGCTAGAACATGTACTATATAGCACCGTATTCATGCTCTCTCCGAATGATAGAGATTCAAAAATTACCTGATGGAAACCGAGAGAGCGCTAGATTTGATGGTTGTTTTACTATTCTATGCAAGTGAGAACAAGCTGGATCCTTGTAAGTGGCATAAACAGCGCAGTGTGTACAGTGACTGATAGATTCATGTATAAAGCTCAAGTGGGGCTCGTTCGCATGTGTTCATTCATTCTACAGACATTATCATCCGACAGAACATTCAGCGTCAAGCTAAACAAACCCTTTGATGGACATGTATCACTCCCTACCAACAGCAAAATCCCCAACTTTCAAGGCTCTTATGCAGACTATCTTATACTGGTACTACTCAACATATCATCCGCCATTGTCCCAATGATTATTTACCATGTTGACATAGACCATTTTTTCATTGATTGCATCCTCCAGAGGCACTCTATCCACGCTCTACCCAGCACTCATCAAAACCATTGCCAATATTTCACCTTACCTGAAAAACGTCTGTCCACTGACATGCAGCAAATTGCTAGCACTGTTCAGCTCCATGTCTGCACCTGGATTTTTGTTGGCTGATGAAGCAAATCACCACCTTGTCGATTATTTGCTGGAGGCGTTTAACAACATTATACAATTTCAATACGAGAGTAAGTAAGGTATAACTACATAGCTATAACATAACGTCTAAGCTGCTTTACTTTCCTTGACAGACAACATCCACTTCATCTACTCCATTCTTCGAAATCATCAAAAGTTTGAGAAGCTAGCTGAATTTAGCTTGGACAATGCCATGATTGAAATTGAAAGATTACGCCAAGCCAAAGAGAGTCGACTTTTACAGCAGCAACAGCAACAGCAACAGCAACAGCAACAGCAATCGCTACAAAGGCAATCGTCTGTCGATCCATTACCTGATCCCACCAGTCCTGGCAGTTTGTCTGAAAAGGCCAGGGGTAAACTACCTGAAGGATCTCTATCGAGAACTTCCAGTGAATCCAGTTTGCAAAACACAGCAGCAGGCCCTCAACGCCAATCCAGCGTCTCCTCTGTGAGTTCAATGAGCAGCTTCTTGCCTGGCGCCAAAAACGGGTTCATTCCTACAGATGACTGGGTGTATCATTGGCACTCAAGACTTCCTTTGGACACTACAGCGACATTGATCCAAGACCTGCTGCCAAAGATTGAAAATATGCAGTCTGCAACAAATGAGCAAATCATGGATACGCTACGACACATCTCCATCTCAGAAATACTACCGCCTGCACATCCTGTTGTTATCCGCAAGTTTCAATGGAGTGAACCACTTATTATCTGGTTTCGCAGTATGTTGTGGGGACAAGCCTACGTTTCCTCAGTGTCAAATTATGGCCCATGGAACAACACACATGTCAAATTATTCCACATCAAGCAACAGCAGCAACAGCATCAACAGACACAACAAGCACCATCGCAAGATGGCAATGTAGGCTCTGTCACTTCTCCTCGGTCTTCCTTCACTTCCAGATGATAATAATAAAACCTTGTAATATATGTCTTTGAAATAAATACACACACTAGCAAAAATTCTTGCTTTTATTTGTGTTGTTGTTGCTCGTAAATCTTGCGTTCACATTGATCAATCGTAGCTAAGTTAGAGCCCATCTTGTTCATGGTTTCTTGATATTCATCTTCTTCAACAGAGTCATACACAATACCACCACCAGCTTGTAAATAAGCAACACCGTCCTTAAACAACATGGTGCGAATAGCGATACAGGTGTCTAAATCACCAGAATAGTCGAAATGGCCAACCACACCAGCATAAATACCTCTCTTTTCCTTTTCCAACCCACGGATCAACTCTACAGCTCTAATCTTGGGTGCACCAGAGACAGTGCCAGCAGGGAAAATGGCACGGAAAGCGTCAAAGGGTGTTTTATCATCACGCAATTTACCAGACACGTTGGACACAATATGCATGACATGAGAGTAATATTCAATCTCCATCAATTTATCCACCTTGACAGTTTCAGGCTTACAGACACGGTTAATGTCATTGCGACCCAAATCCACCAACATGACATGTTCTGCACGCTCCTTGGGGTCCTTTAATAAATCGTCGGCTAATGCTTTGTCTTCCTCTGGTGTCTTTCCACGCTTTCTGGTACCGGCAATAGGATGTGTAAAGGCGACACCATCTTGTACCTTGGTCAACATTTCAGGTGAGGCGCCCACGACGGTGAAATCTTTGAGGTTCATGTAAAACATATAAGGCGAAGGGTTCAAAGATCTTAGATGACGATAGACGTTGAAGGGGTGTAAATCGGTAGGACGTGCTAATCGTTGTGAGGGTACTGCTTGGAAGATGTCGCCTTCTTTGATGTGGTGCTTTAGTTGAGTGACAAATCCCTTATATCCAGCTTCACCGACATTGGAAACAGCTTCTTTTCCCAAGGTAACAGGACCCTGAGGAACAGAAGGAATGCGATCTTCGGTCAATAAGGACAGTGTTGTTTCAATTTCTTCGGCTGCTTTGGTATATTCACGTTCCACTTCTTTGGGATCGGTCGCATCGCTGCGGAAATGGGACACCACATTGACCACTTGACGAACACGATCAAACACAACCAATGTATCGCACATCATGAAAATAGCGTCAGGAATGCCGATGGGATCACTGACTTCAGTTTTGATACTGGGTTCAAAGTACTGATAGCAATCAAAGCCAACATAGCCAACAGCACCACCTAATGTTTACAGTGTAAAAGAATGGACATTTGGCATTGATTGAACACTCTAGACACTAACCTGTAAAAGTAGGAAGACCGGGCATTTTGACGTACTTGATATTTTCTAATTCCTTTTGAACAGGGACAAGAGGGTCCCCATTCACGGCTTCATTGGGACCCACTCGGATGAGTTTGTAGGGATCTAGTTTCAATTCAATCAGCAAACACTACCTAAACCCTCTCACCACACACACACACACACACTTTACCAGAGCCAATAAATGAGTAACGACTGATATTTTCTCCACCTTCAACAGATTCAAACAGAAAAGAATAATCGCAACGGTCAGCTACCTTGAGGTATGCAGACACAGGTGTCAAAAAATCAGCTTCAAGTTCAGCATAGATGGGGATGGTGTTGCCTTGACCGGAAGCTACAATGGCTTGCACTTCTTCAAGAGTAGGTTTTAATTTTAATGACATGTTTTAGATCAAATTAAGGTTGTGATTATATCAGAAGGAAAGGAGAAGAAAAGAAGAGGGGCAAGAGATATGAAAATTTATACACATTTAAGCAAAAAAAAAAAAAAACCAGAAACTCAGATCTCAAAAGGATATCATTTCATCCTATGGGTTACAATGAGTCATTTCCTTAATTCACGTGAGCAAGCCCTTCATTCAAATCACTATGACCATCTACACATCGATACCAACATTCGTAATCACTTGTTTGGCAAAAATAATGGATTTATTCTAATAAAACTATACATTACATTTGCTGACCGGCAATCAGGATTTAAGGCCGAGTTTGTAAGCAAGGGCATAACTGGGTGGATCATTTGCTTGAATTGACTCATTCTTACCGAGGTACACAGAAACCCGTTTTTTGAGTTCAGCGATCACTACCTCCTTAATCTTGCACTTTCGCCTACTAACTGATAGCCAATCCCAGCATACATATTTTTGACAGCTGGATTGCGTCCTTTGACACCAAACAAATTGACTGATCTACGGTTCTGTAGCAGCTTTTCCGTCAATAAACCAACACAGACAGCACCATATCCTCGGCTACGGCATTCCTTTGGCGTGTAGACCATGGCAAGTGAGCATTCAGTGTCGGTAGGTCGTTTCATCCAAGACATGCTGACAGGAACACCACGAACATACAAGATGTAGGCAAATTGGTTTGCTATTGCTTCGCGCACTATTTCCTCAGCATCAGGCAAGGCTGCGTTATCCATGCCATCCTCAGTCGTCAAATGAACAAAGAACCCTTGTGTCCATTTTGTCAGTAAAGCCACTTCATCCAATGTCGCCACCTTCAGTTCCGTATGTGTATCTCTTGCTGTAGCGAGTAAACCAGGGGACCAAGTGACCTTTTGAGATTCATATGCCCAGACCTGATCTGTGATGCACATTTTCAGGTTGTGCTTTGATAATTGTTCATGCAAACGATGAATACTCGGTTGGAATGCGTGTACAAATTTGATATTTATGTGAGTACCAGTAGACACCAAATCATCAACTAGTAGATCGATGGCATCCATATTCTGAGTCCATGAGCCATAGAGCATGGTATTATGCTTGCAATTGACTAGTGCAAAGACAAGCTGGCCTTGATCGTCCCAAACAGCACTGCAGTAACCATTCTCTCCTCCTTCTTTGATCTCTGCTTGAGCCATGACTAATACAAAGATGTTCTGGAACTCATGGCGACGCAGCGATGGCTCTGTCTCTTTCAGAAAGGCGCTGGTGGACGTGTATTGTTTCTTTGTTAATGTAGTTGTCATAATCAGAGGTTAGAAATGCGTGCATTTGCAAATCCAGGGCACACACTTTATATGTTGGTGGTGCGAAACAGTGAGTCACTGTGAATATGGCCAGCATGACTTCATGTTACATTGATGAGCCTCGTCAAATGATATTCATGCGCAGTAATAGCTAAAATCAATGTCTTTAAATCAACATGTCATGAATAAATCAAAGCCGGTATCTTGAGCGTTTGTTAATACATCACACATCAAAGAATTATATTATCAGAAATTAATTACATCAATACTATAGCCAAGCAACACATCGCTAGCAAAGCACACATCCCTCTCAATAGATATACTATTCTTCCCTTTTCCATCCTCATCCATTCCCTTAACAATCCATACTAAAGTACAACCATGCGTTTACTTGTAATTTGAAACGTTTATTTCAAGCTACAACTGATAAAAAAAAACGAGCATTTGGAGACAATGTCAAGAAATTTACTTTCTTTGCTTTTGGGCAAGGAAGTCAGAGAACTCTTGATAAGGACCCTTAACGAATTCGGACTCTTCCCAGAGGTCAGGAGTCAAGAAACCGTAAGTGTTACCAATGGCAGCGAAGGTAGCCTTGACAAAGTTACCGAGAGTACGGGTAGAACCACGAGAAGTGGTATAACAGTCAGTGACACCAGCCAATTGGAGAACACGCTTAGCAGTGGGAGAGGCAACGATACCAGTACCACGGGGAGCGGGAACCAAACGAGCCATAACGGAACCACAACGACCAGTGACCTTACAAGGGACAGTGTGAGGCTCACCAAGGTTGGAACCCCAATAACCACGACGGACGGGGATAATGGCAAGCTTGGCAAGGATGATACCACCACGGATAGCAGTAGCAACTTCCTTGGCACACTTGACACCCAAACCAACATGACCATTTTCATCACCAATGACAACGAAAGCCTTGAAACGAGTACGTTGACCGGCAGTGGTTTGCTTTTGAACAGGCATGATCTTCATGACTTGATCAGTGAGCTTGGGAAGGAAGTAATCAACGATTTGATACTCCTTGATGGGGAGAGAGAAGAGATAGATTTCTTCAATAGACTTGATCTTGTTAGCCTTGACGAGACGACCGAGCTTGGTAACAGGAACCCACTCGTTCTTCTCCTCTCCACGACGGCCACGACCGCCACGGGGTCCACCACGACCACGACCACCTGTTGTATATGTTAGTATTCTATTCTACATCTCTCTGTCGTCCTTTATATCAACGTACGTCCAAATCCACGTCCTATAATGTAAAATGTCAGTACATCATGATTCAACTGTATATATCCAATCCAACAACGTACCACGAGAAGCACCGGCAGAAGCTGAGTCGGCCATACTATTCAAAAAAGGATCATGGCATTAGTATCCATCTGTCAACATCCATACATTGCATTCATTCATCCATCTTTTATCTACACTGTGGATGGATGGATATTCATCGCAATTTTGGCAAGGTATACTTACTTTAATTTATATTAATAAAGGAAGAAAGAGAATTGATTCCTCACCCAGTTGATCACCTTATACCGCCCTTTCCTCTTCCTACTCACACTGTCATTCATCTCCAGCCTTTTGGGATGAGCCCCCAAAAAAAAAAAAAAAAAAAAAAAAAAAAAAAAACTGCAATAAACTGCGAACCGGATCTGATCGATTCCGACTCGAATATGAGCACGTTTATTACACATCAGAGTTGTGTCTACCTCTTTGTCTATGATGGCTAGCTAATGCAATTCTTTGAAAAGCCCAAATTACACATAATCTGACAAGTTCAAATGCCAATACAAAGATAATGACCCAAAATATGAACCAGCCAATGACACTCCCATTCACAGTGAGCAATTCTGGATGACAAAATGTGCCTTGAAAGCTGTACATGCCCTTGTCGTCGTTGTAAAACATGCCAAAGTAGTCTCCCAAATATGTCAATGGAGTCAATGTCAAATAAGAAGCTGGTGAATCAACGTAAACTCGAGGGCGAGTACCTGCAGGATCAAACAGGAAAGATGTACGTCTATTCCGGATCTCTTCCATAATGCCTGCACGACTCATGTTGGCTGCATTGACCGTCAACCATACTTGGGCACCTACAGAGGGGTGATGAATATCCATCCCTACCATCTGGATCAGATTTCTTTGCGTTGCAGCTTGATAAGATGCCATGTCAAATGTTTCTTGATTCACCACTTCAAATCCGTCCACTCCCCAGCTGATCAATTGCTCAATACTAGGATGATTTGGTAAGCGAGCTTGTTGTCTTCCGCCCTCTATACGCACGCTGTAAGTAAGAGCGCCATGACATTGAACAAATGTGTGCACTTACGAGTTGTGTTGCTCCAAGGAATATGATTGACAATGACTAGACCACCCAATTCGTGCACCCTATTGATGACTCGCTGCAATTCTTCATCTGATGGCACTGGTGCTGTTGCTGCAACTGTTTCGTTGATATCAATGAAATTCATGTGTATTCTGCAACATCTACATCAATAGAGGTTAGCCTACATGTCACTGGGTGTTTATCTGTACAGCCTTACGTGTACTCCATGCCTGGAATAACCACAATGGAATTATTATACTCTGCTAACGCCAACTTTTCAGCTGCGAGGCCACCTTCAATGGTATTATGGTCGCTATCGTAGTTGCGTTAGTTTTGATGACAATGAGCCAAACAATGTCAACTCACGTAACCATCACCGCATTATATCCATTTGCTGCAAACACAAGCCATGTTAGTTTCAGCTTTGTACCTTGTACTACTGAACATTTTAATCACCTAAATGCCAATCTAACAATTGTCGAACGCTCATTTTGCCATCACTGTATGTCGAATGTGCATGACCATTCATCAAGATGTTGTACTGGAACGTTGTATTATAGGGCGTCAGATAATCTCTTGGGTTGATTTTCCAATCAAACTTGAGTTTTGAGAAATCCTCTGGTTTTGGTAAGTCGTCTGTATATCGAAGCCCTATGCCTACAGCAATCAACACACCGAGAATGACTATTAGAGAAGCAATGCGATACAGCAATCCCCAAAAGTAGTCTGAATGCACACGAAAAAAACATTTTAATCGTTCTCTAATGGGCATGTTGTGTGGTGGTGATGAATGTATAGATAAGCTACCATCTTGTATATGCAAAGAGGTGGTGGATTTATTCACAGGCTCGTAGTATTTGAGGGGCACGTTGCTGTTCATGTCTTCAGCGGGTATTGTCGGCGTAGATGTTGTTGCGTTGGTAGCTAAAGAACCGTTGTCGTTATTGGTACTTGTCGCTTCTCGTCTGTGCATTTTGTTTCGAAATGTCTGAGAACTAAACCATGATAAAAGCCAAGCACTTGAATATTTGAATTTCAACCTTTTTTTCTATAAGCACGAGTATAGTATTAATAACGTTCTACAATAGTAAAGCATTCCTCCGAGTGGCTTATGAAAAGCTCATGAGGCGAGAAGGAGCATTACAGCATGGTTTGCTTTTCGCAGCATGGATAATAAAGTATATTTGCAAGTGCCATGTTATTATTAAAGTTGTATGATGATCTAGCAGCAAAACAAATTTAATTACCAGCAGTGCTACAGAGTCGTCATTTGTGGGGATACAATTTCATCGTTTGCTAGTCTGAAGGCCATTAACACGAGAAACAAAGCTCGTTCATATCCTTCTGATGAGTGGTTTATAGTTCAATCACTACTGTAACGCAAAAGATAAAAGGAAGGCACTGTGAATCCAACCTTTATTTATGTAGAAATCTGAGGTAAAGGATATCATGATGTCAAATAACTCATCGCTTGTATACTGATAATTGGGCCATATTATCTCTTTGTTAAGACGTACTTGCTTGGTGTTGATTAAAACATATGTTTAACTTTGAGTAAACTCGATAATCCAAAAGGATGATCATAATAGTGCAAATGGCAATACCATTTGATCAATCAAGAAGCCATAACTAGGCCGCCTAGATTTCTGTCGCTTGTTTTTGAAGGAGGGAGGATCAGCCTCTCCCGCAAATTCTTCCCTATTGCTGGCTTCGTTCGTGTTCTGGCACCATGTTCTTTTTTTTCAAGTTTTGGCAGGATTTTATTGTAATGGTATATAGTACATGATATAAATTCTTTCCGTAAAAGCGCGCGTAACAACAGCTTTGTTGGAGGAGGGTCACCTTTTTTGTGTCTCTTTCTGATTCGTCTGAAACTGACAGCATAGATCGAAGCTTGACTAATTCATCCCACAGATTGCTATTGATCAGATCATGTGCGATGGAATTAACTCTGTACTCATCTTGACAAATAATAGTTATAATAGCAAGCGTTCTACTGCTCTGAACGAGAATTCATGGATATCTAAATTCGTTAAGCCTGGAAAAAACCATGCGATTCTGATGAAAACATTGTTTTCCAGCTGAATAAAACCTGGGTATAATTTAAAGGAGAATCTAATGATACAGTTTTAAGTGTATCGATCGAAGCTATTAGAGTCTCTGATAGGATGGTTTTTGGGTTTTTTTTTTTGGTTGTTTTTGATAGATCATCGAGCTTCAATCATCATCAAAGCTTTACTTGCGGTACTTATCAAAGTATAGAGCAAACAACATCCCATCAAATGGTTACTGACTCAAAGCCCTACTAGTATGGCTCTATCTTGAGATATCAATAGTTTGTACCTTCAAAAAGTCGTCATCTAAGTTTTTGCATTACTATCACAGGCAAATTTTGGCCAGAAATTGATGATTTCGCATTAGGAGTGCAGTAAAAAGGGGGTAAAAAAGCAGGTAGAATACTGTTAAAATCCTTCTTTATTCGAAATTAGGATAATGTGCAATAAAATGTATATTCTACGTCTCTATTTATATTATTTGGTTTATATCTCTTATCTGGCAGCAGTTTAGTAGTTGCCAGTGATTCCATTACTTTATATATTTTTGTTGGGTCATTTAGTTGTTGATCTGATGGATCAAGAACGGTATTTCAATATATGGTTTTTGAATCATGCGTAAAGAATAGCTCTTTATTGTTGAGCCTGTATCCTTTTTAGGTATATTTATGTTACAACACATTACAATACCCTTGACATTTACTTTAGTATCTGTCATCTCTTATCTTAGAGCATTTAACCCTTGCTATCATCATGCTAATACTATTATTATGCATGCCTATCTGCTGATGGTAGCATGGTTTGATTGAGATGACATTTATTTTGGGTTTTGTTTATGATGGGAATCTAGTCTAGTTCACTTCAAGGAGGTTTTTGGTCCCAACTCAAGAAACAAACATTGTATTTAGATAAAACCAAAGTTATTTAATAGCCATACTTTGACTCTATCATGATGTAAAGTCTTTGGGCCCCAAATATACGTTCCCGTAATGATTTTACTCGAAATCCTGTATTTTACAACCTTTAGGCAAAAACGTTGTCAAACAATTCCACACAGAGTTAAATCAGCCACGTAGCTTCTTGGTACAGAATTGAAATATGCATCGGATGGTATCACATATGTAAGTGATGCTATATAGCTTGTTGTAGAAGACAAATAAGCTTGCTTTCATATATTTTTAAGGTTTTATAATAGGTTTAACACATAGAAGGCTTTAAGTTGTATCTATTCCGCTATCCTTTTATTACAAACATAAACTTATTATAGATGACAGCTCAATAGTAGATCAACTAGCTAGAATCCTTCGGTTTCTGAACCTCTGAGCCAATCAGATTGCTCGAAAACTCCGCTGACCTAAAAAAAAATTTGCGAGGGTTTCCCCCTGTTTTGAGGTGAGGCAAAATTTTAAGCGCCGCTATATATAGCAATATAGCTGCTGCTATCATCAAACTTTCCTCAGGTGCTAGAGCATGCCTTACTTACACCACCTAGCTTTAAATCCTGGCATTGAGACCCTCAATCATCACTAAAGTAAGTAGCAATAACCAAGTGGAGGCGGCCTATCTACCTCCTAGCCTCGGATAGAATCTTGTTGAGCTTCAGTGATAGGCACATCCACCACAACGTAAAAAAGTATGTTTCAAAGAAACATAAACATAATAAAAGAAAAGAACATATTACTATACGAGTATAGTAGTATGTAGGCAAAAAAGAGACGCTCACACGAAGCGAGTCAAAGAAAAGCGTAACAAACACAACATCAAAGATGTTTAAAAAAGCTCGTTGCTGTTGCAACAGAATTGCATTCATGAGCAACGCGCATGGTAGTAATAGTCGGATGTAAAGCAACATGATACATACACACAACTGCAAAAGCAACAGTGGTATTATAAGTTTGCGATACAACATAATGACTAATATTGTTTCATGTAAAGCTACAGAGGAAACACTACCAACAAAAGAAAAAGAAGAAGAAAAAAGCGCAACAAGACAAACATCATGAATGCAATATCACGAGAAAAGAAGCAATGATATAAGCGTTCAAAGAAGTTATATATCATTACGACCAGAAGAAAGAAGATACTTACCACTTACCACAGCCACAGATAGACCAGAGGAGTACAGGCAATTACCGGAGATAGACCATAGAACAAACATACAACAAATACAGTAGACCGGGAGAGACCATTTTAGCAGCAGCAGCAGCAGCAGCAACACCAGCACCATAGACAAACCAAAGAACAAGCGCCATCAGTAGAGACCAGACAAAGACCAAAGAAGCTATTTACGACTTATCTCCATCACAGATAGACCAGAGAATATGCAATCACTGAATATAGACCAGAGAACGAGCATGCACCAAAGACAGTAGACCAGGAGAGACCATAATATTAGCAGCAGCAGCAATACCAGTACCATAGACAAACCGAGAAACAAACGCCACCAGCAGAGACCAGCAGACAAAAGCCGAAGAAGCAATCACCAGACATGAGAAACCAAAGAAGCAGGCAGCAGAGAAGACAGAGAAGGAATGGCAGCAGCACTCACTCAAACAAGCAAGAAATTATTAAAACCTAATAAACAAACTGAATTAGTGTTAATTCTATGCCTTCCGATGCTCGTTATCGAATGGTACGTAACATATTCCACTTCAAAGAAGCAGTTTCAAGTACTCTTAACAGTACAAGACAGAGTTATCGGAAGCTAGAGTGTTATTATCAATCAAACGGTCTCCAAATCCACCATGGTTTGATACTAAAACGCGTTTTGCAAAAAAGATAAAAAAACGAATGCATGGAAAATGAGAGAGCGCCATAACCGACGTCACGGCCAGTAGATCTGGTCTCAGCCTTCTGCCGTGGTGGCAGCCGCAACTGCTGCATTTTAATTTGAAATTGTGCAGTGGATAGTTTCATGTTCAAATTCGACTTGATTTCACATTCCTTAAACATTTTTGCTAAATTTAACTATGAAAAATGTCGTTGTAATACTTTACTTTCTAATGCATTTATATAAAGTCAATTAAGGCGCGTCGAATGATGCTGATTACATTTAGCTTTCAGACCGAAAATAATGAGCAATCTGCAAAAATACGAAAGCAGGTTTTCTGTAAATATGGCAACATTTAGCATATGAAAGTCTCATAAAAAGAGCTTTCAGTACTGCATTCCATTTTGACGGTCGGTTTGGTCTAATATGTATCATAGGAAAAGTCTTCATTTTTGGGGTGAAAAACGCGATCGCTTGATTTTCAAGAATTTTCCCTTGCTAGTACTCATGTAAAAACGACAATTTTCATGAATTTGCAATGACCCAAAAAAATTAAGATAAAGCATCAATAATTAGAGCGTGACCAAGAAGAGACGTTTGGCCTTGCTCCGAGTGTCCACAACGCTTTGTAGCATGAGTTATTTGTGTTTGAAAATGACTAGATTTGGACAGAATTTGACCTAAAAATAACGCGTATTAGGTTGTGTTGCCAAAGAAGTAAATAGAGTAAGGCACTGTCTGATGTCTCTGATGTTCTGCATTGTAAGGAACTCGAGTCGTAAGTGATAAATGCCTCTATCAAGTTCTAAAGCTCGGATCTTCCTTTTCAAAATACGCGAATACAGTAATTTTAAAATTTGAGTGTCAATGATTCTTTGCAAATTTGAATCGAACAACTTTGCTCATATTAAACGAGGTGTTTATTAGGTTAGCAGGACACTTTCGGTGGTCGTCCAAAACGGAGATACCAAATCTAGTCGTAAAATCAGATTCAAAGTTTAGCGTCAATGTTGGACATCGATTACTTCACAATAAAGAAGTCGACGAAAATAATCAGTTGTTAACTGTATCTAAAACAAAGAACTTCTTCATTACAGAGGATTATCTTAATAGTAGCTTAAATATGATGGATTACTAGTCAATGATTACTACGTTGACATGGTATAAACAGCAGCCACTAGGAACATATTGATTGTTGGTAACTGTTGTGCCAGAAGGGCTACAACTGTCTATAAAGATTAAGGTATTCTTGATGGGTAGATATGTCTGTGTTGTACAGCAACATGGACAAGCTATGATAATTGAAGTGCATCGCAGCTATCTAAATACTGAGGTTCACCAGATGTGATAAGCGTTGTACAAGATAAATTGCTACTTTGGCATTCAGAACTTAGTATAAATAAAATAACCCTTGTCTTTATCAATAAATCTTTAGTTTTTGTGTCTGATCTTATTCAAATAAGTCTTTTCTTGTATTTATAATATCGAACATTTTTTATAAGCTACAAATAATAATCCTTTTATTCTTTGTGCTTATCACTAGAGACTTAATATACTGTAGGGGGAAAAACTGTCCCGTTCGTTCAAATAATCTTGACTTTTACCCAGTATATTGCCAAAACTCAGAAAACAAAGCTACCCCATACTGCGTTCGATAGAACAGCCTATAGGAATTACAGCAACATAAAAACCTTATGGCTGGACTATATTTTAATCCCAGTATAACCAGCTAAAGTGAGACGTGGCAAAAATGTTAGGTGGGTAATTCTAGATGATATAAAATGGTTGATATCCTTACTTCCAATAGACGTATTGAAGAAATCTAAAAAACTACCCGCGGTATGCTCAGGATATTTAATATCCCAGGAACACTCTAAAAGTGTAAAAGAAGCTAGTTTCTTCATGTATTTCTTTATTTCTTTGCTTTCTTATTTTTTTTCAAAACTTTCATTTTGCCTGCTCGTTTCACACAAGATTTGCGCAACATTCTCCAATCTTTGCTCCAACGTGGTCTTTCCCTCTCAAAGATAAAGAATTTGTGTCCAGGAGTGGGTAACTCTACCCTTACAAGGCTCAGAAAACTATATTGCCCTGACCCAGCTAGACCTCTTGGCGGAAGACCGAAGAAACTTGATGCTAAAACTATGTCCCTAGTGTCAAGAGGACTTCGATCAGGTGCTTTAGATAATCCCCGAGCAGCACAAGAAATTTTAAGATCGATGGGCCATGATATGTCAATTAATGGCATCCGCAAGTCATTGAGACGAAATGGACTTAAATCTCGTAGAAAAGTAAAGACCAATTTTGTTAGCAAGACAAACAAGCGGCTTCGATTGGCGTGGGCTAAAAAGCATAAACATCTTACTATTGCTGATTGGCGTCGTTGGGTGTTTTCGGATGAAACAAGAAAAAACCTTTGGGGCTCAGATGGTAATTCTTTTTACTGGACGAATGGTGGCCGAATCATGCAGTCGTATCAAGTCAAGTCTCAGTTGCAGGGAAATGACGGTGGGGTCATGTTCTGGAGTTGCATAACAGCGGAGAGGCCTGGTTATGGTACTACCATTATTGAAGACGCAATAAACTCGGGCTTGTATGTCGATATTTCGAAGACATCATTGAACGATACTCTTGAGCAGTTTGGGAAGACACCATCTGATGTGCGATTTCAACAAGACAGAGCAACACCGCATACATCGGGCATTACTAAACAATGGTTCACCGACAATGGGTTTAACCTAGACGAAATCATGGATTGGCCACCTCAAAGTCCCGATCTTAATCCCATTGAACATGTCTGGCATCTCCTAAAGCTTCGTCTTAATAAGTGTCCCACTAGGCCCTCAACAAAAGAAGAATTAGAGCGGCGTATTAACATTCAGTGGTACAAAATAACAGAAAAAGAGTGCCAAAAATATATTGATAGTATGCCTGCCCGAATCAAGGCTGTCATCAAGAGCAAAGGTGGTTCAACTCACTATTAATGATTTTATAATAAAATGTACATTTTTCTATATTTATTTTTTAACCAATAAAATCATTGGATTTTAGTTTTTGAAAAAGTTATAATTATGTATAGATAGCACTACTTTCTCTCATTCAAACGATATATATATCGACTTTGAATACAAAGAAATGACCAAAAACTTGTGCAAAAAGACAAAATTTTAAACGAACGGGACAGTTTTTCCCCCTACAGTATTATTAATAAAGAAGGAGAGAAATCGAATTTACTACTAAGATACTACGATTTTGCATATTCGCTTCGCAACAATCAAGCCCTCGTATAGATCAATACTATGAAAGGCTGGACTGGATTATATGTGAATACAACACGTAGAAAGACATGGCTTACAAATTTACTGAGTTTATTAAAGATGCATGCATTGAATACCCCAAAGAGTAGCACACATTATTATGTTGCCTTTGTTGCAGAAGCGGGCCCATACTGTTTAATTTCATTAATAGGATGCTATCTATTGCACGGCATGAGATAGTAAAAAGATAACATACATGAAAAATTGTCTTTTAATACTATCTATACGATACAATGTTTGCCACAATATTCATTAGATACTGTTTCTCAATCGCTTGATGACCGTGTGGAATATACAAAATAATCCAATCAGACTGCAGATAATAATCTTCATAAACTGCTACTGTAGTGGAATTAGGTTCTCGAAACTTTGTGGTACTATATTCGCTTTTACTATGCCATCGCGTTGTTGAACAGTTCGTAATATATGACTGTTATTTTGAATGTGTACTAGAGCTGATTCGTTTAAAAGTTACTGGCAGATAAATGTAAAATTATCAAAAAGTTTCCGCATAGAATGTTACAAAGTGTTTTTTTATTTAATGGTGTTGTGAGTATAAGTAACAGATTTAGATAAATGTATATGTCTCAGCAGTATAAGTGAGAAAAAAAAATAACCTTTATTATTTTTGATATTCATATTAACTATAAAAGTTACTAACAAAGTCTGTGTGCACCTGTGTCGTGTGTATAGGTATAGTTTTAGAGTAGACTTAGATAAATGTATATAAAAGAATAGAATTGAGATATAAGATGATCTTTATTGTTTTGCAAACTAAGTTGATATTTATATTAAATTAAAAAAAGTTACACACAAAGTCTGTGTGTACCTGACACCCGACAATGAAAAAAAAGGGGGAGCTTGCTTCTTTTATACTGACGCCGAAAGCTCACGTCTGGGCCACACTTCTTTATATAAAGACGCTGATGGTCTCACGTCTGACATTTAACTAACATTGAATTCTTATATGTGGTGAGAAAATCTTAGTATTGTCAAATTGTGGTTTCTTTTAAATATATCAAATTTTCATGGGTAAGAATGTAATGAATTGAAAAGGTTGAAATTGATTTGATCGAATTGACTATTCCCAATAACGGAAAATAATTTAGTTAAAATGTAATGGCAGAAGGTTCTTTAAACTATTCCGGTAATATGAGTATTGCTGGTTGCTGGCTAGCAAATTCAGAGTGAATTATTTTGGAGTTGTACTGTATAAACGTGCATTCAACTACTATCAAGGTAAGCTCTAGGCCATGGTATGGTATAGCACCACGGAGGTTTCATATATCGGATACTGGAAAATATGAACACAAAAGCGCCATCGTAGTTAATCAGAGATTAAAGGCTCTTCTTCCAAGAACATAGCGTATCTGATCAAGTGATTTCTTGTTTGCTATTTGGCTATGGATTGCGTGATATGTTGTTTCAAGGCAACACTTGTTGGTATAATTGGCCTTGAGGGGGTTATACCGTAGTCAAACGAAGGTGAATGGCCATTACAGTCCAGCATTTAATCCAACTTTTGTTAGCATTAATTTATATAAGGTTTTATCTAGGGAGGCGAAGGTGCAATACCAAAATAGTATTCAAGCATCTGGCCCAATACATGATAACAGCGATTTTAAAGGTGGTTTTACCGTAGCGAAGCCAAAATGTAAAGGCTTGGTGTTTAAATAGCATATTCGGTTTCTCATTTCCATTATCATTTTGAACTGGTTTTACAAGCTCATCGTCTATCAATCCATGACAACTGGGAAAGAATTGTACCTGTGGAATACATCCACTATGATCTGCATTCCGACAGTTCATCCAGTTACCAGATTTAGATATAAACTGTATGTACACTGGATTAGATGTACGATATCGATTTATACTGTAAGAAGATATGGACTTCAGATACGCTAGTACTATAAGATTCATACTATATAAGATATAGGCTATAGATGGCACCACGGACATGGATGGCGCTATAGACTTATACTTGTATTCCGACATTGACTACGGATGTTTACCATATCTGGATAGGCACCAAGATTAATGCAATATGAGCTTGTTGCTTTAGATGTGCACTTTATGATCCACGCTATAAGACACATGCTTATATCCGTGATACTAGCTACAGATACTTTATGTACTACAGACTTGTGCAATATATGAGACATGCCATATATCCAGATACATGCTAAAGATGTATGCTCAGCGATATACACTCAGATATATATATATACTATTGATATAGACTAAGAAGACTGTACCTATTGGATACATGCTACTAGATCGATATTAATTATCCTCATAGAAGAGATAGATCAGGGTACTTCGGATGAGAGTCTAATTATTCATCCAGGCAAAGCTAAATCATGATTAGCTTGCTGGAGTTGTCTTTTAGCATGATTAGACATTAGTTGATCTGAGTTAACTTATTTGTCAATCTAATTACCAGAACTTTTATCCGTTGTTATAGTATATAAGAAGGATCATCTACCAAGCCAGTAGAGATACTTCAGTTTACTTTACACCTGTCAGTTTGATAATAAAACATACCTTTATCAAGTTGACTTTATTGTTTTTTTTATTGTTTTTTTTCCGTGAATTTTAGTCTATAAAGCCTCAAATTCCACAGCTGTAATTCCTGTTAGTTGTTCTGTCGAACGCAGTATGGGAGGGATTCTCTTTTTGATTTTTG
The DNA here is from genome assembly GCF_035048745.1 of Mucor velutinosus. Classification (NCBI taxonomy): domain Eukaryota; kingdom Fungi; phylum Mucoromycota; class Mucoromycetes; order Mucorales; family Mucoraceae; genus Mucor; species Mucor velutinosus. The sequence continues at coordinate 1,835,895 of NW_027041908.1, forward strand.
GCAATACACTGGGTAAAAGTCAAGATTATTTGAACGAACGGGACAGTTTTTCCCCCTACACTAGTAACACCCCAATTCCATTGTTGTAATTCCACTCAAATCTTGCATCGATTCAATATCAATTAGTTTGCATCTATCCTGAGTCAGAGTCCAGAGTCAAATTCACATTTCAAATTGGTAATCCTTGGTTATCAGCGCGCAACCTCATTTAGATCCCTGACTAATTCATCGATTCAACAACATCGATTCCAAATATTGATTAGATCTTCGACTAAGCTTGACAAGAACACCACGAGTACACGGATAGGTAGCAGCAACAGAATAGAAATGACTTCAATGAGTAAACACCAACATTGATCAGCAACGCACCAAATAAAGATCGCATTGACTAGAATAACAGTATCAATGAACCATCAAGAGATAACATACAATTTTATAGCAAATATATGAGTGTGTCAATGCACCAAAACGCCACACCAACGAATAATCTTTCAAGTAAGACATAGTAGATAAAGTATAGAATTACACCTAGAATCCACCACCTTTACGCCTTTTTCATATATGGTATATTGCCTTTTCAGGAAATCGAGATAGAGCCAAGTAACCAAAAGAAAGATACACACGTATCATCATCTGATACTCTGCGGTGCTGGTTTTGTGAAATGTGTAGCGAAATGTGTGGAAGATCTTGCAGTAATAGTTGATCCCGAGAAAAAACCAAGTAATTAAAGCTAAGTTACTGATGTGTTGCAATAACCTTGATATAGACAGTATCTCAGCGATTAAATGTATATATAACGTTATGTACCCAAAAGATTTTAAACGTAAGAAAGTTCAATTTATTTCCAATGTGTTGTATAGATCAAAATATATAAGTCAAAGTATAATGTAAGAGTAACCAATTTCAACACCAGTTCAGGAAAAGCGTTCTGATAGGCTCAGAGTTCAGATACCGCTTCTTGAAATCAGCACCACCACAAAATTCTTTTACCATCGTAACACATCTGTCTGGGTTGAAGGGTATTCTGACAGTGATTTAGATCTGCAGGATATCATTGACAGACTAAACACAAACAAGAATAAGAAGCGCAGGTTTAAGCCTAGAGCGCCAGCTACCAGGAACATTAAACAGCGATTAACCTGGATAGCGCACAACATTACACAAACTATATTGGATAAAATCAATATTCAAATCTAATATTAATAACGCACCTTTTTATCCATTCAACTAAAAGGCTATAACATCTTCCTGCACACTCTCTATATCTACTTCCATTTATATCTCGATCAGATCTCAGATTACATATACTACCTCTAGGTATTAGCAACTGACAACACATAGCGGGGGGAAATGGTGTAGTGGCTATCACATTCGCTTTGCATGCGAAAGGCCCCGGGTTCAATCCCCGGTTTCTCCAACCGTATTTTTTTTTTTACAATTCCTTAAATACATGGAGTGTAACCTATGATTGTCTTATGAGCTATATAATGAATCAGGCATAAGTTAAAAGACGACATTTATTGAGTTTGACAGTTAACTCTAATGTTTATACTATTTAAGTTGTTGAACAAAAGATGTAAATAGCTACGCCAAACACCTTTGCCAAAATAGTGTTGTTTTGCATTTTGTCGGTTTTAGTTTATTGTCGCACTTCACAGGTGTATGTACAATATTTTCATTTTCTTCCATCTTCAGCTCTTTTATACACTAACGACACATAAAAATCACACCGAGTTGAAGAGAAAGTGGAAACAAGAACTAGAAATTTGTTAAAAAAAAACAGGAATAAAGTGATATAAATGTTCAGAATGGAAAATACAATTAAAAATTATACATAAGTGGTAGCTATAAAAGAGGAAAAAAGCAAGGATGGAAGCTTTAGTTACATATCCCTGGATATGTTGGTTTTGATGTTTGTATTCTTGTTGCGCATGTCCGAAATAAAGAAAATAGAAAAAAAAGGCAATGTAATAATGAAAAAAAAGTATGTGTTTATACAAAGTATTGACCTCCAGTGCCACCCATTTTTGATCCACCCATACCATTTCTAGCAGAGAATGGAGCAAAACGATCCTGATCTGGGACAGCATCGAATATTTTGAACTTTGTGTCGTTGTCACTCACTTCCATGATCGAAGCCACATTACCACAACGATAGCAATAGTTAGGTGCAGACCAGACTGTAACTAGTTCATCATTGGGAAACATGTATTTATATCCTTCTTGCACCAGTTGATGTGCTCTTGCAATCAATGATAGTCCATTGATATGATTGAACTAACAAAAAAAAAGCGTTAATTACTAGGCCGTATTCGACTGTTCCTAATTCTACTACCTCACTTGTCACTTTGCCTCCAAATAACCAACCAGCACCTCTAGGACTCACTGCCCATGTATCTATATCCTCAGGATCAGACCACATCAAATCACAAAATGATCCCTCGTGAGGAATCTCCTGTAAACGGTGGATAGTTCTCATTTGATCTAGGGCCTTGATATCTGGTGATAAACCGCCATGAACACACAGAATAGATCCATCGATAATCTAGAGCATCTATTAATATCCACGCTTCCACCTCTGTTTTCCAAATATGAAATACTGTACAGCAGCCAAAGTTAGGTAGTCAAACACCGAGCAGCAATATTTCCAAACATTCGCATTTCCGTATTTTGTTTGGCATTCGTCTTTAAAATGTGATATTAATAAGCTGCCCTGAACCAAACCTCTGCCATATCAGATGTTACCATAGAAACCATATACTTGAGTAATCTGTCTACTTTCATGATTTCCTCTTAATAAGGTAATTTTGTCGGGATATCTAAACATAACGAACAATTAAAGCTGCTGTGCAGATATCAAGATGAACTTCACACTTACTTTGCTTTCAAGACCATTAAAAGAGTGAATGTCTCCAAACTGAAGTAACCACGGTCAACATAGTCACCCTGACCGCGAATCAATACCGTATCATTCCATTGAAGTCCAAAATCAACACTTACCATGAAAATATAATTTGTGTCTTTCACATCTCCACCGACGTTGAATAGCTCTAGTAAGTCATAGAATTGACCTACGAGATGATGTTAATTTCTAGCAAGAGTGGCCAAACATCCCCATTTGATTTACCATGGATATCGCCACATACAGTTACAGGGGACTGAACAGGTTGGATATTGGATTCTTCCATCAATAGTTCTTTGACCTAGACCCAAAAAACCCATTAGTTATAAACGGAGAAATTCGAAAAAAGGGAAATTGATCACACAGAGAAGGGACGCGCAACCTATAACATCATTACTGTAATTCACTTACCATCTCGCACAGTTTCTTGATATCTTGTTCAGGTAAATACTCGCATTTGCGAACGGTTTCTAACCACTCATCTGGATTTCCCATTTTGAATTGAATTGATTATTGTTGAAAGAGAGGGTTGTTGTTGTGGAATAGAATGAAATATGAAAAAAGGTCTATAAAATACTTTTTTTTTTCTCTGGATAATGAGATTGGATGTTTGTTATCTGGCGGTTCTTTGTTGTATAAATAAATGTGTTAATGTCTATATCAAAAGAGACGTCTAAAGTGACCAAACAACAGTAAAAAAAGAAATCAGAAGAGAAGGAAAAGACTAAAATAAAACTTGGACCCCATTCAATTCTATTTGAAATGCTGCTCACTGGTCAGCAAGTATATCTTGCCCTACTTGTTTTCATCCACCGCAATAAAGTGGATCTTTTGTGGGTTGGATATCATCGTTGCAATTTTAATGGAACAGATGGTATTCAGGAGAACATGCTATTGCATTGTTATTTATATAAACCCCTATTTTTCCTTTTATTATCATATGCAATTTTTGTTTCTAAAAACAGTGTTGATGAAATAAACAATAAGCTTTTGGGGTTCAAACCAAACGAGATTGCTCTGTCCTGGGTGTATGTATGATATTAGTGTCATTGAAGAGTGATACTGAATAGCCTAAAAGCATTTTTTATTCACCATAGAAACTTCAACCAGGGTGCCAAGTGAATGCGATGCTTTCAAGACAAAGATGTCATGCGTCAAATGTATAACAGGCATAGAGGGGCTACTTTGTGATCCACTCACAAGCAATGAAGATCATTGTGGCAACCTAAAATGACATTTATCGGCAATTTAAATTTGTCCGGTGAGAGGAAAGGTGCGTGTGGCATGGGGATGTCTGAATCTTGACAATATTCAAGGCAAGACGAGGAAGCAGCAACAGGCAAAAGCAGCAATCAACTTGGCAAAGCTGAATTTCCCTCCTTTTTAATCGATATACAATATGGCCGCTGTTGCAGCTCAGATCTCCAAGAAGAGAAAGGTATGGATACAATATAGACATGATCCATACACATCCATCATTTGCTTGGATGGATGGATGGATTGAATTGATCAACAGCAGCGATACTAACATGTTGCCTTGCTTTGTATAGTTTGTAAGTTTTTTTTTTTTTTTCCCTTGTCAATGTTGAATTGTTAGATCATGATGAATGTATATACACAAGCTAAAGTACAACGACTTTATCATCCTTCATATCGCTCGACATACATTTAACAACAACAATTACATTATCACAACAAAACGACCAGTCTATTGATTCTTCATTTGTGTATAGGTCGCTGATGGTGTTTTCTACGCCGAATTGAACGAGTTCTTCACTCGTGAACTTGCTGAAGATGGCTATGCTGGTGTTGAGGTCCGTGTCACTCCTGCCCGTACCGAGTAAATATCCATCTAGATTCGACATTTTGGAAAATCACAGACATTAATCTTCAACTGTTAAAATAGAATCATCATCCGTGCCACTCACACCCAAAACGTTCTTGGTGAGAAGGGTCGTCGTATCCGTGAATTGACCACTCTTGTCCAAAAGCGTTTCAAGTTCCCCGAGAACGCTGTTGAGCTTTATGCTGAACGTGTCCAAAACCGTGGTCTCTGTGCCATTGCCCAATGTGAGTCTGTCAAGTTCAAGCTCCTTAACGGTTTGGCTGTTCGTCGGTAAGTTGATATACATGATTAGTATGAGGGAGGTTTTGTTGTTGATGTGGTTTGTGTCTGTTAGTGCCTGTTATGGTGTTGTCCGTTTCGTCATGGAATCTGGTGCCAAGGGTTGTGAAGTTGTCGTCTCTGGTAAGGTTCGTGCCGCTCGTGCCAAGGCCATGAAGTTTGCTGATGGTTTCATGATTCACTCTGGTAACCCTGCTCGTGAATTCATCACCACTGCTGTCCGTCACGTTGATTTGCGTCAAGGTGTCTTGGGTATCAAGGTCAAGATCATGTTGGATAACGATCCCACTGGTCGTAACGGTCCCAAGCAATGTCTTCCCGATATTGTTACCATCCTCGAACCCAAGGATGAAGCCGCCATCACTGAACCCTCTGCTCAAGATTTCAGACCTGCTCCCGCTGCTCCTGCCGCTGAGCCTGTTGAAGCTTAAATAAATTAAACATCTTTTTATATATTTCAATATAAAATCTCTTGATTATCAATTGCATTTATACATTGGTTTAGAGAGAGGATATGATGTATTGATGAGTACAATGGGAGGTTGCAAAACAGTGTGTTTATTTGATATTTTCGGGTAATGACAAGACATCTTCTTGATCTACGCAGTTGGTGATTCGAGTCAACCAGCGATAGATGCCTCTTGCAGCAAAATCAGCCACAGCAATGCCCAATGTGACCCAGCGAAGTGTCCAAAGCGGCAATTCAGCTACAAATTGCTTTGAAGTAGTGTATTCGTACTGAGAGTCGACATGAAAGGCAAAAATGTTGAAATGGATCCAGAACAAGATAACCAAAGAACAGCAGTACGTCAGCAGAAATCCTTTGAGGAGTTTGCTCAACCTTCTTGTGATACTATTCAATTGTTGCTCTTCGTCCTCTTGCAGCTCTTCATCATTGTCTTGTTGATCTTGGCCCAGCAGTACGATATCAAACATGTCGTTGAGAATCTTGTAAGTAAAGTAGATGTTGTTGACACTTCCCAGCAAAAAGAAGCCTAGATGGAAATGCTCCAGTTTACATAGAATCAGCTGCCAGAGTCGTTCATCAGAGAATGGAAATAAAAAATAGTAGAGTAGTTGATTTGAGAACAATGCATGCGAGTGGCTAGTGGAGGAAGAAGTAGCGGATGGTAAAATGCAGACTGGAAATGGGGAATACAATACTCGGATGGATGCTGAATTAGTGCTAGAAAGTGGCTGGATATGATGTGATGATGATAGTGATGCTAGTATAGATGTTTGGCTGCTGGTGAACAGTAGTTGAGTCAGTGAACTAGAGGCCCATGCCTGCGTTAGGCCTCCAGGATAGTTTGTCAAGAGCACAGAGAAATGGATGAATGCCTTCATGATGCTTCCTGTGAAATCAATTGAGCGTTAATTCATGTAAATTACATGTTTGTACTACAATTGCTGTATAACATGCCTGCCGGTATTAATATAAGTCCTAATAATGAAGCTGCTACCATCACTCGAAATACTGCAGAGTCAAGGTTAATGCCAGCCAGTCTTGCAAGTACGCTACTTACTCTTGTAGTGTAATAATGCTGCCCAAAGTCGTCTCTGTTTCACCCAGAGCCGATGCTTACAAAGCTGACAATGGTACAGGTCGCTTTCTCGACCAGTGTGTAATAATGCTTTTCTCCAGCCTGCCATGCAGTGAGGATGTACGTATTTTCTATGCTAGAGAGTAAGCGCATGTTAAACTGGTGAATGAATACAGCAATTTACATTGAGCCCTTGCAATGACATGGTGAAATTAAGTGATTGACTTGGTCTTTCTCAAGACAAATCTTGCACATTCGAATCTTGGAAGATGGCATTGATGCTGATGGGCGCTCAGCTTGATCGTTTTCTTTCATCATGGACTGTATTTGCTGAGGAAATGAAGTGTGAGAAGAGAAGAGACGTAAAATAAGGAGTGAGACAAAAAGAAAGATGCGTTTTTGTCAGTGTGTGTAAATGTATCACCTCTTTTATTGTTTGTACGGAATGAGCCAATGAAAGAGAGAAGCAATAAAAGGCTTTCTGAAACTGTTGCTGTTCTACAATGGCTCAAACGACATACTGGATTGATTTGAGGCCAATTTCAGAAGATGAAGATATTCAGTCTAGAAGCAGCAATATACTTTTTTGCTTCATTTATCACTACCCATGTATGAATGTAACATCCACTCCAAGGACAGTGCGAAAAAGAGCCATTATATTACAATAAAAATCACAGGTCTTTATTTTCTAAATACGCTGGACACAGAAGACCACCATGATCTCCTGTTTTGCTTGGATCGATAAAAGTCTTCATCATCGTCGTCTAATGTGGTAGATGTATTGTGTGGATTCATGCGTTGTGCTTGCTCGCCTGTGCCAGGAAAACCGCCTCCCGACATGTTGAATTCACCATTGCTCCACTCGTTTTGACGGTACGGATCGCCATAAAATTCATCGTCGTACATTTGACTTTGCTGCTGTTCTCTTGAAAATGCCTGCTTGCGATTACGTCTTTTTAACAGGACGATACCGGCTACAATGAGTGCAATACCAGCTGCTCCTCCTACGACGCCGCCTATGATGGCACCTGTAGTCGATGTTCCATTGTGATTTCCTCCATCCTCGCCGCCACTATTGTCTAATGCCAATGTAGGTATCACAGTACTATCGATATATAGAATACAGAATTAGCAACTAAGCCTATTTCTAACAATCAAGCTAAAACTTACGTAGTTGGAATGACGGTGACAATAGTTGTTGTAATGCCATTTGATACAATGGCTGTTGTGGTTACAATGGTTGTTGACACAGTTGTACTGGACAGCGTGTATCTTCCGCTGGAAGTAGGTGTGATGGACGTCGTTGGCGGCGGTGGTGGTGGAGGTAATGTAGATGTTGGGCTTGGTGTGGTTGTTGTTGGTTCCTGAGTCGGTGTTTCGCTCGTTGTAGTAGGTATAGGGGTTGTTGTTGAGGGCTCAAGTGTTGTACTGGCCTCTGTCGTCGTAGAAGGAACGGGTGTCGTTGGATCAGGAATAGATGACGTGGTGGTAGGCACAGGTGTAGAAGATGTAGGCATTATTTCTGATGATGATGATGAAGCAGAGGATGTTGGTACAACAACCTCTGACGAAGATGAGGAAGATGTAATGGCATTGGAGGACGTGGTTGTAGGGAGAACGGGGTCACTGGATGTGGTTATCTGCTGTGAAGTAGTAGAAGATGAGATGATGGGTTCAGACGATGCAATGGTAGATGTAGGAGGAGGGAGTGTAGATGAAGGTAGATCCGTTGTTGAAGTTTCAACAATAACACTGCTACTACTACTAGTGATACTTGTTGTCTCAACAGCAGTAGTAGTGGAAGGAGAAGAAGAAGAAGAAGAAGAAGAAGAAGAAGGGGTAGGGGTCTCTACACTTACAGAATCCGTTGTTGTTATGGCAACAGATGATGTAGTTGTTGTAATGGGAGGAGGAGAGGCAGTTGTACTTACACTCGCTTCCGAAGATGTTGCAGTTTCTTGCACTGTTGTTTCAGCAACCGTTGTAGTTGGATTTGCTCTACTGGATGACATGGTGTCTGATAAAGAAGTTGAAAAAGTAGAAGAAGAAGAAGAAGAAGAAGAAGAAGAAGAAGAAGAAGAAGAGGGCTGAAGTCTATTGATTTTGGATAAAAATGTATAAATAGAAATTAGTGAGATGATGGTTATATATAAACGGAGATGTTAGCAAGGCCAAGTGGTTATAAATAGTCAAGCTGGGGCTTATGATGATAGACCAGATGTCTGAACTATTCTTGGCCAGTGTTGAGTGCACAGGGGAAAAAATCAATACTTACTCGGTCGTTTGATCTAAGGATGTGGTTACTGTTGATGTTTCATCCATAGTGCTCCTTTCACTGCTGGAGCTGCTGCTGCTGCTGGTAGCAGTAGGAGTAGCAGTAATGGTATCGGACGTCGGAACTGTTGTTTGTTGTTGCCCTGTGGTGGAAGAGGCTGATTCAACTGAGGTCCTTGTGGATGAAGGCTGGTTTTCTGATGAGCTTGTCACTTCATCTGTCGACGTTACAGTAGTAGTAGCAGTAGATGTGGCAGAGGAGGTTTCTTGCCTAGTAGATGTTTCAGCATCGGCCGTACTTGTCAAAGATTCTTCCGTTATGGTTGCACCAACAGTGGTAGAATCTTCCCTGTTCGATGTAACTGTGGTACTTGGTGCTTCCTTTGTACTTGAGGTGGAGGTAGCATCTGGCTCTTTTGTAGCAGTTGGTGTCTCTCGCTCAGCCGTGGTGGTTTGAGTTTCTCTACTGGCAATTGTAGTTGTGCGATCATTGAGATCAGTGGTAGTCCTATCTGCTGACGACATTGAATGTAGTTAAAAGCAAAGAGAAGAGAGAAAGAAGAGAGAAGAGAGAAGAGAGAGAGAGAGAGAGAGAGAAAGAGAGAGATAATCTTATCCCGGCAACAGAACTAATTACATTTGTAACTTTTATAGTAGCAAGGTATGGATCTGACTTTCATATGTGTCGAGTAGTATATAGATGGCTCTCTCTCTCTCTGCCCTTCTCGATCTCATCCACAGGGCGTTGTGCTAATTTTAGGGTTCCCTTCATCATCACCAAAAAAGTAGATGTTTCTACAAATATATAGCATTTTTTTTCCAGTGTTTTGTTTATTGTATTGATTATAAATGGTCTGAGTGCTTTGGTTGTAGTAATGTATAGAATCTATCCGTTTTGAATACGTAAAATTACTTTCTGTACCAAAGTTGAGTGATCTTGGTCTAATAAAAATACAGTTTAGCTGTCAATATCGTCATGCTTAAGCTACATTAGGAAAGCCACTTACTCTTCTCATCTTCTTTTGCAATTGGAAGATACCGTAAAGTAATGCTTCAGAAGTAGGAGGGCAGCCAGGAACATAGATATCTACAGGGACAATACGATCACAACCACGGACAACTGAATAAGAGTAATGGTAGTAACCACCACCATTTGCGCAGCTGCCCATAGAGATAACCCAACGAGGTTCAGGCATCTAATAGTACGCAGCAAGTGCAATTTTAATACATCCGACCCATCACGCAGCACACACTGTCCACTTACTTGATCATAAACCTTTCTTAAAGCAGGAGCCATCTTGTTAGTTAATGTACCAGCAACAATCATAACATCAGATTGACGAGGAGTGGCACGGAAAACAATACCAATACGATCTTGATCGTAACGAGGAGCAGAACAATGCATCATTTCCTGTATGGATGAAGAACGTCAACATCTCGTTGTAGCTATACGCTTTCCACAAAACACTCACAACAGCACAACATGCCAAACCAAAGGTCATGGGCCAGATTGAACCTTCACGAGCCCAGTTTACAACACGATCAACAGTGGATAAAACGTATTCTAAAATTTTCGATATCAAATTAATATTTTGCTGCGTATTTGTCGTGGTCATCTTGATTGGCGTGGATGTCTAACCTGCACTGTTGTTGGGAGTAACTGTAATATCCTTGATTTGATCAATGTTTCTAACAACTTCGGTTGACATGAAGCGTTGTGAAGTTGTTGCCATTGTTTGAGGAGCTGTCATGGCTACGAACATGTTCATTTAGTATTTCCAAATTCTTTCGTTCTCTTTTCTTTCAGTCCATCTTACACAATGCTCTCTTGGCGAATTGCAATCCAAGTGCTGTAGTAGCCATTGTAATAATTTAAATAGAGTGGGGAGAGGGAGTGTTTATATTTTGTTTATTGGAAATTGAGGGGTTTTATTACAACGTCCTCTATTTTTTTTATCGACCCCACGATTCCAAGCTTGGGTTTGAATTGGGCTCTCTCTCTTCTAATCATCTACTAGCTTTGGATGACGTCGAGCCATCCAGATGCCCAATCAGCACTGCAATGTTCCACTGATCCCAAGATATCACTACGCATTGGCATGAATGCCCTTGATTTCCATAGTGCAAATGCTCAAAAGACACTTGAAGAATTCGCTCTTGATTACTTGAAGCACATTTCGATATACGCAGTTTGCATTCTCGCTTTGACAATGTAATGAGCCATCGTATATTCATTGAAATTTCCAACAGTAACTAGCCAGTGATGCAAAAAGTGGCTAAAACTCCCCTTGGATGTCCAACATGAAGTGTTATATTCCAGGAGCAAGATGCTTTTGGGCTGTGAATAATAAAATGCTGATGCCAGTCTTTGAATGTGTTGGACACCAAGCTATTGACACCTTTACAACAGTAATTCAAGTTGTGATATAATGCTCTTGTCCATGAGAATAGAAAACAATCATCATAGCATAGTAGATTTAATGTCCCTAAACACTTTCAAAGCCCCCAAAAAGGAAAGATATTGAGTTTACAAGTATTTCAGTGGACTAATGTTATTAAATACAGGGCTTCAAAAGGGAATAGCATCACTAGCGATCGTACTATTTAATTCGCCATTAGCTTCAAAGAAGGCATCTTGACAAGAGGGGCATTGGTCCCCACCAGCTTCTAAAGCAATTCAAACTCAGAATTTTAAACCATTCTAGATTGGCCAAATTTCAATAGACCTCGACTTGATTGATCTATTTTTCTTGATTCGATTATATAAAAGCTAATGCTCATCTCACGCTTCCCTAAGCTTTCTTAGAGAACTTTTTAAGGCGCATCCAATGGTGCTAATAAAAAGAAGTGTTTTAAACAAACTTATTGAGAGACTCTTGAAAATATGAAATACGGTTTTTGGCGGAAATGTCGAGGTTTTACATATCGAAGCTTCACAAAAATGATTTCAGGAGTTGCTTTGGATCTGCAGAAACATTTTGATTTAATATATGTATTATAAACGTTTTCATTTTGGAGGTCAAAAAAGCGATCGTTTGGTTTTCGATGAAAACCATGAGGGGTACCTCATGGTTTTTGGGTGATTTTGGTCGATGTTTTTTAGGTCCTAAAAAAGTTGAGCAAAGGTATTAGGAAGTAAGTGCTAGATGAGAGCAGTTATTTGGCGCTATTCTGGTGATCTGAAACGACTTGTAGCACGAGAAATTATAGCTTAAATGCGCCGTGATTTGTATACTCTTGAGTAGTAAGAGCCATTGATTGTATGCCTTATGCCCAAATATGAGTTGTTTCCATTAAAACTACCGTAAAGCATTTTAGAAGAGTCATATCCATAAGGGAGAATTGTCTATGGGGATTTTGAATACAACAAAGGAAAGCTTGCTCTAGCTGGAAGCTTTATAATTGTAAATAACTTTCAATGCATGATCTTTTCATCTCTGTAATGCACCATCCAAAGCTCCTAATATTATACTAAGACTGTGGACGGGAAGCTTTCTTCAGGATTTAGCCTTCAAAGGTAGTGATAAAGGATGAAAGAGAAAGAATAGCAGCCAGTGTAGTGCCTGCAGACAGATCGCTCTGAATGCGACCGATTGAGCCACCCATCGACAATGATGAAGAAATACAATCGCCGCGTGCCTTTTTAAACATGTCTCTCTCTCTCTTGCTCTTCTCTTTTATGTCTATAGAATACCAACATGCCGTATACACCTTACACATTACAGACGGTATTAAGCTCTTCAAGGATAGAAGACCCCGCACCCTCTACAAGTAGTTCAGCTTCATTTTTCTCGAGGAGACCTACTTCACCAACCTCTCAAGAGACCCTCAACACAACAACAAGCACAGCGACTGTTCGTTATACCAGCAGCTCAAAGGCTCGTATTGATTCTGTAGGTGCCTGGGGTGAGTAGCATGTTAAATAAAGAGCCCAACAAGAAGAAGGCGCTCACATCTTGTTTATTAGATAGCGATCTTTATTGCGGTACTTCTGAAGGTGTTGTGTTGCATTATTCATTAGAAGACAACTCGTCTCCAGACAAAGTACTCTAGAAACATCTGCATAGTTCACATCTGATATACTAACCGCCACTACACTAGTCATTTAGTACTCGGTTAGAAAATACCATTCATTTAGGGCTCGGGAAAAAAAGCGTAGAGCGTATATTACTGATACCCCAAGTGTCCAAAGCTGTTGTCCTATGCGGTAAACCAACACACACCGAAACAGAGTCTGACTGCATGAATAGCTAACTTGGAGCATTAGATTCAACGCTATCTTTCTTTTCGCTGCCATTCTTTGATCCGATACCCGCATCCTTTATTCAGCCTATCAAGGGAGTGTCCTGTTTTTCGCATGATATTGGAGAGGAAGGTCGCATTGGAGAGGACGGCACAGTAGAATTGGCAGTGATAAAGAGAAGAGCCATCCAGATTTACAAAATTGGTGAATCCATGCATTTGAAAAAGGAACTGCCGCTTGCTGATGGAGCAATTGCACTCACCAGACACAGTCGAATTCTTTGCTTGGCAGATACACAAAATTACAAACTAATCAACCTACAGCAATCCTCAGTAACACTGCTAATACCCACACCACAAGTGCCTGTAACATCACCTACGCTACTAGGATCAGGCACACAGTTAGTGCCTCGACCACTTGTCGCTGTTGTTCGCAAAGACGAGTTCCTGGTAGTGAGTGGCAGCAGCTCCGATAACCAAACCATTGGCATCTTTGTCAATGCCAACGGAGATGCCATTCGAGGCACATTGCAATGGACCAGCTACCCTAAAGCGCTTTGTGTGGAATTTCCCTATGTGGTAGCCCTGTTGCGCAACAACACCATCGAAATCCACAACATTTTGGATCAGCATTTGTTACAAACAATCCCGCTGGAAGCGAGTGTCGATGCAAAGGGCATGACATTTGGCCATGGGATCAAGGTGTGGATGGATGTGATTGCGAAAAGACTGAAGCGGCATATGTGGCCACGCCCTACTCATCATGATGTGGATTTAGAAAGCCAGTTACAGCGAGAGATTATTCGATACTCTACAGCAGCAGCTCGTATTTTGGTCTTTGGCAAGGATTCTGTCATGGCACAGGTAACAACGCCTCTTGTAGTTCAAGTGGATCTGTTGCTGGAAAAGCATTTGGTTGAGGAAGCCATGCAGCTGGCAGAACAGGCAAGAAACACCATGTCTAGTGATAACAATGTCTATGTGGAGCGCCTACGGTCTGAACTCAGCTACACGTACCAGAAATCTGGATTGCTACTACTAAAGGAGACGGTATTTGATGATGCTTTCACTTTGCTTTCCAAAGGAGACATGGATCCTCGTGTAGTCATCAACATGTTTGAAGGGCTAGCCCAGTCAAAATGGCTCAAGGAATCGCCCTCTGTGCTGCTGTTTGATGGAGTGATTTCACTGGTAGAAGCACTCGGCACGATCAAGAACATTGTCAACAACAGCCTCAAGGAGTTTGCAAAGGATTCAGATCAGGACAATGAAGGAGCTTCCGAGATGCGCCGCGTCTTGCTGATGAATGCAAGAGAGGCGTTGAACAAGTATCTACGTATTGAGCGAGAAAAAAGAAAGGACAGACTGGGCCAGAACGATACCATCTGTAAAGTGATTGACACCTCGTTACTCAAGATATACATGTCCCAAAAAGACGATGCATCTATCTACCAATTGCTACAACAACCCAACGACTGCAGTATTGAAGACTGTGCAAAGGCGCTTTCCAAGAGCAAGAAATACTATGCGCTTTCCATCATGTATGAGTCAAAGCACATGTACGAAAAAGTGCTGGATATTTGGACAAAGTAAGTTGCGTTTTATACTAGCGAAAGAGAAGTACAGACACCTAACACCACAGGCAACAGGATCTATCTGAGAGAACTTGTTGACTCAGAATTTAAAAACGGCTTAGAGCGCATCAAAAACCTGCTATTACAAGATGTGCATACAGAGGAGTTACCGTTGTCGGTGATTATGCATTATGCATGGTGGTTGACACACCAGAGCCCCGCAGACGGCGTGCTTGTCTTTACAAAGTCTCCTCGCACGGGGGATATGGATCCTGACGAGATTTTGGAGAAACTGTCTGATTACAGCAACGAAGGCGTGCGCACATACCTGGAGTATCTGGTATTGACGCAAAAGAGCGAGCGAGCAGAATATCATACACGGCTTGCCTGTAGCTATGTCAAGGATGTGCACAAGGAGATCAGCCAAGGCAACCAGCTGAAACAGATGAAGGCATTGGTAGAGGGCTTTATCAAGCAGACAGATCCCATGAAGATTATACCTATCAAAGACGACGAAGAGGGGTTCAACAATGCAGCCACATTCGTGGGCTATTTGGGACGAGAGCAGCAACAAACAAACCTGGTCAAACTTCGACTCAAACTGATCCAACTGCTTCAAAACTCGCAGCTCTATTCGCCCCATGCATTGCTGGATGCATTGACAAAGGCTGGCCCTTTGGACATAGAAAAAGTAATTGTGTATGGCAGAGTAAGTTGTCTACCTAGTCCAGAATGGGAGCTGTAACTGATTTTGATAACTGATGTAGATGAGCAAGCACAAGGAGGCACTTGACATTCTCATTCATCAACTGTGCGATTTTGTTGGTGCCGAGACCTATTGTGTCACCAACGGTCAAAGCACAGGTGTCATTCCAACAAGTGCGTCGTTGGCTGCTGAAAAGCCCTTACCGCCACTGATACTAGAGGATGAATATTTATCACCGGAATCACTGAATGAAAGGCGCTCACTGTTTACCATGCTGTTCAAGTCGTATATTGCTATCCAGGACAGGTAAGTTGTGTCTGTTGTGTTATACCACTTGAAATGCTCATCCAAACCATAGTAAGCTGATGATTGCACGCAGTATGCATCTATTAAACACACAAGGATTCTATCTGGATACTCTCCAAGTCCTTGAAACGATTCCCAAAGACTGGTCCATTGACATGCTTCAAGAGTTTTTGATACGATCCCTGCGACGATCACTGGATGATTATAACGAGAGCCAAATTGTGCTTGGCCTCAGTCGTGGCGAGAATCTATTAATAGGCAGTGATCTGATCCGCACGTACAAGGAAATTGGCCCCATCTCAGTTGACAATCATACGGCTTGTATCAAATGCCATCGAAACGTAGGCGACAGCATCTTTGTGCGAGAGAGCCAACATGGACAATTGTTACATTTGCACTGCGCCAAACTGCTAGGCTTGGTTGATGAAGCATCAGCAGCAGCAGCAGATGGGGAATAATAAAGGAATACTTTTTTTTTGGGGGGTATCCATTGTGTAATCAAATGATATACATATACAAACGATGACGGTTCCACGTGATGTAGTATGGTCTATAGATACCAAGATAGCATCATTTCCAAACACTGGTTTCTTTCTCTCTTTCTACAACATGTTGAAACCACCTAGCTACGCAAAGATTCAAAAGCCACTGCTACATCCTCCTACGTACATTGCTTATAAGAATATCCGTTTCTTAATCACGGATACACCCTGCCTTAACAACATGTCGAGATACATTAAAGTAAATGAAACAAGGGGAAGATCAAGCCGCACAGTTCATACTCACCCACCGAGTTCTCATTAGGAGTTTGAGAGATGGAATGTGACAGATGTCGTCCGATGCTGTGAGGCCACCTACTCACAGACTCTATTGAACCAACATGGCATTCAAGTCCACGATTGGACATTTTCAGATGGTGGGCCTCCACCCAAGTGTGTCATTGATGAATGGCTGGATCTGATTGATGTTCGATTCAAGCATCCAGAAGAAGACACATATGATGATTTCTATGGTGCGCTCAACAAGCAACAGCCATGTATAGCAGCACATTGTGTTGCCGGTCTAGGAAGGTATACATGGCAACATGGAAACCAGAGTGTGATGCATATGGCTCATACTGTTTAGCTTTCTAGAGCACCCGTGTTGGTTGCAATCGCATTGATTGAAGAGGGCATGGAACCACTGGACTCAATCGCCTTTATTAGGAATCTTCGAAAGGGATCCATCAACAATAGACAGCTGAAATATCTCGAAAGCTACAAAAGACGAAAGCGCTCTTCAGTCTCATGTTGTATTTCGTAGCAGCAATCACTCTCTTTTTAATCAGTATGTGTATATATTTGTAAATTTTTAGTTTTGCTGTTTTCCCCTTTGTGTTTCTATTAAACATGGCCAAATGAGTATAATAAATGTGTCATGATGCGAGCTTTATTAAGGTACCCCTTTTTTTTTTCCCAGTTTACTTGATTTGTTCTATTTCACCAACTTTTGTAAACAGAAAAGAGATTCTGCTGTACTCTATATACACATCGCAATGAATGAAGGATATCATAATTAAACTTGTACATGTGCTTGATTCGAGTATTGCAATTACTGCAACATATAAGCAGCAGCAGCAACAGCAACACCCACAGCAGCTTTTGACATTTGGAATGTAGTCATGGATCCACTGGTAGAAACAGAGGCAGAGGCAGAAGGTACCATACCAGAGTAAGAGTACCCGGGAGCCCAAGTAGAGGCAGATGGCCAACCGCTTTGAGACCATGGGGTGGATTGACCCATGGTAGATGCCCCAGAAGGAACCCACACAGGAAATGTTGGCCATTGAGAGGATTGCCCATTGTTATTCCATTGAGATGAGGTAGGTTGAGCCCATATGGTGGAAGACCCTTGTTGCCAAGTTGGTGTAGGTTGTTCCCATCTGTTGGAGGCTGAATTGGGATCAGCTCCAGGCCAGTGATAAGCAATGCATCGAGAGTAGCATTCGTTACTACGGCACTCTGAGATACACTGGTTGGTATTACCAACTAGGGTAGAAGAGTCAATTTCCCTTGTATCTGCTGCTATCAATGTCTTTTGACTTACCGCATTCACCGAGACAGGCACTATCTGCGGAATCACATTCACATTGAGCATGAACAGAGGCTACAAGGGCAGCAGCAGCAGCGAGAATATAGACAGATTTCATGGTATCGAGTGATGGAAACAAAACAAGAAAAAACAAGGAAGATTGCAATGAAGCTTCTTTTATATACAGTAGGTTTCTAATTTACTTGCCATTCATTATTCACCATGTACAAGCATCTAACGTGCAGATTAATCATAGTGCATTCAAGTATTGTTATGATATGAATCATCTACTGCTTGCTTACATTGCACTCCTTTAGCAACAACATCAATTTCATTCAATCCTGTTGTGTGTATAACGCGCCTCCTTGCGCTTCAAAGCACTATACTACTTATTTGACAGTAATTATTAAACGTAATTGTTGTAATTCACTGCATAATTCGTCACGTAATTCACTCCCTTTGTCGGCAGTACTTTTACATGATGTCCCTAGGTTCCCTTATGTCCTCCTTGCTTTTGATTTTAATTACAGTGCTATTGTTCTCTCCAATGTCAGACAAATCTATCTGATTTGACAGGATCAATCAAGGATCAAATACATAAATTGCTTTTGTGTACTATATCTATCGAATTCAATATATAAATCGTTTAATGAGAGAAACACGGGCAAACCAGTACCCATTGCTACATGAGATAGTTGCATTACATACATAAGAGAACGACGCAATGAGCATGATTTTTGCAGATCTACTAATTCTATTCTAATGCGGACACAAATTCAACGATTAAATGCCGATTGTAACGCTTCTGTAATTCATGTTAAACATGCTATGAACCATGTCGCCAAGCCAAATTACAATAGTTACATGTATACATCGCATTAGTAGGATTTTTTCTACTTGGATGTGCTGCACATTTATATAGAATTTCATCACGAATATTCTCTCATTTAAAGACGGATGCTTCAATTCATTGCTAGTCTTGTGAATAAATCAGAAAGAGAGTGCTAATGGCTTTTAATCAGCCATAAGGTCACTTATACAGTATATCAATAAAGTTTATCTAGTTCTTAATGTCCATGATCTGGCCAAACATCCACTCTGAATAGACCTGGTGATTAGGCCAATCTAACCAAGTCTTTAGTTTGATGTAATACAAACCATTGCCTATTCAATCCAAGAAGCTCATCCTCCTATTACTTTATATGGTACCAGTATCACGATTCTTCCAAGGAAGGGGTATAATCAATTATTACATGTACCCATTCACTGATTTCAAAGCCAAACTTGGGTGGTGATTCTCTTGTTTTTTTTTTGCCTGTACTCATCACATACCGACCCAGCCCTTTTCCTTTTCACTCTTTTGATGATAACGAGCATCGATTGAAATGACTCACTAGATGAGTCTTTATCGCAATCGTGGTTAGAGTCACAGCAAGTATAAATAGTGTGTGTGTGTGTGTGTGTTCATCGCATTACTGTGTTTCATCTCCTTTTGTATAAACTCCTTCTCTTTCCCCTTTCTCGCTCCCTCTCCTATTGATTTGACATTTGAATACCATCATGCCTACTGCTGATTTGCTCGACAATCAAGTCTTTTCAGGTTTTCTTTTAGTTGCAGCAGGTTGTACGCTCGCATTACAATCTGGTACATGTTATTCATGATGGTGTGGATAGTGGTGGTTCGTTGTTTCCTTAACACAATTTCGAAAAAAAATAGGGTGCAATGCTACACTCACAAGATATGGAGGTAGATCATTCTCATCAGTCATGTCCTTTGGCGTGGGCCTGCTATGTTGCTTGATCTTTTTCGGTGTGGATATTGGTGCCTTGGGTACACCGTTACCTACAGATCATCTATTAGGTAAATGTCAAATCGAGATGTTTAGATACACACATGCACATATCCACTCACATGAATCTATAGAGGCACCAGGCTATGCTTGGATTGGTAAGTCTCATCTCTTTTGCTATGCGGACATTAGCAAAAACTCACATCTTTCGTTTAAGGCGGCCTTTGCGGGTTCTTTTACGTTGCTTCCAACATTTTGGCTGTACCTCGATTAGGTGTGGGAACTTCGTTGGCTCTGTTTGTGTGTGCACAGGTACTACAACGCCCTTTATGCTGTCTTGATTTGCAGAAAAATAGAATACTCACACAATTGAATTAGGTTATTACTGCTTGTTTGGTTGATAATTGGGGATTAGTTGGTGTGGAAGTTCGGCCCTATACCACATGGAGAATATTGGCCTCTTTAGGCGCTGTGTTCTGTGTGTTTGTGATTACTAAATACTAATAAATGCTCTACAGTATATTGCATGTAGTTGTTTTAGATCAGAAAACTCGTTTTGTGTACCTGAATAAATCATTGATTCGTTTTTTCAAATAAAAGTATAGTTTATTTTGACAGATGAATAGGCTAAATCAAGTGGTTGGGTGAGCTGAATGAGGAATATATATATATAAATATTGTATGTGGTGGTAGGAGTAGATGCGAAAGATTGCTATTTTTTTTTGTCTGCTACATTTATATAATAAGGATCAAGTACGTGTCTACAAGAAAGTCGATCTTTGATTTTAAGCATTGTTACGAGCAGCGCGTCTGGCACGAACACCCTCTCTCAAGGTATCCAACACCTTAACAGTGTCTTCCCAATTGATACAAGCATCAGTAATTGATTGACCGTAATTCAATTTTTGAGGGCCCTCCTTGGGAATATCTTGACGACCTTCATTAATATTAGACTCAATCATGACACCAACGATATTATTGCCAGTTTCTTCGGGATGAGCTAATTGATTTGCTACATCTTGTGCAACAATGGGTTGACGGTTATGATCCTTGGAGGAGTTGCCATGACTACAATCCACCATGACAACAGGCTTCAACTTGTGTTTAGCAAGATCAGCAGCAGCAGATTTGATATATTCAGCACTGTAATTGGGTCCAGATTTACCGCCACGAAGAATGACATGACAAGCATCGTTACCAGATGTTTGGACAATGGCAGAAAGACCTTGCTTTGTCACTGACAAGAAATGGTGACCATGACTAGCTGCTCCAATGGCATCAATGGCAACTGTCATACCACCATCAGTACCGTTCTTGAAACCAACAGGGCATGAAAGGCCAGAGGACAACTCTCTGTGCACCTGAGATTCTGTAGTACGTGCGCCAATGGCACCCCAAGAGACGAGATCGCCAGTGTATTGAGGAGAGATTGTATCCAAGAACTCACAAGCAGCAGAGATACCCATTTCATTCTGTTGGCAGAGTAAATCAGTCAACTCGATCATGATAACCCCTCACCCTTTACGCCACACTTACCAAATCCAACAACAGCTTGCGAGCAATACGAAGACCCTTATTGATTTGATAACTATAAATGACAGATTCAGTTTTGGTGTCACCCAACATTTCATCATGATAGCCCACACTTACGTATTATTCAATTCAGGGTCATTAATAAGGCCCTTCCAACCAACAGTAGTTCTGGGCTTTTCAAAATAGACTCGCATAATGATGTGTAAATCTTCTTTGGCTCCAGCGGCATAATCAATCAAACGCTTGGCTTTAGAAAGGCAGTTAGTACAAGAAAAGCCAGCTGTCATTAAATCCAACATTGTTACCATATTCCAAACCAGCATCCACATCATGAATAGAACAAGGACCTACGACAACTAAAAGACGATCATCTTTACCATGGATGATATCTTCAGCGCCTTGTCTACCGTCTAAAATAGTTTGAGCAGCCTTCAAAGTCAAAGGGAGATCTTCCATGAGGATTTGAGGAGGGATCAAGGGTTTGATGTGCGCAATACGCTTGTCATCGAATTCATTGAGCGCAGAGAAAGCAGACATGTTATCTTGTGGTTAGGTAATATAATAAAGTGTGGAAAGAAAAGGAAAACTTTTTTTTTTTCTGATTGTTGTTTTATATATGTGCATCAATGTGTCAAATGTCTCTGAATCGGAACTTGTATGGCTCAATAGCATTTCGAATGGAATTGTACGATACTCTTTGAGTCATAATGGCGGTGACTACTGTTGATCGATGTTATTCTGCTTGGGATATCATAAGGATGAGCATGAAATCGGTTAAAGGTTAGGAATCCCATCAGAATCAGTAAAAATCATTGCATATTAGTCTTAAACATTTTAGCATCAAGCAATTGATCAGAGCATGAACTCAAGTCATGCACAAATAGGGTATATTTGACACGTCAAAAATTGTATCATTAAACATTATCGCAAATAAAGAAAATTTTCGGTTTACGACTCAGTTTCATCTGAAATCTGAAAGCTTATCGAGTTTTCTACTCTTTCGGTATATCGGATTTAGTCCTTGATGATGTATAAGGTACAAAGCAGAATGCAAAACCCGATAGTGAAAACTAGGCCTGATCTCTTATTGCAATACACGATATAGAACACTCTTAAACATTTGACACTAAAATCATGGAATGCCAAACTGAAGTCATTAGTAACTGCATGAGTGATCTAGGTAGATCAATAGAGATCTCATGCAATGCGGGGATATACGCCATTGCCTTAAAGGTACTTATCATTGTATGATGGCAGCTTTGAATTTCACTCGTTTTATAAAACCACATCCTTGTAGTGGATAGTTTGATTGCAATCGGCTACTATAGAATGGCTTTCAATTATTCAATCATCAACTATCGTACTTGGTCAATGATTGTGTTCTCTTGAAGTCTCAATTATTGTTCATGGTATCTGGGTAACCCAACTCCTTGATGTAGGGCGTGTACAAGAAGTAATAATCATTTAAGGACTTGATAGCATTGATTTATGGGGGGAGGGGGTTTACCGTAGCGAAGCAAAGGTGCAAAGCCATGGTAATCAGGCGTCTAATCCAACACTTGGTAACATTGATCTATAGAAGGGCTTGATCGCAGTGAAGTGAAGGTGCAAAACCATAGTGTTCAAGCAGCAAATTCGGTTTCTCATTTCCATTATTACCAAGCTTGCCAACAATAAAACGCACCAGAATTTGCATGAATTAGTCTTACCAAAATCAATATGTTTCCTATTCGAATTAAAAATTGCGCAAGCTACAGAACTGTCCTTCCAGTAAATTACAGTACTAAAGATGTGATTCATGCCGTGTAAATAAAAGCCATAAAGCAATACATAGGCAAATTTAACAGCTTTCAAGCCTTCATATCTTGACATGTAGACTTTTCTGAGCCACCGGAATGACACCAAACAATTGTACTTGAGTAGTAGTAACATCCTAATTCCTTTGCTCAACTTTTTGGGCCAAAAAAAAACATGACCAAAAATCGACCAAAGAGCATGAGGTACTACCCCTCATGGTTTTCATCGAAAATCAAACGATCGCATTTTTCATCTTGAAAATGAAGACTTTTCTTATGGTATATATCATATCAAAATGTTTCTCTCGATCCAAAGCAACCTCTGAAACCGCTTTTATGAGGTGTTCATATGCAAAATGTCGACATTTTGGCCTAAAACCTTATTTCATATTTTACCAAATTGCTCAATAAAGTTATTCAAAACACCTATTACAATTAGCACTATTGGAAGCGCCTTGAAAAGTACTTCAAGAATGTATTAGGAAGCGTAGGGTGATCATTACATTTCATGTAGTCAAATATCATAAAATAGATTAAGGAAGTCGAAAAAAGACAAAATCTGTCCAATCTTAAACAGAAAAAAATAAGCTGGGGTTGAATTAATTTTAGCGGGCGTCGCTGCTGCTGGCTGGCCCAAATGCCTTTCTGTTTATGACAATAATGTATGCGATGCTGATTAAATGGGGACAATGAAGTTGAAAGGACAATTGATTAGCCCAAATAATTTTTTTTGGGGGAGCTTTGCCTCATGAAGATGTTTTTTTGCAATGACAAAATCTCAAAAAAGTCATTGTAGATCTTACACAAGTCCTGTATTTACTTATGACCACTAGCTTTATGTCGCCATCGTATTAAGAGCATCAGCAGCAACGAATGGTATGACCAGGAAATGGTAATAGACTTTGATTGATGTCTGTGTAGGCAAAACGGATGCTGAGGGAGATATCTTCTCTCCTCCTCCTGATGACTCTCATATGAGCTTTTTTTTTTTTACTAACTGATAATAGATTGCTTAATGTCTACATGATATACCAAAATTTGATTATATCTGATTTAAGATGTCTTTGGCGAGAGCCCACAGGGGGACGCTGACATCAAGCGTAACGAGATAATTCCGCTAGTAATTATTTACGGATAAATTGTGGTATGATGGCGTTGTGCAAGCAGTTCTCAAAATGAATTATAGGGCAAAAAGGAAATGATAATTTCCCATGCAGGAATCAAACGATAATCCGAAATGAAATGTTTCAAATGATGCTATTGATTGGACAGTGCTGCTTTGAACGATGAAGACGACCCTTGACAAAGTGGTTGGAATATCACGGGTAACTGGCATTCGTGTATTGTTTTAAAGTTTGAAGCGAGTTTAGATTAAGTAATCAAATGCATACTTCTGTTCAACATATGTATGTGCTAATCTGACAAGGGATGAATGTGTCGTGTTCTTGAAATCATAAATATTTCATCAGGTCTCGCAGTATTCAATTAATTCATGCCATATCATAATCTAACAGATTGTGAATGACATTTATTTTGTCTACATGTAGATAAAAAGGCATTCTTTCAGAGCAGTAGCACAGTAACATGATCTGTTTGGTATCACCTCACGGTTATCTACTCATCAGTCTATAAAAGTAAATAAATCAATATACCTACTGTGTATAAAACTATAGACGTATAAAGAACTTGCATTGGTAGGCCCGAGATATTGAAATATTAACAAAAATTATGGGCTGTAGGCTTGCTGGTTGCTGTACTAACAGTAGCTACGCATCCTCCAGGTTGAGCCTCAAACGCATGTAAATTTTCCTGCATTTTTGCGTGTATGCCAAAACTTGGATCAACCTACATTTAGCATTTCGCAAGTATTGAAGCGCACTAGATTTGAACTTTGCATATACTTTGATATTTAAGTTTGACATCTTTGAATTCCATTCTGAACCATTCTCGGTAGTAGATTTACAGCAACATCCCGTCTTTGTTATTCGGGGACTTGAAAAATGAGTGTTTGACAATATTCCAACACCCGCATTATCTTTAAATACTTGATGGAGTCTCGAAGTCAATCAAGTGTCCTTTTCTTTCTCTTTCTTCTCTCTTTTCCTCGCTGCACTTAAAGCATACACAAGCATGAGATTGGTTATACGTAAAGATTATGACGAAGTATCAGCCTGGATTGCTCACTACATCAAGGAACGCATTCGACAATTTCAGCCCACAGCAGAAAGACCTTTTGTATTGGGCCTTCCATCTGGTTCATCTCCCATCAGCTTCTTCCAGAGACTAGCCGAGTTCTGTAAGACGGGTGAGGTTAGTTTTCAGCATGTGGTAACATTCAATATGGATGAATACGTTGGCATCCCAAAGTAAGTCATCTCTTGCCCCAAAAACAACAAAATATACCGAGAGAGATTTCTCACTCCTTTGGCGGGTAATTCTCATCTAGAACACATAAAGAATCGTATTATACATACATGAATACAAGCTTGTTTAAGCATCTTGATATCAAGCCGGAAAATATCAACTTGTTGGATGGTAACGCTCGGGATCTGGAAGCAGAGTGTAGACGCTATGAAGCCAAGATTGCTAGTTTGGGTGGCATCGAACTATTTGTGTGTGGTATTGGACCTGATGGCCATTTTGCTTTCAACGAACCTGGGTCTTCGCTGACTTCTCGTACTCGTGTAAAGACATTGGCGTACGAGACCATTGTGGCTAATTCTCGATTCTTTGGTGGTGACATTACCAAAGTGCCCAAGGTAGCATTGACTGTGGGCGTCGCGTAAGTGTTGATTTTGTGATTTGTGTGTATTTCCGAGTACTAAATGATGAAACGGTTTAAAACAATAGCACTGTGATGGATGCTCGTGAAGTCTGTGTTATAATTACAGGTGCCCATAAAAGGTAACAAATATAATTCGAATACAACCCCAACAAAAACACTAAGCAACCTTGTCATTAGCGTTGCCTTGGCTAAATGTGTCGAAGAAGGCGTCAATCATATGTGGACGGTATCTGCTATTCAGATGCATCCTAAAGGGCTGATAGTGTGTGATGAGGATTCTACTATGGAATTACATGTCAAGGTAAGCTGGGCTAGGATTATGGGTGGGGCGGCCAGTAGAGATTAATATATGCCCGTGTAATTTTAGACTGTAAAATACTTTAAATCCATCGAGCATGTACACCAATCCCTTATTGGCAAAGAAAATCTCGGTTTACAGGGAGAGTTATTAACGCCAGAAGCATCTACTGCCAAAACAACACATACAAGAGGTCATGAAATGCTTGTGAGACAGCTATTAAATGCTCATCATGCAGCTGATTATTTGACAGAAGAGGAGGACGAGATTGATAAAGACGATAAACCTAGACCACTTAAGAGAAGAAGAAGCTAAATAGAATATATATATATATATATACAAACATCAAACCCACACACATACATCCCATTCATTTTTAATTATTCCCATTAAATTACAAAAAACACAATATCTACAATGTCAAATGATGTATTCATTCAGGCCCTTTCAATGAGTCCTCCTTATCAAAGAAGCTCAAATGCTGGAATTTTAAACACTCGTTTCCCCAACTGATCCAACCAGGGTAAAGGCATCGAGAAAACATTTCCACACAGACAGGGTCCTTCTTGTTGTTCTGGTAGGCATTGAGAGCACCTGTTCATAGACAATTTAGCATACGTGGTTGATATGACCCGAGTAGTATCATACCATGCAAAGGTGGCTTTCGAGAATGTCTTGTGCTCGGCACACTGACAATGATGTGCGACTCTGGCATGTTGATTCGATCGCTCATGTCACTCGGCGCAATAGGCCTACCGATAATCAGCTGTTCATATGGTTTTTTGTGTTCTGAATCGATAGGAAATATGCATTCGCCTTGAGTTGTCACCTTGAGCCACATCCATTCACTAACGCACTCCAGTTTCCAAGATGGAAAGAGTTTGTTGATGATGAAATTTCTGAATTTTGGTTTGTTTGTGACCCAAATTGCAACTATTGTGTCTTTGTTGGATATCATGGATTGCATTGGGATCGAGTAGAGGTCATAAATGTCTTGCGTTTCGTAATGTGATGATCTTTGGACTATATCAACACGTCAGTATCATGTTGATAGGGTCAATCAGAGCTTTCATACCACTTTTATTGGGCCATGGCGGATCCATCACAATCAAATCTGCTCCACCCAACTTATTGACTGTGCAAAAGTGTGAGTCTTTGCTATAACGGATGCATCTATATTGAACCTACTGTGTGCGCCCAGTTGACCTAAGCTGTTATGCATTGATCCCATTAAAAAGGATGATCTCGGCGGTATAAGGTAGGTTGCAGATGGCGTAAATTGCAGCAATTTGACATCTGTCAAAGATGCATTGATATACACTGTGTTGAAGATGGAAAATATGTCAATTTCGGCTGTAATTGACAATTCTAGTTTGAATTCTGGCACATGTATATCATTGTCATCATCTGGAGAAGTGTCGAAGCTGAATTTATCTTGCGCTGTTTCCACCATTTGCTGGATACTAGGGAAATCAACAGCCTGAGTCTCATTATCAGCAGGTAAATCTGCTATAGCAGGCGTGGTCCTGGCTTTCCATTCAGTTGGCCATTTTTCAGGCAGCTGCTCTAAGCATGCAATGAGTTGCGGCCTCACTTCTTGGTGCCTCTTTTGTGTATCTAAATCAGCATTGCTTGGATTCTTAGGCTTGTTTTTTCTTCGCCTCTTCGTTGCAGGAGCATCCAGGGTCGCTTCTTTCTTGGCTCTGAAATATGGCTGGCAAACATCGAATTCGCCCTTAATGAGTCTGTACGGTGATATACCTTTTGAAAAGTCTTTTTCTGAATCTATTATATCAAACATTTGCCTATTGTTCGACATGAAAAAGTTTATAAATGGCTTGAAACAGCACTGGTTGTCATGTGGAATTGAATCTCAGGGGGAGATTTCATCATTCCAAAATCTGGCCTACCATCTCTTTCTTTTCTCTTCTTCATTTCATTCAAACAACACACACACACATATATATATACATATTTATTCGAGATGGGTCTATTCTCATGGTTTGGTTCAAAAGAAAATACAGCACAAGATGTGGATACATCCATTCCTGAAAAGAGCCAATGCTACCACATTGTATGTAAAGACAAATGATAAAGGTACCGAGCATTTACTGACAACATAACCAACATATAGGAGGGATTTCTCACTTGCTCATACTTTACAAATGCTATCCGGATTGGAGATCAATTGACTGCCAAGCATCCAAATATCAAAGTCGATGTCAGTGCATATATTAAAGAGCAATGGAGCGAGAGATCAAAAGAATTACAACAGGTACACATCTCGAATCCAACGCCCCCTGCAAAACTAATGTTCTTTTCACACTTAACGATAGGAATTCAAAACAAATCAAAGAACTTCACCATTCATTTACGAAGGGTGTGATCTACAAAACCAACAGTTGATTGGCGGCTACACAGATTTTGCAAAGAGGGCTAAAGAGACATACAAAATGAGTGTACCCATGGATTAAAGAGGCGATGAGTGGAACCAGGACTAGATTGGATTTGACAGCTTTGTTTCCATCTATTTATCTGCGCCAACAGCCAATATTGCAAAGCAAACATTAGCCATAGATGATTTAATAATGTAAAATATATTCCTCTTAATTATTGATTTCATAAGTATTGCGTGTTTGATGGAATGTCAAGACAGTTATAAGATTCGAACCGTTATTTTGAGCCAACAGTAAATGCATAAAAATGAAGTTATTTATTCAATGCATCTTTTGACCGTAGTATCATTCAGTGCACAAAAGGTAAAAATGGAAGAATTGACGCAAAGGATCAAGCTTGCTACGAAGCAGTATTGCAACTTAAATCGAGTCTTGAACACCTGCACATGCACCTTACGAGCTCTTGATGTATTTGTCTTTCCACCTTAAATCAAAGAAACTTCTTTTGATACAAACCAGAACAAAGTAAATTTACTGCCTCTGCACACTTTCAAGGCTGTTGGTTTGCGATGGTCCCATGTCGCCACCTACTTTCCACTGGCTTCAAAAGCATGTACTGTATTATTGTCAGTCTGCCTCACCAGCCGCCAAAATAATTTTACCTCAGACTCATAGTGTGCTCTAGAATGGTCAAATTTTACAATTTACGACTTGAATTAAACCATTTTGTTAGATTCGACTATATAAAAACTGATGATTACCCCCAAACTTTTTTAAGTTTTTTGGAATGCTTTTAAGGCGTATCCAATGGCACAAAGTAAAATAGATATTTTGAATAAACTTAATGAACAGTCCATGAAAATATAAAAGGAGGCTTCTGACTAAAAAGTCGCGATTTTCCATAACGAGGTCTCACAAAAAAGATGACTTCCAAGGTTACATTAGGTCAATAGATTTAATGCCCTGACCAAGAAATGGTCACCCAATTTTTTGCTTGCTATCACACGTAGATTTTGAAGAAAAATCCATGATTTTGCATGATACTCTTTTTTGACCATATCTCGACAAATACTCACTGGATTCGCACAAAACAAAGACCATTCGATAGCTCTATGTTATATCCATTATAATATAAAAGTTCCAAGTACCAGATGTACGTTCCCTTCATAAATTTGCTCAAAACCATATATTTCATGAGCTACATGCAGGGGATATTCAACTTTTTATTTATTTATCTATAATAACCATACCATCGTATAGAGAATTGAAAGAGAAACAGAAGCTACTAAGCTTGAACCTCTCGTTCACTTGATAAAATCCAGAGGTATGGCCCTTTGAAAATCGGTCATTTTTACTATCTTTCCTCATTACTCACCCACATTGTCCTCAATAACCTCAAGTCAAACATGCTCTACTCAACCAACGTATTCTCTACAACTTTTAATAGACATATGACCCATGCTTATATATTAATCAAAAAGTTTTACTAACAGCATCTGTCCAGAATTTGCAAATTTCTCAAATCTCGCTTTTCTCATCATCACCACATCCAATCTAAGATCCAATTGCATCATCATCTTCTACGCAAGAATCTGTTATAGGAACATGCTACTTTCAAAGCTCGAATTTCAAAATCGAAATTCAAAGAGAAATTATAAGAGAAAAAAGAGAAAATAGGAATAAATAGAGAAAAAGAGTTGCGAACGATGAATTTGGGTTATAGTCTGGCGTGAAAACTCTTTTGAGACGGCTTAATTCGCACGGGAACTGTTAATTTTTTCGAAAGTGAACTGCCAAATTAGTATACACTCCTCATTTCACGACAACTCGTATACCGTAATAAAAGTCTTCATTATCAAGGTCAAAAACGTGATCGTTTGATTTTCGATGAAAACCATAGAGTGATTTCCTTTTTACAGTGTTTTATTGATTGCTCCGTGTAAGTAGGTCCCTAGAGCACTACTAAGAGGCGTGCACAATTGAGACAAAATTCAATTATATTTAAGATAAAGCTATAGAAGATGACGGGAACAGATGATAGATGACGATTATGATTAGAGAATTACAATTGTTTGTGATTTTCAGCTTGTGCGTGTAGTTGAAGGAGCTCGTCCTTGATCTGCTGGACCACATCGATACATGCAAATGGAATCGAGTGAAAAATCATACGAACTTGAGCTCGCCAAATGCTGCCAAGTGTTACCAGCACGACCATGTGAGCAGTAGTGGTGTACGATTTGGAGACAGTGACAGACAACTGCCGAATGACTTTGACAGGTAGGATTAAGGCGGTAGCAATGTCGAGGTGAACTGGTTCATTGATGCGTTTGAGGCGGTCAACTGATTTGTAGATCACTGTTACCGCATTGGTGCGTTGTTTAGTGAGACCAGTGGTTCGTGTGAGGGGAAAGAGCACTGCAACCTGCACATACGCATTCTGATTTTGCTTATTCACTAGCATGACCAGCATGAGATCTAGGATGTGGGGTGAGTCAGAGGGATGGAGGAGCGGTTGAACCCAACGAAAGTATAGGGTATAAATCTCCCTACTAATCCCCAGGGGTCGATAATAGACGACCCTCTTTTGCATGCATAAGGATTAAAGTGCGTATCCCTTGATTTGACTCCCTGATCCAAAAGAAAAATCCTAGTTGTCAATTTATCATCTCTCTAAATCTCTTGGATAACAAACGAGATACGCAGCAAATGCTCTATAATTGACACACCCCACTATATTTGCCTCTTTGAACCTTCCATAATGTCTGGTACAGTGTATTCAAGTGTTAGGTGCAAGAATATACTCATTGAGTTGCTAATACCAAATGTCAGCAATACTAACTATTTGGTACTATTTGATTACAATTTTGTGATTAAATGAATACCAACTTTTTATGGATTTCTCATCATCATATGCTCACAATCCAATAATTGTGTCGTTTAGAAGGCTCTCTTATTGATTGACCCATTGTATGCGCGCCATAAGCTAAAAATACTTGGCATGTTGATATCAATTAAGAATGATATCTATTATATCAGCAAACGTTATTGCCTATCAGAAGAAGTATAAAAAGGATGTAACGTCTGCTTGCAAGAACAGCCCATTGCTCTCTTTTTACATTATTGCTATATATTCATTACAGATTCGCCATGGTTTTTGCTTCTTTCAAAAGCAATCTTCTCTCCCTCACTGGTGCCATTGTCAATCGAGTATGTTCTGCTGTTTCTTCCTCTGCTATCAAGACCGGCGAAGATGTATTGTCTGCTCCTAATTTCAAAGCTTATGGTTTCTTGGAGGACATTTACCACTTCAGACTTCAGCTGGCAAAGGATAATTCTTACTGTATTATGGAAGAGGTTGGTAAGATCCCCGTCCAAATCGATTACAACTCCAAGGTCCAATTCTCCTCTGTTGGTGAAGCCAAAGCTGCCATGTCCGCTGATTTGCTTGAAGCATGCTGTTCTCCTTTGCCTGGCAAATTCGATAGTCCACAATTGTATTGCAATATGTCTCCCTACCAACAAATGCTTGCTGATAAACGTGCTGATGAAGAAAGCTTTGATTTTGTTGAATACCCTGATAATGCTGATGATGAAACTATTATTGCCAACCAGCCAATTCAAGAAACCAATATCAATTTTCAAGAGGAGAAGGGCTCTTTGAAGTCATTGAAGACTAAACTCTTTCATCTCTCACAAAAGTAATTTACTCTAAATATGTATTTTATCCAAAATTCAATAAATTCGCATTTTTACACGCTGCAAAACGGTCTAACATCTCTTGTATTCCATTCAACACAGCTTATTGTCTTCAGTATGAGATAAAATAGCGAGATGCAACGCAATCATTCATTCATCACAGAATCATTCGCTAAATGTATGAAGTCAATCATCAAGTTTTGATGTATAGTTTCAACTAGCCGATCTATCTCGCTACGCTTGATGGCGGCGTCGCCCTGAAGGCGAAAGAGTTTGTAGATACTCAAAAGGATAGGCTTAAGTCTCAGTGTTGGTCAGATTAGATTGAACTGTGTCAGCAGAGTACACAGTGCGCTTTTCACCAATCGTATTCTCCATCACCTTGCCGTTGATAGCATCGACATTGACATTTTTCAAACAGAGAATAGCTCTTTCCTTGTTACAGTGTATACTGTATAATGATTTTCGAATCACGCATGTTAATCATCTAAACAATAATGTTTATGAATGTTCGCTACAGCTAGTCTTCAAAACAAGTGTGTTTGTCGAATACATACTTATATTACATGCCAAGTTTTGATTGGAAAGATCTGCATTTGACGACAGAAATCATATGTCAATAAGGTTGATCGATTTTTGGACATTTCGAGCATACAATGCGCCTATCCTATTTCGCGCGATGGCCGTAATTTATGAATGACACCATGGCCAAGGATTTCTGGCTAAGGAAGCGTATCCACTGGGCAGATGTTTAAACATACCACTCAGTAGTGAACATAGATAGAGATGCTGAAGCTCCACAACAAATGACATATGCCAGTCTTTTTTTGCAAAAATTTCCCGTACAAACAAGCCACCGCAAAAAAAACTATTTATTCAAAGGAGTCAACACATTAGCAAATTCCTTTTTCTTTCATTTATTGTGGCATTGGGCCCAAATCATCTTGACTGGTAAGTAATCGTGCTCTTTAGGAGGTTGTAATGGAGGATCTTTGTCTTTAGCTTTTACTATACGAAGGATGTATAACCTTGTAGCGTCTTAATCATACGTGTTGATTTACAAAAAAAAACTGATTTAATGAGCCTGACTTATAGTAAAAGAAAAGAAAAGATTTGTCTATTATAACCTTATAATTCACATTTGATTCAACTATTTGGTTGTATTAGTTTACTAATAGTATTTCTTCGATTTTCATTTATTAGATTATTCGGCCCGGTTCTTTGTTTGCCCTCATTTTATTACCCTTTTTACTATTAATAAACATTTGTTGAAATTAATCTCATTTGGCTCGTGCAATATTGTGTGTAATCAATCTCAAGAGAGATGAGTACTTGGGGATATTCATTTGATGTTTGACATGGGATCTGGGATCTGAAATGCTTGCTGTTGAGCAAGATGATTTTAAATGAATTATGTACAATTTTCTAACTATATCGTCGCTGATCAGCGAGAGCCTTGCACTATTGACCAACCCTGCAATTCGATTATCTGAGCTTCAGAAGCATAGATTACCTTCATAATTAGCCTTACCAGCGAGCCATCCAACTAGCGGCAAAACCAAATTTAAATTCCGTAGGACTTCTACTCAAGATTAGTCAAAATCGATCTGTTTGATTTATTTTGCCAGATTCGATTATATAAGTTGTAATGGTCGCCTCCTACTTCCTAATGGTTTCTTGTAGTACTTTTGGAGGCGCATTCAATAGTACTAAATAAAAAAGATACTTTGACTGAACTTATAAAGCAATCCTTGAAAATATGAAAAGAGGTTTATAGCCAAAATGTCGAGGCTTTTCATATAAAGCCTCACAGAAGCAATTTCAGGTGTTGCCATGGACCCGTAGCAACATTTTGACTTAAAATACGCCATAGTAAAAGTCTTCATTTTGGAGGTCAAAAACGCGATCGTTTGATTTTCGATAAAAACCATGGGATATCCCTCATGGTTTTTGGTCGATTTTGATCAATGTTATCTAGGTCCCAAAAAAGTTGAGCAAAGGTGTTATAAAGTGAGTGCTAGTTGAGAATAATTGTTTGGTGCCATGCTGGAGGTCTCAAACGGAGTCTAGCGCGAGAAATAGCAGCTCATAATGCATCTAAATTTTGCATGGTTTTGAGCAGTAAGCGAGGGGCCATAATCAAGTTATAGTAGAATCAATTTTCATTCATTAATTTGGTTGCTAGACAGTATATAAGCCTTGAATGAGGTCTACCCTTGAGGCAGGTAAGATATAGCTATCAAAATTGCCACGCTGGAATGTATTGTCGTACTGACATTGCTTTGCATGAATGGCGCGCCAATAGCATAACGTCTCTTGAATCCAGAGAGTACCCCGATTAATGCCCTGAGACTGAAGATGAATCCATGCGGATCAAAACCACACAGCACATCGTATCTTCAAACCAAAGTAGGTAGTTTTTGTCTAAACAAGAGCACAAGGTTCAAATAATGCATACAAGGGAAACTGGCAGCTGATCGTGAGATTATTGCATTTCCCTTATTTGTATAAAATATCAATCCCTTTTTCTATCCAGGCAACACAACCCTTTTTCTTTTCTTTTCTTTTATCCATTCTTTAGAGATGATTCGAATCCATCAGCATAGCAGTAAATCAAGGCTGCTCTTTCCAAGATACCATTCTACAGCTGCTCGTAGCAGCAGCCAAAGCAGTATCGGTATTCGTCGCGAAGACAAGAGCAGATGGGAGCGTCGATCTGCCTTGACACCCAATACGGTCAAAAAATTGATTCAGGAGACAGGCACCAAAGTATACGTTCAACCCAGCACCAAGCGAATCTTCACAAATGAATCCTATGAAGAGGTAAAAGATGGTCGTAAATGAGAGGACTTGAACAAACCACTCACTATCTTCCCATCCTACAGGCGGGTGCTATCATTACCGAGGATATCTCACAAGCAGACATCATTTTGGGCATCAAGGAAGTTCCCGAGGCATCCCTTCTCAAAGACAAGACGTATATGTTTTTTTCTCATACGCACAAGGGCAATGAAAAAAACATGCCTATGCTTCGAAGCGTGCTTGACAAGGTAAGCTTTGTGCAATGGTCCAATCTTGTTGATGCGGTTTTTCTCACACCTTCGTGGGAAATTTGTGTAGAACATTCGTCTTATAGACTATGAATTAATGAAAGATGAAACAGGCAGGCGACTAGTGGCATTTGGCCAGTTCGCGGGAAATGCAGGTACCGTATTTCATGTGTGTACGTAGTGCAAGCGTGCTAACATACAATGCCAAAAGGTATGATTGATATTTTCCACGGTATGGGCCACCGTTTCCTAGGATTGGGTTATAGTACACCTTTCATGGTAAGGGAGATAGCATTGATGGCACACAAAGTTTTAGTGCTCATGCGTGTGTCTATGATGTAGTACACTTCCATGGCACATGCTTATCCGACACTTGCTGAAGCTAAATCAGCATTGCATCGAATGGGAAACGTTATTGCTGAGAATGGCACCCCAAAAGATTTTGGACCTTTGGTATATGCGTTCACTGGATCCGGCAATGTCGCCAATGTAAGTTAACTGACATCAGTCTCAAAAACAGTACTACAACTCGGGTATATGTGTCTATAGGGTGCTATGGATATCTTTAAAGAGATTCCCCACGAATTCGTTCCTGCAGAAGACCTTTCCAAATTAGTCAACGATAAGAGTAAAGTATTTTTGCTTATCAACATTCCAGTACTGGACACTGAAACAATCAAAACACACAGATCCTAGATTAGACAGGCTGTACGCGACTCAGCTAGAGGTCAAGGACTATATCGAGCAAAAGGACGGTGGAAAGCTCATTGATTATGAAGATTACCTTGCCAATCCCGAGAGATACCAATCCAACTTTCATCACAAGGTAACATATCGCAGCATCGCGTCGATTTCCATACTGACACTGTGCACAGATTGCTCCTTACGCAAACTGTGTGGTTACCGGCGCTTATTGGGACAAGAACTACCCTCGATTAATGACAAACAAGCAATTGGCCGACTTTGAGAGACTGAAAAAGAAGGGCTTGATCAACAAGGGCAAAATGATGAGCTTGGCTGATATTGTGTGCGACGTCAAGGTGAGAAATAATGAAATGCATGGAAAACATGAGCATTTTTTTCTCACGATGTACAATGTTAGGGTGCATTTGAGTGTCTCTCTCATAGCACCAATGTGGATGATGGCTTCTTTTACTATGACGCTATCCGTGATATGGAGCATAGCGAGTAAGTATCGCAGTGGTGTTGGCGTCATTCGTATACTTACGCAATGTTTCCAGTGCTGAGGGAGAGGGCATACAAATCATGGGCATTGATATCTTGCCTGCAGAGCTTCCTGTTGAAAGCAGTGAATTCTTCAGCAAAGCACTCTACCCTTACATTAGGGAAATGGTTCAGAGCTCGCCCAAGACGCCTCTGGATAAACTGCCTACTTTGCTACGCAATGCTACTATTGCTGATCAAGGACAGCTCATGGATCCTCACAAAAGCCTCCTGAAATCAACTGCTGCCGCTGCTACATCTACTCGCAGTGCAACTTACAATGACAAAAAGACAGTTTTGTTGTTGGGCTCTGGTATGGTTGCAGCCCCTCTGGTTGAACACCTCGTCAAGAGACCAGATGTCAATATTGTCGTTGGTATGTCATTAACACTTGTAGTCATTAAATGGATATAGGCTAACAAAAAGGTTATTGCAGCTAGCAACATGGCTGAAGAGGCAGACGCCTTGGTTAGACACCACCACAATGCCGAATCTGCTCCCCTCGACATTTCCAACCACCAAGAACTCTCTCGACTGGTTAGTAAAGCCGATGTGGTAGTAAGGTAAATATATACATTTAGGGTCTCTTTGAGTGTGTAACCATTTGACGTCTCTATAATAGTCTTGTACCTGCATTTTTGCACACGCAAGTCGCCAATGTGTGTATCGAGCAACGAAAAGACATGGTTACAGCAAGCTATGTTTCCAAGGAAATGGAGGAGTTGGAACAAAAGTAAGCAGCGAACATTGCCATACACTATGAGCACTATATTCACCACAGACTCAACTATATAGAGCTCAAAAGGCTGGTATCTTGGTCATGAATGAAGTGGGTTTAGATCCTGGTATGGACCACATGTCTGCCATGAAGATTATTGATGAAGCGCAACGCAACGGTTCAAAGGTAGGTTTTATTTGTTTGTTTGCTTGTGTATTTCCTAAAGCTGACCATCATGTCATGCATGCAGATCAAGTCATTCATTTCTTGGTGTGGAGGTCTTCCTTCTCCTGAAGCGTCTAATGTCCCTCTTGGCTATAAATTCAGTTGGTCTCCACGCGGTGTATTGACTGCCAGTGGAAACGACGCCGTCTATTGGAACAATGGCAAGGTATGCGCTCTTTTAGAATAGTAAGAAACAATAACAAATAACGCGCTTTTGTTTAGAAACATACTATTGCTGGTGAAGATCTGTTAAAGGAACACTTTCCTGTAGTACAAACTCCTTACGCTGGATTCGTATTTGAAGGATTAGCAAATAGAAACTCTTTGGGTTATGCCGATATCTACGGTCTTGGTGATCTATCTGGCATGGACACCATGTTCCGCGGCACATTGAGATATCAAGGCTATTCTGATCTTTTGTACGCTTTCCGTAAATTGGGTTTCTTGGATCAGGTCAAGCCTATTGCCGAAAACTGCCACAATTGGGTATGTATATGCGGCCAGAATGCTATCGCTTTTGTTGCTGATCACCCTTGTGATTATAGTCAAATTACTTCAATTTTGTTTTATCAGGAAAGCACACTCAGCTTTCGCAAGATGAGAGATACCAGTACATGGTGGAGAAATTGGGCTTACCCAAGGATCATTTTATGGTAGAAAAGACATGGTCAGCCATTTCTTACTTTTTGTCAGAGGAACAAGAAAAAGTCAACGCTAACAATGGATCCGCTCTTGATCTATTCTCCATCTTGCTATCAAGAAGACTCAAGTATGACAAAGGGGAAAGGGATATGGTCGCTATGCATCACGAATTCGGAGTAGAGCATCGTAATGGTAAAAAGGTGAGTGTATAAGTACCCATTGAGGCCATACGAGGTTGTCCCTTACAAGATGGAGTAGGAAACCTTGACATCTACTTTGATCAAATATGGCAATGAAACGCATACTGCCATGGCAGACACGGTTGGCTTACCCACAGCCATGACAGTAGACTTGGTATTGGACAACAAGATACCCGAGCGAGGCGTTCAGAGGCCAACAAAGCCTCACGTGTATATGCCTATTTTAGATCAATTGGAAATGAAGGGTATCAAATTTATTGAAAAATCAGAACCTTTCAAGGTCAATAGATTAGATGCAACTGGGTCTCACAGTTGGTAAATGCTTGAGAAAAAAAAAAGGGGGAGGATTCATGTGCATGATATGATGATGTACATTTAGCCAAAAATGTCTTTTTATAGTAAAACTAGAGATCTCAACCTATGTAATAATAGTAGTAGCATGTACACTTCTCTTCTCCCCCCAGAATATAAATTCCTCCTTTTTTACATACTTTCTTTCTCTTTTCTTTCATCATTTGTTTGTTTGTAAGATTGTTGGTTGCCACATTGAATATAAAAGCCATCATTTTTCCAACCTTTTCTTCTTCTTCTTCTATCGTTTCTCTTTCTCTTGTAATTATAATGTACATTTTATTCTCGCTGCTACTACCAGCTATGGTATCAGCGATGACAGGTGGCACAACTGTGGAATCCTCGTCTAAATACCCGTTTTTTGTCACACTCACGGACCCCATTTTATGCGGTGGAAGCATCATTTCATTAGACCCACCATGGATTTTGACAGCAGCGCATTGTATCGAAAATTTGGAAATACATCCCAACAAGTATACAGTGGCCTATGGTAACAGAGACTTTTCAAAGCAAACGTATGCTGCTATTCAGCAAGCCGTGAGCCATCCGCTCTATGTGTCATCACAGCAGCTTCAAACACAGGTGTACGCAACGGATCAAACCGACGTAATTCCATATGACATTGCATTGATTAAATTGAAATCCCCTCTTGTGGCAAATACCCATGTCAATCGTATCCCCATATCAACAGCATCGCTCAACAAAGAAGAAAACCCCAGCACTTATAAGGAAACCATCGGTATGGGATACGTTGGCTATGAGAAGCCGCATGCTGATATGTTGCAGTACACTCCATGCAATTCATCCAATGTGGGAACTCTCCGGAACAGTAACTTTAACCACAGCATTATATTGGCTACTTCAGATGCAGGATTATGCCATGGTGATTCAGGTACGCATTATACTCAAAAATAGCTCATGAAAATATAAATGGACTCATAAAAAGATGCATCATACTAGGAAGCCCACTCTTGAGCAAATCAGCCGATACTAAAGAATATTATCTGGATGGCGTATTAAACAGGATTTTGAATGCATATGATCCTGATCCTGATAATGGGTCATGCCCCTTTCATGAATCCAATTTGACGCGATTTCTCAACTCGTTTGTCAAACCCTCGGCTCATATCAAGTGGATCATGAATGCCACGCAGCTTTCGTTTGATGCATTGACAGATCCAGTGACAAGTCTGGATGATGGCAGTGTTTTTGCAGCTTCGTCTACAAGCTCTGCTATTATTACTACGACTGCATCATTGTTTTTGCGTGCTTCTTGCTTTGGCGTTGATTGGACACTGGCGACGGTGCTGATAAGCTCTTTATTGATGATTATTTACCTTTAACTTACTGCATTTCACTAAGCATCTTCATTTTGTACATACATATACCTTTTCACTCTTGATTATTAATAAAAGTTGCATCGCACGTGGACAAAGTACACGGTTAAAACAAAATTCTTCAATGCAAGAAGGCCATCGATAGATGATGGCAATAGAAGCATCAAGTACGTGCCAATGACGATTATTAGCTTAGTGCTCAAACTTGGTTTTGATTCCCATGAGTAAATTACCAATATTCAGGGCAACCAAATCATTCATCAGGCCAGCCATTTTCTTATTGAATTAGACAGGGATAAAACTGCCAAACCCTAAAAATAAAGCACCATTACATCCCCTGAGCTACCCATGAGAGATTCAACTCTGGTTTTATAATTCGCCACCGTTAGAGATTGAGAGTAGCGAATACATCAGACGGGTAACTCCAATTACTTGCTCGTTGAGATGCAAGATAGTATTCTAATGCAAATGTGAAGCGTTTTGAAGGATTTTCACCAAAGGTTAAGATTAGGGCTTGAAACTAAATAATACGATATAGGTCAACAAAATTTTCTTTCTGCGTAAATGACTCTCATTTTATCCTTGTTAATCATAACATAATGGATGTTCTGTTCCTAGACACTTTTACAACAGGCATTTATCAGGCATGGTTCATATATGATTAGTTAAATTAACATCAATCAACAATCGAGTTTCATCTAACATTTTAGCTATTATTAATTTTGCAATATTAACCAAAGGTCAGAGGCAGTGCAAGCCACCTAAACGTATGTTGGTTTCGACCAAAGCAAAGTGTAGGTCAGGAAACCAACTGAAGAATCGAAATGCTCATAGTAACGTAATAAATTTATGGTCCCTAGACACTTTCGAAACCTCAAAAAGGAAAG
Organism: Mucor velutinosus; assembly: GCF_035048745.1. Classification (NCBI taxonomy): domain Eukaryota; kingdom Fungi; phylum Mucoromycota; class Mucoromycetes; order Mucorales; family Mucoraceae; genus Mucor; species Mucor velutinosus. The sequence continues at coordinate 1,876,567 of NW_027041908.1, forward strand.
AAGTTGATCTCACAAGTATTTTGATAGACTACTGTTATTAAATATAAAATGAAAGGAAATAGCATGACTAAAAGTAATGCTATATAATTTGCCGCCTACTTTGCATACACCTCAGAAGCATCTAATTACTGTATTGCCTTCATGATTAAGTTTGCCAGCCGGACCCACCAGCAAAAATCAATTTAAACCTAGATTCGTATTCTGTCCCAGATTGGCCAGATCTTAAAGATTTTCGACTCAATCAAACTATTTTAGCAGATTCGACTATTAGAATATGATTATCACCCCATGCTTCTTTAAGCTTTCTTGGAGTGCTTTTCAAGGCGCATCTAATGGTATCAAGTAAGTTAGGTGTTTTGAGTAAACTTATTGAATAATTTACGAAAATATAAAAAGAGGTTTCTGGCCAAAAAGTCGAAATTTTACATATCAAAGTCTCACAAACATGATTTCAGGAGTTACGTTAGATCGATAGAAACCTTTTGATTCAATATATACCTTAGTAAAAGTCTTCGTTATCAAGGTAAAAAAAATGCGATTATTTGATTTTCGAAGAAAACCATGAGGGGTACCTCATGCATTTTGGTCGAATTTTGCCCATGTTTTTTTGATCCCCAAAAAGTTGAGCAAAGGAGCCAGAAAGTAACTGCCAGACGAGAGCAATTGTTTGGTGCTATTCTGGCAATCTAAAACGGCCTTGAACGCAAGGAAATGCATCTCAAATGCACTCGAATTTTGTTGTATCAGGAACACTAAGGACTAAAAAGAGGAAATACCAGTATGCTGCTTGCCCGTATATGAAGTAGCCACGTGTATATGGATTTAGAGCATCACATAAGAATTAGATGCACAGATACTATAAAAGAGTTTCATGTGCAGGTGGAGGGCCAAAATGAAAGTAACAGTATTTCGAGAAGATACGCAAGGGCAGTCGGTAATGCGAGCTTCTGCTGCGCAAGGTGGTTTTCACCAAAGCGTAAACACTCGTATATTATAATAGTTGTTCAAGAGCTAAAACTGCTGCAAGTCGAAGTCTATGGGAATTCAATACCAACCTCTCGGTGTTGAAGGGTCTAGCTCTTTAAAGGTTTTCCAGAAGATCCTGAACAATGGGAATCTATCCATGCGAAATCAAATATTATATATGAATTGCCGGTTCCAGTCAAACCATAAGTAAATTACAGCTAAGCTGGTACGAAAATTCAGGAAATTATGAATCTTTGTATACCAAGCATTCTCTTTGTAATTTCTTGTGACACTTGCACTTACACTGAGACATGTCTATATTCACATAATAAGGAAAGATGCTTCACGCAGAAAAAAAGAATAAATGGAACCAATTCATTTATGAAATTATAATTTACATTGCTAAGAGAGAGATAATAAATACACGAAAAAAAAAAGCTTCTATGGATGAACACCAATGTGGTTACCAACACGCACCTAGACACGACTGAATTAAACGGCATATTCTACGCAATTACATACTGTATAGTACTTACCAAAGTCTCTAAAGAATTGCTAGCGTTTTCCAACAGATCTTCGTCAAAACGCATTGCGTTCTTTTCAAACAAGACGACCAACGTGCTACCGCCAAAGGCAAAGTAGCCCAGTTCATCTGCTCTGGCTAAACGATCACCGACGCCAGCTGTCAAGACAATAGAGCCCACCATCATAGCACCAATACACACAATAGCCACTCTGCCAAATGCCTCTGTCTCCATGTGCACAACATCGCGCTTATTATCGCCATAGACATCCAGCGTGGTACGAATAGCCATGGGATTTACCGTGTAGTATTGTCCTTGCACATTGTGTATCTTGCGAATCACACCATCAACTGGTGAATGGTAACGATGGTAGTCTTGAGGCGCCAATCTGAAAATAGCCAATGCACCGCCTTCATACGCTTTGGCTTCTTCTGCATCATCAAGTAACTTGGATATACTGAATTCAACACCCTTGATCCAAATATTAGTAGCACTATCAATGGTAGGGAATGCCATCATACGACAATCAGCAGGACTGACAGCTACACGCTTGTTATCAGGGGCGTCACAGGGACGACTTCCAGGCTTGAGCTTTCTGTAAAAGAACTCGTTGAATGTGTTGAAATTCTCCAAGGGCTCCAATACTTCGCTCATGTCCAGCTGATGGAATTTGATGAATGAATTGATTTCTCGCTTGGAAAGTGGGTTATCAAAGCGACGACCTTGTTTGACAGACATGTTGGCTAAGATACGTTGTGCTAGAGTATGTTGTTAGCGGATGAGCATAACACCATGAATACAGATGCTTTTTACCTGTCTTTGACTGAATACCCGAACGCATGCCCTTGTAGACCAATCTCATACCCAAACGAACATAGACACTCATGCGTTCATCAATCAATTGACCCGTCAAGCGGTCTTGCACAATGATATTGGCGTTGTTCGTTCCAGCCGAGTATTTACCGTAGCCTACCTTGTTGACCAGTTTCACAAACCATCTATACTTTCTGATTAGACACCCGCATACTAGGACAGTTTGCTTTGCAAAAACTTACTTGCGTTGTGCCTGCGCTTCAGAGCCAAAATTGCCCATCAAAAATCGATCCACTGTAGTCCAGTCATTGGCAGCACATGTAGCCACATGCGTCACGATATCCATCTGACCACGCTTTGCGAGGTTGGGTTTATGACAGATGGGGCATTCATTGAGCCGGATCACTTTTTCTTGTGCTGACTTGCGAGGATGATGTTCTTGAGCTTCACGCTCCAGGTCCTCCTTGTCTTGCTGCAATTTGAGCTCCTTTAATGGTCCGTCAATGTATTGAATGCCATCAGCCTCAGCTAAAGCCTCATAATCAGCCTCGTCAGGTGATTGGGGCGTAGTGGTGGATGTGGTAGAGCCAGAATGGGCCAAGTCGATATCATCTTCGTCGTAATCACCATGGCTGGAGAAATAGCCGCCCTCGCTGTCATCGCTATCGTCACTTTCATCCATATCATACTCGTCATCCTCTTCATCGTCATCCTCCTCGTCATCTGACGCAGCCAAGAAGAAAGGATTCACCGTATTATTGTTCTTTGCATCTACAGGCACATCTTTCTCCTGTTCAATGATCGTATTTGGTTCCTCCCCACCACTGTCTTGCTTGGTATCCACAGCTAAAATGAACGACTCCAAGCTGGCCACCAACTCATCCATGGTCAAGTCCTGATCAAAGTCTTTACCATGCTCCTGCCAAAAATGATCTAGGGTAGACTCAGAGATATTTGAGCCCAATGCTTCCAGCATGGCTTGTACTTCGAGTCGGCTCATGGTGTTGGAGCTGTCTGCATCACACGTCTTTGCCAAAGCAATCCAAAACATCTTTCTAATCTCCACATAGGGCACAAACTTGGCTCTAATTGTCAGCGTAGGGCGAACACTGTCTTTCCACTTGTCAGGTTTGGCCAACTTGAGAGGAATGGTATGTCTGCCCATGTTGCGCTCAATCTCTTGCGAGGGGCTATGATCTGCTTGGTCAAATGCGGTCGGTGTAGCTGTAGATTGAGTGACACTGGTAGGCATCTTTTGAATGATATCCGCGATGGAGATCTCTTGTGAAGCGACAAAATCGTTGCCCGAAAACTTGTCTTTATCGTACACGGCAAACTTGATTTTGTAGTTTTCTTGCGAGTTTCTGACGTGGAAAAAGAGCTTCTCGTTCCAAGTGGGGTTCAAGTTGTGTCGAATGGCTCTTGTTCTGAAAGTAGAGACACCATAACTGACAATAACAAAGGGGTCCATATCAAAGCCGGTGCGAGTGACATTTCTCTCGGGTGGAAGGTCTTGAGCACTTTCAATCTCCAAAAACGTAATGCCCATAACATCTGAATAGAACTTGGCGTACCCTCCTTCTGCCTTTTTCTTCTTGTTGCTAGTGCGACGACCTCCGTTTTTGCCCTTGCGACGTCTAAATTTGTTCTTTAAGCGTCTTTTTTCCTTTGGCTTTGATTGCTGCTGCTGCTGCGGCTGTTCGACCGAAGGTGTAAGGCTCGTAATAGAGGATGTGGAATTGCCCGTTTTCAGTGATCTTCTGAACCGACTGCTAAATGAAGTTGTACTGGAACTCTTTTGCATTTCCGGCGTTATGGTAGCAGCCGGCGTCGCAGGTGCTGTTGTGGGCGTTGTGACGGGAGGCGATGACGATAGAGCGTTGGTATCTGTATCATCGTCATCATGATCATCGATTAATAAAAACTGCAATTCTTCAGCAAAAGTGGCAGAGTCTGTTGGGATAGAGGTGCCTGAATCTGATCTGTATATCAGGCCAAATTGACAGCAGAGTTCAGCCTGATCAGCATCCGATGTGCTTGTGCTGGCATTGGCATCACTGCTAACACCACCACGCTTCTTTCTCAAATGAAATCGTCTATGCTGACGGCTTGTCCTTGATAAGGGATACCATTTAGCCTATTTAAAAAAAAAATATATTTTAGTATGGGTTACACGATCCTATTACTGTTTTAATTCAGAATACTTGCAGTGGTATCATCGAAAGCGATGTGATCTGGCGAGGAGAACAAATCGTCCAAGGACCAGCTTATTTGTCCTAAAAAGATGGAGGAGAACCGATCCTTGTTGAACACAGTGATGGATAAGCCATGCTCTTTGAGGGCTCTGAGTCTCTTTCGATGGCCCATGATATCATTGGATATATTGAATTCAAAGCTACACAGCCATTCTGGATCTGAGGATTTTCGGATGGTGTCTGTTCGTTGTCGAATGCCTCCACATCGCACATTGACATATGGATTCGGAACATTTGACTTTTCGGGAGGGGACTTAGTTTTGGTCGCAATCTCTTTGCACCCTATCCTTACCTCATCTTCTCGATTCAAATTACGCCCTCTGATGATATCCACCTTGAGCACTAAATCTGCGGGCACAATGTTGGTTTCAGCTTGATGATTCGACACTTGAGATGAAGCTGACGAAGTTCTGCTGTGTCGAGAGCGTCGAAAGGAAGACAATCTATGCACAAAAGGGATGCGATGGCTGCTTGCACGAGGTGTCTGTTGTGCCTCTGGTGGACTGAGAGTTGATTCGTCCATGTTGGCGGCGAGTATCGATTTGTTGTGTATGAAATGTGAAAAGAAAATGAGAGAGAAAGAGAGAAAAAAATGAAACAAAGCAATGACTTTATTTAAAATTTCACACCAAGACACCCATCCAACCCTCTAGTCCCCTATTATCCAGTTTCTTATTGTTAGTTACTAAATTTAGAGTTTCGCCATGATTTTGCCTATTGACAACTTTTCATGTGCTTGTAATGTCGAGGAGGGGGTTTGAGCAGTAGCACACAAATACGACACTGGAGACATACATCATCACTGAGCTTGCTGCTATTGGGTCACATCCTGGCGCTGAGCTCATGTTGATATCATTGTCAAAGTCGACATCCATTATGTTTCTAAACTTTGTTTATATATATCACGCTTTAAATCACTCAAAATGCTAAGCCTGCGCATTTTTGCGCTTATGCGGATTCTTCTACACCAATAGCCTGGATTCAGTAAAAAAAAAAGATGAGAACGAAGGGAGCACAGATCGCGTTTTGTAAATTGTACGCATTGCATTCAACGAGATCGGATGTTTGGATTATCCGAATCAAAGGAATGGGCCATATACACAGAAATCAGCATTATGCACATACCAGCTACAGTAGTTCAGCTTATAATGCGAGGCATCCCATCACTTGTTTCCACCTCTTTTTTTCCCCCCCTTTATTCCCTGCTTTACGATGCAAAGATTCTTTTTGTTCACTGTGGTATCCAGCTTTCTTAATGCCAGCTTTTGTGCTGTGGGTAAAATACCACTTTCACTAGAAAAGGACATTCTGTGCCAATCAAACGAGGTAAAATGGACACACAGCACCTGGTGAGCTCCCTTATCTAAGCGAAACCAAATCAAGATTGATCTAGCTAAATTCCTGGAATGCCATCATCCTCCATGACTTCAAGACAATTGCTCCCAAAGACGCAACCACCAGCGGTATAGATGGTCCGCTGACTATTGGCTCTAATTTAGCCATCGACAACTATTACATCAATAGCAAAGGCCACATCCATTGCCATTCCGATTACAATGAGTCTATACCATTAGCAGAATAGGGTTTGTACATGAATAACAAGGCGGATCACTCTACAGCTCATCAGCGATACCAAATAAGAGATGCCATAGTATCCGGCTCGACTCAATTGTATGGCGATAACAAGGCGGAGAGCAATGCGCACGTCAGTTTCCTTGATGGTACGGTGCGTCCAATGCAATCATGTCGACTGCTCATCAATAGAAGCCCTCACCAAGAAGAAACGCCTTCCTTCTCGACCTACGAGAACATTGCTAAAAAGACATCACTGTATTTGGCACTGCAAGACGCGACGCATACGTTATCAAAAGATGGACAAATTAAATCATGACAGCCTCACAACGCCGTCAATGACAAATATTATTATTTTAACTTCGCCTCTTGTCAAAACAATGCACTATGTGATATCAACACGGAAACAACATTTCTCTCAGACGCTAGCGTAGTTTCTCAAGCTATGAACACAGCTGTTGCGTGGCCCATAGATAAACCAATTATTTTCAATGTAAATTAGACATGTTGACTATTATGAGCTATCCTAGGCTCAAACCCATATCTGTGCATAGGTTCCAGTTACTAGAAACTCTACTTTTGAGCTCGACATCCCACAAGCATTTACAAGTCAGCTACCAACATGCAACACTGTATGGAATTTCTTCACTGTGGACGAGCAAGGCATCATGGATGACAGTGAAGAGCAGTCGTTCACTGTCAACAGAGTCTCTTATACAATGATGGGTGGTACATTTCTATTCCCCTTTGGTAAGTAATGAGGCGCTGTATATACAACACAAGAATGAAGCACTCATCGGGCTTGTCATGCAATTTTTAAAAAAAAGGCAACGTGGTTGATGGGCCTTCAGGGGGGTTTGCAGGTCAGTTGATTGCATCCAATTACGAGTCCAAGGGTGCAAGTCTATATGGTTTTGAAGCGATCGATGCATCACGTCACACTACCTTTGCATCCTGCTGGCCTCATTTGAGAAGAGATGATGCCATGTCAACAGAAATAGAGCCAGAGCAAGAGGATGATTTGGAATGGATGATTCGCAGAGGTCGTCAATTACTACCTGTCGCTATCTCAGATCGAGAGGATCAGAGCCCTTCCAAGCAGGATGAGATCAGCAAAGCCCTTGCTTCTACAACTACTGTCACAGAAATAGTATTACCCAGTGAAGCAGTATTAGGAAGCAGCGTATCCAGCATGTTGAGTGAATACTCATCTCTGTTGGATGTTCTCAATCCTCAGCACTTTTTTGATGAAGCGTATATAAGCCAGGACAAACATCCAGCAAACGATGCCGACATGGAAGCATTTGCAAATGCTCTTCTAGACCAGCAACCTGAAAGTCCTATGATAGAACGTCCTGCTGATTTCGCTCAAATATATGAAGGTCCAAAGACAACAGTGACAACCTAAGTAGACACAAGGGTCACGACGCATCATATCATGGAATATACTTCTATCACCATACCCTTTTCAAGAGTCAATACCATGCAATCTTCGACTGAGACATACACGGTCAACATGCCCCATAAAGTGGAAACGCTTCCCACGAGCTTCTCGCTTGATTTGATGGGAGATAGAGTTGTGACATTGTATTGAGATACCCAAGAGCTGACAAATAAACCACACAATCGGTTGATTGAGGCTTTTGAATATGCCAAAAGCAATATCCATTTTTCTGATTTAGCAGTCTTTTAAACTAGAGCAAGACCAAGAACAATGATGGCGGATCAAAAAATGCGCATGCTTGACATGGTATCTCCGCTCAGGGGAAAGTGAGATTTGGGATGTCGCATGCAATGATTTAGCATCTATCATTTTCTACACTGCAAAACCACGTTCATTGCCCCGTTATAATCTAGTTGTATATGGCTTGTTTAGTATAAATCGAAATGAGGGCAGTTTATAAAAAAGAGTCATCTGAAAAAAATACTAAATGCGCACAAAAGGTCTGTGAGTTGGTTGGCTTTTTTTTTTTATTAAAGTGTGAGTTGGATGACTGGGAACTACTTTAATACTATGCTTCCAGTCTCAATTTACCGAATGTTTGAAAAATCCGCACAAATAATTTGGCCAAACTTATGGTTAAAAAAATGTTATAAATATTCTTTTTTCAAGCACTTGGGAAGAACATTGATAGAATGCTGGATAAAATTCTGTAAATGTTCAACGGAAACATCGTCACTGCCTTCTATAACTCTTATAGTAAGAGATTCAAGTGCGTTAATATGATAAGTTGATAGCATAAGATGGTAATGAATGCACATAAGGGTATAGAGATTTTTTTCATCCATCTTCCATCTTTTCATTGTCTCACATGCCAGCCCTAATGAAAATTCAGCTTCCGCTAAGGTTAGCTTTTCATCCATCTTTCCATCCATCTTTTCATCCATCTTCCATCCATCTTTAGATTTTAATCAAACTGAAGTAAAAGCACCGGGAAAAGAAAAAAGAAACAATATACGACGTTTACCTAGTCATGAAAATCTCAAGGAATTTAGCAATATGCATGTTTTTTTATGTTGACTATACTGAAGAAAACGTTAAAAAATACAACAATCGACTTAAAGATTTCGGTAACGTTGAAATTTGCTACAACATCGAACCAAACCAACCCATCTTGGTTTCGATGGAACGAATCCGTAATAATCCTGAAAGCTATCATTTATATTCTGACAATTGTTGATTTATTTTGACCTTGAATGAAATAATTTCTATCCTCAAACTTTGTAATAAATCAAAATCTTCAACTAATTCCTGAGTGTTAAAAATAAACAACTCATTGCATTGGGCAAAGGTTTCAATTGCAATCTTTTTTAAAGAGGGATTTGTCTCGACCAACTTGATAATATCTTTGCTTCTTGTTGTTATACCGGCAAAGTCAATGGCAACCAAGCAAACGTCATGACTAACAGACTTGAGGTAGGTAAGCAAATCTTGGGTGTTACCATCAACGCTTAAATCGTCCATAATAGCTTGTGAATTAGGTTGTAAATCACGCGATTCAAGTGGCGTGGAGGCCCAGCTACAAGAAGAAACAAATATTTTGGTTGCAAAAGATCGTTCTTTCAAATTCGATATCATGGACTTTAAAAGTCTTGTTCTACAAGTAACGTCTTCGCCTGTTGGTGATTTTTGAGCATAACCTATGATTTCATATCCATTTTTCTTGAGGGTTTTCAATGATTCTTGGTATCTTGGCAAGTAAGAGCAAATGGAATTGATAAGGTCGTCTATAATTAAATACGTTAGAGATTGTTTCAATTCTGTCATGCATATCTTGGCTTACCGTAATAAATGTCTTCCAGAATATATACCTTGGCGGAAGCTGAATTTTTATTAAGGCTGGCATGTGAGACAATGAAAAGATGGAAGATGGATGAAAAAAATCTCTATACCCTTATGTGCATTCATTACCATCTTATGCTATCAACTTATCATATTAACGCACTTGAATCTCTTACTATAAGAGTTATAGAAGGCAGTGACGATGTTTCCGTTGAACATTTACAGAATTTTATCCAGCATTCTATCAATGTTCTTCCCAAGTGCTTGAAAAAAGAATATTTATAACATTTTTTTAACCATAAGTTTGGCCAAATTATTTGTGCGGATTTTTCAAACATTCGGTAAATTGAGACTGGAAGCACAGTATGCCGTATGTGTGTGTATATATGGCTGTGTAAAACACAGCTGCTTTTACTATCACTACTTCTACTACTACGGACTTGACTGAGCTTTTGTACATTTCGTGCAACTCTATACGTATGCATGTGATCGAATGTAGTGCAACATTGTATGCAATCTACAATAAAGGTATGTTCCAAGTCGATGGAGAAGGTAGCGTTGTATGTTCTATGTCTTGATCGTCGATCTCGTCTAATGGGTGGTGATGTTGTGAATGAAGGTATAAATTAGACCTCTTTTTACCGCTATCCATAGGCGGTGTCTTGTTGAATGGTAATTTACAAATCGTATAAAATTTCTCTGTATCCATGTAATATCGATGCTGGTTGTCATGGTGATTGATGCTGTGCAAAATATGATCAGCCTCATCCAGATCGTAGGTCACGCCCAAGCACAGTTCTTGCAATGAGCTGATCTTGGAGAGTAATTGGTGTATCAAGGAAGGTGACAGTAGATCCAACCCACTGACATTGAGTGTTTCAAGAGTAATTTTCATCAGGTTATCATCTATAGCGTCAAGAAGAGGAAAGAACGCATGATCGGTCAGAAGTCGGCAGCCAGAGACATCCACGTGCTTTAGTTGATGGCAGTTTTGGATGAACAACTATAGTGTGCAGTTTGAATTAGTAAAAACCAACATCGCTCTTGGTCATATATAAATTTAGACTTGCCTGTATAGCTTGATTCGTCACCCCTTCTTGATAAGCCAATAATAGTGTGCGCAGATGAATGCATTCCGTTGCCAGCCAGGAGATACCCTCTGCATTGATGCGATTGCATTCACTCATATCAAAGCGGACAAGTGATGCTCGACTGGGAGATTTGGCAATGACTTGTAAATGCTGACATGTCAGACTGTCGATATCACGAAAACGGAGATGCGTGAGTTGTACCTGATTTTTTGACAAGGATGCAAAGAATCGGGTCAAGGATGCACTGGATAATGTAATGTCACTGCAATGTTCCAGCCCCAAGTCATTCAGCTTTTTGCAGTGCTGGATGGCGTCCATGATAGCATCATTCACATCGGTAAGCCTCAAACGTTTCAATGTATGGCAATGACGATGGATAATCTCGACCAGCACCTGTGCGTCCAGTTTTCCACACCCGTACAGGACCAACGACTCCAATTGATGTGGTGACATGCTCAGCAGTGGCTTGATGACGGCGGTGGAGAGACAGTAGCATTTCGACAGATTCAACGATGAAAGCGATTTTTGAGCAGAGGCAATCATTGGATACAAGATGTGATCTTGAGCAGCAGCATTTGAAAACTTGAGCTCCCTGAGGTTGGGAAACAAAAAGTGATCAAAAAAGAAGCGCTCCAGATGATGAATGTCCTGCTTTGACGACAGGCAGAATTTCCAGACATACTTGTTGTAGGTGGAGGTGTGGTCCAATGTGTTTTTGATTTTTCGTAGAATGCGGTGTGATTTGGGGTTGAGTGTGTTCCATAATCCAAAGCAAGACGTGTGGTAGATTGCTCTGCAAGTGAGTGCCAGGTTGAGTAAATCTTTGGTGTCGACAAATGAGCATAGGATACGGCTTATTTCTGGTATAAGAATAGGGTTTTGCTTCATTTTATTAACGTGAAATAAGAGAGAGGGGGGAAGAGAAAGGGAGAAAAGAGGGAAAAGCAAGAAAAATCGACTTTGGTATTTATACGCTGCATTTAGGGTATTTTGTGTGCATCTTTGTGTGTGTGTGTGTGTGTGTGTGTGTGTGTGTGTGTGTGTGTGTGTGTGTGTGCGCGTGTGCGTGTGTGGGTACAGGACTCACTATTTTTGTTTATTGGATGATTTTGTCTCGATACGCTTCGATATTGTCAGGAGTCAAGACGGCTAGGAAAGAAAAGAGCTTAGTTTATACATCCACACTACAACTCACACAACTTACTGAGGTCTCTCTTGGATAAGGGCTTTTTGGTCAAGGGACAAATATTCTTCTTGCCTTCCCAATTTGTAAGACAACGCACCCAACTGTCATAACTGTTTATATTCATATGGCTGTTTTTAGTAAAAAACAAGGCGGTCTATGCTTTTTTTTAGGACTTACCCCATAACATGACCATAAGTGGAAATGGCTGGTTTGATCACCTCATCCAATGTAATGGGATCAATAAATCCAGGCAGAGGGTTATCATCTTCTGTTGCTAACTGTACTTGTGTGCTGCGTGTGCGTGTTCGTTTGCTGCTGGTGGATGCACTGGATCTCACTTTAAATGTGCCTGAGGTATCATTGTAATCTTCCATATCATCCTCATCCTCGTCCTCGTCACTCGAGTTCCATGTGAACGCTCTTCGTTTTCGCTTGCTCTTGTGTTTGGATGTGGTGGCAGTTGACTTTTGTGTATTACGTTTTCGATAAACAGAGGCTATCGTAGTGGAGTCATCAGGTGTTTCAGGGCCGGATGATACATCCGTAGTAGATGATGAAGAAAGCAAAGAAGACAGCGTTGCAGCTCCATGCTTGCTGTAGGTGCGTATAGTCTTTTCAGTGCTCCCATCCACTTTTTTCTTATCAAACAAGTAATGCGCTTTCCCATTCTCGTCTACAACATAGTTTGGATCTTGAATTTGGTTCGTTTCTACTAGCAGTCGATAGTAGTTGGAACATTGATAGCCTACGCGACCAGGGATTTTCATGGCAAAGATGCCCCATTGACCTTTGGATCCCACCTCCTCTATTCGCTTGTGAAATAGGACTTGTTCCTCTTTCGTCCATGGACCTCTGCGTTGCTCTTCACCAGGTGCATTGAAACGGTAATAGTAGCTGTTGGGATTCTGTTCAATCATTTGATAGGCTCGAATGCGAGCAGATGACCAACCCTCGAATGGATTTACACTGTTATCTTGCATTTTTTTGAGTGCTTCATCGAGACCTAAACGGTCTGGCCTTGTGCGGTACGTCCTTTGGTAGACCACTGTTAGCATCCATGGATGTACTTTCTGACCTGCAACTCACTTCTTGGCTGTCTCGTCTGTCGTCTTCTTCAGGGTCTTTGATCGTTTTTCCAAAAGATGTGTGTAGTTGGCTTGTTGTTCCTCGTTCAGGGTTTCTTTGGTTTCTTGCTGGATATGCTTCATAGCAATGGATTTGCGAATCTCATGCAAATAAGCAGGCTGAGTGAGGCGAACGATCACTTCTTGCTATCAGTCATTACATGTTTTAGTTTCTTTGCGAATCAACTATCAACAGCTCAATATACCTCATCATTACCGCTTTCATCCAGCATCGCCATGACCTCTTCGCTGGTGAGATAATCGTAGACATCCTTTACCTTTCGTATCTTGCGGCTCTTTTCCTTTTTTTCGAATTCTTGGTACTGTCGCTGCTGCAGCGCTACTCGTTGTTGGATGATGGCTTGTTCTGATTCAGTTACTTGTTCGCTAAACACACTTTCTTTGCGTACTGTTTGGATCTTGACACTAGAGCAGATATGAGATATATACCACAAACCCAAGCCTTTTGCCATCTTACTGTTCAGCCAAATCAATCCGAAAAGCATCTTCTTGCGCACTATCATCTGTCACTTGCGGATGTTGTCGAAGCTTGGCCTAGTGATTCGTCTTGAGTACACATCTAAGCAGATATCCAGTAGATACATTCTTACCAGCAAAGGTTCAGCTTGAACCAAAGAGGGAATGGGCACCTGTTTCCAATGTACGTTATATGTATCTCCCTTTGCAACATCTATTGCATAGTAGAGTTAGTCACTGTGTGTGTATACACTTCTACTCATCCAAAAAACGATGTGCAAAAGATGTCTCTTTTCAACTTGAAAAATAGATGGTAAAGTCTCTCCAAGCCTGCATAACTATACCTTCTTTATAGTATATAGAAACAAGCTTCTCTGGCTCTGTCATTTCTACTTGTTTAGCGTGCCTTATAGTAGTACTTTGGGTGAAAGGATTTAGGAGCTTCATCGCACTCGACACGGTTTCAATCCCATTTTCATATTTGGCGGACGCGCCTTTGTTACCGTGCCGCCGTCCAATAGTGAGCACGATTGCCTGATGGAATCAAGCTCAAGTAAATGTTGCAATACGTGAAAGACCTGTGTTTTTCTTGAAAGAAAGGTTTGACGAGATTTTATGAACAACAAAACATGACATCACATCTTAGAATGTATGTCACCAAAGTGAATTCATGGTCTCCCAATGCCATTTATATGGATTCAGTGCTTGCAGCAAAGCATTATTGGAATATCGATTGGTGTGCAAGGCTACGAACGAACTTGCTGGGAAGGCCATGTTCAGTATGCCCATTCGTACAGACAATGAAGAAACAACAACCCTACTGGTCTTTTATTGAAAAAGAAGCACCAATTGGTGTTGCTCATCGCCACTCTTGAGGTTGGCTCCAACATATCAGACGAAGCTGTCAAGAAGATACTGCAAGTAGTATTTACACCGAGCAAGCGAAAATTAACAGGCCATGGCACTGGTATGCTCTACAGGGCAATTTTCGGCATTGCTGAAAGATCTCCTGTCAAGTTTGACGGGCTGACCAGCATCCACTATGGCCCAGAGCTCTCCAAAAACGCTCTACAAGCACTGAACGTGGTTAATGACATTGAGAAGTATAAGCTTGCAATTATCAAGACCAGGCGTTGATCGAACATTTGCTGGGATCGTCGTAGACGCTCCTAACCTCAAATCACTCCCAATATGTCTCCGTTTCGGGCGATATATTACAGCTGGAAGATAGCCTGAAGGGCAGAGCAACGTCAAGCAGAGAGCCAATGTCGAGACCTAGAGGGGTTTGCCTATTGATTGCCGCACTTGCATGGATTATTTGCAGTTTGAATTCCCCAATGTACAGCATCTCTCTTTGGAGAGCAATAGCGTGATAGAGGAGAAAGAGATGCATCCTTTGGCTTGGTCAGTTGCTAAATTATTGGGATCGTCAAGGCTGTCAAACGCCTGCCATTTTGCAAACTTCAGTGCAACATTCCTATAGTCACAATCTCTTTAAGGTATTCCAGGCTTCCGCTAGTACATTCAGTTTCTTAAAAATGGGCTATCACGATTATCCCAACGAAAAAATTGTCCTCTTGACAGTTAGAAGCCATTCACTGGAGCAAACTACTTCTCGCGTTTCCAACCTTACCACGAACATGTAGAGACAAACTTGTTGAATTGTTGCATATCGAAACGAGATGATACTGATAATAGCTAGAGAAGGCGTACTATACCTCGAGATGAAGCTGCTATCTATATCGGCTTGATCTTTTACGTTACACGTTGCAGTGAAATCAGATTTAATGGATTTTACAAATAAAATTAAGCAATAGTAAAATACAATAGATATCAAATGTACTTTATTTGTGTGTAAAATGAACTGAAGATCCTGGAATTGAGTAAAAAAAAAGTAGAAGAGTATTTATACAGTTGTAACTAGCTTGTTGTAGGATTAATGATATTAGAGTACAATAGATGCTGCTATTGCGATATTATCTGGCAAATGTTGATGTCTAATCTAAAGCAACAATCAAAAATGCAAGAGCATTGGCCGTAAGGGTCGATTTGAGTACCTTGATGGGCTTGAATAAGCTTTCGCCATAGCATGATTTAATGCAACCTTGACAATTTAAGGTGTGATGTCTGTTATTGAAGTGTAGAACACTCCATCTGGGCTATTGTGCAATTATGGCATTAGGGTATGGTTGTCATGTTTGAATATGCTTGTTGTTGATTTTATTTCGTTCATTTGGATAAAGGTAGCATCACTTACGACAACCATCATGGGTGTGATTGAATACACTGTGATCAGGAGTGATTCATTTACATGGTATGCTTAAATGGTATTTCGATGGTGCACATTTGAGCGCTTTATTGGTAGATTCAAATAGCATGGGCTTGAACAAGCGATATTTGGTGAATTCCGGCTTTCAATCAACTTGCGTTTGGGTAGAAGTTTCATTACATATAGTACAACCCTGTAATCCATAATGTATCTGTGGCTAGTATCACGGATATAAGCATGTGTCTTGTGCTGTGGTGGGTCATGAAGTGTACATTCGAAGCAGTAAGCTAATAATATTGCATCGGTCTTGGTGCTTATCCAAATATGACAAACATCTGTAGTCAATGTCGGAATACAAGTAGAAGCCTATAGCACCATCCATGTCAGTGATGACATCTATAACCTACAGGTTAAATAGTATAAATCTTTTAGTACTAGCGTATCTGACGTTTATATCCTTATTATACTATAAAGTCGTATCTTGCATCTACTCCAGTGCACACATAGTTTATATCTAAACCTGGTAACTGGATGAACTATGAGTTTGCAGATCAGAGTGGATGTATTTCACACCTACAATGTCTCCTCTCAAATCAGGCTTTCAATCCCCCAAATCGGAGTTTACGGTGGTAAACGCACATTTTTCCTTAATAACAGCACAGAAACGTCCATGCGGTGGTCAAGTTTACGAAATAAATTTAGGGCATTGTATGACTCATGCTGGCACACAAAAAAAAGTTTATATGCGCCATTGTAACAAAAGTTTTCTTTGAGCGATTGGTTTTGGACAACTTGGCTGGAGCAGACTGTTGTCAAAATACAGTATAAAATTGAACCTGCCAAAGAATCACGCTTTCATTGAGAATGCATTTATATACTTTTTATTATGCTAGGGTTTACAGCATGATGATGAACTATAATACAAATAGGTTTAGTATCTACCCAAAAATTGATTTGTAAATTATGATTAGAATGATTTACCCAAAGGACCTACGAATAGCCTAAAACGTTTAGTGTGAAACCTTGCTATGACATTTGATATAACACTGACCGTTTCGGCAGTGTAGGCCCCTGAAACCATTTAAACCCGACTTCACTACAACCTCTTAGTGTCTGAACTGGATGGTGATGAGGTGGATCAGGTGGGCACAAAGACTTTGGGTGAGCGGCCTTGGATACCAGACAATATTGACGATATGAAATCGTTCGCATGGCATTTTTATACGGACCTACACAAAGCAGATCATGTAGAGCCTGGTGACGTTGAGGCATATTTGGATGCAGTGACATTTGAGAAAGCGCTGACCGCGGATGAGCAGCAATCTTTGATTGATCCTATTACTCTGGATGAGCTGTTGCAGAAGGCATATCGTTCAATTAAGGCTACAGCTCCTGGTAGTGATGGTCTGGCCTATCCTTTTTTATCGCTCCTATTTCAAATGACTCGTTTGAAAGAGCTTGTCTTACGGCTGTACAATGACGCTCTCAAGGGTATCTTTCCTTCTTCCTGGCATGATCTGCGTATGCGTCTACTACCGAAGAAGGGCCTGCTTACGTTGCTCAAAAATTGGCGTCCAATCTGTCTCCTGGGATGTGATGGCAAGGTCTTTACCAGACCTCTTGCTCATCGCATGGCTCCAATTATTCTTGGGCGGATCATTAACCCGTTCCAATCTGGTTTCCTGCAACAAAGGTTTATCTGTGGCAATGGCTTAGCGTTATCGATGGTCTTGGAAGAGGCTCGGGCCATCCACCACAAGGGTGCTGATATCCTACTTGATAAGGAGAAAGCTTATGATCGGGTGAATACTAACTATCTCTGTGTTGTTCTTCGTCGTCTTGGGTTTCCCGCCAGCTTGGTGTCATGTGTTAAATCATTGTTCTTTGGAAATAACATGTACATCAATGTCAATGGGTACTTCACCTCAGCCGTCAAACAGGAACGGGGTATCCAACAAGGCAATCCTTTGTCCCCTCTTCTTTTCGATGTTGCACTGGAGCCTTTCCTGTTATCCATCCTTCAAGACACTTGTTTCCATGGCTTTAAGGCGAGCAATGGTGCATCTGCGGATATAGTCTCTTCTCCTGACCCACCAGCTGTCAAATGCCTCGCGTACGCTGATGATGTCTGTGTTCTTCTACGAGACGAACTCAACCTGTATCGCCTCCAACAACACATGGCCAAATATGCAGCAGTATCCAATGCCAAGTTCAATGAAGACAAATCGGAAGCCTTTTCTCTGTCTGGTAGTCGGTCTCCGGCGTGGGAGCATGTCTTTGAAGAAATCAATATTCACACATACTACCATCAAGGCACTGTGGCGGCCTTTCAATATCTTGGTCTATACTTTGCGTATAATCATGCTCAACGGGCTCAAACGGAAAAAATGCTTCTCAATTCTGTCAAGAACTAATTTGAAATCTACAGCCAGCACCAATTTTCCATCATGCGACGAGTAACTATCGCCAACGGCCTTATTGATTTATCAGAAATAAATTATTTATAAAAAAGAGTATGAAATTAATCAGGTAAAGAATATCGTTTATTACATTGAAAATAAGAGGGTTTATATACTATTCGAATTGAGGGATTTGATGAGAGGATAAGGTATTAGATGGGTTGATTTGGGTGATAAGATAATAGATCCAATCCATTATCCTGAACATGCCATGATATGGATCGTAACTGAATCCTGTTTCATGTCAAAGTTTATGATCTGATGTGACCGGTGCTTGAACTGCTTGTTTCTATGCATTTGGAGATCCGGTTTAGAAATGATACATCAGTATGAATCTTATAGTACTAGCGTATCTGAAGTCCATATCTTCGTATAGTATAAATCGATATCGTACTGTACATCTAATCCGGTGTACATATAGTTTATATCTAAATATGGTAACTGGATGAACTGTCGGAATGCAGATAATAGTGGATGTATTCCACAATTTCGATGAGACTAACTCATGTAAACTTTGATGCGTTATTATGTTGTCGGTAAGCCTGATAATGGTAATGGAAATGAGAAAGCGAATATGCTATTTAAGCACTAAGGCTTTACATTTTGGCTTCGCTACGGTAAAACCACCTTTAAAATCGCTGTTATCATGTATTGGGCTAGATGCTTGAATACTATTTTGGTATTGCACCTTCGCCTTCCTATGATAAAAACCTTATATAAATTAATGCTAACAAAAGTTGGATTAAATGCTAGATTGGCATGGCCATTCACCTTCGTTTGACTACGGTATAACCCCCTCAAGGCCAATTATACCAACAAGTGTTGCCTTGAAACAACATATCACGCAATCCATAGCCAAATAGCAAACAAGAAATCACTTGATCAGATACGCCATGTTCTTGGAAGAAGAGCCTTTAATCTCTGATTAACTACGATGGCGCTTTTGTGTTCATATTTTCCAGTATCCGATATATGAAACCTCCGTGGTGCTATACCATACCATGGCCTAGAGCTTACCTTGATAGTAGTTGAATGCACGTTTATACAGTACAACTCCAAAAGAATTCACTCTGAATTTGCTAGCCAGCAACCAGCAATACTCATATTACCGGAATAGTTTAAAGAATCTTCTGCCATTACATTTTAACTAAATTATTTTCCGTTATTGGGAATAGTCAATTCGATCAAATCAATTTCAAACTTTTCAATTCATTACATTCTTACCCATGAAAATGTGATATATTTAAAAGAAACCACAATTTGACAATACTAAGATTTTCTCACTATATATAAGAATTCAATGTTCGTTAAATGTCAGACGTGAGACCATCAGCGTCTTTATATAAAGAAGTGTGGCCCAGACGTGAGCTTTCAGCGTCAGTATAAAAGAAGCAAGCTCCCCCCTTTTTTTTTTCATTGTCAGGTGTCAGGTACACACAGACTTTGTGTGTAACTTTTTTTAATTTAGTATAAATATCAACTTAGTTTGCAAAACAATAAAGATCATCTTATATCTCAATTCTATTCTTTTATATACATTTATCTAAGTCTACTCTAAAACTATACCTATACACACGACACAGGTGCACACAGACTTTGTTAGTAACTTTTATAGTTAATATGAATATCAAAAATAATAAAGGTTATTTTTTTTCTCACTTATACTGCTGAGACATATACATTTATCTAAATCTGTTACTTATACTCACAGCACCATTAAATAAAAAAACACTTTGTAACATTCTATGCGGAAACTTTTTGATAATTTTACATTTATCTGCTAGTAACTTTTAAACGAATCAGCTCTAGTACACATTCAAAATAACATTCATATATTACGAACTGTTCAACAACGCGATGGCATAGTAAAAGCGAATATAGTACCACAAAATTTCGAGAACCTAATTCCACTACAGAAGCAGTTTCTGAAGATTATTATCTACAGTCTGATTGGATTATTTTGTATATTCGACACGGTCATCAAGCGATTGAGAAACAGTATCTAATGAATATTGTGGCAAACATTGTATCGTATAGTATTAAAAGACAATTTTTCATGTATGTTATCTTTTTACTATCTTATGCCGTGCAATAGATAGCATCCTATTAATAAAATTAAACAGTATGGGCCCGCTTCTGCAACAAAGGCAACATAATAATGTGTGCTACTCTTTGGGGTATTCAATGCATGCATCTTTAATAAACTCAGTAAATTTGTAAGCCATGTCTTTCTACGTGTTGTATTCACATATAATCCAGTCCAGCCTTTCATAGTATTGATCTATACGAGGGCTTGATTGTTGCGAAGCGAATATGCAAAATCGTAGTATCTAAGTAGTAAATTCGATTTCTCTCCTTCTTTATTAATAATGGATTGTTTAAAACCTACATTTATAGCTGTGTTTATTACTGTTAATGATTTGGAATGTCTACGGCGACAGCCCGCAGGGTGACACCGTCGTCAAGTGTAGTGATATTGCATCTAATTCAACATTTGTTAATATTAGTCCTAATCGATTTTACCGTAGCCAAGCAAAGGTTTACAACCATAGTGTTCAAGCAGCAAATTCGGGATCTCATTTGCATTGTTAATAATAAGCTTATCAGCAACATAGGGCATCAAAATTCGCATGAATTAGTCTTACAAAATCAATATGTCTTCTGTTGAAATTACAAGCTGCACAGGTTGCAGAACTGCCCTTCCAGACGGCTTTAGCTACTAAAGATGTGGTTCATGCCGTGTAAATAAAAGCCATAAAGCAAAATATAACCAAATTGGACAGTTTTCAAGCCCTCATATCTTGACATGTAGACCTTTCTGAGCCACCGGAATAACGCCAAACAATTGCACTTGAGTAGTAGTAACTTTCTGACACCTTTGCTCAACTTTTTGAAAACCTAAAAATATGGCCAAAAATCAACCAAAAAGCATGAGGTACCCCTCATGGTTTTTTTACGAAAATCAAAGGATCGCATTTTTCGCCTTGAGAATAAAGACTTTTACTATGGCATATATCAAATTAAAATGTTTCTCTCAATCCAGAGCAACCTCTGAAACCACTTTTATGAGGCTTTCATACACAGAATATGGCTATTTTCGCTAAAAACCTCATTTCAAATTTTATTGAATTGCTCAATAGTTTCAATCAAAACACTTATTACAATTAGCACCATCGGAAGCGCCTTGAGAAGTACTTCAAAAATGTATTAGGAAGCGTAGGGTGATCATCACAGTTCATATAGTCGAATACCAAAAAATAGATTAAAGAAGTCGAAAAAAGACGAGATCTGTCCAATCTTGAGCAGAAAAAAAAGCTGAGGTTGAATTAATTTTGGCGGCGGCATTGCTGATGGCTGACCCAAATGCCTTTCTGTTGATGATAATGATGGTTGCGATGTTGATTAAATGAGGATCATGGAATTGAAAGGGTTATTGCTTAACCCAAATACTTTTTTGGGTGCCTTTGTTACAAGCGAGCCTTCTGCAATGTCAACATTTCAAAAAAGTCGCTGTAGATCTTACACAAGTCCTTTATTTACTTATGACCAGCTTTATGTCGCCATCTTATTAAGAGCATCAGCAGCAGTGAATGATATGACAATTCTATTATCAAAAAATGGCATTTGTGATATACAAATACTGCATAAAATTTGAATTTCTTTCGCATTGTCCCAATAATAGGCTTTGTTTAATATCAGCGTAAGCAAAAAGGATACTAAGGGAGATACCTCCTCTCCTCCTCCTGGCTCTGATACAATCTTTCTGTTACTAACTAATAATAAATTGTTTAAAATCTACTTGATATACCAAAATGTTATAATGTCTGATTTAAAACGGCTTCGATGAGAGCCCACAGGGCGACGCCGACATCGAGCGTAGCGAGATGAATGGGCAAGTAATAAATACTGGAAGCTTTGAACATAAAAGCGTCGTAGTAGCAAATTAGAGACTGCAAGCCCTTGTCCCAAGAACACACTGCATCTAATTTTAATAATGTTATACCTGCTATACTTAGCTGTGGATTAAGTGATTTGTGGTGTCAAGGCAACATTTGCTAACCTTGACCTTAAACAGGTATAATAACCCTAAGGAAGCAAACGTGAAAAGCCATAATAAAGCAGTAAATTTGGTTTCTTATTTTCATTTGATGCATTTCACATCATAATCCATTATATTACACCTAATACAACCCATCAACATCCCATCGATTTTTACATACACTACTAAACGCACATCAAACTACAGTCTACACGCACATCAAGACCCAACAAATAGTCAACTAGTAGGATGACTATTACTGAAACAATACCATTTAATTCAATGACATACAAGAACGGTTACAATTACACTTAACTGTAGATTATCTACACATATCATTTACAAAAATCTACTGGATCATCACACTTGTCTTTACACCTCAGGATCTGACATTATTCACAAAGATATAAATGGGACCACACAATTCATTCAATAAAGGATCGTCTTAATTTTGCACAGAATGATAAACTGATAATTTACTGATACATTCATTTGTATGACTTTAGTTATCTAGCACCTTGTTGAATATATCAGCTTGTAGCTCATAAAATTTATATTTTTCAGCAAATTTATAAAGAAAACGTACATCTGGTACTTGAAACCCTTACATTATGATGGATCTAATGTAGAGCTATTGAATGGTCTTTGTTTTGTGCGAATCCGGTTAGTATTTGTCGAGGTATGTTCAAAAAATGGTAGCATGCAAAATCATTGATTTTGCTTCAAAATCTGCCTGTGATAGCAAGCAAAAAATCTGGTGACCTTTTTTTGGTCAGGACAATATTGTCAATATTTCATGATAGAGTTATGCCAGAGCTTCAAGCAATAGCTCATTCGGTAGGATATGTTCTGGTCTACAATGATTAGTAGTGCTTAACAATATGTTTTGATGAAAGATAGTAATTAATCTTTAGAAAGCAGTCAAAAAATCGCAAAAACAATTGTACCAAATATTTGGTGAACAATGTACACCAGAGACTTGATATAAATACCATTGTATTCTGCTTTGAATTCTCTACAAGTTTCATATAAGTTTGAAGGGGTGTTTACTATCAAGAATCAAATAGTTTTAGGTCGATAATAGATTTAGAAAACTCATGGACCATCATCCAGAACAATAAAGATTCAATCTCCGTTTGGCCTTCGCATGTGTACTGATGTATCATTTTCTAAACCGGATCTCCAAATGCGTAGAAACAAGCAGTTCAAGCACCGGTCACATCAGATCATAAACTTTGACATGAAACAGGATTCAGTTACGATCCATATCATGGCATGTTCAGGATAATGGATTGGATCTGTTATCCTATCACCCAAATCAACCCATCTAATACCTTATCCTCACATCAAATCCCTCAATTCGAATAGTATATAAACCCTCTTATTTTCAATGTAATAAACGATATTCTTTACCTGATTAATTTCATACTCTTTTTTTATAAATAATTTATTTCTGATAAATTAGCTACTACTTTAGCAAAGCGATATTTACGTTGTTGTTACAGCTACATTATTTATACTCAATCACCTTAATAAATTGCTACTTTCAAATTATTAACAAATATTAGATATGTCGTCGGTAAGTCTAAATATAGTTGGACTAGATACTTTCAGTTATGCTGGATCTGAGCATGACTAAATGAGTTTGAGCGGATTTGACATCATGAATCTGTAATTTATATGGTGTATATAATGGGTCTGATTGTTTATAATCTCTATGACATTTGTTAATCTGCAAAATACATGGCCACTGGTACTATTAGATCCGGTAGTAGTCTACAATATGGTAACAATTGACTCTATTTTTTGTTTCTTGCTGTTCAAACCGTGCAATATTGATTAAGATTTATTTATTAAAAAAAAATGCTACAATGAGAATTAGCCTTCATTAAATTTGGGGTATGGCAGAAGCAGCTTTATTAGCTCGATTGACAGATCGCCATCATAGCCATTTCAACAATTGATATAGCACTAAGACCCAGCAAGTGTTCTCATGAAAACATAGATGTCTTTATGTAGAATCCTATTTGATGCTTTCAAGTGAGCACCTTGACCTTCTCAAAGAAAGATGCTCTCGTATGAAAACATCGAGATTTTTAAATATCTGTGAGCCAAAATTTTATACACTTATATGCGTCGGTAAACGGTATAAAAAAAAGCGAGAAGATCAACGACTAACTTCAGTAAAATACATGTTTGACCCACATGTCGTCGGATAGCTGCCTCACGTCTTTAGCTTTCAGTCGATGGAAGGATCTGCAAATCGAAGCCGCTTCCCCCTTCTGACGGCCGCCTCTTACGGAAGCAAGTGTCAGAGACGAAGCGGATTGCTTTCTCGCCCAAGGAGAGCGGTATGCTTAGCTATCAGTTGGTCTACTTTCAAAAAATAGCAGATCATAAAGTGCTTGGCTCGTCAACAGCATCGATGAGTGTTGTCAGTGTGGAATTTGAGGCTTAATAAGACTAAATTTCACAAAAAAAAGAATAACAGTAAAGTCAACTTGATAAAGGTATGTTTTATTATCAAACTGACAGGTGTAAAGTAAACTGAAGTCTCTCTACTGGCCAGGTAGATGATCCTTCTTATATACTATAACAATGGATAAAAGTTCTATTAATTAGATTGACAAATAAGTCAACTCAGATCAACTAATGTTTAATCATGCTAAAAGACAACTCCAGCAAGCTAATCATGATTTAGCTCTGTCTGGATGAATAATTAGACTCTCATCCGAAGTACCCTGATCTATCCTTTCTATAAGGATAATTAATATCGATCTAGTAGCATGTATCCGATAGGTACAGTCTTCTTAGTCTATATTAATAGTACATATCTGAGTGTATATCGCTAAGCATACATCTTTAGCATGTATTTGGATATATGGCATGTCTATAGCATATCGTATGCATGTCTATAGCATGTCTCATATATTGCACAAGTCTGTAGTACATAAAGTATCTGTAGCTAGTATCACGGATATAAGCATGTGTCTTATAGCGTGGATCATAAAGTGCACATCTGAAGCAACAAGCTCATATTGCATTAATCTTGGTGCCTATCCAGATATGGTAAACATCCGTAGTCAATGTTGGAATACAAGTATAAGTCTATAGCGCCATCCATGTCCGTGGTGCCATCTATAGCCTATATCTTATATAGTATGAATCTTATAGTACTAGTAGCGTATCTGAAGTCCATATCTTCTTACAGTATAAATCGATATCGTACATTTAATCCAGTGTACATATAGTTTATATCTAAATCTGGTAACTGGAGGAACTGTCGGAATGCAGATCATAGTGGATGTATTCCACAGGTACAATTCTTTCCCAGTTGTCTTGGATTGATAGACGATGAGCTTGCAAAACCAGTTCAAAATGATCGAGACAATCGTTTGGTGTTGCGAATACAGCTCTACGCTTCTTGAAGAAGTGTCCACGCCATTGAAAATAGGGTGTTTCATTTGGTACCAAGGTACTCTCTGTCTTTCCAAATACCAATTCATA
Source organism: Mucor velutinosus (assembly GCF_035048745.1). Taxonomy (NCBI): domain Eukaryota; kingdom Fungi; phylum Mucoromycota; class Mucoromycetes; order Mucorales; family Mucoraceae; genus Mucor; species Mucor velutinosus. Next base: position 1,902,132 of record NW_027041908.1, read on the forward strand.
GGTGCGTTCAGCCATCTCAAGTTGATTACGCAAGACACCAAGATTTGAAGGTATGATTGATCCTTGTGGACATCCAATGCTTTGAATAATAGTTTTGAAAACCATTAGCCTCAGCCGTTCAATTTCGTTCATCAAGGTCAATCTTTCATCACTTGAGATTGGGGTGGCAAATCCTATATCCACATGGTTTGTAAGTACATCATTATTCCCTCTACTAACATTATCAGTATTGTAGTTACCTTGAGGTACTGGAATATGATAAAAGGTGGTAGATGCATTGTCAACGTTCGCATCACCTACAGAAGCAGCAGTATTCCCGTAAATATTACTACTAGCACTGACACTGCCTGTTTGACTCCCATGAATCTCAGCAGGTACAGAAAAATTACCAGATGCATCACCATTGATAGCATCGGTTGTAACAGACGTTCTAGTAGGTAAATCCCTATGGATAATACCAACGCTGGAAGAACTAGCAGATGAACCACCATTGATTACATCTTGACTAGCAGTGATGATAGGATAACCAATCTCCATTAGAGTGGCAGCAATTGAGCCTTGAACATCAGTACCGACAGGAGCAGCAGAAACTACCGGATTGGCAGCAGTAAGAGTTTGATCGGTAGAGGTAATAAAACCAACAGCAGCAACAGTAACCTCACCAGTATTAGTTTCACCAGGAGCTTTTTGATTGACGGCCTTGTAATTGAATTTCTTTGGTGACATAGTAAGTAAGACTTGATAGCAGTAAGAGATCCAGAGTAGATAGAGTTGTAATAAACGAGATTTGTTGAATACAGATTAAAAAGTGATTTATCAGAAATAAATTATTTATAAAAAAAGAGTATGAAATTAATCAGGTAAAGAATATCGTTTATTACATTGAAAATAAGAGGGTTTATATACTATTCGAATTGAGGGATTTGATGTGAGGATAAGGTATTAGATGGGTTGATTTGGGTGATAGGATAACAGATCCAATCCATTATCCTGAACATGCCATGATATGGATCGTAACTGAATCCTGTTTCATGTCAAAGTTTATGATCTGATGTGACCGGTGCTTGAACTGCTTGTTTCTACGCATTTGGAGATCCGGTTTAGAAAATGATACATCAGTACACATGCGAAGGCCAAACGGAGATTGAATCTTTATTGTTCTGGATGATGGTCCATGAGTTTTCTAAATCTATTATCGACCTAAAACTATTTGATTCTTGATAGTAAACACCCCTTCAAACTTATATGAAACTTGTAGAGAATTCAAAGCAGAATACAATGGTATTTATATCAAGTCTCTGGTGTACATTGTTCACCAAATATTTGGTACAATTGTTTTTGCGATTTTTTGACTGCTTTCTAAAGATTAATTACTATCTTTCATCAAAACATATTGTTAAGCACTACTAATCATTGTAGACCAGAACATATCCTACCGAATGAGCTATTGCTTGAAGCTCTGGCATAACTCTATCATGAAATATTGACAATATTGTCCTGACCAAAAAAAGGTCACCAGATTTTTTGCTTGCTATCACAGGCAGATTTTGAAGCAAAATCAATGATTTTGCATGCTACCATTTTTTGAACATACCTCGACAAATACTAACCGGATTCGCACAAAACAAAGACCATTCAATAGCTCTACATTAGATCCATCATAATGTAAGGGTTTCAAGTACCAGATGTACGTTTTCTTTATAAATTTGCTGAAAAATATAAATTTTATGAGCTACAAGCTGATATATTCAACAAGGTGCTAGATAACTAAAGTCATACAAATGAATGTATCAGTAAATTATCAGTTTATCATTCTGTGCAAAATTAAGACGATCCTTTATTGAATGAATTGTGTGGTCCCATTTATATCTTTGTGAATAATGTCAGATCCTGAGGTGTAAAGACAAGTGTGATGATCCAGTAGATTTTTGTAAATGATATGTGTAGATAATCTACAGTTAAGTGTAATTGTAACCGTTCTTGTATGTCATTGAATTAAATGGTATTGTTTCAGTAATAGTCATCCTACCAGTTGACTATTTGTTGGGTCTTGATGTGCGTGTAGACTGTAGTTTGATGTGCGTTTAGTAGTGTATGTAAAAATCGATGGGATGTTGATGGGTTGTATTAGGTGTAATATAATGGATTATGATGTGAAATGCATCAAATGAAAATAAGAAACCAAATTTACTGCTTTATTATGGCTTTTCACGTTTGCTTCCTTAGGGTTATTATACCTGTTTAAGGTCAAGGTTAGCAAATGTTGCCTTGACACCACAAATCACTTAATCCACAGCTAAGTATAGCAGGTATAACATTATTAAAATTAGATGCAGTGTGTTCTTGGGACAAGGGCTTGCAGTCTCTAATTTGCTACTACGACGCTTTTATGTTCAAAGCTTCCAGTATTTATTACTTGCCCATTCATCTCGCTACGCTCGATGTCGGCGTCGCCCTGTGGGCTCTCATCGAAGCCGTTTTAAATCAGACATTATAACATTTTGGTATATCAAGTAGATTTTAAACAATTTATTATTAGTTAGTAACAGAAAGATTGTATCAGAGCCAGGAGGAGGAGAGGAGGTATCTCCCTTAGTATCCTTTTTGCTTACGCTGATATTAAACAAAGCCTATTATTGGGACAATGCGAAAGAAATTCAAATTTTATGCAGTATTTGTATATCACAAATGCCATTTTTTGATAATAGAATTGTCATATCATTCACTGCTGCTGATGCTCTTAATAAGATGGCGACATAAAGCTGGTCATAAGTAAATAAAGGACTTGTGTAAGATCTACAGCGACTTTTTTGAAATGTTGACATTGCAGAAGGCTCGCTTGTAACAAAGGCACCCAAAAAAGTATTTGGGTTAAGCAATAACCCTTTCAATTCCATGATCCTCATTTAATCAACATCGCAACCATCATTATCATCAACAGAAAGGCATTTGGGTCAGCCATCAGCAATGCCGCCGCCAAAATTAATTCAACCTCAGCTTTTTTTTCTGCTCAAGATTGGACAGATCTCGCCTTTTTTCGACTTCTTTAATCTATTTTTTGGTATTCGACTATATGAACTGTGATGATCACCCTACGCTTCCTAATACATTTTTGAAGTACTTTTCAAGGCGCTTCCGATGGTGCTAATTGTAATAAGTGTTTTGATTGAAACTATTGAGCAATTCAATAAAATTTGAAATGAGGTTTTTAGCGAAAATAGCCATATTCTGTGTATGAAAGCCTCATAAAAGTGGTTTCAGAGGTTGCTCTGGATTGAGAGAAACATTTTAATTTGATATATGCCATAGTAAAAGTCTTTATTCTCAAGGCGAAAAATGCGATCCTTTGATTTTCGTAAAAAAACCATGAGGGGTACCTCATGCTTTTTGGTTGATTTTTGGCCATATTTTTTAGGTTTTCAAAAAATTGAGCAAAGATGTCAGGAATTTACTACTACTCAAGTACAATTGGTTGGCGTCATTCCGGTGACTCAGAAAGGCCTACATGTCAAGATATGAAGGCTTGGAAACTGTCCAATTTGGTTATATTTTGTTTTATGGCTTTTATTTACACGGCATGAACCACATCTTTAGTAGCTAAAGCCGTCTGGAAGGGCAGTTCTGCAACCTGTGCAGCTTGTAATTTCAACAGGAGACATATTGATTTTGTAAGACTAATTCATACGAATTTTGATGCCCTATGTTGCTGGTAAGCTTATTATTAACAATGCAAATGAGAACCCGAATTTGCTGCTTGAACACTATAGTTGTACACCTTTGCTTGGCTACGGTATATTCGATCAGGACTAATATCAACAAATGTTGAATTAGATGCAATATCACTACACTTGACGACGGTGTCACCCTGCGGGCTGTCGCCGTAGACATTCCATATCATTAACAATAATAAACTCAGCTATAAATGTAGATTTTAAACAATCCATTATTAATAAAGAAGGAGAGAAATCGAATTTACTACTAAGATACTACGATTTTGCATATTCGCTTCGCAACAATCAAGCCCTCGTATAGATCAATACTATGAAAGGCTGGACTGGATTATATGTGAATACAACACGTAGAAAGACATGGCTTACAGATTTACTGAGTTTATTAAAGATGCATGCATTGAATACCCCAAAGAGTAGCACGCTTTATTATGTTGCCTTTGTTGCAGAAGCGGGCCCATACTGTTTAATTTCATTAATAGGATGCTATCTATTGCACGGCATGAGATAGTAAAAAGATAACATACATGAAAAATTGTCTTTTAATACTATCTATACGATACAATGTTTGCCACAATATTCATTACATACTGTTTCTCAATCGCTTGATGACCGTGTGGAATATACAAAATAATCCAATCAGACTGCAGATAATAATCTTCATAAACTGCTACTGTAGTGGAATTAGGTTCTCGAAACTTTGTGGTACTATATTCGCTTTTACTATGCCATCGCGTTGTTGAACAGTTCGTAATATATGAATGTTATTTTGAATGTGTACTAGAGCTGATTCGTTTAAAAGTTACTGGCAGATAAATGTAAAATTATCAAAAAGTTTCCGCATAGAATGTTACAAAGTGTTTTTTTTATTTAATGGTGTTGTGAGTATAAGTAACAGATTTAGATAAATGTATATGTCTCAGCAGTATAAGTGAGAAAAAAAATAACCTTTATTATTTTTGATATTCATATTAACTATAAAAGTTACTAACAAAGTCTGTGTGCACCTGTGTCGTGTGTATAGGTATAGTTTTAGAGTAGACTTAGATAAATGTATATAAAAGAATAGAATTGAGATATAAGATGATCTTTATTGTTTTGCAAACTAAGTTGATATTTATACTAAATTAAAAAAAGTTACACACAAAGTCTGTGTGTACCTGACACCTGATAATGAAAAAAAAAAGGGGGGAGCTTGCTTCTTTTATACTGACGCTGAAAGCTCACGTCTGGGCCACACTTCTTTATATAAAGACGCTGATGGTCTCACGTCTGACATTTAACGAACATTGAATTCTTATATATGGTGAGAAAATCTTAGTATTGTCAAATTGTGGTTTCTTTTAAATATATCACATTTTCATGGGTAAGAATGTAATGAATTGAAAAGTTTGAAATTGATTTGATCGAATTGACTATTCCCAATAACGGAAAATAATTTAGTTAAAATGTAATGGCAGAAGGTTCTTTAAACTATTCCGGTAATATGAGTATTGCTGATTGCTGGCTAGCAAATTCAGAGTGAATTCTTTTGGAGTTGTACTGTATAAACGTGCATTCAACTACTATCAAGGTAAGCTCTAGGCCATGGTATGGTATAGCACCACGGAAGTTTCATATATCGGATACTGGAAAATATGAACACAAAAGCGCCATCGTAGTTAATCAGAGATTAAAGGCTCTTCTTCCCAGAACATGGCGTATCTGATCAAGTGATTTCTTGTTTGCTATTTGGCTATGGATTGCGTGATATGCTGTTTCAAGGCAACACTTGTTGGTATCATTGGCCTTGAGGGGGTTATACCGTAGTCAAACAAAGGTGAATGGCCATTACAGTCAAGCATTTAATTCAACTTTTGTTAGCATTAATTTATATAAGGTTTTATCTAGGGAGGCGAAGGTGCAATACCAAAATAGTATTCAAGCATCTAGCCCAATACATGATAACAGCGATTTTAAAGGTGGTTTTACCGTAGCGAAGCCAAAATGTAAAGGCTTGGTGTTTAAATAGCATATTCGGTTTCTCATTTCCATTATCATTTTGAACTGGTTTTACAAGCTCATCGTCTATCAATCCAAGACAACTGGGAAAGAATTGTACCTGTGGAATACATCCACTATGATCTGCATTCCGACAGTTCCTCCAGTTACCAGATTTAGATATAAACTATATGTACACTGGATTAAATGTACGATATCGATTTATACTGTAAGAAGACATGAACTTCAGATACGCTAGTACTATAAGATTCATACTATATAAGATATAGGCTATAGATGGCACCACAGACATGGATGGCGCTATAGACTTATACTTGTATTCCAACATTGACTACGGATGTTTACCATATCTGGATAGGCACCAAGATTAATGCAATATGAGCTTGTTGCTTCAGATGTGCACTTTATGATCCACGCTATAAGACACATGCTTATATCCGTGATACTAGCTACAGATACTTTATGTACTACAGATCACTAATCTAGAATATATATACTGGAAAACTATGAAAGAAAGTAGACAAGCCAATCGTATCCTTTAAAAATTTGATAGTATTGAAAGCCAGAACGAAGGTGAGCATAACCACCGGCGAAGCCGGCAATGGGGAGGGGGTTTGGTGGAGGGGCTTAGCCTCTCCACCAAGAACATAACAATGCATCTAACTTAACACTTGATGACATTGATTTATACGGAAGGTTTACCTTAGCGAAGCAAAGGTGTAAAGAATCTAATCAAATATTAGGTAGGATTGAGATATAGGGGGGGTATACCGTAGCAAATCAAAAGTGCAAGGCCAAGGTAGTTATGCGTCTAATCCAACACTTGGTAAACATTGATCTATATGAGGGCTTGATTGTAGCGAAGAGAATATGCAAAACCATAGTATAGAGTAGTAAGCAGCAATTTCAAGTTTTTATTTCAATTGTTAATAAGCTTATTGCCAGCAACATAACACATCAAAATTTGCATGAATTAGCTTTGACAAAATCAATATGCCTCGTATTCGAATTAAAAATTGCACAGGCTGCGCAACTACCCTTCCGGAAAATTTCAGCAACCCAAGATGTAATTCATGAATTGCAAATAAAAGCTATAAAGCATAAACATAACCAAATTTGATTGCTTTCATGCCTTTATATCTTGACATGTAGACCTTTTCGAGCCACCAGAATAACGCCAAACAACTGCACTTGAGTAGTAGTAACTTTCTGACACCTTTGCTCGACTTTTTGAAGACCCAAAAAACATGGTCAAAAATCGATCAAAAAGCATGAGGGGTACCTCATGATTTTCATCGAAAACCAAACGATCACATTTTTCACCTTGAAAATGAAGACTTTTACTATGGCATATATCAAATTAAAATGTCTCTCTCGATCCAGAGCAACCTCTGAAACCACTGTTATGAGGCTTTTGTATACAAAATATGGCTATTTTCGCTAAACACCTTATTTCATATTTTACCAGATTTCACAACAATTTCATTCAAAACACCTATTACAATTAGTACCATTGGAAGCACCTTGAAAAGTAATCCAAGAATGCATTAGGAAGCATAGGGGTATCATCACAGTTTATATAATCGAATCTTACAAAATAGATCAATCAAGTTGAAAAAGATAAGGTTTGTCCAATATTAGAACAAAAAAAAAGCAATCTGGGTTTGAATCAATTTTGGCTCTGCTGATGGCTGACCCACCAAATTCTTTTCTGATGATGACAATGATGGCTGCGATGCTGTTTAAATGGAGATCATGTAACTGAAAAGACAATTGATTAGCACCACAAATACTTTTTTTTTGGGAGTTTTACCACATAAAGGTGTCTTTTGCGATGGCTATATCTCAAAAAAAGCTCCTGTATATCTTACATAAGGCCTGTATTTGCTTTTAACCAACTTTATGCTGCCATCTGAAGAGTAGCATCAGCGAATGAAATAACTCGCTCTCCTGACTCTGATATAACCATTTTTTTTGCTGGCTATTGGTTGTTTAAAATCTGCTTGATATGCCAGATTTTTTTTATCTCTGATTTGAAATGTCTACGGCTACAGCCCGCAGGGTGACACCATCGCCGATTGTAGCGAGATTGCAACTAACTCAGCATTTGGTAATATTAGTATAAAAGGGTTTTACCTTAGACAAACAAAGGTGCAAAACAATAGTGTTTAAGCAGTACATTTGGTTACTCATTTCCATTGTTGATAAGCTTACCAGCAACATAATGTATCAAAATTTGCATGAATTAGTCTTACCAAATTCAATATGCCTCCTGTTCAAATTAGAAATTGTACCAGCTGCAGAATTGCCCTTCCAGAAAACTTCAGATACCAGAAATGTGATTCATGAAGTGTAAATAAAAGCCATAAAGCAAAAATACAGCCAAATTTGACAACTTTCTAGCCTTCGTATCTCGACATGTAGACCTTTTTGAGCCACCGGAATAATGCCAAACAATTGTGTTTGAGTAATAGTGATTTCCTGGCACCTTTGCTCAATTTTTTAAAGACCCAAAAAACATGGTCAGAAATCGACCAAAAAGCATGAGGAATACCTCATGATTTTCTTTGAAAATCAAACAATCGCATCTTTCACCTTGAAAATGAAGACTTTTACTATGGTACATAATAAATCAAAATGTTTCTCTCAACCCAAAGCAACTTTTGAAACCATTTTTATGAGGTCTTTATATGCAAAATTTCGACATTTTGGCCAAAAACCTTATTTCAGATTTTTTGGAATTGCTCATTAAATTCAGTCAAAACATCTATTTTACTTGGCATCGTTGGAAGCGCCTTGAAAAGTACTCCTAGAGTGTATTAGGAAGCGTAGGATGATCATTACAGATTATATAGTCGAATGTCATAAAATAGATGAAAGAAGTCGAAAAAAGCCAAAATCTGTGCAATCTTGAACAGAAAAAAATAATCTGAGTGTGAATCAATTTTGGCGGCGGCATTGCTGCTGGCTGACCAAAATTCCTTTCTGTTAATGGCAATGATGATTGCGATGCTGATTAATTGGGGATCATGAATTTGAAAGAACAATCGATTAGCTTGAATCCTTTTTTATTTGGTTGTTTTGCGAGTTTTTCCCTATATAGGTGTCTTTTGCAATGATAACCTCTCAAAAAAATCGCTGTAGATCTCATAAAAGTCCTGTGTTTACGCATGGCCAGCTTTGTGTCGCCATCTCAAGAGCAGTATCCGCGAATGGTATCACAGTTCTGCCGCCAGAAAATGCAACTCGGACGGAGGATGTAGTAAACCAGAAGTCTTATAATAATATAACGTAAATGCTTCATAAAAAACATTGATTTGTATCTCCAAAGTTTTCATGTTTAAATCAAGCTTCATGCCTAATATAGTCATTATTTAAAATGTACTTTTATAGCGAAGTTTTACTATCTCTTCTGATTTGAAATGTCTTCGGTGAGAGCCAGCAGGGCGACGCCGTCATCGAGCGTAGCGAGATAGATCGGCTAGTACTTTATATACTACAGACTTGTACTATATATGAGACATGCTGTAGACATGCATACGATATTCTATAGACATGCCATATATCCAGATACATGCTAAAGATGTATGCTCAGAGATATACGCCCAGATGTGTACTATTGATATAGACTAAGGAGACTGTACCTATCGGATACATGCTACTAGATCGATATTAATTATCATTAAAAAAAGGATAGATCAGGATAGATCAGGGTACTTTGGATGAGAGTTTAATTATTCATCCAGGCAAAGCTAAATCATGATTAGACATTAGTTGATCTGAGTTGACTTATTTGTAAATCTAATTAACAGAGCTTTTATCCATTGTTATAGTATATAAGAAGGATCATCTACCTGGCCAGTACAGATACTTCAGTTTACTTTACACCTGTCAGTTTGATAATAAAACATACCTTTACCAAGTTGACTTTACTGTTTTTTTATTCTTTTTTTCCGTGAATTTTAGTCTATAAAGCCTCAAATCCTACAAAAATCACTACGTAAAGTAGTCATTTACATTGATGCGCAAAAGATTTGGACCTATCATGTAGATGATGCAGCGGACAAGATTAGCAGGGAAGCCATATATGATGAGTTCAGTTTGAAGATACAAGAGGTTAACTCGATCTTACGCTTTTTCTTGATTAAGACTATAACCAATTGTTTTGGGTATTTGATTTAAAACATTGTTCATCTTAGCATAGTTTATGATTCTTTCAGCATCTTCCATTATTTGACAGCGCAGAACGTTTTGAGCAATGAACCGCCCCAGTACAAAACCCGCTTGGTACTCGATGACCAGTTTTTTAGCAACTTCCATCATTCGATGATTAAGCAGGAGTGTCAAGAGTTTGTAATCGGTATTGCATAGGGAAATAGGTCGATAATTGGCCATGTCATTAGGGTCGTTTTTCTTGTAGAGGATTGCCATGAGAGAGACGTTCCAGGACGCAGGAAATATGCCTTTCGTGATTGCATCATTGTAGACCATAGTGACAAGAGGGTGGAGGGGTAGGAACTTTAGAATCAGCCGGAGGAGTTGGTAAGGAATGCCATCGCTGCCAGCAGACGCAAATTTAGGAGATCTTTTGCATTCAAAAACCAAATCATCTACGGTAGCTCTACTGGTAATTCGAGATGTGATTGCTTTTTACCGTCAAGTTGCATGTCAGGAGTGATTTGATCCAGCAATAGCCGCATTGATCTGGCGTTGGATGAAGTTGATGTGTACAGATTCGTGTAAAAGTTGCTAGCGATCTCGCTCATAGCACCATGATCAGAATCCAATTCTTGAGTAACTGGGTGCCTCAGTTGTTTCAATTGACATTAATTCTGTCTAGATACGGTGAGTTTCTTCAAGAAACCAGAAATTTTCTCTCCAGTACTTCCTTAATTTGAGGATTTCGATTTCGGCTATGGAGTCTTGTAAAGCACCAATTTGTTGGTTGATGGCGTCAAGCCCTTGAAATATCAGCCCCTGTTCTTCTTTGCTCGCATACACCGACTCCGTTTTAGCTTGTAAAGTCTTCAGTACCTTTCTACGCCAGTTGACTTCTTCCAGTTGAAATTGTCTGACATGCTCCTGGAATTCTTCTTTGATCCAGACCCAAGTTTCTTGTGGGAATTGCGTGGTTCTCCTGAGCTCAACTTGCGGTTGTAGACCTTGCAAGAAGATTGATTTATCAGAAATAAATAATTTATAAAAAAAAGAGTATGAAATTAAGTAAAGAATATAGTTTATTACAATGAAAATAAGAGGGTTTATATACTATTCGAATTGAGGGATTTGATGTGAAGATAAGGTATTAGATGGGTTGATTTGGGTGATAGGATAATAGATCCAATCCATTATCCTGAACATGCCATGATATGGATCGTAACTGAATCCTGTTTCATGTCAAAGTTTATGATTTGATGTGACCGGTGCTTGAACTGCTTGTTTCTACGCATTAGGAGACCCGGTTTAGAAATGATACATCAGTAGCTAACAATTAACTTCCCCTTATAATAATAAAATTAAAAGACATCTCTCAGTTTATATATTTGTTTAATAAATGCTAATTTTAATGATTGTGCCTTAGATTACATTTGAACAAGAAAGGATTTAGATTGTATTATTATCCATTTGGATACACCTTTATTATTACTGTTGTGCCAGAAGGGCTACAACTGTCTATAAAGATTAAGTTATTCTTGATGGGTAGATATGTCTGTGTTGTGCAACAACATGGACAAGCTATGATAAGTGAAGTGCATCTCAGCTATCTAAATACTGAGGTTCACCAGATGTGATAAGCGTTGTACAAGATAAATTGCTACTTTGGCATTCAGAACTTAGTATAAATAGAATAACTCTTGTCTTCATCAATAAATCTTTAGTTTTTGTGTCTGATCTTATTCAAATAAGTCTTTTCTTGTTTTTATAATATCGAACATTTTTTATAAGCTACAAATAATAATCCTTTTATTCTTTGTGCTTAACAATTACAAAGACAAAAGTTTATTAATACGGCAGGTCAACAGAAAATCAACTAGAAGTAGACCATCGCTGCCTCAACTCTCTAGCCAATCAGATTGCTTGAAAACTCCGCTGACCTAAAAAAAATTTTGCGAGGGTTTCCCCCTGTTTTGATGTGAGGCAAAATTTTAAGCGCCGCTATAATAGCAATATAGCTGCTGCTATCATCAAATTTCCCCCAGGTGCTAGAGCATGCCTTACTTACACCACCTAGCTTTAAATTCAGGCATTGAGACCCTCAATCATCACTAAAGTAAGTAGTGATAACCAAGTGGAGGCAGCCTATCTACCTCCTAGCCTCGGATAAGTTCATGTTGAGCTTCAGGGATAGGCACATCCACACAACGTAAAAAAGGTATGCTTCAAAGAAACATAAAAATAATAAAAAGAAGAAAACAGCATACTACTACTATACAAGTATAGTAGTACGTAGGCAAAAAACGAATACTCACACAAAGTGAGCACTCAAAGAAAAGTATAACAAATACAACATCAGAGACGTTCAGAACAGCTCGTTGTTGTTGCAACAAAAATCCATACATGATGAGCAACATGCATAGTAATAGTCGAATGTAAAGTAACGCAAACACGCACAGCTGCAAAAACAACAGTAGTGTAAGTTTTCACTACAACATAATGACTAACGTTGTCTCATGTGAAGCCACAGAGGCAACGCAACCAGCAAAAGAAGAAGAAAGCGTAACAAAGTAAACATCATGATAAAATGCATTATCACGAGATAGGAAGCAACAATACAAACGTTCAAAGTTATATATCATTCCGACCAGAAGAAAGAAGATACTTACCATTTACCACAACCACAAATAGACCAGAGAATACAAAATCACCAGGTATAGACCAGAGAACGAGCATGCATCAAAGACAGTAGACCAGGAAAAACAGACTAGCAGCAGCAACACCAGCAGCAACACCATCGGCAACACCATCAGCAGCACCATCAGTAGCATTATCAGTAGCACCATTAGCAAGACCATAGAAAGACCAGCAGCAACAACAACAGCATAGAAAAACGAAGAACGGGCGACACCAGAGTCTAGACAAAGTTTAAAGAAGCAACCACCAGAGGTAGAAACCAAAGAAGGAACCGCCAGACGTTAAAAACCAAAGAAGCGGGCAGTAGAGATAGCAGAGAAGTAATGGCAGCAGCACCAATACCAAACAGCCAAAAAAAATATCGAAACATAATAAAGAAATTCAATTATTAGTACTGGTTTTACGTCTTCTAGTGCTCGTTATAGAATGATACCTACTATATTCCACTTCAAAGAAGCAGTGTCGAGTGCTTTTAACAGTACGAGACCGTGTTATCAGAAGCTAGAGTGTTATTATTATCAATCAGACGGTTTCCAAAACCACCATGGTTTGATACTAAGCGCGTTTTGCAGAAAGGGGGAATGGAAAAATGACAGGGCGTTCTATGCGACGTCACGGCCAGTAGCTTTGGTCTCAGTCTTCTGCCGTGGTAGCCGTAATTGCGGCAATCTAATTTGACACTGTGCAGTGATATTTTCGTGTTCAAACTTGACTTGAATTCACATCCTTTAAACGTTTTTGCCAAATTTAACTATGAACACTGTCGTTGTCACATCCAACTTCCTAATACATCTTTGGAGATCTAAAAATGCCGCATCGAATGGTGCTAATTACATTCAGCTCTCTAACCAAAAATAATGAGCAATTTGTAAAAATATGAAAAAAGGTTTTCTGTGAATATGTCAAAATCTAGCATATACAAGTCTCATAGAAACAGTTTCCAATGTTGCATCCCATCTTTAGGATCGATTTAATTTTATATGTGTTATAGAAAAAGTCATCATTTTTTGGGTGAAAAATGCGATCGTTTGGTTTTCAAGAGGTTCCCTTGCTAGTACACGTGAAGATTTCCATGGATTTGCAATGACCCAAACTTTTTTGAGATAAAGCATTAGTAAGTAAAGTGTGGCCAAGAAGAGGCGTTTGACCCTATTCCAAACGTCCACAACGCTTTTTAGCATGAATTATTCGTGCTTCAAAATGACTAAATTTGAGCAGAATTTGACCAAAATTAGATGTAGTAGGTTATGTTGACAAAAAATGAAGCAAGTTAAAGCTCTTTCTGATGTCTTCTCTGATATTCTACATTGTATGGAACTCAACACCTAAACGATCGACGCATGTATTCTAATTCTGAGGCTCAGACCTTTCTTTTTGAAATGCGCGAATAATACAGTAATTTTTGGAATTGGGCATCAGTGATGCTATAAAAATCTGAACCTAACGACTTGCTCAGATTGAACGAGATGCCTATCAGGTTAGCAGGATACATTGAATGGTCGTCTACAACAGAGACATTATACCTAGCTGTAAAACTAAACTTAACATCTATCCACGATGTTCGACAATCATAATTATTAAGAAATGACCGACACCAGACACGCTGAGTCCGTGTCAGCACAATGTGGGGAACAAACAACAAAAGAGCTTATCAAAATCGGCTAAACAAAGATTCATGAAACCTACAGATCCTGTGTTACAAGAGTCAGCATCAACGAACTGCAATGAACATTGCTTCCAGAAAGGTCAGCTCCAGCCAAATTTTTGTTCAAAATTGATCGCTCAAATATATGTTTTCTTTTGTGCGTCAGCGTCAGTCAATACACGCCCTGGATCTATTCGGTAGATTCTGTGAGCACCGTATGGACGTTTCTGTGCTGTTGTTATTAATGAAAGAGGTGCTTTTGCCATTCTAAATTCCAAATTTGTTGGCTGAAAAACCTATTTTTGAAAGAAAATATAGCAGTGGGCGATGTATCATTTCTAAACCGTATCTCTAAATGCGTAGAAACAATCAGTTCAAGCACAAACCACATCAAATCATAAACTTTGACATGAAACACGATTCAGTTACGATCCTAATTATGGCATCATGTTCAGGACAAAAGATTGAATCTATTATCCTATCACCCAAATCATCTCATCTAACACTTCATCCTCACATCAAATCCCTCAGTCGGAATAGTATATAAACCCTCTTATTTCCAATGTAACAAACGATACTCTTTACCTGATGAATCTCATACTCTTGCTTCTAATAATTTATTTCTGATAAATCAGTAGGCACTCAGACGAGGTCTCATTTTGTAGAGCAAACGCAGAAAAGTAAGATTTGGTTAATAGAAAAGAAGCTTTGTTGAATTGGCAGCTACACTGATCATAGCTTTGAATCACAGATTTTTGTATATTGATGCTTCTACGCTTTACCCGCTTTCTTATTTGACAACAAACGTAGAAACTGAAATTCCGTTTATATGTTTAGCAGCCTCTCAAAGTGGGCATATAATAATCGTTCTCTTATAAAACCTCTAGCATCATCATGAGGCATGAAAGAGCAAGCTATCCCTTTTGCTAAAATGTGCAGCACAACTTCCAAACCACAACGAAGCAAGAATTCGCCAAGCGGTATTCACTGCAGTGTTTTCCAACACCTAATCCATTGATTTATAACTCGTACCTACTTTTGACTAACAGCTTTCCATGAATTTTATAAGTAGATCTTTGCTCAAAATTGTCTTATTTCAAAAATCATCCATTTCTGAACAACAGCCCATCTTCCAATGTAAATCCAAATACCCTATCGTTTTCTTCCTCGTAAAATCCTGCTATAGGAGCCTGCTATTTTCAGAGCTCTAGCATGTCTATTTCAAGACTTGATTTTGGACAGTCAAAAGTTAGAATCACACATTGTTTTTAAGCTTGAAAAGTCGGAGAAGAACATTCGGTTTTCTTAGGCAGAAAAGCACACTGCATTACATGCAACAGAAGGATTTCAAAATGATGTTGATACAGAATTTGACATAAAGAATAAGTTTTTATATATTTTCAAAATAAGTGGAGATGTTGTAGTATGTGTGTATTGTGGTGTATGGAAAAAAGTTGTATTATAGGCGTAAATTTTTTTCTTTTTAGTTTCCACCAATCTTTGCAACCTCGCAAATGTTACAAGCTTTTCCTTCAAACTCTGGCTTATAAGAAGCCTTACAGTAACAACATTCTACCTTGGGAGAACCACGATAAATCGGCTCAAAACTTGCCGCACAAACGTCGAAGGGGTTGTATTGATCATAGTCAAAAGCGAGTTCGTCATGTAAAGTGCGCTCACAAACAGACTGGATCTTGCGAGCCTAATTGTGCATGATAGCTTAGTCAGTACCAATTCATATGACACTAATTCAAGATACTATACCTCATCAGCAACAGTTCTAGGTGGAGCAAGTTCAAGTAGTCTTGAAGCAAATTGTGATGCTGTGCTGAAATTCTTTGCTCTAAAGGCTTGCTTCGTAGCTTGACGTAAAGCCAGCTGCATGTGTGGCGTTTGCAACTGACAGTGTGCAAAGTAAGCAGCCAATTCAAGAGCACGCTTCATATCTTCGGGTGTTTGGCCAGTAATTGATCTACGCTTTTGTTCCATTGACAAGCCCAGGAGGTACTCACGGCAGATATCGACCAACTGAACCAACTCATTTGCTTCACCATCGTTGGCTGTCACTGTGAACAGGACAGAGTGCAATAGTAATTTAAAGTGTTGAGCAGCTGCAACCAATTTACCAGAGGTAAAGAGACGGTAAGCCATTTGAAGTTGTGTAGTGACGATGGTTTGGAAATTGTAAACAGCCACAGGCAATGTGCTGCGAGGATTTGAGGCTTCAGGATTACGACGCAAGTTGTAAGTGACGCTAGGGGTGCTAGCAACACCAGCGACAGAGACATGAGCAGCTTGGTAGATGGCCAAGAAGTGAGACTTGAGAGGTTCAAATTTGACGATGCCCTTTTGACGATTGAGGATTTGCATGGCAGTTTCAAATGAGCCAGCAGCAATGTGATCAGCAGCGATACCCGAATTCTGAGCCCACACAGCGTTTTCATTAACGCCTTCTGCAGGAGCAACGAATTCAGCAGTTTCCTTGGCAGCGACATGGCCCATTTCAGCGTCCAATTCAGCCTTGATATCATCATCGTCATCCCAACCACCATCGCCGTTCAAGCCATCATCCTCAAATTCATTGTCGTTGGGTGTACCCAATAGATCATTATCCAAAGCAGGCTTGGAAGAAGAGGCAATACCGAGATCGTCATCATCTCCCCAATCACCACCAGCTTCTTCAATGTTGTCGATTTGATCGTCATAGTTGAAACTAGGAGCGCTGATAGGAGCACCAGGCTTTTGTGATTGTTGTTGTTGTTGTTGTTGCACAAAGGCACCTTCAAAGAAACTCTTGGACACGGTCAACAAGGGCCAGTTGGGATCTTCCAGTTGAGTGACAGGTTTGGGAGGTGAGGGTAATTGATCAGGCATTTCAGGCAATTCAATGTCGGCCTCCGTTTTACCAGCAGCAGCCAAGATAGCTTCGGCTTGTTCAGTCAAACCATGTGTCTTTGCAGTCATGTAAGCTAAAGGCAGTTGACCCACGTCTTGCAACAAGCGAATACGTTCTTCGACATCGCCAAGATAGACAGCATTCTGGAAACGCATTAAGGGGTCCTTTTGGAGCTGAGAAATTTCGAGCATCTTGCGCAAGTTGGTTTCATTGCCTTCCAAGAGATACAAGAACGAGAGCTTGTCCATCTTCTTGGTGCGTTGGTAAGAGAGTTCGACAATCTTGTAGTTACCGTGGCGCAAAGCTTCAGCACCGAGCTTAGACCAGTAGTCAGGCTTATTCATCGACTTTGCAGTCTCGAGAGCGACATCCAAATTACCACATTCAAGAGCGAGTTCGAAGCGAGTCTTGTCGTCTCTGACAAAGTGCAAGGCAATTTCAGGATAACCCTTCTTTTGGAGATAGGCAATGATAGATTGACCCACCAAGTTGGAGGTACGGATGATGTGGAGGACTTCCTCATATTGCTTCTTGACAAGAGCCAACTTGAAACGGTATTCAGTGGGATCAATGACAATTTCACGGACTTTACCATCACGATCCAGAGCATAGAGCTTCTTTCCCTTGATGCGAGTCAAGTAGATGGGTTGATCCAAGGTGCGCACAATGCCATTATCACCTTGAGGCAAGGCGTACTTGATGTGGTTCAAGGTGCAGTAGATCAAGACACCAGAATCGTCCCAGGTAGCACTCTTGATACGGATTGTTTCGTGGATTTGACTGGTCTGCTTCAAGTCCTTGGTGGCAATGGTGATAGTGTGCTTACTCAAGAGAGCAAGCATGGACATGTCAGTAGACCACACAATGTACTTGACGTTGGAGACAGTCAATTCAGCAATGACACGGCGTTGTTGAATGTCAAAGAGGATGACAGAGGTAGGCGTGGCCATCAAGAGGGAGCCAGGGCCAGCATAGTAAATGTCAGTAACTTGACCAGGCGTCTTGAAAGACTTGGTTTCTTTGTTTTGGAGATCACGGATTTGAATGACTTGGTTGGTCTTGTCAAAGACGGCAAAACGGTTACGAGCAATAAAGAGAGCAGCATGGCCAACACCTTTCATGGACTCATCAGAAGGTTCTTGCAGGGTACCGCCCAAGTTCTTGGGAAGACGATACAGCTCATAAGATCCACCTTCATAAGGCGATGTCAGCAAAATAGCTCTTTCAGCAGGATTGTAGGATAGGGTGCGAGGCGCAACAAATTGGGAGCCTAGTTTGCGAACAGACATGACCTCTTGGTCAGCCGTGCTAGGGAAATCATGGATATGCAAAACACTGTGCTTGATATAATAAAGCTCATTGCTGTGGACCTGGAAAGCAGGACGCTCGCGTTCAAGCTTAAAGACGATCAAACCACTATCGTGACCAGCAGCAAACAGATTGAGTTCAGGATGCGATGTCAAGACCCAGAAACGATCGTGATCTCTTCTAAACGTGGCGACAGCAGTTCGCTTGGTCAAATCCCACACACGAATGGTCTTGTCTTCACTGTCAGATAAGATGAGATCTTGGCGAGGATGGAAAATAGCGCTAGAGACATTGTTGTAATGACCACGACAACTATCCACTTCCCAAGCCTTGGTGTCTAATGGAGGATAGTCGGGTTATTCACTGTGTGTCATTGAATCACATGTTTCCTATCATTACCATTCATTCTCCAGAGCTTGACTTGACGATCATCACCAGCAGAGATGATCAATGGAAGCGTGGGATGGAAAGAAGCCCAATTCACACCATGATCATGACCCTCCAACACATACTTGACCATCACATCAGTTGTGCCAAACATATCGCCACCAGGTCCAGGTCTTCCCATATCATCCATTGTCATGGCACTAGGAGCTTGAGACTTTTTGCGCAAGCCTACATGTTGTTTGGTTGTAAGTTGAGTGTGTAGTAAGCGCTAAGCAGATACTTACCAGTGATATCCCATACACGGACAGTTTGATCCATAGAAGCAGAGACAATCAAGTCAGTCTTGGGATGGAACTGAGCGCACATGACATAGTGATTATGGCCTGTCAAGATGGCAATACAAGCTCTCGATTGCCAGTTCCAAATACGAATCGTTTGATCATCAGAGGCTGAAATAATCCAAGGCAATTCATTGTGGAAAAACACAGTACGCACATAATCCAAATGGCCGTTCAAGGTGAAGAGACAGCGACGAGTTTTGTAGTTCCATACTTTGATCTTGTAATCATCACCACCAGAGACGAACAGAGGCTGAGTAGGGTGGAAAGAGATGCCTCTTACAGGTCCTATTAGGTTGCTATTTGAGTCATGCTGTCATTTTGCTGTTGGATGCATCTATAATGTATTACCATCATGCTCTTCGAAACGTTCGAGCAATGTGCCCATACGGTAATCCCACAGCTGAATGCAACCGTTGTGAAGAGAAGCTAAAATCCAAGGACGCTTGGGATGAAAAGCAACACCTTTAACGCGGTTGCTTTTAGACTCGAACTAGATGTTGTGTCTGTGTGAGTGCAGTGGTTCTTGTGTGTGCCACTGTTCTTCAAGCCTACCTTTGTGAGCATTTGCATGTTGAAATCGATTATTCAATAAACTACAAGAAGAGAGGGTCAACAGGATATTTGGCGCGTTTTTATTTGATATCAGAAATTACCCAAAAACTAGAAAAACCAAATGTTGACTTTTGTACTCTATACAAGGTATGTTTAGTCAACGGTTGAGTATCTTTCTCGGTAGATGAGGTTTACATGAGTAACACAGGTAGATTCAACTGAACGTTTTTTAGAGTTTCAAGAGGAAAAAACAAGTTACAGGTTATCAGAATAAAGACGAAAGCAATCTCATGTAATTGAATTGGGATTAAATGATCATTCAACGGAGCCCTAATCCCCTCCAAAAGGCCCACAGAGTGTTGCACATTCATCATTGAATCATTGGCCAACAACAGTGCCTTGAGTGACGTGTCAAAGCAGCTGCAATGTGTTTATTGCATAGTAGTAAAGCGCATAACATGGAAGCATACAATGTATTATATCATAGCAGGGAGGAAGAAGGCATAGTGTTCAAACGGGAAAAAATATCTCATCTTAAATAAGGACAGATCATGGTAGAATGGCCGTATTTGCCACACCAGGTGCTAAGTAATAGTAGAGAGAGAGAGAGAGAGAGGCATGTAGGAAATATGATTAGACATTGAAATTAGCATTTACACAAACTGACTGATTTCCTACCATTGACCACCTTCCAAATTGAGTGGTTTGACAACCGCAGCATCTCGCTTGATGGATAAGGCATCATAGTGATGTGTGTTTGAGCTTTTCTCTACCGTAACCACTTTGATGGCTATATTAACCGCAGGTGGCATCTTATAAAGGAAGCAAAAAGGACAAACAAAAAGATGTAGTGTAAAGGAGAACAAGATTGCATGTAAGCTAAATCTTAAATAAAGCAAGAAAATGCTGTCAATTGACATTGTTTTAAACAAGTAGACGGCCTGCTGTCATGCCTTCCTCTCTTGGGATCCGTACAGAATACACAATAGAGAGAGAACCTCTTTCTCTGACTTTAGAAATGTGGCGTTCCAAGCAATCGATGCAGAATCCATGTAATGAGAATGTTGTATAAGAAATTTACAGACAGGGCTTTATTATTATACATAGTTTGTGGTAGAGTATGGTCTCGTTATTTGATGGTGATGATGTTGTTGTAGGTTCCCTTGTTCTGGATGGTCTGGACGTGGCTCTTGATGACGGTGATATGAATAATAGGTGGGCTGCTGCTGCTGAGGATGAGGGCTTGTCTGATGTCGCATGTATTTGCTGTTGTTATTCAAATGCTGTTCCTCCTCCTCCTCCTCCTCTCTTTGTCTCTTGCTGTTGGCTTTAAGGATTTGATTGGTTGGTACAGGGGATGGAGTGGGAGCAGCATCATTCGTGGTTCTGCCAGACAGAAAGCATGTCAGTGATTCCAGCTGGCTGAAAAGATGCTGTTGCTCTTGCTGGTCTTGGTCCTCTTTAACATCCACATTGAACACTTGCAATCGTTCAAATGGCGGATCATCCAGCTTCATGTGAGGGAATTGATTGATGAGATTGTGTAACGTGCTTTGACCCAAATAATGAGACTCGGCTAGCTCATTTGCATACTCTTCAGGATCAAAAGAGTACTGCCGAAACGTAATAGGGATCCTGTTGCTCCGTTGTAGCACGGCTAGATTACCTGCAAACACGCCCAAATGATGCACCAGTTGTCTCAGGTTGCTCAACGATGTCTTCATGTGAACATGCTTTACCGAGTGTGCGAATTGATCAAATACCATAAAATAGCCTGTCCAGGTCAGGGGCAGGTGGATCATTTTCAATGACAAGATGCCATAATGACGAGTAATGCGTGGTACAATGCATTTGATAAACCTGTCCGTAATGCGTCCATCAGCAACAGGAAACAGTAAATCGCTGGTCCATATTTCAGGCGTCTTGTAGACCAAATCTCGTAGTCTTGTATGACTATCGCCGAGTGCTAACAGATCCTTTAATTCTAGATTTAATGTCACCTGAGTGAGAATTTGATCAGGTAAAGATAAAAGACTCATTTCTTTCTTTGTGGGTTTGCAAGATTTGTAGCGAATAGTTGATGGAATAGATGCTAATGCGTAAAGAGAAACAGTAATTGATCTTGGTTGCAAATGTAAAAAAGGAGGAAAAGAAAAAGATTTAAAAAAAAATAAAAAAAAAAAAGAGGGAGAGAATTAGTGAAAAAGATTTTCTTACGCAATCCAACAACAAACAAAATCATAGACTCTTTGGTTGCCCTCTCCTAAAATGCTGGTTGCTGCTCCAGGCCTTGAGTAACCATACAACATCTCAGTATAGAAATCTTAAATACCCTACATGCAGTGGCAGTGCTGCTGAAAACAGTAATGCCAATTTGCATTTTCCCTGTTTCAAGCTGTGATCCGGTTGATTTTCTTTGCGAATCAGAGAGATTAAATGCAGAATGATGCTGTTGGCACGCAATCTTGTCCAGTCCTTTATGTATGGGCTTGTATGAGCAGTACAGATGCTCGGGTCATTCCATATACAAGTATGAACCGGATCTAGCAAAGTTTGTTGCAGTTGCTGCCGCAGTTACGATATGGGATCTTGTACACTTTCGTCAGAATCTATTCTTGGATTTATTGACGAATATCCTCTAGATAAATTAGTTTCGCTGACTTACTACCTTAGAGATACAAAAAGCAGCTCACATAGACACAGTCCAAGTATAAACATTCTTTTGATCTTGACTTTATCGTATCAATGGACTAGCCGATCTATTGGGTACGCTCGATGTCGGCGTCGCCCTGTGGGCTCTCGCCAAAGACATTTTAAATCAGATATAATAAAATTTTGGTATATCAAGTAGATTTTAAGCAATTGATTATTCGTAAAAGAAAGGTTATATCAGAGCCAGGAGGAGGAGAGGAGGTATCTCTCTGAACACCCTTTTTGCTTACACTGATATCAAACGAAGCCTATTATTGGGACAATATGAAAGAAAATTCAAGTTTTATGCAGGATTTGTTCATCATAATCGCCATTTTCTGATAATAGAATTGGCATATCATTTGCTGCTGCTGATGCTCTTAATAAAATGGCGACATAAAGCTGATCATAAGTAAATATAGGACTTGTGTAAGATCTGCAGCGATTTTTTCGAGATAGTGTCATTGCAAAAGACACTTTCATGAGGCAAAGCTTTCCAAAAAAAAAAGTATTCAAGCTAAGCGATTGTTCTTTCAATTCCATGATCCCCATTTAATCAGCATCGCAATCATCATTGTCATTAACAGAGAGGCAGTTAGGTCAGCCAGCAACAATGCCACCGCCAAAATTGATTCAAACTCAGGCTGTTTTTTTTTCTGTTCAAGATTGGACAGATTGCGTCTTTTTTCGACTTCTTTCATCTATTTTGTGATAGTCGACTATATAAACTGTGATGATCACCCTACGCTTCCTAATACATTTTTGAAGTACTTTTCAAGGCGCTTCCAATGGTGATGGTTGTAATAAGTGTTTTGACTGAACTTAGTGAGCAATTTAATAAAAATTGAAATGAGGTTTTTAGCGAAAATAACCATATTTTGTATATGAAAGCCTCATAAAAGTGGTTTCAGAGGTTGCTTTGGATCGAGAGAAACATTTTGATTTGATATATACTATAGCAAAACTCTTCATTTTCAAGGTGGAAAATGCGATCGTTTGATTTTCGATGAATTTTTTTTTTTTTTTGGATGATATTATTTTATTAGAATAGTAATTAGAAATAAAACAAATGCATCAAAGAGATGGACAAGTGTATGGAGACAAAGTGACTTGCCATATATAAATCTTGAATAATAAACTAATGGGAGAGTTGCCTAAGATTTGACAATCTTAACAGTTCTGTGCGGATGTGGAGACAGACTTGGATGGCATTAAAGGGGATGAGGTTGTAAAACTGTTGATAATGGTGTCTCCAGATAGTACGCATAATGGTGGCAAAGAGGTCATATATGGTGATGTGTAAGTCATAATTGTAGATATAGTAATGCTTCAGTTTGAAGTGCATAATTGAGTTGTAGATAAGTTGTGGATCGGCGGTTTTGGGGTGGCTAAGGAACTCGTTGAAGGAGGAGTCCCAGACATCAAGTTTATGGACGCAACTGATGAGCAGGTGTTGAGCGTCTTCCACTTCATTGCAAAGGGTACAGCGATCTGATGCAGCATGTTTAAGATTGCGTTGGGCCATTGCCAGTTGATTTGAGCTTTGTTTGTGGATCATTCTGTACTGTGGAATACATCCACTCTGATCTGCATTCCGACAGTTCCTCCAGTTACCAGATTTAGATATAAACTGTATGTACGCTGGATTAGATGTACGATATCGATTTATACTATAAGAAGATATGGACTTCAGATACGCTAGTACTATAAGATTCATACTATATAAGATATAGGCTATAGATGGCACCACGGACATGGATGGCACTATAGACTTATACTTGTATTCCGACATTGACTACGGATGTTTACCATATCTGGATAGGCACCAAGATTAATGCAATATGAGCTTGTTGCTTCAGATGTGCACTTCATGATCCACGCTATAAGACACATGCTTATATCCGTGATACTAGCTACAGATACGTTATGTACTACAGACTTGTACTATATATGAGACATGCTATAGACATGCATACGATATGCTATAGACATGCCATATATCCAGATACATGCTAAAGATGTATGCTTAGCGATATACACTCAGATATGTACTATTGATATAGACTAAGAAGACTGTACCTATCGGATACATGCTACTAGATCGATATTAATTATCCTTATGGAAAGGATAGATCAGGGTACTTCGGATGAGAGTCTAATTATTCATCCAGACAGAGCTAAATCATGATTAGCTTGCTGGAGTTGTCTTTTAGCATGATTAGACATTAGTTGATCTGAGTTGACTTATTTGTCAATCTAATTAATAGAACTTTTATCCATTGTTATAGTATATAAGAAGGATCATCTACCTGGCCAGTAGAGAGACTTCAGTTTACTTTACACCTGTCAGTTTGATAATAAAACATACCTTTATCAAGTTGACATTACTGTTTTTTTTATTCTTTTTTTTCCGTGAATTTTAGTCTATCAAGCCTCAAATTCCACAGGATGGAAGATGGATGAAAAAAATCTCTATACCCTTATGTGCATTTATTACCATCTTATGCTATCAACTTATCATATTAACGCACTTAAATCTCTTACTATAAGAGTTATAGAAGGCAGTGACGATGTTTCCGTTGAACATTTACAGAATTTTATCCAGCATCCTATCAATGTTCTTCCCAAGTGCTTGAAAAAAGAATATTTATAACATTTTTTTAACCATAAGTTTGGCCAAATTATTTGTAAAAGCTGGGCAAATTATTTTGAAGAACTTGGGCAAATTAATTCAAATATTTGGACAAACTAATTTTTATTACTGGGAAATTCTACTTCAAAAAAGTGCGCGGATTTTTCAAACATTCGGTAAATTGAGACTGGAAGCACAGTACCTGAATCCAAATGTAAATATTTGCCCATCAATTCAACTCATTCGCAATGTGTGGAAAAAAGCATCTGTCAGCATAATTCATTGGGGCCATTTGTAAAAGTATTTTAGACGGAGACGATCTCCCTCTCCTCTTTTTCATTTTGCAATTACAACTGTATATCCAACATGACAGAATACAAACCATTTCCACTAGCATCCAAGGTGACTGAAATCATTAAATCTATCTACAACATTGAATCAGATAAGGAAGCCTGTCAACCTCACATTGTTCGAGAGTTTTTCGATAAAGCAGCCGAGCAAATTGAGACTTCCCCTGTAGAGAAGGAGGATCGTGAAATCACTTACAATAACATCAAGGTCAATATTTCTATTTTGCGTCCTGTTGGATCCAAGGACAAGGTGTTGCCTGTCATTCTGTTTCTGTAAGTTTTCATAGCCAAGATGGTTAGTGTCCTGTATTGACAATGAATGATATAGACATGGTGGAGGATGGGTCTTTGGAGGCTACAATAGTCATAAAATTCTCACAAATGAGGTACAGTCTAATCAACATTGGATAATGCGTATTATCCCCTTTTTGAGGTATCCATAGTAACACAATGCGACTTTATAGTTGGTGAATTTGGTGCCTGCTTGTGTTATTTTCGTGCATTACTCATTGAGTCCAGAGGTGAAATATCCAGTTGCATTGGAAGAATGTTATGCGACTCTTTGCTGGATCCAGGAAAATGCCTCTTCACTCCATGTCGATGCCAACCGTTTGGCTGTATCTGGAGACTCGGCTGGTGGTAATCTATCTGCTGCCCTGACAAGTAAATATAAAGAACATGTCAATCAAAGCATTTATACTCACTTTGTGTTTACATAGTCCTAGCCAAAAGCCGTCAAAACAAGGGCATCTCCTATCAAATTCTCTATTATCCAGTGCTTGGTGTTGATTTTTACAATGAATCCTACACTCAAAACAAAGATAACGTGTTCTTGCCTCGCACTACAATGCAGTATGTATGGGATGCTTACACAACAAGCATAGATCAACATACTGTGCCTACGGTGGTACCCATGTCAGCCTCAACAGAAGTATTGCAAGATCTACCACCCGCGCTCATCATTACTGCAGAGTCTGACGTGCTGAGATCTGAAGGAGAAGCCTACGCCAAAAAGTTGAATCAAGCTGGTGTAGATGCGATTTGCGTTAGATACAACAGCATTGGTCATGGATTTGTCTCGATGCCTGTTTTGAGACCTCAAGGAGTTGCTGCTATTGCTCAAACGGTAGATTTATTGAAGAAACACTGGAGTTCTGATTCTAGACTATAAATTTGAAATAAAATCTGTACTTAACAGTGCCTATATGATTCGAATGATTCCTTAACTTTGCTTCGCTGCTGTGAGAATCAATCTACAAGGCGGCACCCCATTGTCGATCGCGTTCGTTAAGCTCACTGAATTAGCATAAATTTAACCACTATTTCGCTGATATAGACATTTTAATTTTCACCTATCAAGGGAGAGCCCTCCATAAGCTGTGGACTTGATTATTTTACGAAGCATCATAATTGTATCAATGGAACCAGATCATGTACAGGCAGACATCATACTTGCACCGAGGCTTACTACGCAAAAATGTGCAATGAACAGCGAATTGGGTGCATTTGAGACGTGATTTTTCCTGTTAGAAGCCGTTTTAGACCACCAGAATAGCACCAAACAATTGCTCTCAGCTAGCACTAACTTTCTGACACCTTTGCTCAACTTTTTTGGGATTGCCAGAAATCAACCAAAAAAACATGAGGGATACCTCATGAATTTCATCGAAAATCAAACGATCGTGTTTTTGACCATCAAAATAAAGACTTTTACTATAGCATATTAAATTAAAATGTTGCTAATAGTCCAAAGGATCCCCAGAAACTTCATTTGTGCAACCTTCATATGTAAATTTTTGACATTTCTGCAAAAAACCACGTTCCATGTTTTTCAAAATTGCTCCATAGGTTTGTTCAAAATATCTCTTTTAATTTATACCGTTGGATGCGGCTTGGAAAGTACTTTATGAAAGCTAAGCGGTGCATGGTGCGATCGTCACCGTTTATATAGCTAGTTTTGGTTAAATAGGTCGAATCAAGTCCAAAAAGCTTGAAAATTAACAAATAAAAGGCAGAATGACAAGCGGCAATTCAATAGTTTTTGGCTTCTGCAAAATCACTGCCACTCTCATTTTGAAGGTAATAGATGCCTTTGAAAGCTCAGGAAGAGGGAGTTGCGTATTGGAAAGTATTAAGATATAGCTCATGTTAATAATTGCTTCATATAATGATGCTGGTTAGCTTGCCTTACCATTAAAATGCTCAGAAGCTCAACCTCTCTATTAAGCTTCGAAAGCGACGCCTACCAATCATGCCAACATAACATGCCAGAGGAGGAGGGGACGGGTGATTTGGCTTTTAAAATGAGCACAAATGCACAGACACGGTTCATATTGAATAAAGGTATTTCATACTTGCAACGATGTTCTCGCTTGGTCAGAGTGTTGGCTTATCTCGATGGCCTATGAAAGCAACATCCGTCGGGGTCCATAAAATCCAAAGCAACATAATATTTCTTGCAACACGACAACAGCAGCATCTTTCTTTTACCACGCTCAAAAACAAAATGATCAACCCTCTTGACGACCCTTCAGTTGAATCTTTCCTTATACCAGGAGCTCGGGTATACGACAGATACTTTAACTGCCCCCTTGGTAAGTCATTATGTATTCTAGACATCTCCAACCTACATCTCACACCATCCACTTTTTTTTTTTTTTTTTTTTTTTTTGCAATCATAGATTATGCCAATGAAGACACCAGCCCTAAAATCAAGGTTTTCGCCAGACATTTGGTACCTGTAGATAAGGTCTCTTCAATCAAGAAGATGCCCTTCTTTCTCTATTTACAGGTAAGCTTTGGATCTGCAAGTAATGAAAGAGTGGTGTTTGTGGTACTCATATCATGGGCTCGCAGGGAGGCCCAGGTTTTGAATGTGCCTTGCCTGGAAGCGGAACTTCAGGTTGGATCAAAGTTGCATTTGAGAAAGGATACCAGGTGCTCTTGCTAGACCAACGTGGTACTGGATTCTCATCTCAAGTCTCTGCAGAAGCTTTGGATGAGAAGTTCAAAACTGATGAGGAGAAGGCTGATTATTTGACTCATTTCCGTGCGGACAGTATTGTCAGAGATTGCGAGACGATTCGTAAGCAATTGACAGCTGGTAGATCTTCCACTGAGGATGAAGAAACCCGCATTACTTTGTTGGGTCAAAGCTTTGGTGGCTTCTGTATTACTACCTATTTGTCTCTATTGTAAGTGTAAAGAAAGCGTATTTATCATGACATGAGCAGCTGAATGTGCCTTTTCAATTAGCCCACAATCCATCAAGAGCGCGTTTATCACTGGTGGTGTCCCTCCTCTTGTGGATAATCCTGACAAGGTCTATAGAGGATTGTATCCTCGTATACTGAAGAACAACAAGCTCTATTACAAGCGATTCCCCAAGGATGTTGCTCGTGTACGTCAAATCCACGAATACTTGAGCAAAAACCAAGTAACACTTCCAAACGGAGGTACACTCTCTGTACGTAGGTTCCTTCAATTGGGCATCGCTTTCGGTGGATCTGGAGGCTACGACTCTGTGCATAGCCTTGTTCAAAATGCCTCTCATGATCTCGACTGTATTGGCAAACTGTCTTACCGTACTCTGAGCAAAATTCAAGAATCGCAAGGCTGGGACACCAATGTCATTTACGCCATTCTCCATGAATCCATTTACTGTCAAGCAAATCAATCCAGTCGCTGGTCTGCTGAACGTGTGTTGCAAGAAGAGCCCTTTGCCTCCGAGTTTGAATGGCGTCTTGAGAACTTGAAGCAAGATCAACCCATCTACTTTACTGGCGAGACAATCTATCCCTTCATGCTAGATGATTTCGCAGAATTGAGACCTTTGAAGGGGGTGGCAAACTTATTGGCTGAAAAGAAATGGGGTCAATTGTATGATGCAAAGGCTTTGAATCAGTTGGAGGGACCTCAAGTCGCTGGTGTGAGTTATTTTGATGACATGTAAGTTTTTAGGGCAACTGCTTGCGTTTAAATGCTAATGGAGTGACCATGAGGGTATAGGTATGTTGATCGTGAATTGTCTGAACACACTGCCAGTGAAATTAATGGTTTCCAACAATGGATTACAAATGAATACGCTCACAAGTAAGTTCATTTTTCTTGGCATTGTGATGAGGTAGTTGACTCTTTTTTTTTTCAATATGTTTAGTGGTCTTCATGCTGACGGCGAAAGAGTGTTGAGCTACTTGATGAAACTTGCAAGAGGCGATGAAGCATATAACCGATAAATGCCTTACGTCTGTCTATGATTACAGTAATCAGGCTAGTATGAACATTCGAATAAAACCTGGATCTACCTGGAGTTTGAAAGTAGTTTTGCGCAGGATCGTCTTTTGAGGAGTTATTAC
Source organism: Mucor velutinosus (assembly GCF_035048745.1). Classification (NCBI taxonomy): domain Eukaryota; kingdom Fungi; phylum Mucoromycota; class Mucoromycetes; order Mucorales; family Mucoraceae; genus Mucor; species Mucor velutinosus. Next base: position 1,931,870 of record NW_027041908.1, read on the forward strand.
CGGGAGAAGTGTAGCCATATATATCAGCAATCACCGAGAATTCTTGAACATGTCTTGCTTTGGTAAGCTCTAGTACGCTTCATTGGTTCCAAAGTTGTACGAAGAGCTTGCTTTATAAGTAAAATGAAGTCGGAATACTGTCCATATGATAGTGGTTAGTATTGAAAAGTTTCCTTTTCCAAACATTTAGTATCTTGAATTCGAATTTCATGTAATACAGAGTGTACAGTAGTAACGGTTTATGGTGAGCATTGCATTCGCTAGTACACATCAAATGTTTTGTCCTGAGCTGCAGCTAAATCAGCCGTCTGCAGAATCCGAGGATAGGTTAGAACAGTGCCCTTTTATTTATAAAGAGCGGAAGTTATTGAGCAGTGTGAGAAAAAAGCTGGGATCGTATAAACAAAAGAAATGAATAGCTTATCATTTGATAAACATGCTGAATCCTTCATATACTCAAATTGAATCCGATTATACATCTTGTAGATGCAAAGTGCTATCAATATCACCTGGGTTACAACAAAAGTAAAATGCTACAAGGGATCCAAAACATACGTTTTAGGCAATGAAGCCGAAATTGCACTATTGTAATTAGCCCTGTCAGACAAAAACGTTTGGATAGACTTGTTGCACAAATCATGTGTAACAATACGGAATACCTTATCTTGAGAAAGAACCCTGAATCGACTTCTCCCAGCCAATGATGGGCGGGCGTTCCATGGAACGTGAGCTCCAATGGTGTTCCCCCCTCTGTCGCAAATGCACTTATCAATCATCATGTTATTGCACATTATAACGCAAGGTCATACAATCAAATCGTAAAAAATGCCACTTTATGTTCTTTGCTTCAGCCTGCCTAAGAGAGCAGGAGATTGTGAATCTCTTGGGAAAATATACCAGGTATAAAGGATTGGGATTCTCTATCAACTTTGATTTAATGATAACAAATGATTTAATATTGTTTTTTGCTTTGTTCAATTGATGTACAGCAAGGATCAGCACCAATAATCCCGCAAGCGACATATGCTAAGATCAAAATTACTACTCCTTCTTGAGCTGCATCTCAAATTGACAGTTGTCCATCATCGACAATAACCCACTACTAAATGGAATGCCATTTCTTTGGATAGATTTGCAACAGAGGCGTGAGAAAGTAGGATGCTACCTGTAACTCTAAAGACGATTTACAAATTTCATCGTCAGATATTTCGGGTTAGAATTGCTTATTTTGAACAGGATTTCCTTATTGTACTTAATTTCATTAGATGCAGAGTGACACAGCATGCAAACTTATATTCACACTTATCACCATGGTTTCCCGGGCTTATCATGCTCCTCGTTTATCTTTTGTGTGTGTGTGTGTGTGTGCCCTGGCGTCTATAAAATGTCAAGTGTGTTTGGTGTTGCTTCCTTCTTCTCTCTCTCTTTCTCTTCTTCCTTGTCTGTCAAGATGGACCATCAACATCACCCCCAAGAGACGACGACGTCCATAGCGTCGTCATCTTCATCCTCTGATAAAAAAGTGGATTTATCACCACCTGCTTCTACTCCTTCTGCTGTTGCTGTTACTGATGTCCAGCACGATGAGAAACACATGCAGCAAAGCTACATGTTTGATAAAATGGGAGCTGAAGAAGCAACAGATTATGAGCCTGCTGAGGTGCAGGATGGAATCGAGTCTGGATCAACAAAGCCAAAGCCATCTATTTATGCTAGATACCGCAAATTCTTTCAGTAAGTCTGTAAATCAGCTATGTCTGAACCCGTTATACCAACATTTGTCATTAGTTTAGCCATGTGGCTTGTCTTTACAGGCTTTCTCAGCGCAGCTTTTGCCTTACAAGTGCCCAAAGGATACAGCCAAGAGAATTTGGTGTTGGGTCTGATCTATGCCTATTTCACACTGTATTTGTTCTTTTGCTGGGTTCCTCCAACCATCGTTACCAAACCATGGATGTTCTGTCAACGCAAAGTCGCTTCCTTCATCTATAGCAACATGAGCAAAAGAACCAGAACAATTGCTTATGGTGCTTTAGTCATGGCTGTCATTATAGCTACTGTGTTTTCATTCCCTGAAAAAGAGGAATCGCCTCGTGTGCGTCGTTTGATTTCACTCTTTGGTATGATTGTATTTATTGTCGGCACTTGGTTGGCATCCAAGGTAAGTCGCATTCATCAGAACCCGCAAATTATATCACCAACACCAGTAGTGTAGCATCGTAGACATGTCCCTTGGAACACTGTATCCACTGCACTGTTGATTCAATTTTTGCTGGCTCTCTTTGTGTTTAGATCCGGCGCAGGTCATGATATTTTCAGCTGGCTCGCTTCATTTGCTCAAACTTACTTGAGCAAGGCCAACTATGGTGCTGCCTTTGTATTTGGTGAAGATGTTGCTGCGTCACATGTGTTTGCCGTCAGTGTTTTCCCTGCCATCATCTTCTTTGCTGCTACTGTGCAAATGCTGTATTATGTTGGCACCATTCCATGGCTTCTGAAGAAGCTGTCTGTTGTGTGTATGGCTGTTTTGGACGTCTCTGGTGCTGAATCCATTGTTGCTATTGCATCTCCTTTCCTTGGTCAAAGTGAAAATGCCTTGTTGATTGAACCCTTGATGCCTCATTTGACCAAGTCTGAATTCCATCAAGTCATGACCTGTGGTTTTGCCACCATCTCAGGATCTACATTATATGGCTATATGGCCATGGGTGTCTCTGGTCAAGCCTTGCTGACATCGTGTGTCATGTCAATTCCTTGCTCCATTGCCATCAGTAAGATTTACTACCCGGAAACTGAGAAATCTGTGGTTGCCAAAGTGAATGAAATCCACACGGATAATGAGACGACTAATATTGTGCACGCTGCTGGTAAGGGTGCTAGTGTTGGTATCAATATTGTCTTTTTGATCATGGCCAATTTGATTGCCATCTTGGCTCTCTTGTATGCCGTTAATGCGTTCTTGACCTGGCTCGGTAACTTCATTACCATTCAAGAGTTGACATTGCAATTGATTACTGGTTATATCTTTGTACCTGTAAGTTTTAGATATCTCGTCTTTTATGAAACGATGCAACATGTACTGACACATAGCTTGTATCTGTAGATTGCATGGCTCATTGGTGCTGATGACAAAGATCTAGTATCAGTTGGTAGATTGATGGCCACCAAGATTTGGGCTAATGAGTTTGTTGCCTACCAAGCTTTGACAACCACCTACAAGGGAACTTTGTCTGCCAGATCTGAATTAGTGGCTACATATGCTTTGTGTGGTTTTGCGAATTTGGGCTCTGTTGGTATGCAAGTGGGTGTTTTGGGTGCAATGGCACCGACAAGAGCTGGTGAAATTTCTGCCTTAGCCATCTCTGCATTAATTTGCGGCTCTATGAGTACATGGTTGTCCGCCTCTATTGCTGGCATGCTGGTCTAAAAAATAGACTGCCCTTCTCATATCTCTTTATACCGTAATATCAAGCTTAATTCTATCTATTAATTCAAAGTATGCTTTAACATACACGAAATCATTCATTTTAATACGCATTTTTATAAAATTATTATTTTATCAAAACAATTCACAAAGTAACCCCCCTCCTTTTTTTTAAGCCATAGCACTGCATATTCTGTCTCTACACGTTCTGGCAATATTACAGAGTATATTCTTTACTAGCCGATCCATCTCGCTACGCTCGATGACGGCGTCGCCCTGCGGGCTCTCACCGAAGACATTTCAAATCAGAAGAGATAATAAAACTCTGCTATAAAAGTACATTTTAAACAATGACTATATTAGGCATGAAGCCTGATTTAAACGTCAGAAATTTGGAGGTACAAATCAATATTTTTTATGAAGCATTTACGTTATATTATTATAAGACTTCTGGTTTACTACATCCTCCGTCCGAGTTGCATTTTCTGGCGGCAGAACTGTGATACCATTCGCGGATGCTGCTCTTGAGATGGCGACACAGAGCTGGCCATGCGTAAACACAGGACTTTTATGAGATCTACAGCGATTTTTTTGAGAGGTTATCATTGCAAAAGACACCTATATAGGGAAAAACTCGCAAAACAACCAAATAAAAAAGGATTCAAGCTAATCGATTGTTCTTTCAAATTCATGATCCCCAATTAATCAGCATCGCAATCATCATTGCCATCAACAGAAAGGCATTTTGGTCAGCCAGCAGCAATGCCGCCGCCAAAATTGATTCACACTCAGATTTTTTTTTTCTGTTCAAGATTGGACAGATTTTGGCTTTTTTCGACTTCTTTCATCTATTTTATGACATTCGACTATATAATCTGTAATGATCATCCTACGCATCCTAATACACTCTAGGAGTACTTTTCAAGGCGCTTCTAACGATGCCAAGTAAAATAGATGTTTTGACTGAATTTAATGAGCAATTCCAAAAAATCTGAAATAAGGTTTTTGGCCAAAATGTCGAAATTTTGCATATAAAGACCTCATAAAAATGGTTTCAAAAGTTGCTTTGGGTTGAGAGAAACATTTTGATTTATTATGTACCATAGTAAAAGTCTTCATTTTCAAGGTGAAAAACGTGATCGTTTGGTTTTCGATGAAAATCATGAGGTACCCCTCATGCTTTTTGATCGATTTTTGACCATGTTTTTTTGGTCCCCAAAAAGTTGAGCAAAAGTGTCAGAAAGTAACTGCCAGATGAGAGCAACCATTTGGGGCTATTCTGACAATCTAAAACAGCTTTGAACGCAAGAAAACGCAGCTCAAATGCACTTAGATTTTGCTGTATCAGGGACACTAATGACTAAAAAGAGGAAATATTAGTATGCTGCTTGCCCGTATATGAAGTAGCTACGTGTAAATGGATGTAGAGCATCACATAAGAACCAGATTTACAGATAATATGAAGGGCTTTCATGTATAAGTGGAGGGTTAAAATGAAAGTAGCAGTATTTTGATAAGCTACGCAAGGACAATCGGTAGTGCGAGCTGCCGCTGCATAGGTTGGTTCTCACTGAAGCGAAGCGAAGGTAGAAAACCATCCACAGCATAAACACTGGTATTTATAATGGGATCGATTGGTTTTTATGCTAAAAGCAGCTTGATTTGATTTGAATCTAGCAAGTGCAATGAAAAGTTATGGCTTGCATTTCGTCTGTTTGCGGAGCAAATTGCAATCTGACGGATCAAATTTGTAATGTCCAAAATGGTACATTACTACGAATTCAAGCATCAAAAGGCATCTGCTTTTTTCTATAGCATGATGAGGCAATGAAAGATCGATAACAAGACATCTCGATGTACTGCCATTACGAGTAATTGAGGTTATAGCATACTTGAATTGATTTTTGATTTGTTGAAAATGGGTGTGCTTTGCTTGGTGCCACCAACTACCTCCCAAGCAAGTTGATTTCTAATTGTTCACTATAGCCACTAGTGCTGAGTAATGGCAAAAACAATTTTTTTTCCTTGTTTTGCCACAGCTTCAATGTTTACCGGTAAATACTGTAGCCTATTGAATTTCGATGGCCAATTTCAGAAAGCTGCAACGTGCATTGGTACTCTATCATCAATCTCTCGCTGTTACATAACCTCGCCACATTCACATGAATTAAGAAGACCGACATTGGCAGGTCTCAGGATGTAAACTGATGTGGCTCAACTCTCACGGCTACAATGGCTCTTGAAATTGACCATCATTATAAGGATGCTATGCTTGTGAATCTTGTTTAATAAAAGCCCGAGAAAAGCCATGTTCACATAATAAAACCAACACCAGGCACAATGTCGAATGTAACTGAAGTCCCTATATTATAGTACAACATTGCACAGAAACTTTGATTTCCACCTCCCAGCTACACATGAAAAACCAATAATCCCTGATTTTGCTTCTTCATCTCTTTCTTTTCTTTTTACTATTATACCAAGATGAAACTTGATTCAAAATTGCTATTGTCGTTCAGCTTAACGGCAGGACACCTCATACAGTCCAGTTTAGGCTTTTCCATGTCTATTATGGGAAAAGCTGACGCCTGGCGCGGCAGTTTTTCAGTGATTCAGTGGCATGATGGCGCAAGAAATGTAAATGTGATGCTAGCAGTCCAAAACAAAGATGGTACACTTTCTCCAGTTGGTCAAACAACGTTTAATGTCGCTCCTTACGGAACCACTATCATCGACATCAATCGAGATACGCCTGTTGGTCGAAATTACTTTTACATAGCTGAAGATATGATTGATCCTAGCAATTACACATCAGTAGGGCCCTTTGCTATTTATGAAGCTAATGGCGATACCCATCCCACAAACTCTGTCGTTGCTAGTGCCACTGAGCGATTTCTAACTGATGTACGACCCACTGCTACTAGTTCTCAATCCTCCACAGTGACTGGTATCCGAAGTCAATCCACCTATACTCCAACCGGTGATAGCTCCAAAAACGACAGCAATAATATGAATGATAGGGCCCAAAACACCGTTATTAGTGTGGTTCAAATCGTTGGCATTGCCATTGGTTGCGTTGGTGCTGTTATTCTTGGTGCTATCGTTTATGCGGTATAGTAATCTTGAAGGTTATGTGTCTTGTTGCATAGTTGATGGCTAATGCTGATGTTATATAGTGCTGCTTCAGACAGCGACCCAAAAGTCCACTTAAAGTGACATACCCCAATGGTCCTTACGGTCCAAACCAGCAGATGGGCGCACCTGCTCCCATAATAACTCCTGTAGCAAAGAAGCAATCCATCAAAAAGCCAGTTGTATCAAAAATTGATAGTGATTCCACCGTCGTGAGCTCAATAGCTTCACCTAAAACGCAAGAGAACACTACTATCACTATGAATAATGACTTATCATACACTCATGAGATGACACATCAACCTCCTCTTCCAACTGCAATGACACATCAGCAAGCATACCCTTATTACGGCAACGAAATGTATTACGGAAACCAGCAAATGGCATACCCCAGCCAGGACACCATGTCCATCCCAACACACTTCTCACATCCAGCATCGCCCGCCTCAACCTCATTTGCCTACATGCAACAGCAGCAAATGTATCCTCCACAAATGCAAACTGCTAACCACTGGAACTATACAGCGTTTCCACCACCTACTTCATTTGACTACAGCCCCAAGCCAGACACGAATGATATGGATAGCAAAACGGAACAGGTACTAATGACAGCTGCCACTGCTACAAAAACAGAGCTTGCTGCTGCTACAAAAACAGAACAGGCAGAGCCTACCTTAGCACAGAAATTTGAAACGTCAAGCGAGCATGCAGATGTTCATCAAGTAGAGCTTCCAGACACTGCGAGTTTATTCCAAAAACCAAATGATAACACGACTCCCATTGTTCAGAAGCCCAATACTCGCTCTTCTTTCCAATAACTAAACTAATAAAATGTATAAAATAGAGGATACAATAGCAGTACCTACTTGATCCGCTTCTTTTAGACCTGTAAAAATACTCAGGTGTCATAACGCCCCCTCGAGTACATCATTTACATGATTTTCAGGAGCGTGTATACATAAACCAGTTGTCCATCTACTTTCGCTGGTGATTAATATGCCATTTGTCTGTTGGAATTCCCTGGTGACATGAGATCTGGTGACCCTTACGCTTTAATCGAAGGAGATTTGCATATATATTATTATTATTGCCTTTAGAAAAGCAAGCTACGGTACTTTTGGCTCGCAATTCTCTATTATAGTAGCTTCAAAACCACCGATTACTTCGATAATAAATCATCGCCAAACTTTTTGAAGCTTCGCATTACATTTGTCCCAGATTGGACAAATTTTGTCTAAGATCGACTTGATTCTACTATCTTGGAAGATTCGACTATATAAATTGTGATGATCATCCTATACTTTCTAATGGTATTTTCCCCTACAAAAAATACTTTCTAATGGTTTTTTTCGATTACTTTTTGAGGCGCATCCAATGGTGTTTATTAAGATAGATGTTTAGAACAAAGTTATTAATAAATTCTTGAAAATACGAGATAAGGTTTCTGGCCAAGATGTCAATATTGTTGTATTCAAAGATACAGTATTAACAAATTAAGATAGATTTCAAAAAAGGAAGACTATAAAAAGTAACCAGATACGAAAACTTCTAAGATTTATTAACTGATTCAAACACATCCTATTTATAAGAGATCATTACTGATGAATCATCAATCTATCTTGTTGTTTTAACTGAGTCAATACATCGTATCATGTTTATCTAATATCAGTCAATTGAAGAATCCGATTCGTTCAATCAGCCATGATGATACGATCTGTAGCCATCATTACCCTTCACTATCAGAGACCATCATAATCGATTATATGATTCACTTCTGTGTCGAACCTAATGTCCTAATGTAGACAGTGAGAAACAATGTAAATCATGATCCGACTCTTGCTGAGTTACTGAATGTCCGCAACCGCTACAGACTCAACAAATATCCTGCATATGAAAACCTCAAAAAAGTAATTTCAGAGGTTGCTTTGAATTGAGGGGGTCATTTTGATTCAATGTGTGCTATAGTAAAAATCTTCATTTTGTAGGTCAAAAACGCGATCGTTTGATCTTCAATGAAATCCATGAGGTACCCCTCAAGGTCTGAAGCCGATTTTCGACGATCTCAAAGAAGTTTAGAAATGGTGTTCGTAGGAAAGTGCTAGTTGAGAGCAATTGTTTGGTACCATTCTGGCGGGCTGAAACGATTTTTTGGCGCGAGAAATCACGGTTCAAATGCATCCAGATTTCGCTGGGGTTTGCATACTTTTGAGCAGTAAAAGGGGACGCAAGGATACTGTATACCTGTATATGATTTGTTTCTCTTATTACAAACGTGAGTCACTGCACAACAATCATATCCACACATATGAAACGTTCTAGTGTAATAACACAAGGTAGAAAAGCCAGTAATAACAGAAAAATAGACGAAATTCACACAGTTTCAAAAAAAAATGGACCAAGGCAATGGGTAGTGGGAGGTTTCCCGCTTTGATAGGTTCACACAAAAGCAATGAAAAGGTACAGAACTACCAAAAGTGTTGAGGCTTTTGTTTAATAAAATAAAGTAAACTGATTATATATCAAATTTGGCAGGCACTATGTGCCATTCATTCTAGAGCAAGCATCAGTACACACACTAATGAGGCCAGCAAATGAAGACAGCTCAATCAGTGGAATTGCAGTACACAAAGAGATTGGAATAACATGCAGTATTTTCTTTTTATATATTGAATAATCAAGCAATTGATATCATTTATATAGGTTGCACATAAACCCAGAATCTGGTATCATCGCTCAAGTACTTCTTGTCGCTTTCGAGTTGAGCTTTGATCCAATAAACACCATCCTTGTAGTTTTGAATATCTTGAGTGTGGGGATTGTTGATACCAGTTTGGCCATTTCTGTGGCCGGCAAACCACTTGTCCAAACCAAAGTGAGCTTGGGATGCCTGTCTTGATTTAATGTCCTTGGCCAAGTTGGTATTGAGTACGGCACCCTTGTTATAATCTGATGGACCATAACGCTTAAATTCAGAAACAGAGGTACGCAACATGAACCAGCCTTGCTTGAAGATACCAAAATTGGCAGAGTCTTGAGTTTTACCGTCACCGTACACATACTTTGTGGTCATGTCTTCGGTTTCAAGCATAGCAATAGCAAGCTCCAAAGTGGTACCACCGTTTTTCAAGATTTCCTTCTTTCTCTTGCTCAGACCAGGCACAGTATAATGGCCATTATCGGCGGCCAAGACAGTAGCAATGATAGCAAAGAGAACAAAAAAGCTGGTGAAGATGTTGAGCTGCATCTTGAATAGAGATGAGATGATGGAGATGAAAGAGAGCCACTGAAATATCTGTCAGTTTATATTGTAAAAATGCCTGCTTATATAAGCTGCCGCTTCCATGGCTTGATGGCAGCCAACGTTGCACTATTTCTATGTATGCATTGCTCTATCTAAGGCAAGCATATGTAAGATTACTTTGTGCATATCCCAAAAGCCAAGTGTGACCCTAATAATAGTAAATTAATATATGATATTAACACTCTATTGAATGGGATCGAGCTCTTTTTTTAGAGCGGGAAAATCAGTGAAACCCGCCAATGGTACCTAGGCCTTGGATCCACTCTCGTACAGCATATTGCATGTAAACCACATGTGAATTCTTTACCATTTGCAAGCTATTAGCCAATGCTGGGTCTCGCAAATATCAGTAAGATTCTAATATTAACTGAAGTGATGGCATAGATGGTGGGAGTACATCCTAGCATTCTCATACCAAATTGTATGTTTCCGACTATTTGCACAAGCATTTTCGGCCCACACGCCTATACTTGATTCTAACCCATGTCACTCAAGTGCTGCTCCTCGGGATTGTGAAATGCATTTTAATTTAGTTTTGAATACGAAATCCTTTTGCACGACCTCCAATAACAAAACATGGCTACAAAAATAAACAAGATAGCCTTAGGCATTTTAAGAGTGTGCGAGCAAATTTGTTTGAGAAGATTTTTTGATAGAACATGAAAGAACTGCATGGCGTACTTCAATGATATAAGCCCTTGCCATTAACATTTGTGGGCTATACGATTAGCAAATTTGATTGAGATGTAAATAGGTTGCTTGTCATCAGGTATGCTTACATAAGATTAGTCGCTAATCCAACCATGATTCAAAACATTTGTATGCAGCAGCAGTCAGGGAGAGCAACAAGCTAGCTTTTAAAAAAAAATTCTTTTGGTAAATAATGTATTTTTCGCCTCTTTCACTCCTGCTACAACTTGTAAATCATCATGGGTGACGCTGGCTTCTTCAAGGTAATACAACTGCTGCTGCTCGTGGTCAACACCTCCACTCACCGTACTGTTCAATTTAGGGTACAAGTGCTGATCAAGACAGTCGTTTCAGTAATAAAGAAAAGAAGTTACTCAAATCCATGAGTTTTCCTCCAGAATTCGATCAAAAGGTAAGGCAAAGAGAACTTATTGCGTAGCACCATGTCATCTCATTTATCACCACAACATGGCTCCAGGTGGATATGAAAAAAGTCAACTTGGATGTTATTAAACCTTGGATAAGTAATAGAATTACAGAGCTTCTTGGATTTGAAGATGAAGTGGTGATTGATTACACTTGCAGTCTGCTTGAAGAAAAGGTATGTATTGCGCAAAGGCGCTTCTCCATAGAGTGGCCGCTCAGCCTGTTTTTTTTTTCTCTCATCCAGGACCAAGATCCAAAGCGAATGCAAATCAACCTCACTGGATTTCTGGAAAGCAAAACTCAAGCATTTTTAAGCGAGCTGTGGAACCTATTATTAAGCGCACAAAATTCTGTAGGTGGAATCCCAACAGAATTCATCGAGCAAAAGAAGCAAGAACTGCGTCGAAAGCAAACACAGGAGGACGAGCGAAGAAATCAACGCGATTCAGTCATGGACACCATCCGTCAAAAGAAAACGGAAGAGTTTGATGCATTGCAAGAAGCCAAAAAAAGAAGTTCTCGCTTTGTAAGTGTGTCATTAAGCGTGTGCTGGTGGGGTAAATGTGTTTATTGACTATTGTATAAATAGGATGATCGAGGTAAAGATGATAGAAGATACAGCCGATCGCCTCCTCCACGTCGCAGATACAGATCCAGATCCAGATCCAGATCACCTTCACGTAGCAGCAGACATCATTATCGTGATGATTACTACCATAGTCGTCGAGAGCGTGATGATGACAGACATGGAAGCAGAAGAAGAAGAGAAAGAAGGAGAAACAGCAAAAGTAGAAGCAGAAGTAGAAGTCCAGACTACAGATCAAACTAGTCTTCGTCAATGATCCATTGTCCACTGGGTTGTTTGTGGATTTGCTCCAGTATCTCTTTCTTTTCTGCGCCTCGTTGAATGTATGGCTTCAGTCCCTTTCCAAAGTTGGTCATGCATAGAATAGCCAGAATAGCCGTTGCCTATGATACAATCCATGTAAATAAATTTGTTGCTTCGATTGATGCTACATTTCACTTACCACAGCAATGATCATACCGAGAATGACTGTCCTGACAAGTTAGCTTCAAGGAATAATATACAGTACATTCATGCTGCACTTACCAAAGCAGATCCAAGTGTACCAGTAATCTTTGCCCGTGGTTGCCTCTATCGCAATCAGGACCAATTGGAAAACAATACACAGTTGAAATATAACGAAAATAACAACCTTGACAGAGCTCTCACTTGCCACCTATTTACAGTAAGTATACATGTGCTACTCTCCTTGATTTGTTCCGATAGACTTACAGCTGCTCGTCCGAAAAAGAGCATAGGCAGCATGAGGATAGTGATCACAACAAATACATATGTTGTCCACGAGCTAAAGCCGCTCTTGAGTGCAAATTGGATCAAGTAAAATACTGAGACCAAAAACTCGATAAAGATGTCGATTTTGAGTGCCAATACAAACAACTGCATAGTTCTGTACATCCCTATAGAGTATTGTCAGCGGAAGCAGCTAGGTACGTATGAGTCCTCCAGCTTACGTTGTATCGCTAAATCAGCACCAATCTTCTTGTAAATGACCCATCCAAATTCTCGGACCACAGCGTACGAGAGATAGGCAAATAGGATAGCGTACAAGCCCACACAGATGGACAAAGCAATTTCCACATAGAAGGCTGTTTGTATTGGTGTAGTAATGATGGGAATTGAGTGTTTCACCTTGATATCAGTCAGTATTTTCAGCCATCGTTTTCCATCAATGACCTCCAATGCACCAAGGATGGCACAGGCTAAATTCATGACAGCGAGTGCGATGACTTCTGCAGCGTTTTGATAGACTGTCTTGAGGGGAATATGTAAGGGTCGAATCTGTATCGCAGTGTATTACGACTTACTGCATCCAACGACATGCCAACAAACCAAAATTGGAACCCTATGAATGCAATGTTCTCCCACTTGATTCGCCTTAATCTCTCAATGGCATCAGTGATGGCCTCTTGCTCAGCATCATTGAGATCGTAGCTCTGTATCGCATCTGACTCTAATCCTCGGTTGACTTGGGCTGTGTTGTAGTAGGCAATGGTTGCTTGCAGTGCAATGATGGTGATGCCTTGTAAACAGGCGATCATGATGTACAGTTTTGTCCATTTCGATTGATTAATGCGGTCATTCTATCAAGACAGAGTCAGTCTATCAGTGCATCTCATGTCTCGAGTGAGGAATTACAATCTTTGCGAGTGTCACCATTCTGAATGAAAGATTGTTATGTGAGGAGAAGAAGGGGGAGGGTATATAGATTAAACAAAGAGAGAGAGAGAGAGAGAAGAAGAAGAAGAAGAAGAAGAAGAAGAAAGAAAGAGGGACAAGATGAGTGTAAGGGAGGGGGGGGGACCATCATCTCGTAACTTTTTATTTAGCTCCTGATTAAAAAAAGTTTCTCCTGCTGGCGAGGTAAAGAGATCCTTTCTGCGCAACCTTGTGATACAAGCATATTGAACGAAAACAGCATGTCTGTGTAATGTAACATTGCTCTACCGATTCATGGTGAACGGGAATTAAGCTTTCTGTGGCATTGAAACAGAGACTAATAAAGCAATGGCTATTTTGAGCTTGGAAATACAATAATCAATGGTCCATCAACATAGCTCATACGCAACTGTTTCATATCATGGATCATCACTTTGCAAGTAATCAATTATTGTTTATAAGCTATTAATTTATTTATTATTTGCTACACAAAAAAGCAAATCCATTGTTATGATTGCTCTTTTCACTTTTTTTTTTTTTTTCACTGTATGTTTACAAAAGGAGGAAGATCATGGAAAGAATATATAATAGAATGAAATGAATGGAAAAACAAGAAAAAGAGGAAAAAGCAACTTAGATGTTCAAGAACAACTCGGTGTACTTGGGCAAAGGCCACAACTTGTCAGCGACATTGCGTTCCAACTTGTCAGCCAATTCACGAATAGCACCCATCTTGGGGAGGACTTGTTCGCAACAGGCGTTGGCCAATTCAACGATATCATTGACCTTGAGGAGATCCACCATGAGATATTTAAGGGCAGTAATGTCCTTTTGAAGAGTACCGACAATAGGGGTTAATTCGTTCAACAAATCGACTTCGGGAGAGGATTCAACACCAACAGTCTTCATGAAGGAAGCAGCTTCAGCCAAGTTGCGTCTGTACTCGAAAGCAGCAGGCAACACTTGTTGGATGATCATGGTGATCATGGTTTGGGCTTCAATAGTGATATCCTTGGCATATTTCTCCATCAAAATGTGGTAACGAGAGTTCAATTCAGCATCGGAAAAGACACCAACTTCCTTCAACATGTCGACGTTTTCCTTTCTCAAGAGACGCTCGAAAGCAGCAGGACTCTTGGTGATGTTGGCCAAACCACGCTTGGCGGCTTCTTGGACCCACTCGTCAGAGTAGTTGTCACCCTCGAAACGAACAGCCTTGGTCAACTTGATGTACTTACGAATGACTTGAAGTTGCTCATCAACAGAAGCAACGGGCTTGTCACCCTTGAGTTCGTTCAAATCGGCCAAAATTTCAGTCAAAGCCTTGGCAACAGCAGAGTTCAACAAGGTCATGGGGAAAGAAGGAGATTGCTTGGAACCGACAGCACGGAACTCAAACTTGTTACCAGTGAAGGCAAAAGGTGATGTACGGTTACGATCAGTCAAATCACGAGAGATGGGAGGCAAGTTGGCAACCTTCAAATCGAGAACGGTACCCTTGACACGAACGTGTTGGAATTCGAGACCGGCAGCACCGTAGTTGACAGGGCGGTTTTCCTCAACAGCGTCGAGCACTTCGGTCAACTGAGAACCCAAGAAAGCAGAGATGATACCTGGGGGAGCTTCTTGAGCACCAAGACGATGATCGTTGGAGGCAGAGGCAATACCAGCACGCAAGAGATCACCGTGATCCAAGACGGCCTTGAGGGTGGCAACCAAGAAGATCAAGAAACGGTAGTTGGTTTCGGGAGTGCTGGAGGGATCCAACAAGTTGTCGCCCTTATCAGTGGACATACTCCAGTTACAATGCTTACCGGAACCATTGACACCTTGGAAAGGCTTCTCGTGGAACAAGACCTTGAGCTTGTGACGATGAGCAACACGGTGCAAGACATCCATGGTCAACAAGTTGTGATCAACAGCCAAAAGAGCTTCTTCAAAGATGGGGGCAACTTCGAATTGGGCAGGAGCGACTTCATTATGACGAGTCTTGATGGGGACACCCAACTTGGCGAGTTCCAACTCACATTCACTGATGGCAGACAAGACGCGAGTAGGGATCTTACCAAAGTAATGGTCCTCCAATTGTTGATGGCGGGGAGGGAGACCACCAATCAAGGTACGACCAGTGATCTTGAGATCAGGACGAAGAGTATAAAGAGAACGATCAATCAAGAAGTATTCTTGCTCAGTACCGAGGGTGGTGTAGACGAGTTCAGAACGAGAGTCTAGTGATTCACAAATTAAAATTAAAATTTGAACCTTATTATCTCACATCCCCCCCCCCCTTATTTTTAATTTATAGCTTACCGGAATCCTTGGGTTCAATGGCATTGAGCACTTCAAGAGCGACACGTTCCAAAACCTCGGAAGATCTCAAGAGGACGGACTTTTCATCCAAAGCTTCACCGTTGTAGGAGATAAAGACGGAAGGGATATAGAGGACAGAAGTACCGTGAGGACCTTCTTGAATGAACATGGGACTAGATGAAGTTGGGATGTTAATTTCGCCGAATTGTCATAGATCCATGCCAACTGTTTTACCTCTTGGTATCCCAAACAGTATAACCACGAGCTTCAAAAGTACTACGCATACCACCTGAAGGGAAAGATGAAGCATCAGGTTCAGATTGTAATAATTGAGAACCAGAGAAGGTATCAATAGCAGTAACCTTTTTGATTCACGCAACATATATACATTAGATTATGTCAAATCAAACATCAAATCGACAACACTTACAACTTCAGAGCCATCAACAAAGGAAGACTTGAGGGTCAAGAAGGAATCATGCTTTTCAGCAGTAGAATCGTTCAAAGGTTGGAACCAATGAGTAAAGTGAGTGGCACCACGCTCAATGGACCAGACCTTGGCAGCATGAGCAATGGCATCAGCAGTAACCTTGTCAATGGTGCTCTTACCCTTCAAGGTTTGGATGAAGGTCTTGTAAACGGGCTTGGGCAACATCTTGGCCATCTCAGTACGTGTAAAGACATTTTGACCAAAGACCTCGGAAACGGGTTGAACTTGGCCATTCTTTTGAGGGAAAACGACGTTACGAGGACCTCTAGTAAGAGACTCCACGACGGTATTGATACGAGCTTGATGAGCCATGTTGTGAAGTTGCAAAAAAAAAATAAAAAAAAATGTAGAAAAGAAGAAAAACAAGAACAAGATCAGTCGAAATGATTCATGGAATATAAGGAGCAGGAGCAGCAGCGCGAGAAGGCAGGGATGGGGAGATGTCATTGAGCAAGACAAGACCAGTAGATGACTGCTAAAAGCAATATAGATAAGCTCTTGCTATTGTGGGGTTACCAAAGGGTATTATTGGTTTAAAAAACCTTAAATTGCCAACACAACATAATTGTCAGATTCCATTTCTCCCTGTATAACAAGAGTCAATTCTACGATCATCTCCGAAATGATACAGTGATTTGCATGAATAGCGTCTGGTGTCTCGATTTTATTTTACAGATTTATTTATATGACAAAGGAGAATGTAGGAGATACCATGGCCCAGGATGCAACGTTTGATTTGCATTTGCACCGTTCGGTAGTGAGCTATTTTATTAGGTCTTGGTTCCTGGGATTTGATGATCAAAGAGTGGCTCCGATCAGAGATAAGGAATGACTCACATGAACAAAAAGAGATTTGTGCTCTCGTACTAAATAAGGACTCATAGTGTATGTAATGCGCCTGTATATATATTTGTAAATGTGCGATTCCAGTACTCGCTTCTACAGAGATGTGATCTAGCATATAAGAACATTTTGTTCTGATATTTGCATGTTCTATAGGCTTCTTTGGTGCTTTCGGCTAAACGATTAGAAGAGAAAGCAAAGCGAACATGTTTCAAATTTACCATATACAAAAAATCAGCCTATAGTGGATCCTGGGTTTGAGATACTCTTTGTGCTCTCGGATGTTTAGTGCATCATTCAGCAGTAAACAAGATGCATTCGCCTTGTATTACTATGTGCATCTCTACCAGAGCCTTACCTACTATACATGCACGTAAAAAAGAAGAAAAAAAAAGAAGGAAAACGACAGGAAAAAGATCACACCATTTTAATCAAATGTACCTTATGATACACCATTTATTTTATCAAGATGTCCGTCATTTTGATCGCGTCTTTCCTATACGACGATGAACGCAAGATATAAAATATAAGGCATACTGATAAGATAGCGATCCAGCAATGGACTAGCATGGCCTCCCGTAACACATGTGATTTTCAGTACTTGTCTTTGTTATACATGATGTCTTGATTGGTCGCTTAACATCACTTGTGTTCATGAGTCTGTGTGGGCATGTGTGTACCAGCATTTTGAAGAAATATACATCCCAAAAAAAGAGAATTCTATAATCGAGTTGACCAATGGATATATTGCTTACTCAACAGATTTGGTTGACTAGTTCAATTTGACCTAGATTGATTGGTATACATTGCCAAGTGGGCAACGATGGACTAATTTCGTGAATAGATTTTTTTTTTCCTTGCATGAAACTGATCATATCATTGAAGGAAAATCTCTACTTGTAAGAGCCAGGTACTAGTACTTGATACTTGTTGACTCTACCAAACTTTATCCGAATAAGCTATCATTGATTTTATTCACTGATTCTTCTAGTTTTTCTACATGCGAAAATTCCTAGTAGACACCTTTGTCATATGGAGGCTGGCTGAATCAGCACCAGCTTGATGATGGGAGATCCATTCGTAGGCCATCAAGGTTACTAAATGGATACAGTTTGCTTATCATATGCTATTTTAGCTCGAAATGTTTGATTCTGAATACATATTTAAATTCATAATGCAGATGAAAGCTACTCTAATGGTATACAAAGCGGGATAGATTGATTCAACAGTTGCATCTTGTCAAGCATAGCTGTACGCAAACGGGAGTCTTTGTCTCTGCGTATTATTGAATTTGTTAAATCCCAGTATCAAATTTGTTTCCTATGCAATGTATGGTCTTGAAGTCATGAAGGCACTATAACTTTTTGTGAAATCAAGATAAAACAGTATTTATAAGGTACAAGATTCGCTATCGAATGAGCAGGATTAACTCTAGCGGAAAGCCTCCACTAACTATGTATGACCTCTCTTCTTGTGGGGTTTAACGATCACTCAGCGTCCTGTGATACTGTGGTTTAATGCAAAAGTCAACTCAAATCAGGAAACATCCTCAATGATGCCAAAACGACAATCAAGCAGATTAAACATGATTCATATTTGTCGCAATGAATAAAGGAGCTTGGTCTAATTTACCTTGATTGGTTTTCTGTACGAGAGGTATATAAATACTTATTGTCATCCTGTATACAGTACATAGGTATGGCCTTTCTGATCTATATCAATAGCATAAGTTTGCACGCATAATTTTAATTTTTGACATGACAAGGATTTACATGCCTTTAGTGTTTATAGTAAAATATATAAACGAAATCATATACGTTGTAATGTGAGCCTTGTAAGGGCACATTTAAGAAATACTAAGGCCTCAATAGAAGAGAGATGTCTGTAGTATAAAGCATGTACTGTGCATGACAACTGTTGTCAGTGAACCCGTCCAATATAGCATTTTGATAAACAACGTACTGTTTTTCATGGTAGACATTGTCTTCAGTCCATAGTAAGCTTGTACAGGTATGCAATCTACATCGGATGATACCACACCTGATATTTTTTCCACCGTTTATATCCAAACAGGGAGGTATTTTATGATTCTTGAGAATTTTAAAAAGAAACGATATACTAAATATGTATCAATTTAACTGTACCAGTATTCATTGTGTAAATATAGAGTTAATTTTTGTTTGAAGTCTTACTTTACTCTGTAGCATCAGTTCTTGTGGATCTATAGCGTCCAATAATCAGCCCCAGCTGCAGTGAAATCAGGTTTAATGGATTTCACAAAAAAAAATAAAGCAATAGTAAAATACAATAGAAATCAACTGTATTCTATTTACGTATAAAATGAACTCAAAGTCCTGGAATTGAGTAGACAAAAAAAGGATTTATACATTTGCAATTAGCTTGCAAGATTAGCGATGATAGAGAGCAATAGATGCTGCTATTGCGATGTCTGGCAAATGTTGTTGGTGTTTGAATTAAAGTAGTAATCAATGCAAGAGTACTGGCCATAAGGATCGATTTGAGTAGCCTTGGTGGGCTTGGATGAACTATCGTCATAGCATGATTTAATGTAACCTTGACAGTTTAAGGTGTGATGTTTGTTATTAAAGTGAAGAACTATTTAGCTGCGGTATCATGCAGCTATGGCATCAAGACATAGTCGTCATATTTGAATAAAGATAACATCACTTATTATTACAACCATCATGGGTATGATTGAATACATTGTTGTGATCAAAAATGCTTCATTCACATGATGTGCGATATAAGTATGCCTCTTTACTTTAGTATGTTTGAATGGTATTTTGATGCACATAGGAGCGCTTTTTTAATAGATTGAAATAGTATGGATTTGGATGAGTGATATTTGAACGATTTCGGCTTTCAATGAGATTGCTTCTAGTTGATAACTTTATTACATATTTATCCAATTAGTATTATGATTATATTTTTATTATTACAGTAAATGATTATTTATTTGAGGTATATTTCAGATTAAGAAAAATATAAATTTTACATTCGATGATATAATTTGCATATTTTTAACATTTTTAAGTACTGGAATGGCAACAACTGTTCGTCATAATAAGTGACAGATCAATAGTACATCAATTAGTGATAGACCTTCGCTGTTTGAACCCTCTAGCCAATCAGATTGCTTGAAAACTCCGCTGACCTAAAAAAAATTTTGCGAGGGTTTCCCCTTGTTTTGATGTGAGGCAAAATTTTAAGCTCCGCTATATATATATATATAACAATATAGCTGTTACTATCATCAAATTTCCCTCAGGTGCTAGAGCATGCCTTACTTGCACCACCTAGCTTTAAATTCAGGCATTGAGACCCTCAATCATCACTAAAGTAAGTAGCGATAACCAAGTGGAGGCAGCCTATCTATCTCCTAGCCTCGGATAAGTTCTTGTTGAGCTTCAGTGATAGGCACATCCACCACAACGTAAAAAAGTATGCTTCAAAGAAACATAAAAATAATAAAAGAAAGGAGAAAAGAACATACTACTATAGGAATATAATAGTATGTAGGCAAAAAAAAAAAGGGACACTCACACAGAGTGGACCAAAGAAAAGCATATCACAAATGTAACATCAAAGATGTTCAAAACAGCTCGTTGTTGTTGCAACAGAATTGCATACATGAGCAAAGTGCATGGTAATAGTCGAATGTAATGTAACGCAAACACGCACAACTACAAAAGCAATGGTGGTATAAGTTTGCACTACAACATAATGACTAATGTTGTCTCATGTGAAGCCACAGAGGCAACGCAGACAGCAAAAGAAGAAAGCGCAACAAAGTAAACATCATGATAAAATGCATTATCACGAGAAAGGAAGCAATAATACAAACGTTCAAAGAAGCTTTGTATCATTGCGACCAGAGGAAAGAAGATACTTACCACTTACCACAGCCACAGATAGACCAGAAGAGTATAGGCAATCACCGGAGACAGACCAGAGAACGAGCATGCACCAAAGACAGTAGACCAGGAAAAACCAAATTCGCAACAGCAGCAGCAACACCAGCACCATCGAAATACCAGAGAACAAACGACACCAGAGACCAGACAAAGACCAAGAGGCAGACAACAGAGACAGCAGAGACAACAGAAAAGAAATAGCAGCAGCACCCTTGTCAAACAGGCAAAAAAATTATCAAAACATAATAAAAAAATTCGATTAGTACAGGTTTTACGTCTTATATTGCTCATCATCGAATAGTACCTACTTTATTCCACTTCAAAGAGGCAGTATCGAGTACTTTTAACAGTACAAAATTGTGTCATCAGAAGTTAGAGTGTTACTATCAATCAAACGGTTTCCAAAACCACCATGGTTTCATGCTGAACGCGTTTTGCAAAAAAGGGAAAAAAAAACGGGGGAATGGAAAAATGAGAGGGCGTCTTATCCGACGTCACAGCTAGTAGAGTTGAGCACTACTCTCCGCCGCGGCAGCGGCGGTTGCGGTACTCAAATTTGGATTTATGCAGTGGTCAGTTTTATCACTAAACCGTTGCATACAAGCATGCATTTTAGGCTATATTCACGTTCTGCTCAAACCACCTTTTACAGTGTAGCAGCATAGATGATGTTTACCGTATCACATCACATCTATGTTTACAAGTCCAGTCAATTGTGTGTGCACAGGTGCCTCAGGAACTGCAATACATTTAATCTCCCTAATATCAAAATGTTGAGATCCACCTACACTACATGAAACATATCAACTTAGGTAGCCTCTCAACAAGCTATACCAACAATCTATAAGGCCCTAGTGGCCTGCTATTTATATACCATCTCAACGTAGTAGTCATTGACCAGGGATCTACTATATTTAAGCAAGCTAGATGCCCTGTAATAAAGAAGCTTTTTGATTTTTGTTTTAGATACTGTGGAATACATCCACTATGATCTGCATTCCGACAGTTCATCCAGTTACCAGATTTAGATATAAACTGTATGTACACTGGATTAGATGTACGATATCGATTTATACTATGATCATGAGAAGATATGGACTTCAGATACGCTAGTACTATAAGATTCATACTATATAAGATATAGGCTATAGATGGCACCACGGACATGGATGGCACTATAGACTTATACTTGTATTCCGACATTGACTACGGATGTTTACCATATCTGGATAGGCACCAAGATTAATGCAATATGAGCTTGTTGCTTCAGATGTGCACTTCATGATCCACGCTATAAGACACATGCTTATATCCGTGATACTAGCTACAGATACTTTATGTACTACAGACTTGTACTATATATGAGACATGCTATAGACATGCATACGATATGCTATAGACATGCCATATATCCAGATACATGCTAAAGATGTATGCTTAGCGATATACACTTAGATATGTACTATTAATATAGACTAAGAAGACTGTACCTATCGGATACATGCTACTAGATCGATATTAATTATCCTTATGGAAAGGATAGATCAGGGTACTTCGGATGAGAGTCTAATTATTCATCCAGACAGAGCTAAATCATGATTAGCTTGCTGGAGTTGTCTTTTAGCATGATTAGACATTAGTTGATCTGAGTTGACTTATTTGTCAATCTAATTAATAGAACTTTTATCCATTGTTATAGTATATAAGAAGGATCATCTACCTGGCCAGTAGAGAGACTTCAGTTTACTTTACACCTGTCAGTTTGATAATAAAACATACCTTTATCAAGTTGACATTACTGTTTTTTTATTCTTTTTTTTCCGTGAATTTTAGTCTGTAAAGCCTCAAATTCCACATTTTTTTCAACTCAAAGGTTATCACTTTTACATTATCCACTTTACAATCTTATTATATTATATTTTATCTTATTTTATTTAAATCACTATGAACCCTGAACAGCAAGATATCATCATGAACGAACCTACTGAAACTGGTCAGATCATTGTTGATGAGACCACTAACTCTGTTGTTGGCTCTATCGCTGGATCGTTTTCTGGAATCAAGACTCCTAATTCATCCTGCCCTGAATCTGCTATCGAGAGATTGCAAGCCAGAATCAAGGATGCAAGAAAAGAGCTCGAAAATATTTATATTGGTGATGCTGCTTGTCCCGATGAAACGTTGGAGGCTGCTGATAGGATCTCTAAAAGGATCTCCAGTTACGAGACCCACTTGAGTGCTCTTACTGACAAGGCTGAAAAGCAATTTAGACCTGTCAACCTGAGAGATATTCCTCGTTTTCAAATAGTCGGTCAAACCAAGCACTACGAAGGTTATCCAAGCTATAGTTCATTGGAACACTTCTTCAGCTCTTTTGAGACTGTGATGCATGCTTCGAGCAATGATGTAGAGCAGGTATGGAAGCAATACATCCCCGTTTCAATGCACTTTACATACAAGACCTGGGTGAATAATGATCTTCTCAAATGCTCCAACTGGGAATCTGCCAAGGCTCTTTTTGTCAAACACTATGGTGTCCCTGTCAACTCTATGGACCTGATCTCCAAGTTCTTCAACATGAGGATGAAGACTTCTGACACTCTTCAGAACTACACAAACAGATTCATGAAGAATGTGCAAGAAGCTGGTTTCCCCCTTGAAAGCAACACTCTGGCCAAGTTTTACCAATGCTCACTACTCAAGAAAAACCAGCAGATGATGGTGAATCAAATGTTGGTGAAGAGGGACTCGAATCATCGTTGGACTATTAATGAGATCTACGAGTGTGTGCTTCCTTTGTTTCTGGCGGATGAGCAAGCTCGCGGTGAATCAGAGGTGGTGGATCTGAAAGGAAAGCGCAAGGCTGATGCTGCTGGTATATCTCAATCCAAAAATACCAAGATGGCCAGCACTGGTTATTTCTGTCCGAAGCATGGTGGCAATGCTGCTAACCACAACACTGCTGACTGCAAATCACGATTGAAGCAATTTGGCTCTGAAAACAAGCCCAACCGGGCCACTACTGCTGCTCCTCGCACTGTGAACTCCTTACCTTCTGGTCCCAAAACCTGCAACTTTTGCAATAAGCCCCGTGCTTATGGCCATCGATGTCAAGAGTTCTACGACTGGAAGAAAGAAAGAGAGTCAAGAAGGAACATTGAAGTTCATACGGTGAAAACTACTGTTCCTGAGGACAACAAGTCTGGTTCTGGTTCTGGTTCTGGTTCTGTGACCAATGATGCTACCATTGAAAGTGGCACTGATTCTGACATTGGTGATGCTATTGGAGATGTCACCATGGAGGAGATAGATGCTTGCTTGGACGAGATTGAAGCAGAGGATGCCTCGCTCAACTGTAAGTCTAATGTGAAAAATGTACCTGAAAGTTTCAATCCATTTCAGTTACTGACTCCTATTATTTTAGAGAGCAAAGAAGGAAAACCAGTCCGTTTGATCGCGAAAGTAGATACGGGATCAGATTCCACCTTCTTAAATAAAAACATTTTTCACAATAAACTACTATTCACTTCCCAAGATATTATTTCTGTTGAAGGCAATTTGAACTTTCTGAGTCATTCAGTAAAGAGATTGGGTAAAACACCAGCTATCAAGATAAGATATCTTAATGACATTGCATTTGATCACTCGTTTGAGCTATCCAATTTTATTCAGGACCTAGGCGATTTTGATGTGCTACTGGGTGTAGACACATTAAGTCGACTTAGAATTGGGCTAACTGGCGTTGCTCACAAGTTTGCTGATATTGGGCATCTTACAGAGGAAGAGAAATCAGAGCTTCTTGAAAGCATCGATTTCGAAAATGTCAATTTCGATACTAAACATTCTATTGATCCAGAAACCGCATCAATCTTTGAATCCCAAGCTGAGGAGAATAAGTATATGAGCAACATCCAAGATGCTATTGACGAGAATCAGAGAATCAAGCCTGGAACATTTTGTAACGTGCCTGAATCTGAGATCACTATACCAATCAAGGAGAATGTTGATTACTACGTCAAGCAATATCCGATCGCACATCATGCAATGCCCGAAATCGAAAAGCAATTGAATGAATGGCTGGATGCAGGAATTGTAGAACAGTGTAGACCTAACGGCTTATTCAACAGCCCTCTCATTGCAGTATCAAAGAAGGACAATGATGGCAAACCCACCAAAACTCGAGTTTGTATGGATGTGCGGAGGATCAACCAGCATATGCCCAACAATACAAACCAATTTGAGATACCAAATATACAGGATATCTTCACCCGGATCAAGCAGAAGGGGACAATATTTTCGAAAGTCGATCTGAAAAACGCATATTTTTCATTTAGAATTTCTGACATATCAAGAAATGTGCTTTTGTTCAATTTTAGAGGGAAATCGTATAGATGGTTAGGCTGCTGTTTCGGGTTGCGCCCAATCACATCTGTCTTTAGCTCTGTCATGAACATTTTGTTTTCTGATATGCCCAACGTGGAGGTCTATGTGGACGACCTATGCCTCGTATCTTCATCCTTATCCAGTCATTGCGAATTGATTAAGGAGGTGCTGAGACGCTTGACACATGCCAACTTAAAGATTGGTGTTGAAAAGTGCTCCTGGTTTCCATCTAGCATCTACTTGCTAGGCTTTGTAGTTGGTCCTCATGTTTCCAAGGTTGACATGCGACGTCTCTCTGACATTGATCATTGGGGTCCATGCAAATCTGCCAAACAGGTTAAACAACTAGCTGGTGTTATTTCATATTTGAGACCACACATCCCAAATCTGTCAAAACTGATGGCGCCTATTGATGCTCTACGAAATGATCCAGATGCTGGTAGCAAATGGACTGAGAAGCACACCAAACGACTTGAGATTATCAAGAAGGTCTTGTTATCTGAAGCTTTACTGACTGCACCAGACATGAATAAGAAATTTTATCTTGAATGTGATGCTAGCTTATATGCAGTTGCAGTCATTTTGACGCAGCGCGACGATCAAGGACGCACAGTCTATGTGGCGATGTTGAGCAAATCTCTGACCAAATCCCAACAGAACTGGCCTGTCCTGAGACGAGAACTGTATGCCGTGTTATTCGGTTTAGTTCGTTTGCGACCCTTATTGTACGGGCATCCTGAGATTGAGGTTATGACAGATCATCGAGCTCTGATTTATATCTACACATGTAAATGTCCTACTAGAGTCATTCAGAATTACATGGAGATTTTAAACGAGTATCCCCAACTGCAATTCACTCATATCAAGGGCTTAGACAACATCTTACCTGACAAACTTAGTCGCTTGTATGAACCTTTAGAAGATCATACAGAGCTGGCGGGAGACAGTAATAAGAAAATTGCTAAATTACAAAAGAATATCATGAGAAGCAAAGGCTCCAAGAAACGATTCATTGGCAACAATAAGCAAACAAAGCATTATCTAACCAAGAACAAAGTAGTCTATAATAAAGACAAGCACTTGAATGTACTTGCTATGAAGATCAAGGAGGGCAATTATGAAAGCGTTGCTTACATTGCACCACCTGACAATGAGAGAGACCAGCTGCTTCGTGAAACTCATGAATTTGGACACTTTGGTGCCGCTAGTATTGTCAAGAAACTACATGAAGAAGGTATTCATTGGACAGGTCTATATGATGATGCAAAGGCAATTTGTCAATCATGTATGGAATGTGCAAGACACAATGTAGTTCAAAAGGGTTATCATGAACTGAGAAACGTTGTAGCGTATGGTCCATTTGATCACATAGGCATTGACTTTCTTGGTCCGTTAACTCCAACCAACAATGGCAATATATATATATTAGTTATATACGACATTTGCACCAGATTTATTATAACTCGTGCATTGCCCAACAAACAAACTGATACTGTCGCTAGAGCTCTGACTACCATCTTTGGAGACTTTGGCGTAGTACAAATACTACAATCTGATAATGGACGTGAATTCAAGAGTGCTTTGATGAGCGAGATTGGTAAAGCACTTGGCATCAATCAAAGATACTCTACGGCTTTCCACGCTAGGGGCAATGGTGCATCCGAATCAGGTGTTAAAAATATTCTTAATGCACTTCGTAAGATGGTCAGTGAACACATCTATGACTGGGACTCGGTTCTACCTGGAACTCAACTGGCTATAAACACAAAAATTAGGTATCGCACTGAGAGTGCACCTTTTCAATTGATGTTTGCTAGACCATTGAATAGATTCGTAGACTACGATGATCCTAAGATCAAGGACAACTTACCAAAGAAGCCAATGACTCTCGGTGAGCTACGCAAGAAGGCAGAGATTATGAACCAGGTTGTCTTTCCAGCTATTAACCAAAGAACACAACGCATTATTGAAGAGCAAGCAACGCGATTCAATAAGCATCACAAGATTACACACTTCAAAGTTGGTGATTGGGTTATGGTAAGACTTCCGCATAGAGAAAGCAAACTTGAGGCCGCTTATGATGGACCTTATCAAGTTGTTCAAAAGAAAAGATCTACATATGTGTTGAAAGACGATATGAATGAACTACTACATCGCGACTATGTGCCATCTGAATTGAAGCTGGTAGCAATCGACGAGTCTATCATCGAACAAGAAGTATATGAGGTTGACGAGATCAGAGCGCATCGTGGTCCTGAACACAATAGAGAGTATTTGGTAAAATGGAAGACATTTGGAGAAGCTGCCAACTCCTGGGAAACTGCTGCATCGTTCAACAACCCTCAAACCATTCGTAAGTACTGGGCAAAGATCAAGGAATATGAGCTGCTTGAGAAGAGAAGACAGGCACTAAATAGTGACACTGCTTCCTCCAAATCAAAGCGTAAGCGTGATGATTCTGACAAGCGTTTGAGAGGCTCTAAGAGACTCAACGTTGCAGAACAGTAAAGTGATGTTTGTCATGGGATATATCAGGGCAACATGCAAATTGCAGTAGCACCTTTAGACTATCACATTGCGTTATATCTTTGTCAGCGAATGCGAAATACAGATCATTGATCGTTTACATAATTCTTTGAATTAGTCAACATGCGTTGAAACAGGTGGGGGCAAATGTGGAATACATCCACTATGATCTGCATTCCGACAGTTCATCCAGTTACCAGATTTAGATATAAACTGTATGTACACTGGATTAGATGTACGATATCGATTTATACTATGATCATGAGAAGATATGGACTTCAGATACGCTAGTACTATAAGATTCATACTATATAAGATATAGGCTATAGATGGCACCACGGACATGGATGGCACTATAGACTTATACTTGTATTCCGACATTGACTACGGATGTTTACCATATCTGGATAGGCACCAAGATTAATGCAATATGAGCTTGTTGCTTCAGATGTGCACTTCATGATCCACGCTATAAGACACATGCTTATATCCGTGATACTAGCTACAGATACTTTATGTACTACAGACTTGTACTATATATGAGACATGCTATAGACATGCATACGATATGCTATAGACATGCCATATATCCAGATACATGCTAAAGATGTATGCTTAGCGATATACACTTAGATATGTACTATTAATATAGACTAAGAAGACTGTACCTATCGGATACATGCTACTAGATCGATATTAATTATCCTTATGGAAAGGATAGATCAGGGTACTTCGGATGAGAGTCTAATTATTCATCCAGACAGAGCTAAATCATGATTAGCTTGCTGGAGTTGTCTTTTAGCATGATTAGACATTAGTTGATCTGAGTTGACTTATTTGTCAATCTAATTAATAGAACTTTTATCCATTGTTATAGTATATAAGAAGGATCATCTACCTGGCCAGTAGAGAGACTTCAGTTTACTTTACACCTGTCAGTTTGATAATAAAACATACCTTTATCAAGTTGACATTACTGTTTTTTTATTCTTTTTTTTCCGTGAATTTTAGTCTGTAAAGCCTCAAATTCCACAGATACAGTTGACAACTGATTATTATCATCGACTTATTATTACGCATTCATCGATACAAGCGTCGATCGCTTAGGTGTTGAGTTCTACAAATGCAGAACATCAAAGACATTAGACAGAGCTGTAATCTGTTTACTTCCAAGGCAACACAACCTACTACGTCTTATTTTTAGGACAAATTCTGCCCAAATTTAGTCATTTTGAAGCACGAATAACTCATGCTACAAACCGTCGTGGAAGCTCGGAATAGGGCCAAGCGTCTCTCCTTGTCCACCATTTACTTTCTGATGCTTTATCTCAATTTTTTTTGGGTTATTGCAAATTCATGAAAATCCTCATTCTTTGATGTGTACTAGTAAGGGAAAATTCTTGAAAATCAAACGATAGCGTTTTTCGCCCCAAAAATGAAGACTTTTCTTATTGTTGTGCCAGAAGGGCTACAACTGTCTATAAAGATTAAGGTATTCTTGATGGGTAGATATGTCTGTGTTGTGCAACAACATGGACAAGCTATGATAATTAAAGTGCATCTCAGCTATCTAAATACTGAGGTTCACCAGATGTGATAAGCGTTGTACAAGATAAATTGCTACTTTGGCATTCAGAACTTAGTATAAATAGAATAACTCTTGTCTTCATCAATAAATCATTAGTTTTTGTGTCTGATCTTATTCAAATAAGTCTTTTCTTGTTTTTATAATATTGAACATTTTTTATAAGCTACAAATTATAATCCTTTTATTCTTTGTGCTTAACACTTATGATACATATAAGATTAAATTGATCGTAAAGATGGAATGCAACACTGGAGGCTCTTTTTTTGAGACTTGCATATGCTAGATTTTGAATATATTCACAAAAAGCCTGTTTTTATATTTTTGAAAATTGCTTATTATTTTTAGTCTGTAAGCAGAATGTAACTAGCACTATTGGGTGCGCCTTGTTTAGCTCTCTATAAATGCATTAGAAAGTTGGGTACAGCAATGATAGTTTCTATAGTCAAATTCTGCAAAAACGCTTAAAAGATGTCAGATCAAGTCAGGTTTAGTGATAAAACTGACTACTGCATAAATCCAAATTTGAGTACCGCAACCGCCGCTGCCGCGGCGGAGAGTAGTGCTCAACTCTACTAGCTGTGACGTCGGATAAGACGCCCTCTCATTTTTCCATTCCCCCGTTTTTTTTTCCCTTTTTTGCAAAACGCGCTCAGCATGAAACCATGGTGGTTTTGGAAACCGTTTGATTGATAGTAACGCTCTAACTTCTGATGACACGATTTTGTACTGTTAAAAGTACTCGATACTGCCTCTTTGAAGTGGAATAAAGTAGGTACTATTCGATGATGAGCAATATAAGACGTAAAACCTGTACTAATCGAATCTTTCTATTATGTTTTGATAATTTTTTTGCCTGTTTGACAAGGGTGCTGCTGCTATTTCTTTTCTGTTGTCTCTGCTGTCTCTGTTGTCTGCCTCTTGGTCTTTGTCTGGTCTCTGGTGTCGTTTGTTCTCTGGTATTTCGATGGTGCTGGTGTTGCTGCTGCTGTTGCGAATTTGGTTTTTCCTGGTCTACTGTCTTTGGTGCATGCTCGTTCTCTGGTCTGTCTCCGGTGATTGCCTATACTCTTCTGGTCTATCTGTGGCTGTGGTAAGTGGTAAGTATCTTCTTTCCTCTGGTCGCAATGATACAAAGCTTCTTTGAACGTTTGTATTATTGCTTCCTTTCTCGTGATAATGCATTTTATCATGATGTTTACTTTGTTGCGCTTTCTTCTTTTGCTGTCTGCGTTGCCTCTGTGGCTTCACATGAGACAACATTAGTCATTATGTTGTAGTGCAAACTTATACCACCATTGCTTTTGTAGTTGTGCGTGTTTGCGTTACATTACATTCGACTATTACCATGCACTTTGCTCATGTATGCAATTCTGTTGCAACAACAACGAGCTGTTTTGAACATCTTTGATGTTACATTTGTGATATGCTTTTCTTTGGTCCACTCTGTGTGAGTGTCCCTTTTTTTTTTTTGCCTACATACTATTATATTCCTATAGTAGTATGTTCTTTTCTCCTTTCTTTTATTATTTTTATGTTTCTTTGAAGCATACTTTTTTACGTTGTGGTGGATGTGCCTATCACTGAAGCTCAACAAGAACTTATCCGAGGCTAGGAGATAGATAGGCTGCCTCCACTTGGTTATCGCTACTTACTTTAGTGATGATTGAGGGTCTCAATGCCTGAATTTAAAGCTAGGTGGTGCAAGTAAGGCATGCTCTAGCACCTGAGGGAAATTTGATGATAGTAACAGCTATATTGTTATATATATATATATAGCGGAGCTTAAAATTTTGCCTCACATCAAAACAAGGGGAAACCCTCGCAAAATTTTTTTTAGGTCAGCGGAGTTTTCAAGCAATCTGATTGGCTAGAGGGTTCAAACAGCGAAGGTCTATCACTAATTGATGTACTATTGATCTGTCACTTATTATGACGAACAGTTGTTGCCATTCCAGTACTTAAAAATGTTAAAAATATGCAAATTATATCATCGAATGTAAAATTTATATTTTTCTTAATCTGAAATATACCTCAAATAAATAATCATTTACTGTAATAATAAAAATATAATCATAATACTAATTGGATAAATATGTAATAAAGTTATCAACTAGAAGCAATCTCATTGAAAGCCGAAATCGTTCAAATATCACTCATCCAAATCCATACTATTTCAATCTATTAAAAAAGCGCTCCTATGTGCATCAAAATACCATTCAAACATACTAAAGTAAAGAGGCATACTTATATCGCACATCATGTGAATGAAGCATTTTTGATCACAACAATGTATTCAATCATACCCATGATGGTTGTAATAATAAGTGATGTTATCTTTATTCAAATATGACGACTATGTCTTGATGCCATAGCTGCATGATACCGCAGCTAAATAGTTCTTCACTTTAATAACAAACATCACACCTTAAACTGTCAAGGTTACATTAAATCATGCTATGACGATAGTTCATCCAAGCCCATCAAGGCTACTCAAATCGATCCTTATGGCCAGTACTCTTGCATTGATTACTACTTTAATTCAAACATCAACAACATTTGCCAGACATCGCAATAGCAGCATCTATTGCTCTCTATCATCGCTAATCTTGCAAGCTAATTGCAAATGTATAAATACTTTTTTTTCTACTCAATTCCAGGACTTTGAGTTCATTTTATACGCAAATAAAATACAGTTGATTTCTATTGTATTTTACTATTGCTTTATTTTTTTTTTTGTGAAATCCATTAAACCTGATTTCACTGCAAACTTGACACATGCTAAAAGGTTCATCGGCTTAATTGCCCTGAGCGTGCTGTTATTATTTTGTGCATGACTCCAATATCGTTCAGTAGCAACTAGCAGTTTATCATCAAACGCATTGACTATCATACCACTTGACCAATCTTATTTTAAGGAACAGCAATAATGCATCCCAAATCAATCGTTTGAATTAAATGAAACATGCTGCATGGTCGTATCAATTCCTACCTCTATTTGAACACACAACGGTATCTGACAAGGTATAACGCTAGAGAATCTTCGTTTTCTACTAAATAATGCATCTATACTCTTATTTGAGAACAAATACACTTCTACCTGTTAACTGTCAAGTGTAGTTACTCTGTATCATAGATCATTTTTATTGCGTTCAGCTTTATTGATTTTCATATACATAAATCCTCAAACTAAGATACGCTTCGATCAAATGCAATCATTTTCTTCTTGTGTGCGTATCTAATCAGATTTTACACGACCCAAATTCTGAATGTCTTGATTCTGAAATAAACCAGGGCCAGAATGCAACTGATGCTACCTTTGATTACTCACGAAGCCAAAAAAGAACGTCTCCATAACATATGTTTAAAGAGTCGCCACGAACTTCGCCTTTCTGTCAAATATGCATGATAAACGTCAATCTAGCAGCTTCAAAATGGCCACATTTCTCCATTAGGATTTTATCGTTGTCTTGTTCATCTAACTGTTGCCATCACTCAGTAAGCACAATAGCCATGTATCTTCAACTATGAATAGAGGAATAATTTATATTTAGTCATGTCTTGTTCAATCATTAACTTTTATACATCCTGTTTATATATCATCTGTATCTAAAAGCCAATATCAATAGCCGTAACACTGCCAGGTAGCATATGTATATGATATCAATATCTATATTGCCAACTCTGTGAGCTGCAGTTTCTTGGTTTACAACCTTATCATGACTTGCCTATCAGTTCCCTGTCGGATACCACAGCAATCGCCGTTGACTCGTCCTTCATTCCTTTGCGTTAGCAAGCCTCAGAGCTTGCGCATCTGTAAGTAACCAAAAAAGTATAAACGGTTGAGCTTTTTACCCCACTCCCTTTCTTCCTCTTTCTTTCTGTTTCTCTCATTTCCTTCTTTGATTCAAGGTCTTCTTAATGAAGATTTACCCGGGTTTACAGTTTATTCAGCTTTGGTGCCGCCCTGAACTCGTCGTACAGTAATCCCTGCTTCTCCTATGACGGTTTGTGCTTCATCAACTTACGGCGAGTTCTTACTTTAAGTTGGCCGTCAATGTGTAAGTATCTTCACTAATGTATTGAATTAAGATTACTAAATGTTCCTTTAGTCTTTTTCCCAGTCAATCAATTCCTCTTGTGTCTATTTGCTTTGGTTTCCTCAATTTCTCTTCTCTCCCTCCTTTGTATCCAATCCAAATTTGTCTCTCTGTCTGGCTTTTACGAATTCATCAGTGATCTTTACGAATTTAACCAAATTGAAGTAAATAAACTGTGTCGTGCTCACAGTTTCCCAATAGGTGCAGAATAGTTAAACAGCATTTCGGAGTTTTTATTACTGCCAAATGGTTTAAATGAAATGTACTATAGATGATCGCTATCAAGATGTGATCTAATATCAATCTCTTGCATCTAAGAAATACGAACTCGCAGAAGAACAATTCAAATATGACCTGAATAAAGTGCCATTTGCAAAACGAGTGATAAACAGTTACATTTGGCTGATAGAGTCACTCCATCACAAATATAGACACTTTTTGCATTGTTCAAAATCCAAAAAAAGAACTAACGAAAGCCCTTAATAGGAAGAATAGTTTATCACTGTATAAAGATTGAGAGAAAACCAAGTCAAATGCCCCACATTTTATTTATCCAACACTGATGATGATGCAGAGGTATTTCCCCACACTTGGAGCCATCTAAATTTAATTGATCCTCTTCTTCTTTAGTTTTTTTTTCTTTTCTTTTTCTCCTTCTGTGTAGTATATTATACGCATGGAGCAATCATCATCCAATATTGCGGCATCCACGACCAATGCTCGACTCGATGATGCAGCAGCAACAACAGCGACAGACGTACCTTCACCGCGCACTGTAAGAACGAATTGGTTGAGGTTTTCATGGAATCAAATATCCGGCGCAAGCAAGGCGATACTGTTGATATCATTCTCATTATCGCTTATACAGGTAATGCGCAGAATGAGCCATACACAATGAATGACGGATGATAATACTTAACCTAAAGATTGCTGTCACCATCGCCATCCTTGCCATTGGAAGCAGTAGTGGCATGTCATGTAGCAAGCCACTGCAATTGTATCTTATCATTTTTGTCGTGCGAGTGGGTTTATCACTTCCTCTATCAATCTACCAACATTTATTTACACCCAGAGGCCGAAGACGAAACAGCAGAAGAGGTAGACGAGAAGATGCAAGGCGCAGACGAAGAAGACAGACTGAGAATAGACATGATGCGCCGACAATGCCTGCAACAACAGAAACCAACAATACTTTAGCTGCAAATCTGAATTCACAAGATGACAACCATTTACAGCAAGATGTTGGCAACAATCAGCATGAAGAGGAAGAAGGAAATCAAAATCAAGAACGACCAGCTTCATTAATCAGTGGATGGACTGATAGGTAAAAGGCTATGCAGAAGGAATGTGGCGCGATTTAGTGGTAGTAGTAGTAACACATCTATCCGTATAGGGTGAAATCATTACTGGATTTGTTTGCCATACTATGGTTCATTGTAGGCAATTATTTGATATTTTCACAGTCTGAATGTCCAACTACAGCAGCGCCTTATTACTACACTATTCTTGCTTGGATATTACTGGGATATTTGATCTTGCTGATTCCATTGCTTGCTTGTGCAGCTGTTATATTTTGTTTGCCTTGTGTCTTGGTAGCATTGAGGACATTCAGCATCAATGTAACCAATGTCATGGTTGGCGGTACAAAGGAGGAAATTGCTAAAATCCCGGTATTCAAATACAAAGCATCGGCCAACTCAACAGCTACTACTGACAATACAGCTACCACGCAAACATCAGAGAATGCCAACGATACAAACACAAACACAAACACATGTACTACTACTACTGCGAAAAAACCCAGTTTTATAAGAAGAATCATGAAAAGACCATCCTACCACAACAATCCAGATCAGCAAAAACAAAATGCTCATCTTGAGGCCATCACCATACCTAGAGCGGAAGATGCTGCTTGCTCAATTTGTTTGGGAGAATATGAGACTGATGAACTCATCTGTAAATTATGGCAAGTGTATTCCTTTTCTCTTTTTGTGCCATGTTACAGGTGCGATATACTTATGCAGATTGTTTCCTATAGGTGCCAACATCATTATCACAAGGATTGTGTACAAGAATGGCTGGCGCTGAACTCCAAATGTCCATTATGTAAACGGGATTTTCGAGGCAAGGATTATGTGAGTGATTCGGATGAGTCTGATACAGATGACGATGAGGAGGAGCAGTATTAGGGTGAATAAAACCGTGTAAATTTGTGTACATATACAGCACCCATTCAACGAAATATAAGAGTCGAGTAATTTACATTTTTATTAGTAATTTTAAATGTACATGTGCTTGCAGCTGTATAGCTGCAGTTGTTGCTAAAGTGATGAGCCGTTGTGGTGGGTGACATTGCTGTGTTATTTTTGTGCTGGAAACTATGTGCATGAAATCTATGCTTTTGATTTAATCAGAAGCAATCAAAGATACAATCATCTTGTAGAGGTAAAAGAAGAAACACTAATATACCGAGATTCATTTAGTTACACGTAAATAAAACACTGGCCCACTCAAAAAAGAAATACTTACCAAAGCGTAGAAGCCAAGTTTCAAGAAACTTTCCTTTTTGTGCTTTGACAAGGTACGGAAAATCTCTGTGGCATCGTACATGTGTTGATGATTCATGACCCTAGTTGCGTCCATATCAGCTCCACTCCTCTGCCAAACAACAAGCACATGAACACTTACTTTCTAATATTGAGAGCTAACACGGGTAAATTGATAAGCATAGGGAACCAATGGCCAGTGACCAAGAAAATAAAGAATACAAAGGCTTGCAATCCCATCTCGGGCAAGACAAACTACGCATGTTGTTAGGCTACTATATTACATTGGCAAGTAAATGATAAAACTTACTTGGTTGAGTTTGTTGCAAAGGTCAATAGGGTTGATATAATCACATTCTAAATCAGAGAACATGATGACCTACCGCATCCATCATCATTAGAGGAACATTTGGGGCCCCACTAGACATTATCTACTTACGAAAAAGACCATCAAGAACAGGAGAATGGCTGCCAAAACGACTGCAGTCAGGAATAAGAAGACGGGCCCAAACATTTTATATGATGATGAAAATACAGAGAAACAAAAGAAGAAAAAAGAAAAAAAAAAAACTCTTTTTGCTAAAGGTTGGTGTTTATAAAAATGAGAAACCTACCAATCAAGCTCTAACAAACAATGAGTTTCAAAGCGACGAATTTCGTGTTTGTGTGTGTGTGTTTTTTTTACAGTAATTTTTTATGTGAAATGGATAAAAGTGTATATGTGCCAAGTGGAAATGAAGTGTATATATATATATATATATAAAGGATATCATTGAATAAAGATAATTATGATAAAAAAATGCTGTTATTGATATGGTGGTTGTGGCTGTTGTAGTTGTACCATCGACATAGAGAATCCAGATCTCCTCTAGTCTCTAATAAAACATTTACTGCTCTCTCAAATTCTAGCTGGAGACCTCTGACTGAAGTCTCATCTGCCGAATTGCCCAAATTTCGTCGAGTATCAAAAGGTTCTTCTATACATAGTGCTCGCTTGCTCTCCATTCCCTTGTGCCAACCCTTTTCATAGCGACTCAGAAGCTTTCCCGAACGAACAGATATCACTTGAGTTGCATAATCAAATTCGAATGCAAATTTACGAAAGAAAGCATACAGCAACCCACCTAGACTTTCATGGTTAGATCGGCCAAATCCGACAAGTCTAGACAGATCATCACAGAATGATGAGTTCATGCCGTTGATTTGTACATTGTCGTTGGATAGCGTGTGCGATATCTCATGTAAATTAGGAAGAATAGGAGGGCTTCGTGTTTGTAAAAAGTTGATGACCATACAGGTCCATGTATAGGTGGATAAAGTGCCACCGCTTGCTGCATCGTTGAGTTGTCGTTGCTTTGCCCAGTGCTTGATGATGAGTATCAGTGGTCTCACTCGAGGGTCAATGGCTACATAGGTCTTTATCATGCGCGTGTTTTGCAATGCCAGCAGATTGTTCACATTTAAATCGCAAGCCAATTGTCTGTATTTCTCTCGAATGTTAGCTTTGTTCTCCATACATACATGAGCACAGCACACACACACTCAGAGCAAAACACTTACAAAACGGGATCCCAAATCTTGACGATGGGCACTTTTGCTCTGGGAATGGTGCGCACAATCTGTAAGCCATCTATACATGCGAGCACAAGGGCACAATGAATACGACAGCAGCGATGGATGGGAGCTGAATCACACTATTACACCTACTTTTTCGTAACACACTTGCCAGTGTTTTTATACAGCGCAAACCATTCCAAGATGTTGAAATGCAAATATCAACATCCGACTGATTTGTACCAAGATTGTTTTGTGAAGATCTATGTTTGTAGTGTGGATGATGAAATCGGACCAAATTGATCAGTACATTATGTTTTTTTTCCGGCATTCTTACTTACCCAAATAAGTGCACATTGAATCTATGCATTGGCCATTCTCGATTTAATAGCTTTTCAATCTTGATCATCACCATCTGCCTTTTGTTGAATGACTGTCGAGAGGGCAGTAGTTTCTAGTGTAATGGAGCATTGAGTATATGTGGCAAGTCGCATTCTTTGCTTGGGTATTTACTTGGTATAGTTTCAACATGCCGAATGATAGGCTCTCATGGAATGGCAGTGTGATGGGCGGATATAAAGAAAAGTCTAATTCCTCTTCTTCCTCTTGCTCAACACTCAGTGGATTTTTTTCTTCTTCTTCCTTGGTGGATCCAGTACAGGACACCACTGTTGAGTCATCTGTTAAGACGGATGAGCAAGATTCAAATGCAGAAGAAGGAGACGAGAAACCGAAATCATCGTACTCCTCCTCCTCGTCCTCTAGATGCTGTACAGATGGTGGACTATAGTAATAGTTATTTACAGAGACGGGTGAGAGCATGGTATTTGGAAAAAATGAGGAAAGACGGAAAGAAAGACCTCTCTAATAGGAAACAAAAAAGGTGAAAATATTAAAGGCTTTTTCTTTGCACTTTTCTTGTGTAATCTTCCTGTACTTCTTTTCATACTCCAATCATAATAGATCCCTTTTCACCCTGTTGATCCTTTCCATCAGTTAAGAAGGTTTTACTATCCTATCATCATTATAAAGATCTGCACTTTGATGTACTGATTTTGCAATTATTTTGCAGATTTATAAAGTTACAATTGCATGAGCTCAGGCTGTTTTTTCCCTTTACAATGGATGGGATCCGTCGTTTTCCCGTTGAGAGATGAGAAGAGTCATTTGTGAAAAAGTATTCCGAGATTTATGTCTATTCTTGCTTCTCTCGGGAATCATTCAACACCATTGGGGGTTTTTTTTCCCAGCAGCTGCTTGAGGATATAGAAGAATGAATCGTTCGGGTGGTAACCTACATTTGTATGAGTTTTATTACATTCAATCCAAGGGGATTGAGGATGCCAAAGGGGTCAAATCATTATATTTATAACTCACAGACGCTCTATACCTAAAGGCATTTGGTAATAAGAAGAAAAATCAAATGTTACTCGAAATAAAATGGCTGTGATTACCATATATGATTCAGTAAAGGTCATTTTATTATGTAACAAATGAATTTTTATTCGGTCAATTCCAGTTGCTGGTTGAATCCACATCAAGACCATACCAGAGAGGCATATCAGGGATTTTCTTGTATATATTTATTAAAAATTCATTGCGAAACAGAGCAAGCAAGGGGATTTATCTCATCTATTCTAAACCCTAATTCAGCGTATGAGATGACATTATCATGTAATTCATCACTTATGTAAGTAGCCATTGTATACACTTGTTTTCATAATGATCTTCCCTTTTACGAATATGGATTTTGGTGATACAAAATATAATCGGTCAGCCAGTCATTGAGTGAGAGAGACATGATGCATAATTCAATGGTAGTACATGAAAAGTGTGTATGTATTATATACATAATTGCCATACGCAAGAATAGAGTTTTACGCAAGTAATGCATGTAGCAGGATTTGTTTTGGAGTATAATGGAAAATGCCGCAGTTTTTCAATAGGCAAAGAGTAGCACAAAATAGATAATGAAGCATCTATATAGTGCTTATATATCGCATGGCATTGTTATAGTTTCATTTACAACTAAACAAGACGTACATTAGAATTTTTGTCAAAAAGTAGTAAAAAAAAACGACTTCCTACATGTCATTTGCTTCTACTTCGTTGTTCTGCTATCAGTCTTTTCTCAAGCTTTTACCAACAAATACGAATAAAAATACAATCATCTTTGAAAACAGCTGTTTGGCTAATCAAGGGCACTTTTTGACTCGCAATTTCCTTCTCATCATGAGCTTTAATTATCGATTTCTCTTCTTAAGAAGAGGGTATCATGACGTTTGCTAGCCAAAACGGATTTCAATCCCCGACAAAATTCTGCTGGTCCAAGATTGGTCAGAGTTTGCTCGAAATCAACTCGATCGACCTATTTTAGAAAATTTATTATATAAGTTGCGATGATCAACCAATGCTTTCTAGTGGTTTTTTGAAGTACTTTTGAAGGCGCATCCAATGGTGCTAATTACAATAGGTGTTTTAAACAAGCTTATTGAGCAATAATTGAAAGTATGAAATGACATTTCTGGGGAAAATGTTGAAATTCTACATGTCAATGTTGTACAAACTAAGTTTCAGGGGTTGCGTTGGATCGAAACAATCATTTTGACCTGACATATGCCATAATAAAAGTCTCCACTTTGGAGGACAAAAGCGCGATTGTTTGATTTTCGGTGAAAATCATGAGGGATACCTCATGGTTTTTGATGGATTTTTGATGGATTTTTGACGATCCCAAAAAAGTTGAGTAAAGGTGTCAGACAGTGAATGCCAGATGAGAGCAATTGCTTGGTGCTACTCTGACGGTCTAAAACGGCCTTTAGCACAAGGCATCGCGGCTCAAATGCATCTAAATTATGCTGTGTTTTGTAAATTTTCGTGTACTAAGAGGCAATGCAAATGTGCTGTTTGCCCGTATATGATTTGTTTCCGTGGCTACAGACGTGGAGCACTTGGAATCAGTCAGGTTTACAACGATAAAAAAGGGGTTACAAAGGATTCTCATATGATAGTACAAGGTAAAAAGCCAGCATTTATAAATTGTCAGATGAAGCTTACAATATTCTAATGAGACGCGTCAAGACGATAGGTAACGAGAGTTGCCGCTGTTTAGGTGTCTTCTGATAAAAACAAAGTAAAATTAGAGAAGAACCAAAAGTGCAAAAAGTACTTGTATTATTTGATAAAGCAAAATGATGGTCAATCACAAGTGACAAATACTGAATATGTTAAAAAGCCCTATGCAAATAGTGCACCACTGCACACACTTCTCAGGTCAGCGTACGTGGAGAGCTCAATCAATTGTATTGCAATATAAAAAAGAGTTTAAAAGAAGAAAGCCATTCTTCATTGACTAATTTGGCATTTGGTATTATTTAGATAGGTTGAACATACACCCAGAATCTGGTATCATCGCTCAAGTACTTCTTGTCGCTTTCGATTTGAGCTTTGATCCAATAAACGCCATCTTTGTAGTTTTGGATATCCTGAGTGTTAGGGTTGTTAATACCAGTTTCACCATTTCTATGGCCAGCAAACCACTTGTCCAAACCAAAGTAAGCTTGAGATTCTTGTCTTGATTTAATGTCCTTGGCCAAGTTGGCGTTGAGTACAGCACCCTTGTTATAATCTGATGGACCATAGCTCTTGAATTCAGAAACAGAGGTACGCAACATGAACCAGCCTTGCTTGAAGATGCCAAAATTGGCAGAGTCTTGAGTTTTACCGTCACCGTACACATAGTTTGTAGTCATATCTTCGGTTTCAAGCATAGCAATAGCAAGCTCCAAAGTGGTGCCTCCGTTGTTCAAAATTTCTTGCTTTCTCTTGCCCAAATTTGCGACAGTGTAATGACCATTATCGGCGGCCAAGGCAGTAGCAATAATAGCAAAGAGAACAAAAAAGCTAGAGAAGATGTTGAGTTGCATTTTGAATAGAGAAAGAGAATGGAGATGAAAATACTACTAATTTATCTGTCAATTTATATTGCAAAAATGTCTGATTATATAAGCTGTTGCTCCCAGGCTTGACGGCAGTCAACCTTGCACTATTATGATTTATGTGTCTCTTCATTTTGTGCACATTCTAAAAGCCAAGTGTGATTCTAACATTAATATGGTATTCATGCTTTATTGGACGGGATCGAGCTCTTGTTGTAGCGGGAAAGTCGTTAAAGCCCGCGGATGGTACCTGAATTAATGTATGGGTCCACTCTCATGCAGCATATCGCATGTAACTCACATGTGAATTCTTTACCATTTGCGAGCAATCACTCAATGTTGACCTCAAGACCAGTTCATATCTGTATAACCTTAATGCTACCTGAGATGAACGCATTGATGGTGGAGAGTCATCATTTGCCATTTGCGTGTTGGTCTTTTTTTTAAGATTTAATACATAATTGCTCTGAATAACCATCATTCTCGCACTAAATCTTAATGTCGATTCTTCACTTGTACAAGCATTTTCCAACCCATACATCAGTCCAAGTTATACCATATTATTCAACTGCTGATCCTCGATATTAGAAACATTCAACATACTGAAGATATTTTCTATGTAAACATAGCATTCACATGTATTTAATTTAGTTTGGATATGTCAAAACTGCCTCAACTAATACTTGATCATTTGCATTTGGACGTACAAACGGAAGATCCAACATCATGCATATTTATTAGGTAAGCTTCGATTGCTTATTTGTGTCACTTTGACAGCCGAGGATTTATGATGCCTAACACAAGGCGGGCACTTATACTATACTACCCCACATTGTATGCCTAAGTTCTACACTTCATGCGATATCATACCTTGGAACCTGGTGCCGGTATAGATCAACTTTATTCCTAAATAATACAAGGTTTAATCGATAAGGGTAACATGTGAGAAACAGGATGGCTAAATTCACAATGGAAAATATGTGAATGGGCGATAGAAGAGATGAGATTCTGGTGTTCAATTCACCCACTGTATCTGATTCAGTTGTATTGTGTTTTCAACGCTCGCAGTCGACTTCTTTTGCTGCCTCTTTCAGGGCTGAACAACGTATTTGCACTTGATTGTTGGGGGAGGGGGGAGGGGGAGGGGCAGCACTAACACATCTTCACGCATTCAATGATTGTGAGTACAGACTATGAAAATATGGCTATCGATCTCTTAGGATCTGAACATTTAAGTCTTGATGTGCAAGCTTTTATAGCAATGCAGCTTTTTGATAATAATTTGCTTATGATGGTAACAAAGAGAGAGCAAATTCTTTAATTTTAGATGATGGTGTTTGAAGAAACAGTGCTTTCTTGAACTCTTGGAAGCTTCAACTCACCAATATGGCAGACAGCACATGTAGAGTCTACTTTCTATAAAGGCAGCATGTAGCCAGCATTGTCTTCAAGAAAACATTGGTCAACATTTCATCTAAAAGTTGTAGTTAACAACGGTGTCTAGCCAACCCATAAGGGCAATTATGTCATTTCTGTAGGGACCAATCGTAACTGTCTCTAGATTTTCCTGTCTTTGCAATAGCTATATATAAGTGTGGCAACAGGTGTATGCTCTATCAACAAGGTGTGTAGTAGGTACGTATTCTAAAGCTGCATGATCATTTTCATGCATTTGCATGGTGAAGTGCCTGAAGTATCCTATACATAAGATTCAGTTTCTATTGGGCCCGTCTCCGCAAATGGATTTGATTGTAACCGGGGGTTGATTAAACTTTTTTGTCCTCTTTCTTTCCCATTTCCTATGGCAATTATGCTTCGAGCTCAACGACAGCCTTTACTACAATTTAAACGACATTTCTCTTTAGATGTGAGTAGCATG
The DNA here is from genome assembly GCF_035048745.1 of Mucor velutinosus. Taxonomy (NCBI): domain Eukaryota; kingdom Fungi; phylum Mucoromycota; class Mucoromycetes; order Mucorales; family Mucoraceae; genus Mucor; species Mucor velutinosus. The sequence continues at coordinate 1,975,174 of NW_027041908.1, forward strand.
AAGCCAGCTAATTCAATCAGCAGCACTGACAAATCTACACAGGGCCGCAATAGATTGTCCAACAAGTTTATTCCTATGACAAAGGATAAACCATCAAACTCAGCGGACACTTCAAGCCATCAGATCTTATTAAAAGCAGGATTTGTTCGACAGGTACAAGATACACCATGATGCGGTAGATGACAAGGAAGACATTGATGTGCTTGGCTTTTGTAGAGTGGCGCTGGTATTTACTCTCTATTGCCATTGGGCTTGAGAACAGTGGAAAAGATTGAACGCATCATTGATACCGAGATGCAGGCCATTGGTAGTGAAAAGTTATCACTTCCCATGCTGCTCAATCCTGAGGGATGGAAAAAGACAGGGCGCTGGGATGGATCCAAAGGAGAGGCAAGTAGCTTTTGCAAGATGATCGCAATCCGAGACTTACATGGATGATACCAGTTTTTCCGTTTGCAAGACAGAAAGGAGTCGGATCTCTTGTTAGCACCTACACACGAAGAAGAAATTACACAGTTAGTCGCAGCACAACTACAATCATCCAAGCAACTCCCCATACGTTTATACCAGATTGGCAGAAAATACCGTGACGAACTTCGACCTCGAGCAGGCTTACTGAGAGGAAGAGAGTTCATCATGAAAGATCTGTATTCATTTGACGCCACGCAACAAGATGCCTACCTTGCGTATGATCAAGTAGCTCAAGCCTACCGTGCCATTTTTGAAAAGATGGGAGTGCCATTTGTCGTTGCTGAAGCCGACAGCGGCAACATTGGTGGATCTAAATCGCATGAATACCATTTGATTTCACCCGTTGGAGAGGATACCTTATTGACCTGCCATAGTTGTGGATATACAGCAAACGAAGAACTTGCAGTAGGCAAGTTGAAACAGCAATTCAAGGACAACAGCGCTGCTTTGACAGATCTGATCTCGTTGCGCAATGTGGATACAACAGTCGTGTCGTACAAGGCTACTAATGCTGCCGAGGATGGTGTTGTCGAGGGTCTCGCTGCTATTTTCACGCCACCACAGCGCGATGCTAATGTGCTCAAGGTACAGACGCAGTTGAGCAAATATCTAAAGAAACAAGGCCAAATGAGCGAGAGAGCAACCATGGATATGGATGTGGTACCTCAAGCCAAGATGGATAGTATGGATCCTGCCGCTATTCCACATTTGCACGTCTTTATCGATGACGCATTGGATCTAGACTTACAACCAAGCCAACAACTGACTATCCACTCACAAGATCATTTCAGACTTGCTAAAGAAGGAGACCACTGTGTCTCATGCGCAGAGAAGAACAAAAAACTAAGTAGCGTGAAAGCCATTGAATGTGGGCATACGTTTTATCTTGGTACAAAGTATTCCAGTGTATTGGATTGTGGGTTCCGAGAGAGCGGTAAAAAGGGAGACAAGATTCCCGCTGAAATGGGTTGCTATGGCATTGGTATCACACGACTCTTGGCAGCTGTTGCAGAGGCACGCTATGATGAAAAGGGTATTGCTTGGCCAACATCACTTGCACCTTACAGCATATGCATCGTACCCACAGACGATAGAAAACAAGAGTTCAAGGAGATCGCGAATCAGATATACGACCAATTAGGTGAATCATTTAAAGGAGATATTGTCATTGACGACCGCCGATCTGGATTTGGCGCCAAAATGAAGGACGCTGAATTAGTAGGCTATCCTTACACCATCATTGTCGGGCCCAGATCATTGCAACAAGAGCAGCCTCAATTAGAGATTCATCAACGCATTCAACATCAAGAAAGCAAAAAGAGTATGATAGATTTGAAAGATTTACAACATGACATGTTTAATACAGCTTAGAAAATAAAATATTAAATAGTTATACACTTGAGAAATTTTAGTAGGGATCACGGTTTTCAGCCTTTTGGATAGTAGCATACAAGACATTAGCCTCGGTAGGTGGTTCAACCTCACCTCTCAGCAGAGCTTCAGCACGGATAGGTTTACCATAAAACTTTTCATTTGCCTTCTGTAACTCCAATAAACCAGTGCCCTCAATTGACATACCAGCAAACAAACCCTTTGATTTCGTGTATGAAAACACAGGCGTCACCTTCTTATCTCTGATATCACCAGCAATTGAAGCCTCTCCACCAGCACCAATGGGACCAGCACTCACGCTCAAATTACCACCCAATGTCAAATTTCCACCTTGAGAGAAAGCGCGCACGGCTTCATCGCTGTTCAAGATCAAGACAAAATCAGTGATATCAGCGCCAATTTGCGCACCAAATCCAACACCGCCCGTAGCAATTGCTGTAGGAGCACTCCATCTACCATCGGGTAATTTTGCAACTACAATACCACTACCAGCACGTCCACTCCATAAAAATCCTGCCTTGACTACAGTGAAAATGGCAAGACCTCTGGCTTCCTTGATGACTGAAACAGGGATAATTGTATCGAATCCGTTCTCAATCTCTTCTTTGCCTGAAACACATAACATGGGAGAATGGGTGTTACTACGTGGTCATGTAAATAAATCAAGAAACCAGCTACTCACTGATAAACTGCTCCAAAATACGAGACGCTTTTTGACATTCTTCGCCAAGACTACCGGGAATGGGGCTGTTGAAGTTGGGGCCGCTTTGAGCTGATACGCTGTAGTAAGCACGGTTGCTCGACTCTTGCAATATAATTTACTTACTGGCAGATGTTGCCATGTCGCCAATTTGACGACTGGCTTGTTGGCCAAAAGTGGTGGCGCCTGGATGAGGTTTGATCAGTGACAATGCATTCACCAAGCCGAGTTCAATACTTACTACTAGCAGCGCGAGAAGCCTGTTCTTTAAAACGATCAAACATGGACATATTTTGTGTAAGAGATAAACAAAGAAGAAAAAAGAGGAAAGTTTATGTGCTTCTTTTATACACGATACACACACCTTTTCAGATACATTTATTTACATCATATGTACCACCTTTCTGCCCTACTGACAATAAACCCAGCATCACATGCGAATCAGATAAAAATACACATTTTATTTTATGCTTTATGAAACCAAGCCAAGTCTTGGATGTCATTCAACGAAATTCTCTTGGACGGATCTCTTTCTAGAATTGCTTGGACAACTTGCTTTGCTTCAGCTGAAACGACACAATCGTGGGGCCACTTGATCTCTGCTCTCACAATGCGGTAAAACAGCTGAGATACACGTTCACCCTTACGTCGGTCATATCTGAATGGCAGATAGCCTACCAGCAGACTATACAGAATGATGCCCAATGCCCATGTATCCGTCTTTCGTCCATCATAGTCCTGCTGTTGCACAATTTCCGGTGCGGCATACTCTTCACTACCACATCTTGTCACTAGTAACGGTGACTCGGGATCTACCACACGAGCTAGACCAAAATCTGTGATTTTCAGTATTTCGTCACTGGATTGCTTATGTATCAGGATGTCTAGTGAAAGAGGTATGAGTACATGCACTTTGCTGCGAACGGGCTCTACACATGCTTACTTTCTAGTTTGAGATCTCGATGGACAATGTTGTGTTCGTGTAAATATTTGACAGCATGTAACAGTTGTAAAAATAATGTTCTCACTTGTGCTTCGTTGGCGGCCGAGTGTGTCAAACTCAACTGATGGTGCATTTTCTGAACAAAGTCAAACAGTTCGCCGCCTTCCACATACTCCAGTACGATACACATCAGCTGCTCTGTTTCCATTGTCGCTTCCAAATGCACAATGTTGGGATGGTCAATAAAGTTCAAAATGCCTACTTCTCTTTCTATGCTTGATCTCACTCGAGGGTCGTCCAACAACTTTCCTTTCTGAATGGTCTTGATAGCGACATAGTTTCCATGCGGATTAGATGCTAAATAGACTCGAGAAAATGCACCCACACCTAGCAACTTGATAACGTGATAACCGCCAATGGTTTTGCCGACAATGTCGATGATTTCTAGGTGGTAGTTTGGGGTATGGGGTATCGTATTGGGTTGATCTCCAAGATTGGGTTGTTCAGAGAGCGTAGGAATCGCTGTTGTGGGTGTACCTGAGAAGCTAGACAGCACTGGGATGTCTTGCTCACCCGATGCGCTTGTGACAATGGGAAGAGACGGAGGAGGTGGGAATACAAAGTGTTTGTTATTGTTGGCCGTGGTGTTGGGCAGAGGTGTAGGTAGGCTATGGAGTGCGTCTGTTTGCAAATCGGGTGTCGTGGGAGATAGTAATGGCTCTGTAGCATACAAATGCTGTGGAATTGGCGATGGTGCAGGTGCCTGTGATGCCTGACGTGCGACCAAATGACGAAGACGGCTGGCATAACTATCATGGTGATATAGATCGTCGTCTTTGGGCGTTGGTATGGACGAAGTAGGTGATGAAGGCGGGACACTCTGTCTTATGGATATCTTGCGAGAGAGCGATGGTGGCGGACGAGGTGTCGATAAAGAGTCGGAAGACGTGTGAAAAAATGCATTTGTTTTGCTTGTATCTGTATTAATCTCTAGTGCAGGTGTGGGCCGACGATGATGACCAGCTGCAGTCTAAACAGCAATTAGTATTTTCTTCTCATCTTCAACTAGAAAAACAAAAAACCCTGCTGCTTACTTGGCCCTGTTCTTGTGCTTGGTTTTCTGGAGATCGTGTAAACTGAATCGATGTGGCCTAAGGGATCTCAGTTCAGGGACTGTTCAATTGATATGACAGCAACACTCACCATGATGGTTGAATTATATATTATGTGTATAGGCTGTATTGAAAAAAAAAAAGAAAGAAATAAGAAAGAAAGAAAAATGTTTGGGATTATATGAAACAGAAAGGTTTTTTCAAATGTATAAATAAAGAGGCCTATTTATTTGATTGAATCTACAATGGGAGGACCATGTTATTTTGAGTCACGCATCTCGCATCTGCACCAATTGCAAGTGAACCTTATGTTTTTACCTTTTTTCGAGCATCGCTATTGTATGTAAACCCCTCACCAAATGCCCTCCTTTAGATACCGTTATTGGTAGATGGCCATTGAAATGATGACCACAGCAATTGTGTATTTTTATGCGAACGACAAAAAGTTGGCGTTTTTCTTGTCCTGTTCGCAAAATGCTCTGCCTTCACAGCGAATGGCCTTTATTCCAAATCAAGAAATCAATCCGCAACTAATGTGCTGTTACGTAATAAGTTCGACATTGGTAAGAGGCGTGTCTATGGCATTTCATTCCAATGTTTGCTATACATTTCTATAGCTATTGCTGTCATCCACATGAGCTCGGATCTTTCGATCCAACTTGATTTTCTCTACAGCATCTATTCCCTCGGAAAATCAAAAAACAGAATCAGGAACCATACATGTTCAACTAAACACTCGCAAATATTTAGCTTGATATCAATACTCGAGAGGGATATATATTTCTCACATTTTGCGTAACACATGTTCGAGTGCGACCCTTTGATAGTGTTTGTTGCTGTGTAGAGAAACCAAAGATTTGGCGATCAATTCATGCGTTCTCTCTATTCCTATAAATACGTTGTGTTACAACGGAGCACGATATATTTATAAATTTGCAATGAAGCTGCTGCACGTTTGTCCTTGGTTTCAACAAGTCATGTCTCTGTACCTCGGTGTATATGAAATTCTGCTTTGGAGGGCCATTCCGTGGATAGTGGTAATAGTCCCACGGAATCAAAGTGGCTGTGCTGTATCATATATTATTTAATCGATCCTCTCGGCCTTCATATATGCGAATTATAATAAGGCTATTTATAAACAACTGCTGGTTTTTTTTATACTGCTGCTATCAGGAAAACAACAACCTCGTCCAATAATCAATCAAATAATGCTTAACATTAATTCCATTAAAATGCATCAACTACTATTTATCAATCTCCAATATTGTGCTGCTCACAACATATTGGTGTCGCCACATCTCTTTACATAATCCCTCTCGTTTGATACCAGACGCGCTGTTAGTCATCTCCTCACTCATTAGCTCTTTGGCGAGTTTTGACCTAAACCAATGTTCTTTGCCGTAGAACCAATGTACAGAAACCTTCGAGTGGTTTTGAAGGATTGGTATTATTTTTTCATTGCTCTCTTGCAATTCAATATCTGAACGATAGGTGCATTTACGCTTGCATGTCTTGCATAGAAAAAGCAACTTTACTACAACTTTCTGTTTCAAAGCTTTGAGGGATGTTGCCAGGACTTGAATGCAAAAACGTAAAAAAAAATGGCAAAAGTGTGCTGCACTTGGTAACTTCTATTGACATAAATCTTGCGCTAAATCCCTCAAATCTGCTCATTTACAGAACAAAAGATGAACAGACAATTGCTATCTTCCTGCTCCATGTAATAACACAAGTTTGCATTTTTGGGTTGCTGGAATAATCTTTTTGCATAGTAATTTCTTAAAGAAGTGCATTTTGCGATCAATGTCGTGTAATTTCTAGTTTTTGTTTCATCAAACAGCAATGTCAATTTTCTCAAAACTGGTACTAAAGCTTGTGGTTAATGGCAGTATTCACAAGTACACGAAGGGTTCCTTCTTTATTCGCGCGCCAAGGGAAAAAATTCAGGAAAAACTCCTGTCAAGCCCTCAAAGTACTTTTGTGGCAACATTTCTTTATAAAACTTTCAATGATTTACTTGTATTTGCATTAACGCTCTTTACATTATCGTCATAACATGATGCATTTATTGTTACTGCACACTTTCAAAGTCTCAAAAAGGAAAGAAGGATCTTACGAGTATCTTGATGGACTAATGTTATTAAATGCAAGGCTTTAAAATAAAACCATGGCTAATAATAATACCATGTAATTAGCTACCTACATTTTATTGGCTTCAAAGGTACCTAGTATTGCCTTCATGATTAGAAGGGCATTGAGTTTGCCGACCGGCCCCACCAGCGAAACTCAATACCAACTCAGAATCATAGTTTGCTCCAGATTGGCCAAATTTTGATAAATTTCGACCTGATCAACCTGTTTTGTCATATTCGACTGCATAAATACTTATGATCATCTTATACTTCCTTAAGTTAGTCCCTGGTGGTAGGGCGAAGTGGTAGAACTCCCGTATGCCAACGGGAGGATCCCCGGTTCAAATCCTGGTGAACGCAAGTTGTTTGATTTTTTGACGTAGTACTGATGTCCTCGTTTGGTGTTTTGTACTCTTATCCATTATCTATATTTTGACGATTTCCGCAAGACTGTATTGGCTCTAGGAGTCGCACCTTATTAGTAGTAGATTTCTTTCCCAACTTAGTTCAAAAATATCTTATTCCCCTTCATTGCAGACATTGGGTCCACCAACAGTCTTTTCTATCCCTCAGTATGACATTTAAAGGACTTTAAATAAAACCTGGAGCTCGTCTCCCCTACAAAAAAAAATACTTCCTTAAGCTTTCTTGGAATACGTTTCAAGGCGCATCCAATGGTACCAAGTAAAATAGATGCTTTGAGTAAATTGATTGAGTATTTTATGAAAAAATGAAATGAGGTTTCTGGTCAAAAAATCGAAATTGTTAAGCACAAAGAATAAAAGGATTATTATTTGTAGCTTATAAATGTTCGATATTATAGAAACAAGAAAAGACTTATTTGAATAAGATCAGACACAAAGACTAAAGATTTATTGATGAAGACCAGAGTTGTTCTATTTATACTAAGTTCTGAATGCCAAAATAGCAATTTATCTTGTACAACGCTTATCACATCTGATGAACCTCAGTATTTAAATAGCTGAGATGCACTTCAATTATTATAGCCTATCCATGTTGTTGCATAACACAGACATATATCTACCCACCATCAAGAATACCTTAATCTTCATAGACAGTTGTAGCCCTTCTGGCACAACAGAAATTCTACATATCAAGGCTCCAAAAAAACGATTTCACAGATTGCGTTGAATTCAGAAAATAATTTTGACTTGATATATATATCATAACAAAAATCTTCATTTTGGAGGTCAAAAACGCGATCGTTTAATTTTTGATAAATTTTTTTTTGTATGAAGGCAGGCTACCACTCGTATTTATTATGTTATTAACATGCTACCAAAAGACTATTCTACCTAAAACGACTAGTCTATAAGTGTGTGCACAAGAGGGACAAGAAGGGCATGACTACTAATTTGAATTATTACCGGGGCAAAGAGTGTGTTCCCACGAGAAGGACCCAAGAGATTTTTGACTAAGGATAGTACTGTCAGCACTTGATCAGATGGTTATCGCGAGAGAACAAAGATACTCGATCGAAGCCGCAAGCAAGAGAGAGAAAACAATCAGAACCACACCAACAACTACGTTACCAAACTTCTTGCTGAAAACCAACTTGAAATCGCGCCAGACATTGCACTTCATGACCACCGTTTTCATCCAATCACCCAATTCAAAAGACAACGTGAGGGGAATGTACTTGCGCCATACAATTCCAATATCTTGACCAGAAGAATACACAATTTTTTTCAAATCCTGAGAGGAGATTGCAGTGAAATTGGGTTAAATGGATTTCACAAAAAAAAAATAAAGCAATAGTAAAATACAATAGAAATCAACTGTATTTTATTTGCGTATAAAATGAACTGAAGATCCTGGAATTGAGTAGAAAAAAATATTTATACATTTGCAATTAGCTTGCAAGATTAGCGATGATAGAGAGCAATAGATGCTGCTATTGCGATGTCTGGCAAATGTTGTTGATGTTTGAATTAAAGTAGTAATCAATGCAAGAGTACTGGCCATAAGGATCGATTTGAGTAGCCTTGATGGGCTTGGATGAACTATCGTCATAGCATGATTTAATGTAATCTTGACAGTTTAAGGTGTGATGTTTGTTATTAAAGTGAAGAACTATTTAGCTGCGGTATCATGCAGCTATGGCATCAAGGCATAGTCGTCATATTTAAATAAAGATAACATCACTTATTATTACAACCATCATGGGTATGATTGAATACATTGTTGTGATCAAAAATGCTTCATTCACATGATGTGCGATATAAGTATGCCTCTTTACTTTAGTATGTTTGAATGGTATTTTGATGCACATAGGAGCGCTTTTTTAATAGATTGAAATAGTATGGATTTGGATGAGTGATATTTGAACGATTTCGGCTTTCAATGAGATTGCTTCTAGTTGGTAACTTTATTACATATTTGTCCAATTAGTGTTATGATTATATTTTTATTATTACAGTAAATGATTATTTATTTGAGGTATATTTCAGATTAAGAAAAATATAAATTTTACATTCGATGATATAATTTGCATATTTTTAACATTTTTAAGTACTGGAATGGCAACAACTGTTCGTCATAATAAGTGACAGATCAATAGCACATCAATTAGTGATAGACCCTCGCTGTTTGAACCCTCTAGCCAATCAGATTGCTTGAAAACTCCGCTGACCTAAAAAAAATTTGCGAGGGTTTCCCCCTGTTTTGATGTGAGGCAAAATTTTAAGCGCCGCTATAATAGCAATATAACCGCAGCTATCATCAAACTTCCCCCAGGTGCTAGAGCATGCCTTACTTACATCACCTAGCTTTAAATTCAGGCATTGAGACCCTCAATCATCACTAAAGTAAGTAGCGATAACCAAGTGGAGGCAGCCTATCTACCTCCTAGCCTCGGATAAGTTCTTGTTGAGCTTCAGTGATAGGCACATCCACCACAACGTAAAAAAGTATGCTTCAAAGAAACATAAAAATAATAAAAGAAAGGAAAAAAGAACATACTACTATAGGAATATAATAGTATGTAGGCAAAAAAAAAGGGACACTCACACAGAGTGGACCAAAGAAAAGCGTATCACAAATGTAACATCAAAGATGTTCAAAACAGCTCGTTGTTGTTGCAACAGAATTGCATACATGAGCAAAGTGCATGGTAATAGTCGAATGTAATGTAACGCAAACACGCACAACTACAAAAGCAATGGTGGTATAAGTTTGCACTACAACATAATGACTAATGTTGTCTCATGTGAAGCCACAGAGGCAACGCAGACAGCAAAAGAAGAAAGCGCAACAAAGTAAACATCATGATAAAATGCATTATCACGAGAAAGGAAGCAATAATACAAACGTTCAAAGAAGTTTTATATCATTGCGACCAGAAGAAAGAAGATACTTACCACTTACCACAACCACAAATAGACCGGAAAATACAAACTCACCGGGTATAGACCAGAGAACGAGCATGCACCAAAGACAGTAGACCAGGAAAAACCAAATTCGCAACAGCAGCAGCAACACCAGCACCATCGAAATACCAGAGAACAAACGACACCAGAGACCAGACAAAGACCAAGAGGCAGACAACAAAGACAGCAGAGACAACAGAAAAGGAACAGCAGCAGCACCCATGTCAAACAGGCAAAAAAATTATCAAAACATAATAAAAAAAATTCGATTAGTACAGGTTTTACGTCTTATATTGCTCGTCATCGAATGGTACCTACTATATTCCACTTCAAAGAGGCAGTATCGAGTACTTTTAACAATACAAAATTGTGTCATCAAAAGTTAGAGTGTTACTATCAATTAAACGGTTTCCAAAACCACCATGGTTTGATGCTGAACGCGTTTTGCAAAAAAGGAAAAAAAAAAACGGGGGAATGAAAAAATGAGAGGGCGTCTTATCCGACGTCACAGCTAGTAGAGTTGAGCACTACTCTCCGCCGCGGCAGCGGCGGTTGCGGTACTCAAATTTGGATTTATGCAGTGGTCAGTTTTATCACTAAACTTGATTTGATCTGACATCTTTTAAGCGTTTTTGCAGAATTTGACTATAGAAACTATCATTGTTGTACCCAACTTTCTAATGCATTTATAGAGAGCTAAACAAGGCGCATCCAGTAGTGTTAGTTACATTCTGCTTACAGACTAAAAGTAATGAGCAATTTTCAAAAATATGAAAACAGGCTTTTTGTGAATATATCAAAATCTAGCATATGCAAGTCTCAAAAAAAAGAGCCTCCAGTGTTGCATTCCATCTTTACGATCAATTTAATTTTATATGTATCATAAGAAAAGTTTTCATTTTTGGGGCGAAAAACGCGATCGTTTGATTTTCAAGAACTTTCCCTTATTAGTACACATCAAAAAATGAGGATTTTCATGAATTTGCAATAATCCAAAAAAAGTTGAGATAAAGCATCAGAAAGTAAAGGGTGGACAAGGAGAACGCTTGGCCCTATTCCGAGCTTCCACGACGCTTTGTAGCATGAGTTATTCGTGCTTCAAAATGACTAAATTTGGGCAGAATTTGTCCTAAAAATAAGGCGTAGTAGGTTATGTTGCCTCGGAAATAAATAAATTACAGCTCTGTCTGATGTTTCTGATGTCCTGCATTTGTAGAACTCAACACCTAAGCAATCGACGCTTTTATTCTGGTTCTAAGGCTCAGAACCTCCCTCTTTTTGATGGTTACTCACAACAGAAGTATCATACCTAGCCGTGAAACTAGACTTAAAGCCTATCCACGATGTAAAACACTCATATTTAAAGAGAAATGGCTGAAACCGGACAGCCAGACTCGATGTCAGCATAATGGGGGCGAGCAAACAGCGATATTTTGTATCAAAGTCGGGCGAATAGACATCTATGATGCCTGTAAGTTCCATAATACAAGATTCGACACCAAGTGTGGAATTTGAGGCTTTATAGACTAAAATCCACGGAAAAAAAAGACTAAAAAAAAAAAACAATAAAGTCAACTTGATAAAGGTATGTTTTATTATCAAACTGACAGGTGTAAAGTAAACTGAAGTCTCTCTACTGGCCAGGTAGATGATCCTTCTTATATACTATAACAATGGATAAAAGTTCTATTAATTAGATTAACAAATAAGTCAACTCAGATCAACTAATGTCGAATTAGGCTAAAAGACAACTCCAGCAAGCTAATCATGATTTAGCTCTCTCTGGATGAATAATTAGACTCTCATCCGAAGTACCCTGATCTAACCTTTCTATAAGGATAATTAATATCGATCTAGTAGCATGTATCCGATAGGTACAGTCTTCTTAGTCTATATCAACAGTACATATCTAAGTGTATATCGCTGAGCATACATCTTTAGCATGATAAGCCTTTTGTAACATGATTGTCCGAGAAATCGACAACGCGAATGTGCTGGGTAGGCACATCACGGGGCAGCAATTCACCAGTAATGTCGGCTAAAGTATAACTAACATTGCGAGTATAGTTCTTGATGAAATATGGACCGAGCCATCTGGGGTGAAGTTTAGTTGATCTGACAGGGTCGAAGAGCATGACCTTTGAATTGATGGGATACTTCTCTTCAATGATCTTGTGATGCTTTTCGAAGCGCTCATGGTCGCGCAATTGTGTTTCTTTGATACGCTTATGGATGGCAGGGATTACCACATCCTTAATGTTCTGTAAGCGGGCATCAATGACTTCTTTGGTAGGATCCTCGGGTGTCTGGTCAGCATTAGGCAATTGAGTGTAATTCTGGAAGAGATTTGGGGCAAGCCCAAACATGATAGCAAACGACTGCGATTGATGCAATCTAGCGTATTGAATGTTCATGGCATACTGAATGACATCGAGATACTCATCCCATGCCTCAGGTTCTGCAGCATCGTGTGTCAATGAAATAAAGATGGATCGTTTCGAAATGCCCACATACGCTTCGACAACACCATTAGCTTGTGCAGCGTACGGCAACGAGGTCAAGCGATCCATGCCACTAATCTGACTGAACTCTCTCATAAATGCTCCAATAAATTCAGAGCCATTGTCACTAGTGAGCCGCTTGAAAAATCCAAAGAGACAACATACACTAAGCAATGCTCTTGCAACAGTGATATGACTCTTATCAGGAAGAGCTCGTAAAATGGTGAATCAACTGAAATAATCGACAATAACTAGCAGGAAGTTATTGCCCGAGGTGGAAGTGGTAGCAAAATCACCTAAATCGATAGCTATATGATCGAACACATTGTCTGGTAGCACGCTACGAGGAGGATGATATCCCACTTGGTAGATACCATGCGATTGACAAGCATAAAAATCCTTGGTTACTGTGGCGATGTCATTGCGCATGTTGGTCCAATGTACCTTGTAATCATTGTGCAAAATCTTTTCCATTGAATTGATGCCAACATGACCGAGTAAATGCACTCGCATAACAAGCTCTAGACGATTCTTCTTCGGGGGAGTCATGTAATCAGCATATTTCATAGCACGTGAAATAAGAGCATTACAATCTGACTGTCCACCAGATGAACCACTGTATGAACTTTTGGCATCAGCAGTCTGTTTATTCTTTAAATCTTGAGCGCTGACAGATGGCATGTTGTAGGTGCTCGCATCAAAAATATCAACATTGCTATCATTCAATTCCTTGGAATAGTAGTGTGGATCCAATTCGGTTGGCATCCCAAAGGAAAGCTGCTGCAATTGCTTTTGATTGTTGAACTGCTTCTTGCGTTTGAACTGCGTACGATTGGAGTGATTGGGCTTAGCAAGAGAAAATTGAGTGACTTGGGACTCTTTGGCGTGATGAATTCGTAATAATAAGTCGATGATAATAATCAGTTGTCAACTGTATCTAAAACGAAAAGCAAAGAGCTTCTTTATTACAGGGCATCTAGCTTGCTTAAATATGGTAGATCCCTGGTCAATGACTACTACGTTGAGATGGTATATAAATAGCAGGCCACTGGGGCCTTATGGATTGTTGGCATAGCTTGTTGAGAGGCCACCTAAGTCGGTATGTTTCATGTAGTGTAGGTGGATCTCGATATTTTGACATTGGGGAGATTGAATGTATTGTAGTTCCTGAGGCACCTGTGCACACACAATTGACTGGACTTGTAAACATAGATGTGATGTGATACGATAAACATCATCTATGCTGCTACACTGTAAAAGGTGGCTTGAGGAGAAAGTGAATGTAGCCTAAGATGCATGCTTGTATGCAACATGGCGTTGGTGAAGCCATGTTTGTTCTTTCGCATAGGTTTACGCTTTTTTTCAGGTAGCATAATACTTTGATTGTTATAACGATTACCCCCACCCAGGTTATTGCCACCCTCGTCATCGTCAGAGGTGAATAACCGACTGAGTGCATCAGGTAATAGGTTACGCGTACCAGGGATATGAACCAGCTCATACTTGTAATCAAAGAACAGTTTCTCATACCACGTCAACAGCATCATGTTGGGCGTACTTTGCGTTTGAAGCCAGATTAAAGAGCGATGATCTGTGTGCAAGAAAAACTCAATACCGAAAAGCCATTTGTGGTATTTGGTAAGCATGTAGACAATGGCAAGCAACTCACGTTTGGTAGTAGAATAGGCCATTTCAGAAGGGGAAAGCTTACGACTCGCCATGACAACGTAATGAACCACGCCATCCTTGATGTAGTAGATGATACCACCGATAGCAGTAGCTGAGGCATTAGTAGCGACGTGCAGCTTGTAACGAAAATCAACTGGGCTGAGGGCGACTGGAGATGACAAAGCATCCTGCAACGATTTGAATGCCTTGGTGTGCGCATCAGTCCACAAACCAGAAAGGAATTTACAATTGCGCAACGCATCAAGAGGTGCTGCCAGTTCGCTGTATCCAGGGATGACTGTTGTGCCAGAAGGGCTACAACTGTCTATGAAGATTAAGGTATTCTTGATGGTGGGTAGATATATGTCTGTGTTGTGCAACAACATGGATAGGCTATGATAATTGAAGTGCATCTCAGCTATTTAAATACTGAGGTTCATCAGATGTGATAAGCGTTGTACAAGATAAATTGCTACTTTGGCATTCAGAACTTAGTATAAATAGAATAACTCTTGTCTTCATCAATAAATCTTTAGTTTTTGTGTCTGATCTTATTCAAATAAGTCTTTTCTTGTTTTTATAATATCGAACATTTTTTATAAGCTACAAATAATAATCCTTTTATTCTTTGTGCTTAACAATGACATTGCGAAAGTAATTGCAAAACACCAAGTACTTCGTCAGCTGCTTACCAGTGGTAGGTACAGGCCACAGATGAAAATTGGTCAATTTGCGAGCGTCAGGCATGTAATGAAATAGCCACCCAAACGCAACTTAATTGAAAACCAAAGTTCATCAAATAGCACTCATTCAAATTCATGCTATTTGGATCTATTAATGAAAGCGCTCAAATGTACTTAAAAAAACCATTTAAAAATACTAAAGTAAAGATGCATGCTTATATCGCACATCGTGTGAATGAATCATCACTCCTGATCAAAGTATATTCAATCACACCCATGATGGTCGTAATAAGTGATGGTATCTTTATCCAAATAGAATCAAATCAATAACAAGCATATTCAAATATGACAACTATGCCCTGCTGCCATAGCACTACGGCCCAACTGATGTTCTCACAGAACATGGATGCGCCCTTTTGGGAACATCGATGTTCTCATGAGCACATTGATGTTCTCATTTGAGAAGGTGTAGTTTTCCACATGAATAAAATGGTTTTAATAGCTAAACTATAATATTGTAGGCAACAGAGAGACTTTTATTATCTGTAAGATTCATAAAATTACTAAACGTATTATAAATTGCACGAGAAAATGGCAATTTAAAATTACCTAATAACTACTTATTAAAGTAAAAGAATATATTTCAATAAGATATTCGGGTAGTTTCGTGGGAAGAACGTCAGATCCACAACCGATAGGTTGTGGGTTCGACCCCAGTAGGAGCATTCTTTTTTTCAAATTTCTGAAAATCGATGTGCTCATATAAGAATATAAATGTGCTCACATGGGAACATTTCGGATGTTCTTATAAGAACATCCGCCGACTTATAATAGATCTGTAGGAATGCCGATGTTCCCATATGAGAGCATTTTTCGCCTTTCGGGAACATCGATGTGCTCATTTGGGAACATCAAATAGATTCTCATATGAGCACATCGATGTTCTCATGAGAACATTAGTTGGGCCGTAGTGTAGTTGCACAATATCCCAGATAAAAGGTTCCATACTTCAATAACAAACATCACACTTTAAACCATCAAGGTTACATTAAATCATGCTATGACGATAGCTCACCCAAGCCCATCAAGGTTACTCAAATCGACCCTTATGGCCAGTGCTCTTGCATTGATTACCACTTTAAATCAAACACCAACAACATTTGCCAGACATCGCAATAGTAGCATCTATTGCTCTCTATCATCGCTAATCTTGCAAGCTAATTGCAAAAGTATAAATACTCTTCTTTTTTTACTCAATTCCAGGATCTTCAGTTCATTTTATACGCAAATAAAATACAGTTGATTTCTATTGTATTTTACTATTGCTTTATTTTTTCTTTGTGAAATCCATTAAACCTGATTTCACTACACTGCGTTGAGCAAACACAAACTTGTCCTGGTTAATTTGGAGATTAGCCTTGGTCAAACGACGGATCACCTCAGCGACTAACGCAACGTGCTCATCAAGAGAGTCAGTGTACGTAAGGCACCCTAAATGGTCGATATAAAGTAATACCTGATCAAGCATGTCGGTAAACAAATTGGATATCAAGCGCATAGCTAAATTGCCCATGAAATTTACTCCAAAGCACACCTTCCTGTGGACCCATTGCGTTTGCCGGGATGCAACTGGAGCCCATTGTGATGCAGCAGATCCAGCAGCAGTGCGAGTAAAAGCGGGTGCTGAGATGGCAGCAATCTCATTTGCGATTAAAGTTGATAGCGATTCACGAGCGATAATGACGATAATGTCAACATCGTAACTATCAATGATGCCATTGGATTGACAGATGGTGTTAATCTAATCCTTGACTACCCAAGGAATGGCATCCAGGAACAACTTAGCCAACAAGTAATCGGATGGGGCTTGATCCAGGGATCGACGACGCAAGTCAATAAAAGAAAGGCCTTCACGTTTTCACCGGGCAAAAGCTGAATGCTCAACAAATCAGACGCACAGCGTTGACGTTCTTCCAATACGCTAATGCCATAACGAGCCTTGATAGCCGACTTGAAATCATTCCACGATGCAGGAGCAGTGCAAGCAGAAGTGAACGAGCCGTACCAAGTACGTTGTTCTGGAGACAGCATAGGTGGTACTAAGCGAGCATATTCCTTGTCGAAATCCATCTTGTAAGCGAACATGACATCCTCAGACTTCAACAGACAAGCGTCGACTGTAGGAAATATTGGGCTTTTGGGGTCGAATTCATCCATACCAACCCACTGAAATGCAGGTAAGTTGTTGGGAAAGAAAACTGTTACTGAGGCGCTCTTGTTGGATTTGACTCCATCGACTGAGGATGAGCCAAACGAAGCAGCAGCCGAAGAAACGAGGTTATCATTTGCAGTAGCCTTGGATGCAAGCAAACAATCTCGAATCTGTATGATACTTTGAATGGACGTATTCAGCTGGATCAACCGAGCTAGGGCCTGGGCTCTGGCCTCCTCACTTTGCTCAAGGAGCAAGGTCGTAGAGAGAAGCTGAACTTCGGCGAGCTGATTGTCAACAATTAGCTTCAACTGATCAGTGCGACCTTAAAGGTCCACGTCAATAGAAGATGAACTAGCAGAGGAAGGGGGATCGAGGTCCATCGCATCACTAGCAGTAGTAGTGGGAGCTTCGCCAGCTTGACCACCCAATTTCTGAGACGTTTCAGCGAGAAAAAACTGAGAAGGGTCAGTAACATCTACAGCCTTGGTGGCACTGGCGTCTGAAGGACGCAGCTCAGTGTTTCCAGCAGGCTTAGATTCGGAACTGGGGGATGTGGTTGTACTTTGAGCAGACATCAGAGTATACAAAATTGAGTAGTAGCAAGATTAGTACTAATGATACAATCAAGGTTTTGATTAAAAAAATGATGAGTTCGTAATAATAAGTCGATGATAATAATCAGTTGTCAACTGTATCTAAAACAAAAATCAAAAAGCTTCTTTATTACAGGGCATCTAGCTTGCTTAAATATAGTAGATCCCTGGTCAATGACTACTACGTTGAGATGGTATATAAATAGCAGGCCATTAGGGCCTTATAGATTGTTGGTATAGCTTGTTGAGAGGCTACCTAAGTTGATATGTTTCATGTAGTGTAGGTGGATCTCAACATTTTGATATTAGGGAGATTAAATGTATTGCAGTTCCTGAGGCACCTGTGCAAACGCAATTGACTGAACTTGTAAGCATAGATGTGATGTGATACGGTAAACATCATCTATGCTGCTACACTGTAAAAGGTGGCTTGAGGAGAAAGTGAATATAGCCTAAAATGCATGTTTGTATGCAACAGTTTAGTGATAAAACTGACCACTGCATAAATCCAAATTTGAGTACCACAACCGCCGCTGCCGCGGCGGAGAGTAGTGCTCAACTCTACTAGCTGTGACGTCGGATAAGACGCCCTCTCATTTTTTCATTCCCCCGTTTTTTTTTTTCCTTTTTTGCAAAACGCGTTCAGCATCAAACCATGGTGGTTTTGGAAACCGTTTAATTGATAGTAACACTCTAACTTTTGATGACACAATTTTGTATTGTTAAAAGTACTCGATACTGCCTCTTTGAAGTGGAATATAGTAGGTACCATTCGATGACGAGCAATATAAGACGTAAAACCTGTACTAATCGAATTTTTTTTATTATGTTTTGATAATTTTTTTGCCTGTTTGACATGGGTGCTGCTGCTGTTCCTTTTCTGTTGTCTCTGCTGTCTTTGTTGTCTGCCTCTTGGTCTTTGTCTGGTCTCTGGTGTCGTTTGTTCTCTGGTATTTCGATGGTGCTGGTGTTGCTGCTGCTGTTGCGAATTTGGTTTTTCCTGGTCTACTGTCTTTGGTGCATGCTCGTTCTCTGGTCTATACCCGGTGAGTTTGTATTTTCCGGTCTATTTGTGGTTGTGGTAAGTGGTAAGTATCTTCTTTCTTCTGGTCGCAATGATATAAAACTTCTTTGAACGTTTGTATTATTGCTTCCTTTCTCGTGATAATGCATTTTATCATGATGTTTACTTTGTTGCGCTTTCTTCTTTTGCTGTCTGCGTTGCCTCTGTGGCTTCACATGAGACAACATTAGTCATTATGTTGTAGTGCAAACTTATACCACCATTGCTTTTGTAGTTGTGCGTGTTTGCGTTACATTACATTCGACTATTACCATGCACTTTGCTCATGTATGCAATTCTGTTGCAACAACAACGAGCTGTTTTGAACATCTTTGATGTTACATTTGTGATATGCTTTTCTTTGGTCCACTCTGTGTGAGTGTCCCTTTTTTTTTGCCTACATACTATTATATTCCTATAGTAGTATGTTCTTTTCTCCTTTCTTTTATTATTTTTATGTTTCTTTGAAGCATATTTTTTTACGTTGTGGTGGATGTGCCTATCACTGAAGCTCAACAAGAACTTATCCGAGGCTAGGAGATAGATAGGCTGCCTCCACTTGGTTATCGCTACTTACTTTAGTGATGATTGAGGGTCTCAATGCCTGAATTTAAAGCTAGGTGGTGCAAGTAAGGCATGCTCTAGCACCTGAGGGAAATTTGATGATAGTAACAGCTATATTGTTATATATATATATATCGGAGCTTAAAATTTTGCCTCACATCAAAACAAGGGGAAACCCTCGCAAAATTTTTTTTAGGTCAGCGGAGTTTTCAAGCAATCTGATTGGCTAGAGGGTTCAAACAGCGAAGGTCTATCACTAATTGATGTACTATTGATCTGTCACTTATTATGACGAACAGTTGTTGCCATTCCAGTACTTAAAAATGTTAAAAATATGCAAATTATATCATCGAATGTAAAATTTATATTTTTCTTAATCTGAAATATACCTCAAATAAATAATCATTTACTGTAATAATAAAAATATAATCATAATACTAATTGGATAAATATGTAATAAAGTTATCAACTAGAAGCAATCTCATTGAAAGCCGAAATCGTTCAAATATCACTCATCCAAATCCATACTATTTCAATCTATTAAAAAAGCGCTCCTATGTGCATCAAAATACCATTCAAACATACTAAAGTAAAGAGGCATACTTATATCGCACATCATGTGAATGAAGCATTTTTGATCACAACAATGTATTCAATCATACCCATGATGGTTGTAATAATAAGTGATGTTATCTTTATTCAAATATGACGACTATGTCTTGATGCCATAGCTGCATGATACCGCAGCTAAATAGTTCTTCACTTTAATAACAAACATCACACCTTAAACTGTCAAGGTTACATTAAATCATGCTATGACGATAGTTCATCCAAGCCCACCAAGGCTACTCAAATCGATCCTTATGGCCAGTACTCTTGCATTGATTACTACTTTAATTCAAACACCAACAACATTTGCCAGACATCGCAATAGCAGCATCTATTGCTCTCTATCATCGCTAATCTTGCAAGCTAATTGCAAATGTATAAATATTTTTTTCTACTCAATTCCAGGATCTTCAGTTCATTTTATACGCAAATAAAATACAGTTGATTTCTATTGTATTTTACTATTGCTTTATTTTTTTTTTTTGTGAAATCCATTTAACCCAATTTCACTGCAATCTCCTCTCAGGATTTGAAAAAAATTGTGTATTCTTCTGGTCAAGATATTGGAATTGTATGGCGCAAGTACATTCCCCTCACGTTGTCTTTTGAATTGGGTGATTGGATGAAAACGGTGGTCATGAAGTGCAATGTCTGGCGCGATTTCAAGTTGGTTTTCAGCAAGTAGTTTGGTAACGTAGTTGTTGGTGTGGTTCTGATTGTTTTCTCTCTCTTGCTTGCGGCTTCGATCGAGTATCTTTGTTCTCTCGCGATAACCATCTGATCAAGTGCTGACAGTACTATCCTTAGTCAAAAATCTCTTGGGTCCTTCTCGTGGGAACACACTCTTTGCCCCGGTAATAATTCAAATTAGTAGTCATGCCCTTCTTGTCCCTCTTGTGCACACACTTATAGACTAGTCGTTTTAGGTAGAATAGTCTTTTGGTAGCATGTTAATAACATAATAAATACGAGTGGTAGCCTGCCTTCATACAAAAAAAAATTATCAAAAATTAAACGATCGCGTTTTTGACCTCCAAAATGAAGATTTTTGTTATGATATATATACCAAGTCAAAATTATTTTCTGAATCCAACGCAATCTGTGAAGTCATTTTTTTGGAGCCTTGATATGTAGAATTTCTGTTGTGCCAGAAGGGCTACAACTGTCTATGAAGATTAAGGTATTCTTGATGGGTAGATATATGTCTGTGTTGTGCAACAACATGGATAGGCTATGATAATTGAAGTGCATCTCAGCTATTTAAATACTGAGGTTCATCAGATGTGATAAGCGCTGTACAAGATAAATTGCTATTTTGGCATTCAGAACTTAGTATAAATAGAACAACTCTGGTCTTCATCAATAAATCTTTAGTTTTTGTGTCTGATCTTATTCAAATAAGTCTTTTCTTGTTTTTATAATATCGAACATTTATAAGCTACAAATAATAATCCTTTTATTCTTTGTGCTTAACAATTTCGATTTTTTGACCAGAAACCTCATTTCATTTTTTCATAAAATACTCAATCAGTTTACTCAAAGCATCTATTTTACTTGGTACCATTGGATGCGCCTTGAAACGTATTCCAAGAAAGCTTAAGGAAGTATTTTTTTTGTAGGGGAGACGAGCTCCAGGTTTTATTTAAAGTCCTTTAAATGTCATACTGAGGGATAGAAAAGACTGTTGGTGGACCCAATGTCTGCAATGAAGGGGAATAAGATATTTTTGAACTAAGTTGGGAAAGAAATCTACTACTAATAAGGTGCGACTCCTAGAGCCAATACAGTCTTGCGGAAATCGTCAAAATATAGATAATGGATAAGAGTACAAAACACCAAACGAGGACATCAGTACTACGTCAAAAAATCAAACAACTTGCGTTCACCAGGATTTGAACCGGGGATCCTCCCGTTGGCATACGGGAGTTCTACCACTTCGCCCTACCACCAGGGACTAACTTAAGGAAGTATAAGATGATCATAAGTATTTATGCAGTCGAATATGACAAAACAGGTTGATCAGGTCGAAATTTATCAAAATTTGGCCAATCTGGAGCAAACTATGATTCTGAGTTGGTATTGAGTTTCGCTGGTGGGGCCGGTCGGCAAACTCAATGCCCTTCTAATCATGAAGGCAATACTAGGTACCTTTGAAGCCAATAAAATGTAGGTAGCTAATTACATGGTATTATTATTAGCCATGGTTTTATTTTAAAGCCTTGCATTTAATAACATTAGTCCATCAAGATACTCGTAAGATCCTTCTTTCCTTTTTGAGACTTTGAAAGTGTGCAGTAACAATAAATGCATCATGTTATGACGATAATGTAAAGAGCGTTAATGCAAATACAAGTAAATCATTGAAAGTTTTATAAAGAAATGTTGCCACAAAAGTACTTTGAGGGCTTGACAGGAGTTTTTCCTGAATTTTTTCCCTTGGCGCACGAATAAAGAAGGAACCCTTCGTGTACTTGTGAATATTGCCATTAACCACAAGCTTTAGTACCAGTTTTGAGAAAATTGACATTGCTGTTTGATAAAAACAAAAACTAGAAATTACACGACATTGATCGCAAAATGCACTTCTTTAAGAAATTACTATGTAAAAAAATTATTCCAGCAACCCAAAAATGCAAACTTGTGTTATTACATGGAGCAGGAAGATAGCAATTGTCTGTTCATCTTTTGTTCTGTAAATGAGCAGATTTGAGGGATTTAGCGCAAGATTTATGTCAATAGAAGTTACCAAGTGCAGCATACTTTTGCCATTTTGATCTGATGTTTTTGTCAAGTTCATATCAATTGTGATTATTTTTTGCTTTGTTTGCATTCAAAATCCGGCAACAATAGATGAAGAGTAGTGTGCAATCTTTCTACTAGGAAAAGGAGCATTCAATTATTAATTACCGGTATTTATTGTTTTTTGTATGTCATGTCACACACAAGCTGCTTCGTTCTGCTGATGGCAGCCCATTGTTGTTAGGACCGAAGCAACAAAGAACGATATAGAAAGAGCGACTACAAGCCTTCAATATCATTTGATCAGCAAACCAAGATTAATAAGCCATTGCGATCTATGCTGCAACGTACAATTTCATCTTTAATATTTATAGCATGGTACATTTAGAATGCATTTTGGTGGATAACATGCTTCATGTTAACAGGTTTCTGTAGCCTTTAGGAATGTCACAATTGATGTCCTGAATATACAAATGTATATCTACTGAAGTAGTTTAATTATTGCGCGCTCTCTTTTCTTTGCAAGATCGCACGCTGCTCTCTAATTATGCAACCATGTTTCCTGTAAGCTCTCTGTCATGCCTTCACTCAATAACAATGAAACAATCTCTGGAATGTAGCAGTGGATGAGAAGACGCATCTGTGTAAAATACTAATATCAAGCTATATGAAGCATTTGCGTATGAATAATTTGATTTCTCAGGGTAGAGGGTCCTTGAAATATTCGCTCATTTGTTGTACTCAATGCTTAAGGGGCTTGAGGCTCTCGTTGCACACAATGGGTTGTTTGGATTTCAAAGGCTACATGCGCCATGCTGATCCGAATAGTACTATAGCAAAATCTACAGGCTTTGACTTCAGGGCCAAGACACAATGATGATTCAAGAATCTAACAGAGTAACATAACGGCATAGCAGATACATGGACATGGAACAGTCTCTCCTCACATCGTTAACTGTAGATTCTCTTGCAGAATTGACACTCCTCTTGAAGCGAAAAAAGTGTTTAGTAATGATTGGAAGATAAATGAAGCTTTGGGTAGTACCTTCTTTTAGACCTTTCAAGCAATTTTGGCTGGTAAAAACTCTGGTGTGTGTCCTAATCCATAAAAGGCATGCATCTAATTTTACATTTAAAAGCGAAATTCATCAACGACATCCCCACCCCTTCTTTTCTCTTTCTCTGACACACTCCCTTTTTTTTTTTTTTTCGTAATATATGCCAACAGCTGCTTACATATTCTCAACTCTTGACGACGAACCTATAGTACCCACTCGCAGTGATTTCCATATAAACAACGATAGCACTGAATTGAAAAGAAGAACATCCTCTTTTCATATGGATCATCAAACGACAAGCACAACTTTACGTACCTCCAACAAGAAACCAGTGACCAAGGATGATTTGGAAGAACTGGAGTTGGATTCGTTTATCAAAGACGCTAAAAAGGACGACATCATTATAGAAGAAGCTCAAACACTGAATCCTAGAGATTATGGCAACTTTGCCCTGCTCGTCACATTATGTAAGTTGATGTGATTCACTACGAAACTCATTGCCATCTAATGCATCCTCTCTCTCTACCATAGATTTATTACAGGGTATTCCTATCGGCCTCTGCTTTGGCTCGATTCCATTCCTACTGAAAGCAAAACTATCTTATTCCCAAATCGCCATCTTTTCATTATCATCATGGCCCTACTCACTCAAACTATTATGGTCACCTATTGTCGACGCAGTGTATACACCCAAACTGGGCCGCCGTAAATCCTGGATTGTGCCTATTCAAATCCTCACAGGCATTCTGTTTTATTTCCTCGGCAACAACATCGACGCCATGATGAATGCAGATCATGTCCCTATTTATGCATTGACCTACTCCTTCTTGACGACCATCTTCTTTTGCGCCACTCAAGATATCGCTGTCGATGGCTGGGCACTCACACTGTTATCAAAGGAGTCCTTATCGTACGCATCCACAGCACAAACGATCGGTCTCAACTGTGGCTATTTCTTGTCATTCACCGTGTTCCTCAGTTTCAATTCGTCGGAATTCAGCAACAAATATTTGCGCAGCGTGCCTCAGGAGCTAGGTGTACTGCAATTGGGATCCTACATGCGATTCTGGTCCGTCATGTATATGGTGGTTACTGCCTATCTAGTATTTTGCAAAAAGGAAACAGACATCAAGGACGAGGAAGCACAATTGGGTATTCGAGGAGTGTATTCGACTATTTGGAAGATTTGCAAACTGCCACGTAGGTTTAATGTGTTGGATGGGATCGCAATGTGTTATTTACCGTGATATTTTTAGACATGCGCTCTTACGTTGGTGTTTTATTGGTATCCAAAATTGGCTTTATCTGTCATGAAGCTGTAACATCGCTCAAATTGTTGGAAAAAGGATTCTCAAGAGAGGATTTAGCATTATCAGTGTTATTGGATTTCCCACTGCAGATCTTTTTTGGCTATTATGCCGCAAAATGGTCGAATGGAGCTCGGCCACTGAAGCCTTGGTTGTATGCGTTTTACGGCCGTCTGGCATGTTCAGCATTGGGTATGTTGATTGTTGCTGGATACCCTCAAGATCAGCCTGTCAGTGCGTTTTATTTCGGGATGATTATGCTCTCTACAGTGCTGAGCTCTTTTATGTCGACTGTTCAATTTGTCAGCATCTCTGCGTTTATGACAGGTATTGCAGATCCCATCATTGGCGGTACCTATATGACAGTAAGTAATAGACTATACCACTCGCAGAACTGGAAGCACTCATGCATCGATTAAATTAGTTGCTCAACACATTCAGTAACTTTGGAGGAACTTGGCCCAAGTTTTTCGTATTGGAAGCAGTGGATTACTTTACAGTCAACACATGCTCTGTACCAAACGAGGCAGGTGAATTCCTATCATGTACAACAGAAACCGGCAAAGATTGGTGCAAACAAGTCAATGGCACATGTCAATTAGAACGGGATGGCTATTTCATTGTGGGCACATTATGTGTGGTACTGGGCTTGGTCATGCTGTTGGCTTATATCAAACCCATTGTCAAGAGATTAGAGAAATATCCCAAGAAGATGTGGAGACTCAATCCAGAAGGCAAAGAGTAGAAGAAAAAAAAAATAAAAATAAAAATAAAAATAAAAAATAAAAGTCCTACTTGGAACTTTCAAATACTAGGCAAAGCAGCGGTTGTATTTTTAATGGTGTGTGGACAGGGACAGACTGGTCATCGCTATTTGCATTGTCAACTGTGGAGAAGAGTGGTGATCTGATCTGTCACTAGCATGAGCTCAATTTATCAACGCCCAAAGATCTCAGTGCCTAAAAGAGCACAATAGACCACCAGATCAGTTCTGAATGTTGTACTACTCCCCTCCGATGCAGCTACCGGACCATCATTGTGTAGTTGCATGCAGGTTGATTCCACAGGCACCATCTTATACTCCAGTTTTTTACACAGTCTCCCTTCCCCGCTTGATTGTTTTCTTTTTTGTCTCTCTCTCTTTTCTGCACTTTCTTTTCTTCTTATCACAATAAGCAAAGCATAGCCTACCGCAACAATGAAGACACTATGCATCATAGTACTGTCATTATGTAGTCTAGTCTCTGCCAGCCTATTCTCCTCAAGCGATGTCTACATATCTTCAAGTAATCGTATAAAAAGATTTGTTGTTTAAATAATCCAGTAGTAAATATATATATAAATCCTACCTACCCCCCATTGTAGATCCAGTTTTGATATACTCGAATGGTTCAGTCATCAATCTACAAAATACAGTGCTTCATCAGAAAGATTACAAGTCTGGCATTGTGCCGTTTGAAAATCTAACAGCGCCCGATACGTCAGGACTTGAAGTATGTATGCGTGGAAAAAGCTTCATGACATGAAATTAACTAGATGTGTATAGGGAACGCTGTACGATAGAGGCTATTCATGCCAATTAAATGCATCTTTCACTGTGAGACCACCGTCTGTTTCATTCTTACCAAGTAAAATTGCACTGGTGAAGAAAGGTGGAGGGTGTAATTTCTATGAAAAGGTGTACTATTCAGAGTTGGATGGTGCCAAAGGTGTCATAATCTACGATGATATTCCATTCAGAGATGATGATACCTCAGGATCCATGGTAAGCTATTGCTATTTCACACAAAAGAGTGGAGAGACACTCATGAGAGTTGATGGCATAGAAAATCATCAAAGGAAACCTCACTATCAGCATGTACTATGTAGACTTGAACATTGGGCTGGAACTGCTCAGCTTACTTGAATACACATCATCTCAGCCTATCAATACAACATTTGACAATTCGTCTACTTTTCAACCTGCTATAAACCTCGTGATGCATCCTGCTGTTGGTGGCTTCCCTAGTGCTTGGGAATTCACATTGATCATAGTGGTTGCATTATTAGCCATCAGTTTTCTAGCTTCAGGTATGTGTTGTTGATTGATGTTCCGAAATACTAAATTTAGTAACCCTTTCTATCATATAAACACCCTTCTTGTCATGCATTTTCTTGTCTCTCTCTCTCTCTCTCTCTCTCTCTTGCTCTCTTTACTTGCAAAATTCAACACAATATGACGATATTTCAACTAGTTGGTATGCACTGGCATCTTTGGCGCATCAGACGTCGTCAACGTGCCTTATTCGAAAATGGTCTATTGGAAACTGCCAACATCCAGCAAGTTCAGAAAAGAACAATTGATCCTGCATCCTTATCCTTATTTCCTACCCGAATTATTGGAGATGAACCGAACTTGGAATTGTCTCGTGTAGAGTCTACTCGGTCAACAAAGGCTTTAGAAAATGCTGAATTACTATCATCATCAATTGTCATACCCATTGCTACACCAACTCTAACAGCCAATGCCACGAGCAGCAGCACGACTACACCCGCAGCAGCTCGAAGCGATGAATTTGACGATGCTTGTGTCATTTGTTTGGACGAATTTGCCTTGGGAGATCAAGTTCGCAAACTGCCGTGTGGCCATGAGTACCATTGTGAATGTATAGGTAAGGACGAATGACACATGAAAAGGAGAGACCACAGATCAAGTGCTAACCAGTGCTTAGATCCATGGCTGACCATAAAATCTGCTTCGTGTCCATTATGCAAACATGATTGTGCCTTGGATGTGCCAAAAACGGAAGCAGATGAAGATGAGTTGGAACAAGCAGAGAGACGCTTCTCTGAAAATACT
The DNA here is from genome assembly GCF_035048745.1 of Mucor velutinosus. Taxonomy (NCBI): domain Eukaryota; kingdom Fungi; phylum Mucoromycota; class Mucoromycetes; order Mucorales; family Mucoraceae; genus Mucor; species Mucor velutinosus. Next base: position 2,003,152 of record NW_027041908.1, read on the forward strand.
GACAATCCTGAGCGAGACACCCTCCCACCTACGTCGACGCCATCACCACCTCCTCCATCGTATCATTCCTTTTTCTCGTCACTGAGATCCAGCCATAATGGGTCGCCCTCAAGTGCCTTTGGTCCTACCATCAGTGCCGATCGAGCGGAAGAGTTTAGTAGATCATGGATGGCTAGAAGTCTACCACGAAATATGCGTCGTCAGATTCACGAAGCTGCACAACAAGCAGCGGCTGCAAACCGAGAAAGTGTGATTGAATTACCTGCTCGTATGACCAATAATACCCCAGAGCAAATCATGTCTGTTAATATACCTGTTGTTGAACCCTCAACACCTCCTCCATCAAGTTCTCGTTGGAACCGAATGCGCTCTACCATTTCTTCGTTTGGTCGTCGTTAATTAGCTTATTTTCTAATACTGATATACATACATTTTAAATATAAATACTCTTTTCATCATCATGTCATTTGCTGTTATTGTATTTTGTCATGTGTTGTTTGTTTCTTAAAAACCTGTACTAGCCGATGTTGATTTTTTAAGCCCAAGGTAAATACTATCTATCCGCAAGTGAATTCAGTTGACCATGAGAAACATCAATTACATCTCGTGCCCCTGAATCAAATTTTGGTGATATCAGGATGACGTTGTATAGGTAGAAATGGCAAATGAGCAAAGCTGATCGCAAGCAACACTTGCAAGAGAGCATAAGGATGGTCTCGGGTATCAATTAAAGCGATAAACGTATATTTAAAACCCTGAAAGACATTTTTTACTATACGAATTTAGTTGGAGCAGCCAACCTAGAACGATGTATGCCAAAAAAAAAAAAAAAAAAAAAAAAGCTTATTTTGGATCCATGATTTGACGCAATAAATAGGCTCTCGATAGATGTCAAATGAAATTACGTTGTATGCTCTCAGGGATTTACAGCCCACACAAACCCTTCTATTGAACAATCGACATCACATTACCCAATCCACTAGACTAAAATAACTGTAATTACAACTTGCAAAAAGTAAGAATTTCTTTTATTGTTTGATCAAAAGAAAACATGATTGAAAGATGATGTTGAAAAGTGGATTATTTACTACAAAATCATACATTAGCACAACAAATTCCTATATAAAATACATACAGATAAACTTACTTGCTTCATGGCATCCTTCTTACCCTTGCGTTCAAGGATAGCGAGACGAGACTTGTCCAACTTGAGGTTGGTAACAACAACCTTGGAGGGAGAGATACCAATAGGGGCAGTGGCACCGTTAACCTTCTCGCGAGAGACACGGTCAATGTGGATAACCCACTTCTTACGGTAGACTTGGACAATCTTACCCTCACGGCCCTTGTAAGTACCGCGGACAACCATAACCTCATCATCCTTACGGACAGGAATGGAACGAACGCTGTGCTTCTCACGGAGTTCCTTGGACAAAGGAGCACTCATGATCTTACGACGGACATCGGAGGTGGCAGCGAAGTGAGCCTTTCTGCTCTTTCTGCGAGAGGAGCTAACATCTATAGAAGGTTGTTTAGTTTAACTGTTCTGGCCACGTTGCCACATTTGACAAAGAGTAAGAGAGAAAGAGAGAGAGAGAGAGAGAGAGAAGTACGGGTGCTTTGAGTAGAGTTGTAGGTAGTTGCTTATGGTCAACATTACAGGGTAATCAATTCCAAATGTCGCAAACTGATAGCCCATCACATCCATCCCCGAGCATCCATCCAGTCATGACATCCATGCATCCATCTTCTTTCTCTCTGGTTTTCTCCTTGTCAATGTGTATCTGATGTGATCGTACCAGCACTGAACTTCATTGTTGTATCAAGACGTGTGTGCACGGAAAGGAGGATTCATTTGCTTGCCTGATACTCCAACTGATTTGAATGACCACCCAGCGTCCCAATGTTGGCGCCCTTCTTCTTGCGGAGACTGTAATGAGCGAACCTGTTGATGTGTAGCCATGTCCGGGACAGCCTTCAAAATGTGCATTAAAAAAAAAAAAAAAAAAAAAAAGTACAATTACATTTATTATATGAATCAGTTTGAGTGTATCTATCTAATGATGCTTTTGCTTGTTGGCTCCATTGTCTTGCTTTAGAAATGCCTTGACTTGACCAGCAGTAGCAGTGTACCAGGCATACAAGACAAAGGCCTGAATGCCATGGAATGCGGATAACCCCCAACTGGTCTCTACTGGAAGAGGTCCATCGTTGCGAGATTGGAATACAACCAAGGTCATGATCATATGGTAAAACAAGAAACCAGCAGCTATTGTTACAAGTCAGAATGAATGAGCTGACTTGATCTCCCCATTTGCCAATGCATCCCAAAATCTCTTACCTGCACCACGCTTGCAAGGCAACATGTTGGGCATATCACGACACAATAAACTAATAATGGCAATACAAGCAACGCCAGCACCATAGAAACGCAACAGCAACACTTGCGTCAGATCTAATTCATGAGGTATGATAAATGTGGTTGCATGGGGAAGCAGCAGCAATTGAAGGGCAATGGCAGCTTGAATAACACCATGCTGAAGACGAATGTGAGTAGGGTGACGCTTATACGGACAGCACACAGCAACTTACAGCAGCAAAGATGGTATTGAGTGCAGACATGATGTTTGATGATGAATGAAGAAAAGAAAACGTTTGAAATTTAGACGCTGTCTCATTGTATGAAGCTTATGAAAATCAACCATTTATTGGGCCAATTTGGCCCCAATATCATGGGGATGGAGTCACATTGGATGCGGAAGGAAATTTTATTCGGGCTACATGCTTAATCTTGATGCTTCTTTGCGTTTCTGAACTTGAGTTCCTGAGAAGCCAAGTCAAAGATTCTATCATCGGAAGCGCTGATGCCTCTACGAGTATCACGAATGATCTTTTCCAGTTCAAACTTTTTCATGCTGCTGAATCTAGATGGTAGCTTTGAAGCAGACTGAGCCTTCTTCATTTGAGCAAGCTTGGAATCCAATGTGTCGAATAATGCCTTGATCTCTTCATCCTTGGTCTGCAGATAGTCTTGCTTATCTTGCAATTCATTCACCATGTTTGGACTCTCCAAAGGCTTCTCGAAATCATTGCTATTGATATAATCGCCAATGAGATTTCGGTCATCTTTCACTACATGGACAAGAATATAAGCTAAAGGAAGACAGCAAACGCTGCTAAATTCAACTCACTTTGTTCAGTTGCACGTGAGATTCTGATTGTCGATTCTTTGGTGTATTTAGCATCCATTTCAGCTGACTTGGCTCGACTGTTCAAGTCTTGGATGATGTTGAGCATTGAATCATTGTCTGCCATCTTCCACTCGCAATCGTAATCTTCAAAGGCATCTGCAGTCTTTGGATTGAACAGATCGTTGTTTCGTATGTACAGATCTTCTTGGATATTTTGCAAGAGCAAGGATGTCTATCAAGTTGTATCGTCAGTATTCAAAGGATCTCTTGAGAGATTCTTACCGTATTACTTACATTGTCCATGTCTTCAAGCGTGCTAAAGTACAACTCTTCAAACTCTGCTGCCATGGGCGTCAAATTCTTGCTTCTTGTATGAGGCTGAGCAGTTTGCTCTAATCTTTGTGGACGGAAAAACTTGATATCAGGCTTGACAGCAGCGATTCTCTCGGCTTCCAAGCGCTCCTCTTCAGCGATGCGCTCCTCTTTTAATCTCTTTTCCTCGGCGACGCGTTCTTCTTCTAATCTTTTGGCTCTAGCAATACGCTCATCTTCGATTCTTTTGGCTTCAGCAAGGCGCACTTCCTCTAATCTCTTTTCTTCTGCCAAACGTTTGTCTTCTGCAGCGCGCTTCTCGTCAGCGGCACGCTTCTCCTCCTCAATACGCTTCTCTTCTGCAAGGCGCTCTTCTTTAGCACGGCGCTCCTTCTCGGCTTGGCGCTCTTCTTCAGTAATAGCACGTTTCTGGGCCTCCTTCGCTTCCTCGTCATCCTCGTTGCTTTCTTGCTCTGACCCGGTTTGATCCTGCTCGTCAAAGTAGTCATCCTCAGAATTGACATCGTTCTGATAGCCGTCCTCATTGTCTTGATTACTGTCAGACTTTGTGAAATCACTGCCACTCTTGACATCCACATCATCATTGTCTAATGCTCTTTGAACTTGTTCAAATGACATGCTGCATCCTCCATCTTCGTTGTCCTTGTCTTGATCATCTTTTTCTTTGTCGTCGCTGGTGGTAGGAGAGAGAGGAGCCTGTTGGTCGCCCATATCAGATGCTAATTGTACAATGGGAGCAACAGCATCTTGTTCATCCTTGTTGTTAGTTGTAGTAGTCTCTTCTTCTTTTTCTTTGTGTGATAAAGCATCTGTAGGTGCTTCAGGCTCCTTCTCCTCAATAGGCTTTGCCAGAGTGTTGTTTTGTGATGGAACTGCATCAGTGGTACCTGTGGTTGGCAGGGGTGTCTCATCTTGAGGGGGCTTCTCTGATGACTTCTCTGATGGCTCTTCTATTTGCTTTGCCCCTTTAGCAGACTCATCCTCAGTATCCTTGGTTGTGGTTGACTTTGATGTAAATGTGCTCGGTGAGGTGAATGATTTGGCACCAAATAGGTTTTGGCCAGAGAGAGAAGGTTGACCAAATGTTGAAGATTGTCCAAATTTTGAGGGCTGTCCAAAGACTGAAGGCTGTCCAAAAGCTGAGGGTTGGCCAAATGTTGACGTAGACTGTAAATGTTCCTCATCACCGGTTGAGGATGCTTTTTCAGCTACAGTGCTTGTTTCAGACGCCAATGTGGAGGGAGCAAATGAGGTGGTAGTGCTTGCTTTCTTTGGTTGCTTCACCATATTCTTGAAACCTCCAAACGATGGAGTGTTGCCTGTATTTTGACCCATTTGTGGGGCTGCAGAACCGAAAGAAGAGGATCCAAATGCCGTAGTTGATCCAAATGCAGGTTGCCCAAAGCCAGAGGATTGGCCAAAGGTACTGGTGCTTCCAAAAGCAGAGACAGGCTGTGGTAATTTCGTTTCGGTGGAAGACGATCTAGCCAAGGAAGCAAACTTGGGTGCACTACCAGCTGCGTTGAAGCCAAAGGAGGGAGCAGCGCCAGTGTCATTGGCAAGAGCAAAGGCATTAGGCAGCTTGTTGTCGCTCTTGGTAGCAGGTGCTGTAGTGACACTGGTCGACTTTTGAGGCATTGGAATGGTGTTGAAATCCATGGCTTCTATCATCTTGTCATATTTGGCACCAGACTCTGCTAAGGCTGTGTTGTAGATATGGTACGAGAGCAAGAGTCCATCTGTAGTCATAATGTAAAGCACAGGCATGGGCGGGACCGGTGTATCATTTTCAGCAGGATCGAAAGGAGGTAGAGGCTCTGAAGCAGAATAATCAACAGCCAAACCAACAGGGTACGTATCCTCCACATCATCCGTAGACAGCGGTAAGCTGGGTGAATTCTCCAATATCCAAGTGGCCCACTGATCATCATCTCCTTGTCCGACTACATTCAACTCGTTTGCAGCAGCATTCGTAATAATGATCACTGTCTTTGCATCTGGCCCAATGTTGCGCACAACTGCTGTGTAAAAGTATTCCTTTGGACATTCCATAGCCAACACGGGAAGCACTTCGTCCATCAACACATACTTTTCCTCCTGCGTCTGCTTCTTGCGATTCACAATGTAAGGTCTGTGATTGTACTCTTCATCCACTTTGTGGGAATAAAAGACGAAAAATACATGGTTTTCAATCCAAACAAGCGTGTCCACTGTGTATGATCATCAGTACATGTTGCATTGAGCGAACTAAGCATGCTTACCAATGCGCTCGGATTGTGGGTCATTTTCTAAAGCCTCGGGTGGTGGCACCTCGTCCTTTTGGTTGCCTTCAATGTCGTATGTCATGATGGATCCAGCGGATGATCCACATGCAATCTGCTTTCCTTTGGGTGACCAGCAAATACTGTGGGCGTTGTGCATGATGGCAATCACATCATTGTTCTGGATCAGTTCGCAACGGTTGTCGTTGGTGAGAATGGCAATAATGTCAGGGTATGCTTCTGGGTTAGGCTGGAGACTAACGATTTCACAGCCTACGCTGTAAGTGTGTGATGGTGTAGCAGCTTCTTTCTACAGACATAGACAAGGCAATCAGTATGGCAAGTAAGTTATGCTATCCCCCTCGTTGATATATACCTGCTGAACGATATCATGGACGTTATATGTCAGGAGTGTACCACCGAGCACAGCGACAAACAATTGGAGTTGATCTGCTGATAAACTGACATGGTTGACTTTGCCTTGACTCACAACTACTTGAATGGTATTATCCAATTCAGCGATTTTCCCCTTTTGTGTCTGATAGATGATTTCTCTCATCTTTTGGCTGTGTCCAAGACAAAAGCCTATAGTAGTGTTGATAGTGTTGAATGACACCTATGCAGTTTGTAGATGGGCATACACACACTTACCATTTGCAGTGGCAGCAATAAAGTAACCATAACTACTTGAACATGCTAATAAAGATATGTGGTTTTTGGTTTGAGCTACTTGAGCGTCTGGTAGTTTGATCTTGACATCGGGCACAAGACTCTTGATTTCGAAAAACTAAATGTCATGAGAGAAGTGTGTCAGTCAGCTCTAGTTGAAACGCCAATTAAAGCATTGAATAATTACACTGGCATCTTTTTGCTGTCCTTCTTGAGATGTATCGTATGTATCCTCTGCTTCGTTCAAAGCACCGAATGGGTTGGCATCTGACATGGTGTGATGGGTTTCAATAGGCGTAAACGCGATGTTGGTTAAACAAGAAGAAAAAGAAAAAAAAGGGTGTCTTGATGGGATTCCCGCGTTTACAATGATGTTCGGATAAGGGTTACTTCTCCGCCACCTGTGTCAATGCTGTCATGTTTGCAACAATATACCACGATGAGCAAACAACTTGCGACATATCTGAATCATTCATTAGGTTAGAATTCATGTGTTTCATCAGCTGATATATCCCATTGAAAGTGGCTTCTCATTAGTGGCAGGTGCGTGTTTCACGGTGGATGGTAGCCATAGATCCATTACTGCACGCAGCGGTAAAAGCTTCTCATGGTCACTCATGCATGCTTTGCTCATGAAAGGCGTATCAATCACTTAGAGTTACTCAATTATGCGCTGTATGGACGGTCTGCTATGAAAAAGTATGATAAATTAAGTAAATTTGTCGCAAAGTTGTAGATCTCCACGTCTTGTAATGCATTGGCAAGACTCGCTAACGTTGAATGATTATCCGATAATAGTTGCTTGTAAGCTGTAATATGCATTCTTACTCCTGAGCATGGATTGTGCACGATAATTTCTAGATAACAGACCTTGTTATGCTATTTTACGCCGATATCTAGTAGTACACAACCATGTAAATCAACCTCAAGCTGAGTACAAAGTATATTTCGAGTTTTATGCGATCCCAAACATCGAAATCAATGAGGACAGTGCATTTTCAATCTGAAAGACGTATCAGAATAGCATTTTTGCTCCATTTAAACAGCAAAGCATGGTAGGATTTGAACTATATTCGAGAGCATGTTTCTCGCGTAATATGCCGTTTTAGACTGCCAGAGTGACACCAAACGGTTTCTTTTGATCAGTACTTGCTATCTAATACGTTACCTCGATTTTTTTTTTTGAGTGATAATACCAAGGTCGATTTTCCATGAGGTACCCTTCAGGGAAATTTTCAAAAATCAAACGATCGCATTTTTCACCCAAAAAGCAAAGAATTTTGTTATGGTGTTTATAAGATCAAAATGATGCTTGAAGCTGGGCGCAACATCCAAGAGTGTTTTTTCGCGAGTTACATAGGCAAAAAGTTAAATTTCCCGCCATTAATTGATTTTCAAACTTTCAGGGATTGCTCTGTGGCTTTAGTGAAAAAGTTGGTTGTGAATGGCACCATAAGATGCGCCTTAAAAAGAGGGTCAAAAAAGTATATGAGTGATAGGTATCGCAATTATGAGTAATTACGTCGAATCTTGATCCAAAGATAAAACTGTGTCAAATCAAGTCGAAATTGAATTACTTTGTTTAGAAAGGTATAGCGGCGATTTAATCAATTTTGGCGCTGAGAAATGCTTTTGTTCAACACTATGGAGGCAATTGACGAATGCATTGCTGTAAAACGTTCAAAAAAAAAGTAGACAAGCTAATCATATCCTTTCAAAATTTTAAAGAATTGTGTGCTGTACAAGGCGAATGAAACCACCGGCAAAGCCGGCAATGAGGAGGGGGTTTGGGGGAAGAACATAACGCGTCTAATTCAACACTTGATAGCATTAGTATATAGTAGGGGGGGTTTTACCGTAGCGAAGCAAAGGTGCAAAGCCATGGTAATAAGGAGTAATTCAACACTTGGTAACATTGATTTATATGAGGGATTGATCGCAGCGAAGCAAAGATGCAAACCTATGACAACTAAGCATCCAATCCAGCATTTGATAGCATTGATCTATACGAGGGCTTAACTGTTGCGGGTCGAATATGCAAAACCATAGTATCTAAGCAGCAGATTCGATTTCTCGTTTTCTTTATTAATAATGGATTGTTTAAAATCTACTTATATAGCAGACTTTTACTATTACTAATTTGAAATGTCTACGGCGACAGCCTTCAGGGCGACACCGTCATCGAGTGTAGCGAGATTGCATCTAATTCAACATTTGGTAACATTCATTTATAAGAAGGTTTTACCATAGCAAGGCGAAGGTGCAAAGCCATAGTGTTCAAGCAGCAAATTTGGGTTTTTATTTCCATTGTTAATAAGCTTACCAGCAACATAGCGTATCAAAACTTGCATGAATCAGCTTTAACGAAATAAATATGCCTCCTTATTCGAATTAAAAATTGCTCAAGCTACGGAACTGCCTTTCCAGTAAATTGCAGGTACCAAAGATGTGATTTATGCCGCGTAAACAAACTCTATAGAGCAATACATAATCAAATTTGACAGCTTTCAAGCCTTCATATCTTGGCGTGTAGACCTTTATGAGCCGCCGGAATGACGCCAAACAATTGTACTTGAGTAGTAGTAACCTCCTTACACCTTTGTTCAACCTCTTGGGCCAAAAAAAAACATGGCCAAAAATCGACCAAAAAGCATGAGGTACCCCTCATAGTTTTTATCGAAAATCAAACGATCGCGTTTTTCACCTTGAAAATGAAGACTTGTACTATAGTATGTATTGGATCAAAATGTTTCTTCCAATCCAAAGCAACCTCTGAAACCACTTTTATGAGGTTTTCATATGCAAAATCTGGCTATTTTCGCTAAAAACCTCATTTCATATCTTACCAAATAGCTCAATAATTTTATTCAAAACATTCATCTTACTTGGTACCATTGGAAGCGCCTTGAAAGTTACTTCAAGAATGTATTAGGAAGCATAGGGCGATCATCACAATTTATATAGTCGAATCTCACAAAATAAATTAAAGAAGTCGAAAAAGACGAAATCTATCTAATCTTGATCAGAAAGAATACACTGAGTTTCAATTGATTTTAGCGGACGGCCCAAATGCCTTTCTGTTGATGACAACGATGATTGCGATGCTGGTTAAATGGGGATCATGGAATTGAAAGGACAATTGCTTAGCGCAAATATTTTTTGGAGAGCTTTGCCTCATGAAGGTGTCTTTTTCAATGACAATATCTCAAAAAGTCGCTGTAGATCTTACACAAGTCCTGTATTTATTTGCGACCAGTCTTATGCTGCCATCTTATTAAGAGCATCAGCAGCAGCGAATGATATGGCAATTCTATTATCATAAAATGGCAGTTGTGATGTACAAATGCTGCATAAAACCTGAATTTTCTTTCACACTGTCCCAATAATAGGTTTTGTTTCCATAGTTAAAATAGCCTTGAAAAACGATTCTAAAAAGTAGGTTGTATGCCCTAAATGCGGCCGCTATGGGGCTTTAATGCTGACTTCGCCATATTCAAGCAAACAGAGAATACCCATACATGTGTCATACGTGAACAAAGCATGATAGTTCATCATGATGGCACTACGCATTTCATGGTCGTAACGCAACGGAAGGATCGAGATTCTTCCATAAGCACATTTGGTGACAGTCCAAGATTTTAGCCATATGACAGTCTGAAAATTTTACTTTTTACCCAAATTTCCATTTTAATTCTTTTATCCTTTTTTCTTCTTTCCAGCTACAATGTCTGAAAAGTACAAAACTCTCAAAGTCAAAGAACTCCAAGGTAGGTTAAATGTATTTATATAGGTGATGCAGCGACTGATCAAGGCTTGTGTGATAAAACAGAGTTGCTGCAAAAGAATGATCTTTCAACCACTGGTAAAAAAGAGGATTTGATCGCAAGACTAGTCAAAGACGATGAACGCAAGGCATTAGAGAACTTGGAAAAAGAGTTTGAGCTGGATGGCGATTTTGATGAGTCCAAAATTAACCTGTAAGTCATCATTTTGTTTGTTCAATAGATACCAGCGTATATACTCATACCCATACATGAAAACTCGCAGAAGCGATATTCCTACAGACGATATCTTCGCACTCGAAAAACTACCCTTGATTGAGAAAGAAAGTGTATTATCTGACGACGACGACGATGTTGATCTCATCTTTGAAAACAAGAGGCCATCCAAATCTAAGACAACTGCTGCGTCCTCCACATCAATGAGTGCTGTTATATCACCTGTTACTTCCACTACACTTGTCGGGGCGAAAACTGCTGAATCTATCGTCAAACAAACAGAGACAGCCAAACAGACAGCGCCCATATCCAGTACTACCTCGAATACAAACACCACTACAACGACCACAACGACTACGGCGAAGGCTACAGTCTCATCCTCTTTCAAGTTTACACCCATCACATTTGACAAGAAACTGAGCATTACCAGCGCTCCTGTCGCTACAAAACCTGCAGTTACTGCTCCTCTTACACCCAAAACTACGCCTGCGGCTGCTAAGCCCGCACCAGCGCCAGCAAAGACATTGGACGATAAAGCAGAAAAGTTACGACTAGAAGCCGAACGTCGATTGGAAAGATCAAAGCGATTTGGAGTGAAATTGGATGAAAAGGAAATGAAAGAGATTAGAGCTGCTCGGTTTGGTATTCAACCTGCTACCAATGCTACACCAGCGACAGCAACTAGTACAAAAGCTTCCAAGCTCACCACACAAGCTACTCCAAAGAGTAAAGAGACAAGTATCAAAGACGATGGTAATAAAAAGAAGGCACCCGTTGATCGACAACAAGAACTTTTGAAAAAGCGTGCTGAACGATTTGGAATGTCAAAAAATAAAGAGGAGGAAAAGGAAACACCGGCAAAGAGGGCAAACAACAAGCGCAGAAAGAAGGCTACTTCAGCGACATCTGCAAAAGAGTCTCCAGTAAAGACGGTTCAAAACGGTCGAGTCACCAAGCCAAAGTTAACGACGCCTATTGTTGTAAGCAAGAACAATAGCAACAACAAGAACATCACGGTCAATGTAACTAAAAACACTGTATTAAATAAGAAGCAAAAGAATGTAAATATGCTAAACAAGGAGGGTATTATCTCCCAAAATAAGAAAAACATCATCAATCAACGAAAAGTGAACATGGCCAACATCAACAACACCAACAGCAAAACTGCTCCTATTGTGAATAATGGCAGAGTGATTACAATTGCTCCAAAGAACACAAACACAGCACTGGCACCTGCACCCTCAAATACCCTGAAGCGAAAGCGCAATGAAAGTCAGACTGCACCTGTAAGCAATGGTAGAAGTGTCGTGATTAACCCAGACCTCCATCCAAACCAAAGAAAAGTAACCATTGCACCTGCTCCTCCTGTCGCCGCTGTGATAACACCCAAGGCAACACAAAACGGTAGATCGAGAAACAGCAACAACAGTGCAACTAGAAAAAGAGGCCCGGGAAGCCGTCAACGCAACAAAAGCAATAGTAATGTAAGTATGCTTATATGTGCAATAAACAAGTTGGTCTGATCCAATTGCGAAATTATAGCAACCTGTGCCATCTCCTGTAGTTGCTACACCTCAAACTCAAAGACGTAACAAGCGAAGTCGTCAACATTAGATTTAAGGAGAGATTTATACCTGTCTTAATAAAACAAATGTTACAAGCCTGCTTTCTCTTGAATTGATTCAAACAAAATATAAACGCTGGTTGGTTTTATTTTCGACAAATGTAAAATTATAGTAGTTACGAAGGGGGGTAGGGAAATAAAAATATTACTAAGTTGTGAGAGTAAGATATACATTTACAGTGATATAAATAATTAAGAAATGATGCATTCTTCAGATTGTCTTCTGCCATTGATGTGTCGCTTCTTCTTGTCATCTTTTCCTAATGATCTTGTTGTTAATGCTTGGTGTCTCAAAGTACCAGGATCAATCTTGTGCTGTTGCTGTAATAATAAAGTATGCGATAACAAGGCTTGATTGCCATTGAGTGCTTGTTCTTCTTGTGGTGTCAATCCAAGTGCCAATGCGTATTGGCGAATGCTCTCTGCGTCTTCTGGTTTCAGATGCACTGGCGTTGACTTGTGAATACCGCTGTTCTTTGTACTAGGAAAGGTTCTTGAGGGATCATGAGATTTACGGCTATGATTATAGATTTTAGCAGAGAAAACCCACTATCTCAAGAGTTAATAAGTTTTCAAACAGCAGTTATAAGCAACAGACTTACATCGTAGGAGGGCTGCTGTTCATTGACCTTGGGAGGACATGAAAACGCTAATTTTTTACAATGCTCATGACAAATAAGAGCACACACTTCACAAAAGATAGACTGTGCAGTCATTAAATCACCACACACTTTGCATTCGACAACTATTCAAAAGGGTCAGACTTTCTGTAGCAAGAGTTATAAGTTGCAGGTCTTACCTTTACCAAAGGAAGTATGGATGAAACGATGCGTGATGTAGTCTTCTTCATCTCGCAAGCCAAGAGGCACCTTGAGACGTTCAATTTGCTGTTCCGCGTCTTCATCGCCATCATCGTACAGTGTCATTTGGCTTTCGGTCATGTCAATACCACTGCTATTTCTCAGTGTCATGTTGCTTTGGTCCATTTCATCTTGTTGAGATTCGTCTTCATCAGCTGTATCACAAGGATACACTTGTTGAGGGTGATTACGCAAGTAGCTGGACAAATCATGAGAGTAGGTTTCTGTCTTTTTGATGCGTTGTTGATTTTGCAAGATCCAAGGATGTTGCTTTAATTGCGTAGCAGAGGGACGAGCTTCAGGATCCTTTTGGAAACATGCCTCCAAAAAGTTCTTCATATCAGAAGAGATGTTCTCTGGCAGTGGTGGACATTGATCTTCAACGATACGGAACATGGCAGACATGGCAATCATATCGGCATAGGGTGGCTTTCCAGTAACAAGTTCGACCAATGTACAGCCCAGAGACCATATATCGGATTTGGTGGAAGCTCCCTTCAATTCAATGACTTCAGGTGCCACTGTGATATAATAACGTTAGTAGTGAGCATGAATCTGATTTACTATTCATGTCAACTTACTCCAATTGGGCGTGCCTGAGACGGAACCTGCATCAGCTCCTTTGATCTTCAAATTCAGGGACACACCAAAATCAGTTAGTTTGACATCGCCCGTTTTAGTAGTCAATATGTTGGCAGCTTTTAGATCACAATGAACAACTTGGTTTTGGTGAAGGTATTCGAGTCCGTTGAGGATCTTTATACAGAAAGACGCTACCAATTTTTCGGGAAATGCCCCGAATGCTTTTAGTGTAGACATGAGAGACCCATTTTCTGCAAATTCCAGAATGATGTTGACACTGTGCTTGCTCTGAATAAAGCCCAAATAACGAATGACGTTTGAATGAGACAAGGTTTTGAGCAGAGCTACTTCTTTCTACAGATCGTCGACCCACAGGTTAGTATGTTAATGTCGAAAAAGGGAGACGCTCCCTTTCAAGGGATATTGTATGTTTACCATCATTTCTTGATCTAGCTCACCATTTTCAAACAAGAGCCGTTTGACAGCAACAATTTCTCCTGTTGCCAAATCAAGTGCACGATACACTGAACCAAATTGACCTTTACCAATGCAGTTACCCAATTGCTAATACGTATCGTATTAATATAAATACGCTACAATAAAAAAAGACACTTACATAATGTGTGGTTGTTTGATCATCTTTTGTATGCAATAGCAATCTCTCTTCCCTGTCATCTTCAGCGGGTGATTTAGCTAGGATTTCGTTCGCTGTTTCTCGATATTGACGATCAAGTTTATGGCCTAAACTTCCTCCCTTCACAACAGGTGGCGAAACTTCTTCTTTCATGATTTCTAATTCTGCCCGTTTCTTAGAAGAGCCTGAAGCGTTGAGTCCATTTGTGTTGTTGCGATTAGGAAAAGTGTTGCTTTGTCGTTTGGTTCGTTCTGCAGGAGAAGATAATCGACGGTGTTGCTTTCTTTGCTGCTGCTGTTGCTGCTGATGGTGATGATGTTGGTTGGTCATGTCTTCCAAGATGTCCTTTGGTTTGTTGCGGATAGATGCATTTTTTGGCGTTTTTGGGAGCATGGCAGAAACAGAAGAGTTCACTGATGATATTGATGAATGCGTGGCCATGGGGTCTAATGGCGGTAAATCATGGTTGTGGTCATCATAGTGAGGAGGAAGACGTAGTGGTGATTTGGGGGGTCTTGAAAAACTATTAGACGTAGGTGAGGAAGGCGTTGTGCGAGACATTTTGTGGTGTTCATAATCGTCATCATAGCTAAACGTATCTGAGGGAGCTGTGTAGGTAGATCGAAGGCCTGCTTTGCGAGAGGCAACAAGCGCATCTCTGTTCAATCGAAGCCTCGATTCTCCACCTTCTACTGTTTTTTCTCCTGTTTCTGAAGAGGAGAAACCACCAAAAATATCTCTTACATCTCGGTATTTTGTTGATTTTTCTTGCTCTTCTTGTTCACTATGCTCAAAATGTGGGTCTATATATTTATAGCATTAGTATTGGTAATTGTGGTTCCATTTCAAGGCTATTTACCGTTATCTCGGTCATTTTCATGCCTGTTCTTACTAGAAAGACGATTTTCTGAGTGATGGCCAGCAGAAAACTCATTCAATTGATTGTTTTCGATATGAGGGTCTTCATCTTGATCTTCTTGATCTTGGAATTGTTGTTTTTGTAGTTCTTGTTGATGTTGTGCTGCTGCAATTTGTTTTTCAGTAAGACGAGATATTGCTAATATTGTGTGTATGACCTATTATCATTCGAAAATTTAGTATTTGAACAAGGAGAGATACATAGAGAGAGTAAAAATGATAGTTCAGGGGTAAATATTTTTTACTATTATACAAAAAAATTAAGGAGAAACAATACTCACAGCTGTCATGTCTTTGGCTTCAAACAGATCTATAGTCTCAAATAATTGCGCACTATTCAACCCAAGCTATATTTATAAAATCGTTAATAAGAAGCACTCCTGATTTGTTCCGTGTATTTGCTATCTTGTTTCTACGGCTTATCCTCCTCTTTTTCTTATGATGGATGTCGATATTTACCTGTCTGGCTCCTTGCAAAAACCGAGTGATGTTGTCCATCTAAATTGAATTATACAGATTAATAAGTATACAAAAGCACCACCTAAATGACATACCTTGATAAACGATAGATCTCTTTGACCGACTTGCTTGATTGTACCAGGCTTAAGTTTATTTACAAGACTACATATTGAGCATAATCAATACACATACCACACAAGAACACACAGACTCCCCTATTTTTTCCTCCTTTTTCTCTCTGTTCCTCTCTGATCTCCTATGTGTATACATTACTTGCATAACAAAACACCGTCTTTCAGTTCTTGATGAAGTTGATGATTTAATGTTAAAGAAAGGTCCAATGTAGAATTAAGGTAATCGATGGCTGCTTGTTCGTCTTGCCGAAATTGTTCTTGTTTCATGCGATCGAAAAGTAAATCTGCACCACTTTTTGATCTAGCAATACGTGGGGCTGCATACGATGAGGTTGCCATTGCAACTAATGCAAAACTACTGAATAATGTGATAAGTGCCAATGTATAACTGGTGTGAAAGTGTTGATGTGCTACAGGCGAATGAGTAGCGATCAGCAAAAGTATAAAATGATGGAAAGAGAAACAAGAAGAAAAAGTAAAAGAGTCGAAAAAGAAAGAGAACCGGCTCATTTCTTTATAATATGCATTTATTACCTTAATTTATCGATGGAGACACATAGTCAATAGCTATTATTATACAAATGACTACGTTCACTCTGTATTTGTTTAATTTGGGCAATTGTAGTAGTTGCTTCTACTGGAAATGTGATTCATTAATAGGAGCTCAAGGAAAGGGAGAAAACTCAAAAAGGGACATGTCTGGTATAAAACATCTTTTACATGGCTCTTAATGTATGAAAACCAGATGTTGATGGAAAAATACAGGTTGTTGACTTGAATTGTTTCTCATACTTTCATCAGCAAGCAGAAGTAGGTCCACAGTTAGACAACCTACGGAACAATACTGTTAATCTGCCTATGCTACTCCTTCAGTAAGATTAGTAGTAATATATGTATATATAACCAAATGATGAATATGTTGCTTTATCATATTAATTCATTACGAGTAATTAAAACCATCTCTAAAGACTTTGAATGGGTGTTGAGGTATAAGTTCGATGTATTCAAAAGCAATTATACATAAAGCATAGATGGTGATAATGTATGTATAAACACTTGTGACAACAGCAAAAAGCAGCAGTAGTAGCAGTACATTGCGCATACAGGATTTGCTTGGTTCTAATGATTACGCAAATATACCCAATGTCAATAATGGCAAATAGTGCGGCAACAAATGTAGATGCCAAAATACTTCATCAATCCAAATTTTACCATTTTTTCATATTTCTTGAAGCCCTATCATGAAAAGGAGCAATTATTGACCAAAAGCCTGTAAAAACTGATGACAATAAGAGCTGTCAATTATCCAATTCCTTCGCAAACATGAATATGGGTTATGCTGAGACAAGTGGAGTCATGGACTGCCAAGAAGATCTACTATCATCACATCAGATCCTAATGTTGTGTTGAGCATGAGAGTCAAACTGCCTTTTAAGAATACTTTTCATTGTGATAGAACACAGGAGAATGTGTATACTTGCTATTTTGATGTCTTTTTCACACAATAAAAGGCGTGCTGTGGCTAATCAACCGAAAAGAAGGAGTCTGTGGATCCATAACCTTTTATAGCGGGAAAGGCTCTCTCGCACTAGCATCTGTCCCAATTGTCTGCTCCTCCAGGCAATAACAACAAACACAACTTATTGGATCTACTCTGCATCTATGAATAAGTAATACTACTAGAATCTTTCTTACTAAACGAGTGTTTGTGCTTCGGATGGCTCTCTACCTTCGCTTCGCTTTAGTGAGAACCAACCAGCGCAGCGGCAACTCGCGCTGCCAATTGCCCTTGCGTATCTTATCAATATACCACTACTTTCATTTTGACCCTCCACTTACATATGAAGACTCTTCATAATACCTGTGGATTTGATTCTTGTTTGATGTTTCACATTTGTATACTCGTAGAGACTAAATACGGGCAACCAGTATACTTGTATTACCCCTTTCTAGTCAAGAAGGTGCCAAATACAGCAAAATTCGTGTGCATTTGGGCCGTGTTTTCTCGCTTTAAACGTCGCTTTAGATCGCTAGAATAGCATCAAGCAATTGCTCTCATCTGACAGTTACTAATTACCACTATTGCTCAACTTTTTGGGGACCAAAAAAAAATGGACAAAATTTGACCAAAAAGCATGAGGTGCCCCTCATGGTTTTCATCAAAAATCAAACGATCGCATTTTCCGCCTTGATAATGAAGACTTTTACTATGGTATATGTTAGCTTAAAATGTTTCTCTCAATCCAAGGCAGCTCCTAAAACTTTATTTGTGCAACTCTCATATGCAAAATATTGACATATCTGCCAAAAACCTCATTTCATATTTTCAAGAATTGCTCAATCCGTTTGTTCAAAACATCTATTATAATTAACACCATTGCATTCGTCGTAAAAAGTACTCTAAGAACCCATTAGAAAGTATGGGGTAATCTTCTCAATTTATATAGTCAAATTTGAAGAAATATATTAATTAGATCGATTTAAAAAAGATTTGGCCAATCTTGAGTAATTGATTTGTATCGAGGTTTAAATAAGGGTTGGCTCTTTAACATAATGATGCCTCTCTGTTGATGATGATAAAATATCGACGAGGATCTCCTTCATGCCAGTATACAGCTTATCACCTTATTTCAAACTGTTACCATAAATTTATTTCAATGTATTATCACAGAAAATTGCCACAGCCGCTTGATAATAATCATGTTATTATATATTACACAGACCAAGTAATAAAAATCTATAATAAACTGATGATAACCAAATGTTTCTGACGGCCATAGAAAATGGACCGCACAGTTAAAAATGACATGGCTCTGTTAAGCTAATTTGTATTACTAAACTCTGCAAAACTTCAGGTTTAATAGAGTAATTAGGTACAAATTACCGATCAGGTGCGAATCTATTATGCTTTGCAGAAATGATACCCTAACCAAACTGTGTATGATACTTCCAATGCAAAATTAATTGATGTATATTTAAGCTCTATATACTTTTCGACTCTAATCTAGTATTACAAGCGGCAATGATAGCACAGTGCATGAAATAGAGTAATAGAACAGAGTTAGCTGTTTAATGCTCTTTTATAAAGTGTGGTGTCCATGGCTATCTCATGTTTTCATCGCCATACGCATCAAATGATTGGTTACAAGTTAGAGTAAGCTTTCTAGCGAGCATTTTGGATGGCAGGTGTTTAGTTTCTAGAGTACTGCAATTGTAAAACGCAGGTCTTTTACGTTATTGAGAACATTCAGTCTAAAAAATAGATATGGGACACAACTAGAGTTGCGATTTGTGCATAGTTTGTGGAACACTAATGTTTAAGAGCAGGTCCTGTCAATAATGATCCATCAGCCTGTGTGTGTACAATGAAGATTATTCAGGCAATCATTTTCTTCATAGGCATTGTCATCAGCTATGACCAGGTTAATTTGCACTGTAGTAAATTGACATTTTTAAATCCGCTTGCCCAGATTACATAATCACGATATTTTTTCTTGAACTTTAAACATATCAACTTGATTAGTGTAATTGAATTTCAAAATAATGAATTCTCTATTTAGGCACTATCGAGTTCTGAATCGCAGCTTTTTGGTATAATTTGTTGTATAAAGTGACGCAAAGATGCATGCTCCAGACGACAATCTGTTGGCCGCATCTTTTACAAAATAAACCTCGTCTGAAAGGCAATTTGAAGGGCTACCTTTATTTTAAGTGCCCATCCATCACATGCTTCTTACCTTGAGATTTATATTACTCTGAAACATTTGGTATTCTCGAAATTACTGGCAGCTCTACCTCAAGGTTTGGATCAACCGAGTTTACGGAGAAAACTGCGGATCAATCTGCATCGTTATCTGTTACTTTTAGGTAATAACTGGTCACACTGAACCTATAAAGATCTGGAATGTTCAATTGACACTTTCAATTAGACACTTCACTTTCAATTCATCAAGCATGTCTGATATCCAAGTAACTCAAATCGATGCAAGCTATGCTCAAGCTCTCTCTGCTTTGGGCAGAAAGTTATTTGCAGACACATTCAGCCCTGATAATGCTCCAGACAACATAGAAGTCTATTTAGATGAAAGTTACAAGCCAGAGATTCAAGAAAAGGAATTGAACGATCCCAAGATGTACACATACATGGCATTCGATGAAAATAAGGCTCCTGTTGGTTTTGCTCAGATGCGTCAGAATAAGAAGGTGTATGATTTTGTTGGAGACCCAGAAGCGATTGAATTGCAAAGAATCTACGTTGATAAAAACTGTGCTGGAAAAGGTATTGGCAGCAAATTGATGGAAGCATGTCTTGTTAAAGCGAAGGAGTTGAACAAAAAGACCATGTGGCTCGGTGTTTGGGAATTCAACCCTACTGCTATTAGCTTCTATACCAACAAGGGCTTCTACAAGGTTGGATCTCACATTTTCAAGATTGGAGAGCAAGAAGATACTGATCACATTATGGTTTTGAAGTTGTAAATCAATAGTTATTTCGTAGATAGTGTACCAACATTGTAAAATATAAATTCCATTCTGAGCGAGCTGATGATCTCATAAAATGCTTATACTCATGTAAATTAGACAAGAGGAGCGCCCTTCGTTGGCCCAAATGTTGAATTTAAAGCCTGCTGACATATTTCCGAGGAGCTTTAGCTAGTTTGTGCACATCTATTCGCTCGTTTGAACGAATAAATGGCAGGTACAAAAAGCTGAACTGAAACTGATGCAAAGTTCTTCAGAGCAGCTTTCTCATCAGCCCTGAATGTAAAAGATAAGCAATATTGTGTGTAGAATTACCAGCTATGCCATAGCAAACATCCGAATCATTGCTTTTATTTACATTAGCTGCAGTACTAATCTGGCGCTTATACATTACAGTAACAAAAATGTTGATCTCCCATTTTGAATATATTGGATTCCAGCCTTTTCAAATTCATTACTCCTGTAAAAGTTGACAGCAGTAGTGTTGAATTCTCAAACGCCGAGCCAAATGGTCTTTTTGTTCAACTCCTTCGCTTTAATGATGCATTTGGCCATCAGTTCACTACTAATGCCTTGTCCAGCACGATTTTTATCGACATAAGTTCTATGCAGTTTGATTGCCTCTGGATCGTCCACGAATTCATATACTTTTCAGTTTGACGCAACTGAGCAAATCTGACTGGAGTCTTGCTCGCATCAAACGCTATGTAAGTGTAGAAATTGGGGCCAGTCAGTCCCTTTTCTTGAATTTCATGCTGACAACTTTCATCCAAATACGTTGCCATGTTTTCCGGCGTCGTATCTGAACCAAATGTATATTTGAATAGCCTCCTTCCTTGAACAGTGAGTACACGGACATACTTTGTATCGATTTAAGTTACTTGGATATCAAGCATGGTCTTTTAAATTGCTCAGGAAAGGCACAATCTAGTATTTGATATGTATACAGTAATAATGTGGCGAGTCATGATCTACAGAAAGATACAATAATGATCACAGGATTGTAAATATCATAGCATAGTAAATTTATGGTCCTTAGACACCTTCAAAGCCTTAAAAGAAAGAAGTTGAGTTAATAAGTATTTTGATAGACTGACGTTATTAAATATAGAATGCAAGGAAAATAGAATGGTTAACAATAGTGCTATGTAACTTGCCACCTACTCTCCATATGCTTCAAAAGCATCTATTACTGTATTGCCTTCACGATTAAAAGGGCATTGAGCTTGCCAGCCGGCCCTACCAGCCAAAATTAATTCGAACTCAGACATACAGTCTGCTCCAGATTGGACAAATATTAACGATTTTCGACTCGATTATAACTATTTTGCCAGATTCGACTATAAAGATATGATAATCATCCCATGCTTCTTTAAGCTTTCTTGGAGTGCTTTTTAAGGCGCATCCACTTGTATCAATTAAGATAGATATTTTGAATAAGCTTATTGAGCAACCTTAAAAAATACGAAATGATGTTTCTGGCCAAAATGTCGAAATTTTGCATATGAAAGTCTCCTAAGCAAAGCTGTAGGGGTTACCTTGGATTGAGAGAAACATTTTGAATTAATATATACTACTATAGTAAAAGTCTTTGTTTTCAAGGTCAAAAACGCGATTGTTTGGTTTTCAATAAAAACCATGAGGGGTACCTCATGCTTTTTGGTCAAATTTTGTCCATTTTTTTTTTGGTCCTCAAAAAGTTGAGCAAAGTTATCAGCAAGTAAGTGCTAGTTGAGAGAAATAGTTCAGTGCTATTCCGGCGGCCTGAAACGGCTTCTAACATGAGAAATTACTGCTCAAATGCATCCAAATTTTGCCGTGTTTTCCATGATTTCCAGCAGTAAGAGGTAATGTAAGTATGCTGTCTATCTTTATTCGAACTGTTCCCATTAATACAAGTGTGGAATATCCTACAAGAGTCAAAACTACAGCTATAGGCCGTTTATTGAGGATTCTCGTATGTTATGGTCGCAAAATTTAAAAAAGTGAAATATTGGGATATATCAATAGGCTTTGCATTGGCGGTTTTTATTGTATGATGCAAGTATATCCTTGTGGATAGTATCACTGTGTTCAATGTTATCTGTTAACAGAGAAGTAAGCGAGTTCCTAAAGCTGTGTATCAAGCTCATAGTAAAACTGATGCTTTCAGAATATGCTTGGTTCAGATGTGGAAAACAAAGCTCAGCATACCAAAGCTATGTTTAATCTTGTATCTGGTAGCCTATTATCTATATGTAATCTGTATTTTATGCAAGGTTTATAGTGCGGCATAATTGCCATCAATAACAAATTGAGAAGGTGAGACAAATGTAAAGCAAGGAGGTCAGCATCTATTATAGATCCATCGGATCAATGTGCTGAAAGAGGAGAGAAAAGGTTAGAAGCACAAGCATATGTTTTACCTAGTATATAACAAAATGCAATGCTGCAATGTTGACCCAACGATAGGGTTTACCATTGAATGCAAATCCCGGCCTTCTCATTGCATGGTGGAGATCGAGATTTGTGTATAAAATAGTACTCAGGCTATTTTAGATTTGAAAATATTCCCCTTGAAATATTAATAGATAAACAGAATCTTTAAGGGGAAGGAGAACAAAAGCAATCCGCCTATATTTTATACCTGATGAGGAAAATTACTGAATTTGTATGCTTATTTTTAATATATGTAATCATGCAAATAAGAACATCACAACATCCCAGTGTCTTTATGCTTTAAACAAAAGAGAGAGAGAGAGGCATGCACGATGGGATGCACCAGGAAAGAATTAATAAATGTATGAGTGATGTTTCTCACGTCATTTCTGCACCTTTTTGTGGGTTTCGCTTCTCCTTATCCATGAGGGTTGCTCCTTTTCTTCTGCGACACTCCTGCTTTGGTAATTTTCCTTAATATGAATCTTCAAACACCCAAGATGGCTCTCAGATATGTATTATAATACACACGCACACATACACATACAGATTTACATGATACATATATGAATTTGTTCACTCTAACCACAAAATGGAACTTAAAGAACAAAACTTGACATTACAATGTGCATTAATCATGAACCAACCAAGTCTAAAAAACATGCGCAATAAGCACCTTGGCATGTTATACAAGTAAGAGCTGATCGACAGTTTGTTAATAACAACATGACCAAACGACAATTGATATCATGATGAATTGTCAAGCCATTTCGTGTCTTTTTTAGAGTTTGTTTAAGGGTAATGTAGAACAAAAAGCACCTTGTTGCATGCAAAATGTGGCTCTCCTTATTGCTAATACTACAGTTGCTGTTGTTGTTGTTCTTGCTCATGTTGTTGCAACCAAAAAGCATCGGATCGGATTCTACAATAGTCGATTGCAATGGGTGAGCGGACACAGTGGATGTGCTCTCTCTTCTCTTATTTGGAGCGTATAATTTGTACACTTCTGAGTGCTTATTATGTAATAAACATACAAGTAGTTACTAATGGGGAGGTTGCCTGCAACTTTTTAGCTAACCTTTTGTTGTTTGTGCCTGTTGTTGCGCTGCTGCATTGTTCTTTTTATAAATATATGTATCGGATCCAAACATCGATTCAAACAATATCATGTCGATCATGTCTCATCTTGTATATTCTCCCTTAAATCTACAGTTGATTGTATGCCTTCAAATCCACCTTTGAAGGTGCTATGTCATCAGCTAGCCATCAGCTAGCCATATTTTGATTGATCTCTATTACAGCTTTTGCATTTGATTCGGCACACGAAACATTACTGTTATCAACTTGATGCGTACAAATGAAGTGATAATGTAAAAGTCATTTGTTTATATCCATTCAGGGGTAAAAGCGAAAAGGGATGATTTATTGGTTACACCTACAGATTACTAAATTAAAAATATTCGAGCGAACTATAGTGTAAAAACAACAACGTGTAACACACACAGTAAACACACTGAAAACACACTCGCGCAAGATGATAGTTATTGGCAGTTCTTTTTTTTTTTCTCTCGATGAATTGCATTTCTATCACTGCTTATATGTAAAACGTCATTTGAGATGTATGCTATGAAATAGCATCGCTGATAAAGGGAGGCTACTGCATTGTTCGATTGGTTACATAACATCCCAATGGAAGAAAGGGAGATACATGTGAATGACACTCAAATTTTAACACTGCATAAAGTTTCTTTCCGCTTTTCGCATTTGTTACCGAGCTTTGTATGTGAACTGTTTCCCCTTAAAAAAATCGATTGAATCACATTCAACTTCAATCTTGTAAAATACTAAATTTGACCATCATCGTCTTTTTTTAATAATGGCAAGCCCAATTAACCGTATATAGTTGTCGATCAATGCGATTAATTATAACTCTCAAGTGTGTCTATATTGCCACCGAAATGCCCATGACATCTCCTGTTTTTTCGTTTTTAGTAATGTGAAATGTATTTTGATTCGAGAAAAGCGTGAATCTAACTTTTTTGTTTACATGTTATATGTATATACAAAATAAAGAGAGCAAGACTGAGAGAGATACATGATGCATACATTGTATTCTCGGAAATAAGCAAGTGATTCGTTATGATGGACTATGATTTGAGAAGACCTCCTAAACTCAAAAAGGCCTCCATTGCTTGCTCTTTCTCTCTCCCCCCTTAATTGTGGCCTTACTGTGTTTGTATATCAGACTCTACACTATGAGACACGCCCCTTCTTCCATTATGTGCTTCTCTATTCTCCTTGCTCCCTCTCTTCTCTTCTGTCTTGTGCCTCCCCTTACTTCCTAGATCTCCCCTCCCCCCAACATTCCACCGTCAATCAAACCCATTGATTGATATATAAATAAGTATATTTTGACAAGTCTCTGTGTTTTTCTCTCTTCTTTTCTACTTCTTTACATCTTCTTGTCTATACATATCATCTTTTTTAATTATTAGAAAAGACCCATATACATCTATACATTACATTTTTCACTGAAAAAAAGCTATTCTTCTTCCTATATATATACATGTTAATTTAAGAAATCAAAAAATCCAAAAAATTATACCTTTCCCCTATTTTAATGAACATCATGAACTCTACCATCCATCAACAACAATACCAATCTACCTTGTCAGCCTACAATGAAGGCATGCCTTTCTTGCAAGACGACGATGCCTATTATCAACGCGACATTCAACAAGATGATCAAGAAGACTTGAACAATAAAAAGTTCCAACAAGGTGATGATTTCAGACCCACTTTCTACAACCCATTCGAGATCAAGCACCGTAGAAGAACTTCTCGCGCTCAATTCAAGGTTCTTGAAAAGACCTTCCTCGAGAATCCAAAGCCTAATGCTGCTGTTCGTAGATGGTTAGCTCAAAAGCTTGTTATGACACCTCGTGGAGTACAAGTCTGGTTCCAGAATCGTAGAGCTAAAGAGAAATCTGTCAATGCCAAGTCAACTGAATCAGCCAAGAGCACCAGCACAACAGCTACAACAACAGTACCTCAGGCCACATCATCGTCATCATCTTTCTCTTCATTATCACCCTCCTCATCTGTAACATCTTCACCTACTTCCGCCATCATGACATTCTCTACCCATCAGCCGGACATGTACAGTTCAGAACCTCTTATCAAGGATAACAGCCAATACAGTGGTATCTATGAGAACACTTGTATTCCAAGCCCTCCATTAAATCCCTCTGCCTGTGCTTGCGCTGATTGCTCAAATGTATTTGCCACTCCCATGAGTCGTGCCATGTCCTACCCTCCTTTCTATAGCGATGCATCCTGTTCTGCTGCAGATGAAGAAGAATTGCTCATGACGCCTGTTACACCATTTGTTGATAGTCAACAACAACAGTATATGTTTGATCCCGTCTTTATGAACAACCGTAAATCCTATCAACATCAGCAACAACAACAACAGCAACAACAACAACAACAACAACAAGATTGGTTGACATCGTCTAATTTTTTGGCGCAAGATACTAACTACTATTCATCACCTAATCCCATGGCAACCAATGATATTGCTGTGGCTGCTGCTACTGCTGCCATGCGACGCATGTATGACGATAACAATTCCATGATGTTTGACAATCGCAGATATTCACTTCCAGTCAATGCATCTCAGGACAGATATATTCAATCGACCGAGGTAAGTTGTAGCACTCGAGGCTAATCTATAATGATACTCATACTCTGACTTCTAGCTGTTCCGTCGTCTTTCTGAACCCATCTTCAATACTGAATTGAACTTGAATGATCAATTTGATTTATTACCATCAACTGTGTTGTAAATGTCATCTTTTACACACTCATTCATCATCCCATCCTTCCGTAATTTATTCAATTCTTACACTCTTTCACTTATGCATTTACAAATCTCTCAGCAAAAAATTATTTAGTACTATTCTTATTATATGTATATACCTTATGTATTCCCCCTTTTCTCCCCTTCAATATCTTCTCCTTTTTTTCTTACTTTCTGCGTGGTTGTATGTTTACCTTTTTTATTATTTACCCTATGCTCTTATATTTAATTTATGCTTTGATCGGCCGGTTCTGCTTCTGTTCTTTTTTTCATCCAAAACAACTCAAGACATCTCACTCAACACTACAAAAAATCGAATCATCCCCCTCATCCTACACCCTTTCCCCCCCCCCCCTCAAATTCACCTCCAATATACCATATACAATTGAAAATCTATAAAAAATTTATATCAGTTCATTTCTTGGTAGATATCGGTTTCTTTTTCGTTCCATTTGGTAAACAAATAAACACTGGACTTCATTACACTTTTATCACTGTTTATTTCCCGCCTTTTAGCTTCTTGTTTGTGTATATTTGTGTACATCGTATTAAGCTGCCTATTGTACTATGCGCACTAACCGCATGCGCTAGAATGACCTACTACTAGTAGTAAACTTCGTCTGTTCCAGACTGTTGATGAAAAGCGTGCGACGTTACATTACTTTGAAGGCTTCAATGCTTAATATTTTTGCATAATATGAATTTAATCTGTAGAATCTCACAACTTATAATTGTAAAACTAAGAGTCCTCTCATTATGTTTTATCTTATCTGATTTGTCGTACCACTTTGCAAGAATATCTGCTGTTCTTCTTTGCTTGAATTAAACATATGTCAAATATCATAGTTTCCGCGAAATTTGTCTAGGGAATACGGTAGACCAAGCGTCAATGCGAGCAACTAGACATATTTGGTATTATTGCTCTTTGTTCATAATCGTGAGTGACGAATGAAATGCACTAGGATAACTATGGTATTCAAGGATCAACTGTTGCAAACTAACGCAATCTGAGCTCAACTCTCGATGGTCATGATTCTCTCCCCTGCTCTTTGCGAGCGAGCTTGATATCCTAGTAAGTTCTCATGAAGATCGAAAGCATACATCATGATATCCCGCGACAGCTAGCCTCAACTTACACCCAGTATATCTTTGAGAGGGCAGAATGAACAACTAAAATGTTGATTATCAGTAGTTTGGTGACTTTGGAGCTACTCGCAGCGATTCATATAATAGTGAAGTGTCTATGAGATATCTTTATCGAAAAAATGCATAACTAGCTTATCAGTAGGCTAAACCAATAGCATAAATAGAGGCCGCCCAAGATGCTTTCGTTATAGAGCTACCCTATGTTGCAATTGGGCAAGATTTCTTTCAAATTAGACAGTATTGTAGCTGAGCAGAAGTAAGGTGATTGCAATAGCTAAAAGAACAAATCAGGGGGTATAAAGGCATTCGTCTGTTGTGCAGGAGCTGGTGTGGAAGCTTTTGGCTCTGGATGCAATGGTCGCGGCGGTTCCCAAGCAAACGATGGTTGAAACTGGCTATTATCCTCTTGGTAGACGACGTCTGTATATCTCGGTGCTGGCTTTTGTGGTTTAGGATGCTTCTTTTTGGGTTTCTTCTTCTGCATAGAATTGTTGTTGCTGCTGCTGCTGCTGCTGCTTTTGTCCTGCTTGTGATTCAGAATCAAAGGTTTAGACTAAATTGGTAAAATTAGCATCTTTGCGAGGTAGTTCCCATAGGAGTAGAATGCACAACGTTTGTTTACCTCGATTTTCTGGGATTCATGTTGGCTCAACTGTGCTTGATCGGATTCTGTTAATTGCTTGACATACTCATTATGAGACACTTTATCTGATGATTAGAAAAAGCGTGAATGAGTAAGATGTGCCATCATGCTATGATATTAGTCAGCGCTACCTGGCAGTTTATCAATGTGTATGCCCTCATCTCTCAGTTTCTGCAAGAACTCTTCATCTTCTGCACCCCCAATCAGGTTGATAGCAATGCCCGATGTACCTGAAAGGCAAAAAGCCTTTTAGTTTACAAACTAATACAAATTAAATCAACTTACCGTATCTACCGGTGCGTCCTACCCGATGCAAATACGTCTCTACGTCCCATGGCAAATCTAAATTGATCACCAAGTTGACTCGATCCACATCAATACCACGTGCAATCTGAATGCACAAATCAAGTTACTATCCATTCAATAAGTCTCATATGTGATAAACTTACTAGATCACTGCATACCAAAAGTCGAAGCTTGAAATCTCTCAGGTCTTCCATCACAGATAATCGCTTGTCTTGCGTAATGCCAGCATGGATATGCCCTGACTTCCACCCCATTTCGTTTAGCCAGCGACTCAGTTCCATCGACCGAGGTAAGCTGTTTACAAATATCATCCCTTGGTAGAAGGGCACTTGACCGAGGATCTTTTCGACAGCTTGAAATTTGTGTTTATATCTCTGCAAACTGGATTCGTCGTTTGAAATGGATGTGTTGATGTAATATTGCTGTACACCTATGTTGAAATGAAGCCATTAGTTTTCCACTATATACAGCTTGTGCCATATTTTTTTACCATCCAGTGTTGGTACGCCATCAGTCAGACAAACAGTTTGAGGATCTTTCAAGAATTTCGACACTAATTTCAGCAATTCTTCAGTGAATGTGGCAGAAAATGCGACCACCTGGAATACGGTGCTCTTCATTTTCGAGAATATGTAGTCGATCTGAGGATAAAAGGTCTCTGACATGAGTTTGTCTGCTTCATCCAACACTACTAATTTTATGTGTGTGGTGGACAGTTTCTTGCATTCCAAGAGTGCCATCAAACGACCAGGAGTGCCAACAATGATGTGGCTATGATTGGCATGTTGCACATCTGTTTGCATAGAGATACCTCCAATAAAAGCATGGCATTGCAACGAAGGCATGAATTGGCCAAGATTTCGAACCACATCACGAATCTGAATAGCGATCTCTCTTGTGGGTGCAATGACCATGGCTTGAGGTTGAGTAACGGCAAGATTGATAGCTTCCAATGTGATGACACCAAAGACTACTGTTTTGCCTGTACCTGATTTCGCTTGCGCTATCATGTCAACACCAAGACGGCCCATTGGAATCGCTTTCAACTGTACTGGCGAAGGTTGCTCGTATCCCGATTGCTTTAGTCCTTGTAACAGTTGTTTGTTTTGCAGTAAGCTGTCAAATTCAACCTTTTCTTCAATCTCCACATCCCGAGATCTCTTCATCTTGAATTGTTAATGCAAAACAAATCTAGTGAAAGCACAATGCTGTCTCAGCCACCCATTTATGCCAAAATGGCTGTACTTTTCTCGGTGACTAGTTTTAATCAAATGTTGGAACAAGACTCAAATCCAATTTTTTTTCCTAATTAAAGATTTTTCTTCCTCTCACTCAATTTATATCGAATCAGAAGAAATGGGAAGGTAAGGATGTTGTCGATGAATGAAGCGGCATTGGATATTGATACAGTGGAGACAGACTTCGTCGCAAGAGAACTCATCATGGTATCCGTGATAACTATCGTAAGCAACGTACCAGAGCTTACACTCGTGATCTCGATCAAATTGCTGATGACTTGAAGCCCGAGAACATTGACAAGAAGAAGCATCAAGAGATTGACACTGACTTACCTGGTCTTGGTCAACACTACTGTGTTGAGTGTGCGTAAGTGATTTTTCTTGGACATTTCTACTTGAAAGATCATGTCAGTTTAACAACATGTCAACATTTAGCCGTCATTTCATTTCCGAAGCTCATTTGACAGAACATTTGAAGAGTAAATTACACAAGAGAAGACTCAAAAAATTAGAGGATGAACCTTACACACAGGAAGAGGTATTTTGCACGGCGAGAGATAGGGGCATGGCTGTGGATTTTGAATAACATGTTATATATCAGGCTGATCGCGCTGCAGGCATTGGTAAGCCTGACAATGGAAAGAAGGGTGGTCGAGTTTTGACAAGTCAGGATGTTACCATGGAGGAGTAAATTCCTCTCAAATCTCTCTTTATAATCTTCTTGCTTTTGTAATTTAGTTTTCTATCATGTTATATACTTATATCTTATCCTTTGCTGCAGACACACTTTATTTTAGACTCTAAAAAAATGCAACATCACACGTTTTATCACACTCCACGCATTGAATTTCTTTTATATTATCTCCCACACTCTTTTCCTCAATTTCTC
The DNA here is from genome assembly GCF_035048745.1 of Mucor velutinosus. Lineage (NCBI taxonomy): Eukaryota > Fungi > Mucoromycota > Mucoromycetes > Mucorales > Mucoraceae > Mucor > Mucor velutinosus. The sequence continues at coordinate 2,033,799 of NW_027041908.1, forward strand.
TCTTTTTCTCTCCCTCGAACCCCCCTTTATTTTGAAATTAAAATATTCTTGTTTTTCTTTTTGAGGATTCCCTAATCATTTGTCCTTTTTTTTTTTTATTATTTGTATATCATGTCAGATCAAAATAGCAAAACATTGCAAAAGATCAAAAAGTTTTCTCGATTCATTACGACCAAAGTAAAAGAAAAGACGCTACACAAATCACAAAATGACGCCGAGGGAGATGAGGAAGATGAAGATGCATTATTCCAAGATGCAATGATTGTCCGAAGACATAGTAGTTATATCTACCAGCCCACGAAAAAAGAGGATATAGCAGCTATTACTCTTAAAGAAGGTATATGAACCAATCAAATGTCATTTATTTGCATACTCATTCGAGTGATGTTTAGACTTATACCAGCATTACCACACACTGCCGCCTGCCATGCCACCTACGACATCTGCATTATCCCCTCCACCAAGACAAATGAGATCGAAAACTGTCCGTGCTGATAATGACAACTGTAATGACAAGGCCACGAATGTGATATCTAAGCCATGCCTAAGTCGAAGCAATACATTGGGTCATCACACTCCTATCAGAAACACTCCTATTCATCATTCTTCCTTTAGCACTACTGCAATGTCTTCCTCTTCCTCTTCCTTTATTATGACCTCTCCTCCCTCGTCTACTTCCTTATCTTCATTAAGTGGACGTTGCAATGTTAACCACACGTTGATTAATTAATAGACAATAAAATACATCTCCTAATGAAAACCTTCCTCCTTGAATACAGTAAGTTCTTTCTTTGTTGATCCCCTTCTTTATAAGCTGAGCACAAGAAAGCAGTGTATACATGGCCTCAAACACGTAGTTTTTAAGAGCTATCGTCGTTGTCATCGCAGTAGGAAATGGTAAATCATGCATTTATTTCATTGACTTCAATTTTCCGCCATCTTGGAGATAATCCTTCATATAATTCTTGAAGCTGTGCAACACTTCATCGGATGTTGTATCCCTTGCATAACAATCAATGAATTTGCCTTGAGGGTCCATCAAGTAGATGAAAATCGAATGGTCTACCAAATAATCATCATCCACGGAGACATTGGGTGGTGTATACGAGTAAACACGATAAGATCTAGCCACTTGCTTTAGCTCTTCAGGCGAGCCAGTGAATCCGACCAAATCAGGATGGAAATCCTGCACATAATCTTTCACTACTTCTGCTGTGTCTCTCAATGGATCGCAAGTGATAAACACAGGTGTCAGCACATGATCACCATATTCCTCCTTGACAGCATCTACAACTTCAGCCATTTTGTCCAATTCCTCGGGACAAATGTCAGGGCAATGTGTAAATCCAAAGTAGATCATGGTGAATCGTCCATTCATCAATTCTTCAGAGGTGGTGCGCTTGTTTTCATTGACGTTGAATAGTTCAAATGGCTGGCCAATGTGTGGGCGACCCATGGCTTTGATGGTATCGCGCTCACGTTTGGCTTTTTGAGCTCGTAGTTTCTCCTTTTCTCCTCTGAAATAGACAACAAGGCCTACCGCTGTAATGGCCAAAACAACAGCAGATTTCCATGTAAATGTCTGTCATTTGTCTAAGTATATTGTCGCCATGTGTACACTAGTTTATATTACCTGTGGTGGTGATGGTGGTGGAGTGGCCTTTTGTTGTGTAGTCGAGTAGAAACGATGGCCCTTGTGTCTATATAGGGGTTGTTCTGTCAAACATCTTTTTGTCGTTGCTGTTGCAGTGATTGAACGAGTGAATGAAGGCTATGTGTAAAATGCACAATGTTAAGCTACTTGTTCATGAATTTGAATGATATACCTATTTTCTTACCTTGATAGAAGGTCGAGCAATGATTTGTCTAGGAAGCTTGCTTAAGAACATGAATGCAAATTGTACAAAAAAGAAAATATTTGTTTTGCTAGGCTTACAAAATATGTGATGGTGTAGCAAAAAGCACGCTTTTTCATCGGCCGGTAGTGGTGTAAATAGCAAATCCAAATGAAGCATTTGGTTGTATCATGCGATTGTAAGCCATCGTAACATGTACAGACCTTGAAAAATTGTATGATTACAGAAGTGTACTATAGTTATGTATCTGCTAGCAGTTTCGAATTGTATAATATCGGCTGTAATAGTTTCCCATACAAAATCACTGGGAACGTCTTAGATTTGCAAATTGAGCTGCATAAAACAACATTAAGTTTGACAACAACACCCCCCCCCCCCAGAGAAACGTGTAGACATCTTAATAATCAACCAGGAACAAGAAGAACATTCTTGATGCACTAGTGTCAAATATCTGGTTACAGTTAGAATGACTAGACACCTCCTTTCTATTGAATCCTGAATTTTCACCTTTTCAATCTGCCACTACCACGCGAGAAGCCTCCATAAATGTGGTTCTACTTTTTTTTTTTTTTTTTTTTTTTTTTTTTACAATGCTTCACGACTGCATTAATGGAAAGGGTGTACTCATGAGCAGACAATGCACTTGCTTTATCTCTCAGCAGACAAAAGTATGCAAAGCACAGTTAAATTCAAATGCATCTGGGTCGTAATTTCTCGTGTTCGAAGCCGTTTTAGATCGTCAGGATAGCACCAAACAATTGTTCTCAACCAGCACTTACTTGCTGATACCTCTGCTCAACTTTTTGAGGACCAAAAAAAAATGGACAAAATTTGACCAAAAAGCATGAGGTACCCCCTCATGGTTTTTATTGAAAACCAAACGATCGCGTTTTTGACCTTGAAAACGAAGGCTTTTACTATGGTATATATTAATTCAAAATGTTTCTATCAATCTAAAGTAACCCTTGAAACCATCTTTGTGGAACCTTGATATGTAAAATCTCGACTTTTTAGCCAGAAACCTCTTTTTATATTTTTATAAGTTGCTCAATAAGTTTATTCAAAACATCTATCTTACTTGGTACCATTGGATGCGCCTTAAAAAGTACTCTAAAGAACCATTAGAGAGTATGGGATGATCATCGCAATTTATATAATCAAATTTGCAAAAATGGATTAATTAGGTCGACTTAAGACAAAACCTGGCCAATTTTGGACAGAAAAAAGTAACGGCATTTTAATTTGTTGTCTGTTGTTGGTGGTGGCTAGTGTTAGTGCATCCCTATATAAAGATGATGGATGTTGTTAAAGCACATGAGAAAAGAACTGCAGGTTAAAACGCTCTATTGCAAAGCCTGACCAAGCTATTCTGTCTTTGTTGTAAAATAGTTTTATTTAATGTAAACGCTAGCTTGATATTATTCAATCTTGATGTCCCATTTCAGTCCATGTTCGCCTTTGATTCTCATCTCGCTTAATTGCTTGCATTTGATAAATATGGCAAAAGTGAATGCATTGCCTACAGCATAATCTGGTTTGATATAGCTTTTCTTGGCGTCACCAGCACCTTGCTTGTGAAAAACATGCGTCTTGTCTTGTGTTTCGATTTTGACTATAAAATGTCCATCATCAGACACAGCTCGCAGCAAATTCAGGTTCTCCAAGCTACAACATTCACTGTACACCTGCTTCTTGTGAGGCGACCAACTTGTTGCATTGACAAATAAGTTGATATTTAACTCTAATGCAGTCATCTCTGTGAATGGAAGACAAACACTGAGCTGGAACGGATCGTCCACGAGAAGACAACATGTATCCAACATGAGCTTGTCTATCTTGACAAACATTTTAGATATGCATTCCAAGGCTTGGTGTTGTAATATAGATTTTGTGAATTTTAGTTCAGATACTTGCAAGTTGTTTAGCGTGTTGTTGGCCAGCGGGTAGTTGTAACAAAGCACAAGGCTATCAAAGTGTAAGACCTCGACATGTTTTCTTGCAATAAAAGAGAGCGCCGTAAAGAATATGTGCAGATTGGTTTTGCTACATGTTCTTTCGAGCAATGATCTTGCCGCGACTGTTGATACTTTCTGTGTTTGCGTAGCATCAATGCCTTTGATCATCTGATATTGGCTATCCATGCTTTCGCCTTGAATGTGGATATGATGAGGTGAATACATTTGCATCCATTGCGAGATAAACGTCAAGTAGTCCACTTTGTCGAATCCAAGATCAATGGCGTACTTGCACCATGATTTGGATAATGAGATCACATTGCCACCATCTTGGTTCACGTTGAACAATAAAGTTACAGTTTTACTCTTGATGTTTTTCCATTGGGTTGTAGTGATTGCTGAGAATTTTATGCAACGGCGCAATTTATAAATATCCAAGTAGCTTGAGCGCGAAAACTTGATATTATATGATGTGAGGTTCATGCATAATTGCATCAAATGAGCCCACCACGCAATAGCATCTTGAAGACAGCCATCAGGAAATGAGACGAAAAGCAGATCAAAATTCTCCAATACAGCCATTTTACCCTTGAAATATTGGATAGCAGCTGCAGGGAAGTTGGAGGCACCAATTTTCAAGTGCTTTACATTAGTGTTGGGACAGATTTTATATGTTTGAGGGAATATATGGTTGGGCAGATACAAATGAATAAAAACCAACTCGCGCAAAGTGGCTGAACACCTATCCAACAACGTATCAAAATCTTGCCATGACTTGACTCGCCAGTGATCGATACGTAAGTGTTGCAGAAATGCAAAGTGGCCCAATCGTTTTGACAGCAAAGAATAATAGACTTGTTCAATGTTGTTTACCCGTGCTGTATTGAAACATAGTTGCAATCGAGTCAACGTGTCTTCAAAGCGTATAGCCATAGGTGAGTATAAAGGCGAATTGGCAGCATCAGAAGTAGTTGTAGTGAATGTCTTTAGATGCTGAGGCACTTTTCTTACAGAGTTCACGTAAGTCCAAATATCGTTTTTGACAGCTTGTTCAAAAGAATACAGTTCTTCAATGTTTGGGCAATGAGTAAAGATGTCTTCCAAGAGATCAAAAATGTCACCAAGATCAAGCATACTTTCTTCAATAACCAAGATTTTGACAAAACCTCCGAGCTCTTTTGCATTAATGAGAGTGTTGAGGAAGCGCAGCGTATTGGACCCTAAATGAACTTGTTTGTAGAGAGCATTTTGAGCTGCTTGACTCCAGCCTTTACATACCAGCTGGCATGCACTGATCACGGACGCGTTGCTTTCTAGCATCAGATTGCTTGAGTGCTGTGCATAATGCAATATATTGCACAATATTGGAGATGGCAAGTTGTTCCAGGCATGATTGCTGCTGTTTCTTTTGGTGACCATTATATGTATATGAATTGGAGAGAAAAAAAGAAGGGATATACATCCAGTCGTCGCTTATACGAAAAACACAGCATGATTAATTTATACTCTATGATCGATTGACATCATTGGTATATGAGTGTGAGGATATGCCTCAGTGAGTAAACGTTTCAGCTCAAGAAATAAATCATCTCTTATAAATGCATCAAAATAGCAATGCTGATTCATGTATTGACCGGTGCAGCACGCTCTTCGCCTTTGTGCAATTACATTCAAGATAATAGTCATAGACCAATAGAATAATAGAAGCTAAACAGAGATGAAAACTTGTAATGTCGATCCTGCTCTAGTAGAAACCTCTCATTTGCACGCTGCCTTGTTTGATCAGCATTCATTTCCGAAAGATGGGCCCTTGGATCAGGTAAATCTCCGGTTAAATAAAAAGCATATCCAGGAACATGAACCTTAATTTGAGCCGATCGATACCCATTCGCAATACGCGTGTCTCATTTCAGATGTACTACTACTGTATAAGTGTGTGTATACATGTTGACATGACACGGAAGAAAAAAAAAAGTATGCACGCGTAATACACAAGCGCTAATTTAGCGGCATCGCATCTATTTTAGATGTTTTGGTTTCTACTGAAAGTGCAGGTGGCAATACACTGATAATGTGGGTTGATGACAATCACATCTTTCTCCGAACATACACACAATTGTATGTGTACCTGATTCTTTTTTTTTTTTTGGCTCAGTAATAGGAAGGTATGTATGTTGATGGCCGATGGAAACAAAATGGATGATGACAGACATTTTAATTTTCGCCAACATTTTTTTTTATTATGATTATTTCTTGAACGGGATAGTAATAAGCAGGTAATAGAGAGAGAGATATATATATATTTACTAAAATAAATACGAAAGAGAGAGAGAGAGAGAGAGAGAGAGAGAGGCTGCAGGAATAGGAGGGTATAAGCAAATCAGTAGACGCTGTTACTACTACCAGTAGTAGCAATAGTAGGATGAGGTCTGTAGAAAGCAGATGGCTTTGATGAGGAGGGAGGGCAGTCCAATTTGATTTCATTCTCATTATTCAATAATGCCTGAATGGTATTCATCTTGGGAGATGAGTTGGAGCAAATAGAGGAAGTAGTGGAAGTAGACGATGACTCAGATAAAGAAGGCTGGTAGTTGTGTGGAGGAGCAAGACGCACATTGGATTGCTGTGGTTGTTGCTGAAGTTGATCAAACTTTCTCTTGTGCGATTGACCGTAGTGATAGCCGCTGCTACCAGTATCGTCATGTTGGTATTCGCCGTAATACGGACCGGAATGATGGGTTTGCATATTCCGTTGTTCAACTGATACAAAAGCGGATTTCTGATGATATGGCTGATGATGATATGGATGGTATTGTTGTTGTTGCTGCTGCTGCTGCTGTTGTTGTTGTTGTTGTTGTTGTTGCTTTAATAAGATTTGCAAGATATCCTCAATGACACCAAGACGAGACTCAATGGCTTGAATGGTGGCATTTGGACCATTATTGGATGGCTCTTGTGGTTGAGTTTGTTGTTGTGTGGTAGGATGGTAATAGCGAGGAAGAGGAGCTTGCTGCTGTTGCTGATGTGATTGCGATGTGGCAAGACAAGTAGGAGGAGAAGACGTACTGGCAGCAGATGAAGAGGAGGCAGCCAGTGGACGATTATTGGATGGTCTTGATTTTGGCGAGTTCAAGTATTTGCAATCCATGTTTGTTTTGATACATCCAGCACAAGGTTTCTCCCCATTGCACTTTGTTTTCTTCCGACGGCATTCACTGCACGCACTTACCACCTTGAGTCTCTTGCGTCTGGTTTTATCGACTGGCAACTGCACGGATTTAGGATCGACCATTTCAGATGAATTGTACATTTATATGCTTTGAAGGAATGGAATAAAGGAGAGTATAGTATAGAGTATGTATGAAAAATAAAAGAGATGAAGAAAAGGAAGAAAAAGAAGAAAACGCAATGGTAAGGGCACAGCCATAAGTTTATATCTTAATTTTTTTTTTAAGGGGAGCGACAACGTGGATGATGGGAATACGAAAACACCAAAGGAGGATATAAAGAACGTTCATCTGCAGTATCATGCTTTCTCGAATGAGCTCATCCTACAACAACAAAGCCGTTTCGTTCCACCATCCTATATAAATCATGTGCTTATTGGCAAAATAGCTTATTACACAGTTCACAATTGCACCTTTTTTTTTGATAGAAATGTGCTTCGGATGAGCAAAGAGACACAAGTGGCACTTTATAAAGCGTCAAAGTATGGCTCCGTACATGCTTTTTATTCATCAACGTTATCCGGAACAATAGTTCATAGCTAACGGATGGCAAGGGTAAAATGTCGCCGAAGTTTGCGGCTTCATTTTAAGGTTGAAATGGAGAGATGCTTACGGTGGATGATGAGATGAAGAGTCACCTCTATTCTACCCAGCATTGGAATCCCTTTTAAAATGAAATTTCCAAAATGCATTAATAATATAAATCGCATACCTGCTTCTTTCTCTCTTCTTTCTATTTTCTTTTTTATATATATTTTTTTTTTCAATTCAATATCAAAACTACCAGCAACATGGGAGAAGAGCTCAAGCAAGACATTGGTAAGTCAATAAGCATATACCATGTTGAGAGTTTATGCCAACAAGACACACAGACTGGGAAAGCAAATGGCAAACCGGCAACACGCAATGGGATGCAGGAAAACCAAGCCCTGCTTTGATTGATCTAGTCGAAAATGAAGAGACTAAAAAGTTAATTCCTGAGCACGGACAAGGATTAGTTCCGGGTTGCGGATCAGGTAACCCTCATTAGACAAGCACGAGTTGACATGCTTCATTTATACATGTTGGTTTTTTAGGTTATGATGTTGTATTTTTAGCTAGTAAAGATAGACATATGACTGGCATGGACTTTAGTCAAACCTGTGTCGACAAGCTGGTCAAGGTAAGAGTGGCAATCGTACGATGGAGAGAAAGAGAGAGAGAGAGAGAGAGAATCATGCCATTGACCATGCTTGGTTGTATAGGATCATCCAGACGCATCTGCCCATAATTACGATTTTATATGCGCTGATTTTTATAAATTCAAGGCACCTGAGGAAGGATACGTTCTTGCTTATGATTACACGCAAGTATCTCGCAATCTTATATAGGCATTGCATGGACTAACCCACCCACTAGGTTCCTCTGTGCCATGGAGCCCTACATGCGTCCTGCCTGGGCTCAAAAGTATGCGGAAATCATTCAAAAAGACGGTATTTTGATTACATTGATGTACCCTCTGGATAACCACGAGGGTGGACCACCTTTTGCCCTAAACGAGCAAGTGTAAGTATCTCAGTGTGCAACTTGAAGACATACGGAAGCGGAATAATGCCATGGGAAAAAGAGACTAATAATATATTTTAATTGAATACAGGTACAGTGAATTGTTGTCTGCTCATTTCGATCTCGTATTCATCAAGGATGCCGTTGGACATCCATCGAGAATTGGCAAGGAAAAGATTGCAATCTGGAAGAGGAAATAGCTTTATTCTAAGCGAGGTGTCTTTTGATGCTCGGATGCTGATGCTGATGCTGATGAGTCTTCTAATTTGCGCTTTTCACTATGTGCAATGTATTAATAAACAGCATGTTCCTATATACATCCACATGAGCAGAATCTATCACCTGTTGTTAATGTTGTGGGACACGGGTGTGGCAGCAAATGCAATGTCAGAACTCAACGGAAACGAGATACAGTACATGTCTTTTTTAGGTGCAACATTGCGAACCCAATGAACTGAGCTTTTGCTGACATCGGGTTTGCCGCCCATGATTTGGCCCACACGCTTCAACTTGGTGGTTAATTTCTTGATATGTACACACTCAGCAGTAACTCACCTCTGAGATATCTTGCATAGCATCACTGCTTTTTGTGAAACAGTGGCAGTGGATCATGGGTAATTTAGCACGAGCACTTGCGTTGAACAAGTCTTTTTGATCATGATAGAGGCCACGGAACGCATCTAAAAAGTCAATGGCAGTAGCAGGCAAATTCATGACAAAGTGATCAAATGTCTTCCATTCATCCGCTGAAGTAGCTTGCAAATCTTTCACGGCTTGTTTGATAAAGGCACGGCCATCCATGTTGTAAGGGAAGATGCCGCTGGTGATCTTGTTGTGCTTGATGTTCTCCTTCATGTATTCGTAGGAGGAAGGGTTCAAATCATTGGCATAGACAATGGACCCCTTTTTCGCTGCTGGTAATGCAAATGGTCCCACGCCAGCAAAGACATCACACACGTACTCATTTGGCTTGAACAATTGAACAAGGCGATCGTGCTCTGTGTGTAACCGAGAATTCCAGTACACCTTGGAGAAATCAAACTTGAATTTGCAGCCGCTTTCCTTCTAGCAGCAGCAAATGTTGTTACTTCTCTGTAAGTCCATCTTTTCAGCCAGCACCTACCACTTCTGCAATCATGTCGTCTTTGCCAGCCAAAATCTCCATCTTGAAGAATCTAAAAGTGGTGTCTATGCTGTTTGTCTTGTTGACCACTGTAGTGATATTCTTGTTTTTCTAGTCTTGCAGAATCAGCATATTGACAACATAAACCTCCCTCGGCCATACCACGCCTTACGTCTAAAATAACCTCGCCGATCAAATGCTTCCATGGATAGTAGTTTTCACGTAGATTCATATGAGCAATATGTCCAACTTGAGTGAATGAAGAGGGAATGTCGGTTGAATCTTCTGGCATGACAGCGTGCAAGATTTGTTCAGCTGTCCAAAAGTTGTAATCCAATTCTAATTCATGTTGAACTAGCTCCCAGTTGTGTTGCTGAAGGAGCTCTCGCTTCTCTTTGGAGAGACTCTCTACACTGGTGAATCAATATGGGAAGCCCCTTGACTCGATGACAGATGCATGCTTACCGGCATTTTGTAATCCCAAACTCAACAACACAAGCTTTGTTTCTTTGGATGATGGGTCAGGTTCCACGTTGCGAAGTCGAGGCTGATTGAATAGATCACTGTAAGATATTTAGTATTTCTGAATTTTGACGTTTTTAAGCTGATGATTACTTTTGGAATGATTTCTTTGCAAGACCTACTTGCTTGGTGGGTACTTTAATAGCTAATGTCTTGACTACTTTTTTAAATGCAGAGCGCTCGAGCTCTTTCATGCCTCGATGAAGAGGAGGTGCAATGGCATTCATCTTGAGGAGAATGAGAAAGAGGTCCAAAAGAAGGCGAGAAAAAAATTATTTGATTAAAGCAAGCGATCTACCTCCGCTTCACTTGATGGCAGGAAGAAGGCTTGTTTGGCGTGCCTTGATCTTGCACAATTTCAACTCCTCATACGAAAGTTTTACCAATGCGCTCAATGCTTTTGGGCACAGGACCTAATCGGTTCTAAAGATAATCACCACCTATACTATGGCATTTAGTTGAAAGCTGCAGCCATGAAATGTGCAATTCAAAACGGGGACACACATTGACATGAGCAAAAACTAGAGAGCATTTATTAGACATTATGTACTATTCGATCAGTTCGAAATCCTCGCATGGTTCATTCGCTGTCACCAGGCATTGAATCAACTCTTTGCACTTGATCCAGATGAGAAAGTTGTCTTCTGTTCCTGCAGCTACATCATCACAGTTATTCTCGGTTATCTTCCCGCACTGTCTTTTACTGATATACGTCTTGCTATCTGTCTCAATCTTGAGCGTATAGTGACCCTTTGGTGATATTGCCTCGAGTAAGTCATTGTTCTCCAATTTGCAAGTGCGATAATCATAATCATAAACAAAATACTCGACTGCAATAACCAAGGGGCGAATCACTACCTTCAAGGTGTGTATGCTGGTGAAAGGAAGATGCAACTTGAGATTGTACGGCTCATCCATCAATATGCAACTTGTATCAAAGACCAGACGATCGATCTTTGGCAAATGGCGAGACACGGTGTGCAGGACACTGTGCTCAAGAAAGCAGCTCTTAAAGGTTATATTGGATACTCTGGCGACAGTGAGATCCACCGCGGATTTCTGTTTGAATGCAATCAGGTTCTCGAAACAGAAATTTTGGTTCTTGAGGGGGGGGTCCAGGAGCGCAAGAAAAGACTTGAAGACTGTCCATGATGTGTGGCCGTCTTCGAAAAGAATACGCTCAAGACCTTTTTTTGATTTTCTGGGCTGGCACAAAGTCGTATGACAATCCACTTAAATAGGCGCAGTCATCATCACTGGGATTGCTATCCGCATCTCCAGTGTAAGCAAGAGCCTCGTACACATTATCCAAATTTTTGAATAGCAATTGAATTGAGTCTGGCGAGTATAGCTGTTGCAATGATCTCACCAAGTCAGACAGGCGAAAATCAGTGGAATATCGTTGATCAGTTGCCACATCATACGAGCTGGGTGTCCACGACATCAAAATGCTATTCATATCAGATTCGTAGCACGCTTCGTAACAATACTTTAATTTGAAATGCCTTGAGCATGTCGTAGGCGCTGTCTTTTGAACAATATCCAAGCATCGTATCAACTGATCCACCCCTGGCTCTTGTCGAAAGTATGACAACTGTATTCCATAGGTGTATCTTGTCAGGGCCAGACTGATGCTGGTCAAGTGTCGCCACCATGCCGCTATGGCTTCAATGGATTCACTGCCAGTATTGAATCTTGCATCCAACTCCTTCAGTGCTTTAAACTTGATGGCAAAATGATGCATTGTCTCTGGGGTTGTACGTGCTGATTTGATTCTAAGCTTGGTGATGGTTGTATTCGGCGTAATCGTGTCCTGGGGTGGCACGACAATGCCCGTTGTTGACCACCACTCCTCCACAAACAGCTCAGACAAGGATGGGGAACAACTATTAAGCATGTGATCCATCTTGTTTACATCCTCAAATAGATACTTGGCAATGTCTAGTTGCTGTAACGCTAGAAAGAGATAGAGTTTGTACTCAAGCTCCCGGTATTCAATGAACCTTGTTGTCTCTTTGTCTAAACACTCATGTGTCAGATGGAGTTGCTTCATCGTATTTCTGTATCTCAAGGCAACCGCCTCGTAGTCTACTGGATCCACTCTTCTCCAATGATTTTCAGTTTTCAGCTTTTCGAGACCTTTGATGCTGTTGCCTTCTGATAAAAGAAATTCTACCATATCGCTGGTTTGATGCAAAAAGCATGAATGTATTTGCTTGACGTTGACACAGTATTGAACAATGGCTTGCAAAATCTCATCGAGATGTCTTTTGTTCGTGTCAAAATTTTCCAAGAAAACTACCTTTTGGACAAATAATCCAACATGAGGTGCTTTTGTGATTGTCGTGGCAAAGGACCTTGCGTGTGCGGCCAACTTGACATGCTGATAAAGTACCTCTTGCGCTGGTTTGCTCCAGCTCTTGCATACGAGCTGAAAAGCCTTCAAATCCTTTGTATTTGGCGCCTCTGAGTTACTATTCACATGTCGGACAATACACTGCAAAAGCTCGTGCAATAGTTTGGAACATGAGGACATGACTGTAGTTGGATGAGCAAAAAAAAAAAAGAAGCAAATGTTGGCAGCTGCACTTGAATACATGGTAACCATGGCAACAAAGCCCTCTATCTGTACAACAACAATTTAATTAGATCATTTCAAAATTGATTCTACCTGATACAGGTTCTAAGCTAGATATACGAACTTTAACAACCTCTCCCACTTCTAAATTTCTCTCTAATCTATCTATACGGCCACGAATTCCCAGTTCCAGTAATGTACCAGTCGCCACATCCATGGTGCCTCCCAACTCAGTAGAGGCATTGCGATTAGGCATATTCACAATGCAGTTCCACTCCATACGATCGGTAAATCCATCCACGCGCATACGATCCAACAAACTAAGCACCCAGAATTGAATGCCTCTCTGCTGCAGCAAACTAAGCTGCTTTTCTCTGTTCATAATGCGTGATGACAAGGCTTGCAAATGGCTGCTGGAGAACGGTAATGGCTCGCCCAACAAGTGAGATTTCAACTGCCAATGCACAACCATATCCATGTATCGACGCAAAGGTGATGTCGCTCGTGTGTAGCCATCCTGGATGCCCATGATAACGTGTGGTTGATTGGATTGTGTAGTGACCGTACTAGGAGGCAAAATGGACATGTACTTGGCCATATCCTGTGTTCCAATCATACCAGAAATAGGATCTCGACTGGCTAGTAGTTCTTCTCTTAAACGGCATTGTGCATTGGATGCATCAGGGTTCCACACCTGCACACGAAATGGAAGTGGGATATTGTGAGCATGTGCAAATTGACTAGCAATACGACCACCTATAATCATGGTCTCTGCCACCATCTTTCGAGCTGGCGAAAAGGCTGATTTATCCAAAGTGACCCGCACAGCAGGCAAATGAGAGGCATAAATGGGTGATTTGAATTGAATGCGAGGTAAATCAAGCGGTTGTGGCAGTATTTCAATCACGGGAGAAGGCTTTGTAAAGTTGATGGCGCCGTTAGCCACTCGGTTGACGCTGTGTTTTTGTGCCATTTGAAATATATCAAATAAATCCTTTTTGGCGTTTTCAGGTACAGTTGGTTTTCTTGTTTGCTCTTGGTTGTCCTTGAACGCAAAGGCATCGCTGGAAGGATGCGAGAAACTCTTGGTCAAATCGACCAGGGGATCATAGGTGATGGTGGCTGCAGGCTTCAACATGTCGTCCAAGTCGTCGTAATAGACCTTGATTACGTTCTTCACTAGACTGGGTCGCACCTTGTAATCCAGCAAGTTACCCTTCATGTCGATGCGTGTACTGAACGTCAATGCATACTGAGACCCGTTCTTGTTTGTGTGTGCTGTCGAACCTAAACTGAACTTTTTGGATGATAATTCTTCAGGCAGCATAGGGAAATGACGTTCTGGTAGGTACAGTGTTTGCGCCTTTTGTTGTGTCAGATGTGCCAGTTCATCTGTGGGCTGGATATAGGTTGTGGGATCTGCAATATGCATATGGAGCCAAGCTGAGTTGTCCCCTGGAACATGTTCAATGGAAATACCGTCGTCAATTTCTTTAGCAGATGGATCGTCAATGGTGTACACTGCCAAGTTTCCAAAATCATGGCGAATGGATGCGTATCTGTCTTGCGTACCCATGTTGTGATCAGTCAAAAACGCTGTTGTATAAGCCTCCATCTTTTCATTGCTCTCTTGCGACTGCTTGGACCAGAAAAACTCTTCTGCTTTCTTTGCATCTTCCAGTAACCCCACATTGTCCCATGGTGTAAACATGCCAACTTCCTTGAGAAACTGAATGGCCAGAGGTCTGTCATAAAACAGCTGATCATAGCATTTCAGTGCTTTCAGAATGTTGGGCACAAAGACTTCGTACGGCGAATCCACAATGACTTTGGGTGATTTGACCCAATCCAATATGAAATTAACAAACTCCTTGTCTGACTCGGTCAATGTGCTGGTTACTGCGGGTGCTAATTCAAGCGCTGTCCTCGAAAACGTACCCAGCACAGGGTCTGCATGCGTCTGGTAGAATGTCACGAGTGTCTTGATACGAGACAAGAAACCTGTATACGACGCATCTCGACTTCGGATGGAATCAATGATGCGCGTCAATCTATCGCACTCGGTCTCTGATCGAAGCGTCCAATTGTTTGATCCAAGCACATCTCTTGAAGGAATGAAATGTATATTGTCAGACACCAAATGCAAGAAAGTGACATGGCGTTGCAGTTCTGTCGGTTTGTTTGGTGATTTGAAGGCAGCAGTTGCTAATTGATCCAAAGAAGCTTCTGTTTGTGTGTCGACTTTTGAAAAGAGCTTGTGCAGCTGCGTCAATCCTTGATGGCTAGCACCCTTTGACATGGTTAATGTTCGCTGATAATGCTGAATGGCTCGACTGTAAGCTGAAGGAATGTTCTGTAATAGTCCATTCGCATCCACATCTTTCCAATTCGTAGGTTCTGTAACGGTTTGCGATACTTGTTGACTGGCAGCGAATCCCTTGAAACAGAATGCTACACTATCACTTCGAACAATGGTCGTTTTGCCATTGCGGAGTAAGAGTGTCAATTGCTGTAAACCACCACTGGTCCCCTTTTGACCAACCACCATGCCACTATACTGCCCGTTTCTTAACCAAAAGATAGCCATGTGAGTAGACGGATCAAACTGAAAATTATATAGCACAGTGCTCACCTGAATGCTTCTACATAATCACCCAGGCTTATCTTGGGGAGTTCCATCAGTCGCTGCTCGGTGTTCAATACAATAGTAGAATCAAAGCCATTTGATTTACCCTGGCTGCTACTTTGGATTGCAGGCGTCTTTGGTATGGATGGTATATGCTTACGTCGAATAGCAACTGAAGGTAGCGCCTTGCACCTTTTGATTTGCCGAGTGCTCTGTCGAGCTAATAATCTCAACATGGGCTTCAATAATGTAGCAGGAAGAATAAAAAGGATGTCGAAATGGCCATCAAATTTTTTTCACTAAATCTTCACTGTCAACTACGGATGACAGGCTTAAAACTCCGTGATTTACTATGGTGATTCTGTTCATACCATTCCTAGACTTGATTCTCTTCATTTCCAAGTGTATCAAATATCGCGAAAGATTGTATCAAATAAATCAAAGCATTCTGTACGTTTAACAAGATGTGAGGGCTTTTTTTGTTTTGTATTTATTGTCTACCCCTATTTCCTGACTTGCAGCGATGCTTGAATGCATGGGGAAGCATGCCATACTCTAATGCGCCTTTTGGAAACAAGAACTCATGCACAGAGAGTTTCACTTGTTTGCAATTTACCACACATGCTTTCGATGCTTATGGCAATGTATTGGGTGAGTAATGTCATTGTGTGCTCTAGGGCCTTTATTACATATACATTTAAAATGCATATTCTGATCCAATCCAAAAAAAACAACTACTATTTTAAAGTTACCAAAGCTCTTTTTTGTTCTCTCTCTGAACTTGCAAACAAATACCATACAACGAGTCTTGTGCTAATTGCAAAGAAAATAGGGGTTTAGAGGGATAACTTTTCCTTTTTCGTATTTTGTTTACAGAGCTATCGGCATAGTGCATAACATAAAGTTTAGTTGTATTTGAGATGAAGATGTCTTAGTGTTGGATCCCGCCATTAATTCGATTTGCGAAAGAGCATATTATTAATGACATGAATAATCGTGAAGCAGCAATTTATTCGATTTATGCACTTGACAGTTGTTTTGCAGATGATGAAAATATAAACACTTTGGGTGCATATTGTAGACGACGTGGTGCAAAGTGCAATTCCTACTTGGCTGCTTTTTGCAACATTTGCTATAATCACAATCCATCTCAAAACATAAATACAATGTCTGATTGCATGTTCATTACTTTTTTCTTTACAAAGACATCAATCTACTCATAAACTACATAATGCAAATCAAGCTTTTTCTCAACGTCATTCCTATCGTCTGCTTTTTCGCTGTCGCCCTCGCTGCCCCAGTGAATGAAATCCAAGCTCGTGATGGTGGTCTTCTTGACGATGGTCTTCTTGATGATGGTCTTCTTGATGATGGTCTTCTTGATGGTGGTCTTTTTGATGGTGGTTTTCTTGATAATGGTCTTCTTGACCAGTAGCAATTACCTATGCCCTCTGCATACTTTGTATGTGAGCAAATAATTTCCTGTACTAAATATTTAGCTTATATATATATATATATCCACAATAAATATTGCTACGTCTCTTTTGCACGCAGCAGATGCTCCAATGAATATCCTTTGAGTATTACGTAACTAGCCGATCGATTTCGCTACGCTCGATGAGGGGGTCACCCTGCGAGCTAACGCCAAAGACTTTTCAAATCAGAGATAATAAAAATTTGGTACATCAAGTAGATTTCAAACAATCAATTGATAGTAAACAAGGTTATATCCGAGTCAGGAGTAGCAGAGGTATCCCCGCTGCGCCCTCCTTTGCTAATACACTGATACCAAACGAAAACTATTATTGAGTCGATGTGAGAGAGTTCAGTCTTGTGCAGCAGTTGTACATCATATCCATTTTTGCCACATCTTTTGGTAGTAAAATCCTCATGCCATTTGCTGATATTGTTTATGAGATGGGGACATAAAGCTGGCCATGTATAAATACAGGACTTCTATGAGATCTACAGTGAGATTATTATTGCAAAAAAGACCTTTATAGGGAATAACTCCTAACAAAAGCAAAAAAGAAGAAAAAAAATGTTTTCAAGCTAAGTGATTGTTCTTTCAAATTCATAGTTTCCATTTAGCCAGCATCGCAATCCTCATTGTTTTCTTCAGAAAAGCATTTGGGTTAGCCTGTGGCAGCGCCAAAACTCATTCAAGTTCAGTGTATTTTTTCTGCTCAAGATTGGCCAAATCTCGTTTTTTGTCGACTTCGTTAATCTACTTTATCAGATTCGACTATACAAATTGTAATGATCATCCGTTGCTTCCTAATACATTCTAAGAGTACTTTTCAAGGCGCTTCCAATGGTTCTAATTGGAGGAGATGTTTTGGATGAAATTATTGAGCAATTTGGTACAATATGAAATGGTGCTTTTAGCGAAAACAGTCATATTTTGCATATATAAACCTCACAAAAGTGGTTTCAGAGGTTGCTTTGGATCGAGGGAAACATTTTGAATTGATATATACCATAGTAAAAGTCTTCATTCTCAAGGTGAAAAATGCGATTGTTTGATTTTCGATAAAAACCATGAGGTACCTCTCATGGTTTTTGGTCAATTTTGGTCGATGTTTTTCAAGTCCCAAAAGAGTTGCGTAAAGGTGTTAGAAGGTAAGTGTTAGATGAGAGCAATTGTTGGATGCTATTCTGGCAGTCTAAAACAGCACCTAACACGAGAAGCCACAGCTCAAATGCACCTAAATTTTACCGTATTAGGCATACACTCGACTTGAAGGGGTAATACTAGTATGTTACTTACCCATATATAAGGTATTTACATGTCTACAGATGTGAAACATCGCATAAAAGTTAAATATACAGAAAAAATAAAGGATTCTCATATAAAAGTAGAGGGTTAAAACAAAAGTAGCAGTATATTTAATAAGATGGGGGGTTTTTGCCTGTTTTCTAAAGATCAGTCAGTATTTATCATCAAAACATTATGTTAAGCATTACTAAATATTGTAGATCAAAGAATTTTCTGTCGAATGAGCTATTGCTTGAAGCTCTGGCATAACTTTATCAGGAAATATTGAAAATCTTGTTCTGGACAAAAATTTGGTGACAATTTTTTCCTTGTTATCACAGGCAGATTTTAAACAAAAATCCATGATTTTGCATGATACCTGTGGAATATATCCACTATGATCTGCATTCCGACAGTTCATCCAGTTACCAGATTTAGATATAAACTGTATGTACACTGGATTAGATGTACGATATCGATTTATACTATAAGAAGATATGAACTTCAGATACGCTAGTACTATAAGATTCATACTATATAAGATATAGGCTATAGATGGCACCACGGACATGGATGGCACTATAGACTTATACTTGTATTCCGACATTGACTACTACGGATGTTTACCATATCTGGATAGGCACCAAGATTAATGCAATATGAGCTTGTTGCTTCAGATGTGCACTTCATGATCCACGCTATAAGACACATGCTTATATCCGTGATACTAGCTACAGATACTTTATGTACTACAGACTTGTACTATATATGAGACATGCTATAGACATGCATACGATATGCTATAGACATGCCATATATCCAGATAGATGCTAAAGATGTATGCTCAGCGATATACACTCAGATATGTACTATTGATATAGACTAAGAAGACTGCACCTATCGGATACATGCTACTAGATCGATATTAATTATCCTTATAGAAAGGATAGATCAGGGTACTTTGGATGAGAGTCTAATTATTCATCCAGACAGAGCTAAATCATGATTAGCTTGCTAGAGTTGTCTTTTAGCATGATTAGACATTAGTTGATCTGAGTTGACTTATTTGTTAATCTAATTAATAGAACTTTTATCCATTGTTATAGTATATAAGAAGGATCATCTACCTGGCCAGTAGAGAGACTTCAGTTTACTTTACACCTGTCAGTTTGATAATAAAACATACCTTTATCAAGTTGACTTTATTGTTTTTTTTATTCTTTTTTTCCCGTGAATTTTAGTCTATAAAGCCTCAAATTCCACACTTGGTGTCAAATCTTGTATTATGGAACTTACAGGCATCATGGATGTCTATTCGCCCGACTTTGATACAAAATATCGTTGTTTGCTCGCCCCCATTATGCTGACATCGAGTCTGGCTGTCTGGTTTCAGCCATTTCTCTTTAAATATGAGTGTTTTACATCGTGGATAGGCTTTAAGTCTAGTTTCAAGGCTAGGTATGATATTTCTGTTGTGGGTAACCATCAAAAAGGCCCTGCTAACCTGACACGCATCTCTTTCAATCTGAGAAAGTTATTAAATTCAAATTTGCAAAATACCATTGACGCTCAAGGAATGAAATTACCGTATTCGCGTATTTCAAAAAGAGGGAGGTTCTGAGCCTTAGAACCAGAATAAAAGCGTCGATCGCTTAGGTGTTTAGTTCTACAAATGCAGGACATCAGAAACATCAGACAGAGCTGTAATCTGTTTACTTCCAAGGCAACACAACCTACTACGTCTTATTTTTAGGACAAATTCTGCCCAAATTTAGTCATTTTGAAGCACGAATAACTCATGCTACAAAGCGTCGTGGAAGCTCGGAATAGGTCCAGGCGTCTTTCCTTATCCACCCTTTACTTTCTGATGCTTTATCTCAACTTTTTTTGGGTTATTACAAATTCATGAAAATCCTCATTTTTTGATGTGTACTAGTAAGGGAAAATTCTTGAAAATCAAACGATCGCGTTTTTCGCCCCAAAAATGAAGACTTTTCTTATGATACATATAAGATTAAATTGATCGTAAAGATGGAATGCAACACTGGAGGCTCTTTTTTTGAGACTTGCATATGCTAGATTTCGATATATTCACAAAAAACCTGTTTTCATATTTTTGAAAATTGCTCATTACTTTTAGTCTGTAAGCAGAATGTAACTAACACTACTGGATGCGCCTTGTTTAGCTCTCTATAAATGCATTAGAAAGTTGGGTACAACAATGATAGTTTCTATAGTCAAATTCTGCAAAAACGTTTAAAAGATGTCAGATCAAGTCAAGTTTAGTGATAAAACTGACCACTGCATAAATCCAAATTTGAGTACCGCAACGGCCGCTGCCGCGGCGGAGAATTATGGTCAACTCTACTAGCTGTGACGTCGGATAGGACGCCCTCTCATTATTCCATTCCCCCGTTTTTTTTCCCTTTTTGCAAAACGCGTTCAGCATCAAATCATGGTGGTTTTGGAAACCGTTTAATTGATAGTAACACTCTAACTTTTGATAACACAATTTTGTATTGTTAAAAGTACTCGATACTGCCTCTTTGAAGTGGAATACAGTAGGTACCATTCGATAACGAGCAATATAAGACATAAAACCGGTACTAATCGAATTTCTTTATTATGTTTCGATAATTTTTTTGCCTGTTTGGCGTGGGTGCTGCTGCTATTCCTTTTCTGTTGTCTCTGCTATCTCTGTTGTCTGCCTCTTGGTTTTTGTCTGGTCTTTGGTGTCGTTTGTTCTCTGGTATTTCGATGGTGCTGGTGTTGCTGCTGGTGTTGCTGCTGCTGTTGCGAATTTGGTCTTTCCTGGTCTACTGTCTTTGGTGCATGCTCGTTCTCTGGTCTGTCTCCGGTGATTGCCTATACTCTTCTGGTCTATCTGTGGCTGTGGTAAGTGGTAAGTATCTTTTTTCTTTTGGTTGCGATGATATAAAACTTCTTTGAACGTTTATATTATTGCTTCCTTTCTCATGATAATGCATTCATGGTATTTACTTTGTTGCGCTTTCTTCTTCTTTTGCTGGTTGAATTGTCTCTGTGGCTTCACATGAGACAACATTAGTCATTATGTTGTAGTGCAAACTTATACCACCATTGCTTTTGCAGTTGTGCGTGTTTGCGTTACTTTACATTCAACTATTACCATGCACTTTGCTCATGTATGCAATTCTGTTGCAACAACAACGAGCTGTTTTGAACATCTTTGATGTTATATTTGTGATATGCTTTTCTTTGGCCCACTTTGTGTGAGTGTCCCTTTTTTTGCCTACATGTTACAATATTCCTATAGTAGTATGTTCTTTTCTTCTTTCTTTATTATTTTTATGTTTCTTTGAAGCATACTTTTTTACGTTGTGGTGGATGTGCCTATCACTGAAGCTCAACAAGAACTTATCCGAGGTTAGGAGGTAGATAGGCTGCCTCCACTTGGTTATCGCTACTTACTTTAGTGATGATTGAGGGTCTCAATGCCTGAATTTAAAGCTAGGTGGTGCAAGTAAGGCATGCTCTAGCACCTGAGGGAAATTTGATGATAGTTACAGCTATATTGCTATATATAGCGGAGCTTAAAATTTTGCCTCACATCAAAACAAGGGGAAACCCTCGCAAAATTTTTTTTAGATAAGCGGAATTTTCCAGCAATCTGATTGGCTAGAGGGTTCAAACAGCGAGGGTCTACAACTAGTTGATGTACTATTGATCTGTCATTTATTATAATTATGTGTTTATAATAAAAAGGTAACGATATAAATACAATTTAAGTCCTTTTTTTTTATTAAAAAGTAAGATACGTTATAATTACTTGATCTGGTATTTATTATACAGCTTTATGTGGGGTGCTGTTTAATAAGTTTATTATACGAGGAAAGCTCTATAGGTACAGTGATACATTTTATACCAGGTTCTTTTCGTACCAAATGCCTCGCCGAACATGCGACGTTTATCAATGATAAGCGACGCATGTTTTCATCTGATGGGCGGCTATCTTTTACCTCATATCAATGATAATGGACTTGCAAAAGTATTTCTAGTTTGGAGGACTAGGCCATCATTCAAAATCAAGTTATAAAATATTGATGCTAGAGCTCTGAAAGAAGCATGTTTCTATAGTAAAAGTCTACCAGATGAGGTCTCACTTTGTAGAGTGATTAATGAATAGCCAGGTTGAGCTGTCAGTTGATCAAAAATCAACATCCAAACACTTCTTTTTTATATTAATTTCGTTGCAGTTTTCTCACTTCCATTATTTGACAACCAGTGTAGCGACTGAACATCCCTTTATATGTTTCGCAATCCTGCAAAGTGGACATATAATGGCTTTGCTATAAAGGCTGTAGTATCAGCATAGGGCTAGGGATAGTAGCTGTTTCCTCTTTTTCACAAAATGCGCGGCACAGCATTAAACATTTGCCGCACGACAACAAAGAAGCAAGATACCCCCTAGCGGCTTTGAATACAACGTTTTGCCACACATTATCTATTAATCTATTATGCGTAATTGCTGGTAGCTAACAGATTGTATTCAAGGAAGGCAGCAGACATTCTGTTTAGAGCTAATAAAATTCATGTTTCCATCCATCATTTCGGGCTCCAGGTAAGTTTATCAGAGTTAACATTTGCATCAAATGGCATTACATCTCTCAGTGATTTCGAGTAATTGGTGAATCTGCACAAGACAAGAGATTTTCTAGCAAGATTAAGTTCTGTCAGTCACTGAGTAGTAGTAACAAATCTCTGGAATTCTAGAATGACAAGCAAAGAAAATTCACTCAAATACCCTTTAGCGCATTATCTGGATAAATGCACATCGCATTTGTGCAAAGGAATAACAAGTGTCAAGTAGCCTTACAGTAATTTTAATGTGATGTAAGGTTTATAGGTACCGAATGTTTATACATGCCCATTCCAACGCTAATGTCCAGCTTTCGGATATTGGCTTTTAAATATGTGGTTTAGTCCTTACAATAAAAGAAAGGATACCCATCGATCCGTTCTACACGTGCAGATAGACATCAGACCACTTTACATGGCTTCGGGCTTTTCAGGCTTATTTCTTGTGTTATTGAAAGATGCTCAATGCTAAGATATTGAAAGCAGTTACTTTTAATGCAGCCATCATCAAGCACTCAACTTAACCTTGGTTATTCGACAGTTTTCAACATTCATGCTGCTAGTCTTCAATGTTGAAAGACTGTAATAACCCCAGAATTACTATTCAGAGGTAACTTCAATCTCGATTCAAGCGCATACTCAATGTGATCCACATGCCATTCTGCACGATGCTCCTTTCTATCTGGCATCGCGCACAAATCAATTGATTTGCACGACATTCAAGATATTGAATGGGTGTACACAGCAGAGCCCCTTTTTCCTATTTAAAACCCAAAAGCGATATTTTTTTTTTTTTCTGATAACCTTCTTTTTCTCTTTCAAATTGACAACCCCAATGGAATCAATATCATTTACAAAATTTAAATCATGGTAAAAACTACAAACCAGAGTTAGCAGACAAAGCAGCGTCTGATGTTTTCTCATCTAGTCTGGATACATGGGCAAAGCAAAATGAAAAGGGAGAACAGTGCTTATCGCGCCAAGTCCTTGGCTCGCCATCAAGTGAATTACAGGATGTCTCTGATGAGTGTAAGCGTTCTATCATAGGCTTGTGCAGAAGGGAAAGATGATTGATAGAAATGGAATAGTAAAGCAGGTGCTGGACACCATGTTTGAGGAATATGCCGCCATTGTGGATCAACTTGGTTTGGCTGAAAACTTGCAAAATGACGACGACGAGAGCAATATACCCAAAGAGATTGTCCTTTTAAGAAACTGCGTCGACATGTATGACCAAGAATACCTGGTCAAGGTATTGTATAAGACAAGGGCAAGAAGGCAATAAAAACTCATGTTCCAAATAGGAATGTATACGAGGCATCGTTAGTGGTGATGGCTTTGCTACACAGCAACATTTAGCAGGATCTATAGCCTTGTGGAAATCAGAGTCATATTTAGATGAGCAAGTGCAAGAAGAAATAAAGAAGCTATAGTGGCTGCATTTGATATAGTACACTGGTATTTTCTTTTATTTCAATTAGTAGTTTGATGCAGATATAGTTGAATTTAATGCGGATGATCTCTTTATCTCTTCCTGTTCTGATGTGGAAGCAGGCGTGTTGGTTCCAGTTGTCGTTGTTGGGGTATTTGCTCCACTGTTGATCAATCTTCTCTTGGCCAGAAAGTTACCAACGACCAATTCAACACCAAATAGACTGGCAAAATCAGTAATGAAATTATGGCTTTGATTCTCCCACATCTCCAGATGATCAATTACTGTGGATCTCACTTTTTCAATGTTGAGTTTGGTCTTGATTTGTTGCTCTTTCAAAAAGGAGATGTTCAGCTCTTTAGCAGATACACCTCTCTCCAGGTTTCTTCTCAGAAATTTGTCATAATCACGTACAATGCGAGTGATTAAATCGGATGTTGAGATACCATCTGTGCGCTTGGTAGGTAAGAATTTTCCTTGCGACTTGACGAAAGCATAGACATCTCCGGATTCAGAAGATTGGTAAGGTTCAGCATCGTGTGCTACATAATCTATCTGATGTTCGTCCAGGAACTCCTGTGTAACAAACCATGGGGCTGCTTCTACAACTTCATCGACCCATTTGCAATGACGAACTGATTCATAGCGTTCAACATCTTTCATGACTGTTCTGCCCTTTCTCTTGTGAGTTTCCTCGTCATTGCACACTGGATATCAAATTAGGCATTTGGGCAACAGTATTTGGTAACAGAGACAACATACCTCCAACGAGCAGATAGACATTGGGGAATGCCTTTTTGGCTTGTTCAAGAGCTTTAGCATGGCCGAAATGGAACATGTCGTAGATGCCATCACAGTAAATTCTGACAGGTCTATCTGTAGGTGGCTAGATTCCAATGTTGGTTAGTCTACATGTATGATCTTTTATTGTGGTCATGGTAATGTGTACCTGATTTATCTTAAAGTCAAATCCCTGGGGTAATTGACAGGTAGTGAGATCATCGTCTTCTACTTGATTTATAACCGAGATCTCTGAGTGAGATCGCTTCAAATTAGGTGGCGATGCCATAGGTGTTGGGAAGCCCTCTATGACAACAGATGGGTGCGTTAAATATACATGCTTGTGGTTGATTTGGAGCCCATAGAGATTACCTTTTATGGTATTTTTCGACATGACTGCAATCGTTTATGCAATTGCTTTGAACTGAAGTGAATTATTCAGGTATAAGATGTAAGAAGAAGAGAAAAAGAACCAGAACATCTACACAGATGTTTAAGCCAACTAGATATTAACACTTGTTTCTTACAAGAAACAAGGTTTCTCCCCCTCCCATCTAACCAGTCACTTGTAAGCTGATTTCCCAACACGAATTGGGGTGAAAGTGAACATGATTTTTGTGGTTCCATCTTTCCTATCCCTCTCTTCATAATAGACAATTCAAGAGAAACGCTATTTTAACATGTTGTATAACATATGGTAAAGCTAAACTTGCTAAATATCGCATCCAAGAATAAATTTGTAATCAATAAAAGTGAACATTTAGTATGGCATCTGACTTTTTTTACCCCAATATGGGTGGTGTGGAAAGCCATCTCTATGAGTTGTCTCAAAGATTAATACAAAGAGGCCATAAAGTGATCATAGTAACGCACGCTTATGGAAACCGGACTGGCGTGCGCTATCTCACCAATGGATTGAAAGTCTACTATGTCCCAACAAAAGAGATTTACTCGGCTGCAACACTGCCTACGATTTATGGATTCTTCCCGCTTTTCAGAAACATCTTGATTCGAGAATCGATACAAATTGTGCATGGCCATGGCGCCTTTTCCTCGCTGTGTCATGAAGCTATCATACATAGCAAAACGATGGGACTGAAGGCTGTATTTACAGACCACTCGCTCTTTGGATTCGCAGATGCATCTTCCATTTTGACCAACAAACTGCTGAAATTCTCGTTGAGTGATGTGGACCATGTGATTTGCGTGTCGCATACCAGGTAAGCAGCAAACGTCTGTCATGGACATATCTGGCTAAAAGCAAGTAAATAGCAAGGAGAATACGGTATTGAGAGCAGCGTTATCACCGAGACATGTGTCTGTTATACCCAACGCTGTAGTAGCATCACAGTTCTTACCCGACCCAACGGCTCCAGATCCCAATTACATTACCATTGTAGTCATCAGTCGACTTGTATATAGAAAGGGCGTTGATTTGTTGATTGCTATTATACCACGCATTTGTGAAATGTACAAAAATGTTCGATTTATCATTGGAGGCGATGGACCCAAGCGCATTGATTTGGAGCAAATGAGAGAAAAGCATTTACTGCATGATCGAGTGGAATTGCTGGGGCCAATCAAGCATCATGAAGTGCGAAATGTATTGATTCAGGGTAACATCTTCTTGAATACCAGTTTAACCGAAGCGTTCTGTATTGCTATAGTGGAAGCAGCGTGTGCAGGGTAAGTGTGTGTGTGTGTGTGTGTGTGTGTAGGGGGGGGGCTCGCTGATGCCACTGATGTAATGTGGTTTAGTAATGGTATGCCTGTATTAGATTGTTTGTTGTCAGTACCAAGGTAGGCGGTGTACCTGAAGTATTGCCCAGCCATATGATCAACTATGCAAGCCCAGAGGAAGATGACCTCGTCATCGCTGTGTCCAAATCTATCCATCAATACAAGTACGGCAAAGTGGATACGACGCAATTCAATGATCAGCTCAAGGAAATGTACAACTGGTCCAATGTAGCTGAGCGAACTGAAAAGGTGTATGGATTTGTGTACCAAACCAGCAACTCACCTTTGATTGAAAGGCTCAGACGGTACTACGGCTGCGGTGTTTACGCTGGAAAGATCTTTTGTATGGTGATTGCATTAGATTATCTCATTTGGCGATTTCTCGAGTGGCTATTTCCAACTGAATCAATAGAGAAGGCCCAGCTCTTTCCATATCAGAAGTATCGACAGTATTTTCAACAAACAAACAATCGTGTTGCGGTCAATAGCAGCAATGCTAACAACAACAATAGTATTATTCAGCAAATACTGGTAGAAGAGGAAGAGGAGGAAGAAGAGCAGGATGATTTTCCTTATTGAGATCCACCGATTTTATATGCACAAGAAAGGAAATTATCTTTTATTTTCATTACCAACAATAAATAATTGTTCAGCGGCAATAAAGGCGCATAACGTTAAATCTAACCATCGTATAGCATTTTGATGTGTGTGAAGTGGTGGTTTTGTGACCCATTCACACATGAGCTTCCATACTTGAACAAGGTGCTCTGTCATTTGTATCTTGCCAAACAGTATGTTGGATAAACTGTCTCTAAATTCATCTATATCGATTGTCTTTCCAAGGCTCATGTTGATGCGTAATTGCTGAAACTCGTATAGCAGTAATTTGGGTGCATTGTCTTGGATTGTGATTCTATCGCAGTAGCGCATTAACTCAATAAATACTCGGCAAAGCCAAGAGGGTGGTGATGGTGTGGCAGCAGACTTCACCAACGGGGTCAATTGGGTATGTTGTTGATGTGTCTGGTCTGTAGCGTCTTTGTCATCTTCATCCGCATCTTCTCCATCTTCTTCCTCATCCTCGTCGTGGTCGTGGTCCATGCTGTCGACGCCTGCCTGTTGCTCATCGTAGTCTTCTTCATCGCTATCGCTGCCGCTATGTACAAATTCCTCTGGCAGACAAGGAGGTGGCGGCGGTAGATGCTGGTGGTAATGATGCTGAAATCTGCCTGGATCTTCATGTAGCATCTCTGCTAATTCACTGTAATTTTGACAATGTCTCGGTTTAATGTTGTGTTGCAGACGATAGATTTCATTCTTGATCCACTCGTCCATAGTCACCACAGTGCCAGAAATCAGATCGTTCAATCGTATAACAGGTGGAGCGAAATTCATTATGTTTGATAACCAAGGAAAACTAAAAAAAAAAAAAGAAATTAAATTGTGTATCCCTTCCTTTATATACTTGCGCTGAAACTTAGCCCTCTTGCTGAAATTTGCTTCGCCTCGTTTCCTTGTCTTGTACTCCCATCTCGCACACTTATCCCCGTGATCTACCACATAAAGGTTTTTGCCTTACATGCAGACAGCTCAAGGTCGCAGTCAATGCCCCCCCTCCTCCCCACCTCTCTCCCTGTTTCGCAGCTCTGTTGTGATGCCGCAACTGATTTTTCCATAGTGCCACGGTATTATCGTAAACTTTATATACACAAATTATAATAAATGTTTAAGATGACACGCCAGAAACTGGATACATAGGAGACATTGTGATGAGCATTGCAATTAAAAGTTATTTTTCAAATGGACTAAATACCAATAAATTTCGAAATGTGATAACCTTCTTCTTTCATTCTTTGCTTATTTTCATTCAGTTTCACTATTCACATGGCATCTCAAGGTACCATCGCTGGATGATCTCCATCAAAGACTGTAGCATTGAATTCTCTTGTTTGATGATAGGCGTTCTTGACCAGATTCGCGATTTGCAATCATTTATAGATGATTTTGCTGCTGAAGGTATATCCAATGTATGGTTTATCAAATGTCGGAGAATTTGAACCCGGTTGTACGATATAGCAGGTACAAATAGTGTACCAGGAACACCAACATCCATGGACAAAGAGGATGAAAAGACGCAAATCGAGCCACCCATCATCCACCAAAAGCCCAATGAAAAGACAGAGGATGAGCAGCTTCAACCGCAGCAAGAAAAGACGCTGGTGGAGCAGGAAAGAGAACCCACCACATCATCATCATCAACAAAAACCGAGACAGAGCCGCTCTCCATCTTGTCCTATGACCTGAATTTATCCGATGATTTCTCATCACTGGTAGATCAGTTTAAGGACCTCAAAGTATCTCCTATAGAAATCAAGAAATTGCAGCAGCAGAATGTGTTGCAAGACCAGGTTGAGAAGATGGAGGAGGAAAAGGTACAATTGGATCCAGTCATTATATCTGTTTCGGACAAGAAACTGCCCTCTTTCACCACAGCAACGAGATCAAGAAGAACATCCGTCTCGAGCAAAAGATCTCAAAAGTCATCCAAGAGCTCCAAGAGCGCCAGACGACTACAAAATGAAAAGAAGCAATTCAAGCAGCATCAATCAGCAGCAGGGACAGAATCACCTACACCTCAGCCACAAAAATACATTCAGCGATCTTTTGATGAGATGATGCGTATACCTGACATTTACGAACGATTAGCATTTTACGAAAAGACCTTGGATCTTTGTCTTAAAGCGGAATCACCCATCGCTTCTTGGTGTAAATCAAATCAACAAAAGGGTAAACCCGAGCCATTATTAGAAGGTTATGTACCACCTGCGAGACTCTTATCCCCCGAAATGCCCCATCACAATGATTTTGGAAGCATGAGCTCTACATTCAGTGGATCCATATCCATGTTTTTGAAGAAGGCGACCATCAGCACACCCTCCATGCCGAAGCGGCATTTACCGGTGGACCATAATGGCTATGGAACACCGTATATTCAGAGCAGCAACAGCAGCAGCATTTTTGGAAGATCCATTAGCCGTTTGAATTTATCTCGATCTACGCAAATTCCTCGGTACGACCAACCAATCGCCTCACCACTGTCTCACAGATTCCATCCTAAAAACAAGGTCTACAACAAGAAATCAGGCCTGCAAAAGCAGCAGCAAGTGGCAGGCTTGTCTCCTCTGTCGATCGACTATTCCTCATCTTCATCTACCTATACAGCTACACCCCGATCCACGTCTAGCACACCGACCTCATTCGGCAGCATGTCCACCATCAATAGTCGCAGTGAATCCACAACCATCAATGCAGAACTCGCTTACATGATGAACGTGTTGCCACAGATTGATATGCGTATACTACAAAATGCGCTGAATGAAGCTAAGGGAGATCCGATGGTAGCTATATCCATTGCTGTGAGTGCGAATAAACAACGATCCAATGAGTCTCCAACCGCTCCCGGTGTAAAATCCATCAAGACTCGTGCAAGCAGCGGCAAGAAACGCTATGGCAGCAGAGTGTAAATGTGGTGGTGGTGCCCCTCACACGGAGGCTCAAATGAGGCTTACCAGAGTTTCTTTCACACGAATACCCTCTTCCTTTCTCTCTCTCTCTCTCTCTCACACACACACACATTTTATACTAAAACAAGGCTGCAATCAAACGGTTCTTTTTTTTTTGTTTTTTTTTGCTCTTCTTCATTGTCAATAAACACAGCTTGATTTACCATCCAACATTACATGTCCTCTGAAGGGCTTACAACCTACCTCATTTTTGTCGTCATTTCCATCTTATTGGTAAGCTTTCAAGTGCAGTCGATTCTCTTCACAATGGTCATGCTCACAAGTAAAAGGAATAAAGGGCGCTTTTCAATATGGATACCATAACGGAGAGCTCAATACACCGCAGCAAGTGATATCCAAATGCACCGACACAAGCGCAATAGCAGCAGGCTTACCGCAGTGTATTCCTATGCCTGATTCACAATATGCGCTTGTCGTGTCGATACTCACAGCAGGTGGACTGATTGGCGCCTTAGGAGCTCCTTATTTTAACGACAGATACGGCCGTCGATTGACATTGTTTGGCACCAACGGATTGTTAGGCGTTGGGTCACTAATCACCACAGTGGCAGCTACACCACACGCTATGATGTTGGGACGGTTCCTGTCTGGCTTGGGCAGTGGTGTTGTAACAGTGGTTGTACCTGCTTATTTAGCTGAATGTGTGCCCAAATCGCGTCGTGGATTCTTTGGTGCATTGAACCAGCTGGCCATCGTCATTGGCATCATGGCAGCACAGATCATCAGTCTTTCGTGGTCTACACTGACAAAGTGGAGATATATTTTGGCTATGGGCGTGCTATTAGCTGTTGTGCAATCGTGTCTGTTGCCTTTCTGTGTGGAATCACCTCGTTATTTGGCTTCCTTGCCTGGAGGATTCAACAGAGCAAAACTTTCTTTGCTCAGACTGAGAGGCGCCTCGATCGATCAAGTGGAGGACGAAATCAATGAATGGCGTAGAAATTGGGCTAATAATGCACAGGATCAACAGGCTACTGCTGCAGAGCAATATGAGGAGGATCTAGAGAGCATGGAGACACCTTTAGCCACGAATGGAGCCACTGGAGCACCCACCAACCATGTCAACATTTACAAATTCTTATCATCGCCTTATTACCGTAGGCCGCTCTTCATTGTTGTGTTACTACAACTAGCACAACAACTGTCTGGTATCAATGCTGTCATCTTTTACTCAACCTCCATCATGTCTACCGTGTTCCCTGACTCGAGTGGCCTCATCACTGTCTATATCTCGATTGTCAACCTCATTGTCACAACGATCTCTGCTGCTCTCATGGATAAACTGGGTCGTCGTAGCCTGTTCCTTGCTTCTGCTTGTTGCATGGCATCAATGAGCGTATTACTGGGTTGGAGCATTACGCATGGCTTTGACAGAACCTCGGTGGTCGCCATCCTCGGCTTTGTCGCTTCATTTGCGCTAGGCATTGGCCCTATTCCCTTCTTGATGATACCCGAGCTTGTTGAAACACCTGCAGTCAGCAGCGCTTGCTCTGTTGGGTTGGCATCCAACATGATTTCCAATTTTGCTGTGAGCGCCGGATTTCTGCAGCTGCGACTCATCATGGGACAAGGCCAAGTGTTTTATCTGTTTGGGCTGTGTTTAGCAGTATTAGTGGCTATTGCTGTTATGGTCTTGCCCGAGACAAAGGGAAGAAGTGCAGAGGATGTGATTCGATCAGGATATTCCATTCATCCTTGTAATTATGAGCACATTGCAATTGCCAATTAGGATTGTATATTTGTGAATAAAATTGCAATTAAAAGATAGGCTAGGCAGGATACTTCAGTGTCGATGAGGGCTGTAATCTGCGTATACGCGATGCCAACCAATGTATGCACTACCCTTCAGAGCGACATTCAAAAGGGCCATTCGCTCTCTCTGTGAGTCTTTTACCTCTTCGGTCAGAACACCAGCATTGGAAAGTTTTGCTGTTGCATTGGAGGGGAGCATAGATGTACCGTCAGAATCGCATATAGACAGGTATTCACCCACCTTTTGATCAACATAGGTATCTTGCCCTACTTGGCATGGTGATGGGTGGTATTGGGATTGAGCGTACAATATAAAGTTGGCAGAAAAGATAATAAAAATGGCAGAGTATTTCATATTTCTAATAACAAACGACATCATGAGATGAAGTCAGGAAGAAGCGTTTTGAAGATGGAGTTATTTAAATAGACATCCTTTCATAAAGGAAACCCGGTTCTTAATTATCCAACGGCATTCATTGTATAAAAAGATACAGGGTCCATATTCAGAAGACTGTACAGTTCTTTTAATTCATTATACTCCAAGGGGCATCACTCTTCTCAGATTTCAAGCATATAGAGCGCCGTGAGTACAAGGTGAATGCAGACAACAGCAATCACTACACAATGTAATTGCCAACATGCCCAATCTTGGTAGTACCATCTCCCATCCAACCCATTGGTTTGATAATAACACAGTAGAAACCAATTGATAATGCATTTACCACTGTCCAAGCTTTATTGACTATTTTTCGTTTTCATTCATATAAAAATATACTTTTGTTGGTTATTACAGCAGATCATCCGCCATGATGTAACAGGATCAACCAGCGGGAAGGTCAAAGTACAACTGATCCCAAGAATGAGGGGTTTACACGGTACCATGCAAACACAACATCCCACTCTTTCATAAACCAACACGACCATCCGGCGTGAACTTGGTAGGCTCCAGTGATGACTGGAAGCCCCATGGGATGCTGTGCGATATGTCTCTAGTGCCGTTGGGGGGAAACAGCTATCAAAAGACAAACAACACCTGACAAACTAGTTCACCAGATTCACCAGACTGCAAAAAAAAAAAAAAAAAAAAAGCCTGTCAACACACAGCCCAAATTGGCAGCTTCAAGCAGTATTCAATCGAGTAGGCGGCCACCATGTTACCCAAATAGAATACACAATCAGAAAGCTCTAGCAGTTGCCAGCCGGCAACCTATTACATGACGCACAAGTCCTGATTATTTACAAAGCAAGCAAAAGCAGAACTACGCATGTAATGGCCAGTCTGTGTTGAAACCCTTACTAAGGCTTATGAATCTACCTTCATTTAAACCATTAGAGAATTGCTCCTCTTCAAAGTATAGTGGCATTGATTTATTGATCCTAGGAAACCTGAAAGAGATTTCTACTACGCAACATCTCGCGACTACGTTGGTAAAGTGAAAGAAAAAAAGGAAAAAATCCCCCCTCCCCGCCCCTCAAAACACGCGTTTAGAATGCGTAGTCAATGTAGTCACATCCACCATGCCTTACTATTGCATGCTTACAACAAGCATTGTTAATACAAGTGCCTTTGAAATAGTGTAATTATATATGCCTTGAATGGTATTGGTGTCTGATACGTTCCTGAATCAACAGTTTGGGATCAAGCCCCCCCCCCTACTTTAAAGGGCGAATGACCCAACATTTTAAAATTCGAACATCTGAGTCTGCTGTTGCATTTAATGGGCATATTCTCGTGCAAACGTTACATTTAGCCATCGTGAAGTAAGATGGTGAGATAAGTGTCATTATGTTAAGCTTAAATACAACGATACCAGACCAGTGTCTTCTTCTCACGTCTTGTTGAAAGAACAAATCCATCTCATCCAAGCAGAAATGCCTGTATGGTTATGATGTTACAGTGGAAAATGAATGTAAAGAATGCTCAAAACGTGAGCCGACGAAAATAATACACACCTATGCATACTTGGTCTTGTATTTGACCTTTGAGTATAAAGCTATACATCAAAGTGTGGCAGTTGGTTTCACCTATACTTATCATGTATATTCGATTTCAATAAAGCTTTAAAACATCTGTAACAAAATTCTATTTATCATCGGCACTTTGAGACGTTGAGCATACAGATATGTCAGGTAATGCTTACATGACTTACCTTGACTCTGTTCTACTATGGATGCTAGTGGCTGTCAAAGATCCGGTGCATAGATTACCTTTTACTATTCACATGAATGCAAATATCAGCGTATCTTTGATGCATTTGAGTCGCATTTTCTCGCTTTAGACACCGTTTTAGACCACCAGAATGGCACCAAACAATTGCTCTTACTAGCTCTAACTTTTTGACACCTTTGCTCAACTTTTTTTGGGATTGCCAAAAATCGACCCAAAATCCATGAATGATACCTCATGATGTTCATCGAAAATCAAACGATCGCGTTTTTGACCTCAAAAATGGACACTTTTACTATGGCATATATTGATTCAAAATGTTTGTATTGATCCAAGGCAACCCTCCTGAAACCATATTTGTGGCACCATCTTATGTGGAATTTTGACGTTTTTGCCAAAAACCTTATTTCATATTTTTCGATATTTCTCATTAAGTTCAGTCAACATGTCGCTTATAACTGACACCATTAGATGCGTCTCAAAAAGCACTCTTGAAGAGTGTTAGGGGTCATGTTGTAATTTTGACAGCTTCCATAGCTAAATCTGGCAATAAAGGTAGAATCAAGTCGAAATTGATTAACTCTGTCCAATCTAAACGAAATAAATTGAGCGGGATTTTAAACGTGTTTTGGCTGGCAAGATCAGCATTGGAGCCTTCAAGGACGCTTATTGCGATATACTGACGTGCTGTTTCCTGTCATAACTTGATAAGCATGTGAAACAATGCCCACAGCCGAGACGAGAAATAGAAGTTATCAATTGGCTGTTCTGCTGGATAACGTAGAGTTTTCTGGCACATGGTAAAACGGAAACTGGTGTATTTATGGAATCTTGCTGAAGAAAATCGGGATCAGCTCAATTGAGCAAACCCAAATCTATATTTACATTAATAGAACACAGAAATCAAGAGCCAAGAGAAATTTGAGTTTTACAAATGTAAAAAATCATCTCTGCGTGCCCTGGTAAGCGTGCGCATTATCCTTCAGAATGACATTTAGCGTGCATGCCCCTTTAAATGGAAAGAAATGAGAATTAAACACTCCTAGCTCTTTGCACACCCAAGGCCAGATCATGAATAGTGAAAACCTTCCATATTGTGTGCTAATGGGCTTTTATGTTTAATCAACGGCGATAATAACTGAAAAATACATATTCATAATGCCGTGGAATACGTTTGGGAAATCAAAAACCACTTGGCATGTTTGCCTCTTCTCCAGCATACCAGACAATGCCTACATAATAAACGAGCCGTGGATTTATTGATATTCACTGACATTCAATACAAAACGGTAAATTTCGCACTCTAGAAATACGAGATCTCTTGGTATAATATATGCAATAAGAGTTCTCAAGATTGTCATTGATTACCTAGAGAACGGCACGTATTACAATAAACTATTTTTGTACATATCCAGCAATCCAAAACTAGATGTTGTGTGTCAACCTCCACAGCAGCTGAAAAGAGAGAAGACGGAACCCGATGAGTATAAAAATGCCAGTTCTTATTTTAGTCTCTTCTTCCTCACTCTTCCTTCTTCATTCAATCACAAAAAAAAACATGAGCTTTATCATTAGAGAAAACAATCAATACAAGAGGTTTATCTCACCTCCAGTGACTCCCAAGCATGACACTGAAGCTTGCTTTATGAAATCAAATGTCGTGGAGCAGTACAATGCATCGACATTGCCGCTATCTCCTCCTTCATACCCAATGACATCTCCATTGCATCGTCGCCGAGAATCATCCTTTGATTCCTCTTCCAGTAGTCATTCTGCCACCAGTCATCAAAACAAAAGAAAGCAACGCAGCCCTTCTCGATCTCCTTCATCCACAACAGATGGTGTCTTCCGAATGCCTCTAGATATACTCACAAAGGCATTGAACATTGTGCCAAATCAACAAGCCTATTCTGCTACTTACTGTGGGCCAGTAATAACACCACAATCATCACCGTCTTTGCCCAAGGAAAGAAAAAGAAAGAGAGGAAATGACTGTATCACCCCCATCCTACAAGCATTGGAACAAGGAGAAGATCAAAAAGAACAGCAAGAACAGATAGAACCACACCACCATTGCAGCAGCAGGAAGAGAAACAGCGCATTTGCATTATCATCGTTACTGTTGCCTACGCCATTACCATCTCAACCAGAGCCGTCTCAACCTGTTGCTCCACCAGCAGAATTCATCAAGAAATCTGGTACCAGTGCAGCACACACCTACGACAATTTAAGTGCAGATTGTGATCAAGCAAGTCTATTCCGTAATTCGGAAGAATGGATCCCAAGCCTTGAAGTGTTCAATCGAAGACCAACCATCCGAGTGTCATGGAAAGGTAATGGTAGCATTGTAAGGATCATGTCTGCGCTTCTAAATCATATGTTACTGTTAGGATCTCCACTTAAAATCAAAACCATGCCATATTATGACAAATTGCATCCAGGAGAAGCAACTATCGCAGCTACACTTCGTCTCACACCAGAACAATATCTAAAGTGCAAATGGGCCCTTGTTCTAGCAGCCAAAGAAGCAGATGAAACAGGCGCTCTATTCAGAAAATCAGAGGCCCAGAAAGTCTGTTGTATTGATGTAAACAAGACTAGCGTACTTTGGAATGCTTTCGGTCGCCTGGGCTGGCTAGGATCCAAGTGGCCACAGTAACACCTTTGCAAACAATACCCTTCTATATACCACAATTCCTGTAAATAGTCTTTATGTATTCCATCTATGCTTCCCATTATATGTGTGTGCTATTGAATAAAATGTATCTTCGATCTTGTAACTGTTGTTTATCTGATTTTGATGATGCGCAATAGTAGCTTGCCATGGTTTGTCTAGTGCCAATTATCATTTAGGTTTTGTGTCAGCACTGTGATACAGAAGCAATGTGAGTTACAAATGTGTTTGATTTGGCATCAACCGAATAATCTTGATGTTCTCAAAATAACCGAAATCTCAAGTTACAGCTGAATTCTGCCATCTACTGTTCACAATGGCATGGCAGTAGCTTTCATTTCGCGTGGAATGTAAGCCTGTAATTGCTGAAGAAGAGAGAAAAAAAAACCCAACATACGTTTCAAGCATTGTATTCGACTCCTTCAACCTTTCGCCAAGAAGTTATCAAGTGTCACACTAAATCATTCCATGTAAGCTTTATTTTTCTGCCGATCCACTGTACGACTATTGAGTTTAATGAGCCAAGAGAATTTCCCTTTTTCTAGTTTCTATTGAGATTGGGTGTGTTGAAACATACTGAATTTCAGAACAGCCCTAGCCATAAACACCGTTTGTTTGACATTGAATGTTTAACAGTTGCATTCGAATTAATGTAGGGTAACAATTGCAAATGTAAACGATAGAAACGAGAGAGTTTATCGCAACCGAATCCCAAAAACCCTGTGCTCAGTGTAAAATATAAATTCGTATTACATTGATAATGCATCCAGAGTTACTTTTTCTACCACTTTTCGTTGGCAAAGCGTTTCACAAGACTACGGCCGACATTCCCCGCCTTTTCGTTAAGATGGCCACGTTCATTGTGGCCAATCAATCCATGTTTTGTACTTGGGATTGACACATAAACATATGCCCTGTGTCCTTTTGTGAAATTGGTGATGTATGAAGCTGTAATTAGGGCTTGTTGACGCCAAGCACTTTTTTTTTTCTTTGCAATGCGCATACGATGTGTACTCGAATGCACTGATCAATTTAGTTTATGCACTTTGAACAAGAAAATTAGGCTAAACAATATATCATCTCAACTTGAATACTAGCTAAATGATTGAAATGACTTGTTATCAGATTCATCGATTGCTAATGCGGTAATATAGATGATTCAATCCAAACTACAACAGCGCGTTCCATCATCATCGCAAGTCTGCTTGTACTTTAAAGAGGTGAATGCTCCTCTTTCATATGTCAAATGTTGTAATATTTTGGAATTGTGTAGAAAGTCATTTGTAGCGATGTGTACCGCAGTGTTTCTGATGGTTTCCTATGGTTCCTAAATTTCTAATGTTATCAACCATCCTTGATTTTTCAGTGCTTTGATGTACGAGTTCCTGTACATGGTATGATCCAATGAAAAAGGTCCCTCAAACTCGGTAAAAGATGTTCCTGAAAGAATTGTCAATGGAAGTAAATAGACGACGAAACCCTAGGGAAATCAATGAAAAATTATTTCAGTTGCGTCTAATTATTAAAGGGCACACAGAAATCAAAGCGTATGTATTGATCATGATGAGTAATTCAGATTTTGTATATCATGAAATAAGGACATGTGGACATCAGCATGCTACTATTGTGTGTTGCATTAATTTCACAACACAAGCCAAATACGAGTCGTAAGGCATACATGCTCAAGGGGTTCCAACAGACAAGTTCTCGATCTAGACACATTACGCTCGGCGTGTTGAATCAAAATATACAACAAACACGAGTAGTGATGTTTTATTAATGACGGTCGATGATTTTTTTGTTCAGTGTGTCTTACGAAAGATCGAGCTTGTAGAAACGCTTTCTTCGGGCATTCGAAATGGCACAAATGTGTATCAAAGAAAGATAGCCATTGCGATGATAGAAAAAGGTCAACAGAAGAACAGGATGAAATGCATGCTCATACATTGTATGCAAGAGATGAACCTGGTCCATTTTCGCGGAAATCAAGTTTAATGAAATGAATGCATCATGAAGGTTGTTTGTGAGCTCAATGTACTTTGTTCTCTATGAGTCTACCAAGTATCATGTATGAAAACTGACTGACAACAGCTGCATTTCCATAAAAAAAAAAGAGAGAGGCACCATAACAACAGTGATGTTGTTATTTCATAATGCGATACATGTACATTTAGGGAAAAGAATA
This sequence comes from Mucor velutinosus, assembly GCF_035048745.1. Taxonomy (NCBI): domain Eukaryota; kingdom Fungi; phylum Mucoromycota; class Mucoromycetes; order Mucorales; family Mucoraceae; genus Mucor; species Mucor velutinosus. The sequence goes on from NW_027041908.1 coordinate 2,072,920, forward strand.
TACAGTCGACATCTGATGCTGATAGAGAGAGAGAGAGAGAGATCAGATGATAGTTCTGGCCAAGGTATAATATGGCAATTAATAACAAACAAATCGCTTGATGTTTTGATTTTTCTATTCATGATTTCCAAAACAACAGGTGGAAGTTGGAATTCAGACATGTTTGGTTAGGTTCATTGCACTCAAACAAGGTTGGCAACACTGATGAAATAGCACGGCAGTGAGATTAGATTGGTGGCATAATTATTATTGCAACCCCTAGTTTACATTTACATAAGGGTGCAGGATGATCTGCCCTGTGTCTTTTTTTTTTCTGTGTTTTTGTTTATTGATTCATTTATGTTTTCCAAATTCATGTTGAATTGCGAACCGATCGCATATCCGACCATGTTTCCGTTTCCGACCACACATCTGTGCTTTGAGCCATGTATATAAAAGAAGACACGATGACAAACAATCTGTATCTTTCTTTCTTTTTCATTCTACTCTACTCATATGCTCTGTCCAGACATTCAACAACCCATGTATCCATTCTATAGCCAAAACGCATCCATGTCGCCGCCAAATACCGCACTACTGCAATCCAATGACTTTAAATTTGCTCCACAACCAACACATCTCTATGATCCGTCGTCCTATTACATCAGCCAGCAACAGCAGCAACAACAGCAAGCACAGACATTCATCACAACCACAGCCGGGTCTATAAGCAGTAGTGGTACAGAAGATGAAGAACTCGCAGCCATAAGCACGCCTCGTCGCAATAGCTGTACACGGTCTAGAAAAAGAAAGCTGAATTCAACAGACGATGCAGATGGTGAAAAGCGCAAGCATTTCCTGGAGCGAAATCGACAAGGTAGGATACAGGTGTGCTGATACAAGGGGCCGCAGCTAACATGTTGCATTATAGCTGCTTTAAAGTGCAGGCAGAGAAAGAAGCAATGGTTGACAAATCTACAGGAGCGAGTCGAGTTCTTAGCAAATGACAATGAGCAATTGCAGCTACAGGCAAATGTCATGCGGGACGAAGTGATGCATTTACGGAATTTGCTGCTAGCACACAAAAATTGCCCCATGGCAAGCAACCTTCCACCGCAATACCATGATGTGTATAATACTGCCAATAAAGTGTTTGCTGAATAAATCCAGTCAATATTTCCTTTTTACCAGCAGAGAAACCAAAAATAAATGGCCTGGTTACACTGCCTGCTGCTGGTAAATCATTAAAAATAGAGCATCTAATTCAGGACGATCATTTTGTGTCCATTCATGGGCCTGGACACTGAAAGAAAGATGAATAAATACATACTCTCAAGGTAGAAATGACACACAGACTCCCTCCCTCTCTCGCTCACGTTTGGTTGTATCTTGCGCACAACCATTGACATTGGATTCGCTCTTAGCGTCTATTTTGTTGAGTGAAATGGTCTAGAAATCAACATTTGTCATGTAAGAACGATGATCAGGTTTGTCCAATCAAGACCTGATATAAAATTTTCAAGAGAAACACAAGGCCCACATTTTTCTCTTCTTTACTTGTTTCCTTGTTTCTATTTTCTTCCATTTATCCCAAATGTCGTCAATAGCATCTGGCAGAGTCAAACAGCGCATTCTATTCATGTGCCTGCTGTTCACAGGCGTCATGGTGTATCTGTACAAGGTATCAGGAGATCGACTCTTTTCATTTGAAGGGCCCCAATACCAATACAGTTGTCACATCACAAGATCCACCGTGCAAGAAGACAGCGAAAACGACGTGAAGGAGCCATTGCCTATGCGACATCACAACTACTTGAACTTGAATAACCTCAACTCGACTCGTTTCGGCAAGGAGGCCAATGAGCATGTGCTTGTGCTCACTCCTTTGCAGAACGACGAACAATACCTCGACCACTATTTCCAGCTCCTGGATAACACCAATTACCCAAATCACCTTATCTCCATTGGACTACTGGTATCTGATTCCACAGATGATACCCTTGAAAATCTATACAACACAGTGCACCGATTACAGAATAGATGGCGAAACAGATTCTACGAGATTGATGTCTATCAAAAGGATTTCCGTCTGGACGAAAAGCCAGATGATACATCGCTCAACTCGAAAAGAGCGACGTTAGCGAGAGCCAAGAATTTCCTACTGACTGCCGCCTTGCGAGAGCATCATAGCTGGGTTGCGTGGGTGGATGTCAAGTTGCATTCCTATCCTGCCACCATCTTCTCAGACTTGATGCTTGTGGATGGTGATGTGGTTGTACCAAATTGCTTGTTGAAGCGACAAGACGATGATGAATTCTGGGGTTTTGATAGAAACAACTGGCAAGAAAGCGATCTCTCGCTCGAGAGACAGCAAAACGCAGCAGAGCATGAAGTGCTGATGGAAGGTAAGGCTTTTCCGTTTTTTTTTTTTTTTTTTTTTTTTTTTTTTTTTCTTTATCATCTGCATTGTTGTATCATCATTAAGGGCTTGGCTAATTTCAATTTCATACAAAGATTATAATCAATACTCCATTGGCCGTCATTTGGTAAGATCAAATAATTCAAGGAGATCTTCTTTGCTTGTAACACAATGGTTTATTAATACGCTTTCTGCTATTATCCAGCTTGTTGACATGCCAACGCACCAAGGCACTAGAATACCTTTAGATGGTGTAGGCACCACATTTACGTTGGTCAAGGCCACTGTACATAGAGAAGGCGCCATTTTTCCTCCATTTGTCTACCAGCATGAACTTGATTCTGAAGGTTTTGCGAAAATGGTGAAATCAATGGGCTTTTCTGTTTATGGAATCCCAAGTTATACCATTTATCATTTTTAATCTATTTTAGACCTTATTTACAATATACAAAGCAATCATTTATACACATCTATTTGTTCATTCATTTGGCATGGATATTCAGTAGACAGTGGTGTCCCAGTTTCTAGCCGTTTGTCTCGACATGTAACTTATTAGTTGGAAGAGCTGGAGAATTCAATGAAGGGTAAACCGGGAGTAGATGCTGTATTGCGTACATGTTGAGCAAATTTCTGCAATTTCTAGCGTTTGCTCAAGTTGATGTAGGGCAAAACTCTTGGCTTGATCAGTTTGATCTGCACGTGTAATTGCAGCCATGGCAGCATCATGACAATCCCACAGATTGCACTCAAGGCCATGGCGCAAACCAAGTTCCATCAGCTCTTTTTTTTTACATCCATGTCGCTTAGGCCTTAGTAACAGTGGAATATACCGAATTGGCCTACTCACTCATATCAGCAATGATAGACTCATGCATTGTCAATGAGAGGAGATCAACTTGCCATTTGCCTGAATCAAGGCTGCCCAAACACATGTATGAGCATCTATTGGAGATCTAATGCTGGCATTTGCCATGTAGACACTGCTGGAGCGACACAGCCTCTGTTTTATTCTGGTACCACTCGTTCCTTTTGACAATTTAAAGATTTCGCAATGACAAATCGTCAATACAGCCCGTGACTGGAGCTCAACATTTGAGTTGCAAATTAAGCTCACCCCCCCCCCCACACACCTTGGATTTTCTCACATGAAAGGCCATCTTTCCTCTTTTTACATTACATATTTCTTTCTACAACGAAATGACTTTTATCACTTCTGTCAAGGACTATGTAAAGAGACATAGACAAGGCTTGTTGGTCACTGCAACCATTGTGGGCGGAGGCTATTTTGCAGGCAAATATGCGACCAACAAAATCAGAGACATGCAAGAAAAGTCAACAGCCGAGAGACTTGCCAAAGAAAAGTGAGTATCATCATGCAGAGCGAGGAGGGGGGGCTCATGAACTCAATTGCGCTGCTGTCATTTAGCTTGAAACGTCGATTCCAACAAAACCAAAATGACTGCGTCTTTACAGTGCTCTCTCTTTTGCCTACATTGGGAGATCAAATCTTACATGAAATGAACATTGAAAAGGATTGGGCCAAATTACAGGAATCCAGAAAGTTGGAAAAGATTGAATTGAGATTGAGAAAAGAGAGGGAGGAGGCTGCACGTTTGAAGGAAGAACAAGAAGCCATGTCTCAATTGAGCGATGAAAAGGATATCAACGAATCGGGCATTCTTGTCGACGCTGATGTATCATCATCTACTACCACCACCACTTCACCTACAGACGAACAGCACAAAGAACAAGAGGAGGACCAACAACAACAACAAGCCAAATCGCCTAAACCACAACCGTTGGCATTGGACTCCAGTGTGAGCAGCCTCTCTACTTCTGTTACTGTGGAACAAGAGGATGGTAGACCTGTGCCTGAGGGTATTTTGGACAAGAAAGAAAAGCATCTTCTTTGGGAGGAGATCAAGACAAAGAGTAAGAGACAGACGATGGCATGATAGTCCATTTATGCATTTTCAGCTAAACAATGTCGAGCTTAGGTTTTACAAGAACATTCACATCCATCTATTCGGTTACCTTGTTGACACTATTAACACATATCCAACTGAATTTACTGGGTCGCTTTACCTACATCTGGTCCGTCTCTGTGCTCAATAAGAGCGAGCCCACGATTCGATTGCAACAAGAAGGAGAAGAACCCGATGTCGGCTTTCTGGACCCTCAAGTGGAGCGCATGTTTTTAAGTGCAAGCTGGTGGTTACTTCATCGCGGTTGGAAGCAGTGTGCCGAAAGAGTGCAGACAGCTGTTGAGCAAGTAGTGTCTGGGTAAGGCGCATCAACATTGACATTGGATTGACTCTCGTTGTACTCACACTGCTATTCAGCATTCCCTTGAAGAGCACCTTGGACTACAGTGAAGCTGAAGAATTACTACAAAACCTGCGTAGAGCTATTGAATTTGACGATGAGGGAAAGCCCATTAGCTATCGCACATGGATGTTGCCTGACAACGACAAGGAGGAATTGGAGTTCATTCGTGGCGCTGGATTTGACGAGGATCAAGACATTTACAGTAACAATAGCAACAGCAGCACTATCACACTTAAAAAGCTTCTAGACGAGACCAAAGACTTTATTGATAGCCCTGATTTCAATCAGGTGTTGGGATCTTGCTTGGATGAAGTGTTTGCCATATTTGACCATCATGCTTTTGTCACTGCCTTGTTGCCTGCAAATGAGCCCATGGCATCGAGTATCAGAGAAGTGACAGCAGCAGAAGCAGTTACATTGGAGCAAGGCAAGCGAGTTTCTTTGGCTAATTTGTTGCCTACCATTGGTAGACAATCTCATCTTGTAATTGCTGGCAATGAATACCTGAATGTAAGTGTTTGAAATGATACAATATACCGGCCCACGGATTGACTCAAACATGATGTAGGCATTTGCGTATATTAAAGAATTACAAGCTTTCTCTGCATTAATCTATACACAATACGGCGATGAAAGTAACGCATAAACAATTAATCTCCCCTTTTTCAATAAAATGTAAACACGCACATCTCTCTGTTTACTCGTGTCGAGGAATGTTATATTTGTGAACGACCGAAACCCAACTTGATGTTGTTTTCTTTTTTTATATTCATACGTTTATCTTTTTACTAAACAGAATGCTCAAATTTGCAGGCCTGATCTTTGGTGTCTTTTTTCAGTGCAGTTGTCTCTGCTGTGGCCAACGAGCATGTTCACATCTTGGCTGATGAGTCAATTACCATTATGCCTGGACCTGATGGACACAATGTGATTCCTGTCGTTCAGACAATAGATGGTGTTGTCACCATTTATTATTATACCATTACTGGCGAACAGACGATCGTCAATGGGGGGGGGGGATCAACAGCTATTAATGGCGGTAAGTGCCGCATTGTGTGAGCAGTGATGTAGGTTATACAACATCCTTATCTAGTGGACAATGATTTGGCGGAATATTCCAATATCGCCAACGCCATGAGAAACATGGAAGCATTTGAGCACCAAGTCTCGTCATCAGCATCAGCATCAGCATCGGCATCAGCATCATTATAATTGCATGATTTTTGTTGAAAGCGGCCATTTGATTCAATCCAAACTATATTCAAGTGAAATAAAAAATTTGACACATTTCATTCAAACATGTCTTGTTCTTAAACTTGAGCTAGCATGAACACGCCATTTGCACTTTCAAAATTAGTAAAGCACACTGTTACTTTCAAGAAGCAGCTGCCGCCCGTATTGTCGTTACATCAACAGCATCGCATGCATTCAGGTAATTCGGATGTGTTACACACAGACAAGCAAAGCTAAATTAATATAACCTCGCGTTTACATTACATTTCATCCTATACGTCTTGGTTATTAAAACAGCTCAACAACCAACCCGTCAGCAAACGTCTACTCCAGATAGAAAGCTTGGGTCAGTTCACTGGAAATTGGAAAGAGTAACAGCCATTTCCATGGTGCCACTTATCAGTGCTACATTCATCATGGGCCCAAATACGCTGGCTGATGTTTTGCTTGGTGTCCTGTTGCCATTCCATGTTCATATGGGTACGATATGAAGAAGAAAGCAAAGCAACTTCACTAGATCTAATCAAACGCAATATTATTTAGGTTTTGATGCTTGTATTACAGGTAAATTCGGACAGCCATCACGCTTCTAAACCCTGTTAATCATGTTTATAGACTACTTTAATCCTTCAAGAGCAAATCCTTTACTCTGTAAAGCCATGACATACACACTACACACTTCATCTACTGCAGTTATGCTCGGCTGTGCTTTGTTTAATTACAGAGATATTGGTATCACAGAATTCATACAAAGATTCTGGGCTGCTTGAATTGATTTACATGAAATAAAAGGCCTACCTCTTGGTACAGAGGTGTTTGCATGCTAAGGAAATGGTGCTACATTAGGATATTGTTCTTTTATTACAGTGCTACCCATAATCACACAAGTTGATTGAAAGAAAGTGGTAAAATGGACCAGCCATTGATTATTGATTTATTATGAATAAATGTATAGATAAAATGTATAGATTCGTGCTGAAATTAGTAAAGCAAATGACAAGGGAAATTACACAACACAAGAGATGGATGATGGGGTAAGTGTTGGGATGATGTACAGAGTAATTAGAGAGAGATAATAGTTATTCTTTCAGCGACGGTGCTGTTGTTGGTTCTTGTACTGCCGCTGCTGTTGCTGTTGCGTCTTCCTCGTCTTTCTCAGCTTCATCAGATTCAACATCAAACAAATAGTGGTAGTTTAATATCAGATATTTGACAATGTTTTGATGATGCCCCAAATTCGACATGGTCGTGGCAAAGGAAGCAGGCCCAGGCGTGGGTTGCAGTAACGTAGGTCCAAAGACAATGGCCAAGTTGGTAGCATACATGTGGTTTGTAGCTTCAAAATCAGTGACACTGCATTTTACAACAAGTAGGTAATGTGTCCATTTATGATGATAATGCTTCACTTACATGACAAAATGTTCGATGATTCTCTTGAGGAGCACATAGTTGCAATAAGGCAGTTTCTTAATGACTTTTTTGATCAGATACACGCGTTCATCATGGTCCTCAGAAGCTATGTCAACGTCAGTTAGTACGTCAAGGTATTGTTAGACGCTGCCAAAACAACACTTTACCTGAAGCTGTAATGAACTCATCATAGAGGCTATATGTTAACAGAGGTTCAGGCAACTCACGCAGAAACTGCTTCAGAGCATCCGCAACGACATTGATATCAGCCCAATTGGGGTCACTCAAATCCACTTTTGCAACATCCTTGTTGAACTCTGCCTTCAGTGCACTGACAACAGACCCTGTACCAGCCACACGATAAATACCAACTTCCTCCAGACCTCTTTCTTCAATCTCTCGAATACATTTATCCACAACCAAAGGCACTTTACCATCACGCATCAAGCCATCCAACGTGACACCGTACACGGATGTTCTTGAAGACACAGCAGGTTGAGTTCGACTACCACCAAGCATGGCTTGACGATGCTGTTGACTCGCCTCCATATCCAAGGACTCTGCAGCCAACACACTTTGTCGTTTGGCAGCACCTTCTCTCGCCGAGTTGTTGATATGCTGCATCCAATCATGCATGTCTTCACGGTTCATGCCTTGAAACAAGTATTGACCGCCTTCTTCTGTCACGATACGAAATACAAATTCACGCTTTGTGTATGTGCTGGCAACAGATGTGGTGGCATGGATCAAGTTGATGACAGTAGACGCTTTGGTGGTTGACAGATATTGGCTTGACGAGATATCCACGGTGGTGCTGTTGGGTGAGTGAGGAAAGATGTGTTGGATGGGTGTAGCAGCTACAATAGATTGAGGACGCAGACCACGCAAAAAAGAGTTGATACGAGGCATGACGCTATGGCCATTTCCACCGTTGCTGCTGTTGTTGTTACTTTGCTGCTGCTGTTGAGATGAGGAGGATTTATTAGCATTGGCTTTTCGGTCTTGTTTCTCGATCAATCTTGCTTGCTCCAATTGCCTCTTTTGCAGCTTGTGCTGCAGTGAAAGCCATTCCTTGTCGACACGGTCTCTTTCCTTAAAGTCCTTCTTCAGTTTGTCCATTTGCTCAGCGACTAGCTTGCTAAACACCATACCGCGTTGCAGAGATTTGCTAGTAGTGCCTCGAAGCACCATGGAAGACGTGCCTCCAGTAGACATGGCCTTTTTGTTCTCCTTGATGGCCAGTTCACGCAAGTCTTTCCATGTGTCCTTGGACTGGTAAGGCGAGATCAAGAAGGACATGCTGATGCCTTTGGATTCTGTTTGATGTTGTTCTTGTAGGTCCGTTTGCACATTGATAATCAGTTGCAAAAACTGATATACATAGCGACGCTTATCAAAATGGATCAGACAGTCCTTCTTGTTAAAAGTATCTGGCACTTGAAAGCACAGCTCCATGATGCGCTCAAAGATCCATTCTAGACTAGGCACCACCAATGACTGATTATGCCGGTGCTGCGAAGAAGATGAACTAGCCATGGACGACAGCGAATAAGAGGAAGAGGGCGAGACAGTACGAGCAGGCTTTGAAGAGGACAGCATAGTTTGCATCTTTTGTATCTGAGAGAGCAAATTCTCTAGGTTGTCCAGGTTGGCATGTCCATGTTGCATCGCCACGTCTTGCCAAGCCTTGGAAAACAGACGCACTTCAGGGCTGACCAACGCACTCGCAATAGCATATTCCACAAATCCAGGCACACGTCCCTTGCTGGAATTGGAGGAAGATTCAGGGAACAGCATCAGTTTCTCGCTAGATAGTCTGCTGAGCACCACGATTTGAATGAACTTTTCGATACGTAACACGCGCGTTTTGGAGTCAATGTTCATGGCAGCAATTTCATTGATGACCCAACTGCGAATGATGAAATGCATACAGTACAAGTATTGAATAGAACCAGGGAACGCCAGCAAGAGATCGTCATCCGCAAACGCAGAGGGAGATACCACAGAGCGTCTTGCACCTTCAATTGCAGTAAAGATATCCGAGACGATAATTTCATCCGGCATGACATGATAGCTAGCCAGATGTGAAGAAGGGGCGTCCAGGACAGGCGCTAGTGCAGCAGGCATACGAGCTGTGCGAGATGATTTGCGAGCAGGTAACCAAGCATAAATGTCGCCTGACTGTGCTTCAAACACATCAAAGGTTTGGATCCAATCTTGCATGGTAACAGCACTAAATAACTGACCTACGGCACGGTCTACTTGCTCCAATAGGGCTTCAGGGGGGAATCGATCGACCAGGCTCTTGGCTTCCATGTTACGAGGACGTGTCGAGATGGATAAGGGAACCAGTTTGTTGGTGGCCAATTGCAGTGTTGCATGATACCGTGTACATCCGTCTGTCAATTGCTTGTACAGATCCTCAGCACCACGCGCACTTTCCGGGTCAAATTCAATGGCTTTTAAATCGTAACAAGGCGAGATACTCTTGCGTATAAACTGACTACGAAGCTGACTGATACGTGTTGTAATGACGCTAGCCATCTTGAGCGCCTCTAAATGGTTCAGCTTGATATCCTCAGAAATGTCTTGTGGTGCTTGATACGCTTGCAAGGGCACACGCCATTCTTCCAATGCAATCTTGGCATTCTTTAAAAAGTTGGCAATGTAGCGTGTTGCTTCCACTTCATCCACAAAGTCGTAAGGATGCTCTTCCACCCAGTACAACATCAGATTAAGCACGCGTAGCTGGATTTCCGCTACATTTTTCCAATCAAAAGACAGCAGACTCTCGTTGGCAGTCGTGGCAGTCGATTTCCTGTTGCTGGGCAAAGCAGAAGTAGCATCTTTAGCAGCAGAGAAATAGGTTTCCAAGAGGATAAGCGAGTTTTTGCGCTTGAGAGGTGATTTGCATTTGGATTTTGCGTTCATGAACTGATGTCGAAGCATATCCAATAAATGATTTGCTGAACAATACACACGAAATGTCATGAAAAAAATGCTTATGTACTCTTCTTCGTCCATGGCAATGCGAGCAGGTTGGTTTTGTTGTGATAGGCCTTCAGCTAACGAAATCATCTGCCACTGATCTTTGAGCGACTCTTCGTGAGGTGTCACACCACGCACCAGTGTTTCCACTAGTTGCTCTAGATAGCCCGCCTTGACAGTGACCAACAAAGCGTCTTGCTCGCTGTTGTTGCTATTCTCCTCTTCATCTAGAGTGATGTCTGATGTTGAGTGCCGTGACCCATATGATGCAATGCTACGCTTACCTTTCTTTAAAAAGTCAATCGAGTAATTGGATTCCGTTCTTTTCAATCCAGTCAGCTCATCCGCGACAGATTTCTCACCCTTGAGAATAGCAGACGCTTTAAACACCAATTCACCTTGTTGCACAGCCAGTAACAGCTCGCCGTTCTGTCCATATTGAGCAGCACGACTCTTGCGATGTGCTTCAATCAAGGCCTTGGTGGAATAGGTCTTGTGGTATCTGCTCGAGATCAAAGATCCTAGCCAAGTGCGGCTATTCTCAGATTCCAACAAGTCGTATTTGCTGGACGTCGATAGGAGCTTGCTGCCTGTGGATGAACTTCCAGGAGGAAAGCTGTAAGTGCGCTGACGAAAAGCCTTTCGGTTGAATTCCTTGACGGGCGATTCCTGCTGTGTCACGGGTTGTTGCTGCTGCTGCTCTGCGTCGTCATCTGCTGCAGGCTTCTTGGTGTTGCGGTCTTCTTCCATAAAAGATCGAAGCGAGCGAACACTGTTGTTGGTTCCCATCTTGCGAGGATGTGTTCTCTTTGTAGGCGCTGCTGATGAAGAGGAGAATTGTTGTTGCGACGAGGAGAGAGAAGACGCCAACGAGATCATGGAGGCATGGGCATGACTACCAGATACACCCACCTCATTTGCACTGCCTGATGCTTGTTTCTTGGATTCCAACAACGTACAACTATCCAGAATAGTCGGAAACACCAATGCAGCAGTAGAAGGTGGCGCCACATCACTACTTGTTAGTGAATGCAGTGGATGTGTCGTCGTCGACGGTGATCGACCACTAAACTTGCGTCTATCAAAACCCTGTCCAAACACACGAGGCTCACACGCCAGCGAGCACTCTTGAAGATACTTGTAATCATGCGGCACAGACATCAAATCAGTTACTGAATGCTCAAAGAAAGACTGCAAAGGGCCCACAGCTGGGAAAGAAGGGCTGATCTGGTCCAACGGTGTGTGTTGCTGCTGTTGTTGCTGCTGTTTCCATGCATCCAAGTTAGTAGTAATCGCTTCGTATATACATTCGCACTCTTCAAAATTCACCATGGAGGGACTCAATAGCTTTTTGTTGTGTTTTCTGTATCGATCCACCGACTGTCGAATCGTGCCAAAGAACGGTAATCCCGTATCTGAAGTGGCGCTGCTCAATACTTTGGAGAATTGAGATAAAGAGGCCTTGTCTCCCCAGCCCTCAGCCCACATGATTTGAGAAAACAAGCCATAGTCTGTCAAAATATCCACCCATTCCACCTGCACATGGTGCACCAACGCACGGTCTACTGCTTTCCACGTCTCTCGCAAACGAACAATGCCCACGGAGCAAATCCCCATGGCAACCGCACACCAGCCCGTCATGTCTCCCAGCTCTTTCAAATGCAAACCTACACGAATCCAATGTTCCAGCAATTGAGATCGCACCAGCATGCAATTATCCGCTTCTTCATGTTGTGTGTCGATCAAGATTTGATTTCGAATCAGTTTTGTCAGGAAATGAGGTGCCATGGTCGTGAATAAGAGGGAATTCAGCATTTGTACGGATAATTGAGGCCGTGGCAAGTAAGAAATAGGATTCATCAAGTCTTTTTGATACTGCTTGTGTTTGTTGAGATGGAAAAGATAGATTTGTTGCGCAAAACTGGTAGGATCAATGGACAGAAACACGGCCGGCGTGAGCCCTGTCAACAGCAGATTGGATAGGTTGATCGAGTTTCTTCGTTTACCATCTGTTTCATAAGCAGTAATATTCTCCACTTGGTCGTCCTGGCCTTGTGCTTCCTCTTCCACTAGGTCGTCTTGTGGACAATGCGCAGTAGCGGTAACTAGATAGATGTGCCATGTCAATATTTACTGTTACACTACACACGGGTTTGTTTAGGTCTATCATTCTCCTTACCAATGGTCTGTTCACATGTTTTTTGTGCATTTTCGGAAACAGTTTTGAGTACCAGCTCTTTGACATGAACAGCCTGTGTATCTACGACATGGTGGTCCAGAATATCCATCATCCTAGTCGCTACTTCTCCCATAATATCCAAAGCAAAGTGCTGGCACCAGAATGTAAAAATGTCCAATACACGTTGTTCAAATGTCCTGTTGGCAATGAGGCAAGTCTTGATCTCAGACAAAACACAAGCGCCCGTGGTGAATGTTGAGTAGGTCAGCAAAAAAATCTGCATGTAGTGTTCATGATGTTCTGCGTTGTATAACAGTTCATGAACTAACGCATTGACTGTACCGCCTTGAACATGACTCTCATCCACTTGTGGTGGTGGTGGTGGTGGTGGTGGTGGTGGTGGCGGTTGAGGTTGAGAATGAGGCTCCTCATCGGACCGATGATTCCGGAAAACAATGTCTGGATGAATTCTTTGTGTAGCGTCGTACATCCTGCTACTACTACTGTTCTGCTGCTCCTCCCAGCCATAATCATCCTCTGCTCCCTCTCTTGAAATACTACCTCCAGACCTGCTGCTCAATAGATCTTCTTCCCTATCGTCATCTGCGGCAACAGCAGCAGCTGCTGCTGCTGTTGTTTTGCTCTGCAATTGACTGATCCACGCATGGCCTGCTTCACGATGTTGCGTGGAATAGACTCCCAGAATCGACGGTCGATTTACGTACTGTAGATTGAACAGGAGTAGTCCGTTGGAATACGAACAGGGATCAGATTGCATCGAACTGAAAGACGCAGGCGACGTGGGATGCGGACTCGTATTGCTGGACACCATATACTCTACTTTGAGTCGATGAAGGGGTATCTTGTTATCGATCTTCCACAAGGAAGACTGAAGATCAGGTCGAATACAGATATACAAGGTGTCATTGTAAATGATCAAGTGGACCGGATGCTTGGCTTGCAATGTCACTTGATTCAATTCCATAAAGACAGCACCTTGTGCAGTGGATACTTGCTGCGTTGGAAAAAAGACGTGTTGTGCTTCTCGATCAAAATCGCCTCTTACTAGCGCAGTGGTGGTCATTGTATTCGTTGTCGTTCCCGTGGTGGCGATACTAGAAATGCTGCTATTCGACAATGAAAATGACGATTGCTGACTTGCTAAACTGTGGTTGCTGTGTAGTTGCTTTAATGGATGATGATGAGGCATGGGGAACAGCGATCGCAAAGGTGATTCAGAGGTCAATTTATACAGGTACAGCTTGTGTCCTCGTAGGACCACTCGATACAGCTTCCATCCACGGTCCAATTTTGTTTGTTTGTGAAATGGTTTGAAATCTGTCTTTTTGAACAAATAACCTTCTTTGAGAATGATTAAACTCGTTCTCTTTTCAGCTGCATTGCTGTTGATTCTTGTTGTCGATGTATTAGTGGAGTTTCTACGGCGTGCAATGACAGGTGCAGAAAACGCGTCTAGTGCTGATTCATGAGGAGTGGTGGAATTAGAGGTAATAGTAGTCGTATTGTGTGTGGTATTGGCAGCGTGAGGTTTAGCAACAGATATCGTAGCTGGTAAATCAGTGGATTGAGCCAGCAGTGAGTCCATGCCCATCATAGACATGGGTCTTGTTGACCTATTCAACATGCGTTTCGTAGTGTTGGTTGCTGTAGACGAGTTGGAGGAGGATGTATTGAATTCGGAACTAGCTGAATGTTCATCAAATGAACGAGATATTGGCTTTTCTGATGAATGCGTTGGATGTGTATCAATGGACCATGGCTTTGCAATTGTAGCAGCAGCAGCAGCAGCAGCAGCAGAGCGAGTAGAAGAGGTGGAGGGACGAGTACTGGTAGAGTACTGGTGTTGCTGAGGTAATGATGAAGGTGAATTGTGTGTAAAAAATCTATTCTTTAAAAAGGAAAATGCGCTACGATGATTGTCATCTTCAGTTGAATTGCGTGGTGATGTTGGATTTCCCTTGCTTTTTTTCGACTTCATCATCGCCAAATGACGATGGTTATAATGTTGTGTGTATATATATAAGTTGAGTAATGAAAGAAAAGAAAGAGAAAGAGAAAAAAAGGTAGAATCTTTAAATTGTGCAAGGACTGGTACACACACAAAAAAAAAAAAAAAAAAAAAAAGTTTCAGTTGAAACTATACACAGGCCAGCAGGCAGTGAATGGGTGTGTTTTTTTCTCCTATAAAAAGTGCTATTGTTCTCTCCCTACTTGGAGATACTAAAATACATTTTGCACTTGGTGGAAACTACGTATGCATGAAAGAGAGGCTCTTTTCTTTTCCTTCTCTTTTTTTTTTTTTTTTTTTTTTTTTTATATAGAAAATCATTAAAAAAAAAACTTGGATTATAAACATGGGGTTCTTGCTTCTACTCTGCATGATTGAAGAGATAACTGACACTTTCACCATTGTGCTATAAATGAAGGTTAGTTTAGATTGAATGCAGGGAGCTTTTTGTTTAAGAGGGGGAGGGGGGGGGGGTATGACAACGTAAACTTACAGTTCTTCTTATTGCCTCTGCAAGTGTATTGGAAATATCAATGACAATCAACTTGGATGATTGCTCCATCTTTTCCTTGGGAATAGGGAAGGTGTTGGTGACAACCAGCTATATTACAAGTTAGCTACACCATATATCATGTCTCTCTCTCTCTCTCCCGGATATATGAATACATCAACTCGCTGTATACATCTATACATCAAGGAGAGCCGCATTTTAATATTACCTTGTATACACTATCACAAGCTTCAATCTTTTGAATGGCATCTCCACTCAAAACACCATGGGTGGCAATAATGTAAACTTTATCAGCTTCACACTTTTTGACCAAATGTTCTGCTGCATCCAAAAAGGTGCCGACACTATCAATGATATCATCCTAGATCAATGTCTGTAAGTACTCCTATCACCATCTATCACATTTAATACTTACGGTCAAGAAGGCAACCTTGCCTCTAACATCACCCACTAGGGTAATTGTACTTTCACCATCTTTATCAGCAACAACTGTAACTGCAGCATTGACAACATCACCATTGACACCAGCCTCATTCAATGAAGAAATAGAAGCAGTTAAATCCTCAACATCGTCATTGACAATCTCCTCTTCTTCTTCATACACACGAACACTGGATTCTCCTTCACCAGACTTGGGCATGCCACTGTAAGGACGGTTTTGTCCTTGAGGTCCCATACGAGAACGATCCTTGTGGATCAAGGCAAAATCAAGGCGAAGAGCATCTGCCAAAGAGGTAACCCTGTCGCACGGATAAATTGTGTGTCAGTAACGTTGATCCTAATGTTTGACAGCTGCTGATCACAAACCACATACCGTTTAGCGCCACCAGCATTTTTTGAGACAATGACACCGTTTTGCCAATTGGGAACAGTTTGAGTGATCCAACGAGCAATAACAGGTTCAGCATACAAGTTATCAACAGGACGTTGAAAGAAACCTTGCATTTGTGAAGCGTGAAGATCCATGGTCTGTTATGAAAAGGCATTAAAACATCATGTCTTATTTTTTTCTACCATGACCCAGCTTACAATAATGTGATCAACGCCAGCAACAGCCAACATGTTTGCAACGACTATGTACAAAATAGGTCAATATCTGACCGCACATTGCATTGTAGGGATGGCAACTCACGTTTAGCAGTAATACTGGTTCTACCCTTACGCTTACTTTGCTTACAGTAGGGAAAATAAGGAAGGACGGCAGTGATACGCTTACCGGAACCAATACGAGCAGCTTGGATCATGATACAAAGCTCGATAATGTTGTCATTCATGTTGTTGGAGCCAGATTGAATGATAAAGACATCTTCGTTACGAACAGAAACACCTGTGGATGATGATGTACATGAGCGTTTGAATGTCTAGACAAGATGTATTTGGGATACTCACGAATTTCGACATTGGTTTCCTTGTTACTAAACTTTTGAAGAGTACATTCGGACAAAGGAGTACCGAGACGTTTGGTAACAAGAGCTGCAAGCTCAGGATGAGAAGAACCAGCTAAAATCTTGGTATTGCGCATAATGATAAAGAGGTGGACTCCAACAAACAAAAAATGATAGTGCTACTAGATTTCATTTCCTAGCTTTTTTTTTTCTTCCTTGTAGTAGAAACTGATGGACAGTCACCAGAAAGTGTCATAATCATAAGAAAAAATTTTCAAAATGGTGGTTGATTTCATGTGTGAGAAAAGTATAGCATTTAAGGTTCTGCAAAAGGTATATCCATCGAAGCCCTTTTCATCATTTTCCTTTTTGCGGAAACAGACTGGATCTTGCCCAATGCCTTTCCATAGCAACGACATTATAATTCTGATCTGACAATTTTCTTTGTCAGGAACATCCAGCTGTCAAATGTTGGAAAACTTTAAATTTTGAGCATGGGACATCTTTCATTGAATTCTTTGATTTTTAAGGTATTCGAGAATACTCTAGAGCACAGTATTTTTGAACGGAAATGCTACGATTGTATTCTCGCAAACCATTGGTCTCATCATAGCAACAATGCCTGACAAACTTGATGCGGGCATAAATTTCATTTGTAATGCTGCTGCCTGTAAAATAGCAATCAGCCATTTCGAGGTATTGCATCTTGATCCAAGCGTACGAATAATCAATTGTACTCATTATCAGCAAATAATGTTGAATTATTCCTTGTTATATGAAAGGTTGACGAAACAACCCTACCCTGCGATGACTTGAATTCAGATAGATTCAATTTCGAATGCTTAGCTTGTTGTAATGCTACTACCTAAAATCAAGATGGCAAGCCAGCCTACGATGATTGTAATCATGAATCGCTTTCGTTAGTTATAACCAATGGTCACTGATGATGGACA
Source organism: Mucor velutinosus (assembly GCF_035048745.1). Lineage (NCBI taxonomy): Eukaryota > Fungi > Mucoromycota > Mucoromycetes > Mucorales > Mucoraceae > Mucor > Mucor velutinosus. The sequence continues at coordinate 2,090,334 of NW_027041908.1, forward strand.
AGAGTGCACTTCTGGCAGTTAATCGACGTTGCTTCCAACATAATAGACCCTTGACTTAAATTTCAAATTTGCTATTGTTTTTACGCATAATAACATGTTAACTACAAGCTTTAGATCTATCAACGAGGTGTTGGAGAGCATTGTAGTCCAAACCGCTTGATCTTTTCTTGTTTCGTTGTCGTTTGGTAAAGGGTCAAAGTTGTCTGTTTATTTTACTAGTAAAGGGGCACATCTTTTCCACGAGAGATATTGACGTTAGAGCCTTTATTTTACTGCCATTACATGCTCTCGTTTAGGGACCCATAAGCATGTGAACAGGTTCATAGATGCTATATCGATTGTCAAATAATTGAGTGGGTAAAACATGACGAAAAAGCTGCAAAAAGATCAATGGTTTAACCCTATTATCTCTGAACCTAGCAACTCAACCCACTTTCCTTATTAATTAAATCTTGCTTTCCTTTGTTTGCTGTACAAAATCAGATCGCGTTTGGGGAAATACGACACCTTCCTTTAAAAAGTTGGTTTTTCAACCGCTAAATTGGAGTTTACAGTGGCAAAACCATGTTTTTCTTGAATAACACCACAGAAACATTCATGAGGTGCTCAAGTCTATAAAATAAACTTAGGGCATGGATTGACTCATAGCATTGCACAAAAAGAATTTATCTGTGTTATTAAGATGAAGGCAAGAGGGACCCATCATCTCTGATTATATGAAACTTGGCCGTGAACTAAAATTGATGCTTGGTTTAATTAAAAACCTCAAGTTTTCGAACTGTTTTAATTTGAGAATCATTACTTTATCACATTATTCATCTTTCGCTGCTTCGAGTCTCTCAGATGCAACGTGCAAGCAGACAGCATCTGTTACTACTGGAAAATATGCAAATCATAGCCAAAATCGGATGTATTTGATCCATAATTTCTCGTGTCAAAAGCTGTTCTAGACTGCCAGAATAGCACCAAACGATTGCGTTCGTCTAGCATTTGCTCACTGACAATTTTACTCAATTTCTTTAGGATATGAAAACATCGCCAAAAACCATGAGCTATCCCTTACGAAAAACATCAAAAATCAGACAATCGCATTTTTCACCTCCAAATGAGGATTTCGACTATGGTATATATTAACTCAAAATGTTTCTCTCAACCCAAAGCAACACCTGAAACTTTGTTTGTGCGATCTTTTTATATAAAATCTCGACATTTTTGCCAAAAACCTCATTTCATATTTTCAAGATTTGCTCGATAGATTCAGTCAAAGTATACTTTATAAGCAGTATCATTACATGCGTCTTGAAAAATACTCCAGAAATGCATTAGAAAGCATAGCATTGTTATCACAATTTACATAGTCGAATTCGACAAGATATATCGATCGAGTCGATTTTGTTCAGAATCTGATCAATCTATGGCAGAAGTTGAGCGAAGAATAAACTAGATTTGGCAGCTGCTGGCAATCTTTATTGCCTCGCATCGCAATCAATGCTAAACTGGACATGATGCAAGGCCCTAGAGGCACCGGAAATATTACATGCAATTAATTGTATGCATTCAAATTACATTTATTACTATTATTGATTTATATGTACAAGCCTATACAAAAAAATTTACACAGTGTCCTTTTTGATGAGGGGATCACTACTCAATCTTGAATTTTGTGTATCGGGTCTAGAGATATTCTGACCAGCCTCTTCAGTATCTTCAATGTCATCTGTTTGTGTAGGAGGGAAGATAGCAGGCGAACTGAGTCCACTGTGTCTCATCTCAACACGGTGATGAGGTACCAAAAAGTTGGTATTGTAAGCATGCGAGTGTCTACGCTCTGGATGGTGGTAGTATACTTGGTGAACAGATCTGGCGGTGGATTTTACGCTATCTGTATCGTGCGCACTGGCTCCGCTACCTCCACTGTCTTGACGTTGTGGGTCTGGTATGGCTGCTCCTCGCTCTGCTTGATCCAATGTAGTATCGTCTGCTTTGTTTTGTTGATCTCTCAAGTGTTGCAGACGGAAGTTCTCAGCTGGCGTGTGCTCAATCTTAACATTGGATTTCTTGATATGGCCACGCTTGAACATGGATCGCAATATATTGATTTTAGGAAGAGCGGTTTTACCAGTGACAATTGAGGCAGCATCATCGTGAGCGGTCTTGCGAGCTTCAGCAATGAGGGCATCCTCTTGTTCTAGTCGGCTCTTGGAAGCAGTAGCAATGGCAGCAGCAACAGCCTCTTCTTTTGCCTTGTTATCACGTTCTACCTTTCGAAGAATTTCAGCCAAATGTTGTGCAAGATTACCGCCACTACCGTCATGACGGTTCTGCAGGAGATCAGACTTGCGACGTCCAACTGGAGGTTTCTTGGCTTCTTCGCCCTTGGCAGGCATTTTGACAGGTAACCAAAGCTGTGGCAAGTAACCTACTAGTAGAGGATTACCGTACTTTTTGAGACCAGCATCCAGGAGACCTGGATTCAGTTGCATAGGCGGCTGACGGTAGTCGGTCAAACTGTCAGGTGTAGCTTCATAATCGTCTTCATCTAATACCACTTTACGATGACGAGGGCGAATAATAGTAGACTTGCTATCTGTTTTGGTAGCAGCAGCAGCATCTTGTTGAGGCTTGAGATTGACGGCCGAAAGAGCCGCCTTCTTCCAACGACTGCGAACTTCATTCTTCTTTTCTTCTTCTGCCTTCCTTTCCTCAATCATTCTGGCTTGGTTTTTAGCTTCATCGATACGCTCATCACAAGAGGAGTCATCTTCATCAGAATCTTCATCGTCGGAGGTGGGTAACTTTTGTAGGTTATCTTTAAGCAATTGCATGGGTAAGTGATGTGCATTCTTTGAATAAGCCAGACTCAAAAGATAGCGATACAAGATGGTGATCAAGACGAGAGGAACCACTAGACCACTTAGAATATAGTTGCCCTTGAGTAAAAAGAGACCAATCATGGTCAGTTGGAACAAAATGAGGGTAAAGATGACACGTGGAATAACCATTGTCCACAGTTTACCAGCAACTTCGTAAGGACGAAAGTATACTAAAAGCCGTGTTAGATGTCATGATCTGTCGAATACTGTACGATTCACTTACCATACAAGAATTGATACTTGTAAACGACGTAGGTAAAGCAAAAATAGACGGTACCAAACAGCAAAATTATAGGACAAATGAGAGAGTACTCGAATACGATAGCAAATACGAGTAAAGGAACAGGATAACCAATGCCGTAATTGAAAGACCATGGTGCACGATTTTCAGCATGCTCTCGTGGTGTTCTACAAAGGAACATATGAGTGAATCCACGAACGATTATGGCACCAAGTAGCAACAAATTCAAAGGCATACTGTTTGGAGAAGATGGATGAGTTGATGTGCTACTGAGAGATTAGTAGTTTGAATACTTGCATTAAAAAGGTTTGCAAAATGGTGTAGTTGATAAAGAATGGAGCGAGCTGTCAAAAAAATTCAAGGTGAGCGATCATGATCTACTCGAAGCAATCACGAGTTTAACCTACTCTTGGTAACATCTCTGCTAGCATTTTGGTGATACCTTGAGGGTTGGTGGCAAACATGTTAAGAATAGCCATGACTGATGTACCAATAACAGAATAAAAGATCAAGGTAAAGAAGATCAAGAAAAAGTACTGTTTGCTCAATGTTGATTCAGCTACTGCACTTCGAGATCTCAAACCTTGGTAGTAACCCATAGCTGTAATACTTTGTTAGTAAGGTATCCATAGAACACAACGCAAACAACTTACTATCAAACAGCAATGGCAAGACGGAAGTGAAGATATTGAGAACAAGAGGAGGAATGAATGTGCCAAAAATCGTTTGTACAGCAGGGATATTCTCCATGCGTGTACCAAGTTCAGGATTAATTTTCTTGATGGTTGGAATACTCATTAAAGTTGAGATTGCACCAACAGGAATGAACCAAAACAGACAAACCACAACAGTGATGGTCCAAATAATGGCTTCTCGGACGATTCTTTCACGACCACGAATAGAAATGGCACTCCAAAGCACATCTCTAGGTTCACAAGCCATACTTGTACGGCATGCAAAAGGTTCGGGATTGATTGCGATTTGGGATGCAATTATCTAAGAAAAGCAAGATCAGATTATTTAATAGCTTGTATGACATCAATTACTCACAGCACTGCTCATGGATTCAAACGTGACAAAGGCAACATTGGTCATTTCAAAGTTGGGCGAGCTTCTACGCTGCATGACAGTCTTGTCCAAATCATCAAACAGCTTTGTGTAGTATTCAATGGCATCAACCTTCTTGCCTCCCATGCCCAAGAAGCCACCAACACGGACGAGAGGACGTTTTGATTTGGTCGTCTTTTTAAGACTCATTGGTTCCACGAGTCCCTTAAAGAAGGTGGTATTTCCCAACTTTTTCTTCTTCTTGAGCTTCTTTATTTTGAGCGTGGATGATCCCTCCTCGGATTTTTCCGCATCGTTTTCCTCATCTTCTTCCTCCTCCTCGTCACTGCTGCTATCAGGTCGGTTTTCAGCAAGATCCAATACTCGCTTGTACATGTCTACATCATCCAAAATGCGATCAGGATCATATCCAGGGATTCGACACGGATTGCCCCAATATTTTGCATAAGCTTCTTCCAATTTGATCAACGCTTGTGCTCTTTTCTTGATCATGGTGTTTAATCTGTGAACTGTTCGTACAACGTAGCAACTTTCAACGGAACCAACACCTAGATTCTCATAGTAATCAGCCAACGCCTGATCAGATCTTAAGCGCTCGGGAATTCCAGTAACAATGACAGATCGAGAGACCATGGATTTAGACTGTTTCAATAAGTATTTGGCGCGAAGGTAGATGTAGTCGTTGTAGTTTCGATTCAAGAAGAAAAAGGTGACAAAAGTAAAAAAATAGGCAAAGACGAGGTAGGCGATGAACTTTTTGGAGTCTTGTTCAATGACTGATATCGATAATCTATCCAGGGGCGAGGTGGCATTACCCAAGTGTGTATAATCAGAGGTCATGGTGATTGGTACAAACACAATGATACCGAAAACTGTACACACAGCAAAGATTTTGATACCCATGGTTACAAACTTTAGCATCTATATATCATGGAATCATGAGTTACACATGGGCACAAGTTTGATTTGTCATTGATTTCGTGGGTTTACCAGCAAAGCATCTAAACCGACATTCGTCAGCATGTCTTCATCACTGATTTTGATGAGTGGCCAGATCCAGCCGAACAATGATGTTGGCAATTCAGGTGGTTTGTGTCTAGTGGCAATTCTTTTAGTATAAACAGGGCTGAATATGTCATCTGTCTTTTTTTTTTTTTTACCTTTTCATGTTTGATCGTGGAGAGAATAGTACTGGGATTCTGTTGAAAGTTGGCTTAGAGATCAATATCAGCAATTTGAATCAGTCATCCTCACCTTGTTCTAAATATACAAAAAATCATAAAAAGGAGGATGCCAACCACGATACAGATGGTGAATTGAGAGCCAATGTTGGCGGTGTTGAGTGCAGTGTCCAGATACTGTGATCCATCAAAGCAGACATCTAAGACTGATCCTGGTGTGCACGATTGTGTCTCTTCTGCTGTTGATGAGGATGTGGTAGCTGCTGTTGATGAGGATGCGGTAGCTGTTGTTATTTCTGGACTATTGATACTGCTTGTAGCGGATTCAATGGCACTAGGTATAGTACTGGATATAATTGAAGATGCTGTGGGGGATATAATGGAGGATATACTCCCAGTTATCATTGAACTCGTAGGTCCAAGAGTAACCGACATTTTTTGAAAGTGTTGTTTTAAATGCGAAGAAGAAGAAGAAGAAGAAGAAGGAAAAGAATCAAAATCGAAATGTAATCATTATGTATGAACATTGCTCCATCAAATCGTCGCTTGTGTAAAACCTTAAAATCTCAGCCGTCATAAACATATAAAACAGACACCCAAAGCACACAAATCGTCATACAAAATGTTGGTCTACGACTATTTTGGAATATTTAACCGAGAAGATAAACCCCATAATTTTTGCTCGTTGTTGTATATACTCAAAAAGCTCATTGCCATGATGCACTACTTTATTCAAAATGCATAGCACAGCAAAACGTTATACATTAGCTTTGTTATTGAGGATAGTTGTCGAGACGTAAGATTTTGTGATTCGTGGATTCGCCGGTTTCTGAAATCGGATACCCTGTGCATGCTGTAGCGTCTATATGTATCTCGATCGAGATGATAAATGTAGAAGAGAAATCCAAGCTATATTTCATGCTGTCAGATGGCTGTAGGCCCTATCATTGCCTTTCTTCACTTGCTTGCAACAGGATGTATTTTAGGAGTTTTGATACAGATGGTTTAGAGTAAAATGAAACATGTACACTCATAACCTAGGTTAGTAGAAAAAGAGATAAATGCAGCCAACTAATCAACCTTCCAGAGACCATCTGCCTCCTTGTGAAACCAAATCATGAAATTGGATTGCTGTTTGTATTGCCTCGGGAGGGCGGTATGAAATTTTTTCGTTTCCATGAAGTCACTGGTCATCATGTTAATGTGGTGTTACCGCTCATTCGGTTATTCTTCAAAGCAGCAGCCTATGGATTGGGCAAATTACCTGGCCATTTGTATCTAAATATGACGACAATGACACCATAATTCAGCTCTCCAAAATAAAACACATTGTTTAAGTATTGGCCATTGCTTGGATATACATCTTTTGTCATTGTCTCGGTACCCAACGAACACAAGTTTCAGATGGAGGTTGCAAGTCTATCAATCTTACAATGATTAAAACTCAATGCTCACTATTGGCCTCAGCATTTTTGCAATGGGTTTGTACATGCATTTGAGCTGTACAGTATAAGGAGAATAAATGTTTATGATTTGAAAGAGGTTTCATACCTAAATCATGAGAAACCAGATCATCGGATTCAGGTCAAATATGAAGAAACCTATTATGCCATCGTCAATCAATAGGCAACCAACAGGCCCATCACATTGATGTTTTTAACTATTCGATCACGCTAGGGCCATTCATTTTATATGGAAATGGAATTGGAAGGAAATCTCTAACTGTAAAGAACAATTGAAGAAGCGTGCCCTACGTCATTTAATAATGGATATAGTTTGTATTAATGATCTGAGCGCCGTCAATACTCAAGTCTTGGAGGTACCACTAATGTCATCCATCAGTACAATAACACTGTACCCTACATCAACGTATCAGCATAACATAATAAATGTTCAGTCCCTAAACACTTTTACAGCCCTAATATAAAAACTGAATTGCCAGATATTTGTCAGACATTGCTCATATATGATTAGAGATTTTATATTAAATCACTATCAATCAATATACAAGTTTCTTCTAACATTTCAGCTATTATTATTAATTTTGCGATATTAGCCAAACATCCGCGGCAGCGCGAGTCATCTGAACGTAGGTTAGCTTCCACCAAAGCGAAGCGTAGGTCAGAAAACCAATCGAAGAGTCGAAATGCTCATCGTAACGTAATAATTTATGGTCCCTAGACACTTTCAATGTCTCAAAAAGGAAAGAAGTTGATCTAACAAGTATTTCGATAGACAAGCATTATTAAATACAGAATTCAAGGAATATAGCATGTTTTAACAATAGCGTTATGTAATTTGCCACCTACTTTCCATATGCTTCAAAGCATCTCTTATTGATTGTCTTCATGATGAAAAGGGCATTGAGTTTGCCAGCCAGCCAGCCCCACCAGCCAAAATTTATTCAAACCCAGAATCATAATCTGTTCCGGATTGGCCAAATTCTGTTTTTTCTCGACTAGATCGAACTATTTTACTAGATTCGACTATATAAATTGTGGAGATTATCCGATGCTTCCTAACACATTCTTGGAGTGCTTTTCAAGGCGCATCCGATGGTACCAAGTAAGTTAGATGTTTTGAATAAACTTATTGAGCAATTTCAGAAAACGTGAAAAGAGGTTTTTGGTCAAAATGTCGAGATTTTGCATATGAAGACCTGGCAAACAATGTTTCAAGTGTTGCTTTGGATCGAGAGAAACACTTTGATTCAATATATACCATAGCAAAAGTCTTCATTTTCAAGGTGAAAAACGTGATGGTTTGATTTTTGATGAAAACCATGAGGTACCCCTCATGCTTTTTGGTCGATATTTGGCCATGTTTTTTTGGTCCCCAGAAAGTTGAGCAAAGGTGTCAGGAAGTTGTTGCTACTTGAGAGCAATTGTTTCGCATCATTCCGGTGGCTCAGAATGGCCTACATGTTATGATATGAAGGCTTAAAAGCTATGAAATTTGGTTGTGTTGTATACATTTGCTTGTCAATAAACGCGTTTTTGTAACAATACGAAGGTGTAAAGACATTGTATTATTAATCTAGATTCAGAGCATGCTGTAGCATCCAAATACTCAACTAGAAATATTAGACTGATTAACAATGCTGTATAGCTGTATCATAGCGCAATAATATAGCTAATTAGTGAGAAGATAGCAGTTGTAAGACACGCTGGACATTTTAGAAGCAATAGATAGTCTGCATTGAGTACAACAATATTATGTTCGGGGCAATAGCATACAGCCTTGCTCAGGCATACTTCTTGGTGTAGTTACTACTTGTAAACGTTAATGCTAAACTGGTTTTTTTGATGATATTTTGCTTAGCGACAGTTTAAGCAATACCAAAAGCCTTTCTAAAAGAAGTGTAGGCGCTGACGCACTAATAGTAACTGCTTTTTCAGCAGAAGTAAGCACAACCAAGCGAAGATCTAAATCAGCAAAACCGCTGCTAACACTGGCGAGAAAGGATTAGATAAGAGGAAAAACAAGAGAATAGTAGAAAGCTCAAGCTTCTTGGTTACAAGAGCAGAATACATGAGTTATGTATTGGGATTAACAGAATCTACTACACTGAGCATTGCAGTGGCCTTTTTTTTTTTAGAAATGGGATAAGAACACCACAACTGGCGGTAGCCAAGTTCAAGTTTTATGTGAGTCTTTCCCCTCCTTTTATAGTATACCAGTGTTTATGCTTCGGATGGCTCTCTACCTTCGCTTCGCTTCGGTGAGAACGAACCTGTGTAGCGGCAGCTCGCGCTACCGATTGCTCTTGCGTATCTTATCAAAATACTGCTACTTTCATTTTGACCCTCCACATACACATGAAAACCCTTCATATTATCTGTGGATCTGATTCTTATGTGTTGAGTCTGTAGCGGTTGCGGACATTCAGTAACTCAGCAAGAGTCGGATCATGATTTACATTGTTTCTCACTGTCTACATTAGGACGTTAGGTTCGACACAGAAGTGAATCATATAATCGATTATGATGGTCTCTGATAGTGAAGGATAATGATGGCTACAGATCGTATCATCATGGCTGATTGAACGAATCGGATCCTTCAATTGACTGATATTAGATAAACATGATACGATGTATTGGCTCAGTTGAAACAACAAGATAGATTGATGATTCATCAGTAATGATCTCTTATAAATAGGATGTGTTTGAATCAATTAATAAATCTTGAAGTTTTCGTATCTGGTTACTTTTTATAGTCTTCCTTTTTTGAAATCTATCTTAATTTGTTAATACTGTATCTTTGAATACAACATTATGTGATGCCCTACATCCGTATGCACGTGGCTACATCATATACAGGCAAGCAGCATACTGGTATTCCCTCTTTTTAGTCCTTAGTGTCCCTGATACAGCAAAATCTAAGTGCATTTGAGCTGCGTTTTCTTGAGTTCAAGGCCGTTTTAGATTGTTAGAATAGTACCAAACAATTGCTCTCAAGTAGCAGCAACTTCCTGACACCTTTGCTCAACTTTCTGGGGACCAAAAAAACATGGCCAAATATCGACCAAAAAGCATGAGGGGTACCTCATGGTTTTCATCAAAAATCAAACCATCACGTTTTTCACCTTGAAAATGAAGACTTTTGCTATGGTATATATTGAATCAAAGTGTTTCTCTCGATCCAAAGCAACACCTGAAACATTGTTTGCCAGGTCTTCATATGCAAAATCTCAACATTTTGACCAAAAACCTCTTTTCATGTTTTCTAAAATTGCTCAATAAGTTTATTCAAAACATCTAACTTACTTGGTACCATTGGATGCGCCTTGAAAAGCACTCCAAGAATGTGTTAGGAAGCATCGGATAATCTCCACAATTTATATAGTCGAATCTAGTAAAATAGTTCGATCTAGTCGAGAAAAAACAGAATTTGGCCAATCTTGAGCCGAAAAATTTATCTGGGGTTGAAGTTATTTTTGCGCTGTTGTCTGACCAAACTGCCTTGCTGACGATGGCAATGTTGATTCGAATGCTTGTTAAATGGAAATCATAAATTCGAAGGTACGATCAGTTAGCCTGAATACTTTCTTTCACTTTCGTAGGGTATTTCCATATCTAACAAGGCCAGTCATTATGCTTCACCACCAAAGTATATGGAATTGCAACTTCTAATCATGACTTGCAACGTTTCAACATGGCATGTAGGCTGTATGCGTTTCATTGATTCGTTCAAAAGAGACTATTTCCACTGGCTGAAAAGCTATTTGATATATGGTGAGGATATCTTTAAAACTTGTATCAGAATTTTCATTGGGAATGATGGCTGCAATCTCGTTGACAGTTGGCGGATTCTGAGTGCGTCTACCTTCACCAACAATTAGCTTCAATCTTCTTTGAGGGTTGAGTCGAATGTGAGCATCTTCGTCGATATGATTTCAGGCTTGTCGTTCTTCTTTACTCAAGATCTCATGAGCACGCTTGTAAATACGAAAAAAGGTTCTTTGAGCCTTGTCCAGTGCTCAATTAAATTAATAGAGGACTATATATGCGAGCTTACTACTTGAAGTTGTAACTGAAGGCGTTCGTTCAATCTATAGTCTTTATAACCTGACATCAAATCGCTTACGAACTCTTTCACAAAAAAAAAATTAGCAGTGGTTTTTTTTTTTTTTTCAAACTTTATAGACGTTTATTTATATAAAAAAAGACATAATAATAAAAAAAGAGAAATGAAAGCGATAAAATGACAATTTGGAGGTTTTTTTGCTTGTAGGGATACTTACAAATTATGGGTGTGTTAGGTGAGGGGGTGATTGGTGGTTGTGAGTGTGTAATGGTAGAGGAATTGATTGTATCAAAAAATGTCAATAGAAAAAGAAACACTAACGGATTGTTTAACTGTAATATATATAATGTATAGGTTTCTTCTTTATGATGTGATTTCAATGAATGTTTGTATCTAATTACTCGGTGTCTTTCTTCTCCTTCTTTGACTTTTTCTTTTCCTTCTTTTCCTTCTTCTTTCCGTCCTTTTTACTTTCTTTCTTTGCCTTCTTGGCAGCCTTTGTTTCCTCCTCCTCAGATGGTTGTTCAGTTTCAACCTCTTCGATCTTTCTCTTGGCAGGTGCGGATTCAGTCATTACAAAATCGGCAGCTTCACTGTATTGTTGGGTCTTGTTCAATTTGAACTTGGATTGGTTTTGAATGGTGGCGTCCTTGTTAGCCTTTGCAACAACACGTCCTTCCAGCATGTGGATACGTGCCTCAACCTTCAAGCGGCCATCAACACCAACTTCATTTGATTCGGAATCACCAAGAGCATCCATTCTAAGGGAGAGAGCAGCCTTGGCAGCGACCATACGGGCAACCTTGGCCTTGTTCTTGGGGCCAGCTTGACCAACCAAAGAAGCGTGGTAGATCAAACCATACTTGGGTGTGTTGTGCTTGGTCTTCAAGGCACGGAAAAGGGCCTTTTCAGCACCAAGAATTTGGATAGTGGAAGCAGGTTGCTTGGAGAGGTTCATGAGAGAACCGGCATGAGAAATCAAACGAGCACCGACGAGTTCACCGACAAGAGAAGTCAAGTTGGGAGCAATGGCGTTCATACGGTTCTTCAAGTATTCGTACAATTGAGTTCTGTATTCAGTGATGTTGATAACTTGATCACAGAGAGCGAAAATGTTGTCGATATCTTCATCAGAGATTTCAGTACCCATGGAGATCTCAGCAGCTTCCTTGACTTCAGTTTCGAGTTCTTCGGGGAGGATATCAGCCATATCAATGGCATGAGCATTGGTACGGAAACCCATAGCCTTGACAACCTTGGCATAGGCGAGGTTATCGACAATGATCTTGGTCATTTCAGGGAAATGCCAGCCATACCATTCCTTGACACGCATAGCGTAAGTGTTGAGTTCCTTATCGAGATCATCCAAAAGAGCAATAGCTTGAACAATCATGGTATCGACCTTATCAGGAGAGAACTTGAGCTTATAACGAGAGAGAGAGTGAGAAAGACCAAGGGACATGGCAGAGAGATCGGATTGAGAGAGACCGGAAACAAGAGATTCAAATTGTTGACGAATGCCTCTGTAAAGATCTTGAACGGTGGAATCGGACAAGACGTTGATGCCCAACTTCTTGTTGATGGAAGAACCTGTACACTCGACTCATTAACATCGCTGCCCCTTTAATTCCCTAATGTCAACACACATACCAAGCTTGGGATCACTAATGACCAACTTTTCCTTCTTCATCTCCTTTTCGGAAATCTCGGTTTCCAAAAATTTTTTCAAGTTCTTGGGCATCTTGCCTTCAACAATACCAGTGACGGCAGACAAGGCATCAGTAGTGTTTTCAAACTTCTTGAAAGCCTTCAACTTGACACTGAAAAACGAAAAAACATCAACTGTCAAATGTCAAAAAAAATTTCCAAATCACAAAAATACATACGCTTGGTTGGCCTTTTCAACAGACTCGAAATCCTTGTAGATCTCTTCAGGCTTTTCCATCTTGCCATCATCAACAAGCTTGAATAAAGCATAACCAGCAGCAGTCTCGTAAAGAACAAGCATTTTTCTTTAATATATTACAAATGAAGAGAAGGTTGTAAAAAAAAAAAAAGAGGTTGAAACGAAAGTTTTTTTTTTTTTGACAAAATACAAGGCGTCAAAAAGCTTTTTTTCCCTTTGGTATAAGGTGGTCACGATCAAAAGAGATGTTTGCATTTGACAAAGCTTCAAAGAATAAGCCTTTTTAGATGAAAAGCAGTCGATGGTTAGTTTGACAGGAGAGCCAGCGCATCGACATTTAGATACACTTCTAAGCCTCTCGAAAATTCACTCATGTAATCAATGTATACACTCCGAAAAAGAAAACATCTCTTTCGTATCCACTGTTCATCATGGTTCTCGCAGCAAAGAGAAAGTACAAAAAATCCTTAAATTCTGAGCCTGCTAGCAAGGTAAGTCGATAGGCGTTTTGGCCGAAAAACATGAGCTGGAACTGACACATTGGCACTACATATGTAGCAAGCCAAGAAGGACCGTCAATCGAAAAAGCATCAAGCATCTTCTGATGAGGAAGACGAGCATGAGAGTGCCTTTGCTGGAAATACCGGTTTCTCAGAAGAAGAGGAGAATGGTGATTGGGAATCCAACTCGGATGATAGCGACCATGAGGATAAACTCGAAAGCACCAAAATTAAAACTACCAAGGCAACTGAGGATGATTTGATTTCAGGCGAATTGGAAGGACTCAAGGAGACTGCCGAGCTCTACAAATCCAATATTTTCAAGTTAGAGGTATAACGAGATGTGGATCCAGTGGTTGTTGGGAGAAATTTCTGACTTAGGTTGATCTGTTTATAGATTGACGAATTGTTGACAGAAATCAACGTCAATTACGATAAACACAAGGCATTGCAAAAGGCACTTCACCATTTGAAGGCCATTTTCGACAGCATTCCCGAAGGAAAGCAGCTCAAGGTAACGTACAAGCGGTGGATCTCTTGAGAGATGATGTACTTATCGACTTGTTGATAACACTCTAGTTGCATGAATTTGCCCAAGACATGTTGAAAAAGAACAAAATTGTGACACCTTTCCCTGATCCTCAACCCTCCAAGGAAGCATTGCACTCATTTGCATTCCAAAAGCCCACCGCCATGCACATTGTAGGTGGTTACGGCCTCAAATCCATCGCCAAGTCAAAATCAGCCTTCAACGTCGATGTCGCTGTTGAGATGCCCAGCTCCATTTTCCAAGAGAAAGATTACGCCAACTACCGTTATCATCACAAACGTGCCTGTTACTTGGCTGTGTTGGCCAAGGCTATCCAATCCGCCAACAAAAAGTTTAACGTCGAGTACAGCACCATGAACGGTGATGCACGTAGACCCATCTTGTTGATCAAAGCAGCAGGCGATAAATCCGATGTCGATTTCAGTAAAACCAAGTGTGTGATCCGCATCTTGCCCAGTGTCAATGCCGATGTGTTCCCCATCCATCGTTTAGCGCCTGGCAAGAGCTGTGTCAAACCTGCAGAAGCTACACCTCACTACAATGCTTCTCTGTTGATGGATACATCGTATACTGGCAATCTAGCCTTTCTTTATCAACACAGCAAAACCAGCCCTGAATTTAAGAACGCCATCTTGCTGGCTCGTACCTGGCTTCATCAACGTTTTCACAATACCAACATTGGATTCACACCGTTTGTCTTTGCCATGTTGATGGCTTATTTGATGCAAGGTAACAAGGATGGTACCGGTAAAAAGCTGTCTGCCAGCCATAGTTCATACCAATTGCTGCGTGGTACCTTGGATTTTATTGCCACACATGATTTTGCTACTACACCAGTGTTTTTGGGAGAAAATGAAAAGTCTGAATTCTCGGCTGTCGAGTTCCAAACGCACTACGATGTTGCTATTGTAGACCCCTCAGGCACACTCAACTTGACCGCCAACATGACAACATCTGGATTGGCACAATTACAACACGAAGCTAAGTTGGCCATGACCTATTTCAATGATCCCACAGATCGATTTGAGCCTCTCTTTTTGAAGCATGTCAATGATGCCAAACTCAAGTTTGATAATGTGGTGCGTATCCCCTTTGTCGCTGAAGCACCTGTGGAGGCATTTGACGAAGCTGCCAAGGCTGACTACCATAGCTATTTGTCTTGGTTCGTTATTCGCATGAGTGATGTGTTGAAGCGTGGTTTGACCAACCGTGTGGATTTGGTCGCTGTGCAACATACTGATGCCAATGCTTCTTGGGCCTTGACCGACAAGATCCAACAACACGATCAAGTTACTGTCACTGTTGGTCTTTTGTTGAACTCTGACAATGCTCCTCGTCTTGTGGACCAAGGGCCCGATTCCTCCAACGATGAAGCCGTTGCTGAATTCCGCCAGTTCTGGGGCAACAAGTCTGAATTGCGTCGTTTCAAGGATGGTGCTATTGTGGAATCTGTCGTCTGGCAAACACAAGGCTATGAGAACCGCAGTTTGATTGTGCAAAAGATTGTCTTGTACTTGCTTCAATTACACTTGAATGTCGAGGCCTCTCAATTGATCTACTGGGCTGGCCAGCTTTACAGCTACTTGAACCTCGCCAAGTGTGTGCCTGAAAACCTGTTTAGCCCTGAACTCAAGACCAGCGGGTTCCATCCTGTCATGCAAGCCTACCAGCAATTTTCCAAGCAACTGCGTCAAGTGGACGATGCTCTGCCTCTGTTGATCAACAATGTGTATCCTGCTCACGCCAATTTACGTTATGCCTCTGTCACCTTGCCTCACCCTGTTGATTTCAACAACATGGTGCAGTATCCGACTACCACGCGTTATTTCGACGCGATTGATGTTGTCGTCCAGATTGAACGTTCTGCCAAGTTCCCTGATGATCTAGCCGTGCTGCAAAAGGTCAAGCACGCCTTTTATCTCAAGATGTCTGAAGAGCTCAAGACTCGCTTTGATGTGGACTCGGTTGTAGTGGACGATGTGCGCGAAAAGAACCCTTTGGCAATTCGTGGCTACCTGGATGTCTACTACTTTGGTTATCTCTTCCGTTGTCATATCTGTTTAGAGCAAGAAGCCACTCTATTAGAAAAGATTGTTGATGCTAAAACCACCACCAAACTCAACAAAGCCTTGGCTACGGAGGCACTCGACAAATACAAGTATCAATTGCGCTATAAGCAAACGCACACCTTTTACGTACAGGCCATGTGTGCCAAATATACCGCTTATTCTTCCACCGTGCGTTTAGCCAAGCGTTGGTTTGGTGCTCACTTGTTGTCTCCTCATGTGTCTGATGAAATGGTGGAGCTCTTGGTGGCTCACGTCTTCTTGGAGTCCCAGCCTTGGGTCGCTCCTGTCAGCACTTTTGCTGCCTTTGCTCGTGTCTTGGGCTTGTTGGCTACTTGGGATTGGCAAACCATACCCTTGATTGTGGATATCGAAGGTGAATTGACTACCAAGGACCGCGAAGAGATTGTCTCTCAATTTAACCAACATCGTCGCACCAATCCTCAAATGAGTGTGGGTGCCATGACCATCGCCACTGCTAAAGACCATTCAGGCCATCGTTGGACCACCAAGAAGCCTGCCAGAGTTATTGCTGCTCGTATTCAAGCCTTGGCGCGTGCCTCTGTGCAAGTCATGGAAGAAGCGACATCGAACCAAGATATCAAGCGTGTATTTGTCACTCCCATGCAAGATTACCCTGTTGTTCTTGATCTGGATATCGAACACTGTACACGTTACTACCAAAACATGCATCCTGAGGCCAAATATCTGAAGCCAAGTTACGGTGTTGCTGAATTGGGCGATAAGCCTTATGCTCAGTTGGATCCAGTACAAGATTTCATTGCTGATATTGAACAGGTGTATGGCAATACCGTTATGGTGTTCCACAACAAGTATGGCGGTGATAAATTAGCCTTGGTTTGGAACCCTACAGTGGCTACGCCTATGCAGTGGAAGGTGAATGCGGGTTATAACAGTGTGCCTGTGGACATGAACAAGAATGGATTCTTGGTAAGTTTTATAGTAAGCCTTTTTTTTTTTAAGTGATTTTGATTTTGACATTTTTCTTTTAAAGAAACCTGCCAAGGGTCAAACTGGCATTTCCAAATTTATTGCACCTAATTTTGCTGCCATTCTAGCAGAGATTGAACGATTAGGTAGAGATGGTATCTTGAAGCAACAGCAACAACAACAAGAGTAAATAATTCAAATCCCAGCACACATACGCATGTCATTATCTTAGAAGAAGGGCTTGAAAAACGTCTTTCAACACTTATGTATCTATATTCACACAAACAATAAAGTTATCGTTTGTATACTTGTTCTCTTTGAATAACAGGATAACCATGGCCTTTAAACAAGTGCGGCTGTAGGAGCAACCTAGCTCAGGACGTGTTAATGGCTGATGTGAAATGCGAAGAATACATGAATGTGTACTTGATCCTTTCTTGAACCTTCCAGGGAGGTCGATAATGCAGATCAGAACCATACTCACACATTGTTTAATTAAAAGCCTCGTCTTCAAAGACCTCAACGTGGAGCTGTATGCGACTTGCCTAGATAAAGCATCAAGATGAAGCAAATTGCTTACGCATACATGCCGAATATACAAGTATGTATAAAGACTCTTTACATTGTAGCGTGTTTATTTATTTACATTATTAGTATTTCAATAATTTCCAAGAGTTATTGTGATAGTAACAGCCAATTTATAAACTTTGATCATATAAGCGTCTTCGTTTGGGGTCGTAAATGTCAAGCCAGATTGGATTTGGTCTTGATACACCGTCTGGACCACTTTTGTTATAGAACAATTAGTATCACACCCATTGCTATACAACCCAAGCTTAAACAACTTACATGATGGTATCTGCTTTTCTCAGATTGAAATGTGGTATCATCTTGATCACTTCCTTCATTTTAGACTTGTGCTGGTCATTTGGTTTGAGTTGAGTAATTCCGTTGGATGGTTGTAAGTAGGGAGATGGGGTATGTTTAGGTGGATAATAGGAGGATGCTCTGGATGGTGATGTTGATGCTGATTGAGGCGGTTGAGGAGGCGCTGGTGGTACTGATGCTGAGGCAAAAGGTCGAGGCACGATGGATCTTACAGAACTGATTTTTTCGCCAAAGGATGAAGCACTGCTTTTTCTATTTACGGCTTCTTGAATGGCAGCCTTAGCAGCAGCATAACTGACAGAGGACGGTGAAGAGCTTGGCTCTTTGGTTGGTTCCTGAGGTGATGAGACGATGATGCTGGATCTGTATGGCGACGGGCTCACTCGCGTATCTTTTACCGGACTCTTGTTGGCTGCCTTGTATGGATTTGCAGAAGGTATAGCAGGATCTGCGTTGGAAATATAACTGAATGGCGATCTGCCGTCTGGGTTGATGGTCGTTGGTCGCAGTGGACTTGTTGATTTATCGCCACTTTGAGACTCCAGCAGCACCATGTCCTTTTTATTAGCAACAGCATTGGCAGCAGTGCATTTGGGCGTCTCTGGACGAACTTGACAAGGGTAGGCTCCATCTGATACTGGTGCAATTGGTATGGAATGATGTCTGCTAGGAATGAGAATGGTGTGCGATGGTGTAGGTGATGTGATGTGGCTACTATTACTACTGCCACCACCACCGTTCTCTGCGCTGAATTCTGACACTCTTGTTCTCGCAATACTGACTTTCTTTTCTAACTTGTTGACACGCTCATCCAACTCCCTTTGTTTCAAAAGATTGGCATAGTAATCCTCTTCGTCTTTGTTCGTTGTGGGATGCTGCTCGTCTGCTCCATGTACCTTTGGCGATGTTGGCTGCAATGGTTTTGTGGGTGAAGTGTGTGCGGTCATGGTTGCTGAGACTGCCTGAGCTTGTGCTGCTATAGTGGCTGCTAATTCAGATCGATAATGGGATGATGGCGATGAGGATGATTCGCCTGGTCTGTCATACTGAGGCGATGATGAAAGAGAGGTATCTTGGATGGATTCTAGTCGCTGCCTTTTGGGCAAATAGGGAGATGGAAACTTTGGTGAGAATTGACCTTCCAATTCCATGGTGAGTCGACGTACCGACTTTGATCCGGTTCTGATATCTCTATTAGGCGATGTCGTGAATCGTCCAGCTGATACTGCCCTGGAAGTGCAGGATGATAAGGGACGATTGGGTGACAGAGACATTGCTTTGCGAATGGGGTTTCTCTTTGGAGATAACGATGGCAATGCGGGTGGAGGTGGTGGTGGCGGTGGCGATTGTTCCTTGTGTATGTTGTCGCTTACAGATGTAGCCTGTGGTATAGAGGCTTTCCCCTCTTCCTTTTCTTGCTGTGATGGCTCCTGTTGTAGTTGATTTGAGAAATCATCGTTGCTGGTATCTATGCGACGCGATAAAAAGGAGGGTCTTTCGAACGATGAATCCCGTTTTTCGAGAGAAAACAGTGTCTTTTTACTGGTGTTCTTGACTGGAAACGGAATATGGTACTCCTCAAATGTCGGCGAAGCTGATCTTTTGTGTGGAATAGAGAGTGACGATGGCTGAAAGAGATCCTCGTCTGTTTGAATCTCGACATCTTTAACAATCCCACGCACATTATCGTCTGGCAAAAACCTTCCGTTGATGCTGATGTTTCTACTGAACTGTCTGCCTCTTAATGAGGTAGGTGTCCTGATCTTTCTCGCTTGAATATTAGCAGCAGCAGAGGGAGAAGAGTAATAGGGTCCTCGAACATGTCCTAAACTCTCCCAAAACCGAGTGAATTCCTGGCTGGCAGACTCTCTAGCACCCGCAATGACATTGTAGATGTTGGTAAATATATTCTCGGGTGCTGCAGCTGGATGTTGGTACTGGTCTGGACGCTGCCTTTCTCGCCCTTCGCCTTCTTGCTGGCTATTGTTCATGATAAATAGAAATAGGAGAAGTGATAAACTACAAACAACAACAGCAACAACACGAAAATCTGTGATTTTGCGATTTCTTTAAGGGGAGATGCAGGTTCGACTTGCAATATTATGTGACTCGATGGAAAAAGCTCTATAAAAGGTGAGTAATCTATAGCTAAATTGTGATACAAACATCTCTTTTGTTCCTTAATTTCATTATAAACTTTTTGTTGCGGTTTACATGACTAAATCATACGCATTTTATGATGTTGTTGACAAACATGGCACTTGGCATGTGCAGTGCGAATGGTTTAATGAAACAGTGGATCTGGAGCAAGAGACAGGTGTCCAGTATGGCATCATTACCATTACCAACTTACAGGATTACTGGCAGCATACCAGTAAGTCATTCCATAGCCTAACCGCTCGAACATGTAATAACGGCCATTTCTTGTGCGCACTAGTTGACCGTGATGTGCTGTTACAAAGCTTTCCAGTGTCGAATGCATTGATCAAAGAGCAGAGAAACAATGTGCTTACAGCAGCATTTTTAAGTGTAGAATCATTGAACGGAAGTAAATTGGAATGGAAGATTAGCTTGCAGGAACATGGTGAATTACAAGTAGGAAGCCAGTTAATGTATTCAATACACAAGATAGCTAACAATCAGGCGGCGTAGATGCGATTACGAACATTTGATGGCGACATTCCACTTACTGCTGGATCATTTTTATTAAAGAAAGCGCCCCAAGACACCTATCAACATTTGCATAAATTATGGTTTACAAACACGGCTACTGCATCGTGCGCTTCCACCGTAAGTTGTCAACACGACACACGATTTATTCATGGGTCTCATTTATATACAGGAAGTCAACAAGGCATTGCAGCAGCGTATTACAGACATCACAAAGACCAACAAGGAGCTCAAAGAAACCATTGAGTCACTGATCATCAAGGAAAACAAAAACAAGTTTGTCATGATTGACAAATTTGTGCGATTGCTGAATCGCAAGAAACAAAAGAATTTCAGCCTGGAACATCACATCAAGAAGCAAGACGAAACCAACAAGAAATTAGAAAAGACAATCAAAAAGCTGACTGAAGAGAACAAGGAGTTGAAGAAACGTAAACGAGATGAGAGAGAAGACGACATGGAGGTGCACATGGTCAGTCAGAGGATCACAAAGCAGCAAAGAATTGTCAAGGAAGAGACACGATCATTACCTTTGCCAGCTGTAGTGCATGATGAAGAGGACGGCAGCTCAGACTATTATGGTTCAGATGATGACATTGATTGCCCTCAGACTGTTCGATAACCCACATTTTACATTTGCACATTATATATCGCTTATAAAATTAATAGATACCCACCCACCCATACACGCATTAGTTCTTGGATCACACAATAAATTGTATATATATATATATATTAATGCTTAACAAGATAGCCCAATATATCTGATATACTTAATAGTCCTATTAGTTTGAATGTTGTCGGTTCAATCACTACAAGACGGTATACTCGTTTTTTCCGTATAGCTTTGAATATTGACAGAAGGGTATCACTCATTGTGCATGTGCAAACGCCTGGAAAGTCCTACATTCTATATTAGTTGCCAATCTATTTATATTGACAATCAGATCATTCACTTACATCCGGCCTCGATTTCAGTGCTTCGCCTACGGGCAAATCCAAATCACTGTATTTCTCTGACCTCACCAGGCTCTGCGTTTTGATTTCATGTCAATGCATGCCCATTATGTCCCAACACACGCACTTACCATGACATCAATTGTATCGTACATGTTGAATACCGTACCGTGTTCATCTATGATTGGGACCGCGCTAATATTCAATTCAGCAAACGTGGTAATGATATCAATGACAGGCGTCTCCATTGTAGCTGTGGCTACTGATTCGCCGTACACACCAATGTTGAGTTTTGATAAGGGTATATTGAGCAACGCTGTATTTTGAAACTGATAAGCATTAGTATCCAGTGTCATTTTCATAGGCCATAATCAAATGTTACATTGTTTGCTATGAATTTCATCAATCGATACTGGGTCATGACACTGACAACTTCCTTTTTCGAGTCCATGAGTGGAATCCGATGTGCTCTTGTGCTGGACATGAGGATGGCAGCATCGTATAACGTCGTCATTGGATGTATGGGGTAGTTCTGCTTGATGTGTTTTGTAAAATGTGATAATCGCATGGTTTCAATGTCGTTTTGGTCTGTTTGATGGGTATAGTAGTATTGTATCAGGCTGATGAAATCGCTCACAGTGAGCATGCCAACGAAAGAGTGTGTTTGACTCGACCAAAGTGGGGCTGATACAATGCCTACGTTGCAAAAGTTAAAATGTTGGCCGATCTTTTTGTCATCTACACCACATGTACCGTTTGTCACTAGGATTTCCAATGCCTTTTTGACTGGTAACTCGGTATCAAGCACAACAAGCCTAAAGCTTATTGGTAAAACATCATAGCACGTATGTTGTTTCAAGAATTCAATCATGAAGAAGATGAAAGAGATAAAAGAAATTAAGAAAAGTTAAAAGTTTATTTATACAGAAAAAGACCCAATCTCTAGTTTTCTCCCCCAACAAAAAAAAAAAAAAAAAAAAAAAAAGAGGGGAAGAAGTAAGAGAGATGAGCGGAACAAGTGTAAATATCTATCTATTTCATGCAAGAGATAAGGCGGCCCTTAGTTGATCTCATCTTTCAAGGTGGATTCCAACTTATCCATGCCATCCCAGTTCTGTGCCTTGCCTTGCCATCTTCCTTTGCCTCCGCCCTTGACACCAGAAAGCACCTTCATCACCACCTTGCCTGTCTTTTGCACAATATCGTTATCTGATCCAGTAACAATGATAGGACCACCGGTCTTTTGTTCACCAGCAGCTAAAATCACCACCTTGTGATTGTTTTCCAGCAACTGACGATCACGAATGACATTAGCCACCATGCCCAAGAACTCCATATCACCATCTTCCTTGTACATGACAGCAAACTTTTGTGTTTCCAATGACTTGGCAATGCCATTGGCGGTGAGTTGAGCGAGTTGCTCTAGATATCTCTTGGCTCGCTTCATGTTGTCCTTGTTTTGCTGTTGAAGCTTTTGAATGTTGTCAACAAATGTCTCTTGTCCACCTGACAACAAAGTGGTGATTTGGCGAGTGATTTGGAAGCTGGCATCAAAGGCATCAAGCACACGTTGACCAAACAAAAAGAAGACTCGTGTATTGCCGCCTCTGACATTCTCTGTGTGGAGCAACTTGAGGCATTGCAACTGTCCAAGTGCTAAAATGTGAGTGCCGCAGCAGGGATTTCTGTCTAAATCTTGAATTTCCACGGTGCGAATATGACCACCACCAACGTAATCCTTGGGTAAACTGTCAGGACGAGCCTCTTGGTCGTTGGCTTCCTCTGAATGTGTAGTGACAGATACGTTCTTGACAATCAACTGATTAACAATGATCTCGACCTCTTTAAGCAGCTCGGGTGTGATGGCCATCTTCTTGGTGCTGGTGGGCAATTCAATAAAAGATCGTTTCTCACCCAAGCTCCAAGAAATGGTTTCAATGTTGTAAGGTGCTTGAGCCAAAACAGCACTGAGTAAATGCTGTCCACTGTGTTGTTGCATGTGATCCCAACGACGATCCCAGTCAAGACGTAATGACACTGGACCTACACTGACAGGTTCCTTGGTGTAGTGCACATGTGCCAATTTTTGACGTTGAACATTGTAGACTTTGACATTGTCGATATAGCCTGTGTCACAAGGCTGTCCACCGCCTTCAGGAAAGAGAACTAGGTCAAATGTGTTAGATCAAAAGAAAAGGGGTTGCTGAGTGATGTGTGCAATACTTGCTGGTATCAACAAGTTCAACTTGATAGAACCCTTTCTTATCAGGCTTCTCAGAGCATGAAATACACTCGGTTGTGAATTGACGGCAAAAGGTGTCATTTTGACAATGAAGGTTACCGACAGGCACTTGCTGAGCGGTCATAATGGCTTCGTGTAAGAGGTGTAAGAAAGGTACTGAGAGACTGGAGATGGATGATTCGAGATCTTTTATCGCGGAGATTTGCCGAATCCGTTGTTGTGACCCTTTTTGAAAGCTTCTGTCCCTGAATAGCGTCTTTATTACTACATAAACTCTTTAGCGTCTTCAAAATGCTGGCCATGTCTTTTGATTGTAAAACTATAGACCCAATCCTATTAATATGCACTGAATTTTCACTTTCCAGATTTCCACTATAGAGTAAAACCCCTCTTTAGACAGCATGTAGCTATGAATCTAACTTTCGACGATGCTCCACGTCTGTATCATTGGGATCAACTCATATACGAGCATGCAGCATACCTCCAATATTCTTTATTACTCAAAATTCTACAAAAAAACAGCAAAACCTGGATACCTCTGAGCCATGTTTTCTCGTGTTAAAAGCCATTTCAGACCGCCAGAATACCACGAAACAATTGCTTTTGTCTAGTTCTTATTTTTTGACACCCTTGCTCAACTTTTTGAGGACCAAAAAAAAAAATGACCAAAAATCGACCAAAAAGCATGATAGGGCGGCCAAAGTTGTTTTTGGGCGTTTTCTGGTTAAAAAGCAGCACTAACCGAATGCCCTACAACATTGGCCACCCTTGATGATCTGCTATCAATGTTGTCTCACATCCTTTCCTTTTTTTTCAATCTACAACTTATTTTGATTACATTTACTATGCCACTTACATCTGCTTATGACTTGAAGGGATGTGAGGAGAAATTGAAGGAGCAGAAAGTGGCAGAAGAAACTAAAAAGGCGAAAAAAAACATAAATCCAAATTCAACTGGAGCGGCATGACTGAAGGCCTAAACAACAACGTTACATTCAATGCTTATCTTCAGGACATACTCGTCGCTGACAATGACATGCTGCTGAAAATGTACAAGCGAATTAGGGTAAATGGAAAACGCCTCGATCCCACAGGATTGGGTGCAATGCAAAAGATCACCAAGTCAATCCTCACCCACAGTCAGCAACACCTCAGAAGCGGTTGACATTTTACCAGTGTCCTCAAGCTCTGTTCGCCATGTCGTTTCTGATTCATCAGAAAGTCTCAGAAAAGGAAAGTTGGTTAGTGAAGTTGTTCTTGGTGATATACCTCAAAAAAGTCCAGTACAAACTGTCGCTGAGAACTATCTTGGTTCCTCTTTGTCGATCCAAAAGAAAGAGGCCAAAGCAAGATTGATGATTGAACACATTGAGAAACATGCCAAAGATATCGGAGAGGACCCCGCAGAGACAGACAGAAAAGTAAAACAAGTTATTGATAATACTTTTAATTAACTTAGATAATAATGCAGTAGTAATAAAGAATGATCAAATCATATATGCTAATTTAATTATGCTTATCTTGAACTCGCGTCATACATCGCATCCAAAAGCTCTATGTTGTAATGATTTATATCCAAAACATATTGTTTCAAGGTCAACTACTTTTCTATGCCTGCTGATGTACTGATATTTGGCACAACAAAAGGGTGCTTGATGGTATTGTAATTGCCGTATTTGCTATTTCGACTGGCTCTGTTGAATTCATTCCTACTAGTCTCGAAATAATCATTTTTATCATGAGTACGATAAAAGTAATCAATGATCTCTGCCACGTATGATGGATCGTCATGTTTGAGACAGAAATTGTGCAGAATGAAGCAAGTTACAACCCATCGATTATATCCGTCGATGTCTGCTTCCTCCTTCAATTGATCGCGCAGCTCATCCAGAGACTCAAATCTTCCCTTTAATGCACCAAAGCAGTTTTCAATGCTGACCCTTGACCTGGAAAGAAGATTATTGAACTTGATATCGCTTCCAGTCAAAGGCTCGTGCTCCGAGTTTTTCCCAATTGGAACACACCATTGGGTCTTCCCATACGCAGAATCTGCTACTACGTATTGCTCACCCTCAAAGAAGGTAGCAAGCTGTTCAAGCAAGCCACTCTCGCTTAAAACGCCCGTATCATTTTGGCTACCATAATGACCCGTTGATGCAAAGAGAATGCGTGTATCGAAATCGCAGATGACCATGCTTTGTACCGCAGGCTTGTTTTTTCGACACCAGAAGAGTTCTGGATTCCAGGAGGGAGTCTGGTGAATTTGGAATAGACTGTCATCCATGAAGCCAATGCATTCTGGCAAGCCAAAAAAATTCATGGTGTCGTCGGATGACACGCTCTCTTTCTTCGTCCATTGGCCATTGAATATACTTATCTTGCAACTTTAATACAGCTTCAATAAAGTGCTCGATATAGTTTCGTACGGAACCATTTAACACAATGAGTGAGTACATCAGGATAACTACTTTAAAGTACCGAGACTTACGGCTAATGCTGAAGAAGTCCCCAAGTATCTTGTCTGTAGCCGCGTTTCCATAGATTCCCAGACGAATGAAGGCCACAATCATTTGGAATTTCACGCTTCTTGGTTGAGGACCGGACGTAGACTTGCTGAAGGCCTTATCGTCCTTTATCTCTTCGTATAAAGCAAGAAATCCCATCTTGCTCGTCCGAATGCATCTCCTAAAGTCGACTTCGGTCTTCTTTTGCATGTATTCTTCTTCGATGGCGATATCGTGAGCCTTGTCGCGTCTTTTATAATGATCTCTAGGCACAAGATAGCGCAGCTGCTCCAATTCTTTTAACTCCTTGTAGCTAGGGTCTTCAATGATCGCTTCGTTCAAAAGCTTTTCAAGCTCTTCAGTGTCCACATGAATGCTTTTGTTTCTTTCATCAATCTCACTGATTGTATTCATTTCAGTCAACAAATTGACCAAATCTTCGGCGTCTTTAAAGTCATTGTCTATTCTTTCTCGCAATTGTTGGATTACACTTTGTCTTAAGATAGTATTAGGCATTTTTATAAAAGATGGTTATTTGAGAAGGTTGAAAAAACAGAAAAAACAGCTAGATGTAATGATTCGCGTTACATATGTTTCAATCCGCATAATTGAAACATTGGTATAACGTATATATATATATATATATATAGTCTTCTTTTTTGACAGGCATTGAACGGTAGTGAAAATATCTGTCATTACTACTCATTATATACAGTACTTTTATCACAATAAATCCATCACTTGATCCTAATACTACTCGCCCAAAAATATTTTTCATGTTTTTTAATAAATATTGCCCAAGATTAAAGACATACAAATAGTAACACCAACCCGCCCCTCCCTAGTACATATGTGCCTTTTTTTTACAGTACTATTGCATTCTTATTACACTAGACTTGTAATTGTTTTTTCAAAAAAAAAATGAAGAAAATTATGCAGAACGCCCAACTCTTGGAGTTGGGCATTATTTAAGGTTTTAGTCGTTTTTTTATTGCAACCAATTGGTCGAAAAAACGCCCAAAAACAACTTTGGCCGCCCTATTATGCTTTTTGGTCGAATTTCATCCATGTTTTTTTGATCCCCAAATAGTTGAGCAAAGGTGTCATAAAGTTACTACTACACAAGGACACTTGTTTGGCGTCATTCCGGTGGCTCAAAAGGATTTGCAAGGTAAGATACGAAGGCTGGAAAGCCGTCAAATTTGGCTATGTTTTGCTTTATAGCTTTTATTTACACGGCATGAATCACATCTTTGGTAGCTGTAACTTACTGGAAGGGTAGTTCTGCAGCCTGTGCAATTTCTAATTCGAATAGAAGACATATTGATTTTGGTAAAGCTCAAAATCATTCTCTAGACTGCACAAATATATAATTATCCTTCAGTAATGTGAATCAATAAATTACACTAAAACTCAAACTGAAAACCTATATTGACGAATTTACACAACTAGGAACCAGAAACTTGCATTGTCATCATTCATTGTCTTGTATATATATTACGTGCAATACGAGAGGTTTCCAGGTCTATCAATATCTAGAGACAATTTGTTGGTACGTTAGCTGTTGGTGCGTTACCCACCCACAGAGATACTTCGTGGCTTTCACCTAAAATTAAACGGACGCGTTTTTGACCTCTAAAATGAAGACTTTTACTATGGTATATCTTGAATCAAAATGTTTCTATCGATCTAACGTAACCTCTGAAACCATCTGTATGGGACTTTGATATGTAAAATCTCGACTTTTTGGCCAGAATCCTCTGTTCATATTTTCTTAAATTACTCAATAAGTTTATTCAAAACATCTATCTTACTTAGTACCATTGGATGCGCCTTGAAAAGCACTCCAGGAAAGCTTAAGGGTATATGGGTCGAGTATCTCAATTTACAGAATCGAATTTGGTAAAATAAATCAATTGAGTCGATTTTGGACAAAATTCAACCACTCTTGAGAATATGTCAAGCGGGAGTTAAAATAGGTTGGCTGTTGCTGGCAAGGTCAATCATAAAGGCAATTGATGGTTTTGAAGCTAATATGAAGGGAATTGCGAATTAAAAAGTATTATAGCTTAGCCCAACTACTTGGCTTTGTTTCTGTCTAAAATCCGTATAGCTGGTAGATTTGATCGGTGCAAACTACGCATCAGATGAGAATTTAATGTCAAGTACAAACGCGCGATCCTGCTCAAAGCGACTACTTGGAAAACCTCTGGCCATTGATGAACCGAATGGACGAGTTTATTCTTTATATTGACTTTCACTCTCATGATAAAAGCTATCAGGCAGTAACCAATAAAGTACGACATGCAGTAGCATCATCTAACGACCGCCACATCCTAGAGAGCATCCATTAACAAGTCTTGCAATGATACCAGTCGACTTGCGATAGCGGTCGTAATACAAAATCATAAGGCCTTTAACTCTTGGTGGATACAGCTGTTTTGCGTCTGGACAGCATGGCCAAGTAGGACAAATTATAAATCATGCAGTGTAAGAATTTGAATGAAACGATCGCCACAGGGTGGATAAGACTTCAATTGATGGCCGACGCGCGCGGGGTGGAAGGCAACAAGACCAGGAAATCAAAGCAGACTTTTTTTTTATTTGTTCAACCCCCTTCCTTTTTTGCATTTCTTTCTTTTCTCTATTCGTTTACAGACTATAAAATGCCTATTCGCCATTTCGATAGTAAATATAGACAGCACACCGTAACTTGAGTGTAAAACTAATGCGAATGAATCATCTAGTTTTCACGGCGGAACGTCGATTGATACAGACATCAGCAGTGACCCAGCTCAAAGACACACGATTAGGCATCGATGGTAACTATTGGCTTCGCAAAATTGTGCTCAAGGAAAACACAGTTGCTGCCATGGGCGGTTTGCCATTGAGGCTAACAGCATCCATCGAAAAAGAGTTGGAAGGATTCAAGTGAGTAGTGTGTTGAAGAGGCAACTGCTAGTGTTGAACTCATCGCGCGTCTTTTTTTCAACGAAAAACAGGGCAAGTGGCATTCAACCGATTTTCGTCTTTTCAGGTCTCTCGATTTTACGCAAGGATAAGCCCTTTTCAACAGAGGATTCTCGTCCTAGTCATCGTGCCGCAGGTTGGGATTTTTATGATCGAGGAAAATTGGATTTGGCCCTGAGTAATTGGGCTAGCAGTAGTGGAATACATTCAGCCGAGTTACTGAATACCGTTCTTTCGATTTTAAACAAGCACCACATTGAATTCATTCGTGCACCTTATTCTTCATGGGCTCAGGTAAGAAGACAAGAATGAACTGTTCGAATGAGGCAAATGCTGATGATAGTAATATATACAACAGCTAGCGTATATGTACACCCATCCAAAACAACTCGTGAATGCGGTCTGTGGTGGCTCAGAGTTACTGATGTGGGATATCGACAAGATGATAACAAGCATTGAATTCGAAAAAGGAAATTACCATTGGGTCAGCAAAAGAACAGTGCTCCAAGATCTACATGTATCTGACGAGCAGTTCTTGGATATCTGTATCTTGGCTGGATTCGAGTATTGTCCTACTTTTCCTCCTCTTAGTACATCGCACGTCAGCTTTACTTTTAATGGTAAGTACCAATACAGAAACAGCAGCTGGCACAGACCATCTAAACTACTAATTGTAGGTGTTCACGATCTGATCAAACAACACAAGACTGGATTCAACGCAGTGCAAGCATTTTCAGACAACCCAACCGTTTCAAAGACCAACTACATTGACACTTTCTGTCGTACACGCTGTGCCGTCAAATACCACCTAGTGATTCACGATGATGGAGAAGTCAAACCACTCAACATTGACAATGCACCCAACGACATTCACGAATTTATTGGCTACCGCCTGCCTGATGAATTGTATTACTACCTGATGCGAGGTTTAATTGGACCTCAATCCATCAATAGTCTTGTCTCTGGTGTGTTGATTGAAAGTGCTCCTTTAGATAACGGCGAATCCATCGAATATCAAAACTTCCTGACTCAATTGCTCAACATGCGCACACAGACACTCAGCTTATTGACGCAACCACTTCATCCTTTCTACAAAACTCGTAAAATTGCGAGCTATTTCTGGTTTGAACCTACTGTGGAACAAATCATGCATCACCAGCCTACAGAGGGAAACGCTACCACTCGAGTCGATGCTACAGCTCTGAATACGATATACGAAAAGACCAGTTCCTGGAATGTGACCAATGAATTTGTTGAAGCAGAATTAAAGCACCAAAAGGTAAGGGCCTTGAATGGGGCTGGTCCATACCATCAATGGCTACTAAGCAATCTTGATAGACATCTGTCATTGATATTCAATTCTGTATTCATGCCGTTGAGAATGAAACAAAAGCTCAGAAAACCATCACTCAACCTCATCCCGAACAACCACTGGTCGATAAGAACGAGATTGTGGCCAATGTGTTATGGAAGACACTAGAGATCAGAGAGTAAGAAAATCTTGAGCCAACAATTGGGCAGAATCACTAACGGCATCATGCTAGTTTCTTGACATCATCCAAGCACATTTATACACCATGGGGCCAAGCACTCTCTATGGCCTTAAAGTCCAACAGCAGCCTGCCAACACAGGAAGCCCTTTTGACAGTACTAGAATTGGTGCGATTCCAAGTATTGACAAACAAGGAATATAGCAAGACGTACTCTCACCCGCTTGGCGATGAATCACAAAAGAAGCACATCACCCTACTTTCCCGTGCATTCTCATTATTACCCATGGACCTCAAGGTAGGCATAGTTAACAGTTTTGGCAGAGCAATCAGACTCATTGACGTAACAGAGCGCTCCTTGGTCTGGTCCTTTGAATCGTGATTTGTTAGTATTCAATAGTTTTGTCAAGGCACTTAATCGTAGCTACCGAAATCTATTGGAAATGTTGACCTTGTCCTTCTTTTTGAATGGGCTGGTGCAAAAGGACAGAGACGACTATTATCAAATTGCAGACAGGTAACATTTGATGAGCGTGATAAAGGGGAGAACACTTATATTCACAAACAATTGTAGCCTCCCTTACTTGGCAGATGTAAATGTTGCTTTAGGTCTTGTTTGCAAGCATTACTTGGAAAGAACAGTAGAAGGACAATCTGCGGCGGAAGCATTAGCATCAACCGAAAAAGCATTTCCTACATGCCATTCAGTTAAATCCGATTTGGAAAAGGGCTTTGCGTTCTGGAAGCAGCTCTACACAGCTATTGAATCACTTGACAAGGCAAAATCCGTTGAAAAGTCCACGTTTGAGATGTTTCAAGGTGCCAATGATTGGCTTCAAAAGGTTAAATTCTAACAGTGATGATTATGATGCTTTCAAGAATAAAGCCTCAGTGTCGCGACCCTCGATTTCTCTTTGTTTGTTGGGTGTAATTAAAATATTCATATGTATGATTACATACAACTCCCTATCTCTATGCACAATGTTGCTGTTTTATGAAGCAGATGAAAGCATATAAAAATGCAAGGCTGAATCCAACCCTTCTTCTTTTTTCAATTTTCCTGTTTTCACATACATCTACACACCATGAAGGCTCAATTTAGTCGATTAACAAACACAATTAAAGGTGCAATTTATAGCCACAAGAAGGAGGAAATGGCACAGCAAACCGATGCGCTTGATGATGACCTCCACAGTCTATCTAGCACCTTATTTTTACCTGATGATAAGGACGATGATGGCCTATCCGATTCCTCCTGTTCCACCATCTCCAACAGCTCGCAAGAGCATTTACCGCATTACAGCAGCTACTCTAATTTATACTACAAACTGCCTAACGGCAACTGGCTTGTGCAATACAGAACCAGAGAAAAGGTCGTGATTGATACATTTGAAATAAAGGGCAATTTGATCTAGGGTTCCACACGTCACTGTCAAATGTTGGTTTGTATTGTTATAGGAGATGCAAATTCAAGATGTGGGAGGTGTGCTTATAGTAGACCACCATCCCCCCCACCCTCGCTCTCTCCCTTCAAAATAAAGACGGGAAAAAAGACAGGACAAGGATCCTAAAGTTTTTTTTTTCCTACATCTTTCACTTCTTACACTATACAACATCTCCATGGTATGCGGCATGTTCGCATTCTCAGCCTTTTTATATCCAGTATTTTACCGCCTCAACCGGTTCGAAAAAGTATAACAAGTTGTGTAGCATGTGGTCGTTTTCAAATGTCATCACCTACAATGACACCATCCTCCTCGGCCTTCTCCCGTCGATATTTAACCTCTTCATCCAAATACGCCAACTTACACGTCAATGCTCGTCCTGCTGAGCCTTCTATTGCCATTACAAAACTAGCTACCCAAGGTCGACCGAACGAAGCATTAGCAGTCTATTTGCAGCTAATTCAAGACGGTGGGTTTCCTAGCCGAGAATCACTTTACCAATTGACAAGAGCGTTATACAAATCATCCAACTTGCAAGGAATGTATGCGATTCATGATACCCTTATTTCTTATTACAGCATCCACCCGGCGTCCAACAAGAGTGCTCGATCCATGATTTACATGTATACCATGCTGATCAATCTCATTGCGAAACACAAACCTGTCAATTTCGATACAATACGAGCTTTGTGCAAAGAAATGTCTCAATTCACTACCACCAGTAACATTGTGCTGTACAATACGCTGATCAAGACACTGCTGGACAACAATCAAGTGACGCAGGCACATGCCCTATTCAAAGATCTGCTCTGCAACACGACACTGAATCCCACGATTAGCACTTATACCATTTTGATGAAGGACGCATCGAAACGAAGAGAATACAGCCGAATATTGGACTATTTGGAGGAGATACAGTCGAGAAGGATCATTATGAACTATGCGGTTGTGAGTATTGTAACGGATGCCTTGTGTGATATCAAGGAATTTGACAAGGCAATTCATGTGGTGAATGCGATACATCATCCGAGAAAGAAGGACGAACTGAGCAGCCCGAAATATAGACTGCAACTGCTGAAATCAATAGAGGCAAGGCAGAGCATGGCAAATTTGAAAAAGAAAAAGAGGAGAAAGAAAGACAATCATGAGGAAGATCCATAGAAAATTGTAATATAGCAAACAAAAAATCATAGACACTGTTTTAAAATTGTGAATAAAATCATATAATGACTATTATGAAGAGGATCATCGTTTGAGAGTGTGGCTAAATGCATTTTGGAAAATCTCGGTACCTGGTGACGGATTTTTGGATGCATTCATGCGCAGCCACCAGGCGACCCTGGGCTAGATACTTGGCACTAGCGATGTGTACATTTGCGTGCTGAAGATGCTTGAAAACTCCAATAGTGCCCTTGATCTTATTTTCTATGATGCAGCTGCATATTTATTACGCTCAATAGAGATCTATTTCTGTGGTCCTGAATACAGTAACAAGCCCACAAAGACAGCTGCACCATATCGGGTTGGCTGTATCTTTTTTTTTAGAGGTTATTATGCGCCAGGAGGGGTTATAATCATGCATGCTGCACGTTAAAATTCCATTCTTGATTACACCTTTGAATCGTATAAAAGGACGGATGGATTTCTTACTAAAGATGAAACACATTTCTGAAAACCTCAACATGTAAGTCAACATATTCGTCTGGCTTGTACTTGTGGAACTTCTTTGGCAGGCGTTCATTAGTACATTAGAGGGGAACATGCTGAAGGCGACTGTAATTGAAAACAAAAGGACAAAGGAGCTGTAGCTGGTGTAGTTGTTATACTGGATAACGCACTCTGTTCACCAAAAATTTCGAAAAACATCTATAACACAAAGGCCAAGATCATCCATCATAGCGCGAATACTTGCAAGTAATAAAGCAGCGTTTGCAACCAAAATCTACATCCATCTTAATTTTCTCAACGCAATCAGATTATATTTGAGGCACTCTTGTAAAGCTGATGTCAAAAAGGCTCTTGAAACAAAACAGATACTACTTTATTGATAAGAAGCTTACGCAATACCAAAAGCGTTTTAAAAGAGGCGTAAGCACTGCCAATTTTAGCAACGAGCGTTGATAGCAGCTGCGTTTCAGCAGGAGAAAAAGCAATCAAGCCAAAACCCAAGCAGCAGAGCCATTGCTAACCTTAGCATAGCGGTCCTTGATAACATAAGGAACAATATTGCTGCTTATTAGAGTAACGAAATATAGACGACAATTAGATCTGAACATATTTATTGTTATGTTATTCCAAGATTGAATGAGGATTAAAACTAGTGTAAATTTCTAAGATATTTATAGTTATTTGACAGTGTGCCACAGCAATAGAACCTTGGTCTTGAATGCGGGATAATTGTACAAGCTTTGAATCAGCTAACTAGGATGTGCTGCTTGGGAGCTCATATAACACTAGTAAGGAATAAACAACAATGAGGATCCAGAATAGGATACTCTTCATAGAAGATTTGACGAAAGAATATTTGCCAGAACTGAAACTCGCTTTCAGGGATGAAAGTTCATAGGCTACCACACTTTAGGAACCAGGATATAGATTAACCGTTTGATGGCACCACTCATGTTTTTCCTTTGTACTGTTTGAATAAAGAGCTCTCAATCTATTACGCATCTCTGCTCTTTCTCAAATCTTCTCCTGTATTATACGTTGTATAATACATTTGCTTCTCAGAGATAATCTATATCCTCAACATATGCTATTATTGTCAGAGCTCTAGCATTGATAATATTGCAAAACCTGATTTTGGATGGCTCAAACATCAAAACTGGAAATACTTTTGTACATCCAGATTCGTCGATATGAAGTAAAAGATAGCAAACCATGATGAAAAACTTGAAACATATATGTTAGAAACCAATGCTATACATGGCATGCTTGGTGGAGCATTTGGTACTGCTGTAGTATATTTATATAGTTTTTTCTATATAATAGATTTAAGAAATATTCGTCACATAAAATTGTTTAATGGATGATAAATCCAATGATTGCACCTTCTTATATTACTTTTAAACAAAAGAGGACTTAGATTGTATCCATTTGGTAACTTTTTTTATCAAAAAAGAATATAGTGTTAAATAACAGATCAATAGGAAATCAACTAGTTGTAGACCTTCGCTGTTTGAACCCTCTAGCCAATCAGATTGCTTGAAAACTCCGCTGACCTAAAAAAAATTTGCGAGGGTTTCCCCTTGTTTTGATGTGAGGCAAAATTTTAAGCTCCGCTATATATAGCAATATAGCTGTTACTATCATCAAATTTCCCTCAGGCGCTAGAGCATGCCTTACTTGCACCA
The DNA here is from genome assembly GCF_035048745.1 of Mucor velutinosus. Classification (NCBI taxonomy): domain Eukaryota; kingdom Fungi; phylum Mucoromycota; class Mucoromycetes; order Mucorales; family Mucoraceae; genus Mucor; species Mucor velutinosus. The sequence continues at coordinate 2,125,715 of NW_027041908.1, forward strand.
CCTAGCTTTAAATTCAGGCATTGAGACCCTCAATCATCACTAAAGTAAGTAGCGATAACCAAGTGGAGGCAGCCTATCTACCTCCTAGCCTCGGATAAGTTCTTGTTGAGCTTCAGTGATAGGCACATCCACCACAACGTAAAAAAGTATGCTTCAAAGAAACATAAAAATAATAAAAGAAAGAAGAAAAGAACATACTACTATAGGAATATTGTAACATGTAGGCAAAAAAAAAGGGACACTCACACAAAGTGGGCCAAAGAAAAGCATATCACAAATATAACATCAAAGATGTTCAAAACAGCTCGTTGTTGTTGCAACAGAATTGCATACATGAGCAAAGTGCATGGTAATAGTTGAATGTAAAGTAACGCAAACACGCACAACTGCAAAAGCAATGGTGGTATAAGTTTGCACTACAACATAATGACTAATGTTGTCTCATGTGAAGCCACAGAGACAATGCAACCAGCAAAAGAAGAAGAAAGCGCAACAAAGTAAATATCATGAATGCATTATCATGAGAAAGGAAGCAATAATATAAACGTTCAAAGAAGTTTTATATCATCGCAACCAAAAGAAAAAAGATACTTACCACTTACCACAGCCACAGATAGACCAGAAGAGTATAGGCAATCACCGGAGACAGACTAGAGAACGAGCATGCACCAAAGACAGTAGACCAGGAAAGACCAAATTCGCAACAGCAGCAGCAACACCAGCACCATCGAAATACCAGAGAACAAACGACACCAAAGACCAGACAAAAACCAAGAGGCAGACAACAGAGACAGCAGAGACAACAGAAAAGGAATAGCAGCAGCACCCACGCCAAACAGGCAAAAAAATTATCGAAACATAATAAAGAGATTCGATTAGTACCGGTTTTATGTCTTATATTGCTCGTTATCGAATGGTACCTACTATATTCCACTTCAAAGAGGCAGTATCGAGTACTTTTAACAATACAAAATTGTGTTATCAAAAGTTAGAGTGTTACTATCAATCAAACGGTTTCCAAAACCACCATGGTTTGATGCTGAACGCGTTTTGCAAAAAGGGAAAAAAAAACGGGGGAATGGAAAAATGAGAGGGCGTCCTATCCGACGTCACAGCTAGTAGAGTTGACCACAACTCTCCGCCGCGGCAGCGGCGGTTGCGGTACTCAAATTTGGATTTATGCAGTGGTCAGTTTTATCACTAAACTTGACTTGATCTGACATCTTTTAAACGTTTTTGCAGAATTTGACTATAGAAACTATCATTGTTGTACCCAACTTTCTAATGCATTTATAGAGAGCTAAACAAGGCGCATTCAGTAGTGTTAGTTACATTCTGCTTACAGACTAAAAGTAATGAGCAATTTTCAAAAATATGAAAACAGGTTTTTTGTGAATATATCGAAATCTAGCATATGCAAGTCTCAAAAAAAGAGCCTCCAGTGTTGCATTCCATCTTTACGATCAATTTAATCTTATATGTATCATAAGAAAAGTCTTCATTTTTGGGGCGAAAAACGCGATCGTTTGATTTTCAAGAATTTTCCCTTACTAGTACACATCAAAAAATGAGGATTTTCATGAATTTGTAATAACCCAAAAAAAAGTTGAGATAAAGCATCAGAAAGTAAAGGGTGGATAAGGAAAGACGCCTGGACCTATTCCGAGCTTCCACGACGCTTTGTAGCATGAGTTATTCGTGCTTCAAAATGACTAAATTTGGGCAGAATTTGTCCTAAAAATAAGACGTAGTAGGTTGTGTTGCCTTGGAAGTAAACAGATTACAGCTCTGTCTAATGTCTTTGATGTTATGCATTTGAAGAACTCAACACCTAAGCGATCGACGCTTGTATTGATGAATTCGTAATAATAAGTCGATGATAATAATCAGTTGTCAACTCTATCTAAAACGAAAAGCAAAGAACTTCTTTATTACAGGGCATCCAACTAGCTTAAATATGATAGATCCCTGGTCAATAACTACTACGTTGAGATGGTATATAAATAGCTGGCCACTGGGGCCTTATTATGGATTGTTGGTATAGCTTGTTGAGAGGCCACCTAAATCGATATTATGTTTCATGTAGTGTAGGTGGATCTCGATATCTTGACATTGGGGAGATTGAATGTATTGTAGATCCTGAGGCACCTGTGCACACACAATTGACTGGACTTGTAAACATACATGTGATGTGATACGATAAACATCATCTATGCTGCTACACTGTAAAAGGTGGCTTGAGGAGAAAGCGAATGTAGCCTAAGATGCATGTTATATCAAATGTTATAGCAAGGTCTCACACTAAAGGTTTTAGGCTATTCTTAGGCCCTTTGGTTAAATCATGCTAATCATGATTTACAAATCAATTGTTGGGTAGATAGTAAACCTACTTGTATTATAGTTCATCATCATGCTGTAAACCCTAGCATAATGAAAAAGTATATAAATGCATCCCTGGGATGCATTCTCAATAAAAGTGTAATTCTTTGGCAGATTCAATTTTACATTATATTTTGGCATAACAATGCATGCTTGTATGCAACATTTGTATCGTCTCCAGCAGCATATGGCCAATTATGCCGCCGTATCCAATGCCAACTTCAATGACGATAAATCGGAAGCCTTTTCTCTGTCTGGTCGTCGGTCGCCGGCATGGGTGCGTGCCTTTGAAGAAATCAATGTTCACACCTACCACCGCCAGGTTTCCATTACGGCTTTTCGGTATTTGGGCCTGTACTTTGCCTACAACCATGTGCAACGGGCTCAAATGGAGAAAATGCTCCTCAACACTGTCAAAACTCAATGTGCCATCTACAACCAACGCCAATTATCCATCAGGGGTCGCGTTACTGTTGTCAACAGCCTTATTCTGTCCAAGGTGTGGTACGGCCTGAGCATGCTCTGGCCGACCAAAATGTTCTTGGTGAATATCAAATCGTGTGTCTATCAGCTTGTCTAAAAGAGGAAGTGGCCGTTAATGCGCAAGGATCTCATCTTCCTGCCCAAATATAGGGATGGTCTTGCCGTTTTCGACTCTTCTCTACTACAACAGCTCATCATACAAAAACGCTGGCTCAATTACCTTGTTGAACCGCAGAAGTATCCGTCCTTCCTGCTGCCCTTCCTGCTCTCACATTTGTCCTTGCTCCCCGCGTCTTCAGACTTCCCCTACATGGCCTTTTTGGATGCTGATTGCCGCAAATCCCCTCTGCTACATAAGGATCTCTTCATCTGGCATTCCATCTTTGCCTTGTATGATTACTTTGAGCTTAATGACCTTCAAAAAGTTGGTGTCTTCCCACTCCAGACCATCATGCTGCTGCCGCTGCACAAACTCCTCACTGGGCTTAGCGATGATCACTGGCTCAGGCGTCACCCCAAGTTTCCCGCCAACAAGTTTTTGTTTTTCGATACTTATCAACAAAGGCTGCGTCTTCGTGTCGCGTCTGAATATCTCGCCTACCAGCATCTCTGTGCCTCCCTGTACCAAGAAATCTTAGTGTTCAAAACAGTTCATCTGGTTCCTGGTGTATGGCCTCACATCCTGCAGCCCCCCTCCCAATCCAGCTTGGACTGGGCTAGCCTTGATTTCTTTGGTACTTTGGGCATCACAGATAAGTGGAAGCTGTATCATCCCGTCACATATCGCCAACAGCAACAACAGTTGGTCCCATCAGAGCATCGGTTCAGTAATATCATGGTCAAAACATTGTGGTCCTCTCCTGCCCACCCTACTGCCAGAACGGTTCTCTATCAGGCACTGTCGCGATGCATCCCGCATAAAACCAACCTGTGCACTATTGGCTCGGTGGAAAACTCAATCTGTCCCTTTTGTGCCCAAGGCATTGATACATTGAGGCATTTTGTCGTTGACTGTCCCGTCAAATGGCAATTATGGCAATCCATCCTGTCTCAGTACTTCTCCAACTTTCCTCTGACCTCTGAAATCATTTATGGCACAGTGCGTTATCTGCATCTTCCTCGCTTCATCAAGGATCGCTCCAAGCATATCACCGTCATTTCTACCATTTTCTGGCAAATGTGGAATCTGTACTGGCTTCACGGTAGCCAAAATCCATCACTCCTCTCATCTGCCTCAATTGAGCGCTTTCCCTCCAGGACAGTTTGTCGTATTGACAAACTGCTCCCGACCAACACATAATCATATATTAGATAGTCATTTCGTTGTTCGAGGTCCACCACTCCGCGATGTGTCCCTCAAAAAATAATGTTTGAATAAAATAAAATATTATCTACAAAAAAAAAAAAAAAAAAAAAAAAAAAAAAAGCTTCCTAATACATTCTTCAAGTACTTTTAAGGCCCTTCCAATGGTGTTAACTGTAATAAGTGTTTTGACTGAAATTATTGAGCAATTTAATAAAAATTGAAATAAGGTTTTTAGCGAAAATAGTCAGATTTTGCATATGAAAGCCTCATAAAAGTGGTTTCAGAAGTTGCTTCGGATCGAGAGAAACATTTTGGTTTGATATCATAACATAATAAATGTTCAGTACTTTTGCACTTTACAATCCTAATATGGAACCTGAGTTTCAAGGCATCTATCTGTCCTGGCTCATATGAGAATAATGATTTTACAATCAATCAACAAAAACCACTGTTATTTCTACCCTATTTCCTCTGCTCAATGCTGTCAATGTTTTATTTGAGCGACGTCTCAGAGCCTCAGAGATTTCATTACTTACTGCAGACATTTTATGCAACCCATGCATTGTCAATGTCCAGACTAACGTTATTAAATATAGAATGCAATAAAATATCATTATGAACGATATAGAAGGCAATAAAATATCATTATAAACGATAGTGCTATGACCTTCCACCTACTTTCTATACGCTTCGAGGGCATTTACTACTGTATTGCCTTATGAAAAGGGCATGAGTTTTCCAGCTGGCCCTACCAGCCAAAATTAATTCAAACCCAGAATCATAGTCTGTTCCAGATTGGACATATTTTGATAATTTTGGACTCGATCGAGCTATTTTTGCAGATTCGACTAAGTGAAGTATGATAATCACCCCATGCTTCCTTAAGCTTTCCTGGAGTACTTTTCAAGGCGCTTCCAATGGTACTAAGTAAAATAGATGTTTTGAAATCACTTATTGAATGATTTGTAAAAATATGAAAAGAGATTTATGGCCAAAATGTCGAAATTTTACATATCAAAGTCCCACAAAGATAATTTCAGAGGTTGCTTTGGATTGATAGAAACATTTTGATTCAAGATATACTATAGTAAAAGTCTTCATTATCAAGATGAAAAATGCGATCGTTTGATTTTCGATGAAAACCATGAGGGAGTACCTCATGCTTTTTGGCCAATTTTTGGTCTATTTTTTTGGCCCTTAAAAAGTTGAGCAAAGGAGTCAGAAAGTTACTACTACACAAGTACAATTGTTTGGCGTCATTCCGGTGGCTCAAAAGGATCTGCAAGGTAAGATACGAAGGCTAGAAAGCCGTAAAGTTTGGTTATCTTTTGCTTTGTAGCTTTTATTTGCACGGCATGAATCACATCTGTGGTAGCTGTAACTTACTGGAAGGGTAGTTCTGCAGCCTGTGCAATTTCTAACTTGAATAGAAGGCATATTGATTTTGCTAAAGGTAATTCATGCAAATTTTGATGCGTCATATTGTTAGTAATAAGCCTATTAATAATGGAAATGAAAAACCGAATTTGCTTCTTGAATACTATGGTTTTGCACCTTCGCTTCGCTACGGCAAAACCCTCATTAAGATGAATATTATCAAATGTTGGGTTATATACTTAGTTGCCATAGCTTTTCACCTTTAATTCGCTACGGTAAAACCGCCTCATAGGCCAATGTTACCAAATGTTGAATTAAAAGTGTTATGCTCTTGATGGATAGGCTTAGCACCTCCTCCAAACCCCTCCCCAATACCGACTTGGCCGGTGGTTTATTCACCTTATAGGGTACTCAATTCTTTAAACTTTGAAAGGATATATCTGTCTACTTTTTTTTCATAGTTTTCCAGCATATATATTTTAGATGATGTACAATGCTTAAATATGCTACATGGAAGTAACTTGGTCTGTGCGGTGTCTGCAACTCGATCAATGGGATGACGTATAATTCCCTTTGTGATTGTGCGAGTCTGCATTAGCCACACCACAAATCTGCATTATTTTTATGCTCTTTTTTTCTTTCTTGCTTTTTTGATTTCTCGTCTTCTTTCTTGTTTTGTCAGCTAACATGTCTTCATTTGAGATGCTCGGAGTATTCACTCCAAGTCAGAAAGCCCTAGTTAGAGGATGGTGGAAGAAGGTAACAGCAGCGCATCCTTCAGCACGGAATTTTAAGGAAATGAAAGTTCCCATCGTTGGTGAGTATGTAGAACAAACCAACCTCAAAGCAGTTCGCTCATTCATTGATGCTTGATTGGGACAACAGAGAAAGGTGTTTTTGGTATTTTGCTAGTGGAATCCATTAAATATGCTCATTCGAGCATATCATACATTGATGATGTTACAGAAACACAGTGTTTTGGGGTGATACCAACTATAATCGCAAAGTGTGGATCGTTTTTAAAAGAGGAAGCCATGACAACAGAAGGCATATTTCGAATATCTGGTAGCTCAAGAAGGACTGGAATGCTGCAATCAATATTCGATACGCCAGATTTGTATGGATCACAGCTGGACTGGCGTGGATACACAGTGCATGATGCAGCAAATGTCATGAAGCGATTTCTCAATTTCTTGCCAGAGCCAGTCGTTACATTGGAATACTATCGAAAATTCAAAGACACGACTCGTAAATATCGTCATGATCGTGGACATACGTTTGGTTATAACTTATATATGTGCGTTGATTACTGTAGTTGCAGAATACCCAAATTTAGATCAAAAAATTCAAGCGATTCAAGGAGTCATTGAATGTCTTCCTATAGCTCACCAATATCTCTTACTGTATCTACTCGACTTGCTTGGCATGTTTGTCACTGCGCAAGAATACACTCGAATGGATACTGCATGTTTGGCTTCTGTATTTGCGCCTGTAAGTACAAAGACAAAGGACTATATTTAGCATTTAACATCCTGTAGGGCATTTTATCTCACCCTGACGATCAATTAAACCCTGCTGGTTATTTTGAGTCTCAACGAGTGCTGTCATTTTTAATAGAAAATCAAGAAAGGTTCTCTATGCCGAGATCAAATACTATCACGACAACACTAGATCAGAGCAACGTTAATAATGTCATACCACGATCCAGTAATCAGGTAGCAGCTGTACCACAAAAAAGTAATAATTAATTTTGTGCTATACACTTGCAGCTCATCGACTCATTGGATTTCTAGCTTTCAATACAGCAAAGAAAGAGGAACGTCCAAAGCTCACAGAGCAACGTGAATCTACTATTTATTCCCTAGTCGCAGGTTCTTATTCAGGGTCAGGTATTGAATCTATTCTAGACGCAGATCTGGAATTACCAGAACCCACAGTGACCTTACGGAGAAGCAAAACCGCACCCAGCCGACGAGACAAGTATGGCTCACATGAACCACAGCAGATTGTGCATGTAAATCGTACGTCAAGCCAAGGTAATGCAAATGATCGTTGGATGATGGGTCTGGAATGATATAACAGGATGACGTGTTTTTATAGGTAGTAGAAGAGGAGGCTTTCTGAGAGCAACACCAATTGGGTCACCCATTTAAGAGAAGATCTGAATATTTTTGTACATACGAATAGTAGCCAAATGCTAGCTCCATTGGACGGACACAGCCAAGTAAATAATGGCTTAATTTGGTAAATTCAAGCTTTTACCAGCTATTCCCAAATTTTACTTGATTTTCACACACGCACAACAACATTACAGGAAAATCATGAATGATTCATATTAATAAAGAAGCCGTTTTCTGTAAAGTATATTTTTCCATTAAAGGACATTTCTCAGAAATGCGAGATACATGTCAAACTGAAAATGTAACAATGTATCAAGATGCATAGTTGACCAGATTGAGAGGGCTCTTGATTGATGCCTTTCACTTGTAAAGCACTCCGCTTTGCACGCCTTGTGATTGGAAACAATCATCTAATTACATAGTGGGGTAACGAAATGCCGAAGAATCGCAGTAGGTTCCCCACACGAGACCCTCTTCCCCGCTCTGTCGTTCTCCAACTAATTTTATTAAGGTTTCCTCCCTGTTTAAATTATGGTAACGCAATGATAGTGGTAAGAAGCTGTATGGAATATCTTGTAAATGCATCATATATGAAGCAAATGTAGTTGCAGCTTACTGGTTATTTCCAAGATCGAGTATGTTGCAAGCAAATTTGTCTCTAGAAAAGAGTTTGATTTATAAATTGATTTTTGATTAGTCAGATATTGCGATTATAAGGACATCTGGGAGAAATAAGGAAAATCACTTGGAGTTACACTAATGGCTTATTTACAGCACAATATTCCCACTTTTAGATGCGCACAAATTCATATAAATAGGTCAACCTTCAGATGTCATTCAATCAACTTTACTACCTTATTAAATAATCATTATCAAATGGGTTCTGGAGGATCTCTTTACTTGTATTTCATCTGTGGTTTTGCAGCAATTGGTGGTTTCTGTTTTGGCTATGATAGTGGAATTATCAGCGGTAAGCTTTCTTTTCGATTCAAACCAACGAATATTCAACAGATAGTTGGTGGATGTTCAAAGAAGCTGCATTGGCATCTTTGAAAATGACGAATATCATTGAAAATTCAATGAAAATCCTCGAAATTTAGATTGCTAATTTGATTTAAACAGGTGTCTTGACCATGCCCACATTTATTGCCAAGATGACTGGCGGCAACACTTATCTTACTGCTCTTCAACAATCTGTCATTACAGGTTTGTTGTTGGCTGGTTGTTTCGTTGGTTCTCTCTTTGCTGGTAAGTATCTGCAGATCACATATTGCGAGCATAAAGTTTAAACAAGCATATTAGGTCAACTCTGTGAAAGAGCTTCTCGTAAATTTACCATCATTATCGCTTCTGGCGTCTTCTGTATCGGCGCCGCTGTTCAAACAGGTTCCACTGGCTATAGCATGATTCTTGGTGGTCGTTTCGTAGCTGGTCTGGGAATTGGCTCACTTTCCATGGCTGTCCCTTTGTACTTATCCGAACTCGCCCCTAAGGAGATCCGTGGTCGCCTTATTTCTCTTCAACAGCTCACCATTACCATTGGTCTCATGATTGCCTTCTGGGTCAATGTTGGTACTGAGAGTTTGACTACTGATGCTGCCTGGAGAATTCCTCTTGGTATTCAAATGGCTCCTGCTGTTGTCCTCTTCATTGGAACCATGTTTCTTCCTTTCTCTCCTCGTTGGTTGATCAAGAGAGGTCGCAATGCTGAAGCTTTGGCTGTGCTTGCCAAACTTCACTCTGCTGGTGATGAAACCGCTCCTCATGTTGTTACTGAATATGAAGAAATCATTGCTCAAGTTGAACACGAACGTGCCGTCTCTGTCGATAGCTATCTCGAGCTCTTCAAGGGCACTATGCTTAGAAGACTCGTTTTGGGTATCCTCATTCAAGTTTTCCAACAATTCACCGGTATCAACTCTATCATGTACTATGCTCCTACTATTTTCCAACAAGCTGGTGTTCCCGGTCGTTCTGCTTCCTTGATTGCTTCTGGTGTCAATGGTGTGCTTAATGTCTTTGCCACTGTTCCTGCCATTCTCTTCCTTGATCGCCTTGGTCGTCGTTTCGTTTTAATCTCTGGCGCTGCCGCTATGGGTACTGCCATGTTGCTCTGTGGTATTGTTATGGCCGCTTGTGGTCGTGTTTACAACGATCCTTCTACTGGTCAAAATAACGTTGACTTGTCTGGCAACACCTCTGCCTCTTATTTCTGTATTGTCATGGTTTACCTCTTTGTTGCTGGTTTCGCCTATTCTTGGGGTCCTTGTGGTTGGGTCTACCCCGCTGAAATCTACCCTCTCTCTATCCGTGCCAAGGGTACTTCTATCACCACTGCTGCTAACTGGCTCATGAACTTCATTATCTCCCTCTTTGTCCCTGTCATGCTTACTACCATCACCTGGGGTACTTACATCTTCTTTGGTTGTTGTTGTTTCGTCATGGCTACCTGCGTCTTCCTCTTCTATCCCGAAACCAAGGGTCGCTCTCTCGAAGAAATGGATATTGTCTTTTCTGGTAGTATCCTTGCTTTTAGAAATGTCAAGCAGGCCGACCTCGAGTACAAGGCTAGACAATCCGATAAGACAGAATCCTACGACGGTTTCACTGAAGAAAAGGCCTAAATCAGACATCTGTAATACTGAATGGGCTCTAATGTAAATGTTGACGGTTTCGCTGGCTGGTTTCTTCGAAGCACATTTACTTTCTTTTTACATAATCATCACTCATTCGATCAACTTATTAATACAATATACACTTCTTTTTTTTTCTGTAAATTCCCTTTTCTCTAATTTATTAAGCACAAACTAACTATAATTAAATAATCATAACCACATTTTGTGGACCAAAAAGTGCTGAGAACCGCAATGATTACTGTACTAGCTCAGTGAAGGGATCATTCGATGCCACCTTCAATTCTTCTCTGCCTGGTAGCGGAAGGATGATCTGATGAGCATGCAGCATCATTCGAAATGTGTCAGTGTATCTATCTTCATAGTTGAAATCGCCTACTATAGGGTGTCCAATGTATTTTAAATGTAGCCTCAATTGGTGTCTTCTTCCAGAAATTGGTGATAAACTCACTTTGGTGATAGGTAGCGTCTTTTCCATGCCGGTTTTCTCTTCCTTGTACGTGTAGTAACCTCGCTGTATAACTCGTATCTTTGTTTGAGCAGGCTTTCCTGTTGGTGTAATAGCCATCCTAAATTCGTGATTGGGGTCATCATCGATAGGTTGGTCTACAAAATATCTGGAATGGGTTATCAACTTGATCTCTCTTTCTGCGGCGACTTTAGTGGCATGCTTACTCGTTCTCCTTGACATGGCCATTGACAAGGGCTAAATATGTTTTCTTAACCATACGATCTCTAAACAGCTTACTTGCTGCTGCTGCTGCTTTTTTATTCAGTGCCAATACAAACACACCTGAAGTAGCATAGTCAAGCTGATGAACATTGCGAAATTTGCTGATGTCAGGAAATTGCTCCTTCAATAAGCTTTCAACTTTTTTTTTCATTTTCGCCATTGTTGTTAATAACATTATCCGTAGTTGAACACAATGTAATTACCTGATGGAACACTTGAGTTAGCATAGTTTTGAATCCTGCAATCATACGGTTTATCAATGATAAACCAGTCGTCATCACGATAAATGACTTTTATTGTTAAATCTTTCATAGTAAATGACCAGTTCAAACAAGTTTCTTCCTAAGCGATGAAAGATTTAGCATCGGAGTCAACATCTGGCCTAGCTCCTGGCAGCTACAATACTCTGACAACAACAGCTTCAAATCTAGTACAATTATGAGCTTTCAGAAAATGTACTTTATGGATGTCTGATTGAAAATTAAATGATCAAATTTATTAAGAGAATAGAAGTTTTTTTTACATGATGATTGTTGTGCGTATATTATAAATATTATATGAAGTGGGATTTGTTGGTTTTGTATGTGTACATAAGATAGAAGTATAGATATCAGTGGGAGAGATGACATTTATACAAATCATAGATCACAAAGAATTTAGAAACGGGAGTTGAGCTTGCGCAAGATCTCAGCACGTTGCTCTTCGCTCAAGTTTTCAATCAATTGACTGAAACCTTCAACGACAGCTTCTTGATCGGCATTACCGAGAGATACGATCTGTTCCTTGGTAGCATTGCTCTTCAACTTGCTGATACGTTGATCAATGACACTAGCACGCTTTTCAAACCATTCAGAGACAAGCTCATCAGCATCTTCAAAGTTGGCAGTTTCGTTATCGTTATTAAACCATTGCTTAACGAGTTCAAGCATTTGTTCGCGAGACATGGGAGCAGAGCTAGTGGCAGCAACAATCTTGCGGAAAGTGTACTCTTCACAGAGACGACGACGAACACGCCAGTAGAAGTAGTGGCGAGCACGACGCCAGTCAAGAGCCTTGCGAATGACACCCTTAGCCTTCATACGACCGGCACGATCATGGAGATCAGCAAATTGAATAGAGATTTGTTGGTATACAGGCAACAGTTCTTGTTCGCGAGCTTCGATTTGCACCTTGAGGGCAGCCTTCTCTTCATCAGATTTACCTTCTTCGGCCAATTGTTTCTTCAAGGAAGCATAAGTAGCATCAAGACGTTCCATAGTAGCCAACAAGGCAGGCTTACGGTACTTGATTTCGACGATACCCTCAGGCTCAAGGACGCCACCACGAGCATTGTTATCAGCGTACATTTCCATCATATCCTTGTTGATGGTAGGGTCAACAACGACCCAAGCACCACCACGAAGTTCACCATTGGGAATAATGTAGACAAAGACAGGTTGTTTGTAGTTGCTGAGAGCATCCACGATTTGAGCACCATACTTGAGGACTTCGTTGTACATGTCACGTTGACCACCAGAGAAACCACGCCAGTTGGCAAAGATCATCAAGGGCAATTGCTCACCCTTGTTAAAGTCATTGATAGCTTGGGCAGTCTTGTAAGCAGAGTTGGGGAACCAAACACCACCAGCCTCCATGAAGACTTGCTCAGTGGAATCGGAATTGGCAGGATCAGCAGGGACAATGTTCTCAACAGTACGGGTCTCAACAGAGACAACACCCATAGGAATACCACCTAAACGAGCACGACCCACAACAACAGTACGAGCCCAACCACTCAAAGTCTCAATGAAGGAGTCTTGATCAAAGAAACCGCTCAACCACTTGCCGTTTTCACTCTTACCAGCCAAGAAGAAGCGAGGATCTGAGGGACCCTTGGGAGGAGTGTACTCAATATCACGGTCAATGGGATCAGCACCCAAGCGCATAGAGACAGGAGCATTGCGGACATCAGGTACGAATGAGAGCCATTGGACAATCTTGGCAATACCTTCCAAATCATTCTCGGCAGTCAAGTGAGAGACACCATTCTTGTACATGATTTGAGTACCACCCAATTGCAAGTTGGAGGTATAGACTTCACGACCAAGGACCTTGTTCAAGGCAGGAGCACCAGTCAAGATGATGGGTTGGCCTTCGTTTTGGACAGTTCTTTGACCGAGACGAACAAGGTAAGCACCAATACCAACAGAACGGCAGGTGACGAGAGTGATGGTAAAGATATCATCGTAGGCACGAGAAGTGGCACCAGCAATGAGACCAGAGCCCTTCAAGTTCTCCACACCAAGACCATCAGTGTGGCCGATCACATCGGTGATACGGAGACGAGTTTCACCTTCATCTTGAATCTCTTCGACGAGGACACTCTTGGCATCACCTTGTTGAACGAGGGCATCATACTCGGCAGGAGTCAAGTAGAGATAGTTGAAGCCAGCAGTGGGGTTGGAAGAGTCCTTCCAGGCAGCTCTGAATTGACTGATGAGCTCTTCAGCAAGACCAATACGAGCACCAGAGTTGGCAGACAAGTAGATACGAGGGATACCGAGAGCACGAGCAAGCTCAGATGCCTTGTAGAAGACTTGATCTTCAGCAACACCGAAAGAACCAATCTTGAAGGTAATGTCGTTGGCAATAGCAATGATACGACGACCACTGGGATACTCGGGTGTGCGGATTGTCATGATCCAGGCAACCATACCAACAGTGTTGGTGCCAGGAGCACGGTCAATCTCTTGCAGGACATCATCTTCATCAAGGACCAGCTCCTTGGCCTCCACCAAATGGCTAGGCTGCTTCAGGAGAGGGTTACGCTTGATGGCTTGAGTCCATTGGTTTTGGACAGATTGACGGAAGAGTTCAGGGAAATCATAGACATAAGTAGTACCCATCAAGTGGGCCTTGTAACGACGAGGTTGGAGCCATTCCTTGGTAGGGTAAGGAGTAGACAAGGGTTGCATGTGCATGGCACCAGGAATCTTGTTGACAGACTTGAGAATCCATCCGCTCTTTTCAGTCTTGACTTCTTGGTAGACCTCGACCTTCAGGATGAAGCCAGAGACGTTGTCAACAGTGAAACGCATGGGGATGATGGGGGCATCAGGCTTCTTGGATTGCACGTTAAAGCGGATCTCGGCACCAGTGACACGGAGCTTCCAAAGACGCTTACCATGACGATCAACAAAGTCCTTCAAGGCGTGTTCAACATCGTCAGCCTCAATAGCAAAGGTGGGGATGAAGTTGATGAACAAGTGGTTACAGTCAGAGTTCTTGTACTCGTGGCTGACAATCTCGAGGGTGTCAAGAATATCAGTCAAAAGACGATCACTCTCAGAAATCAAGTAGTCAGCAGTGCGCATAGAGCTCTTGACACGGCCAGGACGAACCAAGGCACGAATGAAGAAACGGCAGTCAGAGGGGTTCTCCTTGGCAACAGCATAGTAGACGTGCATTTGTCTGTTCTCAATGAAGCAGGGCTTGATGTCAAAGTTGGAGAGACGAGCCAACTCAAGTTGATAAGCCATAGCAGGTTCAATGTGACGGATGGTCTCGTCTTCTTGGTAGTTTTCACGCTCACGGAAAGTGTAGTAATCGGGCCATTGGTTATCACGACAGACAACAACGGAAAGACGACGGAGATGAGCTTGACGGAAGGCATCGGCATTGGCAGTGATCATCTCACAGATCTTGGTTCTGAAAGCAGTATCGTCCATATCCTCATCAGCGCGAACAGCAATGTTGAGAATGTTCTCCATGCGTTCTTCCTTGGGAGCAGTGTTGCGTTGCAACATGGGAGGGAGAGGCTCTTCTTCGAATGCAGTCAAGATGCGAGGAAGTTCAGCTTGGAGATCAGCCAAAGAATTGCATGCAGTCATGGCACCAGTACGAATAGGCTCTTCTTCAGTCTTGTTGAGCAAGAAGGTGAGATCAGAGTAAGAGGCAATACGCTTGTTGGAGTCAATACCATTAGCAGCAGTCTGGAGCAAGAACTTCCAGGCAACAACATAAGGCTTGTGCTCGAGGTTGTAGGCGACATCCAAGATCTTGTAAGCATGGTATGAACGACGACAGTAGACTTCAATGGCAGCCAAAGCAATATAAGGATCAGCGTGGTAAAAGAAGTGGGGCAAAACATCAAAGACGTTGAACTTGGTGTCAATGAGATCCTTGAAGGCATCGTAGCTGGGAGTGCGGTATTCCGAGCCACCACCATAAACAGACTCAGTGACAGAGTTCTTGAGAATTTGGTACATTTGAGCTTGACGTTCTTCGTAAGAAGGTAATTGACAGAGAATCAAAAGCTCACGAGCCTTAAGAGTGACCTTTTGAGTAGCACGGCTTTCGATTTCAGACAAACGCTTCAAGATGGGAGTGAAGTACTTGTCAAGAGCACTGCCAGTCGAGACAGGGTTGATGAGGTCGAGCAACATGAGAATCACATTGTTCTTGATGTTAACCTTGGCGTGAGACAAAGTAACAGCCAACACCTTATCCAAATCGTCTTTGTGTTGATCTCTGAGTGACAGGATGACTTCCTCTTCACGTTGTTGGTTGAACAAAATCTCGACATCGTAGTAGGCTTCCATCAATTCGACATAGTTGCTGTAGGCGTGTTCGGTGAGACCGTTTCTGTAGCGGGCAAAGATACTGCTCAAGGGAGCAACAGAGTTCTTGTAAGCAGTAGCTTCAGATTGAAGGGTAATGTGTTCACGAGCAAAGTCTTCGACCAGCTTTTCGAACTGGGCAGCAGGGAACTCTTGGTTAGCAGCCTTGGATTCGTCAGCCAACTTGTGAATAGAGGCTTCCAAGCGTTGAGGAATTCTACCAGCCAAAGCAGACAGAACAGAGTTCAATTCAGAGTAAGGCAAGTCAGGGTTGTTCAAGATATCAGCAAAGTCCTTGACGACAGTTTGGACAAGAGCTTGGTTATCGTAACCTTGGAGAATGTGTTGCAAGGTGAGCTTGGTAGCGTTAAAACGTTGCACAGGCTTGTCACCAGTGATGTGAGGAGCACCAAAAGCTGGGACAGTGCCGTTGAAAGGAAGAGCGTGCTTAACACGGCTAGGATCATCAAGAGACAAGATACCAATGATATCACCGGCTTCAAGAGTAGCGCCAGCTTGCTTGATGAATTGAACATGACCATCTTCAGTGGCGATCAAGGGCATGTACATTTTCATGACCTAAGATATATATTTAATAACTTTATCCTCTTTTCTATCTTATTATACTATACATACCTCAATTTCAGCATAAGCATCACCAGCATTCAAATGATCGCCATTCTCGACAAGCAAGTTGACAAGCTTACCAGGAGAAGGACTTCTCAATTGGGTGGGATCACTCTCCTTTTCCAAAAGGCAGGTCTTACCATCTACCATCATACGAGTAGCTTGAACTTCATCGCGAGAGTAAGTAGTATGGGATTTACCGTCAATAGAGATCAAGAGACCACCATCAGACAAATCACGGATACCGACTTGAGTCTTGGTACCGTTCAGATACAAGGTGTAGATACCAGGAGCAGATTGAGTGACAGTAAAGTTGTAACGCACTTCTTCATAGATAAAGTCAACAGTGAAGACAGTCTTGAGAGAACCCTTGCTAGGAACTTGACCCTTTTCAAGCGATTGTTTGTATTGTTGGAAACAATCCAAAGAAGCCATATGAGCCTTGGTGACAGCACCACAGAAGACAGCCAACATGGTATCAGGGCGTTCAGCGGTCAACTTCTTGGAAATCAACATATCCAACCAACCAGTGTTGATGGTGTTCTCTTCGAAATCTGGCGTTTCGAGTAAACGAATAATGTACTCAACGGTGCTACGGAAATCAGCACGGATAGAGAGCTCCTTGAGAGCAATGACCATGTTCTTGCGAGCTTGTTGACGGTTCTCACCATAAGCAAAGATGTGACCAAATTGAGAATCAGCATACTCGTGCAAACCACCAGCAGAGACAACAGAGAAATAACCCCAAACATTCGTGCTAGATCTAAAGTTGAGTTCTTGCATGATACCAGAGGAGGGCTTGAAACCGGCGTCAGGATTCTCAGCAGTGATACGACAAGCAATAACGTGGCCCTTGGGGGTGGGGCGACGATGACTGGTAAGAGAGGTGGGGTGTTCAAAACCGAAATCAATTTCAGATGCACTGTTAGGTTGGACACCATAAAGGACACGAATATCACGAATACGATGAAGAGGGATACCCATAGCAATTTGAAGTTGAGCAGCGGGCAAATTGACACCAGAAACCATTTCAGTGGTAGGATGCTCGACTTGCAATCTAGGATTCAATTCCAAAAAGTAGAATTGATCATCATGATGACTGTAGAGGTATTCGACGGTACCAGCAGACACGTAACCCACCAATTTACCGAGTCTGACGGCAGCCTTCTCCATTTGTTCAAAGACATCAGGCTTAGCAATGGTGACGGGAGCCTCTTCAATGATCTTTTGATGACGACGTTGAACTGAACAATCACGACCAAACAAACTGATAGCATTACCATACTGATCAGCCAATAATTGAACTTCCAAGTGACGAGCGTTACCAGCCAGCTTCATGATAAAGATGGGAGAACCAGGGATTTCACCTTGGACTTGGGCAAACAATTGGGCAAAGTTGGATCCGTCCTTGACCATACGAATACCTTTACCTCCACCACCTTCAGAAGCCTTGATCATGACAGGAAAACCAATCTTCTCAGCAGCCTTAAGACCTTGCTCGGCAGTCTTGACACAAGCTTCATTGTAGGCATTGTCAGGGACAATAACGTGGCCTGCAGCGTCAAACTCTGTCTCGGTAATGCCATCACCACTCCAACCCATTGTTGGGACTTGAGCACTCTGTGCAACGATCGTAGATGAAATTTTGTCACCTAATGATCTCATAGCAGAAGCAGGAGGGCCAATAAACAAGCATTTGTGCTTGGACTTGGCAAGCATTTCAGGCAAACGAGGATTCTCAGAAGCATGACCCCTTGATAATATGAAAAGTGTCAGAATCACTATGCACCAAAATCCGACCCCATCTCTTTGAACAAGAGAAAAAAACTTACCAACCAGCCCAAACAGCATGTACAGCAGTTCTTTCAGCAACATCAACAATCAACTCAACATTGGCATAGTTGTTGTTGTTGGATCCACCGGGAACCTCGACAAAGTTATCGGCCATACGGATGTATTCAGCATTGGCCTTCAAATCTTCGGGTGTTGCCATGACAGTGAATTCGATAGCTCTCTCATTACCGAATGTTTCGTAAGCCCACTTTCTTACGGAGCGGATCTCCTTCATTGCAGCCATACCATTGTTGGCAATCAAAACTTTGGAAATAACTGTGTGACCCTCATGTGCTTGGACAAAGTCTTTGACGGGACCCTGAGGAGCAGATTCAAGCGAATTACCACCTACATGTTGTACATTTTAATTTCCAGGAAATCATAAACCCAACAAAGCCGTTTATCAACTTACCCAAAAAGTGGCCAGGTAAGCTTTTATGTTCAACCATTGTATGTCTGTTGTATACGTATTCTTCTTTCTTTTTGTCGTAAAACGTAGATGTTGTTTAAAACGCGGCACAAATCAAATGTCTGATTCTTTCTTCTCTTTTTGTATACAAATTAATTCACAAACACACAACTGAAATTGATGTTATAATATAATAATATTTTTTACTGTCTCCCACAGATGAAAAATAATAATTATAATACAAGTTGTAAAAAGAAGAAAAGAGATGTTGTTAATGGGAAGGGGGGATGAAGGATTTGAATGAAATTTTAACATACTCCGAGTACAGCCTTTTTTCTTCCCCACCTTTCCCGGATTTGCTTGAAGGGCAAATCTCTACAGATTACTGGGTTTGAAGCAAGTGCCAATCAATGCATTCAGATGGCCCTGAACACCCCAACAGCTGAAGCCGTTTGTAATTTTAGGCTTTTTTTTTCAATGTTGTTGATTTCGAGCCACTCTCTCCATCCTGGTAGGGTTATCGATTTTGGGGACGAAAAAAAAAAAAACTGTTGGATTTGGGGTTTATTATATCATTCATGTTGAGCTCTGTACCCCGCAATAAACAACTCTTGTACAAGATAGAGAATAAAATACGAGCTTTCGACATTTGAATGCAGATTTGACGTGGTCAAATGTTGATGGCTTGGGTGTAAGTTTTTTTTTTTTGCTAGTTATTGCGAAAATGGGCTTATTGTTTCATATCAAAAAATTAATGAGCGGTATTTCGTTTTCTCGGCTAATCCATATCCTTTCTATTATATTTGTCAATGGATGGGGGAGCGTTGAAGCATTTTGCTTGGATAAGAGCACCATCGTGACCTTGATTTCTCCCCCAACCCGTTTGGATGTGGCTCTTCTATCGCCCCTGAGTTTTCTCTCTCGATCACAATTGTCGATCCGAAACATTTTATATCTATCAAGGTACAGATGTTTTAATGCAACAGATGTATGAAAGTTGCTAATCTTAATCACGTTGCAGATTATGAAGATGACAAACAAACTGTGAGAAATTTGAGAGATTCTGAATTGTATAATACTACAAACTTAATTGCGCGCGATCATTGAGTTGATAGAATATATTTTTAGCTGCAATCTGTACGTCATTTGGTTGAAAAGTTTAGGAAGAATTTGCCATTTACATCAAGACATGCCATTGTTCAGTAAGGCTACAGCTTGATGCTATTTCGATTTGGCTTGGTTACCATGACGATTCTGTTTCTGATCTGTTCCTGGTTGCTAGGCAATCCGTTGCTAAGCAATCTGTTGCTAGGCAATCTGTTGCTAGGCAATCTGTTGCTAGGCAATTAATGCTATTGATGATTTACTGTTTTCTGTCCAACCTATATAAGGGGAACTTAATTTACTTTCTCCGTATTTTTAGAACGAGATTAAACTATGTATCTTGAATGAGATGTCAGCCAAGACTTTGTGTTGTACTTTATAATTTTATCAATGCAAATCTTCCTTAATGCACCGGTATGGTATCATGCAAGTAAATGAGAAGAAGCAACCCGTTTCAGTGTGAAAATCATTCTCCTCGCCACTAGATGTGATGCATCCATCAATGCCCCTTCATTTTGCTTACCAGAATACAGGTTTTAAGGTTTGCTTTCCGATTAATTAATTGTATCTTGCTTGTGTAAATTAGATTTTTATTGAAATTTGATTGCAACAACGGTGATGATCCAGCGCACAACGCACCCACATCATCTCTCTCTCTCTGTTTCATTTGGTATATATGTGTTTTAATATATGGCCTTTAAATTTCATGGACGAATATTCTCTACGCTTCTTTTTGAATTCCTAATTCACATTAGCTGGTAATTTAATCTAATAAAACCTGCATTGCTTGATTTATATGAACCAACACTCTTTTTACATGTCTATCAAGGTATATGTTGTGTTTGCCTAGTAAGAAATAAATGAATTCGACATGTTATTTCATGTTTCACCACGTGCAATTTGCATTTTGCTGAAGATGATTTTTCATCGAGTGCGACATTAAACCAACAACTTTTTTACTTGTTTGTTTGTTGTGTTGATGGATCAAGTAACTAATAAACATTTTTTTGTAATAAATGAAATTATCAATAGTTTTATTGACAAATTTCTGGTTAAAATAATATAAAAGGGCGATCGAAAAAGATGCTCAAAAGAAAGAGGAATATTTAATATGTACAGAGTATCATAGAATATATAATAGGATAGATAGTAGTGATAGATAATAGGGAGATAGAACAAAGAGCGTATAAATAGTAATTAGTTGAAAAGTAGAATAGCAAAAAGGGAACATTTATGTCTAATATCCAGGTGGCATGAATTCAGCCGCATGATGGTATGGATGAGAACGGTTCATCCAATGTGCTGATGGAGGTGGAGGTGGTGGATGTGGTGGATGTGACATTAATGAAGGATGAGGAGGTGGAGCATGTTGCATATAAGGTGGCATAGAAGGATTATATTCGTGGTGCATCATTTGATGATGTCTTGTTGATGACGAAGGTGCTGATGAGGAAAGCATAGGCATGGAATGGCTCAAGATGCTGTTATCTACGTGTTGCATTGAAGCGTTGATATTGTCTTGGTGATGTTGTTGCGGTTGCTCTTCATCTTCAAAGCCTTGTTGTTCATTGTCTTCTAACGATTGGGTTGTAGATCTTGAGTTTGTACGCTGCTTGTTGTCTCTCTTTTGCTTTCTCCACATTTTGCGAAGTTCTTTGAATTCTGATGGCTGTCTTTTTGGGCCCTAATATCGAGTAAGAATATTAACCTACTTGTTGTGATGATAAAAAGTATTTAACTTACATGTCTTTGCATAGAGACGTGAGCGTTTAAATGATTTAAAGTACCATAAGACTTTGTGCAATCTTGGAAATTACATTGATACAATCTTTCAACTTCATGAAACTTCCTTCTGGGTCTTTTCTTTTGGTTGAGACCAGGAAGAGGTACAAAGGAGAATACTTTTTGGCTATTATTTGTAATACCACCATTGATAACATGTTGATGGTGGTTTGGGTCAGCAATAAGGACACCGTCGATCACTGACGTAGGAGGAGATGGTAAATGATATAGTTGACCATGATATCTACCAGCAGAGGGATACATACCGTGATGATGAGATGGAGGCGGATGAGGTGGATATGCGGATAAGTCAGTTGAGGGCACTATAGCATTAGGTGCTGCTGGATGGTGTCCGTAATGAGAACTGATATTGTGCGTTGGCATCATGTAATATCCATTTGAAGGTTGGTTTGATGGCGGTTGGTTGAAATTTCTTCGAGACATGTCAGCAGAACTGGTAGCAGAAGAGGGATACATGCTTGCTCTTTGATAATCAATAGATTTTCGGTAAGAAACATGATGGGGATGTGATATTACTGGTGCCGATGTAGAATAGTGATGTGGTTGAACAAAATTGGCACCGTTTTGTTGCTTATTAGATGGACTAAAGTATCCCATCTCTTCGTTGTTTGCAGTGCTGTTCATCAGTTCACTGTTCTTGGCATGATCAGCAACAGTAGGAGCAACAGTGGCATTGCTACTGCTATTGTTACCAGTGTTGGTAGGCAATAAATGCGATAAAGGAGGTAATGAATTACTTGGCCCCAATCCAGCAGCGGCAGCGGCAGCGGCAGCAGCAGCAGCAGCATTTACGGAAGAGACCGAATGCATGTCATTGGGATGATTGTTTTGCAAACTAGTGGGATTCATATAAAGCGATTGCTGCACAGGGGTTGCATTTGAAGCCGGATTATAGTAGTTGGATGAATGTCTTGGATCATAATAATTTAAATTTGTTGATGATGGCACTTGAGGGGCAGTTGCTATTGTAGGGGTGACATTATTATTTGCAGTAGTGGTT
This sequence comes from Mucor velutinosus, assembly GCF_035048745.1. Taxonomy (NCBI): domain Eukaryota; kingdom Fungi; phylum Mucoromycota; class Mucoromycetes; order Mucorales; family Mucoraceae; genus Mucor; species Mucor velutinosus. Next base: position 2,148,120 of record NW_027041908.1, read on the forward strand.
GTAGTATTAGATGAGGTAGTAGGTGTGGGCGCATTCATTGTATATATATATAAGTGTGGGGAGTGAGTGAAAGAAAGAGAAAGAGAGAATTTTGAAATGTAGATATAATTTAATTTAAAGAAAGACAGAATTCACAAAAAAGCAGGAAAAAAAAAGAGTCATTTATGTGCCAATGTAGTGTTTGTAGGATGTAACTCTAGGTGATTGTGTGTGTAAAATAAGAAAACATTGCTTGTTGTATTACAAGTATCGCAATCACCGAGTTAAAGAAAAAAGTGGAGTTGAAATTACCTTGATTTAGCCCTTAAAAGGTTTGGAATTGATCTTGTCACATTACACCTAATAAAGTCGTTGATCCAATAAGGTGACATGGCGATTCATTATCTTTGGCGCTTTTTATTTTGATTTTCTTTTTCGTAGATCTCTTTTCTTTCACTAGATGTAAACTTTAATTTTAGTGCGACATGTATATGGTCGTTTTTTAATAAATGCTGCCAATCCCCAATCTTTGTATCTCATTTGCCAGAATTTTAGTAGCTTTTTTTGCGGTAGATCTTGAAGCTATTCCTGTTTGTCCTATGCTTTGAGTTAGACTGGTTAAATGTGATTTGTTCATGAACAGTATTTCTTGTTTCCATTTTTAGTATTTGAAATAGAGGTTAAAATTTATCATTTTAGTACCAATCTGAAAAAATTTTGGTAGTCTAAATTTTTTTTTGTAAAAAAAAAAAAATCACCGTCATCAAATGATATCAAATGAGGTATATTTAGTTGATCTACATGTATAAGATAACCCGAGCATGTCATATGCGTATACATTTGTAAGTCGAGTAACACCGGAGCAAATGAGGAGGAAGAATTAGACTTCAAGATGACGTCTATGAGTTGTACGAAATGATTAACTTTGTCAAACAGCATTTTGCAAATGCCTTTCCATGAACGTTTACCCATACCAATTGTAGCAAATTGCTATTTTATATAGAAAGGATGTGACAGTACAATTAATTATCTACATGCGGAAAAATAGGTAACATTGGACGTATCGACACCATTGCAGATTAGTTTTTCACTATCACCTTTTTGGTTCAACATTGGCACGCTCTAAAATTGCAATAAGGTTGCGTAGATACATGTACTCAGAAGTTGATATTTTCCGAGGGCGTTATGTTTGGTTAAACTTTTCCTTTTGCACATGAATCCAATGCCTCTTGTATTACATAACTTCCAGCTGGATATGGCTGGCTGGTTCTGTCAATATTTTGAAATTCAACCTCGATCGCCTTATATTATTCAAATCCATATTTTACTTTGCAACATGTTTCTTTCCATTAATGTTATACAAAATTTTGCTTTTGCAATTGTTTATTGCTTGAATGAAAAGCATGAATCTTGAAAGGTTTGAAGAAGATATCTGTGATCTACCCCTGAATCTGAGATTTAAGACTGATCCCCTGAAAATTGGTTTGTTGCAAGAAACTCCGAAATCAATGGATGTACCTATGGCAGTGTCATCGTATGCCATGTTGGCCATTAGAGATGCTACTTGATACAGTTAAGCTATTGGTTGTAGAGTATTTGTAAATGTAACATGGCTGTATGCCTTATTCAAATCAATTGGGTTATACCCTTAATGAGATTAGTCTACTGAAAGATTTGGGAGTATAAAGAAATGTCGTTACATCCTTGAGCCGCTAAGAGCTTTTACGGCTTGATCAACAAACTCAAATATCATATGTTTTCTATTTACTAGTCCATGAATCTCTTGCATAGACCAGACCTGGGTGTTTGTCGAAAAATAGGGTCTGCAGAAAGAGGTACACTTGTGCCGTTTACCCATCTCAGCTTGCAAATAAAACAGCATGTATAATTGTCCTTTTCATTTGATTCATTAAGTATGCCAACATTTGTTTTGATACCATTGAATAAGTGATTTATAGATAATTTTACTACCTTTGCATTCAATTTGGCAAAATAAAATGGTAATATATGAATCAGTTTATTAAAATCAGACTTCTCACCTGTTCGCCATCACCAAAAAAAAAACATTTCAAGATTGACGTGTAACTATGAAGCTGACTTTTCTACAATGCTACACACCTGCACAAATGGGAACAATTTATATACGGGCAGATAGTGTACTTGCACTACCTCTAACTATGCTTAAGTATGCAAGAACAGCAAAATTTGGACGCATTTGAGTCGTGTTTTCTCATGTTAGACGCCGTTTTAGACCGCCAGAATAGCACCAAACAATTACTCTCAACTTGCACTTACTTTCTGACACCTTTGCTCAACTTTTTTGGGATTGCCAAAAATCGACCAAAAAGCATGAATGATACCTCATGATTTTCATCAAAAATCAAACGATCGAATTCTTCGCCCTGAAAACGAAAACTTCTACTATAGCATATATTATATCAAAATGTTACTACAAATCCAGGGCAGCCCCTAAAACTTTCTCTGTGAAATCTTAAGATGTAAAGTCTTGACATTTTGGTCAAAGACTTCAATTCATATTTTTAGGGATTGCTCAATAAGTTTTTGATAACTTCTAAGTTAATTAGCATCATTGGATGCGCCTCAAAAAGTACTCTTAAAAAGCATTAGGGGACATGTAGTGATTTTGTCAACTTTCCTAGTCGAATCTTACAAAATAGATGAAACAGATCGATTTTAAACAAAAACTGTCCAATTTGAAGCAGATATAGAAACCGGAGATTTAACCAGCTTTGGCCTGTGGTTGGTAATAACCGTAAAGCGTTCGTTACTATGAGATGCTTGTTGTGAAGTTGACAAGATATTTGAGAATTGAAAAGCACCGTACATTGCTCTTTTCAATGCATTTTGTTTTGGTGCACATTTTTATATCTGTTATATAGAGTAATCGTTGCAAATTGGGAATGCAATTGTGAAGCCTTATGTGATATGTAGAATTGCCACTCTATTCAAAATTGCGTTCAATTCATCAAATGTTTAATTAGTTAGAAACAGCAATTAACTACTTCTTCTGTAACTATACATCAATGAGGTTGATCTTTAACATTCTGTATTCAAGGTAACACGTTCAATCTTATCCTGTTGATGTAGCATGCCAATATAGCCACCGCTAAGAACTTTGTCTAACATGCTCATTGAACGTATTCAATAGCTTGATAGTTATCTCAAGAGCACTGTGCAAGGAGAAACGGGCATTCTATACAGGATTTTTTGATGAGAGCAAATGTTAGTTTTTTTTTTTTCTTTTGTGGTGTCTCCGACGATAATGATGATAATGAAGTAGCTTTTCAACCTCGCAATAAAGATAGCCATTAAGTCCAGCTATGGTTTAACACATATCGCAATGCTCAACAGAGGACGCCACATGCTTGTGTATTGTACATGGATCAGACATAGCTATACCCTCCGTTTCCCTTCATTAGTACATCAAACAAAAGCCTACTAAATGCAATTTTTATGCTCTCACAGGCCAGTTCTTGCTATTACCTTACATAAATGTCCATATTTGGGTGCTTCCGTCAAGTGTGGCAAGGTTGTCTTATTTGACCACACTCCCCGCTTGCTTTTGTTGAAAACAAAACTGTATATGAATATTGATGCATGATTGCGCACACCGGATAGCATATTGTGGAACTAATTCTATGAATTATCATTACATGGTTTAATTCAATTTGCACTTTGATGTGAGGGAAAATGCAGGGCCCTGTACTAATCTAGTAAAGATTAAGAAGCCATTAATCAGCTTTAATCGCACCTTGGTAATGGACTTGCAATATACTACAGCCTCGACACATTATTTGTAACTCATAGGCCAATGAGCCGAGTGTTGATCACTAATTGGTATCACTGAATAGCGGGGGATCTTTTTACCTTCCATCAAACTTATATACATTGCTGAAGTTTCTGCAAGGCGCAAAGAGTATTACAAACAACAACAAAAACCGAATTCATCCTCTTTTACTAATGAAACAAGAGAAATCAATTCACAATAAAATTTATTCATAATTATTATCATGTAGTAATCAAGTAGAACCCGTAAATAAATAGTAAATAAATAAATAGTATTTACAACACGTTCTTATCATTGACAGGTGTAAAAGAACTGTTCCAGACAAGTGATGGCACTTTGTTTTTATTCCTCAGGAGGGGTGATGGGAGGAGTAACCAACTGAGGTTGCTGAGCGGATGAAGGAAGGGCTGATTTCAATGCATCTTGTGGTGGTTGCTGCGAGTTCAATAACGACTGCATGCTTTCAACGACTTGATGGTCCTGTTCCGTCAGGGGAGGCGAGATGAGTTGTTGTTGCTGCTGTTGCTGGGCAGCAAACGCGCTGATGTCGTTGATATTAGAGGATGAAGAAAGAGGGTTGATGGTGATAGTGTATTCACGGGTATTGCTATGAGTGTTGGAGGCATCGGGAGCAACGTCTCCTTCCATGCTGGCAGATGACGCTAAGCTCTGAGCTAGTAATTCATCATTCACATTCAAGAGTGTTTGCAAATAATCGTGCGATGGTCCAGCATTTGTTTGCATCATGTGAAATAATGGCAGACTTTGTTTCTTGAGTATCGAGGATGAAGAAGGGTGTGTTGCAGAATAGGAAGAAGCAGATGATGACGGTTCGTGAGCTAGGTCGTCTTGTTGATCGCTGGAGGATGCATTTGACATGATGTCTCCCAGCCAACCAATTCCAGCGCCACTGTATCAAACACAAACATTTGAGTAACTATGTGTAGGTATATAGTTAGATTGAAGCGTACCTTTCCTCCCATTCTGCACCCATTCTTTTCATGACAAGCTCAAGACTTTCTCTTTGTTTTTCCAGTGCTTGTAAGCTCTCGTCATACTTTGATAAAGCATCATCCATTGCTGCTGTAAGCTTTGATTTTAGTGTTGATGTGAAAGTCCTTAATTTTGATTAGATACTTGAATAAGAGACAATGACGAAACAAAATGAGGAAGTTTGATTTTAATAGTGTTGCGAAAACAAAAGAAATTCTATTTTTCTTGTAGCGCTATTCGTTTGGCTTATTTGCTATATAGAAACTGACGATAATGAATAGATCTTCCAAATGTGAGATGTAAAAAGAAGAGTGAAAAGGATTGATGGAAAGAAAAACTTTTCATTTTATTTATATCAAACGGCAATTTGAGCAAGATTTCGATTTGGTTTCTAAATCAAGCATTTCTCTGCTACACCAGCTTGATGAATCAAACCAATAGAGGGTCGAAACAGTTCAAATTCTTCTAAAAAGCATTCTATCATCTTCGACAAACCTTCCAATTACAAGAGTTCCCAAGTTCTAGACCTCTGCACACCCTTAGACACTGCTTGTTTTAGGATTCGTCTACCCAATTCTTGGTCTGATTAAACTTTTCCTCTGCTTTTTACCATAAATATATCGCGATACATGGCTTTTCAACATTTGATTCGTTCAAATATTCTTGTATGTTTATATATAAAAGGCTTTATTTGATATAAATGAGAGTAACAAGATGCTTTAAAGAGTAATAGAATAGTAAAGAATAATAATGCCTTAATCAGTAGGTGCACTAAGAATGGTCTTGAGGAAATCACATCGACGTTCAAGCATGCCCAAGAAGCCATGCATTTGATCACGATCCATCTGAAGCAACAGGGATACAAAACGAGTGTCTTCAGCTTCGAGGCCAGCCAATGGAGTAGCAGAAGGTGACAAAGCAGGTGTGCAAGGCGTTGTTTCTGTAGTAGTAGCAGCAGCGGTAGAAGCAGTGGCTTCCACAGCAGGTGACACAGGGCTTATCATGATAATATCTTGATCCACTTGCTCTTGCTGTTGTTGCTGTTCTTCCTCTTCAGATTCTTCTTCCTCGGCATTCCAATCACGACGACGTCTTTGAATGGTAGTCTTGCGCATTTCAGCGGGACGATCACGATGATGAAGCTTGGCATATAGACCACACGCGTTGCAGACAGGCTCGCCACGTTCATTCTTGCGCCAGAGAGGTGTTTGTGTTTGATGACAATTAGCACATTCTTGTCCAGATTCCAACACAGTAGGCTCAGAGGCTTGTTCAGTAGGTGGTGAGGGAGGCAAGATGGTGGCATTGGAGACAGCAGGACTTGAGGTAGCAGTGCTACTTACAGACTCGGCCTTGGTGTTGTTGATTGTCATGGGCAGCACACGTTCACAAGCATAAGGATGAGCACGGATGGTATGCGTCTTGTTTCTGACGTGAAGAGGACGATGACAGTTATATTGCTTGTAATATAAACCACATGCATTGCAGAGAGAATGCTGTCTATCAGGGGTTCTACGCCAAAGAGGAGTCTTAGTGACCTTGCAGTTGAAGCATTCCAACTTGCGTGCAGGACGTGTTGACTTTTGAGTGGTAATCTTGATGGACATGGTAGATTGACCTTGGAGATGATTCTTCTTGGATGGACGGGACTTCAAGCATTGTTGTTGTTCCTGTTGTTCCTGTTGTTCCTTGGGACTAGCATCATCAGAAGCAGCAATGTGTTGTTGTTGGTCCAACTGAACAAAGTTATCAAATTGGCACATGTCCATGGCAGGCATTGTGGTAGGAGAATTTAAGAGATCATCCAGGAAACCATCTTGAAGCAAAGCAGTTGGAGGGCTGTCCAATGTCTCAGAAGCAGATGAGCCAGGAGATGAAATAGGAGAGTTGTACACTGAAGTAAGCAATTGGTCCAAAGAAGGGTCCTTGAATAAATCAGTGAAAAGAGCAGTGTCTTCAGAAAAAGGCTGAATCTGCTGTTGTTGTTGATGAGAATGCAACTGCTGGAAAAGCAGAGGATCCTGAAGCGCTTGTTGGGATTGTTGATAATTGTTGTAATTCATAGTTGATAATGTATTGTTGCTTGAAGCACTAGACATTGGTGAGTTGTTTGTTGTTGTACTGGGTTGTGTAATAGTTGATAATTGATTCTGATATTCTTGTTTCTGTTTCAATCTACGTCGTTTCCTACGTGCTTTCCATTGAACATGTAATAATAGGCCATTTTGACTTTGATTTAACTTTTTTTTTTACTTTTTTTTTTATAAAGTATTTAAAGGGTCGAGAAGTGGGAGATTAAAAGGTGGTAGCGTACATTTCTTACTGTCAAATGTACACTTGTGGGGATAAAAAATAGGTAGTTTTTTAAAAGGGTTTCAGGAGTTTATATAAAAAAGAATAAGAGAAGAGAACTGATGGTAAAAACACAAAGAAGATGTTTGTGTTTTGCTTGCAAAAGAAGTGTAGTGTGGGGGGGGGGGGGGGTTTCCTTGATAAAAAAAAAGGTTATAAAGGAGAAAAAAAAGAAGAGAAATACATGTAAACGGGGAACCACCCTTTTATGTCTTTTTCTGCAATGACTCATGATGGGACTGACTGGTGGTGGCGGAGAAACGACGACATGGCCATTTGAACTTTATGACAAATGATCCATGTTTGTCTATATATGCCAGCATATCAAAAGTCAGGGTATCTTAATGAGATTACATTGCTTGCCAGCTTGACCTTGATCTGGCTATTGAAACTTTCAGTTTACTCAAATTTTCTCAATATTCATGGTGTGTTTCAAACGCACTAGGGTAAGATGTGCCAGGATGGTATGTTTGATTTGTTTCACATGTGGACTAATACAGCCAACCTTTCCATTTGAAGATAGCCAAAAATCATCTCATTGGGTATACGTTAATTATCGCTCCAATCAAACAAGCCATTCCTTTGCAACCATATAATAGATCTCCATTTCTTCGGACTAGATTTTGATAATCTATTTTTTTTTGTTATCAATGTGTAACGGGTATATTATTTTGACTAAGTGAAAATAGAAATGGAGCTATAATTTGTAGTAAAGAAGAAGAAGAGGGGAAAGAAAATGAGAATCCCAAAAAAATTGGGCCGTTTTTATATATGCTCAATTAGAGTTATACAAGGGAAGATGATGATAATCTACAATCAAGATGGATTGTTCAAAAAAAGTAAAATTAATACTGATGTAAACCATGTCTTTTTAAGAAAATCATCCTGATTCTGCCTGTACTTGGGCATTTACTGATGCTACCAAATCGACGCCATGACAAACGCAAGAGAGCAAAAACCCAGTTTCAGGTTGACTGACGCTGCAAAAGTATCAAAACTTGGAGAGTTAGAGGTCAGTTACAAAACTGATGTCGTTTATACACTACGAGTTAAATGCCGCTGGACAATCTTGCTTGCATCGCATCAGGAATTTAGAGCAAAAGCCTTGCTGGAATGCTGGGGTTTTCATGATCTCGTGTCGAGGATAAATGAATTCCATTTGCTGGCAGTTTTCTAATGCTTCTTCCATTAAGCTATCTTGTTCATCATCAGGACTAGCAGCTACCTTGAATTGCACTGGAGACAGCATGCTATCATTCGTCTCCACCTACAGCTTCTTCTTTTTCCCAACTAGTACTGGTTGCTGCTCAACTTTTGAGAGCAGCTTCTCGTAGATCATCGCGCTCACATCTTTTTTATTGCAACGACACATTGCCTCTCTTGCTGAGCAGTTGGCGGAAAATGCTTCTATTGTTTCATCCTGACTATGTTTGAAAATATGTAGATAATTATCGATAATTGTATAGTGACGCTCGTAAAACTAGGTACCATAGCTGAACACAGCTCTCAATGAATTCTGAACAATGTTCAGAGAGCTTCTCTTTAGCCTACAGTCAATGATGATCAATCTTTCTGGCGGCTATGCCAATACCACAAACCTACATCTTCTTCAATGTTCTTTTTCGAACCTTCTCTGGTCTCTGATGTATGCACAAGACTCACAACTGAAAGCAAGATGATACACCAGTGTAAACGCATTTGAACAAAACAAATGGAATAAAGAATCAGTATTTACCTGTACAATGTAGCAGCATTTCTTATATTACAGAATGTGTTTATATTAATATTAGATGATATTGAAATCTACAAGAACATAATAATGCATCTAATCCAACACTTGGTAACATTGATCTATATGAGGGCTTGATCGCAGCGAAGCGAAGGTGCAAAACCATAGTATTCAAGCAGCAAATTCGGGTTATCATTTCCATTGTAAATAAGCTTACCAGCAACATATCGCATCAAAATTTGCATGAATCAGCTCTACCGAAATCAGTATGCCTTCTGTTCGAATTAGAAGTTGCATAGGCTGCAGGACTGTCCTTCCAGAAGATTATAGCTACTAAAGACGTGATTCATGCCGTGTAAATAAACTCTATAAAGCAATACATAACCAAATCTGACAGTTTTCAAGCCTTCGTATCTTGATATGTAGACCTTTCTGAGCCACCGGAATGACGCCAAACAATTGTACATGAATAGTAGTAACTTCCTGATACCTTTGCTCAACGTTTTGGGTTAAAAAAAAATATGGCCAAAAATCGACTAAAAAGCATGAGGGGTACCTCATGGTTTTCATCGAAAATCAAACGATCGCATTTTTCACCTTGAAAATGAAGACTTTTACTATGGTATATATCATATCAAAATGTTTCTCTCGATCCAAGGCAGCCTCTGAAACCACTTTTATGAGGCTTTCATATGCAAAATCTGACTATTTTCGCTAAAAACCTTATTTCAATTTTTATTAAATTGCTCAATAATTTCAGTCAAAACACCTATTACAATCAGCACCATTGGAAGCGCCTTGAAAAGTACTTCAAGAATGTATTAGGAAGCGTAGGATGATCATTATAGTTTATATAGTCGAATATCATGAAAAGAATTTTTTTTTTTTTTTTTAAATTGTGTTTATTGATTGAGCCGCGTACACTAAGAGTAATAGGTCAGAGTGAAGAGGCGGGTGCAATTGAGAAATGAAAAAAATATAAATATAAATGGAAACTAAACTAAACTAACAAAAGGAACTATCTAACTATCTAAATTACAAGAGGGAATGGATTTGATCTTCATCCACTGTCTGTCGGACAGTGGAGTGGATATGTACCAGAATCGCCTCAGGGACAAAGATAGTGCCGTCAAAAACAAAGCGCATATGGGCTAGCCATATTTGAGACAGGGTGATGAGTAGGATTCTGTATGGATGGATGCCTTTGACTTGGGAGTACCAGATATCTGAAAAGTCCAGGGACAGAAGAGCCTCTTTGATGTCAGTGATGGACGTGGTGGGCCATAGGAACTCAAAAATGACGCCTTGCCATACCTTTTCTTTGGATGGACAGTCAAAGAGCAGGTGGCTGGCAGTTTCATTGGGAGACAAGCAGACAGGACAATTGTGGGACTCGAAAAATGCAGGCATCATGTAGTGTAATCTGCTTCTAGAAGGGATACAGCCTGCGATGAATCGGTATATCACATTACGTTGAATGTAGGTAAGAGACAGGGACCAAAAGAATTTCCAATTAGCAGCAGAGACATTTTGCAAGACCAAGGGCTGTTCCACCGACGACAGTACAGACAGACGAAATGTTTTGGCGGAAGCCTGAGCGTTTCTAAGAGATTGGCCATCGTGCAGACAAAATTGATCCACCAGCGGCGCAAAAGAGACTCCAGGATCTACTACAGGGGCTGGATTACACACTGGGAGGAAGTAGGGCTGGAATTTAAGAGTGCCAGATGCGAGGCCTCTGAACACTGTTGAAGGAGCTCTCTTCCACCTGAGGAGGGAAGGGTCACGAGTGTCTCTCCAATGTACAAAGTTAAGCCGGGCATCGTACTGAAATACATCAGAAACCATCATCTCTTTGACTTTAAGAGGAACAACCAGTGAGGAGGATGGAGGAACATAGAAAGCCGCCTGTAATGGAAGAGCCATGGCAGTTGCAGAATTGATCGGTGCCGCATCAAACAACTTAGGAAGATAGTCAACTGTACGATATAACATATCGACAGTTCCCGTGCGTTGCTTTTTCAACCCCTTAGTACGACGAGCAGAGGGAAATAGCAGCGGGATTTGATGGTGGGGGTAACCATTAACATTGCGAATGTGGTAGCTTAAGAGGTACGACACAGGATGGGAATCTATGACATCTTGATCTTGAACCAGTATTGGGTGGAGCCAACGAAAATACAAAGCTGAAGCTTGTATTTGGATGTCTACAACACCGAGACCACCTTTGTCCTTTGGTAGAGTCCACACCTTCCAAGGGATGACGGGGAAGATGTTTCTTCTCAAGAACTGAATAGCCAGAGAACGCAGCTGCTTGAAGTCAGCTTGAGTCAAAGGCGTAACACGCAGGATGTACCATAGCTTGGAGAGCAAAAGAGAGTTCAGCACTGTAGCCTTTCCAACGACCGACAGGGAGCGACCAGAATGAATCTGGATGGCAGTTTTGATCTTTGTTACCAAAGCACCCATAAAGTGAACTCGCTGAATCCTACTTTGGACGAGAGGAAATCCCAGATAGGTCAACGGTTCATCGTCCTCAACAGAATGGAGATGTGTGATACCCATTTGTGATAATGGACCATCCCACATATCCCATGTATCCCGACCAGACACTGAAAAGGCTTCCACCTTGGCATTATTGAATTTGGCGTTGGAGGCAGCACAGTAACGAGCCATATGGAGCTGTAACCGAGTCAAATCATTGGAGTCATGGATAAACACCAAAGCGTCATCAGCATAGCACAGGAGTTTTGTTCGTGCAGTACCCATCAAGTAGCCTTGAAATTGGCGATCATGCAGGATTGCAAGCAGAAAAGGTTCAAATGCCAAGTTGTACAGTACAGGAGAGAGAGGATCCCCCTGCTTCAAGCCTCGAAGTTTCGCCACTTCAGTTGACAGATGGCCATTGATGTTGATACGTATGAGGTTGTCACCCATCAACTTGGAGATACACTTGATAATAGGGCGAGGAAACCCAAATTTCCCCAATACCTTCCTCAAATATTCCAAGTTCACCCGATCGTATGCCTTTTCTTGATCCAGAAGAAGACCGATGTCATAATCCAAAGTGTTAAAGGAAGGATCATTTTCCTGTTGTTCAGCGATGGACCATTTCCGTTGAGCATCTTCCATTAGGAGCTGGCAGATCATTCCATTTTCAGCAATGAATCGACCAGGAATAAACCCAAGCTGATGTCGGCTGATCAAGTTGGAAGAGACTTCCATGATTCGACGGTTGATATTGCGAGTGAAGAGCTTGTAGTCTGAATTAGCCAGAGACAGAGGACGGTAGTTCTTCATTTCAGCTGGATCGCCTTTCTTGTAAAGCAGACACATGACGGATTCGTTCCAAGATGGCGGGAACTTACCCTTCTTTAAAGCTTCATTGTAGACTAATTGGATGAGATCATGGAACGGTGGAAATTTCATTACCAAGTACAGGATTTCATAAGGTAATCCATCAGGTCCAGGACTACTCAAACGACGAGTCTGCTTGCTATCGGTCAAGAGTTCCTCCACATCAATCGGCATCATCAATGATTCCTGCTGCTCGCTGTTGAGCTTCAAATGACCTGGGATGTTGCGAATTATAACACTGAGGGAGGTTGAATCCAGAGCCTCCGGTGTGAACAGTGAGGTGTAAAAGTTGGTAGCAATGTTGGAGATGCTAGGTTGATCTTGACATAGATCGCCAGTTGTAGGGTTCCTGAGTTCCACAATTGAACGACGATTTTCTCGAGACACCACAGAGCGCTTCAGGAAGCCTGGAGATTTCTCACCATGTTCCCGCCAAAATTTTCCTGCCTTCAAGATCTCTATTTCTGCAAGAGAGTGCTGGAGAGATTGAATCTGTTGATTAACCGTGTCCAAGCCTTGAAACACCAAGCCTCTTGTCTTCTTATGCCGCATCATCTTGTTTCTCTTTGATAGCAGTCGGTGTAGCTGTTGTTTCCGCCAGTTCAAATCCTCCATTTGATACTGTTTGATAAACATCTTTACTTCGGCTTTGATCCAATCCCATTGTTGTTGGGGAGTGGAGAAACGCTTGATTTCTGCCAGACGCGCCTCACTATCAATGAGGAATTCTGCCAATGCCTTCCTAAATGTTTTGTTGCAAGCCAAGAACGGATTTGCCTTCCAGTTACCAGGGCCACGGCCATTCGCATCTTGATATCGAAAAGAGAATCCCAAGAGTTCATGGTCGGTCCAGGCAGGAGACAGATACTGCTGGTTGGTGCTAGTGACTAGATGATGGGCGTTTGAACTACAAAAGATGTAATCCAGAATCCCTGAATTGCTTCCACTATGCCATGTGTTGTGTTTGTCTTCCCCAAAAACGTCAATAAAGTAATCATCGAGTAGATCGGTCCATTCTACTGGTGCACTGGTGAGGGTGCCATCGACTCGACGATCCTTGTACTGGTAGTTGAAGTCTCCCATGATAAAGACGGTGTTTGTTGTAGTAGTAATAGTTTCTTTGACAATTTGTGTGCCAATGAGTTCTGAATAGAACGCTGATCGGTCGGTGTGAGCGGACGCACGACCGTAAATATTAAGTATTGTTGCTATTGGTGGTGAATTGGGTGAATTTTCCAGGTCTCGAGTAAGATGAAGGGAAGCCAAGATAAATCGACCCCCATCAATGCCTTCTGAGATGTGTTTGAGTGAGTAATGAGTGTTGAGGGAAATGATGCCGCAATGTTGAGTCCAAAGACTCGACTTGCAAGTAAATTGAGTGTTGAGTATGTCTATAAATGTGTTGTCTGTTGCATGTGTTTCTTGAAGCACTAAGATGTCATATCCTAATGTTCGAAGATATCTAATAAATTGTTGTCTTTTTTTGGTGTTATCTGTTTTTTTTAGGCCACGGCAATTGAGGGTGGCTATTTTCACTGTATTTTGCTGATTAATCATATTAATGTTGGGGAGGTGAAGGAGGGCCTGTCAAGCCGAGTTGATGTCCAGTCTCTACTTCATTAGATGCAGCTTGTTGTTTGGCAGAACTAACATCATCCGCGCCATTAAATTTACCGATCTTCTTCGCAGGGCGTTCAGGGCGCTCCTCTCGTTCATTAGCAGAATGGGTAGAAGAGTCGTACATGATAATATCATTGGAAGCCCCTTTCCCATCGACTTCTTTAACTTGGAGTTTTGGAAGATCATCCATTTGAACATCTCTATCAACTACCTGCTTTCTAGCACCTGTTTGACTATCAGCGTCACCTTGAGTGCTACCTTGCTGGGTAGCAGTAGTTCGATTATCGGAATCACCTTGGGAACCACCAGATGCAACATCCTGGCCTTTTCCTTGGGCATTACCTTTGTTTCCAACTGGAGCACCACCAGGAGTTACTTTGGAGCCACCCTGAGTACCCTTTTTACCCTCTTTGGCCACCTGAGAGCCCTTTCGGGGTTTGGCAGGAGTGTTTTCCACCGCACGGACCTTGTTTGGGCTGTCATTGCGACTGCAGTTCTTCACCACATGTCCAGTTTCATTGCAATGATGGCAGCGGACCCACTTCTTGTAGTCAGGACAATCAGCCCGACAGTGTTCAGAGCTCTGACAATTACGACAGAAAGCCGGCATTTGATCCCATTGGAGTAAAACTTTTCTTTGATCCGAAGCTGTCAAATCCCAGACAATGACACGACTGAGTTTCTCCAAATGGCGATGACCAGGGCAAGATTTCCCAACGGGATGTAACTCTTGACATTCATAACCAGGGCTGGAAGGAACCGTTAGATTAAGTGTAGCATAACCTTCTCCTTGATAGATCCCATCAGTTCTCGAGATGCCGTGATCCAAGACATCCCCGAACGCAGAAAGTCGGGCAGCCATTTCCTCCTTCAACTGAAGGGCCGGCAAGAAAGGAAGATTCTCCAGGGTCAGTTTCACAATCGTAGCATCAGCATGGTACGAGGCAAACCCTTTCACAAAGGTGCCATCCTCTAGAGTGATACCTTCTTCAATGAGAGTCTTACGACCTTCGCTGTTGGGCAGCCACATGGTTTCCAAGAAGGCATGGTTGAGGTAGTGTCGAGGTTGTTTCCGGTATCCAAGAAATTCTTCATACATGTCTTCAGCATTAGAGGCTTCGTTGAATTGAAGAAGAGCCTTGTTCAAGAGATTGCGATCCTTGATAGGTGTCAGATCGATGAAGACGGAATCCTGTTCCACGCCTTTGAGGAATGGACGGATAACCGCCTGAGGAGGTGGCGAAGTATCCCCATTGATGGCCTGTTGCGAGGCCTCTGCTTCCGTTACAGGTCGTTTGACGATAGTGGGATTGAAAGAGACGATGGATTGTTGTTGTCTGTTGTTCCCTTTGCGGCGTGAGTTAACCACATGAGTCCACAACAGTGGAGCCGCAGTGTCAGCTTGCGAGGAACGTTGATGTACTTGACTAGTGTCTGACATGCGAAAAGGGATGACAAAGTAAAATGATGAAAAGAATTAAAGAAGTCGAAAAATAACAAAATCTGTCCAATCTTGAAAAGAAAAAATAAACTGAGTTTCAATTAATTTTAGCGGAGGGCGCTGCTGCTGGCTGGCCCATACGCCTTTTTGATGATGACAATGATGATGGCAATGATGATTGCAATGCTGATCAAATGGGGGTTATGGAATTCAAAGGATAATTACTTACCTCAAATACTTTTTTTGGGAGCTTTTCCTCTTGAAGGTATCTTTTGCAATGACAATATCTCAAAAAAAAGTCGCTGTAGGTCTTACACAAGTCCCGTATTCACTTATGACCAGCTTTATGTCGCCATCTTATTAAGAGCACCAGCAGCAGTGAATGGTACGACAATTCTACTATCAGAAAATTGAAATAGTGGTTTACAAATGCTGCATAAAACTTGAAGTTTCTTTCACAGCGTCTCAAATAATAAGCTTCGTTTGATATCAGTGTATAACCAAAAAGGGTGCTGAGGGATATATCACCTCTTCTCCTCCTCCAGGCTCTGATATAGCCTTTCTTTTACTAACTAATAATAATAAATTATTTAAAATCTACTTGATATACCAAATATTTATTGTATCTGATTTAAATATCTTTGGCGAGAGCCCGCAAGGCGACGCCGACATCGAGCGTAGCAAGATAGATCGGCTAGTTACATGATATTGAAATCTACCCATTCGTTATTCTGATTTATCGTCATCATCATCATCTGCATCTCTTGTCTCTAGCCCTTCGATGAATCCGTCATCTTCCACATCGCTCGATTTCTCTGCGTCTAAACGCTTCTTTTTCTCGGCAAGTTTAGCCAGCATCTTTTTGGCTGTGTTAAACACGCCTTGTGTAGGTGCACCACAGGCGAAACATTTGGGTGATTTTTGATAGTTCTTGATGGCGCATGTCTCACAGAAATAGTGGCCGCATCGGGTCACCACAGGATTTTTAAATTCTTGACGACAGATCAAGCAGGCAAAAGGGAGCTCCTCATCATCTGAATCGTCAGAAATGGCATATTTGTTTGCATCTGCCGATTCTCCAAATCGTGTGTTGTTTTTCGATGCTTCTTCCCATTCCTTCTCTAACTGCCAACCCGTCTTGTAGTCTCCACGATCATGCAAAAAGATACAAGTATCACCATAGCCACAAAAGCCAGTTTCTAACAAAGCCAAATGAGTCTATCATCCACTTGCCCATCATGCCAATGCAAACACTCACCTTTATAGTCTTTGCAAATATCAGGCTGATAATCGAATCGTTGAGTCACTCTCAAATTAGCAGGTGCACGTTGAGGTCCAACCGACATTTTGGCATTTAACACATCCTTCTTTTTGGCAGGTCCTCCCTTCTTACTATCCAACTCCTTCTTTTCCAACTCCCATTCTGTATCGTATCGGGTAGCAGCATCATCTTTTTTGGTGGTGGCTGAACGGTCTGCTGCGTATTGAACCCCAATACCACCTGCCTCATCATTATCGTCGTCATCGTCATCCAGATCACTTCCCTTCTTCACTCGTCTCTTACGAGTGCTTTGTACGAATGGATTTGCTCCAGTCTTGCGGCTTTTGGTTACTACTTCAGATACAACGGCTCCACCCTGATCATCATCATCGTCTGAATCATTGCCATCATCGTCAGAATCTGCCTTCACAGGAGCCTTGCGTTTGCGAATGTTCTTTTTGGATGATCTCTTTTTGAAAAATGTAACATTCTCATCTTTGCTTGTTACTGGTATAATATCTTCTGATGTTGACATGTTTGCGTTTGTTTCTAGTATTATTATTATTGAGAAAGAAGAGAAAATGAAAAAGTTTTTGTACTGCGAGTTTGCTTTAATAGCATTGCTAACAACCGAAGGACCTAGTAAAATAATGCCTGTCACGAAGGCACTGCATTATTCATAAAGTTGACACAGATTCATGGAATTCTAGAGAATACAATGACAGCTTAGCAATGCGTATTCACTCTAGTAAATGCAAAATCTAGTGCTCTATACGATGATATAGATTTTACTTCAAAAATATAGTGCAAAATATAGTAATTTGGCATCCAGTGTCCAAGCAAAAGTCAAATTCTCTGGTACCAAATTTCCTCCATCTTATCTAACTTGTAAATGCCCATCTTTAGCATGAATTTGAGATCCATTCAGTTTTTCTTACGGTCACTCATGCTTTTTCGATGATTTTATTAAGTAGTTGTGGCAGGAGAGCTTTGTATGCATATGGCAGCGTAAAACTATCTAGTATCAGTAAAAATGTGCATCTCAAAGCATGAATTTTGTGCTTTTTCCGTTACAAAATGGCTAAACACCCGAGACAACGTGGGTCTAATGGCCACATCTCTTGATGATTACATGTGGGGTTCATCTCCCAGAGGTGGAAGAAGAACGAGGTTTTGAGGGAAATAGCTTCAAAAGATGGTAAATGGGCTCGCAAATGTAATATCTGCAGGTGTACTATAATCCGTAGCGCCTGTTGATGAGAGAGCCAATAAGCTTCGCAGTACTGTGATGATCTACATACTTTAATGAGGTTTTTCTGGGAAAAGACGGTAATCTTGCTTGCTTGAAAGCCTCAATTAGCTACTAGGCTGTGCCATGTATTGTAATGACATGATGAAAGATAATCCAACAAATCTACATCATAACAGCATTATTAATCAGTATAGGCTATTGCATCAAATGAATAATCCAATGGCGTTCGTTTTCAAATGGCGTCATTTTGCTCGCTTTTGTGTAGTTGATGCGATCATGAAGTTTTTTAAACTTGAATTTACCTTGTTCTTTCTCTTTTTCCTTTCTTTTCTGTGCGTTTCATTCTTTTACAGATATATCCTATACTTGACATGCGTTCTACATTAGCACTGGTTCGAGCATCATACTCGCATTCTATCAAGACAGCGTCAATTCGCCCCATGTTGAGCTTGAGTCAACGAGGTAAGCATAACCGAGTAAAATGGTGGGTACAAATGGAAGGACGCATACTGAACAGATTGCCGCTCATCCTACAGGCATTCACAACCAAACCAAAGTCGAAAGTGCATCATGCTCTATCAGCAATTCAGCCACTTCCTCCAATCCACCTTTATCCTTCCCCTGTATCGACAAATTAAACTCACGTACAATGGAACTTGACAGCGGACCTGAACCCAGTTATGACAATATCGTTACTGGATACGAGAAGTTTGAGTATCCTCATCCATTTCTGCTTGATCACGGAGGTATTTTACCCAAGTTTGATATTGCGTACGAGACGTGGGGCACATTGAACGAGAAGAAGGACAATGCCATTTTGATCCACACTGGCCTCTCTGCTTCATCTCACGCCAAATCACATGCAAAAAATACAAAGCCTGGATGGTGGGAAGACTTTATCGGTCCTGGTGCCAATATCGATACCAACAAATTCTTTGTTATTTGTACAAACGCTATCGGTGGTTGTTATGGTTCCACTGGGCCTAGCTCCATTGATCCCGCTGATGGAGACCGCTATGCAACCAGATTTCCCATTGTCACTATTTTCGACATGATCAGAGCTCAATTCAAGCTGTTGGATCATCTTGGCATTGAGAAATTGCATGCAAGTGTGGGCAGTAGTATGGGTGGTATGCAGGTAGAGTAATTGTTCAAGTGGAGCAACAATACGGTATATGACTAACGTTTTGGCTGGTACATTTAGTCTATTGCTGCTGCAAAATTGTTTCCAGAGCGTGTGAAAAGACTCATTTCGATTTCAGCTTGTGCAAGATCACATCCTTACTCCATTGCTCTTCGCCACACACAGCGTCAAGTCTTGATGGCTGATCCTAATTGGAACAAGGGCTTTTACTACAAGAGTATTCCTCCTCACGTAGGCATGAAACTTGCTCGAGAGATCGCCACCATCAGTTATCGTTCTGGACCTGAATGGGAGCTTCGATTTGGTCGTAAGAGAGCTAATGAGAACCAGTCTCCCGCTCTGTGCCCTGATTTCTTGATCGAGACTTACTTGGATCACCAAGGCGAGCGATTCTGTTTGCAATACGACCCCAATTCACTCTTGTACATTTCAAAGGCTATGGATATGTTTGATATGTCTCGTTCAGAAATGGAGAAGCTGCAAAACCAGAGGGAACACAATTTACCTAAAGTAGAAGAGATCTTGAAGCGTCGTCAGCAACTCGAGCGCCCTGAGGAGGAGGATGCCCGTATTATGGCAGAGGCTTGTAGATCTGTGATGGGAACGCAATCGGCATTGGAGGGCAAGCAGGAAAAGGAGGAACAAGTGCCAAAGAAGTCAGCTGGAAAGAAGAGATTGACCACACTCTCCTCTGATCCTGCAACGCAGGATTTAGTGGAAGGCATGAAGGGCATCACTATGCCTACCTTGGTGTTGGGCGTTCAATCTGACATCTTGTTCCCTGTGTGGCAGCAAAAGGAGATTGCTGAATGCCTTCGTGCTTCTGGAAACAACCGAGTTACCTATTACGAACTGGATGCCATGTTTGGCCATGATACATTTTTGATTGATCGAGTGAGCGTTGGTGGTGCTATCAAGGGCCATCTCGAGTTATTGGACGAAGACACTGCCTAAAATCACTTGTAGTTTTACTATTTATGTACTTATATTCCCCTTATTTATCATCACTTAGAATAAAAGCAAATTAACAAGCAACTCTGTGGCACGAAAAATCCTAATATACAGGTCATTGTTCTCTGTATGTAGCTACTACTAAATGTCTGATGTTACTTTTTTATATATGGGATTTCAACTTGCTCGTGTGCATTTCCTCCTGTACAATTGCTGAGCACATTTGCCCAAAACGATAGCAGCCGTATGCCCTTTTAATGTATCATTTATACATCACAGAATGCCATACTATATTCCATGAAAAATCACATTACCACGTCGAAAGAATTCAGAGAAGAACGAGTAATTCCATCGTTTGCACAATGCAGAAGACGTGGCTATATCAACATGCCTGAATACATGAAAATAAATACAAAGTACCCGCAATTCAACAGTATTGTAATTGAATACCGTCCATGTTACATCTTCAGCCTTATTTTTAGCTACAAAATGCCTCGTTTTTTGGAGAGCTGAATACAAACGGGACATTGCTGCATGAAGCAAGTGACTCTAACACGGTAATTGTGTTCCCTGCTGTGTTCTTGATGGTTACATGTTTATCAGTCGATAATCCCGCTCGATTTGTATAAATTGCTATCCAACGTATATTATCTCTCTTTCTCTCTCTCTCTTACAGTCCAGTAAATCTTCACACACGGCTTAATAATTAGCAGGAAGAGATTAGATTATCAAGAAAGCATGATTGAATCCATTTTAAGTGGCCGCAGAAGAAGTGGCCATCAATCAACAGCATCAATAGCCTCTGTATCTATTGAAATACTTCCCGAGTTTGGATGGTCGATGGGGAATGAAAGGCTATTTGGCCCGGGTACCTTGTTCCAAGGTACAGCATGTATATTGCCTGTGCTGCTTTAGCAAATGTTCATTTTGTGTGCGCATGATATAGGCCATGTTGTAGTGAGGTGTAAAGAGCATTCAGCTAGAGCAACCCGACTTCGGATGCACTTTCAAGGCGTGGAAGCCATGTTGACATATGATGTTGGGCCAGGCATCATTCGAACAAACAGTAATCAGTTATTTGGCGTTCGTCATACCTTGTGGAAAAAACTAGATGACGATGATGGCCTCCATGCCATGACAACCTACAAATTTCTATTTACAATTCAAATGCCATTTGTTCAATTCCCACCGTCCATGAACCACGAGTACTACAGATGCACCTACAAGCTATCAGCGTTCTTGGATCCGTCATTGGGATACGGCGAGGTGCCTGTCATGTCTCAGCAGTACATCAATTACATACCCTTAATAGAAACAAAACTGCTCAAAGCCCCATTGTATCTCGAAGACCAAAAGAGCAGACGAAAGCAAGTACCATCACTCAACATGCCATCGGTAACGGCTAAACTTCACTCTGTAGAATACTTGTCAGGTGATACAATACAAGCTACCATTTGCCCCAAATTCACAGAAAGGCATTCCTCTTGCAACATATACGATTACTATGTCACCATGAATTTGTACCAGGTTTCATCCTTCAATGCAGATTCTGTGCCAGTTCTCAGTCAATTAGTGGAAACCAAATCACACCATGTCCAAGTTCGACAGGAAAAGAACAATAGCAAAAGCAGCGAATTTCATGTAGACCTGAAACTCAAGGAAGATCTTCCACCTTCATTTGAATACAGCAAAATCATGACACTTGCCTACAGGCTAAAAGTCAAGGTCTACATAAAAAAACAAAAGACATCCTTTTCCTTAGGAGCAGCAAAGCAATGCAAGCCAGCGGAAGGCAGCAAAAAGTTAAAGGAAATGATAACTACGTTCCCATGGCCATCAACTGCCATGTCTACTTTTGAGTCTGATATTGTGGTGGGCACATTGGGTCGTGGTGTTCGTGTAGGAGAAGATCTACGAAATTATGCTAGTTTTCGTACAAGTGAAGTACCCATTCCCAAGTTTATGAAACATATTGAATATGAAGATGAGTTACCAAGATACGAATCTACAAGGTTACCTAGCTATACTTCAGAGATAGTCCATCAACAGCAGCATGGCACTATTACTACGACGGGCTCTATCATCTCGGGGACATCTCTGGATGGAATCAGAAGTAGCTTGTAGTTTTCGTACATGTCGTTGAAATAAAGCTATTTGCTGTTGCCATGGCAACCTCTTTGGAAAAAGCTAAATTTATGAATGCTAATAATCTTAGAGACGTATAAAGAAATAAGGCCCAAAATCAAGCAAAAACAGCAAGTTGCGATGCAAACTAGCCGTAAAATTGCAAAATTATGACCCTGCAATTGCACAGTAAGACTAGTAATAAATACTTTATTTCACAGATATGTAGTGATATGTATGTACAAATGATTACAATAATTTAACTGTTTATACGACGAGGCGTAACAAATTTAGCTTCTTTACTCTTTGCCTTGGTCATCTTGACTTCCACACGATTACCATCACCATCTACAGTGACTAAAAACTTGTTTCCGGTCTTGATGCCATGACCATAAGCGCCAGGACCAGGTGAAATACCTCGATGATAAGGCGTCGATCTAGACTCTCTTAGCGTAGGGCTATTGCCAGCCTGATTGCCATTGCTACCACCGCCACCACCGCGAATAGACACCGTACCATTAGCACCACGATTGACTTGAGGTGAATTTCTACCCACAGTTGTGTTCAAAAAGCCATCCAAAGTAACGCCAGAAGGTGTAGGGGGCAATGAAGCCCTAGATCCTTTATGAGACACGAAATGACCACCTTCTAACAAAGCATGATCGCTCAAGAATTGAGACAGCTCTACCCAACCGCCACCTACACGCACCATGACCATGCGACTTCTCAAGATACGACAATAAGCTAGTTTGGGATTCACATCACCAAACCAGTATTTACCTACTTCGCCAGGGACCATCTTGACAAGCACCTTGTACGGAGAATCATTGATGATATCACCCAGAGCCACATCAAGGTCGTTCTTGGGATCTGCTACATAGGTTTCTGGTGTCTTTGGTGCGGTTGTTACTTTTTGACGTTGCTGCAGTGCTGCATTTTGTCGTGCCGCTACTCGCCTGGCTGTAGGAGAGACATTGCCTCCAGCTGTGCGTCTGGCGTTGGCTCTAGCGGCTGTTGCAGATGGAGCGAATGGAACAGGTGTGGTTGTATTGTTTCGGCTTGCTGTGCGGTTGTAACCTGCCATGTAGCGAGGCGTGGATTGCATTGTCTTGGGGCTAGGTGGTTGCTTCAACACAGGTGTGGATGATTTTCTCACTAAACTTGCAGCTCTTCTGCCTCTCTCTTGCAGCATGCCCTCTCTTGCTTCCAGCATGTCAAATGTAGCAGCCAAAGGGCCAATGCGCTCCATGAGATCTGCCTTCTTGGCAGCTGCTTCCGCTTGAATTTGAGCCCACTTATCAGCTAATTGACCCAAACAGTCCACTACACGACGATCATCCATTAGGTTCTCTGCCACTTGATTTGCTTCATCCATGAGTTCATTGATCTTAGGTTCATAGTAGCGATAGCGCGTGTCCAAGTCAATCAGCAGTGCTTGCAAATCCGTGCGACTGTAGTTGCCATCTACGATACGCGCATTCTCTGGCGAGGCACGCGATACCACTTCTGTCAAGGCAAGCAGCAACACCTCTAGTTCCTCCATGACGGTCAAGAAACCTTCCATCTTTTCCGCCTCTGCAATGGCTCTACGCTTGGTTTTCATCAAATCCATCAATCCACGCACGGCAATGGTGATTTCAGTACGCTGTCCAGAAAAGATGTCTTCATGGTCACTTTGAATAGCGCTCAACATAGTGTCTAGCTCTTGAATCGACGGCTGCAAGTGGGCTTCCATATCCCGGTCCAGGATAGCGAGCTCAGCCTTGGCAGATGCTAAGCGATGTTCATTTGGGATAGATGTCAAGGGGCAGCTGAGCACTGTCTTGAGATCACGGTTTTCAATGCCTTCGTCCAGTTGCGTATTTCGACAGATACGAACAGCACTGACACGGTCTTTCATATCGCCCACTTGAGTAAGGATGGACTTGACCTTGCGAGCAACCTCTACGCCTCGCTTGGAGTTGTCAATCAAAGCACGCGCCTTCGCATGCTGCTTTTTGAGATCCTGCCACGCCTTCAAGATGGTTGCCTCTCTCTTGCTGACAGCTTCCTTGATGTCATTACGGTCCAAGCTGAGTTCACAGAGATCCACAGGCAAACCGTCCTTGTTGACAAAGATACGAGATTCCATGGCTTGAAATGCTTGAATTGTTGGCCGCATTTCAATCATCTTTTGCTCTAAATTGTCCAATTCCTCTCTCAGCTCTTGTTCATCATGCATACATACATCTGTAGGCAATTGATCAATCGCACCGGAGCAATGGCTGATCCAGGTAGTCAGATCATTGGCAGCTTTGGCGTGAATGTAGATCTTGCGCATAAACATGGTTTGCTTCTTCTCGAGTCCAATGGTATTTGATAGCTGGCTGAGATTGTCCTTGATACGCATCACTGGATCATTGACAGTCGCAGCATCATAGCCCTCTGCTTGCAAGGCTTTGGCTTGTGAGATCAGTGACTCCAGCCCTTGGACAAGTGCTTGACTCTTTCGCTCAGACTTCAATGTAGATGCTTGCGAATCTCTACACATGGTATCAATTGAGCCCATGGATGCACCAGCAAGCCCACTGTTGCCTACAGAAGACATGCGACGGCCGACCACCTCCTTTTGCTCTTGGACCTGGCTCAGCATCTTGTCTGATGCACTGAGAAAAGCACTGAATGCCATTGCCTTGTTGGCGTTTGATTTAAGCGCCTTCAAGTTATTAGCAGCAGTAGATACTTTGTTGGTGAGCACGCTGTGTCTATCACGAGCACAAGAGTAATTGGCAGTTTGAAGAGGATCCTCCTTGTTGTCGGCAGCACTGATACCTTGGTCCGTCTCCTGCAGTACAAAGAAAGCCTTGTCAATCTTGCTTTGGATCGCTGCTAAATCCGAATCCACCCAGCCCGTCTTGGCTAATTGAGTAATCTCTTCATTTAACCCCTTTAGGAGCTCGTTTTCCACCATACTGAGCCGTCTTTGACGATCGTACCATTGGCCTACAATGCCTGCAAATTGCTCCAGATCCTTGATTTCGTCTGCCAACTGCGCCCAGTCTTGTTCTAGGTTGCGTTGAAGGCTGCGAATGTCGTCCATGTTTTCCACCTTGGAGGGCTCCATGACCTTGAATCGAGCACACAGCTGAGAGAACTGGGCTTGCTGCTCTTGGTAGCTGACATTGATTTTGGATAGCGATTGATGCAGCATGTCAAATCGACGGTTGTCCTGTTCCTCTGACTGACCCGTCATGAATCCACACGTTTGCTTCAATCCAGGCATCGAATGGCGTATATCGCTGATGAAAGAGCGCAAAGAACGGGCGTGTTCAGAGTAGGTATTGCCATCTTCCAATTTTTTACGCAATGCTTCTAGATCCAGGCCGTGTTCTTCCAAAATTTGCTGCAAACGATCAAAACGCTCTTCCAGTTGCTGCGACACTTCGACCAAACCGTCTTTATCAATAGAAGACACACCGAGTTGCTTTGATGTCTCTAGCAGCAGCTGAATGCGCGTCAATAGATCCACCACTTCGTTCTCTTTGCCATTCTTGAGTTTGCTAAGAACACTGTCGCGATCCCGTTCCAAGCGCTGCAAATCTTCAGCAGTGAGCGCGACATCTTGTTGCACATTGATCTTGGCACGGCGCATCATCTTAACCCTCTCATCAGCCCAGTCGCATAAGCGAGCCGCATCGTCTAAGTGCTCTTTTGTCTTTCTGTGCAGCTGCAACACGTTACGAAACGCCAGCAAACGCTCATCCAGATGCTCACTGGTAGAGATGAGATCGTTGCGTTTTCTTGTAATGACCTGGCTGATTTCCTCATTGGCAGCAGCATTGGGACCTTTATCCATCTCAAGACCGGGTACTGGGTACGGTATCCGACCTGCTGTTGCTGTCACCAGCTGAACAATACGCTCATGCATGTTTTGAACACGTGCTGTCATTTCTCGGTCATTATCTCCCGGACGAGCCTTTGAGCCAGCATCAGACAGATCCAACTGAAGAGCAATAGCGTCTTCCATCACCATGTCAGTTTGGTACAAGAAATCCATGACATTGAGACGCTGCTCCACCACGTTTCTGGCAAACGCCATGCGCTTCATGAGGTCTTCAAAAAACTGCTCGCAAGCATTTTGTCTAGACTCCAGATGTGAGGGAAGCTCCACGCTAGACGTGTTGTCCAAGTCTTGGAAACTGTCGACCGTCTTGGTGAATTGGCCTTGATCAAATTCTGCCATCTTTCGCTCCAATGTCAACAGCTGCTGCACAATCTCTTCCTTTTGCTTTTCTTTGGCCATCAGTCGTTCGCGCTTCAAACTGGGTACAGCATGTGCCGGCACTTCTTGATCATCCTCATGCTCTTCTTCTTCAGCAGCTCTCCAGCGAGCACTGCTGTTCAGGAACTCGTCTGTTTCGCTGTCAGTCTCCTTGAGCCACGCCATGGCCTTGGTATACTCTTCCTCCCATAACACGCGTTCCGTCAAAACTTGCAAATCGTAGCTCTTTTTGCGAAGGGAATGGATCAGCTTATCCAGTGTCATGAGTGTCGTCAGTGTGATTTCAATGGTTGTGGTGTCTGCAGGGCTAAGGTCTTTATCAGCTCGACCAGATCCTGTTAATGTTTTGACATGTGATCTCAAACGGGCCATGTCTTCATTATCAAACGCCTCAATTTCCTTTTCCAATACAGAGTGCGACGCATTCAACAGCTCCACTTGCTCTGGAGACGCTGGTAGTTCCACGGTTGCCAGAGGATCAGGCAGTATTGTGCTGTTGAGCTGCTCTATGCGGATCTCGATCCATTGTCGGATGCGCTCAGCTTCTGCAAACCACACTCGCACCTCTTCCACCCAGGTACGCACCAACTCATTCTTACCAGTGATGGCTTCATATTTGGACATATAGGACGTATCCTTCTGATCTTCAGCGGTCGACTCATTTGCCAGCAAGAGCAAATCGTCAAAGTTGGTCTTGAGTGTGTCCACCATGCTGGTCGTCTTTTCCATGCGATCTTCAAGCTCCTGGATGTCGTGGTGTGTGGTGATGGACTTGACCATCTTGTTCTGCACAAGATCCAGCTCATGGCGGATAGATCCACACATGCGAGCAAAGGCAAATCCTCTTCTAAAGTTGGACAGCGTGCATTCGGAGCGCTCAAATTCAGAGTTCAATGCACCGTGTAATTGCAAAAGCTGGTTCTTGCGCCATATGACTTTGGGATGATCTCTCCAGATGGGCTTGAGTTCCTCCTGTAAATAAACCTGCAGCAGCAGATGCAAATCACCGTCGGTTAAAGCTTGAAATTCGGATTGCAGCGCCTTAAAATTACGATCGTAGGCAGCATAGTCCTCTTCGGCAGCTTGCAAAGGATGTAAGATGCGACGCTGTTGCTGCTGTTGAATCAATTGCAATGCGTCCTCGTTGCTGGCTAAGCTGTGATGGCTGCTGTTGTCGCCTGTGCGAGTGGAAGAGGTGTTGTCGTCGGTTAAAAAAAACTCCATCATGCTGTCGGAAGCAACCGACGAGGGCGAGTAGCTGGAGGAGCGTGTGGGTACAATCAGTATCAGACGGTGCTGCAAACCATTGATTTTTTCGGTTAGTACTGTAGCGCGTGATTCGAACTCCTCCAAATCACTCGGGATTTCAGTTCCATCACTGTACTTTGTGATAGTCGTCTTTGTGATCCTTAATTGCTGCAGGGTATAGGTGGAAGTCATTGTCGTACTAGTGCCAAATGTTTCGAATCCTTCTTCCTCTTCCTCCTCCTCTCCAGAGTTACAGAGCGACGGCGTAGAATGTGATGTAACATTTAGGGCTGCTTGTGCATCTGTTGTTGATTTAAATTCAATTTTGAAACGTTCCAAATCTCTATGACGCTGCATTGTTTTCTCTTTGTTTGGTATTTTGAGGCAGGACAGCAAGTCTATCATGAATGGTATCATCGTCTTGCAGCTTGTATTGAAGGATGGATTTAGAGTGTGAATGCATTGAATAGCCGTTTCAAATACATGAGCTTGTTGCAGATACAAATGTAAATCAGGCACCAGTGATGGGTGGTGATAATGCAGTATACACAGTAGATAATGTCCATTCTTCCATGCAGTGTAGGATAGCTCAATGATGGGCGCTATAAACGATGCATTCATGTAGTCGGATAGAATGAAGGATGACCATGAAAGCAAGTTGTTCTCCAAATTGAGATGATTGGTGGGTATAGATATGAATTGATTGACCTAAAATGATGGTAGCTTGGTTAAATTTCATGTTAAGCTATACTCTAGGCCATCAAATACTATACATATGCTGTGAATGATAGCTCTGGGTTGCTTAATATGATGTAGTTGATATGATATACTTGATATTCTGTTTGGATAAAAGCCAGGAGAGGTATAATTTGGTTCTGATCACCATGACCGTAGGCAGACATGTCGATTGTGCTGGGGATATCATTAAAGATTTCAGGTACAAGTGAGTTGATGTGAGCTAGCGCTGATGAGATGCTGTCATTGTGTGCCATCTGGTCGTCGTCCATCTTGAACAGCTTTGATATGAATCCAATTGTGAAGTGTGGGTTTAGAAAATCACTCAAATGTGTTTCATTCTGCAGTATCGATGTAGCCCAATGTAATAGTGTGGATGATGGCGATGATGATGATGAGGTTGGTGTTGGTGGTATATTACAATGTTCAGCAGTGGTATCCATTTTTATGAGGTGGTTTTTTTTTTATATATAAATGTACATAAAAGAGAAAGAAGAACAAGGAAAAAGAAAAGGGAGTTGTGTTTGTGAAAAAAGGATAAATAAATATAAATTTTTGAGGGGCAAAATAGAAATAAACTATCTGAAGTCAGCCATGAAGAAATGAGGGGATCCGCACAGTAGCTCAAAGTAAAACATGCAAAATGGGATGCCTAAATCATCAAATCGTATAACTTGAACACGTTTTTTTCACTAGATGGTGATTATTTCCGAGCCGAGCTATGTATATAAAGCATTTTCATATGTCTGTTTCTCTTTTTGATTTCTTTATTTTGATCATATTTACACTCGAGTACGACTTTCTCTTGGTACAAACTATCAAATTTGTCATCACACATTAGCATTCATCCCATGCTTTCAGGTGTAATCTAAAACTTACTCTTTGAAGTGCTGGATGGCTCAAAATAGGTCCAATGACTGGCAATCTCTTCAAAAATCCAAATACCACTGGGAAGAAATCCCTATCATAGCATTTGAGTTTTCTGATCTTGCTTCTCCCCCACTCCCATCTTCCATGACTTACCCAAATAGATTCAAAAATCCAAAAATCTCCACCATGAAACCAAAGAATGGGTATTTACTGAGCACGAGAAGGATGCCACCCAAGAAGCAAATGGTGCCTCTTAATTTCTCCTTTCTAGAGAAGAACACAAATGTACTTCTTGGACCAATAATCGCTGTAATACCACACAAAAACAATACCTTTTATACATGCATTTATTAAATTTAATTTGATTGATTGAAAGAGTATCTGATAAGCACACTTACATTGCCAATAGCCATTAATCCTCCGTCAAAGAGCATCATGACGCCCATCGCCATGAAAAATAAGCCAAATGCCGTAAGCCCAACACCAATTTCTACAAGTCAAGACAAAATCAACATTCATGCTCGATTCTCCACATGTGTGCCGTGTGCTGGTCTTACTTTGACTATCGCTCAACCACATTTTTAGTTTTACGTGTTTAAGATGAGGAACAAAAAAAAAGAAAGAATGAAAAGCGCAGAATCACCCAAACAGAATCCAAGTCATTGACGTACAAATTACATCTCATTTGGGGGTGGTGAGTCCATTTTGTCCCGCTCACCGCCTGCCTGGAGGGAACAAGCATGGACTCCGTTTGTGTATAAAAGAAACCTTCATTACTCTTTCTGTTTCTCGAGATTTTGTTTTTGCTATTATCAATTCATCATGGCAGACGCTAGTACAGCGACTCTGACAGCCTACTCCTATGTCACTATCGTCATTTTCTTGTTGGTAGTGATACTCATTATTCGCCCGGTTAAGATACGCATTGGTCCACATATCAAGATATACCTCAACATTTCGACAGTGCCACCGTTGGGTGTTTTGATACTGCTTGTATGTAGAGCCATCAATTTCGATGTCGTGGGCAAGGGTTTTCTTGGGACGTTAGGTGTCCAGCCATGGGCCATCATGATTCTATTCTACTCTTTGGTAATCCATGGCAATTTTTTTCATTTTGATCTGTCATTTAAAATCCACATCATCCTAGGCCTACATCTGTATATCTCTGGACATGACAGGTGTGTTTCAATTCTGTGCATTTTGGGTATCTAGAAAGGCAGGCAATAGAGGTATGCTGGCATTTACTCTATTCTTCATCTTGACAAGTCTGATGAGTGGCCTTACCAGCAACGATGTGGTCATCTTGACGGGTACAGTCTTTCTATCTTACTTTACAAAGGTCTCAGATATCCCCCCTACCGCTTTTCTAATGAGTGAGTTCACAACGGCCAACATCGGTAAGAGATATGCTAATCTTGGATGTCCATTCAAGGGTTGACACTGACATTTCTTGTAGCGTCGATGGCATTGTATATTGGCAATCCAACAAATGTCGTCGTGTCTGAAGCATACAACATCAGTTTTATCACTTACTCGGCCTGGATGTTATTGCCCACCGTTGCCTGCATTTTGTTGGCCTATGTTGTGCTTCGCATTTTGTTCAGAGGCAACTATTACTTGCCCCGTCATATTCAACCTCCCGATGCCGATCCCAAAAGTGTATTAATCGATCCGCAAGGGGCGATCTTTGGTCTGATCTTGCTTGCCTGCTGTCTATTGACACTTGTGGGCACTTCGTTTGCTCATGTTCCTGTATGGATGGTGACTCTACCGTTTGCTTGTGTCATGTTCCTGAGAGACATCCGCCATGATCTCGGTATTTCTTTTAGTCATCTCTTCAACATTAAACGAAGGTTCCCTAGACCCTTTTTGAACACAGCAGCGCATGATCAAGTGCTCGTGTATGGCCCAGAAAACCAAAGCCATCATGAAATCCAATTAGATGTCTTGAATACACCACCTCCTGCCATGTTACACAGTCAACCTACACCAGTACTAGGATCTCAAGAGCAACAAGGTCAAGTGGATATCGGTACTGATAGTCTAGGCAGCAGCAACAAAATTCGCGCAGAAGAGCAAGAACATGCCGTCCAGAAAAATCTTAGATTTCGATCTTCTGCACCATTGGAAGCACAAGGTGCCACAGATCAAGCTGCTGCTGTTGTTGAAGATGATGATATTTCCTTATTATCTACTTCAAAAGAGCCTAAACGTAAATACCTAAAGCCATTCTACCGTGCTTCAAGATGGTTTGGTAGTCGATTCCCTACTCTAAAGGCTGTGTTTATGCGTATGCCTTGGTCTATATTACCGTTCAGCTTGGGTATGTTTATCTTAATTGAAGCATTGGCTGAAGAAGGCTGGGTAGGCATCTTTGCCACAGCAATGGCTGTGTTTGCAAAGAACTATGTTACAGCCGTTTTCGGAATGGTCTTTGTATCCATCTTGGCGTGTCAATTACTGAATAATCTGGTGAGTTGCATATCATGAATCATAAGGTTGGACAAGCAATATTGACCTATATTTTCTATGCCATCATTATAGCCTATGACCATCTTATTTACTCAAATCATCCAGCATCCTAATTTTACTCAGCACGTTGATTCTGATGCAACTATGCAAGGGTTTTTACTGGGGCTCATTGTTGGAAGTAATTTGGGTGCTTGCTTGACGTTGGTAGGGAGCTTGGCGGGCATCATGTAAACTTCATACTGTTGAAACGTCCGATACCTGGTATTCTAATGCTCATAATATTTCTAGGTTTGATCATATTCTGAAAACAAAGGGTATATATACCTTGGGTTACTTTCAGTTTCTGAAATGGAACCTTGTCATTTTGCCTGTCATTGCACTTGGCGCCTCGGCTGTGCTCATAGGAGAGATTTGGTTCATTTACTTGCGTTAGATAATATATACTTCTTGTGGAACTATTAATCATTTCATAAAATTATTGAAAAGGGCGGCCGACATAGCTGCATCCTGCTAATATATACTAAATTTTGCATTTTACCTTCCTGCTATCATGCGAGGACCCTTTAAAAACGAGTGGAGGGTGTGGATCTGGCTCTTCTACACTGCTCCCCGCCTGCAAAAATGGAAGCAACTCTTGTACAGGTGTACAGCATCCTTGCATCGCCTCTGTCTATTCAAAAATATGCAAACCACAGCAAAATCTAGACCCATTTGAGTCGTGTTTTCTCGTGTTAGACACCGTTTTAGACCGCCAGAATGGCACCAAGCAATTACTCTCAACTTGCACTTACTTTCTGACACCTTTGCTCAACTTTTTTGGGTTTGCCAAAAATCGACCAAAAACCATGAATGATACCTCATGATTTTCATCAAAAATCAAATGATTGCGTTTTTCACCTTGAAAACGAAAACTTCTACTATAGCATTTATTAGATCAAAATGTTGCTACAGATTCAGGGCAGCCCCTAAAACTTTCTTTGTGAAATCTTAAGATGTAAAATCTTGACATTTTAGCCAAAAATCTCAATTCATATTTTCAATCATTGCTCAATAAGCTCTTTCAAAACATCTAAGTTAATTATTACCATTAGATGCGCCTTGAAAAGTACTCCAAGAAAGTATAAGGAGGTATGGGATGTTTATTATACTTCTTATAGTCGAATCTTGCAAAAATAGATCAATCAAGTCGAAACTAAACAATATTTGGCAAAAGTTCTGTCTGAGTTCTAAACAATAATGGCTGGCAAAATCAAAGCCATTCATATATTGAAGGCGGTTGATGCTTTTGAGAGTCCATAAGAAGAGAACTGCGGCTTGTTGGAAAGTATTCAAGTTTAGTAGTATAAAGTTTTTTATCGTGCAATTTTATGTTTGTTAAATCCAGTCGCCACAAATGCTTCTCTAAGTGCGAATCTTAATACAGTATGCTACATTGGCACCCTATTGAACATTGTATATCGTTTTCCAAGTGTGCAGATATATGTATTCACAGCGTCACAAAATTTTTATTGAAACATTATATTTACTGGAGGTGCATATGCAGCTACCAATTTTGGGCCTGTATGATGGGTGCTATAAAAATCCAGCAATGAGCATTTCGGCAAATTGCATTATTGCACAATAATGATTCAGCCATGAGTTGGATAGTACACAAGCAGATTTCAGTAGTAGGCCTTATAGGCTGTTTTCTGATATGATGAAACCATGCATAGCTGTGATATGCCATCAACAGTAATCGAATTTGTGATGTATTATACATAATCTTCGATATGATGAAGTGTAAAACTGATTGGAGTGAGTAGATGACTTTAATTATCATTATTGAAATAGCAGTAATATCTATTATTTGAATACCACTGCTGTGTGTCAATCAAGTGATGAAAAGATTGGATACAATCGTCAGTTCATCATGACAGATAGAAAACGCGAGCTATCCATTCATATATCATGCAACCAGATCAAACAGGATCTTTCAAGTAAATTTTTGTGGGAAATCCAACCCCTCTGAGAATACATAAAAGCCAATTGCATGAATTCTAAGCAACTAACCTGTTGCATCATATAGTCTTTTCGGATCGAATTGAATTTCTACGAATCAGATAATGTCAGCTTTGTCTTTCAAAAATGATGATCCTTGTAATTATGCTAATCAAAATGAAAAGGCTCGATAAGGCTCTTTTTAGGTGTTTTTGTTGAGGAAGCTTTTCTTACACATTGCGAGAGCAGGTGAAAAACAGAATGTTGCCCATGTATTATATGAATCAGACGACCAAACCCCAATTTAGCTTTGTATATAAGGAGCTAATTTCTTTGCTCTATTACCTAATACTGAAACAGAACTGACAATCATGCTTGACATGCCGTAAAGGGCCATTCCAGTTAGTGTTCATCTAACTATCAAACTAGAACTTCAATTCCCATCCCGCAGATAAAGAGGCTACACACCGCGAGATGCTTGTTACACACAACATCAAACGGAACGAGCAGAAAGCACGCAATGGAGCTCAATGATTCTAGATCTAAGCGATACATTGCAACCTGCTTATCTATAAACAATGAAATGAAAAGCAGAGCTTTGGCCAAACGGATGGCGGCGGAGAAGTGTTGTGGCCACATTTAGAGTTCATTAACGGGCGTGTGTTGTAAATAGAGTACATCTAATTTATATATGTTGCCTATCAAACTAAAAAAAAAAAAAAATTTTAACTGCATTGCTTCGGCTTTGGTGAACAAAATGTTACATACAATTCCCAAATTATCTTTTTTTGTGGGGTTTGACGTCTTTCTTACAACATATAGAGCTTGCCAAACAATTACCGGAAAGAATCATGTTGAGGCATATACATAGATATCTTGCTCAAGACAGCTTTTGAAAATTCGAGTCAAGATTTCTATCAAGAAAGCGATAAAAGACGCTCATGAGATGTTGCTTATCATACTACCAAGGGCAACTCCAACAAGGATCCCTTTTTTTCGGGATACAAATCAGATAGAAATCGATGCTTATGTAATGAACGCCAATGCGGATTCGATTTGGATCAGTAAATTTCAACTCATTGATCTTGAACGATAAGTAATTTTCTTGGCTCGATGTTCGAGCGCATATATCTGTGTCCGTGATCACAAGCATCCATCTAAATGAATATAAACAAGTACACTGATGCAATCTTTTTTAGACCTAAACACAGAACAGTTACCACCAAAGTGTTCTAGATGAATGATAAGGTTACGAGCATTTCATAATAATCAATGAATCAATCTTCAAGTAGCCTTATGAAATATCAAAGACATACTGTACTCCTTTTTCTCTAGCTCATCTCAACTATATTAAATTACAATGATTTTATTTTGATTGTAAACGCGAGACAATCAATCGGTAGATGGGGCAAGCATTTAGACCTAGTATGGCTGATAAGGTTCTGTGAAACCTAGCCACCATGTCGACCTCCTCCCCGTTTCTCTGAGTCTGATGCTAAATTACGCATTTTGGGGTCAAAGTGATACACTCTCAAATTTACTATTTAAAAAGGGGAGGGGGGTTGGAGAAAGGACGCAGAAGGAGAAGAAACAGATACTTTAGCCTTCTTTTCTTTTTTTTTATTCATCCGTAAAAATGTCTTTGGATACCACTCAAACTATTTCACGTTGCCAATGGATCAACAAAGAGCAGATTACAGCTTTATGGAATTGTAAGGGCAATTTACTTGATATTGCTTAATGAGATTTATTCACGTTTTGGTATGCTCTAGTTTCAAATTCCTCTGCTGCTCAAGCCAACAATGACACGAGCAATTTACAAGATATGTTCAACTCAAAGCAATCTAAATTTAATGAGCAACTCAAAGATATACCCTCAACAAACGCATGCTCCAAGTTCTATGTCCATACGGATGATACTGAACAAGAAGATGGCGACGATGAAAGAGAAGAGGTTGAAGAAGATTGCTACTCGACAACATGGTCATTTTCATCTCTCGAGGAGGACGATGACATGGAGGAAGAGACTGAGCAAGAATTACACTTTGTCAAGAAGATGGATGATCACAACAATCCAGTATACACAACTACCGCGTCTACTGTGAAAAAGCCAATTTCACTATTAACACAAATGTTAAACAGCAGCACAGCTCCTCCACCTCCAATGCCATCACAACACTCACAGCTTATCGATAAAAAGCCATTATTAAAGAGATGTCAATCCAAATACCAAAGTTTAAGCTCTTGGTTTGCTACTTCGACGACCACTACAAATTGAAAACATCGCACTATTTATTCTGTATATATACCCAACTTTCTTTAATAAAGCACTTCGCATGATTCATCCAAATATCAATCAAGACTTAGAGTGGCCCCATTCATTTTCTTATATTTTGATGCCGCCTCTCACAAACAAAGCCGCTAATACAATCAGCCGCTCAAGATGTTGTTCCTGAAATCCATTTGGGAAGGGATATTCGGCAAATTCTCATAAAAAACTGATTTCTTGTACGACTTGTAAGGAATAACAGTTTGCCATATTGCCAACACGTTCTTGGGTGATTGTTCTCATATCTGAAACCCTTTTGTGCCATGAGGGTGGTTTTACAATCCTCTTCTCCCTTCGTTCCCATTGATAAAAAGAAATGCCCTCCTATATGTTCAACATCCTATCCCTACTAAGGAAACAACAAATGCTTATTCGCAGATGCTAATGATATTGTCAAGTAGCACAAGTTATATTTTCTGGCTGGTTTTCTTCCGTATTCAACAATTACAAATGTGTGAACTCGATACCATCTTTTCTCATCATGATGAACGTTGACACGATTTGCCTCACATCCCAATGCTATCTACCATTCCAAACATATAAAAGGAGCAAGGGCAGCAAACGAGAGAAATGCAGTTTAAGGAGATACTGGTGTGATTTAGCCGATTCGTATGGTTTTTGTATTAAAAAGTATAATTATTATTGCTATTACTATGATGACTCTTGCTACTACTGCTTCTTCTACGATGGAAAAGCACTCTTTCTCTATGCTTATGTGCACATGTCGAACAAACAACAACAGAGCATACCTGCCATACTAAATATACAGTAATATTTAAGCTTTTTAACCCTGATTCACATAATTCCAAATATTTACCAAGCAGTACAACAATCGCTATCATCCTTTCTTTGAGGCTGTTGCTGGACAATAATGGTTTGTGGAGGAGGTCTATGTAGTGATTTCTTATTAGCAAATGCCAGATATTTGAGGTTAGATGGGAAAAACTTACTGTGGCTGATAATAGCCGCCTTGTTGAGGTGGGTAGTATTGTTGCTGTTGTCCACCGGGAGGAGCATAGTATTGCTGTTGTTGAGGAGGGCTAGCGTAGTATTGTTGATTTTGTTGATGAGGTGAGTAGGACATCTTGGATTGAGATTGTGGAAAGAAAAGCAAAAAAGAGAGGAAGAATTCCTTGATTGATTTCTATGTACTAATTCTTTGTTGAACAAATTTTTTCGCGGGGCGTGATGTGTCTATATATATATATATAATCTCTTGGTTCTACTTGGCAGTGCTGCTGCTTCTCATGAATCAGTATTAAATTGATTGCAACGGAGATCTGATTTATTTAAATCAACCCGTCCCAGCAATTAATTAAGGTAATACACTCTCGGTGTGGTGTATGTGTCTTGTTGGTGTGGTCATTAGCAAAAGTATCTTTTCTTCTTTTCTTCTTTCTCTTTTTTCTCTCATTCAACATGTCTGACCTGCCTACTGTTAGACCGAAGCATTCAAGGTCAACTTCGATCACGACCTCCAAGAAAACAACTTCACATCAAAGAAAACCTTCGCTAAATGTACAGCAGCAACAGCAACAGCAACAGCAACAGCAACAGATACTTCAAACACCAAAACCAGAGCTGAAGCGCCATAGTAGCAGTAGAGCTTCCTTGAACATAGCACCTCCAACTACCTCAAATTTGCCTCGATTTGTAAACTCCATCATTTTGCGAGTGCATAGCTTTTTAAACCCTTCAGGTCCTCTTTTACCACACTCAAAACATGGAAATGCTTTCGGCGGCACAGCCAAACCTTCGTTATTATCCAAACTGGCTCAATCTCGGTTTATTCGCTTCGCTGCTTTGTTCTATGTCATTTTCTCGGTCTTCTTATCGCTAAATCATACCTGGAAGTACCTTACATCATCACCCAACAGCAACAACAGCCCTATTCGACTCCAACAGACAGATGCTGCACTAGACGAGCAATTCAATGACGACTGGGTACCTCAACGCACTTATGACCAAGGTAAAAATTGCGGATGTCTGGAAGAGAATGGTGCGTAAACGAGATTTCTGTATAGATGATACTTATTCCCTTATGAACCAAATGACACATGGTCTGAAAATGAGCAAACTATTCAGCAAAAGTTACTACGATGCCGCCAAAAATATTCAGCCTTTCTGGAAAAAGGCCAGCAATGTACCTGAAAAGGACGAAGTTTCCATCATCACCACAGCAAATGCAGATACCTGGGAAGATTTGAAGAGATTGACCATCTACTGGGAGGGTAAATCATGGCTCGTATGAGTATGATAGATGGAAAATGTTGTTTAATAGATTGAATGTAGGACCAATTTCCGCTATCGTTCATATTGAAGAGGACGACGAATCGACTGTAGAAAAAATCAAGCAAGAGTACGAAAATACACCCGAGTTGTATAGAAATGTGGATTTGCATCTTGCTCAAATCCCTGGCGAGAAGTTGAGTGTTTTGTTTCCTCGTAACGCTGAGCGTAACTTGGCCAGACTTTTAGCACAAACAGATTATATTATGGACTTACCCCATGGTGTCATCCCAGCTACTGATTTACGCCGCACGCTCGAATCCAATAAGGAACGCATCGACAGCCTTTTGCTAGCAGGAGACTTACTGGCTTTGCCCACCTTCAACTTTAAGAACAGAAAGGCCACTCGCGACGATGTTCCATATGACAAATCTCAACTTATTCTAAAGCTCAGCGAAGATAAGATGGTACTGGATGATAAGCATTGGAAGGAGAATGAAGGTCCCACAGACTTGGAAAGATGGATGGACGCTGAATTTTTATATGCCGTGGAAAAGTACGAGTTTCACTATGAGCCCGTCATCATTGAATCAAAGACAATTCAACCCTGGTGCTCTGAAAGATTTTTAGATAGTAGAGCTGCTTGCATCTTCTCAAGTTATTTGCAAGGCAATGAAATTTGGGTCCTGCCAGACGATTTCATGGTTCAAATGCCTTTGGAGGTGGATTCCGAGGTTACGGATTTTGATGTAAGTGGAAATGGATGAATATTAGGGCATCAGCTAATCATAACACCTCTTTTCAGAACGTTGTCGAGAATCGAATTTATGCCAAGTTTTACTGGGAACAGTGTGTTCACCATGCTAGACAATTAGACGCTTTGGGTCTCTGGAAATCACCTAGATCTCAACATATTAGAAACCAATGTTCCCGTGTCATTCAGAATTGGGGCAAAGGTCTAATCGGTAAACCAGAGTAATTTAATGTAAAAGTAGTCGTATAAACCTTTTTAATACAAGTAAAACAAATAAACAAAAACAAATGATGAATTGATTGACTTTTCAGTCTAACATGGTTTCCATGATGTTGGCAACAAACAAAACCAACGCATCTCTGTGTCAGTGCAACATTTGATGAGATGTTTGCCACATTATAGGTGACTCAAATGGCATTTCATGACTAACAGGGTTCATTTGGATCAAGGAGACATGCAAAAGTTCCAATTCTGCTCGGGAAATGCCAGTTGGTTTTGCAGAACCAAACCAAATGTAACACATATGGAATGCGTGTCTATCTACTGCCGTTTGCTATACTGAAAAGGGGCTACATTTACAGAGTACGAAAAAAAATGCCACTCGACACCTGAAATTGCTGACGTATCATCATAACATAATAGATGTTCAGTCCCTAGACACTTTTACAACCCTAATATAAAAACTGAGTTGCCAGACATTTGTCAGGCATGGTTCATATATGATTAGAGATCTTATATTAAATCACTATCAATCAATATACAAGTTTTTTCTGACATTTTAGCTATTATTAATAATTTTAGGATATTAGCCAAAGGTCCGCGGCAGCGCGAGCCAACTGAACGTAGGTTGGCTTCCACCAAAGCGAAGCGTAGGTCAGGAAACCAGCTGAAGAGCCGAAATGCTCATCGTAGCGTAATAAATTTATGGTCCCTAGACACTTTCAAAGTCTCAAAAAGGAAAGAGATTGATCTAGCAAGTATTTTGGTAGACTGGCGTTGTTAAATATAGAACTAAACTAGAATAGAATGGCTAACAACAGTGCTATGTAATATGCCTCCTACTTTCCATACGCTTCAAAAGCATCTATTATAGCATTGCCTTCATGGTTTAAAGGGCATTGAGTTTGTCAGCCAGCCTCACCAGCCGTCAAAATTAATTTAAATGCAGACTCTTCGTCTACTCCAGATTGGCCAGATTTTGATTGTCTTTCGACTTGATTGAGCTTTTTTTTTTTTCCAGATTCGACTATAAAAATTGTGTTGATCAACCCATACTCCTTAATGCATCTTTGGAGTACTTTTCAAGACGCATCCAATGGTACCAATTAAGATAGGTATTTTGAATAAACCTATTGAGCAATTTACGAAAATACGAAAAGAGTTTTCTGTCCAAAAAGTCGAAATTTTACATATCAAAGTCCCACAAAGATGGTTTCAGGAGCTATGTTAGATCGATAGAAACATTTTGATTCAATACATACCATAGTAAAAGTCTTCATTATCAAGGTCAAAAACGCGATCGTTTGATTTTCGATGAAAACCATGAGGGGGTACCTCATGCTTTTTGGTCGAATTTTGACCATGCTTTTTTGGTCCCCAAAAAGTTGAGCAATAGTGGCCATAAGCAACTACCAGATGAGAGCAATTGTTTGGTGCTATTCTGACCATCTAAAACGGCCTTGAACGCAAGAAAATGCAGCCCAAACGCGCTCAGGTTTTGCTGTACCGGGGATAGTAAGGACTAAAAAGGGGAAATACCAGCATGCTACTTGCCCTTATATGAAGTAGCTACGTGTATATGGAAGTAGAGTATCACATAAGAATCAGATCCACAGATAAAATGAAGGGTTTTCATGTGTCAGTGGAAGATCAAAATGAAAGTAGCAGTTTTTTGATGAGATATGCAAGGGCAATCGATAGCGCGAGCTGCCGCTGTACAGGTTGCTTCTCACCGAAGCGAAGCAAAGGTAGAGAGCCATCCGAAACATAAATCCTCGTATTGACTAATACACTTTCATGCAATTGTACAACATTTCAAACTAGAAATAATTCACTAACAGATGATAATCAGAAGCAAGGCTCTATGTAATTGCTCTCCGCTGTTACAAATGTTACAGCATTCAACTATTAGCTAGGGCAATTGCTTGCGAAACGAATTACTATAAATACATACCAACACAGATACACCAAGGGAAAAAAAAACGGCCATCGAATGCATTGTATAACCTT
Organism: Mucor velutinosus; assembly: GCF_035048745.1. NCBI lineage: Eukaryota > Fungi > Mucoromycota > Mucoromycetes > Mucorales > Mucoraceae > Mucor > Mucor velutinosus. Next base: position 2,189,235 of record NW_027041908.1, read on the forward strand.
CCAACATTGCATGCTTAATATGATGATAGAATGCTTACAGCCACAATACTTATGAACCTGACTTTTTTGATCTGCCATTATCAGATGTGCAGCATTGTAGTTGGAGCAGATAGCAGCATCAACGACAACTATGAATCGACCAATGCTCAGCATGATTAAATTAGCACCGAACGTTATCCCGATATATCTCCTGTATTAAAATCTTTTCCCTTTCCCCGCTAAATTATGTATTCTTCTTTTCTTTTTCTTCCTCTTCTTCAATATGACCATCTCTTCTTCTAATATGAAATATGAGCACGAAGAGTACGATTACAGCATGAACCAGCAGCAGACGCCCTACAGCAACAATCCTCATGCTGGTGGCAATGCTGGCCCCAGTACTACTGTTGCTGCTGCTGCTTCGTCATCGTCTTGTGGATCCATTGGATACGAGGAACGAGAGAGACGGTAAAGAGGTGTATTTTTGTATACTTTCTGCTTTATTAAGGCTCTACATATAGCACGTACGAACTAGTCGTTTGTCAGCAACCATTGCATGCTCGTATGTGTGGTTTTGGAGAGAAAGATCGTAGACCCATTGACCCACCGCCTATCGTGCAGCTCATTGTGAAGCAGGAAGGACAGGAAACCTGGGTGGATCTTCAGTAAGTTTGGGAAAGGCTCTCACGACGATTAGGTTGTTGATGGTCAAACGTAGATCTCTACAAACGCCATTCTTTGTTTTACATGTAACATTATGGTCTGCTGATAGAACACAAGAAAGAAACATTATATCTAACCCGCCCAAATGCACTCGTGTCTTGATGGGATCACTGGTGAGCTCACCCAGCCTATTGAAGAATCCCCAAGGCGAACAGGGCCTTTATTTCGCATTTCCTGATTTGAGCATTCGTACAGAGGGACAGTATACATTGAGATTCAGTCTAATCAAGTTGATTAGGTGGGTTGACATGCAGTTGCAATGGTCAATGTATAAGCTAACGCACTATTGTAGTTCTGATTTCCAACCTGACGCCAAGTCCAAGATCATTGCCCAAGTATTTTCGGATCCTTTCACTGTATATTCCGCTAAAAAGGTAGAGATGCTATCTTGCATGAAAAGATGTGGCCGTTTACTGACTGTGCAATTTCAAATCTTCTCAGTTTCCAGGAATGACAGGTGTGTAACAAGAGCAACAAAGAAGATGGTTCACATTGATATTCACACAATTCATTTTTTTTTCTTCATATCATATAGAGTCAACAGAGCTATCGAAAGTATTTGCTAAGCAGGGTCTCAAAATTCCCATTCGCAATGATGGTACAACTAACATTAAATCGCTGACATAGTTTGGGTTACTAATTTTTTTGCTCTTTTTTTGACAGTTCGGGCCAAGAAAGCAGATTGAATAGGGCAATCAACATGTACCTGTATCATTTCACTACATACATATTTCACTATACTAATAATAAAGCACGACGCATGGAACAAGCTGGATACATCATGACTCATTATTATGACAAAAGACGCAGCAAAGTCTACCGACTTTGTCATGCTGCGTTACATTTGGAACATTGATGAGCTACAATTGCTGCACAAACTGATGGCGGTGGCTTGTGAATGCCCAAAATATTTTTTTCGTATAAAATAACAAAACTCCTTCTTGAATTTCTTTCCCTCCATAATATCAACAAAATGTCAGCTCCTGCCGATACAAAGCCCCAGGTTGAGAAGAAGCCCAAGGCTCCCAAGGCTCCCAAAGCCAAGGATGCTAATACTAGCGCTTATCCTCTTGAGGTAAATCCACCTTTTTTTTTCACCGCGAGATTTCACTGAAATGTGCCCTGGTTTGAATAAGACGACTAAACATCAGTACAACAGATTACTCCTACTCCCGAATTTCTCCAACATCGTATCGACATGTTTGACAAGTTAAAGGCTGCTGCCGACGCCGAAATTGCTCGTAAATATAAATTTACCACGTAGATCCGTGCATTGTCCATTTATTCATGCAATTTTAGAAAAGCCTCGTGAACCTATCACCATTACTTTGCCTGATGGCACTCAAAAGGAAGGTACCTCTTGGGAGACCACTCCCTTATCAATTGCTCTTGGTATTGCCAAGTCTCTTGCCGAGCGCACTGTCATCTCCAAGGTGGACGGCGAGCTTTGGGATTTGACTCGTCCTCTTGAGGGTTCTTGTAAGTTGGAATTATTGGACTTTGAAAATGATGAGGGTAAGATGGTCTTTTGGCACTCTTCTGCCCACATGTTGGGTGAGGCCTGTGAACGTCATTACGGCTGTAACCTTTGTATTGGTCCTCCTTTGAAGGAAGGCGGTTTCTACTATGAAATGGGTGTTGAAAATCGGTAAGATTTAGCGGAGAGGAAATGCCTGATGTGTGGTTTGTACTGATGCAGGGATATCGCTATAGTGTTGTAAGTCAACAGGATTATGCCAACCTCGAAAAATTGGTCAGTCAAGTTGCCAAGGACAAGCAAAACTTTGAGCGTCTTGTCATCTCCAAGGAGGATATCTTGGAAATGTTCAAGCACAACCCTTACAAGGTCCATATCATCAACGACAAGATTCCCGACGGCACCTCCACCACTGTCTACAGATGTGGTCCCTTGATTGATTTGTGTAGAGGTCCTCACGTTCCTCACACTGGCCGTGTCAAGGCTTTCACTATCACCAAGAACTCTGCTTCCTACTTTTTGGGTGATGCCAAGAACGACTCTCTTCAACGTATCTATGGTATCTCTTTCCCTGACAAGAAGCTCATGACTGAATACAAAAAGTTCATTGAGGAGGCTGCTAGACGTGATCATCGTAAGATTGGTAAGGAGCAAGAGCTCTTCTTCTTCCATGAATTGTCTCCTGGCTCTGCCTTTATGCTTCCCCATGGTGCTCGTGTGTACAATGCTCTGATGAACTTGATTAAGGATGAATACCAACACAGAGGCTTCACTGAAGTCATCACTCCCAACATGTTCAACCTGAAGCTCTGGAATCAATCTGGTCATGCTCAAAAGTACAAGGAAAACATGTTCTGCTTTGAAGTTGACAAGGAGGAATTCGCCTTGAAGCCCATGAACTGTCCTGGTCACTGTTTGATGTTTGGACACAAGGAGAGAAGTTATCGTGATCTCCCTGTTCGTTTTGCTGATTTCGGCGTGCTTCATCGTAACGAATTCTCTGGTGCTCTTTCTGGTTTGACTCGTGTCCGTCGTTTCCAACAAGATGATGCTCATATCTTCTGTCGCACAGATCAAGTAAGTGATAAATGAAGCCACAAAAGAGGTTATTTTATATTAAATTATAATCCAGATTGAGGAAGAGATGGCTGGTTGTTTCGACTTTTTGAACGAGGTTTACGGCATCTTTGGCTTCGATTTCCATTTGAAGCTTTCTACTCGTCCCGAGAACTACATTGGCGAACTCAGCGTTTGGGACAATGCTGAAAAGGTAACAGAACAAAACCGAATAAATCAGAACGATTCAGAAGAACAATGATGTAACTAATGACATAATGTTGACCCTAACAGATGTTGGAAGATTCATTGAATCGCTTTACCAAGGAAAAGGGTACTTCCTGGGAGGTCGATCCTGGAGATGGCGCCTTCTACGGTCCCAAGGTGGATATTACCATCTCTGATGCCCTCGGTCGTAAGCATCAATGTGCCACTATTCAACTCGATTTCCAATTGCCTGAACGTTTCAAGTTGGAATACCGTACTGATGGTTCTGAAGATGCCATGGCTCGTCCTGTAATCATCCATCGTGCTATTCTCGGTTCCGTTGAGCGTATGATGGGTATTGTTATTGAACATTTCGCTGGTAAGTTTCCCTTCTGGTTGTCTCCTCGTCAAGTTCAAGTCATCCCTGTTGCTGCTGCCTTCAAGGATTATGCAAAGGAGATTGTTGACAAATTAGTTGCTCTTGGTATTTTCGCTGATGCTGATTTGTCCGACAATACCCTTAACAAGAAGATCAGAAATGCTGAAATTGCTCAATACAATTTCATTTTCGTTGTTGGTGAAGTGGAGATGACCACACGCTCAGTCAATGTCCGTAACAGAGATGATGTTGGCACCAAAGCCAAGGGCCAAACCATCCCATTGGAGGATGTTATCAAGAGTGTTCAAAAATTGAAGGAATCCAGAAGCCTAGAAAATAAGCTTTAAGCTGTTAATAAATCGAGTCCAAATTAGGGTGAAAATCTCACCTTTTTGAATTTTTCTACCTTTTTTCTTAAATAAAGTGTGTTACAATTCCCATATTCAAATTTCCACTAAAATGAAATGTGAAAAAAAAAAGTGACCATGTTTATTGCAGTATATAAAAGAACTTTAGTGCTAAAGCCGTATCAAAGTCTTCTTTCTTCTTTTATACTCCATTTACATTTTCTAGAATACACCTCTTGCTTCTTTTTATATATTATACATTTTCTGAGAAAGAATAAGCTTTTACGAAAGACAAAATATAATAAAATCCAAATCATAATGTCCTCCTCCTCCTTGATTCCACCCCCTCTAGGATTAGGACGTCCAAGTCAAAAGAGCAAAAAATACAGATTAAGTATGGCTGCAAATCGAGATGATCCAATATGTGATAACTTATTCTCCACTCTATATGTTCTCCTCTACTGCCTCGATATACCAAAAATAGTTATGGTCCAAAACCCAGTTCGAGCAAGATGCTGTGGATTTGGTGAGAAAGACAGACGACCCATTGATCCTCCACCTATTCTACAACTGTTTATTGAACGACCAGATGGCACATTGCAAAATGCACAGTAAATATGCAGTACATGTCACTCGAGAGCACAAGGCATTAATCCTGGATACATGTAGTGACGATGATAGCAACATTTCTCTGTTTGTTGTCCAATGCGATCTCTACTCAGAAGACGGCAAAGAACCTAGGGGCCAAGTCTATAATCCATCGTCTGCAGCACCGACATCTGGTAAATGGAGAGAACACGGCGAATTTGATAAATAGCCTTACAAATTAACAACCAAATTAGCCTCCCCTGCGACTGATTCAAAACCAACGATTGGCACATTGCTTTCATTTCAAGATCCTGCGCCAACCAGATCACTGATGGGTGCTGTTGTGTCAAATGCCTACCAACTGACAGATCACAATAATGAGCCTGGCATCTTTTTCATATTTCAAGATTTATCCGTTCGTATTGAAGGGACCTTCTGCCTGAACTTTATGTTTATAAATTTATCCGCAGGGTAACGATCTGAATATATGTTTCTGTGGGTCATTTTAATTTACGAAATGCTGCCTCTCTTTAGGGACCCTCTCACAATGAGCACAGAAGTGTCTGACGATGTCTTGTCAAAGCCTTTTACAGTATATTCCGCCAAAAACTTTCCTGGCATGACAGGTATTTAAAATGGAAAAAGGGACGTCGAAATAGAATATTGAAAGAACTAATTTCCTTGCTTCAAGACTCAACACCCATATCTCAATCTTTTGCTCAACAGGGTATCAAAATCTCCATAAGAAAAGGTAGGAGGATACGTCATGTTGTTGATCGAACTTATTCCAATAGTGCAATAGTTGATCATCATCGTGCTATAGACAGTAAAAACGACAATGAGGGACATGATAAAGATGCTGAGAAAAGGCAGCAATCTTCTTCAGCTTCTGCGTCAGCTTCTTTGCTTACAACTACTGATAGTGGGAGCAGTAGTAGTAGCAATAGCAAACCAAACTATAGACGTATCCATATATCCTCCTTCCTATCACCGCCTTGAGAAAAAGCACAAGAAATCCCACATATCCTCCCTCATGTTGTGCCCCAACTTTTACATCTCTATAACACCTCTCTCGCACTCAACCTTCCTCTTACTTTCCTTTATTGGTCTTGCCTTGTAAATATAATCTTAATAATGTCAAAATATAATATTAGCTTTTTTTCAAAATATATCGCCACAACGTTTCACGCTATCCTAAATAATGATTGATCGATTTGAATTTATAAAAAATTATTTCGCCCGAAATTGTTAGGTTTCACCAGCATTGAGAATGTTGCATCCATCGAGATGCTTGCGTGCTTGCTGTGATAAATGCGCTACATGCGTTTAGTTGAAAAGCACGGGGCGTACTTTTTAAGCGCTCTACTAAAGATCAATGAAATCAACTCTAAAACACTGTAGAGCGCCTATTTCATACCCCTTTTATCGAATCAACCTCTTTATTTACTTGAGGCGGACATTTAGCTCGTCTCAAAATACAAGAATGTGTAACATGTATACCTTGTACCGAATGCATCAAATAAAAGTTTTTTTTTTTTTTTTATTATAGCCAAAACAAAGTGGAGATAAGAAGTAGATGTGTCTTGCATGTTGCTGGCGGTACTAAAACATGTATACTTACACAAAATCTCGATATCTTTCATTACTCCATGCCGCTATATCTCGATCTACTTGTTTTAGTAAAGTAAAAGCTTAAAATTTTAATAGGTTTCTTAGTAAATCTTGATATTTTTTCCGACGATGTATCGTGAGTACCCCCCCCCCCATAAAAGATCAAACGCTATTTCCTAGCGTGTGATGTGTCATTCAACATGATGATTACATGAAACATAATCAAACAAATGGCCGAAATTTTAGAAACTTCACATCTGGAGAACAATCTCAATGACAAAGTCTATATTTTTCAAATAATTACAACCTGCAATTGAGGTACACATGAATCAGATTATTTCAAATGCGTGGAGTTGAGTTACCAAATGTTTGGGTGATTGGCATTGAATGCTGCAATTGTCTCGCAAATTTCATGCTGAATAAAATGCCTCAACATAGTTCTCATTATGGAACGAAAATGTGAGTTAGTTCGATATCGAGATGATTTTATGAGCTCAACTAAATAAGACTAAAGTGATGCATACTGAACCAGCCTAATTTGATATATTAAATGTCTCACTTCATATGCTGCATGAAACCAAGAATTTGTCACCAGGGTTATATGATACTGCCAACATTGCACATTGCCCGGTTAGCTGTTTGCTCTTGCTAATGTTCAATGAAAATCTTGCCCTACCCTGCAATTCACTGATTTGATACATTTACTGAAATGCCCTGCATTAGAACTCGCATTTGGAATCGAAACTCGCAATGATACAGTTTTTCGATTATGAAAATACGTAACAAGAGTGAATTAGGATAGTAAGGCAAAACTACTGTATCCTCGAATTCGCCATTTCTTTTTTATTGGCTTCAAAAACGTCAATTATCTGCATAGAGCGGCATTTTCATCCTAGCCATCCGCCAAAATATTTTAAGCATCGCTTGTTGTTTTTTTTGCCCCCCATTCGTCAGTTTTTATCTGATTTTCGACTTGATTGAACTATTTTTCCAGATTCGACTATACAAATTGCAATGGTCGCTCCATACTTCCTTATGCTGTCTTGAAGTACTTTTTAAGACGCACCCAATGGTGCCATTTAACACAAGTGTTTTGGAGAAGCTTATAGAGCAATGGTTGAAAAAGTGAAATGAGATTTTTGGCCAAAATGTCAAGATTTTACATCTTAAGGTTTCACAAAGGAAGTTTTAGGGGATACCCTGGATCTGTAGCAACATTTTGATCTAATATATGCTATAGTAGAAGTTTCGTTTTCAAGGTGAAAAACGCAATCATTTGATTTTTGATGAAAATCATGAGGTATCATTCATGGTTTTTGGTCGATTTTTGACAATCCCAAAAAAGTTGAGCAAAGGTGTCAGAAAGTAAGTACTAGAAGAGAGTAATTGTTTGGTGCCATTCTGGCGGTCTAAAACGGTGTCTAACACGAGAAAACACGACTCAAATGGGTCCAAATTTTGCTGCGATTTGCGTGATTTTGAGTAGAAGGTGGTAATAGTCATATGCTGTTTGTCTGTATATGAATTGTTCTCTTTAATACAGATGTGGTGCAACATAGTAGAAGGGTCATATCCACAGCTACAGTCTGTTCATGGAGGGCTTTGGCCATTTTTCTTGATTCTGCGTTGAGTGAAGGTCTTGGTAATAACCAGAGCAAAAGGCTGTTTATGCCATTAGACGTTTGGAGTCGAGTGAGCGCACTGATAGAGATACACAAACTGATGTGTTTAATCACTATAATCTAACACACGAATGCAATATACGAACAAATAGGGTGAGAAATCAGAGGAATGAGTTTGCTTCTTTATTTATTGTAAATATATACACTTCAAATGCCAGTGTGATAATCGAATCAATCAGGATTACTTGGCTTTAGTGATAACTATTTTGACATCTCCAACCAGGTTCTTCAAAGTAATGCAAGGGTTTTCGTTGGCGTCTGTCTCTTGCTTGATATCACCCTTTCCACCGGTCAATACAACAGAAACACCTTCAGGATACATCTTCGAGGAACAAGTGATCTGAGCAACTTCGTGATCACGAGCATCGCCGCTCAATTGGACAGTGTATGCTCTATTGTCGTGGTCAAAGTCCTCTCCCTTGAACTCGACCTTGTTTGAAACAAGTTTTAGGCTAGGAACAAACCCAAATTCGCGAATATAGTTTCGAACTTTGCCAGCACACAAGGGAATCTGGAGCAGCAACTTTCTCAAAAATGCTGCAGGAATATAGCCTGCCAAGTCAACTTGATTTACGTAGGTGATGCCAATATTGTTACCCTGTTGATCCACTTTCCAGCCAGATATAAGGATTTTGCCACGAACTGTTCTGGGTGTATCGGGAATTCGATCATCTTGTACTGAGATCATGGAAGTATAGCATACATTAGGATCAATATCGCGGATCGTTGTACCGACAAAATCACGAGGGCTTTAGAAATTTTTTGTGCGTTAGTATCATTATAAGAATACGATATTGACGTATGTTTACCTGATGGGCCACGGTGCCTTGTGTTTAACCCAGAACAGAGCCTCAAATCTGGTATAATACTCCTCCATTTTAGCTTGGTCAAATCGATCGTCCCCTAATAATTGGCCATGTTTTAGTGTCTAAAATAAATGCGGCTATTTGGGATCCATTTCAACGTTACAAATTTTTCTACAACCAGGTAAAGTTGCAACAGTTGCTACCTCAAATGGAGTGCAGCCAGGAGGAAGATCAGATAGAACCGTATCACCACGGACAAGAGGAGGAGCATTAGGATCGTCTAACTTTTTACTGTAAAGCTTCACGTTATCTTGCTCTTCGGTGAGAGTCCAATTTTCCAGGTTGGCCGTTAAATTCTTCAAGTAAGCTAATCCATCTCTAGTCTCCTTGGCAAATTTATTGTCAGAATCAATGATTGAATCAATAGCCATTTTAGAGTGTTCACAAAAATAGGGTAGATGTTTAAGAGAAAAGGGATGAAAACGCAAACACTGGAGCGTATATTTATAATGTTGTCGACGAACGTCAATTTTATGTTATTTCAAATTACGGCATTGCATGTCAATGCTGTCTGTACATGATACACACACACTTTTACGCACATGACTTGCTGGCTATTGCTTGATATTGTCTTGTTCTTTATGAAGAGAAAGATATTGGTATAACTAAAAGTTGCTGTTGTATATCTGTATTTGTAAACATTAGTTTCGAAGTTCTTCCGTCATTTCTGGAGATTCTTCCTCAGGTAATGGACCGGTGCCCAGGGCGTTCAAGAATCTCGAGTACACACTGGATCTTTTTTGCTGTTGACTGCAAGAAGATGTAGAGGAGCGATGACTTTCAGTGGATTCTCTTGAATCGGTATATGGAGGAGAATGAGGGCCACTTGTGCTGCTGTTGCTGTTCACTTTGACGAGCATAGACAGTGAGCTTCTCTTTGTTTGTTGCAGAGATGTAGGTCTTCTGGTTTGCTGCAATGATCCTCGAGGCGATGTAGTGGTACCACCGTTGTTATTAGCCGCTGCTTCATACTCGACCAATCTAAACTTGGTTTCGGCTAGTAGCTTCTCCAGCTCTCTGCAACGTAAATCACTTTCAATGTACTTTTTCTGATACGTATTGTCATTTGAGTCGTCTAGAGATCCAGTACTGTTGATTGCTTGGACAGTATGACGACGACTCATTGGAGGAGCTTCAGGCTTTGATCCAAATAGGGTCTTGTGGGCGGCAAAGACCTCCTCTGTAAATGAGCCTCGAGGCATCAAATATTCTCTGCGTTGATCTTCCAACTCTTTGACTTTATCTTGCAGGCGCTGACAATCGTCGTCCAGGGATAGTTTCTCCAGTTGCAGATCAGCACATGTCTTTTTGGTTGCCAATGTCTTTTGCGTCAACTCTTCATTCTCCTGCACTAAATCGTCTCTCTCCTGCAAGATTTGCTCGTGATCAATCTGCATGGATTCAATGGTAGTCTGGAGTGACATGATCTTGTTGACAAGAGCGGTCTGACCTTCGGTGGTAGCTTTCAGATCTCGCTTCAATTGCTCGTTCTCTTGACAGAGACTCTGATACTTGAGACCCATTTCAAAATTAGCCAGTTTAATAGCGACCAGTTCTGATGTAACTTCGTCGAAACCGGTTCCGTTACTGTCGGCATGAGGTTTCTCTCCCTGGCGTTGTTCTGGTCGTTCTTGTTCTTCCACAACAGAGGGCAATGTTTGTTGTTCTTGGACCGTCAACGCGCCAGCAATGAGGGTACCAAAGTCACCACTCAGTTTCAGCGAGTCAACAAAACCCCTAAATTCAGCTTGTTTCTGTAATGACTGTAGCTTGTCTACTTCTGCCATGTCCATAGTGTCTCCGTCAACTGATTCAACAGGGCTTGGCTGATCCTGATCTGATACTTGGTTCATCTTTCTCTCCAGCGAAGAGTTCTTTTGCAAGAGATTATTGCGCTCAGTCAGTAAATCCATTTCCTTCATCTGTCGAGCCATGATGTCCTCTGATAATCGCGTGTTCTCCTTTTGCAGTTGAGATAGGGCAGTAACCAGATCTTCAATTTGCTCGTGTAACATTGGGATGGTGCGATCTTGTTGCTGATGTGCTTGTTGGATGTCTGTTTGGCTGGATGTCAATGAAGATGGCTCGCTCTTTTCTGAACTAGGAGTACCGTCGACAGATGCATGTGATGCAGCAGCAGCAGAAGCATTGCCCCAAGAAAACCAAGAATCTCTCTTATTCTTTTTGGTGGTACTCGTAGGCGAGGTAGGGGCTTTGTTTCCCCAGCCTCCAAAGCGAATGGCCAAGACTTGCTGTGCACGAGTTTTCTCTTGTTCAATTTCACGATAATAGGCTTCCGAGATATTGTCCATCTTTTGCTTGGTGATCACAGCACTCAATGCCATTGTGTCCTCCATGACAGCCTCAGGGTCGGATTGATATGCAACGTGGTATAGCTTGCGTGAGCTAAGATACAGCATGAGCTGCTCAAAATCATCAATGGCCAGTAGTGTATCTTCGTTCTTTTGCATGATGGCCACAGCGACTCGAGTGATGGTCTCGACAGCACCCTCTGCAAAGACCAAATCATAGATTCGTAGCACCAGAGAAATAGGGAAGGAATACGCAAATAGAGTCAGGTACCATTGGGATGCATACATGGCTGTGTGAATAGAGTGTTTGTTCAAGTGAGCGTCCAAGCGAGGACAGAGCTGAGACAGCAGTACTCCAAATTGATGCAAACGAAGATGCAACCCCTCCATGTTCAAGGTGAACATGGTGCGCATTTCATAAGTCTCCATGAGTCTATACATCACTTTACATTAGACACTAATGAGAGGGTATTACATGGACCAAGAAACTCACCTGACGAATACACAAAACGCTTGATTCTCTGGCATCTAAAGGCATCTTGTCAGCTTAGTAGATTAGAATGTACACATGAGCACTCACCGTCATTAATAGAGGCCCTACAAGAAATGCAAGTCCCTGACAGTAACCGACGTGTGCATCGTAAAGACTGTATGCTTTCAGTAGACGACCCATGGCCAGTTGTCCTTCACCGCCATCATCCTTGAACATGTCTAATTGAGGGAATGTTCGAGATAGATCTCTTTGGATGACTCTTTCGTAGGAAGACTGTTCGCTTTCTTCAGATAGACGAGTGTATAGCGTCTCCAGATTCAATGAGCTGGATTGTGCCATTGCCTGCCAAATCACACCACGAATACGATGGGGGATGCCACCACAGCGAAGTTTAGCAGCCAAAAGGTGAGGCAATTTAGCTACAGCAGTAGGAAAATCACGCACCACTTCTTGCCAGAAATCCCAATCGTCGACACTATCAGTCTCCGTAAGAGGTGCCTTTGCTAACATGGCTTGGATGGATTGTTCGTAATCTTCTCTGGTGGGTGAGAATGTTGCATCGCTGACAAGATTTCGAATTGTATCGAAATCAGCTTGCAATCGATTGGATTCGATACAGACAGACTTGGGATCAGCGTTCAAAAGAGCATTCTGTCTTTCCAAATGAGCTACCATGTACTCTTCAGAGTACTGTTAACACAAACAAATGACAATGAGGACCTTGTCTAAACAGTAGTACAAAAACGATACACTTACTTGAGTTGGTAACTTTGCATTTTGTTCTTCCAATCGCCTCAGGATTTGGCTATCTTGTTGAGTTGAATTATTGCTGGTGATCTGGCTGTAAAGTTTCAATTTCTCGGGATTGAGTGGTAATCTTCTACGTTCGGCCAAGGTGCTCGTGGAGACTGACTTCTCCAGGTTACCAATGACCATCAAAGAAGATGGCTTCTTGGTAGCTACTGTGGATGTCGATTTGCTTGGTTGCTGTTGCGTTAAATGGTTCAGATTGGCAGCAACGAGAATCTCATCGACAGACACAGGGCGGTCTTGGTTTTGAAGGATCTTGAGACGGTCGATGACTTCAGGTGCTAACGGGGCTACTGTTGTCATGGTATAGGATACGACTGCTGGTATATGAACAAAGGGATGTAATAAGAGAGAAAGAAAGAGGAAATGTAAAGAATCAGACGAGAAAAAGAAAGTCGAAAAAAGGGGACAGCAAGGGGTACCAAAGTAAAATGATGGTGCACAAATAATAAATTGATGGGTAAAGTACAGCAAGGTTTACTTTTTGTGTGGGCATTTGAACGACAGGTACAACTGAACTATTAAATGGTTTGGTTTTGTGTTACTCTCAGTATTACATGTAGCTAATTTCTTGACGAGTCTAGTAATGGGATGTGCTCTGGGTTCATTTTCCCGGTTTGCAGACTCTTTGCCATCCTTGGTTTCGTCCTCGACGTACAGGCACATGAGCAATCTGCTATACTGCATTTTTTGTATATCCCAATCTTGTTGCTCTAGAAGGCTTTCACCGGGGATTTTTTAAACGTGGTTGACTATGTAGCTTGCTGCTGACGAAGCACGTTCATGCGGCCTTTCTTTAGTGGCTTCACATAAAGTTATCTTGGACTGCAGCATTTACGAGATTGTGGATACATCCTTCATCATGTCATATAAACATGAAATATGAAGTAAATCAGTGTCTTTATTAGACATTTGGCTATACCAAAACCCAACCAACATCTGTAATACGCTATCGACATGTATGCTCTTACTAGACGAGCATGAGTGGACCTCATCGTGATGTGCTCTGTTGAAATTTATAGCGTTGCTAGACTCCATGTTTTCTATGATCTAGGTAACCAACACGTTTATAAATGTAATTGAGGAGGTATATAGCTTATTGATATATGATCATAAGCGATCACTTTCTTATTTATGGCGTGGACATTGTCCTGTTCTAGCATTGGAGCCATTTGTGCATTCCTCCTCATTATCATCATCTGAATCCTAATTCAATACATCCACAAATGAACTGTTCACCGAATGATAAGCGTCAGGTGTAGACTATGCAGATGAAAGGAAAGGACAATTTGTAGTTTTCGTATGTATCTCACAGACAGATCACCAATTCAATAGTTTGACAGCGACGTCTATTGAAAAAAGGTGGATCAAACCTCTACCCTTTTTAATACTATCTCCGGCAAGCCCTGCTTCTTCTCAGATATACCCTAATCGAAGCAACCTCGATCTGGGCTACATTTACAAATCATGACATCAAAACATACCATCTGGTTTGCTGTATTTGTTCTTGATCCAGATCTACGCGATGGATTAGGATTGGCTCTATGGTTAGGACATCCCATCCTGATCTTTCATTTGATATCTAATCATGGAAGTTTCTAATCACCTTTTCAAGTTTGATTGATGTACAATTTGCACGCTAAATAGGCATGACGCTACATATCGTAAGGCGCTGTTGCTCCATGTACCTCTTTGTCAAATATGCGGAGCTTGTCTTTTATTGACACTCACTTGCTCGCAATCAGATGAAAAATCATGTCGTAAATCTATGCGGAGTTGCTCAGATGAACATGCAAAACGTTGAATACACATTTTTGGGGGGGGGGGGGAAACAGAACGAAATGTTTACTCATCATGGAACAAGTGGAATGGTATTTTTCATGAAATCTGGTTTATGTACAAGAAAGAGAGATATGTATATATAACACAAACGAAAAAACAAAGGTAAAGGTACAATGAGAATGGGAAATGTGCTATCGAAAAGAGGGATAGGATGCATGTGCTTTTTTTTTTCTGTTTCTTTTGCTGGGTGGAATAAAGGGAATAAGTGCGTCTTTTTCTTTGAGCTTGTTTAGGATGCATGGGATGGAGTAGGAGAAGTAGCTACGTTGGAAGACTCTTCATCGTCTTCGTCCACGTTATCCAACACCCATCCAACCTTCCAAGGCTTACCACACGTCCAGTATTTAGGGCTACAGACAAAATGCTCAATGTCTTCATTGGGATCAACTTCGCCGTCAGGACGCTTGCGACGCATAGCATCAATGTGTTGCAAGGCCTTGCGCTTTTCTTCTTTACAAAAGACCCAACGACAATTGCGGCAAACACATCCACCGCTCTTGTTGTATCTATATATATATATATATATACACATTCAGGATTAACTATTTGTTATGATTCTAAACATGTACACAATAAACATTACCGAAGGCCACATTTGTTGCAGAGATAGACAAAAGGTTTTCCTTTATCGTTGAAGATCTGGCTAGCAGGGAAGGGCCAGTTGAATGCCTTACGCATACAGCCATCGGATGCTTCTTGACAGGCTTGACAGGGGCCTTTGACTCGAGAAGGGCGACCAGATGATTGACCATGAGCAGTGGATGATTGACGACGAGCTGTATTCGATTTTTTTACACGTTTCACTTGATGTTGATCTCCTTCTTCGTATACGCCGTCTTCTTCATTGGGATGTGGATAGGGTGGCTGCTGGTGTTGCTGTTGATAACAGAATTGTTGATCTGAAGGTCGATGAGGAGAGAACATGGCAGAGGATTGCTCCGTAGCACCATTTGAACTACCAGCACTCTGATCAGATGAGGTGCTAGTGCGACGATGAGCTGATCTGGGAATTTCAATGATACTTGCGGTGCGAGTACGCTTACGACGGGACATACGAGGGTGCTTTGCTGGTAGCTCATCCTCCTGCTTTAGACTACGAGCATAAGCAACTCTTTTGCGCAGAGCAGACAACAATGATTGACCACAGATGACCTTGGATGTGCACTTTATGTCACATGCATCTCCGCAATCTGGACATGATTGATTGGCTGTATAACCGCTTTCATCATGATGTGTCGGTGCTGATTCCGTGGTATTAGGTGATTTTAATGATGAATCAGATGTGTGAGGCTGTTGCACATTTAATTGAAACACGACGCTTTTATCTAGAAGCGATGCTTGGAGAGCGTCGCCCACGATGGAAGGCGATCGATGAGGCACTGACTTTCTGCGATGATGGAGTGCTAAAAAGGGACGAACAGCATCACCATGAGAATATGATCTATTTTTATGATCCCTTGTGTTAGTCGACAAAAATCCCTGCTTTGGCGATAAAGAAATAGAGGGTGTAGACAATGAATCCTCGTCATCTTCTTCAGAATCGTGCAGTAAATCAGGAGGAGAAGCTGCCTGGTTGTTCACAACGACGGCATCGGATCGGGTCACAGCTTGATCTACTGAATCAAAAATGCGATTTTGTGATTGTGGCAGTTGCTCTGATGGTTGCTGTGGTTGTTGTGGTTGAGGCTGGCTTGATGTTTGATGAAGGTGGCCAAACTCATATGGTGTTGATGTGGATACATTCATTTTTTTAAAGGATAAAAAGAAAGGCTGCCAAGAGAAAGAAAAGAGATATTTAAAAGAATAAAAAGAAGAGAGAAAAAAAGGCGCACTGAACGTGTGTCAACCTTTTTATACAGAACGCTTCGGATAAGTTCGGATTTATATAGAAATCCTGGCTGAGACACTCAAATGTAGCGGATCAAAATAGAAAAGCAGACTCACCATGGCCCGCTCCAATGTCCCCGAACCAGAGCAAATAGTTCAAGCGAGATAAAAAAGAAAAAAAAAAAAAAAAAAAAAAAAAAAAAAAAAAAAGAAAAACAGAAGGCGAATGTTCTTTTTAAATTTGATAGATCGAACCATCATGCCCTTTTCTGATTTGATATTTTCCCAGAAATTCATGCTTTGGGCAAATCGCTCTGATCCAAGCAATGCCATCACTAGAATGAGCTACCCGAGATATCGAGCAAAGGATCTACGGCTATACGTTTTGTAAATAGATGCGTTATCATGTAAATTGTTTAGTCAGATGGAGAAATCTTCATTTAATGCCTCAACGACTCGTGGCGTCTCTTTTATCGGTCTCCTCCCTCTTTCATGCTGTGTGTAGGCAAAGTGCATGGGTTCATTTTTGAATGGCCGTCGATTTTGGATCAAAAGTTTGTTTGGGCTAAATGTAAGCAATTACTCACACTATTTGGTATATGCTTAAGAATCCCTGTTGGGAACATGTCTCTGCAAAAGAGCAGTTGATGTCAATTTATGCATAGCGAACTTCTTGAATAAGCAATCAATAGTAAAAGGACGTTGTTTGGATCAGTCCGATGACGGGCGATAAAGGAAAAAAGTAAATGTGCAATTTTGAATCAAGCACATCTTCAAACATTTGCTGCCAAAAAGTGTGAAATTTTATCCGGATCCTTATTTTTCACTAAATCCTCAATTAAGCAAATGAAGTAGACGGAGCATCATACGCCATGGATCAAGAATCGTGTACACATTGACGTTTTGAATTGTGCGACCACCATCTTGAATATGTTGTTTATGGCATTATTTTTGATCCCTGAAAAAAACGTCATGCTTATAAATGATGGGTAAGGAATACGCCGAGCAAATTATAGCCTTTTATGATGGGTAAACTATTATTAGCTGGAAGCTTAGATTACGAAGAGAATGAGCAAGAAGAGCAAGGATGAAGTCAAGAGAATCTGACACCAAATGCAACATTTGGGTATCAATGACGTTCATCTCCGCTGTATGTAATCGCCATCTTCCTTCTATCTTTTGGAAGATGCTACATTGCATCTGTAGATCACCAAGGTAGATCAGCAGAATGGCATTTGTAGCCTAGGGACAATAAGTTGCCTAGTAACTAAATCTAATTGTTACAACAGAGGCATAGCAACCAATGACCTAGCAGCAAATTGCCTAGCGACCAGGAACCAATATTTATATTTGGGGTGGTGTTTTGATCGCAATTGAAGTCAATCAGCTGCTGCATCCCTTGAAGATAAGTGATAATTTTGACATTTGTCATTGGGCGACCAAATGGACATGTATCCTCAAACTGATGGCAGGGCCACTCAATCTTTGATTCCATTGTAATTGGCCGGTGAATCTGATTTACCCGAATGATATGTTGGTGCAACTTTGGATAGGGAAGAATCTTCTTTCAATCACAGTTAAAATCTGATTTCTTTTTCTTGTTAAAAGCTATACGGATGTAAACATTAGAGTTATGACATGATGACGTTTTTTTTCAATCAAGGTACACGGTGCTAATGAAATTTCAACCTCACTAGTTGAAGTCTCGCCATTCACTACATGATCCAATGCGTAATTTAATAGGCCTTCTATTTAAAAATAAGAGCATCGGGCATCTATTTTTGGTACCAAACAGGTACGAAAAATCAATCTCGTTGTAGCACCCTTTTTTTGTTCATATTGAAAAATAGACCTCATTTCTCCTTCTCAAGCACCCCTACTACTAATAATAATAATTTATTTGGTTCCTCTTTCCTTCTTTCTCTCTTTTCTTTTCTTTACATTGCAAGAAAAAAAATCAAAAAATGGCCCAACCACATCCACAAATGGTACGAAATACACCTCCGCCTCCACCTCCAAAACATTTGGAAGGTTTAGGTTCGCCTATGCCAACTCATTATAACCAGCAAATGATGCAGCCTCCTCCTCGTCAAAATCAATTTCATTATTCTGCTACAAACAACTCTGCACCCTCATTATCCATTAATCGTCAATCAAGTCCTTTGCCTCCAAATGAAGGGTCGAAAACACCACCAGGCACTCGTACAAGTTCAGTTGCCAACTTGTCTATCAATGGAGATCAACTATTAGATCACTCTCATCTAAAGCCTGGCACAAAGGCTTCACTATTATCCTATGCTCAGACCATCAACATGTACAGAGAGAACGCTAAAAAGACAAATAGCCCCGATATTCAGTGTGATTTTGCTATTTTCATGGTAGAAGCTGCTAAACCAATTCAAGACGATGATGAAACTCGCTGGGAATACTTGGCTGAGGCAGAAAAGCTATTGAAGCAGTTGGCTGCTCGTGGTCATGCTGAATCACAGTATTACCTTGGAAACCTGTTTGCTTCGGGTCTATTGAGTAAGAAGGGAAAGAACGAATTTGACAAGGCATTCCCATTGTTTGTGCAAGCAACAAAGCATCACCACGCTGATGCCGCTTATCGGTAAGGTTAACATTTGCTTGGTAAATGTCTTGGTATATTTATTAGCTATTTATAGTGCTGCCAAGTGTTATGAGGATGGCTTGGGTTGTAGAAGAGACTATTCCAAAGCAGTGCAGTTTTACAAGTAAGAAAGAAAGCATCTCCTTTTTTTCTAGCAAAAGATTCAAACCATTGACCATTATATAATTCTATATATAGAAAAGCAGCTACTCTCAATCACCCTGGCTCAATGTATAGATTAGGAGTGGCAGACGTAAATGGAGAACTTGGGATATCAAAAAATCCTCGAGATGGAGTCAAATGGTTGAAGAGATCAGCAGAAGCAGCTACAAGCGAATACCCACATGCTATACATGAACTCGCTTTGTTACATGAGAAAGGTATACCCAATGTTGTGTTTGTCGATTTGCCCTACGCCGTATCATTGTACGTTCAAGCAGCAGAGCTTGGTTATGCACCTTCCGCTTTTCGATTAGGCGAATGCTACGAATATGGAAAACTTGAATGCAACCCTGATCCCGCCATGTCGATTCATTTTTACACCATTGCAGCTCAGCAAGGTTATCGTGAAGCTTGCTTTGCTTTGACTGCTTGGTATCTAGTTGGATCGCCTCAAGTGTTACCACAATCTGATGAAGATGCATATTTATGGGCGAGACGTGCTGCTGAGAAGGAGCTTCCCAAAGCTGAATATGCTGTTGGTTATTTCACTGAAGTAGGCATTGGCATTGCGAAGAATCCAGCCGAGGCTATGGAATGGTATAAAAAGGCTGCAGAACACGGGGATAAGCGAGCTATTCAACGTCTACAGGGGAAACATGTTGAAACAAAATCAAAGAAAAAGAATGGCTCACAAGACGACTGTAATATCATGTAAAAAAAAAAAAAAAAGAATAATAGCGCACCTTTCCATTCACAACTAAAAATCGAACAGCAACACTCACAACATACACGCTTTCGCACAATTCACAGCAAATTCATAAATAAACAGGACTCTTATTATTCTTTCAAAAAGGTGGGCGCAATTGCAAGATTCTAAAGAGATACACTCAGAACTTCATGAGCTGAGGATGCAATTGTTCAATTATTAGTTGCCTCATTCCTGAATGTTGACAGGTATAGCTTCCAAGTGCATACATGCCTTGATGTCCTTATATTTAGAAAAGCAATAGCACCTTGTATAGTGTAGTCAGGCAGCATTGCTTCAGTCAAAACCCAAATGGACGTAAATGCTTATATATGATATAGATTAAGTACCTGATCCAGATCGAAAATGGTAACTGTAGAGCCCAATCCTTCAATTTTGCAAAGCAGCATGATCTGACTGAGAAATGTTGAAAGTTCCCAACGAAAGCAGCAATTTTTTGAGAAAGGGATCATATCGCACTTGCTACAGTCAAAACAGCTAAATTTGCCAAAGAGTTACACTCTTCCGATGCATTTGCAGTGAAATCAGGTGTAATGGATTTCACAAAAAAAAAATAAAGCAATAGTAAAATACAATAGAAATCAACTGTATTTTAATTGCGTATAAAATGAACTCAAGGTCCTGGAATTGAGTAGAAAAAAAAAGTATTTATACATTTGCAATTAGCTTGCAAGATTAGCGATGATAGAGAGCAATAGGTGCTGCTATTGCGATGTCTGGCAAAGGCTTTTGATATTTGATTTAAAGTGGTAATCAATGCAAGAGCAATGGCCATAAGGGTCGACTTGACTAATAACCTTGATGGGCTTGGGTGAGCTATCGTCATAGCATGGTTTAATGTAACCTTGATAGTTTGAGGTGTGATGTTTGTTATTCAAGTGTAGAACCCCTTTCTCTAGAGTATTGTGAAACTATGGCATCAAGACATAGTTGTCATATTTGAATATGCTGCTTGTTATTGATTTGATTTCATTTGGATAAAGATAGCATCACTTATTACGACCATCAGGAGTGTGATTGAATACGCTGTGATCAGAAGTGATCCATTCACACGATGTGCGAGATAAGGATGTATCATTACTTTAGTATGTTTAAATGGTATTTCGATGCACATTTGAGTAAATTCAAATAGCAGCATGGATTTGAAAGAATGGTAATTAATGAATTCCGGCTTTCAATACGGCTGCTTTTATGTGGCTATTGCATTACACCTCGCATAAAACTGTGTGATAGACGCCAGATCAAATAATTACATCTTATCTTACTTTTAAAGAAAGAACCTAAACTGTATCTATGTAAATACCCGTTTATTATAAAAACTATAGCATGATATATGACAGATCAATAGGAAATCAACTAGTTGTAACCCTTCGCTGCTTCAACCTCTTAGCCAATCAGATTGCTTGAATACTTCGCTGACCTAAAAAAAATTTTGCGAGGGTTTCCCCCCTGTTTTGATGTGAGGCAAAATTTTAAGCGCCGCTATAATAGCAATATAACCGCAGCTATCATCAAACTTTCCCCAGGTGCTAGAGCATGCCTTACTTACATCACCTAGCTTTAGATTCAGGCGTTGAGACCCTCAATCATCACTAAAGTAAGTAGAGATAACCAAGTGGAGGCGGCCTATCTACCTCCTAGTCTCGGATAAAGTCTTGTTGAGCTTCAGGGATAGGCACATCCACACAACGTAAAAAAAGGTATGCTTCAAAGAAACATATAATAATAATAAAAGAAAAGAAAAGAACATATTACTATAGGAGTATAGTAATAGTAGGTAGGCAAAAAACGGATACTCACACAAAGTGAGTACTCAAAGAAAAGTATAACAAATACAACATCAGAGACGTTCAAAACAGCTCGTTGTTGTTGCAACAAAAATGCATACATGAGCAACATGCATGGTAATAATCGGATGTAAAGCAACACAACCAACAAAAGAAGAAGAAAAATGCAACAAAGAAAACATCATGAATGCATTATCATGAGAAAGGAAGCAATGATACAAACGTTCAAAGACGTTTTATATTATTGCAACCAGAAGAAGATACTTACCACTTACCGTCACCGTAGATAGACCAGAGGATACGCAACCACCGAATATAGACCAGAGAACGAGCATGCACCAAACACAATAGACCAGGAAAGACCATAATAGCAACAGTAGTAGCAATACCAGCGCCATAGACAAACCAAAAGACAAGCGACATCGGAGGACGAGCATGCGCCAAAGACAGTAGGCCAGAAAGACTGTTGCATACAAGCATGCATCTTAGGCTACATTCACTTTCTCCTCAAGCCACCTTTTACAGTGTAGCAGCATAGATGATGTTCATCGTATCACATCACATCTATGTTTACAAGTCCAGTCAATTGTGTGTGCACAGGTGCCTCAGGAACTACAATACATTCAATCTCCCCAATGTCAAAATATCGAGATCCACCTACACTACATGAAACATACCGACTTAGGTGGCCTCTCAACAAGCTATACCAACAATCCATAAGGCCCCAGTGGCCTGCTATTTATATACCATCTCAACGTAGTAGTCATTGACCAGGGATCTACCATATTTAAGCAAGCTAGATGCCCTGTAATAAAGAAGCTCTTTGCTTTCGTTTTAGATACAGTTGACAACTGATTATTATCATCGACTTATTATTACGAATTCATCATTTTTTTTAATCAAAACCTTGATTGTATCATTGCTACTACTCTTACTACTACTACTTCTCAATTTTGTATACTCTGATGTCTGCTCAAAGTACCACCACACCCCCCAGTTCCGAATCTAAGCCTGCTGGAAACACTGAGCTGCATCCTTCAGACGCCAGTGCCACCAAGGCTGTAGATATTACTGGCCCTTCTCAGTTTTTTCTCGCTGAAACGTCTCAGAAATTGGGTGGTCAAGCTGGCGAAGCTCCCACTACTACTGCTAGTGATGCGATGGACCTCGACCCCCCTTCCTCTGCTAGTTCATCTTCTAGTGATGTGGATCTTCAAGGTCGCACTGATCAGTTGAAGCTAATTGTTGACAATCAGCTCGCCGAAGTTCAGCTTCTCTCTACGACCTTGCTCCTCGAGCAAAGTGAGGAGGCCAGAGCCCAGGCCCTAGCTCGGTTGATCCAGTTGAATACGTCCATTCAAAGTATCATACAGATTCGAGATTGTTTGCTGGCATCCAAAGCTACTGCAAATGATAACCTCGTTTCTTCGGCTGCTGCTTCGTTTGGCTCATCCTCAGTCGATGGAGTCAAATCCAACAAGAGCGCCTCAGTACCGGTTTTCTTTCCCAACAACTTACCTGCATTTCAGTGGGTTGGTATGGATGAATTCGACCCCAAAAGCCCTATATTTCCTACAGTCGACGCTTGTCTGTTGAAGTTTGAGGATGTCATGTTCGCTTACAAGATGGATTTCGACAAGGAATATGCTCGCTTAGTACCACCTATGCTGTCTCCAGAACAACGTACTTGGTACGGCTCGTTCACTTCTGCTTGCACTGCTCCTGCATCGTGGAATGATTTCAAGTCGGCTATCAAGGCTCGTTATGGCATTAGCGTATTGGAAGAACGTCAACGTTGTGCGTCTGATTTGTTGAGCATTCAACTTTTGCCCGGTGAAAACGTGAAGGCCTTTCTTGATCGTTTTACTGACTTGCGTCGTCGATCCCTGGATCAAGCCCCATCCGATTACTTGTTGGCTAAGTTGTTCCTGGATGCCATTCCTTGGGTAGTCAAAGATAAGATCAACACCATCCGTCAATCCAAGGGCATCATTGATAGTTACGATGTTGACATTATCGTCAGTATCGCTCGTGAATCACTATCAACTATGACCGCAAATGAGATTGCTGCCATCTCAGCACCCGCTTTTGCTCGCACTGCTGCTGGATCTGCTGCATCACAATGGGCTCCAGTTGCGTCCCCCCGCCGCTCACATACCATGAAGGCATCATCCTCATCTACTGATGGTCCTGCCGCTGTGTCTCGTGCTGGTGTCTCTTCTGGCCGCGTGGGCAAGCCTCACTTCAAGGCTACCAAGTCGTGCACTTTCCACCATGGAAAGCCTCACAACCATGACACCTCGGAATGTAAGCTCTTCTTGGAAGAGTTGAAAAACAAAGGTGGTGCCAACTCAATGCCAACCAGCAACCAAGCATCGGGTCGTCGTTACATGATGTCGCTTGCGGATGCCAAGGCATCAGATCGATGCCGTACTTGTGGTGCCCACAATTACTCTGCTGGTCCCCATGAGTGCAACACGGCTGTGCGTACTGGTGATGCTCCTACTAGTACCTTACATCGTTTTGGTATGCTGCGCCTTCAAGAGGGCGTGGTGTCGTCTGCTACCACCGCTGGTAGCACTGCTATTGCAACTGCTTCTGCTGTTGATCCTACTGTGGGCTCGTTGTCTGAGGCTGGTGCAGCCAAGTTCTGCAGATACCATCCAAATAGCAAGACCCATAGCACTGACGACTGTGTTGAGCTTTTGCAAGTGATCAAAAAGAACCCTCCGCGTTCTCAATCTCGTCTTGCTGTTGAGACCAATGGTGGCCGCAGTGCCGCATTGTCGTCATCGTCTATTTCGTCTCCTCAGGCCCAACCTACTACTGGTAATTCTGTTGTTGTTCAGGAAGATCAGCAAAGTAACAACAACTCGAGTGAATCTGGTTCCTCGTTGTTGGTGCCCGCTGCTGTTGCTAAACAGAGTCGTCACGATCAAAGTGATTGCCACTCGGCTGTTGAGCCTATGGACATTGATCTACATACTGCAGTTCATGCACACAAATGTAAGGATAATCAACGTTCCATCTTGCCTGTTAATAAGTCTAATTCACTTCTTATTCCGCTTGTCGTAGAATCGCACAAGGTATATGGTGTTTTAGATACGGGATGTACATTTTCAATTTGTTCCCCTCGTTTCGCCAACCAGCTTGGTGTTCAAATCAACCGCTCTGTTCATGGTCAGGTCCAGTTAGGCCATACAGACAGTGTTAAACCTCGTATTGGCACTTGCTCACTTAAAATCTCGTATAATAAACGCAGTTTTATTCACACATTTGAGATATTTGATTTCTTTACTGATTCGGATGATTGCCCCATGTTGCTTGGGTTGGATATCATGCCTGATCTACAGATTGGAATCACTGGCCTTGCTTCAACATGGTTTGAAGAGCTTGGACCCAGACTTCCCGACCCCATTGATCCTGACATCGAGCCTAATAACGATCCATACGGATCACCTGCTGAGCGTGCAAAGGCTTTCAAACCTATTGAACAGTTATTGGTAGAAAATGCTGCCATTGATCTTGCCACTACTCATTGTAACTTGCCTGGTGCGATTGTCCAACTCGAGACAATCCCTGGTAAGGTTGCCTATCGTGCTCCCTATCCTATTCCAGTTGTCTATAAGGAAGCTGTGTCTAAGCAGTTGATGGAGTGGGAACGAGATGGTGTCATTGAGCGCAGTCCAAGTCATAATGGCTGGAATTCTCCTTTGCTCGTCGTTGCCAAAAAGAATTCTAATGGTGAATATTCGTTTGACAAGCCACGTATTGTTGCTGACGTTCGCCTACTCAACCAAATCTTGGTCTCCACTGACAAGTACATTATGCCTCGCATTGATGAGATCCATGCTCGTCACAGCCGCGCTGTCATGACGAGTTCCATCGACATCAAAAGTTTCTTCACGAGTTTCTTGGTCGATCCACGTCATCGCCACAAGTTAACCTTTACCGATCCATTCACGCAAACGCAATGGGTCCACAGGAAGGTTTGCTTTGGAGTAAATTTCATGGGCAATTTAGCTATGCGCTTGATATCCAATTTGTTTACCGACATGCTTGATCAGGTGTCACTTTATATCGACGATTTAGGGTGCCTTACGTACACTGACTCTCTGGATGAGCACGTTGCGTTAGTCGCTGAGGTGATCCGTCGTCTGACCAAGGCTAATCTCCAAATTAACCAGGACAAGTTTGTGTTTGCTCAGCGCAGTACTCATGTGCTGGGTTGGAGCATCATTCAGAACCGCCTTGTGCCTGACGCTCGCAAATTGACCAATTTTCATCTGTGGCCTATACCTACCACTGGTAAGCAGCTGATGAAGTACTTGGGGTTTTGCAATTACTTTCGAAATGTCATCCCTGGATACAGCGAACTGGCAGCACCTCTCGATGCATTGCGCAATTGTAAATCCCTTTCTGGTTTGTGGACTGATGCGCACACCAAGGCATTCAAATCGTTGCAGGATGCTTTGTCGTCTCCAGTCGCTCTCAGCCCAGTTGATTTTCGTTACAAGCTGCACGTCGCTACTGATGCCTCAGCTACTGCTATCGGTGGTATCATCTACTACATCAAGGATGGCGTGGTTCATTACGTTGTCATGGCGAGTCGTAAGCTTTCCCCTTCTGAAATGGCCTATTCTACCACCAAACGTGAGTTGCTTGCCATTGTCTACATGCTTACCAAATACCACAAATGTCTTTTCGGTATTGAGTTTGTCTTGCACACAGATCATCGCTCTTTAATCTGGCTTCAAACGCAAAGTACGCCCAACATGATGCTGTTGACGTGGTATGAAAAACTGTTCTTTGATTACAAGTATGAGCTGGTTCATATCCCTGGTACGCGTAACCTATTACCTGATGCACTCAGTCGGTTATTCACCTCTGACGATGACGAGGGTGGCAATAACCTGGGTGGGGGTAATCGTTATAACAATCAAAGTATTATGCTACCTGAAAAAAAGCGTAAACCTACGCGAAAGAACAAACATGGCTTCACCAACGCCAAAGAGTCCCAAGTCACTCAATTTTCTCTTGCTAAGCCCAATCACTCCAATCGTACGCAGTTCAAACGCAAGAAGCAGTTCAACAATCGAAAGCAATTGCAGCAGCTTTCCTTTGGGATGCCAACCGAATTGGATCCACACTATTATTCCAAGGAATTGAATGATAGCAATGTTGATATTTTTGATGCGAGCACCTACAACATGCCATCTGTCAGCGCTCAAGATTTAAAGAATCAACTGATTGCTGATGCCAAAAGTTCATACAATGGTTCATCTGGTGGACAGTCAGATTGTAATGCTCTTATTTCACGTGCTATGAAATATGCTGATTACATGACTCCTCCGAAGAAGGATCGTCTAGAGCTTGTTATGCGAGTGCATTTACTCGGTCATGTGGGCATCAATTCAATGGAAAAGATTTTGCACAATGATTACAAGGTACATTGGACCAACATGCGCAATGACATCGCCACAGTAACCAAGGATTGTCATGCTTGTCAATCGCATGGTATCTACCAAGTGGGATATCATCCTCCTCGTAGCGTGTTGCCAGACAATGTGTTCGATCATATAGCTATCGATTTAGGTGATTTCGCTACGACTTCCACCTCGGGCAATAACTTCCTGCTAGTCATTGTCGATTATTTCAGTCGATTCACCATTCTACGAGCTCTTCCTGATAAGAGTCCAATCACTGTTGCAAGAGCATTGCTTAGTGTATGTTGTCTATTTGGATTTCCCAAGCGACTCACTAGTGACAATGGCTCTGAATTTGTTGGAGCATTTATGAGAGAGTTCAGTCAGATTAGTGGCATGGATCGCTTGACCTCGTTGCCGTACGCTGCGCAAGCTAATGGTGTTGTCGAAGCGTATGTGGGCATTTCGAAACGATCTATCATTAAATCATTGACACACGATGCTGCAGAACCTGAGGCATGGGATGAGTATCTCGATGTCATTCAGTATGCCATGAACATTCAATACGCTAGATTGCATCAATCGCAGCCGTTTGCTATCATGTTTGGGCGTGCCCCAAATCTCTTCCAGGATTACACTCAATTGCCTAATGCTGACCAGACACCCGAGGATCCTACCAAGGAAGTCATTGATGCCCGCTTACAGAACATTAAGGATGTGGTAATCCCTGCCATCCATAAGCGTATCAAAGAAACACAATTGCGCGACCATGAGCGCTTCGAAAAGCATCACAAGATCATTGAAGAGAAGTATCCCATCAATTCAAAGGTCATGCTCTTCGACCCTGTCAGATCAACTAAACTTCACCCCAGATGGCTCGGTCCATATTTCATCAAGAACTATACTCGCAATGGTAGTTATACTTTAGCCGACATTACTGGTGAATTGCTGCCCCGTGATGTGCCTACCCAGCACATTCGCGTTGTCGATTTCTCGGACAATCATGTTACAAAAGGCTTACTTCCTCGCCACTATGAAGTGCAAGCCATCGTCAATCATCGCGTTGAAAGAAAGACTGGTCGAATGAAGTTTCTTGTCAATTGGGTAGGTTATCCGTCCTCGAAGGACAATACCTGGCAATATGAAAGCGATTTTGATTCCAAACGACCTATTCGCGACTACTGGGATCGCATTGCACCGGATCACAAGAATCCCAATCGACTCCTTCCCAACACTGTCAATAAGCGCAAGATTTATAGTCGTCGTAAGCATGCAGGACCGTCCGTCACATTGCGTTATCCGTCGATTCCAAACTCTCGTAACCACAACATTCAGCAATAGCCGTGATCTTTTTGTCCTTGATTTGTTTTTTTTGGCCTGAATATGGTTTTTTTTACAAGGTTTTTCTTCGATCTGCTATTCCCTTTGCTGCTATCATCTTCTGATAACCTCTCCTCGTATACCCCATGTATGTTGTTTTTTTTGGCACCATCTCGGTTTTTTTTACTTCATATTGGTTTCCATCGCTTTGCCTGTCTACCTGTTTGTATCGCCTTCTTGTTTCTTGGTTCTGTCTCTTCGTTCTGTGTTGTATCCTCGATTATTGCATTCGGCTCGTATGATATCCTAGTTTGTGGCTGGTCGAAAGCTGGGTGGGGGTAATGTTGCATACAAGCATGCATCTTAGGCTACATTCACTTTCTCCTCAAGCCACCTTTTACAGTGTAGCAGCATAGATGATGTTCATCGTATCACATCACATCTATGTTTACAAGTCCAGTCAATTGTGTGTGCACAGGTGCCTCAGGAACTACAATACATTCAATCTCCCCAATGTCAAAATATCGAGATCCACCTACACTACATGAAACATACCGACTTAGGTGGCCTCTCAACAAGCTATACCAACAATCCATAAGGCCCCAGTGGCCTGCTATTTATATACCATCTCAACGTAGTAGTCATTGACCAGGGATCTACCATATTTAAGCAAGCTAGATGCCCTGTAATAAAGAAGCTCTTTGCTTTCGTTTTAGATACAGTTGACAACTGATTATTATCATCGACTTATTATTACGAATTCATCAAAGACCCGATTAGCAGCCGCAACAGCAACATCAGCAGCAATACCAGCACCATAGAAAAACCAAAGAACGAACGCCACCAGCAGATACCAGACAAAGACCAAGGAAGCAACCGCCAGATATGATAAACCAAAGACGCAGGCAGCAGCTATACCAGAGAAGTAATGTCAGCAGCACCCACATCAAACAGGCAAAAATATTATCAAAAACTAATAAAAAATTCAATTAGTGTTGATTCTATGCCTTTCAATGCTCGTTATCGAATGCTACCTAATATATTCTACTTCATAAAAGCAGCACCAAGTCTTTCTCACAGTACAATACAGCGTTATCAGAATCCAGAGTGGTATTATCAATGAAACGGTTTCCAAAACCACCATGGTTTGATACTAAACGCGTTTTGCAAAAAGGGGAAAAAAACGAGGATATGGGAAAATGAGAGGGCGCTCTATTCGACGTCACGACCAGTAGCTTTGATCTTAGTCTTCTGCCGTGTCAGCTGTAATAGCGGCAGTTTAATTTGAAATCGTGCAGTGGTTATTTTCGTGTTCAACTTTGAATTGATCTCACATCTTTTAAAAGTTTTTGCTAAATTTGACTATGAAAGCTGTCGTTATCACACCCAACTCTCTAAAACATCTCTAGAGAACTAAAGAAGCTTCATCGAATGGTGCTGATTACTTTTAGCTTTCAGAACAAAAATAATGAGCAATTTTCAGAAATATGAAAATAGGGCTTCTGTGAACATGTCAAAATTTAGCATATAAGAGCCTAATAGAAAAAGTATTCATTTTTGGAGAGAAAAACGCGATCATTTGATTTTCAAGAATCTTCCCTTGCTAATACTAATGGAAAAACGATGATTTTCATGAATTTACAACGACTCAAAAAAAAATTGAAATAAAGCATCAGGAAGTAAAGCGTGGCTAAGAGGAGGCGTCTGTTGCTATTCCAAGCGCTCAAAACGCTTTGTAGCATGAGTTATTCGTGCCTCAAATTGGCTAGATTTGAACAGAATTCGTCCTAAAATGACGGCGTAGTGGGTTGCGTTGTCAGAAGAGTCAGTAAATTACACTTCTGTCTAATGGCCCAGATGCTATGCATTGTACAGAACTCGATTTTCAAGTGATAGGCGCTTTTATTATAATTCCAAGGCTCAGATCTTGCGTTTTGAAATGTGCGATTATTACAGTAATCTTGACACTTGAGCATTAATAATACTATGCAAGTTTGAAGCTAATGACTTGCTTGGATTGAATTAGATGCTCATCAGGTTATCAGGATACTTTCGATGGTTTTTCACGACAGAAATACCATATCTAGTCGTGAAGCTAGACTAAAAGTCTATCAACGATGTTACTCATATTTAAAGAGAAATGCTGACACCGGACAGCCTGACTCGATGTCAGAATAATGGGGGCGAGCAAACAACGATATTTTTTATCAAAGTCGGGCGAATAGACATTCATGATGCCTACAAGTTCCGCTGTGGAATTTGAGGCTTTATAGACTAAAATTCACAGAAAAAAAATAAAACAGTAAAGTCAACTTGATAAAGGTATGTTTTATTATCAAACTGACAGGTGTAAAGTAAACTGAAGTCCCTCTACTTGACAGGTAGATGATCCTTCTTATATACTATAACAATGGATAAAAGTTCTATTAATTAGATTGACAAATAAGTCAACTCAGATCAACCAATGTCTAATCATGCTAAAAGACAACTCCAGCAAACTAATCATGATTTAGCTTTGCCTGGATGAATAATTAGACTCTCATCCAAAGTACCCTGATCTATCCTTTCTATAAGGATAGTTAATATCGATCTAGTAGCATGTATTCGATAGGTACAGTCTTCTTAGTCTATATCAATAGTGTTGTGCCAGAAGGGCTACAACTTTCTATAAAGATTAAGGTATTCTTGATGGGTAGATATGTCTGTGTTGTGCAACAACATGGACAAGCTATGATAAGTGAAGTGCATCTCAGCTATCTAAATACTGAGGTTCACCAAATGTGATAAGCGTTGTACAAGATAAATTGCTACTTTGACATTCAGAACTTAGTATAAATAGAATAACTCTTGTCTTCATCAATAAATCTTTAGTTTTTGTGTCTGATCTTATTCAACTAAGTCTTTTCTTGTTTTTATAATATCGAACATTTTTTATAAGCTACAAATAATAATCCTTTTATTCTTTGTGCTTAACATTCAGGAACGAGCGCGAAATTACGCCAGGCAAAGAAGATTGGCGAATCGAAGAACACCAAGAGCACCTGCAGCGTTTGTATCAGAACTTGGAAGAGTACAACGTTCAGATTTGGGCAGAATGGACAACCAATGTGATGGATGTGGAGCTTTGCATTGGGCCGCAGAGAGGGCTGTTCAACAGCGAGTAAACGACAACTGCTTTCATGCTTGCTGCAAAAAAGGTAGAGCTGTCTTGCCCCTTTTGCAAGAGCCTCCCGAGCCTTTAAATAGCTTGATCAACGGAAGCCATCCTCGGTCCTCTCATTTTTTGCAGCACATGCGACAATACAACACTTTGTTCGCATTTACATCATTTGGCACCGATGCTACGCCTGAGCAGCTCCAAAGAGATAGAGAGAATGAGATGAGAGGCGGCATCACGCCGGTTCGTGTTCATGGGGAACTCTATCACTTGCAAGTACCACTAAATTTGAGCAATGTGCCAAAGTATAGCCAGCTGTACGTTTACGACCCAGAGTATGCCGCTGCGATTCGCTGTGCAGACCCCAGAAATCAAGGATTGGACGACACGATCATTGAGCAACTAAGTGAAATGATTGCTGATCCTTTAGTTTGTGGCAATCCATTTGTAAGCATCTACAAACATGCTCACGAAATCCTGAAAGAAGAAGAAGAGAGGCAAGCTCAAGATGGTGTTAGCGAGAATGCTCACATCAGGCTCAGTCCTCAGATGCAAATGGAATTGGTTGTTGGCAAGGACAAACGCACTCAAAATCTGCCAACTGCTGTCAACGAGATTGCTGCCATCATCCCAAACGAGTGTTCTGACAGGAGTTTCAGAGATATTTTGATCACATATCGTAGCAATTCCTCGGCCAGGGCTCAAGGCCAGTTTAAGCGTATCAATGAGACACATGCTGCATATATGCCTCTTCATTATGCTTTGCTTTTTCCTAGAGGTGAATATGGGTGGAATTGGGGCCATCGACTGCAATCGTCAGCGCAAACTGTTGATGCCATGATTATTGAGAGCGAAGAAGATGAGACACCAGCAGAGCAACAACAACAGCAAGTGTCAGATAGCCGACTTACCCAGGGCGTGTTCTACAGATTTCGATTGCATGTTAGAAACAACGAGTCAAAGATCATTTTTTTTTTGTCAAGACGTCTATTTCAACAATATGTGATTGATGCCTGGGCAATCTGTGAGCAAAAAAAAACTGAACTGGATCAAAGTGAATCAGACGAATCTTCGCGCTGATGTGTATAAAGGACTTGCTGATGCTACCTCTGCTGCTGACTCAGACCTCGAACAGGTGGGAAAGACGTTCATCTTGCCCAGTAGCTTCACTGGTGGACCGCGATTCATGATGCAGCTATACCAAAATGCAATGGCTATCTCTAGATTCTTTGGTAAGCCAACGTTCTTCATCACATTTACTGCCAACCCAAACTGGAGGGAGATCCAAGATGAATTGTTGCCAGGCCAAACGGCCGCTGATCGCCCCGACTTGGTTGCTCGAGTATTCAACCTTAAGCACCGAGAGCTGCTTAAAGACTTGAAAGACAGAAAGGTCTTTGGCTGTTATAAAGGCATTGTAAGGACTATTGAGTATCAAAAGCGTGGTCTCCCTCACGGTCATATGCTATTATTTTTGGATGCAGAAACAGAGAGGATTGATCAGATCATTTGTGCTGAGATCCCAAATGTTGAAGAAGAACCTGAATTGCATGCAATCATCACTCGCAATATGATGCATGGCCCATGTGGCGAGCTAAACTCAAAGTCTCCGTGTATGGTACAAGATGCTTTTGGCAATGATGTATGCTCAAAGAAATTTCCCAAAAACTACCAGCCAGTAACGGTGACCAGTGCTGATGGTTATCCTACTTATAGAAGAAGAAGAGATGGTCGTTCTCATCAGGTGCGCGTTAAGGACAAGTTGGGTGTCTACCGCGATTTCCACATGACGAATGAGTGGGTAGTGCCATACAACCCTTATTTGTCAAAAAAATACAATGCCCATGTAAATGTCAAAGTATGTGGTAGCGTCCAGGCAATTAAGTACATCAACAAGTATATTTACAAAGGCTCTGATCAGACAACGCTCAAAACTACAACCACCACCACAGCCACTGAAACAGCAAATGCTGTAATGAAATAGCCACCCAAACGCAACTTAATTGAAAACCAAAGTTCATCAAATAGCACTCATTCAAATTCATGCTATTTGGATCTATTAATGAAAGCGCTCAAATGTACATCAAAAACCCATTTAAAAATACTAAAGTAAAGATACACGCTTATATCGCACATCGTGTGAATGAATCACTCCTGATCACAGTGTATTCAATCACACCCATGATGGTCGTAATAGGTGATGGTATCTTTATCCAAATAGAATTAAATCAATAACAAGCATATTCAAATATGACAACTATGCCCTGCTGCCATAGTTTCACAATACTCTAGAGAAAGGGGTTCTACACTTGAATAACAAACATCACACCTCAAACTATCAAGGTTAAATTAAACCATGCTATGACGATAGCTCACCCAAGCCCATCAAGGTTATTAGTCAAGTCGACCCTTATGGCCATTGCTCTTGCATTGATTACCACTTTAAATCAAATATCAAAAGCCTTTGCCAGACATCGCAATAGCAGCACCTATTGCTCTCTATCATCGCTAATCTTGCAAGCTAATTGCAAATGTATAAATACTTTTTTTTTCTACTCAATTCCAGGACCTTGAGTTCATTTTATACGCAATTAAAATACAGTTGATTTCTATTGTATTTTACTATTGCTTTATTTTTTTTTTGTGAAATCTGTTTAAACCTGATTTCACTGCAGATGTATTCTACAGCAAGATCTGAGCCTTGGAATTATAATAAAAGCGCCTATTACTTGAAAATTGAGTTCTGTACAATGCAGAACATCTGAGCCATCAGACAGAAGTGTAATTTACTGACTCTTCTGACAACGCAACCCACTACACCGTCATTTTAGGTCAAATTCTGTTCAAATCTAGCCATTTTCAAGCATGAATAACTCATGCCACAAAGCGTTTTGAGCGTTTGGAGTAGCACCACACGCCTTCTCTTGGCCACGCTTTACTTACTGATGCTTTATCTCAAAATTTTCTGGGTCATTGCAAACCCATGAAAATTCTCATATTTACATGAGTATTAGCAAAGAAAAATTCTTGAAAATCAAATGATCGCGCTTTTCACCCCAAAAATGAAGACTTTTTCTATGATATATATTAGGTCACATTGATTGTAATGATAAAATGCGACATTGGAAGCTCTTTCTATAAGACTTGCATACGCTAAATTTTGACATATTCATAGAAAACCTGTTTTCATACTTTTGCGAATTGCTCAATATTTTCAGTTTAAAAACTGTATATAATTAAAATCATTCGATGCGGCTTCCTTAGTTCTCTAAGTTTGTATTAGAAAGCTGGTTATAATAACGAGAGTTTTCATAGTGAAATCTGGCAAAAACGTTTAAAAGATGTCAGACAGGTCAAGTTTGAACACGAGAATACCTACTGCACAAATTCAAATTAAATTGCCGCAATTAGGGGGTGCCACTGCAGAAGACTGAGACCAAATCTACTAGCCGTGACGCCGGATAGGGCGCCGTCTCATTTTTTTTCCATATCCCCGTTTTTTTTTTCCCTTTTTGCAAGACGCGTTTAGCATCAAGTCATGGTCGGTTTGGAAACTGTTTAATTGATAATAACACTCTAGCTTCCAATAAATCTGTCTTGTACTTCTGGAAGAACTTGAAACTGCTTCTTTGAAGTGGAATATATTAGGTACTATTCAATAACGAACACTGGAAGGCGTAGAATTAACACTAATTGAGTTTGTTTATTAGGTTTTAGTAATTTTTTGCTTGTATGAGTGAGTGCTGCTGCTATTACTTCTCTGCCTTCTCTGCTGCTTGTTTCTTTTTGGGTTCATCATGTCTGGTGGTTGCTTCTTTGGTCTCTGCTGGTGACGTTTGTTCTTTGGTTTTTCTATGATGCTTGTGTTGCTGCTGCTGCTGCTGCTGCTAATCTGGTCTTTCCTGGTCTACTGTATCTGGTGCATGCTCGTTCTCTGGTTTATATCCGGTGATTGCGTAATATCTGGTCTATCTCTGGTGGTGATACGTGGTAAGTAATTTCTTTGATCTTTGTCTGCTCTCTGCTGATGGCGTTTCAAGTTCTTTAGTTTTTCCATGATGCCGGTGTTGCTGCTGCTGCTGCTGCTATTCTGGTCTTTCCTGCTGGTCTGCTGTATTTGGTGCATGCTCGTTCTCTGGTCTGTCTCCGGTGATTATTGCCTATACTTTTCTGGTCTATCTGTGGCTGTGGTAAGTGGTAAGTATCTTCTTTCTTCTGGCCGCAATGATATAAAACTTCTTTGAACGCTTATATTTTTGCGTCCTTTCTCGTGATAATGCATTCATGATGTTTGCC
Organism: Mucor velutinosus; assembly: GCF_035048745.1. Classification (NCBI taxonomy): domain Eukaryota; kingdom Fungi; phylum Mucoromycota; class Mucoromycetes; order Mucorales; family Mucoraceae; genus Mucor; species Mucor velutinosus. The sequence continues at coordinate 2,224,959 of NW_027041908.1, forward strand.
TTGTTGCACTTTTTCTTCTTCTTTTTCTTTTGTTGGTGGTGTTTCCTCTGTGGCTTCACATGAAACAACATTAGTCATTATGTCGTATTGCAAACTTATAATACCACTTTTGCTTTTGCAGTTGTGCGTATTTGTGCCATGTTGCTTTACATCAGACTATTACTACCATGCACGTTGCTCATGTATGCATTTTTATTGCAACAAGAACAACGAGCTTTTTTGAACATCTTTGATGTTGTATTTTTTATACTTTTCTTTGACTCACTTCGCGTGAGTGTCTCTTTTTTTGTCTACATAATATTACTATACTCTTGTAGTATTATGTTCATTTGTTCCTTTTATTATGTTTCTTTTGAAGCATACTTTTTTACGTTGTGTGGATGCGCCTATCCCTGAAGCTCAACAAGACTTTATCCGAGGCTAGGAGGTAGATAGGCCGCCTCCACTTGGTTATCGCTACTTACTTTAGTGATAATTGAGAGTCTCAACGCCTGAATCTAAAGCTAGATGATGTAAGTAAGACATGCTCTAGCACCTGGGGGAAGTTTGATGATAGCAGCGGCTATATTGCTATTATAGCGGCGCTTAAAATTTTGCCTCACATCAAAACAGGGGGAAACCCTCGCAAAATTTTTTTTATGTCAGCGGAGTATTCAAGCAATCTGATTGGCTAAGAGGTTGAAGCAGCGAAGGGCTACAACTAGTTGATCTTCTATTGATCTGTCGTTTATTATAATTTTGTGTTTGTAATAAAACGGGTATCCAAACAGATACAATTTCAATTCTTCCTTATTCGAAATAACATAAGGTGCAGTGATTTGATCTGATATCGGTTACACAGCTCTATATGGGGGACGTTTATTGAATTTATTATGTGAAAAACGTTATTATATTATAGGTACAGTAGTACACTCAATACTACTAAATCCTCCCAGCAATACCGAATGCTTCGCCAAGCATGTGTCTTTTATCATCAGGTTTCAGCATGTGTGTTAAGCACAAAGAATAAAAGGATTATTATTTGTAGCTTATAAAAAAATGTTCGATATTATAAAAACAAGAAAAGACTTATTTGAATAAGATCAGACACAAAAACTAAAGATTTATTGATGAAGACAAGAGTTATTCTATTTATACTAAGTTTTGAATGCCAAAGTAGCAATTTATCTTGTACAACGCTTATCACATCTGGTGAACCTCAGTGTGGAATTTGAGGCTTTATAGACTAAAATTCACGGAAAAAAAAGAATAAAAAAAACAGTAATGTCAACTTGATAAAGGTATTATGTTTTATTATCAAACTGACAGGTGTAAAGTAAACTGAAGTCCCTCTACTTGCCAGGTAGATGATCCTTCTTATATACTATAACAATGGATAAAAGTTCTGTTAATTAGATTGACAAATAAGTCAACTCAGATCAACTAATGTCTAATCATGATTTAGCCTTGCCTGGATGAATAATTAGACTCTCATCCAGAGTACCCTGATCTATCGTTTCTATAAGGATAATTAATATCGATCTAGTAGCATGTATTCGATAGGTACAGTCTTCTTAGTCTATATCAATAGTACATATCTGAGTGTATATCGCTGAGCATACATCTTTAGCATGTATCTGGATATATGGCATGTCTATATTATATCGTATGCATGTCTATAGCATGTCTCATATATAGTCCAAGTCTGTAGTACATAAAGTATCTGTAGCTAGTATCGCGGATATAAGCATGTGTCTTATAGCGTGGATCATAAAGTGCACATCTGAAGCAACAAGCTCATATTGCATTAATCTTGGTGTCTATCCAGATATGGTAAACATCCGTAGTCAATGTCGGAATACAAGTATAAGTCTATAGTGCCATCCATGTCCGTGGTGCCATCTATAGCCTATATCTTATATAGTATGAATCTAATAGTACTAGCGTATCTGAAGTCCATATCTTCTTATAGTATAAATCGATGTCGTACATCTAATCCAGTGCACAGATAGTTTATATCTAAATCTGGTAACTGGATGATCTGTCGGAATGCAGATCATAGTGGATGTATTCCACATCCGTAATGCAAGGTTCGACACCAAGAGATTGTAGTGAAATTAGGTTTAAATGGTTTCAGGGGCCTACACTGCCGAAAAGGTCAGCTCCAGCCAAATTGTCCAAAATCGATCGCTCAAAGCCAACTTTTGCTACAATGGGGCATATAAACTTTTTTTTTGTTTGCCAGCACGAGTCATACAATGCCCTGAATTTATTTCGTAGACTTGACCATCACATGTGTGGAATACATCCACTGTGATCTGCATTCCGACAGTTCATCCAGTTACCAGGTTTATATATAAACAATGTGTTGTGCATTGGATTAGATGTAAGATACGACTTGATGATAGTATAAGGAGGAGGATATGAACTTCAGATATGCTAGTACTATAAGATTCATACTATATAAGATGTATCTTATAGATGGCACCACGGATATGGATGGTGCTATAGATTTCTACTTGTATTCCGACATTGGCTAAGGATGTTTGTCATATTTGGATAAGCACCAAGACCGATGCAATATGAGCTTTCTGCTTCAGATGTGCAATTTACGATTCACCCTACCAGACACATAAAGCTATACTTGTGATACTACTTGCTGCAGATACACTATGTGCTGCAGACTTATACTATATACAATCCCGTTTCACCAATACACATAATAAATTTCCAGGATGGCCATAAAATCTATCCACAATTTTATACTTTTCTTCTTATTTGATTCAGTTCCTACTAAAGTTACTGACAATTTGGCAGGCGCTAGCCTATTGATCACTGTAATCCATTAGAACTAATGCTACAGCTTTGAGTAAGATATCAAACAATAGGCAATTGTTAAATCTACACAATGAATACTGCTTCGTGTAAATTGTGCAAACGTCGTACATGATTTCCTTTAAATCCTCTTAAAATATCTGAATACAGCCTTATTTGTGTACAAGCTGTAGAAAAACTACCAATAGTGGCACCATTCCATGCGCATTTTGAGTCGGTGGAGTTGCTAGGGACTAGAAACGACGACTACTATTGAAATTGGTACATTAAAGCGTCTGAAGTGTGCAAGTATGCATCGTAATACTAATATCTAGCTAGTGATAGAAGCACAGGGTGTTTCGACCTACAGTTGTACTACGATATTATCCATCACATATAACAACTTTCTTCTTTTGTCAGATTATAGAAAATTTTACAAGAAGTTGCTTTATAAATCTCACAATATAGTTATGCAATCATTGCGATAACTGGGAGAGGCTATATCGTAGTAGTCAAAACGTCTAGATATATTTGAAGGTTGTGGTTTCGATCCCGTGTAGGACTGACCTTTTTTCTGATATAGCATGAGGCGCTAGTAGGTGCCTGCTATGCGGGATCATTTTTTTACGGCTTTAATTTGAAAATATCTCAAATCATTTTGAAAAACGGCATATACCATTGTCTTTTATTCATTTGTACACATTGTTAACTTCAGTTTACATTAATCCAGGCAATCTCATTGACGAATCTGGGCAAAAGTACCTCCTACTCATTAAAGTAAGTACGACATCCATCCTTTCATTAACATGTTTCTGACCAAATGCGCTATCATGGGGTACATGGATAGAATGGCAGATCAAGCAACGACTCTAGGGCCACTAACTCATTGCATACCTGTCTTTTTTATTTGCACCTTGGGCATTGAGAAAAAATGGTATAGGTGCAGACTTCAACGAGAATAACAATCCAAGATGTGGAAATTAAGGATCACACACCACATCATTATTGGATAGGGCGAAGGACACTGCTAGGACACAATTTGTGTCCTCGGATTATTAAGGCACAACCTAACTCAACTTGTCGCTTTTTGGTGGCAATAAAATGTTGCGGGACACAATTGCATTCTATTGTAAACTTGTATGTGACCAATTTAAGAACAGAACAAGCTTTCATCCAAACATTAACATATAAGGTGATTATTCTTCAAGCAGTGGTTTAATAGAGTTATAAAAGGTGATTTTTGTCAAGACCTATTCTACTATGTTCAATAATGTTGATTTGGTGCCTGAAAAAAGCTGCGAGATCTCTTGAAGTTAAAAAAAAAAAGAGGCATGCACTATTCAATAATCATAAAACGTGCCTCGTGTAAATGTTCAGGCAAGCAAAATACATGAGACTTGTCAATATCTAATAGCCATCACCAAGTACTGTGCTTATGGAATCAAGTGCCATACTCTGTAACAAGGTATCATACGAAATCTGAGCTGTGGTAGAATGATATACACAATACATTGCCTATGCGGTATTCCGCTATATGTCCAATCTCAGAGATGGTAATGTTATCCTCATCCAACATGCGACGCAGAAAAAGATGTCTTTCTTTGACATCAAAGCTGTTGATTTATTTGATTGTGGTTTGAGCAAGAGTGTCAAGCCCATTGCAATTATTGACGACATCAGTGCCAGTGTTTAGGAATTATTCGTTTCTCGTGGCTTCTCTCACTCTTTTTGAGTCGATCAATCGGTTTCAAATGCTGCAAGAGTATTCTGACACTGCAACCACTCTTGGAAACGAAGAAACATTTGTCAAGTATGAAATGACAACCAGCAAAGTCGATAATGCTGTCCTCTCCAATAGGCGAAAGAGGAGGAAGAAGTCATCAGTCAAGAAGCTACAGAAAAGAAGGGCAACTGGACGAATCCGCTTGAAGAAACTTCACCAACATTTGGTAGCCAGTGAAGCCAGATCTGCTGCAACCATGTCCACCTTCAACAAGCCAAAGATGGTTTCCTTCATAGGAAACTGGCATCGCAATACTCAGTACCTCCGTGGCCACAGCACTCGAAGTATGAAGCCGTACATGTTAATGCTGTCCACAAGAAGCACAGTCAGATTGGTGGACGAATACAATTCTACAAAAATTTGCTGCTCATGTTTCAAGGAGACACAGAAACAACTGGTGCGTGATGAGGATAATAGAATGAAGAGGAACCTCGGTGCCGTTACATGCTTTAACCCTGAGTGTCCAAAAAGGCTGGCTAAACAAACTACCATGAATCGTGATGAGCAAGGAGCGAGTAACATTGCCCTCATTGGTTTTTCGGCACTGGCCTCACTTGACAACAAGGTGTTGCCTCCTTTCAGTCGAGTTCAAAACCCTGATAAGTAAGTTGGCCTTTTCACTGGGATCTATCAGCAATTTTTTTGACCTCTTACTTTTTTATAGGTACGTCTTATCCCCCACTTATTCACATGTCTTTGCACGCCAAACTGGCAATGTGAGGACACCCGCTTAGTCGGTGAATTATTGCAATAAAACCAATTATTGAACATCATATAAAATTTTGTTAGTTACGAGCCATTAAGAGTAATAGATCAATAGATGGGATGCTTTAAAACGTTGTATTTAGTGCCGCTTGGTGGTACCTTGCTTCGTTGTGGTTTAGCAATGGGTCAAAGGTTTGCTGTGCATTTTACGAAAAGAGGAGTATAGCTATTCCAAACTCTTCTATATTACTGATGCTAGATGATTTATCAGAAATAAATTATTTAGAAAAAGAGCATGAAAATTAATCAGGTAAAGAATGTCGTTTATTACATTAGAGATGAGAGGGTTTATATACAATTTGAAGTGAGGGATTTGATGTGAAGATAAGGTGTTCAATGGGTTGATCTGAGTGATAGGATAAAAAATCCCACCTATTATTATCCTGAACATACCGTAACTAGGACCGTAACTGAATCCTGTTTCATGTCAAATTTTATGATCTGATATGATTTGTGCTTGAACTGATAACAATGTAGGTTATAGCTCTGGTTATTCATCAGACACAACTGTTATAACGATGATCTAAATGGACTAACGTCAATGGTAGATTGTGTATTGACGAATCTTGCCAAACAGCGGCCAATGGCAATGTCGTTGATCTAGGAACAAAATGGCTGTATCCAAGTACAATCAAGCCAGGTGAGGTTACGTTACCAAACTGCTAGTTCAACGATCTTGGTCATTAATATGATATTCTGGTTTCATGCGGAAATGATTAATAATCTAGAGCGCGAATAAGCAGCATTTGAATGTAGTTGTCTACCTGGTCCTGAAATATGCTACACAATCCAGCAAGCTCTACTATGATGGCCAAGATGACCAAGCATCTTACCTCTTAAAGCTATAGTGATATTACATCATATAATATTTCGTCTGCAAGCACCACTAGAAATGTATGTGAACATGTCGAAAGAAGATCAGTGGAGGTTTTTCACGGATGAAAATATCAGCTCTCCGAGAACGTCAGTTACGGTTTTACCCTTTTCAACCTTAAACATGTATTTAGTTTGGTATGTGCGTGTTTAGTGGCCTCCGAAATCAATTTAATGGTGTAGCAGTAGCAAAAGAAACGTCTCTGAGGCTTCAAAAGGCACAATTACAAATGAATCCCGGTAAGAACCGAAACCATGACAGTGCGTACTTTTATGACGATGACTGATCAATAACAAAGTAAGCCATTGCGATCTACTACAGCACACAAAACTCTTATATGAAGATCGAGTTTAGAGAAGCACATGGAAGTATACTATTAGAGCAAACGTAAGTGGAGGAAACCGGATGGATCCCTCGTTTTTTCTCACGAGTGCTCACAGACCTGAGAATGTGGGGAAGGATGGGTAAAGCAAATAACGGAGCACGCAATTTGTCTCCGACGTGTACCTTTGTAAAAGACGTCTACAGCCATTACATGTGAAGATCAGTGAAGATGACTGATAAAGATATATCCGACCAAGAGAACATACTAGTTGTGTACACAATGTTACTGAGACGATGATTTTTGTATGTAAATTCGAGAAATTTTATTTATAAAACAATTGAGAAATTTTTAATATGAAACAAGATATAGGCATTGTCAATATATTTATTGAGCGGCAGCATCAACCTTGGCAGCATAGGCCAAAAGATCGATGACACGGTTGGAGTAACCGAATTCGTTATCGTACCAGGAGACGAGCTTAACGAACTTGTCGTTAAGAGCAATACCGGCAGCAGCATCGAAGACGGAAGAGCTGTTCATATCAATGTTAGTAAGCACTTTAAACGATAAATTTCATGCATTCTCCTACCATAACTCTCCAACGAAATCGGCTAGAAAAAGAAAAAAGAATATTAGCATACTGTTTGGCATCATATAGCTAGTATATATGGAAAGATGAACATACTGGAGACAACTTGGTCGTTAGTATAACCGAGGATACCCTTCAACTCGTTCTCAGAGGCCTTCTTAATGACATCCTTAATTTCTTCGTAGCTAGCACCCTAATGAATAAGCAAATGTCAGCCTTTGTTACTTGATGTATCGAACAGACCTGCTTACCTTTTCCAATCTGACAGTGAGATCAACGACAGAGACATCAGGGGTAGGGACGCGGAAAGCCATACCAGTGAGCTTACCGTTAAGTTCAGGGATGACCTTACCGACTGCCTTGGCGGCACCAGTGGAGGAGGGGATGATGTTGGCACCAGCACCACGACCACCACGCCAGTCCTTGTTGGAGGGACCATCGACAGTCTTTTGGGTAGCAGTAGTAGCATGGACAGTGGTCATCAAACCTTCAACGATACCAAAGTTATCATTGATAACCTTGGCAAGGGGAGCCAAACAGTTGGTGGTACAAGAGGCATTGGAGATGACCTTGAGATCAGAGGTGTACTTGTCGAGGTTGACACCACAGACAAACATGGGGGCATCACCAGAAGGAGCAGAGATGATAACCTTCTTGGCACCACCTTGAAGATGGGCAGAAGCAGCATCAATAGAGGTGAAGACACCCTGGGTTCAATGTTAACATTGCATTTTTCTCGGGAGTGATTGTGTATAAACTTACAGTGGACTCAACAACATAGGCAGCTTCGACGGAACCCCAAGGAATTTGAGCAGGGTCACGCTCAGAGAAGACAGCAATCTCCTTACCGTTGACAACGAGCTTACCATCCTTGGCCTCAACAGTACCTTGGAAACGACCGTGAACGGAATCGTACTTGAACATGTAGACCATGTATTCCAAAGGGATGAAAGGATCGTTGATAGCAACAACTTGGACTTCAGGGTTAGAAAGAGAAGCACGAAGGACAATACGACCAATACGACCGAAACTACAATGAACATTGGATGTGTGAGATGAGTCAATTCAGGAACATCAAATGTTGTTTCAAATCAATTTAGCAGCAACCTACCCGTTAATACCAACTTGAGTAACCATTTTTATATATAATTTATTTAATGTGAATACACTAAAGAAAAAGAGTCGCGTATATGAAAATCTATCAGCTTTTATACTTTTTTTTTCGGATTAATCAAGATAAAATCAACAGAGCGACTATGCTGTTTTAAAATTGGCGTTTGGTGTAACGTGTGTTTCTTGAGTTGCACATGAGTAGCTTCCCAGTCCATTAAATTTTTTACTATTATGACTCAGATCTTTCTGTGAGCGACTAATTATAGTAGAGTATGGGGCAGCAGCAGTAAATGATGTTATACACAGGACACAAAATTTGAATAATGCACCGTACCCACTTTGAATAGCAAAACCAGTAGATGGCGCTCTTCTCTTTCAATGAGCAGTAAATATTAGTCATCAGATGATGTATCAAGCCTGGCATTTTACTTGTCTCTTGAAGGAGTAGTCAGACTTCGCAGTAAACCAAACTTGGATGTTATCATGTAAAAGATCTTTTGCATGTACATGTACGCTTTTATTTCATAGGCTCTTATCAAATATCCGTGGACACGTCAGATGTATTTCTTTGGCGGTAGTCATTTGTTTGTGTAATGATTGATTGTTATCTATGATAATCTCTGGAAGAAATGGGGTTGAAATTGTATAGTTTATCGATCAAAAATTTCGCTATTGAGGCTGCGAAAATGGGTGTGATTACATGTAAGCTATGCCATGAATTGAAAGAGATAATCAGAACCGCACCATAAAAAAAAATCTAGTTGCAAGTGTAACAGATGCAACTTGGAATCGTCCGCCTTCTTTTTCTCTATTGTTATGCAAGATATGATATCTTGTGTATGATTACTGCAAGATGTCAATATTTGCAATCATAGATTTAAATCAAACCGCCTCGAGTACATGCAATTTCTTAGAGTATTCTTGGAGATAAGGTCGTGAAGCCTATTTCTGATTGTGCAAATATGTCATGAGTGCATATCCATTACTGCGTATAACGCATTGTACTACAGGCTTGCTGCCGAATACGTTTTTTTTTTTTTCGCGGGTTGATTATACAAACTACTCGTATGCTGATAAAGAATATACAAATTTGAAGCAAGTCAAGGCTTTTTTGTGTAATCCAAATAACACTACCTTGTATCTGGCCTATGAATTCTACTTCCACGCCATATTTCTTGCTAAATAGCTTGAGACCTATCAAAGGCTCGTTCAAGAGCTGCACATTTGCATCGAATGAACCGGATAATATCTTACTTTGATTACTTTTTGACATTGCCACTGCAATAACAAAATAAAAAATTTCCCATCAAGGTCCATTGCGTAAACCCTACATAATGAAAAACATTTGATCACAAGACTTTGGAATGGACGTGCATAGACGTTTAGAGCTAGACATGCACGCACACAATACCAAAAACGTATCAAATCATCCAGGTGTAACAGTAATAGAAGCAGTTCTTTTTCTATATAAAGGCACCAGTGAAGAAACACAACATTTCTGTTCTTCTCCCTATCCTACATTTCTTCTCTAATAAAACAAACTATTGTGTGCTAGATGTTCCTGTTCCTGAATGATCAAATTACTACTGCACAATAGCTGCTTTTGAATTTGATGCAAAAATATGAAAATGAGATTAAATGTAAATATTTAATTGTTTCTCTACTAAGTGAATAGATGTATTCAACGTGAACGCTCAGTGGAGATGATGGTGTTATGTAAAAGTGTAGTTATAAAACTCAAATTGTATTTGAAAGCACGAGTTTCATTCAAACTGATGAAATGTGCTATTGGGTCATCAGTTTAAACACAAAAGACAATGAGATACATTTGCTTTTTGCAGTAATATTTGAGAGACAATAAAGAGACAAATCACACACCAAACTATGCGCAAAGCGTGTTCGCGTATATCCACAATAAATCATGGTGATGCAGCAGCAGCAGGAAGTATAAAATATGTGAATACTTAGTTTGTAATCACATTTCTTTTTTGTTCTTTTTTCTCTCTTCTACATTTCTTTTCACGCCTTTTTTCTTGTTGATAACCTTAAAATCAGAGCTGGCTGTTTCCATCATCGATTTTAACTAGGAGCAAATATTGATCACTTCTCCAAAACCTGATATTTTTTACATCACTGAATATCAGTTTAACAATCATGTATTATTATACCGCAGCTAATAACGATCTCGAAGCAACATCAATAAGAAAGTGCCAGAAATTACATGAATACCTCGAGTTTTTACAGCACACGGGCATTGTATCCATGGCAACCAGCAACAGCAATTACTGTTTGACACACAAAGTTTATTACTCTACTACATGGTGCCCATATTGTGGCCACAATCTCTGTATGTTGTTGAAATTTTGTGGAAATGCCACTTGAACTAACTCATACATCATCTCCAGGATCATACTAGCCAATGCTCTACACTCTACTATCCTCAAGCAAAGCAAACAAGCGCAAAAAAAAATGAAACTATATTATATATCGTTCAATCTACACTTGGCTCCCATTTTCAAATTATCCACACATTAAAAAAGCCACCAATCTGCTATATTCTATCCACTGCTATTTAATGTTAACTTAATCATGTATACTTGATGGCAATCAATCTGCCAATCAATATCCCCTTCCATCTATCAAGAAAAAAGCATCTTCTAATATATTTACTATGTAGCTCACTTTCTCCCTCAAAGTCCATCCAATATTTATGATCTACCATCTGATATGAAAACGAAAAAGTATTCTGCAGTATCTAAACGTAATAAAAAAAGTAAAAAGTTGAACCTGTGATATTTTTGTCCTCCTTGTTGTCATGGTATATTATTTCTCTCGACATTTTTTTTTATAATTTTCACAACATCTTATGACTGAATACAATCGGATTCTCCGAGCAGCATGATGAGCGTATAGATTAGCTTTATATCTACTATCACGCGATGAAATCCATTATGGCTTTAGGTACTGCTTACTCAAGCCATCAACCAAGATCAACGCTGCCTTTTCGCTATGATCTATATACATAACTTACTTGCTTCTAATAGCAGCAAAGGAGCATTTACGCTTTGTTTATTTGTATGCTATTGGAAATCAGCAGTGCAATCTTAATTCTCTTGTTGACGCCCAACTGCACCAAATTGAGGGCAATGTTATTCCTTCTGATAAAAGCACAGTAATAAACAAAAGGCATCCACATCAATCTCTAAAGATTAAAATGGAAGCTAGGCATCTTGAAAGTATTTTTAGCACAAAATACAACTTTAGACATATATTTACACAGAATATTGCACTCGAGCTATTCTACTTTAACAGAGGCCGAGATACCTTAGCAAGAATAAAAGAGAGGTCGTCTTAATAGTTTGCTTAGGGACGCACAAAAGGACGAGCGGGCAACTATACACAAAATCACATTATCCGTTTGTTTGTTTGTTTGTTTGTTTTTCTACATCTTGTATAAAAAATCAAGCAATTATATAGATTGAATTTTAATAAAAATGAGGGAAGCGTGAGAAACACGCTTCTTCTAGCTAGGTGTGTGTAGGTACCCCAATGTAGATCGCAAGGCCATTGTTAAGCATCCAAACACCTGTGATGAGCGTGAACGATGCTTTTTGCGTCTTCTCTTGGCTCAGTTTGATTGAGAAACATACCAAAAGGTACGAGTGTTTATTCTTCGGATGGCTCTCTACCTTCGCCTCGCTTCGGTGAAAACCAATCTGCATAGCGGCAGTTCGCGCTACCGATTGCCCTTTCGTATGTTATCATAATACTACTACTTTCATGTTGGCCCTCTACTTACACATGAAAACACTTCATATTATCCCTGGGTCTAATTATTATGCGATTTTCTACATCCATATACACATAACTACTCCATATACGGACTAGCAGCATGCTGGTATTTCCCGTTTTCAGTCCTTAGTGTCCCTGATACAGCAAAATCTGAATGCATTTGAGCTGCGGTTTCTTGCGTTCAGGGCCGTTTTAGATGGTCAGAATAGCACCAAACAATTGCTCTCATCCGGCAGTTACTTACTGCCACCTTTGCTCGACTTTTTGGGGACAGAAAAAACATGGTCAAAATTTGACCAAAAAGCATGAGGTACCCCTCATGGTTTTCTTCGAAAATCAAATAATCGCATTTTTTACCTTGATAACGAAAACTTTTACTAAGGCATATATTGAATCAAAATGTTTCTATTGATCTAACGTAACTCCTGAAATCATGTTTGTGAGACTTTGATATGTAAAATTTCGACTTTTTGGCCAGAAACCTCTTTTCATATTCTCGTAAATTATTCAATAAGTTTATTCAAAACATTTATCTTACTCGGTATCATTGGATGCACCTTGAAAAGCCCTCCAAGAAAGCTTAAAGAAGCATAGGGTGGTCATTATATTTTACTTAGTCGAATTTGCAAAAATAGTTCAATCGAGTCGAAGAACAATCAAAATCTGGCCAATCTGGAACAGACTATAAATCTGAGTTGGAATTCATTTTGGCTGGTGGAGCTGGTGGAGCTGGTGGAGCTGTTGGGGCTGGTGGGGCTGGTGGGGCTGATGGGGCTGATGGGGCTGGTGGGGCTTGCTGGCAAACTCAAAGCCCTTTTCATCATGAAGGCAATACAGTAATAGATGCCTTTGAAGAGTATGGAAAGTAGGTGGGAAGTCATAACACTATCTTTTATCATGCTATTTTCTTGCATTCTATATTTAATAACGTTAGTCTTGACATTGACGATTCATGGGCTGCATAAAATATCTGCAGTAAACAGGGAAATTTCTGGGGCTTTAGATCGTCATTCAAAGAAAACGTTGACAGCATTGAGCAGAGAAAAGAGAGTAGAAATAACAGTGGCTTTTGTTGATTGATTGTAAAATCATTAATCATATATGAACCATGCCTGACAAAATGCCTAGCAACGCAGTTTTCATATTAGGATTGTAAAAGTGTCTAGGGACCGAACATTTATTATGTTATGATGATACGGAAATCTTATTTTGAGAATAAACCTCAATCATGGATTTACTGAAACCAGATACCAAAGATTCGGTCGACCTTTATGCTTGCAAAAGGGCCTTCAATCACCCAAACCCGAGAACAACCCTTTAGTTAAATTGTTTGTCCTCATTACGGTGACAAAAAATTGAAACGCGAACAATTGACAGCTTAACAAATCAAGAAAAAGGCAGAGTGTTAAGCATAAAGAATAAATGGATTATAATTTATAGCTTGTAAGAAATGTTTGATATCACAAAAATTTAGTTCTCATTTATATTTTTATTATTCATTTCTCAATTGCACCCGCCTCTTCACCCTGACCTATTACTCTTAGTGTACGCGGATCAATCAATAAACACAAATTTTATAAAAAAGAATCACAAAAACAAGAAAAGACCTATTTGAATAAGATCAGACACAGAAACTAGAGATTTATTAATGAAGATGAGAGATGTCCTGTTTATACTAAATTCTGGATGTCAAAGTAGCGATTCATCTTCTACTGCGTCTATCATATCTGATCAACTTCAGCATCTTGATGGCTAATATACAATTCAATTATCATAGTCCATGTTGTTGCACAACATAGACATGTTTACCTATCAAGAACATCTTAATCTTTATAGACAGTTGCAGCCCTTCTGGCATAACATAGAGAACTAAAAGTATATAGTATTTATCTAAATTTTGAGGAAATATTCGTGGATCTCTTCCAAGGTCTTTCCAGATGTCTAATATAAAACATGATGCCGTTAGTAATCAAACTCAACTTCAAATGAATAATACCTACCTCTGGCATCAATTTAAGTAGCAATCCCCACAGAATAATGGATAAACCAGCATAAAACCAAAAAGTACCAGCAGTAGTCATTGCCTCAGTCATTGATAAAAAGGAAGTTGAGATGATCAAATTACAGATCCAATTCACTGCAGTAGCAACACCATTAGCTTTACCGCGAATGGACATGGAGAACATTTCCGACTGAGCCAACCAAGGGATATAACCGAGACCAAGAGCATAGCTTGCAACATAAATGATCAAGAAAGTCAATAAGACGCCAGTGATGGCTTTATCTCTAGGTTCAGAAGGACAACCCGAAGCAGTTTGAAGAATATCTTCGAGGTTCCCTTCACTAAAGATACATGTATTTTGTGAAATAGACCATCCACAGTTAGAATCGAGTACGCATCGTGCACAATGAGTAGCATAACCAGCGCAAGTTGGCTGTTGTGTTATGAATCCTTGTTGTGCTGCAAATGTCGCGCCAAGAGCGATTAAGCCGCCGATCATAACCAACATGGTGATAAGAAGCATCTTTCTACGACCAAACTTGTCAATTACAGAGATAGCAACAGCAGTGAAGACCATGTTGGTAGCTGCAACAATAATAGCAACACTAGTAGAACCTTGGCTATCTCTGAAACCTGCCATTTGCAAAATAGTGGCAGCGTAATACATGGCAGCATTGAAACCTGACAATTGTTGGGCAGCTTGCAATATACAAGCTAAATGAACAAATAGACAATGTTAGATTTCAATCATCATATAGTCGTGTCTTTCTTACCGATGATTAAAGGCATGAAATTATCTCTGTGCAAGAAGTCTTTGAATGAACCGGATCGGCAAGCGTGAATATCGTCATCAATCATCTTGATCTCTCTCTCAATAAACACCTCAGTGACAGAATCACCATAGACTTTACGGTAAGCACTCCTTGCTTGATCTAATTTACCAACTGCAATCAAACGACGAGGACTCTCGGGGAGAAAAGGCATCACACAAAACTGGAAGAGAGCGGGAATACCAGCAATACCAAACATGTAACGCCATCCATTTGGCACTTTAGCAAGAGCAATGTTCATGGCATAAGCAAATACTTGACCGAATGTGAGAACAAGGGTATTCAAGGTATTCAATCTACCTCTCAGGTGCTTGGGCGATAATTCACTGACATACACTGGCACAATCATGGAGGCAATACCGACGGCAAGACCCACCACCACCCTTCCAAACAAAAGTACGCCATAACTAGGAGCTAAAGCAAGAATTAAAGCACCAGCAATGAAGATGACAGACGAAACAATGACCAAAATCTAAAGTATATCATGAGTTGAATGCTGTTGTTTGTATATAAATGTCGCACAAACCTTTCTTCCGAATCTATCAGTGAGCTTTTTGATTTAAAGTTAGATCTTGTTTACCAAACACATAATATAAACTTACCAGACCTGAGAAGAAACCACCAAAAATGGCACCAAATGTCGTACCACCAACAATTAGCTCTTTCTCAGTGTTACTCATGTCGAAATCCTGTTGGAGCAGTGTTAAAGCACCCGAAATGACTGTGAACAGTGTGTAAGTGAGTACATGAGCAGGATCTATACACATCCTCAGCACATACCACCGGTATCGTAACCTGCCAAGAAACCGCCAACGCAAACAGCAATGACAAGCATGTACACAAAGGATGTGGCCTTTCCGGTATGTTCGGATTCGTCCGAAATTTCTTCATGTGGTTCAAACAACTCCTCATGAGGATCAATGATTGTCTTGGGATCGCATTCCTCTTTGGTTTTGCTCTTTTCAGTGTTACTGCGAAGACTCATTTTGTATGTCTTTGTGTGTGCGAAATGTGTCAATTGTGTATTGATTTGAGAGCAAGTGTTCACAAAAGATACAATAGACCTAAAGAAGAGAGGGATGTACAGGGAAGAAGAAAAAAATTATCCCAAATTTCTGTAAGACTTCCTTATATTATGAGATCCCTTCTTTTACCCGTTTGGCAACCCATGCGCCCTTTTAATGTGAAATCTTCTCAATTCCATATCGAAGTTGCCTGATGTTCCAAATTGGGAAGAATAAAACCAAATGGCAAGTATCAAATCAATCTATAGTCCATTTGTTTTTGACAGGCTGCCAATGCGTATTTGATGCAAACCTAAAAAACTTCAAGCAGCGAAGTTAACCATTCTGGTGCTCTATATTTGCATGTAATAGATACATGTCCTACAGTAAAAGCCCAACATCCACCTGAATAATTTAACCAACGTGCCAGTTTGAATTTGTATTTTTGGATCATGCACTGGCACTGTCTATCCATGGGTGTTGTAACGATTGCGATAGAATCTTGGCATCTGATTCTCTAAAAACTTGATCTGCACCAAACAATCCTCCGTTGGCTTAATCACTCAATACCCTCTAATGGTTCTGAAACGTTGTTGCATTTCCTCTTCCTCACAAATTTTTTCCGCATTTTGTAATTAAGTTTTCTTGATTGTTACTCAATCAATGATGAAAAATAACCCTTTATCGAGCTTAACATGTCAAGGGCGACTCTGGCATGTGGTATCTATGGCAACCAGGTACCCATTTGACAGCAATTTGTTACCATGGCAACCTATATTTCGACATTTGGCGTCATTCCATACTAGATGTCTGTCATCTCATTAACAAGTTGCAAACAAGGCCTGGCGAGTGGACAGCAACATTCATTTTTTCGTGACTAGACATGCTATCGTTTTCATCAGATTGTCGCGCGCCTAACGGCTATGTGATTGGCCATGGAAGGCAAGAGCATGGTCCCAATCCAGGCGCAAAAAAAATCCTTTTTTCACTTTTTCCAGACATAATTGACTATTTCAAACATTCATTAGATAAAAAAGCGGATTTGCTAGAAGGTCATTGATTGGGAAAAAAAAACTTGAGAGCGAAAACGAGCACAAAGAGAAAAGATTACGTACAATAAATGAATCCCTATATGAACCAAGGTAATCCAAACAATCCGTATTTACAAAATGTCTATGGACAACAGCAAAACTTTATGGCAAATCTGCCGCCTGAAATGCAATCTGCAGTAGGTGGTTTCTCGCCTCAACAAAAAATGGATGGAAATGCCAGCAATACAAGCGCGAGTCCTCAACAGCAACAACAACCTCAATTCGATCCTCAAAATAACGCTGCATTAGTAGCCAATATGGTTGCTAAAAGACAAATGTATGGTGGTAATCCTCAACAGCAACAGCAGCAACAACCTTTCAGTCCTGTTACGTCGAATCCCTCCATCACAGGTTCTCCAACTGCTGTTTCAATGGGTATGAATAGTCCTCAACAAAGACAACAAAGTCCACTGTTATCCAATCCTCAGCAGCAATTGTTGCAACAGCAAATCCATCAACAACAGCAGCAGCAACAACAACAACAAGCGTTTAGACAACCACAGCAAGCATGGGGTAACAAGCCAACAACGCCTCAACAAGCAATGGGACTGCAACAAGGAATGAATGAACAGCAGCGACAACAATTCCACATCATGCAACAACAGCAAATGTTGAGAAAGCAGCAGCAGTTCCAGCAGCAGCAGCAACAACTACAGCAACAACACCAGCTCCAGCAACAGCAACAACCTCCTATGATGGCCACTGTATCATCCCACTCACTATCACCTCAGACTGAAACATCTATCTCGGCAGTAGCAGCTGGCCCTTCTAATGTTGATATAAATGAGCTCAAACGATCATCTGCAGCAATGATATCTTCATCCACCAATATCGCTTCTGCTACGGATGCAGATATAAATATGAAACGAGTTGAAATTGTAAGTGAAGTTATGCAATTTACATGCGCCGTGCATTGACAGTTTGGGAGCAGATCTTAGCATTGAATATTGAATTGATCCGTCTATGTATTGAGAGTCAACGCACAGGAGCCAGTTTAGAGCCTAATCTACCACTGTAAGTTTTGTAGAAGCATACAGATTGACCTTATTTAATCGTATGATGATAGATACCAAGCTAAGCTGCAATCAAACCTAACATATCTTGCTACCATGGCCGATATATCCATGGTCAAGCCAGGAGAGGTAAGAGGGGGGGGGGTTTTTTTTTTGGTTGAGGAATATGGAGATTGGGGTTTAATACAAATGTTTTAGGAATACAAAGCACCATCTCCTCCAGATCTATCGCCTTTACCTCCAGCACAATCAGAGATTGGCAAGAAAATTCATGAATTACTCGCCACAGCACAAGGCTTATTCACTACATCAGACCTGAACCAACCTAAAAAGTCGGAATCACCCTATTCAGCATCTTCCCAGCAACAGCAACAGCCATCTCAACAGCCTCAACCTCAACAGCCATTGCCTCAGCAACAGGCACAACAGCATATGTCGCCTACATCGATGCGTGGTACACCTTTACAGCAGCAGCAGCAATTGCAAATGCAACAGCAACAACTGCTTCGTCAACAGGCTGCTGCCATGCGTCAACAACAGCAACAACAGTTCCTGAGGGCTACTGGCAAATCCAGTGCTAATAGCAGCGCAAATAACAGCAATGTCAGCACACCTACCAGTGCCAATACACCCATGAGTGTAACTAATCGTGGAGGTATGCCTGTCAATGCCACAATGGATCCTCAGATGATGTTGAGACAGGCTCAACATGCGCAAAGTTTGATGCAGCAACAACAGCAACAGATGAGACAGCAGCAAATGATGGCTAATATGGGGCTAAATTTGGCTTCGTCCTCGTCGCCTACTACAAACAACAACGGATTTAGTCCTCTCCAACAGAGTATAGAGTCTCCCAATATGCAACAGCAACAGCAACCTCAGCAACCTCAGCAAATGAACCCCAATGATGTGCTGGCTGCAGCTAATGGCATGATGAATCCAAATGCCATGTTGATGAATCCTGCGAGCATAATGAACAACATGTATAATCAGCAACAACAACAACAACAAAATGTGAACAGCAATGATGATCCTAATAACTATAATAATGTCATGATGATGATGCAAAGACTACAACAGCAACAGCAAAATCAGCAAAATCAATAGTAACCCCCCCCCCTGTTTCTCTTATTTATAAAATATAGCCATTCGTATGGATTTCCATGACAAGAATAAAAGCAAAAGGCATTTCGTATTAACCATATATTCAATATCCAAGCAGCACAAGTAATCCTCCATACTATATAAAACATAGCAAAGCAGGCACAAGTGATTGATAGCTGTCAAATGTGATCCATTCTACCAGCTAGTAAACATGTCCATCATGTCAGTATAATGATTCAAGATGGACCCGATAAAGCATAGTCTGGCAGATGAAATATCCACACAGCTCTCATATCCAATGCTTCTGTAGTGATAGAAACCATTAGCATGATTGAATGATGTCTATCCTAAGCTTTTAGAGATGACAGCTGCCATCAACTTAGACTTCCCTGTGACATGTTATAACGAAGGTCACTTTTTTTTTCTTTTTGTTTGAAAGAATTTTACTAATTTCGAAATCTTTAGGTCTTTTTACAGTCTCAAAATCCTTCCGTACTATACAACAAGCTTGAAAGACACATAGATATAGATTTTGATTCAATCAAAGAGCAGTTGAATATGTCGAAATATAATACGGTAGAAAGAGAACTCATGTTCCGCAATCCCTCTAATGAGAAATTTGGAACACCCTCCTTGCAAGAAGTAGTTGCACCTCACATTGAAGCCTTCAACAGTATCTCTGAATTCGGTCAAGGCCAGCAAGGTTTATTGGATTACGCTATCAAAGATATTGGCACCATGTCTGTATTCGACAACGCTGACAACGACATCAATCTCGATCCCTCAGGTGTCACATTGGGCAACAAATTGACTTATTGGCTCGAAGATGTTAAATTACACCAACCTATGGTGAGTGAACGTGACAGCACGACTCTTAAGAGAAGAACCTACCCTTCAGAGTGCCGTGAACGCCTCAATACCTATCGTGGTAAATTGCAAGGCAAATTGTGTTGGAGAGTGAACAATGGCCCTGTGCAATCTGACTTGCGTGATCTCGGTTTGGTTCCCGTTATGGTCCGTTCTAATCGCTGTAATCTTGCTGGTATGTATCCCAAGGAGTTGATTGCCCATCATGAAGAGTCTGAAGAGATGGGTGGTTATTTCGTTGTCAACGGTATCGAAAAGTTGATCCGTCTCTTGATTGTGCCTCGTCGCAACCATGTCACTGCCATCATCCGTAACTCTTTCCAAAACCGTGGTCCCACCTACTCTACTTTTGGTTGTGCTATTCGCTGTGCTCGCCGTGATCAAACCACCCTGACCAACACCATCCACTATTTGAATGACGGTAATGTCATGTTCCGTTTCGCCTGGCGCAAACAAGAATACCTTTTGCCTGCCATGTTGGTTTTCAAGGCTTTGGTTGATACCTCTGATAAAGAAATCTTTGATGCCCTCTGCCAAGGTGATGTGCAAAACACTTTCTTGACGGATCGTATCGAGCTGTTGCTGAGATCCTTCAAGATCTACTCTCTCTACACGCGTGAGCAATGTTTGAGCTATATCGGTGAGAAGTTTAGAGTGACCATGGGTCTCGACGAGGATTTGACTGATCAGCAAATTGGTGAAGAGCTTTTGAAGAAGCTTATTTTCGTTCATATGGATGACAACCGTGACAAATTTAACCTCTTGGCTTTCATGATCCGCAAGCTCTACTCTGTTGTCTCTGGCGAATGCGGTGCTGATAACCCAGATGCCCCTCAACATCAAGAAGTTCTCTTGGGCGGTCATCTCTACACTATGATTATGAAGGAAAAGATCTTTGACTGGCTCACTGGTATCAAGATGCAGATCCGTAACGACATTCGATTAAACCCTTCTAGAGTTGATTTCTTCAACAGTACGTATACAAGTGGATGATGATTTAGGAGTGGGTATTGATGCCGTATGTGTTTTATAGATACCTACTTCCAAAATGCCTATCGCAAGGTCAACAGTGATATTGGTGTCAAGATGTCCTACTTTTTGGCTACAGGTAATCTTGTCAGTAAGACAGGCTTGGATTTGCAGCAATTTTCTGGTTTCACCATTGTCGCTGAGAAGCTCAATTTCTTCCGTTATTTGGCTCACTTCCGTTGTATCCATCGTGGTGCTTTCTTTGCCGAGTTGAAGACTACCTCTGTGCGTAAGTTGCTTCCTGAGGGTTGGGGTTTCCTTTGCCCTGTCCACACTCCTGATGGTTCCCCATGTGGTTTGCTGAACCATTTGGCCCACAAGTGTAAGGTCATCAACGAACCTCTTGATACCAAGACTGTCCCTCGTTTGTTGGCCGCTCTGGGTGTCTCCCAAAGCTTCCTTCATACCATCAATCGTCCTGGAGATGTTGTTGTCATGTTGGATGGTAAGATCATTGGCTGGTGTACTCCTGCTACTGCCGCCAAGGCAGCACAGAGCTTGAAGGTGTGGAGAGTCAACAACGAGCACGGCATTCCCTTGGATTTGGAGATTGCCTATGTGCCCAAGTCGTATGGTGGTGAATATCCCGGTCTCTATCTCTTTGCCAGCCCTGCTCGTATGATGCGTCCAGTCAAGTATCTTGGTAACGGCAAGACAGACATGATTGGTACATTTGAGCAAGTTTACATGGACATTGCCTGTATGGATGATGAGGTAGTTCCTGGTGTTACTACTCATCAAGAATTCACACCCACCAACATTCTCAGTATTATTGCCAATCAAACACCCTTCTCTGATTTCAACCAATCTCCTCGTAACATGTATCAATGTCAAATGGGTAAGCAGACTATGGGTACACCATCTACTGTCTTGAACCATCGTACAGACAACAAAATGTACCGTATTCAAAATGGTCAAACCCCCGTTGTCAGAACTGAGCTTTACAACCACTATGGTTTGGACGGCTGGCCACAAGGTAACAATGCTATCGTCGCTGTTATTTCGTACACTGGTTACGATATGGAGGATGCTATGATTTTGAACAAGTCTGCTCATGAACGTGGTTTCGGTTACGGTACTGTCTACAAGGCTGAAACGGTGGATCTCAACTCGTACCGTGCTCGTGGTGAGCCCATTACTTACCGCTTTGGTCTTGATCCTGTCAAGGGCAAGAAATACCGCAGCAAGATTGGCGATGATGGTCTCCCTCACATTGGTGCACATTTAGTTGCTGATGATCCTCTCTGTTCCTACATTGATGAGTCTACTGGCAAGAACATTATCAAGAAATACAAGGGCCCCGAAGACGCCTATGTGGATGAGGTTCGTATCTTGGGTGATGACGCTGGTACTGGTGAACTCCAAAAGGTGCACATCAAGCTTCGTATTACTCGTTCTCCTGTCATTGGTGATAAGTTCTCCTCTCGTCACGGTCAGAAGGGTGTCTGTTCTCAAAAGTATCCTGCTATTGATATGCCCTTTACCGAGTCTGGTATGCAACCTGATGTTATTATCAACCCTCACGCTTTCCCCTCTCGTATGACTATTGGTATGTTTGTCGAGAGTATTGCTGGTAAGGCTGGTGCTCTCCACGGTATTGCCCAAGACAGTACTCCTTTCAGATTCAATGAACAAAATACTGCAGCAGACTACTTTGGTGAGCAGTTATTAAAGGCAGGCTACAATTACCACGGTAATGAAGCCATGTATTCTGGTATCACTGGTGAGGAGATGAAGATGGATATTTACATTGGTGTAAGTAGTGTTTCCGCTTGAGAGATGAATATTGGATACTAACTTAAATACCCGTAGGTCGTCTATTATCAACGTCTTAGACACATGGTCAATGACAAGTTCCAAGTGCGTACTACGGGCCCTGTTCATAACCTCACTATGCAACCTGTCAAGGGTCGTAAGAGACATGGTGGTATTCGTTTTGGTGAAATGGAGCGTGATTCATTGCTTGCTCATGGTACAAGTTACCTGCTTCAAGATCGTTTGATGAACTGCTCAGATTACTCACAAGCCTACGTCTGTCGTCTCTGTGGATCATTAGCATCGCCCATCTGTACGAAGATTGTGTCTACCTTGGGCAATCGCCGTACTTATGAATGTAAAACATGTAACACAGCAAAGGGCATTGATTTGATTGCTATTCCTTACGTATTCAGATATCTCACAACTGAATTAATGAGCATGGGTATCAAGCTGAACTTGGGCATCAAGCCTTAAATCTCTCTGTTGTTTACCCTGCCTTGTTATCTCTCTTGTTCTTACTAATTCTGTTTTATATATATTTCTCTCCCCCTCTTACTTTGTCCTCCACCACCCCCATATCGTACACATTTAGATTTCCATAAACACATCCTTTTCTTCAACAAATTTTTCTTCTTATATTTGTACAATAAAATGCATACAAAGATATTAGCCTTCTATTTGAGATTCTGACCAAAATCTTAATTTCAACTTTCAACAAACAATTAAAAGTTTGTTGTAAAAGTCATGTATATGTTTGTTTGGCAGAAAATTATATAAAAAGGGCCATTTGCTGCCTATAATTCAACTGATGCGAAAATGATTCTCTACAGAGTCCCGTTTTTGGCTGCGTTTCTAGTCATTGTCAAAGCAACAGCAACTACAACCACCAACAAAAATGACGCGGATATAACAAAAGCAGACTCGGCTGAATTCGTGCAAACTTCACCTGTTTGGCTGGCCAATGTCAAAGTGCCCACCAACATAGCCACCCAGTTCCCTCTTGATGAAGACATCAAAGCAGGTCCATTGCCCAAAGGAGCATTCAAGTTGGACTTGACTAGCTATCCACAGCCCAACAAGCAACCTCCCACCGATCATCCAGAAGTGCAAGCAGTGCTTAAGCTTCTTGATTTCAGCAAAATCCCAAAATCCAAGCCTCGTATTGTCAAGGACTGGGTGTTTGACCTGAAGGACTACAGTCCTACTGATCCTGATTGCTGGTGGTCTTCCAGTCTTTGCAAGAAGCCCAAGGTCAGCTATCTTCCTGAGGACATTTCTATCTGTCCCGACAAAGGCACTTGGGGTCTGAATTACGATGATGGTCCATATAAAAAGTGGTGGCCAGCCTCTGAAAAGGAAAAGGAGTATGATCAGCCTCGATTCTATAACTATTTGGTGGAGGCAGGAAAGCAAAAGGCAACTCTGTTTTGTAAGTATGCTCCCTTGTGTCGTTTGGATAGCCAGTTTTTAATGCTTACATGTAGTCGTTGGATCCAATGTCATCAATTTCCCAGAGGCAGCTCAAAGGTCCTTGAATGACGGCCACACCATTTGCTCGCACACTTGGTCTCACCCTCAAATGACAACGCTTACTAATGAAGAAGTGGTTGCTCAATTGTACTGGACGCAGAAGGCTATCAAAGAGACTATGGGAATCACACCTAAATGCTGGAGACCACCTTATGGCGATGTGGACGATCGTGTACGTGCTATTGCTTATCAGATGGGCATGCGAACTATTCTCTGGGACCAAGATAGTAATGACTGGAACTTGGTAAGTGTGTGCGTACTTGTATTGATAGCTGCCAGTCTACTGATGTTTCCTTGCTGTAGATTACGGGCCGTTTGAAGACGGAGGTAGTGGATAATTATTTCAAAGATTGGGTTAAAAATCGCGTTTCTGGAAATGACACTGATCATGGGCACATTACTCTGGTAAGCTTAAGTCTCTGTTGAGGGCGTTTGGATTAACGTTGGCACTCACCAAACATCTAGCAACATGAGAACAGTAATATGACTATTCAAATGTCAGAGAAATGGCTTCCTACATTACAAAAGACGTTTAAAGTGATGCCTATCCATCAATGCATCAACGATCCTCACCCTTATTGGGAAGAATACTGGACCTACCCAACATTGGATGTACCAGAGCCACCTAGACGGAATGTGCAATCAACAGTTGGTAATTCTGCATCTGTAGGCAACCAACTCGGCCTTGCTGAAGCTCTCCTTAGCTTGGGTTTACTTGTGTTTGCTGTAGCTGCTACGTTTGTTTAATTTAAAATCAAGTAGATAACAATTTAATACAGAATAAACTATATTTTATCTTGCAGCAAAGAAGACTGAAGTATAATAAAGAGTTACATAATGAGATGTAAAGAAAAACTCGCTCATAACACTCGCAAATCAGTGCTTCTAGCTTCAAGCAACTTTGCTCAGTTATTTTGGATATTATATTAAACTTCGCATTCAAGTTTGTAATTTTTGTAAAAGAAAAAAGAATTCCCTCTTTTACAACAATATAGCGTACTTAGTCTACGCTTGAGTGACAATTCTTTTCTTCTCTAGCATCAAAAACATCAATTACCTTTATATTTGGTATGCATGGCATTGACTCTGCCTGCGACCGCCACTACCGCCAAATAAGTTTCAAACTTCGTTTGACAAATTTCTCTGATTTGTTAACTTTTGTACATTTTGGACTCGGTACGACATATTTTCCCAAATTCGACTATGTAAATAGTACAAATTACCCTATTCTCCCTTAAGCTTTCTTGGAGTACTTTTCAAGGCGCATCCGGTGGTACTAATTATGAGAGATGTTCTAAACAAATTTGCTGAGAATTATTGAAAAATATGAAATAACGTTTATGGCCGAAATGTCAAGATTTTGCATATCAAGGCTTCACAAAAGTAATTTCAGGGCTGCCTTAGATCTAGAGAACCATTTTGTGATAATATATGCCTTAGTAAAGTCTTCATTTTTGAGGCCAAAAACGCGATCGTTTGATATCTGATGAAAACCATGAGGGGTACCTCATGCTTTTTGGCCAATTTTTGATGATGTTTTTTTTGGTCTCCAAAAAGCTGAGCAAAGGTGTCAGTAAGCAAGTGCTAGATGAAAGAAGTTGTTTGGCACTATTCTCAAAGTTTGAAACGGCTTGTAGCACGAGAAATCACATCTAGAGTCTGCTGTGTTTTGCTATAAACCAACTGTAATCGTTTATTAAGACTTGAAGAATTGTAAAAGAGACGACCCAATCAGGATAAGGATATTCTTGATCTTCAGAACTAATACATGTTAGATAAAGATGTGTCAGGGTGTCTCTGTATCTCAATGTGAGGGCACCATAGTCATTTAGATGCAAATATTGCCAGCCGCTTCTGATGATAAACTCTTGCAGCCTTTTGATTTTCCTGCCGTTAAAACCGAGAATGGGCAAGATGTTCCAAGCTTGTGTTATATGTGATGTGTATTTCCCTGGTATTGATACACAGCTCAAAAATTGCCTTCAGTGTGTTATTTTGCAGCTCAAGGTCGTCTAAAGACACCATCTTTTTGACCAGGGAACTGACATGAGGAGATTTTAGTATCGTTGAGACGAACGATGTGGTGTTGTCATCCAATTCAATATCCCCATCCAGTGCTTTTTGAGCAACTGCGCTCCAGTTCTTGCACACAAGCTGGCACGCTCTGAGGCTCTTTGTATTTTCTGGTCTTATTTGGACAACACAGTCTATGTTCTGGTGCAAGATGTCTTATGGTAGATTGTTCCACTTGTACATGGTTGTGGCACAATAGGTCGGAAACCTCTAGTGCACAGTTTTCGCGCATTATATTTTCCATCTCTTTACCAAAGAATGAGTTTGTGGATATATCGATCATTGGTATAGCACTATCAATTTGCTACACCAATTAATATTAATCTGGGAACTCTCGCTCTCACGCACCAATTACCGCCTGATCGACAAAAAAAAAGTTCTTGCCGCAATCCGTTGTATTTTTGGCATTGTATTCATCATTTACCGCATTGAAACTGAAGATCCTTAATAATAAGGTTTATACTGTATCATATGAGCCACGAAAAGATCGTTGTCAAACTAAACGAACCCCATGTTGATCCCTTCAATATAAATCAAAGTATACTATATTATACGCTTAAGATCATCATTCACAAATCAAGCAATGTATGATATCATACATGATTAGGTGTATATAAGATGCATCCATAAATTTCACGTTTCACACCCGTGAGTATTGACAACAACGCAGTTTTTATAGAGTATAGGGCATACTATGCAGACAAAGTGTATCAAAACCTATAAATACAAAATCAAACACACCAAGCTACCTACTAGATGCACAAGTACATCATAGAGCACGGTAAACAGCCTACATCAACAACGTGCTTGCCATATCTTGCAGACGGATGCATCGTTGCTATGTATAAACCATAGTGTATGTATACATTACTGTTATAAAACATGTCTACAACGGAACACACATGAAATCAAGAGTTGTATTTACTGATTCCTGAGATGGACTTGTGGCTCATAACACAGTACTATCTAAATGTGGTCAATTTGGGCCAGGTGCTCTCTCTCGCAATAAATATTGCCAAAGATTGATCGTGTCACAGGGTTGAGTAAGTTCCTCATCCCTTGGCAATCTCTTTTATAGTGTCCCAGGAAAAAAGATAAATAGCGCATTTTTTCCATATATGATATATATTTTTTGATTTTGTGCTACATTCAGGCTTTGATGAGACTTAAAGGCGATTGGCTTGATTTGCCATGGTTACACCATTCCACCTCGCATTTGGACAATGATTTGCAATGTAATAAAGATCAAAATGAGCTTATTTCTAATGTAAATGTTAAGCGTTCAGCTGTTGGTTATATGGAGAATCTTTTGCAATGGTTACGATGATAATCCAAGCTGCTCTAGTAAAGTATATGTGAGGTCATAAGTATACAAAGTGGGCGGGTTGTGTCGTACCCGATGATAAATACCTCTTTTTCACATTTCCCAAAAAAGGATTGTTCATCCCATATGCTGATTTGATCTGAAAGATGGAACGTGGATACCCTTAATTTATCTCTGGGCGGCAGTACAGCTTAAAGCCACTGTCAACGCTTATCCTTTAGCGAAAAAAGCTCAAATCGCCCAGTGGTTGATTCAATCACATATATAAAAAGCCCAATGTCGATCCCTTTCCCCCCTCTCTCTCTTTTTCATTTTCAATTTTATTCCATTCTTGCTGTGTCCACAATGAATGAAAAGATAGAGAATGAAGATAAAGTTGCGGTTGTCACTGTGGAGGATGCCAATAAGATCAAGTTTGCCAAAGTGCATCGTCCCGAAAGAACCAAGACTATCCAAACCATTGACACAGTTGCCTCTCGCAGACCTTCCATCAGTGCTCCCAAGCGTCCTGAAAAGAAGCCTAAGGCTGAAAAGAAGAATGTCGATATTGTAAGTTTTATTTTCACGTAATTTAACATGTTGACTTGCTCGCTCACTCTGACTTCATAGACTGAACATCTGCTCTCTCCCGAAGACTGTGCTGCCAAGTACCATACAGATATCAACGTGAAGAAGGCTTCTGACTCACGCGGCCTTACTGCTCAGCAAGCTGCTAACATCTTGACTGAAACTGGCCCTAATCGATTGACGCCACCAAAAAAGCGACCTGCGATTTTGAAGTATTTCGACTGTGTCATCAAGCTCTTCAATTTACTCTTGATTCTGGCTGGTATTCTCAACTACATCCTCTTGGCAATCGACTTTAAGGGAAACTTTCCTAATGTAAGTGTTTGTTTGTACTTGCTCTAATAAATTGTAACAGGTTATTAACAATCGATGTAGACTTATTTGGGTGCCATTCTTATTGGTGTTGCCTTGCTGAACGCCTTTATTGAGTTTTACCAAGAACAAAAATCACAGGCTTTGCTAGACTCTTTCCTTGACATGGTTCCTGCCAGATGTATGGTGATTCGTGATGCCAAGGTGCAACAAATTGATGCTGTTGACTTGGTGGTGGGCGATGTCGTCTTGGTGCGTATGGGCGATAAAGTGCCTGCTGATCTCTTCATCTTCTCTGCCTCGGATCTCAAAGTCGACAACTCTCCTCTCACTGGTGAATCAGATCCTCAAGAGAGAGGCGGCACCAATACTCAAAAGAACGTATTTGAAGCCGAAAACATCATCTTCAACGGCACATTGGCTGTTTCAGGTGAAGGTTATGGTATCGTTGTGCGCACTGGTGATGGCACCGTATTAGGCCAAATTGCTGGCTTAACTGCGGGCGAAGCTAAATCAGAGTCTCCACTATCACAAGAGGTAAATTAATACAAATGAAGCTAAAACTCCATCATCATTAAACTTATCTGTGCTACGCTAGATCTCCAAGTTTGTAAAGATCATCGCTTCCATTGCTCTCGTCACTGCAGGCATCTTCTTTGGTATTGGTTTCCCTGTCAACAATGGCAACGTCTCCCTCACATTGAACTTTGCTATCTCTGTCTTTGTCGCTTGGGTGCCTGAAGGTCTGCCAGCCACTGTTACTATCCTGTTGACTATCTCTGCCAA
This sequence comes from Mucor velutinosus, assembly GCF_035048745.1. Classification (NCBI taxonomy): domain Eukaryota; kingdom Fungi; phylum Mucoromycota; class Mucoromycetes; order Mucorales; family Mucoraceae; genus Mucor; species Mucor velutinosus. Next base: position 2,254,283 of record NW_027041908.1, read on the forward strand.
GCGTATGGCTGCTAGAAACGTACTCGTCAAGGATTTGCAAGGCGTGGAGACATTGGGTGCTATCACGCTATTGGCTACTGACAAGACAGGTACACTGACTCGCAATCAAATGACGGTAACCTATGTGTGGACCTGCCTCACCATGAGAAATGTCATGGACAAGCAAAATCAAAAGGGCCCTATTTTGGAAGAACCCGGTGTGCGCGACATGCTGAATATTTGTACCTTGAACACAAAGGCCAAATTTGATCGTGTCGACGTCCCTGTGTCTCAACGTCAAATTCTCGGTGATGCTACTGAAACTGGTCTGGTGCGTTTTGCTGCTGATCAGTTGGGCAAACAATTTGATACACTTCCTGATGAGTTCCCCAAGGTGTTTGAAATCCCCTTCAACTCTGACAATAAGTGGGCGATGACAATTCACAGAAAAAAACACGCTAACGGTTCATTGACTCTGTATGTCAAGGGTGCTCCCGAAAGAGTCCTCAACCTCTGTGATAAGATTCTCTTGGAAGACGGCTCCTCTGTTCCTCTGACTGATAAACATCGCGCTGCTTTCCAAGAAACCTATGTTCACTTCGCTAGTCATGGTCATCGTGTTATCGCATTTGCTCAAGACTTGCTATCTGAAAACGAATACCCCTCTGAATTCAAGTTTGACAAGTCTGCTAAGAATTACCCCATGTCTGGTATGACGTTTGTGGCTCTCTGCTCCTTGGAGGATCCTCCAAAGCATGGTGTCCGTGAAGCGATTGGTAAATGTAGAGAGGCCGGCATCAAGCCTGTAATGGTTACTGGAGACCACCAGCTGACAGCTGAGGCTATCGGTCGCAAGATCAACTTGATGGTGGGTGATACTAAGGCAATGGCAGCTCAACGATTGAATTGCTCTGAAGACGAGGTCCCTGAAAATGAATACAACAGTATTGTGATCCACGGTGACGCCATTGACACACTTACCGATGATGATTGGGATCTTATCTTTTCCAAGGATGAGATTATCTTTGCTCGTACTTCGCCCAAACACAAGCTTGAAATTGTTAAACGCGCTCAATCCATGCGACACATTGTAGGTGTCACCGGTGATGGTGTCAATGACGCTCCTGCTTTAAAGAAGGCCGATCTCGGTATTGCTATGAACATTTCTGGCTCTGACGTGTCAAAGGATGCTGCTGCCATGATTTTATTAGATGATAACTTTGCCAGCATTGTCTCTGGTATTGAAGAAGGCCGCTTGATCTTCGCCAACTTGAAGAAATCGATTCAGTACACCATCAGCCACTCCATGCCTGAAGTCATCCCCAACTTGCTCTATGTCATTGTGCCTCTTCCTTTGCCTTTGTCTGCTATTCTCATCTTGGTGATTGATTTAGGCTTTGAGTTGTTTGCTGCTTTGACTTTTGCCTGGGACAAGCCTGAATCTGATGGAGGTTTGATGAAGATGCCACCTCGTAAACCTGTGAATCCCGAATCCATTGACCGTCATCGCCGTACCTTGCATCGTCGCCAGCGCTACATTGAATATGATGCTGAAGGAGAGGAAGTTAGACCACCCTTGTTCCGTCGTGTTTACAATACCTTCCATGAATTGTTCAGTGCAGGCTATTGGAAAGAAAAGTTTGAAAAGTCTGATGATGAAGTCCTTGTTGATTTGCCATTGCTGTCCTGGGCTTACCTCGAAATTGGTATCATTGAAGCTATTGGTAATTTGACTAGTTACTTTGTCGTTCTTTGGTACAATGGTATTACGCCCTATGATGCTGTTATCATGCAACGTGGTGCTGGTTTCCCTACCTACTACTTCTCCAATGGCCCCAACTACGCTCAAAACTATCTCACTGCTACTGGCAAGCTCTTGGATTCAGCTGCTCAAAAGCAAGCTCTGGGCCAGGCCCAATCTATTGTTTATTGGAGTATCATGGTCATGCAAATGTTCAATATGTTTGCCTGCAAGACTCGTTTCTCTGTACCAATTGGCAGATACATGTTTTCAAACAAGTACACGTTCGCCGGTATCGCTGGTGGTGCTTCTCTTGCTGCTTTAATTGTGTATTGTCCTCCTTTCAACATCCCTTTTGGAACCGATTATCGTTTATTGCCTCTCTTCTGGCTCATTGGCTTTGGCTTTGGCATTATCATCATTGCTTATGCTTGTCTTCGTATCAAGATTAGACAAAAGCTTAGCCCTGTGTCATTCAATCCTGATATTCATGGGTTGCGCATGTATCCTACTATTCGCACTGTTGCTACAAATGACTCAAGATCTGTCAACAGAATTGTTTAATCTGTTGCACCACACACATTTAGAATTCGTTGCTCTTATATAGTTTTATCATATCTTTTTTATCAGCGCTATTACAAATAGTGCTTTACATTGTACACTCTTATACATCTATAATACATAATTACTCTTGAATAAATTTGTAATCAAACCAAACTCGATATTGTCTATCTGTTTGTGTCTTATAGATGGCGAATATTGTACCATACAGTTGCTAGCTATTGACATGTTCGAGATTTATTAGAGATTACTAGCAAAGGTATGTACGCTCAAAGGCTTGAAGCAAAATTGTTGACTGTTACGCCACCATCAACAGTAATCAGGGCACCATTGGTATACTGACCCGCGCGCGAAGAAAGATATATGCAAGTACCAGCGATATCTTCAGCACTGCCAATTCTTGAGACAGGAACTTTGGCTACAATGATATCACCAAATGCATCCAATGTAGCCTTCATCATCTTGGATTGAAATGGTCCAGGAGCGATGGTATTTACTGTAATCCCATCATAGCCTAAGCGACCAGCCAAATGTCTTGATAGATGATGAAGACCAGCCTTTGAAGCAGAATAAGCATAGGTTTCTTGTGCAGGCGTCTACAGATAATCGATAGTCAGCAGTTAGCTCTGAAATTGTAGGAAGTAAACTCACTCTAATGCCATCAACTGAACCAATGTTGATGACCGAAGAAGGATTTTCTGTAGATGCTCTTGCAGATAGCAAGTTAAAGCAACTGTATGAGCAGTGTTAACAACTAAATAACAGGGCTTCTTGATCAGAAACTTACGCTTGTGTTAGAGTAAAAACTCGCTTCAAGTTCAGTGTTAGGACTTTATCGAATGCTTCATCAGGAAAATCAACAAAACTCTCGCCCCACGTAGCGCCAGCATTATTGACCAACACATCCAAATCTAAAGATAGATGTTAGACAACACAACATCCATTTAAATTATACACCCGGCCTACTTGCGATCCTCTTTCTCTGATAGCTCTTGCACCAAACGTTTTACCTCATCCGCCTTTTGAAGATCTGCAGGTAATGAAATACATTTTCCAGGACCTTTGGCATTTAATTCAGTTGCTACCTTCTCGCATGCCTCCACGGAGCGACTAGAGATATACACTTTGGCGCCTGCTGAAACAAAGCCCTATCAATAATGCATTAGATCAATTGAGAATTTTATATCTTTTCTCATTTGCAAACATACAGTAGCAATCATTTCACCAATACCTCGAGAGCCACCGGTCACCAAAACAACCTTTTTACATGGTGTTGATGGATTAGATAGTGTACTTGTGCATTGATAATAATGATACCTTATTTTCAACGTTGAATAAATTCTTGTAATCCATAATAAACAGATAGAATAACAAGGAGAGAAATATGATTTGAAATTCGATAAGAAGGCGAGAAAAGTGACTCCCCAACAAATTACTGTTTGGTAATAGTTTATTGCCTGAATTGACAAAACGAATGTAGTTTGTATCACAATGACTGACGTGTTGCCTTTTTACTCTAATTCATAGCATATTGCAATCAGAGCTCTATTTTTCAGCACAGAATTATTGGTTTAACCTACTTTTTCTTGGGTTATACACTCGAGCCACACTATGTTTGATTTATTATAAGCAAATGTCACTTATGGCTGCTCGCAATACGCATACAATTCCTTGGCAATTTGATAAAAACGCTTTTCTCATAGTCTTTCAGAAATTTTAAATTTTGTATAATCAATCAAAGAGTTGATTTAGCAAATCACTGCAAATACCTCAGGTATGCAGTATATTTAGTGATCTCAATAGGGTATAGATGCCCAATCTCCTAATGTGGAAAAATCTGACATGAAAACTCCGCTTAGGGGTTAAAATTCGCTCATCTCTTTGTCCGTTATGATGAGACAAGCATATTACGGTCGCCTTTTGGTCTCGAGTTTCAGTAATTTTAACGTTAGAAAAATGTTTTTTAACCACATCCGCCAATTTCAATTCCATTTGCGAGAACTTGAGCAAACGATAAGTAAAATATACCTTTAATGACCAAATAATGACAAAGTATTTCTCGCATATCTCTCTCTGTTTTTGAAACAACATGGATGTCTTAAATCTTGACATTTTGCTGCCTTGAAAATATCTGCTTTTCAGAAAATAAGGCAATGTGCGTTTCCAATCATAAGTGGTTTTAGCTTGTGAAAAGTGCGATGATCATTCCTCCTGGAAAACCAAAATGATTCTATCAGTGAGAGTCGCCAATTTAACAAGAAAATTATGGGGGGTCCCGTTAGAATGGAAAGCGGATCTGTGTTCGACTGTGATTTACATCTGCTCCCATGTTACGAAAGACTACATTGATGCCAGCTAGGTTTCTTCGAAGAAGAAATTGGTACAGCTTCAATACCACGATGTTATGCACCGAGTATGAGCAAATTATGTAAGCATCCCATCTTGGTTTGTTACAAATAATCTGGAGATAGATCTACCGGAGATGTAATCTCATAAATCGAACCTTGTAACCATCATTGAAGTTACACTTCTATCTTGTTTACCAGATGCATTAACATTAGCAGAGGTTTGGGGAGGGAAGGATCAGAGGGAAAGATAAACCGCGCATGAGAGGCTCCAATCTGGGTTTTTGACATTTTTGAGTCAAAGACATGCCTCAATTGTTTACTGAACATCCAGGAACAAGCTTTTTACCTTTAACTCTAATCATTGTTGCTTTTTGAACATAGCAACAGGCGACATGGCTTAAACAAAAAAGAAAGGATTTAGGTTTTTTTTTTTTTTTTTTAGGTTGAGGAAGAGATCAGAAGCTTTTATCTCAATTTTACAGCTTTTTCCCGTTTACTGCAGTTACCATGGCTTCCAAATCTTAAAATAAACACGAAATAGTTTCTGCTGTCATCTTTCGTAAATACAACATTCCTTTTATGGATGCTATAGCATGGAGTTTGCATGCTTTGCAATGAGGAGTGTCATTACATCTACATGTTGTGTGTCTTGGATATCCAGTTAATGCTCCGCTTCAAAGGTCTGATAAATAGAAAGCACTTTAATGGCTTCTATGACTTCTAGCAGACAAAAAAAGAGAGTAAATGTCGAGGCTTAAAGCCACAGATTGCAAGCAAAATCTGGCAGGGCTTGTCGTTAATAGAGATATGGTTATTGAGTAGACCTTGGCAAATGTATACAAAAGAATAGAATTGAGATAAAAGATGATCTTTATACTAAATTAAAAGGTTACACACAAAGTCTATGTGTACCTGACAGGCTCATTCACTCAAATTTGAGTGCTAAACACACTGCTTTCAAAGCAAAAAGCAAAAAATGTCCGGCTTACCTGATTCGAACAGGTGACCTAAAGATGACAGATTCACTACAGTCTTCCGCTCTACCAACTGAGCTAAAGCCGGATGGATGCTTGAATGGCTCACTTGGTTAGAGCTTCATGCGGAAGCAGTGGGTATGCCGAGAGGTCGTGGGTTCGAATCCCACCTTCGCATCCATATTTTCCGCCTTTCTAACCTGGCATGTTACTCGGTATTTGTGCTTGCACGTTTAGGTGTGCTGCGGTGCGTCTGGCCGGTTTCTACCTTGAGTCCTGTTCGTCTCCCCCGTCTTGCGGCGCGGCCATTGCCATTCCTCCCTCTGTTTCTCCTCCTCTCTGGTGGGTTTTGATGCCGTTTACTTTATTGGTCCCCTCCCTTTAGCAGCTTCCCTCAACCTTTAATTTAAACATGCTTTTTCCCGCCGAATCACTGTTAGTCTTGCAACATATGATCATACCGATTCCGCAGTTGACTACAATTGTAAATAAATAAAAATCCAATATTAAACTGAGCTAAAGCCGGATTTTCATATTTAGGAGGTTTTCTAATTTATTCTGTAGCAAAATTTATACTTTGTGTCTCGTGACGTTCTATAATAGGAAATCTTTCTGGTAATCAGGTTTTTTTTTTATAAACATTATTGGTTTTCTTTTTAGAAACGTTACGTGTAGAAGTCTGTAGTAACGCTGATTTACTTCTGGTCAAATACCAAGAAAATGTACTTTACAACTTTACAACAACAAGCATCTGTTTTTTATATTGATGTGGTGGTATTGTTATACTACTTATTGCAGTAGTCAAAAAATCAGGAGGTTTAATAATGGATTTCACAAAAAAAAAGTAAAGCAATAATAAAATACAACAGAAATCAACTGTGTTTTATTTGGAAGAAAACATCAATCATTTATTACGACCATCATAATTGTGATTGAATACACTGCTGTAATCATCAGGAATGATTTATTCACACCACGATGTGCGAGATAAGAGTAGTGCATCTTTACTTTAGTATGTTTAAGTAGTTGTTAATGTACATTTGAGCGCTTTATTAATAGATTCAAATAGCATGGATTTGAATGAGTGCTATTTGATGAATTTCGGTTTTCAATCAAGTTGCGTTTGGGTGGCTATTTCATTACACATTGGATGCGCCCTAAAAAGCACCCCAAGAAAGTTTAAGGAAGCATTTTTTTTTTTTGTAGGGGAGTCGAGCTCCAGGTTTTATTTAAAGTCCTTTAAATGTCATACTCAGGGATAGAAAAGACTGTTGGTGGACCCAATGTCTGCAATGAAGGGGAATAAGATATTTTTGAACTAAGTTGGGAAAGAAATCTACTACTAATAAGGTGCGACTCCTAGAGCCTGTAATGAAATAGCCACCCAAACGCAACTTAATTGAAAACCAAAGTTCATCAAATAGCACTCATTCAAATTCATGCTATTTGGATCTATTAATGAAAGCGCTCAAATGTACATCAAAAAACCCATTTAAAAATACTAAAGTAAAGATGCATGCTTATATCGCACATCGTGTGAATGAATCACTCCTGATCACAGTGTATTCAATCACACCCATGATGGTCGTAATAAGTGATGGTATCTTTATCCAAATAGAATTAAATCAATAACAAGCATATTCAAATATGACAACTATGCCCTGCTGCCATAGTTGCACAATATCCCAGATAAAGGATTCCATACTTCAATAACAAACATCACACTTTAAACCATCAAGGTTACATTAAATCATACTATGACGATAGCTCACCCAAGCCCATCAAGGTTACTCAAATCGACCCTTATGGCCAGTGCTCTTGCATTGATTACCACTTTAAATCAAACATCAACAACATTTGCCAGATATCGCAATAGCAGCACCTATTGCTCTCTATCATCACTAATCCTACAAGCTAGATGCAAATGTATAAATACTCTTCTTTTTTTACTCAATTCCAGGATCTTCAGTTCATTTTATACACAAATAAAATACAGTTGGTTTCTATTGTATTTTACTATTGCTTTATTTTTTTTTGTGAAATCTACTCAAACCTGATTTCACTGCACCATGAATCGTCAATGTCCAGACTAACGTTATTAAATATAGAATGCAAGACGATGTCATTATGAACGATATAGAATTCAATAAAATATTACTATAAACGATAGCTCTATGGCCTGCCACCTACTTTTTCATACGCTTCAAGAGCATTTAATACTGTATTGCCTTATGAAAAGGGCATGAGTTTGCCAGCTGGCCCCACCAGACAAAATTAATTCAAACCCAGAATCATAGTCTGTTCCAGATTGGACACATTTTGATGATTCTGGACTCGATCGAGCTATTTTTGGTCCGTGCTGTCGTCGATGGAACAACCCTTGGCCTTGCAGAATGTCTCAGCTTCTCATTGGAAATTCTTTTGGTCCCTGTCTCTTACCTACATTCAACGTAATGTGATATACCGGCTCATCACAGGCTGTATCCCTTCTCGAAGCAGGTTACACTACATGATGCCTGGAGTCTTCGAGTCTCACAATTGTCCTGTCTGCTTGTCTCCCAATGAAACTGCCAGCCACCTGCTCTTTGACTGTCCATCCAAAGAAAAGGTATGGCTAGGCGTCATTTTTGAATTCCTATGGCCCACGACGTCCATCACTGACATCAAAGAGGCTCTTCTGTCCCTGGACTTTTCGGATATCTGGTACTCCCAAGTCAAAGGCATTCATCCTTACAGAATCCTACTTATCACCCTGTCTCAAATATGGCTAGCCCATATGCGCTTTGTTTTTGACAACATCATCCTTGTCCCTGAGGCGATTCTGGTGAATGTCCGCTCCACTGTTCGCCAGACAGTGGATGAGGATCAAATCCATTCCCTCTTGTAGTTTTGATAGTTTCGATAGTTCTGCTTAGTTTAGTTTAGTTAATATTTCACCTTCTTTTTATTATCTCTTTTTTAATTGCACCCGCCTCTTCACTTCGACCCAGTACTCCTAGTGTACGCGGCTCAATCAATAAACAAAATTTAAAAAAAAAAAAGCTATTTTTGCAGATTCGACTAAGTGAAGTATGATAATCACCCCATGCTTCCTTAAGCTTTCCTGGAGTACTTTTCAAGGCGCTTCCAATGGTACCAAGTTATATAGATGTTTTGAATACACTTATTGAATGATTTGTAAAAATATGAAAAGAGGTTTCTGGCCAAAATGTCGAACTTTTACATATCAAAGTCCCACAAACATGATTTCAGAGGTTGCTTTGGATTGATAGAAACATTTTGATTTAAGATACACCATAGCAAAAGTCTTCATTATCAAGGTGAAAAACGCGATCGTTTGATTTTCGATGAAATTTTTTTTTTTTTTTTTTTTTTTTGTATGGATGTTGCTTATTTATTAGTAAATATACATTATAATAAGAACATCAAATGATGGACAAGTGTATGTAACAAAGTGACTTGCCATATATAAAATCTATTAAAGCTACTACTAATATTGATGCTTGAGATCTGACAATCTCATCACTTCAGCACTGATCTTGTTGGTGACATTGTTGGTATCAAATGGCACTCCTTCGAATGTTTGTAGGAGGTGGAATCTCCATATCATACGAATGGTGGCAGCAAACAGGTCGAAGATTGTAATCTTGATATCGAGGTTGTAGATGAAATATTGCTTCAGGTTTAAGTTAACTATAGATTGGTATACTTGTTGTGGATTAGCAACCTTGGGGTATCCCAGGAATTGTTCAAAGATGTTGGACCAAATGTCGTTTTTGTGGGGGCAGCTAACCATGAGATGTTTGGCATCTTCAGTATCATTGCAGAGGGTACATTTGTCATCTTCGACGTTCCTCAGGCGTCGAACGAAAAGAGCTGATTTGCTCGGGCATTGCTTGTGTATCATTCTATACCAGACATTTCTCACAGAGTGATGCATGTTTTGATGATAGAAGTGTTTCCACTGGACTTTGCTGATGGTATGATTGAACTTTCGTCCAACATCAAGGTTGTGTATGTCCAGCATAATTGATCTCAAGTATTTGTTTGACATTTGAAGCATTGGGCGGTCTTGGTAGTTAAGCATAGCAACGAAAGGCTGTAGGTCTAGATGAGCCTCCATGTTTCTTGTATCCGCGAAAGATTCCAATCTGATGTTCCCACAGAGAAGACCTCTTTCTATCTGATTCCTAATGTTTGGTCGCTTGCATTCACTTCTTGGCTTTATCTGCAGAGTACTTGTTTCCTGGTTGACGTGGAAGAAGTCATGAACTTTACTCTCCCTGATCGAGTCTCTGCTTGTGTATCCCATGGCTACTTCCTCATTGACAAAATCAAGAATTTCCAGCACTGGCAATGACAAGAGTGTCATGACATTTGGTTTGACAGACCAAGCGAGTGAGAATGGGGAATGCTTCATATAAGTATCTATTGCCTCGAACATCATGTGATAAGGGTGGAAGCCTCTTAACTGGTTTTTGTATCTAGCCGTTTGGAACAGTATAGGGATTATGTGCGATGGTGAGTCGTGCGACATCTTCAAATAATCCACTAGTAGCCTATACGTGAGACCAGGTATGTTGTTGCTGTTTTCTGTCAGCAAAGCGTTCAGGTATCTGAATTGCAGAACCTTTTGTTGCGCCATTATATCAATCAGTCCTAAACCGCCTTGATACCTTGGTAGGAAGAGAGAGTTGCCCTTTAGAGGTGGATACAAGCCAGACATTACAAACTGATAAATGATTGAGGTTATCTTCTTGACTGTGTCTTTGGGCAGGGAAACGATCCGAATGACATGCCATAGTTTGGACAATATCATAGTGTTGGCAATATTCGCTCTGCCGTACAGTGAGACTTGTCGTGCTGCAAACCTTTCAACAGCAGTAGTGATATCACCCAGCAGTTTAGCGATGTATACGTCTCTTTGTTGATTGCAGAACCAAATTGGATAACCTAGGTATTTTATAAATCCTGTAGACGTAGAATCATACCATTTGATTTTGAGATTGTTTGTTGCATGATCTTGAATTAGGCCACCAGTTTGGCTTGTCATTCTTCCACCATGAAGAGGGAAGGCCACGGACTTGTCGTAGTTGATCTTGGAGTTCGAGGCCTTGTTGTAAGTTCTCAATCTTTCTTCCAGATCAAGAAGTTCTGCCCGAGACTTGACGAAAGTCAGGACATCATCCGCATATGCGAGTACTTTCAATGGAGGAGGAGCCACCCAACTGTTTGTTCTCTTGCTTATAGGCTTGACGTGCTGGAGACTATACCCCGAGATAGTTGTACTTTTGGTCACAGATAGCAGAAATGGTTCAATAGCCAAGTTGAACAGCATTGGTGATATACTGTCTCCTTGTCTGATGCCGCGTCTTTGCTCGATAGGATCTGTTAAAAAGCCATTGACATTCACGTAAATGGAGTTGTCGAAGAATAACTTGCAGATGCATTGGACAAACTGTTTTGGGAAACCAAACTTCACTAGGACCTTGGATAGATACTGGGGATGTACCCTATCATACGCTTTGGCGTTGTCCAGCATAATCCCAGCATATTCGACAAATTCTCCAGAATTGTTCCATCTTGCTTCACGTGCATTGTCTACAATCACTTTCAACGACATCCCATGGTCTCCAATGTATCTACCTCTCAGGAAACCACTTTGGTGGGGGCCTATAAGGTCACTTGCTACCTCTATGACTCGTGAGTTAAGTAGTCTGGTAAACACTTTGCAATCAGAGGCTATTAGGGTTATTGGACGGTAGTTGCCAAGGTCAGTCATATCCCCTTTCTTTGGTAGCAGCACAATACATGATTCCTGCCAGGATTTTGGGAATTTGCCTAGTGATAAAGCATCGTTGAACACTTGCAGAATAATCGCTTCACAGCTCGGGTTGATTACTAGAAGGTGCAAAATTTCGTAACATATACCATCCAGGCCCGGACTACTACCATTTGGCGTTCTTCGAGATCCTTGAATGATATCTTCGTAAGGTATGTCTTCAATGATGTCCTGTGAGTCCTCAGCTGGAATTGTTTTGTCGATATATTGTAGCATTCTTTCCACACAATTGAGATCAATTTCTTCCTCGGTGTATAGGTCTTGATAAAAGACTTTGGCAGCGTCAAGTTTAGTACTAGTTTCCAAGCATTGTTCCCCGGAAGTAGGATGCTTTAGGCTAGAGATTGTTCGCTTGGATGCCTTTTCCGCTAATGTTTGCTTGATGTAACCTGGAGACTTTTCACTCTTCTCGTGCCATCTCTGTCCTGCTCTCAGTCGTTGGACGTCAACTATCTCTTGTTGGAGTTGGGATAGCTCCTTTTCGACAGGAGAAAGCAAAAGATTAAGACAGACGGAATCATCCCGGTACCTACGTAGCAAATTGTTCCTCTCGCTCTGTAACTTCTTGATTTTAGCTTTCCTCCATGAACAGTGAGTGCGGCTGAAGTTTTGAGTAACTTGCTTAGTTTTCTTCTTAATCAGGTCCCATTTTTCTTGAGCAGATAGGTTAGGATCTAATTTGGTTTCAACGTAGTTAGAGATAGCAGTGTTTAATTTGTTGACGTAGATAGGGTTCTTCGCAAGAAAGGGGTTGGCCCGCCAAACACCTTTACCACAGTTAGTCATGCCGGTAGTGTATGTCTTGGTTAACAAGGCATGGTCTGTCCATTCTTGAGAGAGAAATGTGATATCACCATCACTCATTTTGAAGAAAGCATCGCGGCCTGCAAACATATAGTCGAGAGTGGAAAGAGACGATCCACGTCTAAAAGTGTAATCATGCGGTAAATTTGGTTGGTTCAAGCAATCTGAAAAGTGAGTGTTCAAAAATTCAATGAAACTTTTGGGCTTTCCAGTTTGGCGATTATAGCGTTGGCTTGTGGAGTCGAAGCAGCAGTTCATGTCACCGGCTATGATGAGAGAAGGGATAATCTCAGGCATGGAGTTGAGGAGACTGATGATTTGGTCGAACAAGTGATTTCTCGCCCTGTAGTCATCAGAGTGAGCATAGATATTTAAAATGTAAATTGGAGGCATGTTATTGTTAACCAGTGATAGCTTGGTCAGAATAACTCTTCCGTCTTCTAGTATTTTGATTTGTTGTAGATTCAGTGATGGATTGAAGTTGATGACTCCACATTGTCCAGTCCAAATTGCTTGGTGGTACTGGAATTGATATTTAAAATTTGTTGTAATGTTTTCAAAGGAATGGTGAGGAATATTTGTTTCCTGGCATAGTAATATATTTAACTTTTGTTGCTTAAGGTAGGTGATGAACCTATTTGTTGTATTGGTGTTATATTGTTTGTTGAGGTTCCTGCAATTGAGGGAACCTATCCTAATGTTAATGTTTCTAGTTTGGTTGGTGTTACTCATTAATTAATTATAATGTGTTTGTGGTTGATGATCCATCCAAGACCATTTCGTCTCTGGTGTTAGTCTCTTGCTGTTTAATCTGCTTTTTGCTAGGACCTTCGCTGTCCTCTACTGGAGGGGTAGAAGCCAGTTCATCGATAGATCGCTTGGGATGTTCCTCAGTAGGTTCATCTACACTGTTCTTGTGCCCAGAGTGTCGCAAGTTATATCTACTTACATTGTCCTGAACAACCTTAGGAGATTCCCCATCGCTATCTTCCTCGCTAGTAGACTTGACATACTCCTCATCACCAAAGGAATTATTGTCCTCCTCCTCCTCGAGATGTCCCTTGGGAGCATCCTCTTGTGAGAGGCTACCTGCCTGAGATTCCCGACCCTCGGATTCAGCAACCTGAGATTCATCACCCTGAGATTCACCATCATGGGAGTCACCTTCCTCTTCCATTTGCATATCCTTGCTGTCGTTCAAGTTGGTTGAATGTTCTTGGACATTTTCAGCGTCGGAATCAGACTCTGGCTCGTCAGCTGAAGATACTTCCCCCTTGGAAAGTGCCTCATCATCGCTTGTGGATTTCGACGAAAGGGATGTAGCCTTCCTTTTCCCCTTCTTGTGGTTGAGGTACTTAGGAGGGTCCACATTCATTAGATCTAAAAGGTCAACCTTTCTACCTATAGGTTTAGGTTGGGCAACATTTTCTTGCTGGCGATGTTGACCTTGTTTGTTGTGATCATTAGTTTTCTTCACTCTATTCCATGAGGCTAATGGGCACCCGGCGATGAGATGTTCCAAGCTTCCGCATCGGAAACATGCTTTCCTCTTTGTTCGAGGACAATCAGCTTTGATATGATCATCAGTGTGACAGTCTTGACAAATTGGGTTCATGTTACTCCAAACCAAATGTAGCTTCTCCTTGAAATTCCCAAACTGGATCTGAGGGGTAAGTTCAGCTGCGTAACTTTTTAATTTGTCCCTATTTAGAGTGACAAAACCGCGACCAGTAAACCAATTACCATCTTTGGTATAGCTAAGACCAAGATTGAGAATGTCCCCATATTTTTGGAAGGTCTCCACCATCAAAGGCTTCAAAACTTCTTCAGTTTTGTAAGGAAGCTCAGAGACACCTACTCTGAGGACGTTGGCATTTTTGTCCAAAGTCTTGTTCACCTTAATTATCTTCCCTTGTAAGACGAGTTCCTTGTTCAGAGCCTCCTCGCAATCTTCCTGGCTTGGAAAGCTGATTTCAATGACCTTATGGTTCTTACCAACCATACGTGTTCTAATTCCCAATCCTTTGGAATAGTGATCTCGAAGACAAGTGAGCAAGGGCTTCTCTCTGAATACCATCCCAGCAAATTGAGAACAATCAATGACGAGAGAGTAGTCATCTTTAGCTTCTACGAATGTTGAGTTGTAGTCCAAAGGTCTTCCAGTTGTGGAGGCGTTGTTGTCGATAGCTGGAGCAATGTTGAAGGTTGTTCGCTTCTGACTCTTGATATCTTGAAAAAGTGATGCATAGGTAAAAATGTTGTTGCCTGGATTATGGCTAGAATCCAGCGTGGAACCTCCATTACTGGAAATCCCACCTTTTTCTGCTATTTTGTGATCTTTAGCGGAGAAAGCCATGATTTTCGATGAAAACCATGAGGGGTACCTCATGCTTTTTGTTCGAATTTTGATCATGTTTTTTTGGTCCCCAAAAAGTTGAGCAAAGGTAGTAGTAAGTAACTGCCGGACGAGAGCAATTGTTTGGTGCTATTCCGGCTGTCTAAAACTGCTTCAAATACTAGAAATTATAGATTAAGCGCATCCGAAATGTGATGCGAGTCGCCTATTCTCAAGGAGCATGGGCGATGCTACTATTCTGTCAGTCTATATATGAGTTATTCCTACCGATACAATTGTGGAGCATTGTTATAGAGTCAGATTTACAGCCACTGGCCGTTTACAACAGCTTCTCATCTGATATTTTAGGTTAAAAAGTAAGATTTTAAGTATTAACAGTGGAGTAATTCGGTAGTATATCGAATTATTCTCGAAATTACCAGCGATCTCCGTACATACGTCTTTGCTCAAACCTCAACATCGATGCTTGACATTACATTCAACAGCTCTCTTGAAAATTGCTGATATGTGATGCATGATTTGATTTTTCTTTACAATTGGAGGGTTGAAAATGAGCCCAATGTTCTCACTAGAGCTTTATATCTGATTTCAAAAGTTTTGTGTAGAACTTCATGTCACTTCATCGACCTTGAGGTTCGATTAATGCCGAGTTAGTCTGAAAAAACATTGGGGTTTGATACAGAGTATGGTAAGCAATGTGATTTGGAAGGCCACTTGGAATTCTTGATCTGCATTATATAAATGCTGATACTAAGCAATATTTTACTTCAAAATCTCAATTGTTCTTGTTTGTCTTAATTTGAGCTCTATCAAAACTAAAGTACTGTATACTGTAGCCTTATACCCGTGCATTGCCATGATTTTAAAGCAAGATTGTACAAGAAAGGGGCGAGCTTCGTGACTCTTTCACTAGTAATTGCAATCATTTAGAACCAATCAAGATACCACAACAACCTGTGGAACGACAATCTAAGTGGATGGAGAGAAAAAGTATCAATCTATCGCGCCTTGATATTATATTTTTCAATTTCTTTTCACTTCAGCACACATAAACATAATGGTAAACAAGATGAAGAAGACAACAGGAGAAAAAAACCTCATCTAATCATCATGATTTCTATTATAGCAAGCCGATTCCTCAACTCCCAAGGGCACTATCAGGTAATTTTGGGCTTCTCATCAAGGAGTATGGGCATTTCATTGCATTCAAACTTTTTGTCATCGAATTGTGTCAGCCATCAGGACAATACTGTATTGCTTGAATGATAGCCAACATGGATCAGACAGAGTTTGCTGCAATTGAAGGGACAAGAGAGAGAGAGAGAGAGAGAGAGAGAGAGAGAGATTGTGGACATCCATAATAGAGGAGGAACTATTTCTAATCATCGTTTTGTCGAGTAGAAAGCGTGTTACCTCTCGCAGTAACAACAGCAATGCTGCTCGCGGTGGTATCCCTGGTGGCAGCACATCCAGCATGATGCGCATCTACTCTGATGACTCTCCAGGACTTCGCGTGTAAGTAAATCAAGTTAAAACGTACATGCTCGTGGTAACTAAATATGTAATGGATTGATTTTGTGTGTAAACAATTAGTGATCCTGTTGTTGTTTTGGTTCTTTCCTTGACCTTCATCGCATCTGTGTTCGGTCTTCACATTGTTGGCAGGTTCTTGGCTTAAAATTCATAATATATACACACAGACACACTTTCAAAATGCCATAAAACCTCGCACCCATACACAATACACACATGCACGCACGCTCACACTCGACATTTGCCGCAAGATTTTTTTTCTTTTTCTCTTTCTCAATAAAAAAAAAACCAAAATTTAAAAAAGGAAAAATTATGTCTGATAGGATGTTTATGCAAATGATAGGACCAAGCTATACCTTATCATAATGACAAGAAAAACACCATGTATTTTTGTAATGTTTACGGGGTCGGTCAATCAATAGAATGGGAAAAAAAGAAACCCATCTGGTTCCAAGTTTGGAAACCCTTGATACCTTCTTATTCGTTTCTTTTTCATGTATACACAAGAAAAAAAAACTGTTCTTTGATTGTCCAGATAGCAACAATGAAGTATAAATCAAGCAACTCGGAAAATAGCAACGAAATGATATCTTTTACAATCAAAGCATAACAAAAGCTGTTGCATTAGTTGACCTCAATATGTCGAAACATGAAATGTCTTTGTTCGGGACATCAAATCACTGATTCAATTGAAAAACATGAATGAGATGAATAGTTGAGCGCATGAAATGTAACAAAAGATGGCATGATAGATAACTGAAATTTGGATCGCTAAAATAGCAAAGGAGAAATTTGAGTTCTTTGGTGGAGATCATAAAAAAAACACAGCAGAAAAGAGTAATGGAATAACTAAATCAAGCAAGGTCTCCCCCCATTTCTTCATATCTTTATAATCGCCGGTTTAACCATAGAAAGAGACCAGTGCACAGAAAACTTTCCAGCTTCCTTCCCATCACGCCATGAAAGGCGAGAAAAAAAAAAAAAAAAACCAAGAGAGATATAAAACGACCGTTGCATTATTTGTATTTTCGTTTTGCTTTTTTTCTAGCTTTTTTCTTTTGTTTTTTTTTTATATATTCATAAGAGAAAGTATACCTTATCCCATCAATACGCATACATTATGACTACCGTTCAAAGAGATGTTTATAACCCTCTTCTCTTCGAGATTGCCTGGGAAGTTGCTAACAAAGGTAAGCTAAACTAGCCATTCTCGGGCGTTTTTACTAACAGCATAGCCATCGACTAGTTGGTGGTATCTACACAGTCATCAAGACCAAGGTCCCTGTTACTGTCCGTGAATTTGGAGATCGTTATACATTAATTGGTCCTTTATCTTACAAGAGTGCTCCAATGGAGGTTGAAGCCTGCGAACCTGCTAACGAGAAGATGAAGCAAGTTCTCGATTCCATGGCTCAATACGGTGTCAAGTATCTCTATGGTCGCTGGTTAGTAGAAGGATCTCCTTATGTCCTTTTGTTTGATACTGGCAGTGTCGCTCACAAATTGGATGAATGGAAAGGCGATCTCTGGCGCTCTGCTGGTATCCCATCTCCTCCACACGATACCGAAACCAATGATGCTATTCTCTTTGGTTATTTGGTCACTTGGTTCTTGGGCGAACTCACACCAAAGGTAAATATTACTTGTAGCTATTATACTTATACGCATCGGATGTGCAACATGAGAGAGCGAGAGCGAGATTTGGATGTTTAGAGTGGAGAATAAAAGAGAACAACAGGGAAAAAAAAAGCACACATACTAAACAGTATTATTCGCATCTTGTAGTACAACAAGTCTGGAGACCCAGCTATTATCTGTCATTTCCACGAATGGTTAGCTGGTGTAGCCGTGCCTTTGATCAAGAAGCGTCATCTTGACGTTTGTACAATTTTCACTACTCATGCTACTCTTTTGGGTCGTTACCTCTGTGCTGGCTCTGTTGATTTCTACAACAACCTCGCCAACTTTGATGTCGATGAGGAGGCTGGCAAGCGTGGTATCTACCATCGTTACTGCATTGAACGCGGTGCTGCCCACTGTGCCGATGTTTTCACCACTGTATCCCACATTACAGCTTATGAATCCGAGCATTTGTTGAAGCGCAAGCCTGGTAAGTAGCTGGATACCTCTTTCTTTTGGTCGTTACTGATGAATGTAATGATTAGATGGCGTATTGCCCAATGGTTTGAACGTGGTCAAGTTCTCTGCTATGCATGAATTCCAAAATCTCCACGCCCTGTCCAAGGAGAAGATCAATGACTTTGTTCGCGGTCATTTCTATGGTCACTACGACTTTGATCTCGACAACACCATCTACATTTTTACCGCCGGCCGTTATGAATATCGTAATAAGGGTGTCGACATGTTTGTAGAGTCTCTTGCTCGTAAGTTTTTATTCATTTTGTGTTTGTATTTGAAGCGGAAACTAACCTTAATCCTCAATATTCGACATCAGGTTTGAACGCCCGTCTCAAGTCTTCTGGCTCCAAGATGACAGTAGTTGCTTTCCTCATCATGCCTACTGCTACCCACTCTTTTAACGTCGAGGCATTGAAGGGTCAAGCTGTCACACGTCAATTGCGCACCACCGTAAGTGAAATTCAGGACCGTGTCGGTAAGGCCATCTACGAGAACGCCCTTCGTCTCGAAGACATCAACCCTACCAACTTCCTTTCTGATGCCGACAAGGTTCTCTTAAAACGTCGTGTGTTTGCTCTCAAGCGTACTACTCTACCTCCCATTGTCACTCACAACATTGTTGATGATGCAAAGGACCCCGTCTTGAATCAACTTCGTCGCCTCAACATGTTCAACAACTCTGATGATCGCGTCAAGATTGTATTCCATCCTGAATTTTTGAACGCCAACAACCCCTTGATTGGTATGGATTATGAAGAGTTTGTCCGTGGTTGTCATTTGGGTGTCTTTCCCTCTTACTATGAGCCTTGGGGTTACACTCCCGCTGAATGTACTGTTATGGGTGTTCCCTCCATCACTACTAATCTCTCTGGTTTTGGCTGTTTCATGGAGGAGAACATTGAAAACTGTGATGATTACGGTATTTACATTACTGACCGTCGCATGAAGTCCGTCGAGGATTCTCTCCAACAATTGTGTGACCAAATGTACCAATTCGTTCAAAAAACTCGTCGTCAACGTATCAACCAACGTAACCGTACTGAACGTTTGTCTGATCTTCTTGATTGGAAGCGCATGGGTCTTGAATATATCAAAGCTCGTCAATTGGCCCTCCGTCGTGCCTATCCCGATAGTTTCATTGATGATGATGAAGAAGAGCTCTTGTCTGATGCTCCTGTCAAGATTCCCAAGCCTTTGTCTGCCCCTGCATCTCCCCGTTTGAGAATGGAAGTCAACAACATGTTCAATGACGATGAAGAGGAAGAGGATTTCTTATTCCCTGCTCTCCGCAGAAAGAACCAAGTTCAAACAAGAGAGCAGGAGCTTTTGAGTGAAGGTGATATTGAAGCATTCAACAAGCTAACGCTCGAAAACAAGGAAGCCCATCATTAAATAATCCAAAAACTCATTAGCATATTATATATAACCCTTTACAACAACACCACCCGAAAAAAAGTCTAATTTTTGTCTTGTTCTATGTATTTCTTTTAGTATCATTCTATCTTTTCCCTCTCCCGTTAGACATATTTACAATAAACCATCTTTGCATCTTTTTCCAAGATGAACAATATATTTTTGGCTCAAACCTTGGTAGCTCGGCTTGATTTCCATGGCTCCTGCCTGATCCACATTTTATTCTGGGATGCCATGTGAAACCTGTGTGTTTTACCATGCTTCATTTATAACACATTCCAGATGTATTTAGAAGGTTAAACGTGAAACAGCTGGTAAATGTATGCGCCCATTTGTCTTCTTACTACATTTTGTACCTCCAATCAGTAATCTGGGTGACCAAGTACTTGCTGTCATCAAGGGAAGACATTGGCAGGACCAAAATTCGTAAATACAATGCTGTCAAAGGGAAGAGTGTCTCGAAATGGCATACCTTGAACATCGTATGCCCAAATCGGTATCACATGTGCTTTCAAGTACAATAGTAGCCTTCAAGTGAATCCTGAAAAGCTTAAACATGGTCTCGTGTCTATTGATCTACATCCTGAAATGCAGCAATGGGAAAGTACTTCTTGTTCCCCTATGCAAATGTCCGTGCAATTGCCACTGTTACACCAAATGGCCCTGATCACCCAACTTGAGCGACGTATTACCATAAGCTCGAGCTTTCCTGTAGCTCGGAGCGGTGGCTCTCATTGAATAGAACGGAAGGATTGTACAAAAAGGTTCTGTCATCACTGAAAATGCCTTTCATCTTACTGCCGATTGGCATCGGATTAAAATTGAGATGTGATGCCAATTGGAATGAATTGATGAAATTAGGTAAATACAATATTGTAGATTGGTTATTCACATGTTCCATACAGAGATCATTAACCTGTAGTCTCAACCTTGCCAAGCATTACTGTCTAAAATCTATGAGAAAAATCTAAAAGTAGCCTTTGATCAGGGGATGGAGCACCTTTAAAACTATGATCCAGATACAACGACTTTACAATTAGATGCAAGAGACCCAAGTTTTCCTGAAGCATGCCGAATTGTAATACTTGTAGCAATTTATAGCGAGCTCCCTGCTACTTGCTGTTGGAATAAAAGTATCGTCTAATATATATATACTTTAAAAACATTCAAAAAAAGCAGACAAACAAATCATATCCTTTCAGAAGTTTAAAGAGTTGTGTGCCGTATAAGGTGAATAAAACGCCGGCAAAGCCGGCTATGGGGAGGGGGGTTTTGGCGAAGAACGTAAAGCGTCTAATTCAACATTTGATAGCATTCATTTATAGGGAGGCTTTAAGGTAACGAAGCAAAGGTGCAAAGCCATAGTACTCAAGCAGCAGATTCGAGTTTTCATTTCCATTGTTAATAAGCTTACCAGCAACATATCGCATCAAAATTTGCATGAATCAGCTTTACCGAAATCAGTATGCCTCCTGCTCGAATTAGAAGATGCACAAACTGCAGAACTGTAGCTACCAAAGATGTGATTTATGTCGTGTAAATACACTCTATAAAGCAATACATAACCAAATTTGACAGCTTTCAAGCCTTCATGTCTTGACATGTAGGCCTTTATGAGTCACCAGAATGATGCCAAAGAATTGTACTTGAGTAGTAGTAACTTTCTGACACTTTTGCTCAACTTTTTGAAGACTTAAAAAACATGGCCAAAAATCGACCAAAAAGCATGAGGGGTACCTCATGGTTTTCACCGAAAATTAAACGATCGCATTTTTCACCTTGAAAATGAAGACTTTTACTATGGTATGTATTGGATCAAAATGTTTCTCTCGATCCAAAGCAGCCTCTGAAACCACTTTTATGAGGCTTTCATATGCAAAATCTGGGTATTTTCACTAAAAACCTCATTTCAAATTTTAATAAATTGCTCAATATTTTCAGTCAAAACATCTGTTTTACTTGGCACCATTGGAAACGCCTTGAAAAGCACTCCAAGAATGTATTAGGAAACATAGGGTAATCATTACAGTTTACATAGTCGAATTTCATAAAATAGATTAAAGAAGTCGGCAAAAGACGAAATCTGTCCAATCTTGAGCAGAAAAAAATAAACTGAGTTTGAATTGATTTTAGCGCGCGGTGCTGCTGCTGGCTGGCCCAAATGCTTTTCTGATGATGACAATATCTCAAAAAAAAATCGCTGTAGGTCTTATGCAAGTCTTATATTTACTTATAACCAGCTTTATGTCTCCATCGTATTAAGGGCATCAGCAGCAGCGAGTGGTACGACAATTCTACTATCAGAAAATGGGGATTGTGGTGTACACATGCTGCATAAAGCTTGAGTTTTCTTTCACATCGTCTTAATAATAGGCTTCGTTTGATATCAGTGTATAAGCAAAAATGATGCTGAGGGAGATACGTCTCCTCCTCCTCCTCCTCCTGGCTCTGATATATATAATTTTTTTTTTTTACTAATAATTGATTGTTTAAAATCTACTTGATGTACCAAAATTTTATCATATTTGATTTATAATGTCTTCTGCGAGAGGTCGCAGGGCGACACCGACATCGAGCGTAGCGAAATAGATCGGCTAGTAGACAGATACTGAAAGTCATCCCACTTACTAAGCATGTACCGTTTCATATCAACATTGGATTGACAGGCATTGGAAAGTTAGGACAAAAGAGATCCGCACATATGTTGTCATGTTAGCAATGATGGCAGCTCTGTTCTCGAGTGACATGCTCCTCTTGCATTATGATTGAAGTCTTTGAAGCATCCATAGTCGATTGTACACAAACACGCAAAACCTGGGTACATGTATTGTCAGCAATGACAAACATCTGATATCTTCAGTTTATTTATCAAGATTGCTCTTTCCTCCATTCAACAAATTCATCAAACAAAACTGGCCCTACAACATGGATGATGAATACTAGAACGGAAGTGCCCCATTGTCCACTTACAAGCAGAAGATTCGTCGTAATCAGCAATATCTATAGACACAAACTCCAAAAAGCTCTGCCATTGGTCTCTGTTTATCACTTTAACAGGTTTCTTTTCCTGCAAAAATGATACAAAATCGTTTACAATTGGATATCTCTCACTTAGTAACATTGTCCAAAGTACAGATGCGGTCTTTTTTTTTGGTTTTGTTTGTTGATTAGTCACTGTTAGACAACCCTGAATGACAGCAATTACCTCAATCTCAATGCATTTCTGATCCCTATTCTTTGCATAGGTAAACGTATATTTGTACATCTCTTTGAACTGTTCAGGATCATGGAACACTTTCTCAAAATCGGATCTCTTTGCTTTCAGCTTCTCTATCGTGTCGGTTCTACATGCCATTCTTAACCTTCCTTCCTTGTTATCCTCTTTCTTCCGTGCCTTTATACATACTCTAATTCCTTCATTCCAAACATCCACTCATCTTTGGTAATATAGCCTGTGTGATACATCCATTGAAATGGGTTTAGTTTCCCTGCTAATGTATCGATAAAGACACTCACCCATTGTAGATGTATGCATCTTCCATGCAATTGCAAATATCAAAACCTAGGATCCCTTATCAACTACTCCTCTTCAAGACCGAAATCCCTCTCTATAACTTACATCCTCAATGGATAACCCCAAGTCCTCAAAAAACTGCCTTGTACCATCTGGCGTAATCATATCTGGGGAATCCTGATCAGCATACCGCTGAAATAACTGCTCACATTGTTGTGCATTGAACTTGCGGACGATTTGAAAAGGTTAATACCGGACTTAGTAGCGTCCTTCTATCCAGGTTACCTTTGGGCTATACAAACACATTAAAAATACGATAGATTACACTTTAACAACAGCACCTACATGATGACTTGAGCAGGCACTGGAATCGTCCTTGTGTTGCTGGTACGCGTTGGCTCTTGAACTGTCTTTATATTCTCCATATGAGTGCTATGATGAGATGCTTGGGTATTCGAGCGTTTACGCTTGGTTGTATTATGTGCCGCTGCAGTGCTGCTTGGTTTGGAGCCCATACTAAGACTAGTAATGCAATTTATTGTTGCACTGTGTAGGTTGTACTATGGCGCAAGCAAATGCTCTGTTGTAATGTGAAAACGAGAAAGAGAGAAAAAAAAAAAAAAAAAAAAAAAAGAAGAGGAATCCAATATTCAATTATTTCCATATTAGACCAATTGGTAACTGAATTTACATGATTTCCATTGGCAGACAAACAAGGTCAATAAGGTGCTACCCTCCTCCTCGCTCTCTAGAAAATTAAACGCTTTATTCGTTACCAAGCACATGCACATATCGACCTCACGTGTGGCAAGAACATTGGCCTCGACAGCTATACGCAGCAGCGATAAAGAGTCATCTGATGGGCATTGCGTTCTCAACACCAATCAGTCGCAAAACCATGCCAAAAGAATCGACACACTGGTCCCAAAAAAACTTTTTTCATCATCAGTCATCATATTGCGTTTCTGCTGCCATGGTCAAGCCCCAGTTGCATATATCAATTGCTATAGATGTTTGATATTCTTTGCAAGATTGAAATGAAATGTATCTGATCCATGCCAGCATGGAGTTACGTCATTAGGTATATCAATAACAGTGTGGTTGTTGCGGGTAGTGCTGAACAGGCGCTTTGTTTCTTTTTTTCGCTCTCTCTCATTAGAGAATATGCCCGAATACCTCAAGCTCTCCATCTTCCTCATTCTATTTTATGGCCCCTTCATATTCTTTTTGCTGATACCAAACAATTCATTTTTCGCACATTTGTCGATCAAGCAAGTACAGTATGAGATATGCTCACGATTACCCGTCGGATTCGCTCAGCACAAGAACATATTTGACTGTAAACCACCCAGCATGACAGTTGCGATCATTAAACCTGACGGTATGCCACATCAACACGACATAGTATCGCAACTACAAGAGCACGGCTTCAGCATTAAATACGATAAAACACTAAATGCGACTACAGATCAGATCAAAGAATGGTATTTTGATAAGCTGGACGCATCCTATTATCCCGAGCTGGAGAGATATCTGACACGCAGCGAGATACGAGTTATGCAATTATGGAGAATTGAAGCCATCCCCTATCTACGTCAATTCATTGGCCCCACTAACCCTCATACAGCACGTCAGTTGTACCCAAAATCTATAAGGGCTCTGTATGGTACAAATGTCCAAGAAAATGCGATTCATGCAAGTGATTCAGAGGAGTCAGCTGAAAGAGAGTTTAATATATTCTTCCAGCAGCAAGAGGCTGCGGTTTTGAACACAAGACGCTTTGATTAGTGATTTGTTTACTTGCTTTTATAGAATAAAGATGACTTCCCACGGGTTGGACGATTGCACACAGTAAAGGCTGTCTAGTTGATAGTAAAATGTAGTACGCAATGGCTCTCTTGATAATAGTAGCCGATCTATTAGATATCACACTGAGAAAAAGAGAACATTTGGGTTTACATTCTTCAATCCATGTTACTGAGAGCAGCAATATATGACTGTACCCTCAGCGCGCATGGTAAGCTGCATTGCAGAGCATCTACAGTATAGCCAGGCTCTATTATCGCTGGGCTTATCGCTGCTTCTTCGTAGTGAGGATATACAAGATGCCATGTTGCAGCGGCACAAAGGATGGAGATGCTCAGTTTAGCCAAGGTATTGAAATGTGGATATTCCAAGGATTTTATATGGCCTCATCAGCATGTATACAAGCCATCTTTCTCATAGAAGTCATCGCTTTGGCATGTAGAGTTTGTTCCAGTGAGCAAAATAGCGTAGAGATGGCCAAATGTGCAGCTTAAAACTGTCTTTCAATGATCTATACCATCCATAGGCAGCATGATTGTAAAATGGCATGATTTAGATGGGATGGAGCCTTTTGAAATGATATGGAGCTCATTATCTGTATGCTCCTTAATGATTGTTATATCATTATATTCCATTTTTGATAAAATTGCTATAATTGGAGCACTCATTCCCCCCATCCTCCCCCCCCCCCAAGACAAATCATGGATGAAAAACTTTTTCAACATTTCGGAGTACTAGTAGTTAGGCATCATGAGTCATTCCTACTAACATTTATGAGTAACAAAAGAATATATAGTGTCTATGCGGCAGTTAGATTCGCACTCCCCCACATCAGACTCCAACATCACATTATTTAATGATATAAGGGCTGAATAAGAGCCATGAAAGGGGGGGAAAACCAACAATAATAATAATATCAAGTCATCGGAACATGGGCAAGTTGTTTTGCAATGTTACCCACGTTTAGATGTTTGTTAAACCAACAGGTACCTGAACAAAAAAATGTCCCTTAAAAAATATAAGCTACTCCAGTCAGCACCCCCAGAAATTTACGTTTTCTATCTTGTAGATAGTAAAAAAAAAAAAAAAAAAAAACCTATAAAAAGGCAGATCAATATTTGTTTAATTGCACCTTTTCATTTCTTCCAAACATTTCAATTTTTTGACAATTTTGTACATATTTCATAAATATACCACTATATATACATATAATATGACAGTCTGTATACCTACACAAGATGGCGTCCCATACATCCAATGGATTAATGTATGTATTTCATTGTCATTGCAATGCCATTCTGTGTATCTCATGCCATGCATTTCTCCATGTAGTATGTATTTGGCGATTGCGCTTACAGCACACAAGAGGCCGTCAGTTTACTGCTTGGCTACGCTTCTATATTGTTCTGGCTAAATGCCCAGCTACCGCAAGTGATAGAGAACTACAAGATGGGATCCGCAGATTGTCTAAGTCTAAATTTCTTATCCATATGGCTAGCAGGTAACATTCATACAGCAAAAAAAAAAAAAAAAACCTCCTTGATTAGATATGCTAACATGTTTCAATTTGATAGGGGATACCGCTAATTTGATAGGTGCACTCTTAACACATCAATTGCCTTTTCAATTATATCTTGGATTCTACTTTGTATCCATCGACATTTGCCTGTTGTGCCAATGGGTTTATTACAGCAAAATCAAAGCCAAGCATCACGATGACTATCTCATTATACCCTCCTCATCCACCAACGAGATCATCAGCACCAACAAGCAACAAACAGACATATTTCAACATCCAGCACAAACTCCCTTAAATATCCATACATCTACTATCATCATTGACGAGTTAACGCCATTTTCATCCTCTGCATCACCATCCAAATGGTACACACTCGACACTAGCACTGAAAAAAAACAGGCGTCCAAGTTTATGGCCATGTTGCTATTCTCTACCTGGTTCCTCGTGCCTAATGCCGATTTGAGCACCATGTCTGCTACCTCTTCATCTGTATCGTCATTCTCTCTGTCCCAAGACAACATCGTCTGGTTGGGCCGTCTCTTTGCATGGACATGTACATCTCTCTATTTAATGTCTCGTATTCCACAATTGTTGAAGAATCGTCGTCGCCAATCAGTGGAAGGGCTTTCTGCATCCTTGTTTGTATTTGCAGTGTGTGGTAATCTCACTTATGCAAGCAGTATTCTCAGCCATCCTGGACAAACCATAGACTCCCTGTTAGAAGCGCTTCCTTACTTGATTGGCAGTGCAGGCACATTAATATTCGATTTCTCCATCTTTTGTCAATTTTTATACTATAAGAGGAAAGACATTTCGCTTGATAATAAAATTAGCCAACAAGTTTAATATGAGGTGTAACATTTGTAGTTTTTATCAAGTCCGGGCAGAGTAGTAGTAGCAGTAGTATATATATATATATATATATATATATATTATCGCTCCTCTCTATTTTAGTGCCCCTCTTCTCTCCTTCCTTTCTCTTGTTTCTGATAAAACACACAGAATCATGTCTTGGCTTCATTCGCCAAAGAAATTCATCAAATTTCTGCTCATCTTTGTACTCGCCACGGCATTTCTATTGTTCCTATTACCAAATTCATATGCCAAGATAACAACCAAAAAAACCGACGCCAATGCAGATGATCACACGTCTGCACCTGCCGTTCGAAAAACAGAAACATCAGAGTTCAATACAACGTGGGATCATGGTAATAAAAAGAAAAGAGAATACATCACCTCATCCTATTTATCAAGCTAAAATCCTAAATAGACCAAAATCCTTGGGTGATAGCAAAGTCAATTTACAATTCAACCAATAGTAACCAGCTTGATTTCTTGCAACGACTGACAACTTACACTACGGAAGGCCATGATTACGATACCCTTTACAATACACAGCCATCAGGTGCAGCAGAGCAGTCAGTGACAATCATTTTACCTATCTATTCAAAAGATGCTCTGTCGAAATTGGACGTCATCTCGAGCTGGACATCCGATGTAGACTATCAGATCTCGGTCATCTGTTCATCTCAACTCAAGGCCCAAATCGATGAGAAACTAGAGGATCAGCAAGTCAAGATTACCGTCATCGACCGTTCTACCATCACAACCAGTGCTAGCAGCAGTACTTTTGCACTGGGCACTGCTGGTGCCTCTATCTGGCTTCAGCTGCTGAATCAAAACGACATTGACACAGACTACGTTTACATTATGGATGAAAGCACACCTCTTACCGCTTCCTCGCTCAACGAGCTTGATTATCTGTTCAGAGTCAATCAATTAGATGACTACAAGAACGCATTCATAGGCACAAGGGCGCTGGTACTAGCTCCTAATCAAGAAACTGCTACTGATAACTTTTGTTTACCTGTAAACAGTCATTTGCCTAATGACATATCTCAACCTGCTGATATGCTATTAGGCGCATGGCTTTTGAACAGATCCTGGCTACCCTACGTCATGACGGACATGTCGTTGGATGCACTCAAGCTACCTTTGGGCTACTACCTCAGTCTCAATTTGAACAATCGTCTCAGTATCCCGACAATCGCACTGCCCTTACCCCCCGATGCACAGCAAACCAGCAGCAACAAGCTGCTCTGCGAAAAAGCACAAGAGCAATGGATCAGCAATGCAGAATGGAGAAGTCTTGTTACTAAAAACCGATTCCCTACAGCTTTACAGTATAGATTTCTGTCAGAGCCGGGTGTATTGGTCGTCGCTCAAGGGGCCAAACAGCTCATTTCCTTGTACCCTGTGTTGTGTCGATTCAAGAAATACCCTGCTCACCTTGCCATCATGGGCAGCGATATTGATGGAGACACTGTCAAGAATGCCTTGCTGGAAACCAACTGCCACGACAATGTCCAGGTGCATGATTTTAGTCAAATGCGGGAACACACGGAGGATGCCAGTATCGGTATGCTCGTCAAGACAATTCGGCCTCGCATCATGATCCAGATTAAATCCAACGATGCCATGTACTATGCCCTGCAAGCCATGGCAAAGACGCATCAAGTTACCGAGATTGGCTTGCCTGAGAAGGAGGTTGTCCATGCCTTGTGGATTCCTGATCTTTCCTTGGATGCATTAACATGTAAGTTTTTTTTTTACTAGCACCAGCTCTGTCACACGCTCACCATGTGCATATCCACACATCATAGACTGGAACACCATTAGTATCAAACTAGTCGTCATCACAGACAGAAGACCACATTCCCTGTCTCGTCTACTGCAGTCTGCAGCTAAATCCATCTACGTCGGTGATCAGGTCGATTTGATGATTCATATGGAACAATCAGCAGACCGTGTGACCCGTATGCTAGTCAACAGCTTCCTATGGCGTCAAGGCCAAAAAATGATCCGTCATCGTATTCGCAAAGGTGGCCTAATGCCTGCCATTGTCGAGTCATGGTACCCAAGCAACAATGACGAATATGCGGTCTTGCTAGAAGACGACATTGAGGTATCACCGCTCTTTTACGTCTGGTCCAAGTATGCTATTCTTAAATACAGATACAGTGGCAACAGTGAGGCCTATCGTCTCATGTATGGTATCAGCCTGTATGCGCCTCGCAATCTGGAATTACCACCAGCTGGTCGTGTCACATTTGATCCCAACTCGGTGCTGTTGCCTGCTGGATATCCTGAGCATATTCCCTATGCTAGTCAAGTTCCCTGTAGTTGGGGCGGTGTCTACTTCCCAGAACACTGGCGTGAGTTCCATACGTACCTCGTGAGAAGACTCGAGGATCTCAACCTTCCCAAAGATCACCAGCAGCGCTTGATCAGTGTCCCTGGCAGTCGTTCTGACAAGTGGAAAAAGTCGTGGAAGAAGTACTTTATTGAGCTGGTCTACCTGCGTACCTATCTCATGCTTTATCCCAACTTTCAAGAATTTGAAGCCTTCTCTACAAACCATGTGGAGTTTGGTACGCATGTCAAGTCAGAGAAGCGTCAGTCTGTGATTGGTACCTTCATGGTGCCCTTAATGCAGCGTGATACCATCTTGTCTCAATTGCCAAACAGCAGCTTGCCCATGTTTGAAGATCTACCTGTGCTGGATTTATGGGGTCAATTACAGACGGTGGATGGCTTGGAGGCAATTGCGAGCAAGTATCACAAGCACGTCAGTACATGCCCTCGAACGTATGGCACATTTGACCCTCTTGAATTCTTCTGTGTGGTAGATGGCCCTCCTGACCCATTGCAGCAATTCCCAATGTCGCCAAAGAAACCTAAACCACCTGTTTTGATCAAAGATGCTGTTCAGCCTATCCAGTACAACTATGTGTATGATTACACAGAGGAACAAGAAGAGCAAGCACGCAATGACATGTTGGAATTTGGGCCCAAGCCTATCGATGTCGCTCAATTGCCCACAGTAGAGGAACGCTTCTCTATCAAGGACGATGAAATGCTGGATCTGGAGAACGATCTGGATACCTTGAACAGACTGTATCTCAAGTTGAATCCTGAACATCTCGAATTTCTGGAGGACGAAAAGATGGAGATGGGTGACGAAGAAGACGATAATGTTGAGGAGGACGATGAAGATTTAGAGAATGAGGAGGTTGACATGTAAATTTTGCTTTGAAAGAAATATAAAAATGTAATTAGACAACAGCAGCCTTTCAAATGTTGCTTTTTAAATGATGCAAACACTAATGACCGACAAGCTGGCTCAAACATGAATGAGCCTCTAGTCGTCAAACACATCATTTATCATACCTTGCTATGCATTTCACTTCCACTGGCGTTTGACCTATTGATTGTTGTCATAAATTTACGCATGAGGTTCTCCAGATACTGCTTCAACCTCTTTTCTTTTGCCATAATTTCTTTGTAGCGTTAAAACGAGCTGCGATCAATTTCTCAACGGTTTAGTCCACAATCCCAATTGATTTATAAGTTGTATGTTGACTTGGGAGGCATGGCCATCATCTTTGTTGCTCGACAATATAGTATAGTACATCTGTAATAAAACCATCGAATGTGACCCGATGATAACATGTCTCTAATGCATACTATAAAACCAGGTATAACTCGTATAATTTTATATATGTAATTTTGATGGGACTCTGCTATAAGTTTTTTTTTTATCATACTTCTTGCTAGAGAAATATAGATTTCCAACCAGAAAGATAGTTTCATGAAAGCACACGGTACATGCGAGGTTCGCCACAGTAATAGCAGTGGTAATGCCAAAAACTAATTTAATTCCCGCTTTCCATTCTGCTCTGATTTGTTCATTTCTAAACTTTTTTAACTTGTTTGATCTATTTTGCGAGATTCGACTATATAAACTGTGATGATTAACCCCAACTTCCTAATGCATTTAAGGAGCACTTTTCAAGGCGCATTCAATGGTACTAAATAAAACATGCCTTTAGAATAAACTTACTGAGCAATATTGAAAAATATGAAATGAAGTTTTCGGCGAAAATGTTGAGATTTCATATATGGAGGTCTCACATACTAAGTTTCAGAGGTTGCTTTGGATCGAGAGAAACATTTTGAATTACTGTATGCCATAATGAAAGTCTTCATTTTGATGGTCAAAAACACGATCCGTTTGATTTCCGATGAAAACCATGAGGGGTACCTCATGCTTTTTGGTCGATTTTTGGCCATGTTTTTTTTGGTCTCCAAAAGGTTGAGCAAAGGTGTCAGCCAATTACTGCTAGACGAGAGAAATTGTTTGGTGTTACTCTGGTGGTCTAAAACGGCCTCTAACGCGAGAAATCACGGTTCAAATGCATACAAAATTCGCTGTGTTTTGCATACTTTTCAGTAATCCGAGACAATGCAACCCATGCTGTCTGCCTGTATATGAACTGTCTTTACGGATACAAACATGAAGCATCCTGGAAGAGTCAAGTCCACCGTAACAAATCGTTTTTGGAGGTTTCTCACAAGATACTGGAGAGTTGAAAAGTTAAGTTTTAACATAGAATAATGGGATTTAGGGAAACCATATCTTTTGAGGCTTTGGAGTTGAATATGTCTTGAAAGTGGATTGACCACAATCCGCAGCATTACAAGAGAGATTTCTCCTAGACTACGATAGAGTCATTTCACAAAGGTTTCCTTTTGAAGATCCCAAATCATCAGGCAGCCTTATTCAGCCAAGACCACAATGTATAGCATGGCCGTACAACCAAACCGATTTCACAATGACGTTGGCTCAAGATCAAAGTAGCAAAGATTGTTTAGTATTGTTGATTTATAAAGAGAGGTAGAGGATTTGACATGTTGCACATTTACACATTGGGAGATGCCAACTAAACTGGATAATGCGAGATTAAGCATATGCACAAGGTATCTCATCTCTGTTGTAGGCTCAATAATATAAGCATGATAGTACATGTATATAAAAAGGATGGGGAGCATAAAACGGGAAAAGGCATGTGATGAGAACCTAGTTTATTGGACAGGTGTATGTGTCTAAAAGAGCTTTGTACACTGGATACATTACAACAATTGCATTGAGAAAGATCCCAGATAAATAAATGCGAAATCTAGAAGAGGGCTGTATTCGTATACACACGTTGCTACTTATTGGCTGTATATATAGGCATCCTTTGAAATGTGTATATTATGCCGCTCGTCGTCGTCTGTTTCTCAAGCAAAACATCTCAAAACTACTACCAGCAAGAATGTGCAGTTGAATGCCTCGATAAGCCTTGCTCTTCTTATTGCTAAACATTTGCTTAGCCTGCTCACTACCTACCCACACGTACAATTTCTTTCAATATTTAGTGGCATTTCATATCTTATTTGTGTACCACATTAGGTCATCGACATTGAATAACCGATAGAACGATGAAAACCTGGAAGCAACGCGCGCATGATTATTCTTGGTGTGAGTGTATACGCTAACGTATACAAAACCAGTGTGTGTGTGTGTGTGTGTGTGTGTGTATGTGTGTGTGTGTGCCCCATACTATTGGAAGACCCCCCTCCCCTTGGTTTTTCTTTTTCTTTCCTTTTTCCTTTTTCCTTTTTCTTTTCCTCTCTTTCTTTCTTTCTTCTTTCTCTTAAATTTACTGAAAAATATAATAAAACCATAATGGCTGCTGTAAGTATGGATGTTGCTTATGGGATGGAACAAGAGATGTATTAACATTTGATGGGATAGGAACATGAAGACCAAGTAAGATGTTTGCTCTTTTGTAGAGAGGTGATGTGTATGCTAATGGAACCAACTTTTTTTTTTTTTTTCTCCTATTTTTCTGTGTACGCTACTAGGTTTACATGGCAAAGATTGCCGAACAAGCAGAACGCTACGATGGTAAGTGTGAATGGTTACGTACCTTCTCTGTTACAAGACTAAAAAAAAAAAAAATAAACACAATAACAAAAGAAATGGTGTCATATATGAAGGATGTTGCCAAGGTAAGGCTTCTGCTTTCCATGCAAGCAAAAGCAACATATTAACGCATACTATCAACTAGTTGGGCGTTGATTTAACAGTTGAAGAACGTAATCTTTTATCTGTCGCGTACAAAAACGTGATCGGTGCTCGTCGTGCATCCTGGAGAATTGTATCATCGATTGAACAAAAGGAAGAAAGCAAGGGCCATGAAGCCCAAGTTGTCAAGATCAAAGAATACAGAAACAAGATTGAAAACGAGCTCTATGATGTTTGTAATGATATCCTAAGTCTTTTAACTGATCACTTG
The DNA here is from genome assembly GCF_035048745.1 of Mucor velutinosus. Taxonomy (NCBI): domain Eukaryota; kingdom Fungi; phylum Mucoromycota; class Mucoromycetes; order Mucorales; family Mucoraceae; genus Mucor; species Mucor velutinosus. The sequence goes on from NW_027041908.1 coordinate 2,287,996, forward strand.
ATTCCCTCCGCACAAGATGGTGAAGCCAAGGTCTTTTATTACAAGATGAAGGGTGATTATCACCGTTATGTCGCTGAATACGCTACTGGTGATGCTCGTAAAGAAGCAGCTACTGCAGCTCATGATGCCTACAAGGCCGCTACTGATGTGGCTCAGGCCGAGCTTCCCACTACTCATCCTATTCGTCTCGGTCTTGCTTTGAACTTCTCTGTATTCTACTATGAGATTTTGAATTCACCTGATCGTGCTTGTCATTTGGCCAAACAAGCTTTCGATGATGCCATTGCTGAACTCGACACCTTGAGCGAAGAATCTTACAAGGACTCAACTTTGATCATGCAATTGTTGAGAGATAATTTAACTTTGTGGACCTCAGATCTTCAAGAAGGTAAGATGCTTTGATGCTTCTCTTTACGTGTTGTTTACATTGTTTATTCACATTGAAATTCTTTGCTCGTGTAGCAGAAGCTGATAAGGCCGAAGAGCCAAAACCTACAACTGAAGCCTAAATGTAGTGTGCCCTCCCTTCTCCATGATTTATGTTGGCTGTTTGAAATATCATTTTAACATGATTTTGATACACATCAAATACTTGACAAATGAAAAATAAATAGCCCTGAAAAACTGCCTTTATTTTTGTTTATCATGATGTTTGTTTGTTTTTTTATTTTCGTTATTTCTAGGAGAACAGGGGGGCGGCGAAGAAGGTATCTAAGGAGTGTGTGTGTGTGTGTGTGTGTGTGTGTCCTTTACATGTCTTTCACTGCTTTGATATCGTCGTCTAAATCCAGGTCTTGACGCAGAGCCCAATCTTTGTATATCCAAACCACATGTTGCCAATCAAACTCACTCAAGCCTGCAGCTTTGATGGTCTTATCTTGATCTATTGCTGATATTGAGGACATCCATTCCACAAATTTATCTGCATTTCCGCCTTGATCTATTGTTTGTTGTAACCGATTCTCCAAACCCTGAAGGTCCCTGTCTAATCTCCTCTTTACAAAATCAATGTTGGTCTTCCAGCGACTTGTCTTGACAATATGAACTGCTCGTTGCATTGCTAAATTGGCTAAATTGTATCGCATTTCATCCTCAGCGTTATTAGCAGGTGATTGTTGTGCTGATCTGATAAATACATCTGCCATGATGGACCAGATGCGATAGTCTAATTTTCTCTCTTTATGGTACATGACACAAGTGTCGATAGCTTCAGCATAGCGTCCTACTAGTGGATAAAACTTGGCTCTCACCAAATAGAGTCCAAGATCTTGTGTGTGCTACAGAAATTTCCATTAGATCAACAGGCACTAAATAGGATCCAGATGCTGTGGATCACTTACTGACTTGTCAAGATCCAGGAGTTCCTCTAATGTGTCCAGCCGATTCAATTTAGCAGCACAGTGCATGGCAATGTCAGTAATTTCCTTGGTGCCTGTCACCTTACATTGATCGCTTGTTTTGACTACACGGATGTATCCCAACGCTGTGGTCAATGCTCTGTCATATCGCTTATAGAAATAGTCATGCTCAATGGCATTCTTCACTTCGTTGGGACCATGTTGTTCCAGCATGAGCTCATCTATGCTTTTACCGCTTTCATGAAACCACTATAGAGATGTGAGTGAGTGCCAATGTTTTTAGACAGTTCTACAACATGTACCCCATCTGTTTCGATCTTGGCTTGATAATCAGCTTGCTCCGGAATGATTCTTTCTTTTTTAGTTTCGAAGTCATCTTCATCAAAGTCGAAGCCGAATAAACCGTCTTGTTCTTCTTCTAATGACATGTTATGTAAGTTGTGGATGTATAAAACAAAATTTTAAGGATTTCGTTAGGCTTTTACCCATACCCCTCAAGCCAGTCACCGAGCTATCCATCGGTCTCTCAAGTCGCTGTGGTGACCGGATCAATGATTAGACATGGCGGTCGATCAGAACAGGAAAAGCAAGAATTAAATAGATCCGCAAGATCATCTTTAGTTACTGCTGCAAAATACAGTATGTACAGGTAATGGATTACCAAGAAAGCAGACTCTAATAGATGAGATCTAACCTTAATCTATATTAATCAACTTGTGTATGTGCTTCTAGAGGAATGCCAAGGTACACAAACAAGTGGATAAAATATGGTTAACCCATGTAAAATACAAGGCTGAATGCGTATATTTGAATGGGGGTGGGACAAGCAGCATGACGATGAGGTTGGTTTTACTTGATTTGAAATGAAATGAAATGCAGAATGAGCCTAATTTGTGAAAAGAGATCTAAATGGAATCTGATATGGGACAATATCCTAAACCTTAAGCACGCTGTAATACGGAATAGAGCATATAGCTAATTAAAGCGGGTTAAATAATATAAAAGCTGTATAACCTTGATGTGAGTATGGAAAAAAAAAAAAAAAAAAAGACGGGCCCCCTTTTTCTACTTATTTGATGAAAATTTGATTCAAATGACTGTCATTCAGCACAATGGCTTTGGATTGATTCTGTTTGAATCGAATAAGATACGTGAAACCAAGGCAGCTCCAGAGCTATGAAAAATTGAGATGAAAAAGGTATAAAAGATGACTTTTTTTTTTTTTTTTTTTTTTTTTTAGCGCAGGATGGTTTTCATCAGATTAGACAATATATCTAATGTCTTAGCTGCTTTGAGCCTTGATGGTTACACGTATGCATGTTGGGTCATGAAATTTCAGAAAAAGATCTGATAACCGTTTTGTCATCATCATCACCAAAAAATTTCTTTCGATCATGTTTTTGAGAGCCCGAGACAAGATGCTATGGCTATAAAAGAAGCTTGAGAGGCAACCATTTAGACAGATAAGCTTCTCTTTCTTCTCTTTTTGTATTTCATACTAAAAATTTAAAAATTCAAACATGCCTGTTCCCTCTACTGATTACGATAAGAACGAACATTATGCAAGCTTTGCTACTACATCTCGTTTAGTCGCTTGCTTGACCAGTGAGTCCTTGCTTCCCGTCTACTATGTGCCGGCTGCTGTCGAGGCTGACAACTTCATTGGCCTCTGTCTGTTGCTTCGTCCTGTCAAGAACAAGGAAGATGACCTTATCCATCAAGTGACATTGGACTCCATCTTGGCTGTCATCCCCTTGCGCGGTCTTCCTATCTTGGACTTGACTACCACTGCTAATTGGAATGGCATCGTCTGCACTCGCATCGATTTGGTGGACAATCTTGACATGCAGCCTCACATCTACTCCATAGCCGCTGGTGCCAGTGATAAGTCGAGTGCTAGCACCCAACATGTCAAGCAAACCTTGGTCTCCATCTTATCTACCCAGCAACAGCAGCCCGGTGAGTTCCATTTGGAAGATGGCTATGACGCAGTTCACATGTGGGATCGCTTCGCTCATGATTTGGAAGTCAATGGCAAATTGAGAGAACAGATTGGCCAAGAGTTGGGTTCCTCCATCAACTTTCAAAGTAAGTGTGCGATGGCCGATGATGATCAAATTATGTGACATGTCTTGTTTCAGCTGTACTAACAAAATGCCATCATAGAATACACATACGATCATCCCAAACACTTGCCAGGATTGCAATCATCTACGATTGCTTGGGAACAATCTGTTGTTGAAGGACACGCTACACATCCTGTAAGTCATTGATTCAGCGTCAAAAGTAGTGCGGGTCTTAACGTCGTTTTCTTCCTTAGATGCACAAGGCTCGTAAGAGTTATCCTCCCATGAAGGTTTTACTTCCTGGATCTTACGATTTGGAGCATCCAAAGATTCGTCTTGTGGGTCTTCCCAAGGAAAGCGCGTTGCTTCGGGGCAACTATGAAGAGCTTGCTCAACCTTTGGTCGATGCTCTCCTGGAAGCGGGTGGAAATGCTAACGAAATGCGCGCTAAATTCAACAACCATGCATTCATTGCCATCCACGAACTTCAATTACCCAACGTCGAGCAAAAGTTCCATGACGCTTACATCTTCCCTGAGCAGTACTCTATCCATGTGGAGGCTTTGGCATCGCTTCGTTCAGTCGCCCGACCTGACGTTCTGCCTGGTTTGAGTGTCAAGCTGTGCTTGGGTGTCAAGATTTCATCTGCTCTCCGTACCGTCACTCCCTTCACTACCTACTTTGGCCCTGGTTTCTCCAAGCTAGTGCCCAAGCTCACTTATGACCGTGAAGTGCTATATGTTGAACGTGAATTAGGTACCATTACTTATCGTCACGAGGACTCGGATGTAGCCAAACATTGTAGCAGTGTTATCCGTGAAGCCATTGAATACAGCCCCGAATACAAGGATGACTTGTTCATTCCCTGTGGTGCTCTTGTGGAGAAGATTCAAAGACCTGATACTGACGAGACACTGGTTACCCGTGTTTGGGGCTTGGATACTGAGGAAAAGAAGGTTGCATTTTTGGAAAGGTAAGATTAAGCTTTCTGGGTTGTTGCAAAAAGTGGATAGTGTAACCTAACTCAACCATCTTGTGTGCAATCAGATATGTCGACTTGGCCCTCCGCGCTTTCTTGCCACCTTGTTTGGAGAATGGTGTCGCTTTTGAGGCTCATGGTCAAAACACCTTGGCTAGGTTCGATAGAAAGACTGGCGAATTAAAGGGCTTTGTTATTCGTGATTTCGGTGGTGTCAAGGTGCACAATGAGACACTCAAGCAATCTACCGGCGAGGAATTGGACATTTTACCTGACAGTTGTGTCGAAGCTCATACCCTGGATGAAGTCTCCAAGCTTTTATACCATACTCTCTTCCACTGTCAATTCCAACGTTTGATTCGTGTCTTGGATCTTCACTACAACGGTGCTGGTTGGGAAATTGTTCGCAACAAGATGTCTGAATTGATCCCCAAAGACCACATCATGTGGCCCATGTTTATGGGACACGAAAAGGTGCCTGGTAAATGCTTGGTTCGCATGAAGATTGATGAACTGTACCGCGATGTAAGTAGTACTTTTTGCAGTGATTCAAAATCGATAAACTAACCAGCTCTGTAGTACATTTACCGTCCTGTTCCCAACATGATCTTGTTCAAGCCTCAACAAGTGCCTCGTGTTTAAACCACTTTAGCAATATAGATGCTATTCTCTTTCGTATCATATTAATAATTTGTACAGACCCCATTTTATTTTCCAATATTCATTATATTACTACATACCAAAACCCATTCTCCCTAACTCGGACCTTTTTCAGTGAAAAGGATTACTATTCAATAAACAAACTTTATCATGTATACAGAAAAAAAAAAAACATTTTATTTACGCAAGATGCAAGAGATCTCTCTTTTCCTCTTCTCGCTCCATAAATTCATGCATATGAGTAGATGTGTCATATCCATATGCTCTCATGTCTTCCAGCGCAACGTCTAGTCTAGGATCGTTGGCTCTGGACAGTGTCTTGACAAGCTTAAAATAGCAGCCTCTTAGGGGAATCATTTTAAGCTTTTTCATGCGTTCCAGATAGGTAAATGCGTCTTCGTAGTCTTCCTGAGTGCACATGAGTGTCACCATCTTACTAAGCGACGTAGCCGACACCTTGATACCCCTCGACACACACTCGTGGTAAATTGACACACCTAATTCAGCGTCTTTGCAGTGAATACACGCATCCAGTGTCGCATCCAATGTTTCACTGTTGGGTGTCACGCCGAGCCGTTTGGCCTGACCATACTGGGAGATGGCATCGTCATACTTTCTATTAAATGCAAATGCGTGAATCACCAGGTTGAATGCAGTGACATCTACAGGCTCTCCACGATCCGCCATGTCCTCTAATGCCTCTTTGGCCTTGTAAATGGCGTTGATATCTCTTCCAATCTTGTATGCAACAGGGAGCGCTGTCTTCTTGTCCGGTATAATGCCTATTTTTCGCATCGAAGAAAATACTTTGAACGTGCTGGCAATGTCTCCCGTAGATGCAAATGCGTCGAGTAAGGGCGCAAAGTGGCATTCTCGGTATGTGTATCCAAGCTCTCCAACAATTCGGATCACGTCACCTGCTAATTTGGGATCGTTGTGCTTTCCAGCAAGATGCAACACATATAAACAAAGTCCTTCGTCCGGACTAAATCCACAATCCATTACTGCCTTCTTCCAAGTAGACCTGACAGTGGTGTACTGAATTTTCAGTGTTAGTAGAGTCGTCTCACAAGCACCAAGTCTGTCACGCTTACATGTCCTTCCAAAGCAGCACATCGAAGCAGTTGCATGTATAACACCTTGTCCTTCTCTCTGAATGTGTCTAGTTTCTCAGCCTCATTCAATAGGTCGCATGCGATGGAGGGCTCTCGAAGATGTAAGGCCATGTCAATCACAGCGAGGTAACTAAGCAATCCAGGTACTAGATTCGCACGCTTCATGATCTCCAATGTATTCAAAGCTCTTTCTAATTCCAGATTTTGTCGCATGCAAAGTAGCATGTAATGATACGTTTTTGTGGTTTTAGGGTATCCATGTCGCTCCATTGCATGCAGCATCTTTGCTTGCACTATTGTGTCGCCTGTCTTTGCTGCCAACTGTTATTGTACATGTGTGAGTGGGCTATAAAGTACCGTATTGGATAGACAACACACTGATTACCTGTAACGCCTTTTGGCAGTACTCTCTACTCGGCGATATCCCCTCTCCCTCCATCTGTTTCAGCAGTGAATAGGCTCTAGAGGAGTCGCCTCGTTTTGCATATGCGCTCAATATGTGTTCGTATGATTCAATGTTGGGCTTGACACCATTGATTCGAAGTTCGTTGGCAAGTTGCAGAACTTTGGTAACAGTGTTTCCATGCCCATGATGACGAGCTGCTGAATCATCCAATACTCGAAACATCTTCATGTTGATTTCCTCTAACAAGGATTTAGTGGTATATGGCCGACATGTCAAATGAATTGGGCTATGGACGCAATCTAGCGACGATGCAAAAATTGAGTCGTATTGCAGGCGATGATTGAGCGATTACTTACTCGTCGTTAGTACTGACGGATGCTTGCACGACACCCATAGTCTCTTGAGCATTCGAGTCAAAAGCAAAGCGGAAGAGAGAAACAGAAGATGACCCCCCAGGCTTCTCCTCATTTAGATATTTAAATAGTGTCAAAAGACTGCTTTTCCAGTTGGATGTGTCTCTTTGTTCCCTAAATCATGTTTCAAAGTAAAGCTTACATCGAGCGTAGACATGGCAAAACTGGCACAGACAGAGCATACTATCTCAATCAACTCGTGCAAGAATATAAAACGACAGAGAGCAAAGGTGGGTTTGGCATACTGTCTGTTCGAGAATACAATCATCTCACATGCATTTGATACACAGAGGCTAAACAGCAAGTGCTGGCCAATCTGGCTAATTTTGCTTACGACCCTATCAACTACAGCACGCTCTGGGATCTCCATGTGGTAGATTTATTCTTGGGTGAGTAATCTATCATGTATATCAAGCGAGTATGAAGCGCTTTTGACACTGGATTAGACGCCCTGACAGATAACGATCCGCTATTACGAGAATTTGGAGTAGGAGGACTAGCCAACATATGTTTAGGTACTTGAGGCCACACATTGCAACGCTATACAGCGACCTAACCATCCATTAGAGCCTCGCCATCATGAATACATTATGTCTCAGCCAGTCTTTCGACACAGGATTGTCCAGTGTCTAAAAACAGAATACTCGTTGAATACCAAGGTAAACGCAATGACTACGTTAATGCAACTGATAACAGCAGAAAATTACACCAGTACGTGATCAACGCAAACTTTATATATTGTTTACACTAACTTTATTTTCGTCTAGCCATCTTGACAGACGAATTAAGGTCGCATCTTCAAAAGATAGTAATGAATAAACAACAAATACAAGCAAGCAACATGGCAGCGCTCTTCTTGCTCGACTATTACCATCAACCATATTAGATTTTATACCCTCCATCGACCCAATTCCCGAAACACATGCGATTCGCCAACCAAACTCCCTTTCTGCGCTCTTTGATAGAGCACCACATCCCAATAAAGTGGATCCTTGACACCACCAAAGTACATATCCGCATCATGTTGGATGTTTTCAAAGAGCCCTTGCTCAGCAACAGCAAGACGCCAGTGTTCCTGCTGCTCTTGTGTTGCTTCTGGCTCGTCCCAATAAGCCAAACTGATGTGATTGATCTTCTTTAGTCGAAGCGTTGCTATGCTGGCACATTTTCGAGACAAGTTCTCCATAGCAACATGAAAATCTTCAGAGACTGATATAGGAAGTAAAAGGTGAATGGGTTCCTGAGTAGTCTTGTTTCTAGCGAGAAGACTTTTTCGCTCTACTTGAGGAGAAGGAGGAGACGCCTTGTGTAAATCTTTCAGTGATGCATCGAGCAACTGTTTTACTCGCATCTCATCATCCTCTGTGTCCACATTGAAAAATCCAGTCATTGTAATGTGGCAGCCATATTTGTTAGCTGTTGTAGGTCCATACTTCGTTTTGCAGCTGTCCAGGAAATGCTCGACTTGATGCTTGAACTCTGCTGAAGGCTCTAAATACACGATTAGTTCTATACAAGTAGTCATGTTCACTGAAAAAGAGGAGAAAAGAGGGAAAATAAATCGCCAGCATTTTTTTATTTAAATTAATTAATGTACACAACGAGAACAGCATACTCACTGTAAGCAACTAGCAAACGAATCCAAACGTCTAATAATTGCTTGATTGTCTATCATAGTTGGCACCACCAGCACGTCTCAGCTTGGTCATGATCTCGCTTTCGGTCAAATCTGAAGTGTGAGATGCAGGCACTTCAATGTGGAAATTACGAACAATGTTCTTGACATCAGCGATTTGAATAGACAACTTGGCCTTGCGCATGATACCAACGTTCTCGCCACACCAAGGCACAAAGACAAACTTGATACGTTGAGAGTATCTGTTTTGCGCGTGCACATGCAATTTTTAGTATACACACACTCTCTCTCTTGTCCTTTCTCCCCATTCACGATAACTTACTCATCATTACTCATGTTCATACGAACATAACCCCATCCAGCAACGTCAGACTTCAAGTGTGCGACAAATTCATCAAGTCCTCCACTTCCTGAACCTGCAACTTGAAGACGATCAGGCTTACCATCAGCAAAACCGAAGAAGACCCAGTTGGTCTCGGACTTGTCGTCTCTAATGTCTTCGTAAATTTCGGCAAGAGCGGGATCAGATACGTTCAAGGACATGATGTGTGTGTATGTATTGAATTCTCCAAAAAAAACAAGTGTTGGGAAGAAAGATGTTATAAAACAGTACAGAACAAGTTGGAAGGAAGAGAGGGTGTTGGTTTTATGAGCCAATGTCCGCCCTTTCTACAACTTGTACACTTCATTCAATGATTGGTTTATTGGCTAAATGAGAACCTTCCTCTTAATTACCCAGCTCATTATCTGATTTCCGTTGATCACAATAACTACAGCTTACATTAGTAGTCGATTTACGTAGTAGCCAGCTGCACTTGAAGCAGAGCTGTACTATATCATGATCTGTTTTTGGTTTCGAATATACAAACCCCCTGGATTTTAGATGGATCAGAAATATCCGAAAGAGAGATGTGCAGCCAGGTGCTCTTTTATATATATATATATATATATATTTTGCTAAGCTGACAACTGGAAAGCTTGTATGCGTTTGCCTAATGCTGCATCGCCTAGAGCATACATTTGAATATTGAGTACTAGAGATGATTACTATATCGATAAAATAATTAGGCCTTCAGTAGGCGAATGATGATGACTATATAAAGCCAACCAGTAAAATACACGGGCACAAATGCTCATTTTTGGGTTTAGCGAATGCTCAATGTGAGTTGACAAATCAAAATAGTCGTATACAGAAGCTCCTATATTGATATTCCAGACAAGGCAGGCTTTCCCACTGCAAACTCGATTTCAATACTTGCCACTAATAAATTGCTTTTGCTAGCTAGTTCCTGAAGTGTCCTGAAGGCCAATGTTACTGTCCATCAATCCATATTCGTGCAGTTTCCAGCGTTGATTCCAGTATGCAAGTAAATCGTAACTTGAGTTATCTTTGACTAAGTAATATCGGACTGATTGGGCATGCCTCAACTTCAATGCCTGCTTAGGTCTTTCTTCTTCCCATCCTTTGCTATCTGGCACCAGTGTTTCCATGGAATTGATCAGAGCACCGTCAGTATATTCATTGTAGACCAGCGGTAGAACGATGAGGAAGAAGTAGCCGCCTTGATTTTGATGGTGCGTATGGCGTTACTGCTGCTTCTAGAAGGTACAAGCCTATGACTTACCTGAAAGCGCGGTCAATAATGTATGTTTAGCGTTTCAATAAAATAATCCTCACCCTGGGTGCTTATCACTATCATGTAGCATCTGGACAACTGAGCCTATCAGTAGAGAGGTATAAATATAGCCTTTTTCTTCTTTTGTGAAGACTGTACAAAAAAAAAAGGTTGATGAGCAAAGCATTTTTTTTTGAACTAAAACGAGCTCTCTTCCTACGATACATCAAATGTCGTATAACAAAGTGCAAGGTGCAAAATCAACGATTTCTGACCAAAATTTGCCTTTGATCGCGACATAAAGATTTGAAACATTAAACGAAGCTTCAATTTATATTGTTCTGAATAAGGATCCATAGGATTTCTAAATCTATCGACCTTAAAATTACGCGTTTCTTGATAGTAAACACCCCTTCAAACTTATATGAAACTTGTAGAGAAACTTGGTTTCATCGATTTACCTTCAGCGGCTCACAGCTTGTCTTTTGAACACTCAATGCTATTCGTATTTTCTTGGATTGGCAGAATCCAATGAGTATCTCATTTTATCAATCGATACTTAATATGACATTTGCAGAGTCACGTCAAGTCCTTTAGCTGAATCATGAAAAGTGATCTTACTCAGTGGCAATATCTTGAATTCATTCGATTTAAAGGAGCATTAAGTCTAGCTGGAAGAAAGTATATCATATTCTTTTGTTTGTAGTAACCGATGTAGGCCTGACGGCTTAAGCTTTCGCCTATTGCTTTTGGTTGAAAACGCTGTTAAGCAGCCCTGAAATTGTCAGTTCTTGGTCGATCATTAGTTGGACTATGGGTAGTGTAGCCTATGCTTGTACTCTGCCAGCGCTATGGTGCTCGTCATTTCAGCATCCACATACCACATAATTCGCGCTGCCTACACTAAGCACTTGTACGAAATCATCCCCTGAGATTTGCACAGCAGCTGATGAATCCCGGAATAGGGACATCTAGCCGTATTTCCAAAAGCGTTCAATTGGCATTGGCATGTCATGTTTTTTTTAACCCCACAAATGACTGGGCTCAAACCATACTTTTAGTCAGCATTTAAGGTCTTTTTTTCTTTTACATAATTTTAATCACTTATTTTCTCACCTTTTAAGTTTTTCCTTTTTCTTCTCTCCCCTTTTCATACACATAATGGCTTTTAAGAATATGATGAATGGTGATGACTCCTGCGGTGGTGCCAACCCTATGGCTCAAATGATGAAGCAGTTTGGTCAAGATAGATCTCTTCAAAGGGTAAAATGCCAACAATCGTTTTACCACACCCATTTATGCTGACCTCTGTATATAGGACCAATTTGCTGGGCCATCTCAGCAAAACACTGGGCCATCATCGGTAAGTAGAGAGATGGTATCAATCTGTTAAGCCTGTGTATTCATGGCATCCTATTACTACAGATGCGTACGCAAAGACAACAAGGGCCTGGATTTGCTCAAGGTGGAGACATGGTCAATGAGTTTTTCGGCCAAGAACAGCAACAGCCACAAAGAATGGGTATGGGAAACAACAATTTCGAATTCTCGGCTCTGCAAAGAGAGTTGGATGCTGTACGTCAAGTACCCGCAGCTGGAGGTTGGGCAAGTGAGTTTGGTGGACAGCAACAGCAACAAGGGCCTAAATTATGGGAGCTGACGCCGGGAGAAGAAGAGGCTATGGAGAAGGCATTTATGGAGAGCAGAGCAGCTGCTGGCCCCTCTCAAAGCGCATCAGGTAAGACAAGAAAATTTAAAGTTTTTTTATACCACATCTCCTCACAAAGTAATATAATAGTTTGGAGAGAGGAGTTCATGAACCATCCAGAGGTAACCAATATGAATCCAGCACAACTGGCTGAATTCGAAACCGCCTTCCAGAAACACTTTGACTGGGCAAACGAATTCGATCTTCATCAAGGCAAGGGCAAAGGACGTCTTGAACTGAACGGCAACAACAATGCTTCATGGGAAGAACAGTTTGCTTCGTTTGATGGACCTACAGAAGAAGAAATGGCTCGCAAAGTAGAGGAGACTGCTGCTGCTCAAGATCCTGCATTTGAACAGTTTGAAAATGTGTGGCAAAACATTCGCGATCAAATGGCTGAAGATAATGATTGGGAGGACGAGTTTGGCAACTTCAATAACGGTGGTGCTATTTACAAGCCTGATTTAGGAGAATACGTATTTGAAGTGTCCAATCCCTTTTTAAATCACCCTGATCCCATGGCTGAAGGTATGCGCTTGATGGAATCAGGTGGGTCTCTCAGTGATGCTGCCATGGCATTTGAAGCTGTGGTGCAAAAGGACCCTGCAAACTCAGAGGCTTGGATGCATTTGGGCAACGTGCAAGCACAGAACGAGAAGGAAGAGCCAGCTATTCGAGCATTAGAAAGAGCCATTGAATCAGACCCAGGCAATCTACAAGCTCTCATGTCATTGGCAGTCAGTTACACAAATGAATCTTACGACCATGCAGCATACCAAACGCTGGAACGCTGGATCACTCAAAAATACCCCCAAGTTGCTGGCAAATTACCTTTACCCGAAGCTGCTTCACCATTTGAGCTTCATGACAGAGTGACAGACTTGTTTTTGGCTGCTGCAAGACAGGCTCCTGATGGTCAGTTGATGGATCCCGATGTACAAGTGGGTCTTGGTGTCTTGTTCTATGGCAGCGGTGATTTGGATAAAGCGATTGACTGTTTCGTTGCCGCCTTGAAGGGACGTCCCGATGTAAGTGTGCAGGTCTGTTGTAACATGTGATTGATGCTGATAGTATTGGTTAGGATTACTTGCTGTGGAATCGTATGGGTGCTACCTTGGCCAACAATGGTCGCTCAGAAGAAGCTATTGATGCCTATCACAAAGCACTCGAATTGCGTCCATCCTTTGTGCGTGCGAGATACAACATTGGTGTCAGTTGTGTTAATATCGGATGCTATAAGGAAGCAGCAGAGCATATTTTAACTGGTCTCTCCATGCACAAGCGTGGCAATGGTGATTCTGAAGAAGGTGTCAATGTGTCTAGCAACTCTTGGGAGATGTTGAGAAAGGCCTTTATTATGATGGTAAGTTACAAGTGGTTATCGGTGGTGAAATGCACTTGACACTCACACTTTTGACTATAGGATCGTCGTGATTTAGCTGATAAAGCTGTTGTTGGAGCAGATTTGAATCAATTCCGTCCAGAATTCGAGTTCTAAATCTGATTTGTATTAATTTGTATGTATTTTTAGTGTGGCTGATAAAGGGGCATTTTCGTAGTAGACATTTGAATCAATAAACATGGGATCTCTCTTTCTATTTCTAATCATGTATACAAGAGGATTACATACACTGTTGAAACTGAACATTTACTGCAATAGTGTGTTTTGTGTTATTTATACATGTAGCCTCTTTCATAAATCTGATTGCTATACTATTCAACATTTGATTGAGACTGGAAGCCTCCCCTTTTTTACTGCATTCCTTCTGAATTTAAACGAACTAGAAACACACAAGAGGTTAAAAATAATGTACAGATCATTTTAGAGATGCACTTACGATAGAAATTGATGGATACCGCAATCACCATGAATGTAGTCAACACGGCAGGTCCATATTTGTCAGAGAAATCACCCACTTCTTTACGAGCAATGCAATTTGCACGCACATGGTAATTGTACAAGGCGTAAATCATGACACCGACTGCCAACATGGTGAAGATAACAGCTGAAACACGCCCTACATGATCTGAAAAGTTCAACAGCCCAATGGACAGGGCACCCAGTAACAAAGTGAATCGCAGCCAAGATAAGAATGTACGTTCATTAGCAAAGAAAGTCTTGGCAGGCGGTGCAGCTACTGGTACAGCACGAGAGCGAGTGTGAGATGGCTGTCGTTGATGTCGTGCATTCTTTCTTCGAAAGAGGGTCTTTGATTTATTGAACACTGTTTGAAGACCAGCAGGCGATAACTTTTTCAACATGCTGGACCCTTCTTCTTCATCAGCATGTCTTGCTGTTCCAGGGCGAGGTGGTAAAAGAGGCGTACTCTCTGTAGCTTCTGCCATTGTGATTTGGACACTGTGGTCTGTGGTTAACTTGGATCCATCAGTGATGCCTTGTGCAGAATCAAAGGAAGTAGAACTGCTATGAATAACATCGGGTCTTTTAACACCAAAAGCGCCTGTTTCAGGCTTGCGAATATCAATCTCCATTTGTGGCAGCCAGAATGGTAGTACGTTGATCTTGTCTTCTAACAGGGTGGCACAACCATGGATGAACTTGGAGAATTTAGGCACGGATTCAACCAGATGTGAGTTGACAAGCTCTGTAATCCATTGTGGAGGTTCCTGGCCAAACTGCGTCTGCAGCTTGACCTCCAACACAGCATATGGAAATCGGCAAATGTCGTTGTCAGGCAATTGCTTGAATGGGTAATCCACACCAATATCCATGCGACGCCAATTATCGCCTGATCTCACTGCCCCGTTGTTGTCTTCGCGAATCAAGGAGAGCTCTGTGTCAAGACTGATTCTAACACGCGCATCGCCAGGCAGTTGAAAAGCGGTACGATTGTAGAAAGTTCGCATCATGGGATGGAGCTTGCGAGTAAGCACTGAATACTGCACCTCCTGCGCCAGTTGCTCCATATCTTCAATCTCTTTCTCGGATTTGTTGCCCTGCTCCTTCATCTTTGAAAACAGCTCGTCTGTGGTATACTCTCCTTTCAAGTAGGCATTGAGATACTTTTCTTTGATTGGGAATCTTGCTTTGACTGATTTCTCGCCCGTCCAGTCCTCATGATGTGTCTTGCGCTCCACGAAAATAGTGTTTGTATCCATACCACCATACCATCGCATACGGATGGCCTCTGCACCTTCTGTCTTTTCCAACCGTCCCATGTACAACTCGAAATCATCGTTGTCGTAATAGACACTGCTGATGGCTGAATCGGATGCTTCAAACTCCTTGTTGGGGTTGAATACAAGCACAGGCAGATGTTTAAGAATGATCAGTTTGAGTTCAGTGATGTTATCCGGGTGCACCCAGTATTTTGTTGTATTTCTGACAAAGGCAGATTGCTTGCCACCAGCACCAGAGTCGCCACCACGCTCTTTGCCACGAGTTCTGACACGGTCGTATAATGTGGAGATGCGAATGATCAAAGCCTCGTAGTTTTCCATGTAGAATGGCTTGGCGTTCAATCTTGCACTGAACATTGGTTTGATGATCCAATTGGTTACTTTCTATCATGCCCGTATCAGTAAGCTACTGACACACTTTGCCATGTCGATATCACCTACATCATGCTTTTTGATAATCTTGAGGAAACCAGTGTAATTCAAGCGAGTGAACTTGGCTAAATCATGCACATCAGCAATAATCTGACTCAATTCAACCTCGCAAGCAGTGAAATCGTCTTCTTCAGGATGCTCCTTCTCGCACAAGGCATGCACCTCCTGTGTTTCTTGTTGAATGTGCTTTGTGATTTCAGATAATTTGACCTTTTGAAAATTGTAGACCTTGGCCAATTCTTTCTCGAGCTTTTCAACAAACTTGGACTCGTCTTCTTCTTGCCATTCAGCATAAGGAAGTTTCTTTTTCAAGATGGTCTTTAGCCCATCATATTCTGCAGTTGGATTTCGGAATTATACTCAGTGACGGTGTTACCTATTGCCTTGACATGAACATACCTAGATAGAATTGTGTCCATTCTGGATTCAATGAGGTTTTCAAAGTATGGCCAAACTTCATTGTTTTAGCAGGTGAAGGTAGAGAATAAAGAGGGCAAAAGAAAAGAAATAAATTCCCAGTAAAACAAACCAAAAAAAAAAAAATAAGTTTTAAAACGAAAATTTATCAATGAGCATTGCAAATGGCATGATCTCCGAAAAGACATGTAATTCTTGGGGTTCTATTTCTATCCATGTTTTGAAGAAAAGTGAGCTTGCCTTTTACCAAGCACTCGTTTGACATGCCAATGTGTGTAACATGGTTGGCTTTGAATGTGCAGAAGAGAAAGCTGGTTATCCTTCATGGTGTCATACACATGCGTTTTATTCGTTCCAGTTGACATTTGCAATACCCCATCCGTGCGGAAGCTTACGCTCAGCTTAATGCAAAACTCCAGTACATTTTAGATTAAGCAAGTAGCCTGTATGGCATTCAGTAGACCTTGGATCCTAAGTACAGCAATTTTATAAGCTAAGAATCATGCAACGTTAGATAATCACATGTAACTATTTGATCCATCTAGTTGTTTGGGATATAGATATTCCTTATCGCCGTAAACATAGTAGGATATGATTAATATGAAGTCAAAGACATCTCTTTACTCATTTCTTTCTTTTGTGAGTCAATTATCGATTGCGATCCAGAGATAAACTCCTTTTGGATGCCATTACGTTTGGTCCTTGTGTGATCTGATCCCGATTTGCATATGATTTCAATGGTGCTTGCCGGTATTGCAAAAAAAAAAAAAAAAAAAAACATATTAAGAAAATTAGGTGCTTCAAGCGAGAGCAGCCCATACATTTGGTTTATTGAATGAACAAAACAGGATGCTAGCTAAGGGGTCAAAATATCAATTGTGTATTATATAATGGTTAGTAATGTCAGTGCTACTCGGCAGCTGTTACGGGAGCCTCCTTGGGAGGCGACAAGACTTCTTGCTGTTGGATAATGGCAGCAGTGGCAGATGGAGTCAAAATGTCCTTTTTAACAATGTCGCCACCCTCCCTCTTGTCGCTACGAAGCTTCTTGGCGGGTTGCATAGGAGATTCGTCGCTCTTTGACTGAGAGAGAGAGAGTGTTAGAATGAAAGCCTACTTTTATCATGAACAAGGACACCTACCTTTTCTTGCGGTCTCTTGAGTTTCTTTTCTTCTCCAATAAGGTCTGCTGGCAGTTTCGATCTACAAAGGTATAAATGACAAAATACAATTAGCCATGGTTGGTATATTTGGTTTATTAGCAATGTAAAAAAGCAAAAATAAATGAATGCAGCACCCTTTAATACTCTGAATCGTGATCTTCATCTCCTTTTCGTCAAACTTATCCCATGTTTTTACTAGTTTTGTAAACTCTTGCACAGGCCAAACGAGATTCAGCTTCCTCTGCTCTCCTCCAGCTACAAACCAATCCTGTCAGCTCCAAAGTCTACATCAATAGACACACCACAGCACTTACCAATCTTGGGCTCAATCACAAATCCAATGTAGAATGTCGTTGAAAAGATGCGCTTGATATCCTTTTCATTCTCTTCCGTCACCAGACCCTGCTGCTTGAGTGATTCCGTGTGATTCATCTCCAAGCTGCCTTCTTCTACTCGAATCGATCGTCCTGGCAAATCACCGCCTTTTGTCACAGTCTCAGCCTCTTCTGGCGTCAAGCAGTAATGCACTTTATCGATGCCCTTGACATAGGGATGTGCCAAAGTGATCATATCCACCACCTCCAGCTTGAGAACCAACTGACGCAATTTAGCTTCCACCAGACCAGACCAAACTAATTGTGATTCAGCAGATTCAGATGAAGACGTAATTTGCAGATAGTGCTTATAATCATGAAAGAACTTGGCTTTTGTAAACAGATCCTTCCATTGCCCATTGCCAATCATGACCTTCTCCACAACATCCACGCCCAGTTTGAATTCATTCATCATGATGGTTCGTGTCGAGTCGGTGACATTGTGCGTGGCACACATGGATGGATAGGCTGGTGTGATGATGGGCATGCGATGACTTCTATCTGCTGGATATAATTTGGGGTTCCAAACACGCACTTGAAGTGGTCCATCTTCCAGAGGTCGAAGCAATACAGGCTGCGGCCATTTCCAGCGAGACATGATGCTGAAGAATCGATGCACAATGGATGCTGCACAGGAATTAGGATATAGCTGGCAAATACGTGCAATTAACATGGCCCAAGCAACACCACCCAAAAAACCCATGACATTACTGTAAATCCCACGACATTTAGCCCATAGTTTAATAGTGCGCAGAGCAATTCGAAATGTTGCAACGTTGGGTACAAGACGCAAGATATCGTCAGTGACTCGAGAACCGTTCAAACTACGTACGCATCGTTCATCTAAGCTTTTAAGAATGTTGTTGTCGGCTAGTTCTAAATCGTCAGGTACTCGAGCAATCGCCAATCTTGCACAAATAAAATCAATCTACATTATCGTTAGCGTGTACTCTACGGTAGAGATGATTCGGCACTTACAGGAATACCAGAAAAGTGCATTTTAATGACAGGTACGTAGGCATCAGGTACTGCTGCGATCTCGGTGACTTCAGGCCTGGCTTTCAGCATGTCGTACATGATTGTGAAAAAATGCTCTCTCTCCACATGCTTTGGGAACACGCATAATGTATCAATATCAGCACCTATACACACATGGTGAGTCGTCTATAATTGACCATGCCATTCGCTATCATTACCGGCACCATGGACACCAAGTCTGTAACTACCATAGGTGAAAATTTTGCCACCAGCTTCCTTGGCAAGTGAATCTGGAAAGTTCTTCATTTTGCTCACTTTGTAGACAAACTCTTTGACCATCTTGTTGAGCTTGCCCAGTACAACAATTCTAATCAAAAAGCGTGAGTGGTGGTTCTAAAAGACACTGGTTTCTTGCAGAGATGACGAACCTCTTTTGGGCCTCTTGCTCACTCTCAAACAAACCAAAATCCTTCAGGGTTTGCAGCAAGTCTTCCGTTAATTTGAGCTCGCTCTCAGTAGGTGGAGCTGTTGATATAGGCAAAGTGACACCCAATTGACGTGGAGGTTCTTGGCTCATGCTTTAGTGGTGTGCGCAAACAAAAATGAAAGTAAAAAAGAAGGGGAGTTCATTTAGCAACATGTTGAGCTATTTTAAACACTCTGTTGTTTTGTTTCCAGGTGACTACTAGTCTGGACTCACATCCACATTGCAAACAGCATGTTGAATCAAGCAAAGGACGAGTCTCTCATGAGCTGAAGATGGTATTAGTACAAAAGGAGACATAAAGGGCATGTTTTTTTTTTTAGTTGGAAACCATGCTTTGGTGTTGACAAAGCCCATCTTTGAGACGATATCATGTATTTGAAAACATGTTTAAAGGCGGGATGTCAATCATATTGTCAATTTAGACATGCTTTTCCCGAGATGTTATTAATTAACTCTTTTTCCTTCTGTATTCCCTTTGAAATAATGAAAGCGTGGTCTCCTTTAATTGCTGCAGCTTTAATATATGCAGGCGTCAATGCTCAAATTGGCGTAGAAATCATCGAGGATGACAGCACCGAGTAAGTAATCTACTACATTACTGTGATAGCACCCTTTCTAACTTCAGTGCAATGAGGCCTTATGCTGGCGTCTCCGAGGCCATGAATGGGCCTGGGCCCTGTAACGGTTATCCAAATTACAAGGATATGCCTATTAACCAAGCATTTTACCTCGGTGCTCACAACGCGCAAGCACATGATATCGCTCAGGCACTGGCTGATGGTAAGTACCTTTGGACAACCAGTTGCAAAGCGAAATTAACCATGGTCCAATGGTAGGCATTCGTTACTTGGATATCAATCTGTGCAAAGAGTAAGTGTGTGTGTGTGTGTCTTGGTGGTATGGCATGGGTTGCTCACGTTTCATTCTAGCCAGGGAATAATTACTACTTGCTCAAGCAAAGATGGATCTGCATTGAAAAAGACATTCAGAGATGTGCTAAACGACATTTTCCACTTCTCGAGAGACAGTGTTCAACAGTTCTTCATTGTCAACATTAAATCAGAGAACGTTGCTCAGCCAGTCGAGACAAAGGAGTTAGAGGCTGTGATTGATGAGCTTTGTAAGGTCCATACGGAAGCAACTGCTGGTACAGATGAATTTGTAAAGAACGAGGTAAATGGCGTTTTTTGATAGATTTACCCCAGCACTCAACTCGTAAATAGTGTCCTTTCATATACACTCGAGGACCCGGGCCATGGCCTTCTGTAGCAAATGTAGTTGAATATTATCCGGATATGGCTCAATGGGAAGGCGATGGCGAGATTGTAGGTGTTCGCACCAAATTCATGATGACAATGTCAGATCAGGTCATTTCAACACCCGGCAATCATGCAACTTACTTTTCGCCCACCTTCTGGAGATCCATTCACAAAGAGCCTGTACTATCCATGGACGATTTGAAGAGTAGCATCCGCAAAGAATGTCGAATCCCTGCTGGCGGCATTGCACTGGAGGCCTACTTGTCAACGCAACAGTCAGATTTCAACTATACCCCTGAGATGATTGAAGATATTTTGCTTAGTAGAAAGGGTTGCAATCTCAATGACGCGCCTCTGAATACATTCGTGTCCTTGTTCTCTGCAGATCAATACAGAGAACAGCTGCCTTATCTAAGGGAATTGGAAAAGCGCATGATGGACCTCAACTATGCAAAGTGGAGCGGAAACTATGACTTGATCAAACCATCCAAGTTTGTGAAAGAGGAAAAGAAGGTCGAAAGAGATGAGCTTTAGTTATTTATTTATTTTTTTTTGCAAGTAAATACAGATAGCAAATAAGACATTGGATAAAGAAAGTGTGTAAATAGGATATAGACATAAATGAATTGGTATCTTGTTGATGATGAGGAGAGATGGGCTAAAAGTAGGGTATGCTTTCATCTGTGTCAATATGGCTCAATCTTTCAGCGTGGCCTATAAGAATGTTAGTCAAAAGGAAGATTCTACTTGAAAAGCCTTACTGGGTGTTCGCCATTGTGCATCACATCGAATCCCTCTTGTGCATTTGTCTCGATTATCCAAGTCTGTTAGAAAGCGTTCGAATTAATTTCCTGCAAATGGCAGTCATCAACCAAAGAAGTACTCACGCCCTATCAATCCGTCTTCCTTGAGACTCTTCCAGTATCCATAAAACTGGCCATTCACGACCGTTACTGCACAAGAGTAGCATGCTCTCAAGTTCATCGAGGGCAGCACACCTTCTTCTCCAATTCTGTCATAATAGGTGTCTTCGTCGTCATCGCTTTGACCATTGCTGTCGTAAACTGGCAGGCGACGAGTATTGTAAATTTGAAGCCCTAGAGGAGTCATTCTTCTCACAATAGCTAAAAGAGCACGGATGAGCATCATTAGCTTTGCTATCTTAATAAGGCGCAACCTACGAGATGTGTACACGTTGTCATCCAAATCGATCCTACATTGCTCCCAAGCATTTGCCCAGCTTATGCCTGCCCGATTCAAGTGTCTCTGCAATAACGCAATCTCTGCGAGATTCAAATGTCCATCTTCCTTGGTCTCTATGGAGTCCACGTCTTTTAACCAGGTTCCTATATCATCGATTTCTAGAAATGACAAGACATCAACAACTGTATATCATGTGCTGTGTGCATTGTGTCATTACCACTCAGTATATACAGTTTAGCAGCATTGGATCTGTTTTTACATTTCCAATATTCATCACAAGCTACGACACCACAGAAGCTACAGCACTGATTGATAGCGGGCTCATTGCCTCCAAACCCTCTTGCTGGCATGAATTCGGAGCAGTAGCCGCATAAAAGATGTCCAAAGCCATCTTGATTCTCATCTGTAATTGGTATCGGACATGTGTAATTTGTGCTGTTCAAAGAGCTGCAGGATCGGCAAGGCTTCTTCATCAAGCCAAAGCTATCATGACGCCACTTGAGTACATGTATATAACTCCTATGCCTAGACAACCGACTTACGTGGTAACAGATTGATAGGATGATGCTGACGAAGAAGAAGGGGCTGTTGAGAACGCTGCAGTGGAGGATTCGGCTTCATCATGTTGGTGTCCTTCATCATGTGCTTTTCTCTCAAAGTTAGGAGAGGACGATGTTGACGCAAACGAAGAAGAAGAGCTTCCCTCAGTGTTTGAGGTGCCACTAACAGCCATGTCAGAAACGATGGCAATTTCCTTAGCCTCATCCAGAGATGTATTGTTGAATATATCGATAAAATTCTGGATTGAAAAGTTGCTTGAAAAACTGTTTGCACTTCTTCTACAAATGGGACAAGTCATATCATCGCTGCCATAGTGTGTTGGGAGTGAGTTGACACAGTCCAGACAGAAGGTGTGCAAGCATGGAATCAGTGCCTGTGGTTTGTCAAATATATCTTGACAGAGAGCTGTGGCAAAAAAAAAAAAAAAAAAAAAAAAAAAAAAAAAAAAAAAGGTAAGAACAATGAAAAGCGCATCAATTCATATTCAGGTACTTGCCACACGTTAGTTCATCTCGAATGGCTGTCTGTTTGAATGTAATGCTTTAATAAAACGTCCTATACAGTATTAGAAGAGTGCAATTTACCTTGATTGTTAGCTGCTTTATTTTCATGATTGAATGGTTGTTGGCTAAAGTGTAACAAAAAGAAACTTTGATTTCCAAGCATTTCATAGAGCAGAGATCCGTTGTTAAAGTCACACTGTGGTTGTGGCACATTTCATTCAGTGATTAGACCACATGATGACTAGAGCATACAGCATCATCCGATAATGTGGTTCAGAGCGGCTCATGACTTAAGACATTGTAGATGAATAAGTAGCGAGTAAAAAACAGTAACGCGCTTGATTCGACTCAAGGATGGCATTTTAAGTATCGATTTATAAAATGAGATATTCATTGGATTCTGCCAATCCAAGAAAATACGAATAGCATTGAGTGTTCGATGAAACCAAGTTGCGCCCAAACAATGGCATTGTTTAGGATGGCTCATACAATCATGGTACTGGTGGTAATCTTGCGTTGGATATGGATTTGGATAATCTCAGTAGACGAGGAACGACTGTGAGCGATTCATGCTATGGAGCTGCACGCACACTTTTCGTCAATGATGGCAATCAGAACACAGATTACAGCAGAGGTGATCATCCTAAAAATCGACAATCCTTCAAATAGTTGGTAAGCATCATACTGTAGCTAGGCAATAGACAAGCTGTAGCAGTAGGGCGGGCACTATTCTAGACACCATCCTCTCTGCTATTTGAGAATGATGAAGATTTTGCCATTGACAAGTCGAAATTTGTGTCTGTATAAACCAGGTAGCACTGAAATACAAGGTCCTCTATTCCTTTACACCTGTGTCTTGGTAACATAGGTCGTTCAATTCCAACAAGATAAACGTAGGCTCTGTTTTGTCATCTCTTACAATGACACTCAAAAAAGCCAATCATCCCACACAATCTTTTGATTGCAATATGCCATTGCTTTCGTCACTTGGCATCATAGATCTGCTGCCGTATATTTCGGTGCTGCTGGTGTAAGCATCAGTGTGTGCGTAAATGTCTTGCCTGCTGGAAATCACGATTGGCCTTTATGAATGTTATTGTAGATGGACAAAGCAAATTTGGTTTACAACCCAAGAATCTCATAAATATCGTAGTAGTCCATGACCGACCATGAAAGAAATAAAACATGACCAACTTTTTAAAACTTGAAATGTCTATAAAACAAAATCTTCGCGCGCTGCATTTCTCTGCTTGGTTTACTTTCTTATAATTTCTCTGAATTTTGAAATTCGAGCTTTGAAAGTAAGATGTTAGTATAACAGTTTTTTGAGAAGAAAACGATGGTGCAATTGGATTTTAGATAGAATGAGATGTGGTTGAGGAAAGTGAGATTTTTGAAATTTGCAAATTATAGACAGATGCTACTAATAAAAGTCAATGGATTACTATATGAATGTTGGTTGTATGTCCAGTAAAAGGTGTAGAGGGTACTTTGGTTGATTAGGGAGTGTTGTACTTGGGCTTGTTAAGGACGATGTGGATGAGTAATGAGGAAAAAGAGTAAAAGTGATCAATTTTCAAAGGGTTGTACCGCTGGATTCTACTAAGTCAACGAGAGCTTCAAACTTAATAGCTTCTGTTTCTTTTTCAATTCTCTATGCGACGGTATGGTTATTATAGATGAATAAAGAAAGTTTTGATTATCCCCTGCTTGTAGCTCATGAAATATATGATTTTGAGCAGATTTATGAAGGGAACGTACATCTGGTACTTGAAACCCTTATATTATAATGGATATAACATAGAGCTATCGAATGGCTTTTGTTCTGTGCGAATCTGGTGAGTATTTGTCGAGATATCGCCAAAAAAGGGTATCATGCAAAATCATTGATTTTTCTTCAAAATCTGCCTGTGATAGCAAGCGAAAAAATTGGGTGACCTTTTCTTGGTCAGAACAATATTGTCAATATTTCATGATAGAATTACGCCAGAGCTTCAAGCAATAGCTCATTCGATAGGATCTTTTTTGGTCTACAATGTTTAGTAATGCTTAACAAAATGTTTTGATGACAGATACTAATTAATCTTTAGAAAACAGTGAAAAAGTCGCAAAGTTTAACTTGTTAAATATCAGCTGAACAATGTACAGCAAACACCTGATATAAATACCATTGTATTTTTCTTTAAATTTTCTACAAGTCTCATATAAGTTTGAAGGGGTGTTTACTATCAAGAAACGCGTAACTTTAAGGTCGATAGATTTAGGAATCTTTTGGATCCTTATTCAGAACAATATAAATTGAAACTCCGTTGACCTTTCGCATGTGTACAGCACACAAGCATGCATTGACCGAGCATTTTGGCTGGATAGAAGAAGAGGAAATGTGCGTTGCTTTCTATTTGAGCGTTAGAGGTGGGACATATGGAGCAGTGTGGTTGAAATTGGTGTTCCCATGCGATTGTGTAGGATTTGTTTGGTGGGGTTTTTTTTGATGAAGTATTCACTGCCAAGTATTTCGTGTTTCCAATTTAGTTGCTGAGCGAATAGAACTAGATGTTTGGGGGAGTGGGGGATTAAAATATGAGATGGTTGTTTGCTATTATATGATATGTTTCCATGGTATTTTGCTATAAGGTACGTTTCATTGTTGTCATCTTTGGTGTTTGTGGTACAATTATCTGTCAATCTACTTCCAAATGCATATATTGTAATTCTGATAAATCAAAACAGTTGCATGTGAGGGATGTCCTTTAAAGTTGATATTAAAAATTATTTCCGGCTTCGAGGTTTGGGCCATTCGAAATCAACTCTTGAAATACTGATGCTAGAGCATCGAATTTCGCCTCAAATATCCAATTGACAAGAAAGCCCCTAGTTTTAAATTGTGCAAGGACCTGATATACTCAATTATTCACCTTGCAAATTGTTGTGCACTGAATTATTATTACATTTCAAAGACAAGAAAACGCTGTAGGACAATTGACAGCGAGAAGCTTTTGGATGTCAAATCCTCCTTCATATGAATGATCGCTTTAATAGTTATTGATTTATAAGAAAAAGAACTGAAATAAAAAGGAACTGATGATAACAAGGGGATATCCATAAAATAAGAAAGAGAAAGAGAAAGCCAAAATAACTTGTTCCTTGCTTTGATGCTCTTTTTCACTCGTCAACACGTAGTGATCATAGGGAAGCCATGAGGGGAGCAGAGAGGGCTCTGGTCGGCGAAGACAGCCATTGACGTTGTGAAGGGTTTGCTCGGCGTCCTGGGCAACCTTTAGCGCAATGCCTTTCACTTGGAGCAAACGAGATACAATGGATGGAATCAAGCGAAATAGCAAACGATTGCGGCAAATGTTTCCATTCGTTAGCTTCACAGCACGATAGTCTTTGGGGGCTATCATATCCTGGGCATAAGTCTCCATAAAAAGACAATCGAACTTTAGGTCACACACCACAAGTGGAGGAAGACCGGAGAGGGCCATGTCGTTGAAACATTGCTTGATTTGTCTGCAAAACTTCACTGTGCCTGACTCGACGAATGAATGGCTTTTAAGGGCTTGATCTCCGTTACTACCAGCATGAGCTTTTTGTTCAGAACTTGCGTGAATACCTTGAAGTCTGGTTTGTAATTTACGACATCCTCAGATAACGTCGCATTGTTCCACTCAAACTGGAGAAGTTCATGAGTGGTAAACGCGCTGCGAAAGACAGGCAGCCACCGAAAAAAAAAGACTGTTGGTTAAATATCCGCTCGACGTTTTTCTCTGATTTGTTCGTTTTTGAACTTTTTGGACTCGATTTGACCTATTTGCAAGATCCGACTATGTACGTTGTACATACTATCATGCCTCCTTAAGCTTTTTTGAAGCACTTTTCAAGACGCATCCAATAGTACCAGTTATAAGAGACATTATGGAAGAACTTATTGAGCAATTTTTAAAGACATAAATTGAGGTTTTTGATGAAAATATCAAAATTGTACATATGAAGATTTCACAAAACCAATTTTACGGGCTGCCCTAAATCGAGAGACGCATTTTGAATTAATACTTGCCATAGTGAAAGTCTTCATTTTTGAGGCGAAAAACGCGATCGTTTGATTTTCGATGAAAGTCATGAGGCATCCCTCGTGGTTTTGCTATGGTTTTTGGTCGATTTTTTGGCGATCCCAAAAAAGTTGAGCAAAGGTGTCAGAAAAATAGCGCTAAATCAAGGCAACCATTTGGTGCTATTATGGTAGTCTGAAACAGCTTCTAACGCGAGAAAACAGGGCTCAAATTCATCCAGATTTTGCTGTGATTTGCACAAATTTGAGTAGTTTGAGTAGTTTGAGGTAATGCTACTGTACCATGTGCCTGTATATAAACTGTTCCCATTATTACAGACGTGAAGCATCCTAAAGAAATCAGATTCACAGTTGTGGGCCATTTTACAAAGGGTCTTGAAATATTTAAACGTAAAAATGAAGTTCTTCTAGTATATCATGGCATATAGCAAATCATTCATCACAATATATTAAATCAATAAATGTTTTCAACCAAAGAAAATTCTTCTACATATCTCAAACATCTGTTGTGTCTCATCAATTACCCTCTTATTCACCATTTCCTGCATTGTCAAAAATAGCTGTCAATGAAGGATAAATTTTATTAATTAATATCGACCAGCGTTTGCAAGCCCATGAAAAAACAGGATGGAGACAACTATCAAGTAACCTAAACGCTCTGAAGCGCACTGATAGTTTTGCCTTGATTTCTCAAATCATTAGAAAGGACAACCCCTCGATTTCACGGAATTAAAATTAGTTTTTATTATATGCAAGGACGATGATGATATCAATGATGGCAGGCGATTGGTGTGCTATTAGAGTATTCAAAAAACAATTGACAACGCATTGCACACTGAGGCATGATCAACAACATTTATTCCTCACTGGTATCCATGCTTGTTTTCATGTATTCAGATGGTCTTCTTGCTTTGATATTGGAGAAGTGCATTGGACTTCCGGATCGCATGCTGTCTGGCGAAGAAGGTCTACTGGTGCTCATGTGTGTATCTCTGTTGTAAGTATAGTTGGAGGAGCTGTACGAAGGTGGTGGATTCAAAAGCGGTGTAACCAGCGAACGACATGATTGCAAACGTGCCTCCAAGCTCTGTCATGTAACTGATTTTAGTCACCAATATACACACTGCAATGAATGCCCACTTACTCTGACACGGCCAACCATCTCTTGTACCATTTTGACTGGATTAGAGGAAGAAGACAATGAGCCCGAAGTTGGAGTACGGGGTATACGAGTGCTTCTTGTTCTAGAGTAAGGATCATAGTAGTTGCCAGCTGTTTCTGGTGTAGGTGATCGATTCTGTCGCTGCTGCATTTGCTGGCTTTGTTGACGATTCTTCTTTTCAACATCCTCAATCTTGTTTTCGAGTTCTCCAATATATTCGGATTGTTTGGCTGATTGGCTTCGCAAGACAGACAGTTCCTGATTTACCTCTGCAGATAGATGTGAATACACAGCATCAAACGATTATGTAAGCGATATGTACCATTAAGTTCGTCCTTCAGTCTTTGTGTTTGCTCTGTTAAATTGTCTTTTGTTTGGATCTCGTTTTCTGCAGATAATGCGTTACTTGTGTGTTGAATGTGATAAGCGCATAGATGTCTTTACCAAGAATCACATTTCTCTCGATTGCTTTGTTCAACTTCATCTCCAAGTCTGTGAGTGAGGATGTCGCAGCTCTTTTCAACCGTATGAGTGATACATCATACTATAACCACAACCTCTGCTATACCTCTCTGTTCTCTCCAAATCATCATTATCCAGCTCCAACTCAAGGACCTTCTTTCTAAACGAATCTTCGGTCGCTCTCAATATGTCTATTTCTCTCTGCATCTGCACCATAGCAATGTTCTGTTCATGCTTTGACTCTGTGTATTTGCTCTAAATAGACGCACTGTTGATTTAGAGAAACACACATACGCTTGCTGCTTTTCCTACCTTCCAGTCCTCTGCGTCTCTTTTGAAATGTTCACAGCGAGATTTGAGATCATTATATGCTTTTTCCGTAGCTTGCAATTCCTTTTCAAGCTCTTCTTCCAGTTCACGAGAGGATACTTGAAACTCGTCCAAAGCAGCTCTTGTATCTTGGAGTGTCAGCTCTAAATCTTCGGCATGAGCTCGATAATAATCCAATTCCTCTTGCGCAGAGTTGAATTGCCTAGTGAAAATGCGTTAGTAATCGCTGTAACGTGGCACTGTTGCAGATAGATTACATGATACGTGAGGACATTTTGAGTTGAAAAATGAAGAATAAAGGGGCGGAAAATTGCAACAGCCAAAGCGAACTATTTAATATTTGAACTCCAGGATAATGGCATCTCGCATCTTGCCAACAGTGCATGTATACAAAGATGCCATTTCGAACAAACAGCTCCATACAACCACCCTTTAAATAGCCCCTCTTTCATTGAATAAATGCAGTGCAAATTCTCAATCAACCATAATGGATCCGATCCTTATAAAAGGAAAGAGAAGGATGGGGGGGATTCTTTGTGTTTGAGAAACCTTCAAAACTACTGCTGCGGAAGATGTTCCGAAATGATGTTTTTGTATGTGGAGACAAACGACTCATCAACTATGAGACATCATCCCACCATATTGAAATAAAATGATGTTAGCTTGTATTCGGATCGGATTTACCTTAATAATAAGCTGTAAACAGGTTATAAATTTCTATTTACCAGCTTAACATTTTCTTTGATACAATCACATGCAAATACATGTAAAGATGAGCAACAAGAAATGATGCATTTCCAAGGCTATCAATAAAATTCTTATCAATGACCGAAAAAAGCTGGAAAAGAGGGGTCCTTTGTCCATCCAAAGCTTATCTGTCGTGTCCTTCATTATATAATATCTCGTAGAATTTGCTTGCTCATCCATATCTATATACGCCATCTGGTTTGCAACCTAACAAATAAACTTCTCAGCCCAACAAACATGCTATCAAACACGCTGTTGAGCTGTTGTTTGTGAAACTGGCAGAATGCGTGTTTGTGTGAGCTCGATGTAACGGCCCCCTTGTCTTTGTGTTGTTTGCCATTTCTAACCATACCATATGTTTGATAGCCCAATTATTTACAAGCTACGTTATGATATCTTGTCGATACACATGCATGAATCATTGACACGTTGCCTCAACCAGAATGATTGACAAGACCATGTGCTGAATCTATATCTATTTCCTCTTTTATCTTGGAAAAAAAAGGGGGAGTAGATAATCAAAAACGCTGAAGGGCGAATGCCTAGGCAAGGGCGCAGAGGCTTATCATTTTGTGTTCATATTTATATAGAAACTACAATGTTATTGTCTCATCGTCGTCACTACCACTATCTGTGAGGCAGATCAGGAAAGAGCCTTATCGCTTATAGGGATAAAACAAACCGAATCGAATCATGACAAAAGAGAAACATTCGATAATTGCACTGCATAAACGCAATGTTGTCAGCTAATTCGCATTATAAATTTTCAATAAATTATTGCATTCAGCATGTATCATCCTATATTCGTTTCGGCGAGCTTAGCTATTGATTGAAATACTACGGGTGTGTGAAAAAAAACGAGGCCTTGTTTTTACTATCTGTTTAGCACATAGATACCACTACTACACTCGGATAGTCCATCATAATAAACAGACAAATTAAGCTCATGAATAGTTACCTATCATTGGACAAGATGCTCGTAATACTCAACCAAGATTAGAACAGAAATTGCCTCATGCCAATAGAAATCTATTTGGTTTGTATTCGAATCGAGTATAATACAATTTGTTATTTTAGTTTGTGAGAGAAGGTGGATAGTGTAACACGGTCTGTGCTGTGTCCTCAAGCTAAAAAGATGCTTCCTGTGGGAATATCGGATCCGGGTTGTTCCTTTATGAAAATCAACATGGTCTAGTCTCTCAAACTGACCAGCTTTGTATCATATCTATTGCGCTCTTATAAATAAGCAATCAAAACTAAACCTATTTCATTACTCTTTCTTTCCTCTTTATACCACAAAGTAAAAAATGAAGGCCTCTTATTGTGTCGACTATCTATCACATCAATGGACAGCGGATGATTTAATTCAGACCTACAAAGAAACTCGTAAACAGCGTCAAAAGTACATTGTAGATAACATCACATCTACAACTTCGCTGCTCACAAGAAACGAAAGAAAACTAAAAAAGTCAGAGCAATACAAACACCAACGATATCAGAATGCATTATGGAGGTCCATGGCCAGAAACTGCACACATCAATTGAGTCAACCCAACAAATTGATTGATCCATCTACCGTCAGTTGGTAAGAACAAAGTGATCAAATTTTTCCTT
Source organism: Mucor velutinosus (assembly GCF_035048745.1). Classification (NCBI taxonomy): domain Eukaryota; kingdom Fungi; phylum Mucoromycota; class Mucoromycetes; order Mucorales; family Mucoraceae; genus Mucor; species Mucor velutinosus. The sequence continues at coordinate 2,318,855 of NW_027041908.1, forward strand.
TTTATTTATTTGCTAAATGCTGTGTGTATGTGTGTATAGGCAAAAGGAATCTGACATCACATGTAAGTCTTTCATCTTCTCTTATCAAGCGTTCGTATCTAACATGTTTATTCATTTTTCAGGGCTGTACGGACCAATGTATGAAGCGACCAGCCAAGATCAAGAAATCAAAGTGGAGAAATTACCAAATACTATTTGTTCATTAGATACACCACAATTGAGTGTACAAGCTGCTGACACCACATCTGCTGTTGATATTGCATGCCCTCTCCAAGGCTTAAAGCCTGTTTTGAAGAAGCAGAGTAACGTAACTCAACCGACTTGTTCCGATCCAATGCCCTATTTCGATCCATGGTCAGGTTCTACAACACCTTTTACAAACACAAGTAGAAGTGGTCGCAGTAGCTTTAGCAGCATATCAAGCAGTAAAAGCAACAACATCGGAGTGCATTTCAATCCTGAAATTATCGAGATTGAATACCAACCTGAATACCCTGTGTCTCTCGAAACTTCCTCACATTCTTCTCCACGTTTCAACCATGATTACTACTCAGTGGCGGAGGAAGATGAAGATTTGAATGATGACGATGATGGTGACATTGAAGCGCTATGGTCTCTACTCGTGCAAGCAAGTTTATCACTGAAATCATCAACATATACCCGACTTTCGTTCATTGCAAAATGTATTTCTTATCACAATTACCAAAAACAACACAATCAGCATTCAAATCATCAATCATTATACCAAACAACATCATCATCATCCAACAAAAATATGCAAATCATTATTTTAATAGTTTCTATGATGAAGTCGATGGTATCCATGACAACCACTTGGTTGCTATGGCAAAGTCTATCACCATTAACATGGATTGCTAAAAGAGCATCGTCCAAATCTTCCTCGTCTTCTCATGTTGCTGCTGGCCAGAGTAAACAACAACATCCCAAAAAGCTCATCTTATCATAAAAAGCATTGTAAATAATAAAACCAAATTCACACACTTACAAATTATAGCCAATTTAGCATTTGATGTATTTTCACCTTATCAATTGTGACTCTAATATCGGAAGAGAAGCAGTTGGTTATCGGGTAGGATTGTCCAAAAGCATATAATATACCCCCTTCAATTTCCATCCGATCACCCCTTTCCCTATTCTTCCTCCTTATACTATTGGGCTTTTTCTTGTATTTATATCTGTGTTGATTTCCCATTCATTTTTTTCTCTTTTACTCTCATTTCCACCCTCAGCACCAGCATCAAATGGCACCCAACATCCAAACAGCATTGCTAAATCAACATCAGACAAACAATGCATCAACCACAAATAGCTTAATTTTAGACTATCTCTTCTATCAATCAATTCAATCAAGACTTCAAAAAGCATTTACATTTGACGATCAATCTGATGGCACCGATAAAAATGTCATTGAATCTGTCATTGAAGGTGAATCATTGCTCTATACAAACTCATTTTATGTTTATTTACCCCTTAATAATGGCAATAGGCATTTTATCTTCTACCAAAAAAACCAAAAACAAGAAAGTAGACGCCAAATTTGAACAAAGACTTAATCTCTGCCAGCTGACAAATCTAACCATTGGCCGTACTCACCATGTGACATTTTCAGCTCCAGTTGCATCAAGACGTATTCGTGATATTGATACTACCAACAATGCATTTTCAAATGCATTTCATCCAACTTTTTGCCGTCGCCATCGGCAGCCAGAGTGCCGCCAACCGCGCTGTTTAAATGCTCAGGTAGGTGGACCCGGTTTAGCAATGGCTATACCCGCATTTTTGAAGACAAGTGCCAATATGCTGCGCTCGGTACTAGACAGCGATGATGATGTGAAACCCTTGACTGTAGCTGGGCAACAAGTAATGGGCGGCGGCATGCCTCCTCGATGGTATGATCTCTTTTTGGACTTGCTCACTCAAGCTGCTATTCAAAGCTACATGTGCGATGGCAAAACTGGTTTAGAAACCATCTATGAAATCTTTTCCTATGGCTATGTGGAAGATGAAGATGAGGAAGACATGCCGATGGAGGATGAAGATGATGAAGAAGAGGACGAAGATGATGATGACGAAGATGACGACGAGAACAATGACATTTGGAATGTCAAGGCATCAGATCACCATTTGCTCTTTCCAAAGACAAGAACCATGTTTCTATTCAAATTGCAAGTTCGTGAGCGAGAAAAAGAGGTACCTATTGGCGCATGCAATACATTGATTCACATCGATGACTAATGATTGCAACAGTTTATTCAAATTAAAGATGGCTACACATTAGAGATGCATTTCAAGGAATTAGAGAAATTGTATCCACTTATTTATTTCGAAAGAAACATGTGCGATTTTATTCAGATGCTCTTAGACGACATGGACATACCAGCGTTAGATAAGGTAGGCATTTTTGCCCAATTTGAATGCGCAACTTCATGTGAATTAATTTATCGATTATACTTAATAGTGCGACGTACCAGATATCGCAAGCCCTATAAAATCACCCGAAGATTTACCCGAACCTCAATTCATTTCCACCATCCCTTCACTTTATAAATACCCAGGAGATGGTTCTCTTTTGATGCCAGAAATCCCTGATATTCATGAAGACGATATACCCACACCAGAGAACTCGAAAAAACGCACAGCGTACACTGCAGAGTTGATGGATCATCATGATAACTACAAACATCGTTGCTAATCTTATCGTTTGTTTATTTCTTGCTGTATCTATTTCCTTTCAATGTAATCAACTCCACTCTCTATCTATTTACATCTCATATCACATACATTTCATTTTCTCATCATTTACTAGCTTTCTAGTAATTATAAATATGCTAAATTTTAAACTTTTTATATTGTTGTCGTTGGTGCCATGATCCTGTACTACCTTGATATGACGAAATCTCATGTTAAACTCCTTGAAAGCACTAGAATGGAAAAATCGATAAGCATGATAGGTAAATCAATGTATGGGTAATACGCCAAAGCCTGTCCTACTTCTTTTGAATAGTTACTATGTCAAACCAAGCATCTTGTTGTTTACTAACCATTGTGAATAACAATGCCCTCGCATTGATGTGTCTTTCTGATCATTCTTGAAGTTAAACGAAGGCGCACGGCTAATACAGCGTAGTAGTACATTGCAATTGGTTTTCGTGCCCTTGATTTAGATGCTCCTTGATAGCAGCAATAAAAGTCTTGCGAATAGTCAATCAAGGTCATTTCATATGTATAAAACTGTAGACTTGATACGGACCACCTTAAAAATCCTTATGAACTACCTACTGACTCCATACTTGAGTGCAATATTAGGTATATTGATTCGTGTAAGACAGAGTGATATACATTTACACTTGTCTCTTTGCATGCCGACACACATACTTTAGGTTTAGCTTTTAATTGCTTTACATTGCTCATAGGTACAGTATACACCAAGATGTTTTCTACCAATTGTTAGTAGGCAGCTATTTTAAATGCTGCAAATCATCAGGAAGTTGCGTTTACACATATTTTGGCGGTGAACCAAGATGGCTGCCGTTGTCAGATATGAAAATTCTCATTAAAAGCAAAAGGAAGTATTCAAGCTAAGCGACAGTTCTTTCACATTCACGATCCCCATTTAAACAGCATACTAATCATCATTGTCATCATCAGAGAGGGTATTTTGATCAACCAGCAGCGCCAAAATTATTTCCAACTCAGACCGTTATTTCTATTTGAGATTGGCCAGATTATGACTTCTTTAAGCTATTCTGTGAGATTCGACTATGTAAAATGTAATAATCATCCAATGCTTCCTTAAGCTTAAGCCCCTGGTGGTAGGGCGAAGTGGTAAAACTCCCGTATGCCAACGGGAGGATCCCGGTTCAAATCCCAGTGAACGCATTTTGATTAATTATTTACGGTCGTACTGATGTCCTCGTTTGGTGAATGTTCTCTTATCCAGTATCTCTGTATGACAAGTTAGCATGATTGTATTGGCTCTAAGTGCCGCACCTTATTTGTAGTAGATTTCTTTCCCAACTTCCTTTCCATAATTTATTCCCCATCATGACTGACATTGGGTCCACCAACAGTCTTGTCTATCACTCATAGCGACATTTACAGGACTTTAAATAAAAACTGGAGCTCGTCTCCCCTACAAAAAAAAAAAAATGCTTCCTTAAGCTTATTAAATGTACACTTCAAGGCGCATCCAGTGGTACTAATAAAGATAGGTGCTCTGAACAAACGTTTTGAGTAATTTGATAAAATACGAAATGAGATTTTTGACCAGAATTTCGAGATTTTGCATAGCAATGTTTCATAAACAGAGCTTCAGGGGTTGCCTTGGATTGAGAGAAGCATTTTGAATTAGTATAAAGGCTCTTTCGCGTAACCATCACTACCCCTAAGGTGAAAATTACGCCACTGCTTAAATCACATCTACAACCTTATAACCACCAGCGTTCCACTACCCATCCTCATGGCTACCACCACTGACCTCTCTTGGGTCACGGTCCTCTCTCGAGGCCTCTCCAAGAAGGTCATCAATGCTCCACAACAGCGAGCTAAAGATGACCATTTTAAACTAATTCCTGAAGTTATGTTCGAACACGAAGATCTGAAGGCCGAGGTGCTCACTCGTAAAGCTACTGCCATCCTGCAGCAAGCTTTGACACCGGGATCGGTTTTGTTTACCTTTCCAAACAAACTTTTTGTGCATCGTACAACAGCGTATCGCCTCATTCAGGAACAAATAGCTGCTAATGTCCAGTTTCGCCCCCTTAGTCTGTATCACCAGAAGTCAACTGGAGATCTCTTGGTGGAAGCTAAATTTGACTCCCCTGAGGATGCCAAACGAGCCATCAACAATGGCATCACTCATGGCGATGTGGTATACAAAGCTACTGCTGTCAAGGACAACAGCGAGGGCAAACTCACCCATGTGCAAATGACTATTGTCCGCATGCCAAACATGACCACTTTTCTGGAGGACTTGCAACGCTCGCTGAAATACTATGGTAAGCTATACCAAATCAAGAAGTACACTGTTGATGGCTTCTTTGAGGGTCATGTCAGCTTCCTGATCGACACTTCGGTCAAGCACACTGACGCGGAAGGTCACTCCTACGACGTACAGCCTTTGAGTCGCATGCTTTACCTTTCCGCCTGGGATGTCTATGTGCCAGCGACATACAGAGGAGCACCACCAGTTTGCCATTTCTGCCGTCAGAGTGGACACATTCGCGCTGCTTGTCCTATCCTAGCTAAACGCAAATGTTTCAAATGTCACAAGTTGGGACACACTGTTAAGTTCTGTCGAGAGGAAGAGAAGCCTTTTGACGAAGCAATCGCTGAATATGAGTCGAGCCAAAGGGATCACACTGATTCCTACTCAGTCACTCCAATTGATAAAGTTAACGAAAAAGAGAAGGGCCACAGAGCATCCCCTGCGATCAATGATATTCTCGCGCAGCAACTGCCATCTCAGCCCACCACCACAGACAAGCTAGCCGGCAAAACGACCGAGCTCACAAGTAGCCAGATCAGTACCTTGTTTTCCGCAAATGACAGCCAAACCTGGGACCAGTCTCCGGATGTGATGGAGGTAGATCCCCAGACCCTCCAGCGTTCTCCCAACGGTAGCGATGCTTCTAAGCATGCTCCGTTAGCTTCGTCCTTCCATATGCATTTGGATCCCAAGTTATCTGCTGACAATGTCTCCTCTCCCAATGATTTCCAGACTGATGTGCCCTCTCTCCGCCGTCATTCTATGAGCTCGACGTCTATGTCGCAGCCTCAAGTGTATCATGTCGCCCATAGGGCATAATGATACAACAATCATTGCGCATAGGTACCCTTAATGCCCGGAGCATCTTTAAGGGTTCCTCAAAATCTATACAGAAGGAATTCACTTCCTTTCTGCGCTCCAAAACCCTCCAGCTAGATATTCTCTGTCTGCAGGAGGTCTCTCATTACCGTCAGCAGGCCCACCTCACTGATGATAATGTGCGTGCTTTCTCTTTTATGTTTCCTCGGTCTTCCTTTGTCGTCTCGAAGCATTGTGCAATAGTGTGTCTGAAGCAAGGCTTGGAGCTCGCGGATGCCACCATCTCTCGTGACGAACGCTGTATCACCGCCACTATTAAGGACGCTAATCACACCATATGCCAGATAGCTAATGTGTACATGCCCGTGCACAGAGCCCATCGCTATGCTTTCCTGGAGGAGCTGATGTCCATGCCCTTCTGGTCTGATATGCTTGACTCCCAGTGGATCTTGCTTGGGGATTTCAATATCCATTTGCATGATGCGGTCGAAGCTCGTCTCCCTAGAGTCCAACCTTTTGTTGAATGGCTGAACACTCATTTTTTCAACTGTTTTCCAAAGGGCACAATGACTCTCCCTAAAGCTGGCACCACCATTGACTATGTCTTTGCTCCTCCTCCTATGGCGACTCGTATCATCAACACTCAGACTCACCACATTCCACCTGAGTGGACCGATCACAGCCTCCTCACAATCGATCTGGTCACCTCTGGCGTCCAGTTGGGTCCTGGCAGCTGGCGTTTGAATCCGTACTTGCTTGAGAACCGTGAATTCCAAGCCCTTTTGGATAAAACCGTGGATATGTTTTTGGCGTCTGACTATTATACGACAGATGTGGCTGATATGGGTGTCTCTGCTCAGGAGAAGTGGGAATCTCTCAAGTCGATCATCAAGTACTGTGCCAAACAGTTCACCAAAGGCCAGAAGGCTCGCTTCAAAGCTCGAGTCTCCCACCTCCAACGTGAACGGGAACAGCTACTTGGGACCCCGGAGGAGTCGGCAAGGATCAAAAGACTGGAGCAACTGATTGAGCAACGGATTCAAGATGACACTCGTCAAGCTATGCTGCGTTCGGCTACTCGTTGGCTGGAAATGGGAGAGCAAAACAACAAATACTTTTTCAATGTGATCAAGGATCGTGAGGCGCAACAAACCATCCAGTCCTTGAAAAAGGCTGGCACTGGAGAGAAGCTGACAGATATGGGCGACATTCTCCAAGAAGCTCGTACTTTCTATCAAGATCTCTACACACCTGAAGACATTGATTTGGCTGCCGTCAACTCTCTCTTTGACAATATCCCTGCTGATGCGAAGCTACAAGAAGCTGAGGCAGACCGGCTGATTGAACCACCCTCCACAGACTCTGTCTTGCTGTTACTGGACCATGCACCCAAGAACAAGTCTCCTGGTTTGGATGGCCTTCCGTTTGAGGTGTATCGCTATTTGGCGGCGAAGTTCCCTGCTGTTCTGCTTCTCTTGCAGCAAGTGCTGACTGATGCGCTGCGTGGTGTCTTCCCTGACTCTTGGAAAGAAACGAGGATGGTACTGCTGTTCAAGAAGGGCGATCCAGAGCTCCTCAAGAACTGGCGACCTCTCTCGATGATCAATAGCGATGCTAAGCTGTTCACCAAGATGTTAGCCAACCGGTTCAAACGTGTCCTCTCCCGATTGATTACGCCGTACCAAACAGGCTTTATGCCTCACCGGCTCATCTCGGACAATGCGTGGTTGAACCAGACGCTGATGACCAACCTCCGTGATGCAGCTCCTCAGGATCCCAATGTCGCCGTACTCTTGGATCAAGAGAAAGCCTATGATCGGGTCAATCCGACATATCTGGCGATGGTTCTTCGTCAGTTTGGCTTCCCGGCATCGTTGGTATCCAGTGTGTCAAGTCTGTTCTTTGGTACTCGTATCTCCTTGTCAATCAATGGGTGGTTGGGCGCCCCCATCGATCAACAACGTGGTTTACGACAGGGTGATCCGTTGTCCCCTTTGCTGTTCAACCTGGCTTTCGAGCCGTTCCTTAGAACCATCTTGGCCTGCCCTTCTCTTCAAGGCGTCTCAATGTCTACCGCTGTCCGTGCTCCTCTCGCAGGGCGTATCTCTCGTGCCTCCTCTCTCGTGCCGGTCCAAGGCGACCATGATCTCCTACGCGCTCCGGCGACCCCTCCACGGGTGAAGCTGTTGAACTATGCCGATGATCTGGAAGTCTTCCTGACTTCTACGGCGGAATGGCCTGTGCTGCTGTCTCTTTTGTCGCTCTATGGCAAAGCGTCCAACGCCAAGGTCAATTTGGAGAAAACCGTGCTGTTGTCGCTGTCAGGCGAGGCTCATGCTGATTGGAAGCGAGTGACGGAAACGTCTAACATTGAGTGGTACGACAGCTCGTCAGTTGGCTCTGTGAGGTATCTAGGTTACCCTCTGTATCATACAGAGGAGCAGTTGCAGCATTTCCTGAATTCCGTTACCGTGAAGATTCAACGTCATTGCAATCTGCTCACCAAGCGGCAGCTATCCATTCGTGGAAAGGGTTTAGTGGCGAATTCCCTTCTGCTGTCTCGCTTGTGGCATCTCCTGCGTGTGGTTGTGGTTCCTGACAAGTGGCTGGAGGAGATACAGCGCGTGGTACGCCAGTACATCGTCTCGTTTTGGCCTACTGTGGCTTGGGATTCTCTCTGCCTTCCTAGGAAGCATGGAGGTATTGGTCTGGTTGACATCAAGAAGCAACATCTCGCCTTGCATCTCATATATGTCAAGCGTCTGCTTCGTCCCAGATCCCCAGCGGATTTCCTCACTCCCTGGCTGATGTATACATTCCATGTATACTCAGGTCATGCTACGGTGCTGCCTTTGCTGCTATACCCACGTACCTGCTGGCCGCGTGTGCGGAAATGCCCTCACTTGGAGCATCTGGCTCGTCTACTCACTCGTTTGCCTCCCTTGACTCTCACTCCTGAGTGGCCGTCTTGGTGGCTCCTAGATCTGCCCTGGTTACAAGTATGCTCCCTGTCTCCCACAGCGACTTTGCCTTTGACTAGGAACAGTGACAAACTGCCACCTCATGCCTTGATTGCCAGCCTCTTGAGCGTGCTCCCCGACTCCCACATCTTGGTTTGCGTGCGCCCCCGTGATACTGCTGCATTGCAACATCTGTTCAATGCCTTGTGCCCCATCGAGGGTCCTCCTGTTTGGGTTGTCCCTGCTCCTCTCAGGTCCGTCATGGCCTTCACCGCTCCAGAGCGAACCGCACTGCTGGAGAGTTCCACTACCCCCTCTCCACCCACGGCTAGCTTTTCGCATTGGTTCATCACCACTGGCCCTCGCTCAAAAGCTACAGTGGACAAGATCACTCTCGGGGCGTTACGCCGTTCCTGGCATCCGTCATTTGACATGTTGCGTCGCCCAGCCCATCCTCCTGGCTATCGCCCACCACATCTCCTGCTTCCTCCTCACCTCTGGCGTGATTTCTGGTCTCTCTGTCTCCCGCCCAAGGCATTTACACCGTGGTGGCGTTTGCTGCATGGACATCTCTCGGTGCAGGTTCGCCTGCACTCCATGAACCGTGTGAAGTATCCTTCCCCACTGTGTAAGATGTGTCATGAAGCAACTGAAGATGAATACCATATGGTCATTGGCTGCAGTATGAAGTCCCTCTTCTGGTATGAGTTTGTCTCTCACCTTGGTCTTGCTGATCTGTTCCCTACGGACGAGGCCATCTGGATTGGGTTGACCACCCTTCACGGCCAGGACAACAATCCTCTGGACATTTCCATCTTGGAACTTCTCGGCGCTGCCTTCTCATCTATCTGGCAACATCATTGGGGCTGCACAATTGATGGTAAATCTTGGATCACTCGGGCTGTTTTCTCCTCTTTTCTGGAAGATCATTCCAAGTTAATTTCTTCTTTCTTAGACATGTAAGACCCTTATGGCACCTTACTGTCTATAATATAAATAAAAAACACATTTAAATACAAAAAAAAAAAAAAATTTTGAATTAGTATATACCATAGTAAAAGCCTTCATTTTTTGGGTCAAAAATGCGATCTTTTGATTTTTGATAAAAAGCATGAAGGGTACCTCATGCTTTTTGGCCGATTTTTGACGATCTTAAAAAAGTTGCTCAAAGGTGTTAGTAAGTAGCCATTAGGCGAGATCAACTGTCTGGTACTACTATGACAGCCTAAAACGGCTTCTAACACGAGAAGTTACGGCTTAAATGTACTCAGTTCTTGCTGCATCAGGCACACTCTTGATTGGAAAGGAGTAATACCGGTATACTGCTTACATGTATGAAGTATCTAACGAGTATACCGATATGGGACATTACATTAGAGTCAGATCTTTAGATAATACGAGGGGCTCCCATATGTAAATCGAGGGTTGAAATGAAAGTAGCAGTATTTTGATAAGCTAGGCAAGAACAATTGATGACCCAAACTACCGCTTCGTAGGTTGTCTCTCACCGAAGCGAAGGTAGAGAGCCATCCCTAGTGTAGACAGGCTCGTATTATTTGGAAAAAAAACCACATAAGCCTCTTGAAGACGTTGGAAACTAGAATAGACATCCATATCAATTACTGCTAGCGAGTTCAAGCTTGGACCATCTTGATTTTCCATATATATCTTGTAGAAGAACCAACTGCGAACGGTGATTTGCTAACGAAGACTATCCATTTGAGAAACAAAGGAAAATGTCAGCAACTCGTAAGCTAACAAGAAGACTACTAAAAATTTCCACTTTTTGCATCAATAGAAGGCTGAATTTCAGAACACAGATGTTACGAAGAAACATGTATTAACCCTGGAGCCACGGCCAATAGTTCGATTTGTAAAGAAGAAAACCAAAGGGGGCTATTGTCAATGGCATGGGAAACCGCCCAAGTTCTCAAGATTAATCTGACTGGAGGCACAGATCATAACAGAGTCCCAAAGATCTATGCAAGCCTACTGTCAATCCGCCTTCATGTCCAGGCCCAATTCATATCAAGATAAAAACGCTTGAAAGAAAAGCGTGCATGAAAAGCGTAGTAAAGCATTTAAAAAAAAAAGTAAAGCAATAACATCATCAACCACCAGATATCACTAAAAAGTAAAGACAATACTTAGAGATTGTTGTTAGAACGCAGAAAATACACTTGCATTTTGCAAGGCAAAAGCCATGGCAAGCCCAAATACCAAAGGTGCAAATTTGTAGAAATGGCAACAATAGATTTTAAAATGATAGCATTCACTACATGTTCATGCAGTTACGTGTATCTTCTTACTGACTTCAAATAGCGATGTAGTCAGATCTCTACTGCCTTGCTGCTAATGTCCTGTCACTTGAGTTGTAACAGGCATTAACACGCATTACGAAGGTAGCGGCAATGCCGCCGATGAACAAAGCATACTGACTACATATCTTGAAATAGAAACTAATAGTAATCAACCAAATTTGGTAGAGCGCTTTCGGACACACACGGTTAACATTTTGTGGCGAGTATTCTACTTTTTCTTTTTCCCTCCACTCTCCATATTACAAATGGTAATTCACACAAAAGAAAGATCGTTTGATTCAAAGCTTGAGCTACCTTACGGCAGTACGAGACATTCGCTCGACTCATTGACTGCAACAAAATGTATTCCGTATTGTATGATTGACAGAGCCCAAGAAGCATCTTGTGCAATAGAGCATTCCAAAAAGCGCTACTCAGATTTATCTGAAAGACCGAGATCGAATGTAACAACACAGGCTGAAGAGATATCCGAAAAACGGCCAAAACAACGTACAACTTCACTACATTTGCCAGCATTCTGCACGGTGCCAACGTCGTCATCGTCGCTGACAAGACGCTTTCGGTTGTTTGTGGATGTTAATTTGATTAAAAAGAAGCGGGATCACAGTAGAGGAGCTCAGGACATCTTTGAGACTTGTGTGGATCACATCAATGCGTACGGTAAGCAAGCGCCATCCTCCATTCCAGTCCAATTTGATTTGACATGTCTGCAGATTCTGCATATAAAAGTTGTATAGAGTCGAGTAATGGCTTAAGAAAGTGGACTAATCAACATATAAATACCAAATGTCATACAACGAATACGCCACATGACATAGCCTGAGATTCATTCAGTCATGTATAAGAGTAGCATTCGCACGCTTGAAATGATGGTAGCTTCAAAATTTAACTCTAAATATTAATTCACACGCAGTGATATGCATGTCCCTATATACGTAAAAAGGTGCACACATAGCATACAAATGCTGCTTGCAGTATAAAGACTCCTTCCTTAATCTTTATTTCCCCCCTTTCTCTCTCTCTCTCTCTCTCTCTCTCTCCATCTCACTATTTTCACACAAATAAAAATATGAAAGAACAGCTTATAGACTACAAATTATGGGAACGAGCATCTCAAGACATTGACTGGTTTGAGAGGCCCTCTGCTGTGCTTGGTGAACGTGAAGAAGGTGGACCCAATCCATACATTTGGTTTCCTAATGGAAAACTGAATACCTGCTACAACTGCCTCGATCGCCATATGGATAGCATCGCAGATCAGCCTTGTCTCATTTGGGATTCTGCAGTGACGAACTCCAAGATCACATTTACCTATGCTCAAGTCTTGGAACACGTTCAGACATTGGCTGGCGTGTTTCATTCGTATGGTTTATCCAAGGGTGATACAGTTTTGATTTATATGCCCATGGTGCCTGAAGCCGTGTTTGCATTCTTGGCTTGTGCTCGAATGGGTGTTATTCACAGTGTTGTGTTTGGTGGTTTTGCTCCCAAGGAACTGGCCAAGAGAATCGATGATTGCAAGCCAAAGATTGTGCTTACTGCTAGCTGTGGTATTGAACCCAAGCGAGCTATTCCTTATAAACGTAGCGTGTTACTATGTGTACATTTTATTTCGTATAGACTAATGCTATTCTTCTTTTACAGCTCTTTTGGAAAGCGCCCTTAGGTTGTCAAGCCATCACGTTCCTATTCGCATTGTATACCAAAGACCTAACCAAGAAAGAGCATTGATGAATTACGCTCAGGGCGATCGAGACTATGACGACGAAATGGACAGAATTCGATCCAAGGACGCATTGTTCAAGACGTGTGTCCCTGTAGACAGTGATGACCCATTGTATGTGTTATACACAAGCGGTACGACTGGGCAACCCAAGGTAACTTGAGAGAGACGAGGTGCTTGATGTATGAGGTATTTAATAACATCCGCTTTATAGGGCGTGGTTCGTTCCAATGGTGGACATGCTGTCGTATTAAGATGGTCCGTTGATTATGTCTTTAATGTCAGAAAGGGCGACACTATTTTCACAGCAAGTGATATTGGGTAAGTGGAAATGTAATATGCGAAAGAGCAGGATGATTGACAGTTGCCTGTTTGGTGTGTAGTTGGGCTGTTAGTCATAGCTATACCATCTATGGTCCAATGCTTATCGGTGCAACCACAATTTTGTATGAAGGTAAACCCATTGGCACACCAGATGCTGGTACATTCTGGCGACTGATATCTGAATACGGTGTCAAAACAATGTTCACTGCTCCTACAGCAGCTCGTGCTATTGCTCGCGAAGACCCACAAGGCTTACTGGCCAAAAAGTATGATTTGAGCTCATTGACATCCTTGTTTTTGGCGGGTGAGAGAAGTGATCCTGAAACTTTGAAATGGTGTCAGAATTTGGTACATGAGAATTGCACTGTGATTGACAATTATTGGAGCACGGAATGTAAGTATATTTGTACATGAAAAAATGAAGTATGGGCTTCATATTGATGATATTTATAGTGGGATCTCCAGTAACAGCGACATGTGCTGGCGTAGAAAAGAATCCGCGCGCTGCTGTCAAATGGGGGTCTGCTGGTAAACAGGTACCTGGATCTCAAATCAGAATATTGAAGGAAGGCTCAGTAGAAGAGACAACTGGGCCCAATCAATTTGGTAATATTGTGTTGAAGTTGCCTTTGCCTCCTGGCGCATTTCCTAGATTATGGAACAACGAGGCAGGTTACAAGTCAAGCTACTTTGATAAATATCCAGGCTATTACGACACAGGCGATGCTGGTATGATTGATGAAGAAGGATTCGTCCACATCATGTCGAGAACAGATGATATTATCAACATTGCTGGCCATCGTCTGTCTACGGGGTCCATTGAAGAAATTCTCAGTTCTCATCCCTTGGTTGCTGAATGCTGCGTTGTCCCTTTGCCAGACAAGATGAAAGGTCATGTTCCTTTGGGTATATTGGTCTTGAAACACTACAGCCCCGACACCAAAGTGGATAGAAGTAAGCTTTTGAAAGACTTGGTGCAAGCTACACGCCAAGATTTAGGTGCCATTGCTTGCTTTGAGAAGGCCGTGATTATACCCAGACTACCTAAAACGAGAAGCGGCAAGGTCTTGAGAAGAAGTATCAGAGAGATGGTGGATGGCAAAGCGATCAATATGCCCGCCACTATTGAAGATGAAGACGCCTTGTATGAAATTTATGACGTTTTAAAGGAAAACAACCTTATTCCCAAGAATTCTCCACCTTTGCTTAAATCTAAGCTATAGATTCAATTTACCAAAACATAATAAACTTAATCTCCAGATTGTAAAAAAGATAGTGTTACTATACCTATTGTGTAAACCCTGACGCTAAACTCGCAATTTGCAACGATTAAATGTTGCGAACTTGAAATCCTATGAAAGAAGCAAAACAAAAAAGCCAGATAAAGCTATTATTATTGTACTCTTTCATCTTCATAGTAACCTCCTTCTTGTAAGCTTTCAAAAGCATCAGGATCAGCATAATGGCATTAATGTCAACTGTATTTGCCATCAACCAGAAGCCAAATTTATTAAATCTCCGTCATATATAGTTTTTTGATTTGTTCGTTTTAGAATTTTTTGGACCATATCCGACCTATTTTGCAAGATTCGATTATATAAGTTGTACAAATTATCATATACTTCCTTAAGCTGTTTTGAAGTACTTTTCAAGGCGCATCCAATGGTACCAATTATGAGAGATGTTATCAAAGAACTTGCTGAGCAATCTGTAAAAATATGAATTGAGGGTTTTGGCAAAAATGTTGAGATTTTACATATGAAAATCTCACAGAGTAGGTTTTAGGGGCTGCGCTTAATCAAGAGAAACATTTTGATCTGATATATGCCATAGTGACAGTCTTCATTTTCGAGGAGAAAAACGCGATCGTTTGATTTTCGATGAAAACCATGAGGTATCCCTCATGGTTTTGCTGTGGTTTTGGGTCGATATTTGGTGATCTCAAAAAAATTGAGCAAAGGTGTCAGAAAGTTAGAGCTAATTGAAAGCAATTGTTTGGTGCCATTCTGGTAGTCTAAAACAGCTTTTAACGTGAGAAATTACGCGTCAAACATATCCAAAGCTCGCTGTGTTTTACATGACTACCAGTAGTAAGACGCAATGCAAGGATAGTGTCTACCTGTATATGAATTATTTCCATCAACACAAATCTGATGCATCGTAGAAGAGTTCGTTCTACTGGTTTAGTTTGCGAATTAGCTCTGGACACAACCGCAAATAGCATACGAATGTAAATTGCACCCATAAACAAGCCTGTTCATTCTATAAGCTATGTAGGTGGAAACATGGACTACCGTGATCTGAATGACAGACGTATCCACACAAACAATGATAGCAACAGTTTATCGCAGAAAATGATTAGATATTTTATTTAAATACAACAATTTTTCATCACTCATCACCAGTTATTATTTTCACACTCTACGACGTCTAAAGTTGAAGATTGGCAAGTTCTCTCATAACAGCCACTTCAGTGGTAACCTTTTGTTGTTGAGCAGGGGCTAATTCTTCACCCTTAGCCATTTTTTCCTTCAGCTCTCTAATCTGTCTCAACTTCTTTTCAAGATTACGAATCTTCTTTTGCTTCTCCTCAGGATTCACAACAGGTTGTTGTGCTTGAGGTTTGGGAGAAGGAGCATCTTTCTTTCCGTTCTTGTTAGCATTGTTACCACCAGACTTGGCACCAACAACTCTACGTTGAGAAGTAGGAGAACGTCCAATACCATCTAAAGCAGCAGCTCTATCAGAGAGAGATGTAGGCGTGGCGGAACCTCTAAGATGAGGAGGTCTGTAAGCGCCAGTAGGGACAGCAGCTGCCTTGGCACCACCACCAGCAGTAGGGAGAATTTTGATGGGGTTGGGAGGGGGAGACACATTGCGCATAGGATAACGAGCAGCAGGCTCAGGGCGGTATCCAATTTGATAAAGCTCATCCACAGCTTCCTCGTAAATCAATGTACCAGAGTGGTGCCACAACTTGAAACCATTGTCTACACGAAGACGAGGCGTTAAAGTAGCAGTCAAGAGATATCTACCGCAAGGAGACCATTCACAATGAGATGCATTAGAGGCAGCAAAGGTGTTGATTTTCTTTAACGTCTTTCTGTCCCAGAGATCGACTGTGCCGTTCAAGTTACCAAAACCAGCGATACAAATAGTACGTCCCTGAGGATTGTATTTCACAAAATTACGAGGATTAATACCGAAGTCGAACACAGGTGTAGCGCGATGGTCAAACAAGGTTGCTTTGGCAGGCATGGAACCGTATACCACGACGAACTCCTTGGAGTCAGGACCCCAAGTGACATCGTGAATAGGTCCTTCCTTGTCAAGAGGAACGCGACAGTCAAAGTTACCAGCCACTGCAAGATAATACAAGTTGGTCTCGCCATAGTATGATTTGTTTGACTTGTCCACATCAGTCATGGTCAACACCAGCAAATTGGTACCCAAATCATTCCAGTACATTGAGATTCTGTCAGCCTTGTAGAAGGTTTTGTTGGACAATGCTGTGTTGAAGTTGGGAATACTGTACATGCGAACAATAGCAGGTGCACCCTATACAGCAACACATGGTGAGTCTGACAAATCCTCTATTGTTTTGACATGTTTAGCTTACGTTCTTTTCAGGGATAAACACAGCGACAGCAGGTGCCTTGCCGGGACTCAATGAGAATTGAGCAACACCCTCCAACTTAAGTCTAGCCCATACAGCTGATAATACACACTTATGATTAATCCAACGCCCCAATTGTCCCTTTTGCACATGGCCTGCTACTTACATTTGCCAATATTCTTGCTCTCCCAGAACTGAACTTCGCCAGTGACCATACGAGCACAATACTTTTCATCATCAGTCCATTGAAAGTTCCTGAAATATAAATGTTAACGCATACCCCATCCATCAAATATGCATGATCCCATTTACCAGTTGTTTTGAGCTTTTTGAGAAAAGGCGGCAATCTCTTGGCCAGTCTTTGTGTCCCAAATAACAAGATTGTTGCTGCCAGCACCGTTCTCAAGTTTGGCTAATTGGAAAAAAAAAAGGTGGTGAGGATGCCCATCCACATGATGAGGAGGAGGAAAGAATGACTTACTAGGACGCTCCCAAGTAGCCAGATAGCTGCCCTGAGGAGAAAGCCAGAAATCAATGACGTTGGCTCTTTCAATTTCGCACAGCTTCTCCATGGTAGAAGCATCAAAGACCTTGACGCTGTATATCGATGCAAATCTTGGGTTAGCTATTGTCGCCAACACATCCACGCAATGTTTATACCTTAAATTAGTGGAGTAGGCGTAAACATGGCCGTATCTGCTATAATGGAACATACGAACTGTAGTTTCAGGCCTATGATAGATTGTCAGCATTTCATCCTAATGTCCAAGTGGTGCATTTCTTACTTTTCAAAGTTGTTGACAGCCTTGAACTCGGGGTAGCCATCCCAGATTGTCAACTCCTTTTGAGAACGAACTACAAAATGTAGATTTAGTTTAGGCTCACATATCATGCTACATGAGCGGGCCTACTTACATGAGAATTGAGTGATGGGTTTGTTGGTGGACATGGGGAGCAAATACGATGCAAAAGCAAAAGGAGATGATACAAAGGAAACGAAGGCTTGTTGTGGTAATTGCTCTGTGACGTTACTTTCTCTCTTTCTTGCTTCAAATGTCAAGCAAATGGGTGCCAATGACATGCTACAATAGAGACGGTCAATGGTTCCATCGAGATTCTCTTGATTTGTATTGCTTCTTGATAAAATTCGCCACAGACAGAGTAGGGTCATACTCTAGCTTCGAGAGTACTAGGTCGATGGCTAGATGTCAGACCAAACAACATTTGAATTCAAAGCCTGTTGAGTACATGCAGTGCTTTCTTATTTGGATATCATGATTTGGGATTGAATATAGGCTATCTGATTGACACTTTCAATGCAAATCAATCGCTGCCTTGCTGATGGATGGGACATGTCACAAAACTGAAGCACTCAGCTACAGATAGGGCAATGTTTGAACACACATCGGATAGCAGAAGAATGTAAACTCCATTCAATCTAAATCAAATCAAGAAATCTGATTTGATGATATTGAGCCAAAAGCGCCTGAACATCTTCATCCTCTTGGCATATCCAATTATTCATAAACCATAGATACACTGTAATACAGAATTAATGAAATGTGTCAAAAACGCATCTAGTGGCAATATGAGTCTAGCAAATTTAGGCAAAAACGTGTTCCTCTTCATTGGATTAGAGGCATATATGTATACATGGAGTTGCCATAACAACATGCTTGAAGATGCAAGCTAACATGGCAATCTTGCATCTCTCTACGTAGGTGTTTCATATTGCAACAGTTTCAGGCCCTTGCAGTAAGGTAGAACAGCCAACATTTTGTAAATGTTCATATTAAAATTCCCAACAAAGGTCTTTGATTTAGACTACAGCAGCAGCATATAGAGCAAACACACTCAGCTTGATTAGGATCGTCGTTGAACGTATGGTTTTATAATTGGTTCAACGGATCTATATAAATTAAATTTTTTGACTTGTCGATTCTCGATATCTTCTTTCCATTAACTTAAAATGTCTCCTGCCACTGAATTCTCTGAACGTCAACATCCCGATACCATTGTCCTTTTTGATGTGGATGGTACCTTGACTCCTGCTCGTGCTGTAAGTATATGCTGTCCTTGGTCATTACACGCGTGTATGTGCCTCTCTGACACTGTCTTGTAGTTTGTTTCCAAGGAGATGAAGGATACTTTGGCTAACCTTCGCAAAAAGACCGCTATCGGTTTCGTTGGTGGTTCAGATCTTAGCAAGCAATACGAACAACTTGGTAACTCCAGTAAGTAGTCGAGTGATGGCTAGGTATATGGCGAGAGATGATTAAACGATATCTGCTGTGATTAGTCCTTGAGGATTTTGACTTTTGCTTTGCTGAAAATGGTCTCACTGCCTATCGCTTAGGTAAGCAAATGGCTTCTCAGGTAAACATTCATACAAACAACAGAAAGTTATCTCTAAAATCAATACAATAGAGTTTCATTCAATGGATTGGTGAAGAGGAATACACCAAGTTGGTCAACTTTTGTTTGCGTTATATTGCTGATATGGATCTTCCCAAGAAGCGGTAAGTGGTTTTTTTGGGTGCTGGTAACTGGGTCTATATGCTCATGTTGCCAAATCTGTGTAGCGGTACCTTTATTGAATTCCGTAACGGTATGATCAATGTGTCTCCTATTGGGCGTAACTGTTCAAGAGAAGAGCGTAATGAGTTTGAGAAATATGATCTTGCTAGAGGTCTTCGCAAGAACTTTGTTGAGGCCCTCAGAAAAGAATTTGCCCATTTGGCTTTGACCTTCTCCATTGGTGGCCAAATTTCATTCGATGTGTTCCCTACTGGCTGGGACAAGACCTACTGTTTGAAGCATCTCAAGGCAGACGGCTTCAGGACCATCCATTTCTTTGGCGACAAGACCTTCGAGGGAGGCAATGACTACGAGATTTACACCCATCCTGATGTTGTTGGCCACAGCGTCAAGTGTCCTGAAGATACCATTCGTATTCTTGGTGAACTCTTCCCTTAATTTACTCAACATTTACATTTTCATCTACAATTCAATAAATTCCATATTTTGCACTAATGAACAAATGATGTAAATTATTGTCACAAGACAGAAAGAACAATAGCACCATTGTTCATACACTGACTTCGGAACAGTTTCCTCCCGATAAAGTCTCTTTTGTGGTCATCCAAACAAAACAAATATTTGTATTGAAAATATATATATATATATATATATATAATCACCCCCCCCCCCCCTCCTCCTCCTCCTCCTCCTCTTCTGGCTTCCTTTTTTCTTTCGTCCTCTTCTTTTTTTTTTCGTAATTTCTTCCTTTTCAACAATACCAACCATGAGGAGACAATATGCTTCGTCTGTTTATAGTCAAAAGAGCACAACCAGTGCCAAAAGTAGCAGATCCTTCCTCTCACTCACAACTCCGATTTGGCCCCACAGCAACAACAATGCTTCCAAAACCACATTCATCTCTACAAAAAACGACATTACACTCAATGAAGCCAAGCAAGGTGTATGGCAAAATCTGAAAAGCTGGATGCCGGCAAACCCCATTCCATCGAGAAAGAAGAAGAATGATTCTGATTCAATCGCAACACGTTCCTCAGCCTCATCTTCTGTGAGTCGTTTGAAACAATTCTTCAATGGCAAGAAAAAATCCTCGCCATCCAGAGACATAGAGGACTCATCTCCAAGGCCTAGTATCGATACACTGGATCTCAGCAATGAGGTCGACGAAGAGTCCTCATCGTCAGAGAAGCCAAGTCCATTATCAGCAACAAAACCCATTGGTATTTTGATCAATCGAGGAGAAGATTCAGCAGAAGCAATAGCAGAGCGTAAAAAGAGAAGGCAACAGCGCAGAGAAGAGATTCGAAAATTGCAAAAGCACAACCGCTCTTTACATCACCATCCCTGCTTCCAGGAAGCAAACAACCACCAACCAATTGAATCCTCATCTTCGGATACGCTGTTGACAGATGATAACACCACTTACAGTAAACCAAGCAGTAGAAAGATGGTCGCATTTCAAAATACACACGACGCTGATGATGATGAGAATGGTGGCACTGTTGATGATGACTGTTGGGGCTACAACCCACGAATTATGTTTGTGGAACCGAGTCCAGTTCCACGATTCCGTAACGTGGCACCTGCTCCTCCGCCATCTCCTCCTTTGATGAGCATTATCGTACATAGCCAAGCAATGATGGACAATGCTGCCAACACAATGCATAGTATCATCAAGAGTCCTGCATCAGATGAAGATAAGCCTACCGTATTCGCATCCAAAGATAGCGTGCTCTCATTCCAAAACAACTACAATGACTCACAACAACAAGAGCAAGATCAGCAGCAAGATGCATTCATGACGGATCATGAAAGACAAATGTCACTTTTAATCGAAACACTTAAAAGCCCACCTCAAAAGCCTCGTCTCTACTTTAATCCACCGTTTCGTCGAGGCCAAACACTGACCTTCTCGCTCAAAAACATGATTCCCGATGATCACATCATATTGTTCAAGTTCTTGACCAGCAATGCCAGCCCCAATGTGAAAGGACAACCAGAGCGCTACTTTGTACGACCCAGCGCAGGAAAAATGGTTTCAACAAATCAAACAGAAATTATGCTTTTTCTGAATCAAGTTCCCTTCCTGAGTGCCGATGGTAGTAATAGAGTCAAGGACAAGATCATGGTGAGATGGGCTGCTATTCAGCGAAATACCAATATTGAAACTTGGGTCAATTCTCTGCACGAGTCTACCAGAAGAAAGTGGATAGATATGTTGGATGAAGAGTGGCCAGATCAAGTGACAATACGAATGACCAGGATCAAAATTCGTTTTAACGTCTAAATTAGTAGTAGCAAAGAACACCAGCTAATCCACTATTTTTCATCGCCTGTAAATATATATAATAAAAAACTCATCCTTCTTTTTATGATGACTTGCCACTGTATACACAATCCAATAAAATGTACATGGCTTAGTTTAGTGCATAACCAGCCCTTACTGGTCTGTGTCCAGCTTGTAGTAAACTATGCAAGCTGCCTTCAACTTCATGATGAGTAACTGGTTTATATCTCCTCTCTGACAATGATACAAATGTTGTGTGTTTACGTATGTCATGCAAATAGAAGAAGGGTGGTGATTTATACTGCCTGATATTGCCGATTGTTGTGTTACTGTAATATGATGAAAGTGCCCTGTAACATTAGTTGAAATCTCCTCTTTTAACCTTTTACTATGAAAGTGAGGGTCCAATAAACGATCAAGAAATGCGGGTCTGACTTATCCTGAGTGCTCTACATCTGTATCAATGAGAACAGTTCATATATAGGTCCACAGAATAGTAGCAATACCTCAAACTACTCACAATTATACAATTGGCAGCGAAGCCTGGGTGCATTCGAGTCGAGATTTCTCACGTTAAAAGCCGTTTTAGGCTACCAGAATGGCACCAAACAATTGCTTTCAATTAGCTCTAACTTTCTGACACCTTTGCTCAACTTTTTTGAGATCGCCAAATATCGACCCAAAGCCACAGCAAAACCATGAGGGATTACCTCATGGTTTTCATCGAAAATCAAACGATCGCGTTTTTCTCCTCGAAAATGAAGACTGTCACTATGGCATATATCAGATCAAAATGTTTCTCTTGATTAAGCGCAGCCCCTAAAACCTACTCTGTGAGATTTTCATATGTAAAATCTCAACAATTTTTGCCAAAACCCTCAGTTCATATTTTTACAGATTGCTCAACAAGTTCTTTGATAACATCTCTCATAATTGGTACCATTGGATGCGCCTTGAAAAGTACTTCAAAACAGCTTAAGGAAGTATATGATAATTTGTACAACTTATATAATCGAATCTTGCAAAATAGTCCAAACAAGTCGCAAAGCAATCAGAAAATTCCCATTTCTAGTGAACGTTATGAGCGGAGAATTAATAGCTTTTGGCTGGCACAATGCATTTCTCATGATGGTTATCGATGTTTGTGATGCTAATGAAGATGAAATTGCAAAATGGAAGGTACTATAGCATAGCATAGCTACCCAATTTTGGCTTTGCTGTGCGTATTTTATCTGAAAAATTTAATCGTTGCAAGTTGTGAATCCAATGGCGAGTTCAAATGTGAAAAGCAATATTGACATCTATTCAGAATTGCATATACCAATTCGAGCGTGATCCTATTCTACTTTTGATTTAATAATCTCTAAGGCATAATTCGTACATCATGTAAACGATGTTCAATGAAGAGGAGCACTTCAACTGATTAACCACTAAAATTATTCAAAGAGTTGCAGGAGCCGTTGAGGTAATATTGAATTCTGACAGATCCGTTATGTATTAAACCACAGTAAATCTATGAAGCATTCCCACTTTTGTACATTAACAAACGCTTTTGTGAGAGTTTAATGTTTGAAAGAGCCACATTCCAGACATTATAATGATTGTCGAGGCATTATTTCTTGAAAAAAGCGCTTGTACTCTATTTGAATCAGTAGGAGCAAAAAAAAAAAAAAAAAACCTATACATCGTAATCATAGTGATGTTGGCTGCTCATTTATAAATCTTTGCTCTGCGACGGCATGAATGTATATAACAGATTTACCCTGATAGTGCATAAAAAGGGGATACACATATGCCTTGTATATATAAACTAGTTGCAAATGTAACCATCATTCATTCATCAAGATATTAATTGCCTTAGCGTTTTCGCATCTTCCAATTGAGGTCCTAGATGAATCACATGCAAACTGGTATGTCAGTGCCACAGATGTCATTTGTTATATACAGAAACGGCAGCCTTTGATGAGAGAAACCAACTCTGGAATATTCTCCGATAATGGTAATGAATGATAATGAATGGTACTATCATGCTAAATGCTAAAAGTACAATCTAGAAACAGCTCGATTGTGTACTTTCATAGTAACAACTGGGTAGAATAACAGAAGACGAGAGAGGGAGAAACAGAAACTCACGAAATTATACAATATCATTCAATGAAATTCTTAAAAATTTTGCGTTTGAGAAGAGAAAATTATGTGTTTTACCGTGATGCGAAGGGGCGTGCGTCTGTTGCTCATGACAGAAAATCGTAATTCGGTTCAATTGTTGATAAGAAGTCGGTAATGAAACCAAACAATATAGCAAATGACGTACAATTTGGTGAGATTATACCTTTGAGAAGGGGGATATAAGAAATGTATGCTTTTGAAACTCTTTCATTAGCGCATTGTGAGCTTATCGAATGAGCGCGTTGAGGAACAAAAAAATCATCGATCTATGCGCACATATACATGTTGCTGTTAAGTGCCACAAATCTAGACTCCAATAAACAAAGGCAGAGAATCTGAAAACTCACTAGTCATGATATTATATGTTAAGAAGTGGATTTTAAACATTGGATGTAAACAAAGAATTCAACAGATAGAAACGCAAGGGGTATTCTATACCGTAAAAAGGATCAAATGCCTTCATTCCTCTCAAAGTCATATATATATATATATATATGCAACCTAATGTAACATTTTTCTGTATTTTCTTTTCGTTCCCGTCTTTGCTCTGAGCGTCATTCCCTTCCTTTCGTTAAATCTCTCATACACACTCCTTTAACAATGTATATCCCCAAGAAGAACCGATTTGAAATGTTTTTGAAGCGCAAAAGCAGCATATCCAGCAGCCAAAGCAGCAGAAAAATCGATGCTGATGGTGGTATCAATATCAACAGCAACTGGTCTGATATCTGTGCAGGTTTTATCAAGGAAGTAGTTTTACGAAGACGAGCATCTTTGCAAGACAACACTGACGACAACAGCTCAAACAACGTGGATTTACTCAATGACCCAAACCTTTGCTTGGATCAGTTATCAGAATTTCAGAAAAGCTACATCTCATTTCCAGAATTCAGTGATTCCGCTATTAGCAATGAATCTGATAATGATTGTACTACAAATAGTGTTACAAACAGCCACTATTGGGTTCTCTCATCCTCCTCTTCCACCTCTACGTCCTCTTCCACATAAAATTACATATACATCTATTAATTTGCATTCTAATAAACTACTCTTTTTTGTTAAACAGTAGAGTGAGGATTGCGAGATACGATGAGGTTACAATACAAAATCTCATAATAGGCTCTAGAATTTGAAAATCTTTGCAGGCCATCATGATCTGATTACATTAGCGAATACTAGAGCTAACATTTTTTCGATAGCAACCAATGTTATTATTCGTAAACATTGAGCGATAATCTATAAAGTGCATCCGACAGTCAATGTGTCCCTATAAGCATGCTCTCTCGAATAGTGTAATCAGACTCTGTAGCTTCTTTTTATTGGGGGGGCTTTTTTTTTTATATAATCAAATCATTGCCTAGTATCGCGAAAAGTATTTACAATTGAGCGATAACGGCAGAGGTGAACTCCTTGGTTGTGCTGGTACCGCCAATATCAACAGTTCTGGCCTTACCAGTGTTGATTGTCTCATAAACAGCGGAGGAGATTCTGTTGGCATGTTCATCCAAGTTCAAGTGTCTCAACATCATGACGGAAGAGAGGAGCATGGCAGTGGGGTTAGCACTGTTTTGGTTTTGGATATCAAGAGCAACATGACGACAACCCTATTCAATACATTTCAATGACTCACTCTTTTGTCTATCGATCTTTATTACTACTTACAGGCTCGAACATGGCAAACTCGCGGCCAATGTTACAACCAGGGATCAAACCAGGACCACCGATCAAACCAGCACCCTTAATTATAGATTCATTAGTAAAGCTGACTCTGCCAACCTTCCTACTGTTAGTATACTTACGACATTGGAGACAATGTTACCGTACAAGTTGGGCATGACCATAACATCGAATTGTTGAGGACGAGAGACGAGTTGCATAGCAGTGTTATCGACAATCATGTCATTGACTTCAATGTTGTGGTGAGCATACTCCTTGGCGACATCACGACAGGTACGCAAGAAGAGACCATCAGCCAATTTCCTATAAATTCAATACTTTAGTCTTTCTGATATTCTCTCTCTCTCTCTCTGTCACTCTAACATGAATCAAAAACATACATGATATTGGCCTTGTGAATAATTGTGACCTTCTTACGGTTGTTCTTGACGGCAAAGTCAAAAGCGAAACGAGCAATACGCTCAGTCTTTGCACGGGTAATGATCTTGAGAGATTCAACAACACCAGGGACAGACTGAGAAAATGCGGGGTAAATACCATGCTCCATTCAAAATCCCGATCCATACTACTTACTTGATGTTCCAAACCAGAGTATTCACCTTCAGTGTTTTCACGGATAATGGCAATGTCAACGTTGCTCAAACGAGATTCAACACCGGGGACGTTCTTGCAGAGAGAAAGAGAGGCATACATATCGAGTTCCTTACGCATGGTAACGTTGAAGGACTTGTGACCGAGCTTGGAGGTAGGAGTGAAAAGAGTACCCTTGATACCAACCTTGTTACGACGGAGAGACTCGATGGATTCTTGGTAGAGCTTGTCATCCTCAGAGGTCAAACCAGAGACATCGTATTGCTCAAATTCAACAGGAACATTGGCGGCCTTGAAGACATCCTTGACGGACATGGCAATTTCTTGACCGATACCATCACCAGGGATCATGCTATTGGAAAGTTAGTATAACATGTACAAAGGCAATAAAGATGGCATTGTTAATTACGCACGTAACAGTGAATTTGCCTAGTACATGTTAATAAAAATACGCTTTAATACCAAGACATGTTGTACATACCTCCATACTTCTTAGGGAAGATCTAGATGAGAGCACACTGAGTATTTCTCTTGGAAGCGAGTTACATGTCATGTATACTTACGGTCTTTTGCTCAGCAGGAGCAGGGGTAGGGATGGTGGTGCTAGTTTGAGAAGCGAATGAACGGGTAGCAACCTACATTTACATGTGAGTACAAGACCCAAGCCAAGGAATACACACTCAAACAAACCTGCTTAACGTTGTTGAAAGCAGCGGGTCTAGCGATGGCCTTGAGAAGCATTTTTGTTTATATAAAAAAAAAAAAAGTGGAGAGGGGAAGGAGGAAGAAAAGAGATACCAATTTAACTGGACGGGTAACAACTGGAATTTTAAAATAATTTTTTTTCTTTAATACCCCGGGGTAGCCTTGTTTTCTTCCAAAATGATAATACAATCATGGACGACCGGGAAGGGAAACGAGCTAATGAGAGTGTATTCTAGATTTCCACCTAGATCCTGAATACAGAGTCTCGACTAGAAGGCTGTATATACTGACATAGTATGCAGATCCAGCTTTAATACATTGGAAATGTGGATTAGCATTCATACCTTGAATAGTATACGAAATGATAAGATACATCATCATCCAAAAGGGTAATCATCCCTCATGATCATTTAACCGAAATGTCAATTATAATGTAAACATTGCCAGTGCTCGACAAAATCACCTTCACATCCTATCATGTGTCTTTCATCAAGGCTCACAAAATTCAATGCAAATGTATAATCCTGAAGCTGGACAGCCGACTTTTACCACCCTCAAGTAATGCCAGATCTTGCACATATAAACTCTATCAGATTATTCAGGGTTAGCTTGTTACTCAAGAAAATGGAATGTTACGTAATGAGGGTCTTCTTCAGATGCCGTTGAATGCGGGGAAGAAACGTTCAATGAAATTGTGTTTAAAAGCCCAAATAACATGTGTGCGCATGGCTGAACCATCATGCTATGTTTGCTACATTTTTCATTGTATAATTTATGGCATGTTGCTGCTTTCTGTAGTTAGAAGTAGGTATGACATGTTTGGCCTGAAGAATTCGGCTAATTTGAAAGAGGCAATTCGAATACGTCTGTGTGGACACAAAATGTCCGAGAAAAGGTTCTCAAAATCATCTAGCATCTTTGATGCCTTATTCTATAGTAAATGCACAGATCTTCATAAGCATTTTGGGAGAAATGTGGTATTGGGAGAGTAAGCCTATAAAAACAGATTAGATAACAAACCTTCTCCCTGCTTGTAGCTCATGAAATATAAGGCTTTGAGCGAATTCATAGAGGAAAAGTAAACTTAGTACTTTCAATTCTCACATGATGATGAATTTAACGTAGAGCTATCGAATTGTTTTTGGTTTGTAAAAATTCAATGAGTATTTGTCGAGATATGGCCAAAAAAGAGTATCGTGCAAAATCATCGATTTTTGATCAATATCTGCCTGTGGTAGCAAGGAAAAAATCTGGTGACGATTTTTTGGTCAGGACAATATTGACAATATTTCATGATAGAGTTATGCCAGAGCTTCGAGCAAAAGCTCATTCGATAGGAATTTTTTTGGTCTACAATGTTTAGTAATGCTTAACAAAATGTTTTGATGGCAGTTACTGATTAATCTCTAGAAAACAGTGAAAACGTCGCAAAGTTTAACTTGTTAAATATCAGCTGAACAATGTACAGCAAACACTTGATATAAACACCATTGTATTTTTCTTTAAATTCTCTACAAGTTTCATATAAGTTTGAAGGGGTGTTTACTATCAAGAATCAAGTACTTTTGAAGGTGATAGATTTCGGAAACTCATGGATCCTCATTCAGCACAGTGGAAATTGAATCTCCGTTTAACCTGCGCATATGCGCACAATACCAGCAGCAAAAGCTAAATCTCGCAGATACAACAGGACCTTTAACAACACAACAGAAAAGTTGCATTGAAGGGTTACTTGCTCAATTATGTCTGGATACATGAACCACCTCAAAAGCATACATGATCTACTAGTAGGCCCAGTGCTTCAGGGTCGTACCTGTAAGGTACATACACTTGGAGCAACTGATAGATCTTCAAACCAGGTTATGAATGTAGATCAGGAACGTCTTTTTTATTTACAGGTGGACCAAAAGACGTAAAGTGTCCACCGGTAATAAGTTAGTAAATATAACAATCTCTGTTGTTGTTGTCGATGAAGAGCAAGCACAAGATTACCAATGTAGATCTAATCAATGATAATGTGAAAGTGATATAAAAAAAAATTGCGTTCCTGTACACATTGGCAATCTTGCGCTTGATCATTTGTGTTGTAGATGTGGGCGACTATTTTGCAATAACAACAGGCGTTGCTTCCTCTGTGGGTGACTCATTGTGAACGGCAACTACCTCTGATACGTCTTGTTGATGTTGTTGTTGTTGTTGCTGTTCCAAATCGTCACTGTTGTTCTTTTGTCGCCCTTGCATCAGCTCGATATGTTCTTTCTTGGCAGTTTCCTTGTCAAATGATCCAATAGCTGGTTCCGGAGTAGGGAAGATGTGGTAAATAGCGATACCCAAGATGATGACAACGTATGCGAATGGATACATGATTGTGATGTGATAGCCAAACAAGCCAATGCCAAAGATTAAGCCGTAGAAGTTGGCTGTCAATAAAGACAAGTTGTACAAGACGGCACTACCCAAACGGAACATGACTGGAGCCAGAGAGTACAAGATAAACATACACACAGTGTACACAATCACCATGCCGACAGCCTCAGGATTGCTAGCAAAGGTACTAAACTCGTTTCTCTCCAAAATCATCAACTGAACAAAATTGATAAACGTAGCAAAGAATGTAAACATGCCAATAACTTCATACAATGGATGTTTGCGAGCCATGAGTTCTTCTCCAACATTAGAAAAGCCATACAGTGTAGCACCCAAAAGACAGAACAAATCTCCCTTGACAGCATCACTAGCAGCATAATCTTTACCCTCCATCATGTCACTGACAATGAGCATGCCCATACCACCAAGAGCAATGAGTACACCCACATATTGCAACCAGCGATAGCGAACTTTCATAATGACGAATGACAGAATCATGCACACAGGCGTGCTCCAGCAATTCAACAACATGGCAGATAGCAGAGATGTGTACTGATATGCTTTCACAACAAAATAGTTGCCTTCCACATCGATAGCACCGAGAATAAAGTAGTAAATGCCTCTACGTCTAAACTGAAGCAACCAGCCACGAATACCGCGCTTGTAGATAGCATAGCTGTTGTATACGATGGCTAATGTTGCACTGTTTATTTGTTAAATGCTAGCATTGGACCATGCAAGGACAAAAATGTAGACTTACTAGACAAGAAAGGTTTGTGTAGTGGGAGCTGCAAAGTTATAAGACACACCAAGCTTTGTAGTTGTAACATTTGTTCCTGTGATACACAATGAAAGCACTGGGGATGATGTTTTATCAGCTAAATGTTTATATATATATATATATACAAGCATAAATAGTGATCTTACATTGACCCAAAACCAAGACCTTGTAGAATCTTGGATCCTTCAAGAATGCAGTGCGATCTTTTAATGTCTTTTTGACAGGCACCTTTTCAGTTGCTGCATTTATTTGCTCCACAGTCTGAATAGTTTCCTTGTCATTGTCAATTCTCTCTGAATGATCCATGTTTAAAATGCCCAAGAAAATAGAGAAAAAGAAATCGAAAATTTTTTCCATAGTGTTGAATTTATAGATCCACTACACTTGTGCAATGGAAGCATAGGAAAAATGGAAGATCTGGAAGGATTTTTCGCTTTCAAGTGTCGCAAGAAAGAGTGATGTTGTCCCGATTGCTGCAAAATTGGGATGGCAAGCTACTGTTGTTGTTGTTGTTGCCATCCATACACAGAGCTAATCTCATCGTTGCGCAGATCAATGCCGCTTCTATTCATACTCAAATTAGTCGCGTGGATTAGAAAAAGCTCAATGCCCAATTTCAAATGAAAAAAAAAAAAAAAAAAAAAAAAAAATGAAGATTATTTATTTAACAAGATGTAATAGTGATTTGTACATGTAACGATGCTTCTTTCTGCAAGTGTGATGGCTTCAAGCGAATAATAATAATAGTAGTAGGTTGCTGAAAAGAATGGATTGTTAATAGGGGAGGGTTGCGAGAGTAGCTAGGTGAGATTTTTTTATACGTTATTTTTTTGTGAGATTTCAAGGGAAGAGAAGAGATTTTCTTTTGTACATTTTAGGGTTTTCTGAATTCAGTAAGGACGGGATATATAGCTTGGAAGGCTTGATAGATTTCTTCGCGAACTTTGGCACCAGTTAACACGATTTTGCCAGATACAAAGATCAATAATACAATTTTGGGCTTCACCATACGATAGATAAGGCCAGGGAACAATTCAGGCTCATACTATGTATAGAAAAAAACGCGACATGAGTATCAAACACGTAAATCCAAAAAAAAAGAACAATCAAAACTTACAGAGCTGAAATGACCGTGAGAGTAAGCCAAACCCTCAAGACGAATTGGAAATTTGACATCGCAAGAGCCAACAATGTTTTGAATCTTAAAGTCAGTGAACTTGGCTTGGAATCCCAACTTTTGAATGATTCGAGCGTACTTGCGAGCAGCCAGCTTTGAATCATCCTCTGATTTAGCGCCAGTGACCACCATTTTACCAGAAGCAAAGATCAATGCAGTTGTCTTTGGATCACGGATACGCATGATGACAGCTGCGAAACGCTACAAAGAAGATGAAGTTTTAATTTCATTGATCTTTCTTGATTCCTGATCCCACAATGAAAGAGAATTTTGAGAGAGAACGATCAGCATGACATGGTTATGCCAGCCTCATATTGATTCAACCCTCCCAAAGCACCTCCATCATTCAAAAATGTTACCTTTGGATTGTACTCTGCATTGCGAGCATGAAGAGCAATTGTTTTGAGATCCAAACGACAATCCAAATTCACAGTGGCAACAATGTTTCTGTAGAATCACACATACACTGATTAAATGAAATGCCACAATAAGGGAACAGATCAATTAAACTTACTGCAAGGTAGGGGTGATACCAGCTACAGAATAGGGATTAGCGTCTCTGCTAGGAGTGGGAGCATCCAGAGGAGCAGGTGTAGATGGCAAAGCAAATGGTGTAGACGAGTTGTGCAGAGGAGTAGGGATGCTAGGCGTCTGCATAGCAGGTGTGGTCATGGAGGGTGTTGCGATATTGAAACCAGACATTCTTTCTTATTCTTCAATTACTATATATTTTGTCTTGAGGGATGGTTTTTGCGGTCGAAAAAATATATAATAATATAAGAAAAAGTGTCGAAAAGCGGATAAAGAAGTGAAAGAATAAAAATTTTCGTTTGGTTTTGCGATTAGAGACCCTATTTATAGCTTTTTTTTGATTCGTGTCTAGTGGATGTGACCATGATATGTATACAGCCAAGACACCAATCATAAATGAGAATGGTAATTGATAGTAACATGGGTTAATTGAGCAATCAGCCGTCGAGAGCAGCAGCATTTCGCAGCAATGTTGCTCGCAGCAGCAGCATTAGAAATCATCAAATAACCGTAGATACTCTGAATAAAGCCGTTTATTAATGAACATCCCTTTAAGGACGTTTACACACTTCATCCATGATTGGGTTTTGTTATCAATCGATTTAGAAGGTTGTACAGAGATTTATGCATACACTGTTCACCAAGGGCGTCAAAGAAGGTGAAAAATGAGTTGGCAACAAAAAGATCCCCTTGGCTTTTATAGCCTTAAAATTGCTGAAATCATGCGATGTTTTAGCCAGAGATCCAAGATTGTATTCCATCTTAGATGTCAAGACGAGATAACCGGAGTGACTCTTTCCATGTACATGTTTGAGATGTTCCTTATATAAACTCGCATTGAAAAAGAAAGAAACCATCATCTTTATCTCATTAGACTACTACTACGAGCCATGTCACACGGAGGATTCAAAGTAACAGAGCTCACTGCTGATAAGCTCGATAGAGTGCATCGTAATCCTACGTTTGGAAAGGTACAGATATACTCTAAACTTATACAAACATTTGGAAAGAGGACTAACCTACAGTATTCACAACAACAGATTACAGAGGATGATGTCAAGTATTTCAAGAGCATCCTGCCTCCCACATCCGTGCTAGAAAAGAACACTTGTCCTGAAGACCTCTACCTGAAATACACTACAGATTGGTATAACGTCTTTCGTGCCAATCCTGCCGTCATTTTGCTACCTGAAACCACCCTACAAGTAGCTCAAATTCTCAAACACTGCAATGAACGACGTTTAGCCGTTGTACCACAGTCTGGTAATACAAGTGCGGCTGGTGGCTCTGTTCCTGTGTTTGATGAAATCATTGTGAGCACACACAAGTTGAACAAGATTCGCAGCTTTGATCCGTTGCGTGGTGATCTCGTGTGCGAGGCTGGATGTGTCTTGCAAGACCTGGATAACTACCTGGTGGAAAGAGGATATCAGATTCCTCTGGATTTGCCTGCT
This sequence comes from Mucor velutinosus, assembly GCF_035048745.1. Taxonomy (NCBI): domain Eukaryota; kingdom Fungi; phylum Mucoromycota; class Mucoromycetes; order Mucorales; family Mucoraceae; genus Mucor; species Mucor velutinosus. The sequence goes on from NW_027041908.1 coordinate 2,351,903, forward strand.
CGTCATATGTGTCGCATTGGAGGCAACATTGCTACCAATGCAGGCGGTATCCGTCAAATGCGATTTGGCAATTTGCATGGCAGCGTCATGGGCTTGGAAGTCGTTTTACCTGATGGCACCATTTTGGACAATCTGAGCACATTGAAAAAGGACAATACCGGCTATCATCTCAAGAACTTGTTCATTGGCTCTGAAGGTACGTTGGGTCTGGTGACAGGCATCTCTATCACCACTGCTCGTATCCGACACGGTGTCAATGTGTTTCTACTGGGATTTGAGAAGTTTGAAGACGTTGTTCAAACCTACGCATTGGCCAAAAAGGAATTGCCCGAAACATTGTCTGCATTTGAGGTATTCGACAACGATTCTGTCAATGTCGTCCGCCAGCAAAACTATCAAGAACCTGCTGGCACGCCGTTCCCTATCCAAGATAACCACCATGTCTACGTTGTGATTGAAACTGCTGGAAAAGAAGCTCGATTCGAGGATCAGAAGGCGGACGATTTTTTGGCTTTGTTGTATGAACAAAAGCTGATCAAAGACGGTGCTGTCGCTCGAACTGCAGCTGATAGAGCTAGATTCTGGTCATGGCGAACCAAGTTGCCTAGGGCTATTGTTCAGACCGGTCCATCCTCCATTCACTTTGACATCTCCCTACCCCTGCCACTATTGTATACACTGGTAGAAGAAACCCGTGCCTGGGCTACAGCCGAGGGATTGATTCCCAACGATATCCTGGCAATCTACGGCTATGGCCACGTGGGAGACGGTAATCTTCATTTGACAATCCCAGCGATGCGTGATGACCAAAAGCTGACTGAGAGGATTGATCGCTTTGTATATGAATGGACAGCAAGATACCAAGGAAGCATGAGTGGCGAACATGGTGTTGGTTTGATGAAGGCACCTTATCTCGCATTCTCCAAATCAGCGACCATGATCGACTCTATGCGTAAAATCAAGGATTTGTTTGATCCCAATCAGATCATGAACCCCTATAAACTATTTCCAAGCAAAGAGCAAGAGGAAGAAGGGGAAGTCATCCGTAGAAAGTTCATGGTTGGTTGCTAAATAGATGACAATAAAAGAGTAACATGACGTTGTGTATCCTTCTTTTCCTGCGTATTTGTGTATTGCTAAAAGCTATAAGAACTCTAATTCCCCCTTTTTTTTGTGGGTTTCCTCTTTCTCTCTCTTGATTCAAGCACAAAATGGCAAACAATATTCAATCCATCTTTATCAAGCAAACAGAAACAAGACACGATCCAAAGGCATACACTGCTTATCGCATCGACATCCAAGCAGCAGTTCGTCAATGGCACATTTGGAAGCGATATTCTGATTTTACTAAGCTCCACGAGCAGCTCACTCACACATTTCCTGACGTCTCTCTACCAGCTCATCTGCCGCACAAGCGCATATTTCCGCCCACCTTCCACTCTTCTGATAGAGTCGAGGACCGTCGCCAAGGACTGGAAGATTACCTCAGAACACTGTTAAGCTGTCGTGATGATCGGTGGCGTAAAACGGACATTTGGAACGATTTTCTTGCATTACCCGAGCAGAACAACACAACAGCAACCTCACCCTCTTCCTCGCCCGCCAGGGCCAAAGAGCCCATTGTTACATTTGGATCTTGGCTGGATGAATACGGTGATTTGCTCACACTTTCCAGGGAAATTAGATCTCTGATCAACAGCCGAAATGCACACACGAGTCAGCAAGAGGTTTCGGATGCAATGCAATGTGAAGTAAAAGCTAAAAAGGGGCTGATGACGCTTAACGCACGTCTTTCCATCTTGGAGGCCAGTCTCCATGACAACCAAGATCAATTTGTCGCTGATGGTGAGGCAAGGAGAAGAGAAGACAAACTAAATAGTCTCAAGGTGGAGAAGGATGTGCTGATACAGCTGGTCAACGCTACACGACAAGATTTGACGAAATCAGCAAAGAAGAAGCCTGTAACAACTGCTGCATCGGCCGCTGCTATTAGACGAGACAACAACAACACTAACAATTACGGTGATATTGGGTTTGATCAGCAGCAAAATGTAAGGAGAGCTGCTACGACAGGCCACAACACTAAGGCAGGCGGTGGAAGAGCATTTGGGTCTGCCTTGTTGAAACAACAGCAACAACAAAAACTGCAAGAGACAGAGTTTACCAAAGGTTTGGATAATCAAGAGCTGTTAAACTACCAGACACAAGTGATGAAGGATCAAGATCTCCATATTGAGCAATTTAGTCAATTGCTTGGACGTCAAAAGGAGCTGGGAGTAGCCATCAACCATGAGCTAGAGAACCAAATCGACGTCCTGGAGAGCCTTGATATACAGGTCGATAACACCCAAACAAAACTGGCCTTTGGCAACAAGAAACTATCAAAGATCAAATAAATACCCCCATCATCATTTGATGATGCGTTTCAAGTATCAGCTTTCATGATGCAAATACATACAGGCACATTTCGCTTGGCACGAGAGGCATCGCAATGTATAAGTTTTAATGAGGAGGCGTTATGAATATATATAAATGAGTGATATTTAAGATAAAATGACAGTATTATAAGGAGATGCTCAAACAAGTCTAGGGAATCTAGAATTCCTTTTTCTTCTCATCATAGCTAAGACCTCCAGGCCCAATGGACACCAATAGTAATAATCCACCCATGATGCTTAGGCATTGGAAAAAGTCGTAACGTAAGAAATCTCGCTTGTAATTTGAATGGCTAGTAGACCACCAGTTATTGACCAACATATTGATGATACAGAGCAATGAAACCAAAAATGTAGCCGACCATTTTGCTCTGAAGCCTACCACTACCATTCCACAAGCTGCCAATCCAACAAACGAAACTGCCATTCGCAAGTAGTTCCATTCTCCATTCAAGATGAACCCCAGGAAGAGCAATACCAACAGTATGCGACCAGCAAGTTGGAAGTACTTGTCTCTCTCACTTACTGTTAATTGTGGAAGCGATGCAAACATACTGCTGTGCTTGTTTCTCGATTTCTTTCGCAGCAATGATTCAGACATACATAATAAGAGACCACCCGTTACGGATAAGTTGCGCAAAAAGAACATCTATGTATACGTACAGGTGAATACAGGGTCGAGATAGGCTGATCGCATAGTATTACTCACCAGATCAAACACCAAACCATAGGCAATGGCCTGACTAATAATGACTGAAGCCAGCACAGCTACTGACGGTCCAACTTGGCGCTTCAAGATGATACAAGAAGCAAATAAAAGCATAGACTATCATTCCATTTGTATTAGAGTGATTCATCCCGTCATCAAACTGCTGCAATACGTTACCACTGCGTTGAACCCCAAGAATATCGATGCTGTATAACCTGGAAAATGACGAACTTTCTCCAGATAGCGAACCTGATCTGGCCATTGATGCATGATACGGATAGAGTCCTCGTAAAATGTAGCTACAACGAGAAACCTACTCACTGCAGGCAAATGTGGTTTGATAGGTGAGCCTAGCAATCCCAGTAAATGCTCAGCTCTCTCGCTGGTTGATCTCATGGTTGTACTGATTCCCATTTTTTTTTTTATGTATTGGTGTTTGAAAAAAGATAAAGAACGAGAGGAAAAAAAAATAGAGTATGTATGATGATGAATTCAGTTTTTATATAGCAATCTAATGTTTTTTATTATTATTATTAATATTTATCATTATTTCTTTATGGACTGTGCCATGAATTTCTGTATTCAATACAGTCAGTGGTCATCCAATGTGCATGTAACTGAATCATGGCGGCATTTGGAAAGCATTCCAGCAGCAGATATTTGATTATTTGACAACAACATACCGAAGCGAGCCTTCAATAAATGCGCAAAACATGTACATGCTAAAGCAATCTTTATGTACGTACTAGCATGGTTGAAAGTCTCTTTACGCTGTCATCATTGTTGCATTCAACATATAAAAGTTAATCAATGGAATTTCAATCGAATTATTCGCCGGAAATTTCATTTTGATCTGGATATTGGGTAAACAATGAGGGAAGGAAGCCTTTTCAGGGTCCAAATCATGGATAAAGTCCAGTATGCCTTTTTTTTTTTTTTTTTTTTTTTTTTTTTTTTTTTTTTTTTTTACTTGTAAGGGATGTATGCTGCTTATCAATTCTTGAAACTGGTGATTTAGAGATGACCACCACAAACATGCTGTATACTTGACACTTTACATATGATGAATGATTGGATCACATCCATATACGTTGATTTAAGCTAAGCTTTTGCTGATCTGTTAAACATCCACCTTGACATTGATGTTGATGCAGATGAGAAAGATGGAATCAGCAATCTACGAAGGCTGTTTTTTTTTTTTGCATGTAATACAAAACCAAATGTGAGTAATCTTTGCACATTGATTCCATATTGGGTGTCTTAATTCACCAGCAGCCTTGAAGGTGTTAGATGCTGGATCAATTCAATCAGATTTCTCTACATTTTGTTTAATGATGAGTCACAATAAGCCAATGAAAACAGCTAACCACACCAACAACCCGTATTTAAGAAAAAAAACCCTTCAAATCAAACATCCTTCTTCTTTTCTTTATATTAAATTAAAGGCAATGGCTCCCACAAAAAAAGTCGGTATTCTCGGTGCCACTGGTACCGTTGGACAACGTTTTATTCTCTTGTTAGCTGAGCATCCCATCTTTACCATTCATGCTCTTGGTGCTTCATCTCGCTCTGCTGGTAAGGCTTACAAGGATGCTGTCCGTTGGAAGCAATCTCGTCCTATTCCCGAGAACGTTGCTCAAATCACTGTCAAGTCTTGTGATGCCGAACTTTTCAAGGATTGTGATGTTGTCTTTTCTGGTCTTGATGCTGACGTTGCTGGTGACATTGGTAAGTTTTTGAGTCCATGTGATCAAGGACATGTTGAGATTGACAGGTTATGCGATATATAGAAATGGCCATGTTGAAGCAAAACATTGCCGTCTTTTCCAATGCAAAGAACTATCGTCGTGATCCCAGTGTACCTTTGATTGTGCCTACCGTCAACTCTGATCATTTCGATTTGATTGCTCACCAACGCAAACTTAACAACCTCAGCAAGGGTTTTTTGATCACCAATGCCAACTGTTCAACCACTGGTTTGGTTGTGCCTTTGAAGGCTTTGCAAGATGCTTTTGGACCCATGAGCCATATCCTCGTCAACACCCAACAAGCCATCAGTGGTGCTGGTTATCCAGGTGTTCCCAGTTTAGATATTTTGGATAATGTCGTGCCTCATATTGGTGGCGAAGAAGAAAAGATGGAATGGGAAGTTGGAAAGATTTTGGGTGATTTGGCTTCTGACAAGGAATCTTTGATTCATTTGCCCGAAACCACTGTCTCTGCTACTTGTACTCGTGTACCTGTGTTGGATGGCCATCTTGAATCTGTCTCTGTCAAGTTTGCCAATGGTGCTCCTTCTGTTGAGCAAGTGTATGAGGTCCTTGAAAAGTATACCTCTGATGCTGAAAAGATGGGTTGTCACTCTGCTCCTCAAAAGCCTATTGTTGTTACCTATGATGCTGATAGACCTCAACCTCGTCTTGACCGTGAAAACTTGAAGGGCCAAGCTGTCACTGTTGGTCGTGTTCGTAAATGCCCTGTTTTGGATATCAAGTTTGTTCTCTTGGTTCATAACACTGTTCTCGGTGCTGCTGGTTCTTCCGTGCTCAATGCTGAAATTGCTGTTGCCAAGGGTTTGATTTAAACGATATTCACATTGTATATTTTCTCTAGAAATTGAATTACATCTAAAATTAAAGCATCATCACTTGTACATTATCAATTCCATGAGTTGGGGTTTTGCTACCATATTGTGGTCGGATTCTTTCGGATCAATAAAATTCATACAATAGATCCACTGGATAACGAATACCCCTCTGAACAATAGGTCACTGGCCCCAATCAGTGGCAACGATTGCAGCCAGGCTAAGCTCTGGTACTTTTTCAATTCGCAATTTCCTCTTTGTTTAGCTCTACGAGTTTAGGACATCTCCCTGATGAACATGGCATTGATTTTGCCAGCTAAAATCGTTAAAACTTTGATCTTTTGTTTTTACTTGAAATGGCAATTTTATGGTCAAAAATAAAAACGGTTAAACTATTTTGCCAATTCAACCTGGAGCTCGTCTCCCCTACAAAAAAATAATATTTTGCCAATTTCGACTATGAAAGTCGTGATGAACATCCATACTTCCTTAAGCTTTCTTGGAGTGCTTTTCGAGGCGTATCCATTGGTACTAATTAAAAAGGGTGGTGTGAGTTACATTACTGAGCAAATATTGAAAATATGAAATGATGTTTTTGGCCAAAATGTCGAGAAAGTATATCTAAAAGTCTCACAACGTTTTAAGGGGTGCCTTGGATCAAAAGGAACATTTTGATTCAATATATGTCATAGTAAAAGTCTTCATTTTGGATGTTAAAAACACGATCGTTTAATTTTCGATGAAAAGCATGAGGTACCCCTCATGGTTTTTTTGTCACTTTTTGACGACCCAAAAAAAAAGTCGAGTAAAGGTGCCAGGAAGTAAGTGCGGTCTAAAATAGCTTCTAACGTGAGACATTACAGCTCAAATGTATCCAAATTTCACTGTGATTTGGATATTTGTGCGTAGTAAGACGCGATGCAAGTAAGATGTCTGTCCTGATATGAATTGCTTCCGTTGATACATACACGGAGCATTGTAAAAAGGTCCAATCTATGGTTACAAGTGAGCTTTGAATGGCACTCATGTGGTAGAGGATAGTATGCATAGGAAATGCAATGATACAAATATGGTGCCCTCAAAAGAGAGCCACTATGAGTGTTGGTTTTACTAAGGCATTGTATAATATAATGTATGGCAAAATGAATAAGGGGGTTATGCGAGAGTATGTGTATACATGGTAGGTACACTTTTAGTACTAAGAGATAGATGTGAATAATATGTAAAAGTCGGTATAGGTATAAAGAAGGTTGATTTTCTGATTTGTCCACAAGTGCGTCGTGATATGTATAAGAGTGGGTAAGATGTTCACCTTATTCGTTGGCTGTAAACATGTAAAAGGGGACTGGGCCGAGGTAATCCTCGATACACTGAATTTCTATGGGCTACCATGTTAAAACCCAAGTATCGCACTATCAATCAGCCAAAAGTCTCGGTATACTTACTCCAAGTTTGAACGATACTATCAAAGTGTGGCATAAACTCTCTCTCAGGGACATACAGGTTAAATTCCAGGTCTGCAAACACGGCAAACTCATGGCTTCGAATGTCTTTGGAATTGACGTACAGCTCTGCTGAAATTGCCTACACTGCAGGATGAGTGAATGTTCCAAGACATGATTGAAAGCAGCGCATTTACCTCTAACAAAGTATCGAATTTAAGTCCCTTTGGTTCATTGACTTTGATAGCCAAGAACAGACAGCAAGCTACAGTTGAGAATACAAGCTTAGTAGACGAGCGTATGTTCATTCATGCAAACAAACACTATACCACCTAAAAGTTTACGGTTTTGCTTGGTGACAATCTGCTTTTGTATCAGTTTCTCGAAATAAACAAAAGCGTGGGCAATACTAGATATTTCCAAATCGACTTGCTTTCCGATATTGAGTAAATGGGTCTTGATGGCATTGATTTTTGACAATGTGATTTGAACGTCTGGGTGCGACTGCTGGAATAGCTCATTTGATTTCTGTTTGCTTAGAGGAGGTGATGATCGCGTGATGCTAGCACCAGAACTCTAAATACACCATCCTGTGTTTATATCAATTCACACTATTGTTTACAGAGAAACAAATACCTGAGGCAACATATTTGTTTGCTGTAATAGGCGTAAATCATCGTTGATATAGTACGGATCGTAGACCAGTTTTTGCAGCTGAGGCAAGACCTCACTTTGAGCGCTGTCTTCGGCAGTCTCCTCGTCGTCCTCGTCGTCCTCGTCTTCGCCCTCGCTGGCATGCAGTAGAAAATGGCCATAGGAGATGCCTTTTCTGTGCTTTGCGTTCATGCTGGATAAATGCTGGTGAAAGTAACTGGGATAGTGCCGATGATAGTAATGCAAATCTGCCTTTCGTCGTGGCTGTCTGATGATCCCTTTGTAGTAGCGGAATACAGACATAAAACTCATGGATGCTGTTGTTTCAGACTATATACAATCAGCATTTAGTGCCAGATTCAGGAAAAGGAACTATAGACATACTCTTACATTGCTTGTTGCTTGATGGTCTGATCGTCTTTTAATTTTCTCGGATGCAATGGGGCGCTCGCTATCTTCTCTCGTTAGTTTGTGCTGCACAATTTCTGATGAAGATGTATTGCTATCACTGCTGGACAGACGGCGATGATAAAAGTTGTCAGATGTGGAAGCTCGTCGGCACCTTCTTCTCTCAATGGGCGTAAAGTTTCTGCTGGTATTGACAGTGAGAGTAATGGGAGTGTTCTCCTCCATGGTCGAGTTGGAGTCTGACGACTCTAATGGATACATTTTGACGGGTGTTGGAGCCACTGATAGAGTGCCGTATCGAGTCAAGTTGGGGTTCTTTGGTGCGGTATCATGATCAGAGTAATTCAGGGTCGTAGGTGATGCTAATTTAGGCACTTCATGCTCGCTTCCCAGAGTAATATTGGTGAGAAACGAAAGTGCAGCTTGTCGAGAATTGTTCCGTTTTGATGTTGGTCGTTTCTTAGTTGTTCCCATACGCGTTTATACTAGACAATAAAGCAGAGAAAGAGAATGAAAGGAAGGTGCTTTTTGGGTTTTTTTATGACGTTACAAATTAAAATACCATTATGGAACACAGGCAAGTAGTACAGCCACTGTTTATTTGTAACAATGTACATTTTCACTCTATTGACGCTCTGTCCGCAAATCCAATGCGCTTGTTCTCATTGTCATACACTGAAACGTACTGCTGGAGGAAGCCGTAGCCCAGAATAGCATCGACAAAGGGTGGGCTCTCTTGCAAATAAGTGTAGCAGTTCTCGGCCGAAAGGGTGAGCTATGTATTGAATTAGCACATTTGCATGAATACACACTTGACTTGACTTACAAGGCCGCCTTTGATCACATAATTCTCTGGCGTAATGCTATAGTCCTTGCCATTCATGGTAATGGTGATGTTGGGCAGATTCTCTGCCTGACAAGGAACAATATACTGACCTGAAAAGTCTCTGCGAAGGCCCTTGACACCTTTGAAGACAAGGCTGATGATATCTCGAGGTAGAAATACTAGTGTAGATCCTGCAGTACGGGCAAGATGAGCTTATTTGCGCTGCTCAGATAAATTCGATACTTACCAGTATCTACCATGCCAACCACTTTTCTGTCATATGTCGTGGTGTCATTTCCAACAGTAATGGCATCAATATCGACAGCCCAGTAATCCTAGCGCCTTGGTTAATAAAGACCCAAACATCACAGTAAAGATACTCACTTTAAAGTCGCTTTGGTTTGTTGTTGGTACATAGCTCACATTGCCTACAATGTGTGATTCCTTGACTATTCAGACTAACATGAGCATACATCTAATCAACCCAGCAGCAACAGCAAGACTTACCACCACCAAACACAATCTCACCATTCACTCGCTTCTGTTCTATTAAATTATAATCCAGTGGTTGAAAGTATACCGAAAACACATTGTTGTCAATGATGCCTTCTTCAAACATGGTGGTAACAAAGGTAGGAATCACTTTCTTTTCAGGATTATTGTATATACTCAAAGAATCAGGTCCAAGCGCAAAAATGCCGTCTATGTCAGGCTATATTAGATGATAGTCCATCGTAAGCACACCTTGCAAAAGTTGTACCTGCTCCGTCCATGGTCAAATCACCATCATTGTAATCAGACACTGCAAAATTCTGGGATCATAGATGTCAGCTTATTAGTGTAACGTTCTGCAGGAAATTCCACTCACAACTTGAGGCACAGACACGCCGTTGATGGTTACTGTGTCTTTTGCATAGTATCCTCTTGAGAATCCTTCGCCGTATCGAATGCTGAATATCAAGTTATCTGTAGTAAATGTCGAGGAATTTGAAGGCGCTAAAGAATGTTTGGGATAGCCGCAATAACGACCACATCCCTGGATAGGCACCCACGTACTGGATGAACCTGTGTCGAGGAGCAATGTAAACAGCTGTGGAGGTGTACCTGTGCACATGCGACACATTAAATTTAAATAAATACACTTGCTACAAGCACATACCAATATCGATATCAATAAGGTACGCTAAATCGACATTTTCTAATGGCACATCCACAAGAGCACCTAGTTTCTTCCTTCCCCAGCCCGCCGCTTTGATGCCTTTTCGATCTACCGCTGTAAATGGGATCGACACTAATTTCGAGCAATATGCAGCAGTGATTGCGCTTGAAATGAGCAGAATAATTGACTTCATGGTATTAGTAAGACAACCAAGAAGAAAACACAGACATGCTCTGCTTTATATATATGGGATCCTGGAGAATGTTTGATACAGATCTAGGTTCAATAAAATCGATAAAAAAAAAAAGGGTTCAGTTTAAAAATCCACCACAAATAAAAAGCACATTCTATCATTCACATCAAGAGAAACAAGTGTGTGTGTGTGTATATGTGTTTAACTATATTTTTGATTTTTGGATTTCTACACTAAAATTGTTATACCAAGACGTATGCAAATATACAAACTAAAGAAGCCAACCAGTTTACTCCTTTCTGGGCTTCTTGGACTTTCTGACACCACGGAACTTCTTCTCGCGGTTCTTCTTTTCCTTGCGTTGCTTACGGCCACCCTTGGGAGCTTCAGCAAGACCAATGCGGACAAGACGGTGCTTGGGCTCAAACTTCTTCAAGGACTCGACATTGTCGTAGATCAAGGCGAAACCAGTAGTCTTTCCACCACCAAAGTGAGTCTTGAAACCAAAGACAGAGACAACCTCCTTATCGGCCTTGTACATCTTACCAATCTTGGAACGAAGTTCATCCTTGGAGACGTTGGCGAGTCCGGGATGGATAACATCGACGACCATTTGCTTACGTTGGAGCAAACGGTTGGTAAGGAACTTGCGAGTTCTGATAGTGACAGCAGCGTCGGCCTATATACAAAATGTTGGTTTTTTTCTGTGTTGTAGATAGAGTATCAATAGCCCTCTTCCCATTCCATCTCTGTTATATATGTATGTGTATGTGTGTGCTGCCATGATGTGTTGTGCCCTCCTCCCTTCTCATCCAGTGTCCAAAACTCCACAAAATTCGTGCTCATTTCTGCATCCACTATAAATCCATCCATAGCTGATCATTCAAATGCCAATATAACGAGATGGATGGGTCGATTCGTTTGATGGATGTTTAGTTACATACCATTTTGATATAATTCGAAAGAAAGCTTCCCTTAACTGTGTACTTTTAAATCTAATATTCGTTCGAGCCCCCCCCCCCTCCACCACCACCACCATCATTGCCTCTCATGCGCCTGCTGGAGTCTGGGAGAGCAGTTCAATCTCCCTCATTTGATTGCTGTTGGTTTGATCGTCCGGCCCATCCAATAGATATTCCGGTACTTTTCATTGCTGTTGTACATCATGCAGTATTCATTGATCCATGTTGCGATTTCTTTGCCTTGATGGAGAGTCAATAAGCGCAGGCTAAGTATGATATCACCTTGTTAAATCTAGTATTCATGATGAGGTTAATCGCTTTATTCTATATTGAGAGAATTCAATATGGCTGTATTTCAAACCCATCAAAGCCCATCATTGCTATCTTGGTCAGGTACATGGCTCATTCTCCACATATTCAGAGGAATATAGCCATCACGAAATCAGAACAGACTAATAATTGGCAGTTTGACTGAGCTAATCAAATTCCAGGACTATAGACACACGAAAACGTAACATTGACATTGATCTGGGCCGTTTTCAAAAACGAAATATATTGCATGTCTATCATGCCAAAAACAATAATAGCAGCATTCATTGCCCTCTTTCTCGCTACCACCATTAGATAAAGCTTTTTATACTTGGATGTTTAGCTGTATTTTAGTATACAAATACTAGTCGATCAATCTCGCTACGCTCGATGACGGTGATGTCCTACGGGCTCTCGCCCAAGATATTTCAGATTAGAGATATCAAGTAGGCTTTAAACAATCAATTAATAGTAAGAGAAAGGCTATATCAGAGTTAGGAGAGGGAGGTATCTATTCGCTGATGTTGCTTTTGAGATGGCGGCATAAAACTGGCCATCTGTAAATACAGGACTTGTGTAAGATATACAGCGATTTTTGAGATATTGTCGTTGCAAAAGACACTTTCACAGGGGGGAAGTCTCCCAAGAAAAATTATACAGGCTAATAAATTGTCCCTTTACTTCCATGAACCCCATTTAATCAATATTGCAATCATTATTGTCACCATCAGAAAGGCATTTGGGTCAGCCAGCAGCAGCGCCCTCTGCTAAAAATCGATTGAAACTCAGTTTTTTTTCTATTATTCAAGATTGGACAGATTCTGTCTTTTTTCGACTTCTTTAATCTATTTTCTAGATCAAGATGTCATAGATTCCCATCCTGTGTCGTACCTCTTAAGCTACCACATTCGCAATGTTAATGGTTACCCCCACCATCAAATCCCGCTGCTATTTCCCTCTGCTCGTCGTACTAAGGGGTTGAAAAAGCAACGCACGGGAACTGTCGATATGTTATATCGTACAGTTGACTATCTTCCTAAGTCGTTTGATGCGGCACCGATCAATTCTGCAACTGCCATGGCTCTTCCATTACAGGCGGCTTTCTATGTTCCTCCATCCTCCTCACTGGTTGTTCCTCTTAAAGTCAAAGAGATGATGGTTTCTGATGTATTTCAGTACGATGCCCGGCTTAACTTTGTACATTGGAGAGACACTCGTGACCCTTCCCTCCTCAGGTGGAAGAGAGCTCCTTCGACAGTGTTCAGAGGCCTCGCATCTGGCACTCTTAAATTCCAGCCCTACTTCCTCCCAGTGTGTAATCCAGCCCCTGTAGTAGATCCTGGAGTCTCTTTTGCGCCGCTGGTGGATCAATTTTGTCTGCACGATGGCCAATCCCTTAGAAACGCTCAGGCTTCCGCCAAAACATTTCGTCTGTCTGTACTGTCGTCGGTGGAACAGCCCTTGGTCTTGCAAAATGTCTCTGCTGCTAATTGGAAATTCTTTTGGTCCCTGTCTCTTACCTACATTCAACGTAATGTGATATACCGATTCATCGCAGGCTGTATCCATTCTAGAAGCAGATTACACTACATGATGCCTGCATTTTTCGAGTCCCACAATTGTCCTGTCTGCTTGTCCCCCAATGAAACTGCCAGCCACCTGCTCTTTGACTGTCCATCCAAAGAAAAGGTATGGCAAGGCGTCATTTTTGAGTTCCTATGGCCCACCACGTCCATCACTGACATCAAAGAGGCTCTTCTGTCCCTAGACTTTTCAGATATCTGGTACTCCCAAGTCAAAGGCATCCATCCATACAGAATCCTACTCATCACCCTGTCTCAAATATGGCTAGCCCATATGCGCTTTGTTTTTGACGGCACTATCTTTGTCCCTGAGGCGATTCTGGTACATATCCACTCCACTGTCCGACAGACAGTGGATGAAGATCAAATCCATTCCCTCTTGTAATTTAGATAGTTAGATAGTTCCTTTTGTTAGTTTAGTTTAGTTTCCATTTATATTTATATTTTTTTCATTTCTCAATTGCACCCGCCTCTTCACTCTGACCTATTACTCTTAGTGTACGCGGCTCAATCAATAAACACAATTTAAAAAAAAAAAAAAATCTATTTTCTGACCTTCGACTATATAAACTGTGATGATCACCCTACGCTTCCTAATACATTCTTGAAGTACTTTTCAAGGCGCTTCCAGTGGTGCTAATTGTAATAGTTGTTTTGAATGAAATTATTGAGCAATTTAATAAAGTTTGAAATAAGGTTTTTGGCGAAAATATTCAGATTCTGCATATGAAAACCTCGTAAAACTAGTTTCAGAGGTTGCTTTGGATCGAGAGAAACGTTTTGAGTTAATATATACCAGAGTAAAAGTCTTCATTTCCAAGGTGAAAAACGCAATCGTTTGAATTTCGAAGAAAACCATGAGGTACCCCCTCATGCTTTTTGGTCAATTTTTGGCCATATTTTTTTTTGGTCCTCAAAAAGCTGAGCAAAGGTATCAGGAAGTTACTATTATTCAAGTACAATTGTTTGGCGTCATTCCGGTGGCTCATAAACGTCTACATGTCAAGATATGAAGGCTTGAATGCTGTCAAATTTGGTTGTATTTTTTGCTTTATAGCTTTTATGTACACGGCATGAATCACATCTTTGGTGGCTGAAATCTTCTGGAAAGGCAGTTCTGCAGCCTGTGCAATAAATTTCTAATTCAAATAGGAGACATATTGGTTTTGGTAAAACCAATTCATGCTAACTTTGATGCGTTACGTTGTTGGTAAGCTTATTCATAATGGAAATAAAAACCGAATTTGCTGCTTGAATACTCTGGTGTTGCATTCTCGCTTCGCTACGATGAAGCCCTCATATAGATCAATGCTATCAGATGTTGGATTAGATGCGTTATGTTCTTGTATAGAAATATATATTTCGAACATTGTGATATAATAACTCTCAATAGCATATAGGGTTGTATCCATCAAATAATATACCAACGCCAGATGATCATAGGCGCTTCTTTGCTGCTGTGCATGAATGCTCCATAATGAGCTAATTACTGCTTCATTATTCGAAATGTGCAGAATAACTAACAATGAATATACAATGTACATAGCCGAGACAGTCAAGCAACGCTCATCTCGCCAACCATCAGCATGATGGCATCGCATCTATTACAGCCACAACCGCCACTGCTACCACAGCAAGATCAAAGAAAGGGACGGCAGCCAATGGTCAGTCCTGCTGATGAACAAGATCTACCAAGAATCAATGCCATGTTGACTGAAGCGAGCAAGTCATGGAAACAAACACATCATAGAAAGAAACTGATGGTATTTCCCTAGCAAGAAGTTTGGAGAGCACCATCCATGATCTACAGAGAATGTCGCTGCTGTTGAAAAAAAAAAAAAAAAAAAAACACCAACTCAAATAAACAAACCAGTTTTTTTTTTACGTGGTACTCGCGTTTGTGTCCCGTTTCTTTAATTTTTTTCCTTTCATTATATACAACACTATGGAGCTTGATGAATATTACAGCATAGATTCCATATTAGCAGAGCAACAAGTAATATGAAACCGCTTGGATGTTTTTGGCATACACATGGACTCATTCAAACATCATAGAAAATACCATGCATCACATTACACGATTACAGCAAAGAAGCTAACTTGAATGGTGATCATTCAGAGGTGAGTATGGATGGGATGGTTCCTGTAGTATCATATTGAATCGACAATCTGCCAGTTAAAGAGAGGCTCGCGCGTGGAATTACCCTACTGGATAGCGAAACCATTAGCCCAATTTACGTAATGTAGACCATCACATCACTGCCTGCAATGACTGATCATTTTCCATGCGATTAGATTACCTACAGACGAGTTAAATGACAACACGCATACTACCACCCATAAAGCAGTAGACGACTAACATGCCATCCCATATAGCTCCCTTATATCCATTGAATTACCCAAAACATACAGCACCAAAGTCAGAAATGTCCTGGATGCAAGCCCTACCAGTGTAGATTTCAAGTTGTTATGTCCCTATTTCTATCTGTTTGGCAGGAAATTATTAGACTTGGTTGTGGATGACTCATTGACAAGTGTATTGGAAAAGGCTTTCAAGACTCGACTGCGAGATGTTATGGATTTTTCACAATCCATTGGATCTGCAACAGGACAAATCTATCTCCAGAAACTAGATGAAACCGAGAAAGAATGTAAGCTTGTGCTAACTGCCTATTGAGAGACACAGTGGTCTGATTGCTGTCCTATCTTAGTGTATCGAGTAGGTCAGGAAAGTGCGCTACAATTTATACAATGGCGAGATAGATCAGCTCAGCGCATAAAGACGGTAGAGCTGGGAGCACGCTCTTGAGACATTTGAGCTTTGTACCAATAAAAACTGTGAATATTCAAAACGTGACCCTATTTCAATGTCCATTCTTTTCTATATAAAGTTTTGTTTCTTTCCATTCTTTTTCTTTTTCTTTCCACAACGCTTTACATACACATATATCATGGCATCGTCTACCAGTGCTGCCCCTGTTGCTGCTACAGAAGCAGATGCTCTCAACGCAGAAACACCTCGCCTGATTTTACGCACCTATAAAGCAAGTGATCATGATCAAATTGACCATTTATTCTACAGTACTTACTTCACATTGGTGCCCGAAGGTGTCAAGTGCAAGCTCAAGTCTCCGTTATTCTGGGTCCTGTGGATTGCTTTCTATTCCTACTTGCTGGGCATTGTGCCTGTCTTGCTGTCTGGCATGAACTTTCCATCATGGTCATCCACTGCTCTCAAGATCTTCTTTACATTTGCATGGTCCATCGTCTCGTTTGCCGGTATATTTGTCGTGACAGATAGATTTGAGGTGGTTGACAGAGTCGAGCAAGTACGTCAAAACGATTTGAGCGATCCAGAGGTATACTATTTGAATTGGACAAAAGAAGAGGTACAGGTGGATGAGGATGACAATGTGAAGGCTGGAAAGAAGCGTGTCACCTTTGACAAGGATGCCAAACCTGCAACTGAACTCGTACGCACGCAAAAGCCATTGGAAGAGCAAGCACCCTCTCATTTTTGGGTGCTTACATTGGACAACAGACCCTGTGGCATGGTCGGCCTAGCTCATTACAAGGAACAATTGAAGAGCAACAGACCATTGCAGCCTCCTGCTTGGAAACTACTCGCTGCAGCCGCTTTAGCAAGATACCGTTTGCCTGTGCCAGAGTCACTGAAGGATCTGCAGGCCAAGATGCCTACACCTGTGTTTGCTGAACCTCATGAACCCAACAAGGCGACGCTTCAACGTCTCGCTATCAAGACTGACTATCAAGACTGCAACTTGTCGACTTTATTAATTGACAGAGCCATGTCATGGGCAGATGAAAAGGGCATTGAGATAGTGGAGGCAAAGACAAATGAATTGGAGACAAAGGCTGCTCGAATTTTGAGTATGCAACATGGATTCAAGCTGGTCAAGACCGAAAAGAAGGGATGGTTTGGTCAACATGAAAAGACATGGACTTGCAATGTTAAGGAGTGGATGGCTGCTCACGAAGAAGGTGCCAAAACTTACAAGAAAAAGTAAATGGATAAACTAGTATCGCCGAATCTTTAGAATTGTGTACATATGAAAATAATAAAAGGGAAGGTTTTTCCGGTAATGTTGAAAAAAAAAAAAAAAAGAATTTAATATTAAGAATTACATGCGTGGTAGTAGGTAAAAAAAAAAGTAGATATTAGGTGTGCTAAAGAGTAAATGATACATATATACAATCAAGTCTTTTTCTTTTTCTGCACAGAATTCATGGCAGAAGCAAGACTTGTAACAATTTGATGTGCCTTGATCAAGTAGTTGTAATCCGAATGGCTGGGTTGTGTGTGTTTGAGTAAATCTATACAACAAAGCGTGGTTAGATGGAGCTCATTTAAAGGCTAAATGGCAATATTTACCCGCTAGCAGCAATCCATAACGAGCGACACGTTGAATGGGGATAATTAGGTAGTCTTGCATGGAGAATTGGCTGGTTTCTTTCTTGGTCTGTAATCGCTATATGACACACTGTTATTAGTCATCATCCGGAAAATGATCAACGCATATACTGTACCTGTCGGTATTTGACAAATCCCTCCCGGTGCTCTGAATTGTCCAAATGCTTTCGGTTTCCCTTGTAGTCTAAAGCGCAACGCAAGAATACAACGAGATCTTCAGCCATATCCACCAGAATACTGCCTACTTGAAGATTATTGCAGTCAATATTATTGCAAGCCTCCTGGCCGTCAACTGAGAGATGTGCGTGCGGATCATCAGTACCACCAGCAGCAGCTACCTTATTGACAAAGTTTAGCTGAAAATGACGGAGACGGTTGATTAGTTTGGCCGAGAACTGCATCAAATCGAATAGATTGGCAAAAATGTCTGCATCTTCATCTTTAGCAAATGTGTTTTCCTTGTTGAGCGAGTACACCAGAGCATCGTAAAAGATCTATAGAAAGTGTGAATAGCCTTGTTGGCCCCATATAAAAAGAAACTTACGATTTTAGTGTAATACAATTGATTCCAGAAATTGACTTCTGTAGTAAAAAATTCTCGCAGAATGAATCGACGGGTAAGCTGGTATCTTTCGAGCTTGTCAGCGGATAATTCCTTTAGAAAAGCCGAGCTGACAGCAGGTGGTTGATGGATCTGTTCTTCCAATGCATGATGCCATGTCATTAATGCCTTTGCTTCACGTTTCCAGCTGGTCTTGCGATGCAGTTGATATTTTCTCGGCTTGATGACAGCGAATTCCAAAATGGGTTCTCTGGTAACAGGATCAAATACATTGGGAATGTACAGATATTTGAGGCTGTCTTCGCAAAAGGAGGAATACAGCGAGTTGGTGTGCACCACTTCGCCATTGACAGCTGCTTCTGCTGCTCGTGCTTTCGCTTTCTGACATGGCTTGAAGGCTGGCTTCTTGTCGGCGGGATGTGTGTACTTTTTCAAAACAGACATGTGTCGTGTGTGCTGCTCGGTGATGAATATGATGTCATTTTCAATCAATGTTTTGGAGGAGGTGGAGGTACTTGCGCTGCTGAGCGACAGAGAGTCATAGGTTGGGCAACTGGAGCGACGCCTTACACGCATGGCAGCCGAACTGGCAGCTGCTCTGGCATCATCTACATCGGCACTTGAAGTGCTAGGAACAGATGTCAAACCAATGAGTGTAACATCAGAATTGCGATCAAGAGAATCGGATGGACTTTGATGCAACGAGGATTTGATGTTGGTGCTACCAACGCCCTCTGAATCAGAATGATAATCTTCGATACCAAAACTACTGCTACTGATACTGCTGGTTCGACGAAACTCTTCAAAATAGTTGTGATTACTCATGGAATGTCTTTTCTTGTGTTGATGTAATGGCTTGGGATCATGGAGCTCCCAAGGCGGCGGAGAGACAGGTGCTTCAGGAGACCAGTCAACCAGCGTTGGCATAATATGCTCGGGTGCTGTGGGTGTGTAATGGTCTTCTTGGTCTGACATTGTCATAGCAGCCGTTGCTGGAGCGGCAGTATTGGATGATGGATTGTGGTGGGAGTTGTTTCTTTTGTGGAAGGAGGGCAGATGGAGTTTTCTAAATGGGGATGTTATACTATGTACACTTGTTGAATCATCTGTTAAATTTTCAGCACTGCTATTGCTGCTGCTCGTTGCTGTGGAGGTTGGACTAGCCGTTTTTCGCATTAAGAGTGGTGCAAGACTGATGGATGTGGCATGTTGTTGTAGTGAAGGTGCGGATTGTGTGGGAGGAGGAGTAGGCAAGCTGTTTCGCTTGGAGGGCTTTTCTTGACGATCAATGGAAGTGGGTGATTTGACAGTGGGATGGTGGTGGTGATGATGCGAGAAGAGTTGATGCCATCCCTTTTTCTTTTTGTTGAATGATGTGTTTATAGAAAGGTTAGGCCGATGTTGGCCTTTGAGCTCATTCTCGTGTTGCTGCATTGTCTGCATCCTTTATTGTGCGATAGAGAAGAACAAGAAGGAAAGAGTGGAAGAAGAAAAAGGAAAGAGAAAAAAAGATTTAGAAATGTCTTTCACTGTAAATGTCTGCCTTGGTTGCTACCATGGACGGCTAATTGGTTCTGAGATGGCTCCCAAGTAGTGCTACGGTATAAGCGAAAAATTTTATCCAACCACAGATGTCTTTATCGCAAACAAGGCCAATAGGCTAAACACAAATGTCTTGAAATCAGGTAATCCAGTAATATAAATAGTAAAATTTTCATTACAAAGCCTAGACTTGCTAGTAAACAGATCAAATATGTACAACATGAATGGTTGTTTCAGCAAGGCATTCTTTTTTTTTTTGAACTATGGAGTCTTGACAGCAAGCATCACCTTATAATTTGATCTAAATTTCATATGAATATCATGTATTTTGAGTTTGTATTTTATGCATGCTTATCATCCTGGTACTACTTGGCAATACTAGAGCATTTTGAGGCATATTCCGAGAGTATTGCTATCAGTTATTCTCATGTCAATAATAGTGTTGCGTTAGAGGATAGCTGACACGTAATAAGATACCAATCTATCAACTTATACAAGAGATGAAACCATCATCAGAATGAGGTTTCGGTATAATTTTCGATTGGCAAACGACTTCTTCTTCCACTACTATCTATGTCTTCATTATAATAGAAGCAAACACGTCAGGAAGGTGTCTAGTCCAATAGATCTGTATTTCCAATACCAAGCAAGTAGTAATTTGGATGGCACAAGTGGCAATGCACTTTTACAATCATAAGATAGAATGTATCATTGCCAACTTCAAGGCAGCTGTCTGCTCAACATGGATGCCGTGCAACTTGAGAGCTATTCAAATCACTGCTCCATTCCAAAGGTCTAACATTGTGTACTCTTTATGGTGCAAAAGAATTCTGATCCATGACTGGACCTGTTTGGGATGATGAATCTGGCTTACGTATGTTATGAAAGCTTTTTTTTTTTTTTTTTTTTTTTTTTCCAAGTAGATCCAATCCACACAATAACCGAGGAAGCCAAATGACTTGTTGGATGATTACAAAGCTTCATTGATGGATCCCGGATGAGGTAAATTAGACCCTGTTTCTTCTGATTTGAGTACAGAAATCATATGAAAAACGTAGCACATTTCATTATATTCTTAAAAAAAAATGACATTCATGAACTTGGCTTAATTGTTTGTGTAGTATTGATTTAACATGTGCACAAGATTTTTGATCGTATGTTTACTTTTAGCAAGATGTTCAGCTTGATTCCCGTTATTGTTACACATTTAATTCAAGGTTCCTCGCTAAATGTTGATGGTTTAGTCGTCTGCTGAATTTGTCTGGAGTAATCTAGTCCCTCGACGATAGCCGATTATCCAACATAATATATATCTCGAAATTCGAATCAGATTAGGCGAAACAAGCGATATTGGTAGCATATTATGAACGCATATTATTCATACGCCAATTGATATTAATAATTTTTTGCTGGGTTCCTTTTAATGTAAAAATGGTATATACCCATTTTCATCAACTCAACTCTAAAATGTGATACATGATTTAGTACTTGGCAGCTCACTAAAATTTCACCACCATCGCTTTAGTGGGCTACTCTAGCTCTTTTTGTATTTCCAGTGAGGCTAATTGAACACTAGTTATCTTGTGTAGCAAAACTATACAAACAGAAAGTATTATCAGCTGAAAAGTGCATGTCGAATGAATCGCACAAAGTGCAGATGGTGTTTCAACGGGGCTTTTGAAGCTAATATCTTGGGCCAACAATGGTGGCAGTCTTACTCTTGCGATATATCTGTATAGAGATTGATTCACTTTTGGATTTTACATTTCAGGAAAAGTTAAGAGCATTTTTGGACAATTGCCTCAATTCTTTTGCAAAAAAAAAAAACGTAGGATTACTGCGAGAAAAAAAATACCATTCGAAAGATACTGCTATTTAATACAACTTGAAAATAGAGAGCTGCCGACTGCAAATCAATCCTGATGATGGTTTCAAAATATTCGCATTTGCTACAATGAATTCTATCAAGTAGAATAATGAGCAATAGAAAAAAGCAATTAAGATAAGCTATAGCTCTTTTTCATTTCGACGGTTTTATCGTATGGGCTTCCAGAGCATCGATTACCTGCACAATAAGCAAGGCATTGATTATTCCACCACCAAGCAGCAGCCAAATATATTTTAATTCCCGATTAAAATTCTTCATGTTCTAATTTATTGATTTTTGTATATTTGGACACAATTCGATCTATTTTGTCAGATTCGACTATGTAAAATGTAGTGATCATTCAATGCTTCCTTAAGCTTACTGGATGTACTCTTCAAGGCGCATCCAGTGGTGCTAAATATAAGAGATGTTTTGAACAAGATTGTTGAGTAATCCTTCAAAATATGAAATGAGGCTTTTGACCAAAATGCCGAGATTTTGCATAGCAATGTTTCACAAACAGAGCTTCAGGAGTTGCTTTGGATTGAGAGAAACATTTTGAACTGATATATGCCATAGTAAAAGCCTTCATTTTTGGGATCGTCAAAAATCGACTCCAAACCATGAAGTATCCCTCATGGTTTTTATCAAAAATCAAACGATCGCGTTTTTGACCCAAAAAAATGAAGGCTTTTACTATGGCATATGTCAGTTCAAAATGTTTCTCTCAATCCAAAGCAACTCCTGAAGCTCTGTTTGTGAAACATTGCTATGCAAAATCTCGGCATTTTGGTCAAAAGCCTCATTTCATATTTTGAAGGATTACTCAACAATCTTGTTCAAAACATCTCTTATATTTAGCACCACTGGATGCGCCTTGAAGAGTACATCCAGTAAGCTTAAGGAAGCATTGAATGATCACTACATTTTACATAGTCGAATCTGACAAAATAGATTTTTTTTTTTTTTAAATTGTGTTTATTGATTGAGCCGCGTACACTAAGAGTAATAGGTCAGAGTGAAGAGGCGGGTGCAATTGAGAAATGAAAAAAATATAAATATAAATGGAAACTAAACTAAACTAACAAAAGGAACTATCTAACTATCTAAATTACAAGAGGGAATGGATTTGATCTTCATCCACTGTCTGTCGGACAGTGGAGTGGATATGTACCAGAATCGCCTCAGGGACAAAGATAGTGCCGTCAAAAACAAAGCGCATATGGGCTAGCCATATTTGAGACAGGGTGATGAGTAGGATTCTGTATGGATGGATGCCTTTGACTTGGGAGTACCAGATATCTGAAAAGTCCAGGGACAGAAGAGCCTCTTTGATGTCAGTGATGGACGTGGTGGGCCATAGGAACTCAAAAATGACGCCTTGCCATACCTTTTCTTTGGATGGACAGTCAAAGAGCAGGTGGCTGGCAGTTTCATTGGGAGACAAGCAGACAGGACAATTGTGGGACTCGAAAAATGCAGGCATCATGTAGTGTAATCTGCTTCTAGAAGGGATACAGCCTGCGATGAATCGGTATATCACATTACGTTGAATGTAGGTAAGAGACAGGGACCAAAAGAATTTCCAATTAGCAGCAGAGACATTTTGCAAGACCAAGGGCTGTTCCACCGACGACAGTACAGACAGACGAAATGTTTTGGCGGAAGCCTGAGCGTTTCTAAGAGATTGGCCATCGTGCAGACAAAATTGATCCACCAGCGGCGCAAAAGAGACTCCAGGATCTACTACAGGGGCTGGATTACACACTGGGAGGAAGTAGGGCTGGAATTTAAGAGTGCCAGATGCGAGGCCTCTGAACACTGTTGAAGGAGCTCTCTTCCACCTGAGGAGGGAAGGGTCACGAGTGTCTCTCCAATGTACAAAGTTAAGCCGGGCATCGTACTGAAATACATCAGAAACCATCATCTCTTTGACTTTAAGAGGAACAACCAGTGAGGAGGATGGAGGAACATAGAAAGCCGCCTGTAATGGAAGAGCCATGGCAGTTGCAGAATTGATCGGTGCCGCATCAAACAACTTAGGAAGATAGTCAACTGTACGATATAACATATCGACAGTTCCCGTGCGTTGCTTTTTCAACCCCTTAGTACGACGAGCAGAGGGAAATAGCAGCGGGATTTGATGGTGGGGGTAACCATTAACATTGCGAATGTGGTAGCTTAAGAGGTACGACACAGGATGGGAATCTATGACATCTTGATCTTGAACCAGTAATGGGTGGAGCCAACGAAAATACAAAGCTGAAGCTTGTATTTGGATGTCTACAACACCGAGACCACCTTTGTCCTTTGGTAGAGTCCACACCTTCCAAGGGATGACGGGGAAGATGTTTCTTCTCAAGAACTGAATAGCCAGAGAACGCAGCTGCTTGAAGTCAGCTTGAGTCAAAGGCGTAACACGCAGGATGTACCATAGCTTGGAGAGCAAAAGAGAGTTCAGCACTGTAGCCTTTCCAACGACCGACAGGGAGCGACCAGAATGAATCTGGATGGCAGTTTTGATCTTTGTTACCAAAGCACCCATAAAGTGAACTCGCTGAATCCTACTTTGGACGAGAGGAAATCCCAGATAGGTCAACGGTTCATCGTCCTCAACAGAATGGAGATGTGTGATACCCATTTGTGATAATGGACCATCCCACATATCCCATGTATCCCGACCAGACACTGAAAAGGCTTCCACCTTGGCATTATTGAACTTGGCGTTGGAGGCAGCACAGTAACGAGCCATATGGAGCTGTAACCGAGTCAAATCATTGGAGTCATGGATAAACACCAAAGCGTCATCAGCATAGCACAGGAGTTTTGTTCGTGCAGTACCCATCAAGTAGCCTTGAAATTGGCGATCATGCAGGATTGCAAGCAGAAAAGGTTCAAATGCCAAGTTGTACAGTACAGGAGAGAGAGGATCCCCCTGCTTCAAGCCTCGAAGTTTCGCCACTTCAGTTGACAGATGGCCATTGATGTTGATACGTATGAGGTTGTCACCCATCAACTTGGAGATACACTTGATAATAGGGCGAGGAAACCCAAATTTCCCCAATACCTTCCTCAAATATTCCAAGTTCACCCGATCGTATGCCTTTTCTTGATCCAGAAGAAGACCGATGTCATAATCCAAAGTGTTAAAGGAAGGATCATTTTCCTGTTGTTCAGCGATGGACCATTTCCGTTGAGCATCTTCCATTAGGAGCTGGCAGATCATTCCATTTTCAGCAATGAATCGACCAGGAATAAACCCAAGCTGATGTCGGCTGATCAAGTTGGAAGAGACTTCCATGATTCGACGGTTGATATTGCGAGTGAAGAGCTTGTAGTCTGAATTAGCCAGAGACAGAGGACGGTAGTTCTTCATTTCAGCTGGATCGCCTTTCTTGTAAAGCAGACACATGACGGATTCGTTCCAAGATGGCGGGAACTTACCCTTCTTTAAAGCTTCATTGTAGACTAATTGGATGAGATCATGGAACGGTGGAAATTTCATTACCAAGTACAGGATTTCATAAGGTAATCCATCAGGTCCAGGACTACTCAAACGACGAGTCTGCTTGCTATCGGTCAAGAGTTCCTCCACATCAATCGGCATCATCAATGATTCCTGCTGCTCGCTGTTGAGCTTCAAATGACCTGGGATGTTGCGAATTATAACACTGAGGGAGGTTGAATCCAGAGCCTCCGGTGTGAACAGTGAGGTGTAAAAGTTGGTAGCAATGTTGGAGATGCTAGGTTGATCTTGACATAGATCGCCAGTTGTAGGGTTCCTGAGTTCCACAATTGAACGACGATTTTCTCGAGACACCACAGAGCGCTTCAGGAAGCCTGGAGATTTCTCACCATGTTCCCGCCAAAATTTTCCTGCCTTCAAGATCTCTATTTCTGCAAGAGAGTGCTGGAGAGATTGAATCTGTTGATTAACCGTGTCCAAGCCTTGAAACACCAAGCCTCTTGTCTTCTTATGCCGCATCATCTTGTTTCTCTTTGATAGCAGTCGGTGTAGCTGTTGTTTCCGCCAGTTCAAATCCTCCATTTGATACTGTTTGATAAACATCTTTACTTCGGCTTTGATCCAATCCCATTGTTGTTGGGGAGTGGAGAAACGCTTGATTTCTGCCAGACGCGCCTCACTATCAATGAGGAATTCTGCCAATGCCTTCCTAAATGTTTTGTTGCAAGCCAAGAACGGATTTGCCTTCCAGTTACCAGGGCCACGGCCATTCGCATCTTGATATCGAAAAGAGAATCCCAAGAGTTCATGGTCGGTCCAGGCAGGAGACAGATACTGCTGGTTGGTGCTAGTGACTAGATGATGGGCGTTTGAACTACAAAAGATGTAATCCAGAATCCCTGAATTGCTTCCACTATGCCATGTGTTGTGTTTGTCTTCCCCAAAAACGTCAATAAAGTAATCATCGAGTAGATCGGTCCATTCTACTGGTGCACTGGTGAGGGTGCCATCGACTCGACGATCCTTGTACTGGTAGTTGAAGTCTCCCATGATAAAGACGGTGTTTGTTGTAGTAGTAATAGTTTCTTTGACAATTTGTGTGCCAATGAGTTCTGAATAGAACGCTGATCGGTCGGTGTGAGCGGACGCACGACCGTAAATATTAAGTATTGTTGCTATTGGTGGTGAATTGGGTGAATTTTCCAGGTCTCGAGTAAGATGAAGGGAAGCCAAGATAAATCGACCCCCATCAATGCCTTCTGAGATGTGTTTGAGTGAGTAATGAGTGTTGAGGGAAATGATGCCGCAATGTTGAGTCCAAAGACTCGACTTGCAAGTAAATTGAGTGTTGAGTATGTCTATAAATGTGTTGTCTGTTGCATGTGTTTCTTGAAGCACTAAGATGTCATATCCTAATGTTCGAAGATATCTAATAAATTGTTGTCTTTTTTTGGTGTTATCTGTTTTTTTTAGGCCACGGCAATTGAGGGTGGCTATTTTCACTGTATTTTGCTGATTAATCATATTAATGTTGGGGAGGTGAAGGAGGGCCTGTCAAGCCGAGTTGATGTCCAGTCTCTACTTCATTAGATGCAGCTTGTTGTTTGGCAGAACTAACATCATCCGCGCCATTAAATTTACCGATCTTCTTCGCAGGGCGTTCAGGGCGCTCCTCTCGTTCATTAGCAGAATGGGTAGAAGAGTCGTACATGATAATATCATTGGAAGCCCCTTTCCCATCGACTTCTTTAACTTGGAGTTTTGGAAGATCATCCATTTGAACATCTCTATCAACTACCTGCTTTCTAGCACCTGTTTGACTATCAGCGTCACCTTGAGTGCTACCTTGCTGGGTAGCAGTAGTTCGATTATCGGAATCACCTTGGGAACCACCAGATGCAACATCCTGGCCTTTTCCTTGGGCATTACCTTTGTTTCCAACTGGAGCACCACCAGGAGTTACTTTGGAGCCACCCTGAGTACCCTTTTTACCCTCTTTGGCCACCTGAGAGCCCTTTCGGGGTTTGGCAGGAGTGTTTTCCACCGCACGGACCTTGTTTGGGCTGTCATTGCGACTGCAGTTCTTCACCACATGTCCAGTTTCATTGCAATGATGGCAGCGGACCCACTTCTTGTAGTCAGGACAATCAGCCCGACAGTGTTCAGAGCTCTGACAATTACGACAGAAAGCCGGCATTTGATCCCATTGGAGTAAAACTTTTCTTTGATCCGAAGCTGTCAAATCCCAGACAATGACACGACTGAGTTTCTCCAAATGGCGATGACCAGGGCAAGATTTCCCAACGGGATGTAACTCTTGACATTCATAACCAGGGCTGGAAGGAACCGTTAGATTAAGTGTAGCATAACCTTCTCCTTGATAGATCCCATCAGTTCTCGAGATGCCGTGATCCAAGACATCCCCGAACGCAGAAAGTCGGGCAGCCATTTCCTCCTTCAACTGAAGGGCCGGCAAGAAAGGAAGATTCTCCAGGGTCAGTTTCACAATCGTAGCATCAGCATGGTACGAGGCAAACCCTTTCACAAAGGTGCCATCCTCTAGAGTGATACCTTCTTCAATGAGAGTCTTACGACCTTCGCTGTTGGGCAGCCACATGGTTTCCAAGAAGGCATGGTTGAGGTAGTGTCGAGGTTGTTTCCGGTATCCAAGAAATTCTTCATACATGTCTTCAGCATTAGAGGCTTCGTTGAATTGAAGAAGAGCCTTGTTCAAGAGATTGCGATCCTTGATAGGTGTCAGATCGATGAAGACGGAATCCTGTTCCACGCCTTTGAGGAATGGACGGATAACCGCCTGAGGAGGTGGCGAAGTATCCCCATTGATGGCCTGTTGCGAGGCCTCTGCTTCCGTTACAGGTCGTTTGACGATAGTGGGATTGAAAGAGACGATGGATTGTTGTTGTCTGTTGTTCCCTTTGCGGCGTGAGTTAACCACATGAGTCCACAACAGTGGAGCCGCAGTGTCAGCTTGCGAGGAACGTTGATGTACTTGACTAGTGTCTGACATGCGAAAAGGGATGACAAAGTAAAATAGATTACAAAATAGATTGATCAGGTCGAAGAATATTGAAATTCGACCAATTTTGAGAAGACTGTATGTCTGAGCTGGAATTAATTTTGGCTAGTGGGGCAGGCTGGCAAACTCAATGCCTTCCACCCATAATAGATGGCAAGTTATATAGTGCTATCGTTAACCGTTCTATTTTTTTTTTGAAGTCTTATATTCAATAACGCAAGACCACCTAAAACGATTGTAAAGTTAACTTTTTTTTTTTTTCCCTTTCGAGACTTTGAAAGTGCCTAGGGACCATAGAAACCGGTCAATGTTTAACCCGCAGGACTAGCGGGAAGCCGCGAGCGAAGCCAGCTAGTCTTGTTCAGGAAGATGTATCTTTGTGTTGCATGGTGAAGTATCGTACTTCTCAGGGCTTTTCGGACTAATCAAAGCAATACAAGATGGCTCATCTCATGAAACTACTTTTGTGAAAGATTAATATCGCGCAAATCAATTCCAAAAGCTTTTCAATAGCTTTTTTATTAGAAAGTTAAGGATATCTACACAAATGAGGGGCGGCAGTTTGCTCTGCTATAAAATGGGTATCGTAGTGCCGACCTTGATGTTGAGTACTGTAATAACATCACATCCTGATTTGTGAATAACCTCAAGCATTGGAGATCAGCTGTCATTGCATCCGTCAATATATGGTAAGCTTCTACATCACGTTTACTTTTTGATTCTAAAGATTTTCTATTTCGCAAATAACCATGCACACGAAAAGAGAAGGCGCTCCGATGCAAGCTTTCCAGGTTTTTCAACTGGATTCCTGGGTGTCATTGGTAAGCAAGCGGAACATGGCTGATTTGTGGCACACGAGGGTCCGGCATTATGTGAATTCCCACCTTGAATGAAGAAAGATGACTCTTTTCAGGTCATCTACAGAACACTATTGTGACAAATGTATAGCTTATACTACTATCTGTTCAATGTTAACGATAGTTTTATCTGTTTCAATGCCGTAAACAGCCTTTTAAGTTAACTTTTGAAACAGTTTCTTTTTACTGGCTCCAATGAATACGAGATACCTGGTATAATTTATCCTGTGCTTGCCAAATGAGCTTGCTTTGATGATGTATATGTTTTGAAGGGTAGAAATCCAGAATTCCTTCCGTTCCCATGTTTCACCGAAAATAAATAGTAGATTTGATCTAAACTAATATAAAGACTAAAAAAAAAAATCCTTTTTGATTTCTCTTTTTTTCTTTTCTTTTGTATCATTAGAACAAGAAAATGTCTTCAGTTCATAATATAACCCCTGTTGTCATGGCAATGCACGAGGGGATGCAAGATGATCATGCTACTATTGCGCGTACCTCTTCCATTTCCCAAAGAAGCATATCATCGTCCATTACTGAGAAACACGCTTCAGTGCCTGCAATGCTACCAGATGAAGCAGTGTTTGCTAGCAAGAAAGACGTCGACCATGAATACCGTAAGTATACCCTCGATACCCTCACGCATTTGTACCTCACAAGTAACGAGAGAACGAAGACATCTAACCTTTCTTTATTTTTTTATTTTCATCTACATTTCAGAATTCAAATGCGATGATCCCGAAAATGGAGTCAACAAACAAACATCCATGTCTGATGTTGAGCAACAACAACAACAACAACAACAAGATACAGACATGGATGGTGGTTATGGTTGGCTCGTGATTCTCGGGACATTCATGGTCCAAGTCACTAGTTTTGGCACTGCTTCATGCTGGTAAGTTGATGCATTCAATGTTGATCTTATATGAGACTTTTCGCTGTTGTACACTGCACACACTTGATCCTAGTTGAGAACATCTACGAACGAGAAAGAAAGACAGAGTGAAAAGGGAATACAACCTCATAAAAGTCTCCTTGTATTCCCTTCTCGACATCATCTGTTGTTTAGATACGAGTCGGCTTTGCTAACATGTTTCTTTTTTCTCCTTTGTGTGCTTTCTTCGTTACAGGGGTAAGTGCTTCTATAGTATTTCAATGGTAATGATGATATCTCATATGTATACACTTGAAAACAACTATAGGCATTTTACAGGACTACTTGGATGTGAACATGTTTCGAGATCGCGTTGCTAATTCCCAATTCCAATTGAGTTTTGTGGGTACAATTCTAGAAGTCTGCGTCAATTTGATGGGTCCTTTGTCTCAGATCATTGCTTCTCGATTTGGATCAAAGACAGTTTTGATTATTGGCACTATTCTAGCAACACTGGGTCTTGAATTGGCTAGTTTGAGCACAGAGATTTGGCATCTTTATTTGACTCAAGGTGTTTTGTTCGGATCTGGTGCATCTTTTCTCTATGTGGTATGTATCATTTTGCTATCCAATTGTGCTTTGAAGTTATTGATATATTTTGTCAGACTGCGATGGGTACTGCCCCCTTGTGGTTCAACAAAAGAAGAGGCCTTGCATTGGGCCTCGCTTCCGGCGGCTCAGGTATCGGTGGCCTAGTACTGCCCTTCATCATATCAGCAACTAACAGTAAGCTTGGCATTGCATGGACCTTCCGTATTTTGGGGTTTATTTGCTTGGCCTGTGATATTATTGCTTGTATCTTTATCAAGGACAAGAATCCAGCCAAAAAGAAGAAGGGGGAGCGTTCACTGAAGGCCATCTTCCAATTCAGTGTGCTGAAGGATGTCAACTTTTTGCTTTGGACATGTGGATCCGTCATTGGATTGATGGGCTATTTCATTCCTTACTTTTTTGTGCCTGCAAACGCTACTCATTTGGGATTCACGCCCACTCAAGGGTCGACATTGATTGCCATCATGTCTGCCTCCAACTTTGTTGGCCGTATTTTGGTTGGATTTATTGGTGATCGCATTGGTAGACTCAATGCTGACATTATTTTTACGTTTTGCGCTTCATTGAGTTCATTGCTTGTATGGAATTTCGCCTTTAGCTATGGCGTGCTCGTTGCTTTCTCAGTGCTGTTTGGTCTCTTTTGTGGTTCTTATTTTGCAATGAGTAAGTGAATTGCAAGACTGTAGGGCGAGCTTTAGACTAATTCTCCTGTATAATAGTGACACCCATTACTGCTGCTATCGTAACACCTGCTCAGTACCCTACTGCAGTGTCTACACTGTTGATGTTTAATATCATTGCAATCTTTGGTGTTAGTATTGCAAGTGCAATTGAGACTGGTGCTCATGCTGAACCCTATCTCGCCTACAAGATGTTTACTGGTGTCACTTACCTTGTGGGTGGCGTCATTCTTGTCATTCTAAAATTGAAATTGACTAAGAGAATCTTTGCTAGATTTTAGAAATGCTTTACATTACACTTGAATAAATTTAAGAAATGTAATCTATTTGATGTGTTGATAGCAAGATGTGTGAAAGGCATACGTTGTGATATGAAGTAGACTGCCTTCAGATCATTGTGGTATTGACAGTAGCAAATGATGATGATTCTATCCATATCAAATATTGAAAGATACCTTTGCTACTGTTAGATGTGAGCCCAAAGATCTTCAACGACTTTCAAATGATTTATGATTTTGCCTGTGGTTTTGTCACTAGATGAGCGGCTAACTACATCTGAGTCTTTGCTGGAATGTCTCTTGCACTTCTGAATGCTACAGACGCATTCTGGATACGTCTCCTGAAGTGCGTTGTTGAGCAAATCTCGGATCAAGTGAGGATCACCTTGGGGAGCGTACGTTATGTATACTGTAAAGATCTCTGGTAGCCGTGTCTTATTCGTATCTGCTTTTCTCATGGCATGAATGGCCGTTTCAGATTCGTTGCTTATGTAGTTTTGTAATTATCGGTTCATATTGAAGCTATAGAGAGGGAAGAAGAAGAACAGATGCATATCAAGCTGATAAATAGTAAGCATGTAGCATAGTTGCGTCATAATGTGAGGCATCATTGGCATGTCAAACCAACAACTAGTCAATCAAGTAACATTTTATTGCTGTTTAATAGCTTTCATCAAATAGATCCTTTAGTGCTTGATCCTCTTTACCGTCCTCCTTTTCCTTTTTTGCTCGGTTGTTATCCTTCAGGGCCTCCTGTCTTGCTTTCTTGATTGCCTGATTTCGTTGATCCACCAATCGAACCTGTTTCTCCCAATCTAATTTGTCTGTAACCCACACACTCATACGTCTTTCTTCCTTGTCATCAATGGCTGGAGGCATAATAGCCATTGTATTGTAGTATTTCAACAGCGTGTTCAGTGTAGGTTCATCAATCTTGTATTTCTGCAGCAGGGCTTGTCGAATCTCGGGTTTGTCCATCTCGCCAGGTTGCAGTCTTTTACGTTGTTCTAGTAAGGTGAACAGGGAATCAATTGACATGTTCTCCTCTGTCACCGTGTGTCCTCTCAATTCCTTCTCTTCAGACTCTTTCCTCTGTTTCATAATCTTCAACATGGTATCTGACTAATGTGAAATAGACGAGTAAATAACAATGGCGTGGCGACAGTGAACTTGGAGTTGTCAGCTTACAGGTCTCATTTTTGTGATGGTGGGCTGGATCGAAACCGGGCCCAAGGATTTCAAATTCTCATGCAATTGGGGATCGCGGCTCTCTTGTTCTATAAAGTCTGTCTTGATCTCTGTGGAGAGTGTTGGAACCTTATGCCAGCATGTCGACTGTGAAAAGCGCTTACCTGATGCAGCATTTGCCATTGAACCAATTGTAGATGGCGACTCATTTGGTATATTGTGAAGTGTTTCTGGACGTGCTTTGGTAGGCAACTTTCTAGCAACTTTTGATGTCTGTGCTCCCATTTCAATGCAAGTATATTAGGTTGAAAGAGAAAAAACAACTGAATGCAAAAACCTGGGGTTGCTTTGAGCCAACTACAAGCGGAAAGAAAGGTCACGAACCCCTCATGTCAGATGTAGGTAAATGAGGAGAACCAACCTGTTGACGGGATCAGTGATAGCAGATCAAAGGCCGTGCAAATAGGGAAGGGTGATAAATTGTGTCAATTTGACGCTACTTTTGGTATTCTAGTTGATGTACTGAAAATTATGCGATGTTGCCTGTGCATCCACATATTAATTGATTGAGTAGGTGAATCATGCAAAGCATAGGAAAAAAAAAATCATGCAAAAATGCAGCTTGTTACTACTTGATGGTTTATCATAGTACATCATAATGGCACACAACATTGCGTAATGAGGGCTTAACGCTTCAGTAGCATTTATTCACCATGTAATAATTCATAAGTTATTTTATACATTTGGGCAGCAAGCAAGAGGGACGTGAAGAGGTTAATTCAAGCAAAGACATACTATAAAACAGACTAATGTTCTGTAGGCTCATAAGAAGACAAGCCAATGATGTCCTCCATGATGTTCTTGGAAATGAACATATTTGTGTTCAAATCAGGCTCATTGTGTTGATGTGGTTGCTGGCATCTGGTATTCATTTGATGGTCATAGTGTTGTGGACGATGAGTGGCGGATTGGAAGGATGGATTGAATAAAGTAGGTGAGGTGGGTGGAATCAAGTTGAAATGGTTGCTGTCAGTGGCGTTCATTTGATGGATAAAGGTACATCGAATGCCGTATGAGCAGCTGCCGTTATCATGGTACGCCTTACAAATCTTGGTTTTATATTGATTTGATCTCAAGATGGGTCGCAATTCTTCTCTACCATGAGCATAACGGCATCGCTTACCATATCTATAAAGCACACAATGAGTCTCCAATAGTATATGTATGTTTGAGTGAGCACTGATTCTACCTGCAATGGCCCTTCTCCTCCCAATTTCTGCAACATTCTGTCTTGTAAAGGATAATGTCTTTGTAGGTGATCTCAGATGGCATGTTGCTGATGGACAGAGAAAAAGAGAGAGAAAAGCAAATGCTGAAATCAACATCTTTATACGCAAGAATAGCTCTGATATATCATGGTTACTTATTCTAACCATGCTCTAAATTTTATTTCAAAGTGTATAGATTTGACATATATCATTGCATGCTGGAGCATGATTGATCGCCCCGAATGCAGATATACCAATCTCCAACTTCGCACTTGATGTCTGTTTCAAGACGGCAAGGGCAATCAAGCGGCGTCAACACACAAGCTCCAGTACCTTCACAAATGTAGTGGTCGCAAGGTATATCTATGGCGTTAAATTGTCAATGTTTCGTACGCATGGCCATAGTAGTAATATATGATTTTTCATACCTGCTCTGTTGGACGCTGGCCTTTCCTCCACAGGTCTGCCGAAAGATGGGGTCAATTTGTCATTTACTGCTGCTTTGTTACCGAATAGCACTTGTTTGATATCAAATGCATGAACAATGTTGATTGTATAGATGAATACAATGATGGTAAATAATTTGGTGGTCGCGTGTAGCATTTTTTTTTTTTTTTTTTTTAACTAAACAAAAGCACCGTTTTGTAAAACCTCCAATTAACAACATTTGCCTTTGGATTTAAGCCAATCAAGAACAAGTGTCGCATCTTGCTTCAAGGAGAACATTCTTGCATGTAAAGAAAATCTTCTGCTCGTCTTACATGGCAAAGCTGAAAAGACTCAGATGAAAAAAAAAAAAAAAAAAAAAAAAACTCCTGATCCTCATCATAGTACAGTAATTTGTAGCTAAGCGCTTTCGTTTCTCAGTAAAGTTTACTTTATTGATGTAGTAAAATCATGATATATTGCTTATTTCTTGCTCTTTCTCTTCTTCTTCTTGTTACGGCGCGATTTAGTAGACGACTGAGAAGCAGACTTGTTTGTGGGAGGTGGTGTCTTTTGATCTTCAGGTTGTTCTTCTTGGACAGGTGTCATAGAAATGTCTCTGTCCTTGATGATCTTGTTGTCACTGCTACTGCTGCTGCTGTCGGCAGTATCGTCCTCCTCTGTTGTTGTAGAAGTAGTGGGAGCAGTGGTATCAATCTTGAGATTTTGCTTCTTTTGTTCAGTGCTGAATTCTGATGCATCAGTAGTTGTGTCATTCGCTTCAACAGCCTTTGATTCCACAGCCTTTGCTTCAATTGGGCTTTCTGTCACTTCATCTTCTTGTACTGGAGCAGTACTTGAACCAACTTCCTGCAGGATTTCTCTTTCTTTGACGGCTTCCTCGCTCTTGTCAGTTGCAGGCTCTTTGCTGGGCTCCGTAAGAGTTACTTTGACAGGCTCTTGAACAAACGCGGATGTGCCAACTTCCTCCAGTAGCTTGGGAGTAACAACTCCACTGGCAGTCTGACTCAAATCATGGTGATCATCTAGTTGCTTTTGCCACATTTCATAGTAGATGCCTTCATTTTGTCCAGACATGGCACCTTGAATCAAGGCTTCGTGACTACCGCTTTCAACCACCTTTCCGTCTTTGATGACCAAAATTAAATCAGAGTTGACAATAGTAGACAAACGATGAGCGATGACGAGTGTAGTGCGGTCTTTGGTCATATCAGACAAAGCTTCTTGAATATAACGTTCAGTAGTAGTGTCTAGAGCACTGGTAGCCTCATCCAAAAGAATGACGGGAGGATTCTTGAGGATGGTTCTGGCAATAGCAACACGTTGCTTCTCACCGCCACTGAGACGAAGACCACGTTCTCCTACCTTGGTATCGTATCCATCTGGGAAAGTCAAGATTTTGTCGTGGATCTGAGCTGCTTTGGCTGCGCGGTAAACGTCCTCATCAGAAGCATCGTTGCGGCCATAGCGAATGTTGTACATGATGGTATCGTTAAAGAGAACAGTATCTTGAGGAACAACACCAATGTTTTGACGCAATGAGCTTTGCTTGACTTGACTAATGTCCTGTCCGTCAATATAAATATGGCCAGAATTGGGATCATAGAAACGGAACAGCAGGCGCAAGATGGTAGATTTGCCACCGCCCGAAGGACCAACCAGGGCAACAGTAGCACCCTTGGGAATATCAAAGGAGACCCCATTCAGAGCAGTTTGGCGATTGTCATAGGCGAAACAGACATTGTCAAACTTGACATGGCCTTCTGTCACAGTGAGAGAGCCAGCTCCTTCTGCGTCTTTAACGGTTTCCTCGACATCAAACAAATCAAACATCTTTTCCATATCGATAAAGTTTTGCTGGATCATACGGTAGTAAGTACCAAAGAAATGCAAAGGGGTGTACAGTTGCATCATGTATACATTGAACGAGACGAAATCACCAGGTGTCAGCTTGCCCAAAGAGACTTCATAAGCAAACAGGAGTGATCCTGCCAACAAACCGCCTGTAATAACCGCATTCTGTGCCAAATTCAGGACATTGAGGGACACTGAGTTTTTGTAGTCAGCCTTCTGATAATCAACAATGGCATTATCGTAGCGTCTGACTTCAAATCCCTCGGCATTGTAGTACTTGACAGTTTCAAAGTTGAGCAATGAATCCACAGCCTTGGTTCTAGCAAAGTTATCCAATTCATTCATCTTACGTCTAAATGAGTTTCTCCATTCTGTCAATGTGATGGTGGTGTACAGATACAGAGACATGGTGACAAAAACAATGATACCAAATGGCAGCGAGAACTGAACGGAAAAGACAACAACAGCGATCAAGATGTTGGCCAGCGCAGGGAAGATTTGGAACACGATTTGAGACAGGAGCTGGACAATACTGTTGGTGCCACGATCCACAATACGCAGCACTTCGCCAGTCTTTCTGTTGATATGATAATGCAGCGACAAGCTGTGCAAATGAGCAAACAGTTTGACAGAGATTTCTCTGGTGGTGAATTGGCCAATGGGAATCCACAACCAATTCTGCATTGCTTGAATCAGACCTGAACCACCTTGCAAGAACTTGAAGGCGACATACGCACAGACAGCTGCCCAAGCAAATGTCTGAGGTTCTCTGTTGAATTGATCCACCACTTTACCTATCTGCAATGGCGTGTACACGTTGATGGTCAAACCCAAAAGCATCAGCAAAAAGCAAATCACTACTAAATTCTGCAGTGTGCGGTCATTGTGAGGCCAGATGTATGGCATGACTTTTCTTAGCTTGTTCCAGAAATCATGATATCCACTACGACTCTCATCCTTGGCTGTAGTAATAACCTCGCTACTGCTGTTCGTTGTTGCGCCGTAATTAGCTCTGTTTGCAAGTAAGGGAGAAGTTTCAGAGTTTTGAATATGACGTCTGGTCGACATGAGCTGGATGAAGGATAGCAGAAAGACGGACGCTTCCATGAAATAACGTCCCACGAAGATGCCCAAGAAGATGTAGTCGTAGGTAGTGAAAATGGTACCTTGAGTGGGAGCTATTAGCATCCAATGTCATTGTTCAGCCCTTCATGAATGCACTTACCAGGTCTTGGCTTGTAAATACCCACTGTCCACAGCCAAGCAATGATGGTTTCGCCCAATGTAGCCAAAGCAAAAAAACTGTATTGCAGCCAGTACCATTTGGAGAACTTGTGTGATTCATCCATCAAGCAGAGTAAACTGACGGCCCAGGCAAGCCATGAAACACCAATGTAGTACACTAGAATGGTTGACAAATCTCCCTGTAGAAACACTTGAGCGACAACAACAGCAGTATCCAGCAAGTAAGACATGGTGATCAAGCAGCACATGTAGATAATCAGCTTGGAGAGTGGCGATAAACGTCTATCAGGTGATACAAGTGGACTTGATATATCCTGCCAAGTTACTTGTCTTGTACGTAAATAGCGACAGAGACCTATGACACTCACAAATGTAAGCAGGTAGGTAGGTGTAAAGAAGAATGGTGTTGTGTAGGAGAATCCATTGATGTACGGAGGAAAAGGATAGAATCCTTCTCGGAATACGGCCGCTGACATGCTGACTGAAGGAGGTAATCAATTAACTGATGAATGTGTGTAATGTAGAGAAAGAGGTAAAGAGAAACTTTTTTTTTCTTTTTCTCGAGTAGACATTTGAGCAGTAAAACCAAATGGAAAAGACATCATCCCTAGTCACAATGGCCAATCATACATGATCCTCTATTTGACATTTGAAGGCGTATCTGTTGAGCAAGATGTCAAAAACAGCTTACAAGAGCATCTGAGGAAGACATGGCTCAAGAATTAGGTTCACTGGGCTTATATGGTGGACCGATTGGCATTGGAGACTACACCTGAGCCCCTTGTTTTTTTTTCGCTAGATCATGGATTGACATTGCATTAGCTGCTAATTAGAACTCACCTGCAGATGCTGTCATTAGTAATACAAATAGGGCTTGATTGGATCTATAGTTAGTCAGTGCATAAGATATATGTTTCCTTAAGTCTTTAAGCAGCATCAGTACTTTCGGATGTATGTTTGAAATTCTCCTATTCTTAATCATTTGCGTAATTTTGATTTCTATTTCGACTTATTAAACATACTTACTTTATGTTGATTTGATCATTTGAAAAACTTGTAATGTAGGACTGACTAGTGGATGGCCAAAAATAAGCTTGCGTCTTTTTGATAGTAATTATCTGGTTTTTCCAGCATTTGTAGTAAGCCTTATTCATCTCTCTTTATCATGAACCGCATAAACACCCAACAAGATTATACATCGCGTCAATGAAGATCATTGTTTTTTATACATATATTATTGCGTGAAGCTAAGCAATTCAATGTTATCTTGAGTTGTTTCATCAAGCGATACGGATAATGTTACTCATTGCTCGCTTGTTTGATTCAAGTGGTAATTCCTTGAAGGACAAATGCATGACATATAAATATTGACTTGAACATGGCAGCGATGAATCCATAAACCCAAAAAGATCAACTAATAAATTGTTTCATTATAGCCCTTTACCACATTACACATTGCTACACAACGGTATCTAAGCACAAGAAGCGCGCTAATGGGCTCCACGATACGTGGTAAGAGAGTCATAAAAGATTTATATTTTGCTCTAAAGTTTCACGAAAAGGGGGGTACAGCTAAACCAAGCCCTATGCTGGGGCTAAAGCCTTTATAGCAGGCCTATTATATGCCCACTTTGGAGGGTTGCTAAACATAAGTATGAACAGGTTTTCAGCCGCTACATTGGTTGTCAAATAATTAAGCGAGTAAAGTGTAAAGTACCCGATACAAAAAAAAGCAGTGTTTCATCATTATTATCAGTACAACTGCCAATTCAACCAGGCTTTTTCTCTACTAACTAATAGTTGCATTTTGCTCCTATGTGTTTGATCTACAGAATGAAACCTCGTTTGAGCACCTACCAAGATACTTCCTTTCAACAATTGCACTTTCAACCCCAAATTGAAATTTACAGTGGTAAATGTGGAAATTAAGACTTATTAAGTCTAAAATCCCCAGACAAAATAATATAAATAACAATAATGCCAACCTGATAAAGGTATCAAACTGACAGGTGTAAATACACTAGAGAATCTCAACTGGCCAAGTAGATGATTCTTCTTCTATACTTTAACAATGGATAAAAGCTCTACTAATGAGAATGGACATATACAGTATATAGTGTGGATCATAAAGTGCACATCTGAAGCAGCAATCTCAAATTGCATCGATCTTGATGCTTATCCAAAGATGGAAATAGAACTGTTTAGAATAACGAAATATAGACAGAGTAAATACAATTAGAACTGAATATATTTATTATGTTATTCCAAGATTGAATAGGGATCAAAACTAGTGTAGATATCAAAGGTATTTATAGTTATTTGACAGTGCCGCAGCAATAGGACCTTGATCTTGAATGCGGGATAATTGTATAAGCCTTGAACCAGTAACGAGGATGTGCTGCATCAGAACTCATGAACCGCCAGTCAAGGATAAACAACAAAGATGATCCAGGATAGAATGTTCTTCCTAATAGCTTTGACGGAAGAACATTTGTCGGAATTGAAACCCACTTCCAGGGACGAAAGGCCATAGGCTACCACTCTCTAGGAACCAGGATATAGATTAGCCATTTGATGGCACCACTCATGTTCCTTCGTGCTGCTTGAATAAAGACCTCTCACTTCTACTATGCATCTCAGCTCATTCTCAGATCCTCTTATGTAATATACGACGCCTAATACATTTGCCTCTCAGAGATGATCTATATCCTCAACAAGAACATCTTTAGCCAATGTCGAAATGCAAGTATAAATCCATAGCGCCATCCATGTCCGTAATGCCATCTATAGCCTCCTACGGTATATCTTATATAGTATGAATCTTATAGTAGTAGTACTAGCGCATCTGATGTTCATATCTTTCTTACACTATAAAGTCGTATCGTACATCTACTCCAGTACGCACAGTTTATACTATCTCAATCTGATAACTGGATGAACTATCGGAAGGCAGATCAGAGGTGATGTATTCTACGCCCACTACCCAATTTAAAATACAATTACACGAATGTCTTTCTCGCTAATTTCGACATTTTGACTATTAGAATAATGTACTTCTCTCAGAGCTCCAGCAGCGATATTTCAAGTGCTGATTTCGGATGGCCCAAAACTCGAAGCCGGAACTACTTTTGTACATCCAGCATCTTGTTACGAGATAGAAGTTAGTGAACCTTGTAACTGACACCACATTGTTGTGCCAGAAGGGCTACAACTGTCTATAAAGATTAAGGTATTCTTGATGGGTAGATATGTCTGTGTTGTGCAACAACATGGGCAAGCTATGATAATTGAAGTGCATCTCAGCTATTAAAATACTGAGGTTCACCAGATGTGATAAGCGTTGTACAAGATAAATTGCTACTTTGGCATTCAAAACTTAGTATAAATAGAATAACTCTTGTCTTCATCAATAAATCTTTAGTTTTTGTGTCTAATCTT
Organism: Mucor velutinosus; assembly: GCF_035048745.1. Lineage (NCBI taxonomy): Eukaryota > Fungi > Mucoromycota > Mucoromycetes > Mucorales > Mucoraceae > Mucor > Mucor velutinosus. The sequence continues at coordinate 2,392,815 of NW_027041908.1, forward strand.
ATTCAAATAAGTCTTCTCTTGTTTTTATAATATCGAACATTTTTTTATAAGCTACAAATAATAATTCTTTTATTCTTTGTGCTTAACATGTACAATGCAGAACCTCTGGGCCATCAGACAGAAGTGTAATTTACTGACTCTTCTGACAACGCAACCCATTACGTCGTCATTTTAGGTCAAATTCTGTTCAAATCTAGCCATTTTCAAGCATGAATAACTCATGCCACAAAGCGTTTGGAGCGTTTGGAGTAGCACCACACGCCTTCTCTTGGCCACGCTTTACTTACTGATGCTTTATCTCAAGATTTTCTGGGTCATTGCAAACCCAGGAAAATTCTCATATTTACATGAGTATTAGCAAAGGAAAGTTCTTGAAAATCAAATGATCGCGCTTTTCACCCCAAAAATGAAGACTTTTTCTATGATATATATTAGGCCGCTTTGATTGTAATGATAAAATGCGACATTGGAAGCTCTTTCTATAAGACTTGCATACGCTAAATTTTGACATATTCATAGAAAACCTGTTTTCATACTTTTGCGAATTGCTCAATATTTTCAGTTTAAGAACTGTATATAATTAAAATCATTCGATGCGGCTTCCTTAGTTCTCTAAGTTTGTATTAGAAAGTTGGTTATAACAACGACAGTTTTCATAATGAAATCTGGCAAAAACGTTTAAAAGATGTCAGACAGGTCAAATTTGAACACGAGAATACCTACTGCACAAATTCAAATTAAATTGCCGCAATTAGGGGGTGCCACTGCAGAAGACTGAGACCAAATCTACTAGCCGTGACGCCGGATAGGGCGCCGTCTCATTTTTTTCCATATCCCCGTTTTTTTTTCCCTTTTTGAAAGACGCGTTTAGCATCAAGTCATGGTCGGTTTGGAAACTGTTTGATTGATAATAACACTCTAGCTTCCAATAAATCTGTCTTGTACTTGTGGAAGAACTTGAAACTGCTTCTTTGAAGTGGAATATATTAGGTACTATTCAATAACGAACACTGGAAGGCGTAGAATTAACACTAATAATTGAGTTTGTTTATTAGGTTTTAGTAATTTTTTGCTTGTATGAGTGAGTGCTGCTGCTATTACTTCTCTGCCTTCTCTGCTGCTTGTTTCTTTGGTTCATCATGTCTGGTGGTTGCTTCTTTGGTCTCTGCTGGTGACGTTCGTTCTTTGGTTTGTCTATAATGCTTGTGTTGCTGCTGCTGCTGCTGCTAATCTGGTCTTTCCTGGTCTACTGTATTTGGTGCATGCTCGTTCTCTGGTTTATATCCGGTGATTGCGTAATATCTGGCCTATCTCTGGTGGTGATACGTGGTAAGTAATTTCTTTGATCTTTGTCTGCTCTCTGCTGATGGCGTTTCAAGTTCTTTAGTTTTTCCATGATGCTGGTGTTGCTGCTGCTGCTGCTGCTATTCTGGTCTTTCCTGGTCTGCTGTATTTGGTGCATGCTCGTTCTCTGGTCTGTCTCCGGTGATTATTGCCTATACTTTTCTGGTCTATCTGTGGCTGTGGTAAGTGGTAAGTATCTTCTTTCTTCTGGCCGCAATGATATAAAACTTCTTTGAACGCTTATATCATTGTTTCCTTCCTCGTGATAATGCATTCATGATGTTTGCCTTGTTGCGCTTTTTCTTCTTCTTTTTCTTTTGTTGGTGGTGTTTCCTCTGTGGCTTCACATGAAACAACATTAGTCATTATGTCGTATTGCAAACTTATAATACCACTATTGCTTTTGCAGTTGTGCGTATTTGTGCCATGTTGCTTTACTACATCAGACTATTACTACCATGCACGTTGCTCATGTATGCATTTTTATTGTAACAACAACGAGCTTTTTTGAACATCTTTGATGTTGTATTTTTTCATGCTTTTCTTTGACTCGCTTCGTGTGAGTGTCTCTTTTTTTGTCTACATAATACTACTATACTCTTGTAGTATTATGTTCATTTGTTCCTCTTATTATGTTTCTTTTGAAGCATACTTTTTTACGTTGTGTGGATGTGCCTATCCCTGAAGCTCAACAAGACTTTATCCGAGGCTAGGAGGTAGATAGGCCGCCTCCACTTGGTTATCGCTACTTACTTTAGTGATGATTGAGAGTCTCAACGCCTGAATCTAAAGCTAGGTGGTGTAAGTAAGGCATGCTCTAGCACTTGGGGGAAGTTTAATGATAGCATCTACTATATTGCTATATATAGCGGAGCTTAAAATTTTGCCTCACATCAAAACAGGGGGAAACCCTCGCAAATTTTTTTTTAGGTCAGCGGAGTTTTTACGCGATTTGATTGGCTCAGAGGTTCAGGGACCGAAGGATTCTAGCTAGTTGATCTCCTATTGATCTGTCATTTATTATAATTTTGTGTTTGCAATAAAACGGGTATCCAAACAGATACAATTTAAATTCTTCCTTATTCGAAATAACATAAGGTGCAGTGATTTGATCTGATATCGGTTACACAGCTCTATGTGGGGGACGTTTATTGAATTTATTATATGAAAAACGTTATTATATTATAGGTACAGTAGTACACTCAATACTACTACATCCTCCCAGCAATACCGAACGCTTCGCCAAGCATGTGTCTTTTATCATTAGGTTTCAGCATGTGGTGTCAGTTTCAAGGTTTGCTAACTTCTATTTCGTAGCAAGATGCTGGATGTACAAAAGTAGTTCCGGCTTCGAGGTTTGGGCCATCGATACAAAGAACAATGTTTCAACACTATTATCTTTACAGCTGCCAATTCAACCACGCTTCTTCTCTAGTAGCTGCATTTTGCTTCTCTATATTTGATTTACAGAATGAGACCTCTGGGTGCTCACTACAATACTTTCAAAAATTGGGGTTTGAAAAAACCCCAAATTAGAATTTACAGTGACAAAATCATGCTTTTCTTTTTTTAATAACAGCATAGAAAAATCCATACGATGCTCAAGTATATAAAATAAACCTATAGGGTGCATTGACTAATGCTGACGCACAAAATAAACTTATAGCACCCACTGTAGCAAAAGTTAGCTTTGAGCGATTAACAGTCTTGGCCAACTTGACTAGGGCAGAACTTTTTGACAGTGTAACAACTCCATGAAAACTGATGCTACAGCTTTGAGTAAAGCCCCAAACAATAGAAGAACTGTGTTTCTACACAATTATTACTACAGTTGAATTGGTACAGATTTAATACATGTTTTCCTTCGAAAAGCTTTAAAAGTAATGCGGTGCATTGCAGTCTCAAATTATTTGTCAAGTCTATACAAATCAATCTTGAAACAAACATTATCCTACTATACAGCAGATCACACGAATTGTGCGCACTATTTCCTGAATCAATCTTTACAAACGATTATCAAAAACAGCATTTATTTCATAATCAACAATTAAAATATCGACATATATTCCATCCGTGAATTCAGTTATAGTTCATTCGGATGAATATACAGAGGCCCTATTTTCGACATTTACCTTATTTTTTTTTGCAAGGATATACTGTATAGACAGACATTAGATTATTATGAATAGCATATTACATCAAGACATCTGAACAAAATCATCCATTTTTCCATCGAAATCTTTATATCAGTCTTCACATTTACTATTCTTAGCATCTCATTATAGATCTGTCAAATATCTCGAATTAGTCTTGATAAATCCTTTGAATGCACTTTTGACAAATGTTTCTATCTTTTTATGCAGACCTGCTTAACATACTCTCTTACAACATTTTTATAAACCAGAATCAGATACGTAAATTATACATGCCAAGTTCAAATACCTATTGCAGATGACAATTTTATTGATTCAAACATAATGTAAGATAGCAAAAAGTAGATGGTTTGGATATAAGAGTAGTGATTTTTTCTTTAATTAATCTATCAACATGGTCTGGCCAAATGCAGTAGTAATAAACTTTGTAGTAACGACAGAAAAGTCCTTGGCTACCATGTTGTTTGATACAACAGTAGAGGAAGAAGATGAAGCAATAGAAGCATCGTCCTTCTCCATAACGGAGATTAGTGATGGTTGATCTTGGGCAGCATTGATGTACTGGTCCCAAGCAGTGTCCAAAACTTGTCTCGGAGCCAAGTAATGCTCATCTGACATCATGAATGTGCCCCAGTGAATACCTACAGATACTCGAGGACAGCCCAAGTCAAAATGCGCCTTGATAGCATCCTCTGGACCCATATGCAGATGTTGCATTAATTGTGTAGGCATGAAGCTGCCAATAGGAATAGCTGCCAATGTAAAAGGAGCATACAGATTGCCAATTGCCTTGAATAGTTCAGGAGAATACCCAGTATCGCCGCTATGTGTGAAAATCTGAATAAATGATGCTTGGTGCTGCTCAGAGAAACACTCACCAAAAAAATATCTTGTCGTCACTTGCTTTGATAACATAGCTGCACCAAAGTGTGTTGTTCTTTTCAAAGGGAGTGCGTGAACCACTCCAATGCTATATGATGAAAAACTGGATCAATACATGATGAGGCATACATCAATGTTTATATACACATTACCATGGCAGGCACACATGCAATCGTGATATCTGTATTTTTATGACACACTTCTTGCCACCAATCCAGCTCTATCACATTAGTGACACCCCGCTTTACAAACCAGTTCTTTAGACCGAGAGGAATGTACCACACAACAGAATTACCTAATTTTTTTACTGCAGATTCATCCAAATGATCAAAATGGTCATGCGAAACAACGACGATATCCACATTGTCGATGAAATCCTCCAATGGACATGGTATAGGTCTCAACCTCTTTGGTCCAAAGTAATCGTTGATAGAACATTTGCTGAATATCGGATCAGACAAAATAGTTAATCCTTCAATTGTCATAAGACAGGTGGATTGACTACAATGTAATACGAAAGCGCCACAATTCATCATCAGTCTGTATCCTTTTATCCTCTCATTTATGAATAAGCTTACCCGAACCATGTGAATGTTACTGATTTGCCAGGGTTTCTGATTTGATCCAAGTTGGGTTTCATGACAGGAAGCGTTTTATCCAATTCCTATATAATGTCTAGTCAGTCTTTAGTCTCAGTGTTCGTTGCCATAAGATAGCCTACCTGCTCGCATTTAGGTATACCGTTGCCTTTCCATCTGCCCATCCAAAACAACGCCGTCTTATAAAAAGGTATTTCATTCCATTCATCAAAGGGGTTCACAAATCGCTTATCGATGCGCAAGCTGGCATATTTTTCTTCTGGTCTTTTCAGTGATTTCCTCTTGTTGATGCCTTTTTGACGGCTGATTTCAATATCATGATGATGCTGAGCACTTGATTTATGATAACAATAGTAGGCGATAGCTGTAGCTGCAGCAGTGACGGTAACTAACACTGCAGTTTGATGATGACTGTATATTTTGTAGATAAGATTGCTGCTTTTCACCCGTTTCAAAAGTTGAGGCATTGTGTATGAGCAAAGCAAAGAAAGAGAAGAACCTGCAAATAACTTTTTTTTTGAAGTGCCTGATATTTTCTTTATCCTTTCCGTCATGTTTGTTGTTTTAGGCTGGTGTTACAACCGATGAAAAGAGAGAGAGAGAGAGCGAGAGATTTTAATATAAAAATGTAAAAAGAAAAGAAAGGAGTAAAATTGTCTCGTTTTTATACCAAAATATCAAATGTGTTTGTTTGTCTACATTTATATTTTGGTTCATGAAACTCTATTTAATATACCCCTCAATGAGCAAGAATGAAACAAGTAGAACGGAACCTTCATTTTTATTGCAAATGTCGTTTCAATTGTGAGGGCAATGGTGTTACCATGGCAACGGACTTGTTGGAGAGCATGGTTGCAAAAGATTTCAGTAAATGTTGATGTTCCTACAAACAACTTTTTTTTAATTAACTGTCCTTTATCAGATCCATATCAGATGTAATACTCACTTGATTGATAAATGTAATAGACCATCCCATCTGCTGTTTTGAATTTGCTGGCAAAGGCTTCTGCAAAATAGCACGACCTATGCGATGAACATAATCATCCAGCGTTGTTGCCATATCATAATTGATAACGAGCCGCACAGATGGTAAATCGATGCCGCGCGCAAGTACATCAGTTGAAACAATGATATCCCACAATGGTTCTGTTTGGTTAATCCCCGCAATGATCATCGCTCTTTCCTCCTGCGTTTTATCTCCATGCATGGCCACCACTCGCAAATGGGAATTTCGTTTCTTTATCGCTCTGGTCAAGAACTCTGCTCCCAGTCGACTAGCAACAAATACAAGTATGGGTATCACAAAATATTTTGGATCTCTTAAAATAGAGAACAGGCGTTTGGCTTTGCTCTTGTTGTCCACCCAGAGGATTGTTTGTCGCACTTGATCACTTGCTTCAGGTAACCTCGTTATCTTTTTTTGCTGCTCAACCTTGATTTCAATGGGCAAGACGAGTTTGTCGTAGAGTCGCTCCAGCATCTTGTCATCACTCATGGTAGCTGAAAAGTACGATGTCTGTCGGACAGTCTTGTGGTCTTGCATCTTCCCCAAAATTTGCTTCACTTGCGTTCCAAATCCCAGACTAAACATGGCATCGACTTCATCTAAAACGAGCATCTGAATTTTCCACGCACGAAACAGTTTTGGATGGTGAGTGATCACATCTAAAATACGACCAGGTGTCCCAATGATGATTTGAACCCCTTTTTTCAGTCGATGCAACTGATTTGGTAAGGGCTCTCCTCCAATCAAAAGTCCTGTGCGCATGTTTCGAAGACCTTGGGCCAAACTCTTCATGACATTTTCAATCTGGCAACACAGCTCACGGGTGGGCGCCATGATTATCGCATAAGGTCCAGCTCTTCGCTTGTAATCGTCTATCATTGAGAGCGATACACAGTGCACCAGCATCGGAATACAGAAGGCAGCAGTTTTTCCGCTGTGTGTGGGTGCAATAGCCATCAAATCTCGTCCCGCGAGCCCAATAGTAACTGCCTGTCGCTGCACGCCTGTGGCCATGGACCAACCCATCGATTCAATGTTGTGTAAAATGGTATCGCCCAAAACTGGTGCAAGTTGATCGTATGTGCTGAATGGTTTGGGTATATTGCTTCCAGTAACTTCCACTTCGTGTGCTTTCAGCATTTGATCGACCTGTTGTGGGCTCATGCTAGCGATGGAAGGTGGCTCTTGGTAATTCGTCAGTTTGGCATGAACATTGGCTGCAACGTAGTCTCGAATATGCGTGATTATCACTGGTTTTTTGGCCTTTTTTCTAACAAGTCTGTGCTGGTTCAAATCCGTATTGATTGCTTTACATTGTAAACTGTTTGACAAGCGTTAAAAATTTACATTCTATACTCACAATGTTGATATTCATTACCTGCAAATGTCATGATTGGTGTCATCGTTGATATATTCGCCGTATTTTCCACACACAACACAAATAGGCTCATCTGGTAGGGCTAATCGTTGATCAGAAGAAAACTGCTTTATCGCTTCTTCCGCTTCTTCCTCCTCTGCATTATTTTGGTTATATTCGTCATTGCCACGGATTTCCGGGGTATCTAGCTGTAGTTTCTTGTTGCTCGAATCTTGCTGATTGCCATCGTCTTGACTATGCTTTCTTTTTGCAAGAATTGAGGTGTCCATGATCAAGAAGCAATGCTTTCCTGCGGAGCGAGCCCATAATTTTTTGTGATTGTTTTGGATGTAGTGCATTTAGTACTTTGACATTTCGATTCTACAGTTTGCACAGATGGGTGTATTCATAAATGTGCCTAGCCTTCCACTGGCTCATCAGAATCCTCTAATTTGAACTTCTCGGTCGGTTTTTATATCGATGCTTCTAAGAGGTAATTCACATAAAGGCATGTTGATACTGTGCTCGACATGCCATCCACATACTGCACTCTTCCGCACTCTGATCTTGTTTGAATGTATCAACCATCAACTGAATGCATCCTGAAAGCTGACTATAGTGTCAGCATAAAACTACAGTCCGTCTGTTTAGAGCAACTGTTCTAAGAGATATACCTTCAATCATGATCCGTACCTTGGTTGCAATCAGTGTTGATAGATGCATAAAAGAGTAAAACAGGTCACTACAAGGTCACAATATTTGTTGTCGAAAAAAAAATAGCCATCGTAACTCTCAATGTTAAGTGTTCTTTCCGCTATACAATCCTAATCATTCTACAATGGCACCTGCAGTTCAAAAGAAGACCAAAAAGACTTCTACCTTAAAGAAGCCTGCCAACAAAAAGGTCCAAAAGATTGTCGAGAAAGCGGTCGAAAAGAGAAGCAAGAAGGGTATGTGGTTCCTTGAAATCCAATGTAGGAGTGTGCTGGTTGCTGATGATCTCTGTTTCAACAAGTAGATGCTCAAAAGAAGGCTGTTGCCAGGCAATTGTAAGTAGATTTATGATTGGCATTGCATAGCAAACTCATGTATCTGTCCGTATAGGAGTGAGTCAGAGCCTGAGGATGAAGTCATGGAAGATGCCGCTGATTCAGATGAGGAAGACGATGTTTTCAAGGTAACTTCACCAGCACCAGCATAAACACTCGATAAGCTCACTCAATTTGCATGTAGAAATTGCAACGTGTCATGGATGAAGATTCAGACAACAGTGATGAAGAGAAGGCTGCTGCTGAGGACAGCGACAGCGATATCCCTTCTGATTTCGAAAAGGAGATGGCAGTGGATGAAGACGATAACGACGACGATGAGGATGAAGAAGAGGATGAAGAGAATGAGGAAAAGTTGCAACAAGATATTGAACAGCACAAGAAAGACATGGAAGCATTGAAGGAGCGTGATCCTGAGTTTTATAAGTTTTTGCAAAAAGAAGATGATGGCCTTTTAGGTTTTGGTGAATCTGATCAAGAAGACGAGCCCGAACAAGTTGGTGGCTCTGATGACGAGGGCGCTGATGAAGGCGCTTACAGTGATATGGAGGAGCCTGAGGAGGACGACGAGAAGGAAGCTGCAGTGCATGTGTTGAAAAAGGCCGAGTTAAATGAATGGATCGAGGCTGTCAAAACCCATAAGGATTTCAAGGCATTCAAGAAACTGTTGTCTGCTTTCAAGACTGCTGCTAGAATGTCAGAGGAAGATGACAATGTAACATTTGCTTATAAGATTGAGGACCCTACAGGTAAATAGTAGCACGGCTTCCGAGTCGTATGTATGTATGGACCAGTCAAACTTACATTTTACACTATTGCAGTCTTTTCCAAGGTCATCACAACCACACTTCGTCTTGCACCTATTGTATTTGCTCATCATTTGAAGCCCAAGAAGGAGAATGGATCGCCATTGACCTCGGGTCGCTGGTCATTCTTCAGATCCTACGTCAGATCTTACCTCAACAACTTGCTCCATCTTTTGCGCAACTTGACTGACGCCGACATGCTTCGTTTGACTATCCGTGAAGCCGAAAAATGCACCAACCTCTACGTCTGCTTTGACCGTCTTGCCAAGGAATACCTCAAGACCTTGCTGAACGCATGGTCCAACCTTGGTTCTACTGATATTGTCCGTGTGCAAGCGTTTTTGAGCATCAAATCCTTAGCCACCATGCCAGTGCCTGCCAGCAAAGATACCAACTCTCAAGGCTATCTCGATCTCTGTCTCAAGAATGTCTACCTCACATTTGTCAAAAACTGCAAAAACACAAACTTGCACACGTTACCTGTTATCAACTTGATGCGTAACTTGGCCGTTCAGTTATATGGCATCAACCCCGTCCTTAGTTATCAACAAGGCTTTGTATATATTCGTCAATTAGCTATTCATCTTAGACAAGCCATGAAGGTGCGTTCCACCAAAAATCACAACATGGTCTACAACTGGCAATACGTCCACTGTATTGATTTCTGGTCTGATGTGTTGAATGCCTATGCTGGTAATATGGTAGATGAAGAAGGTGATGTTGTCGAGTCCCCTCTTAAGGCTTTGGTGTATCCCTTAACACAAGTAGCTGTGGGTGTGATCCAATTGATTCCTACTGCACAATTCTATCCTCTTCGTTTCCACGTACTTCGCTCTCTCAACTCACTTATTCACAACACACACGTCTTTGTTCCTCTCGCTACCTATGTTTTGGAGGTCTTGGAAGGCACAGTGGCTATGGAGAAGGCCAAGCAATCCAATGCTGGTTTGCCCACTGACTGGGATTTGGTGTTGAAGGTCAATAAGAAGAGTATTCATGGTCGCATGTATCAAGATGAAGTTTTGGATCAATGTGCCAAGGCATTGAAGAACTATTACAAGGAGTATTCTCATCATATTTCATTCCCTGAGATGGTGGATGCTGATATCATTGCTATCAAGCGTTTCGTCAAGCAATCAAAGAGTATAAAGGGCAAAGACAAGTTGGCTAAATTGGCAAAGGATGTAAGTTTCTCTACGTGTGCTTTATTCTGAATAATATTACTGATGTTTCTACCATGTAGCTCGAGGCCAAAGCTAAGTTTGTTCGTCAGCAACGTAGTAAGATCAGCTTCAGTCCAGAGAATGAAGCTGAAATTGAGAAATTCAACAGCGACTTGAAAGCAAAGATGACGTAAATCAATTCATATCACCTCTCATACAACAACCTTTTATATATAAATAATAAACTAGAACTGTATACAAGTATCAACCGGGGAAGAGGGTTTTCAGAATTTGATCAGGGTATAGGAGACAACGTAAATCACAGCTACAATTACGATCAAACCTATGCAATAGCAAACAAAGCGTATAAACAGGTGCAGGAGAGCTGCTAGTTGCATTAAAAGCTGCCTAATCCTATCCAATGTATTGCCACCCAACCTTCCCATAAACAAGCACAGTGATGCACCGTATCTTAAGATTAACAAGCGGTACAGCCATAGCAAAAAGTAGCTCCTACTACCATTCTCTGCACTCAATGTCGCCCTTCCCTCACGCCAAAGCTGCTGCTGTTGTGCGTTGACTATATGCTGGAAAAGCTGTTGCACATCGGGCCCAAAATCACGCAGACGAGTAGGTTGGGTATCACTGGATGCCATTATTTGAGGCCGCATCCAGACGTACGCTTCTGGAAGAAGAATAACCACTGTCATTACATGGCGATGTCTTTCTTGTTGCAATGGAACGCCTTGTTGCTGGCCGTGGATAAGCGACAGTCTTTTGCATGCTTTATTCCTGTGCTTATGAATGTTCAGTCCTTTCGTCCCTTTTAAACTGCCTTTTCCACAAATGTCACAAGTAGTACCTATGATAAACGTTACTTATTGATCATTTATGCTTCACACTGATCTTGCATATTTGTACCTGCTTCGGATCGATGCCGCTGAGAATCCATGTCAGGATTAGGAGCCCTTCAATCGAAATGTGTCAATTTGGTTTACATTTTATAATGCTTTTTCTAACAATGAGGGTAATCTGAACAAAGAGGCCATACATCCAGCCGTAGAGGGAGGCGCCATTGAGTATTCTCTACTACCTGAGAGCTATGGTTTAAGCGGCATTACTTGGTAAAATGACATGACGTTTTGATTTTACGAGGTCAAAGGCTTCTTTTAGTCTGATCTGCTCGGGCTCATGCTTGATCTAAAGTGTTCCATGAACCTTTATCTATTTGACAAGTGTAGCGTGGTTTTGAGTGGCACCCAGCATGTGCTACACGTGTTTCTACGATCAATGAATGTACCATGGCATGTCATGTATACACTTGGCGATCTCAAGACACCAAACTCTCCAGATTTTTGGGTTTTCATGGAAAATGGCTAAATCATGACATGAAACCTTGAACATTATAAGCTTGTAATTTGGGTTGTCTGCATTACGTACAAACCCCAGGCAATTGGATATCAGTTTCAAATCTTAATCACGAAAAAGATGGACCACTTTTGATTGCAAGCACAAAGATAACACCCTTCCAGATGTTGTTGAGTGTACAGGTGCACATTAAATGGCAAAGATTAGCATGTGAGAGGTTAATCGGGCCGGGATATATGATTTGAAGTAAGGAAAGAAGCTTCATGTTCGGAGATACGGCACCTTGAAATGAAATGATGGTTTCCATCTATGTCGAGCATGATTGTCTACTCTCTTTATAGATACCAGGCGCTCAATGGATGACACATTTAGCACCTTACTGGGTTGCCAAAACATACGCTAGGGGCTTTTTTTCTTATTTTTTAATGCAGCGAATGATACATGGAGGCATGGAAACTGATTCTATTAGGCCAATCGCATGTACAGTATGATTGAAAGCGGGAGATTAGTTGCATATGTAAAACGTGTTCATTTAAATGGATCAAGCAAAAGCAAATGTTAGTATTTTACTTTAAAGCAGGGGGGCCATTTCATTTCAATAGTAAAATTATGGTATATCAGGATGTGATGGAAGCATCTATTTATGCTATCATTTTACAGAATGGAAGTTTGCATTGATAATCGCCGATAAAACTTTTTTGCTTGAGATGATGATGATGATGATGATGATGATAAGCCAGCAGTCCATAATTTAGAAAAGCGTGGCAATGTTATTTGATGTAATCTCAAATAAGCGTGTGTCTCTTTTGCCGTTTTGATAGAGCATATTTTTTTTTCTCTTCTTTCTTTTCTCAAAAAAAAAAAAGCCCTTTTTATCCCAGTATCCATCTCCCTTTTTCCTTGCTAGTATTATGTCTTTTTTCAACAAGATCATTGACCGAGCCAAGCACGGTAATCACAACTCATTCAAGGAGGAGAAGTTGCCTCAGCAACAGCAACAACATTTGCAGCAGCAACCACAGCAACAGCCAGAGCTATCCAAAGGCGATAGTAATAGGCCATTCTTTGGTATCCACACACCACATTCCTCAACCTCCTCCTCCCATGCAACCAACTCAATGCAAGAGCAACCCCAATCCCAATTACCAAAAGTCCAAGAAGAGGCTGGGTCTAATAATAACCATTATGCAACTGGCTATGTGACACCGAGACAATCACAAGATTTACATCAAAACATGGATATTGATACACCTGGTAAGCGTTAAGCTTGTTTTTCCTTTATTCTTTGCTGTTTAATCTCTCAATTCAATTGATACTAGAGCAAATGAACCAACAGCAGCCACAACCACAACCACAGCAGCAGCAGCAGCACTCGGAACAATCGCAAGAAGGTATAGATATCCAACGGCGTGAGACATTTGACATGGGGGGAACATGCTTACATTTATTTCAAAAGGTCGCGCTGCATTAAAACAAAAGTACCAGCATTACGACAGCGCTATCATGGATCAACGCAAAAACAGGCCCAAGCTTAAACTGGATGATTTCCATCTGCTACGTACATTGGGCACTGGCTCCTTTGGTCGAGTTCATTTGGCACAATCAAGACACAATGGGCGATATTACGCCATCAAGGTCTTGAAAAAGACAGAAGTGGTTCGGTTGAAGCAGGTTGAGCACACCAACAATGAAAAGCACATATTGGAAGCTGTGGCTAATCCCTTCTTGGTGAATTTGTGGGGCACTTTTCAAGATGATGCTAATCTCTACATGGTGATGGATTATGTACCAGGTGGTGAATTGTTCAGCGTACTCCGAAAAAGCAAGGTAAGCACACAATGGTACGAAATGGCGGAGGGCAAATGATTGACATCTCGCATGCACAGCGTTTCCCTGATCATGTCGCTAAATTTTACGCTGCTGAAGTGGCACTGGCCATTGAATATCTCCATAAAAAGGATGTGGTTTATCGTGATCTGAAGCCTGAAAATCTACTACTGGATGCCAATGGTCATATCAAAATCACAGATTTTGGCTTTGCCAAATACGTGCCCGACATTACATGGACTCTCTGCGGCACACCCGACTATCTCGGTAAGTGTTGTTCTCAAAAGGGTATATTTTCATTGGGTTGACTAATATCTCTTTGCACAGCCCCAGAAGTGATTCAATCAAAGGGTTACGGTAAAGCAGTCGATTGGTGGAGTTTGGGTATCTTGATTTTTGAAATGTTGGCAGGCTATCCACCATTTTATGACGACGATCATTTGAAGCTTTACGAAAAGATTTTGCAGGGCAAGATTCGTTGGCCATCCTATTTTGATCCCAATGCAAAGGATTTGCTAAAGCACCTGCTCACATCAGATTTATCCCGTCGATACGGTAATCTAAAGAACGGTGCTGATGATATTAAGAATCATCCCTGGTTCCAAGGCGTCGATTTTGATCGCGTTGCGAATAGACAAATCAGAGCACCCTATATCCCACAAATCCGCGGTGATGGTGATGCTAGTCATTTCGATAGATATCCTGAAAGTAATGAACAGTACGGCTTGCCTGCTGAGGATCCGTACAGAGAGAAATTTCTTGATTTCTAATAAACAACCCATTGAATGCTTGGATACGCAAGGTTTCATTGGAGCAAAGAGCTTTATGTTTAGTGCTGGATGACGAGCGTGTTTATGTCAAACACATCTAGGAGAGGCTTCTAATCCAACTTTTTTACTGTGAGAAGGCACCAATTAAAAGGTGTGGCATTACACAATTTTCACTTGAAAGTATCCAGAAATACATTAGTTCAGTACAGTTCCTTGTATCCGAATTATGTTAACAATGGATTCATGCAATAACAGCTACGAGGTAACATAAGGATGCTCAAAATAGCACCAGTGTTATATTCTGAAGGTTGTCTCTAATAAAATGATAAATTACGTACAAAAACACTCTGAGAAATTCCTACACATACAAACGAATTTCCAGCCGTTATACTGGCTGTCTGGTTACGTTTGCATAAAGTTGGATGAAGGTACAGCATTCATCTTTGCCAAACAATCAAACTGTCAAGAGTACACTGAATCCTGGAAGGTCCTTGCAGCAGTATTTCTCCGCATAATATATGAGATGAATGTCAAAATGGACTTAAATCAGAAGGCTAGCATTACTTGAGCCAGACAAGCCAAGAAAAATGTCCAACAAGTAATTGCCTTACGACCACTGACAATGATACTGGTATATGGCAATTGATGCTTTATTCTTCTGTAGCTACAGAATACTACCAACATGAAGCAATGTTTTCACATCAATCCTAGAGAAAACTACCGCAGTATATCAAGTAGTATAATATTAAGGTGTGCTACATGAAAAACTCTACTACATGATAGATTGAAGCAATGGAGGATGAGGATGCTAAATCTGCTAGTAGTAGCTAGGCTATTCCCACTAGCACTGTTCCAAATTCTGCTGCTTCTCCCAAGGTCAACGTTGCTTCTAGCACCGGTCTACTAACGTCTAGTAACAAGCGCACATATGGGACATAATTGAAATATGCTTCGACATGAGCCCCGACTCGAAGCTCTAGCATGATACTATCCAGAGAAATCAGCTACCTTTGCTGGTGAAGACATATTCTAGCCAAATACACAGCCTTTCAACAGTCGGCTTTCAGTAAAATCACAACATAATAGATTTATGGTCCCTATTAGACACTTTCAAAACCTCAAACAGAAAAGTAAATCTTCAAGTATTTTGATAAACTGGTATTATTGAATACGAGTGTTTACGCTTCGGATAGCTCTCTACCTTTGCTTCGCTTCGATGAGAACCAACCTGCGCTGCGGTAGTTCGTGCTACCGATTGCCCTTGCGTATCCTATCGAAATACTGCTGCTTTCATTTTGACCTTCCACTTACACATGGAAACCCTTCATATTACTTGTGGATTTGATTCTTGTGTGATTCTCTACATCCATATATATATATATATATATAGCTAACTCATATACGGGCAAGCAGCATACAAATAGTATCCCTTTTTAGTCCTTAGCGTCCTTAATACAGCAAAATATGAGTGCAATTGAGCTGCATTTTTCTCGTGTTCAAGGCCGTTCTAGACCGCCAGAATAGCACCAAACCATCTCTTTCAACCAGCACTTACTAACACGTTTGCTCAACTTTTTTGGAGACCAAAAAAAAAACCTGACCGAAAATCGACCAAAAAGTATGAGGTACCCCCTCATGGTTTTCATCGAAAATCAAACGATCGCGTTTTTGACCTCAAAAATGAAGACTTTTGCTATGGTATATATTGAATCAAAAAAGTTCTCTCGATCCAATGCAACCCCTAAAATCATCTTTGTGGGACTTTGATATGTAAAATTTCGACTTTTTGGCCAGAAACCTTTTTCCATATTTTTACGAATTGCTCAATAAGTTTACTCAAAACATCTATCTTATTTGGTACCATTGGATGCGCCTTGAAAAGCACTGCCAGAAAGCGTAAAGGGGCATGGGATGAACATTACATTTCATATAATCGAATCTGCTAAAATAGATTGATCAAGTCGAAGACGGTAGAAATTTGTCCAATCTGAAGCAGACTAAGATTCTGAGCTGGAATTAATTTTGGCTGGTGGGGTAGGCTGGCAAACTGAATGCCCTTTTCATAAGGCAATACAGTAATAGATGCTTTGAAGCGTATGGAAAGTAGGTGGCAAGTCATAACGCTATTATTTATTATGCTATTTTCTTGCGTTCTATTTTTAATAACGTTAGTCTGAACTTTGATATGAGCCTGGCCTGACAGATGCCTGACAACTCAGTTTCCATATTAGGGCTGTGAAAGTGGCTAAGGGCTGAACATTTATTATAATATGAAAAGCCTTCAAAGAAAATAATATGGCTAAACGTAGTACTATGCAGTTTCTACCTGTTTTCCATTAGTTTCAAAGCATCTACTACTGTATTGCCTTATGAAAAGGGCATTCAGTTTGCCAGCCTACCCCACCAGCCAAAATTAATTCCAGCTCAGAATCTTAGTCTGCTTCAGATTGGACATATTTCTACCATCTTCGACTTGATCAATCTATTTTAGCAGATTCGATTATATGAAATGTAATGTTCATCCCATGCCCCTTTACGCTTTCTGGCAGTGCTTTTCAAGGCACATCCAATGGTACCAAATAAGATAGATGTTTTGAGTAAACTTATTGAGCAATTCGTAAAAATATGGAAAAAGGTTTCTGGCCAAAAAGTCGAAATTTTACATATCAAAGTCCCACAAAGATGATTTTAGGGGTTGCATTGGATCGAGAGAACTTTTTTGATTCAATATATACCATAGCAAAAGTCTTCATTTTTGAGGTCAAAAACGCGATCGTTTGATTTTCGATGAAAACCATGAGGGGGTACCTCATACTTTTTGGTCGATTTTCGGTCAGGTTTTTTTTTTGGTCTCCAAAAAAGTTGAGCAAACGTGTTAGTAAGTAAGTGCTGGTTGAAAGAGATGGTTTGGTGCTATTCTGGCGGTCTGGAACGGCTTTTAGCACGAGAAATTGCGACATGAATGCATCCAATATTGGCTATGATTAGCATATTTTTGAGTAGTAATAGGCAATGCAAGCGTGTTGTCTGCTTGAATAAGAGTTTTTTTTTTTTTTTTTTTTTTTCGCTTGGTATGGATACCAATCATAGCAAAAACGTCATCTCCACAGCTAGAGTTGTTTCTGGATGGTTTCCACCAAACAGCTGAAAGTTATTAAATAAAATGTTAGTGCATCTCGGTAGGATTAGCCTATTTTTTGAAACAGAGAAGGTTCTCCCTTGCAACATTTTGACAGCATATGAAGAAAAGGGAATTTACGGGCTCGTAGAGTTGAACATGACACAACGCCCTAAATTTCGGTTGATTCATTTTGAATGATTCATCATTATTTCACCTCATTCTACCTGCCATTTGATTGGCTCCTTTGTATACATGCTGGATACACTGTGTATGGAAGACACATTTTGCATATAGAAACAATGGAAAAGAAGGAGCCCTCCTCACATTTGAAACACGCCTCATTTCTGTATGCCAAGCAAACAACACTATGATCGGCAGTGACATCCGCTTGATAACCTGAATACATTTAAGTATTTCTAAAAGGAGAGAAAGCCTTTTTAGGTAGTGATCCCCTTTCAACACTCCCCCAACAAAAAAAAAAAGGTGTTGCCAATAAAATTGGGAGTTTGTGTAAAGTGTGTCGTTTGATTGATTGTGAGTCGATTAGCATATCGCAAGAAAAAGTTACAGGGTCACATGAGTTTTATTTGTTTGGTTCTTGCTTGTACTTGATGATTAGAAAAAGAACATACTGCTTCACATGCGGCCATCATGCCAACAATTTCATATAAATACGAGCCCTTATCAAGCATTTCACTTTCTTTTTCTCATCAACAACTCTTTAAATACATTACAAAAATGAACTCTGCCATTATCTCTCAAATCGCCCGTCCTGCTGCCATCTCTAAATCCATGGTCCGTACTTTTGCCAGCTCTCCTGTGCGCATGCAGTTTGAAAAGGCACACCATCAAGTCGCTCCTTTGACTGATTCGACTCTCTACGCTCCTCAAGGACATGTCTCTGCTTCTTCCTCTGCCTCCAACGCCACTGCTACATCTGCTAGTGCCAACGATACCACTGTCTTTACTCCCTCTGTCAATGCCGTCTTTGACGACTAAAGCTTTTCATAATACATACCCATTCCAATCTGTACATAATCGAAACACGAATTTCTGCCTAATAAACTTTTCAACATTTGAAACCCTTCAAAGCTTGTGATTTCACGTTTTCCCCGGTGTTTTTTGTAGTATGTTTGGAGTCACAATGACCGAAAATCTTTTCTCCTTCTGTCAAACATTGGATATACTTGAAAGGGTTGTTCTTTTTTCCTACACATCCGTCATGTCGACTGATAATGCCATTAAAATTTTCACTGGTAACGCCTCACCAGCACTTGCTGAATTGGTTGCAAAGCGCCTGAATCTCCAGCTTGCCAAAGCAACCGTGATCAAGTTCTCCAATCAAGAGACATCTGTCACTATTGGTGAATCCGTGCGTGATGAAGATGTGTTTATCGTCCAGTCAGGCTGTGGTGAAATCAACGACAGTCTGATGGAGTTGCTCATCATGATTAATGCCTGTAAAACTGCATCTGCCCGTCGCATTACTGCTGTCATCCCCTGCTTCTTTTATGCACGCCAAGATAAAAAGGATAAAAGCAGAGCACCTATTACTGCACGACTCACTGCTAATATGCTGACCGTGGCGGGTGCTGACCATGTTATCACCATGGATTTACACGCTTCTCAAATTCAAGGGTTTTTCAACATTCCTGTCGACAACCTGTACTGCGAGCCTTCTACCATTCACTACATCAAATCAAAGATCCCCAACTGGGAAAATGCCATTATTGTGTCGCCTGATGCAGGTGGTGCTAAACGTGCTACCTCCATTGCTGACCACCTTGAGCTGGATTTCGCTTTGATCCATAAAGAGCGTAAAAAGGCAAATGAGGTGTCTCGCATGGTGTTGGTGGGCTCTGTCGAGGGAAAGATTGCTATTCTCGTGGATGATATGGCTGACACTTGCGGTACATTGGGTTTGGCTGCCAAGACCTTGATGGAAAACGGCGCTGAAAAGGTGTATGCCATTGTTGCTCACGGCATCTTGTCTGGAAAGGCTCTCAAGGTCCTTAATGAGTCTGTGATTGAGAAGATGGTCATCACCAACACCATTCCTTCTGAAGACAAGATGACGCTTTGCCCCAAGATTGATATTATTGATATTTCGCCTACTATTGCCGAAGCCATCAGAAGGTAATCTACACAAACGACATGTTGGGATGATGGACCACTAACATGACCTTGCTAGAACCCACAATGGCGAATCTGTTTCCTATCTATTTCACAATGTTGTCCCTCAATAAGCCTTCTTATCTGTTTTGCTGCTTATTAGATGCTGAGCATCGCCTCAGCCTGTATATTATTAAATGTTCTATCGTTTGTTCAATGCCTAGCAACGGATGCGATCCTTTGCTCTGTCCAATTACACGACAATTACATGCAGCCACACCATCGTCTCCAGGCTGCATTGCTTTGCGGACATCATAACTTGGTTGTCTATCATTTGACTACTGTTCTCATTTCAGACACAATGCTCTTTTTTTTTTTTTCCTTGTTTTGACAATAAATGTCTTCATCAGCACCATTGCCACGCACAGCCAGCGATCTACTGGCCTCTTATCAGAACTACGAAAACCACTACAAGACGGATCGAATTTCCCTGCGAGTGCTCATACCACACATCTACTCTGGCAAAGTCATTGGCTCACAAGGAAAAACCATCCAAGAGATTTCAAAGTTTTATCAAGTCGTTCTTCAGTTTTCCAAACGCGAGTCTTCACGTCAATATAAGCGACTCTTAAGCATCAGAGGCAAGGCAGATAATTGCGCCATGGCATGTACAAATTGTTTTGAACTGCTCATATCAATATTCGATGACCCAGTAGGTAGTCGCACTGCTCAATGGTATCACACATTGACTAACGAGCCATTTCAGATACTGAGGGGCGTCGATTTTGTACTGCCAGATTTATTTATCGAGCATTTGAAAGAAAACAAAGTGTTCCAAGAAATGGCAAAGCAAACAAGCACAGAAATCAGAATCATGTCTAGCTTTTTACCAGAGTCAACTGAGCGCATTGTCCGCATATCTATACCCATTGGCAGCAAAGACGTTCAGGGCTTTTACCGAGCTGCGAAAATGTTGGCACAGCAACTCAAAGAGAACATAACACTGTACATGTGCGCACCAGACAACAAGTTTTATCAACAAGAGGAAGAGAATGAGCTGCTGTTCACAGATGATGCTGCACACGCTTCAGACCAAGTAGAGGAAATCTATTGTGAGCTGACCACCGAGGCACAGCAATACCTGCGAATGGGATAAGAAGCGATATATATATATATATATATATATATATACAGTTACCCACTTGCTTGGTTCACTAGAGACACGAAGAAATAAAACAAGTGTGGGTATATATTCCGTCATTTCTTAGCAAGCCAAGAAAAGCCATTATTCGTTTTATTATTGAAATCATGTTCAATGAACGTCTTTTTCATCCGAATCATCAGTGCTTGTCGCTTTCTCTGCAGCAAGCTTGATAGTTTGCTATGATTGCTACTCGGTGAGCCCTCCTTGTTTCTTGATTTATCCATAAAGTTAAACATGGACGCTGCAGAGGTCGA
The DNA here is from genome assembly GCF_035048745.1 of Mucor velutinosus. Classification (NCBI taxonomy): domain Eukaryota; kingdom Fungi; phylum Mucoromycota; class Mucoromycetes; order Mucorales; family Mucoraceae; genus Mucor; species Mucor velutinosus. The sequence goes on from NW_027041908.1 coordinate 2,413,830, forward strand.
TCGTACAGAGCTAAAGCTAGGCCTACTGATACTAAACGACGAGGTTTGCTGATGATAGGTGAGATTGCACCTGTCTGGAAATGACATGGACGGCGACAGCGAGCTTCTAGCGGAAGGATAATAGCATGGTGCATTGTCGTTGCTGGTGCATTGATTTTGATACCAAGGCAGGTATGAATTGACCCGAATGAGCTCCAGTATGGATTCAGCAGCTTCGTCAAAGCAATGTGGGGTATGACAGTCTAGCAATTGGCGTCGCATATCGCACGGTATATTGATCTCATGAGGGGCATTGGTGGCAATGTAGTTTTTGATCATTGTTTGATAGGCGGCTAGTGTTGGATTTCGTTTGTAATCTTGGACATCTTGGTAAAAATACAGGTTTTCTATACAATAAGTGTGGTGCATGTACAATGAGAAATTGTCGTAGTGATGGTCTCTGGATTCGAGTATGGATTCTAATGACATGTCCATTTATAAATACATTCTCTTTATGTCGACTTGCAAGTAAAAATGTGTGTTTGTGTGTGAAGATAGAGAGAGAGAGAGAGAGAGAGAGAGAGAGAGGAAGAATGAGATGAATTGTGTGTGGATTCCAAGCGTTTGTTTACCTCAACAACTTGTCCGTCGTTTTAGCTTTTGAGTCATGTAACACAAGACGAAAAACGTGGCATCCGATCAACACTATTAAACACTCCTTAAAACCTGTTTGCAAACGGGAAAAAAAAAATATATTTATGATGTATATCTAAATATACAACGAGTCTAAGAATAATACAATATGTTACAAGCAAATTACATGAATATGAGAGAGAGAGAGAGAGAGAGAGAGAGAAGGGGAGGGGTGGTGATGTATGTTACAAAACGTCTAAATTTGAATATGGTGTTGCTTTGTGGGCACTCTGGATCGTTCCTTTCTGAAATCAGCACTATTTCTTCTCAATTCGGAGGAGACCGAGGTGTGTGGCGATTCCAAGAGTGCACTGGCATGGCTTGAGGTACGCAGGATGGGCATCGGCTTGACAGTGGCATTGTCAGCCGAGGCAGCAACGGCAGCAGCATGCGTCAAAGGAATAGCCACTGTACCAGCGGGGACACTCACTTTACGAATCTTGGATGAGGAAGGTGTTGTGGCGGTGCTAGTAGCGGCACTGGGTGTAGGTGTAGCAATAGAAAATCGAGAAGAGAGATAGCTGTTAAAGTAGTTTGTGATGGAGGTAGAAAATGGACTTGCTTTCAGCTTGAGCCATTCCTCTCTATTGTCTTGAAGCGTATCCAGAAATACCTGGGCCCTAGGCAACAAGCCAGTCAAGGCCTCGAAATACGGCTTTACTACGAAATCACCAAACTTGAGACTGATGCTTGCTTGTGTAGCCAAATCACGATCCATGCCCGGAGACACTTGTAATCCAGCCAACTTTTCGGCGTCTCCTTGTCGAAAGAATTCTTGCACAATCAAATCAGACCATTGCTTGGAGATAGGCCAAGAACGGACAGTGTTGCTGATATCAGCAGCGTGTAGCAGGATGCAAGCAAACGATAGTCTCTGAGATTGATCCAGTGGCGAATGAGGTGATTTGGCGCTGTCGTCATTAAACTGAATGAAACCTTCCTTTACACTGCTGCTATTGTTGTAGGATAATGATGAGAGATGTTGCTGCTGCACGCTCATTGACAATGTTTCAGATACAGCTAAACTTTCGCCCATGTCGCTGAAGTTATCTTGCTCGTCATCGTCCCAAAAATTGACGGCCGAGACAAGGTCCTCCAACACACCCGCTTCACTGAGCAGATCATAGTGCACTGTCATGTCTGTGGCCAGGATGAGGCTCTTGATCAGATCAGGGTTGATGCTGTTGGTGATTTGATGCTTCTCCAGCAAGCCAAGCGCAATCTCGACTGATAAGGATTCAAGGACCGAGATATTGTTGTAGCGAATGGCGAGGTCAGTCTTTAGCTTGACATGATAATCGTTGTTATAACCGGTCTATCCATCATCGAGCGGTTTAGATAATCAATTTCATAGGTGTATTTTAGACGAAACTTACATGGCCCGCATCATGGCAAATGGCAGCAATGAATAGAATGGCTATCTCGTTGTCTGAAAAGTACTTTTTTGCCTTTAAATCCAACACAATGTAATACAGAACAACCACTACATCAGCGGCATGGTAGAACGAGTGATACGGTGTATTTTGATATGTGCGTTGAACGTCAATCAAAAAGTCCAGAAACTGACATGTGGATATCTTGAGTGTGTCAAATACATCCAACTTTGAAAAGATGCCCAACAGATACCCGTACAGATCTGTCATTGTACAGTCCAGAACGTTCACTTCAATTGCGTTGGTATTGGCATCGTCATGTTCCGTCATCCAACGTAGATACTTCTATAGAGAACCTTCAGTTCACCGCATCTCAACGGAACAGCTTATAGATGACTTACTCGTTCAATCTGTATTAGTTCGTCAGATGTCAATTCAGCCTTGTTGTGTTTGAGTATAAGCATTTGTTGTATGAGAAAAAAAAAAAGCCAAGAGAGAAAGAGAATAGAGATTTCGCAATGTCCCACTTTCCCCTTTGGTTGTCAAATCCAGATGGATTTTGACGTAAAAGTCACTTTGATTGAAAATTGATTGGATGAATGATCACTTTATTCTTGGCCATGTGCGCGCGTGTGTGTGTGAGTGGAATGGGGAAAAGATCGAGATCCAATCAATCCATGGACAATGAGTATTTACGCTTATTCGGTTGTTGCTGCTGTTGCTGCTGTTCGAATTGTTGCAGAGCAGCAGCTTCTACAGCAGCTAGATCAATGTCCTCTCCAAAGGTATCAAACTCATCATCCTCATCCTCATCCTCATCCTCATCCTCATTGATTGCTGCCATTGCGCCTGGTTCATTTTCTTGCATCAGCTTCAACGGTGTAGATGTGGCAAAGACGTGATCCGGGGACCACAGGTACTTGCTATTGTCTGTTGTAAAGTCTCTTAAAGGCGACACCATAAAGTCCTCTTTGAGCAAACGGTTGGGAGATGGAGCTGATGATACACTGTAAAACATGTTTCTTTGGGATGATACATTGCGAGGTCGATCTGCTACCGCTTTCAGCCAATGATATATCTCACTCAGGGCACCACCATCCTCATCCACCTGGAATCCATTGCAATGCAAAATGATCTCGTCGCCATCCAATGTCTGAACTGATCCAAAGACTGTCAATGATGCACCTTTTTCGATGAGATATGCATTCTTTCTCAATAGTACGGTCTGTGGTAATTCAACTCGAATCACGTCTGTACCATCGTCTGTTTCATGTGGATATATATATATATATATATTGATTCCAGGTCAATTTCACTCTATAACACTTCTTAATTACAATCTCACCTAACCAAATAGAATCCTCGCTTCTGTTTGACAATGAGGATTTCTGTGTGACAATAATAACGCCATTCAGCCTAAGGTTAATTGTGTTAAAAGGCTGACTATGGCTTCTTTGTTGTGCAGAATTAAGGACCTGGCAAATCTATAGCTCAGATTTGTGTTTCTGGTCTTGTAGCAGTTGCGGTTGTGTATGAATGCTGATTCCTTGACATCCTTGATAAAGAGAATGTGATGACAGTTGAGATTCTCTTCTGGAATACTGATTCTGCTCATTTTATGAATGCAAATGTATTTATATATCTTTCACCACAAAAAGGAAATGATGGTAAAAATAAAAATAAAAAAAAAAAAAAAAAAAACAGCAAAATGAACGCACGCACGCACGCACACGCTTAAATCAAAACACCAAGATCGCGTCTTTAATTAGGAAATGAGGCATCATCGTCAAATGGCTTCATCAACTGTGTGTACCACTCAAAACATTGTAACCTCTTTTCAGGTGTTTGGAAGCATTGCTTAATTTGTAAACTATATCAGAAATTTATAGAGAGCAATTATAACATGGTGCAACTGTGGATAGGGGGGGGGGGGGGGGTTCAGTAGGATACAAATGTAGATGTTATAGTCTATCAAAAGAGCTCTAATGTATTGCAGGCAGCGGATTGTACCAGCCTGAACTTTTTTTTTTATTATTATTGCTTTTCGTATATTTATTGCTTCTTTTTCTACTATACAATAATAACGGTAAGCCAGCATCTACCTTAATATAAATAACTGAATTCCCCTACACTAGATATGTATAGCACACTTGCTGCTTGTACCAAGTGCTGACAGTGAGAATCAAGGTGTATGATAGACTGTATGGTTGCTCCAATGCATGAAAACAAGCGTCAAACAACACACGGGAGAGTCTGATAATTATCAACGAGCTCTAAATATCAGGAGGAGCAGAGAAGAGGTGATCACTAGAAGGCATTGGTAATACGAAAGGCTGTAATATTAACGTTTGGTTCTAAGCAACTATTCTCCTCAGGCATTGCATTGCTGATGTACTCGTCAGATCATTGATAAGCCATGGTATCCACGACTGAGAGCTTTTTTTTGATATTTGAGTTCATAGTCAAGAACGGATTTGCAGAGCTTAGGAGCTTGATTTCATCGACGGTCGTAGAAAAAAAAAAGATAGCGTCTATCCGAGATGATGAACAAGTATATGGCAAGCGTATGTCATGGAAGACGGTGTGTGTAAAGGCTAGCTCTGGCCACTATAAGGTCATGCTCAGTCTCTCAGCGATGATGAAAGCAATTGAAAAAGAGTGGACTCTTCAAAATAGCATCGTATGCCTCAAGATGATAAACGCCAACCACAAGAATGCCATACAAAAGATGTGCTTTAACGGTGTGCATCCTCTTGTCGTAAGATTTACAGAAGCAAGCACTCTCTTGGCCCATCAGTGGCCAAGAACTTGAAAGTGTCCCTGATAGCCCCTTGCCGAAATCAATTGAGAGCATCGACAGTTAAATGACACCAACTTGAGGCATAATAAATCACTGTACCTGGAGCCTTTTCATGATCTAAAAAGCAATATCGAAAGGGAATATACCAGGATTGTTTCTCAAATATAATGTTGTACATGGAAATAGTTCAACCAAGAATGGTAAAAGTGAGGATGGTGTCCTTTTTTAGATCATAATATGATGAAACAACCAATCAAATAGGTGTGCCTTTTTTTCTAGTTTTTGTGGAGTGAGCTTATCTATTACTGCTTTGTTTACATTGCCATCAACATGTCAGATCAGTCAACACAGGCATATACACATCCTTCCATCTTTTTGCCCACTTTACAACATGGTCTCCCAATTGATATTTGCAAGATAGTTAGGGCACACACATAGAATTGGCGGAAATTCACCAAGGCAACACAAATAATAGATTGCATTACTTGATGAAGTGTAACTTGTCCTACATGCTGATGTTTCCCGCTTTAAAATTGTATATAAAAGCAGCTCGTTCATTCATGAAATAAGCTCTTTTTTTCTCTTCTTATTTATTATTTGAAAAGCTTCTTTCTTCCCCTAACCCCTTCCTTTCTTTAACTGATTTCCTCTCTTACTCTCTATCTCTCTGAATCCTTGTTCAAATCTTCACCCTTCCTTTAATTTTTTTTTTCAGCAGACGACAAATCAGAAAACTATTTATTCAATGCAACTCAAAGCTCTCTCTTTAGCCACACTCGGTTTTCTTTTACTTAGCAGTGGAAGCTTCGTTCAAGCAGCAGACACTGTAAATGACATTGCTGTCGTTCACGGCGGCGCTTCTCAGCTCTCTGATTCCTATCTCGCCGCTTTCGATGCGGATGATGCCGAAGATGCCGATTTTGAATTATCTGAAGAATTTGATGAAGAATCTCACATTTTAACAAAGCGTGCTTCTGATTGCTCCAAGTACCACACTGTCTCTGGCAGTGATAGCTGTGTCAAGCTCGCCAAAACATACGGTGTTACTTTAAACAATATTTATGATTGGAACCCTCAAATCAAGAGTGGATGCCCTAACCTCAACAATGGCAAGAAATACTGTGTACAAAAGTCCGGCTCTTCTTCTTCTGGTTCTTCATCTGAAAGCACCTCTGGATGTTCCAAGACTCACAAAGGTATGGCATTGATTCGCAGTATGACATGTTAGCATCGCATTGACACCCTTCATCATTCTCTAGCTACCAACTCTGATACCTGCGCCAAGTTGGCCAAGTCCAATGGTATTAGCTTGAGCACCTTTTACAAGTTGAACCCTCAAGTTCACTCCAACTGTGATAACCTCAACACTGGCAAGGCCTACTGTGTTAAGGGCGGCTCTGCTTCTTCCAAGATCTCCAACTTGGCTGCCAAGAAGTCTACTACCAAGAAGAAGGCTACCAAGAAGACCACCAAAAAGTCCTCTTCAAAGTCTTCCTCCAAGAAGGAAACCCGTAAGAAGTTACAATCCAAGTCTGCCTTCACTTACTACTGGATTGCTCAACCCGGAGATTATTCTGGTGGCAAGAGCGTCAGTGTCAAGACCTGTAGTGGTAAGACCATTGGTTCTGTTGGTGAAAACTACGCCGATGCTCTTGTCATGGAAGGTACGGGTGTTGTTGGTTCCAAGATTGTCAATCTCGGCGGTTGTAGCTGTTCTGGCTACAAGTGCTTCGAACTGGTTGACAAGGAATCTGACCCTTATGGTTTGACTTCTTTCGGTACTCCTCTTCGTCCTTATGTTACTATTGCTTCCAATGATATCAAGAAGAACACCAAGATTTACGTCCCTGCTCTCGTTGGCTGGAAGATTCCTGGCTCCAGCAAGACTCACAATGGTTGTTTGTTGGTCGATGATCAATCTTGGAGTTTCAATGGCAAGCACATTGATTTCTACGTTTATGCTATGGATAACTACGAAAAGCTGGACAAGGCCCACAAGATCAACAATGTTGATATCTACCAAGGCGGTTCTTGTAAGCTTCTCAACTACATGTAATTATGTAGTAATAACCTGCCATATCATATTTTTTAATATAAAATCACATAAATACTATAAAATGTACTTTTACAGTAATTTACATCGAGTTTTTGCGCTTTTCATCCTTTCCCAATTTTCCATTGTTCAATATAATTCAATTTTATTTTGTGTTACTATGCTCTCCATGTTGTTTAAACTACAGAAATATTTTCTAAATAGGATTGCCTGTTTGCTGTATGAAGCATAGTACCCCTTGGATTTTGTTTAAAGTGCAGAAATACACTTGTAACTCGTGTTTGATGAATCAAATGAGGTTTTATTGGCAGCCGCTTTTGCTCGAGGGAAACACGAAATAAATGGATCAATTTCATTTTGAGGACACAAGAAATGTTCTCGCATTAACAACTTGTTCTATCATATTGACCTGAGATTTGGTTTGCAGAAAATCAAGCGCTTTGGTCAATTTAAATCCTGCTGTAACCTGGGTATTGGCTCGCCAAGATTTTTTCATTTCTCTGTTTGTATACATAGTACATCTATCACCGCTAATGCCCTTTCAGCAACATCACAATAAAGTATGTCTGTTTTACCTGATCAAATAGGTAATTTTTACTTCTAACAGCAGTAAATGCTTCAATTTTAAACAATTTATTACTTGGAGGTTAGCTTATCCAGAGTCGTGGATTTTGATTATATGGAATGGAACCATTCTCTCATTTCTATCTTGCAAACAAAAAGGTTGATCAATTGACTCGTCTTGATTTTGGTGCAACGTGCTCAGAAATTTTGGGGTCAAATACCATAAATTTAGACATGAAACTCTTCATACATAGCAAGGTTCTTGAGCAAGCGCAATAAATCCTTAATTTAATGTAATATTGAATTATCTGCTGTTCATTTTAACGTTGTACAAATCTATATTTCTCTCCATGACCATATATAGAGCTGTGGATGCTTTTAGTGAGATCCAGAGATATATTTTACCTCATAGCAGGTGTATTTCCTATGATTTGAATACGATACACAGCACTCGACCCTCTTTGGTTGCTATATCATAACAGTAGATACTAAAATAAGCATTAGCCAAGCCTAAATAGAGTTGCTGGTACCATTACACAATGTGACACTGACACAGAAAGTTTCGACTCACTAGTGCTGATATAGGATTTACAGAAAATTATCAGTTTTTCGCACTAGTGCAAAACTGTAGATTTGCACTACAGTAAGAGCTATGGTCTACGCATTATCTATTGATTGCTTTTCACAGCATTTCGTTCTCTGGTTCTAAATAGCTATTATTGACATTAGATGAGAATATCACTATCAGTGTAGTTGATGCACACGTAAGCATTTATGCACATCTTATCAAGATCTTGAGCCAATGTAGCTTACTTGAAATATTAGCTATCGCAGATAAAAGTTATTCCGTGTCTATTTTTCTGTATCAATCCACTAGCCGGCCAACCTTGCTATGCTCAATGACGGTGTCGCCCTGCGGACTCTCGTCCAAGACATTCCAAATCAAAGATTATAAAAATTTGGCATATCAAGTAGATTTTAAACAACCAGTTAATAGCAAAAAAAAAAGGGGGGGGGGTTTATCAGAATCAGGAGGGAGAGTTATCCATTCGCTGATGTTGCTCTTGAGATGGCAGCATAAAGCTGGTCATGTGTAAATACAGGACTTACGTAAAATCTACAGCGACTTTCTTTGAGATATTGTCATTGCAAAAGATGATTTCATGAAGAAAAGCTCCACAAAAAAAGTATTTGCGCTAAGCAATTGTTCTTTCAATTCCACGATCCCCATTTAATCAGCATCGCAATCATCATTGCCATCAACAGTAAGGCATTTAGGCCAGCCAGCAACAACGCTGCAGCCAAAATTGATTCAAACTCAGTATATTTTTTTCTGTTTAAGATTGGACAGATTGTGTCTTTTTTCGACTTCTTTAATCTATTCTCTGGTATTCGACTATATAAACTGTGATGATCACCCTACGCTTCTTAATACATTCTTGAAGTACTTTTCAAGGCGCTTCTAATGGTGTTAACTGTAATAAGTATTTTGACCAAAATTATTGAGAAATTTAATAAAATTTGAAATGAGGATTTTAGCGAAAATAGCCATATTTTGCATATGAACACCTCATAAAAGTGGTTTTAGAGGTTGCTTTGGATCAGGAGAAACATTTTGGTCTAATATGTACCATAGTAAAAGCCTTCATTTCTAAGGTGAAAAAAGCGATCGTTTGATTTTCGATGAAAACCATGAGGTACCCCTCATGCTTTTTGGTCGATTTTTGGCATTTTTTTTTTTTTTTTGGCCCAAAAAGTTGAGCAAAGGTGTCAGGGAATTACTACTACTCAAGTACAATTGTTTGGCGTCATTTCGGTGGCTCAGAAAGATCTACATGTCAAGATATGAAGGCATGAAAACTGTTAAATTTGGTTAGGCATTGCTTTATAGAGTTTATTGACACGGCATAAATCACATCTTTGGTAGCTGAAGCTTTCTGGAAAGGCAGTTCTGCAGCCTGTGCAACTTCTAATTCGAATAGGAGACATATTGATTCTGGTAGAGCTGATTCATGCAAATTTTGATGCGCTATGTTGCTGGTAAGCTTACTATCAATGGAACTGAAAAACCGAATTTGATGCTTGAATACTATGGTTTTGCACTTTCGCTTCGCTACAATCAAGCCCTCGTATAGATCAATGCTCTCAAATGCAGGATTGGATGCTTAGTTGTCATAGGTTTGCACCTTTGCTCCGCTGCAATTAAGCCCTCATATAGATCAATGTTACCATGTGTTAGATTAGGCGCCTTATTACCATGGCTTTGCACCTTTGCTTCGCTACGGTAAAACTCCCCTATAAATCAATGCTATCAAGTGTTGAATGAGACACATTATGTTCTTCCCCCAAACCCTCTCCTCATTGCCGGCTTTGCCGTTGATTTTATTCACCTTGTACGGCACACAATTCTTTAAAATTTTGAAAGGATATGATTTGTTTGTCTATATTTTTTTTTGAATATTTACAGTATATATATATATTAGATGCTTTATTTAGTATGATGATAACGATTGTTCAGGTATTGTTGAGTTTAATTACCAAATGTATTTGCGATTGAGATCCTACCAATCGCATACCCAGCAGCTGCACAAAGTCGATTGTTCTATAAGTTAAAGGAGACGAGGATTAATGATTAAATCATGAGATATGTAGTAATCAAAATAACAGGATCATGGTGGCCCCTTATGAAAGACTAGTTTGTTGCAAGCAGTGAGGCATTTATGCTTACTAATGATTGTAATGTATAGCTTGTTATGATCCAGTCAGCGCATTACACACTGGCCGCAAGGCACTCGAATCAATGGTTTGAGTTATTCAAGTCCTTGACAATATTTGTACAAGTGACATACCACTATTACGCTTTGTTGTCAAGACATAAAGAAGCCTTACCACCAATGACAGCAACCAGTACCACCTTGTAACTGATCAACATTATCAACATCATGATTTTCACATCTAGGAATCAAATATTCCATTGAAAGATAGTTTATTTTGCAGCTTGTCGTTTCTAATACAAGCTAAAATCAAGCTTTATGTGCACTTTGCTATGGCAAAGCGCAATTAGACAATGGGTCTTGCTATGAAAATAATTCTTTTAAAAGAATCAGTCTCTAGTGCTCCTACAGAGCTTCTTTTTTTTTCTCGCTTTTCGTTTGCTGTATTTGCGTACTATGATTACATCTCAACACGTTATTCTCTTCATTTTCTGCGTTACTATACTGCATTACATCTTCGAACCTCGCGATGTCAGCATGAAGGGGTTGCTTTATTTGAAGCAGCTTTGTAAGTTGCTAGTATACATACTATACAACACGAACATGATATTGACGCTTAATATATAGTTGACGAGAGATGCCAAATCAATGCACCCACTTTCAAAAGTGTTCCTGGTTTGTCCTATTTAAACTATCTCGAAACATTGTATTATAAATTCAACAACGTGAACGGTAAGCCCATTCGCCTATGCTCTGATTTCATCTCTCACGCATTATACTTGTAGTAACTGCGTGTCGACTTATTGATCTATCTGTTCCTGGAAAACCAAGCGCACAATTGATAGCAGGAATGTCTCATTTATACACGAGAAACTCGACAATCATAAAAAGCCCATTAGCCAATGAGCTCCTCATCGAAAGCATCCTGGCCAAAGGCAACCTCGCCCATCACTCAGCACTTGATAACATGGAGCATCTCTGGATTTATATGCCTCTGGTTTTCTTCATCATGTACCCATTTCTGCATGATAGCGCTATATCCTGTTACCATTCCATGAAAGACTCTCTATTTGATGGTGGATTTACAAGAATTAGCAACAATGTCTACATTGATGAAAGCACAACAGAAGCCAACAATACACCGGAAGAACCTACTGCAACATCCAGACGTTCCTCTGCTGACAGCTCCATCGGATCCATTCATCTTGATTACACCAATGCTGCTGCACGCAATTGGACAGCAGAAGAGTTGCTTGCAGAGGAGACCAAATCTCGTGATCCTGCAGAAGAACGTAATGAAATGCCCTTTGAACCGTCGAAATCACAAAGATTTTGGTCTAGTTTCCAACCTGCTAGATCTTATCCATTCACCTTGTCAGGTCATTCAAGTGATAGCAGTGGAAATAACGATAATGGAAATAGATTCCAGTTTCCTACTGCTCCTGGTGGTCCCCACAACGAGAGTAACTCTTTGCCACAAGGTGATGCGCCTGGTAGTCCTGATACTAATGCTGAACAAACCACACCTAAGCCAAGTCAAAAGGTTGCTTATCCTTTAGACTCTAGCTTTACACTCAATTCTGACTTTTCAAACATGCCATTTGTTCCACCTACTGGCCCCGTTTCTGAGAGGTTCCCTGAATCTACCAACGACGAAGCGCTAAAGCTTACTCTCAACCTGCCTTTTGCCGTCCTTGGTCCTTCCAATGTAACTAATCCACCTGTTCCTGTTGTATTATACCGTTCCAAAGCTGCTCAATCCACTGGTCGCTATGACGCACCGAAGTCTTGTGGAGAGAAAGATAATCCTCCCTTTGATGGCCATTTCACACCTCCAGAACAACCCAAATTTGCCTGCAGAACAATGCCGCATGCCGATGAAATAGCTCGTTTTGCTGCCAAGAAGCAATCTGTTAATGATTTTGCTGACCAAATGGGTGCCTTCCTAAGACGGATAACATTTGGCGATTTACCTACATCCAACACTGCTGCTGGTAGCAAGCAACAAACATCTAGTACTGGTGTCAAACCTCCGGCTTCTACCCACACAAAACATCTACCTGAACAAGCTTTCAAGAAAGCACCTCTCAAAGGTGATGCTGATTCTACGAAAGGTCAAAGAGGTAAATCATCACAAAAAAAGAAGGCATCATCCCAAAAAGCTGAGAAACCAAAGCTATCTCAACAAGAGCCTTCAAACATCAGATTTGGTGCTCCTCCTCCAGCTGGACCTTCTTCATCATCTACTAAAATTGGCTCATCGTTGACAGAGGCTATTGCAAATGCGCCTTTCATGCCTCGCAAAAAAATGCAACCTAAGGCTGCTTCTACCACTATGAAGCTCTTATTTTCACGATTCAAAGCTGATCCTGATGATCTTCCTACTGATGCTTCAAACGTTGTTGGTCAAACATCATTCCACCAAAACCAGCCTACTTACGCTCCTGGTTCATTAAAAGCTGAAAGCCAGTTTTCTTCTTCTTCAGTCGACGAAACCAAGAAAAAGGTGTCTCCAAAGTCATCTCTTTCTCCAAAGCCTCGACTTGCTTATTCACCTGGTTCATTACGATCTCCTACTGCTGGTATTATTTCCCAAGTCAAGCGTGCTCCTGTCTTTACATCGTCGTTCAAACATCTGAAAGATCCCTCCAGTATTCATACAGTTGCTAATGCCTCTTCAAGATGTAATCGAAGCACTCCTCCTAGCAATATTGAAGCTCCTGTGGATATTATTAGCTCTACAGCACCTGACGCATTTGGTTCTGACAAAACGAAGACATCTTCCTTACCTGTTTTTTTGATGGGGAATCGACCTCCTTCCAGTACAGACCAAGTATCGCTGGAAACTGAGCTCGCTCTCAATCTATCAGATGAAAACTTTTTTGCTACTACTGCTTTTGGTATTGTTGAGCCATTGAAACCTGATTCGTCTCCAGTTGCCCCCTCAACAAATTGCAAGCATGATACTGAAGCGTTTGGAAATTTAGCTGCTGCTTTTCTTGCAAGTGATCCGCAGATTCTCGGAAGAACCATTCATTTCTCTGAAAGCAATGACGATGGCTTTGATTCCGTGGGTCTTTTGGCTGCTGATACAACGGAGCCTCCTGTTGCTGCTGCTAGTGCTGGCAAAGAGGAATCCAAAAAAACGCAAGTTACTGCTAATATCTCTGCTGCTTCAAATAGTACGCCTTCTATTAAACCAAATGATGCCACTCACGATGCCCACCTGCATTCCTCTACAATAACAGCAAGAGAAGCCAAGAGAAAAGATCTTTACACAGCCAAAGTTGCAACCACCTTCCCTCTCGCAGCAACCAAAGAGCATACTCAAAAACTTGCTGCTGCTATGTATATCTCTCCTCCTGCTTCTGGTACATCTCCGTATACTAGCATTTTTCCCTCTGCTACTGCTGCTACTGCTGTTGTTGCTGCATCCTCAATCATACCGCAACAATACGCTGAATCACCCAGCAGTGCTGCTTCTTTCATTGATAGGTCTCCTATTCTTCTTGCTGATACGAACAATTCAATTGGTGAGCAAGGAACTAATGCCAATGAAGCAGTATCTAGTCTGTTGATTTGCCAACCTGCAGAAGCTGTAGAAATTCCTCCGCCAGAAGGCCTAGTACGTGTTCCATATAACGTAATATAGTGATGAAACCATTAATGCAATTATCGTAGCTGCAGTCGTTGAAAAAGAAAGCAAAGGAACAAGCGAGCCAGCAAGCCAGTCAGCAAGTAAAAGCGAAGAATAAAGGTAAAGGAAAGGGGAAAAGCAACAAAAAGAAAAAGAGAAGAAGAAGAAGATAGAGTAGTAGTGGTTGCTTTTTTTGTAAATAAATTATTGCATACAAGTGTTTATGCTTCGGATGGCCCTCTATCTTCGCTTCGCTTTGGTGAGAACCAACCTGCGCTGTGGTAGCTCACACTACAGATTGCCCTTGCGTGTCTTATCGAAATACCGCTACTTTTATTTTGACCCTCCACCTACACATCAAATCGCTTCCTATTATCTGAGGATTTGATTATTATGTGATGCTCTACATCCATATATACGTAGCTAATTCATATACGGGCAAGCAACATACTGGTGTATCCCCCTTTTTAGTCTTTAGCGTCCTTAATACAGCAAAATCTGACTACATTTAAGCTGCATTTTCTCGTGTTGAAGGCCATTTTAGATGGTCAGAATAGCACCAAACAATTGCTCTCATCTGGCAGTTACTTATTGCCACTATTGCTCGACTTTTTGGAGACCAAAAAAACGGCCAAAATTCGATCAAAAAGCATGAAGGGTACCTCATGGTTTTCATCGAAAATCAAACGATCGCGTTTTTGACCTCAAAAATGAAGACTTTTGCTATGGTATATATTGAATCAAAATGTTTCTCTCGATCCAATGCAACCCCTGAAATCATCTTTGTGGGACTTTGATATGTAAAATTTCGACTTTTTGGCCAGAAATCTCTTTTCATATTTTCATAAATTACTCAGTAAGTTTATTCAAAACATCTATCTTATTTGGTACCATTGGATGCGCCTTGGAAAGCACTGCCAGAAAGCTTAAAGGGGCAAGGGATGAACATTACATTTCATATAATCGAATCTGCTAAAATAGATTGATCAAGTCGAAGATGGTAGAAATTTGTCCAATCTGAAGCAGACTAGGATTCTGAGCTGGAATTAATTTTGGCTGGTGGAGCCGGCTGGCAGACTCAACAATGCCCTTTTCATCATGAAGGCAATACATTAATAAATACTTTTGAAGCGTATGGAAAGTAAATGGCAAATTATACAGCACTATTTTTAGTAATTCTATCTTCTTGCATTCTATATTTAATAACGTCAGTCCATCAAAATACTTGTTAAATCAATTTTTTTTCTTTTTGAGGATTTCAAAGTGTCTAGGGACAATAAATCTATTATGTTATGATATAAGCACTATATTTTATTGACTTCTGCAAATGTTATATAGCTGCTATAGACGGCAACTGCAATATATGCATGAGCCATATAGAAATCTGAGGTTGCTTTGAGCTGAATAATAAGCAATCACCTTGAGCCTACGATTGACATAAAATGGCTTCATATCAAAAGTGTACAAAATAGCTTACATACAAGAGGTTCAAAGCAGATAGATACTTACAATTTTTAGTAAACAATATAAAGAATTTCAACGTAAAGCAGATGGGGAGAGGTTGAAGAAATTTTAACTAAATCACCAAACATGGCATTCATGATGCCCGTTCGGAGATTGAAGTATGAGCTCTTCAACTGATTGTTTGGACCCTGGATATTGACATTTCAAAACCTTTCAGTGGACATTAGACAGGATTCTATTACATAATCAACAGGTACATTTCTAAACTTTCGCATGCAGAAAAAGATGAGGAATTCAATGGTGCCACTTTCAGAGCGATTCCTTTTGTCTATGGTGAGTAATCTTCAATAAACTTGATTTAGGTTTTTCCAGAAAAAGTCTACAAAATGGATAGTAAACACGTTTAGAAACAGCGTCAGATGCTTCTTTGCGTTTCTAAGGTCATTTTGAGCTTAGGAACGCCATATAAAAAAATGCGATTTTCGAGGTGAAAAGTCGGATTTTCTAAAATCTTCAGATTTTCCCTTACTAGTACAAGGCCAAAATGGCTAGATTTCGATAATCAATTTGTTCTCAAGAAAAATTGCTGAAAAGTAATTCATAACCTAATGTCTTGTCGTAGAACACGATCGCACTTAATTTGAAGCTGAGATTGTGCTTGGTTGTCGAGATATGAGCGATTGAAAACTCGATTTTTATATTGATGGAAGCATTTAGAGAATTTTTACGCAGCAATGTGCTTTTAAACGTTGGATTTGATGATTTGCAATGATTCATCTTGAGGGAAAGCTTATTGTCAAATTTTTGTTTTAGCGTAAAAATCGACATTTGGATTGGACAGATTGCTTTGTTGGCAAATGAAGGCAATTGATGCATATGAAGGACTATGATATCTGTTCTTCTTGCCATAGAGCTGTGATTGCATACTGATTCGTTGTTCAACACATGTTTCTTGATGCGTAGATCAGTTGCATAAAGTAAAAGTTGGTTGTGGAAACCAATATTTCGCGCTCGTTTACGCATCATGAGATATCGAGCCAAAAATTTGACGCATTTACAGCCGCATTAGGATGTTTTGGCAATACAGGCTCCATGCTGCGTTCATACATCTGGCTAAAAAACCATTACAGATCCCCAAAAAGCTTCAATCACTGCGGTGAACCGTGGATTGAAGCTCAATTCAGGTACCAGCCTGACATGTTTCTACCTTTCTGAGCTTGTAAGATGAATATTTACTACTGTTTTGCAATTTGAGCTATGGAAGCATAAGCGAACCCAGATTTAACACGCCAAGCTCTAGTATTAAATTGAATAGAAAACATTGCTTCCGGTCAGATTACTTCAGTGTATGCATTCATAGTTTGAGTGTGTGTAAAGCGCACAAAAGAAAAGCGCAATTTGTATGAGAAAATACATCATTTGGTGAGTTACGCAATAGGAGATGTCTAGTTTCATTGGCTCATCTTGCTTTGAATAAGGCTCTCTGGTATAGTTGAATGGTCAAGTTCTTAACCCCTCGCCCCACCCAACACCCACTCTCATCTTTTTCTCAACACGTTCGGATTTAAAAACAATGAACATTGCATCTATTAGAAGATTAAGTTTTTTGACTAAAAGAAATTTCATCTCTTTTCCTTCGCAACAGCAACAAATCTATAGGATGTCAACCAAGAGTGCTCAACAAATCAAGCCTGCTGAACGGGTCTCTCATTTTAGTAGAGATGGTAAGTCTCGCGCATTGTGTGTGTGTGTGTGTGTGTGTGTGTGTGTGTGTGTGTGCGTCAAGCCTGTGGCTCACCATGTTGATAGTATGGTCTATCTTTACCCCTCTTGCTTTAGAGACAAAGGCCATCAATTTGGGTCAAGGTTACATGAAGTGGGTATACGATCCATGTAGGACTCTATTCAAAAATTAACGTACAAACAGCTTTGCTCCTCCTGCCATTGTGCAAAATGCTGCCAAAGAAGCTCTCGAAGTTGTCGAAGCCAATCAATACAGGTACACAACAAGCCAAATTAGTCAAGCAGACTGAAAGAATCAAGTTTCTAAAGCTAGTGTGTATAGTCATCCTCGCGGTCGTCCTAGATTGAGAAACGCTTTGGCTGCTTCTTACAGCGAGCAATTCAATCGCAAGTTGGATCCTGAGACCGAGATTCTGGTCACAGCAGGTGCCAATGAAGGTACATTGTGAGCACATTATACAGTATACAGAGACACTCAACGTGGATTATAGGCATGTTTGCTACGTTTGCTGGATTTCTGGATGCTGGAGATGAAGTGATTTGTATGGAGCCCTTCTTTGATCAATACATTGTGAGTCACAATCATGCAAAGGGTAGCTGACTACGAGCTCACATTGGCTTTATTGTCTAGCCCAATATCACCATGAACGGTGGCAAGCCTGTCTACGTTCCTCTTAGACCCCCTACAGATGCTGCTGATCGTGTCATCTCATCTCACGAGTGGAAATTAGACATTGAAGAACTCAAATCCAAAGTGACACCCAAGACCAAGATGATTGTACTCAACACACCCCATAATCCCATCGGTAAAGTATTCGATGAAGACGAGTTGCGTGCCATTGGTCAGGTAGCGGAAGAGAACAACCTTGTCATCTTGTCTGATGAAGTCTATGATCGTCTCTACTACCCTCCTCTCAACAAATTCCCACGCATTGCCAACATTGACAACCTCTGGGAACGCACAATCACTGTTGGATCAGGCGGTAAATCTTTTGCTGCCACTGGATGGCGTGTTGGATGGTTGATTGGCCCTGACCACTTGATCAAGCACGCATTTGCTGCTCAAACAAGAGTTGTTTTCTGCGTCAATTCCCCTTGCCAAGAAGCCGTTGCTGCTGGCCTCGAGAATGCCATGACACAGCCCATCTTCCAGAACCAGATCGACCAGTACATGCACAAAAAGTCCATCCTGAGCAAGCTATTTGATGAGCTGAATTTACCCTACACTATGCCAGAGGGTGCTTACTATATCCTGGTCAATACCAGCAAAATCCAAATCCCCAAGGACTTTGAGTTCCCCGAGATCTTAAATGATCGTGGTGCTGATTTCAAAATGTGCTACTGGTTAACCAAGCATATCGGTGTCTGTGCTATTCCTCCCTCTGAATTCTACGAAAAGGAGCACTGGCCCTTGGCTGCTCACTTTGCTCGTTTTGCCTTCTGTAAGACCGACGAAGTCTTGGAACAAGCTGTAGAGCGTCTGAAGGAATTGAAGACTTATATCAAGTAGATGTCGTTTGAATAAAAGAAGAACTGTTGCAATAGATCTGCATACATGATTACTGCAGTTAGCTTGAAGTGGACTCCTTTACTTTTTGTGTTTAGTCTTTATAAGAGCGAAAGAGAGAGAGAGAGAGAGAAAGAGGGGCCAAAGATTTCGATCGAATCGAGGAGCGTGTCTTGATGGATTCAATTTGAGTTGAGATCACTCTGCTGTCCTTCTTTCTCTTTACTACTTTTTCGCTGCAATGCTGTTTTTGATACTAGTGACAGTGTTGCTATTTTGCAAGCATAATACACAGGCATTTTTTTCGGCGGACAGCGATATTCTTCATAGCTATCATTTGAATGATTCAGTGCCACTCGTTGTAAACAAGATCACATCTGCAAAGACACAATTACCATTTGCATATGAAGAGTTACCTTTTGTGTGTCCTTCCAACGATAATACACGCAAACAGCAACGATCACTGGTCAATTTGGGGCACATTCTGCAAGGTGATCGCTACATGAAGAGCAGATCTGAGGTGAGGATTAAGCTTTTGTTGGCATCGAGAGTTGCTAATTCATATTTCAGCTGAAATTGGGCCACGCTATCTACTGCAATCAGCTATGCACTGTTAAACTGAACGAGAGAGATGTTGAGCTGGCAAAAGAGCTAATTAGGCTAGACTATAGGGTGGAATGGTATGTGTGATCAAGTATGGCACTTGTAAGCTTATATCCAATGTGACCACTAGGCTTGTAGATGGTTTGCGAGGATTATCGCAGGACAACAGCAACACGCAACATCGCAAATGGCTACCACAGTTGAAAATGGGCTATGTGGACAAGTTTACTAGCAAGACCTTTCTTTACAACCACTTTAACCTACATTTGCAGTACCAAGCACACCCAACTGATGCAAGCACCAAATACATTGTTGGCTTTGAAGTGTACCCCTCAGCGTATGTCGAAAAAGAGCCTTTAACGTGTCATCGAGCACTCAGATTTTCGAATTTTGTAGCATCCATAATGCAAATACATGCATAGTTAGTCCAAACTCTACAGCCACAGAATTAGGAGCAAGTGCATTTCTTCACTACACATACTCGGTGTCATGGGAAGAGGTAGGTGCTGTATGGAGTTGCTCTAAAACAGTGAAAACTCACTTTGTATCAGTCGAAAACCATCACATGGAACACTCGCTTGAATCGCTATCAACAGCATAAGCAACCTCGCATTTATCTCATTTCCATCTGCAACATATTGATCTGCACGCTTCTATTTGTAGGCATTTGCTGGCATGATATTGATGCGCACACTTGCCAGAGATATCAGCATCTACAACCGAGAGAGCAAAGATGAGTTCAATGATGGTAAAAATCAAGGCTGGAAGCTGATGCATGGCGATGTATTTCGACCTCCTAGACACTCGACATGGATGGGCCCACTTTTGGGATCTGGGATGCAGTTTTTAAACATGTCAATGTTTACATTGGTAGTGGGATTGTTAGGTTTACTGAGCCCTTCCTATCGTGGAGGCTTCATCTTATACGCAATTGCACTTTATGTGCTTTCAGGGCAGGTATCAAGTCAAGTGTGTGTAGAGCCATAGCTAATGTTATGTTGTTTCAGGCTCTTCACAGGATACACAAGCAATTTGATGCATCATGTGTTTGGAGAGGACCGCAAATCATGGATGCAGAACGCACTTGAGGCAAGTAAGCACCTTCAAAGTCAATCCACGACATATCTGAACTGTAGTACAGGCAGCTTTCCTTGTCCCCTCAGTCATATTCACTATTGTGTTCATCATCAATTCATTTGTGTGGAGTAAAAGCTCATCAGCTGCTATTCCATTGTCCACGTTTACAACGCTGGTTTTTCTATGGTTTGGTATCTCTGTTCCGTTGGTTCATCTTGGTGCTCATTTCAGTCAAAGGAAGCACACAAAGAAAGATCAATTTAAACCACCTGTCAAACTGAACCCAATTCCTTGCTATATACCCGATCAGCCGTGGTATTTGGAGCCCATCTTTAGGTGTGCTGTGGGTGGGTTGGTATCATTCATCGTCTTGTACCTGAATATGTATTACATTACACTCTCAGAGTGGAGCAGTAAATATCACTACATGTTTGGATTCTTGATCATCATTTTTGTTATCTTGACCATCACAGCAGCGATAATGTCAATTGGAGTCACTTATTTCAGTCTTTGCTGTCAAGACTACCAGTGGTGGTGGAATTCTTTTAGGGTCTCGTTCGTGTCATCCGTGTGCTTGTTCATGTAAGCTGTCATTATGTCGTAAGACGGGAAGCATGCCTTACACATTATTTACAGATATTCTGCATGTTACTTTATCTTTCGCACCAACTTTCTCGGCCTAGTATCAGCTGTAGTGTATTTTGGGCACTCGCTTATTTTGTGCCTGATCTATGGATTGTGCACAGGAACAATCGGCTTCTTTGCTACTTACGGCTTCATGCGGAACATCTACACATCCATCAAGGTAGGTTCTTTTTTGCTTTGGCGTCATTCATGACACTCATCCTTTAAAGATCGATTGATTTCACACTGTTTGAAACTTTGGGTATTTAGCCTTTCATCTGTATTTATTTGTTTATTTGTTTATTTGTGTATTCGGGCCCTGATGCTGTATCACTAATTTTTTTGCCCTTCTCTCGGTATACCTGAAAGTGTATCACATTTCCAACAGACACGTATAATGAATTCCTTTTTTTTATTGAATGACATATATATATATATATATATATATATAAGTATGATAAGCTATACACAATGAACATGATAATGGTTTTTTTTTTCAGAAATGTTGACAACATTATACACTACGATGACTTATCAAAAGTAACTTGTAAGCGTTGCTCGTTCAGATCAACATAATATTTATATTTGAAACCTCTTGTCTCTTTTCTTCTTGTCTACAATCCACAACAGAACATGCGCTTGAGACTAAACTTGACTTTACGTAAAGAGGGTTGCAGATTCACCCGGCGTAATAGCTTTGCTTTAGAAGCTTGACTCATCAAGTATTCAGCAGCCCAGTGATCTTCACAGAGTCCCAAAGGAATACCAAAATACGCCTCGCAAGCACGCTCCAGGTCTTCAATGTCATGTTGTAGCATGGTTCTCTTTTCATCCCAACCGGTATAATTCTTTTCTTCTTCAATGTAGTACCTGAAACTAATATTGCTCTTGTTTTGATACTGTTGTTGAGACAACCATTTGATACCATCTTCAAACCATATCAGCTCGTCATGCTTTGTGATTTGGCAATGCTGTTTCAAGATCACGGACCGGATCACATCCATGGTAATTGGGATATAGTAAATTTCGCCAGTGGATTCAACATAGTAGGTGGGCCTTTGAATGGATCCCTTTTCAGAATAATTCAGCTTGTAGTTGTAGTGTTCAGTAGATAATAGTGATGATGTGGGCGATGTGGATCTCTTGATTTGCTCTAGTTTTCGCTTGCATTTTTCAATTTGTTTGGTGATCAACTCTTTGGATATTTTTTTGTGTTGGGGTATATCTTCATAATCCACAAGGTAATCTTCATCGTAATCAGTGGCTGTATTGGTGTTCTTCTTGGCTTTGATTCTATGATAAATTGTCTTGATTGAATGAACCATATTGTTTGAGGGTTTGTTTGTATATACAAGAAAGAAAAAGAAGAAAAGAGATACCTGGAATTCAGCCCAACGTATTGGTTTTTATAGTGATAATCGTAAACAAAGCCTCATTCCATTTCCCATCATGCTGTAAACACAAAATGAATAGATGTCAATTCTTAATTGAGTAATCTGTGATACGACCCAATTAGTGAAATTGTTAACGCCTATTTCATTCTCTTTCGAGAGGAGAAAAATCGCAGGTCGAGAATGTCAATAGTCCTGTTTTTAATTCAGGGGTAAATCGATATTATTAGTTCAATTCAGAGCAGTAAAAGACAAACAATCAAGCGCGAAAAAAAAAGAACAACCAGTGTGGCTCATCTAAAAAATGATTTCTGTAACTAGATGAGCTTGGCTGAAAAATCCTTTGACTGACAAAAGGCAACATGCATGGTAAGACAGTGTAACTCATTCCGTAATGTAGACGGATTGGCCAAGAGTGTTTTTTCGTGACACAGATAGGTATGCAATTTATGTACCAGTTATTGCAGCAGCGAATACTTTCTTTTCAACGGCAACTATTACATGTGAAGGGGGCTTATGTTAATTTTATGAGTTTTATAAGCTCTCATTTCAGATTGAACTTTGTTTAGACGTAGATTCTATAGAGCTAATAAATGGCCTGAAAGGTTACAATAAGGAGGTATGCATGTAACATGGAATAACTTGGATTCAACGTGTGGTGGCCGAGAGCTAAAAGATAGCCACATATCATCAATTCCTCTTTCTAGTTATGTATCTTGTTATACTACTACAGTTAAATGAATTACACTGAATTTAGCATATAGCAGCAAACCGCTTGCTTAAAAATCTGACAGGCTGTTCTCATTCTGATTATAATCAAAGTTCGATGCTTGGCTTCAACACTTAGCGGCGATACTAGGTATTCCCCTGAACTATTCAAGGCAATTGGCAATCTCTATGCACCTTCTACATTGGCAGCTATTCCTATTGGCAACGTCATGCCTACACAGTTAATGCAACATCTGCATATGGGTCCAGAGAATACTATCAAGACGTATTTTGACTTGGGTTGTCCTCGAGTATCTGCAGGTATCCATTGGGGACACATTCATGATGTCAGATGAGCATTACTTGGCTCCAAGACAAGTTTTGGACGCTGCTTGGGACCAGTACATCAATGCTGCCAAAGATCAACCATCGCTGGTCTCCGTGATGGATGAGGACAATGCTTCTACTGCTTCATCTTTTTCCTCTACTGTTGTATCAAACAACATGGTGGCCAAGGACTTTTCTGTCGTTACTACAAAGTTTATTACTACTGCATTTGGACAGACCATGTTGATAGACTAATTAAAGAAAAGATCACTACTCTTATATCCAAACCATCTACTTTTTGCTATCTTACATTATGTTTGAATCAATAAAATTGTCATCTGCAATAGGTATTTGAACTTGGCATGTATAATTTACGTATCTGATTCTGGTCTATAAAAATGTTGTAAGAGAGTATGTTAAGCAGGTCTGCATAAAAAGATAGAAACATTTGTCAGAAGTGCATTCAAAGGATTTATCAAGACTAATTCGAGATATTTGACAGATCTATAATGTGAGATGCTAAGAATAGTAAATGTGAAGACTGATATAAAGATTTCGATGGAAAAATGGATGATTTTGTTCAGATGTCTTGATGTAATATGCTATTCATAATAATCTAATGTCTGTCTATACAGTATATCCTTGCAAAAAAAAAATAAGGTAAATGTCGAAAATAGGGCCTCTGTATATTCATCCGAATGAACTATAACTGAATTCACGGATGGAATATAATATGTCGATATTTTAATTGTTGATTATGAAGTAAATGCTGTTTTTTTGATAAGCGTGTGTAAAGATTGATTCAGGAAATAGTGCACACAATTTGTGTGATCTGCTGTATAGTAGGATACTGTTTGTTTCAAGATTGATTTGTATAGACTTGACAAATAATTTGAGACTGCAATGCACCGCATTACTTTTAAAGCTTTTCGGAGGAAAACATGTATTAAATCTGTACCAATTCAACTGTAGTAATAATTGTGTAGAAACACAGTTCTTCTATTGTTTGGAGCTTTACTCAAGGCTGTAGCATCAGTTTTCATGGAGTTGTTACACTGTCAAAAAGTTCTGCCCTAGTCAAGTTGGCCAAGACTGTTAATCGCTCAAAGCTAACTTTTGCTACAGTGGGTGCTATAAGTTTATTTTGTGCGTCAGCATTAGTCAATGCACCCTATAGGTTTATTTTATATACTTGAGCATCGTATGGATTTTTCTATGCTGTTATTAAAAAAAGAAAAGCATGATTTTGTCACTGTAAATTCTAATTTGGGGTTTTTTCAAACCCCAATTTTTGAAAGAAAGTATTGTAGTGAGCACCCAGAGGTCTCATTCTGTAAATCAAATATAGAGGAGCAAAATGCAGCTACTAGAGAAGAAGCGTGGTTGAATTGGCAGCTGTAAAGATAATAGTGTTGAAACACTGTTCTTTGTATCGATGGCCCAAACCTCGAAGCCGGAACTACTTTTGTACATCCAGCATCTTGCTACGAGATAGAAGTTAGCAAACCTTGAAACTGACACCACATGCTGAAACCTAATGATAAAAGACACATGCTTGGCGAAGCGTTCGGTATTGCTGGGAGGATGTAGTAGTATTGAGTGTACTACTGTACCTATAATATAATAACGTTTTTCACATAATAAATTCAATAAATGTCCCCCACATAGAGCTGTGTAACCGATATCAGATCAAATCACTGCACCTTATGTTATTTCCAATAAGGAAGAATTTAAATTGTATCTGTTTGGATACCCGTTTTATTGCAAACACAAAATTATAGTAAATGACAGATCAATAGGAGATCAACTAGCTAGAATCCTTCGGTACCTGAACCTCTGAGCCAATCAAATCGCGTAAAAACTCCGCTGACCTAAAAAAAATTTGCGAGGGTTTCCCCCTGTTTTGATGTGAGGCAAAATTTTAAGCTCCGCTATATATAGCAATATAGCAGATGCTATCATTAAACTTCCCCCAAGTGCTAGAGCATGCCTTACTTACACCACCTAGCTTTAGATTCAGGCGTTGAGACTCTCAATCATCACTAAAGTAAGTAGCGATAACCAAGTGGAGGCGGCCTATCTACCTCCTAGCCTCGGATAAAGTCTTGTTGAGCTTCAGGGATAGGCGCATCCACACAACGTAAAAAAGTATGCTTCAAAAGAAACATAATAAGAGGAACAAATGAACATAATACTACAAGAGTATAGTAGTATTATGTAGACAAAAAAAGAGACACTCACACGAAGCGAGTCAAAGAAAAGCATAAAAAATACAACATCAAAGATGTTCAAAAAAGCTCGTTGTTGTTGCAATAAAAATGCTTACATGAGCAACGTGCATGGTAGTAATAGTCTGATGTAAAGCAACATGGCACAAATACGCACAACTGCAAAAGCAATAGTGGTATTATAAGTTTGCAATACGACATAATGACTAATGTTGTTTCATGTGAAGCCACAGAGGAAACACCACCAACAAAAGAAAAAGAAGAAGAAAAAGCGCAACAAGGCAAACATCATGAATGCATTATCACGAGAAAGGACGCAAAAATATAAGCGTTCAAAGAAGTTTTATATCATTGCGGCCAGAAGAAAGAAGATACTTACCACTTACCACAGCCACAGATAGACCAGAAAAGTATAGGCAATAATCACCGGAGACAGACCAGAGAACGAGCATGCACCAAATACAGCAGACCAGGAAAGACCAGAATAGCAGCAGCAGCAGCAGCAACACCGGCATCATGGAAAAACTAAAGAACTTGAAACGCCATCAGCAGAGAGCAGACAAAGATCAAAGAAATTACTTACCACGTATCACCACCAGAGATAGGCCAGATATTACGCAATCACCGGATATAAACCAGAGAACGAGCATGCACCAAATACAGTAGACCAGGAAAGACCAGATTAGCAGCAGCAGCAACACAAGCATCATAGAAAAAACAAAGAACAAACGTCACCAGCAGAGACCAAAGAAGCAACCACCAGACATGATGAACCAAAGAAACAAGCAGCAGAGAAGGCAGAGAAGTAATAGCAGCAGCACTCACTCATACAAGCAAAAAATTACTAAAACCGAATAAACTCAATTATTAGTGTTAATTCTACGCCTTCCAGTGTTCGTTATTGAATAGTACCTAATATATTCCACTTCAAAGAAGCAGTTTCAAGTTCTTCCACAAGTACAAGACAGATTTATTGGAAGCTAGAGTGTTATTATCAATCAAACAGTTTCCAAACCGACCATGACTTGATGCTAAACGCGTCTTGCAAAAAGGGAAAAAAAACGGGGATATGGAAAAAAAAATGAGACGGCGCCCTATCCGGCGTCACGGCTAGTATATTTGGTCTCAGTCTTCTGCAGTGGCACCCCCTAATTGCGGCAATTTAATTTGAATTTGTGCATTGGTATTCTCGTGTTCAAACTTGACCTGTCTGACATCTTTTAAACGTTTTTGCCAGATTTCACTATGAAAACTCTCGTTGTTATAACCAGCTTTCTAATACAAACTTAGAGAACTAAGGAAGCCGCATCGAATGATTTTAATTATATACAGTTTTTAAACTGAAAATATTGAGCAATTCGCAAAAGTATGAAAACAGGTTTTCTATGAATATGTCAAAATTTAGCGTATGCAAGTCTTATAGAAAGAGCTTCCAATGTCGCATTTTATCATTTCAATCAAAGTGGCCTAATATATATCATAGAAAAAGTCTTCAGTTTTGGGGTGAAAAGCGCGATCATTTGATTTTCAAGAACTTTCCTTTGCTAATACTCATGTAAATATGAGAATTTTCCTGGGTTTGCAATGACCCAGAAAATCTTGAGATAAAGCATCAGTAAGTAAAGCGTGGCCAAGAGAAGGCGTGTGGTGCTACTCCAAACGCTCAAAACGCTTTGTGGCATGAGTTATTCATGCTTGAAAATGGCTAGATTTGAACAGAATTTGACCTAAAATGACGGTGTAGTGGGTTGCGTTGTCAGAAGAGTCAGTAAATTACACTTCTGTCTGATGGCCCAGATGCTCTGCATTGTACAGAACTCAATTTTCAAGTGATAGGCGCTTTTATTATAATTCCAAGGCTCAGATCTTGCTGTAGAATACATCCAGTATGATCTGCATTCCGACAGATCATCCAGTTACCAGATTTAGATATAAACTATCTGTGCACTGGATTAGATGTGTTATGTCAAAATACAATGTAAAATTGAATCTGCCAAAGAATTACACTTTTATTGAGAATGCATCCCAAGGATGCATTTATATATTTTTCATTAAGCTAGGGTTTACAGCATGATGATGAACTATAATACAAATAGGTTTACTATCTACCCAACAATTGATTTGTAAATCATGATTAGCATGATTTACCCAAAGGACCTAAGAATAGCCTAAAACCTTTAGTGTGAGACCTTGCTATGACATTTGATATAACAAGATGTACGATATCGATTTATACTATAAGAAGATATGGACTTCAGATACGCTAGTACTATATGATTCATAGTATATAAGATACAGTAGGCTATAGATGGCACCACGGACAGAGATGGTGTTATAGACTTCTACTTGTGTTCCGACATTGACTACGGATGTTTGTCATATTTGGATAAACACCAAAACCGATGCAATATTATTAACTTGTTGCTTCAGATGTACACTTCATGATCCACGCTATAAGACACATGCTTATATCCGTGATACTAGCTACAGATACATTATGTACTACAGACTTGTGCAATATATGAGACATGCTATAGACATGCTATAGACATGCATACGATATGCTATAGACATGCCATATATCCAGATACATGCTAAAGATGTATGCTTAGCGATATACACTCAGATATGTACTATTAATATAGACTAAGAAGACTGTACCTATCGGATACATGCTACTAGATCGATATTAATTATCCTTATAGAAAGGATAGATCAGGGTACTTTGGATGAGAGTCTAATTATTCATCCAGGCAAAGCTAAATCATGATTAGCTTGCTGGAGTTGTCTTTTAGCATGATTAGACATTAGTTGATCTGAGTTGACTTATTTGTCAATCTAATTAATAGAACTTTTATCCATTGTTATAGTATATAAGAAGGATCATCTACCTGGCCAGTAGAGAGACTTCAGTTTACTTTACACCTGTCAGTTTGATAATAAAATATACCTTTATCAAGTTAACACTACTGTTTTTTTTTATTCTTTTTTTTCCGTGAATTTTAGTCTATCAAGCCTCAAATTCCACAATCGGGTTTAAATGGTTTCAAGGATCTACACTGCCAAAAAGATCAGCTCCAGCCAAATTGTCCAAAGTTGATTGCCCAAAGCTAACTTTTGTTACAGTGGCGCATATAAACTTTTTTTTTTTTTTTTTTTTTTTGTGTGTGGCAGTATGAGTAGTCATACAACGTCTTGAATTTATTTCGTAGACTTGACCATCACATGGACGTTTCTGTGCTGTTATTAAGGAAAAATGTGTTTTTGCCACCGTAAACTCCAATTTGAGGGTTGAAAATGCAATTTTTGAAAGGAAGTATCATGGTAGGTGCTCAAACAAGGTCTTATTCTGAAGAGCAAATGCAAAGGAGCAAAACTCAGTTACAAGAAGAAGCTTGGTTGAGTTGGTAGTTGTACTGATAAAAGTACCGAAACACGGGGATTTTCTTGTGTTGTTGGCTACTTTACATTTTACTTGCTTGATTTTTGACAACTAATATAGCGACTGAAAACTTGTTCATATGTTTGACAACTCCTCGAAGTAAGCATGTAATGAATCTGATACCAAGTCTCTAGCATCATCGACATGGGTCGTGAAAAACAATCGACTCCCTTTTGCTGAAATGCGCACCTCAGTCTCAAACCTGGAAATTGAAACCATTGCAGTACATTCAGAATCTGATACAAGGCAAACAATAGCGCTCGAAGCAGTAAATTTGTGGTGGATTCATGTTAAACAGACTATGTTTGACTGAAGACTTGATAACCGAAAGTGGAAAGGCTTAATTGGTGAGATAAACTGCATTCTTAAGTAAGGAGAAAATGAATATCTTAAATTGAGACGCTTACTGGAGCTGAACAAAGCAAGCCACGGTCATCTAGTCTTGGAAGCATGGTTCATCAGTATGTCAAATATCCTTCAATAACTTAAAAGTAGCAACTTATCAACGAGGCTATGGCACCTTACGATATCAATTTGGATCAGATTTGAGTTAAACATTCTCTCCTCAGTTAATGCGTTTCAAAGAAAGGGGAACAGATTCGGGGGTGGTAGTCCAGTTCTGTGATAAGCTTGCTTGGTGTTTCTGCAGTACTTGAAAATAGTTGTTAATCACTTCCATTATGCATTGAAGTGTCTTCATCAGGTTGTTAAAGGATGGCTCCGTAAAAACTGAAAGTGCATTCCGTATTCTTATACAATCTGCTACTTACTGTGCAAGTTACATCAAACCATTAAAAATAAAGCAAATGCATTAAGATGAGGTCATATGCAAACGCTAAGAATGATATATCATAAAGCGAGTTATGCATCATGTTTACCATGCCTATTGAGAATTGTCCTTTTGAAATGAGGTGAGCCGCCGTATCGATCAAAGCATTCATCGTTCACGCAAACATCATCAAGTTTTATGTGTTTGCTACAAGCATCTTAAAGTAACGAAAAAGTAATGCATTGCCATTATACGCCATGTTCGTATTTGCTATCAAAGTAAGCCCACGTAATGGGACATGAATGGTTGTATGCGCACGATGGGTACAAGTAAAATCGAGCAGGATGACGCCATTTTACTGTTCATTACAGATGTTCAAATTCTCATCAAATGCAGTTGAATTCCCAAGGATTATAAAAGTAGAGATTACCGACATTTGCATTGATTGTCTGTATCGTAAAGTGTATATAAACACAAGCCTTTAAAGTTTTTAGGAATTAAACATTGGCGCCTACCTTAAATTAGATTTTAAATATTGCAATACCCTGTCATACGTTATTTTTAATTTAGTGTAACAAGAGACCAATGAGTCAAGAATTACGATGGTTTCCATGATACAAATGACCTCTGCAAATAGCACACTTTGATGTGAAAGAGCCAATACAACCACCTGACACAGTTTGTGATTGCGTGGCTGTGATTCAGTTGCTATGGAGAGGATTCAGATGTGTTCCTGAAATCAGCATTCAAGGTTTGAGCTCCGAAACACACAAAATGTTGATTGACACATTTTGAAGCATATCAAACAACAAATGTCATATGAAAATACTAGTACAGTGCCAACAAGAGAGCATTGAATCAAGAAGACGGCAATGACAACGATCTGCTTGTTTTGTATGTCCCAAAAGTTATCGAGTACACGAGTAACGATACTATTCTTAAAATCTTGACACATTTTAAATTTAGCAACATGAAACGTATTTATTGAACAACAGAGCCATTATCATCATCATGATGAAGCTGAGCAGAGCGAGAGTGAGAATACTTGGCAATAGATAAAAATAACAAAAAATAGATGCTATTACCCAGGGAAGACACAGACTTACACAGGCACACTCCCCTTTGATTTCTCCCTTTATCGCATAGCATACTACTGATATACACCATTTTTACAACCTCCGAAGTCTTTTTCCCCTTTTCGTTTTTTAGTAGATTTATAAATGCTTTTTTTTTTTCTCATCTTGTTTCTTTTCTCTTAATATCACAAGAATTTTAGTTTATTCAGCATGTACGATGGAAAGAAAGACAAAACGAAAGACTATTCTCTTGGCTTACACGGTGCAGCAATGAACGGCAATGTTGGTAAGTCATGGAGATGGATTGGGCTCGTTACCATGCACAAGTTCAACTCTAACAATGAAATCCAGGACTTGTCAAGTTTGCTCTTGATCATGGCGCACCTATAGATTCCGTTGTGAATGGCTACATGCCACTTCAGCTAGCTTGCATCAATGAAAATCACATTGCTGTTGTGCAGTATCTGATAGACAGAGGAGCGGATGTCAATGCCCAAAGGTATGTAAACCACCGCCTTGATTTCGTTGTGCTTGACGACACTCACACTGCAAGTAGATGGTCAAGAAAGCACAGTGCAGACAAGTCGCAAGCAGTTGCAGGTGCCACGGGATCAACCGCTTTACATGTTGCCTGTGCGAATGGATGTACAAAGATTGTGGACTTGCTGCTTAGAAATGGAGCCAAGATCAATGTCAAGGACAAATATGGGTCTCGGCCAGTTGATGTAGCTGCAGCTAAACATCACGTGGAGATAGTTAAGCTACTGGAGACGTTTGGGTCAATGCAGATAATGCTAAAAGGGTTGCAAGAAGGAAAACATGTTGCAGAAGCAGGCCGTCGATCGATGGATGCAGCTTCATATCAACAACAACAGCAGCAGCAGCAGGCCAAAGCAGACAGACTACGACGACCTAGTCTACCCAGTGTATTCGAGCATCAATTGCATATACCAGATATATCCACGTTACCACCACCAAGACACAGTTTAAACACACCACGACCATCTGCCGACGAATTGCAACAAGATTACTACAGCTATGGTGTGGTAAATCATTACGAGGATGAGAATTATCTGACCTCATTGGAAAGAAGAGCGTTTGGTGTGGCTTCTCCCACCACCACACCCAGCGCCTACTTTTCAAATCATGATCTGGAGGAAAATAAAATCATTGGACGTGCTTCTCTTGACTCTGCTCATATACGTCCTTGTTTGGATTCAACCCCTTTAAAGAGATGCAGCTCAGATGGTGGTCACTTGCGTACGACTGCCTTGATGAATGCGATGGCTGCCAACAACATCTCATTGCAAGACGATGAGAATGGCAATGTGATTGAAATAGACGACGATGCAGATGAAGAAACACCAAGGCCCTCTCTAGGCGACGATAGACCCGATATAGAACAACTCAAACCAAAGAAAACGTGGTTCAGCAGCGGTAGAAAATCAGTTGATATGTATCCTATTGGTAGACCCTCACTGGAAAACAATCAGCGTAGAAGTAGTCTCGATTTTAGGCCTAGTTTGGATAGTTTATCGCAATTAGCCAAAAAGAGTATGGAGGGATTATCTCGCAAGAGCATTGATATGGACCATATTCCCTCTTCTTCTGCTACAGCAACAGCAACAAGTAGCCGAGGGTTTTTATCAAAGTGGTGGTCAAATTCTGAAAGCAATGCAAAATAACACACTTTTTTTTTTTTTTTGATACCCCCTTTTTCTTTCCTTTTACCGCTTGTTTTTTTTGTATATAAAATA
This sequence comes from Mucor velutinosus, assembly GCF_035048745.1. Lineage (NCBI taxonomy): Eukaryota > Fungi > Mucoromycota > Mucoromycetes > Mucorales > Mucoraceae > Mucor > Mucor velutinosus. The sequence goes on from NW_027041908.1 coordinate 2,446,359, forward strand.
AATTTATATATTTGTTCTTTATTAGTATTGTGCTGCCATTGTTTACTAAGCTGAAGGTTGTGATTTATCAAACCAGAGTTTGACCGACTTGTCCTGGTCGATTGAGCCGGATGCGATGATGTTCATTGTTGGATGGCAGGCTATGCAAAGAACAACGTCTGAATGTCCTTCTAATTTCTGTACAATTTCTTTTGTCTGCAAATTCCAAATGTATATGTTGTGATCCTCACTGCCGCTCACAATCCACTTGCCACCTGTCACACTAAAACTGGCAAATATACAATATTTACTGTTTTCATGTCCACGATACGTCTTGAGACATTTGCCGGTATGATAGTTCCACAGTCGTAATGTGTTATCTAGTGTTGAGGCGAGGATATATTTACCATTTGGCGAGAATTTGACAAACGATACGGGCGGGTTATCATCATCGACGAGTGTTTTTAAACATTGTCCACTGGCGGTGTCCCAGATACGACTACTCGGCATGACTTGATGAGAAGACCATAGCGTTTGATTAATGGATCTACAACTTACATTAATCCATCATGACTGCAGCTTACAATCATGGTACCATCTCTGTTGAAATGAACTGCTGATACGGGATCGGAGTGCGCTGGTAATGTTTTCATGCATTTGCCTAGCAATCCATCGAGTCAGTCTTCAGATGCCATGCTGCCCCTTTTTCACCTTGTATTGTTACCTTTTTTCACATCCCAAATTTTGATGCTTTCATCAAACGATCCAGAAACGATTAAATTTGATTGAGGATTGTAGTTGACGCAGAATACGTAGTTGGAATGGCCCTTTAAAACTTTGACAGTTTCACGCTTTCAAGAAAATTATCAATTTCATGCTAGATCCATGTTGTCAATCAATCATGCTTACTGTAGCAAGGCTCCAGATACGAATGGTGCGATCATCGGAGGCAGAGCATAGGTTTTGTGAGTCCGAGGACCATGCACAATCGGAAATACCTTGTGTATGGCCCTCCAATGTAGCTTCGTATTTACCATCTAATGCATGCCAAATCTTGATGGTTTTGTCGGCAGCTTAAATGATGAGAGTGAATATAACATAGGGAATTAACTATTGCATCTAGTAAACTTACAGCAACTAGCTAGCCATTTGCCATCTGGCGAGAACTTGACACTGGATACTGACATGCGATGGCCAACGAGCGAGTACTTGAGTTCGTATTGTGGTTTGCGTTGTTCAGGTCGAGGTTTCGGTGCGGGTGCATTGTCTGCATCTTGCTTCTTTTCTGCCGGTTGTTGCTGATCAGCGCCTGAGTCCTCCTCTCTTGGTCTCTTGCTATCGTCTGACTTGTGTTGCTCTGATTGTGGTGTCTCCACTGAAGGAAATGAAGCATTAAAAAAAAATTTTTTTTTCTTGCAACATCGCGAGCGAAATATAAAGGAGCATTGCCAATGACACTTACTGCTTTGATCTGTTCAATTCAATCGAACTGTTTATATCTGTTTGTGTTTGAAAAGAGAGTTTATTATGAAGATAATGAAAAAGGCAGCCGATCGTTGTCAAGGATTAGCTTTACGTGTTTTTTTTTTTTTTGTGAAAGAGAAAAGAGACAAAAAAAAAAAAAAAGAGAGATGGCAACCGTGCAATGTCAATGAAAGTTTGAAGGAAAAAAAAAAAAAAAAAAAAAAAAAGGTGACCGTCATCGGAAGAAATGGTTAAGAAGATGAAGGTTTACAATGGTCCATAAAGAGTGGCGAATGAGCCAAACAATGGGAGCAAACATAATGAGCGTCTAGACTCGGGTTGACTGTAGTTATGGCAGACAAAACACCATCAGAAAAGCGGTTTTTTTCGAGGTCAATATCGCCTTGGTTCTCGAGAATCGTGTTGCTCTTTTGAATCGATTCTTTATGCAGCGCTTGCTCATGAGTTACTGTGTTGCGGCGTAGAGTTACAATGTCAAAGCTGTGGTTGGACGAGGCGATAGATTTTTTAAATTGTGTCTCATCTTGCCCATCTTCATCGTCATCTTCTTCATTTGCCTTGTTGCTGGCCTTGGGCTTGTTCATCTTGAACTGCTTGATCAGTAGATAACTAGTAATAACCCCTGGATGTTGCGATTGAGTATAGCACACCCCATTTCAAGAAAAACAACTTACAGTCAAATGAATATAAATCTGCGGATAATCCACCCATTGTTCTGCAAGAGATCAAAATAGCGGTGACAATGTTGGAGGCAATGACACCAACGCTGCAATTTCAAGTTAGTCATGGCAGTTCTCATTGTCTAGACATTACATTACGAGAAGATGAGACCGCTTGATAGCAGTGATTTATGAAGGCTGTTTCCAAAGATACGGTAATGGCGGTAAATGACCATCAGAAACGCAAAGGATAAAAACACGTTGCTTGCGATATCCAGGCCCAGTTTGGCTAATGCTGGCCATTCCACTAAAGAAAATAGGAAATGCACAATGAGCAACATGATGTATCATTCATATGATCACCAGCTTACAGTTTGTCATCTACAACAGGAAATGAATAAGAGCAATTAAATATACATTTGGCATACACATACAACACAGTTTCCCATCAGATCCTTGTAGGTAGGCACTTTTCCAAATGTGCCATAGACAAACGTCAATGCAATGTAGCCAGTATTGATCAGAGACCCAATGATGATCAGCCATTTAGCACGGTCGTAGCAAATGTAGGCTTTGTAGAGCAGAATCGTTTGAATACAGCATCCCCCAAGATTGACTGATATGATGGATACCCAGAACCGCTAGTCTATGTTAGTGAAAAGCACTGTAAGTTGAATGTCTACACTTACTAGCTCGCAAGTTACATCTGTCAATGGATTTAGAATACTGCAAGATATGACAAGAAAAGACAGTACTGTCTCGAAAAGGACAGCAAAATGAAGCCATTTGCGTGCCTTGTACACCAGTTCTGCGGCTGCCATCAATTGCCATATGGTGCATCCAAGACACACACTCATGTATACCACAGTAGATGCCGTATGTCGAAAGTATCGTTTTGTGGAATCATTGAGGTATTCATAGCGCACATCTTCTGCTGTAATGTTTGCAAGTAAATCTATATACATTTGAGCGTCTGGAGGCAATGCCATGTTCATTGTGTTGGGTTAAAGTGATGAAGAACGGAAGAAAAAGAGTGCAGATCATGGAGTTGTCTGTTGAGCCCTTTTTTATGTGTCATTCCTCTCCTCAATGATTACCGTGTAAAAGCAACGGCCTCGCTGTCTTGTCACTAGTACCGTCTCCTCTGCTCCCCTAGAGAACAGGTTTTTCTGACATGACACAAAATAACAACAACGAATACATGCAAGTAATTCGGCTGTTCCCTACCAAACAGAAGCGATAGGATAAGCTCAGTAAGAAATAAAAATGAGGAATCCTTGTGGACATAGTTCATTCATTGTGTTTATTTAAGCAATGCTATTTTTTTTTTTTAAGATTGTCTGTTTATGCGTTGAATCGTATCATAAAGAATAGTATGGATCCTATTATAGCAATTCTTTTGTTCGCTTGAAAAGGAAAGTCGATCAATCCGTACATAGGGTTCTAGGGTATAATTCGTGTTGCAAAGAAACGGCATACATACATGTTTTTGATGGATTTAGGAGTGCTTTCAAGTATTGAGCATATGCAGACTTGCACTGGATAGTACGCTGGTTAAGCCGATATGTGTGTTATGATACCGTATTCAGTGTATAGTGATATACGACCACGAATATTGTTTGGCATGGCTAAGTACTTGGTTGGGTTTGATTGCTTACAGCTTTGATGTTTGTGTGTCAACCCATTAGACAGAAGCCTCCATGACCGCAGCTCATCTCCTTGAGTGGCATAAACCCGTCAAGTGGAGGTACACAGCTTTTTCAATGTAAGTGCGTTTGTTTGTTATTGATGGGGATGCCATGGAGAAAGAGAACAGTGCATAGCATGAGTTGCCTCCATTCACAGATAATATAGAAAGCTGGCCAGCGAGGGTGATCAAAATGGGTCCAACTTTGAGTGAATCATCTGTCTGGAAGTATACTACACTATGGATCATTAGCACTACCCACAGACCGATAAGTATCTGCTATGTATCGACCTAAAACAGCTGTTACATTGATACCAATAGTATTCATTACCATTAATAAATCATGTAGAGTACAAGACTCGTTTTCGATGTGCATTAATACATTGTTTATATAGCTGACATTGGTACAGTGTGCATATAACTCATACCGTGTCACCAAGATTCTACTCCTATATACCGAGTCTTTTACTGTGTGGCTATTTACTTGTAAGATGAGAGATGTAAACGACTATAGTAGTGGAAATGGCTTTTCTACGATGCTCCATGTCTATATCAATGTGTATAGCTCTTATACAAACAAACAGGATACTTGTTTTAACTCTTACTGTCCAAGATTATGCAAAATACAGCGATTTTCGGGTCGGTATTTCTCGCGTTAGAAGCCGTTTTAGACCACCAAAATAGCACCAAACAATTTCTTTCAACTAACACTAACTTATTAACACTTTTGCTCAACTTTTTCAGGACCAAAAAAAAAAAAAAAAAAAAAAAAAAAAAAAAAAAAAAAACATTTCAAAAATCGACTCAAAAGCATGAGGGGTGCCTCATGGTTTTCATCGAAAAACAAATGATTGCGTTTTTGACCTCCAAAATGAAGACTTTTTCTAAAGCATATATTAAATCAATTTGTTCCTCTCGACCTAAAGCAACTCCTTAAACTTTGTTTGTAAGATCTTCATATGTAAAATCTCTACATTTTGGTCAAAAACGACATTTCATATTTTAAAAAATTGGTCAATAAGCTACTTCATAACACTGATTCTAGTTGGCACCATTGGATGCGCCTTCAAATGTACTCCAGGAAAGCTTAAGGAGACATGGGATGATGACCGCAATTTATATAGTCGAATTTTACAAAATAACTTGAAATGGATCGAAATTCAGCAAAACTGGCCAATCTGAAGCAGCTTGCAACCTGAGTTTCAATAAATGCTGGCTAGCAATGGCAACGCCCCCCCTGTTATTACAGAGACAACTGATGTTTGTGAAGCTAATAACAAGAGGATTGCAAATCAAAAAGTACCATAGACTAGCCTGTCTATTGTATCTTACTTTCACTGCGATGTATCTTTTTTGATAAATTTAATTGTTGCAAACTGCGAAGCTTACTGTGATTTACATAGCTGGTGCATCATAACATGGTTTTTCAGAGTCTCAATGAAGGTTATCAAGGCTCCCAAAAAACGCGGATCACTCAAGAAGCCATCACAAGGCTTTCAGTATGCTTTCTGTTGGTCTATGTGCTGCATGCCCATGTGTACTCTTATCTGGTATGGTTCAAGCGCTCTAAATGCTTCAAGCTCATTGCTCATTGCTATCGCATAGGATCGACATTTTGCACGCTCTCTGTTCTCTTGGTCTATAACTGTGCTTACTCATAGATAGGGGGGGGGGGTTTCCCTCTTACTCTGGTCGTTTACGCACTTTGTTGTAGTAAAACCTCATTCATTTTGGTTCTCAAGCGGCTAGGCACTCCTGACATTGCGGGTTCATTGAATCAAATCTACATTTTTGCAAAGGGCGTGTGGCGAGATATTCAGGTACGTAATTATTATTTTGCCATTGACTAAAAGCTACTAGATTCCCCCCCCCCCCCCTCTTCTTTTATAACAAATCTGTATTTGTCTATCTGGCTTTTCAGTATCAACTTTTCTTATCTCAGTTTGTTCATGAATTCAAATTGTATTTTTTTTTTACGAAACTGAAGTGAACACACTATGTATTACTATGATAAATGTCAATCGATTTGGGTTGACAAATTTCACTATTTTGAAGCGTATCTTTATCCCTCGTATTGCTTCATTTCATGCTATCACAGCTTGCCTTTTACTGCATGATAGCAACCAAGATGAGCTGTCATCCTGTGTAATGCATACATGCATGCCCTGATTGCCAGTTCTGGGGAGATCAAATTTTGCAATCGCTATCCAGTTTGATGAGAGAGATCTCCGGTTACAAGCTAGTATGATGGCAGCATTTATCCTGGAAATGCGCTTTATTCATACCAAGTGAATTTGCCTTACAATACTCCAAAAAGAGATTGAGGGGAAAGTGAAAACAGTGACGGCAATTGATGGTTACAGATAGCCATGATTCGCCCACCATGACTAAGTGTATGGAGTATTGCATATCTTGTTGAATAATAAGGTTCAATAACCGCTTTCACACGTACTAATCTTAATGCTTCAGGAAAATAAAAAGGGCCAAACCACTGTCCTTTTCTTTCTCACCTCTTTCTTTCATTTAAATAATGATCAGATCTGCCCTGCAGAACACATATATTAAAGCTTGTTTGAATCCTACTCGTACAACCACTATTAGAAAATTCACCATGTCCACTGCTCTCAAATCATTCGTCACCTCTGTCGACATCCCAAAGGTAATGTCATTTGTGTGGATGCATTGAAGAGGAGCCATGTCACTAACGGACACCACGCTGCAGCTCAAGGATCCCTCTTTGTTCAAGGAATCTGCCTTCATCAACAATGAATGGACCAACAAGAACGTTAGCGAAACGTTTACAGTGCTCGACCCTGCTACAGATAAGGAGATTGGCAAGCTGCCTGACATGGGCAGCAAGGAGACCAAGGAAGCTATCCAAGTTGCCTCTGATGCATTCAAGTCATGGTCCAAGACCACTGGTAAGGAACGTCATGACCTCTTGCTCAAGTGGTATCGCGCCATGATGGAGAACCAAGATGATTTGGCTACCATCTTGACTTGGGAAAACGGCAAGACCTTGCCCGAGGCCAAGGGTGAAGTCGCTTACGCTGCTTCCTTCTTTGAGTGGTTTGGTGAAGAAGCCGTTCGTGCTTATGGTTCTGTGATTCCTTCTCATATCCCTGGACAACGTTTTGTCACTATCAAGCAACCTGTTGGTGTGGTCGGTATCATTACGCCTTGGAGTAAGTTTTTAGTCCGTAAAATGTGCGTCAATTGTGTGTCATATTTATGCAAAATGCGTTTAGATTTCCCTGCTGCTATGATTACCCGTAAGGTCGGTGCTGCTTTGGCTGCTGGCTGTACTGTGGTTATCAAGCCTGGTGCTGAGACTCCCTACTCTGCATTGGCTTTGGCTGAACTCGCCAAGCGCGTTGGTATTCCTGCTGGTGTTGTTAACATTGTCCCTACTGATAAGCATGTCGCTGATGTGGGCAAAGAATTGTGTACCAACCCCATCGTCAAGAAAATTTCATTCACTGGCTCTGTAAGTGTGTGTGTCATTTGTAATGTAGCAATCAGTTGACCCATTGTGCATGAATTCCTCAGACTGCTGTCGGTAAACTTTTGATGTCTCAATCATCAGGTACCATGAAGAAGGTCTCTATGGAACTTGGTGGTAATGCTGCTTTCATTGTCTTTGATGATGCTGACGTATCTGCTGCTGTTGATGGTAAGGTTTTAGTTTGCGCGTACTTATCATACTGTCATTCTAACGAGAATGCTAGCCATCATTGCCTGTAAATTCAGAGGAACCGGCCAAACTTGTGTTTCCGCTAACCGTATCTACGTCCAAAAGAATGTCTACAAGGAGTTCTCTACTCGTCTCGCTGAAAAAGTCAAGCAATTCCAAGTTGGCCATGGTTTCGACAGCAAGACAACTCACGGTCCTCTCATCAACTCCAAGGGCATTGACAAGGTAAAGTCTCATGTCGAAGATGCTGTTAGTAAGGGTGCCGAGGTCTTGGCTGGTGGTGAACACAAGGGCGGTAACTTTTTCGCACCTACTGTTCTTTCCAACATGACTGCCGAGATGAAGATTCACACTGAAGAGACATTTGGTCCTGTTGCCGCCTTGTTCCCCTTTGACAATGAGAGCGATGTTATTTCTCTTGCCAATGACACACCTTTCGGTTTAGCTAGTTACTTCTTCAGTCGTGACATTGGACGTTGCTGGCGTGTTGCTGAGCAATTAGAGACCGGTATGGTTGGTGTGAACACAGGTATCATCTCTAGTTGCTACACTCCATTTGGTGGTGTCAAGGAGTCTGGTCTTGGTCGCGAGGGCAGTCAATTTGGTTTAGATGACTACATGCACATCAAGTACATTAACATGGGAGGTATCTAGATGTGAAGTTTATTTCAGAAAGCAAACATGTATATAATAAAGTATTTCTGGACTTCATTGAAGCGGCATACTAAGAATAGATAGCCTGATAGTCAATGCAATTTCATTGTGAGGGCCACCCTTTGAATGCATTGAAGAGCAGTTCATTGTAGGAAGTGTGTTGATCTTTAGCTTGTCATCAGCCAAATAAACATCATCGGGATTTCACTCACTTTCATGCAAACAGTGTTTCTTATACACATATTGTATCTACAACAGAACCAACAAACGGTTCCTGAATCCGCATCAGACCTCTTGCCACGTACAGACATCCCTCTTAAAGGTGAGTATGAAGCACCTGTAGATGTACATTCAAGATGTGGTCAAACAGTATGAAACGTTTATTGTTTGTCTCGAAAGCATCTAGCTCCAACGTCTCTATTCCAGCAGGCAGTTGGGTGAATGACATTGACTCAAAGAATGATTTCAAGTATTCATGGAACTTCATATGGAATTGAGATGATGCGGCAGTCATCTTGTACATAGCTTACTAGCCGACTGATGGTTTCGTCTGATCTATGATACTAATAAAATACATGCAACGTATATCATACAGTCCCAATTCGAGTTGTCTATTACGTAATCACATAGCGCGTTGAAAATTCTATATACATAGGACAGTACATGTAATGAGATCAATTACTGCAAAATACAACAGGATCGACGTGATTGTTTTGGGTAAAGAGGCTTTAATACAGAAGAAAAGATCGACCAGCGATGATATTTCTTTTCAGATAAAATGATGGGAAAATGATATAATTGAGCAAGAGAGGGATGTATAAAAGGTGAATATAAATATGATAAATGGTTAATAGGCTAAAAGAAAATATGGTATATATATATATATATATATATATATATATCTAATCATCGTCAATTTGCCAGCTTTCGTGTGCCTTTTGTTTCTGCAGGTTATTACTCTCAAGGTCCATCTTGGCCTTGACATTGCCTCTTTGCACAAATGGCTTGAGACCCTTTCCAAAGTTGCGCATACAAATGATGCCCAATACACAAGACACCAGAGCGAATGCAACACCAATCCAGATCAAGCAAATCCAAGTGTACCAGTTGTTGTTGGGCTGCAACGTCTGTGAAAAGATCAAGGCAAAATGGAACAGGACCAGACATTCAAACACGATGAACAGGATCATTTTAGGCTTGCTTTCTGCGCTTCCAGCCGAACGTGCAAAGTAGAGGAATGGTATAATAAAGATGGTGACAATGACTTGGATGATAGTTTCCCACATGATGCCTTGCTTGAGAGCAAACTGGATCAGGTAAAAGATGGAGACCATAAATTGCGTAAAGACGTCAATCTTGAGAGCCAACACAAAGAATTGAAACATGCGGTACATCTTTTGAATTTGCACATCGGCACCAATCTTTTTGTAAATGTTCCAGCCAAATTGCTTTGACATTTGATAACTAAGAAATGACATGATGACAGCAAATGTCAAGATAACGACTGACAAGGAGATTTCAATCTTTTCGGCCATGGCTAATGCGTCTACTGAATAGTTTGTGTGTATTAATCGATCCAGCCATTTCACACCATCGACCACTTGCAAGGCACCTAATATAGAGCAGAGTACATTCAAAATAGCCAGTGCCAGAATCTCCGCTGTGTTTTGGTAAACCGTCTATAAGGACACATGAGTCGATTGCACATATTTAGATCAAATGATATACTTACAGCGTCAAATGCCATGCCCAAAAACCAGACTTGAAATCCCATGAAAGCAATGTTTTCCCACTTGATTCTGCCCAAGCGATCTGCTGCTCTTAATGGGAGGTAGTCGTCTACTGTGGAACTTGCTGTCAACACGCTGTCAGTTGTGGGTTCAGGCAGTAAATGTGCTTGGTAGGTGTTGAGATAACAAATCGATGCTTGCAGTGCAATGATGATGACACACTGGCAAGATGCCATTGAAATGTATAGTTTGGACCATTTGGTCTCTGTAACGCGATCAATCTACACAGGTCATGTTTAGTGTTGGTATCTCTGCTTATAAGATGCATTTTATACATTACAATTTTTGCTGCTGTCACCATGGCAATGTATGAATGATAGAAAGATCCAGCTTTAAAAAGAAACTATGTACAAGTGTATATGAAGAAAGAGAGAGAGAGAGAGAGAGAGAAAGAAAGAGAGAGAGAAAGAGAGAGAGAGAAAGAAGTGCAAATGTCCTTTGCCTATATGCTTTATAGATGCTAATTAACAGAATTACGATATCCGCTTTGTTTGCTTGAGCAAATGTATGACAAATTAAGATTTTTGTAGTTACACTGCTTTTCTACAGTTTTTACACTTCAAGTTCAGACAATGTTAATTTCTTTCTGGACGAATCAAAATTAATTTTTGGACAGTGTGTTTACCCTTTTTAGACAAAGAGGAAAATGAAGTCGAGACAGAAAAGAGTCAGTTTTAAGACTAATAGAGATGATCATTCAGACTTTTTTTTTTTTTTTTTTTTACCTGTAATAATCTAAATCCCAAAGAGGGAAACCGTGTTGATTACGGCGATGGGAGAACGTAACGTTTATCGATTGTTTCTTCTGAAGATTTCGGGTATTGCTTTGTCGATCCAGACAGAAAGAGAAATGGACATCATGTTTTTTGCAGCGTTTACATCTCTTTGCCAAAGTGTATTACATGTTGTACAGACAAGTACACTTTGACCTTTGACGTTTGAATGGCCTGTCAGTGTCCTACTTTTGCATATATTGCAAATTTGTGAGGTCAGAAATTCGTCAATAGTTATGACTAGAAGATCACCAGCAGCTTCTCGTTTCTTGAGACATCTCTACATGACCCCAGCAACACCACAGCGTAAGCCCTTTCAGTTTTACCAGATCCTTTCCGAACATTCCGTTTCCAAATACAACAAGTGGAACTTTGGATTTGTCTTCTTCCTGATATTTTAAAGGTCTCCACTTATTTCGCCTAGTAAAGTGCATAAAATGAGTAGGTTTATACGAACACATGAAACTGAATTAATGAACTTACTTTCTGTACTGTTGTTGCTTATTCTTTCCTTTCTTATTTTTTTGTTCTTGTGCAACCGCTTCGTTTTCTTGTAATGTCGTTTTTGTTTTTTGTTCTTCTTTTTAAAACGCTTCTTCTTATTGTATTTAGCACCGCCGTTTAACAACATGTTGACCATCATGTCAGGAGCTCTTTGTTTTCCTTGGTATAAGTTAAACCGATGTTTAGCAGTACTGAAGCCATAAAAGGTGAACAACGTGTCCATGTTTGCAAGTATGTAATCTACATATCGTAAAAATTGGGTATTTCTGGCAGTTTTCGCTGAAGGTATAGCAGACTCAATTGCGGTGATTCCGGCGGTGTCCTTTTCTTGTTGCAACTTCTTTGCATACACTGTGGAGCCTGTCAAATGGTAGTACTCTTTTGTTGTGCACCGTCTCACTTGATGTACATCAGGATCTAGTCCAATAGCTGCAGTAAACACTGTCTTTCTGCCAGGGTCAAGGAAACTTGGTCTATACAATTGGGTGACCTCTTCTATGGTAAAGTCCTTTATACCCAAATCGTGATTTACTGTTGATATTTCGTCCGTTGTACCAGAAGTTCTTTTATAAAAGAGAAAATCAACACAGAAGCCATCAGACCTGACGATATTGCCAAACAGTACATCATTCTCTCCATTACTATATTGTTCTGGTAGCCAGTAGCCATCTCAGTGCACACTTCGGCTATACATTAGGAGGCTCCTCCTTCAATCTTTTTTCATAAACAATAGTCCTATGAGTAGATCTAAATCTATTCCAGACTGCTAGTATATCTGATGGTATGTTTGTACTGCTTGTAACTCTTTTTGCATTCACCATTTGACAGACGGAATACCAAAATTGTTGAGTAAAGATACAGTGAGGGATATCATTGTTTTGCTGTTGTTGGGAGCGAAATGTAAGGTAATAGTTTACAAAGAGCTTGGCACGGAATACTATCTCCCGTATATCTCTGCTAACAGAAATGATTGCTGGTTTCAGGCGGTTTATATATTGTTGATGGACACAGTTGTCGAGAGACAGCTTTCTGATGAAAGCTTGATATCCCTGGCCAAGATTTTCTTTGAGTGTGGCTTGCTTGGAGGCGATATGAGCTTCACATTTTGGTGATCTTGCTGATTTATGGCCAGTCTTGTGACACTTCTTGCATATATCTTGGCTGCCTTCATTGCTGGAAGAAGCTCTAAGCTTCTTTGCATGTCTTTTGTCGGCTTTCACACTGTCACTCTGTTTGCGTTTTTTGCTGGACGTTCCAACTTTGATATAATAACATCAGAAACAAACAGGGTATAAGGGTAGAGTACTCTTTCAAAGCATGTATACTTACCATCATCGGCATTGATTTGTTTATAAAATTTGCATTTGAAATAAGCCTTTGAAAAATGGCCAGCTTCTTTGCAGTCTTTGCATACAATTGTACTATTAGCAGAGCCAACTCCTTCTTGAAAACTGTTTAACAGAAACGTTATGCAATATTTTCTGCAATATTTGTACCTTCTTCTAAGCGCCTTTGTTCTTTCACAGACCGAATCTTATTCAAAATTGTTGCTTTGTACATAAAGAGATTTTACATAAACTTAGAAACTTTGATGACAGAATATTGCGATAGAAAGAGAAAGAGAAAGGAAGAAAAATATCAATTGGTTTATCACGCATAATACGTATAAGTTTAATTCTGACACAACAGATCAATAAATCACTACTAATTTAACAGTTAAAAGAAAGCAACTTTCTATAATTGATGATGGCCAAATCTTCAGCATGTATTACTGCAAAGAGCCGTTCCTTCTTGATTCAAGAAAAAGAAAGGACACCTAAGCTGATGGTGGTACTAAGAAAAAATACAATAGAAATCAAGAAGCAAGCAGAAACAGAAAGCCAGGAACAAAAGGAGAGAAGAGAATGACAATACAGAGGCACCTGGTATTCTTACTTGAACATTGGTAATGCCCCAAACGCTTACTGCACCGAGAATAGTTGTGGTTTTGGCCCTCAGTACAGGAACAGCCACCTCAGCACGAGTTCCCCTCTCAGACCAAGCCATTGTTCGCTTCAGGTTGATAAGGAAAGCAGATGCATCAAGGAAGACGTAGTTCGACATGTAGTCCATATCTGTTTGCTCCCATTTCTTAACCCATTCGTAGCGATTTTGGATACTTTCAGGGGAGTTTCTTTGCTTTGAGTGGAGATGGGCCTTCTTGAATGACAAGGCACAGTCATTGACCATATATTGATGGACCAACGACTTACTGATCTTTAAGCCAGGAAAAGCTCCAATTAAATTTTCCATGGCCTGATCTATAGTGGCAGAAGGGCTGTCCACAAACTCTTTCTTTAAGTGCGCATTGTGGTCATCGTTGAGAAGCTTTGATCGGCCAACTTTCTTCGTCTCAGTTGAGCCAGGAGTGTCTTCGCCATTACCGCTTCTCCTATTGATTTTGTCTTGGTCATCTTTATACCATCGGTACGCAGTAGACCGAGGTATGTTGGCAGCTTTAGTAGCTTTGCCGGCGGTCATATCGTCATTGTATATGAAGTTGAAGAACCTGGCCTTATATTGATCGGTATAAACATTATGGGCTCGAGTAGACGTGTCCTTGTATTTGGCATTCTTCATCTCAACGTCGCGAGTAACCTTTTCTTTTTCAGCAGGCTTTTTATCGGAGTAGACACTGCAGTTTGTAATGTCTCCTCATGGATAGTTCACCTCATCTACCTCCATGTTGACAGGCTCATTTTCATATTCGTCTACAGGAGGATTAATGCCATCCTCTTGATAAAATTTGTAGGCAGTCATTTTTATGATTATTACAAGGTGAAGATGATTTTGTTTCGTGTCCCATTTGCAATTTGTCTCAATTCACTCTTTCAGGTGTCTCAAGTCAACTTTTATTTTTGTAACAAACAAATTTGAGAATTGTCCCATCTGTTTTTTAATTCTGTCCCTTACGTTTTCGCAAAGTGTCCCAATCATTTTGGGAAAAAGTGTATTATTTTCGAATATGGAAAATGCCAATTTCTCTCCCTAGCATGATTGTATATAAAGAACATCACAAGCGTATAGGAACGACAGATGTATCTCCTATTGTAATTAGGGTGCTTGTTGTTGTTGTTGTTGTTGTTGTTGTTATTGCATGATTGTTCCCAATCACTCATATTGGAGCCCCTTAAAAAGCATGCCATGGACGGGTACATTTTTACATGCCAAAAAGTTTCATGTTGCTGATCGGGGAACTCTTGTCGCTTTACAGCGCACGAATGGAAAAAAAAAAATCTAGATCCCTTAATATAAAACGGGCGCAGGGCTGGGTTTTTCATTGCTATTATTGCTTGTACGCACATGTTTATTATTTTTAGTTGCTCTTCTCAAGCGAATCTAGCTCCTTGTCAATGACTTGAAGCATCTTTTCTAGTCGTTTACCCAGGCGAAGTGTTGCGACATTGGGTTCATTGTGGGTAGCCACCTTGAGTTCTTCAATCAGCTAGTGTAGAATAGGATGAGCCTTTCGTATATAACATTGGAACAATGAAAGCTTACATCTTTGTAATCCTGGTAATGAAATTTAATCTCGTTCAATTGTGCCCTTTGTTCCAATCCATCCACTTTGGATCTTAATGCATTTAATGCATCGCGTAGATCACTTTGCTGCTGTTCAGAGAGATTATCTTGATCTGACTGTCCCTATGGTAGATCCAATTCAATACAATTAATCTCGCATATTTCATGTCATAGACACATCTGTACCTCTTTTTCTGATTTTTCCTTGCCTTCCTCTTCTTCTCTGCGTGCTTTTTCTTCCTTTTCCTCCTGCTCTGTTTCATCCTCGATCAGCTCCTCCTGCTGCTCAAGAACATCTAATTTCTGCTTGTAGGTACTGGCACCAATCGTTTGCAACACTTGCAATTCGGCTTCATTGACTAAATTATCAGGCAAGCTGTTGAACGTTGCACGAAGAGCGTCTTCAGGTGTCATACGGTCCGTAAAACTGAATGCCCGAGATAAGATTAATAAGGTGGAGGGTACGTGGTGCTCCAAATGGAGATCCAGCCACTGTGCCAGTTCCTGTCGCAGTCGTTGTGAGGTGTTGCCTAATGTCCGAATACCTCGAGCAGCACATGCCGCATTCAGTTCCACCGTAGTAAGGTGATCAATACCCTCCTGCTGGATCGCCTGATCGTCCTTTTTCAATTGTTGCATTCGGTTTCTAATCTGGAACCTCAAGAAATTGTCGGTGCCAAACGCATTGATGTTCATGTATCGACAGATGGACACGAGTTGAGGTCGCGACAAGTTGTCCAATGTCAGCTCTTCTTCAAATTTACTGGCAATCTTGAGCAAGTCGTCCGTGGATGCTTGCTCTCCTGTCATGCGGACCTTTCTAAAGAACTGGACAAACTCTTGCCCAGCTGTTAAATCATCATTGCTGTTACTAGACACATTGTTGTTTCCTGATTCTGCAATCGTTTCTTGTAGGAACCGAGCCATGTCCAGTCGAACGTTGAGCAATTTCCGCTTCTTTTCGTCTTGGATCTTTTTGTTCTCGAATGTACTAGGCAACATGTTGGGAAACAGCTTCAAAGCAACTGGCAACAACAACTCCATGAATGGCACAATCAAAAAGACGGCAAAGGGAACTAATCGCACAATGTCTGAAGTTGTACGACGAAGCTAAAACGACATGTGTGTGATGTTATTATACTATGGTAGACTATGCTTTTTCTACATACCTGTCTGTTTTCTCGTCTGCTCAATTTTGTGCCTTGCAGCATTTTCCAGGTCAGCCGAGAAGAGATGCGTACCTCCAATCCCAACAATTTGGTACCATGCCAGTAATGGACAGCTTCAGCCTTGACCTTTTGCCACATGGTCTTCTTTTGTTGACTCTTTTCCAGTTTATCGGCTGC
The DNA here is from genome assembly GCF_035048745.1 of Mucor velutinosus. NCBI lineage: Eukaryota > Fungi > Mucoromycota > Mucoromycetes > Mucorales > Mucoraceae > Mucor > Mucor velutinosus. Next base: position 2,462,491 of record NW_027041908.1, read on the forward strand.
TTTCTTTCTGTCAAGCGCTTGCTTTTCCTCAATTGATTTGAGGAGGTCATGTGCTTGCTGATGATTAGGCTTTGCATCAGATCGTCGCAGTAATAGACTTTTAGGTTTGGTTGCGGCGGTAGTGAATAATGTGCGCTGCAGAGATGGTTTCGCAGAGACACAAACGAATTGCCGGTAGTATTGAGTTGCTAGTCGAGTGGAAATCGCTCTCTGAGTGTATCGAAGGGTTTGAATCATCTCTTTGCTGAGGACTAAAAAAAATATACGAGAGAAAAATGTGAAAGTAAGCTGGTAGATGAAAATGTGTTGTTTTACAGGATCATCATAATACACCATACGTCATGCACATAAATGATGGATTGCGAAAGCTTGCTAATGACAAGTGGAGCATGGATGGTCGATTCGGTGATTGGACGTAGCACTTCTGATATTCAATTACCATGACGTATAAGCCCAGTATCCTAGGGCATGATTACCTGTCTGTTTTTGGTCAATTGAGCTACATTTGTCGGATATGTAGGTGTGAATCATATCTTATTCTCAAAGCCGAATTTGAAAAGCGTGTACCTGTAGATGCCAGTAAAAGCTCTACTAGCATCTTTCCTAGACAGCAGTACATTTTCTGAGATCCGCTTCCACCAGAGCTTGACTTTTCTGAGGATCTATCGCTCTTGGCTCATCATGCTCTCTTTTACAAAGCTCTATTACAATTACCTAGACACGACCTTCTGGATCAATGCGATGGCTTACCATGATGGATGTCAAACAATTCAAGTGGTGGATCCACATGTGGATGTTGAACATTGCTTTATCGCTGTTGCCAATTCATTCTTTTTGTATGTGAGAATTGCCATCTGGGATACCTTGTAGATAGTACGTAAGAAACGAGGTCGGTTGTGATGACTTTTGTGTACCTTGTATTGCTGTAAAGGATTGGGAGATGATGCAAGCTTGTAGAATGACAAGCAATACGTGTGAGTCTGATCTCCTTTTAAACATGTTCAGTTGATATCTTTTGATGTTCGTCTTTATGTAGGCTGTCATATTGATGTTGTGTGTCTCTGCAGTTGTGAAAGAAAGAGGGAAAAAAGCGAAACAATGCAATTTCGCAGCAGGATTGGTTTCGATACCAGACTCTCAATTCATAGACACTGAGGCACCTTATAAGTATTAAAACAAGTAAACGACTGCAAATGCTCAATGATCCATGACGAAGCATGGAATTGAATTCAGGGGATATACTGCTACTTTGACCAAAACCTACATTTAGTAAGTAGGAAAAGGGTGAGTATTGCATACAGATTCAGTCCATACATGTATTATTACCACCCTCTGTAAGCAGTCTATGAAATTTCGCAATGTGTATACTCTCACCATGGCCACGTCTTCGTTATCCCAATTGCCAAGGACGTAGACATTTAAAAATTGCAACAATGCAGTTGGGTCTGTTTGTTATAGGGAAAACTCCCAAGAGGATAGTAAGACTAGATATAAGGTGCTTTGCTATAGAAGTGAGTGAACGTTGTCTTGGGAAACTAAAGTATATAGTGCCCTGCCTATGCAGAGCATGATTTGGAGGGGTTCAAAATGAAAGGAGTCAAAGATGGATCTGTAGTGGCAACTCCAAATTGCTTGAAGAATGCAAGAAAATACTTGGTACATGGTGAGTGTGGGGTAGGGTGAAGATGTTGAGACTGTAAGGGGGGGAGCGAAGGAGGAGAAGTTCTTGAAATTGCTCATAAGTGGGAGATTGCAGACCTGGGTCTATGTATGTGGAGAGTGCTTGGAACCAGACAGTGTATTTGATGGGACAGGCAAAGAGAAAGTGCGCTGTCGTTTCGATGCTGGTAGTTGTAGAAGGGCAGATCGTGCAATGAGGAGCGAATTTATCAGACATACGAAGGTGTAGGAGTTCTTTGGTGGCTATCTTGTTGAGGAGGATTCGGTACCAAGTATTACGTGCATTCAGAGCTATTTCGAGCTTCCAAAACTGACGCCATTGAGTAGAAGAAAGGATAGAACTAGGGTAGGGGGAGAGGAAGAGGTTAGGAAGCATTTGAAATATTTGATAGAAGTAGCTTTAGTAGTTGGACGAATACTGTTGAGTTCTGGAGGTACAAGCAGAGTGGTGACAAAGGAATGGAGAGCTGAAAATGAAGGAATGTTGAAATTTGGAAGGTTGTGAACCTCCAAGGCGTTCTGAGGTCGCGGTACATTGGGGAGAAAGTTGTAAAGGACAAAGTTGTTGAGAAGTAGTTGGTTAGAGCAAAATAGAGAGATAGTTTTGTTGATTGATGGGCCATGTGGCAGAGCTGGGGGGGGGGGAGATGATTGTATTCTAGGCGGATTCGGTTGGGGCTGAAGATAAATATATCAGATCCTTTGAGCTGACGGATTGTTGGCTGGTTCTTGAGAGCGCTGTGAGGGGGCTGAACGAGATGGGCTATGGGATGAGTAGGTGGGAGATTGTGGGCGAGGAGTTCCATCAGTGGTAGGTGAAGGCATGTGGACATGGTGGCGTGGCTAAAATGATAGTTGTGGGGGGGATCGAATCCACGGCTCGTAGTAAGTTGACTATGGGACCAAAGAGGCGAGGAATGACAGGTCGGCAGTGGGGAAATAGGAGTGACCAATGATAGGAGGGATGTTCGGCAGTGGAAAGAACAAAGTTGAGAGTGTATCTAAGGCTGGGAATGGATGGCATGAGTGAAGGTGAGGCTTGTGGGGGCTGAATCAGGAAGTAGAGTCAACGCCATTGTAAGGCATTAGCTTGAGTGGCTGGATCGAGGAGTTTCAAGCCACCTTGGTGGATGAGTTGGGTGAGGTTGTCAAAAGCGAGGCGAGAGATTTTGGATCCGCGGTTGATGAAGGTGGCGGCGAGTTGCTGGAGCTGTTTGAGTTCAGGGGATGAAAATGTAAAGAGGCGCATAACGTGCCAAAGTTTCGAAGATAAGAGCGCATTGATGACGGTGACCCTACCTCGGTATGCTAGTGCGCGGGTGAAGTGAAGCTGGCAATAGGCGCGAATCTTGGAGATGATGGAGAGGGCATAGGTTGCGCGTTGATTGGCACTTGAGCATATGGCGAAGCCTAGATAGGTGAGTGGTTCGGTAGCGGTGCGGTCGTGCCATGAGGTGATACCCTGATCTTGGAGGAAAGAAATCCAGTGTGGATGCGGTTTACCTGATAACGAGAGTGCTTGGGTTTACTGTAGTTGAGATATGCATTAGATGAGGCCATATATCGGTTGATGATGTCTTGGAGGTGTTCAAATTCTGTGGGATTCCGGAGGACCACAAGAGTGTCGTCCGCGTATGCTAAAACTTTGATGGGAGGAGGGGAGGGCATAGACATAGATTGATTAGTTTCAAGGGGTAAATGGAAACCTGTGATGTTGCTGTGATTGTTTATAGCACGAAGCAGTGGGTCGAAGGCAATGTTAAAGAGTAGTGGACTGAGTGGGTCGCCTTGACGTAGACCTCGGCCTTGTTGAAAGGAAGGTGACAAGAAGCCATTGACGTTGACGGCACTAGTGATTGAAGAGAATAGTGAGGTGATGGCAGTAGTAAGAGTGGGCGGTATGTTGAAGGCTTCCATGCACGCGCGAAGATAATCTATGTGAACTCGGTCGTAAGCTTTCTCTTGATCGAGAAGGAGAGCGATTGTAGTTGAGCCGGTCTTGGTGGCTATTTATTGCATACATTGAACGATCAAACCTTGTTCGCCAATGAATCGTTGTGGCGTAAACCCCAGTTGAGTAGTGCTAAGTTTGGATCCTAGGTGTGTCATAAGTCGATGGTTAATTCAGCGTGTAAAAATCTTAACGTCCGTGTTGATTAGAGAGATTGGTCGCCGATTTTCCAAGAGAGACAAATCCCCTTTCTTGGGTAAAAGGATCAGACAGGTGTGTTGCCACGAAGGTGGAAAGATGCCAATGGAAAATGCTTCATTATACACCTGAAGAGCCATTTTCAATGTAGCTGGATGCTGGAACAGTACACTAAGAATTTCATAGGGGAGCCCATCCATACCTGGACTACTTTTGTTGGGAGAGCGGAAAGCGCCATCCCTGAGGTCCTCGGGAGTGAAGGGAGCGCAGAGAGAGTCATGAGTGGTGTTGGAGAGTCTGTCAGAAGGTGGGATTTGGTTAGTAAAGTATGAAATGTTTGAGTGATCTACCGGAGCGGGCGTATATAAGATTTCATAATAGCGTTGGGCAGCTGCTTGTAGATCTTCTGGTTGGGTGCATAATTCATTGGTGTCAGGGTGCTATAGTGCGTCAATGGATCTGCGATTGGTACGCTGTGTGGTGAGTCGCTTCATAAGTCCCGCTGATTTTTCACCCTGCTCCCTCCAGCGCAGGCCAGAGCGTAGGGCTGCAACTTCGACGAGTTCCTCTTGCAAGTTGTTGATGAGACGTTCAACCTTCAGGATCTGGGTGGCTATGGCCTTTTGGCCTCGATAGGATTTAATGAGTTTGTTCCTTTTCCTTTGAAATTGCTTCAAATGTCGTGTACGCCAGCAAGCTCTGTGTCGGCTGATCTTCTTGGGGAGGCTGATTGCGAGGCGCTTGATATCATCCCATGATATTTGAACTGAAGGAGGTTCTGTATATGATGCTAAATTGGCATGTAATTCATTTAATGCTGGGTGTAATTGAGTGACGAAGTAGTCATTTTGAGCAAGATTTGGGTTGGCTTTCCAGATACCTGTGCCATGTGTATTGGATGTAAATTGGAGATCAATCCGCAACAGAGCGTGATCTGTCCAGGTACGAGAAATGAATTGAATATCCGAGTGTCTGACAAGCGGAGCAAGGTCGGGCGAGATGAACATATAGTCAATTGTTGTGGAGGTGGACTCGCGGCGGAATGTGGGGATAGGGGGATCTGTTTGGAGCTTGCGAGAGACTTCACGGTAGTGGTGTAGCAGTACTCCGTGCCAAATCCATTGGCTGCGAACGAGTGGTGTGGGGTGTTGATCTAGTTGCGGCATTACGAACTGAGAGTCTGGATCAGGAGACGCTTCTGTTGGATCTTGTGAAGCATAAGCAGAGGATAAAAATTCGAGGGATGATGGTGAGTAATCCGGAATAGTATGTGATGGGAATTGGGTGAAATTGTAGTTGAAATCGCCCACGATGATGTCTGGGTGTGCTGAGGTTAAAGGATTGTCAGTAGTCATGTTTGTTAGTAGGGCTTGAAAGTAATCCGAGCATAGTAAATTAGCATAGAAGGCATAGCGTTGATGGTAGGTAGCAGGAGCATAAATGTTCATAATGGTGAAGGACGGAAATACATTGTTGGGGTGAGATACTTTACATAAGATGACACGATCATCCGAGGAGACATAGAGGCTAGTGATGTGGATCTGTGGATTAAGGGATACAATACCACAATGTGAGGACCAAATGGACTGTTGTGCTTTGAGCTGCATGTCTAATCTTTGCTGTATGGTTTCAGAGAGTGTTCGGGTTTCTTGTAGGCATAGTATGTCTAGGTGTTGTGCTGTAAGGTAGCGACTGAATGATTGGGAACTGGGGACTTTAGAGGACTTAGAGAGGCTTCTGCAATTGATACTGCCGATTTGTACGTTCGTGATTTTATTCTTAATGTTCATATTCATTTTTATAGCATATAGGGGTACCGCCGGACGGTACGATGTCGGATGAGCCGACAATTTAGTGAGCTACGGCTGGTTCACCACCACCAGCAGAGGAAGGGTGGACTGAGGATGCAGTAGCATCCATACTAGTGCTGTTGTTGTCATTACTGTCGGGGTGAGGTCCTGGTTCATCCATGATATCATCTTCTGACTCGAAAAGCCGGAATAAATCACCTTTAGAGGGCTGAGTTGAGGTGTTGGGGGTGGTGCCTTTCTCGGTGGATTTTTGGAGTTGGATAAGGTCTTGGAGAGCTTGCTTGGTGATCTTGTTTTTGCGAAGAAAATCACGGGCGACTGCCAGTTGAACTTTGGGTTTGTGGACGAGGCCGGCGAGGGCGGTGTGGTACTGTTTATCCGCGATCTCTTTCATCTTGACTGTGCGTTCTTCGGTGGAGAGTGCCTGGAGGACTGGATCGCCAAGAGTGTCTGGATGGTAAGGATCAAAGTTAGAAATTGGCTCAAGACCTTTGATACGGAGTTTGTTGAGAGCTATGTCGGCATAATCGATGTGGACAAGGATGCCTATAGTGGAGGAATTAGGGAAATGAAGATCTACAGCGGATCCCGCCTTGAAGAGAACTTTGTCGTAGAGTAGCTGTCGTATACCCGACAGTTCTCGGCGACCGCGCGTGGGATGAACAGATGTTGGAAACCTTGATTCTTGGAAACAAGTGTGAAATAACGCAATCCTCCTGCTAGGGGGTCAACAGGTGCCTGTGGTTTAGGATTTCCTGGAGGTGAGATAATGCGATTTCGTGCATGAGTGGTGGGGCTGGATGCATCTCGAGGAGTTAGCACTGGAATTTGATTGGTGATCAGTGGTGATTGCCTCCTGAAATGTAGAGGGTGCTGAGGTGTTGATTGGGTGGGATTTCTCCTGTTCCAATTGCTCAACGCGTGTCAGTACCTGTTGCAGTTGTTGTTCCAGGTTGGTTTGCTTCTGGGTGAGATCTACCTGCAAATGTGTCATGGAACCGTTAATCTGGTCAATTGCGTTTTCAAGATTTTGAAAGCGGTTCTGAACGTTGGACTGGATTGTTTGAATTTCTGAGGAGATTAGATCGAATTTTGGCAAGAATAGTTCTTTGAGAGCTTTCATGAGGTGCTCATTGGAATTAGGTTCTTTGGTTGCAAGAGCGGCCTGTTGCCTGGTGGCGATGGGAGAGGGCTTAATTGCTTCGACAGCTTTCTTAACTGGTTTGGCTTTTTCGGGCGCCATGGTGGAGGTGAGAGGACGGCGAAGGTAAATTGTGGTGCAAGGATCTTCTGGTGGGATTACAGGAGGAGTAACGGACTGTAGTGAGAGATCGCGTTGAGTAATCGGGCACAGGTTGATAGAGATAGGGTTGTATCGAACGGTGAAGTTGGTTGATGAGTTGTTGGTGTTGATTTGGTGGGTTATATGTGATGGTGGTTATTCAAGCCATGGTTGGTGATCTTTAGCGGAGAAAACCGCCCCCCATTTAATCAGCTTCGCAATCATCATTGTTATCATCAGAAAGGCATTTGGGTCAGCCAGTAGCAGCGCCGCCGCCAACATTAATTCAAACCCAGTTTACATTTTTCTGTTCAAGATAGGACATAATTCGTTTTTTTCGACTTCTTTAATTTGTTTTTGTGATATTCGACTATACAAACTGTGATGATCAGCCTACGCTTCCTAATACATTCTTGAAGTACTTTTCAAGGCGCTTCCGATGGTGCTAACTGTAATAAAGGTTTTGACTGAAATTACTGAGCTATTTAATAAAATATGAAATGAGGTTTTTGGCCAAAATGTCGAGATTTTGCATATGAAAGCCTCATAAAAGTGGTTTCAGAGGCTGCTTTGGATCGAGAGGAACATTTTGATTTAATACATTCCATAGTAAAAGCCTTCATTTTCAAGGCGAAAACAGCGATCGTTTGATTTTCGATGAAAACCATGAGGTACCCCTCATGCTTTTTGGTCGATTTTTGGCCATGTTTTTTTGATCCCCAAAAAGTTGAACAAAGATGTCATGAAGTTACTACTACTCGAGTACAATTGTTTGGCTTCATTCCAGTGGCTCAAAAAGGTCTACATGTCATGATATGAAGGCTTGAAAGCTGTCGAATTTGGTTATGTATTGATTTATAGAGTTTATTTACACGGCATGAACCACATCTTTATTGGTAACTACAATTTATTAGAAAGGCAGTTCTGTAGCTTGAGCAATTTTTTTAATTCGAATAGGAGGCTTATTGATTTTGGTAAAGTTAATTCATGCAAATTTTGATGTGTTATATTATTGGTAAGATTATTGATAATAGAAATAGAGAACCAAATTTGCTGCTTGAATACTATGGTTTTGCACCTTCGCTTCGCTAGGGTGAAACGCTCCTTAAGCCAATGCTATCAAATGCTGAATTGGATGCTTGGTTTGCTCTTTAACTTAGCTTCGGTGAGAGCCAACTTGCGCAACGACAGCTCGCACTACCGTTTCTCCTTGCTAACCTCATCCAAATACTGCATTTTCATTTTAACCATTCACTTACGCATGAAAACTCTTCCTATTATCTATAGATCTCACTCTTATGCAGTATACCACATCCGTATACATGTAGATACGTCATATACGGACAAGCAGCATACTGGTATTACCCCTATTTAGTCAAAAGTGTGCCTAATACCGCAAAATCTGGGTGCGTCTGAACTGTGTTTTAGCATGTTAGAAGCCGTTTTAGACCGCCGGAATGGCACCAAACAATTGATTTCATTCAGCACCAACTTCCTGACGCCTTTGCTCAACGTTTTTGGAACCTCCAAAAATCGACCAAAAACCATGAGGGGTACCTCATGCCATGGCTCTTCCCGCTAAAAAACAGAAAACAGGTTCAACGACCGAAAGTAGCACCTCCAAGGCTACAAATACCGTTGTTGACGCATCATGGGCAAAGGTAACGAAGGGCATCAAGCATACAACGATGACCTTCAATCCAACGATCGTAAAGACACCCATCACACCTTCCACCGCCACCAGTGAATCGAATCAGTCTCTGATGACCGAGGACGCCACCGTCAGCAAAAGTGTGGAAATGGTTCGACCCTTCCTCAAGGGCATTGAAGACAACTCGGTGCTCATCGACATTACTGGTTTGCCTAATCAACAGCTCTTACGAGAGGCTCTGCAAGCATTCAACAAAGATGCTCATCTCAGAAAAGGCTACAACGATTATATCGGCAAAGTATCTCGCACTCGCAAGTATATGAATCGAGAGATCATGGAAACATGTTGGATCCACGACAGTCCTGGCCACATCGCAATCCTGCAGGGCTTCAATCTGACGGATGGGACCTTTGTCAAGGGTTTCCCCTCTCTTCCAGCTAATGATACTATAGTTAATGTTCGTTTAGACAGACTACCCATGGAGCCAGTTCCTGTCCTGAAATCTTTGATAAAGGATAGACTGTCACATTTTGGAGAAGTCTTGGACTATGGCATCTCCTTCACTCAGGGCGACTACGTCGGACAAGGCTATGCCACTCTGAACATCACCCCCAAGCCAGACGAACCAGCGTATGAAATCTTGGATCGAATTATCTACTTCAGATTGGATAATGGCACCAACCGTCAGGTCCTTCTCAAATGGCAAGATATGCCAGATTTTTGTCGTCTCTGTCAAAAACCGGATCATTGCAAAGCCGATTGTCCTGATGCCAAGAGGTACACGCAATGCTACAACTGCAATCAACATGGACATGTCAGTCGCAACTGCCCTAGACAGGATAACACTGACACCCCCAACAAGAAGCCCACTACGATCCCCAGGAAAGATCGCAAGGTACCTACTCCGATCATTCCCCGAGAGCCCAACCCTCCCATTGGCCCTAGAGTGGTAGTAGCCAAGACCCAGGAAACCACAGACACTGAGTCGGCCAAGAAGCAACAGCAACAGAACAAGCCTGAACCCACCAAGGAGGAGGAAGAGGGTACTGATGAGGACAACATGAATATTGATTCTCCCACTCCTCAACCCAAAAGTAACAATGATGACGTTACACCAAATGCAGATGCTGCGAGCGCACAGACATCTGCCAACAACACGCAAACATTGACATCATTCAATGCAGCTGAATCAACTCTGAATGGACAAGAGCTGATCAAGCAATTTATGCCTGATGACAGTATGAAGGAGCCTCTCATTCAGGAACGACCAGATCTGGAAGATGGCAGAGATGGCAAAAAGCTCAGAACGGAGCAGGAACAGCGCGCCAATCTCACCAGGCGCTTCACCAGAGGCAGTGCAGCCAGCAAATTCAACACTGTCACCGACAAGGGCGGCAAAGGAGCTTCAGACGACTCCCAAGGGCAGGAAACATCAGAAACTGCTCAGTCCAACCCTCAACACTTAGAATAATATGATGATTAGAGCACCTAATCATCGATTGCGGATTGCGACTCTCAACTGTCGTGGTCTGACACACAAAAACATAAAAAACGCAGAAAAAAAATTCATAAAATACCTCAAAACATCAGACATTGATATTCTTGCCATCCAGGAATCTCATGCTGACAAAAAAGATACTCAAGACACTTTAGATATGCAGTTTTCCAGCAAGTCCAGCACCTACACCAAACATTGCGGAATCATATCACTTAACAACAGATACATTATTACACCCATTGACACTGGCATCGATGGTAGATTTATACTAGCACACGTACATTATGCGACGGAAGAGGAACCAAACTCCTCCAACTCCATAGCCACAATACTCAACATATACGGAAAAGCAGCATCAAGAAAAGACAACGTGGAATTCTACACGGAATTGATGCAACACAGATTTTTGATACACAAGATTACAACTATTCAGAACAACATGATTATTTTGGGAGATTTCAACTACAAATATGAGTCTCGCCGATCTAATGGAACAGTCGAAGCAACTACAGTCGAATGGACAGCCTTATTGGAGGAATATTTCATCGATTGCTTTTGGGAAAACAAGAGCGCCACTTTTCATGGATCCAACAATCTCCATTACATCTTGGACTACATCTTCTGCAACAACACTTCCTATGGAACAGTTACAGAATGTACCCAGGAGTTTATGAACCCGACATGGACAGATCATGAAATGCTGGTCATTACTTTACAACTGCAAAAGGATGCAACACAGGGGCCTGGCGCCTACAAATGCAATCCCTTTTTGGCCAACAACCACAAGTTTCGTCGTGAATTGGTGATCTTCTTGCAAGGTCTACAGCCGCAAGTTGAGCTCAAGACAGCCACCCAATCCCCTCAAGAGATCTGGGACTGGATCAAAGACGAGTTTAAGGAGCATGTCCGACAATTCCAACTGGAAGAAGTCAACTGGCGTAGAAAGGCACTGAAGACGTTACAAGCAAAACGGAATCGGTGTATGCGAGCAAAGAAGAACCGGGGACTGATATTTCAAGGGCTAGACACCATCAACCAACAAATTGGTGCGTTACAAGACTCTATCGCCGAAATTGAAGTCCTCAAATTAGGGAAGTATTGGAGAGAAAATGGAGAGAAAAATGCTGGGTTCTTGAAGAAACTCACCGTATCTAGACAGAATCAACGTCAATTGAAACAACTGAGGCATCCAGTTACTCAAGAATTGCATTCTGATCAAGGTACTATGAGCGAGATCGCTGGCAGCTTTTACACGAATTTGTACACACCAACTCCACCCGATGCCAGATCAATGCGGCTATTGTTGGATCAAATCACACCTGACATGCAACTTGACGGTGAACAGCAATCACTCCTCGAACTACCAGTAGAGCTAGATGATTTGTTGTTTGAATGTAAAAGATCGCCTAAATTTGCGTCTCCCGGCAGCGATGGCATCCCTTACCAACTCCTCCGGCTGATTCTCAAGTTCCCACCCCTCCACTCTCTCATCACCACGGTCTACAATGATGCCCTCACCAAAGGCATATTTCCTGCGTCTTGGAACGTCTCCCTCATGACAATCCTCTACAAGAAAAATGACCCCAATGACATGGCAAATTATAGACCTATCTCCCTCTGCAACACTGACTACAAACTCTTGACACGTTTGCTTAATCATCGAATGATGGAAGTCGCTAAGCAACTGATCAACGAGAACCAAGCGGGATTCGTACCTGGGCGGTTCATTGCCCAAAACGCTCTGCGGTGTCAGGTCATAATGGAAGATGCTGAACGAACCATGAACTTGGCCAAGAAGAACAATGTGATACACCAAATGCCCAAAGCAATTGGCCTTAGTCTTGATCAGGAAAAAGCGTACGATCGAGTTAACCTCTCGTACCTTCAAACAGCACTCATTACTTATGGCTTCCCTGCTAATCTTGTCCGCTGCATCATCAACATGATGGGCCAAAATCTCTTGCGCATCAATGTGAATGGTTACTTTACTGATGATATTCCCAAGCTGCGAGGCTTAAAGCAAGGTGACCCCATTTCCTCTATTTTGTACAATTTGGCTATTGAACCCTTTCTGCGGTCTATTCTCAATGATCCATTATACCACGGCTATCAAATGCAGTATGCAACTGACCATCCCAACTATAATGCTAATGACCCTTTAGTTCATGTGTCAAAAATCCTATGTTACGCTGACGATGCTTTTGTATTTGTTCAAGACCTTCCTGATCTGGCAAGACTCGAGTACCACTTAGATGTCTATTGCAATGCAACCAATGCCAAGATTAACTACAACAAGGTCGAAGCTATCTCGCTCTCTGGTCAAAACACATGGTCATATTGGCAAGCACGACTCTCGGAAATGAATATCACAAAATTCACATCCAACAAGGATTCCAATCCAGTGATCTATCTCGGGTTTCCTCTGCTGCAATCGGTTCAACAACGTGAAGTATTTATCGGTGGTCTTGTCGACAATCTCCGGACAGCTACCAAAATCCACAGTGTAAGAAGTCTCTCCGTCGTTGGCAAAGCTACAGTGCTCAACAGTTTGATTTTGTCCAAATGCTGGTATGTACTACGAGTAACTCCGTTTGCTCAAAGTAATGTCCAAGCTATCCAGTCCATTTGCACCAAGTTTCTACGAAAAGGCATCTTTCCTGTTATCCCCTGGGCCACATGGACCAAGCCGAAGCCATTAGGTGGATTAGGTGTTCTGGATGTTGCTCTGCAACAATCAGCCCTATACTTTCGTTGGGTTCAACCGCTCCTCCATCCCTCTGACTCGCCCCACATCCTAGATCTCATGCTGGTCATGCTAGTGAATAAGCAAAATCAGAGTGCGCATGTGCAGGTTCCGTTGCTCTTTCCCCTCACACGAACCATTGGTCTCACCAAACAACGCACCAACACGGTAACAATGATCTACAAATCAGTTGACCGCCTCAAACGCATCAATGAACCAGTTCACCTCAATATTGCTACCGCCTCAATCCTACCTGTCAAAGCCATTCTGCAGCCGTCTGCCACTGTCTCCAAAATGCCGATTAGGGCCACTCAGTTGCAAGTAAAGGATCTTTATCAACCCAATCCTGACCAACCTCTGCAACTCGAAGCACGAAAAGCACCAACCATCCCAGCTGACATTCGACGCGCTTGCAAGAAAATCCTGAAGCAAATCAACGAGAACAAAGTACATATCCAGCCGTACTTTAGCCTCATGCTACAACCCCCTCAGGGTGGCACCAACCGCACAACCGACATCTCCTTCAAACCGTTTATTGACTCCTATGATTTCAACAGCCAGCAAGGCCTCACTCGACAGATTTCAACCAGAACATTCCGCACAGCATGCATCGAGGCTCACACCTCCAGCATTGCCAGGTCCAACTGGAATTTCTTCTGGTCTCTGTCCCTGAACCTTGTCCACCGTAATGTCATCTATCGCTTCCTCACCCACACCATCCCGACCAAACGCCTGCTACACTACTTTGAGATAGCTGAGTCACCTCTCTGCCCGATCTGTGGTAACGAAGAAAATGCTGTACACTTGCTTTTCCTCTGTTCCAGTAAGGCATCCATCTGGAAAGCTATCATCTTTGAATTCTTGTGGCCAACCGTTTCGATTGGTGATATTATCCAAGCTTGTTCCTCTCTTGACTTTGAAAACATCAAGTATGTCTCCAAATCATACACCACTGCTCACATGGTCGTACTGGTAACACTTGGCAACATTTGGCGAGCTCAAGTTCGTATGATCTTTCACTCGACTCCATTTATATGGATCGATGTGGTCCAGCAGATCAAGAACGAGCTCCTTCAACTACATGCCCAAACTGAAATTCACAAGCAATTGTAATTCTCTAATCACAATTGCCATCTATCATCTGTTCCTGTCATCTATCGCTTTATCATAAATACAATTGAATATCATATCAATTGCGCCCGCCTCTTGGTAGTGCCCTAGGGACCTACTTACACGGAGCAATCAATAAAAACAATTTAAAAAAAAAAAAAAAAAAGTACCTCATGGTTTTCATCGAAAATCAAACGATCGCTGTTTTCGCCTTGAAAATGAAGGCTTTTACTATGGAATGTATTAAATCAAAATGTTCCTCTCGATCCAAAGCAGCCTCTGAAACCACTTTTATGAGGCTTTCATATGCAAAATCTCGACATTTTGGCCAAAAACCTCATTTAATACTTTCAAAAATTACTCAATAAACTTATTCAAAACATATACCTTACTTGGTACCATTGGAAGCACCTTGAAAAGCACTCCAAGAAAGCTTAAAAAAGTGAAGGATGGCCATCAGATTTTTATAGTCGAATCTGACGAAATAGTTCAATCAAGTAGAAATTCATTGAAGTTTGTCCAATCTGGAGCGAACCGTAAATCTGAGTTGGAACTAATTTAGGCGGGCGTCGACTGCTAGTCGGGTTGTCCTAATCATGAAGGCAATAATATTATATGCTTTTGGAGCCAATAATAGAAAGTAGATGGCGTTTTACATAGTACTATCGCTAGCCATGTTATTTTCTTTCAACCTCTTGCATCTATTATCACCAGTCCACTGATATATTTGTAAAATCAACTTCTTTCCTTTTTGAGGCTTCAAAAGTGTGTGGGGACAATACATTTATTATCTTGGGATGATAAACTAGTTCTCTTCTATGATAAAAGCCAATACTTCACTCTTTGGTCTGCCTTCTCCAATACCGTGCACAGGAATCCACTCATAGTCCAATTGCTTACCACCCAGTCTGCAAGGAGGAGGCACGTTGTTGCGGTGTTGATGAAGATAGGTACCAAAACCTAGGTACACCTTGTGATGTCTTGTGTTTTCAGGCTTGAAAGTGATGTGAAGCGTGCCATTGTCATTCTTAAATTGATCCAATTCAGCACCAGGCACAATGTGGCTAGTGGAACCCAAAAGAAGCAAGTCGTTTTGGTCTGAACGAGGCTCTGGGATGTGCATGAATGTCTTGGTTTCGTGCACCTTGAGTTTGGCGGCAGAAGAGGGATGGTAAAACAAGGCTTCTGTTTCATCTGCTTGGCTCATGTGCATATCATTGTCAGTGGCAAACAAGAGGTGCGTGTCTCTAGAGGACTCGGGCAAATAGATGGTTTGCTCTTCTTCTGTAAGGTTGGCAAAGGTAGAGTAGATGCGAGGCTTGCCATTGGCGTCGTTGACAGTGAATTTGACGACAAAGCAGTTGCGTCTAAACTCAATCACGCTGTGGACATGGGCAATGACTTTGGGGAAAGTGGCAGAATAAAGCAAATGTTCATCACGACCATACAGAGCGACATTGTCCGAACTAAAGACCAAAGCACCGAGGATATTGTTGAGGACACACAGCGTGTATCTTTCATCTGGGCTCAGTTTATTCTTGTGGTTACGGAGGATCATTACGTCAGGGTCGTTACCAAACATACGGTCAGACATTGTCCAACGTGTTAAGGTTGACACTAGTGAGTTGGCTGTAGATACACGTTCACGCACATGGAGCAGCTTGAGCTTGGAGTCTGTATATCATATTAGTAAACGATCACTCTAGCAAAAGGTGCCACTTACCCTCCCACCAAGGAGCCACATCTGATCCAATACGACAGTAATCTACCTTTCTAAACGCAGAGGCCAAAGGAACACCACAGCCAAGCACAAGCTTTTCAGGGCCCACCAAATCACGAATCAAATCCATAGCCTCCCACATGATTTCACCACGGGATTTGCCCATGCGAGGTATCATGGCTGCAGCAAAACAAAAATCGAGCTTGAGCATATCGAACCCCCAATCCTGCAGCACGACATCAAACACATGCTTCAAATACTCTCTTGCCTCACGATTGTACATGTCCAATGCATAAAATCCACCCCAATTAGGACCTGCAACCACTGGCTTCTTGGTTTCAGGATCGATGACTAGCCAATCTGGATGCTCCTTGACAATACGGCTGGTGAATCCAACGGCGTAAGGTGCCAGCCAGAGACCCGCCTTGAATCCAGCGTCCTTGATCTTGTCAGCAACAGCCTTCATGCCATTAGGAAACTTGTTGTTGATGGACAGCCAATCACCAATGGCCGTCTGGAAGCCATCATCGATCTGGAAGATGTTGATGGGATACTTGTGTTTTTGCAGTGCTTCGACATTCTCGTTAATGATGGATTCACTGACATCACCGTAATAGTTGTACCAAGAAGTCCAGCCGTTGACATGGCGTTTGTCATCTTCGTTGTTCTTGATGGCTCTGCGATCCTCGTAAAATTCGGCATAACTGTCCCAAATAGGCGCTTCCGCATCCAATCCCTGAGCGATAAAGACACGCACAAACTCGATCTCCTCGTTCTGATCCATCTTCTTTCCTAATACATCCTTGTAGATGCTAAGCGTGTTGTTGTTGAAGTCTCCCTTAAAGTAAGTATAACCTAAATGCTCGGAAACAGATCCGAAAAAGGAAAGCACATTGTTCACATCGCGAAAGTGAGTGTAACTGCTGGAATGAATCAGACCCTTCTCGCCAGTGTGTTGAAAGATATCGTAATCACTATGATTTCACCACATCAGCACTAGATGACAATCCCCACTGCAGGAGAGATGACTTACCCCTGAAGGTTGAGCTGTGTATACCATGCAATACCAGTGCGGATAGCAGGAATCTTTTCGTTCTTGGTGAATTCACGGGCTTGACTCCAACTCTGGAAACCATTTGCCATCATGCGTTGATCCTTCAGATCAGCCATGTAAGTGGCCTCGAATTTGACTAGCTCGATGGGTTTAAAGGCCTTGACATGATAAGAGAGCAAGTAGCCACCCTTTCCATCAGAATGACGCATCACCTTGGCGCTCACTTGGATGTTTTGGTTGATAAATGGTCTGTCTGGTTGTACAAGCTCGTTTTTATGACGAATTACATTCTTGTCGCCGTTGATCTTGTAGGAGATGGTAACCTGTGCTTTGGATGTTTGAAAAGAGGAAGGCGCAAGACTCATTTTCTCTTTATTGGGAAATGTTGAGAAGAAAAAGAAGAAGCCAAGCAAAAACTAAAAAGACCACATATTTAAGCTAACATTTGTTGTCCATTGAAACTCAACTTCGCGCAACGTTGCTGGTTCTTTGGTCACCAACTATAAATGGTAGTTTTCTGCCTTCTGCCTTGCATTGGCCGTAATTGTATACATGCACAAATTCGGGGCAATGCTTGCACAGAGAGCACTGTTTAAGCATAACAGGGCCAAGGAATATATACAAAATTTAGTATACTTTCTAAAATCAAAACATATCAAATAGGTTTTTTCATCAAAAGAAGGGTAAGTTTTTAGAGCTATAGAGGCAAGCGCCAAGATAATGTGTAGACTAGCTTAGTTGCTGCCGAGGTAATGCATCTACATATTCACAAGAATTCTATGGAAAATGAAGAAAACGAACGACATCATATTAATAGTAATGGGCGATTCCCTGGCTCAACCATTTCTCGCATTTATGAGTCTGCATGATGGTTACTTGAAAGCTATTTATTCATCGAAAGCAAGCGTTTTTAGCAGAACACATGCTTAAAAGAATTACACGTATCAAGATCACAGTTGCTAATAAAACTTCACGCTGATAAACAACAAGATTGTCTCTATCAATGATGCTGGAGAATGCTATGAGATGCTAATAAGAAAGTGGGTATGCCCATCATCTACATCTCTTGGCAATTACTATTAGAAGAATCGGCTTTCTGGCTCTGCACCGAGTTAGTTTCTCTTTGCAATGCAGCCATGAGATTCTAAGTAGTTCCATATCTTTCAATTCCCAATCGTCTGCAATAAAAGCATCGATGGCAAATACGCAGCATTCTATAAGCGTTAGCGGTACCCATGCAAACTATCGTCCAATAAATGAAATTTTGGTAGCATTTGGATACTTCTATACGAGATACAGGTCAATCTGAAGGTTCTTTCTAAATTGTCAACGGCCTCCAAGTCGTCCATGCCGTCGAGGTAAAAATAAGGACAGTTTGCTTCGATTTGCGAATTCATTCAAGCAATTCATCAGAGAGTGTTCACCATAGTAGAATTTACCCTTGGGACTAATTATGCAGAGGAGCTCTATCAATAAATGTCTGAAATAGAGCTGTTCGGTACCTTTTGGCTGAGCTTTGGGCAATGTCAAGCATGTCTTTGAGCGACCCATTGCTTAGGGTGCCCTCTGCTCTTTTGATGGTGGGGGGGGGGTGAATGCCAATTGAAAGAATTCTTTACAAAAATGGACAGCCAAATTTCTACTGGCAAGGTACTCCAATTGATAGACATGAACAAGCATGAACAGTTAATAAAGTAGAAGATATATATATATATATATATATATGTTTTTGAGTGGATATGATCAATGCCGGTTACTGCGCAATCAAGTGTTTCATCAGAAACGAACACTTGCGCCTTCGTGGCTCGATTTTTGATATTACACACAGCCTTTTATTTACAAGATATAATGTCTAGGATACAACGTGTATACAAGCTGAGGGTATCTATATCTGAAGAGCTCTGTTTTGTTTTTCTTCTGACCAAATCTTGATGGAAAGAATCATATCTACAATCTTTTCTTCGTTGCCACTAAAGACATCTAAAGGAATAAGGGTCAGTAACAACTAGTTGAGACATGTCCATCTAATATCTACCTTTGATGGTGTAGCCATTATTGAAAATGCCTTCTCGATTCATAAACTCGAAAGCCTCTACAATGCTGTCTAGCGTGTTCATGCTAGCCGATGCCTGAGTCTTCTCAAGGGCTATAGATTGTCCACTGAGTGTTTCCAGTAATTGGATCAAAACTTGTCCTGAACGAAACGCAGACCCTAAATCATAGATCTCAATGGTAGGAGCCAAGGTGCGATTTACCCAGTACAGAATGGCATCGTTGGTGTTGGCGTGTTTAGAGGAGGATAGGGATATGGAAGGATTCGTGTCATAAGCGTGTGGATGTTCTTCGTTGGTGTGCTGATGTGAGTGGTACCGTGGATACACTTCTTTCTCAGCTTGTGTAGGTGTGGCAAAGAAATAGCTCTGCTCTCTTTGTTTAGTATAATGGAAATTTACATGTTCATCTTGCTGTCCTTCTTCTTCCTTTGGCGACGGGTAGGACCGAATAATGAGTTTTTGATAAGGCTCTTCATCTTGATCGCTGGGATGCTCCATCCAAAGCAACGTCTCGTCCAATTCTTCCTCTAGTGCATTTGATACAACATCGTTCTTTATAGCCTGACGGTAGTTGAGCACCTTTCTGTCCTTGTTGCTGCACATGAGAGTAGAAGGTGGTCTAGGCTTCATTTGTTGAGCAATCTCCAGAGGTACGGTATTCACCGTATTGGAAGATACCACGGGCACTATAGGGAAGTGTTAGTTTGACGCTCTGAAATGGACCCATACTGTTTTTTCATCATACCACATAAATCACGCTGTATTGTCGATTTCATCAATACTTGAACCCACCGCTTCATATCATGCACTGTGCTTGTGTACAAAAAGAAGGTTCTTTCTTGGTCATGATGCAGCTTGAAGTGGTACTTTTTGGTAGACGCTGAATGGCTATTGGCATCTTGCAAGACAACACGATAACCACGCAAATGGATGATGCCTTTCATTCTTGAATCCTATAGCGAACATTAAAATTCAATATATGAGTTGCATTGCATATAAAGTCTGAAACTTTGATGCTTATTTACCTTTGGATTCTTGAAATAAAATAAATTGGTACCATGAAGCACGAACCATCGCTTGTTCCAAGTCTTGTAACGATCACTTTGTTTGTAAATCCAGCCTTCACATTCAGGAAATGTGCTGTTACTGCTCTGCTGTGCAGGAGGTACTGTTGCCTTAGATGGGTCGTACATGGATACATCGGATAGTGTATGCCTTTGATGTATGGATGGTGTGGATGGCAATGCTGATAAATGACTGTCAAATGTAGATCTTTTGCATGCAGCTGTCGAGTTGGATGAAGGTCTGGTTTCCAACATCAAACTACTGTTCTCACTGTAAGCGCAGCTGGAATGAGCGTCATTGTTATTGCTATTGTTTGAGCGGGTAGACAGAGAATGGCGGTATGCAGACAGATTGGCGGGTACAGCTTTACAGTAAGTGCGGTTAATATTAGTATGTTTTACAGACGGCACATATGAGGTATTTACCGGATCTGGGTGTTGTAGATGAAACACTGGACTTTAAAGAGGAGACGCTGTTGGTTTTATTATTCGAAAAATTCTCGGTTACTGATCCGTATCGACTGTAATAAGCACTGGCTGATTGCCTATCATTTGATGCTTCTGACTGACTAGTTGTACTGACAATCAGCGACTTGATGGCGTTTAGCACCTTGTATCGACGACCATACGCATGGATACCTAACTCTTTTAAAGCATTATGATCTAGACTTAAGAGAACATCCCCGGTGATATCTTGATCTAGTAGTGTATTAGCTATTGATTAGACTAAAAATACGCCAATGACAACTCACCTATGAAGTTATCAGCAAAAGACTCTAAGCCAACAGAGTCAAGCCATGTAACAACTTCTTCCATATTCCAATCAAATGGAGATGAATTGCTGACGCCAAATGTTGTATTACTCGCCGATACATTTGCAATGTCTTCTGTTGATGGAGACGAGTGGATGGTGTTAGTAGCACGATACTCATCAGATGAGATTGTTGCACTGCTTGTTCCAGATGACATGCGCATGTGGTGATAAATATCATCATTGTATGATACTATACGATTGTTGGTATTTGGTGGTTTCTCGGGTGAGGTGTAGTTCTTTGGAAATAGGCCAGTTTGACCCAGTGTATTGCGTCCCTTTTTACAATACAAATGTTAGGCATAATTTTGTTAACAAGTAAAAGGGCTGTACCTGCCACCATCCGTCAAGATATTGATCGTCTTTCTCAAGGATGACAATAGGTTCACCATACCGAAATGTCATTTCATCTTCATTTTCAGCCTCAAAATTATGAATAGCGTAGACAATATCAGGAAAGTGCATATCGATATAGAATCAATGGTGCATAAATACTTTAGAGAAAAGAGAGAGAAAGAGGGAAGAATTGAACGTCTATATGTTGGATTAAATATAAAATCAATAATAATTTCTTGATAGCAAGTTTCATAAAACCATGATCCCATCGGAGCAGGCCGTTTTTCCCAATCTATATTGCACATCAAATAAATGTCAGCTGTACTGGTTGACACACATCAAATACAACATGGCATTTTATTGTATGAAATAAGCTTTTCACCAAAAAAAAAAAAGTGGAGAAGCATTGTTGTTTGCAACATGTTCTAGAAATGTTTAATTTCATCAGAATGTATTAAAGGTAGATCATACACGTGTTATTCAAGGAAAGAAGAAAAGAAGTGGAAATATCTTGGAATTGCACGTTTTGGTGTCAATGCTGCTGTGTTACTAAGAAATGCGCATTGACAGATTTGCCTGTGTTTTTACTTTATTTTTTTTTTTTGCCACATGCTGTCAATCAAACGGATTTATCTCAGAATGTATTAATCTGAAACCTATCCAACATGAAAGGTTTTGCTTTGCTATGACATTGCATTGAAAGGAGCCTTCTTCAGTTAATAAACTGAAAACTGTTTCATCAGTGAATGAGTGCAAGATTTTACTTATTTTTAGTATGCTCGTCTGGTTACTGTCCTGTCAAATTGTGTTCATATGGTTGCTATGGAAACACATATTGTAGCGCTCAAAAATTGTAAACGCCAACCAAACAAAGTTAAACTTACGAAGCGCAACTCATGATGATATCCCGAGCCAACGGTGGTTAATTTCAAATGCAGTATGTCCATTGCTCGTAACTTGCTTCAATGTACATGGATCACTTTACAACATAATTGTATGATACTCGCTACGACATGAGTACATTGCCGAAGAAAAAGAAAAAAAGATCCTCAATTTCATCAAGCCATGTGGACAAGCGAAGTATATCACGGCCGTCGAGTTATTGATATAGTTTATCATCCATAATTGGTTTCAAATTGCTCTATTTTGAGAGAATAGAGAGTCATAGGAAGAGCACATTTCGTCAGACCTGTGGACAATAGTGCTATCCAAGACATGGTTTGTTTCACAAAAGCACCGACGTGTATTAGCCCATAAGCATTAATGATCATATCAAAAAGATTGTAGATGCTGAGCAAATGATCAATTTCTGTAGATAGAATAATTACATTGTGTACAAGATACATCAGGCACTTTCTGAGTATGTATGGAATCATATATATATATGCACATTGAGAGTTTGGATGGCAAATGGACGCATTAGACAGATAACATGGGTTGCTCAAATGCAGCTTCCACTGACAAAGTTTATTCGGATAGTAGTCCGCTTGATATATGTCAAGTACGACATTTTGGTGGATCACACTACCAAGGATAATGTCCTCGCCTAAAATAGGTCATACTAAGAAAATAAATAGAAAATTTTAGAAAATAATCACCTATTTTTGAATGGTTTGTCAATGTTTACATAGTAATCAAGACCCTGTCCAACCTCCCAAAGGGCAATACCAACTAGTTGGGTCCAACACAAAATTAATTAAACGCACATTCAGATGTAAAACCTTCTGGGAATTGCTTACCTCCATAATCCTCGGCTAATCTCACTCGATTTTTAATAGACTAATCATGAATTATCAGACAATGAGCTCTTATAACTTGATCTAGGTCAAACTTGCCCTCAATGTAGGTAACCAAACAATGCCTTGTCTAATGCCATCTTCATCAATATCCACAAACCAAGCTTCCTGGCTTGTTGAATCCCAATTTAAGACCTCTGTTGAACTATCGTCATCTGGTATATCATCATCAAACAGCTCATCATCCAACATCCTTTCCTTAGGCTGATCTCGTAACTTTTCAACTATAGTTTTCATCACCAGAGGCTCAGGGGCTCGCGTTTGCAAATACGACATGGCATACATGTTGAATCCTATCAATAATTTACTGCGTTCCTCTGGTTCTGGTGCAAGATATTCAATGTTGTCCATGATCCATTCAATAGGCGATGAGGGGCCACCGTTTCTACATGTCGCATGAAACAAAGTATTAGTCATTTTCATCACGCCACTTGTTTCTAGTGGGTAGTTACGGATCGTGGCTGGAAAAATCGTATGTCATTAAACTGAATTGATCCACGTATTGTGCCATAGCTTTGAATATATCTGGAGTCATGTATTTTCTGTGCTCTTCAGTCATGATGGCGGGCAAAACAACTATCAATTGGCGATCGTTTCTGTGCAGCTGCGTTGATAATTGATTGAGAAATATTTGAAAGAAAGCGGGGAATCCACACTCGATAACAACACCATCAAAATTGTGTTTACTAGTCAATATGCCTTGAGTACCGTCCATTCCTTTAGATAGACGCATCTGTACGGACTTACCTGACTTGATCCATCAGTTTATCTGCCAATGCCTGAGACTCTGCTTTGTTGGATACAAACAATTTCAAATCATCCCCAGTCCATCCACGAAACTGGAACCGAGGCAAAATCTTGCCTTTACCCGTAGTCTCATCCCTGACCTCTTTCATCCACTATAGTATGAACAGTCAGACTCCTGCATCCACAATTCATGTTAAGCAGATATGCCACTTTACACCCTGATCCACATCATGCTCGCCATCGATATCAAACTCCAAAGATGATCTGTTCATAATCCTGAGCGTCCACCCACCTTGAATATATTAAATTGCAATTTAATCGTACCTGCGTTGAATGTAGTACCATACAGGAGAAACACTAATGAAAAGCAAACATGAGTCATTAGAGTATAATTCCTAGTAAATGACACGTACTAGTCAAATTTGCCCTTGAATTCCTTCACAATATCATAGCCTAAGATCTCGTTGTATTAGCATGCTGAGGTACACCAATGCTGTCATGTTACCTCTGTTATTCCATGGAGTGACATACGCTAACGTATTTCCTTGAAAATGCTTTTCGTGCGCTTCCAACATGTTCGGCTTATCATGCTGCTTTAGAAGAGACTTGACATCAAGTGCATTGTGATTCTGAAAAGGTTTTTGCTTTTGTGCATCTGCAGCCACCAAAGCGCTATATAAACCTATTGAGCCGAGTGCAAGTAGTTTCTGTAAGGAGAATTTCATTTCAAAATGAAAGAGATTAAAACATGCAAAAGGTGTAACAGATTTTATCAGCCAAGATTTTCAAGTGACTACAAGTATTTGAACTCACTTGTCTAAATAGGACTCGTTGTGTTACAGTAATTTTTTTGCATAAATATCGAATTGAGGACCTCCCGTTAATAACAATATCTCTTACAGGGAGTAGGTTAGCTATAAAGACACGCTAATGCAGAAACAGCACCTGATTTGTGAGGCGCTTTCAAATAAACATCTGGAAATCATTCAGATTCTGCATTGTCACTGGTGTGATACCTGGAATCATGTATCAATGTGGAAGTAACCTCATTTTCCTTTGTAATGGATACATAGCTCTTCGCAATTTATATATAGGCCTCTTTAACTTACTTATTCAATGAGTATATAACTTGATTTTCATTAAACTATCCGATTTCTATGTCATATAGCAACGACGTAGTTCCTAGCCTTGAAAGACATGTCGCAAACATACTAATATAATTTAAACACTATGTTTCAGTAATAAAAAATTATGACGAAAAGAAAAACCAAGGAGATAAAGCGTTAGTATCATATAACATCATTGCTTATTAGAAAATTACCTTAAATATCGAGTTCATCAAACTCCAGCCATTCCACGCTTCTTGCACAGAAGGAATTGGTGGTGTCATGTTTCTTATTATCAATGTTGGAAGGACGGGTGCCTTTGGGATCGACTGGGCCAAGTAGGGGGGGGGGGGCCAAAGATTACTGCATGCAAGCCAAACTGGCCAATTGACAAAGAAGAGATGGCATCTCTAGTCTGATGCGATTCACTAATGCATTCTTATCTACTTTCATAAATATACGTTAGTAGCCAGTCTGTAGCTTTGTATTGACATCTGTGAGTTGTTCATTAGCTTCCTTTGGATCCTTCAGCGAGGTTTACGCTGTCGTGGTCTTCGAAAGAAAACGTGCTCTTGGCTACTGTTATACCAAAAGAAACTACAACAGCCAGCATTACCGTCATATGTCCCCACGATAGTACTGACTGGTCAAGATGTTGCTTAACTGGGAAGATCAAATGGCATCCGATGATGTTTTCAACATTGTACGATCGTAGTAGTAGTAGTAGCTTAAAGTTTAAAGCATTACGATAGGTTAGTGCTCTACTCAAAACATCATATGCTCCGGAGATAGGTATAGTAGATTTACTTGCAGTATGCCAAGTATGATATTGGTAGAGGCTTGTAAAAGGTGTGCCATGCCTGCAAATGATACCAGTAGTGTTTCCAGCCTACTACAAGTGATGTTTGGGAGATCAGTTGAACTCAGTCCACTCAGCACCATTGCAGCAGTAGCTTTGTAGCTACTCTAAGTAATTACTGCTGTAACAATAACAACGATAGCAACACCGTACTCAATGCAGTGAAATCAGGTTTAAATAGATTTCACAAAAAAAAAGCAGTAGTAAAATACAATAGAAATCAACTGTATTTTATTTTGTGTATAAAATGAACTGAAGATCCTGGAATTGAGTAAAAAAAAGAAGAGTATTTATACATTTGCATCTGGCTTGTAGGGTTAGTGATGATAGAGAGCAATAGGTGCTGGTATTGCGATATCTGGCAAATGTTGTTGATGTTTGATTTAAAGTGGTAATCAATGCAAGAGCACTGGCCATAAGGGTCGATTTGAGTAACTTTGATAGGCTTGGGTGAGCTATCGTCATAGCATGGTTTAATGTGACCTTGATGGTTTAAAGTATGATGTTTGTTATTGGAGTATGAAACCCTTTACCTGGAATATTGTGCAACTATGGCAGCAGGGCATAGTTGTCATATTTGAATATGCTTGTTACTGATTTGATTTTATTTGGATAAAGATAACATCTCTTATTACGACCATCATGGGTGTGATTGAACACACTGTGGTCAGGAGTGATTCATTCACACGATGTGCGATATAAGCGTGTATCTTTACTTTAGTATGTTTAAATGGTTGTTGATGTACATTTGAGCGCTTTTACTAATAGATCCAAATAGCATGAATTTGAATGAGTGCTATTTGATGAATTTCGGTTTTCAATCAAGTTGCGTTTGGGTGGCTATTTCATTACAGATGTATCATTTCTAAACAGGATCTCCAAATGCGTAGAAACAATCAGTTCAAGCATCGATCACATCAGATCATAAACTTTGACATGAAACAAGATTCAGTTACGATCCATATCATGGCATGTTCAAAATAATAGATTGGAACTATTATCCTATCACCCAAACCAACCCATCTAATACCTTATCCTCACATCAAATTCCTCATTTCGAATAGTATATAAACCCTCTTATTTTCAATGTAATACATGATATTCTTTACCTGATTAATTTCATACTCTTTTTTTTATGAATAATTTATTTCTGATAAATCACCTTAAATTGTAAATCTTATTATTATCGAGCAAAACAAGCTACAACTGTCTAATCTTAAAAGCAAGATTCTCCCTCATGTCAAGTGATCTATCAGAATTACAATATCTGCATTTGGAAATAGATTGACGGATAATTGTACCTTAAATACCCAAGATGACAGCCAACGGAGCTTCAATTTCTATTGTTCTGAATGATGATCCATGGGATTCCAAAATCTATTGACCTTAACATTACGCGTTTCTTGGTAGTAAACACCCCTTCAAACTTATATGAAACTTGTAGAGAATTTAAAGGAAAATACAATGGCATTTATATCAAGTGTCTGGTGTACATTTTTCAACTTATTTTTGATGGAGTAGTTTTTGCAGTTTTTTCACTGTTTTCAAAAGATTAATCAGTATCTGTCATTAAAACGTTTTATTAATAACTACTAAACATTGTAAACCAAAAAATTTCCTATCGAATGAGCTATTGCTTGAAGCTCTGGCATAACTCTATCATGAGATATCGACAATCTTGTCCTGACCAAAAAATCGCCACCAGATTTTTTGCTTGCTATCACAGGCAGATTTTGAAGAAAAATTGATGATTTTGCATGATACCCTTTTTTGAACATATGTCGACAAATACTCATTGGATTCGCACAAAGCAAAAACAATTCGATAGCTCTACGTTATATCTATTATGATGTAAGAGTTTAAAGTACCGGATATAGGTTCCATTTTATGAATTCGTTCAAAATCCCATATTTTATGAGCTACAAGAAGCAGAGGATTTTCAAAACTCAAAAAATAAATCTATAAAAACCATACTATTGTATAGAGAATTGAAAAAGAAACATAAACTATTAAGCTTGAAATTATCGTTCACTTAGTAAAATGCAGCAGTATGGCCCTTTGAAGATTGACCATTTCGGCTATCTTTTTTCTTCATTACTCATCGACGTCGTTGTCAACAACCCCAAATCTAACGTGCCCTTGTCAATCAAAGTACTCTTTACAGCTTTTACAAAACATACAACCAACATTCATATAGTAATCCCATGACTTTTATTAGTAACATGCCTAGATTTTGCAAATCTCAAAATTTACTCTTTTCTCAGCACCATTTCGTTCTATCTAATTTCCAATGGCACCATCATGTTCTTCGCAAAATTTTGATATACTAACTTGCTACTTTCAAAGCTCTAGCATTAATTTTTCAAAAATCAATTTTCGATTGTCGAAAAGCTGCATCAAGCCTACATTGTCATTGCTGAACAAAAGAACAAGAAGTGATTGCAGGAATGTTACGCAAGCGACGCACTGGATGGGTTCAAGTGCCATAGCAAGATCAAATTCAAAGGAAAAGTTGCACATATACCAAAACATGTGTGGCGGCTAATATTTTCCGAAAGTGTGGAAAGGGTTCTGCTTTGTAGCACCACAGAATAAAAGAAAGATTTCTAAATATACAAATGGCAATGGTTTTTTTTTTTTTGCTGATAAGACAGATCCTTCCTCACATTGAATGCTCAACAGCTCATTGGCGCTATGTTATAGCACATTTGTCTCTATGTTTAGAAGGATGAATGCGAGAAAAAGGAAACTAGGGCTAAGTGCTTGCATGCATTTGATTCTACTAGTGTCACATAGCAACGGGCTGTCGTGTTACATGGCAACCGCCTTTCGTCAATGTGTTTCACTTGCATGGTGAGCTTTTCCTCATAGTTTTACTGCGACATCCTATCTTCCGTCTGTGCTACTACTCTTTATCTGTCATTTTGACAAAACCTTTTCATTAACCTACATAAAGCTTGGCCCACTAGCCGCAGTCGATTAGAAAAAGCCTTGATCAAACCGCAGCATCTTGATCACGGCCTCGACAACTATAAAAACCATGGCAACACGAAAAAAAGTGAACAGGTTATTACCTATCACCTCTTTTCCTGTTTTCTTTTCGCCACCTTCAATACAACACTTTAAAGGATGACAAACGCTTTGACTACAATGAATGCTATCAACCCTGTTGCCCGTATTGGCACCATTTTGAACCTGCTGTTGACGTTTCTCGAAAAGATCTCTGATGAAAATATTTGGAAGAACATCCTTGGTGAAAGACTAGTGAATTTGGGACAAAAGTACTTTGGAAACGATTTCGTTGCCTTATCTCTAGCTTTTTATATTGCACGTAAGTATCCAATTTTGCATGGATTTGAACCATGCTCTAATCCAGCATCGACATCATAGCCATCCTGAGAACACACTGGACAAAATTGGTAGAGCGAATCTTCAAAAAGGCTGATCCTCCCGGCTATGTTACCATCAAGATTTACTCCAGCGACAATCTATACAATATCGTATCCAAGTATGCTTTTGAGCATGGTAATACCAAGGATAAATTGTCCTCTGGTATTGCCATGTATAATGGTAATGGATCCATGAATACCACCTATGTCGATAACTATGAGGAGGCATGCTGGGATGAATGGGACGATGTTACAAATTATAGCGAAGCATCTAGCATGGATGATTCCACAATCAAGGTTCAGCTGTTGCCACGTAAGTGCCATCTATAGGGTAAAATGTAAACCTTTATTCACATGGTACTTTAGCTGCTGACTTTGATGAAGAGCTCAACTACAAAGGCCATGTCGTCAAGGTCGTATTTAAGGATGCTGTCATGAATGAAAATGAACGTGATGAGGAGCATATTGCTGTCAGGTACTTTTGTATTACGTTGGTTGCTAGAAATGCCAAACTAACTTGCCAATATATCGAATAGTATGCTGGATCGCGACACCAAGTTGTTGCATGTCATTTTGCAGGAATGGTCTGATGAATACAACAAGACTCAGCGAACAAGGGATATCTGGAGAAGCGATCAATACAACTGGAAGCATGAGAGAGAGCTCCCTCAAAGAGACATGGACAGTATTCATTTGAAGAAGGGCCAAATGGAGCATTTGATGATGGATATGCAGACATTCAAAAAGAAGGCGGATTGGTATACGAAGAGAGGAATCCCACATCGTCGCGGATACTTGTTGTATGGTCCACCTGGTACAGGCAAAACCTCCACGATTCAAGCTATTGCTGTAAGTCTTTCACATTTGCTATGTGTATATGCGAAATGCTGATCATGCCGTTATATAGAACCATCTCGATTACAATATTGCCATCATGGGTGCTCTTGCCACGACAACCAATGACAACCTGTTGTCTTTGATTCGAAGCGTGCCTCATAACAGTATCGTTGTGATTGAGGATATTGATCACTTGTTTGAGAATAACGCCAGCGACAAGGAGAAGAAGGATACACTCACCATGTCTGGCTTGCTGAATGTGTTGGACGGTATGCAGAGTCAAGAAGGATCAAGTAAGTTGTCATTTGGGTTTTACTGATTGATGTGGTACTCATACCTCCTACTAGTGATCTTTATGACATGCAATAATTTGAACAAAATCACACCGGCCTTGCTGAGACCTGGAAGAATTGATGTCAAGCTCAAATTCGATTATGCAGCTCCTGAGCAAGTGAGAGACACCTATTGGCGATTCATGAGACTGGACGAGGCCACATCCCTGCCAATTGAAGGCGACGAAAAGGAAAAGGCACAAGAGTTTGGCATCAAGTTTGGATCGATGATTCCCAGTGACAAGATCACCACGGCTGAAATTCAGAGTTTCTTTATCGATCTGCTACTGGAGGCCAATTCGCTTGGTTGGACAAGAGATGAAATTTACCAGCACATGTTTGAGCGCATTCCAGAGTTCCTCAAAAAGGTGGAGTTTGATAGAGAACAAGCTGAAAAGCATAGGAAGGAGAAGAATCACAAAAAGAGCGAAAATGCCTCCACTGAAGAAGTAGAATGATTAAAGCATTCTGCCCATATACCCCTCCCCATCTCTATCCCCATATTTGTAAAATAAACACTGATAATAATTGCTTTGACGTACGCGCTTCTTTTGTCAATATAAGATCCACATGGGTTCGGCTGCTCTCTGTGTGACTATAAAATATTGAGCTTCCAAATAGCTGATGCTCCCGTTCAATGTAAATTGCAAGATGCATATAGCTATAAACAAACAATTAAAGAAATTGGTGACATCAATATTATGTAAGAACATGGTGGTTTTTCGTGAAGGCTTTGGGTCAGATGGAATTTGCTGCTAGGTATGTAGGTGGTAAGTTTCCACAAAAGGACCCATCCGCTATTTGATGTCATTTCCATTCACATTTGATACATGATTGTTACATTTATCTCCAGTGGTATATTTATCCGGTTACACAGCCAGATGAATCTCATCATTATGTAAACATTTTAGTTGCAGTTTTCAGGAGATCATTTCTCATATGTCATCGCATGGGGGCTACCTCATTACAGCACATTTGGGTAGTAAAACCACGATTTTCTGAGCAAAATGTAAATGAAATGACTTACTAAATCAAGTTGTACTGGGATCGACTCAATCAGATTGAGCCAAAGATCGCTTGGAAAGCTCAAAATTTCCAGTCCCAATGTCCATATTTTAACTAGTGGATTTCGTCCGATTAGGGTGTCAATACTACAACGCATCAAAAAGTCGTAATGGGCGTCGAAATTGAAGATACAGCAATGGCACTAAACCAATTACGGATTTTAGTGCCTGGACTAAACTGGGAAAGGTAATTGTCAATGGAAGCTAAACATGTATGGAAACAAATTAAGCTTTTTGACATGTAAGTTGACAGAGGGAAAATTACAGTAGCAGCAGCGTCTACAAATCCTGAAACCTGTTAGAAATGCGGCGATTTTCAAACGCATGAAATTCCCATTTTGATAAAACAGACAAAAACTATTTGTTGCCAATACATTGTCGAATGGTTTGTTCTGTTCCATTCCCCTTTCGAATGTAAGAACCTGAACATGATGAACACACCGACGGATCTGAAGTGACATATTCCTGATCACACTAGCCAGGCAAATCTTATTTACAGATGTTTATTAAGCTTGATGATCTTGTTCACTTTGTAATGCATAAATTAATAATAAAGATAAAATAACAGCTAGGAAGAATCACAAATAAACAAAAAGAGGGGGGGGGGGGATGGAAGAAAGAAGAAACATTCACACAGGTATTATTTTTTTGATTTCTCCTTTTACTGGCATGTTGTGTGTATAGATATTATTGTGGTCGAGGATCTTGATTGAAAGGCAGGCGATGGTAATTGGAGTTAGCCATGCTGTCACTTATAAGCGGTGGCGCCTTTTGTTGAGGAGAGTAGCATTCCTCCGTGTTGTTGTCTTCATTGTCGTCTACGTCGTCATCATCTACGTCTTCATCAAGCGGTGTTGTGGACGTGGACACCTCGATAGTGGGAGTTGTATACATGCTTCGTAGCACACTGCTGTCTTCACTACTGCTGCCCTTGGTATTTGTGTGTATCTTGCGATGCACCTTGTATATATCAGTGGATCCACCACTCGACGACGAACTCCTAGCATTATCTGCATGCATAGAATATGAGTGAGATTCACAGCTACCATTACTGGAGGTTTTGTCGTTACCATTGGAAGAACTATCGGCCAAACTGCCACTTTAACCGAGTCAGTATCACATATACGACAACCCTTTCACACATCCATCACACTGTACCTTCCCGGAGATGACCGCTTTGCTCGTTTTCGTAGTCTGGCAATCTTTCGGTTTGTAGCATCTTGTTCGGCTTTAAAATCACTCAGATACTTTTGGTACTCCTAGTAGAGAAATATGTCAATGCCCTGAAACGCTCCTGAAATCGAGGCAAATTCCCTTCATTTACCTTGTACTCCTTTGTCTTTCTATACTCGTTCAGGGCGTCAATGTACTCATCTTTGGCTCGCATCGCTGTTCGCTCATATTGTTGCTTCTGGCTGATGCCGAGATTCTTCCACTGATCGCCCACAATCTTTGCGATTTCGACAAACGTCATGTTGTGACCCTTGAGCTGTGCACGAGCGTCGTTTGAGAACATGATGTAGGCGGAAGGAGGTTTAATGGGCGCATGTTTATCAGGTTTAGGATGGCGTCTGTATTTCCTTTTCAGTGGTGATGAGGTAGCACTGAAATTGCCATTATTGGATTGTTCCTCCTCCAGCATGTCCTCATCTTCGTCTTCATTAGAGGAGTACGATGATCGGGATTCCTTCTGAGTAGTATCCATCATGTCGTGGGATTCGGAATCGGTAGGGTTACGGTGGAGAATATGGACGAGTTGGTGTTGATGGGATGCGGGATGTTCAGTGTCTACAATAGTGACAGAAGGTGGTGTATTGTTAGTGCCGTTGTTGTTGCTACTGCTAGTCGTTGTATAACTGGATGTTGAGGGGGGGAATTCGTAAGGCTTACTCATGCTGCTCGTATTGGATGTGGGATGTCGTGGCGAACTCATTGAACCATAGCCACTTGTAGTATAGGTGCCCGATGATCCTTCACTCGAGTGATTGCCATTGTTATTATGTGATTCTACAAAATTGGCTGTCGTGTGAGAAAAGACCAAATTGCATTTTATTCTGGAACATACTGGAACATGATGTACTGATTGTAGAGGGCGGAATGCCATTTGGGATGCTGGTACTACTACCCACCATATGTAACGGCTGATTTTTTGGGACACCATTTAAAGTTGCTATGCCTCTCTGTATTACCTAAGAGATAGATGTATGATGTCAGACTCATACCCACACGCTACTCAGACAACGATCCAAATACGTTACTCGTCGATGGCCTCTCTTTACATTCAAGGCGATCAAGTCCTCTTCTGTAATCTCTAATACCTAATTGTAAGTCAGAAAAAAACTTGGTCCCGAACATCCAAAATAAGCTTGTAAAATGCAACCAACAAAAAAGAAGCAAAGAAGCTTCCAACAGAATGCAACAGAACAAATACTTACAGCTTGTAAGGATTCAAATCCTTCGTCGATAAACGTTGCATAGTACTGCGGTAGATGGCATTTGTCCAAGAAATCTTTTACTTGCTGATGCTCTGTTGATGTGAACTCAAAGGAAGGTTTCTTCCCGTCGATTGAAATAGGCATTGATGAATATGAATCCATGACTTCAAACAGTTGGCAATAGGAACTAGGAGACGAATTGTTAGTCCTCAGCATGCTACGAGATTGATAGTAGCTAAAAGCTACTACCGTTATCAAGCATTTACTCTATGGAATGTGATCGACTGGCGGATGAATTGAATATGTGACAGGAACTGGTGAAATTGAAGAAAGAAGAAAGAATGAAAAAAAAAAAAAAAAAAAAAGAAAAATACATTTGTGGACAGATATAAAACTAGATTATAAAAAAAAATGAAAAAAAAAAAAATACAAATTTGGTAATAGAAGACTCTGACAAAATTCGAGAATATTCCTGATTGGGATTGGGTTCATGACGTTGGTACTATGTGGTAAATCAGGTTTTGCTGTTGAAAATGAAATGTATTTCAAATTATGATTAAAAGCTAAAAAAGATCGATCATCTAAAATTAGTTAGTTTAGAAACGTTCGCTATGGTTACAAAAGTTTATTTCGTTCCCCAAGATTAAAATCCTCCGCCGCCAGCGTTTCTGCTGCTGCTCATCATCGAGTTCATTTGCTGCTTGCGCTGTTGCTCCAGCTTGGGACAGTCGTTGATGCGATGACCAAGGCCACCACAGAAGGAACAGCCGCCTGTAAGACTGCCATACTTTTCGCTTGGGTCTTCCATGGCTGCCAAAAAGGGTGGGATCCTCTGCTTTGCCTCCCTCAACAAGTGCTTTAAATCCAGTCTAATTTGCTCAGAACAATTCTGATTGATAAACGTAGTTGCTACACCGGTTTTACCACTGCGACCAGTACGACCAATACGATGCACTATCAAGAGATGGATGAGTGATGGGTCCTAATGTGTATGAATGGCCATCTTTACCGTAATCTTCAATCTCCTTGGGCATATCATAGTTGATGACATGCTTGATCTCTGGGAAATCAAGACCCTTAGAAGCAACATCAGTAGCTACCAGCACATCCTTCTTGTAGTCCTTGAAGGATTGAATGGCGTATTCACGTTCGTCTTGAGCTATCCAATGTGTCAACAGACTCATCACATCATAGATCCATCACCAACTTACTCTTGCCACCATGGATGGCTACTGTTTCCACGCCCTTTAACAAAAAGTATTCATGAATATCATCCACGTCGTTCTTATTCTCGGCAAACACGAGCACCTAAATGAAAAGAGTAAGTGACATGACATCATTTGTGTCCACTTTGTTTTGAGCTTTACAGGAGGTGGGGTCTTTTGCAAACATTCCAGTAAATAGACCATTTTCGCATCTTGTTTAACATACTCTACTTCTTGAATAACATCTAAATTTGCTGCGCCTGCGCGGCCCACATTCACAACCATGGGTTTCACTAGAGCAGACAAGGCAAAGTCTTGAATCTTCTTGGGCATGGTAGCAGAGAACAGCAGTGTTTGACGCTGGCTCTATATAGAATCAAAAAGTCAGTTGCTCAGTGAGGGAGCTGCAGGGTTGCAGAAAGTATATCCAATGTACCTTGAAATATGACATAATATTTCTTACATCCTCCTCGAAACCCATATCAATCATTCTATCGGCCTCATCCATACATAAATATTTACAGTTGTCCAAATTAAACTTCTTCTTGTTGAGCAAGTCCATCAATCTGCCAGGCGTGGCGACAACCATGTGAATGCCCTTTTGAAACACATCCTGCTGATCCCTCATATTGATGCCGCCGATACACAACAAGGACCTCAATTCTGGATAGTTGCCACCCTTTGTCAGTGCGTGTGCCATGTCGTTCAATCCGTCAAATGTCTGTCGCGCCAATTCTCTCGAGGGACAAATAATCATGCCGATGGGTCCCTCTCCCTGAGTAAGCGGTAATCGCACCTCTGCCTCCAATGCAAACATGACCAAGGGTAATGAAAATGTCAAGGTTTTACCTGAGCCAGTGAATGCAATACCAATCATATCACGTCCTGTCAGTGCTACTGGCAGCCCTTGTATTTGAATAGGTGAAGGCTTTTCAATGTTCTTTTCTTTGAGGTATTTGAGGATAGGTTCTGGTAATTTCATGTCTTGAAAGTGGCGAATGGGTGGTACGGGATCCTCGCCTTCAATCAAAATGTGCCACTTGTCGCGAACGGCTTGGTGATCTACTTCTGTGAGGTTTCTAATATAATGAGGAGGTGTCCATCTAATAGAGAGAGAGAGAGAGAGAGAGAGTTGAGTCTTGTGTGGTTGGGCAATACAGCAAGAGTCCTCTGACTTACGATGTCTTGATGGGTTCTGTGTACTTTAACCCCATGGCTGATTCCTGCACTGACACCAGGGCTTTATGGCGTGCTTGAGCTTCTTCGATTCGCCTCTCCTCCTCCAGTCGCTTTTCCTCTTCGGTTTTCTCTAATTGTAAATGGACCTTGTCAGTTTCCATTGATGCTGGTTTATCCATTCATCTCTCGCTTACCGGGCACAGCGTTTGCTAGTTTTTGTTGTACTGTTTGATCCAATAAACTAATGTTGGCTTTGGGCCCAGCTACAATCACATCATCCTCATCGTCGTCTGCATTATTGTCTGGCTGCTCAGTAACCCTGCGCTGTGTTGCATATTTATGAAGCTTTTCTAAGCGTCTTTGTTTGATAGGAATATAAGGAACGTAGTCATCATCTTCAGCATCGAAGCCAGCTGCTGTCTATATGACATGCCAGTTAGTGTCGTGGTTCGCTACATGTGTTTGCGCCACTACTTACGTTGTTGTTGTTATCACTCATGGTAAAAAGAAAGTGAAAGAAAAAAAAAGTTTTATGGCTGGATTCACGCAATAGAAGACCACGCATTGAATAAACAGTACTGAGCGTTTTGACGCTTTGAATGGCCGAAGCTCATGTTGGCAAAACCCCAACTGGAATAGAGCTACAAAAGACAATTTGTATCAAGACGGATTTTGCAAAGTGTCAATTAAAACAAGTATGATTCCAAAGATGACAAAAGAATTGTTTTTTAGCAGAGAAAAGCTACACAAGTACCGCTAGCTTCACAGTGATTGCAAATGAAATGATTTGCAATGATGGCTGATCGTAAATGCTCGAACGGATGAGGTTGTCCATCAAATGGCATAGCAATGTAAGCATCACAAAGCACCACTTGCAAGCACATTAGTTGAAATACATACATATGGGCACTGATGTGTGATACGCAGCTCTGTATTAGACGTTATTAACGTCAAATTAAACAACATTTTATTAAATCAGAAATAGCACTGAGATGCGCATTGCATGAATCAAAATACATCCAGTGGAGTTAATTGAATGCAGTTAGTTTATCGGCATGTTGATACATACTATACTCCTTTTTCAATGCTACTAGTAATTGGCACTAGTAGATGATCACAAGAGCACATTTGGGCATGTTAAGAGTTCTAGCTTAAACGCTAGCGCTTATCTGCCTAATTTAACATGCTATCCTTATATGAGCTTAGCATTCTCAAAGCGTACGAGTAGATCTACGCTTAGATGAGAGCCAGCCTACGCGTCGGAGGTTCGTGCTGCTGATCGCCTTCATCCATGCTATTTTAATGCTGTAGGGCTGCCATTCACGGCGATTCTCCACTGGTAACACCCGTTCATAACTGTGGATCTAACTTTTCTAGGATGCCCTACGTCTGTAACAATGGGAATAAGCTATATACGGGTAGACAGTGTAGTCGAATTGTGTCTTCGTGCTTGAACATGTGCCAAACACAGCTTAATCGAGATGCGTTTGAGCCGCTATTTCTCCTGTTATAGGCCACTGTAGACCGCCAGAATAGAACCAAACAATTGTTCTCAACTAGCGCTTACTATCTGATGCCTTTGCTCAGCTTTTTTGGGATCGCCCAAAATCGACCCAAAATTCATGAGGGATACCTCATAATTTTTATCGAAAATGAAACGACCGCGTTTTTTACCTTCAAAATGAAGAGTTTTACTATAGCATACGAGCCTTTCAGCACTTCGGGTGGTTTCCTGACCTACGCTTCGCTTCGGTGGAAACCAACCTACGTTCAGGCGGCTCGCGCTGCCGCGGGCCTTTGGCTAATATCCCAAAATCAACATAGCTAAAATGTTAGAAGAAGAACCCTGATTGTTGATTGATATATAATCACTAATCATATGAGTGTTTACGCTTCGGATGGTTCTCACCGAAGCGTAGCGAAGGTAGAGAACCAACCTGCGCAGCGGCAGCTAGTACTATAGATTGCTCTTGCGTATTTTATCAAAATACTGCTACTTTCATTTTGACCCTCCACTTACACATAGTAGCCCTTCATATTATCTGTGGATCTGATTCTTATGTGATGTTCTACATCCATATACACGTAGTTACTTCATATACGGGCAAGCAGCATACTGGTATTCCCACTTTTTAGTCCTTAGTGTCCCTAATACAGCAAAAAATGAGTGCATTTGAGCTGAATTTTCTTGCGTTCAAGGCCGTTTTAGATCGTCAGAATAGCCCCAAATGGTTGCTTTCATCTGGCAGTTACTTTCTGACACTTTTGCTCGACTTTTTGGGGACCAAAAAAACATGGTCAAAAATCGACCAAAAAGCATGAGGTATCCCTCATGGTTTTCATCGAAAATCAAACGATCGCATTTTTCATCTTGATAATGGAGACTTTTACTATGGTATATCTTGAATCAAAATGTTTCTATCAATCCAAAGCAACCTCTGAAATTATCTTTGTGGGACTTTGATATATAAAATTTCGACATTTTGGCCATAAACCTCTTTTCATATCTTTACAAATCATTTAATAAGTGTATTCAAAACATCTATTTTACTTAGTACCATTGGAAGCGCCTTGAAAAGTACTCCAGGAAAGCTTAAGGAAGCATGGGGTGATTATCATACTTCACTTAGTCGAATCTGCAAAAATAGCTCGATCGAGTACAAAATTATCAAAATATGTCCAATCTGGAACAAACTATGATTCTGGATTTGAATTAATTTTGGCTTGTGGGGCCAGCTGACAAACTCATGCCCTTTTCATAAGGCAATACAGTAGTAAATGCTCTTGAAGCGTATAGAAAGTAGGTGGCAGGTCATAGCACTATCGTTTATGATGATATTTTATTGCCTTCTATATCGTTCATAATGATATTTTATTGCATTCTATATTTAATAACGTTAGTCTGGACATTGACAATGCATGGGTTGCATAAAATGTCTGCAGTAAGTAATGAAATCTCTGAGGCTCTGAGACGTCGCTCAAATAAAACATTGACAGCATTGAGCAGAGGAAAGAGGGTAGAAATTACAGTGGTTTTTGTTGATTGATTGTAAAATCATTATTCTCATATGAGCCAGGTCTGATAGATGCCTTGAAACTCAGGTTCCATATTAGGATTGTAAAGTGCAAAAGTACTGAACATTTATTATGTTATGATATGAGCCAGGTCTGATAGATGCCTTGAAACTCAGGTTCCATATTAGGATTGTAAAGTGCAAAAGTACTGAACATTTATTATGTTATGATATTATATCAAGATGTTTCTCTCAATCCAAGGCAACCCCTGAAATCACATTTGGGAAACCTTCTTATGCAGAATCTCGACTTTTTCGCAAAAAAAAACTGACTTCATGTTTCATAAAATTGCTCAATAAGTTTGTTCAAAACACTATTCGTAATTAGCACCATTGGATGCGCCTTAAAAAGTACTTCAAAGAAGCTTAAGGAAGTATTTTTTTTTTTTTGTAGGGGAGTTGTACTCCATTTTTTATTTAAAGTCCTCTAAATGTCATGATGAGGGAAGAAGAAGACTGGATATATTTTTAAAGGCAAGGAAATGAAAAGGGAAGCAAGGAAGTGGAATACGACCATAAAATACGTGGGGGTACATACTTACAAATCAAACTGTAATTCCGATTCCAAGCGAGACAGAGAACGGGCAATAGATGTGTTAACGTTGAGAGTGACAAAAGGGACATGGTCGAAGATGGAGCGCCAGTGGGCTTGCCATATACAGAGTAGACTGGTAGCGAAAACTTGGTAAACGGTAAGCTCTGGAAAAGGTAAGGAGGCAGAGCGAGTGGGTTCAGCTATGGATAGAGTTTGAATGCCGTGGAGGAATGGGAGAAGGACGTCGTCGGTCATCGGTGTGTGGGATAGGTATGTAGTGGCGAGGAACCGCCATACAGCGAGTTTGAGAGGACAAGTAAAGAAGAAATGTTGGATATCCTCCGGGCTCTGGGTCAAACAGAGAGGACACGAAGGTGAAGGGTGAGTTGTGGGGATGAAGTGGTGGAGGATCGATTTGGAGGGAATTTTTCGATGGATAAGTCTATACCATACAGTTCGGGATTGAAGGAGAATAGGTAGAAGCTTAAGGAAGTATATG
This sequence comes from Mucor velutinosus, assembly GCF_035048745.1. Classification (NCBI taxonomy): domain Eukaryota; kingdom Fungi; phylum Mucoromycota; class Mucoromycetes; order Mucorales; family Mucoraceae; genus Mucor; species Mucor velutinosus. Next base: position 2,502,511 of record NW_027041908.1, read on the forward strand.
GTAATTTGTACAACTTACATGGTCGGATCTTGCAAAAGAGATCAAACAAGTCGCAAATTGATCGAAAATTACCATCCCGAGTAAAGAAAACGGGCGGCATTTTAATCGAGTTTTGGCTGACAAGAATGAACATCAGACTTTTCTTGAGGGTTAACAATGCTTCTAGAGCTAATAATAATAATAAAAAAAAAAGAACTTTATACATTGAAAATTATCACCAATGAGCTAGGCTACTTTTGTTTGCTTTTGAAGTGTAGTCTTATATCTGATAGCGCCAGTTAGCCTGGCTAGCAAACGTAATGACGGATGTAATCGAAAACTTTGAAAGAGCAGCCTGCCAATGATGAAAGCTACTCCTATTTGGAAACACTGACAATTAATACAGGTAATTGCTTGTTTGAGTATAGAGCATGTTAGACGTAGTATGAATACTGGTAATCACCCTGACCACAGTTGGCTGCTTGACCTTCAAATTATCATATAAATACCTGCCTCAAATAAATGTACATCTAGGTTATCTCTTCTCTCTTCTTTCCATTTACATCGTTTTACAAGCAATGTCAAGCTATGGATATATCAAACTGAATGTTTGTGGACAAGCCTTCATTGCTAAATACGAGAATCCCATGAGCTCACCTTACTTTAACAGATTTGTTCACAACGAGACTCCACCAGACTCGATCAGAATCGCTAATCAAGGCAACGTGTATTTCTTAATTGATCGAGATCCAAAGGTTTCAAAGGCATCATGTGTTACCTTTGAACATGGCAAGTGCGTTTCAAGGATGATGCTTATCTCAAGACATTCAATCATGAAGCAAAGTTCTTTGGATTCTAAGATGAAAGCCGATTCCAGATTTTTCATGAATTAACTGTAGACAGCAAACAAGTTATCGTCAATCAAGACGAGATCTTCATTGATCGTGGCGGTGATCTGTTTCGTCAGATTCTTTTATTTCTATAACCTGGTGTCATTTTCTCCAGCAACAAGGGAGCCCTGACCGTTCTAATCCAAAAATCCATATTTTATGAAATAGATAGTGTGATACACGCCCTGAAAGAAGCTCTGGTCCACTGTATTAACCGTAGATCACTAAATAAACACTGTCGTTGCTATTACTATTCAAAGCTCGTGTTGGTCTCCCATAGAAGGGCAGTAATTGATGAGCTATAGACAATTTTGAAACGATTTTATACAACAGTAATGCCTAATGCAAAAAAAAAAAAAAAAAAAAAAATACAAGCAAAGAATTCGGCTGCTATAGTTGTAACATTTACAACTTATTTTGCCTCTGAAAGGCAGAAAGGTATCTTGCAATGGTGCTTTTATTTGGATTGGCTAAATAAGACTAGCAATTGAAATTTTTTTAGATAAAGATGGAGTTTATGGAAGGGATCAATTGTGAAATATCCTGATCACTGATGTTTTTTGTTACGAAATCATCGCGTATGATCTCCAACAGCCTATACTTTTCTTCCTCTTGCTCGGTTTGTATCTTTTCAATGGGCTCCATGTTCTTGAATTTGCGAGTGAGATACGCGGCTTGTCATAATATAAGTATGAGTCAATAAATCGAGATGGCATGATATGTCTACATATACCTCTTTCGATGGTATGAGCTGGAAATCCTGCAATACTTGCACACCACAGACCATGTGATTTTGAATCGCCATTACTAGGCACAATGCGATACAGAAACACGACTTCACTCTCTTTTCCAGGCACTAATTCCAAATGTAATCCCTCTTTGTTATTGTCTTGATTCTGCATATTTTGGCTCATGATTTCAGTTTGAGATAATGTGATACCATCTTGAACCGAAAGGATGTTTTTGCAAACAAGGTCTATATACAAATCAAGTCGAATTGATACAGAAAATCCAAACCGCATTGTATTCAATGATCATACCATGGAAATGTGTGCTAGCAATCACTTTGGGACATTGATCACCTTTGGAAAGAAAATAGCCTAGAGCAGAACAGAATAATGCTGATCCATCTGCTATATCGGTTCCCTAGTTGTAGGGATGAGTACAAACCGTAATATTACCTGAATAAACATCACCTTTCCAAATTCATCAATGATAACCAAGCTTTGGCATGTTGCATTTTGCAAAGCTCGGTTGATTTGCTGTAGATCGAATGCAAAGGCGCTTTGAGGCTAATATAGATACATGTGAATGATTTGGCAAGTGCTATAGCTCCCCCTGCTTTGAGATATTTTACCTTTAAAACGGTTTCTGATGTCTGGATTCGAGTAAATAGCTTGTCTGTGATGCCAATAGTAGCTCTTTCTGCAGGTACAAAGCTGTACAGACAATCAATGGCGTGCAAAATGCTTTGTATAACCTCCAAACTTACCTCCCAACATGTGCCATGTATGTAAGGAGAGCCACTTGCTTCAAATACACGCTTTTGCCAGAGAAGTTGGCTCCTGTTACGATCTGAATGCTATTGGTGTCATCACCCATCCTTCTGTCTCTGCCTGCTGAATTGAGGCGAGAAGATGCTGTATCTCGCAAGCTATCGAATGCGCTTGAGTATTGGACATCTGGGCGCTGACTCTTGAACCCTTGGCCGCCTTTGAGGTGTGTATGATTTGGAATGAAAATACCAACAGAAAGCTCTTGCAATGGATGCCTGATAGTACTAGTCCATTGGTCCTTTTGTTCGCTACCTTACTTTCTCGCCGCTTGTTTTATCATACCTTCCTTTTACAACATCAAGTGAGTTGTCCATAGTCAAATTGGGTTTGACGTAGCTGAATTGTAGCGCAACCACTGCCAGAGAAAGTATGCTTGCATGGGGTTAGCTTACTTCGTTCAATGAATACACCAACAGATTTACCAATCAAGTTCGGACAAAGCTTCAGAGATTTCAATAAATTGTGTTGAATACTGTAGGACTGTAGTTGATAGCTCTTGTAAGATCTCTATTTCTCTGTCTGAAATCATGGCATGGAGATCTCCCAGAGTAGCATCCAGTTCTATACAGTTGGGTCAGTAGAGTTATTTTGCTTGGAGGCGCATTATAGAACCTTTTGTCCTGTCATTTTTGTAATACAAGTTGTCTGCTGTCGAAAACTACAATAGACAAGAGTCAATGATGTAGGAAAGAACAACAGCACCTGTATTCCAGCTGTTACCTGAAGCTCAAAGCCTGGCAAATTTCTCTGGTAGTATTCAGTAACGTTGCTATTATCACAATAACTACTACTTGCACTACTCAATCCAGAGTTGCGTTGTAGATGATACTGAGGCAAGGTAATCAGATAGCCCAATTGAGGAAAATAAACCACATTCAAGGCAGCACTCAGACCAATAGGTAATGCCGATCCGATCTCCTGCGACACTCGAAGCTATGCACATCGCTGTGAATACATAACTCGGACCACATTCTGATATCAACTCTACTTACCAACGTATCGTTCAGCTTTTCGTATTCTTCTCTTAACATGTCCAGTTCATTATCGACTCCTTTCTTGACGATGGTCTGAGCTTCTGCTTTACTTGCACCGAAATCAATCTAAAGCGCACGGTTTAAACACAATTCGTAACTACAAAACACCTGCTTACGATACTGTCAATAACAGAGCCTGCTTCTTGCATTGCCTTTACAGTAGATGATCGCTTTTTGAATTTTTGGATGAGTAGACATTGGGCGTATGGGCTATTGAAGATGGGTTGAAGTGCGTTGAAGATGCAGATGGTGTAGTATGCAAACTGTGTGTATATAAAATGATGAGCCACGTACGCATATAAATACAGCTTCGTATCAATACCTTTAAAATATACTGCCAATCATTTGTCTTTGCTTTGCTCTCCCTTACTCTGACCAAGAGTCGATGGATGTTCTTGATGTGTCGCAAATGGGATCTCAGTGCTATGCTTTTATCACGCATATCGGACGCCATAAACAAGCCAATTGCTAGATGTCGATCCTCGAGGGCCATTTTGTCGGTCATTGGACGAGATACCCATTCTCTCAGCATTTCTTTACCCAACACGCTTGTTGTCTTGTTTAGTAAGCCTATGCCATATTACCGTTACTAGACTGCATTTGTATAAACAGGCTTTAGTCGCATCGTACCAAACAGCGACAGGATCTCTTTTTTTTGGATTTGATGCATGTTGGGATGTCTTTCTGATTCAAATATACACAATGATCTGTTTGCCTTGTAAGTAGGGTACAGTATCGAAAAGGGTGTATAGTATTGTCTCTACTTGCCTCATTGTGTCTGAATTGACTTGCATGTATCTATTACTGTAGATTTGCATAAGAGGTAGGCACATTGAAACCTATCACTACATTACACCTACCATGAGAATGCCTTGATAACAGTGGGTTGAACTACTTCTGGCCCCACTCCAGTCTCGTCTTCTTGCATATTGCGCTCTTGTTGTAACTTGTCCAAATGCTTCAGCAGCACACCAGCACAACCAATCTAGCATACGTTAGCCTCTATTCTGATCCCTGCCTATTCTTAGTATACACTCACAGTCAACTGGCTCTCCTCCAGCTCAATAAGACCCTCCATCTGTAAATACGCATGCGTCTTGATGCCCTCTTCATGGTCTCGAAAGTAGATGTGATGGTTTTCTATGCCGGTATCTTCTGTGTCAGTGTATATAGCAGTGTTGGCTGATGGCTGCTGCTCCTGCTGCTGGTTGATGTGGCTGATGTACCAGTTCAATAGTGTTATACGTCCCTTGTCAAACAGAAACTCTTTGTTACTTGTCCTGATCAAAGTAGCAGTTGCTCCATGTTCACTTGTCAAGAACTCTACTAGGTTTTCATCAGAAGGGTCTGGGAGGATAATTGTTTGAGGTGACAATTGAGCAAGCACTAGTAAGCTGTGTTAGATCATCTATCAACTGCTAATGCGCTTAACAGCAAACATACGCATGGAAGTGTACTCAAACTTGTCAGATTCCACAGTGTCCTCCATCAGTTGCAACTCTAGATTGGTGCCTGAATAGTAGCAACATCCCAATCTGCCAAGTGAAGCGCTTTGCTTCCATTGAAGGCACAGAATGGTCTCCATTAGTTTGATTGATATGATTCGAAAAAAAAAAGAAAAAGAACTGTGTTTTAGCTGTTGATACATCAATCTTTATGGATCTAGCTGTCATCCAATCATGCTAATGTGAAGCAGTTGTTTATATCACACACAATAACAGCACACACACACACACTTGAAGCATTCTAGAGCAATAGCGTGTATACTATCAACAAGAGACCATATCGACTCACTCACAAAAGCATGGTACTCTAAACTACTGGCATAATCAAATTGTGTGTGTGTGTGTGTGTGTGTGTGTGTGTGTGTGTGTGTGTGTGTGTGTGTGTGTGTGTGTGTGTGTGTGTGTGTACCTCAATGGTTAATGCCCTTACGCCATGCGCATGTCCAATTTGTATTAGCGCAGTGGTAAATTGCCAATAAAAACTCAAATCGTTTCAGTTTCGAGAATACACAACTCTTTCTCCCTCGTTATAATGGATTATTCTCGTTATGATGATCAGCGTCATTATGGCGAAAAGGAAGACTCTGGCCTATTTGAAGTCGTCCAATGTCCTACAGATGCTGCTGCATTAACCAACTTTGCTTACATTGCTCCTGGTGTGATTGACCCCAAAGTGCACTACGTTGTGATTGCTCACCAATTCGTTTTGTCTGTACGGTAAGAAGAGCCCTATCATGCAGTCCAGTCATGAGACTATGACTAACTTACAGCATACAAACAGTGTCGATAGAAGCATTCAGAGAGGCCAGATTGGTATCAACGGCACTTCTCGTCGTTGGGCTTCCTTCTCCCTTGGACAACGTGTTACGGTTGACCCTTACGACATTCACTCTGAAGGAATGGACATTTATCTAGGCAACTTGAAGATGGACATCGATTTTTTTCAACGCAGCAACAGACTGCCTGATGAGTTCAAAGAAGAAGATCTTGCACAAGCCTTCTCCATCAACTTTCACAACCAAATGTTCACCAAGGGCCAATTTCTGGTATTCGAGTACTGCGGCGTCAAGTTTAGAGCCACTGTCAATGACTTGGATGTCGTGGACCTGAACGTGCTGAAAAAGGGCGAAGTGGATGCACATCAAGAAAAGAAATCAGACGCTGTGCGTGGTATATTAATGCGTGAAACCAATGTAGAATTTACAAAGATAGAAGGCTCGTTTTTAAACTTGAAGCAAGCCAAGAAGAGAGCCATGGCTGCTAAAGCTTTGATCAAGCCTGACTTCCAGTTTGAAGACCTCGGTATCGGTGGCCTGGATGACGAGTTCAATGCTATCTTCCGTCGTGCCTTTGCCTCTCGTATCTTTCCACCTGCTTTGGTCGAGAAACTAGGTGTGCAACATGTCAAGGGTATCTTGCTCTACGGTCCTCCCGGTACGGGTAAGACGTTGATGGCTCGTCAAATTGGCAAAATGCTGAATGCCAAGGAACCCAAAATTGTCAGTGGTCCTGAAGTGTTATCCAAGTTTGTGGGTCAGTCGGAAGAGAATGTGCGCAAGCTGTTTGCTGATGCTGAGGAAGAGTACCGTGCCAAGGGTGAAGAGTCTGGCCTTCATATCATCATCTTTGATGAGCTGGATGCCATCTGTAAGTCGCGTGGTAGTCGCAGTGGAGACACGGGTGTGGGTGATTCTGTGGTCAATCAATTGCTGGCTAAAATGGACGGTGTGGAGCAACTCAACAACATCTTGATCATTGGTATGACCAACAGAAAGGACATGATTGATGAGGCCTTGCTGCGTCCCGGTCGTTTGGAAGTGCACATGGAAATTGGCTTGCCTGATGAGAAGGGCCGCCTGCAGATCCTCAAGATCCATACCGGCAAGATGAGAACCAACGATGTCCTGGAGAGCGATGTCAATTTGGATGATTTGGCCGAACTGACCAAGAACTACAGTGGTGCTGAGATCTCTGGTGTTGTTAAGGCGGCTTCCTCTTATGCGTTCAGTAGACATATCAAAGTGGGTACTATGGCCGGCATCTCTGCTGATGTGGAGAACATGAAGGTGAGTATGGACGATTTCTTGAATGCGCTCAAGGAAGTGCAACCTGCGTTTGGTGTATCTGAAGCCGAGTTGCAACAATGCGTGCAAAATCACATCATTCCCTTTAGTCCCTCTGTCAAGCAGATCCTGACAGATGGCCGTCTCTACGTGGATCAAGTGCGTCAGTCTTCTCGCACGCCCTTGGTCAGTGTGCTCTTGAACGGCCCTGCTGGTAGCGGTAAGACAGCACTTGCTGCTACTATTGCCATGCAAAGTGATTTCCCCTTTATCAAGCTGATTTCCCCTGAAACCATGGTTGGCATGTCTGAAACAGCCAAGGTGACTGAGATCAACAAGATCTTTAACGACTCTTACAAATCCCCTATCAGTGTGATAGTCATTGATGCCATTGAGCGTCTGTTGGACTATGTGCCTATTGGCCCTCGTTTCTCCAATTCCGTTTTGCAAGCACTCTTGGTGTTGCTGAAGAAGAAGCCACCTAAGGATCGTCGTTTGTTGATTTTGGCTACTACCACGCAACGTCAAATCTTGGATCAAATGGACATGACGGACGAATTCTCGGCTGAAATCTATGTGCCTACTATTACCAGTTTGGAGGGCGTGGATACCGTTTTGCAGCAGCTGGAATTATTCAATGATGCAGAGAGAGAAAGAGCTTTATCCGTTTTGAAACAAGCCAACATGGATCAAAAGCTGACAATAGGCGTTAAAAAGCTGCTGATGATCATTGAGATGGCCAGACAAGATGAGGATAAGGTGGAGAAGTTTGTGAATACCATTTTAGCTTTATAAGCATAATAAAGACGCTCGTCATAACTTAAAAAAATGCTCTTCAATCCCTAGACACTGTTACAATCCTAATACGGAAACTGAATTTCAAGGCATCTGTCAGGCCTGGTTCATATATGATTAATGATTTTACAATCAATCAACAAAAACCACTGCTATTTCTACCGTCTTTCCTCTGGCCCAATGCTGTCAACGTTTTCTTTGAACAACGACATAAAGTCGCAGAGACTTCACTACTTACTGCAGACATGTTATCCAGCCCTTGAATCGTCAATGTCCACACTAACGTTATTAAATATAGAATGCAAGAAAATGGCATGATGAACAATAGTTCTATGACTTGCCACCTACTTTTCATACGCTTCAAAAGCATCTATTACTGTATTGCCTTCATGATGGAAAGGGCATTGAGTTTACCAGCCAGCCCCGCCAGCCGCCAAAATTAATTCAAACCCAAAATCATTGTCTGTTTCAGATTGGCCAAATTTTGATGATTTTAGACTCGATCAAGCTATTTTTGCAGATTCGACTAAGAGAAATAAGATAATCATCCTATGCTTCTTTAAGCTTTCTTGAAGTGCTTTTCAAGGTGCATCTGATGGTACCAAGTAATATAGATGATTTGAATAAACTTATTGAGTAATTTATGAAAATATAAAAAGAGGTTTCTGGCCAAAAAGTCGACATTTTACATATCAAAGTCCCACAAAGATGATTTCAGAGGCTACATTGGATCGATAATAGAAACATTTTGATTCAAGATATACCATAGTAAAAGTCTTCGTTATCAAGGTGAAAAATGCGATTGTTTGATTTTCAATGAAAACCATGAGGGGTACCTCATGCTTTTCGTCGAATTTCGTCCATGTTTTTTTTGATCCCCAAAAAGTTGAGCAAAACGTGTCAAAAAGTAGCTGCCAGATGAGAGCAACTGTTTAGGGCTATTCTGACATTCTAAAACGGCCTTGAACGCGAGAAAACGCAGCTCAAATGCACACATACTTTGCTGTATTAGGCGCACTCTTGGCTAAAAAGGGATAGTACCTGTATGACCCTTGCCTGTACATGGAATAACTACGTGTATATGGATGTAGAGCATCATATAAGAATCAGATTTACAGATATTATGAAGGGGTTTTATGTGCAAGTGGAGGGTCAAAATCAAAGTAGCAGTATTTTGATAAGATACGCAAGAGCAATCAGTAGCGCGAGCTGCCGCTGCGCAGGTTGGTTCTCTATCTTGGCTTCGCTTCGGTGAGAACCATCCGAAGCATAAACACTTATATGATTAGTGATTTTATATCAATCAACCATCAGGGTTCTTCTAACATTTTAGCTATATTCATTTTGCGATATTAGCCAAAGGCCCGCGGCAGCGCGAGCCGTTTGAACGTAGGTTGGTTTCCACCGAAGCGAAGCGTAGGTCAGGAAACCACCCAAAGTATCGAAAGACTTGTTTAATCATAGTAGCAAAGAGCCCCCTTTTTTTTTATTGATTCGAGCTGATTTCATCAACATCTACAACTACCATAATTGCAGCATTTCTCTTGGCCATTGACCTGTTTCTCTCGCCTCCCAATAGCCGCCCTTATACTGCCACGATTCACCTGTGTGCGCATATTCATCCCTGACAAGTTCAAACCACAACGGCTTCCATGGCTTTGCAATAGACTCAAACTGCTTTCTTCGTTCTCGCTGACACTGCTCGATTCGCACTTTTTCATCCTCTGCTTCTTGCACCTGCCCCTGTTCAAACAAACGCTGGTCTGGTCGACATCGAGTATCTGTGATGGGCAACTTGCCTTGCTCCAGTGATGTGATTTCGTTGAGTTCCGTGGCAAAGGACGTCAATCCATAGTAGTCGGTGTAATCCGGTATGCCAGGTGGTTTACAGCGCCAAATAACCGCATACTGATCAGGGCCAACCACCTCTGATAAGCTATCACTCCATTTACCTTCCACTTCTCGAATCAGAGATCCACGGCAATCGAAAAACTTGGCCACGACGTTGTTGCGATACATGGCACTGTTGTTGTTGGATGAAAAGAACGAGGTGGATCCAGTGGCTGCTTCTTTAAAGGTGATCACAGCATACTCACCTGTGGTGTGATTCTGAACTTTCATCTCACCAATGTGCTCCAAGTACTTGGTGCCTGTTATTAGATTCCTGAGCCAGCTCGATGGCTTTGAATAGGTGTATTCGTCTTGATGTCCCTTGATGGAAATGTGGCTCTGCCCCTCTGTAATGAGTTCCAGCGATTTTCCCCAGAATTTCGTCTTTCCAAGATTGGTTTGCCTATATGTAAATGTCTTGGACTCTGCAAAGCACTACATAGAATCAATCAGGATAAACATACATACACATGTAACGACTAATCAACTCACAGCCATCACATTGGGATAATGCGATACTTTCTCGGCGATAAATCGAAACCCTTTGTCAGGCCTGATACATTCATACGTCTCACTCATCATTGGGTTGAACGGCTTGCGACCAATGCGATACTGTGTGGCTGCGTAACCTGAGATGGCAAATACTGCAACATACATGAGCCGATCCATGGATGAAGAGAGCGTCGCTGCTTTATCTAGTAACTCTGAGTACTCCAATTCCTCACAGAGTCGTTGCAGAAAATTGACAGGCTCATTGAGACTGATCGGCATGGAGATGGTGGACAAGTCCTTGCCAATGTTTTTGCGTAATATGCCCAGCACAGATATATTTCGCACAGCTACAGGATGAGGCAGTTTTGTTCTGCGCTTTATGTTTGGCAGGGCAAGCGCAGTCTTGTCTATGGTGTTGCCTTGATGGTCTTCTTCATCTTCCGAGTCAATCACGATGGACCCATAAGTGGATTCGTTGTCTTCGTTCAGTAAAACGTCCTCGGCATCAAAAAACTGGTCTGAATGAGCGCTGTAAGAGTAGTAGCTAGCGGCGCGATGAGATAAGAAGCCTGTGCCTGTTCTGCTAGGAATCTCAAGTGAATTGATAGCTGCGTTGGTGTAGTTTTCGTAAGTGTCGTTATAAGCGGTTGACAGCTTATCTCGTTGCTCGATCAACGCCTCGATGCAGGCATGCAGTTTGTCCAGACTTGCTTGATGAGAGGAGGATACAGAAGTAAGCTGGGTGGTGTGGTCATCAGGTATACTGTTGGAAGAAGAGCCACGCATGAATGGAAATCGCATGAGTTTGCTGCTGCTGCTGCTGCTGTGAGAGTGTAAGACAGGTACTGCCACTGACTGCTGCTGTTGCTGCAGCTGTGAGATGAGTGATTCACTACTGCTAGCATCATGAGGCAGCTGACTCAGTTCTTTGGCAATGAATGCGAGGCTTCTTATTTCTGCATCTAGATTATGCAAAGCAGAGACAATCACTTGATGGTTTCGCTCGAATGCATCGTCCCGTGTGGTGATGCTATCTGGCACCAGACTGATAGCAGACTGAATGTCTGCTGCATGGGTCATTGTGCCATTGCCGTGCTGCCATGATTCCGTCAAGGTATCTGATCTCTGTTTCCGGATGCTGTTGAGCCACCGATCAAAGTCGTCTGCGGAGAGTGCTTTTAGGTGGAATGTGGTTGTACCTGAATCAATGTGAATAGTGCGCTGCTTGGGGGCAATAGAGATGGTGGCTAGCATGATCTGGAGCGATCCTCGCTTGATATCTCCGTTCCTGACTGAATAAGACAATACACCCGTCGATGACAATTCAAACCATCGTTTTGCCCAACCTTCTCAAGTGTCAATCTCCTTAAAGCCATGTAGATTTCTAGACACAACTTGCCTTGCATCCGTTTTCTCCTTTTTTTCAGCAGCCAGCCACACATGTCGTTATCTAAATCCAATCCTTCGTCAATAGGCTCATCGCTTGTTACTGAGAATGTCAGTGATTTGGATGTGTTTCTCGAAAACATGTTGTCTATGGGAATTCAAGGTTACAGTCAAAACAGCAGTGCCACCTCCTCACTTGTTACCTACCAAAAATCAGCACGTAATTTCCTGGATCCTCAGCAAGATAGGAGCCTGTTATTGCTTCTTTGGACGAGTTCACTTGATCAATGGGTATCAGCTCAATAAAGTCATTCTCCAATAGATTAATGACCGAGGTGGCAGATGACGATTTCCTGCGATTACGAGAGTGTACAGAGGGTGCTGCTGTTGTGTTTGTAGTAGCCACATCTTTCATGGAGGGTATGGATGCCATACTGTGTCTCTTTCTGCGGTGTGTTTCCTCGTTATCAGAACAGTAATTCATGGTTGTACTGGTGGTGGGTGTCGGTAACTCAACATCCGCATTGTTGGATCTGTTTGTGGTGCGCAGATGAGATAGCTTTGGTAGTGATAGATTCCTCTTTTTCATGCTTGTAGAATGCTCTTCGTCCAATGAAGCACGCGTGCTGTTGTTTGCAGTAGCGGCTGTCATGGGCCTGTAGTAGAGACCAAAGCAGATGCTCTTTTTTTTGGTTGAAAACGACCAACTGAGCGTGGTATTTGCTTTCTGGATGAGAATATGGTGCTCATACACACTTCTTGGTTGAACACGCACTTCTGGCATAGGGTATGTGAGTAAGGAGCAAGAACAAGAGAAGAGAAAGAGAGAGACAGAACAATAACAAATACACTGGTTATAAAATAAGGGGATCATGGTCCTTGTTTATTGTTGTGCTACATTGATAACATGACTGAAGGATGGACGAGAGAAGCTTGAAAAAGCAACTTGCCAAGTTCTAGTAGTCAATTGCAGGGCTTTAACGATAGGAACATTGACTCAAGACACTTTCGTCTTCGAGCAGTGTGTGATAGTAGTGCCAAAGCATCTTGAGCCAAAGATTGCCAATTCTCAGCGCACCAAGAACCTCAATATGCTGTTTTCATCTAATCTTCTTTGGTAGACCTTGAACTCTATTTAGCAGAAGAAAAGGTACACTGGCAGGTGAAGCATGCCCTGCGTTTCTAAATGCATATCTGTTTATTCGTTAAAAGCAGTTTGATCCCAATACGACATTTTGGAAATCCTGACAAAGATGATGGGTAATGTTTTTGTGCTAGCTGGCATTTCACCCCTCAAGTAGCCAGCTCTGATGGAATCGCAATTCGTAGCCGTTTCAGGAGCCAAGGCTGCAAATGGCTTATGGCTCATGAAGACTTGCAAATGTGCTCTGCCAGGATGAGCTTGTCACGGTATAGCGCCAAAGCCAAATGATGCAAGTGGATTCCCAGCGTGCTGTCGATCGTCTGCAGTCTTGTGGTGGTTCTACGACTACCAGCTGGGCCCATCAAGGCATTCTTCATGTCTACTTGGCCCAAATGTATGGTGTCTCTGTTGAATACGACCGCCTCTTGGTGAGACCCCTCCCATTCTCGAATGATGTCTGCTGTCCAGCGTGTCAAGGCAGATCCAATGATGGAAAGAGATTGTATTGCTATTGTCATTGGTTTAGAGCTACTATTTTATGGCTGTTGGAAGAAAATTTGAGCGAACACGCTTTTGCTAATAGATGAGATGAACTGTAATTTATTGGCTTTATATCATGGGATAAATTGACATTTGATAAAGCCAGAGTGTGTCCATCTTTTGCACGCTAAGGCGGCGAACCGCATTCTTCTTTTGCTACACAAGTAAACAGATTGCTATCTAGCAAGTATGCAGCAAAGCCCAATCATCTAAACAGCCGTGCCAACAACAGTCATCATCTTATTTGAAAGGCATTTGCTAACTGGTAATGGCAACAAATCATCATGGCAGTAGCCCTGCGCAATTACATCAAAAAGATGTTAGCGCAATGTGCTATCTACAGTCTGTTTGCAAATGAATGTCATCTTACGGGTACATAAAAAGGCGTATTTGGCAAAGTCATTGCATCGCTGTTAATTACTAGCAAGCTCCCCTTTGATAGTAGATCGATCAGATGCTCACTATGTCCCCCCCCCAACTGCTGTTCTCTAGTAGTAACAGCAAGAACAAAGCTAATTTAAGCCTGCTACTTGAGGGAAATGACAATGCAAGGTACTAGCAACTGGAATCCACTGCATGTCGTCTCAAGGCAAGTTGGCATGAAGCATGGAAACATCTGAATTTTAGAATCATCGCCAACAGACTTGAGAGATACACTTTGGGTCTTTTTGCAGCCATTCCTTGTACATATTAAAATAATGCATGTTTGAGTGTAACCATGAATTGCATGTGATGGGATGCTTGGGATAATTTGAGTCGCCTCCTTTTCTCGCATACACAAATGTGGATAAAAAAAAAAAAAGCTTTTTACCAAAATAGCCTTTTCCTTCTTCTTTCTTCTCTCTTATACGCACATACAAAATGTCTGCTGGTGTTGTTACCGTCGCAAATGAATGGATCCAAACTAAGGATAAGCATGATATCTACACCAAGACCTGGAAGACAACTTCTACACCCTCTGCCAATCTAATGTAAGTATTATATGGCTCGGGCATTGGATGCATTTGTCTCTCTCTCTCTCTTACACACATCCACACTGAGCACAGCATGATCCATGGCTTTGGCGAGCATATTGGCCGCTACGATAGATTGTTCTCTTTCTTTGCTACTCAAGGTATCGAGTGCTATGGGTACGATCAACGTGGATGGGGAGAGACTGGAAAGAAAACTGCCCAGTTTGGTAACAACCAGGGGTAACTATCTACTCACATATCGATGGGTGATGATGAGACACTGATATGAGTCCAGTTATAACACAGCGTTGAAGGACATTGATGATGCTGTTCTCAAGCACAAGCGTCAAGGCATTCCACTCTTCTTGATGGGCCACAGTATGGTAAGCATCAGAGCACGGTTGCATCTCATTTCAACAGCCATGGTTGACACATTTTTTGATTTAGGGTGGCGGCCTTATTCTCAACTATCTTGCTAGAAGCGATATCTACAAAGGAGTCGATCTATTAACTGGCGCAATTGCATCTGCTCCACTCGTTACATTATCCATGAAGATTCCCATGATAAAGTACTACACCATCCGTGCCTTGGCTGCCATTGTACCCAGCATGACTATTCAGGCTGGTGTGGATCCTGCCGGTGTATCTCATGATCAGGAAGAAGTCCAAAAATACCTCGATGATCCATTGGTCCATGATTTCGCTACCTTGGCTACTTTGAGAAGCTTCGTTGATGCTGGAACCGATCTCTTGACGAAAGCCAAAGCCATCAAGACACCTATTTTATACTCACACGCTGATTCAGATCCTATCAACTCGTTCAATGGCTGCAAGAGTGCCTATGAAATCACTAGCAGTCAAGATAAGGAACTAAAGAATTGGACTGGATTGTATCATGAATTGCACAACGAAACGATGCCTCAAAGACAGCAAATTGCTGAATACTATGTCGATTGGATCATCAGACATTGCCCTCAAAGCAAGCACTAAGCAAACCTCTATTTATTATTGACATAAACTTGTATTTTATATCATTTCATCCATACTATCACGTGATGCCAACATGGACATTGGGATACAGACTCTTCTTTTTTTTTTTTTCTAACCACTCACTCTTTCTCTCTCTCTCTCTCTCTCTCTCTCTCTTTCTCCTTTTTTATATTGTTTTTTGGTTACCAAACCAGTTTGCTTCGACTCGACGTTTTACATACAATTGCAATATGGCTACAAAAGGTGCTTATAAACGTTTGACCAAAGAGTACATGGCTATTCAGAAAAAGTAGGTTTCGTAATCCATGTGGGATAGATACATTGGCCAACTAACCCAATTTGATAGTCCACCACCTTATATTACTGCCAAACCCTTAGAGAGTAACATTTTGGATTGGTAAACCTCTTTTATTTCATACGAATCCATCAGAGGCTGATAGAGTAGCTACATGTAGGCACTATGTGATTACAGGACCACCCGATACACCTTATGACGGAGGAGAATACTACGGTCGAATCACTTTTCCAGCTGAATATCCTTTCAAACCACCTTCCATTCGCATGATTACACCCTCAGGACGATTTCAACCAGATACTCGACTCTGCCTCAGTATGAGCGACTTTCATCCCAGTTCCTGGAATCCAAGTTGGTCCATCTCCACTATACTGAACGGCTTGTTGAGTTTTATGGTAGGTGATGAATCAACCACTGGCAGTATAAAGACAAGTGTCCATGAAAAGAAAATGTACGCTGCCAGATCTCATCTATGGAACGTAAAGAACCAAAAGTTTAGAGGCAAGTTGTGTGTGTGTGTGTGTGTGTGTTTTACCTAGATGTTTCTTTTATTCATCTATCTTTGTTGGGCATGATATAGAGGTGTATCCTGAACTATGTAAAATCAACTACCATCAAGTCAAAGCAGCAGCTGACAATGGCTTAATAAAAAGAATACCTGCTGGAAACAACAATGCACAGCAACAGCAACGAGAAGAGCAATCTGATCACCAACAGCATCCACAAGCACAGCAGCCTCAGCAATCACAACAGCAACAACAACAGCACCCCATCACTCGCACCGTGAGTCAAGGAAAGCGTTGGGTCTTTGTGCTTGTTGTGTTTGTGTATTTGATTCTCTCCAAACTTATTGCTCGATCCTCGTCTTCTGCAACGGGTCCCTCTGCTTAACAAACATCTTTATTGTGCGTTTTCAAATGACGTGTAACTTGATCAGGTCTTGAAAAGGCCTTTCCGCATGGTTTTACTGTACATTTAAAGGGTCTTTCGCCTGTATGTACTCGCATCTATAACACATTTCAAAAAAAAAAAAAAAAAAGAATCAATAAATACATGACCATTTCTCTTGCTTTCAATGTATATACATTACATGTTTGGTCAAATTACTACTCTCTGAAAACCGTTTGGAGCAATCCGGGTATTTGCAAGCAAAAGGCTTCTCGCCTGTGTGCACTCGTTTGTGGATCGTCAAGGCCGCAGAGACCGAAAAGTTCTTTTGGCACTGATCGCATTGATAGGGCCTCTCTCCTGTGTGTGTTCTCATGTGCTGGACAACCATATTAGACTCTGAAAACCGTCTTTTGCAGGTATCGCATTGATAGGGTTTGGCTCCTGTGTGTGTTTGGATGTGGCGCATGATCTTTTGTCTCTGCGTGAATATCTTGCCGTTTCTCTCGCAGGCAACCCATTCGCATTTGTATTCGCTTTTGCCAGAACCCACATGCACCTGCGAAAGATGAATGGTGAGTGTATCAAAAGCTGAGAATCGTTCTTGACAGTTGATCCATCGACAGGCGTGCAATAACAAAGCGTTGTGCAAATGCTGACTACTGAGATGATCCAAGATATTTGTCTCGCCGTCCAAGAACTGCTGGCTGCAGGATTCCCAGCAGCAATCTTTCAAAGGCTGCTTGTTGAGATGGTTGTTGAAGAGATGGGGTGTCAAGTCTTCCAATGTATCGAAGCTCGCTGCACAGCTGGACCATTTGCATTGTGTGGGTGTCTTGGCTCTCTTGTTGCTAGTGTCAGTGTAGTTGGTATCGGTAGGTGCGCTGTTATTCACACGCTGCTGTTGCTCATCTCTCTTTCGTTTCTTGATAGAAGGTAGAGTGATATTCTGATCTGACAAGTCGTTTGCTGCTGCATTTGCCTCCGCAGCAATGACAGGACAGCATTCGTTGCAACAATCATTTACTGCTGCTACAGCAATGGGTTGTGTTGTTGGCTGTGGTGGAGGTAAGATGGGCAGCGTATTTGTTGGTTTGGAGATGATATGATTCAGTGTGTTGGTAGTAATATTGAGTCTAGGTGTAATAGGTGAGGCAACAGCAGCAGCAGCAGCAGCAGCAGCAGGCATGATGGCTGTGGATGAGGTTGGTATTATTAGGGGCTGTGATGATTGGAATTGTGTATAATTGAACCTTGAAAAGGAAGAGGGATCTGTCAGGAAATACAGCAATCGACTGTGATGATGATGATTTGATTTCGTGCTATTACTGTCCAACATGGTGTGATTGTGCCCTCCAACACCAAATCCATTGCGATGAATGCTTGCTATGGATGGCAGCGGGTCTTGCTGTCGCACATGATTGTCAGTAGGGTTATTATTGGAAATTGTCATTTTGCTGCTATTCCTAGAGTGTATGTATGTAAGAAGAGAAGAAGAACAAGAACAAGAGCAAGTTTCCCCACTGCATTCAACCCACAAAATTTTTAGTTGTATATCCCATATTTCCCCGGGTAAATGCGATCCATCTCCGTTTGCTCTTTTTGATCTGATTACAAACAAGTTTCCCACTCATCCCTGTCCAGCAATTAATGGCCTTTTCAGTTGAGCAGCCATACTGAATAGTAGGCCAACGTCTCCTCTGTTGATTAGGATTCAGTTTGAATTACCATTTCTTTAGCTTCAAGTTAGTCAACTTCTTTAGCTCGCTTTCGATTGAGATGAAGTAATAGTGACAGGGCTTTTTTCACCAATAGATAAAAGCAGCCCAGTGCAGGAGATTAGATAGCAGTTTCCCCACATTTAATATCTATTTTGACCATGATTTCAAACGAAAAGAAGCAGTTTATAGGCGCTGTCGACCAGGGCACCACATCGTCGAGATTTCTGATATTTGATGAAGAAGGCAGACTGATTACCTTTCATCAAGTCGAGTTGCCGCAATCTCAACCACATGCTGGGTAAGTTGGAGCAGTTTTTTTTTTTTTTTTTTTTTTTTTTTAAGCGAAAAGCCATGTACTCATCTCTATTGACATCTCGTAGCTGGCTCGAACATGACCCGATGGATATTCTCGATACAGTCGTTACCTGTATTTACGAAACAATCAAACGATTCGAGTTGATGGGATACAACGTAAAGGACATCAAAGCCATTGGTGTCACTAATCAACGAGAATCTGCCGTGTGCTGGGACAAATCCACTGGAGAGCCTTTGCGAAACACCATTGTCTGGAGCGATGTGAGAACCGACGACATTGTACATCAATTGAAGAAACGGGACAATGCGCACATTGTTCAAGAATTATCAGGCCTGGATATTACGTCGTACTTTACAGCTGTCAAATTTCGATGGATGTTGGAACACGACCAGAATGTGAAAAAAGCAGTAAAGGAAGGCACTGCCTGCTTTGGTACTGTGGACAGTTGGCTTATCTATAAATTGAGTGGTGGAGAGGCGCATGTTACTGATGTGACAAATGCCAGTAGAACGCTGCTGATGAATCTCAAGACATTAGAGTGGGATCCAGAGTTGTTGGCGTTTTTCGATATACCAAAGGAGTTGCTGCCCAAGTTGTGCTCCTCCTCTGAAATTTATGGTAAGGTGGGGTTGAAGGATTCACCTTTGGAAGGTGTACCTATCGCTGGGTGTCTCGGTGATCAGCAAGCGGCTTTACTGGGCCAGAAATGCTTCAGCAAAGGTGAAGCCAAATGCACGTTTGGCACCGGTGCGTTCATGCTTTTTAATACGGGCGAAGAGGCTGTGAAATCAAAGCAGGGATTGATCACCACCATCGCATTTCAACTGGGAAAAAATGTTAAGGCAACGTACGCTCTGGAGGGATCCATGGCTGTGGCTGGCTCGTCGCTTCGTTGGTTACGAGATAACTTGAGGCTGATCAACTCTATGGAGGAAGTGAGCGAACTAGCAGAGCATGTTCCTGATACGGGTGGTGTCTATTTCGTCACTGCATTCTCAGGTCTCTTTGCGCCTTACTGGAGAGACGATGCTCGAGGCACCATGATTGGCCTTACCAGTTATACAAACAAGTATCACCTGGCTCGCGCAACGCTAGAATCCATGTCCTTTCAATCACGAGCCATTTTGGAAGCCATGAACCAAGACGCTGGTGTTCCACTCAAGGTGCTCAAAGTAGACGGTGGTGTATCCAACTCCAACATTGCTATGCAGATTCAAGCAGATATTTTGGGCATCAAGGTGGATCGACCTTCCATGCGCGAAACGACGGCATTTGGCACGGCTATTGCAGCAGGATTAGCGGTTGGTGTGTGGAACAGCATTCATGATTTAGATCAAGTGAATAGCGAAGGTGTGACAACATTTATACCTCATTTGACATTGGAGGAAAGAGAAGAAAAGCACAAAATTTGGAGAAAAGCGATTGAGAGTTCTCTCCATTGGACAGACGATGTGGAGGTGTTGAGCAGCAGCAGCGACGAAGAAGAATAAAACTTATACAACAGCCTCTTTTATTACTCGTAGTTTCTCTATGATGAATTTGTTTTCCTTGTATTTCTGGTTCATTTCTGGTGATTTGATGTACACCCACCCAATTGTACCGCAACAGACGCTGCATGAAATGTCTGCTACCGTGTGAAGACCGGTCATGAGCATTCTTTCTTCCTGATCTCCAATTGAAATGTTGATGACTTGATGAATCAGGAATGCTTGTCCATGCTATAGTGCTACGTTATTAGTGAACATGTTGTTGACATGAGCATGTTAGCTTACTCTGCCCTGAAATGCTCTGGAGATGATGTCTTTTTGGTCAAATAACTCCGAGTGGCATGATGAGCATAAATACAATGCAGTCGTTTGTTGCTGTCGGTTAGGAGTTGATGATGAGAGATAGCGAGGATGTCTCTTGGCGACCATTGTATACAAGAAATGAGAGTTGAAGAAAGAAAAAAGAGAAGGGTTCTTTATTTAAAATTGGGCAGCTTTTGTATTATACACAGATCAAGAAAAGAGAGGCAATCCGCTTTTTTTTTTTTCGGGAATGTTGGCTGTGTCTAGTTGGAAAAAGAAAATGATCATTATCCTTGAACCTTAATCGATTGCTTGTTTAGGTTTCACTGCTCGAAAAAGGTAGATGCTCATTGTTTTTGTTTGATGATCCTGTACAACAGTAATAAGCCAATGTTGACGTTTTGCTGTTTCATTTTATTTACGGTTGAATTAAAGGGATCTGCGTAATATATATATATATATATATATCTGACCACCATAGAGCAAATAGCACATGAGAGCTTGTGGCTAGCAAAAAAAAAAAAAAAAAAAAAAAAAAAAAAAAAATGTCGCTGAAAAATGCGTATGGATCAAATCAAGAGGGTCCATTGTTGTTTACTACACAACAATTTAAACTTGGCCTAATAGGTAAGCTACTTTAGTATAATGTAATTTTTGGTCTATCAAATTCTAATTAAACGCTGTCAATTAGAAAGTGTCCTTTGTTCACCAAGGAGATAAGCTGTCGTATAATATACCGTCTGATTAGCTTCAAATAGCCATGATTCCAGAGGCATTGACTTTGCCAGCAAGCAACAGCAGCCAAAACCAGTTGAATCTCCGATTTATAATTTTCGTCGTTGATTTGTTGATTTTGGACTTTTGGAACACGATTCGACCTATTTTGCAAAATCTGACCATGTAAGTTGTCATGATCATCCCATACTCCCTAATGGTTTTTTGGAGCACTTTTCAAGGCGCATCTGAAGGTGTTAATAAAGATGGTTACTTTAAACTAACTTTTAGAGCAATCTCAAAAAATATGAATAGACTACTTTGGTCAAAATGTCGAGATTTCACATATGAAGGTCGCACAAAAGGAGCTTCAGGGGCTGCTTCCGATCGATAGAATCATTTTGATTCAATATATGCCATAGTAAAAGTCTTCGTTTTGGAGGTCAAAAACGCGATCGTTTAATTTTCGATGAAAAGCATGAGGGTTACCTCATGCTTTTTGGTCGATTTTTGACCATGTTTTTTTGGCCCCCAAAAAAGTTGAGCAATAGTGCCAGTAAGTAACTGCCAGACGGGAGCAATTGTTTGATGCTATTCTGACCATTTAAAACAGCCTTGGACGCAAGAAAACGCAGCTCAAATGCACTTAGATTTTGCTGCATTAGGGACACTACTAAGGACTAAAAAGAGGAAATACCAGTATGCTGCTTGCCCGTATATAATGCAGCTACGTGTGTATGGATGTAGAGCATCACATAAGAATCAGATCCACAGATAATAAGGGTTTTTATGTGTAAGTGGAGGGTCAAAAATGAAAGTAGCAATATCTTGATATGATACGCAAGGGTAATCGGTAGCACGAGCTGTCGCTGCGCAGGTTGGTTCTTATCGAAGCAAAGCGAAGGTAGAGAGCCATCCGAAAAATAAACACTCGTAATAATAATAAAATTCTAGAGCAATCAATACATACGCAAATTTGGCTGTATATATATGTACGAGTCTTGTCAAATTTGTATATGCCGACCGAAAAGCTTCGATTTGTGAAAGGCGATTACCTTATCATGTGGCCTATTGGGTTATGGCTTCCTTCATGTGGCACATATTGTGTTACCACTATTTAGCTGTCAACCTCACTATTATTTTCTTTTCAACAAGAAGATTGTAAAATGTATTATAAAAGCACAATGTAAAAATTATATGTATATATGTAAATAAACAGATTCAGCACTGTTGTAGATATGTGTATGGTTATTCTGCACCTAATAGTCTAATGACAGTATCATTTACATCCCAATCAGACTTGTCTAGCAGGTTGAAGGCATCGTTCAGTGTGCATCTCTCATAGTCAGCTACATAGCGCGCCTTTTTGTCCCTCACAAATCGATCCAGATGATCTCGCCATTCTTCATCCACCTTGACCATGAGTTGATCTCGTTTCCTTGGATCTGTAATCTTTGTCTTGAAACTAAAACCAGCAGCAATAGGACGATGGTCCGAGCAACGTGGTTCAAATCGACGGTAATACAGATTCTTGATATCATGGCCCTTGTACAGGACACGATCACACCAAGCAGGTACACGCATCTTTTCTGATC
Source organism: Mucor velutinosus (assembly GCF_035048745.1). Taxonomy (NCBI): domain Eukaryota; kingdom Fungi; phylum Mucoromycota; class Mucoromycetes; order Mucorales; family Mucoraceae; genus Mucor; species Mucor velutinosus. Next base: position 2,525,047 of record NW_027041908.1, read on the forward strand.
TGTCATAAAAGTCTGTTCCTGGGTCGTATTTATAGGTTGGATCGAAATGAATGGGCGCCTCTTCAAAAGTCAATAGCTTGAATAAGGGATTGTTGATCTTTTGTCGTAGCAATTGATCTTGCACCTGTAATTTCTCCCATGCTGCATACTTGTCTGGGTTGATCAAAATCTTGAGAACTTCGTTGCGAGGCATTTTGATACGATAATTGAGATCGCCACTGAGGAAGCAGAATTCATGATCCAATACCATGGAGCCATCACCGCCATGACTAAAGACATCAGCATATTCGTGTCGAGGAAAGCCAGCGGTCTGGAGAATGCCTTCAGCATCAGCATTTCTCTGTTGTACATGCGACTGACCAGCTGCTAAATGGCAATTGACAAAGCACAGCGAGGAGTGGTCATAGACAAATCGAATAGCAATACCGCCCTTATTGCCATGGATACTCTTGTTCATCACCTTGAGACCCGTCTTGACCGAAGTAGAGTCCACATCAAACACACGATCCACATCCGTTGTGCGCACAAAGATACAACTGAATAGTCCCACGAGCTGATCGGTCTTGATGACAGTGTAAGTGTGTGGTCCATAATTCTCTCCAATGATTCTGACGAGATAATCATGCCATAATTTGTAGCGATGTGTTAGCACTTCCTCTGTTTCATGCGGATCTACCTTCTTTTTAAAGAACAAAGAGCCTTATACACACACAGAGTCAGTCTATATCACCATGGTTACCGCGCATCAAGTACTTACGAGCTGTCTGCTTTTTCGACTCTAGATCCACAATTTCTTGGATGCCAACCACAATGATATCAGGATCCTGCATGGATCCCAGCCATTCACGCACCTGTCTATCGTCTTCTCCGAGAATCTTTTCTGGCTTGTTGGCATCGATATTCCAGGAGCAAATCATGACACGCGCATCATCGTATGTGCAATACTCAGAAGCCCTCTTTTGCAAATGGTCATCTATGAGAATAGCCTGTCAGTACGCCATTCTGTCTACTGTAAAAAAAAAGGGGGGGTGCGCTTACCTTTCCAATGCTCAGTCAACAAACCATCCCATACACCCACAAAGCCATTGGAATCGCTACTGACGACTTGCAAGCGACCTCTGTTTTCATCCAACAAAAGACTGGATTCATCCACCACCAACTGAGTAACAGCACCTGTATGCGCCTTCCACATTTTGAGCACCACCCATTTCTCGGGTCGGGTATCATACACGTAGATCATACCCGTATTGTAGCCCGCCCACACATGATATTCACCCACACTTGCCATGGTACAAATACCGTACATGGATACTGTAATCACTTGCAGTCGTTCCATTGTGTTGGCATCCCACATGCTGATTTTACCGTCATCATGAGAAGCAAAAATGCGGTACGGATGGTAAGGAATGGTCATCAACTTGGTAATGTTGCCCATATCGTTTGGAATGCGGATAGGAGGCTGTGATTTGGTGTCGTTGGATCCCACTTGAGAACCGGCTATGGGAATAGCGTGGGCAGACAAGGTTCTGCCTGAAGACATCCATAGTTTGGAACCGTAGATAACAGCAGCCACTGCATGTGAGGTGACATGGTACCGTCTCGGCATGGCTGTCAGTAAAGGGTTCTGCTGGCTGTGGTAATCGGCAGACACAACATCCCATACGTTCAAGACACCTCCATCATCAATGGACCAAATCTCAGAATTGCCATAGCGTAATAGAAACAAGATGGGTGCCATGTGCACATCGTTACGCTTGCTGAGGACCTTATGGCCGCCTGATCTTATGTCAACCACTGCCAGCATGGTGTCCTGTCTGGCCACCCATATATAACGACCTTCATCCACTGGAATGCGACACGGCGCTACAGCGACTGCTCGAATACGATCGTTACTCTCGCCTCCATTATTCTGACTTGCATTACTGCTGCTGCTGTTGGCATCCATGACGATTGTACTGATAACGGACCCCGTCTGTGCATCCCAGGTACGGAGCAATCCCGAGCCTGTGATGATGAGATTTCTACTCGCCGCCAGCGCACTGAGTGATGCTTTATGGCCTGTTGAAAAGGGCTTTTCTAATATGATGGAAGGTGCGTTTCGAGTTGCCTTGGAGAAATCAGGGTAGATGGAGCTGGTCATGAGCAATTCGCTTCGAGACATGGCTCGTTTGTTGGTTGACACTGTATTGGCTCGTTTCAGCCCGTTACTGCGACTGTCCTCTTCATCGTAATCGCTAAAGGAGGAGGGCGGATCCGAGTAAGTGGAGCTGGGCGACATGTTTTTGAGTTGAGGTGAGTGTGATCCACTGGCAATGGTGTGTGCTCTGGCGAGTGTAGATTGTGAGGGTCGAGGAGGCAGTTGCGGCATGAGCGGGCTTGTGCCTCCTGGAGGAGGACGAGGTGGTAATACAGGTGGTGAAATGATAGTAGCATCACTAGGAGGAGGCATATCTTGTTTAGGACGCATGGGTATACTGGCCACTACGGGTGGTGGTGCTGGAGGATGTTGAATGATGGGAGCTGCTGTTGCGGGAGCGGCTGTTGTAGGTGCGATGGTGCCACGAGCTGAACTGTGGTACTTTTTGCTGGGTGGAGGAGGTGGAGGCGGTTTTTTTACAGTGGATGATTTCACAGACGAAGCAGGCGATGAAGCTCTGCCTCGTTGCTGGTTGTTTTCTGCGGCAGAGGGTAGATCATGGTTTCGCACACCTGGAGCACCAATGAAACGTGTTTCCTCTAATTTTGTATACTTCAAATGTGCTTTATGCACCTGCTCTATTAAATTGTCTCCATCCCCACTGCTTGACGAGTTTTCATGAGAGAACATGTCCGCTTCATCCCCTTCTTCTGTCTCTTCTATATCGCTATCTCCATCACTGGATCCATCGTCATGTGTAAATGGATCATTGTCAAAGCTAGGTGGTGATTGAACTACATTTGCTGCTGTGTTGCCAGAAGGAGGAGGTGGTGCAGGCGCCTTTTTCAATATAGGCTTAGGCGGTGTCGTCAGTACAGGTGCCACCACTGTCCGTGCTGGTGCTAATGCTGGTAGTGTGCTTGGAGGTGGAGACGATGCTCTCGAGGAAGCATTTGAGAAATTTCCGGGTGCCACGTCCATCTTTTGCTTTTCAAACTGTTGAGTGAGTAAAGATACTTTCTTTGCAGCATCCTCGAAATTAGATGTCTGTTCTTGCGTCCTTTTTGTAGGGTCCTCATCAACATGTACTTTATGCAGTAGAGCAGCTGTTGGTTTAGGTGGAATGGGTGGTGGTGATACAACTGAAGGCGGCTGTTCCTGCTTTGCTTGTTGGGCCCATCTACTCTTTAACGCTTGAAAAGACTGCTGTTCGTCCTCATTCATTCTAAGTAGGCTGTCGTTTTTGTGCGTTTCTCACTAAGGCGGGAAGAAGAAAGAGAGAGAAGGGAGAAAAAAAGAAAGTCTAAAATGGTGTGTATCACCACACTCTTTTGCTGGATAAAAGATATTTTCCACACTAAAAAAAGTGAGCGAAAGCATCTAAATTAGGTAATGCCCCGTCTTCGATGTCATCTCATGTATATAAAAAGTCTGTTGTGTCACTATGGAGATTGGCAGATATAGTGTGATCTCCCTGGAGACTTGCTACTAGAGCATCAGCTATGCATGTCTGGTGGATGTCTGTATGGTCTACGGCTGTTCACAAGCCATGCCCTGTTGAAGTGGGTCCAATCAATCGCGGGGTTTATCACTCTCTACATCAATGTCAACTCAACACTACCATTATACATTGAAACGAGTCTAAATTCCCAATTTGAATCCCAAAGTGCGTTCACTGATGAATTTCAAGACAGCTCAAGTCAATCAGCTGTTACGGCAATCTGTCAAACGTATGGCCCAAGGCGGTGCATGCTGCAATTTACATGTTAACCGACAGATGCAAATGAATCCATTGCGTAAACAAAGATCTATCAAGCAAGTGTTTTTTGGTGTATAAATTTGCAGAACAAGTTTTGAATACATCTGCTCTTTCTTTTTACTTCAACATCAAGCAAGCACATGGGAACTGCAAATCTAATGAAGTTTATTGTTGGCGGCCAAGCATTTGAGGCTCCTGAGGATGCTTTAAAGACGTCCTTATACTTTCGTAAACTGGCAAGCAACGTTCCTCAACCAGATGCTATTATCGTTGGAGAAGAACTTAGTGGCTACTACTGGATCGATCGAGATCCAGAAATCTTTCGAGATATCTTACACTATCTGAAGACTTTGGAGATACATTCGACGGATGAGCACTACTTGAGAATACTGCAAAACGAAGCTAGGTTCTATGGCTTTGATGATTTGGTCAAGAGAATCGATCTAATGCTAACAGATACTGCTCTGTATGACAAGTTATTCAAGGAAACCTATGAATCAAAAGAAACCGGTTACCTTCCAGTGAATTTTGATACAGTCAAATTCGATACTACTTTAAACCAAACTCTTGTTCAGGCTTTTCGATACCCTGCTTCTCAGGATCACTACGAAGCAAAAATTGTAATCAAAAACTCATAATTACGAGGCCATTGTTGATGTAGTGTTTTGTATGCTGAATAAAATCAGTTGGATGTATTATAGTATGTACTTTGAAACCTTGACGTCAATGCTAAATTGTGATCAAACAAGCAATCTTCCTAAGCTTCATAGTGAACAATCCTGCGCCATCGTCATGCGCTCGAATCTGATAGATATGGCCATATAAATACAGATCCTAGTCCTGAAATATCGTCTTTGCCTTTCTTTCAAAAGCCCTCTACTTTATAAATTGGAAACTTTCCACTACTACATAATGGGTGGGCTACAAAACAAGCAGCATGGCCACTCCAGGCCTTTAATTTTCGTTTTTCTCAACGTTGGCGGTAAAGAATTTATGTCTACGAGCAAAAACCTCGAAAAATCCAAATACCTTAAAGATCTCATCAAGAGCAATAGCGAGAGCTTGGAAGGCAAAATAGCTCTTTCCATCAACCGTGATAGCAACCTATTCCGGCAAGTGTTATTCTACTTGAGAACGGGGCTCATTATACCTAATGACGAAGAAGGCGTCAAGCAGCTACTCTCTGAAGCAAAATTTTATCAATGTCAGGAAATGGTGAATGCCTTGCAGATTCAATTGGATAAAATCAGGTTATCTCAACAAGCTTCAACTAAAATGGGTCTCGAATTTATCGATTTGAAGAAAATGTTTGATCAAGACAAGAGCACATACACATTGATTAAAAAGACAGGCGATGCAGTGGAAGCATATTCTGTAGTCGACTACATCAATGTCTTTTCTCGAGATGAATACAAGGATAAGCGATGTGAGCATCGAAAAAACGACTGTAGATGCTATTATTACCCCAAGCTGGTTCTTGTGCCTCAGCAAAAGCACTCCTAGCTATCTCATTACACTGAATAAACACGAATTTTACCTCCTTGATCACATGCGTTTACTGAGGTCTACCTGATATCATACTCACCTGAAGCTAAAATTCAACTGCGTCTCAATATCGAGATTTAAATGCATTTCTCGAAACTAGCAACTACTCTTGTTTCTTACTCTTTATATTTGCAACATGACAGACGAGTCCATTATCAAGCTTTCAGTGGAAGAGTGGGACCACGATCAAAGAATTGCTGTTGCTCGCGTCGCAGCTCAATCACTCACACAAGTAGCTCCTCTATTAGGTGAACCTTGGTCCAGTCATTGGTGGAACGATGTTATCAAATACCTTCAAGTAACTCAACAAGAGCTGGAAGGCCGTTATATGACATATAAGCAAGCTGTAGAGCTGTTGACTGGCGAAAAAAGAGACATCCGCATTGAAGTCATGGTCGATTTATTGGCTTTAGCTTTACACGTTACGCCTAATGCGATGAAGGAAGACGCCAGAAAGAGCAAAGCCAAGCATATCATGCTGTACGATGCTCGATCGAGACGTTTTTTACTGGAGCTGGAGCACGCATTGAATCTGTATATAGGCGATTTGGTATCCGTTGAGAAGAGTGTAGCACAACAAATGTATTATGGATTGCTGGAACAGCAGGAGAAACAACAGGAAGATGGAGGCTCGAGTATGCAGCAGAATATGGACTTGTCAGCACGAAAAGCCATAGAAGGCGCCAACAGGAAGAAGCAAGCATTTCGATGGATTGCCACAGGTGCTGGTATTATAGGCGGCGGCGCTGTCATTGGTAAGACACCTACGTCGGTAGAGCGTCTCTCGTTCTGATTTACATTAAATACAGCTTTGACAGGTGGTCTTGCAGCACCATTATTGGCTCCACTCCTGGTGGGTGTTACAGGCGCTACCTTCTTTGCTACAGCAGGTGGTGTCGCTCTGGTGACAAGCTTGTTTGGCCTGACAGGTGGTGGTCTAGCAGGATGGAAGATGCATAAACGCATGAAGGGCATAGAGGAGTTTGAGTTTAAGCAGATACTGAACGATCCGGATTTACCGCCTGTACCTGCTCTTCGTTGCACAGTGTGTATATCAGGGTTTTTGTTGGAATCAAAGCAAGAAACAAGAGTACGTTGAGAGCCGGCGTTTGGTTTTTTTATGATAGCTCATCTGTTGTATTTAGTCACCTTGGGAGCATGCTTTTGAAGGAAGAAGGAATCATACAGATATATTCTGCTTGGAGTATGAAACAGATACTTTGCTACAGCTTGGCTATTCATTTAGGCAATTTGTAAAAGACACGGCTGTGAATTATGCTGGGATGGAGATTGCCAAGGCGACTGTGCTTCATGCGTTCTTTGGTAAGTGGGAGAATTGTAGAGTCAATCAATGTTGAATACTGATAACAAGAATAGCTGCTGTTGCTTTGCCCGCTACGATTTTGAAAATTGCGGATGTCATTGACAATCCATGGCAGATGGCAGTAGACAGATCAAAGAAAGCAGGTGTTGGTAAGATTGATAGGGGTTTACCGTATGTCATGAGCAATGGCTCACTATTAGTATGAATCTTGCAGTGCTGGCAGATGTGTTGGAAGAAAGAGTACAGGGAAACAGACCATGCAACTTGGCAAGTATGAACCCGGTGCATCCATTGCTCTGTCTCTAACGTCAGTGTCTTTAGGTGGCATATAGCTGTGGATGCTTGGTTATTTGGAGTTGCTTACAAGAGCTTAATGAAAGAGGAAGGCATGGACTTGTTGATAATGTAGTGTTGATGGGTGCTCCAATTTCTACAGAGGAAACCTGGGAATGGAAGAACGCTGCCAATGTTGTCTCTGGTCGCTTTGTCAATTGCTATACACCCAACGACTGGGTATTGGCATTTGTGTATAGATTACATTCATTAGCTACCAACGTTGCAGGCTTAGAGGCAGTGTCTGGATTGGGCAACCGAATTGAAAACATTCAGGTAGACATTGACGGCCATACAAAATACCCTTATGCCATGAAAGATATCATGAACCAAATCAGACTTGAATAAATGCTTTTCGTTTCATATCATTTGGAAGTATCCATGATTACAGCATGCTGGGATCTACCAAACAAGTCAAACAATCCTCTTCTTTTTTTATCGCTTAACAGCCTAGTACCTTTGCCACTCATTTCAGTCTATCTCTCCATTATTAAACTCGTTATATACCAATGCCGATATGTTCAAGCAGCTACCAACTGTAACTGCATCCAATACTCGTGACATCTCACGTTATTAGCTTAAGAAGCTGCGCTGTCAATGGATCAACCTTGGAGCCTTCAGTGATGTAAGTAGACATTCTCTCACTAAGACATCCTGCCTGACTAAGACATATACTTTCATAAAAACTTATAAAGTCGAACGCAGATAGTTTTAGTGGGCGCATTTATCTGCTTAAAGAAAAGCACGAAAAAGCCGAAAATAATGCAGGACATGTGTAAGGTCTACAGCGACTTTTTTGAGCTATTGTCATTGCAAAAGACACCTTTATTATAAAGAAAAACTCCCAATAAAACCAAAGAAAAAGGATGCAAGCTAATCGATTGTTCTTTCAAATTCATGATCCCCATTTAATTAGCATCGTAATCAACATGGTCATCAGCAATGTCAGTATCGGAAAGGCATTTGCTTCAGCCAGCAGCAGAGCCGTCCGCCGCCACCACCAAAGCTTACTCAAACCCAGCTTATTTCTTCTGCTCAAGATTCGCCAAATTTCGTCTTTTGTCGACTTCATGAATCTATTTTACGATATTCGACTATATGAACTGTGATGATCATCCGATGCTTTCTAATGCATTCTTGGAGTGCTTTTCAAGGCGCATCGAATGGTGGTGCTTATGGCAGATGTTTTTAGTAAACGTATTGAGCTATATCAGAAAATATGAAATGAGGTTTCTGGCAAAAATGTCAAAAATTTACATATAAAAGTTACACAAACGACGTTTCAAGGGTTGCTTTGGATCGATAGCAACATTTTTATGTAATACATACCATAGTGAAAGTCGTCGTTTTGGAGGTCAAAAACGCGATCGTTTGATTTTCGATGAAAACCATGAGGGGTACCTCATGCTTTTTGGTCGATTTTTGCCCCATGTTTTTTTTTGGTTCTCAAAAAGTTGAGCAAGGGTGTCAGGAAGTTAGTGCTACTCAAGTACAGTTGTTTGGCGTCATCCAGGCTGCTCAGAAAGGTCTAATTGTCAGGATATGAAGGCTTGAAGGCTATCACATTTCTCTGTCTTTTATATCTTTGTTTATTATTATATATCAAACAACTCGATATTTAGTATAGACTATCTCTGTTGCACTTTTAGTGTGAGACACTCAAGGATCACTGATTCTCCCTTTGCTTACTGAGAGACTGCAGTAGTACGGTACAGCTATTTGGAAGACATTTGTATGCGTGATACTTTTGTATATTGCTTTCCAACTATGGATAATGATACTACTATACAACTGGGCGAACTTGACAAAACAGAGCTGCAAAGTTTGTTGGAAACCAAGAGTTATCGAGTGAGTGCAGGTCAGAATATTGCATTCTGATTCAGCATTTTGCAAGAAAAATTATGGGATTGCTGAAGGCTCAGCAATGGTTTCGGCGTTAAAGTACTATGGCAACAGATAAAATCACAACGAAGTTATAGTGTATTATGGCTCGATTTGAAATAAGCAAACTTCATGTAACTTGAAACAAAAGGTAAGAGTGGTGAATTTATTGATTATTCTTTCGGATGTAGTGTCCTTATTCATTTAGTTACCTGGTTGATCCTACCAGTAGTCATCTGCTTGTCTCAAAGATTAAGCCACGCATGTCTAAGTATAAATAAATTTATAGGGGTTCTATGCTATAGTTGCAATGCACGCATTTTTCGTTACTTTGCCCTGACGGGAGGCCTATTTTGGAACTGCAGTATGGTTTGCCAATTGAGAGTAGTTTGGAAACTCAATACTAGATTTGCTTTATTTACGATGTTAATTAAATGAATTCGTTGTTTTCATTTTCACTTGCTATGATTGCTTCCACAACCATCTCTATTGCTAACCTAAATTTCCAAACTTGCGCCAACAATTTTGTCATTTGTGCTTTGAATGGCTCTGGCATCTCTGGATGCTGAACCATTTTACCTTTTTTCAGGATCTTTACGTAACCAAATGGACTTGACAATTCTAAAGGCGTACAATTCAGTCTTGATAAAAGCAGACCATGAATTTTAATTGATCGTTGCTCAGTGGGATGTAGTGACAGCAACTGATCAAATGCTTATGACATCAGCTGGGGGCATTTTTTTTCCTCCCTCAACAAGTTCTTTGGTATCATTGTTGGTTTTGGCAGCTTCAACAAACGCAAATTCTTGTGTACCATACAAGATAGACATGTCAGGGACCAATGGACTTTGTTTTCTTACCATTGAATCTATCAACGCCATTTTTCTTTTCTTGTTGTTTGTTTCTTTTGATGCCAGACTAGCCTTCTCCATCCTCACTGTCATACTACTATCATCGAATGCACTGGAGATCATACTCCAAACTTTGGCGCAAATATCTCTTTCTGATTGGTCATTGATTGGGAAGTAATGGCGTTTAAACAACTGAATTGCAGATTGTACCTGCGTCTTGATCCAAATCAAGTGTTGTTGAGAATAATAATCAAGATATTGTGTTTCAAGATGATTGTAAATATCACCCAAACTGCTTGTTGTGGGCAATTTTTTCATGAAATCCACCATATCACTAGGTAGTTCTGGATATTGGATTTCTAAATTTACAATTTCGTTCAGCTCCTGGATCTCATCTTGAGAAAATATTCCTTTCCAATTACGATCTGTCATATCCAGAATACAATGCAGCACAGGACTAATAAAATTAGCTCTAGTGGTTTCAAATAGCAACTCAAACTTACTGATCATAGACTTGTGTTCTAACAACGTTTGCCATGACATCCTCTACACAACGTCCTGATTTAAGCTTCCATTTTTTTTCGTCTTGCATCTCACTGTAAGTGGATAATGCAGCTTCTCTTTCATCTTCCGAAAGCAATGTACCCAATGTTGACGCAGATCGAACTGATGGTGAAGATGTGGATTGGGCAGGGGGAGATATCATCATTTGCTGTGATGATTGTAATGGCACTCTAGTTGATATTGGTGGTGGTATCGAAACAGATGTTGGTGGTGAAGTAGAGGTTGCTGATAATGATAGCATAGCAGCGCTATTTGCCTCTATTTCTCGTTCAATTATAAACCAATCGTCTAGACCAAAGTTTGCTTGGTAGCCTAATTTTTCGACGTTGTTTGAAAACAAGCGAACCCAATGACTACGACATTTCTCTTGCGTCTCAAACAGGTTACATGAAGCAACAATCTGATCTTTAGCTGCACTGACAAAATACGACCAGTACACTACATCGGTGTCATCCTTGATAGACAGGATAATGCGTTTTACTTCTGCGACCAAGACAGGTTGGGACATTTTGTCAAAAAGCAAATCCGTTCACAGACAGTAAAAAAAAAAAAAAAATTATTGCCATGGTAACAGAAGTCACAAATGTTTCCTAATAAAAACCGCAAATTCAATGCCAAAATTTTTGACCTCACCCACTTTCTTTTTTGCATACCACATATGAACATTATCTTTGTAGTATTGCCAGTTAGACGCATTCGTATGTTTGGAGATGTCGGTAGCCAACGCTGTTCCGTGGACCCTTTGGCACATCTAGGCGCCTGGATATTATGCGATATGTTTATCGTATGATATGTTTGGAGATGTCGGTAGCCAACGCTGTTCCATGGACCCTTTGGCACATCTAGGCGCCTGGATACGTTTGTGGCTTAATGATATATGTTTGGAGATGTCGGTAGCCAACGCTGTTCCGTGGACCCTTTGGCACATCTAGGCGCCTGGATATTATGCGATATGTTTATCGTATGATATGTTTGGAGATGTCGGTAGCCAACGCTGTTCCATGGACCCTTTGGCACATCTAGGCGCCTGGATATATCATTGGGTCTGTGCTATCAAGTGGTGTTGATAGATGGTATGCTGGAAGTGGGTCCGTTTGTGATTCTTCAAACGTTTTTTTTTTTATTCCAATGAAAATGAAAAAGTAATATAGCAAATAAAAACATAATCACTTTAAGCCCTTTAGCTAGATGCTATGTCTATTGTTCGCTTTAACATTTGTGATGACTCCAAATCATCATCTTCATTTCCTCGAGTTTTTCTGGTCCCTATCACTTATACCTCTGTCCAACGTAATGTAATATACCGCTTCATCTTGGGGTGTATTCCTCACCGTCGTCTCTTATACCGTAGCATGCCTACGGTTTTCGAATCGCGTTTGTGTTATGTCTGTCTGTGTGGAGGATTCCTCTAGCCATCTCTTTCATTGTCCATCGGAAGAGAAAATTTGGCAGGGCGTCATTTTTGAGCTCTCTGACCAACGACAACAATACAAGATATCAAAAAGGCTCTTCTGCCTCTGGATTTTTCCAATGTTTGGTACTGCCAACTCAATGGAATTAAACCATACAGAATCCTCATTATTACACTCTCACAGCTATGGGCTGACACATATGCATTTTATCTACTACAAGGCTCCCATTGACCACACAGCGATATTGACCAACATCCGAAACAATGTTCGTCAGACCTTTACTGAGGACCAGTGCCATTCTCTCCTGTAGTCTACTCACTATGAAATGGCATATCATCAAAGCAATTAGCGACTCTGGACAACGTCAAACTTCGCACTTTGTGATTAGTCGATGTAAAACAAGCACAATGAGAAACTGCCTTCTACTATACATAGTAGGTACCTGGCACATACTCATTAATTCTACGCACCAATTTTCTCAATCGATTATCAAGATACTGCAACTCAATCACATCATTACACATACTAATTACTTCCACCAATGCACCGTTGCTTGAAACTTGTTCAACATTCAAATTTCTAACTATCATCACTTGTACACCATTGTTCAAATACAATCGTTCAGGCAAATTTGTGTCAAAATTTAACGCCGCAACGGCATTGGCATTTTGTGCTGGATAACCAGTGGTAGAAAAACTCTCCAATAGACCTTCTGCCTGACCAATCGCTTCACTGTTGGCTTTTCTTGCTCGTTTGTTCGACGTATGTAATCCCACTCAATTCACAGGAGCAGTTGCATGATAATTTTGTCTAATAAACTCGACTATCTTCATATCCTGATCTACTCGACCTTTTCAGACCATCTGTAAAATACTTTGAAACTCTTCAACTTCCATATGGCGTATGCTCTCTTTCAAAAAATATCTGTAGCCACGTAGAAACAGTTGAGATTTCCTAAAGTAATTTTTGCTTTTTGAAGGGAGCAACTGTCCAACATCACTAACAAAATCGTTTTATACAATTTGACATGGTCGTTACGTTTTTATCTTGTTGATTTCTTGTTCTTGTAATGTCAAACCAAAAAAAAACCAATCTACCGTTTGCCCTTGAACATTGTACGCCGCAACTTCTATTGGTACCAATCTCTTAACATGGTATCCAAGATCATTGAAAACCTGGTTCGACTTTGCTAATAGAAAATTCCTGCTTGTTCCAGCACCGCCTAATATCTAATGGAAGTTGTCATTCAGATTTACAATTTGGTGTGTAATGCAACCAGAGATTTTCTATTAACTGGCAGGAGAGCAGATGCAGAAACATCGTAAGCCATCATCTCATGAGCTGAAAGCACCTCATCTACATCGATCGTACCAAGTGCAACCAAATGACTGTACAATTGTCCAGCTGAATGTTCCAGGAACTTCATCACCTCTACCCAACGTCAATGATTTTGTATTGTTCAAAACTGCAATCATACACAGGAACATGCAATACAATTTGTTGATAATAGTATGCTTCTGAATCAGTCATTATGTTTACCAATTGAGAGCTCGAGAAACAACGACGAGTTTGTTGTAATCGAATATAGACAGAGAAAATGCAAATAAAGCCGAATATATATATATACAGTATAATGTTATTCCAAGTGAATGAGGGATAATTGCATACGCTTTGAACTAGTTGACGAAGCTTTGTTGCGTAAAAGATTGTGGGACGCCAGTCAGGAACGAACAACAATGAGAGTCCAGGATAGAATGTTCTTCATAGTAGCTTTGACAGAAGAAAATTTGTTAGAATTGAACCCACTTTCAGGGACGAACGATCATAGGCTACCACACTACAGGAACCAGGATACAGATTAGCCCTTTGATGACACCACTTACGTCTCTTTGCAATATCTAAATAAAGAAAAGATCTCAATATATTACACATCTTTGTCTATACTCAATCCTTATACGTATATGACCTATAATCTAAACAGAGCATCAAATCAATGAGGTATCTTACTGTTATTCTCTATGCTTGAACGTAGTGTATCTATCATATACTATACTCAAGCACCAAAGGAAGTACATTATTCAAGCTAACCAATAATCTTTTCAACTTTATGATTCCCATTTATTTAATATTCTAATCATCATTGCTATTATATTAGAAAAGCATTTTGGTCGACCAGCAGCATTGCTTCCGCCGCTAAAATAAATTCAATCCCAGAATACTTTTTCTGCTCAAGATTGGACAGATCTTGTCTTTTTTCGACTTGATTGAACTATTTTGTCATATTCGACTATATAAACTGTAATGATCATCCGATGCTTCCTAATACTGTCCCTGGTGGTAGGGCGAAGTGGTAGAACTCCCGTATGCCAACGGGAGGATCCCGGTTCAAATCCTGGTGAACGCAAGTTGTTTGATTTTTTGAAGTAGTACTGATGTCCTCGTTTGGTGTTTTTTACTCTATCCATTATCTATATTTTGACGATTTCCGCAAGACTGTATTGGCTCTAGGTGTCGCACCTTATTAGTAGTAGATTTCTTTCCCAACTTAATTCAAAAATATCTTATTCCCCTTCTTTGCAGACATTGGGTCCACCAACAGTCTTTTCTTTCCCTCAGTATGACATTTTAAGGACTTTAAATAAAACCTGGAGCTCGACTCCCCTACAAAAAAAAAAAAAAAAAAAATGCTTCCTAATACTGCGGCCCTGGTGGTAGGGCGAAGTGGTAGAACTCCCGTATGCCAACGGGAGGATCCCCGGTTCAAATTCTGGTGAACGCAAGCTGTCTGATTTTTTGACGTAGTACTGATGTCCTCGTTTGGTGTTTTGTACTCTATCCATTATCTATATTTTGACGATTTCCGCAAGACTGTATTGGCTCTAGGTGTCGCACCTTATTAGTAGTAGATTTCTTTCCCAACTTAATTCAAAAATATCTTATTCCCCTTCTTTGCAGACATTGGGTCCACCAACAATCTTTTCTTTCCCTCAGTATGACATTTTAAGGACTTTAAATAAAACCTGGAACTCGACTCCCCTACAAAAAAAAATGCTTCCTAATACATTCTTGGAGTGCTTTTCAAGGCGCTTCCAATGGTGTTAATTGTAATAGACGTCTTGAATAAAATTACTGAGCAATTAGGCAAAGTATTAAATGAGATTTTTGGCTAAAATGTCGAGACTTTGCATATGAAGGCCTTACAAAAGTGGTTTCAGGGGTTACTTTTGACCAAGAGAAACACTTTTGATTCAATATATGCCATAGTAAAAGTCTTCATTTTCAAGGTGAAAAATGAGATCATTTGATTTTCAATGAAAACCATGAGGTATCCCTCGTGGTTTTCGGCCGATTTTTGTCGATTCTAAAAAAGTTGAGCAAAGGTGTCAGTAAGATAATGCTAGCTGAGAGAAATTGTTTGGTGCCATTCTGGTGGTCTAAAGCAGCTTCAAACACGAGAAAACACAGCTTAAATATACTCAGTTTTTGCTGCGTTTTGCATAGTTTTAGGTAGTAAGAGACAATACAAGTATGCTGTCTGTACGCATATTGGTTATTTCCATTGATATAGGCGTGGTATATTGTTGAAAAGCCGGCTCCGTAGTCCAGATAGTATATAAATGGCTCTCATGCGATAATTGAAGGCTAAACAGCGAAATCCTAGCATATATTGGTAGAATGACTGAATGTCACACTATATAAGATGCCAAAAAGCACGACCTTGATCGTGTCATTGTCACATTGCCATACTTTTCAATGATCATCTGGAATGATAGAGCAGCATTCTGCATTATAATATACGAGTGATTATGCTCCGGATAGTTCTCTACCAATTGCCCTTGCGTATCTTATCAAAATACTGCTACTTTCCTTATAACTTTCCGCTTGCACTTGAGAACCCTTCACATCATTTGTGGATCTGACTTTTATGCGATGTTCCACATCCGTATACATGTAAATACTTCATATACAGGCAAGTAGCATACAGGTATTATCCCTTCTTAGTCGACAGTGTGGCTAATACAGCAAAATCTGAGCGCATTTGAGCTGCGTTTTCTCGCTTTCAAAGCTGTTTTAGATTGTCAGAATAGCACCAAACAATTGCTCTTATCTGGCAGTTACTTATTGCCACTATTGCTCAACTTTTTGGGGACCAAAAAAAAATGGCCAAAAAATGGCCAAAAAGCATGAGGTAACCCTCATGGTTTTCATCAAAAATCAAACGATCGCGTTTTTGACCTTGATAATGAAGAATTTTACTATGGTATATATTAAATCAAATTGTTTCTATCGATCCAACGCAACCCCTGAAGCTATCTTTGTGGGGCCTTTATATGGAAAATCTCGACTTTTTGGCCAGAAACCTCTTTTTATATTTTCATAAACTGCTCAGTAAGTTTATTCAAAACATCTACCTTATTTGGTACCATTGGATGCGTCTTGAAAAGTGCTTCGAAATTTTATTAGGAAGCAAAGGGTGATCATCACAACTAGTATAGTCGAATCTTACAAAAGAGTTTTTTTTTTTTTTAAATCTTGTTTATTGATTGATTCGCGTACACTGAGAGTAATAGGTCAGAGTGAAGAGGCGAGTGCAATTTAGATACAGAATTGGATAACTATAAGCTAAAATATGAAGAATAAGATACTAAACTAAACTATAAAGAAAAAACTACCTAATAATTGGCTTAGGATTACAGGAGGGAATGGCACTGATCTTCCGCAATGATCTGACGAACACTGGTTCGAATACTGGCCAATATCGCTGTATGGTCCATAGGAACATTGTCATAGATGAACCTCATGTGGGCAAGCCACAGTTGACCAAGGGTGATGATGAGGATTCGGAAAGGCTTGATTCCAGCAATTTGGCAATACCAAACGTTGGAGAAATCAAGTTGCAGAAGAGCCTCTTTAATATCTAGAATCGAGGTGGTAGGCCACAGAAACTCGAAGATGACTCCCTGCCAAACTTTCTCTTTAGAAGGACAATGAAAGAGGAGGTGACTTGGGGAATCGTTCATAGACAAACAAACTGGACAGAGAGGAGACACAAAGACTTTGGGCATAATAAAATGCAAAAATCGACGGTGAGGAATTCGACCCAGAATGAGACGGTATATCACATTACGTTGGACAGTGGTAAGAGACAGGGACCAAAAAAATTTCCAGCTGGACGCAGAGATTTTGCGCAATGCCAAAGGAGAGACCACAGACGAAAGGACAGCCCGACGAAATGCCTTAGCCGAGGCCTGAACATTACCAAGAGGTTGATCATCAAGGAGACGAAACTGCTCAATCAAAGGAGCAAATGAGACGACTGAATCCTCTAAAGGAGCTGGGCTACAGACTGGCTCGAAGTAAGGTTGAAACTGTAATTTCCCTGTCGCTAGGCCTTTGAACACTGTGGAGGGAGTTCTTTTACAAAAGAGTTCAATCGAGTCGAAAAAAGACACTTTCTGTCCAATCTTGAAGAGAAAAAATGTTCTGGATTTGAATCAATTTTGGCGGCTGGTGGGGCCGGCTGGCAGACTCAATGCCCTTTCCATCATGAAGGCAATACAGTAGTAGATGCTTTTGAAGCGTATGGAAAGTAGGTGGCAAATCATATATCACTATCGCTAGTCGTGCTGCTCTCCTTGAATTTATATTTAATAACGTCAGTCTATCAAAATACTTGTTAGATCAATTTCTTTCCTTTTTGAGGCTTTGAAAGTGTCTAGGGACCATAAATTTATCATGTTATGATATTACATACCGGCAAAATCTTTTGACGTTGAATTATATGAATATGATTAACTTATGTACAAGCTTTAAAATACATTGGTCACAGCAATTGATGGACAGTACAAGCATTGAAAGAAGATGTAATCTTAATAGAGCATAATATTGAAGCTAATGACAAGACGTGGTTGTTTTTTTATTAATGTGTATTTGAGTTTATGAGATCACCATACTTGATGGATTAAAATATTTCAGATTTTTGAGGCTATTTTGACTTGTATAGATAGAGGTAGCAGAGATATAAGAACGACTTGGCCTTGTATAGATGTCAGGCATTAATTGTCTTGATAATTGATTGAGTAAGAGGAAGCACAGATGAGAGTAGGGCTTGACCTTGTATAGATGTAGAGATGATATATTTGAACAGTCTTGTCATTTTAGGAGCTTGTAGGAAGCACAGATGAGAGTAGGGCTTGACCTTGTATAGATGTAGAGATGGTATATTTGAACAGTCTTGTCATTTTAGGAGCTTGTAGGAGGCACAGAGAACTTGGCTTGATAGCATTTGGAAAGAACAGCTTGCTTTAAATGAGATAGAACATGAGATGGCAGAGGTAACTAGATAAAGATGAGATGAGTACACAAGTACTGTGGCATGAGTGCGTAACAAACCATTTGGGCAAAGAAAATTGACCATCAATAAAAGGAACCAACACTATATAAACAGGTACCAAGGTGTAAACTTGCTTCACCCATCACAAGATCATCGACACGCTCAAGCCGCCTCCATCTCCGGATCATAGGGTTAAACCCTACTCTCGTCGGCAATAAAGCTTGTGATCATCCCGTAGCATGACCAATGGATTTGTCCTGCAGTCTACCCATGATTATGAAGCGGTGATCCTACTCAGTCCCTACAAAGTAGTTTTTCGGCACTATGTAATCAATAGGTTAGTCAACATGGCTCATACGTTCAACAAGATAATAACTTACTCGCACAGTTCACCAAGGTCTGCATGTATCAAAGATAGTGTGGCCTTTTTCTAGCATGGACCAAGAGACGTAGAGAGGACCATGGATTTGTAAGGCATTGTATGTAGCAGTAGTAGAGGCCAATAGACAGTAGAGTATTTGATTCAGATGACCATATGTAGAGAGAGAGAGAGCCCAAATGTCTTGTAGAGAGTTTGTATGTATAGAGTATTTTGCTTGTTGTAGAGAGATGAGATGAAGAAGAAGAGGGAAAAGCTGTTGAAAAAAATCCCTATTTATATCCTTCTCATCGACTTTCATGTGAGTCTAGTATCCTTGCCACACTCAAATTCGTTTCCTTTTACTTTTCTCCACGATATACTACTTTGAGCGCGTGAAAATAGTACCATTTTGACGTTTGACACTTGCTCTATTTGATCCGCTTCGTCCGAGGCTTTCAACTGTTTTCTGTCTCGAGTTATGTCCATTTTGCTACTTCAAAAAGCCCTTTTTCCACCTTCACATGAAACGAGTTCCCCCATCTCTTCCTAGATGTAATTAACAGACAACTTTTCACTGGCTCAGCCTCATCAAAAAGTAAACAAAAAATGTCATTTGACACTGAAACAAATGCAGCTGGTTGCTTGATTAAGTAATCTTTTTTTTTTTTTACCTCTCCTTAATTTCTCTCTCCAAGATCATACGGTTCTCGATCCATCTCTCTTTTTGTTTACATCAGTCATAAACTATCCATCTAATCGGACAATACGAGTGTTAAGGTTGGCTTTCTTGTCGTTTACATCACACCGGAGCCAGCATAACTGATTCTGGACCAAGAAACAAGTGTACACCTCGGAAAACAAGCGTGCCATATGAATATTACTGCGGCAACCTCCATGGAATGGAACATAATGGATCGTTTTCGAACCAGTGCAAGTCATCTTGTTTCCAGCTATCATGGTTGCTGTCAATGATGTCAATCAAGTGTTTGCACTACTAGACATCATCAATATGCCCACATTTACATAGTGAGTTGGTCATTCTTGTGTATCATTCCTGCAACCTGTTTGTAGTTCTTATGCCAAGAGTATTCATCTCATAAAGAGTCAACACGTTTCATATCATTTTTTTTAGGGATCGTCCTCTTTTAGAAGGTATTCGGATCATGCAAGATCAAAATAATTCATTTGCTAGGCAAAATTAAGCTTTAAAAAAAATCACATGTAAAGTAAACAAAAGGACATGAATTGAAGAGAGATAAGCAAGTAAATGGCCAATTTGTGGTCAAAGAGAGGATATTTTATTAGAAGGTATGTACATCATTAGAAAGCAAATCGCTTGAGGAATCCAATGGTACTATTTTCAGGGTTCTAAGTAAAGTATACATTGCGAAATTCATCAAACAAGGCCGTGGGATTTCCAAAAGAAGGAGGTTTCTGAATTAAACTTCACCTGCAATATCATTTTTGTCTGTGTGCTATTCTGTTGCTTTGGATCATGCCACGCTCCTCCTATGTCACCAGCCTGTCCTTTTTGGGTCTCACGTTGGGTACGCTATCCATTTGAGAAGGAGTCTCGCTTTCTCGTATAATCGTTTCTGTGGATATCATTGCCGTTATATTATAGGGCTTTGAGCAATCAAGGAGAGTCTTTTTTTGCCAGCCAGAAGGAATTAAAATCTCGATCGACATTCTATCACAATTCGTTGATTTCTGATCCTTTTGCGACTTGATCGACTCATTTTACCAAATTCGACTATGAGAGTTGTAGTGATCATCCTTTACAGCATTAAGCTATCTAGAATACTTTTCGAGGCGCATCCAATGGTGCTATTTATTATAGCTGTTTTGATTGAACTTGTTGAGCAATTTATGAAATTATGAAATGACGTTTTTGGCGAAAATGTCGAGATTTTATATCAACGTCTCACAAACAAAGCTTCAGGGGTTGCGTTGGATCGAAAGAGACATTTTGGTTCAATACATGCCATAATAAAAGTCTTCGTTTTTGTGATAAAAAATGCGATCGTTTAATTTTTGGTGATTTTTTTTTTTTTTTTTGTATGGATGTTGCTTATTTATTAGTAGGTATACAAATACAATAAGAACATCAAATGATGGACAAGTGTATGTAACAAAGTGACTTGCCATATATAATATTTAATTAAACTACTACTTGTATTAATGCTTGAGATCTGACAATCTCATCACTTCAGCACAGATCTTGGTGGTGACATTGTTGGTATCAAAAGGCACTCCTTCGAATGTTAGTAGGAGGTGGAATCTCCATATCGTACGAATGGTGACAGCAAACAGGTCGAAGATTGTAATCTTGATGTCGAGATTGTAGATGAAGTATTGCTTCAAGTTCAGATTGACTATAGATTGGTATACTTGTGGATTGGATGTTGGACCAAATGTCGTTTTTGTGGGGGGCAGCTAACCATGAGATGTTTGGCATCTTCAGTATCATTGCAGAGGGTACATTTGTCATCTTCAACGTTCCTCAGTCGTCGAACGAAAAGAGCTGATTTACTTGGGCATTGCTTATGGATCATTCTATACCAGACATTTCTCACAGAGTGATGCATGTTTTGATGATAGAAGTGTTTCCACTGGACTTTGCTGATGGTATGATTGAACTTTCGTCCAACATCAAGGTTGTGTATGTCCAGCATAATTGATCTCAAGTATTTGTTTGACATTTGAAGCATTGGGCGGTCTTGGTAGTTAAGCATAGCAACGAAAGGCTGTAGATCTAGATGAGCCTCCATGTTTCTTGTATCCGCGAAAGATTCCAATCTGATGTTCCCACAGAGAAGACCTCTTTCTATCTGATTCCTAATGTTTGGTCGCTTGCATTCACTTCTTGGCTTTATCTGCAGAGTACTTGTTTCCTGGTTGACGTGGAAGAAGTCATGAACTTTACTCTCCCTGATCGAGTCTCTGCTTGTGTATCCCATGGCTACTTCCTCATTGACAAAATCAAGAATTTCCAGCACTGGCAATGACAAGAGTGTCATGACATTTGGTTTGACAGACCAAGCGAGTGAGAATGGGGAATGCTTCATATAAGTATCTATTGCCTCGAACATCATGTGATAAGGGTGGAAGCCTCTTAACTGGTTTTTGTATCTAGCCGTTTGGAACAGTATAGGGATTATGTGCGATGGTGAGTCGTGCGACATCTTCAAATAATCCACTAGTAGCCTATAAGTGAGACCAGGTATGTTGTTGCTGTTTTCTGTCAGCAAAGCGTTCAGATATCTGAATTGCAGAACCTTTTGTTGCGCCATTATATCAATCAGTCCTAAACCGCCTTGATACCTTGGTAGGAAGAGAGAATTGCCCTTTAGAGGTGGATACAGGCCAGACATTACAAACTGATAAATGATTGAGGTTATCTTCTTGACTGTGTCTTTGGGCAGGGAAACGATCCGAATGACATGCCATAGTTTGGACAATATCATAGTGTTGGCAATATTCGCTCTGCCATACAGTGAGACTTGTCGTGCTGCAAACCTTTCAGCAGCAGTAGTGATATCACCCAGCAGTTTAGCGATGTATACGTCTCTTTGTTGATTGCAGAACCAAATTGGATAGCCTAGGTATTTTATAAATCCTGTAGACGTAGAATCATACCATTTGATTTTGAGACTGTTTGTTGCATGATCTTGAATTAGGCCACCAGTTTGGCTTGTCATTCTTCCACCATGAAGAGGGAAGGCCACGGACTTGTCGTAGTTGATCTTGGAGCTCGAGGCCTTGTTGTAAGTTCTCCATCTTTCTTCCAGATCAAGAAGTTCAGCCCGAGACTTGGCGAATGTCAGGACATCATCCGCATATGCGAGTACTTTCAGTGGAGGAGGAGCCACCCAACTGTTTGTTCTCTTGCTTATAGGCTTGACGTGCTGGAGACTATACCCCGAGATAGTTGTACTTTTGGTCACAGATAGCAGAAATGGTTCAATAGCCAAATTGAACAGCATTGGTGATATACTGTCTCCTTGTCTGATGCCGCGTCTTTGCTCGATAGGATCTGTTAAAAAGCCATTGACATTCACGTAAATTGAGTTGTCGAAGAATAATTTGCAGATGCATTGGACAAACTGTTTTGGAAAACCAAACTTCACTAGGACCTTGGATAGATACTGGGGATGTACCCTATCATACGCTTTGGCGTTGTCCAGCATAATCCCAGCATATTCGACAAATTCTCCAGAATTGTTCCATCTTGCTTCACGTGCATTGTCTACAATCACTTTCAATGACATTCCATGGTCTCCAATGTATCTACCTCTCAGGAAGCCACTTTGGTGGGGGGGCCTATAAGGTCACTTGCTATCTCTATGACTCGTGAGTTAAATAGTCTGGTAAACACTTTGCAATCAGAGGCTATTAGGGTTATTGGACGGTAGTTGCCAAGGTCAGTCATATCCCCTTTCTTTGGTAGCAACATAATACATGATTCCTGCCAGGATTTTGGAAATTTGCCTAGTAATAGGGCATCATTGAATACTTGCACGATAATCGCTTCACAACTCGGGTTGATAACTAGGAGGTGCAGAATTTCATAGCATATACCATCCAGACCTGGGCTACTACCATTTGGCGTTCTTCGGGATCCTTGAATGATATCGTCGTAGGTGATTTCTTCGATGATGTCTTGTGAGTCCTCGTCTGTAATTGTTTGGTCAATGTATTGTAGCATTTCTTCCACACAATTAAGATCAATTTCTTCCTCGGTGTATAAGTCTTGGTAGAAGACTTTGGCGGCGTCAAGTTTAGAGCTAGTGTCCAAGCATTGTTCCTCAGAAGTAGGGTGCTTTAAGCTTGAGATTGTTCGCTTTGATGCCTTTTCCGCTAAGGTTTGCTTGATGTAGCCTGGGGACTTTTCGCTCTTCTCGTACCATCGCTGTCCTGCTCTTAATCGTTGGATGTCGACTATCTCCTGCTGGAGTTTAGATAGCTCTTCTTCGACAATAGGTAGCAAAAGATTAAGGCAGGCATGATCATTCCGGTATCTACGTAACAAATTGTTCCTCTCACTCTGTAACTTCTTGATTTTAGCTTTTCTCCATGAACAGTGGGTGCGGCTGAAGTTTTGAGTAACTTGCTTAGTTTTCTTCTTAATCAGGTCCCATTTATCTTGAGCAGAGAGGTTAGAATCTAATTTAGTTTCAACGTAGTTAGAGATAGCATTGTTCAATTTGTTGACGTAGATAGGGTTCTTCGCAAGAAAGGGGTTGGCCCGCCAGACACCTTTGCCACAGTTAGTCATCCCGGTAGTGTAAGTCTTGGTTAGTAAGGCATGGTCAGTCCATTCTTGAGAGAGGAAGGTGATGTCGCCATCACTCATTTTGAAGAAGGCGTCCCGTCCTGCAAACATATAGTCGAGAGTGGAAAGAGACGATCCACGTCTAAAAGTGTAATCATGCGGTAAATTTGGTTGGTTCAAGCAATCTGAAAAGTGAGTGTTCAAAAATTCAATGAAACTTTTGGGCTTTCCGGTTTGGCGGTTATAGCGTTGGCTTGTGGAGTCGAAGCAGCAGTTCAAGTCACCGGCTATGATGAGAGAAGGGATCATCTCAGGCATGGAGTTGAGGAGACTGATGATTTGGTCGAACAAGTGATTTCTCGCCCTGTAGTCATCAGAGTGAGCATAGATATTTAAAATGTAAATTGGAGGCATGTTATTGTTCACCAGTGATAGCTTGGCCAGAATAACTCTTCCGTCTTCTAGTATTTTGATTTGTTGTAGATTCAGTGATGGATTGAAGTTGATGACTCCACATTGTCCAGTCCAGATTGCTTGGTGGTACTGGAATTGATATTTAAAATTTGTTGTAATGTTTTCAAAGGAATGGTGAGGAATATTTGTTTCCTGGCATAGTAATATATTTAACTTTTGCTGCTTAAGGTAGGTGATGAACCTATTTGCTGTATTGGTGTTGTATTGTTTGTTGAGGTTCCTGCAATTGAGGGAACCTATCCTAATGTTAATGTTTCTAGTTTGGTTGGTGTTACTCATTAATTAATTATAATGTGTTTGTGGTTGATGGTCCATCCAAGACCATTTCGTCTCTGGTGTTAGTCTCTTGCTGTTTAATCTGCTTTTTACCAGAACCTTCGCTGTCCTCTACTGGAGGGGTAGAAGCCAGTTTATCGATAGATCGCTTGGGATGTTCCTCAGTAGGTTCATCTACACTCTTCTTGTGCCCAGAGTGTCGTAAGTTATATCTACTTACATTGTCCTGAACAACCTTAGGAGTTTCCCCATCGCTATCTTCCTCGCTAGTAGACTTGACATACTCTTCATCACCAAAGGAATTATTGTCCTCCTCCTCGAGATGTCCATTGGGAGCATCCTCTTGTGAGAGGCTACCTGACTGAGATTCCCGACCCTCGGATTCAGCAACCTGAGATTCATCATCCTGAGATTCACCATCATGGGAGTCACCTTCCTCTTCCATTTGCATATCCTTGCTGTCGTTCAAGTTGGTTGAATGTCCTTGGACGTTTTCAGCGTCGGAATCAGACTCTGGCTCGTCAGCTGAAGATACTTCCCCCTTGGAAAGTGCCTCATCATCGCTTGGGAATTTCGACGAAAGGGATGTAGCCTTCTTTTTCCCCTTCTTGTGGTTGAGGTACTTAGGAGGGTCCACATTCATTAGATCTAAAAGGTCAACCTTTCTACCTGTAGGCTTAAGTTGGGCAACATTCTCTTGCTGGCGATGTTGACCTTGTTTGTTGTGATCATTGGTTTTCTTCATTCTATTCCATGAGGCTAATGGGCACCCGGCGATGAGATGTTCCAAGCTTCCGCATCGGAAACATGCTTTCCTCTTTGTTCGAGGACAATCAGCTTTGATATGATCATCAGTGTGACAGTCTTGACAAATTGGATTCATGTTACTCCAAACCAAATGTAGCTTCTCCTTGAAATTCCCAAACTGGATCTGAGGGGTAAGTTCAGCTGCATAATTTTTTAAATTGTCCCTATTTAGAGTGACAAAACCACGACCAGTAAACCAATTACCACCCTTGGTATAACTAAGACCAAGATTGAGAATGTCCCCATATTTTTGGAAGGTCTCCACCATCAAAGGCTTCAAAACCTCTTCAGTTTTGTAAGGAAGCTCAGAGACACCTACTCTGAGGACGTTGGCATTTTTGTCCAAAGCCTTGTTCACCTTAATTATCTTCCCTTGTAAGACGAGTTCCTTGTTCAGAGCCTCCTCGCAATCTTCCTGGCTTGGAAAGTTGATTTCAATGACCTTATGGTTCTTACCAACCATACGTGTTCTAATTCCCAATCCTTTGGAATAGTGATCTCGAAGACAAGTGAGCAAGGGCTTCTCTCTGAATACCATCCCAGCAAATTGAGAACAATCAATGACGAGAGAGTAGTCATCTTTAGCTTCTACGAATGTTGAGTTGTAGTCCAGAGGTCTTCCAGTTGTGGAGGCGTTGTTGTCGATAGCTGGAGCAATGTTGAAGGTTGTTCGCTTCTGACTCTTGATATCTCGAAAAAGTGATGCATAGATAAAAATGTTGTTGCCTGGATTATGGCTAGAATCCAGCGTGGAACCTCCATTACTGAAAATCCCACCTTTTTCTGCTATTTTGTGATCTTTAGCGAAGAAAGCCATGATTTTCGATGAAAACCATGAGGGGTACCTCATGCTTTTTGGTCGATTTTTGCCCATGTTTTTTTGGTCCCCAAAAAGTTGAGCAAAGGTGTCAGGAAGTTACTACTACTCGAATACAATAGTTTGGTGTCATTCCAGCGGCTCAGAAAGGCCTACATGTCAAGATATAAAGGCTTGAAAGCTGTCAAAATTGGTTAGGTATTGCTTTATAGAGTTTATTTACACGGAATGAACCACATCTTGCGTAACTGAAATCTTCTGGAAGGGCAGTTCTGCAGCCTGCGCAATTTCTAATTCGAATAGGAGGCATATTGACTTTGGTAAAGCTAATTCATGCACATTCGGATGCGTTATGTTGTCGGTAAGCTTATTAATAATGGGAATGAGAAATCAAATTTGCTGCTTGAATACTATGGTTTTGCACCTTCGCTTCGCTATACAGTAAAACCCCATATAAATCAATACTGTTCAATGCCGGATTAAATAAAAATGAAGTTGTTGTATCTCTTTGAATTACATGATGGCATTGGGCATGTTTATTCATGATCAACTTTTATCCATCACTGTGTTTTTGAGGTTTTGCCCATGTAGTGCATGTTGGACTAGTTAGTTAGTCTATACAATTATTTGGAAGCTTTTGAAAGAACATGAGGTGACTCATTACAATAGTGTACATACAGTTCAGAGCGAGATATGTAGCCTTGAAGATGCTGTTCGCCTTGGTCATTTAGTTAATGCAATACATACAAAAGATTTGTATCGCCTGCATTTGGTTGGGGTTTCTTTGTCGATTAACTTGATCCGCCATATGAAGGCATCGAATTCAAAATCTACACAAGCTATGGCTTGATCGAGATTTACCATGGTAGAAAATATCATGAGTAATAGTACTGTAGGGGGTAAGCTGACCCAATCTAGCTAAAGGACCTGCTTTATCGACCTATGACCATTTTACGCTGTATATTTCAGTACAATGAAGACAAACAAAGTAAACCCTCTTGACCACTATTCTCACATGAAATGAACTTCTAGTGCGAAAAAGTACAATAGCCACGGATGTCAATCTCAACAGGGAAGAGATTGGAGATATTTGTTTTACTCTCGTTATGAAGGGATATTGTAGAAATTCTGAAGAAAGCATTTAGAAACGGTGTTTATTTATTATACAGGTGAGCTAGCGGTCAGGCATGCTGATGGCTCTACTGAAACTGTGGATCGTAATAAAGATAGTGTCGTAGTAGTAAGGTCTATGCAACGCAGTGCTATCGTTGATAGCGTAAGATGTTAGTTGCATTTGTTTGCGCTGAAAGAGAATAAAGTATTGACTAAACTCACTGTAACGAGGTGTTTGTTGAGAGGCTACAAGACACAATAATCTATGCTGATGAGTGTGGTGATTTGATACTAGTAACACTTCAGTGTCCCGCTAAAATTGTCTTTACAAAGGAGGTTCTAAAGAGGAGTCAAGAGACCAATTTCTGCTAAAGCCATCTCTTTAATGCTCCAATGCTTCCGTATAACCAACTCTGGTTGATCTTTACTACGTTTTCTCTCGTGTAAGCTGTTATAGTGCTATTGGTTACACCAAGTGGATGACGGCAAAGATGTGTCCCATTGATTGCCTGAGAATGGTCTCAAACGTTTTAATCTGACATGGAGCCTGAGGATATTTGAAGCAAATACTGCGATGTGAGTATAAAGCCTATCAGCGAGCTCTATTCTTCAAGAAGCCACTGTCTGTTTGCTTGAACAAAGTACCTGATGTTATTAGCAGTGGAAGAAGGTTTTATCAAAACATTGTACCTTTTTAGGGAAAAAGTCTTTTTATAAAAAAATAAATATTTGCTGTTCGTTCTCTTTCTCTTTTTTCTCATCATCTTGTGTAAAATGAACAGTTTTGAGCAACGAGGTAAAAAGCTATATGCTGCAAGTTTAGCTGCTGGCAACATTTCGTTCCGAGATACACCCAACAGCACTTCGCAGCGGATGCGTGATTCGCAATTTACATTGGGCTCCGTTGCAAGTGAAAATCACAACAACAGCTCGTTCAGTTTTCATGGTAAGTACACACGCTCATGTCTCGTTTGATGCCATCTGACACCCTTCTTTTGTATGACAGGGCGCCCATTAGATACCACATCAATGAAAAAAAGCGCAAGAACCATGACTCAATCACATCACCCGCAACACTCTTCGGATGACGAGGATGAGGATAGCGACTGGGATTCCGAGCCCGAGTTGGAAATGGCAACAGTACAAGAAGCCGCAAGACTCTCTCGACGTGTACCTTCGATACGCAACAATAGCAAATCAATGACGACCCAACAGCAGCACGTTCCCATCACACATCAATCCAAGAGCAACGGTGGCGGATCCTCCACCCCTTTTTACTGTCAGGAGATTGGACCTCAGCTGGATTTGGGCTACCAATGGCCACAACAGCCGTTGCATGAAACAAAGGGATTTGTCAAGGTATCTGCTGGTAATACATCTTCCAGACAGAGACGAGTCGATCAAATGCTACTGGCTCGACGTCAAAAGGTAAGGCAAAGTGTAGTGTACAGCAGTATGATTCACTGAATCATACGCATTGTAGCAACACAGAAACTCGCTGCTATCAATGACAGTGAACCTCAAAGACACCTACAGTGCCAAAAATCCTAAATTTGCCTATGATCAAGATAAGATTCCTAAGCGAATACTGACAAAGCCGAGCAAACCATTCCGCAACGAGATGAACGACAACGAAAATTACGACTATATCTTGAAAGTGAATGAAATCTTGGGTCATGATCCTAACTATCAGTAAGTTTTGACTCACAAGCACTGTATTCTTCATGGCTAATATGAGCCCGTGTAGATATCGTGTGATTGATTTGCTGGGGCAGGGTACATTTGGACAGGTTGTCAAATGTGAGCGTATATCTACAGGCGAGTTATTCTCAGTCAAAGTGATCAAGAACAAGAGCGCCTACAAGACGCAAAGCTGTATGGAAATTGAAATTTTGAAAAAGGTATATGCTTTTGTTTACACAGGGGAGGGATATTGGCTAAAATTGGTTTATGTGATAGTTGAACAAGCAGCTGGATCCAGATGACAAACACCATATCTTGAGATTACACCATATATTCTCGCACAAACACCATCTCTGCTTGGTTTTCGAACTGCTTTCTTACAATCTATACGATCTCATTGGCCACAACCGATACAAGGGATTTGCACCCGAGAAAGTGAGAGCATTTGCTGTACAGATTTTAGATACATTGTGTTTGTTAAAAGAAGCCAAAATCATCCATTGTGATTTGAAACCCGAAAATATCTTGCTGGTGAGGTAAAGAAGAAAATGCCGAATGTCATCTCGAAATCGATAAACTGACATGTGCTTGAAACAGTGAAAAGTCATTGACCATCAAAGTGATTGATTTTGGATCCTCATGTCATGAAGCCAATCGAATCTACACCTACATTCAGTCCAGATTTTACAGATCACCCGAAGTCTTGCTGAACATGCGATATACTGGAGCAATCGATATGTGGTCTTTTGGCTGTATCGTAGCTGAATTATTCTTAGGTTTGCCGTTGTTTCCTGGTAGTTCAGAGTATAACCAGCTGTTTCGTATCGTAGAAATGCTTGGGTAAGGCTTGACATCAGCTCAAATGAAGCAGTACCTAACAATCCAAACAGTGTTCCGTCAAAGGATATGCTAAGCAAAGGAAGAAATACCAAGAAATTTTTCAACAAGAAACAAATTGGACCAGACAATTATGAATACGAGCTAAAGTCAAGAGAGCAGTACAGCCAGGAAAACAACAAGAACGAATTACCGAGAAAAAAGTACTTTCCTCAGACCAAGCTCAAAGATATCATCATGATGTTCAACAATGGCAAGCCAAGCCTGTCCAGGGAAGAGGAGAGAAGAAGAGCAGCATCAGGGTCTAGCTACTATCTGAACGAAGACGAAGAGAGGCAGAAAGAAATCGAAGCAAGGCTGTGCATTCTCGACTTTTTATATGGTGTGCTCGAGTTGAATCCACTGAAACGATGGACTCCTCAGCAGGCACTGCAGCATCCGTTCATCACTCAAAAGCCATACACAGGCCCATTCAAGCCTGATGATCAAATCAAGTCCATGTTGCCTAGTACCAGTAACTCGCTGGCAAACCTGGATGTCACCAGTAAGCAGATGAATCTTCAAGTAATATACTCATCATCTCATCTAACGCCCTTCCTAGATGACAAGCCTAGCGGCAGTCTTAGGTCCAACCGTAGAAGAGCTGAATCCATGGGCAAACCCACTGCTCCTGAACAGATCCAAATCATTGCTAAAAAGATACAATCCCCCATTAACAAATACCCCAAAGAACAGAACCATTCTCACCAACAGCAGCAGCATGAAAGCTACTCCGAACAACCGCCTTCTGATGCCTACAGACAACGTAACACTCGTTCTCAAGGCGACTACATTGGCCTTTTACCACCTGAAGTGCCTAGCACCAATGTTGTCAAGGAACGTAAAGTCAAGATATCGCAACAAATCAAAGTCAGGACTGGATCCCATGAATCGATGCGAGTGCCTCCTACAGATGGGCAGACAGTCAGAGGAGGTTTAGATGGTGGAAATCGTGCTGGCAGCAAATACAATGTGCGCAAAGCGCACGCTGGTGAAGCAGCGGGCGGATTGTTGATGATGCGACGGGATGACAGTGATGACAGAGTGCCTCAAGCATCCACATCCACAACCAAACGCACC
Source organism: Mucor velutinosus (assembly GCF_035048745.1). NCBI lineage: Eukaryota > Fungi > Mucoromycota > Mucoromycetes > Mucorales > Mucoraceae > Mucor > Mucor velutinosus. Next base: position 2,555,949 of record NW_027041908.1, read on the forward strand.
ATGGCAGGTGCTTTTAAACGTCGTAGCAATAATCATGTAGTGAAACCGTGATTTATTGATTGAAGCATTTAACGCCATGAATCTAAATCCTCTGGATTAATAAAGACCTTTTCACCGTTTTCTCGAATCGTCTCCTTGTTTGTGTCTCTTGGTAGAGCCTTTCGCATATCTATAGAGTAGTGATGAGCGTGAGTTGGTTAATATCAATCGACCTGAACTCCATCATTTTACCATAAGCATCTTCATTCGTATGTCCCGCATAATAGTTTCGTACTCTTCGATACACTGAATATCCAAATTTACGGTACATGTCTATGGCAACTGAATTTGACATTCTGACATAGAGATCCACAAACCACCCGTTGTATGCTTTCTCTGACACTTCCTCCAACAGGTTCATCATGCCATCTGCAAGGCCTAATCTACGGTATTCGGGTGCCACTGTGATGGCTGTAACGTGGCCATGCCAGTTTTTACCTGTGCCTTCGGTCTTTCCCATCACTGAGTACCTGTTAGCCCATCTGCCATGCTACGTTTGTGAATGTGTATCCTACCATAACCCATCAATCTGTTGTGAGGAGAGACTTGCACACTGAACAAATCAGGCCAGCGAGCGAGGTATTGGAGATAGAATGAAATGTTGTACTAGTGAAACGTAAGCGCGCGTGTCCATGTAATAATGAATCAATGTACTTACTGTCTCGGTCAAGGGATCAAGATTACTAGAGTCGTTTGTATTGTTAGTTTGCTATACATTGCACTACTGGCCTTTTGCGATAGTTACATGTTGTTGAATTCAAACAAATCAGTAGCCCTGAATCGTCTTAATAAACTCATGCTGTAAATTGTATAGTAGGCTGAAAGAAAAACACCAAGAAAAAAAGCTTGGTTTCATTGAATAGACATTCACTCACTGAGTTTGAAGGCATCATCCCTCCATTGCTGTTGAAAAGGGATTACAATACCATTTCATGATATCGTTGATCATCCCACTGCGATGCAAGTGCTGATGGGCAGATTTCACTTGTAGTTTACTGTATCCTTTGGATGAAATTCATGCACAACGCAATGAGCATGGCAATTAATGCAAACGAGATGTCTTTGTGGCTTGTTTCATGGATATTCAAGGAAAACCCTTTTATTTTCATTCAAGCAAGCTTTTCTCTTTGCTCGTTAATATATACAAAATGGCCATTTGCAAAGTGTGCGAAAAGGCAGAATCCAAGTACAAGTGTCCTACATGCAGAGCACCATAGTAACGTATTCACTCAACAAAACGCATTTCAAGATGACTCATTTCCCAATGCACAGTTGCTCCTTGATTTGTTTTAAACAGCATAAGGGTAATACTTGAATCGAAACAATGAATCTATTAACCAACATGGATCCAAATTAGAAACGCCATGCGAGCCTCCCACCCCAGTACAAGGTACTTGTGTGTTGATTTGTTTATGTATTTTCCCATTCCCCAATGCTAAAAAGAAATCATATAGAACAACAAACGAGAAAGGAGATTACGCCCGTTGGTCCACCTGACGAGGAAGACCCAAGCAGATTAACGCCTCAGGATCTAGAAAAGCTGCAATACTCCAAGGAGATCCATGATTTCCTCCAATACCCGCAATTAAGAGAAATCATCGCAAAACTAGACACATCAAAGCAGCCCGAGAAGGATCTGGATTTAATAAGAGCGCAAGATCCTGTATTTGATGATTTTACAAAATTGCTGGTCGATATCACATTTAAGGATAAACTAGTAGCCTTTCAACAAAAAAAGTGAATTCACACACACTACTACTACTACTACAACAACAACAACAACAACAGCTGATTTAACAGAGATGCATGAACTATAGAGCATATTTTACTCCTAATCGAATGACGATTTCTTACTAGTCGAATAAACAAGGTGTCAGATGAGCATGTTAGCTCACACACACGCATAGTATAAATAGCTGGCAAAACATGCCCATCGAAGCAGCCATTCAGCCATTCCTTTCCAATCTTTCTCTTTGTATATGGGGATCATTTGAGTGTACCTCCCAGTTGGTGTTCCCCGGGAAACTTTTCTTTCAGTTATACAATGGTTCTATTGTGAAAGAAAAGGCTAAACGCTCTCTCTATTTTTTTTTTTTTTTTTGTTCCATCACAAGTTATAAAATCATTATCATCAGTATCATTTTTATTCCAAATGTTATGTCAATATCCTCCAATGCTCGCACTCCCAACACTCAATGTCTCTCTGTATCTCTCTTGCTCCGAGTTCCTTTTTATGCTGCTGCTATCCTTATCTGTCTCTCTTCTCGCTCTTCTCGGCCAAGATCTATATTCCCAAAAAAAATCATAAAATGTCCCTCAAAAAAATCAAAGCGTTGCCACCCTTCTGCCCAAGACCGCCGCCTGCTGCTACTTTTTTCCTTGCGGTTCTCGCTTGGAAATCTCCTGGTTGGTGCTGTCCTCTGCCTCTGCTTCTCATCGCCGTACCATGAACTCTCAAGAACCATGTCTCTCTCAAAAACCGTATCAAAAAGACCTAAAAAAAATGAAAAATGAAAAAAAAAAAAAAATGAACCCATCTCTACCAACCTTTACCCCTGATCTAGCAATCTCCTTTTTTTTTTTTGCTCAAGCATCAACATTGCGTTTATGCACTGGAACCTTCCATCTGGGATCCACTCATCTGAACCACTCTGAACCACACTCTCTCTATCACATACTTTCAATTTTTTTTTTATTTATTCACAAATAAACAAAAAATTGATTCATATACAATGCAATGCTGTTTAATAGTGACATTTCACTGCAGATGACGGTTCTGATTTTATGGATGCATCAACAGGTCAGCATATATGTGTAAGAATCCTAGCAGCATCATGGAAGGGGCGTCCAAATGCATGTCATTGGTACTGAACTCACTGCACGATCAACTGATAATTTATTTAAAGAGGCTATTTCATACTATTTATGTATCCATAGAAACGAATGACAATTCAGGCACAACTATTCAAGAATTTGCTCTTCGTGCGACGATAGCTCTTGTCAATATGTTTACGAGAATAGTTCATTTCTGCCATGATCAGGTTCCCATCATGATCCAAGCGAGCAATTTCCTTAAACCCTGCACATTTTACATTCAAACATTTCTGAAGAATTGGAAAGTTGTTGCGACTGATCTAAAACAATATGGCCTGTCAATCATCTTTTAGGCTCTTTTTTGCTTCCGCACAAAAAAAAAACTTACAGCTTGCAATGCGTAAGGTGTCAAAATCTCAGGAATGAACAAGACATATACGCCAATCTTTTCTGCAGCCTCCACAACATTTTGAGCATATCTAGCATACTTGTAAACAGGTGTAGCTATTCGTTTTCCATGAGCGTTCAACTCTTCTATGGACAAAATAGAGGTCAACAATCGCCATGCATGTCTGTCATCTATACAGCTCATCACCTTTGATGATTTGATAGCACTCTAATTCAGCCTTTTTCCTTTTTCCGTCCTTTGAATGAAATCTTCCTTGTTCAAGCAGCTTGCCGAATCGATAAGCAATGAGGTTCATCTGGCACATACTCATTGGGCTTCGAGGATCACCAAAGGAATTTGATACATGGAGCAAGTAATTTGCAGTTACAGTAGATGCCTTGAACTTGAAACTGGTGCTTACGCGTCTCATCCTGGTCAAGATGACATATTTACTGCGTTCAACATGGTCTGTTAGATTGCCAAGCTCTAGCAGAACAGGTTGAGATGAGATGAGTATGGAGTGTATCAAAGAGATGCATAAAACAAACCTTCCAAATTTGTTCTTGACATGAGGTTCTTCAATTTTTCAATGATACGGTCAGTTGCCTTGCTCTTCTTTGCGAGAGAAGGCTCTCGAATGACCATTGGTCTTTTTTGGCGTGTTATGCTAGTGATTGTGCGAGTGGTCCATGGTTTGTTTTGTATTGCTTCACTGTCGAATACTTCAGCAATGACAGTGCCAGGCGGAGAGGGAAGGTTTTCGAGATGATAAGCGCCACTTGATTCTTCTTGAAAGCCCAGAGGCTCTTTGTTTGTGTCACTAAAGCTGTACGTTTGAGCCGAGTTCTCAAAGATTTGGTTGACCATCATGCGCAAAGTATCTAGTAGTTAAACCTATGTTAGACTCATGTTGTTGTCGCAAAGAGACTGGATCACTTACTACCATCGATTTTTTCGAATTGAGCTAGTATATTGAGCATGGCATCCTTTTCTTGGCTGCAAGTCCAGAGAGACGTGCTCTCCGCCAATTGACACAACTTATAGCGAGTATAAGAGTGAAACAAGTCGTTGTCAATAGGACTCAAAGGCTCTGATTCTTGATTGTTTGCCATTGTGCTTGTAAAAGCGGTGAGAGTTCAAGAAAGAAGGAGAGAGAAAGGAGGAATAATTGAAGGAGACGCGATTGATAAGAAAGCGACTCATATGATAGCTGTAAGCGCGTGCTAGAACTTGTATACATCTAATGGGTTGATTGATCTGAGTTATGCTGGTAAGGCTTATGTTGACCCACAATTGATTCATATCAGTCAAGCTAGATCAAAACTAACTGCACAAGAAGGCTTCGTTGCCTTGTAATGAATCATTGATGCAGAATAGTTATTTGCCATCCTATAAATTATAGACCCTTGCTTTTATAGATTGATATCGATAACATGTTGATAATATTGAGATTATATGAGTAAAAAGTGGTATAGCAATGTTGAGTGTACAGTAAAGTATTTGGCCACTTTTATAATGTATGCCAGCTTGGTGTATCCTCATTCATATTCTGAGTAAAGTTTGGACTTTAATCGGTACTGCACTGTACAGCCTCTGGCTTGACATCTTGCTTCGCATCATCAGATGCATCTTTGCCTACATCTTCACAGGCCATTTCGCCCGCATCTTCTCCCACATTTCCAATATCCGCAATGAACAAGTTTCCATTTTCATCAATGCTTGCAATAGTAGCAAAATGAGGAAATTTCTCGTTCATGTGATTAATAACTCTGTTAAGAAGATCCTCATCGGCCTATTCGCAAACAATCGTGTTAGAGTTTGTGATACTAACACTGTCAATGAATGCATTTACTCTTTTGTAAAAGGTGGGTGGTAAGACTTCTGGCATGAACAAGCAATAGACGCCAATTTCATTGACTAATCGGGCCAAGGTCTTGCTATACTTGTTGAGTACTTTCAGGCTTGGATCCGACTTTGTTTTCTTAAAACCTTTATGGCGAGCGGTGGTGAGCTCATACTGAAAAACACACCAAAACGACATATACTCTTACCCTTTGTATAATACAGCCTCTGGTTTTCCTCTTGCACTTCAGCTGAAAATATACGTGTCTCTCTGTCGATGATTTGGCCAATCTGGAATGCAATGAAATTTGTTTGGCATTGATGGTAGATAATTTTACCAGAGAACCTTTCCTTAAAGTGAATCTGGAAAGACCGGACGGGAGTTTTGCCCTCCTGAGAAACGCTGTAATCAATTTGAAAACTGTCGGTGATCTTTTTCATTCGTTTGAATAACTCTTGCTTGGTTTGCTCTGGAACTGAGCTCATATAGTCCAGATCTATGTGTGTGTTCGCCACGTTAGGCACTGGGTCAAATATAATAACATGGCTTTATGCACAAACCTCTTCTTGACGAGCTTGATAAATTGTATTGTCTGTCGCTTCGTAAATTGGGAGTTGACAAGCCTTGTCTGCTGTCTGTGATAGTCATTGACAGTGTTCTCTTTCTCTTTGGTGTTATAATGGTGGGCTCCTCATTATCGGAATCTTCGGTGCTAGATTGTTCAGCGCTGTATTGTCGATTCAGATCAGCCCCATACGATGTTGTAGCGTGAGGGGCTTTCATCACATCACGACTGAGATTACGTAACCTGCCTGAATCCTTCTTGGCTCTCTTTGTTCCAGCGTGTACATTCACTTGAGGTATATTGTCCAACGGACTTCCGATACTGGGTATGCCATTTGGATTATATACGGTACTGTCAAATAGCGATGTGAGACCACCCTCGTGGAAAGACTCTAGCTGGACGGAATGCTTCAAGAGATCATTGGCAAGCGAATGGAAAGTGCCTAGCACGCGCATCAGCCGTCAGTATGCCATTTGAACATGTAATGAGTGGGATACCTACTCGCATTTATGTGCTGGCAGGCTTCCAATATCTGAACTAAAGCCTTTTTTTCTGCCGCATCGCTCGAGTTGCTAATATTCTTCACTCTGCATAGCTGGTAATGAGCATACATTTGAAACAACTCATTATCAATGACAGCTGGAGAGTTCTGCTCTTGAGGGTTCATTGTGTAAAACTTAAACGAGGAGAAAAGAAAAGTTTTCGGTCACTTATGATTGATCTTCGTTATTCTTCTGAGTTTCTGTACCATTATACTTCTTATCACATCAGAGTTGTAACTCCGTGTGGCGGTTGATAGATGTATGATCTACAATATGGCCGCTTGAAAAGGTAACATTCAGAAATGCGACTTTTCCTTACAAAAAGACGAGTAACAGTAGGTAATTACTATGGTATCTTGTTTATTTTGCGAGACATCTTATTTTGAGACACTCTATTTGAAGGGCTCCTTAATTTCGAAGAGCTTCTTTCGATGAACCAAAACATAGTAAATTTATGGTCCCTAGACACTTTCATAGCCTCAAAAAGGAATGAGATTGAACTAACAAGTATTTTAATAGACTGGCGTTATTAAATACAGAATGCAAAAAAAATAGCACGGCTAACTATAATTCTATGTAATTTACCACCTACTTTCCATACGCTTCAAAAGCTTCTATTACTATGTTGCCTTTATGATGAAAAGGGCAGCTGAGTTTGTCAGCCGGCCCCACCAGTCAAAATCAATTCTGACTCAGACTCATAGTCTGTTCCAGATTGGACATATTTCATTAGCTTTCGACTTGATTTACTCAATTTGTGAAATTAGACTATGTTGGTTGTGATGATCACCCTGTGCTTCTTTAAGATTTCTTGGAGTGATTTTCAAGGCGCATCCGATGGTACAAAATAAGATAAATGTTTTGAATAAACTTATAGAGCAATTTGCGAAAATATGAAATAAGGTTTCTGGCCAAAATGTCGAAATTTTACATATCAAGGTCCCACAAAGATGATTTCAGGTGTTACGTTAGATCGATAGAAACATTTTGATCCAATATTTACTATAGTAAAAGTCTTCATTATCAAGGTCAAAAACGCAATCGTTTAATTTTCGATGAAAGCCATGAGGGGTACCTCATGCTTTTTGGTCGAATTTTGTCCATGTTTTTTTTGGTCCCCAAAAAGTTGAGCAAAAGTGTCATTCAGTAAGTGCTGGGCGAGAGCAATTGTTTGGTGCTATTCTGACCATCTAAAACGGCTATGAGCCCAAGAAAACGCAGCTCAAATGTACTCTGATTTTGCTGTATCAGGGATACTAAGGATTGAAAAGGAGAAATGCCAGTATGCTGTTTGCCCATATATGAAGTAGCTACGTGCATATAGATGTAGAGTATTGCGAAAGAATTAGGCCCACAGATAATATGAAGGGTTTTCATAGGTAAGTGGAGGGTCAAAATGAAAGTGGCGGTATTTTGATATGATACGCAAGGGCAATCGGTAGCGCGAACTACCGCTGTGCAGGTTAGCTCTCATCGAAGCGAAACAAAGGTAGAGAGCTATCCGAAGTGTAAACACTCGTCATAACATAATAAATTTATTTTCCCTACACACATTCGAAGCCTCAAAAAGAAAAGAAGTTGCTCTTACAAGTATTTCGATGAGTTGGCATTATTAGATGCAAGACTTCAAAAGTAAAACATGTCTCATATAATTCGCCACCTACGTTCTATTGGTTTCAAAGACATTTATTTTTGTCTTCTGCGCAAAAGAGGAGAAAGCTAACATTATGCATGCCAAGGTGCCAATTTTAGCATGCTCTGAGCCAGTTTCCTTTAGTTTTAAAAATTATCTACTAATCTTGTCGGCTTTTCATTGGGGAAGGATGATTTGGATGCTGAGGAGAGTAATTTGTAAGTTGTAGAGGGCATCAGTCCTATTTGAGTAATCAAATAAATAGTCGGATATAATATGACCACCTAGTAATTTGAACTGCCATTATGTCACCAATAAGCTGTATTATTGTGCTTTGATACAACGGTTTAACAGTGCCACTCAACCTAATATTTCCAGCTGAATATTTGGATTTAACATAATGCTCTAAGTCTAGATCAATACATACAATGTCTTTACGCCTTGATATCATAACAAAAACCTGCCTATTGACAAGCAAATGTATAAAACACAGTCAAATTTGACAGCTTTTGAACCTTGATACTTGACATATAAACCTTTCTGAGCGGTTGGAATGACGCCAAACAGTTATACTCGAGTAGCATTAACTTTCTGATACCTTTGCTCAACTTTTTGGGTACCTAAAAAACATGGTCAAAAATCGACCAAAAAGCATGAGGTACCCCTCATGGTTTTCATTGAAAATCAAACGATCGCATTTTTCACCTTGATAACGAAGACTTTTATTATGGTATATCTTGAATCAAAATGTTTCTATCGATCCAAAGCAACCTCTGAAATCATCTTTGTGGGACTTTGATATGTAAAATCTCGACATTTTGGCCAGAAACCTCTTTTCATATTTTTACAAATCATTCAATAAGTTTATTCAAAACATCTATATTACTTGGTACCATTGGATGCGCCTTGAAAAGTACTCCAGGAAAGCTTAAGGAAGCATGGGGTGATCATCATACTTCACTTAGTCGAATCTGCAAAAATAGTTCAATCGAGTCCAAAATCATCAAGATTTGTCCAATCTGGAACAGACTATAAATCTGGGTTTGAATTAATTTTGGCTGGTGGGGCTGACTGACAAACTCAATGCTCTTCTTCTAATCGTGAAAGACAATAATACTGTCAATTGGCCACTTCTTTGAAAAAAACTTGGCCACTTTTTAAATTTCAATTGGTCGCTTTTTTGAGCCTTAACTGGACACTTAATACCGTATCTTTACTTGATTTTCGACGAAATCACTTTCTTTTTTTGGAAGAACTCTTTTCTCAATACAGATCGTCCCCTTTTTTTTTAAACGCAATTGGTTCTTGGAAAGCGAGACGTTGCTGACACGAATCAGCGAAGCATCAAAGTGTTTGGAATTGAGTGATTTTGAAGTATTTGTTTCTCATTCTCATAAATGTCTAGACAGCTGTCGCAACGGAGAGCCATTATCAGATGACGCTTCAGTTCTTTGAACGATTGATAATAACAAGCAAAAGCACAAAAAAAAAAAGTGGTTTTGAAAATGGACAGCCATGGTTCAAAGATTTTTTCAGTGAGAAGTTATTGACCTGCGTTCCAACTGCGTTCCGGCTGCGTTCCTTCACAGTACTTTTTTTTTGGCCTGCGTTTCAACTGCGTTCCAACTGCGTTCCAACTGCGTTCCTGCACACTTTTTTTTTTGGCCTGCGTTCCGGCTGCGTTCCTTCACAGTACTTTTTTTTTGGCCTGCGTTTCAACTGCGTTCCAACTGCGTTCCTGCACACTTTTTTTTTTGGCCTGCGTTCCGGCTGCGTTCCTTCACAGTACTTTTTTTTTGGCCTGCGTTTCAACTGCGTTCCAACTGCGTTCCTGCACACTTTTTTTTTTGGCTCCAGTGAATGTTGGTGACGAAGTGTGTTAAAAGTAAAAGATAGACTCAGCATTTTATGCAGAAAAGAGGGAGTGTTGTCGATTCGACATGGTAAAAACGCAGACGAAAAACGCAGATCAAAAACGCAATGGTGTGATTTCTATTATCAAAGAGGTCTCAGATATTAGAAATACAAACCAATGAAGTGAGAACACTTCATTTAGACAGCGACATTAATTAGAACACAGTGAAGCCTTTGTAAAGTATATAAGAGTCGCTATTCTCATTAGCTGTACTTATCGTTTTTCTTTTCACACACACAACAGCGAGGATTTTTATTCAAAGATTGAAATGACAAGAGCGTACTAATAACCATTCAGGACACGAGACTTCACATTTTCTACTACTGATTTGTTTGCTAAAACGAGGCTTGTTGACATCAAGTTGGCCAAAGACATCAATTTTTCGTTGAGGAAATGGTTTTCCAAGATATCTATAGCGTTTTCATTGTGGTATAGTTCAACGATTTGTTGCAGTATGGATTTCACTTGCCCATCTTGGTACTTGGTCAATAAAGTATTTACGAAAGTTTTTGGCAACGTTGGATGGATGTTAGATTGGACAGTTTCCGCAATCTTGAGAAAAAGTTTCGAGGCTATTTTCGCTGCTGATTCGCGTCCTGTGTCAGGTGCTTCGTATAAGGTGAAAATGCTATATGGTTGTGACCGCAGGTCATTTGCAAAGATACTTGACGCGCGACAAAGGAGGTATGTTGAAGGGTATTGGAACTTTGATCGTAATTGTCGAAGTTGGTATCGCAGATCAAATCGATCAACCTTGTTTACGTTTTGATTGCTTGCCAAGCTGCTGGCTTTCTTGATCGAATCGCTATCCAAGAAAATTGATGCCGTCAAAGCTGCACTTTCGTCCAATTCAAAATGCGAGATGATCCCCCCCCCAACACTTGCTTCATGAATGGAATCGATTCGGAGACTTGATGTGATTAATGCATTCAATGTCTTGGTTCCCACAACTAACTTATCGCCTTCATTGTCATTCATAATTGTTGCCCAAGTGTAGTAGTATTTGGTGGTGACAGGTGGTAAAGATGAGGATGCTGATTTTCCTTTTTTGTTCACAAAGCTTTCTCGATGGACGTCAAGGGAACGCTGGCGTCCATAAATCTCCACGGTGTTGACAAGTACGGCCTCATTTTTTTTGTTCATAATAATCGCACCGGCAAGCAATTGGGCGCAGATATATCGTAGTTGAGGTAAAAACGTCCAGTCGTCGTTCAATAATTGACAGGAATTGATATCTAACTGCTTGTAGCATCGTTTGGATAATTGTTGGGCGTAAGGTCCGTAATGTTGGATTGACATGAGATTAGCTTCGATATCCATTGTTGCATTTGCATTTGTTGATATAAGACTGTTATCCCATGCACGTTTCTTGCCAGCTGTAACATGTTTGACGCGAAAACTGTGATCCTGACTCTTGGCGATCAAAGGCATAAGATTATCGCAGTGGGTTAGAGCGATTTCTTCCACTTGATTGTCGTTCAGTAGTGCAAATGGTTTTAATTTCAAACTATCTGCGATCCACAGGGCTTTGTTTCTCTCACAGGTAGAACCGCCTGATTGTCTTAAGGCACGTAAAATTGATTCATCAAAGCTTCTTTGAGGGCTGTCAACAGATTTGGGAAACACAGTGATGAGTTCTGAGGCCTTCATTTCGATGGTGGCAATGGTCGTGTCCTCAATGTCACTTTCTTCAACACCAGATGAATTGGCTGTGTTTGATAACAAGGTTGATCAATTTGATCTGCGATACCAACTTCGACAATTACGATCAAAGTTCCAATACCCTTCAACATACCTCCTTTGTCGCGCGTCAAGTATCTTTGCAAATGACCTGCGGTCACAACCATATAGCATTTTCACCTTATACGAAGCACCTGACACAGGACGCGAATCAGCAGCGAAAATAGCCTCGAAACTTTTTCTCAAGATTGCGGAAACTGTCCAATCTAACATCCATCCAACGTTGCCAAAAACTTTCGTAAATACTTTATTGACCAAGTACCAAGATGGGCAAGTGAAATCCATACTGCAACAAATCGTTGAACTATACCACAATGAAAACGCTATAGATATCTTGGAAAACCATTTCCTCAACGAAAAATTGATGTCTTTGGCCAACTTGATGTCAACAAGCCTCGTTTTAGCAAACAAATCAGTAGTAGAAAATGTGAAGTCTCGTGTCCTGAATGGTTATTAGTACGCTCTTGTCATTTCAATCTTTGAATAAAAATCCTCGCTGTTGTGTGTGTGAAAAGAAAAACGATAAGTACAGCTAATGAGAATAGCGACTCTTATATACTTTACAAAGGCTTCACTGTGTTCTAATTAATGTCGCTGTCTAAATGAAGTGTTCTCACTTCATTGGTTTGTATTTCTAATATCTGAGACCTCTTTGATAATAGAAATCACACCATTGCGTTTTTGATCTGCGTTTTTCGTCTGCGTTTTTACCATGTCGAATCGACAACACTCCCTCTTTTCTGCATAAAATGCTGAGTCTATCTTTTACTTTTAACACACTTCGTCACCAACATTCACTGGAGCCAAAAAAAAAAGTGTGCAGGAACGCAGTTGGAACGCAGTTGAAACGCAGGCCAAAAAAAAAGTACTGTGAAGGAACGCAGCCGGAACGCAGGCCAAAAAAAAAAGTGTGCAGGAACGCAGTTGGAACGCAGTTGAAACGCAGGCCAAAAAAAAAGTACTGTGAAGGAACGCAGCCGGAACGCAGGCCAAAAAAAAAAGTGTGCAGGAACGCAGTTGGAACGCAGTTGGAACGCAGTTGAAACGCAGGCCAAAAAAAAAGTACTGTGAAGGAACGCAGCCGGAACGCAGTTGGAACGCAGGTCAATAACTTCTCACTGAAAAAATCTTTGAACCATGGCTGTCCATTTTCAAAACCACTTTTTTTTTTTGTGCTTTTGCTTGTTATTATCAATCGTTCAAAGAACTGAAGCGTCATCTGATAATGGCTCTCCGTTGCGACAGCTGTCTAGACATTTATGAGAATGAGAAACAAATACTTCAAAATCACTCAATTCCAAACACTTTGATGCTTCGCTGATTCGTGTCAGCAACGTCTCGCTTTCCAAGAACCAATTGCGTTTAAAAAAAAAGGGGACGATCTGTATTGAGAAAAGAGTTCTTCCAAAAAAAGAAAGTGATTTCGTCGAAAATCAAGTAAAGATACGGTATTAAGTGTCCAGTTAAGGCTCAAAAAAGCGACCAATTGAAATTTAAAAAGTGGCCAAGTTTTTTTCAAAGAAGTGGCCAATTGACAGTATTATTGTCTTTCACGATTAGAAGAAGAGCATTGAGTTTGTCAGTCAGCCCCACCAGCCAAAATTAATTCAAACCCAGATTTATAGTCTGTTCCAGATTGGACAAATCTTGATGATTTTGGACTCGATTGAACTATTTTTGCAGATTCGACTAAGTGAAGTATGATGATCACCCCATGCTTCCTTAAGCTTTCCTGGAGTACTTTTCAAGGCGCATCCAATGGTACCAAGTAATATAGATGTTTTGAATAAACTTATTGAATGATTTGTAAAAATATGAAAAGAGGTTTCTGGCCAAAATGTCGAGATTTTACATATCAAAGTCCCACAAAGATGATTTCAGAGGTTGCTTTGGATCGATAGAAACATTTTGATTCAAGATATACCATAATAAAAGTCTTCGTTATCAAGGTGAAAAATGCGATCGTTTGATTTTCAATGAAAACCATGAGGGGTACCTCATGCTTTTTGGTCGATTTTTGACCATGTTTTTTAGGTACCCAAAAAGTTGAGCAAAGGTATCAGAAAGTTAATGCTACTCGAGTATAACTGTTTGGCGTCATTCCAACCGCTCAGAAAGGTTTATATGTCAAGTATCAAGGTTCAAAAGCTGTCAAATTTGACTGTGTTTTATACATTTGCTTGTCAATAGGCAGGTTTTTGTTATGATATCAAGGCGTAAAGACATTGTATGTATTGATCTAGACTTAGAGCATTATGTTAAATCCAAATATTCAGCTGGAAATATTAGGTTGAGTGGCACTGTTAAACCGTTGTATCAAAGCACAATAATACAGCTTATTGGTGACATAATGGCAGTTCAAATTACTAGGTGGTCATATTATATCCGACTATTTATTTGATTACTCAAATAGGACTGATGCCCTCTACAACTTACAAATTACTCTCCTCAGCATCCAAATCATCCTTCCCCAATGAAAAGCCGACAAGATTAGTAGATAATTTTTAAAACTAAAGGAAACTGGCTCAGAGCATGCTAAAATTGGCACCTTGGCATGCATAATGTTAGCTTTCTCCTCTTTTGCGCAGAAGACAAAAATAAATGTCTTTGAAACCAATAGAACGTAGGTGGCGAATTATATGAGACATGTTTTACTTTTGAAGTCTTGCATCTAATAATGCCAACTCATCGAAATACTTGTAAGAGCAACTTCTTTTCTTTTTGAGGCTTCGAATGTGTGTAGGGAAAATAAATTTATTATGTTATGACGAGTGTTTACACTTCGGATAGCTCTCTACCTTTGTTTCGCTTCGATGAGAGCTAACCTGCACAGCGGTAGTTCGCGCTACCGATTGCCCTTGCGTATCATATCAAAATACCGCCACTTTCATTTTGACCCTCCACTTACCTATGAAAACCCTTCATATTATCTGTGGGCCTAATTCTTTCGCAATACTCTACATCTATATGCACGTAGCTACTTCATATATGGGCAAACAGCATACTGGCATTTCTCCTTTTCAATCCTTAGTATCCCTGATACAGCAAAATCAGAGTACATTTGAGCTGCGTTTTCTTGGGCTCATAGCCGTTTTAGATGGTCAGAATAGCACCAAACAATTGCTCTCGCCCAGCACTTACTGAATGACACTTTTGCTCAACTTTTTGGGGACCAAAAAAAACATGGACAAAATTCGACCAAAAAGCATGAGGTACCCCTCATGGCTTTCATCGAAAATTAAACGATTGCGTTTTTGACCTTGATAATGAAGACTTTTACTATAGTAAATATTGGATCAAAATGTTTCTATCGATCTAACGTAACACCTGAAATCATCTTTGTGGGACCTTGATATGTAAAATTTCGACATTTTGGCCAGAAACCTTATTTCATATTTTCGCAAATTGCTCTATAAGTTTATTCAAAACATTTATCTTATTTTGTACCATCGGATGCGCCTTGAAAATCACTCCAAGAAATCTTAAAGAAGCACAGGGTGATCATCACAATCAACATAGTCTAATTTCACAAATTGAGTAAATCAAGTCGAAAGCTAATGAAATATGTCCAATCTGGAACAGAGGTGAACCGGAGTTTAACTGCTGTGGTCACCCGCTCGCCGTTGCTGGTGAGATCAATAATGCCACACCATAAAGGTAGATGATGTTTGTGATGCAAATGAAAGGAAGATTAGATGTCAAACGGAACCATGGCTATGGCTACTTTTTTTTTGTTTTATAAAAGATAATGCTGGTCAATCTGGCTTACCACCGAAATTTATAGTGGCCAAATTTCCCTTTAAAGGTTCTGATAGTGCAAGATTTGAAAGTGCTTAGCGACTAGAAGTTTGTTGATTTTTCAGCATGACATTTCATATACTATATAATTATACTTGGTAGCTTATTTGCCTGTAATTTAGTTGATGAAGCTATTTTTCATCATTTTACTATAATTCTTGAGTCCTTTCCGCTATGGTATCAACTTTAGACTGATTTTGTTAACATGGTATCTTTTGTTAATGTTAAATAGGCCAAGCTCATTTGGAAGCTGTGCTTGACTCTGCTGACTGGGAAGACTGTATGATATATGAAGATACTTATTTGTCATTTTCTGATTGAGAATCAGCAGGAATATGTAAAACTACAGGCATTATTCATGTTAGTGTTGCCAGTGTGTGTAGCATCGGCCTTGTCAAACAGAAGTTTCTGAACAGAATTCTCAAACGTATTGCGCAAGATGGTATGCAAATGATCTATATCAAACAAATTTTAGTACTTGAGCTTAAATGTCTATTGATTTACTGATGTTCCTACCTCCATTGACAAACTGACAATTTTCCAAGATACCAACCAGAGCATTTCTTTGTGATAAGCCAAATGAAGTTGATGTATTATTTTTAATTCTGCACAGCTAATACCGTATGTAGACTTGAAACAACTCGTTGTCTAAGAATTCCTTATGATGACTCAAGGCAATATATATAGGTATAATGGGGATTTGGGTGAAGAAATTTTGTTGATAGCGCGATCAATCGCAATGTATCCAGGTGCGTGATCGTGTGTGAATAGCCCTCCATAATTAGGAGAGATTAAAGCATTGATAACAAATTGTGAGTATATATCACGCATTTTTAAGCGTTAAATGAGGCATAGTGCAGTAGTAAATGCCTCTACTTACGGGAAATGAACCACCTAGCTTTTAGTTTTTTTAACTGTTATACCTACTTACTAAATATTTTGCATTAAAATATTCAAATTAAGCAGACATCAGGTCTGGATATTACAATCGATTTTATTTCATTGGATTTACAGCCAACAGCCTTTCATCTGACTAGACATGAGTCAAGGATTGACCACTACTACTGCTTTGGCCTACATCCCCAGCAGAACTATCCTTGCTATCCTTCAACTTCAACTTTCCATTTTCATCAAAGTGGGCAACGTTTTTGAAGCAGGAGCATCTTTGATTCAAGTAAATTTTAATCTTCTCAAAGTCTTCAAGCGATGCCTACATGAATGATCGATGATGTGTGAGTACATAATGCCATATTTTCTTTCTATGATATTCAATCTCACAGTCTTGATGCGGTATGGTGGCAGTATTTCAGGAATAAAGATAGTGTAGAGCCCAGTTTTCTCGACCAGATTAACAATATTTGCCAAAGTAGACAAAGTCCTGTTGTTGGGAGCGAGAGTAGAACTGTATTTTTTCTATTTGAATCAATAAGTATATCACTATGAAAGAGAATCCCGACAAGTAAACACTTGACTTACTGATCAAACCCTGATAATATCGCTTCATATTTCTGTAAACAATGTCGAGCGAGAATAGCCTTCTATCTCTTTGAATGAGTTTACCAATCTTGTAGGCAGCAAGGTGTTCTTGAGACTGGCTCAAACGGCTTTTACGGACGAAATGTTTATTGATCTTGAATATCTCGGTTTGGCTAGGGCCATAAACGGATGTATCAGTAGGAAATGGATTTTGGATGTCAAAGCTATCATTCACAGCCTTTATTCTATCACAGAGCGTACGCTTGCTTTCTTCAACATGTCGTAATACGTTTCTCGCCCCTACAGATGCAAAGAGCAGATGAGTTTACTATGATATTTGACAGAGTGTAGAATATACAAACGTATGAATGCTTCTCCTGGCAAAATGCCTTGCATAGCTACTTCTTCGGCACACCCCTTTTCTTTGAGTTCCTTGAAAGAGGAGTACTCTCTCATGCGACTGAAAGAGCTACTGTCAGGGATCAAGTCATACGGCTCGAAATCAGAACTGCCATCACTGGATTCCCTTGTGCTCAAGGCTCTGTGAGCTAATTCTGAACAAGGAGTCTTTGGGGTGCTTTTGCTACTACTTTCTCCATCCAGAGTCAAATCAATCACGTTTGCCATGCTATTTGCGCTTTTCTTGTTAACATTGCTTGGGCCATCATAGACAATGTCAGCTTTCTTGCCAACAGGAAAGCAGCTGTTCTCAGATGCGTGCTCAAAAGCTTCATTCCAGATTGACTGTAGTATGTCTACAAGATGTACAATGAGCCATAATTCGCAATTACTCAAGATGGTGTACAATTTACTTCCATCGACAAATTGAAAACTTTTGAGGATGCTGATGATAGCCGCCTTCTCTGATTCACTGAGGTCCTTGCTCTTCTCAATCTTGCATAGCTTGTACTGGCTGTAGAATCTGAAAAGCTCATTGTCGATGGGTGTGTCGTTTTGTTGGGAGCTCATTTTGGAGAGGCAAGAAAAAGGATTTATTAAAGAATACGTATTCTTATATCAAATGGCAATGCTTGATACCTGTTATAATGCTGGCATGTTATTATTCATGCCAATAATGGTGAATTGGTAGTGCAACAATTTATAGAACAACAAAATACGACAATTATACAGCAATTTCTTCATTTCAGTAGGGTCATGTAGAATGGCTATAGGATACTTATAAAGAGAAATCCACAAATCGGCAGTAATATGGTTTGCCCTTCTTTTGGAATTTGCTTAGATCGCCAGTGCTAGCAGATACAATCAATTTGTCCTTGTTATCATATCGCGCAATGTCTTTGAATTGATAGCATTTGCCTTGCAAGTAGGCTTTCAGTACTGGGATAGATGTATTTTGTATCTTTAAACATCCAAACAGTCAGTTCATCAAAGCAATTTCAGCTACCACCATCTTACCCTTTTATATGTTTTAGGTGGCAATACCTCTGGCATAAAGAGGACATAAGCCCCAAGGTTTCTGACAAAGTACAAGGCTCTTTCACAGTGTCGAGGAAAATCCTGTAAATGAGAAGCGTATGCTAGCCTAGGCTCATTCAGACTCACTATAAAACATGAATAGTCAATGATAAACGGTCTCTCATGCTTAGAAGATCCAATGTAGTCTTACCACTCAAATCCTGATAATATCGCAATCGGTTTTTTCTCACTTGCTTGATTGAAAATACCTCCTTTTCCATCTCTTCAATCTTTCCAAGCTGATAGGCAATCATGTTCAATTGGCATTGGCCCATGGGACTTTTATAGCTGAACTGGTTGATTATTTCAAATCTGCATTTGGGGATGGTGGAGAAGCTGGATGCACTGCGAGGGGTGTAATGGATCTTGAAAGTGTTCTTTATTATGTTCATTCTTGAGCGAAAGATGTCTTTGGTTACTTGCAAGTTGCTGAGCATGGCTTCCAAATCTAATCACCACGCATGAAAAGACGCTAACCATCATAAGCGTGAACAACTCACCTGTACTTGAGCTCTTTGTAATCAAGTGTTGAAGAACTAGAGGGACAGAGGACTCAATGCTGATTACTGTTAGCTGGTTAGTCTTTCGCCTTGAGCTAATACTTCTTTGCAGTTACCTCTGGGCCTCTTCTTTCTGATTTCTTCGCTGCCTGCTGAATCTGAATAGACTGATGATTCGCCGTTCTGAACTGATTCTGTAGTATCATCATATTCACAGTCTGTATCATCATGTAGAGGGCTGGGTTGATTACAATCAAGAGTTGCCTTGCTAGACTCAGCGTGGCTTTTGCTGTGTTCTCTCTTTTCTCCATCACTGACAGCCACTGATTTTGTCGCTAGAGGTTTATCATAGGTAAATGTTTGAACCGACTTGTCAAATATGTCGTTAACTATCATTCGTAGCGTGTCTAGTGGCATGTGTCAGTTCAACTGCAGTACAGTATATTGAGACCTTACTCACTTCCGTTGACATGCTGGCAGTTGGTTAGTATGTTTACCAAGACTTCCTTTTCACTGTTGTCTTCCCAGAGCAGCATGTTCTTCTGGATCTGACGCAAACGAAACTGAAGATAGAACTGGAACAGCTCTTCATCGATCGCATTGTCTTTTTGAGAGCTCATGCTAAGCAATAGAATTGATGATTGAATAAAAAGAAAAAGAAAGGAGGCTATTGTTTGAAAAGCAAACCTGTCGAATCTGGGTTGAATTCTTGCAGCAGTAAAATTCATGCTAGCATGTAGCAGATCAATGTTGAAGAACACCCACCAAACACCAATTATAGATATTGGCAATAGCTTTTCTAGCAACTCGTCATACACTTGTCAATAAAAACACATGTTCCTGAAGTTTTGCAAGATATCAAAGCTGATATTATGATTTTTTCGCTGTGTGAGATGATTGCTGAAATACCGGCTTACTTCTTGGTAGATTATCATATCCAAACGCAATCATTAGACTGAGTATATCTTGAGCTTTTCAAAAGCTGACATTTACAACAACATGTGCAATAAAAAAAATCATCAAAAGCGGTGCCATCTCATGTATATGTGCACAGGACCAAGAGATGGCGTTCAAACACAACAGGATCAATATCGGCATCTGGATGCTTGAGATGCATTGCTCACAATTTCAACCAACATTACCAGTATTGAAATCGGTTTGATTCAGAGACAAGAACTGATCATAATCATGCTGATCTACTAGCGTTGCCTAGTTCTGACATGAATCAACTAGTATGGTATCAAACTTCACTGCATGGCATGGATGCTGTGTATGTTCGTGACTCGCTACAACCCTTAAACGGCATCAGTCTAACCTGCATCAATGCGCTATATCTAGGCCCAAAAGTACCATTTTTCTTCTTCTTCTTCTTCTTCTTCTTCTTCTTCTCCATTCACTCACCCAAAATGTTGCGTACCACCTTCTCTCAAATTCAACGCCGTACTTTTACCAATACCAGTCGCTTACTCATTGCTGAAGGCGATGCTATCCCCAACATTGAAGTTCAACTCAAATCACCCGGAGAAACAGTAAAAACCCAAGATTTGTTCAAGGGCAAAAAGTCCATCTTGTTTGGTAAGTGAGAGATGATCAGACAAGTACCCTGAAAAGTAACCATGGTGATGGGCTGTATAGGTGTCCCTGGCGCCTTCACACCTGGATGTAGCAAGACCCATTTGCCTGGCTATATCAAGGAGGCAGAGACATTAAAGTCCAAGGGAATAGATTTAGTCGCTTGTGTTGCTGTCAATGACGCGTTTGTCATGACCGAATGGGGCAAGGCACATCAAGCAGACGATAAAGTGACTCTATTAGCTGACTCTAAAGGCGAATTGGCAAAGGCCATGGATCTGGACTTTGATGCATCTGGAGCCTTGGGCAATCACCGCTTCAAGCGTTTTGCTGCCATTTTGCAAGACGGCAAGATCAAGAAATTGTTTGTCGAGCCTGACACTACAGGCTTAAACGTGAGCTTGGTAGAGAACGTTGTCAAGAGTTTATAAATAAATGTGTGTGTTCCATCTTGGTTATATTTCCTCCCTCACCTGTGTAACTGGGTATTCTATTTTAGCAAACCTTGTAAGTGGGTTTAATCCCACATTTAGCACCAATAGCACAAAAATTCTTTTCTTTCCCACTTCTTTCATCAACACATCACAATGCTGAAACAGAAGCGACTGACGCTCATCATCACCGTGCTATTCACCGTCAGCATACTGCTCTCTTGCTATTTTCTATTCACACAGCATCCATTGGACAGCGGTGATGATCCGCGACAGGAGAAGTTTCTCGCATATCTGCCTCATTCTGGATTATCTAATCAGCGTATAGAACTGGCAAATGCTCTGTTACTAGCCGCTCTGCTGAAACGCACCCTCATCATACCTCCTGCTTTCTTGGGAAATGTGGTAGGCTGGATGCCGATGGATCAACTGCTCGACCACCTCAGCTGGCTCACCACGCCAAAAGACTTTGACTTGATTTGCCAACCGCCCACACCAGGCGACCTTCACAGCTACGTGCAAAGAAACAAATGCGCTGAATACCATCAATTTGCCGCCATCCCGTGGACGCAATTACACGATTTCTCAATGCTGGAGTCCCATGTCAAGATGAAATTTGTCGACACTGTATCATTTACGAAACTGCAAGAGGACCTCAATGTGCACGACAATGATACGTTTATCCACTATGACGATCACTTGTACGACTGGAGGCTATATGAAGATATACAAGAGGCAAATGCAATTCTGAATAACGGCTCCAATTTCGTGGATAGCTTCACGGATCGCAAATTCTATAAGATCTTTACACCAATGCACTGGCAACAGCGGACAGAGCGACTACTACATTTAGGCGGCATCTTTGGATCCACTCGTATGAATATGGTGAAACCAGAGCACATTGAATTGCAACAATTAATATCATCTACATTGCATTATCGATTGGACACACCGTTAGGAGAGACAGTTGCAGGCATTGTACAACATTTGGGCGGAAAGGCAAGCTTCAATGCTGTCCATTTTCGCTTGAGAGATGTGCCCTTTAGAAAATACGCCATCGAGAACTTGCATCAATTTGAACGCAACATGTCTATAGCAACTGGCACACCTGTACCACCACTTCCGCCCTACGACGAATTCGGCGTATTGACTAGCATACCAAAACCGCCACCACCACCAGAGCAGACTGTTCACTTGATGCCACAATACAATCTCTCGTTACCGCCCTGGTCCAATGTGTGCGAAAACGTATCACCCGATTTCAGTGTGTCGATGGAAAATGTGGGATCAAGGGCAGTTGTGTATATTGCGACAGATCATAGGGATATTCGTGGAGAAAATAGTCGACTGCTGGAATGGTTTGATTATTTTCCCTGTACATTGACCCTCAACGATATTCCACCAGAGCTGCTGGACCCACTAGACAAAATGCATTGCATGTATAATCCCAACAAATCACTAAAATCATTCTTGATTCCATTGGTGGATGCTATGGTAGCAGCACATGCAAGACGCATATTCACAACTCCACGGTCTACATTCTCGAAATACATTGCCGAGTTGAATGAAGCCTGGGTGCTGAAAGAACAAGGCTATACCACTTCTTCCTTCTTTTTGTATTGATTTGCTTGTATGTGTACTATATTAATAAAAATTCGAGTCATTATTAGAACACTCTCTCTTTGTAATGGAAAAAAAATAAAAAGTTACTCAAATCCTTGTTAATTTAGTATGAACCAGTAAAAAAACATCAGCGAAATATATGTATAAATCAGGGCAAATTAAAGTGAGTTCCTGAATGAGGTACCCAGCTTTAAAGGAGAATGATTTCGATTATTTTTAGCTGTATGATTTATTGTGTGACATTATCACATCAATCATCAATGCCGGCTCGCATTCATCTTTTAAAGCTGTGTCATTTCTTGCTATGCAATTTTGTTTCCGGTAATTGTAAGACTCTATGAACGCTCATTGCAAGAACACAGTGAGCTATTTGATAGCAATGCTATGCTATTTCAATGGGTGAAAGCTGTCATACAAAACAGCATTTGTATAATGGGTGCACAAACTCAGAGAACAGTGCACAAATGATAAATTTAGGAAGGCTCACATTCATTTTGTAGAATTTAGATTTTTGTAATATCAAATTAAGCAATGCTGGGATCTCAGCACTACAAACATGATATCTGATGTCAAATCATAAGTATAGGTTGGAAGTTTGATCAGAATCAACATTGGTATATCAAAGAGATATCAATTACAAACGCTGCTGCATATTTAATGCACTGGGCTCCTCGTTGAGAATGACTGTGGCGTGTTGATTGAATTAAGTGACCAACACTGCTTGCATTAGATACGCTATGAACCGTCTAATTTCCCATCTCAAGCAGAAACTAATGATTTCCATTTCTATTTGCGCTCGGTTTTTCCATAATGGATGCTACTTGATTCAATTGCAAATATTCCGGACCACAACTTAGGAAACTTGAAATTGATAGGGCAATTGTTAATCTTAAGCAATCATGAAAAGTTTCCTCTATAGGTCAAAAAAGAAGACAATATACTTGTTTATAGAAGTTTTGGGTCACTTGATAGCCTCTACACGATTTAGATCTAAATTAGTAGATCAATTGCCACAAAATGCTTCAAGCAACGGAAAAGCGAAACAAAACGAAAATAAGTATGCTACGTGCACTACACAAAATTTTCGTAAAAAATACCGTCGCCTGCAGGATTTGAACCTGCGCACGCAGAGCGTATATGATTTCTAGTCATACTCCTTAACCACTCGGACAAAGCGACCTTCTATATTTGGAAGGTATATATATAATATATATTTCAAAATATTTATTTAGTTCTCTGCAACTTTTTGAAGTATTACTGTGGAATTCGAGGCTTTATGACCTATGTGAGACAACACCGTCGTTGTTTTAACCAGTAAATTTGTATATTTTTTTTTTTAGATAAATTATCGTCAAAACATCGAGCCTCCCTTTGGAGTGGGAAAAAAAAAATAAAAAAAAATCCCTCATATTCTGTAGCCCACTATTTGCAATTTCTGGCCAAAATGCTCCTGTGAAATTTGAGGCTTTATAGACTAAAATTCACGGAAAAAAAGAATAAAAAACAGTAAAGTCAACTTGATAAAGGTATGTTTTATTATCAAACTGACAGGTGTAAAGTAAATTGAAGTCTCTCTACTGGCCAGGTAGATAATCCTTCTTATATACTATAACAATGGATAAAAGTTCTATTAATTAGATTGACAAATAAGTCAACTCAGATCAACTAATGTCTAATCATGCTAAAAGACAACTCTAGCAAGCTAATCATGATTTAGCTCTGTCTGGATGAATAATTAGACTCTCATCCAAAGTACCCTGATCTATCCTTTCTATAAGGATAATTAATATCGATCTAGTAGCATGTATCCGATAGGTGCAGTCTACTTAGTCTATATCAATAGTACATATCTGAGTGTATATCGCTGAGTATACATCTTTAGCATGTATCTGGATAATACATGGCATGCCTATAGCATATCTCATATATAGTGCAAGTCTGTAGTACATAAAGTATCTGTAGTTAGTATCACGGATATAAGCATGTGTCTTATAGCGTGGATCATAAAGTGCACATCTGAAGCAGTAAGCTCATATTGCATTAATCTTGGTGCTTATCCAGATATGGTAAACATCCGTAGTCAATGTCGGAATACAAGTATAAGTCTATAGCGCCATCCATGTCCGTGGTGCCATCTATAGCCTATATCTTATATAGTATGAATCTTATATTACTAGCGTATCTGAAGTCCATATCTTCTCATAGTATAAATCGATATCGTACATCTAATCCAGTGTACATACAGCTTATATCTAAATCTGGTAACTTGATGAACTGTCGGAATGCAGATCATAGTGGATGTATTCCATACAAGCTACAACTGCCTAGTCCTAAAAGCAAGATTCTCCAACATGTCAAGTATCTATTGATAACTTGAAACTGTTTAGAATAACGAAATATAGACAGAGTAAATACAATTAGAACTGAATATATTTATTACGTTATTCCAAGATTGAATGGGGATCAAAACTAGTGTAGATATCAAAGGTATCTATAATTATTTGACAGTGCCGCAACAATGGGGCCTTGATCTTGAATGCGGGATAATTGTATAAGTCTTGAACCAGTTAACGAGAATGTGCTGCATAAGAACTCATGAACCGCCAGTCAAGGATAAACAACAAAGATGATCCAGCAGGATAGAATGTTCTTCCTAATAGCTTTGACGGAAGAACATTTGTCGGAATTGAAACCCACTTCCAGGGACGAAAGGCCATAGGCTACCACTCTCTAGGAACCAGGATATAGATTAGCCATTTGATGGCACCACTCATGTTCCTTCGTGCTGCTTGAATAAAGACCTCTCACTTCTACTATGCATCTCTGCTCATTCTCAGATCCTCTTATGTAATATACAGCGCTTAATACATTTGCCTCTCAGAGATGATTGTTGCATACAAGCATGCATCTTAGGCTACATTCACTTTCTCCTCAAGCCACCTTTTACAGTGTAGCAGCATAGATGATGTTTATCGTATCACATCACATCTATGTTTACAAGTCCAGTCAATTGTGTGTGCACAGGTGCCTCAGGAACTACAATACATTCAATCTCCCCAATGTCAAAATATCGAGATCCACCTACACTACATGAAACATACCGACTTAGGTGGCCTCTCAACAAGCTATACCAACAATCCATAAGGCCCCAGTGGCCTGCTATTTATATACCATCTCAACGTAGTAGTCATTGACCAGGGATTTACCATATTTAAGCAAGCTAGATGCCCTGTAATAAAGAAGCTCTTTGCTTTCGTTTTAGATACAGTTGACAACTGATTATTATCATCGACTTATTATTACGAATTCATCATTTTTTTTAATCAAAACCTTGATTGTATCAATACTACTACTCTTACTACTACTACTTCTCAATTTTGTATACTCTGATGTCTGCTCAAAGTACCACCACACCCCCCAGTTCCGAATCTAAGCCTGCTGGAAACACTGAGCTGCGTCCTTCAGACGCCAGTGCCACCAAGGCTGTAGATATTACTGGCCCTTCTCAGTTTTTTCTCGCTGAAACGTCTCAGAAATTGGGTGGTCAAGCTGGCGAAGCTCCCACTACTACTGCTAGTGATGCGATGGACCTCGACCCCCCTTCCTCTGCTAGTTCATCTTCTAGTGATGTGGATCTTCAAGGTCGCACTGATCAGTTGAAGCTAATTGTTGACAATCAGCTCGCCGAAGTTCAGCTTCTCTCTACGACCTTGCTCCTCGAGCAAAGTGAGGAGGCCAGAGCCCAGGCCCTAGCTCGGTTGATCCAGTTGAATACGTCCATTCAAAGTATCATACAGATTCGAGATTGTTTGCTTGCATCCAAAGCTACTGCAAATGATAACCTCGTTTCTTCGGCTGCTGCTTCGTTTGGCTCATCCTCAGTCGATGGAGTCAAATCCAACAAGAGCGCCTCTGTACCGGTTTTCTTTCCCAACAACTTACCTGCATTTCAGTGGGTTGGTATGGATGAATTCGACCCCAAAAGCCCTATATTTCCTACAGTCGACGCTTGTCTGTTGAAGTTTGAGGATGTCATGTTCGCTTACAAGATGGATTTCGACAAGGAATATGCTCGCTTAGTACCACCTATGCTGTCTCCAGAACAACGTTGTGGAATTTGAGGCTTTACAGACTAAAATTCACGGAAAAAAAAGAATAAAAAACAGTAATGTCAACTTGATAAAGGTATATTTTATTATCAAACTGACAGGTGTCAAGTAAACTGAAGTCTCTCTACTGGCCAGGTAGATGATCCTTCTTATATACTATAACAATGGATAAAAGTTCTATTAATTAGATTGACAAATAAGTCAACTCAGATCAACTAATGTCTAATCATGCTAAAAGACAACTCCAGCAAGCTAATCATGATTTAGCTCTGTCTGGATGAATAATTAGACTCTCATCCGAAGTACCCTGATCTATCCTTTCCATAAGGATAATTAATATCGATCTAGTAGCATGTATCCGATAGGTACAGTCTTCTTAGTCTATATTAATAGTACATATCTGAGTGTATATCGCTAAGCATACATCTTTAGCATGTATCTGGATATATGGCATGTCTATAGCATATCGTATGCATGTCTATAGCATGTCTCATATATAGTACAAGTCTGTAGTACATAAAGTATCTGTAGCTAGTATCACGGATATAAGCATGTGTCTTATAGCGTGGATCATGAAGTGCACATCTGAAGCAACAAGCTCATATTGCATTAATCTTGGTGCCTATCCAGATATGGTAAACATCCGTAGTTAATGTCGGAATACAAGTATAAGTCTATAGTGCCATCCATGTCCGTGGTGCCATCTATAGCCTATATCTTATATAGTATGAATCTTATAGTACTAGCGTATCTGAAGTCCATATCTTCTCATGATCATAGTATAAATCGATATCGTACATCTAATCCAGTGTACATACAGTTTATATCTAAATCTGGTAACTGGATGAACTGTCGGAATGCAGATCATAGTGGATGTATTCCACATTTGCCCCCACCAGTTTCAACGCATGTTGACTAATTCAAAGAATTATGTAAACGATCAATGATCTGTATTTCGTATTCGCTGACAAAGATATAACGCAATGTGATAGTCTAAAGGTGCTACTGCAATTTGCATGTTGCCCTGATATATCCCATGACAAACATCACTTTACTGTTCTGCAACGTTGAGTCTCTTAGAGCCTCTCAAACGCTTGTCAGAATCATCACGCTTACGCTTTGATTTGGAGGAAGCAGTGTCACTATTTAGTGCCTGTCTTCTCTTCTCAAGCAGCTCATATTCCTTGATCTTTGCCCAGTACTTACGAATGGTTTGAGGGTTGTTGAACGATGCAGCAGTTTCCCAGGAGTTGGCAGCTTCTCCAAATGTCTTCCATTTTACCAAATACTCTCTATTGTGTTCAGGACCACGATGCGCTCTGATCTCGTCAACCTCATATACTTCTTGTTCGATGATAGACTCGTCGATTGCTACCAGCTTCAATTCAGATGGCACATAGTCGCGATGTAGTAGTTCATTCATATCGTCTTTCAACACATATGTAGATCTTTTCTTTTGAACAACTTGATAAGGTCCATCATAAGCGGCCTCAAGTTTGCTTTCTCTATGCGGAAGTCTTACCATAACCCAATCACCAACTTTGAAGTGTGTAATCTTGTGATGCTTATTGAATCGCGTTGCTTGCTCTTCAATAATGCGTTGTGTTCTTTGGTTAATAGCTGGAAAGACAACCTGGTTCATAATCTCTGCCTTCTTGCGTAGCTCACCGAGAGTCATTGGCTTCTTTGGTAAGTTGTCCTTGATCTTAGGATCATCGTAGTCTACGAATCTATTCAATGGTCTAGCAAACATCAATTGAAAAGGTGCACTCTCAGTGCGATACCTAATTTTTGTGTTTATAGCCAGTTGAGTTCCAGGTAGAACCGAGTCCCAGTCATAGATGTGTTCACTGACCATCTTACGAAGTGCATTAAGAATATTTTTAACACCTGATTCGGATGCACCATTGCCCCTAGCGTGGAAAGCCGTAGAGTATCTTTGATTGATGCCAAGTGCTTTACCGATCTCGCTCATCAAAGCACTCTTGAATTCACGTCCATTATCAGATTGTAGTATTTGTACTACGCCAAAGTCTCCAAAGATGGTAGTCAGAGCTCTAGCGACAGTATCGGTTTGTTTGTTGGGCAATGCACGAGTTATAATAAATCTGGTGCAAATGTCGTATACAACTAATATATATATATTGCCATTGTTGGTTGGAGTTAACGGACCAAGAAAGTCAATGCCTATGTGATCAAATGGACCATACGCTACAACGTTTCTCAGTTCATGGTAACCCTTTTGAACTACATTATGCCTTGCACATTCCATACATGATTGACAAATTGCCTTTGCATCATCATATAGACCTGTCCAATGAATACCTTCTTCATGTAGTTTCTTGACAATACTAGTGGCACCAAAGTGTCCAAATTCATGAGTTTCACGAAGCAGTTGGTCTCTCTCATTGTCAGGTGGTGCAATGTAAGCAACGCTTTCATAATTGCCCTCCTTGATCTTCATAGCAAGTACATTCAAGTGCTTGTCTTTATTATAGACTACGTTGTTCTTGGTTAGATAATGCTTTGTTTGCTTATTGTTGCCAATGAATCGTTTCTTGGAGCCTTTGCTTCTCATGATATTCTTTTGTAATTTAGCAATTTTCTTATCACTGTCTCCCGCCAGCTCTGTATGATCTTCTAAAGGTTCATACAAGCGACTAAGTTTGTCAGGTAAGATGTTGTCTAAGCCCTTGATATGAGTGAATTGCAGTTGGGGATACTCGTTTAAAATCTCCATGTAATTTTGAATGACTCTAGTAGGACATTTACATGTGTAGATATAAATCAGAGCTCGATGATCTGTCATAACCTCAATCTCAGGATGCCCGTACAATAAGGGTCGCAAACGAACTAAACCGAATAACACGGCATACAGTTCTCGTCTCAGGACAGGCCAGTTCTGTTGGGATTTGGTCAGAGATTTGCTCAACATCGCCACATAGACTGTGCGTCCTTGATCGTCGCGCTGCGTCAAAATGACTGCAACTGCATATAAGCTAGCATCACATTCAAGATAAAATTTCTTATTCATGTCTGGTGCAGTCAGTAAAGCTTCAGATAACAAGACCTTCTTGATAATCTCAAGTCGTTTGGTGTGCTCCTCAGTCCATTTGCTACCAGCATCTGGATCATTTCGTAGAGCATCAATAGGCGCCATCAGTTTTGACAGATTTGGGATGTGTGGTCTCAAATATGAAATAACACCAGCTAGTTGTTTAACCTGTTTGGCAGATTTGCATGGACCCCAATGATCAATGTCAGAGAGACGTCGCATGTCAACCTTGGAAACATGAGGACCAACTACAAAGCCTAGCAAGTAGATGCTAGATCGAAACCAGGAGCACTTTTCAACACCAATCTTTAAGTTGGCATGTGTCAAGCGTCTCAGCACCTCCTTAATCAATTCGCAATGACTGGATAAGGATGAAGATACGAGGCATAGGTCGTCCACATAGACCTCCACGTTGGGCATATCAGAAAACAAAATGTTCATGACAGAGCTAAAGACAGATGTGATTGGGCGCAACCCGAAACAGCAGCCTAACCATCTATACGATTTTCCTCTAAAATTGAACAAAAGCACATTTCTTGATATGTCAGAAATTCTAAATGAAAAATATGCGTTTTTCAGATCGATTTTCGAAAATATTGTCCCCTTCTGCTTGATCCGGGTGAAGATATCCTGTATATTTGGTATCTCAAATTGGTTTGTATTGTTGGGCATATGCTGGTTGATCCTCCGCACATCCATACAAACTCGAGTTTTGGTGGGTTTGCCATCATTGTCCTTCTTTGATACTGCAATGAGAGGGCTGTTGAATAAGCCGTTAGGTCTACACTGTTCTACAATTCCTGCATCCAGCCATTCATTCAATTGCTTTTCGATTTCGGGCATTGCATGATGTGCGATCGGATATTGCTTGACGTAGTAATCAACATTCTCCTTGATTGGTATAGTGATCTCAGATTCAGGCACGTTACAAAACGTTCCAGGCTTGATTCTCTGATTCTCATCAATAGCATCTTGGATGTTGCTCATATACTTATTCTCCTCAGCTTGGGATTCAAAGATTGATGCGGTTTCTGGATCAATAGAATGTTTAGTATCAAAATTGACATTTTCGAAATCGATGCTTTCAAGAAGCTCTGATTTCTCTTCCTCTGTAAGATGTCCAATATCAGCAAACTTGTGAGCAACGCCAGTTAGCCCAATTCTAAGTCGACTCAATGTGTCTACACCCAGTAGCACATCAAAATCGCCTAGGTCCTGAATAAAATTGGATAGCTCAAACGAGTGATCAAATGCAATGTCATTAAGATATCTTATCTTGATAGCTGGTGTTTTACCCAATCTCTTTACTGAATGACTCAGAAAGTTCAAATTGCCTTCAACAGAAATAATATCTTGGGAAGTGAATAGTAATTTATTGTGAAAAATGTTTTTATTTAAGAAGGTGGAATCTGATCCCGTATCTACTTTCGCGATCAAACGGACTGGTTTTCCTTCTTTGCTCTCTAAAATAATAGGAGTCAGTAACTGAAATGGATTGAAACTTTCAGGTACATTTTTCACATTAGACTTACAGTTGAGCGAGGCATCCTCTGCTTCAATCTCGTCCAAGCAAGCATCTATTTCCTCCATGGTGACATCTCCAACAGCATCACCAATGTCAGAATCAGTGCTACTTTCCATGGTAACATCGTTGGTCTCAGAACCAGAACCAGACTTGTTGTCCTTGCGAACAGTGGTTGTTTGTACAGTATGCACACCAATGTTCTTCCTTGATTCTCTCTCCTTCTTCCAGTCGTAGAACTCTTGACAACGATGACCGTAAGCACGGGGCTTACCACAAAAGTTGCAGGTTTTGGGATCAGAGGATGAGGAATTCATAGAATACGGAGCAGCAGTAGTAGCCCGGTTAGGCTTGTTGTCAGAGCCAAAGTGCTTCAATCTTGACTTACAGTCAATGGTGTTGTGGTTGGCATTGCTCCCGCCATGCTTCGCACAGAAATACCCAGTGGCAGATACCCTTGCCATCTTTGTTCTCGAACCAGAACCACCAGAACCACCCTTACACTTACCTCTGATGTCGACCTCAACATCATCATCACCACGATTTTGCTCGTCAACAAGGAACAAAGGCAACACACACTCATAGATCTCGTTGATAGTCCATTTGTGGTTGGAACCATGCTTGACGGACATTTGGTTGACCATCATTTGCTGATTCTTGCGTAACAGCGTGAACTGATAGAACTTGGCTAACATGTTGCTGTTAGGAGGGAAGCCACAATCCTTGACGTACTTCATGAACTTATTCGTATAGTCCTGTAGAGTATCTTTGTTCTTCATGCGCATGCTGAAGAGTTTGGCCATGGATTCCTCAGAGTTGATGGGAGCACCAAAATGTTTGCGGAACAATGCCTTGGCTTGATCCCAATCATTGCATGCCAGAAGATCATTCTTGGTCCATGATTCGAAGTCAAATGGCAGTGAAACAGGCACGTAGCGTTTCCAAACCAAATTTACTTCATTACCGGATGCTCTGATGACGTTCTCAAAAGCACTGAAGAAATGATCGACTGTGGTGAATCTTGGATGGTCAGGCCAATGCTTAGCTTGTCCTACCACCTGGAAACGGGGGATCTCATTGAGATTGACAGGTCTTGCTTTGGAATCAGCCCTCTTAGTAATCGCATTGACTTGCTTGCTGAGCCATTCGATAGACGCAGATGCTTCATCAGCCGCCAAGCGTTCTTCCTCAGTGTAAGTATCACCAGCGTTACGATGGATCTGATCCAAGCGAGCCTGAGCAGTGTCAATCTTCTTGAGAAGATGATCAACTGCAGAAAGTTGAGCGTGCTCATCCACTTGCATAGATGAGTCATAAGGAGAAGAAACACGGATAGAGTCTTGAGCAATATCCTCTTGAGTGTTTTCGGTAGCGTTGTATTGGTTGTGAGACATGATAAAAATAGTTTTTAAAGTAGAATAATAAAATGTAGAGTATAAGATAAAGTGTAAAAGTGATAACCTTTGAGTTGAAAAAAATGTGGAATTTGAGGCTTTACAGACTAAAATTCACGGAAAAAAAAGAATAAAAAACAGTAATGTCAACTTGATAAAGGTATATTTTATTATCAAACTGACAGGTGTCAAGTAAACTGAAGTCTCTCTACTGGCCAGGTAGATGATCCTTCTTATATACTATAACAATGGATAAAAGTTCTATTAATTAGATTGACAAATAAGTCAACTCAGATCAACTAATGTCTAATCATGCTAAAAGACAACTCCAGCAAGCTAATCATGATTTAGCTCTGTCTGGATGAATAATTAGACTCTCATCCGAAGTACCCTGATCTATCCTTTCCATAAGGATAATTAATATCGATCTAGTAGCATGTATCCGATAGGTACAGTCTTCTTAGTCTATATTAATAGTACATATCTGAGTGTATATCGCTAAGCATACATCTTTAGCATGTATCTGGATATATGGCATGTCTATAGCATATCGTATGCATGTCTATAGCATGTCTCATATATAGTACAAGTCTGTAGTACATAAAGTATCTGTAGCTAGTATCACGGATATAAGCATGTGTCTTATAGCGTGGATCATGAAGTGCACATCTGAAGCAACAAGCTCATATTGCATTAATCTTGGTGCCTATCCAGATATGGTAAACATCCGTAGTTAATGTCGGAATACAAGTATAAGTCTATAGTGCCATCCATGTCCGTGGTGCCATCTATAGCCTATATCTTATATAGTATGAATCTTATAGTACTAGCGTATCTGAAGTCCATATCTTCTCATGATCATAGTATAAATCGATATCGTACATCTAATCCAGTGTACATACAGTTTATATCTAAATCTGGTAACTGGATGAACTGTCGGAATGCAGATCATAGTGGATGTATTCCACAAACGTACTTGGTACGGCTCGTTCACCACTGCTATTGCAACTGCTCCTGCTGTTGATCCTACTGTGGGCTCGTTGTCTGAGGCTGGTGCAGCCAAGTTCTGCAGATACCATCCAAATAGCAAGACCCATAGCACTGACGACTGTGTTGAGCTTTTGCAAGTGATCAAAAAGAACCCTCCGCGTTCTCAATCTCGTCTTGCTGTTGAGACCAATGGTGGCCGCAGTGCCGCATTGTTGTCATCGTCTGTTTCGTCTCCTCAAGCCCAACCTACTACTGGTAATTCTGTTGTTGTTCAGGAAGATCAGCAAAGTAACAACAACTCGAGTGAATCTGGTTCCTCGTTGTTGGTGCCCGCTGCTGTTGCTAAACAGAGTCGTCACGATCAAAGTGATTGCCACTCGGCTGTTGAGCCTATGGACATTGATCTACATACTGCAGTTCATGCACACAAATAATCGCACAAGGTATATGGTGTTTTAGATACGGGATGTACATTTTCAATTTGTTCCCCTCGTTTCGCCAACCAGCTTGGTGTTCAAATCAACCGCTCTGTTCATGGTCAGGTCCAGTTAGGCCATACAGACAGTGTTAAACCTCGTATTGGCACTTGCTCACTTAAAATCTCGTATAATAAACGCAGTTTTATTCACACATTTGAGATATTTGATTTCTTTACTGATTCGGATGATTGCCCCATGTTGCTTGGGTTGGATATCATGCCTGATCTACAGATTGGAATCACTGGCCTTGCTTCAACATGGTTTGAAGAGCTTGGACCCAGACTTCCCGACCCCATTGATCCTGACATCGAGCCTAATAACGATCCATACGGATCACCTGCTGAGCGTGCAAAGGCTTTCAAACCTATTGAACAGTTATTGGTAGAAAATGCTGCCATTGATCTTGCCACTACTCATTGTAACTTGCCTGGTGCGATTGTCCAACTCGAGACAATCCCTGGTAAGGTTGCCTATCGTGCTCCCTATCCTATTCCAGTTGTCTATAAGGAAGCTGTGTCTAAGCAGTTGATGGAGTGGGAACGAGATGGTGTCATTGAGCGCAGTCCAAGTCATAATGGCTGGAATTCTCCTTTGCTCGTCGTTGCCAAAAAGAATTCTAATGGTGAATATTCGTTTGACAAGCTACGTATTGTTGCTGACGTTCGCCTACTCAACCAAATCTTGGTCTCCACTGACAAGTACATTATGCCTCGCATTGATGAGATCCATGCTCGTCACAGCCGCGCTGTCATGACAAGTTCCATCGACATCAAAAGTTTCTTCACGAGTTTCTTGGTCGATCCACGTCATCGCCACAAGTTAACCTTTACCGATCCATTCACGCAAACGCAATGGGTCCACAGGAAGGTTTGCTTTGGAGTAAATTTCATGGGCAATTTAGCTATGCGCTTGATATCCAATTTGTTTACCGACATGCTTGATCAGGTGTCACTTTATATCGACGATTTAGGGTGCCTTACGTACACTGACTCTCTGGATGAGCACGTTGCGTTAGTCGCTGAGGTGATCCGTCGTCTGACCAAGGTTAATCTCCAAATTAACCAGGACAAGTTTGTGTTTGCTCAGCGCAGTACTCATGTGCTGGGTTGGAGCATCATTCAGAACCGCCTTGTGCCTGACGCTCGCAAATTGACCAATTTTCATCTGTGGCCTATACCTACCACTGGTAAGCAGCTGATGAAGTACTTGGGGTTTTGCAATTACTTTCGAAATGTCATCCCTGGATACAGCGAACTGGCAGCACCTCTCGATGCATTGCGCAATTGTAAATCCCTTTCTGGTTTGTGGACTGATGCGCATACCAAGGCATTCAAATCGTTGCAGGATGCTCTGTCATCTCCAGTCGCTCTCAGCCCAGTTGATTTTCGTTACAAGCTGCACGTCGCTACTGATGCCTCAGCTACTGCTATCGGTGGTATCATCTACTACATCAAGGATGGCGTGGTTCATTACGTTGTCATGGCGAGTCGTAAGCTTTCCCCTTCTGAAATGGCCTATTCTACCACCAAACGTGAGTTGCTTGCCATTGTCTACATGCTTACCAAATACCACAAATGGCTTTTCGGTATTGAGTTTGTCTTGCACACAGATCATCGCTCTTTAATCTGGCTTCAAACGCAAAGTACGCCCAACATGATGCTGTTGACGTGGTATGAAAAACTGTTCTTTGATTACAAGTATGAGCTGGTTCATATCCCTGGTACGCGTAACCTGTTACCTGATGCACTCAGTCGGTTATTCACCTCTGACGATGACGAGGGTGGCAATAACCTGGGTGGGGGTAATCGTTATAACAATCAAAGTATTATGCTACCTGAAAAAAAGCGTAAACCTACGCGAAAGAACAAACATGGCTTCACCAACGCCAAAGAGTCCCAAGTCACTCAATTTTCTCTTGCTAAGCCCAATCACTCCAATCGTACGCAGTTCAAACGCAAGAAGCAGTTCAACAATCAAAAGCAATTGCAGCAGCTTTCCTTTGGGATGCCAACCGAATTGGATCCACACTATTATTCCAAGGAATTGAATGATAGCAATGTTGATATTTTTGATGCGAGCACCTACAACATGCCATCTGTCAGCGCTCAAGATTTAAAGAATCAACAGACTGCTGATGCCAAAAGTTCATACAATGGTTCATCTGGTGGACAGTCAGGTTGTAATGCTCTTATTTCACGTGCTATGAAATATGCTGATTACATGA
This sequence comes from Mucor velutinosus, assembly GCF_035048745.1. Classification (NCBI taxonomy): domain Eukaryota; kingdom Fungi; phylum Mucoromycota; class Mucoromycetes; order Mucorales; family Mucoraceae; genus Mucor; species Mucor velutinosus. Next base: position 2,592,077 of record NW_027041908.1, read on the forward strand.
CTCCTCCGAAGAAGGATCGTCTAGAGCTTGTTATGCGAGTGCATTTACTCGGTCATGTGGGCATCAATTCAATGGAAAAGATTTTGCACAATGATTACAAGGTACATTGGACCAACATGCGCAATGACATCGCCACAGTAACCAAGGATTGTCATGCTTGTCAATCGCATGGTATCTACCAAGTGGGATATCATCCTCCTCGTAGCGTGTTGCCAGACAATGTGTTCGATCATATAGCTATCGATTTAGGTGATTTCGCTACGACTTCCACCTCGGGCAATAACTTCCTGCTAGTCATTGTTGATTATTTCAGTCGATTCACCATTCTACGAGCTCTTCCTGATAAGAGTCCAATCACTGTTGCAAGAGCATTGCTTAGTGTATGTTGTCTATTTGGATTTCCCAAGCGACTCACTAGTGACAATGGCTCTGAATTTGTTGGAGCATTTATGAGAGAGTTCAGTCAGATTAGTGGCATGGATCGCTTGACCTCGTTGCCGTACGCTGCACAAGCTAATGGTGTTGTCGAAGCGTATGTGGGCATTTCGAAACGATCTATCATTAAATCATTGACACACGATGCTGCAGAACCTGAGGCATGGGATGAGTATCTCGATGTCATTCAGTATGCCATGAACATTCAATATGCTAGATTGCATCAATCGCAGCCGTTTGCTATCATGTTTGGGCGTGCCCCAAATCTCTTCCAGGATTACACTCAATTGCCTAATGCTGACCAGACACCCGAGGATCCTACCAAGGAAGTCATTGATGCCCGCTTACAGAACATTAAGGATGTGGTAATCCCTGCCATCCATAAGCGTATCAAAGAAACACAATTGCGCGACCATGAGCGCTTCGAAAAGCATCACAAGATCATTGAAGAGAAGTATCCCATCAATTCAAAGGTCATGCTCTTCGACCCTGTCAGGTCAACTAAACTTCACCCTAGATGGCTCGGTCCATATTTCATCAAGAACTATACTCGCAATGGTAGTTATACTTTAGCCGACATTACTGGTGAATTGCTGCCCCGTGATGTGCCCACCCAGCACATTCGCGTTGTCGATTTCTCGGACAATCATGTTACAAAAGGCTTACTTCCTCGCCACTATGAAGTGCAAGCCATCGTCAATCATCGCGTTGAAAGAAAGACTGGTCGAATGAAGTTTCTTGTCAATTGGGTAGGTTATCCGTCCTCGAAGGACAATACCTGGCAATATGAAAGCGATTTTGATTCCAAACGACCTATTCGCGACTACTGGGATCGCATTGCACCGGATCACAAGAATCCCAATCGACTCCTTCCCAACACTGTCAATAAGCGCAAGATTTATAGTCGTCGTAAGCATGCAGGACCGTCCGTCACATTGCGTTATCCGTCGATTCCAAACTCTCGTAACCATAACATTCAGCAATAGCCGTGATCTTTTTGTCCTTGATTTGTTTTTTTTGGCCTGAATATGGTTTTTTTTTACAAGGTTTTTCTTCGATCTGCTATTCCCTTTGCTGCTATCATCTTCTGATAACCTCTCCTCGTATACCCCATGTATGTTGTTTTTTTTGGCACCATCTCGGTTTTTTTACTTCATATTGGTTTCCATCGCTTTGCCTGTCTACCTGTTTGTATCGCCTTCTTGTTTCTTGGTTCTGTCTCTTCGTTCTGTGTTGTATCCTCGATTATTGCATTCGGCTCGTATGATATCCTAGTTTGTGGCTGGTCGAAAGCTGGGTGGGGGTAATGTTGCATACAAGCATGCATCTTAGGCTACATTCACTTTCTCCTCAAGCCACCTTTTACAGTGTAGCAGCATAGATGATGTTTATCGTATCACATCACATCTATGTTTACAAGTCCAGTCAATTGTGTGTGCACAGGTGCCTCAGGAACTACAATACATTCAATCTCCCCAATGTCAAAATATCGAGATCCACCTACACTACATGAAACATACCGACTTAGGTGGCCTCTCAACAAGCTATACCAACAATCCATAAGGCCCCAGTGGCCTGCTATTTATATACCATCTCAACGTAGTAGTCATTGACCAGGGATTTACCATATTTAAGCAAGCTAGATGCCCTGTAATAAAGAAGCTCTTTGCTTTCGTTTTAGATACAGTTGACAACTGATTATTATCATCGACTTATTATTACGAATTCATCAATGATCTATATCCTAAACAGAAACTAGCAAGTTAATATGGCCCTTTTCGTATGCTCCGATTTTTGAAAAGCTTGGTCAAATGCATGCTTGTGTGGTGTACACATGCGGAAGGCCAACGGAGCTTCAACTTTTATTGTTCTGAATGATGATCCATGGGATTCCGAAATCTATTGACCTTAAAATTACGCGTTTCTTGATAGTAAGCACCCCTTCAAACTTATATGAAGCTTGTAGAGAATTGCAAGGAAAATACAATGGAATTTATATCAAGTGTTTGCTGTACATTGTTCAGCTGATATTTGATAAGTTAAATTTTGCGACTTTTCACTGTTTCAAATGATTAATCAGTATTTGTCATCAAAACATTTTGTTAAGCATTACTAAACATTGTAGAGCAAAAAAATTCCTATCGAATGAGCTATTACTTGAAGCCCTGGAATAACTCTATCATGAAATATTGAAAATATTGTCCTGACCAGAAAATCGTCACCAGATTTTTTGCTTGCTATCACAGGCAGATTTTGAAGAAAAATTGATGATTTTGCACGATACCCTTTTTGGCGATATCTCGACAAATACTCGACAAATTCGCACAAAACAAAGACCATTCGATAGTTCTACGTTACATCCATTATTATATAAGGTTTAAAAAAGTACCAGATGTACGTTTACTTCATAAGTTCGCCCAAAACCTATATGTTATCAGCTGCAATTCAACAAGCAGGCACTTTCCGACTAAAGTCTGAATTTACAAATGAAAACTACTATTCAATTGGCCAATAACTGTAGTCATTTTCACTTATTCATTCCTATCCATATATATTTATAATTATATCATACCTAATGTTTATTGTTAAGCACAAAGAATAAAAGGATTATTATCTGTAGCTTATAAAAAATGTTCGATATTATAAAAACAAGAAAAGACTTATTTGAATAAGATCAGACACAAAAACTAAAGATTTATTAAAGAAGACAAGAGTTATTCCATTTATACGTTCTGAATGCCAAAGTAGTAATTTATCTTGTACAACGCTTATCACATTTGGTGAACTTCAGCATTTAGATAGCTGAGATGCACTTCAATTATCATAGCTTGTCCATGTTGTTATATCAAATGTCATAGCAAGGTCTCACACTAAAGGTTTTAGGCTATTCTTAGGTCCTTAGGGTAAATCATGCTAGTCATGATTTACAAATCAATTGTTGGGTAGATAGTAAACCTATTTGTATTATAGTTCATCATCATGCTGTAAACCCTAGCATAATGAAAAGTATATAAATGCATCCTTGGGATGCATTCTCAATAAAAGTGTAATTCTTTGGCAGATTCAATTTTACATTGTATTTTGACATAACACATGTTGTTGCACAACACAGACATATCTACCCATCAAGAATACCTTAATCTTTATAGACAGTTGTAGCCCTTCTGGAACAACATTTATATTAAAAGCTTGTGCCTACTTCCGCTCACATAAGATAGCACACTTCTTTCAGTACTACTTTAATGAAGATAAAGTTTTTTTTTGAAAGAATTCGTTTGTCCTTGCGCCTAATCTTGCTTGAGTAGAGAAAAAACATAGCTTACTTTTTGAAGGCGCAAACTCATTTCAAAGAGACATCATGTGTAGGAGGATCCGTTGGCTATTTGGCCAATTTTCCAGCTGAGCATTTTATATCATGCTATTTTCCTTTGAAGCCTTATATTTAATAGCGCCAGTCCACCGAAATACTTGTATGATCAACTTACTTCCTTTTTAGGCTTTGAGGGCATTCAGGAACCACGGATTTATTATTATGTTATGATATGATGCATGATTCATTATTTGAGGTTTGGAGGTCAATGTCAGTTTTGTAAGCCCTTGAATAGCTTGGATCAATCTGCTCTTCTGCTGTGCTCACATTGGAGCCACCCTTAATGTTGTCTTTTTTTTTATAGGCCTCGAAGCGTTGAAAATTTAATCCTCAGCTTTCTCACTGTTTTTTGAGAAACACTCACTAGCGATGGAAGGCATTTTGCTGGCTGCGTAGTTCCGTGTGCCTTTTTCAATCGACTCATGCATATTGTCCAGGAATTACTATGCTAAAAAAAAAAAGCCAAATTGGTCAGCCAAAGCTGAATTTTACGAGATAACATCATAATTACCTTCAATATTGACAGAGCTTTCACGGGTTCTTCGATAAGGGAAAGAAAAAATTCATGATGTCCTCAGCACCATACAACTCTTTGTTTTAAATTGTGAGCACAGATAACAAGACTTCAAATCTCATGTTTGCAAATATGGGGCGTTTATTGTTTAAATGGCATCAGCATTATCAGTGGAGGAAGTAGAGAGCAGTTCGTTCATGCATGCATTTGCAGCTAGCGCCAGCCTTGAGCAATCTCCCAAATACTTTGAGCAGGAAGCTTTCTTTCATACTGGCTACTTGCACTGTCCATCACGAAACAACCATGCTTCATCAGCATTATGCACATGTCGGGTCCTGGCTTCAGATTATTGTTCTTGCGCACTTCAACCGTCGTATCATCCTAACATTAAAAAAGAATAGAGCAAAAGAGTACCAACAAAAGCATAATTATCGATGGACGAATGACTTGTCGCTAGAGCCAAAGAATGCCTCAAAGAGGGGCAGCCAAAACTTGAGAATATAATCTACCTCAGAATACACGTCTACTCTGTCACTGTGAAATACAAATGGCTCTCTTGTATATAATTTAAGCCTAGAAAGATGGTAGTCGGTCATTATCGATTTCGTGTGATACGTACACAGACTGTTTACACATTAAGGTACATCTCTTTGAAAAAGTTTTCCATTTCATTTTTTGGGCAGTAGATTTTGATCTCTACAAGTACCTTCTTCAAAGTCTGTTCATTGTTGTCCTTGCCAAAAAAAGAAAAGAAAGAAAGAAGGAAAAAAGAATTACTATTCAAAGTTATCAAAAGCGTTTTGTTTTCATACCTACTTCAATACGTTATTGACAGGCAAGTGGTAACCAAGGCATTGTAATGATACTAGCGAAGGTAGACGCTGAATGATGTCTGCTCTTGTTTAAATTTAGAGGTGCTTGAGGAAAGACAAGTGGCAAGTGACAAGAGCTAGACATGCCAATGATTGAGTTACTACATGTGCTGTTTTATCTAGAAGATGGTAAGGGCCAGTAAATTTTTCTTCTAGCAAGCTTAACTTACTAATGAAACTACTGTTGTTTCATGATAATAGGTGGTAAGCTGTCAGATAAGTCTTCAAATTCGAGTCCAAGCTACAATCCTTACCGTGGAGGGAAAGGCTATCAACTGGAATGCCAATCTGTCAAATGATCTAGAATGGAGCAAATACAGTAATAACTTTCCCAGGTACAACATCAATGCGGTTGATCTAGCAAAAACAAAAAGGCAATACGCTTCATAAGTTTGTCGTGGTGCATTTGACTCATCCAATTGATATTCAGGACAAAGAAATGCTATTTCAACAGGACAAAACCATTGTTGCGATGGTGTGGTTGCAATCGACAAGTAACAATGTTGGTTTGTAAATCATTACAGGCAATTATTTTGCTATTGAGCAGACCAAAACAACATCGGCGGTTTGGCATTGGGTAACCAGATTAATTCAATGATTTAGGCCACCACAGCGTGTGTATACTAACTGCCAGTATGCAAAAAAAAAAAGAGGACATGTATCACTATAATTATTAACTGCATAAACGGTAATCGGATATTTCTTAACCTCAGATAAGGCTTGCCAATAATTACACGTTCTGAAGTTGAACTTTGCTATTAGATTTCGTAACGTCAGCTCGCAACAAAATATTTCGTTATCTGTTTTTATGAGCACATATTTCCTTTTCTCCTCTTAACATTACCTTTCAGAGAATACACCTATATTCTACTTCTTGACCATCATTGGAGGTAGCTATATAGGCTTGGGAACTAGCCTCTTGTGAGACTGACAAGTCGAAGGTATTCATTATGCTGTAACTTTTTATACCACTACGAGTGATAGCGACAGTCAATAGCAATGAAGTTGATGGGCTTCAGAGCGAAGCTGCTAGATATGGCTGCCTTACCTGACAGGGTTTGGGTTGACTGTACTGTCACTGAGATACTCTTGGTCACCGTTGCTTTTGGTAAGTCAAGTTGTTTGGACAAATAGAATGAAGGATTTCACTAATACATTGATTTATGGATAACCATGACACTGTGGCGGCAAATTGAAATGCAACACAACGCAGTGATGGATACACCTATATTCTACTTCTGACCATCATTGGAGGTAGCTATATAGGCTTGGGAACTAGCCTCTTGTGAGACTGACAAGTCGAAGGTATTCATTATGCTGTAACTTTTTATACCACTACGAGTGATAGCGACAGTCAATAGCAATGAAGTTGATGGGCTTCAGAGCGAAGCTGCTAGATATGGCTGCCTTACCTGACAGGGTTTGGGTTGACTGTACTGTCACTGAGATACTTTGACTCACCGTTGCTTTTGGTAAGTCAAGTTGTTTGGACAAATAGAATGAAGGATTTCACTAATACATTGATTTATGGATAACCATGACACTGTGGCAACAAATTGAAATGCAACACAATGCAGTGATGGATACACCTATATTCTACTTCTGACCATCATTGGAGGTAGCTATATAGGCTTGGGAACTAGCCTCTTGTGAGACTGACAAGTCGAAGGTATTCATTATGCTGTAACTTTTTATACCACTACGAGTGATAGCGACAGTCAATAGCAATGAAGTTGATGGGCTTCAGAGCGAAGCTGCTAGATATGGCTGCCTTACCTGACAGGGTTTGGGTTGACTGTACTGTCACTGAGATACTCTTGGTCACCGTTGCTTTTGGTAAGTCAAGTCGCTCGGAAAAAATGTAAAGAATTTTGCTGATCTCATAGTATGAGGGCCACAAGGTTAAATAAAATAGTGATTTGTAGCTAAGACGCTCAACTCGGCTTCACAATCAATTACGAATGGCCTTGCTGCCACTCTCCCTCCAACTATAAGCGATTATTGTACCAGGGACTCATTTATTTAACAATAAACCTACGTGAAGCATATTCGATCTTAATTTTCGTTTACATCATGGGGTTCAGATTAATACAGCAATCCTATCTGCTAGTTGCTCTCCTCACAGGTATCAATCTGATCGGCAAAAATCATATAAAAATACTGTTTTTTGCATCATCAATGACCGACGTAACATTAGAGTTGGTTGATACATAATAAATTATGATGTTTCTCTTCCATAAACTCACTGCAGCAAATCATATTACATTACACTCGAACTGCTTGGAAATCTTTATTACACTTGAATGACAAATATGCGTTTTTTATGAACATATGAATGGCAGCGTTTTTAGATTCTATAAAACCACCCAATCCTCTGTAGGGGCCCTCGGCTTCAATCGTCTTTGAAGGATATTGCACCTTCTATAGATCCATTGTTTCTCGACTTGCTATTTGACCTGCTCACCAGTACCACTACTCAGCGAAGATACCTACTATATTGGGCCATGCCTCGAGTTGGGTCCATTGCCTTGAATTAGTGATTTTTTTGCACCTTAATCAGCAGCAAAAGAAGCTGGCTATATGGCACTACGAGCTACAAGTGCGTCTCCTGATTGCTTTCTCTTCCGTATGTATGATCTTGCCAAATAATAGAGTCGAGAGAAATAAGTTACTTGTATTTCATATTAAACAGAGTCAAAATAAATTCCACCCAAGCAAAAACCCAAGCATCGCCAGTAGCTGTACTGTGATTGTTCGCACTGACCTTCCCTTGTTGTTAAGCCGCAGCTTCTTATTCCATTGTATATATCTTCTTACAGATTCGCTCGATTTCTTGGTACTTAAATGAGGACGAGAGCGATTATAGCCATTAACAGCAAGAGCAATCAACAAGATGCGACCAAGGAGAGCCAGTCGAAGAGCATCAATCATATCAAGACTGTGTTGCAGAGAACTTCAGTGAACTCACGGGCATTTGTTATAGGGACAATACTATCACCATAAGCCTTGATAGCCATAATTATAGCATAGAGAAGTTCATCAAAAATCAACATGTGCGGCATGTTCCACATGGCAGTACCGCTGATAAGCTTACCTTTTGACAACCAAAGAAACTGCGAATACAAGAGTAGTGAGTAACGAACTCGGGTTCAAGTCCAACTTCTTTAAAATGCTTCCCCATGAAATGCCATATGCTTGAGAGATCCCGATGATATCAACAGATGGGCGGCCAACATAAGAGGCTTTGTACCCATAAGATTGCTTGAGTGTTTTATGACCAACCACTTCCTTGACAGTACACTTCTTGCCATCGATGACAAAGACTTGTTGCATGACCCTTTGTTGTCTTTACCGTTCATACAGCCGTTTTTTTTCAAGTTTTTCACGATTTTTATTAATAACATATCGTTTATGAGGGTAGTCATATTTGCACAAAGCGTTGGATACAATGCTGATTAATTGGATATACCACTGATTTGAATGCTATTGCGTTGGGTCGTATTTGTCATTGAGTAGTAATGTCATAATCTATGAGAACACTTCCGGCTTCCCGTTGTCGCTGTCCTCATCTTAGTCGTCTTCGTCCTCGTCATTTTGGTCGTCTTCATCGTCTTCATCGTCGTTCTCTTCATCCTCCTCATCTTCTTCCTCATCGCCGTCATCGCTCTCTACAGGACAAGCGACCTCACTTGTCCACACTGAAGCCTTTTTGCTGCGAGGTGGTCTGCTCTCTTCTTGTATATGAGCAAGCTTATCTGTATTGGTGTCTAAGTGACCTTCCTCAATAGTTTCCTGAAGATCGTCCAGCAAGCTCTATAGAGACAAAATTGAAAGATATTAATCGAGAAAGTCTTTTGGCAAGGCAACTTCAATGTTTACCTTTAGCAGAGAAAAAGCCCTGACGAGATCATTGATGGCTCCAAGACGAATCATCTTCTTTGTGGTAGGAAAGTAGAACTTTTGCAAGTCTTCAACAACGTATAGTTCCTTATCCTGAATGGTCAGAAGGGAAAGTTGGGCCTCGAACCCCATAATTTGTAAAAAAGGAATTTCGAAATTGAGTATATCAGCATCATCAATGTGCTTGCACGAGGAGATCAGCTTATTCATATAAATCTTGGATGCCAGAACCAGCTTGAGTCTGTCTTTGAAGTATTTCGATGAAAAGGGCTTTTTGGCGTATTCACCAGTAGCTCCATCAATCACGTACTTGGCGTGCTTCATCAGCATCATTCTCATATCCAGCTTAATGGCCAACTTATTATCACGACACGCATCGGAAGTTGTATCGCCCCTAAGAGAAGCCGAGTGAGTGGCAAAGTGAAGGAGTACAGTAACAAACGCATCGTAATTACCAATGTATAAAAAGCTTCTCATTAGAGCCAAAGAACGACTCAATCACTGGAGACCAGAATTTGACCACATAATCTGCTTCTGAATACAAATCAATTCTGTCTTTGTGGAACATAAAGGGCTTCTTGTTGTGCTGTTTGAGGCTAAGGAACAGAATATTTAGTAATCATCAGTTTCATTGGAATGTGTATGGATATCAATTACATGTGCAAGTAAATTTCTTGAACACTTTCTTCCATTTCACTGGCAGGTTTGTAATTTTTGACGGTAGCAACTGCTTTCTTTAACGAATCTTTGTTATTCACCTGGCAAGAGGGAATCGTTAGTGTCGAAAACTACTTGAGTTTCTTCACTTGCCTGCTTCAGTACTGCCTGGCAAGGCAAGTTATGATCAAGGCATTGTATTGACGTTAACAAAGACAAACGCTTGACTATGGCTGTTCTTGTTTGCTTTGGGATGGATCTTAAAAATGAAAGGCGACAGTATGTAGAGATGTCAATGACAGAATTCATGCATGTGCTATTTTCAAAGGCATGACTAAGCAAAACAGAATAGTTCATCCGTCAAAGTCAACTTACTAGTGAAAATATCGTTGTTTTCTTGTAATTGGTTGAATGCTCGCACCATAGGCCTTGACGTTGGAGCCCAAACTACCTTCCATGTTCTTGAACATGAGTGTGCTCTTTGATTTGAAGGTCTGAGTCTGTTGCATTAAATATTCAGCTCAGGCATGTTTGATATAAAAAGGAATATTACCTGTGTAGTATATGAACGCAATCGCTTCGAATGTCTTGTCTACAAGAATAAAAATGTCTGTTAAATAAGGCGAAGAGAGTTGTCTTTAAAGTTTACTACCTGTTGGTCGTCTTTTTCAAAGCGCTTTGTAAAGAGACTTTCTCGTTCAGTCATTCGAGCAACAAAAATCAGAAATACATACCTTTAAGCTTCTTTGCAACGTATCTTGGTCTATTCTTGCAAGCAGAAGCTGTCTTGATTCAGAGACATATCTAAGCGTAGTAATAGTTTCATCTATAGTTTCTGAATCACTCATGGCGTGCAGAGTAAAAGTAGAGAAGTGGCTGTGGAAGAAAGGGAAACAAAGGCACAAGATATAACAGAGAAAAGCAGCTCGCGACAATGTCAGGTGGCATGAGATCAGATAATAACAAACACAATTTCGTCATGAACACGTATCAGCAAAACTACCCTATTCAAAATCCAAAAGATGGACAGCAATTCCATTTACTTTATTTTAACGTTTACATTTATAACAAGAATATTGCAGTTCTCCAGAAAGAGAACCCTTTTCGTGGTATGATGGATAACAGAGAGATGGATTTTGGTATAGTTAGGCAATTACTGCAAAAGAGCCTTTCCTTGAGTGGTAACCTCTCCATCGGCTTCAACACCGTTGACATGTTCGCCCTTGAAAGATAAAGTACTTACGTGCTCATCAGGAACCTCAACAGAGAAACCCTTGATGGCAGCATTGTATCTGTGCTTGATGGTACAGCCAGATTGCTCGACCTTCTTGACTTCTTCTTCAATAACATGGTCAGGAGTATCCTTTTTGAAAGTGACGATATAGTTGGAGGCTATTACGACTGTTAAGACGACCCTATTTGCACTGAATATACTGCCTGTACTTACACATGCTTGAGATTACTTGTATATTGATAACAGATGAAAAGAAAAAAGAAAACGTAAAACCTCGAGATTTGCCCTTCTTTTATATGCCATGCTGCTGTTACCTAGCAACAACATTAGAGTTCAGCTTGTCAGCTGTTGCCGAGCCAATAACTGTCTTGGCGGGTTTGTATCTCAAAAGATCATCATTTCCAAGAGAAAATACGTAAATAAACATTTTGCATACACACATGATCTCAAGTATTTATTTAGCTTCATCTTCGAGCATACGGGCTTCTTCCCATAGTGTGTTTCCAGAGCATGCACAGACTAGTTTGGTATTTTCAAATGCACCGGCGCTACGAGCAATAATACCACACAAGATGCCATTGCCACTGTTACCATCGGCAGTTGTGTTCTTCAAGTCATCCTCCTTTTCAGTTATCACAATGCTTCTTCCAATGATATCCCAGACCTTGACACGAGAACTTTCTACAACAAGATCTCCCCAGCCATTTTCATCCACAATAACATTGCCCAGATCGCCAACATGTCCATCATGCACGCCATCGCCATGAGCTACATTGGTAGGGTTGAAATGGTCTCCAGTAGAGCGCCATCCCTCTGAAATATCTCCAGCTTCGTGGATGTGTACACCGTGCTTGCCAGGAGACAGGCCCTGAATGGTTAAATCAATCAGACAGGTATCGTCATCCACTTGGATGAAACGAGCCAAGCCTGATTTGCCTGTGGGTAATGTAGCTGTAGGATCTGTGCCATAACAATCAAAGATGCAGACAGCTGCTCCAGAATGTCCTTGGCCGTCAGGTACGCCTTGTCCACGCACAATGACAGTGCGACCAGTCTCCTTAAGTGCCTTTGAGATGGATGAGGGAGGGGCTAATTTTGTATGTCATTCAGCATGGCATCTATATCAAATGTTGCTTACACTTTGTTTACCTGTTCCCTCTACAACAACTCGCTTTTCAGCAAGGTCAACGTCAAATGAAGTGACGCCTAACAACCACAGCGTCAGTAATGATCAAATGAAGCCTCTCCCTATTTCAGCCTACCTGGTAATTGCTTCATCACCTTTTTAACATCATTTACACATGACTTTTAGTTTGGGAGATGGTTGATTAGTTTTTTTTTTCGCAATGATTCTATCCTCTACACCCTTGGTATTTACCTCGCAATTCATTTCTACTGCAAATTCGGTCTAATTGGAGATGATTGTATTAGCATAGAGGCTTCAGACTGCATTTTGTCAATAGCTGTACTTTGAATAATTTGGCTGACATGTCCGTTTTGTGTTATTGCAAGTTGGGTTTTCAATGAAAGAAAAGCAGTTGGTCGTTTGTCCGTCATTTCCAGGTAATTTTGTTTCGCTGACAAATGCATTCAGTTGTTCAAGCTCCGGATATCTCGCTTCATGATTAGATCAAAATGACTGAAATGTCGGATACAATGCCATTTGGGTAGAGCAGGAACTAAACATTGGCATTTTACCTCGTTATCACTTTGGATAATAGCTTTGAGTGCAGTGAATGATTTCGAGGATATTTCTAACTGTAAAAATCTTGTAATCGTGGCATTTGAGATGTGTTGGATGAAGAATGGCAAGCTCTAATAAATGAATCACAATGCCAATCTGAATATTGCTTGGCCTGTCACAGAATTTGCTTCTACTCCAGTTGGACCATCACCAATGAAGGCAAAGCTATGAGTACATTGCAGTGAGATCTAGTTTGACAGCCATTGCGCAAATGTTGACAATTACCGAATCAGGGGGTAAATGTGACAATAACCACCACTGCCATACATTGCTCATTCATATCGATGAATCCAAACACAACCCAAAAGCCAGCGATCCTCCAATATAGGCTTCATCCATTCGAGACATCACTGATTTCATATAAATTTGATTTAAGCTTATTCAAACTCCAGATAGAGAGTCAAGAGAGGGGCTGCAAAACCATACAATTTTTTCATATTTTCATCTCATACCACACGCACATACACACGCGTTTTACCATGGCAGCCAAGAGACCTTCAGACGCTGAACTCACTCAAAAAGTAACAATCTGGCATCAAACAGTTTGAGATGGAAGAGATGATTTAACCCGCTCATTTGCACATAGTACAATCAATATAAAAACGAACTTCAACAGTTGGCACAAAAGATTGGTGAATTAGAATCAGAAGTGGAAGAGCACAAGTGAGTTTTGGAAGGAGGATTTCGAGAGAGGAAGAAAGGGTATTAATGCAGAGATACAGGCTTGTCATTGACAGTATCTCGCCACTGGAGCCTGAACGCAAATGCTTTCGTATGGTAGGCGGTGTATTGGTTGAAAGAACCATCAAAGAGGTTTTACCTGCTCTGGAGACAAATTACAGTGGTGTAAGTAGGGGCAATAGAGAGGCAAAGGGTTGCAGTTGACTGACTGAAAGCGCCATAGATCCAACAAGTCATTGAACAGTTATTACAGACCTATAAACGCAAAGAGGAGGAATTCATTGAATTCCAAAAGAAGTTTAACATTCAAGTTGTATCCAAACAACAACAATAATAAAGGGGTGCACACTGTATAATACAAGGTCTTTATTCCCGAGATGTGTATCTGTGTGTGTGTGTGTGTTGACAACAGTAGTAGCAATAAGAAACAAACGACCGGGACCATCCTCAAATAGCAATTGCAATGTTTATTGTATTTTGGGCGGTTGGTATGCATTTCTCCAGCACTGATAAAATTGAAATCCTATAGTATGAAACGGCCATGATCTCTATTTTGGCAATGGTACAGTTGAATTTATTCCGTGTGGCTCTCATCAAGAACCCTTTTCATGTGCTAGATCAAGGGCCATCGAAGCTGGAGAATGTCTACATGTTCTCGGATCATAACAAATAATGTAAAATGTATATAAAAAGGCCATCCTGATTTGCAAATCGAGATGATTGCTCACTACCTCTCTTTTCTTCTTTCTCTCTCTTCTCTTATTAAAGAATATGCGTTTCCTTGAATTGCTCGTTGCTATTACTGCTACTGCTGTTGTTGCTGTCAGTGCTGCACCCGTTGCTAACAACGGCATGATGGTTGCTCCCATAGACACCAACAACATGGTGTTTGATCCCAAGACCATGAAGCGTCAATCAGGTAGAAGACAACAGCAAATCAACAAGTATCAAAAGAGACACAAGCCCTGTTGCGGTGGTACCCTTGGCTTGGGATTTGATGCCCAAGCTCGTCTTGATCTTGGTACCAATGGTGCTGCTGCTGTCGATCCTCCCGTTGCTGCTAATGCCAACACCGGTGCTGCTGCTAATGCCAATGCCAATGCTAATGCCAATGCCAATGCTGCTGTTCCTGCTCCTGGAGATACCATCAATGTCCATGTCGAGAACAACCATTCCAACTAAAATGGGGATTTTTGTATGGAATAGGCCCTTTTTTGAATAAACATAATTTATTATTGATCAAGTAGTGGAGCAGTTGCCATCTAGGGACGAGGGTCATATGGTGTGTTTGATCAAATGTCTACCACCACACACTGGTTGGATTAATCCTTTTGTATAATGCATATTAACAAGGGCCTTATTGTACGTATCTGAGGCCAATCAGGAACGGCAGTTAAGTTCAACTCTTATTCATGCAATGTAAAATATGGACCACTTGTAGAAGAGGCCTATTGAAAAATTCTCTAAAGCATAATAGATGGTCTTTTTGGTCCAAAAACTGGCCTGACGCTTCCAAACTCTCGACTTGTTTCGATGCACAAACCATTGATGATATAACTCAAAAAGAGATAGTTCATATCTGTAAGGCTATGAAAACGCACCCTATCGTTACAAGAGCTCACCGTTTAATTTTGTGTATATCCCAATGATAATAAGAGACACAATATGAACAATCTCAAAGCTGCAAGAGACAAAGTACCCAAAATACTTTATGACTAAGATGTACTTGAGCTACAGAGTATTCAAGATGGCAATATGCAATTGATAAATGAGTGGACCAAGTCTTCAAAGGAAGCTGTATTTTACGAGTGGGCTCTCTTTTATAATCACATCGTATTCTCGATTAAATGAAAATCCTAGAAATGTATGAAGAAATTTCAGTTTTCAAATATGTACTACTATCATATCAGTATCCGCCACAAACGGCCAGTAGTTGTGGATCTGATACTTTTTTGATGCTATACGTCTGTATCAATAGAAACAAATAGTATTCGGGCACACAGCATGCTGGGACTACCTTCTAGTATTTACATACATGCAAAACACAGCGAAATTTGAGTGCATTTGAGCCGTAATTTCTCGCGTTAGAAGCCGTTTTAGACTGCCAGAATAACGCCAAGCAATTGCTTTTATTCAGCACTAACTTCCGGACACGTTTGCTCAACTATTTTGAGGCCAAAAATACATAACTAAAAACCAGCTCCAAACCATGAGGGGTACCTCATGGTTTTCATCAAAAATCAAACGATCGCGTTTTTGACCGCAAAAATAAACTTTTATTACGGAACATATTAAATCAGAATGTTTGTATCGATATAAGGCAGCCCCTAGAACTTCATTTGTCACATCTTCATATGCAAAATTTCGACATGTTGGCTCAGATCATGTTTTGGTACTTTGAATAATTGCACAATAAGCTTCTTCAAAAAAGCTATTGCAACTAGTACCATTGGATACGCCTTGAAAAGTACTCCAAGAATGCATTAAGAGTTATGGGATGACCATCCCAATTTTATAGTCGAATCCGACAAAGTATTTCAATCAAGTCGAAAACCTATAGAATTAGCCCAATCTGAAGCGGAAGTCATGCGAGGTTTTAAATATTCTTGCTGGCAATTGCATCATGAAATCAATAGATGCTTGTGAGGCTTATATAAAGAAGATTGCAGATTGAGGGGCTCTTAAGCTCTGATCTTGCTGATATGTTTTAATTTGCCATCATTTCCGACATTTGATCGACTTAATAGCTGCAAATTGCTCAAACAAATGCAAATCCAAATGCAAAATGTAATAATGTCGCCCTGCTCAGAATCGCATTGATACCTCAGATGATTAGACCTTATTCCACTTTCAATTTGGTGATTTTAGGACTATAATAGTGCTGTACATGAAATCAAGCAAAAAGTAGAGCCAATGTTATGTACCTACTGTGAGAAGACCACTATTAAAATATGTCATTCAACTTTTCAGAACACCAATACCACACACAGCAAAGGATTCAAACTGAAGAACGAATCAAAGGTCTCATCGAGCATCAGCGAAAAGATTCGGCTAAATTGATCATATTCACATTTGAGAGCATCAAAATTTTGATTTGACGCCATACTCATCTCTTGCTTGATATTATGCACTAAACACACCCACCTATCATGTTATCCCCCCTTCTCCAGTCTCAAGTGTAAAATACAAGCTTTTCTCACTCGCCTTTCTTTTTCCCCTTTTCTTCTTATCCTGTAAATCATTCGAAGCAATCATGAACCTGGGTGATAAAAGTAACAACGAGATACTGTTTTTGAATTTCAATCAAGATTTCAGTTGTGTATCTATTGGTACTGAGCGAGGCTACAGAATATACAACTGCGATCCTTTTGGAAAGTGCTATTCTAAACGTAAGTGTTAATAGTGAATTCAGTGTACACCTTGGCTGATAAAATAACCATGGTTATAGAGGCTGGTGGCACTGGTATAGTAGAAATGCTCTTTTGCACCTCACTTGTAGCACTTGTTGGTGCTGGTGAACATCCAGCGTTTTCTCCAAGACAGCTGCAAATCATCAACACAAAGGTAGCCATACAAAACCCTCTTGGCACGACATATATGACTAACTGCAATTTGTTTCTATAGAGACAGACAACCATTTGCGAGTTATCATTCCCTACTGCCATTCTTGCGGTCAAAATGAACAGAAGAAGATTGATTGTGGTATTGGAAGAGCAAATCTTTTTGTACGATATAAGCAACATGAAACTGCTCCACACCATTGATACCAACCCCAATCCTCAAGGTAAGTCAGAAATTCGACATATGAAAAATGGTCCATTCAAACTAACGCATCCCGCAGCTATTTGTGCGTTATCTCCCTCCAGCGAAAACTGCTTTATTGCATATCCTGCTCGCTCGTCCATGTCACCATTCTCACCCAGCAGTGGATCATCCAACCCATCCTATGTATCAGGTGATGTAGAGTTATTCGACGCTCTCGGTCCTCAAACCACGAATATTGTGCAAGCACACAAATCAGCCGTGAGCTGTATTTCCATGAATTCAGAGGGAACATTATTAGCTACTGCTAGCGAAAAGGCAAGTTTTTGGCATGTAAAAAGCATTTCACATGCTTATTTTTTCCTTTCCTATTCTAGGGAACGGTGATTCGCATCTTTTCAACTTTGGATGCCACCAAAGTATATCAATTTAGACGTGGTACATCGCATGCCAAAATCTATTCCATGTCTTTCAATCTCGTCAGTTCTCTTTTATGTGTCTCTAGCGATACGGAAACAGTGCACATTTTCAAGTTATCGACCAATGGAAGCCCCACGATGAATGGAAATGGATACGGAAATGTGTACAATGATCAATCGCAACAGCAACACCAGCAGCAGCAGCAAGACAAGGATTCAAGAGGTAGAAGCTCAAGTATGGGGTAAGTCTGCGATACGAGCGGAAGAATCTAGAAAGGTGCTGATTTGATCATTGCTAGTCAAATGTTGAGAAGATCATCTATGCATCTGGGTAGAAATATAGCAGGAAGTGTTGGCTCGTATTTGCCTGATGTATTGACCGAGATTTGGGAGCCTACTCGGGATTTTGCGTCCTTGAAGCTGCCCAGTGCTGGTGTTCGAAGCTTGGTTGCTCTGAGCAGGTATGTTAGTTGTTTGAATGTTGATTTTAGATCATGTTGTTGATGCTGCTGTGTTTGTAGTACAACCCCTCAGGTCATGGTTGTTACTTCGGAAGGATTCTTTTACCAATACAACATTGATTTGGAAAGCGGCGGCGAGTGTGTGCTCTTGAAGCAATACAGGTAATTTTGGATTTATGGCATTTTGGCAAGATGCTAATTGTGGCGTATGTACATAGCTTATTGGAGCCTACAGATGATAGTCTGGGTGTGGAGTAGTAG
This sequence comes from Mucor velutinosus, assembly GCF_035048745.1. Classification (NCBI taxonomy): domain Eukaryota; kingdom Fungi; phylum Mucoromycota; class Mucoromycetes; order Mucorales; family Mucoraceae; genus Mucor; species Mucor velutinosus. The sequence continues at coordinate 2,610,387 of NW_027041908.1, forward strand.
CTGCGATTATATATTTAATAAACTAGTTTATCTTATACCTCGGATCAAAGTCTTGTGTTGTACATGCAGTATAGGGTCCAATGCGATGTATGCAGTGGCAGATGCTTGCATTTACTAACATGGAAATGATTTCAAGATATCTCAATAGGAAAAGGGTTTATTGTTAGCTTTACAAAGGCGTAAGGTCATCGGATATAATGTGAAAGCTCAGACACTGAAAAAAGCTTGTTGCATATGCTTGTTTCTCTTTTTCCCGTCAAGCTCTTCCTCTTTTGAAGAGATAAAGCCAGACAAAGGGCATAGTTTAGCAAAATGATAACGTGTGCTTACGGTTCATCAGAAAACATTAACTTGAGAGGATACAAAGAGTCGTCTTTTACTGATGAGAGAAAAAAAAAACTGCCAAAAAGATCAAGAGATTTGTGGTAGACAAAATTCATTTGTTTGCAAGCTGAACCTCCAAAACATGTCCCAAATGTTGTTAACAAGCTTTACAACACCTCAACGTGTATCATAATTCAAGATCCACAGCACCAGCCATTCGGAATTGTTACAAAAAATAGGTTCAAAGCGACGTGATAGTTTAATGAAACAGGGTAAAACGTTATTCGTATATAAAATGAGCACCAGGTTTAAAAGATCTATATGCTAGCCCTTGTAAATCAAGTAAGCCATCCCTCGTTCATCGAAGGATATTAGTACAGAAATATTATCAAATCTCAATTCTATCCTTGTTAACCAGAACATCATCACAGACATAAGGAATAGTTAATAGTATAAAAGCATAAATCTCAAAAATCATCTTACATTGTACCAACATGTCAATACATATCTTTTATAAAGCTCATTAGCTGTTATATTTACATTTTTTTCTTATATTCTATATCTGTCATTTGTAAGATTCCATATTATAATCGATTCATTGTATACTCTTTTATGTACATTTCTGTTTTCTTTTGTTTACATGTGAAAAACTCAAGCTGGACAAGAAGTTGCAAGCATTTGGGAGGAAAAAAATTTTCTACATGCACTACATTTTATGAATGAGCAAAAAGAAAGGAAGCGCCGTGGATTGAACACGGGACCTACAGATTTGCAATCTGCCGCTCTACCGCTGAGCTACGCCTCCATTTGATGAATTTGTCAGATGCTAATACTTACAGGTAGTATATGCAATCTGAGATCTAATCGAGATATAAATGGAAGTAGATATAGAGAGTGTGCAGGAAGATGTTATAGCCTTTTAGTTGAATGGATAAAAAAGGTGCTTTATTAATATTAGATTTGAACATTGATTTTATCCAATATAGTTTGTGTAGTGTTGTGCGCTATCCAGGTTAATCGCTGTTTAATGTTCCTGGTAGCTGGCGCTCTAGGTTTAAACCTGCGCTTCTTATTCTTGTTTGTGTTTAGTCTGTCAGTGATATCCTGCAGATCTAAATTACTGTCAGAATACCCTTCAACCCTGACAAATTGATACGTGTGTATCTTTCTCTTGGTTACTTGGCTCTATCTCGATTTCCTAAAAAAGGCAATATACCGTATATGGGAAAGGCGCAAGGTGGTGGATTCAAGGTATAATTCTCTAACTTATCTACTATGTCTTACTTGAAGGGTTACTACTCGTTGGTATGGTGTTCAGGTGCATTGACACACTCATATAATTGTTGTAAAACTGTATGTTATCTCTTGATGGTGCGTTGATACTGTAATGAAATAGCCATCCAAACGCAACTTAATTGAAAACCAAAGTTCATCAAATAGCACTCATTCAAATTCATGCTATTTGGATCTATTAATGAAAGCGCTCAAATGTACATCAAAAAACCATTTAAAAATACTAAAGTAAAGATGCATGCTTATATCGCACATCGTGTGAATGAATTGTTGTAAATCTGAAAGTACGTGAGAATGGATATAAGTTTATTTTCGTAAAATCAGATGAAGAGGAGAGGGAAAAGTGAATATCTACTGCTATTTATATGTATGATTTATGGATTGCTTACACACCCGTCTAGAATGGCGTTCTCATGCTAAGTTTTAGTGTCAATCCTCATCACTTATGCTAAATGGTAATTATTTCAGATATAGATGATCAGTCTAAATATCTTTAGTTGCTCTTGGCAACGTTAATTACTTACATTCCTTATCTGCTATCTTTTGACATATAGAGAATAGTTTACTGAAACTTAGCTTATGTGAATATCATGGTTATCGTTTGCAAGTTGATACAGCTTATTTACATATGCTCCATATGTGCATAGTTTATTACTGAATTCAATCTACGACATTATGATTCAGGAACAGTTAGATGTGTGAATACAACATGAATCACTCCTGATCACAGTGTACTCAATCACACCCATGATGGTCGTAATAAGTGATGGTATCTTTATCCAAATAGAATCAAATCAATAACAACACTACGGCCCAACTGGTGTTCTCACAGAACATGGATGTGCTCATGAGAACATCAGTTGGGCCGTAGTGGCAAGCATATTCAAATATGACAACTATGCCCTGCTGCCATAGTTGCACAATATCCCAGATAAAGGATGATTCCATACTTCAATAACAAACATCACACCTTAAACTGTCAAGGTTACATTAAATTATGCTACGACGATAGCTCACCCAAGCCCATCAAGGTTACTCAAATCGACCCTTATGGCCAGTGCTCTTGCATTGATTACCACTTTAAATCAAACATCAACAACATTTGCCAGATATCGCAATAGCAGAACCTATTGCTCTCTATCATCACTAATCCTACAAGCTAGTTGCAAATGTATAAATACTCTTCTTTTTTTTACTCGATTCCAGGATCTTCAGTTCATTTTATACAAAAAATAAAATACAGTTGATTTCTATTGTATTTTACTATTGCTTTATTTTTTTTGTGAAATCTATTTAAACCTGATTTCACTGCACTATCGAATAAGCTATCGCTTGAAGCTCTGGTATAACTCTATCATGAAATATCGACAATCTTGTCCTGACCAAAAAATCGTTGCCAGATTTCTTCCTTGCCATCGCAGGCAGATTTTGAAGAAAAATCCATGATTTTGCACGATACCCTTTTTTGGCCATATCTCGACAAGTACTCACCGGATTCGCACAAGACAAAAACAATTCGATAGCTCTACGTTAAATTTATCATGATGTTAGGGTTCTGTGTACCAGATGTACGTCCCTTCCTCCGTACATTCGCTCAAGACTATATATTTTATTAGTTGTTGCAAGCAGGCACTTTCCGACCAAACTCTGAATTTACTGATTTATCAGAAATAAGTTATTTATAAGAAAAAGTATGAAATTAATCAGGTAAAGAATATCGTTTATTACATTGGAAATATAAGAGTATATATACTGCAGTGAAATCAGGTTTAATAGATTTCACAAAGAAAATAAAGCAATAGTAAAATACAATGAAGATTAACTGTATCTTATCTGTGTATAAAATGAACTGAAGATTCTGGAATCGAGTAAAAAAAAAGAAGAGTATTTATACATTTGCAACTAGCTTGTAGAATTAGTGATGATAGAGAGCAATAGGTGCTACTATTGCGATACCTGGCAAATGTTGTTGATGTTTGATTTAAAGTGGTAATCAATACAAGAGCGCTGTGATGAATTCGTAATAATAAGTCGATGATAATAATCAGTTGTCAACTGTATCTAAAACGAAAGCAAAAAGCTTCTTTATTACAGGGCATCTAGCTTGCTTAAATATCGTAGATCCCTGGTCAATGACTACTACGTTAAGATGGTATATAAATAGCAGGCCACTGGGGCCTTATGGATTGTTGGTATAGCTTGTTGAGAGGCCACCTAAGTCGATATGTTTCATGTAGTGTAGGCGGATCTCGATATCTTGACATTAGGGAGATTGAATGTATTGTAGTTCCTGAGGCACCTGTGCACACACAATTGACTGGACTTGTAAACATAGATGTGATGTGATACGATAAACATCATCTATGCTACTACACTGTAAAAGGTGGCTTGAGGAGAAAGTGAATGTAGCCTAAGATGCATGCTTGTATGCAACACACTGGCCATAAGAGTCGATCTGAGTAACCTTGACGGGCTTGGGTGAGCTATCGTCGTAGCATAATTTAATGTAACCTTGACAGTTTAAGGTGTGATGTTTGTTATTGAGGTGTGGAACTCTTTATCTGGGATATTGTGCAACTATAGCAGCAGGGCATAGTTGTCATATTTGAATATGCTTATTATTGATTTGATTTTATTTGGATAAAGATGCCATCACCTATTACGACCATCATGGGTGTGATTGAGTACACTGTGATCAGGAGTGATTCATTCACACGATGAGCGAGATAAGCGTGCATCTTTACTTTAGTATGTTTAAATGGTTTTTTGATGTACATTTGAGCGCTTTATTAACAGATTCAAATAGCATAAATTTGAATGAGTGCTATTTGATGAATTTTGGTTTTCAATCAAGTTGCGTTTGGGTGGCTATTTCATTACAATATTATTTGGTTTGTATCTTTTATCTGGCAGCAGTCTGGTAGCTGCCAGTGATTCCATTATTTTGTATATTATTGATGGGTTATTTAGTTGTTGATTTGATGGATCAAGAACAATATTTCAATATATGGTTTGTAAATCATGCGTAAAGAATAGCTCTTTATTGTTTGTATCTTTTTTAGGTTTATTTATGTTACAATATATTACAATATCCTTGACATTTACTTTAGTATCTGTCATCTCTTATTTTTAGAGTATTTTACCCTTACTATCATCATGTTAATACTATTATTATCTCTGCTTATCTGTTGATGGTAGTATGGCTTGATTGAGATGACATTTATTTTGGGTCTTTTATATAATTGGAATCTAGTCTAGTTCATTTCAGGATTTACCGTAGCGAAACAAAGGCGTAAAACCATAGTGTTCTAGCAGCATATTCGGGTTCTCATTCCTATCATTAGCAAGCTTACGAACAGCATAACGCATCAAAATTTGCATGAACTAGCCTTACCAAAATCAAAATTTCTCCTATTCGAATTAGAAACTGCGCAGGCTTCAGAACCGCCCTTCCAGAAGATTTCAGCTACCAAGAATGTGATTCATACCATGTAAATAAAAGCTATAAAGCAAAAATACAACCAAATTAAACAGCTTTCATGCGTTAATATCTTGACATGTTGACCTTTCTGCGCCGCCGGAATGGCGCCAAACAATTATACTCGCGTAGTAGTAACATCCTGAGACCTTTGCTCAACTTTTGGGACCAAGAAAAACATGGCCAAAAATCGATCAAAAACCATGGGGAGTACCCCTCATGGTTTTTATCGAAAATCAAACGATCGCATTTTTGACCTTGATAATAAAGACTTTTACTATGGCATATATCAAATCAAAATGTTTCTCTCGATCTAAAGAAACTTCAGAAACTACCTTTATGTGGTCTTCATATGCAAACTTTCGACATTTTGGCCAAAACCTTATTTCATATTTTCTAGAACTGCTCAATAAGTTCATTCAAAATATCTATTTTATTTGGTACCATTGGAAGTGCCTTGAAAATTACTCCAAGAATGTGTTAGGAAGCATCGGATGATTATCACAGTTTTTATAGTCGAATCTTAAAAAAATACATCAATCGAGTCGAAAATGAACGAGATTTGGTCAATGTTGAGCGAAAAAAAAAAAACTGAGTTTAAATCGATTTTGGCGGCGAGCGGCACTGCTGCTGGCTGGCCCAAATACCGTTCTGATGATTATTATGATGATGACAATGATGATTACGATACTAAACAAATGAAATCATCAAGTTGAAAGAACAATAGCTTAGCCCGAGTACTTTCTTTTTAGCTCAACATATATTAAATGAAATACGAATAGGATTACTTTGGACATCTCTGATCAAGATCAACTTACTGCATCAGTAATGATACCATGCCCTCACAACCACCCACATTTCAAGCTATCAATCTTGAGGGCACTTTCATCCAAGTAGCACTCAAACCCGTTCCTTTCGCACAACAAAAAATAATTAGCAATACTAATCAGCATTTATTGAATCAAACAGTTTGATTTCAGGCCGCTTTGATGAGCATTATTTGAACCAGAGTTCATCTTCAATGAAGCTGATTTTCGTCTTCCTTGTTCCCAAGCTGCTTGTGATTCCAATCCAATCTTCATATGATAAGCGACATACGCATGTGCCTAAAAAATCAATAGAATTACTATCAACTATCCAAAACCTTTACTGGGCGACCTTACTCTTGTCCAGGCTTCTGCTACTTCTGGCAAGAATTCTTTTCCCAATCTCGTTTTTAACGCTGACAGCACTGCTGGTCCTACCAATGCCAGGTATCTCGGCTCCACATCAAAAAAATAGTGCCTTGCTCCAAGCTCTCGAAGTTTATATAGCAATTGCTCTGGATCCCCTTCTTCGTCATCCTCTGCTTTTGCATTATTGGTAGTAACACTAGATACCAGCTCCTCAAACGTTGTTGCATTGATTTCTTTTCGTTTTCTTGCATTAATCTCTCGAATCGTTGGCATCTTTTCCAATTTCGCAGTGCTCATGCCACATCCATCACTGACCGAAGATGCTGACTTGAGCTTTTTTGAGCCAGTGACGTTGGGCGATCTCGCTATATAGGACACCATGCCAGCTAACGCTCTAGCTTGCTGAAATATGTTTGTAAATAAAAGTTTCAATGAAGGATCTAATTTGAATAGAGCGTCGTAAAATGCCAAGCCGAACGCATGTGTTGCAGATACGGCCGGATCATCTGTATCGAGATGAATTTCGGATACGCGTTCCCAGGTGTATCTGACGATATCAATTTGTGCTTGTGTAGGTGGTGTCTCATTCGGATAGATGCGAGACGCAATCGGTGATGAGGACGGTGAGCTAGTCAATGACTGCACAGCATTTCTGGTATTCGGTACAGACATTGATCCAGTTGCAATTGAAGCATCAAGACTACAGGAGGAAGTTGTGTGAGGACAAGCTGTAGAAGGTGCTGAAGAAGAGTCGTCAGGTGTCATTTAAAGAAATGCAAAAAAAAATCAGAAACACTGATGCAAAAAAAAAGGCTTGCTATAATTTTAATCAAGACGTAACTTGTCTCCTTAATTCCCTGCCCCGTAGCCCCACATTTTCCTATTTTACACGCCCATACACTAAATAAATGTTGTTGAATGCCTTGAATTCGCCACTTTTTAGCTCTTCCTTTAGCTTTTTCGTATTTGCTTGATAAGTTGCATTGGTGATTTGCATCTTTTCCACCAGGAATGGCCTTGCTGATTCAAAGAAGGCGTCGAAATTCTGTTCCCACAAATGTCCGATATCAAGGCCCCAGGATCCAACTGGAACAGACACGTATTTCACTGTGATATCTTCAAGACCCAAGTCTGATACGAGTCTTTCTAAATAACATGCAATTCTAGGTTCGTAGCCACATTGGTCTCGTAGAACATTGTGAACTAATGGCTCAGTGAGATTCAATTCGCCACCTGACAAAAGACACTTACTTTGATCCCGCCATAATTCACCCTCTGGACCCAATTGCTGTGGATACATGTCTGGCTCAATTAATTGGATATAACCACCTGATTTTGTTACTCTCTTGATCTCTGCCAGAATAAGAGGCCAATTATCCATCTTGTAGGAAATTGCTGACGTGAATTGTTGAACATAATCAAATGTGCCAGACTTGAAAGGGAGAGGTGCTTCTGTTACATTGTGACATGTGAAATTGAAATTGCCACTCATGGGCTGATCAGCTGGCAAAAGGCTACAAATGTCGACAGCTTCGAATTTGGACTTTGTAAAGTCTTCCGCCATATCAATGATGGGATGTCCAATCTGAGAGAATAGAGTCATTATCTATATTCTGTAATACAACGTTGCACACAATTACCCATAGGCCTGGCCCGCATCTAAAAGAATATAAAATGTCACAATGAGTTGCCTTGCTTTGTTCAAATGTACCTTTGATACTTACCCGACGTCCAATACTTTAATACCCTCGAATAGCCTCTTTTTTATCGATGGTGGTGTTATATGTCGACTAAGAACATCTGCTCGTAAGGCATCTTTGAGCAGATCTCATTCGATTTGTATGACTCACCTTTCAAAAGCCCACCTGAGAATGTAGAGTTGAACTCTTTGTCTGTCTAATTCTGTTTGATCATTTGGGAGTGGATAAAGAACGTTCTGTATACGTTATTAGTCAATCGCCATGGCTCTCTTTACTGTTCATTATCCACTACCTGAGAGCTGGTGAATCGTCTGCCTTTTGTCCATCGAAACAGTTGTGGGCTTGACGCTGAATGGTCAATGAAGATTTGATTAATGTCGTTGGATGCATTGTAAAATTGATTAGGTATAAGTGTATTAATGTGATGATTTGATATTGTGGCAGGTACTCGATTCTCCTCCTCGTGGACTCGTGGTGGTGCAGCTGTAACAGCGGCTGGCAATGATTCAACTTTTTTCTTGTGTGTGTGCCTTCGTTTCAGTGGCTGCAGATGCTTTGGCACCTTCTTATCGGCTGTACAGATCATTGGTTCTTGCTGCGTGTAATTGGCTTTAATTGAGGAAGAACTGGCATTCCCCATTTGCTCATATACATAGTCTGCTCTGATGATGGAGAGAGAAAAAGAAAAGAAGAAAAGAGAAGAGAAAAAAAAGATTTATTTATATTTATAATATATTTGCAATGTGTAACCTACCTATCATGTGTTTTACTAGTGTTTTATTTATCGCATCTCAATTAAAATGGATAGTACGATATGTCATGAAACCGCCTCTTCTTCTATCGATTCAAGGTGCTTGGCTCTTGTCCCATCTAGCGTCGATGACCATGTATGCTGTGTGCAGACAACGCTTTGTCATATTTCTGTTTATAGTTTAGAGGATCAATCGCATGTAACCTAAATACAATAGCTTTCTTCCTACGCACAGATCAAACCCTGTTATTAGGCCACTATCCACGTTGTTCAATCCACAGGAGCCATGCTTAATAAGGGTCAAGGTAAGCAGGCCCATTGGTCATAGTATCTGTATGGTTTGTCCTGTGCAATCATACTGACAAAATGAATGTGCCATCATTGATATAGGAAATCGATCATAAATACACATGGGGCAAACCTAATTCAGATTATTGAAGCACGCATTGTCAGAAAGGACAGTATTTGCTGTAACAAATTGAATTCAGTGATCGCTTTGGTTGTAGGCTGCCATGAAGAGCTCTGTTTATCGCTGTGAATCCATCTTGTTCATTTTGGAAGTCTATTGATATCTACCCCCTCCGTTGCATCAAAGCATTACGCCCTGATTTGCTCAATGGCCTCTGTATTTGATTTAACATGACAGGATTTCTTGAGCATGGCCAAGAGCAACTTGTCACCAAATGCCATGATCATTGGCAACATTGTGCAAATTTACATATCATTGGATCATGTAGTAGTAAGCTATATAGTAGACCAAACAAAAACCAACCATCAGTAAAATGAGCGAGGTCTATTTTCAACAAAATCGATATGATCATACCAAACAAATGGATTTAAAATCATGCAAATTCAATTAAATCCATGACGAGGCAAATTCCTTTACAGTTCAATTGGAACTAAAGCAAATATATTGACTGGAGAGTTGAAATCTCCACATTTATGAATGAAATCAAGGGCACAAGCATAAAGAAGCTAGTTGTATTAGCACTATTGCATCATTATCATACACTAAAGTTGCAGGAGTCGTATACTACAAGGAAATGGCAACATTATAGTCCGTTTAATCCAGCCATATCCATACTCATTCGTCGCTGACTTCATGCCAGACCTTCAGGCCTTCCTGCCAGTGCAAATTTGACATCTGGTTGTCATGGCAACAAATTACTATCAAAGAAAATGGCCTACAGCATATCTTGCTGCTTGTATGCTTTGCAATCATGTTGAAATGATGGGTTTATCCAACAAAAATGTAACACAAACGATGTCATGCACGCCTATGATTGGTTTGTAACGAGTGAATCGTGACTTTTTGCCCTAAATTTTTGGTGAGCAGCTGGTACAAGCACAAGCAAGAGATGGTGTTTATGAACAACCTGCAACAGAGAGATAGCCTTTTTTTTCCTCTTTATTTTATTTTTCCCTTTTCCCCTCATCTTGAATACGCAATCGAAAAAAAACCAACCGCTGAAAAATGAACCCCGAGTAGTAAGTAGCAAGGAAACAGCAAACAAATACAGTGTTGACTAAATGTATCCACATGTGAAATAGCGATTATTTGTTTAAGCTTTTGCTTATTGGCGATTCTGGAGTTGGAAAGTCTTGTCTTTTGCTCCGTTTTGCTGACGATACCTACACCGAGAGCTATATCTCCACTATTGGTGTTGATTTCGTGAGTATTTTGTTTGTTTGTGTGCTTCTTGGACACTTGGTTTAATTGTGTATCTGATCTATAGAAAATCAGAACCATTGAATTGGAAGGTAAAACTGTAAAGCTCCAAATTGTAAGTGTGTGACATACAATGATAAGAGGACATGACGCTAATACGCAGCTGATAGTGGGATACTGCTGGTCAAGAGCGTTTCCGCACAATCACCTCATCTTATTACAGAGGAGCACATGGTATCATTGTTGTCTACGACGTTACTGATGAAGATTCTTTCAACAATGTGAAGCAATGGTTGCAAGAAATCGACAGATATGCAGCTGAAGGAGTCAACAAATTATTGGTCGGTAACAAGAGCGATTTGGTTGATAAAAAGGTGGTTGATACTGAGCAAGCAAAGGAGTTTGCTGAATCACTCAAGATACCCCTTTTGGAGACCTCTGCCAAGGATGCCACCAATGTTGAACAAGCTTTCTTGACCATGGCCAAGCAAATCAAGGATAGAATGGGCTCCACTATGCAACAAACTCAAGCCAAGGCCACTGTCAAGGTCGGCCAAGGCGCTTCTCTCGAGCCCAAGCAATCTGGCGGATGTTGTTAAGTCTGTTTTCATCTTTCTTCTTGCTTTTCTTAAACTTTTTTAATAAACAAATACACATATAAATTTACCATTCCGTATAACATGACAGTGCACAGACAGCGGTAGGTTTTTATTTGCTACATGCTTGTATTTTTTCATTGTTTAGCAGGTATAACAAATATAAGCTTTCGGCGTCAAGATGAAAATACAACAAAAGCTTGCAACCTGCTGCTTTCCTGTTCTTCTCCTTTTTGTTTCTCTAGTATCCAACATTTGCAATGCAAAGTATGTGTGCCATAAACATGGCAGTTTGATGCAGCGTCTAACAGTGCCATAGATATTAACTCGCAAGAGAATTACTACAAGCAGCAAGCTGACCCACCCAGTTGGGCAACCTCAAGAGAGCCGAGCATCAATCACATTGACATTGATGACAAACTCAAGCCAGAAGCCGCTGCCAATGCTACTGCTAATGCCAATGCTCCATCTCCTGCTCCAACTACCTTGTGGGGTCGATTCACTGCCAGCAAAGCCCGAGTCGCATTGCTTGTAACGTCCATTACCTTGCTCGTCTTGGCTGCCATTGTCATTCCATTGGTCATCTTTGGCATCAGCGCTAAAGATGAGCATCAACAGCAAAAGGACTCTCATAACAATCCAAACAGCAATCCTCATCTCATTACGCCTGGTTCGCCCGACTACAAAGATCCCTTTGACGACTCTGTTCAAGCCCATAATTTCACGCCTCCCCTCAACAAGCCTTTCCGCTACAACGCTGAAGACCGTATCCGTGGCATCAATTTGGGTGGGTGGCTTGTGCTGGAGCCTTTTATCACGCCCAAGCTGTTTGAGCAATTTGGGCCAAATCAAACTGTCATTGACGAATGGAGCTTATGTGAACGTCTGGGACCCGAGGAAGCCAAGCGACAATTGCAACATCATTACGAAACGTTCATTACGGAAGCCGATTTCAAGAGAATAGCCGAAATGGGGTTCAATCATGTTCGCATTCCTACTGGACATTGGGCAGTTCAAGTCTTAGCTGATGAGCCTTTTGTTCCCTTCATCTCCTGGCAGTATCTCCTACAGGGCATTCAATGGGCCAGGAAGTACGGGCTCCGTGTGATGGTGGAACTACACACTGCTCCTGGATCGCAAAATGGCTGGAATCACTCTGGTAAATCGGGCATGGTCGGCTTCTTGAACGGTACCCAGGGCGAGTCCAATGCAGACAGAACACTTCAAATTGCAACTGAAATGATTCGATTCTTTGACAAACCCGAGTGGGCCAACGTGGTGCCTTTGTTTGGTGTTCTCAATGAGCCCGCCATGATGAAAATTCCTGCTGCCAAGGTCAAGAGCTGGTACCAGACAAGCTATAATGCCATCCGCAAGCTGCTCGGTCCTGGTCGTGGCCCTCTATTGACCTACCACGATGGCTTCTCCCCCCTCAGCACCTGGAATGGGTTCTTTGGAAAGCAATATGAGCGTGTGGTTCTGGAGACACATTTGTACATGATCTTTAACAATGGTCTTGTATCCATGCCGAGAAACCAGCAGTCTGAATTCCCTTGCACTGCCTGGAAAAAGGACATTGGCGAGGCAACGATTCATGTGGGCCCTACCATGGTGGGTGAGTTCTCTATAGCTACAAACGATTGTGCCAAGTACTTGAATGGTGTTGGATTGGGCGCACGCTATGACGGTACGCTGGAGCAAGAAGGAGCACCCACAGCGCCCGTTTGTCCCACTTGTTCCTGTGAAGGTGTGGATGACTGGACAAAGTTTACGCCTGAATACAAACAGTTCTTGCTGCAATTCATGGAGAAGCAGATGGACGCCTACGAAGCGGGAGTAGGGTGGTTTTACTGGACATACAAGACAGAAGACCACGTTAATCCTCACTGGGATTACTTGCTCGCTTGGGAACAGGGTTATGCTCCAAAGAACGTCAATTTACGCAGCAACTCATGTGCACCCGTCAAAAAGCAATTAGAATAGTGCCACTCTCTTATTTATTCATCGTTTAATAAACTTGTTTTTCCTTTCACTAGCAATGTTTCCTTGACAGATTTATAAGACTCTTCTGCATCAATCTCTTGTTCTTGCCAGTGCTGCTTGATTCTGTGACGATGTTGCTGCTGCTTGGATATCTTGTGTGCTTGCTGAATAGCAGAGGTTATAATGTCGCCTGTGGTTGTTAATAGTTTACCCATTACCACTCGCAGGACGTGGTTGTACCAAAACGACACCAATGGTACTGACTGAATTAGGCCTTCCAATGTCCAGCTATCCTCTTGTCTGTAGATCTTTAATAGCCCACTATCACATTCTGTTTCACGGAAATACAGTGTCGTGATGGCTGGTACTTGCAATTGCACGAAACTGGGAAACACTCTGGGCGTCAAGTTATGAATGAGATGAATTACTGCTGTATGTCCATCAAAAACGATGTTTGTTATAGTGGGTTCTTTTCGATTCATGGCTTGCCATACTGTATACATGTATTGAATATTGTCTACACCGTCCGTGCTCATGGCCGGTGATACCAGGGTGGCGTCTCGAAAAAAGTAGTACTCCAAGATTCGCTTCCTTTTGACGGTGTTATACGAAAACAGGTCTTGAATGATATCTATGGGTTAATGGGTGTCATGTTACATATACATATATGCTCTCATATGTGTCCGCGTGTTTATATATACTTCTTATCAAATTATAGGACGATAACTCATTGCAATGGTCAGAATCAGACATAGTAAAAGGGGAATGTATGCAGAATTTTGCAAGAAAGAGAGGGACTAAAGAAAGCCTATGAAATGTATTCCAGTGAACCCCATGATTAATTGGTATGTTACACATGGTAATCTTTTGATTCAACCTAGAATAAGACAGTGAGAGTTTTGGTTAAGCCCTCTGAAGAATGATCACGACAGGCTTAATCAAGGTATCATCATAAGATTCGCTCCAATGCTGGAAAATCAGTCTTCGATCCTAATTTGAACTGTAGTATAAAATGAGTCAGCAAGTTAAAGTGTTCATCAAGAACAATCATTCAGGGCCAATTTTGCAATCAAATACTTGGGCACAGTAGCTTCTGAGATCGTTTTGCTATTGTTATACATTCTATGTTGACTGTGGTAGGGCATCAAATAGCTCAATCTAGAGGAAATACAGCTAGATGTGTACTGTGATTCGCTACATTGTACATTGGAGACCTTTTAGTGTCAGTATAACTGGTGCTTATTGATCCACCACGTATGCTAGAGTCATTTGCTGGCCTGGAATGGCTTAATGTAAGCAAGAAGCTATAATATGACAATGCAAAGATGCTTGTTGAATCAAAGGTTGCTCAAGAAGAATATTTCTAGCACATTGGACACAATCTCTCTTACTAAGCTGCCATCTTTGTCAGGTATGCGATTGTTGCGTAATGAGCAGAAAACTGGACAGCGGGTATTTCCTTGCAAGTGCATGTAATGAAATCAGTGATCTGCAGCCATGTAGTTTTCGTTATCAATGTTATCTTTCAGAGCACGTGGTGTTGCTCCGCTAGTGCTTACAATGTTTCATTGGACTATGTTCCCAGATCATTTCACTGACAATAGACTTACTAATGATGAGCCAGACTGCTGCTATCGTTTGGAAAGCTGTCAAAAGTATAGAGCAAGCATCTTGAAAACGCTTTTGTTCATATGTATTGAAGGATATCAGATGTAAAATGAATTGCTGGGTGATCTTTTAATAGAACTCGGCATTCAAATGCCCAGAACTAAGTATTTCCAATAGCAGATCAAAAATTTGACATTGGCTTATAGCTGTCCATGGCGACATGTTTATTATCTAATTTCCTAGCAAGTAAATGAATCATACGCATTTTGCGCATTTTATTCCCTGACTTGACCAAGTAGGCGCTTCTTTAGATTAATTTTTTCTGTTGGTGATACCAATCTCAAGAGGGAAAATCAAGATGTACTTTGGAGTCACATCTGAATCCATTAGGGTATTGTATAATGGTATTCTCGGGGGACTCGGGATCTTAATCAAATGGATTCAGCATATAAATAGACCAAGCATCTGGCTGCTCTTGAGAAATCTTCGTTCTCTTTTTCATCCCTCACAATCCACATGGCTGACAAGAATATCAAGGATGTCATATCTGATTATGACAATGAATCTGTAGCTACAAGACAAGCTATACATCGGGGCGGGCGCAAGTCCATCTACATGGCTGGTGTAATTGCTGCTGGTGGCGGTTTTGTGGTTGGTTTCGATACAGGCGCTGTCTCGGGTACAATGGTCTTGCAGCCATTCAAGGACAAGTTTCTCAATGTCGATGCTACCTATCGCTCTGCTCTTTTGGTGGCCATGATGCTTCTGACAGCCACTATTGGTGGTTTGGCTTCAGGCAATGTTTGCGGTAAATAGTTGCATCTTACAATGACCTTTATCTGGTGTTTGCTAAACATTCGCCTTTAGATTACATTGGCCGTAAAAACACAATCCTTCTCGGTACCGGTGTGTTTGGCATTGGGGCTCTTTTTGAGACCATTGGCTATAACTTTGGTTTGCTCATGGCGGGTCGTCTCTTTGTGGGTCTTGGTGAAGGTTTCCTGACAAATGCCATCCCACTCTACCACACTGAAATTGCTCCTCCCGATATCCGTGGCCGATTGATCACCTTATTCAGTGCCATGTCGTCTGTGGGCACAATTGTGGGCTATTTTGTCAATTTTGGCACTTCCTACCTCAGCAATGACTGGGCATGGCGAACTCCCTTCTTGGTTCAATTGATTGTGTGTGTCTTTCTGTTCTCTGCTTACTTCTTGCCTTATTCTCCTCGCTGGCTTATTGACAAGGGTCGCAAAGAAGAGGCATTGCTGGTGCTTGCCAAGCTCCATGAATCTACTGTGGAAGATCCCGAAGTGCGCAACGAATATCAATGCATTTGTGAAGAAATCGAAGTGGAACGCTCCTTTGGTAACCGTACCTATGTCGAATGCTTCCGTGGCACAAATCTGAAACGCACTCTGTTTGCTCTGTTCACTGGTAATGGTGCTGCTTTCACGGGCACTTACTCCATCACGTATTATGCGCCTTCCATCTTCCAGCAAGCTGGCGTAGGAAGCACTTCCATCTCTTTGGCTACCAGTGGTGCTAGCAACATTCTGGTTTTGGTTGTCACCTTGCTGACAGTCTTGTTCATTGATCGTTTGGGTCGTCGTGGTATCTTTGCGTCTGGTGCTCTCATCATGGGTCTTTCCATGTACATTGTGGGTGGTTTGTTCCAAGGCTACAATATCATTGACGAAGAGGGCAGTGTTGGCCTCTCCAACAAGCATGCTCAAGCCTGTGTCATTGCCTTTGTCTTCATTTTCCAAGCTGCTTATGCTTATAGTTGGGGTCCTGTTGCCTACATTTATCCTGCTGAAATCTCCAATATGCGTACGCGTGCCAAGGTCATTGCGCTTGCCTACGGGTTGAACTGGGCCATTGGTATCTTTATGACATTTGTGATGCCCATCTTTATGGATAATACCATCTATGGCGGCTACTACTTTTTCGCGGCATGCTGTAGTGTGCTCTTCATCGGCAGTTTCTGGCTTCCAGAGACCAAAGGAAAGACGCTGGAAGAGATTGATCGCATTTTCAATCCTCTTTGATCTGTTGAACGGGTATATCATGTCACTATGGATACAAATCATACTAACACAGACTACATTTCTATAATAAATATTCATCATAGTTGCCTCTGCCTCCGCCTCTGGATCTCCTCACCTTGGTGTTTCTGGCTGGCGTCTCATAGATATCTCTTGGCCTCTCTCTCTCTCTCTCTCTCTCGGATCTTGTGCTCTGGTGGGGATCTATGCGTTGGATTGGCAATTCGTTTTCTTTCAATTGTACTTAAAGGACAATCGAGGGGTGCTTGACCTTACGGTCGGCTGAGATTACACCCTTAAGAGCGGACCATGTTAATGCATGCGACGGCCACGAGTTCCCATTTGTACAATCTGCCTTTTTTTTTTTTTTTTCTTTTATGCCACCAACCCTTTTTTTTTTTTTTTTTTTTTTTTTTTTTTTTCCCCTTTATGTGTTGATCTTTCATTTTATAGATATCCAGGTAATGTATCGCCCGTTTATACATCCATTTTGCGCCTGTTTGCTTGCTTGCTCTTCCCCTTTTGCATCTGGTTGGTGGTCTCTCTTTACACTGCACTTATTTTCGTTTATTGACATTTGGGCTTGTTCTTATCTCGTACTCTTATATATATCTCTCGGTGGGATTCTTGGGGAGGTTTTTTCAGTTGTTGATAGTGTGAGTGTGGTGAATGAGTGTGTGGGGTTTCTTCATCAATAAACATTGACTATATCGTCATGACCAAATTTCGCATTCTTCACATTTGACATTAAAATGATTTTTTATTACTATTCATCACTAGAGCTGTCATAGGCTCATCTACAATTGAATAAAGCCTTGATCCTTACCCAACCATTCGCCAGCATATTGGAGCAACTGGCCTTGTCTTGCGTGTTTGTTTCATGTAGACAGGGTTGCTGCCTTGAGGAACACTCTTTGAATGGCTGGTGGTTCTTTTTCAAATGGGCTTCTCCTGTGCCCTGGTGTTGCTGTTGCTGTGCTTGGTTGTGTAATGGAGGCGGTGGAGGCATGAGACGCTTGCGAGATGCTGGCTTTTTTCTTTTGACACTCTGCCAGCCTTTGCCGTCGTTCAACAGGCTCCAATCATACAAGTCATCCTCTTCTTCCCCCAAATCTTGAAGTACGTCTTTGAATAGCTTTTTAAGCCATGCGTAGTCTGGCGTCTCATCAAATCCTAATTTGCGAGAGTACTGCAAGTACTTGACAAATTGATCTGTGCCCATTGCTTTTGGTAAATCATCATCTGCCTGCGTATAAACACCCACATATACTCACTAGGATATCCTTCACACAATGATCGAATGCTGGTTGTTTGCTTCTTTTCTCCAATCTTTTCATATTTTTGCTTGTTTGTTTGCGCCTTCATGCCTTGCCACGGTAAAGATCCTCTCAAAAAGTAGAGAAATACATGGCCCAATGCCTCCAAATCATCACGGCGCGATTGCTCTATAGATAGAAATGGAGATCAGAGGCACTAATGTGACACAAACAATGCAAAAAATACCATACCTCTGCCTAGATGGGTGTTGATGCTCATGTATCTAGCAGTGCCTGATAAGCTCTTTCTCTCTCTATAGGGTATATGCTGCTTTGTCACTTTATCGCGATAGAATTTTGCCATGCCAAAATCCACCACGAATATGTCGTTTTCCTGTGCTGAGCCTAGTCTCCCGATCAAGAAGTTGTCTGGCTTTATATCACGATAAATCATGTCTCGTTCATGGACGCTCTGTATTCTTGAAATCATTTGAATTGCTAGCATGGCAACAGTTTTCACGCTGAATATTCTGCCGCATAAATCAAACAGGTCCTCCAAGCTTGGTCCCAGCAGATCAATCACCAGAATGTTGTGTAAGCCTTCTTGGCCAAAGTAATATGCTTTGGGGATTCCAACTATACAACAGTAAGCTAAACAGTAGCACTGTCTTTTGGTTACCTACATGTGCCTGCCATAATCTGATATGTGCGGTATTCGTCTCGGAGCTGTGGAGCGTCGCTCTTTCTCGGTTCAAATTTTATGGCTACTTGCTCATTGTTCAATAGATTGGTGCCTAATTTTAAGCCATGTAAATCAGAAAAAGTATATGCTAGTAATGATCGAATGCTTGCCTTGATAGATGATGCCAAAACTGCCCTCGCCAATCTTTTTACCTACTTTGAAATGAGCGCCTACAATGCTGTTTGATGTCCGTGATGGTGAATGAACAGACATAATGGTGATGATGAAATGGTAAAAGAAAAGAAAAAAAGGAAAAAAATGGCCAAGCAGTACTAGGGAAAAATACCAAGGCATTTGTTGTACAGACCTGCTTTAAATGGAAGTCTATTTGTTTTTAGCCACTTGTTACTGATGAAGTGAAGAATGACATGATGTTGCATTTCGAATCAACGGGTGAACATGGAAAGGATGAATTCTTGGCTTTCCATATAACAACCAGCACATGCAGCAGCTCTATCTAAATAGAGGGACATTATAGAGCTTGCTGCATTTATCATAGTTCTAAACTGTTGTCAGTTTGCATTGGAATGATGACATTCAATGCACACGGAACATTCACACCAGCCATGCAGACGGCCTCCAGTCGCTCAAGAATGGATCCCATCCAAGCGGGCGAAAAACAGGCACATTCAAACGCCAAAAAAGAGGTTTTGGCGCGATCTGACAATTTCACTTTTCTCTCTCTCTCTCTCTTTCTTTATATTTCTCATTCTAACCATAGTTTATGCTTGCCATTCATGAACATATCAGATTAGGCAGACGTATCAACGACAAAAAGAGCCTAAAGCTATTTCAAAACGTTATTTATTCCATTGACGAGACGCTGGACGAGGGACAGAAACAAAGGGTGAGTAGGACCATCGCCGACACTGCAGACGCTATGAGTCCTAACCAAACTTACATTTGTAGTTGGTCAACATCTTAATCAACAATGGCGGCACATCTTCAGATCAGCAGCAGCAACCACCCAACCTGTTTGTTTCCGAGAAAACCAAGATACCAGACGTACAGTCTGTCACAGTAAGTTTACTATTATAGTTGGTCTTCATCGAGCCTCATTGACACAATTTCCGTAGCCACTATGGGTTGAAAGGGCAGTTGTGAATGGATTTGTACACGAGTAAGTCATCTTACTAGCAATGTCGGATAAGAGGTCTCATGGGTGGTATGCAGCATGTCTTTTTATGAACCCGGAAAAGATCAATTCCTGTCGGGTCAAGTATTATTACTGCTGGATGTAAGTGGTGAAGCGAGTGTTCGCCCTATGTGTGCGAGAGAAAGGTTAGGATACATTGAACTAACACCTTCGGCCTATTAGTTACCTCTGGAGAGCAAGCCAATATTTGATCAGATCAACAAGTTTGGCGGACAGTACCGCGATGATTTCAGCCAGGATGTAACATGTTTGGTCTGCATAGAACCGAGAGGAGTAAATGGTGCAATTTGGATCATGACAGCCGAAAACTAATATGGGCTAATAGACGTATTATAATGACTGTATCGAGAGAAACATCCCAGTGGTGCTGCCTCAATGGCTGGATGACTGCTTGCGATACCATCACCAATTCCCTTACGACACTTACCGGTTGCCTACACCTACTATATACTATCAGCACAAGCCTTATCCTGCAACCATTTTCAAATACCCATTAGGAAAACAGGTGTCGCTGCTGATACCAAGCAAAGACCTTGTGCGGAAGAGACCATTACACAATCAAGTCGTATATTTTGGAAAGGACGTTCCGTTCATCAAAGAGAAAAAAACAGACAAGACGGAAGAGGGAGAAACAAAAAAAGAGGCTGAGGCACTGAGACAGCTTTGGTATTCAATGGTTCAAGAGATGGGAGGAACCGTTGCAGAAGAATACCAACCGTATCGAGTCACCATTGTCATTCTCAAATACAGATCATCATTAGAGTACAAGCAGGCTGTGCAAGACCAAAAGTGCATCGCAAGTTGTAGTTGGCTATCCAATACCTACTGCAGAGGCTACTTGTGCTCGCCTATGGACACATTGCTCGATTATCCCATTCCAAAGGTGGGCATTGCTGGCATGGAAAAGTGTGTGATTGCACTGACGGGATTCAAGGGTGTCAACAGAGAGTTTCTCAATAGACTGATCTTTGCATGTGGAGCCTATTTTTCGGCCAAACTAGCAAAGGACACAACTTATCTAATCTGTGGTGGTGGCTATGGTGACAAGTATGCTGAATTGCCCAACTATCCCAATGTGATACGAGTAAATCATCTCTGGCTGGAAGATTGCTACGCTCAGTTTCGAATGATAGACTATCGATCTGATCGAAGGTACACTTATATCCCGACAGACCATGCATTGATGGAGCGCACGGTGGGCCATACTCGACTGATGCCACATATCATTGATCGGTTCAAAGATGATACGTATGATCAAGAGCCACACACTGTGTATCAAGAATACGAATTAGGATTCATAAAGGAGAGGAAACCTAGAAAAGCAGCACTAAGAGCCCAGTCCGTGTTGAATGAGCACATTATACCAGATGCCAATGCGTATGAAAAAGAGTACAAGAATAAAAAGTAACTTGGTTTTATATTATGTTTTCGTGATGAGTTTATTTAATGCAGCTTTGCCTTTGTTACTGTTTGAAGAGAAAATAACCTTCACAATTCTGATGCTCACTCGGAATGTATGTACGAGAAACAGTTGTTATCCTTTGAATCAGTACACTTTACTAACGCTTTCAATATCGTGACACTGCTACTCTATCACTACTGTACTATATACATCTAATATATATATTGTAAAACATTCAAACAAGAACACCAAGCATCACAATTTGCAACTATCTTCTGTTAAAATCAAATCGAATTGTCATTCCTCTTGTTCAAGCTAGAAACCGTGTAACCTGTAGAGTTGCTCTACCTGAAAATTTCAATTTTCGAAAATGTAATTTTTGCCGAGTAAATAGAGAAAATTGATAAATAAATCAAAAGAAATGAAAAAAAAAAGATGTATTGAGACCACCCAGAGCACCAAGATCACCGAGAGCACCTGTCTCAGAAAATGGCGATTGTTGTGATGTACAAATGCTGCATAAAATTTGAATTTTCTTTCACATTATCCCAATGATAGGCTCTGTTTGATATCAGCGTAAGCAAACCTGATGCTGAGGGAGATACCTCCTCTCCTCCTCCTGGCCCTGATATAACCTTACTTTTACTAACTAATGATTGATTGTTTAAAATCTACTTGATATACCAAAATTTTATAATATCTGATTTAACATGTCTTTGTCGAGAGCCCACAGGGCGGCGCCTACATCGAGCGTAGCGAGATAGATCGGCTAGTATTTATACTACACTAAAATGGGACGCCAGGTGGAGGGACACTATATTCAATGGTTGCAAACACAAGAGCAATGCTGTTTTCTGTCTTTGCCAGGCTGGATGGATTGAGAAATAGCTTGTAGATTAGCATCTTGCTTCTTGACTTGTTGCACACTGTTGTTGATTTGAATGCAGTTTTTGTAAAGAGCTTTGATAGGCATCAAATCCTCCAAATTTGCAATGAAGGCCTTCATGTCATATATGATGGAAGGTATTGGAATCGACACAAGTTCAAACATAACACATAGTCCCTCAGTAAGTAATGTTGTGATGTAGAGTGTGAACTGAAACCCTATTCTATGCAACTCAATTCCATAATTTCGTCTAAACCTATAAAAGCAAACAGTTTACCAATAACATGCACTCCCAAGATGCCTAGATACTCATTACCATCAATTGCTTCTTTGCTAAATGCAGCCATCTTCAACAAATCATAGGCCAAGGCGTGTGTATCATGTCTCTTGTCCTCGCCTTTTATCTCGCCCACACAAACTGGCTCATACAGCGACGCGTCAATAAGCATCATACCAGTAATGTCAGGCCTTTCACTTTTATCTGAAATTTTGATATTGGACCTGCAATAAAGTACGTGTGTTAAAACACTAATCACATTTCCTTCAAATCAGTTGTCCACTAACCAAACCAAGAACTCATTATTGTCTGGATCATCCTGGATGGGGCGAATCATGGCATCAACAAAAGTCCCACACAATTGGCTTTCTTTTGTAATTGTATTTGATTTTCTGTGCGGAATTCGTTCAATTCTGCGTAATAGTATATCAAATGAGTAGAGAAAAACTACAGGCATAGCAAAGACTTACAAATCTCGTAAAATCAATATGAAATCGTCAACTGGGCTATCCATTTCTTCTAAACAAAGTGAGATCAACTTGCGAGATGCTTTTCTGGAGCTTATTTTCTTCTCTATCAATTGCTACATGAATGTGCGTTAATTAATCAATAGTGTCGGCGACGAAAACCTCGAAAGATGATAGATTACCTTGATGATCACTTTCATGCATTTCTCTGTTTTGTTTGGTATTTCTTGAGCCCAGGCTTTCAGGGTATGTTCACATATGGTTTTGCGGAATAACTTCTAGTTGAATATCGCTAGATCGAAGCACAAGGGTGCCGGTGAAAAGATAGTCATGAAAGCTATCTCTACTAGAAGTTACAATATTGAAGTGTATCTGGTCCTGCCTTGCCTGGTAGTTTGTGTTGGGACAAACATCTCCCTCCGTCTATAGTTATCATCAGTTTTTTTCTCATATAGCTTTCATATTGCAAGCCACTTTGTTTGCATACACTTGCCTCGTGTTTGATACATTTAAGGCCTTTAAAAGCACCACGCTAATAAAGTTCCTAATATTATCGAAAAAAAATATTTCTTAGGCCCTGCCAAGAGTCTCCTTACTGCTGCAATCTCTTTGCCTTGTTCATGTTCATGACAATTCAGAAAGCATCGCCGGATACTATCATAAAAACCACCCACCAAATCTACATGAATTGTACTTGACAAATGAACCCCGGCGTCATGCTGTGTTGTATTGGATCTAGTGACATACATTTGCTTGTACTGCAAGAAGCTCCAAGCACCTGCTACACCCATTGCGTTTTAGAAGAGTAGAATAGGATTGAAAGAAGAGGAAAAAGCAGCCTTTACTCATTTACGTACAAAGATTGTATTTATCCATTTCGAAAACCTGCTTTATAATCAATTTCTATCATTCGCATGATGTCAAGGCATGATTCCATACAATGAAACCTTCAGTGCTCAGACAGAATGCTGTCGCAATATACCTGGCATGTATACCCTTTTCTCATGTCATGTTGCACTTGACAAGATTTGAATCTACCAACCTGCTGCACATAATCGCTGAGACCAATTTATGTCCATAGAGTGATGGCAATGCCAGATAGCCTGGCAATGGATACTTTCTTTGAATCCTTTACCCAGTGCTGAGGAATTAGCTTCATGATGTCGAGTTTTGTTTGCTATATATATCAGCATGTTTCCAGTTGTCTCTCCTGCCTCACCAGTAGCGTTGAATGAAGCTTCAGATGATTTTTGATCGGCTTTCCATTCTCAGCTGCATTACCAACCCATTTGATTTGTTTTGAGCCACTTGCACATTTGTGCCAATACAAACATGGAGACGTGAGCATAATAAACGATTGTATCATTCGGCAATCTATAAGTAGCCCAGGCAAACTATGTTGCGCTAACTTTGATGGATGATAAGAATGGTTAATGAGCGGGATGTAGAGCCGTCATTTCTCAGCAAACTGGCCCTATTACGGATGCCATTGTATAGATATCAATCCAGAAAAAGATGACAAAGTAGACACAATTGAAAACAGCGTATCTTTATACATCAACATGCTCTGATGAAGAGTAAGCCCCCCCCATGGCAGAATAAGCTATTGATTTCCATTACACAATCCAGGTGTGTGTGTGTGTGTGTGTGTGTGTGTGTACAAACAATCCCTATCAACAAACTCCTATTTTAATTTCTTTTTTCTCACAAAAAAAAAAAGTTCTTTTCTTTCTCCCCTTTCTCTCTGTATACAAACCCTGCCTTCCCTTTTCACCTACTTTGATATATGATATAGAGACAATCTTGATAGAATGAGCTCTTCTTCCAATTATCACTTACCCACGATTGCAGCAGTAGCTGGTATCGCATTGGCTGCTTCGAGTTATGTCTTATCAACCAACAGCTTTGAGACCAAAAAGAGAAAACGAAGAATAAGATCCAAAATACAAAGAGGTGCGATAGTAGAGAAGACATCCTTTACACTAGACATACTGAATGAATGAATAGAGCGTGATGGCCAGTACATTCTAGGTTTGGTGAATTCGCAAAATTATTGCTTTGTGAATTCTGTGCTGCAGGTATTTATGAGGAATGAATAGACCATGAAACATCACTAAGCACGCATCACCTTATTTTTTTTCCCTGTATAGGCATTTGCCACTTTGGCTACATTGCGTTCCTATCTTGTAAGTGGGTTTTGGTTGATTATCAAAGCATGTAGATACTAACATAAATACTAGGCCGAACGCGTAGATGAACAAGGAGATGAGTCAGCACCTGTCGTTCCCCAGAATGAATTTATACTGCAATCGGTAGCCTGTGCATTGTATGCGACAATAGAGAGTAAGCGAAGAGATTGCTATGAGCCAAGAGCGACCACTCATCTTGGGGTTATTTTCGATAGTGCTGAATCGACCTTTACCGAAACCACGATCTATTACACCCACAGACTTTTTAAAGGCTTTAGAGCGAAAATCCGGTGGTACCATTAACCGTGATCAACAGGTTATTTGTTTATTCACTGGTTGCGATGATGAAATGATGAAACTGATGGCTGTTTTGAATAGGATGCTCACGAGTTGTTCCAGATCATCTCGAGTGTGCTCACATCTGAGGAAGAAATTCAATATCGAGAAAATGCAACGTCTTTGCTGGATGCAGCTACATTGAGAGGATTTGCATTTGGAGACAATGTAAGTCTGTGTGGCACATGCGTAGAGGAATATCCATGACTGATTAACGTGTCTAGGATCCAAATGGCGATAACTTTGAAACTTCGTCTGTGTCATCCTTTGGCACAACAGCTTCCATGTGGAGTTCATTCTCGGTGTGCACTGTAGGTGGTCATTTGCGTCCTCGACGCCGTAGCCCTAGAAATCCATTCACTGGATTAGCCGCCTCCAAGATTAGTTGTATGAATTGTGGTTATACTGTAAGTGTGGATGCGCGAAATTGGCCAAGTGTGGTATGCTTACTCAAATGATAGGCCCCTATTAGACACCACACCTTTGATAACATTTCATTATCTGCACCTCAAATAGTAAGTGATCCTTTGTGAGAGTATGTCCCTTAATCATTGCTAATGGCTTTTATTAGTCAACTTGCACGCTGGAGGATTGCTTGAAAACTTACACAAAGGTCGACTTTTTAAACGATTTTCAATGCCGAAAATGCACACTGGTGGCCACATTAGAATCCATGACACAAGAATTGAATGCACTGGAACAAGGCGACGAAAGAGCAACCATCTTGAACATTGACATTGGACGAATCAAGGATGCATTACAATCCAACATTGAAGCTACCTTGTACGGTGTGCCATTGGTCATTCCTCAAGCCGCACCACGCACTACAAAGCAAACCATGTTTGCTAATCCACCCAAATCACTCTGTCTTCATATTTCACGCTCCATCTATCACCCATCTGGCATGATCCAAAAGAATTACTGCCAAGTTGAATTCTCGGAATACCTCGATTTAGCTCCCTATACCACCAATGGATATCTCAATACAGCCGAACCAACAGCTTCATTGAGCTCGCCATCACCTACACCTGTATTGCCTCACACTCGTACCAGTCGAACCAGTCTTGTCTATCTGCGTAATATGGCCAATGGTTATCGATTCACACATCACCAACAAGATGGATTAGGTGTCGCTTTATTGAACAACAACAACAACAAGGAGGATCGACCTATACAAAATGCGCTACCCTCTCTATCTGTCGTGCCAGTGTCTCGTGCCATTCAATATAAGTTGTGTGCTGTCATTGTTCATTATGGTAATCACAATTCTGGGCATTTTGTTACCTACCGTAGAAAAAAACTGCCTACTGGCCATGAAGTGCGTAGTCCATTGAGCGAATCAAAGCCTCGTCCTCCCACCAAGTTTTGGCGTTGTAGTGATGAGGTGATCGAGGAAGTGGATCTGGAAACGGTCTTAAAGAGCGAGGCTTATATGCTTTTTTATGAGCGTGAATGATTAGTTAATTCGTGGAGGTGCTAATGCTGTATTAGCAAAGTTGGTTGCCCAGCGTATCAATAGTCGTAGTTGCACTGCCCTAAAACACAAAAAAGAACGTAGATCCCCATCATATTGATATTGTAATAAAACATATGTATACTCCCCTATAAATATATATATCACGATGGCATGATCAGGATATTGTTGATAGGAAATTCAAGTTGGAGATTTGGCTAATGAGGTGGATGCCAGCTAACTCTAGCGTGTCTGTTGATCGCAATTCTTTAATCTGGAAGGGTCAAGACCAACCTGAATGACGATTTTCAGCTTGATCTATGAACCTGTGTTAGAGTTTGTAAAGTGTAATGGTCGACATGGTACACCTGCCAATAAGGCTGCCATATCATCAAACTGAATTCTGTAAAATAGTATTAGCATTACGCTAAGCACATTTTTACAGCCTTTGAGCAAAAGAAATGAGGGCAAAATCTCATGTTTTGCTGTTATATATTATTAGGTGATTGCTGAAAGCTCAATTCCATAAAAACCCATTTTAGTAAGTAAAGTATAGACATCGAGATATCAAGTTCATATAAATCACTTTAGACTAATAGCTGTATGTTTGTCAGCTGCTCGTATTAAACCACGCAAAGCGTTTTCATTTGAGAGTAAACGTTTAATATTGATTTTTCCTAGCTTCCACCATTCCAACCCTAGCCATATGGTAGTGGATTTTATATGAATCGCCTCATACTTGATTATCTAGGGCGCTTGAGTGTTCGGCGTATACATTAATGGGCTCAAGGTATTTCTTACCAAAGTCTTAAAGTTGAACTGCCATCTCACCAGGATTTTCGACAAAAAATGAGGAGAAATTGAAGAAGAAACGCTTCAAAAGCAGTGTAGCTGATAAAATTCTGATTCCATTTCTAAACTAGTGGTTTCGCTTGTTTTATTAGAGTATATTGTGTTGTGAAGCTATCAAGAATAGTACAGGTTAATTTCTTCTCAAGCAAACTTTTACTAATAATTAGATAGATTGGTATTTTATGATGAATATTGCTGACTTCTCATAATTTGTTATAAAGCATCGTACATGTAGTATACTGATGTACTCAAGATGGCCTCATTCAATAACTTGAATGAATAAGATGTTTTCATTGATGCAGGAGCGGCAATGGGAAGGCAATTGCTAATATTAGCATTTAAATAGACAAAAATGCGGGAAAATTGCTTGTTTTTTGAGAGTTCATATCTACAGTAATCTTGGTTTTTTTTAGCTCGCATCTTTTGTGCTAGTGTGCTTTAACATTTCAAAAAAAACCTCCGTGTATAAAATCTATGTTTATAGGCAATTCGAGCCACAACACTCTTCGAAAGACAAGGACTCTACCAAGTCAAATTAGTCGGAATTTGAAAAACGACTGACTTTAAACACCATTAATGCGAAAATGGTGTTCCAAGAATGCTGTTTTGACTTGATAGATATTCATTTTACAGAAACCATAGTATTGCAAAATATGCAATATAATAGCGCTTAACAAGCTGCATTGATATATCGAAAGAAAATGTCATAATTTTGACGTTTCGATAAAGAAAATATCAAAAAACACAAAATTTCCGACTCTCAAGGTAAAGATGAAAAGTGAGTTTCAGGATATCACCGGGGGAGTATCCACTGTAATGAAATAGCCACCCAAACGCAACTGGATTGAAAACCGAAATTCATCAAATAGCACTCAGTCAAATTCATGCTATTTGGATCTGTGGAATACATCCACTATGATCTGCATTCCGACAGTTCATCCAGTTACCAGATTTAGATATAAACTGTATGTACACTGGATTAGATGTACGATATCGATTTATACTATAAGAAGATATGGACTTCAGATACGCTAGTACTATAAGATTCATACTATATAAGATATAGGCTATAGATGGCACCACGGACATGGATGGCACTATAGACTTATACTTGTATTCCGACATTGACTACGGATGTTTACCATATCTGGATAGGCACCAAGATTAATGCAATATGAGCTTGTTGCTTCAGATGTGCACTTTATGATCCACGCTATAAGACACATGCTTATATCCGTGATACTAGCTACAGATACTTTATGTACTACAGACTTGTACTATATATGAGACATGCTATAGACATGCATACGATATGCTATAGACATGCCATATATCCAGATACATGCTAAAGATGTATGCTCAGCGATATACACTTAGATATGTACTATTAATATAGACTAAGAAGACTGTACCTATCGGATACATGCTACTAGATCGATATTAATTATCCTTATGGAAAGGATAGATCAGGGTACTTCGGATGAGAGTCTAATTATTCATCCAGACAGAGCTAAATCATGATTAGCTTGCTGGAGTTGTCTTTTAGCATGATTAGACATTAGTTGATCTGAGTTGACTTATTTGTCAATCTAATTAATAGAACTTTTATCCATTGTTATAGTATATAAGAAGGATTATCTACCTGGCCAGTAGAGAGACTTCAGTTTACTTTACACCTGTCAGTTTGATAATAAAACATACCTTTATCAAGTTGACATTACTGTTTTTTTATTCTTTTTTTTCCGTGAATTTTAGTCTATCAAGCCTCAAATTCCACAGGATCTATCAGTAAAAGCGCTCAAATGTACATCAACAACCATTTAAACATATTAAAGTGAAGATACACGCTTATATCGCACATCGTGTGAATGAATCACTCCTGATCACAGTGTTTTCAATCACACCCATGATGATCGTAATAAGAGATGTTATTTTTATCCAAATAGAATCAAATCAATAACAAGCATATTCAAATATGACAACTATGCCCTGCTGCCATAGTTGCACAATATCCCAGATAAAGGGTTCCATACTTCAATAACAAACATCACACTGTAAACCATCAAGGTTACATTAAATCATGCTATGACGATAGCTCACCCAAGCCCATCAAGGTTACTCAAATCGACTCTTATGGCCAGTGCTCTTGCATTGATTACCACTTTAAATCAAACATCAACAACATTTGCCAGATATCGCAATACCAGCACCTATTGCTCTCTATCATCGCTAATCCTACAAGCTAGTTGCAAATGCACTACGGCCCAACTGATGCTCTTATGAGAACATCGAGGTGCTCATATGAGAATCTATTTTATGTTCTCATTTGAGAGCATCGATGTTCCCAAAAGGTGAAAACACTACGGCGAAAACCTTGGTGCAAATACACCAAGCTTAGAGTAAAAGCACCAAGACTTAGATCATTTGCACCAAAATTGGGGTTTTGAAGGTGCATTGGATTTTTTTTTCAATGAAGAATTGTCAGTGGTATCACAAAAAAAATGGATGTACATCAAGTGCTTAACCATTTGAGGAAGTAAGGACAAAATATATTACACAAAAACACATTTTTCGAGTATATAAAACTTTGAAATAAAGATTGCAGCACGTATGCTTTGTTATAGCCTAACGAAGGTTTCAAAATCTATCTATAAACATATGTAAAAAGAAGCAAATTAGGCATATTTTTTAAGTAAATGTCAATTTATGAATTCCCAAAGGGCCATCGGGTGCTCAAGAATAATAATACGATTGCCCAATGTTTCCTCTTCTTATACATCTAGTTTGTTATATACGTTTCCGGAACAAATCTAAAGAGAATGGCCTCTAAACACTTTATCTCGCAGTTGAAAATTGATTGTTGCACATGCGGTGTTCAGGATAGTTTTTTTTTTTTTTTTTTTTTTTTTTTTTTTTTTTGGATTTATCAAAGTGTCTAGTTCTTATGTAGCTTTTTTGTTCTGCATGTTTAGGCAGGAAACTGAGCACAATACAGTAGTCGCTCTATATAAGGCTACTTTCTTGGCGAGGTTTTTTTAGCCTTATTGCCCGCATAGCCTTAACTGACGCGCGTGACTTCTGTCAAAAAAAGTCGTGCGCGTAGAATCTATTACTATAATAGTTGATCGAATAAATCAATTTGACACCTCCTCAGTAACATTCATTTATCTGTTTATTTTACTTATATTGAACGCAATATCCTATCATGTGCCTTAATCAAAGATCAAGAGATCGCCTCACAATCGAGCAAAAGTATCGCATTATTATGCACAACATGCACTTTCCTAATCTGACGCAAATGCAACTCGGTCAATGGGCTCAAAAGGAATTCAACCTTCATCACTCAGTCAAGCAAAAAACTGTATCGAACGTCTTGAATTCACAGGACAAGGTGATCAAAGCTTACGAAGGAGGAAATTTGAAGGGAAAAAGCAGCAGAGCCTTGACGATGCCACAATTGGACAATGACATTTTGGAGTACATTCAAGCCATGAATGCAAAATCTCTTCCTGTCAATCGTGGAACCATTGCAGCTTTTGCAAAAGTAGTCGCACACAGAAAGTACCGCATGCATGAATTGCCAAAGAATAAGCAAATCCATTTCTCAGATGGATGGCTAACCGATGTTTTCAAGAGAATTGGTGTCAAGTCAAGACATTTATATGGTGAAAAAAGCTCAGTCGACTTAACATCATCTAAGATTGTCGAAAAACTCAGAAAGATTGAAGAATTGTTGGAGCCATATGATCCCAAAGATATTCTCAACTTTGATGAAACTGGCTTATACTACGAGCAACAGCCAACTCACACCATTTGTCAGGAACCTTTAGGTGGATCAAAGAAAAGCAAGAACAGATTCACAGTTGGACTAATCACCAACTATGATGGGTCCTATAAAGGGCACCCCATTGTAATTGGGAAACGAAAGACACCAAAGGCAGCAAACAAAAAACCTGCTTTGTACAGAAGAACCACCAACATCGGGCAATCCCATTATGTGGAGTACCATTCATCTCCCAATGCATGGATGAACACCGACACCTTTAGGAAGTACGTCAAACGTTTGAATGCGTCTTTCGTTTACGCCGGAAGAAAAGTTGCTCTCTTAGTTGACAATGCTTCAGTGCATAAATTGAAAGAAGAATTCAGCAACATTAAGTTGATTTTCCTTCCAGCAAACACAGCAAGCAAGCTGCAGCCTTTGGATGCCGGTAAATCAACAAATTTCATTGATATCCGTACTCATCTGTAATCACACACTCGATAGGAATCATTGCGAAGTTCAAGGCTCAGTTTCGTTGGCACCAATACTACAGGGCAGTGAACAAGTATCTTGCTGGGGTAAGCCTTGATCTTACCGAGGAATACAGAATGGATGAGGTGGATGCTCTGTATTTTCTTGCTGATTCTTGGATCAAAGTTAAGCCTCAAACAATCCAAAATTGCTGGGATCATACGAAGATCCTTGATTTTAAGTTTGCTCAGAGACAGAGAGTCGACTCGGAGGATGTACTCCCATCTTTCCAGCTACCTTTAGACGATGATCTAGTCAGCCAGTTGAAGGAAATCATCCCTGAACTTCCTGGAAACAGAAGTAATGATGGGGTTCAATTGGTAACTGAAGTAAACGACTTGGATCTAAATGCAGATGAGTCTGATGCAATCGTTTTTAATCCCGTGATTGTTGAATTTGAGGATGGCGATGATGTTACCCATGGATCACAAGAGCTTGAGGTAGAGGAAGAACCAGTAGAGATTTACGATGTTGATACGGAGATAAGGGAGAAGTTGAAGCATGCGTATGAAACTATCTTGTACCATACCATCCCAATGGATGAAAAAGAAAAGTCTATGCTGAAAACTATCCGTAGGAATCTGAACGATATCAGATCGGAGGAAGTAGCAGAGAAAAATCAAACAGATTTACGTGATTATTTTGTTTAAATGTACTACCTTTCAATAAAAGCTTTCTATTTTTTAATATCTGATTGGCCCTAAATTCAATCTCAGCAACCACCACTATGAAATAAGGCTAAAATTTTTAGAATCTGTAGCCTTATATAAAATTAGGCTATTAAGGCTAAATAGCTGGTAAAAAAAAAATCTGAAAGATTTCAGCCTTATTCCCCGCATAGCCTTATATAGGACGGCCTTATATAGAGCGACTACTGTATCATCTAAAGTTTTCTCGGTGTTTTTCGTAATACCTTCCTATGTGTACCATGGAACGGCAGTTCTATCACTATTCTATCAAAACTAAGAGAGATCAAGTAAACATCCATTGAAGGATACCGTATAAACCATGAAGGAAAGGGGAAAACTGAAATTTGTCAGAATCATATTTGCATTGGATCTTGAAAGTCTTTTGTATTTAAAATACCGCTTCAAAGTAGGAGTTAGCAGCGCATTCAGCGCTAAAAGCAGTAGGAAACACCTACTTGATGCTAAAAGTGGCAAAAATCATCTTAGAGATACGGGAGAAAAAGCCCAATAGAACCTTTCCGGTTTACAAGAGCAAAAAGATTGTTGTGGGCGGAATTTTAACCATCGTGGCCCTTGTGTTTCGTTGATATTTGCAAAAAATCAGTGTTCAAAGCCTTAAGTAATAGTAGGACCAGAGGAAAACAGAAGGAAGAATTCAGTAAAGAATGGAAGGTGAGGGAGACGGCAAAAAAGAAGACATTTGCCAGAATCTGTTTTGTATACACGCTTAGGTTTTAATAGCAAGGGTGAGACATAAAAGCATTGGCAATTGAATGAAGGAAAAATAGGAATTTCATACAATTTTAAGATGCCATTGTCTGGTAACAGTGCTATTCGCACTAGTGTTTTACTCAAGTTAAGGTTGGGGCACCTACTCCGCAATTAATGGTGCTTTTCGGCACATACTAAAGGAACTGAGCGTTGTGTAGTGAGCTGAATGGGATGTCTTTGATGTCAGAAGCTAAAAGGGAAGAAACGAAGAGGACAACGACATCATGAACCTGAATGTCTGTTAATTTGTTGGGGGTACTAATACAATAATAAATTCTATATTTATCTTTATTATTGAAGTAGCACAAATAAGTTTTTTCCAGGTTTATAAGCCTCTATCGAGGTCCGGAAAACCTTTTCCTTCGTTACCACTTTATATCTCTTGTCATTCTCGCTAAAACGCATCAGACCAACTTGGCCAATGACCTGCTCAAATGTGCACACCAGATATGCGGATGAATCCTGGTCATCATCCAGCTCCACTATGGGCATCGTCTTGTCTTTGTCGTCAACAGCATGAGTCTTTCCCAATCGAATAAGCAAAAACAACTCATCGCCAATCCCCTTAATTTCGAGCTTGAACATGAAAATAACAGCCCCTACATAGAAAGCTTTGACTTTGCGACGAGAGTTACTGTAGGAAATTCAGACGTCAATATGGGTTTTGATGAGTAACGATAAAGGCAATAATGAACCTGTGAATTGACATACCTCAAGTGTTCTGCCCATATCATGATGTAGTGGCTTCCTCTAGAATTAGCACCGGTGAGATCGCGATAATACTCTGAAAGATACGTGCAGTTGTAAGCCCAGGCACTTCCAGAGACGACAATATCCAGTTGATCATTGATATGGACATTCTGCAGAACATTAGTCGAGTATTGCCGGTCGTAGTAGAACTGTATAGCCTTGACAAAAAGACGTTTGTTGATGTTGATGGAGGTGGAGATATTTGAAACCGTTGTGTGGATGACTGGATACCAGAGCTGACTTCCGTTGCCATTGTCATTCTTCAGATTTACGAAGGTAGTTGGATCGTATCGTCGAGGCACTAAGAGATTGATTCGAGCATCCAGATCATTCAGTTTGTCTTCACCATCGCCTGTACCATCATCAATTGTAGATGCCTTGATGGCTCGCATAATTGCCAAACGATCAATGACGTTTCCGGCATTTATACCAACATTTGTGCGAGCACTTATCAAGCGTTTGTACCTACCGATGGATCTTTCGATAGATCGACTGGAAGTCGGAGCCGGTAAACCTTGCGCTTTGATCATGTAAGTCAAGTGTCCTAAATAATGGGCGTTTGGGCGAAGGGTCTTGATAGGAAGGCGTTTGGCTTTGATTTCAGTGATCAACAGTTTGTGCCAATCTTTAACCTTACTGTGCAGAGATAGAAAGAAGTGAGTTGTTAGTCTGTGAATAAAACGGGGTTT
The DNA here is from genome assembly GCF_035048745.1 of Mucor velutinosus. Taxonomy (NCBI): domain Eukaryota; kingdom Fungi; phylum Mucoromycota; class Mucoromycetes; order Mucorales; family Mucoraceae; genus Mucor; species Mucor velutinosus. The sequence goes on from NW_027041908.1 coordinate 2,645,221, forward strand.
ATTATTCAAGATGCCAATACTTACGCTTCTATGAATTGTAAGTCTGAAGCATGCAATTCATTCTTCTGCAATACCAAAGCTGCCACTTTAACGATACCCAGAAGAGGTTTTCTGATTGAGTCAGGATAGTGTGGTGCTATCAGGGCTGGAACAATGAAAATCATGAACTCTTCATAGTCAACTGCTCGGTAGTTGGTAACTCCTCCTGGTGCAAAAATGTCGTTGAATGGTGCATTGAAGGTAGTTGGAATGGTCTTCTTTGACTGAGCCACATACTGACCGATCTTTGCCAGAACTTTGGGATCTAAATCAAAGGTGTAAGGCCAGGCACTTGCTTTATCAAGCTTTGCTTCTTTCAGTTCTTCGATAGAGGGCTTGTATCGGTTATCAAACTTGGATGGATGCAATGGAGAAGACAAGAGCTCGTACAAATGCTTAGCTAATCCAATGCTCAGTAGGTGAAGTGTGTCGAGACCGTAGAACGATGGGTTGGCAGGAAAAGACTTGAGAGTGGTAAATATGGATGGTCCTTTGATGTTCTATAGAAGAGATGATGGTTGGTACAAGAACTATACATGATTGTTTAATGAAATCGCTTCACTTACAAACACATGTTTTACGCCAACAGGCAGTGGTGCTTTCAATTGTTCGAGAGTTCTGTATTGGAAATTTCTGATTGTGCGAGTAAAGCATTGACCTCCTTGTGTGTCTATGAGGCACTTCATACAGCCAAACTGACTGGAGACTCCTCCATGCAACATCAAATGTGATACTTCTACAAGATCGCCTGTCGCCATTGCCAAATGAACGCTTACTCGGGCAACTTCACCACCATTCACTCGAACCAGCATGCCGTGTTCACTAAGATCACGAACTTCGTCCACAAAAATAGCCAAGTAGCTTTCAAGATCTACTGGAGCCTTCTTGCCGGATGCAATCATTGTCTGAACGGTCCAGTCATCCAAGTATCTGTGGGTTGGTAGACATAAATACAATATCGTTAGTGGTTAAAAATAATAATTATAAAAGAAAATATATCCTAATAACATTTCTCAGACGCCGAGTACCTCGGAATATAAAATATAGAGGGGAGGTAACCCCAGATATCCTCAGGTATACTGAAGTACACTTTATGAACGTCTCACACTAATTATTCGCATATGCGAACATATATAGGTTAGAATATGGTAAACAACAGGGATAGTGTAAGTAAATAAAAAAAAGGGGGATACATCGGGATTAATGTTAGGGTAATACCCCGTCTAGGGTTAGGGGGACAAAAAAAAGTCAGAAATATTGAGAACGAATTATACTGATAGAAAGCTGACGCAATCTAAAGACAGAACAGTATTTGGAACCTAGCAGTTGGCCCATTGGATGACGAGATATACGAGTTTAAAATCCGGAAAGCTGAGAACGTCTCACATTAAAAGTCGTTAAAAACAAGACCAGTTGCGCTGAAACTAACCAGATAAACACGTAGAGCCTGTATAATTGTATTAAAAATTTTAAAAAAAGCACTTTAGACTTATTCCAGAGAGTTAATATGAGATTTGCGTTGATGCATTTTTTCACCCTTGTCAAAGCCAAAAACGCGTTTAATGTGGCCGTATAAGGCTTGGACTAATAGCTGAGGCTTCCAAATAAGTATGCATGCTTTGAATCAAGAGTATTTATTTAGTAGATGCTGAGATATACGCCTTCAAAGTTACGGTGTTTTAGGCTCTGGGGACAGGAGCTTGTAAGTCTGCGAATTTTGCTTTCACTGCTTTCAAATCTAGCCAGATGGTAGCTGGCAACTGGAAAACGCTACCAGCGTTTTAAAATCTTAAAAACGCATAAGCAGGACTGGATATATTTGTGTTTGAAAATCGTCAAAAAGGCTTGGACTGGGCGCTTGATAATTCATACAAGACTGAAGTTACTTCATTACAGACCCCTTTTAAACGCCTTAAAATGGCTTTATAAGACCTCCCGTAGCCATCCCTCATGACACTTTTTGGAAAAATGACTTAGTAAAATTTTATTTTCTCAAGGCCAGACGTCTGACAAAATAACTCCATCAAATCGTGTTTAATTAAGCTGAAACTTGTTCAGAAGGTGTCTGTCACGCTTATCAGTTGATTAAAGACCTCACAATTGGTAGCTCTCACTTGTTTCTCAGAGTTAACCAAAGGTTTGTTTACATGTATTTGTTCACTTTATTCAAGGTTGTTGTGCCAGAAGGGCTACAACTGTCTATAAAGATTAAGGTATTCTTGATGGGTAGATATGTCTGTGTTGTGCAACAACATGGACAAGCTATGATAAGTGAAGTGCATCTCAGCTATCTAAATACTGAGGTTCACCAGATGTGATAAGCGTTGTACAAGATAAATTGCTACTTTGGCATTCAGAACTTAGTATAAATAGAATAACTCTTGTCTTCATCAATAAATCTTTAGTTTTTGTGTCTGATCTTATTCAAATAAGTCTTTTCTTGTTTTTAAAATATCGAACATTTTTTATAAGCTACAAATAATAATCCTTTTATTCTTTGTGCTTAACAATGGTAAAATACGTTCTTAATGTGGCCGTTTAAAGCCTGATCTAATAGCTAAAACCTATAAGTAGCTGTACACACTTTGAAAAAGCAAGATTCATCAAGTAGATGCTGGGATATAAGCCTTCAAATATTATGCTTTAGGCACTAGAAACTGGAGAGCGTTTTAAAATTTTAAAACGCATTACTAGAGCGGGAGATATCGTCGTTTAAGTGTTTTCAAAATGGTACCTCAGGTACCACGGGTAACATGGGTATCATGCTAAAAGCCAATCAGAACAAGGGCAAATGATACCTAAGAACAGGATATTCTAGCATATAAATTAGGGTAAGAAACAGGGATAAAAAAAAGGGTTGAAAACATACAGTAGCTGAAAAACGCCATACATATGAACAGATCGTTATGACACCTTGATTAGGGCCAACATTTTGTTTGTTGCTATAGAGAACTGTGGGTCTGCTGGCTTGCGAAACTATCTGAATACAATTAACAACGAAGGTGGATTGTCCCGCATTGTATTTGATGAAGTTCATTTGTCAATTACAGCCAGTTCATGGCAATTTGCGATGTCATATGCATACACTATGCGTCAACACAAGGTCCCAGTAGTCTTATTGAGCGCCAAAGTACCACCGACTATGGAAAAGGACCTAATAACATTTCTGGGCGACTCACGCCGTGAGTCGCCCAGAGATGGTACCTTAGGTACCATGGGTACCATGGGCATCATGCTAAAAGCTAATCAGAACAAAGGGCAAGTAATACATAAGAATAGGATATCCTATTATTACAGGTATCATTTGAATGGCCAATCAGAAGCAAGACTCACGGTGCTTGGGTACCATGATACATGAGGTATCATTCCTAATAACATTTCCCAAACACCGAGTACCTCGGTGTTTGAGAAATAGGGGAAGGTAGCCTAAGATAGCCGAAGATAGCCCAGTTCGCGTATGCGAACTTATAGAAAATGATATCCAGTTATTATCTCACCAGAGATTGCTTCACTGAGCGGTCTCATATATACCACTACATAGAACGTGCTCTGGAATAATCAGTAAAAAAAAATGGTTTGAAATCATTATATCATTAAACTGTTATAATCAATTTCAGTTTTACTATTAAAAAAAATATAGAAAGCTCTGAACAGTAACGAGAGAGCACCAACCAACTTATAAATATGCTATCACCAAAGGAACATACAGGAGGTCACCTAGAGCGTGGGAAATCTTGACGTGAGTGGATCTCATGGACTCGTTTATTATTCTGGCTGCCGGGAGGTCGCTAAACTTGGGCTGGTGGTATTTGGAATACAGTAACAGTGTTTAGAACGAAAGTGTTGACTGCGTGGCCACCGTTGATTTTGGGGCAATCTCTTTTGAAATGGGTACTGTCTCCACAATAGAAGCAAGAACGATTCTGGTTACAACCATCGCGTTCTTCCTTGCTGATTCTACTAGATTGATTTGGTTTTGGATCAATATCCATGGGAGATGGCGGCGAACGGGTGATGGTGTTGTTGTTATTGATGTGACGACGCTCTCGTGGTCCCTTAATGAGCTTGTTGTCGATATCGATGGCTTCAAAGATTAACGACTCCAACGATGCGGGTGTTGGCCGGCGTGCCAATTCGTTCTGGATGGCTTGGGACAGGTTGACTTTAAATTGCAACATGAGAACTGCATCATTCCACTCCACTGCTTGGGCGTACATTCGGAAACGCGTGGCGTAAATAGAAACTGACGTATTGTCTTGTCGTAGTCGTCTAAGTTGCGTTTCAGCGGTGGCAATTTGACAAATGCGTTTACGAGGTTGGCCTTGAAGGTGTCGTAACTAGTCAGAATATCTGGTTTTGGGTGTTGGTTCAATTGTGCAACAAAAGGTTCTAAAAACGTGAATGCGGGTCCAGACGTGCACGAAATGGCGAACATAATCTTCCTCTCGTCTGTGTTATAGGTGGTGTTCGCTGCGAAATATACTGCCAGTTGAGAGAAGAAGGTGCCGCATTGGCCAGGTTTGCCGTCGAACGGGGAGGGTAATCGAACCTTGATGTTTGAATCATTTGGGATATTTGAGCTTTTTTACAAATTATTGATTTGCTGTTGTTGAGTGGTCAAAGTATCTCGAATGCCTTGCAGTTGTGTCGGCAAAGTATCCTCTAGTGCTCGGAATTGTGAGATAACCTCGTGCAGGGTGTGGATCTGTTCCTCCGATAATGACATTGTTGTGTCTAATTCGTGACTTGGAAATTTTCGGGGGTTGAAAACTTCTGGGTGGCTTGGCTTCGGGTGGCTTGACTTTGGTGACTTGAAAAACGTACGTGGGGGTTGATTGGTAGATTATAGTGTCAAGAACTTGATTTCAACAGAGGATTTATTTAACAAACGATTATCTTGAAGTAAGTGAGAATAAGATACACAAGATAATCTACAACTGTCAAGGATGGAGGGGAAAAGGACATGATATTTATACTTGACAAGAGATGCGGACATAAATGCTGAGACATGGATATAGCATGGATAGACGTAATGATTCGTAATCTGAAACATGAGTCATAATTACATAATTATGGCATTGGCTTGATACTTGACGTTGATAGGTACTTGACATGATAAGGTTGCATAAAGCTTGGCATGACATAATGATTACTAATGATGACTAATCGATTACTAATGGCTATCAATTAGTACTCCTAAATCCTGAACACCGAGATGAGATAAGCATAAAGAAGACATAACACTTGGACTGCATGGTTCTAAATCCAGGTACCAGATCGAAGCTTGGTTCATGACAGGTTAATTAGCATTACACTTTCTTGATATGTTGTCATAAATCTTAAATAAGCCATCAACATCACTCATCAATAATGAAAAATAAAAATGGAGTAAAATGATGAACAAGATACAACTTACCATCGGCTTTCATTATGATACCCGACAAAACAAACGTTGATATAATAGGACAAAAAGAATGTACAAAGGGAAAAAAAAGGAGGGATTAGACAAAAAGTAAGAACACCACAGGAAGAGATTGGGATATTAGACAAAGAATATATATAAAAGAGGGAATGTGATAAAAAAATGAATAGTGACAATTAAAAGAAAAAATCAAAACAGAATAGAACAAAGCAACAATGAAAAGAATAAGAAAAGGTTGTGATACTAAGAAAAGAACGAAGAAGGGAAAGAATAAGACTGAGATAATAAGAAAAGAAGCAACAACAAGTATGGGAACGAATACTGGATAAACAAGGACCCGAAAAATTAGGAATTGAAATGATAAAAAATAAATACATAGAAAGAGAGAGAAATTGAGCAAAAATAATAAACAGAAAAGAATGCAAAAGAGTAAATAAAAGCAAAACAGATAGAAAAATTGAGACAGTTAAGAAAAAAAAGTACAAATAATAGACAAAATCAATAAAGGGAAGCAAAGAAACCCATGAAAAGACAGAATGTAATATATAAGACAAAGAAAAAAAAAAGATATATAAAAGGAGATGGTAGGAAAGCAAAAAGACGAAAGAAATGGAAGTAATGTAAAGAATAAGAAGCAAAGAAAAGAGTAAGAATAAATTGACAAAAAAAAAGAGAAATGAAGCAAAGAAAGCGAAAAGAGAAGTAAATCAAAAAAAAATAAACATGAAAGAAGAAAATAGGCAAAGATAAAAGAAAGGCGAAAGAAACAATGTCAAGGAAAGAAAACGCGATAAAGAAACAGAAAGGAATGAATAGAGAAAAAAAGTCGAAAAGAAAAAGGTTCCAGAAGGAGGATAAAGAATATAAGCAGAACAGAAAAGGGAAATATGAAGACAAAGCACAGGAAGAGACCGGGAGAACAAGCAAACAAAGAAAAAACGGAGAAGGAGAAACGCAAATATAAACAGAGAAAAGATATATGAAAAAAAGAAAGGTGGACAAAAACACAGACAGAGAAAGGGGGGTAGAGAGAACGGAAAGAGAGAATAACAAAAACAAAGTATATACAGATAGAAGGGAGAAACAAACAAGAAAAAAAGGAAAGGGATAGGGGATAAAATACAGAGACGAGGAAATGGAATAGGAAGAATTATAGAAAGAGAAAGGACGAAGAAACTACAAAAAAAAAATACACAGAAAAGCAGAGAAGAATAGACAAAAAAAAAGACAGAAAAGGGGAAAGGGATAGAGAAAAGAAATAAACAGAGTAGAAAGAAATAATAACAATAACAACAGAGATAAAGAAAAAAACAAGAGAGAATAAGAACAGTAAAGAAAAAAAAATAAATAAAAATAAATAAAAGAAAATAAAAAAGCGAATACATTACCATAGCGGAGCGGATACATTGATACAGCGGAGCGAATAAATTAACACAGCGGAGCGAATACAGTACCATAGCGGAAGGAAATACAATAACATAACGGAGCGAATACATTAAATCAGCAAATATCAGAATTGGTTAGAATTAAAAATAGAATTAAATACAAGAATAGATTTATGGACAACGTTAGAGTTATGATCAGCGACAGAAAAAGAATTAATATTAAGATTAAAAATTAGGGTTAAACTCTGGAATAAATTAGAAATAGAGTTAAAAATATGCATATGATTAAGATTAAGGAAAACATAAAAATAAATGTTATAGTTAAGATTATGGACATGAATAGGGATAGAATCAGGAATAGAAATAGGTTCAGGACTAAGAATATGTTAATGTCAAGAATAGGAATATAGTTAGAATATACATTACGAATAAGATTAGGATTAAACATATGTTAAGGAATAGGATTAAGAATAAGAATAAAGCTAAAATTAAGGATAGAAAATAGGACTACGATTAAAATTAAGGGTATGATTAATGTTATGATTAGGATTATAAGTAAAGTTATATTAGGATCAAAAATTATGATTAGGGTTAGTGTCAGTAATAGGATAAGGATTAGGGTTAGTGAAGAAGTTACGGTTAGGGTTAGGGCTAGGGATAGGGTTATGGATAGGATTAGGGTTAGGGTTAGGGTTAGGGTTAGAGTTAGGGTTAGGGTTAGGGTTAGGGTTAGGGTTAGGGTTAGGGTTAGGGTTAGGGTTAGGGTTAGGGTTAGGGTTAGGGTTAGGGTTAGGGTTAGGGTTAGGGTTAGGGTTAGGGTTAGGGTTAGGGTTAGGGTTAGGGTTAGGGTTAGGGTTAGGGTTAGG